>NC_059326.1:37472500-39952500 GCF_018350155.1 Leopardus geoffroyi | reverse complement strand
CTGTTAAAAACTTCCCACTCTTTTTAGCTATTATGAGCTAATTGATTTTATGGAGAGAAGAAACCTGCAAAGAGCAATTTTGGAGGGGATTGGAATCATCTGAGAACAGTAAGCTTTTGTTTTAAGTTTTAACCACACTATCAAAATACCCTAAGAGATGGTTTTAAAGCTTAAAATGAAAATTGCTCTTGGGCTGAAAGCTTATATGCCAAGTGAAATTTCACTAAAGTAGGAGTTTATAAGTGCTGACAAGTCCTTAACTATAGTGATGCTAAAAACATTACTATTATAAGAACACTACAGAAGCTATTAGAGCTCTCAAATTCCCCCTTCAGTGTTCACTTACTAAAGGAAAGCACAAATATGCAACAAGAGAATGGAAGAGGTGTTATTTTTCAAAGGGAAAGACTATTGAAATTTTTAAAGTCACTTTGGGATATTACAGGAATTCATCATATGGGGGGAAGAGTTTTTTCTGTGCCCATGGGTGGCAGGGGCAAAGCAAAAACACTACGATGACACAGAGCTTTCTAAGGCTCTGTTGGACTTCATAAACATTATATTGTTTTATTAAAAGTGAACAGCTGGCAACTTAATGTCCCTCCATACCAGGATATAGTACAAACTTAAGGGCTCTTCTGATTTCCTGTTATGAGGCTAATTTAGTAATTGCAAACACAAGCATATATAGGAAATGCTAAGAAAAGTAGATCATTGATTGGCACATTGCTTTCTATGATCCAGTAATCATATTTTCATCTTATCTACGTTCATTTTAAAAGAGTAGTCTTAGCTCTTTTATTAGGGAGGCATATCTGATAAGAAGTGTGCCATCCTCAGAGTTATGAAAGATTTCCTCCTTTTGCCATTATTCAGGAATTCTAGGTTACAGCCAACATTTTCTTCTTTCTTTATGAGCTGAGTTGAACTGAGTGTTTCTCTGAAATCAGCACACAGTTATCCTAACATATCTCAGTTTTGTAGTCTAGGAAGAGACTTATTTTGGGCTTATTGCGTGCCTTTATCCTCACCAGTAACCTCATGCATCTTTTGATAATATTCCAATATATCCACTCTGTTTCTTCTTAAATACACCAAACGACAAACAGAAATATGCAACAAACAAGCAGAAGTGTTCTATACTTTTATGTTTATGGTCATATTCCCTTCGAATTATAATTAGATAATATTGTAAATTCTTAAATCCTTTGCCTAAACCTGTAGACTTCCCCAGGTAACCCAGGAAACACAGGTTTATTTTAGCAAAACTGTGATGGAAACAATTTCTTGGCATAAAATCCCCAATCTTGGTGAGAATTTCAGACAAAATAATAGGCCAGTAGGGGATAGATTTTCGATGTGGAAAGAGATTTTTGCTGCTTTTCAAATTACCATAGAGGAAACCCTATATATTTCAGCATCTCCCTTTCCATCAGCTCTTTCATTTCAGAATATAAACATACCCATTCCCTCTTGTCCCTCCCATGTTAACAAATAAACACAAAATATTTCCCACATACACTCCTTTAAATCTCTTACTCTGAACTTCTCATTTAGTTAAGATTCCAAGGTACTGGTAATTCTTACTATTTTTATTCCTCAGCTAACTCTAAGTTCAATAAGTCAATAGTGCCTATGAATTCTACCTATTTATTACTTCATTTATTCTTGTGTCTTCCTTGGTTTTGAGGTTTTATCTTCCTCTCTAGATTGTAAATGAATCTGTGGACTCGTCATCCCCAGTATTCTTTCATTGGTAGCCTTCAGCACCTGAAACAGTGCCTGGGTTATAGATGTCATTCAATAAATATGAGTTACATTAATGAAGTTATATATCTAAGTCTACATCTTATGGTTATATAAGCTTAATAAGTGATACTGTAGAAAAGTTTCTTACATCCAGTTTTTACAACTGCTCTTAAATGTAGATTTAATGTTCATCCTAATGTAGGTTATTTATAATAACCAAGATATTGAAGCAACCCAGATATCCACTGGTCACTGGTAGATGAATAGATACAGATGTGAGATTATATATAATCTAATATATATATATATATATATGTATATATATATATATATATATATATATATATATATATATATGGAATATTACTGAGCCTTAAAAAAACAAGATCATGCCACTTGCAAGAACATAAATGGACCTAGGGGGTATAATGCTAAGTGAAATAAGTTAGAGAAAGACAAATACCATAGGATTTCACTTATATTTGGAATCTAAAAACTAAACAAAACAAAAACAGACTCTTAAATACAAAGAAAAAACTGGTGGTTGCCAGAGGGGACGTGGGTGGGGCGATGAGTGAAATATATAAAGGTATATAAAGAGGTATAAACTTCCAGTTATAAAATAAGTAAGTCACAGAGATGAAAAGTACAGCATAAGGAATAGAGTCAATAATGTTGTAATAATGTCGTTTGGTGACAGATGGCAACTACATTTATCATGGTGAGCACTGAGTAATGTATAGAATTGTGAAATCAGTATGTTGTATGTCTGAACCTAATATTTTATGTTAGTTACACTTCAGTATAAAAAATAAAGAAAACTGACAGAGATCTAAGTAATTTAGCCAAGGATGTATACAATTAGAATCTAGATTCGAATTCAGTTTAGTCTGACTCTAATTCCTATGCTTTCTTTAAATACCATGCTGATAAATAAATAAACAAATATATATATATGTGTGTGTGTGTGTGTATATATATATATATATATATATATATATATATATATAGCAAAGAAACAAGAATCAATACTCTTTGTTTTCAGTTATCTTAACCATTTACCTCAGTTGTTTCCTGTACATCTCCTCTACCTGTTTGATGTTGAGTCTTTGGATTTGAATGGTTTCTCTCTGACTCCCTAGTTCCAAAGTAAATTAGCCATTCCCAGAGTTCTTGTATATGCCTTGAAAGCTTGTGGCTTTAGGAGTTGACTTTTCTATGAACTAAATGGACCCTGGGCAATAGTCACTTTGATTCCCTGCCAAGCTCTGAGGAATTAATTTTTTTCATACAAGGATATAATTTGTAAACAGGTTTTATTTTAGTTAACATGTCACTGTTACCCTTTACATTGTTGGATGAACATTTTAGTATCACTGAATGGTATATTGTATTTAAAAGCTGTCAACATACGGATGTCTATCTGTATCTTTTTTTACATAACATTTGAGGCAAACAGATCAGATTTTGAGAAGGAAAGAGAATGTTAAAAATTTTTGATCTAATTATCATGTAAACTAAACCTTTTCAAATCATACTGAGATGGAATTTTGTTTTGTCTAGACAATAGACACATTATAGGTAATTACCTAAGTGAGGTCAATGTGGTCCCAGTAGAAGAAGCAGTTACTTTGTATATTTGTTAAGTAACATCTGGTTCATTCTCTGTCAGTTATAGTGGAAAATCTTTTAAACACTGTCTCACTTTTATAACAATCATTAGAGCATATGAGTAAAGATTATATGATTACATTTTTGCACCTTGAATATTTTAGAAAGAGTATAAGCCAAGCAAATATTTTTGAAAACTGACACTTTTAGAAAGGAAATGCTTAGTGAGGGGAATTTCATAAGCAAACCAAGTGTGTGAGAAGGATGCAATTCCAGGCAGAAAAGATCGCGTATGCTTAGAAGTAACATTATAAATGGCATCTATAGAGGATCACAGGCTCTTCAGTGTTCTTATACAACAGTGTCAGAGAAGAGTGGGGAGAAGGGTTGTGACCTGAAGAGAAAGAGATGGTGTAGCCAAGCTTAGGTAAACAAACAGAAATTCAGAGCATGAAAGGCCTTTAAAGTGTACAAGAGAGCCTGTATTTTATAATGTAAACCATGCAAGCACAGTGCCTACAGGGATCAAGCACATAGAAAAACCAGGAGAATCAGGAATATAAAGGTAAAAGGCCCTGGTGAACTGGATAAACCACAGGACATTTGAATTCTATTTAATTGAGATTTAATTGACATATAACATTATTTTAGTTTCAGCGTACAAAGTAATGGTTGGTATTTGTATATACTGGGAAATGATCACCAAAACAAGTCTAGTTACCAGTATTTCAAATAATGTAGTGACAGGGTAAGAGTTACAGATTGTCGAGAAAGTTAACTGAGGCAGTAATAGGGAGGTCAGGGGAACAGGATTGTAGTACAGGAGGTCATGAGACAGTTGTCCTAAAATTTCTATAGTCACACATGATTAAGGCTTGGCCTAGGGTAAAGTGGGAAGAAAATAGTGGAAAGGATACAAAGAAGGAGAAATAAAATGGTGAGAATAAAAGGAAAATATCCTCCTTTGAATGAGGGGAGATAAGGCAGACTGCAAGATCTAGGTTTTATCATGGGCATCTGTACGGACAATGACAGGACAAATATGGTAGAAGGTGGAACGTGTTACAATGGTGAATACAAAGTTTGGTTTGAAAATACTGTTTGAAATCCTATGGAACAACTCAGTGAACTGTTTAGAAAGTGATTTTTAACTATGGTATGGATATAATATGACTTGTTTGAGTTAGTGTATAGATTTGAAAATCAATTTTATAAGAAAAAATTTACAAGAAATAACTAAAGCAAAGGTTCTAGAATGAATTGCAAGCAGAGATTGAGAAAAAAGCAAGCTATAAAAGCCCGTATTTATAAACCTATTAATATATAATGTTTATCATTATTGCTTTATGCTTGAAACTACGTGAAAGCCTGGATTTTAACAACTTGATGTTTCTGTTTTTTAAGTTAGGAGAGTGGATGTATTTTTTGTTTTAAGATTTGTTTTCTTTTGGATTTAGTAAAAATTTCTAGTATTACTGCATCAAAGTTACTTAGGCATTTCGTGTGCCTTAGTATATGATGAATTTTGTGAATGTTCTATTGTGGTTTAGAAAGTATTCTCTATGCTAGTGTATAGTTTTTGGTATATACCCAAAAGAACTTCCTTTTGATAATGTTTGTATTTTTTAGTCTTTATTTTTTCTACACTTGTCCTGTTTTATATGAGTGGGTTTTATCATTTTCATCCTTCTTTTTAATGTTTATTTATTTATTTTTGAGAGCGAGCGAGAGAGAGAGCAAACATAGCACATGAGAGGGGAAGAGGTGGGGGGAACAGAAGATCTGATGTGGGGCTCGAACTCAGGAGCCCTGAGATCATGACAGCAGAAATTGGATGCTAACTGATGGAGCCACCCAGGTGCCCCATATTTGTCTTTTTGTCCCTTGCATCTTTCTCATGTTATTTTGTGCAGAGGTGTTTGTAAGTCTTATACCTTCAATGTGGCTTGGGGCTTTTATGAGCTGATATAAAAATTTTTAAATTTTTTTCAGCTAAGCTGGTTGATACCATTATTTAAAAAAAATTTTTTTTTCAACGTTTATTTATTTTTGGGACAGAGAGAGACAGAGCATGAGCGGGGGAGGGGCAGAGAGAGAGGGAGACACAGAATCGGAAACAGGCTCCAGGCTCTGAGCCATCAGCCCAGAGCCTGACGTGGGGCTCGAACTCACGGACCGCGAGATCGTGACCTGGCTGAAGTCGGACGCTTAACCGACTGCACCACCCAGGTGCCCCAGGTTGATACCATTATTTATTGTAATGATATGTTTGGTCTCAATTCTTTCATGTTTTATGTTTTAATTTCTGTATTGGCTATGTTTTAGTTATTGTATATTTATTTATATTCTTTCTCTTTTTGTGTTTCTTAGTCTTTATTCCTTTTTCAAAAAAACTTTCAGGACTCAAGAAAACTTGCATTTTATGTTAGTGGTTACTATTTTATAAAAATGTTTATAGCGCCCATAATCTGCTTTTTTTATTACTTAATCGTATACTGTCAGTTTTAAATGGTGTACTTTTTCTCCTAGTTATTACCTATACAACTGGCAATAATCTTATTATAACATACCTTTTTTTCTCTGTTTTTGTGGTTGATTTGTTTTCTATTTTTCAGAAAAAAATATGTTTATGTTTTATTCTTCGACTCATGACGCTGTGTCTCATTCCTGTTTTAATATTAGCTCTTCAATTGAGTGTATGAAATGCCTGCAGTTAGTAATTTTGTAAATTTTACTAGGACATTTGATTAGATGAAGCTGATCCTCTTGTAAAGAGTAGTGAAACAGAACTTTCAAAATGCTGGGAATGTTCCGTAACTACATTGTCCCATAGGATAGCCACTAGCCACACATGAGTATTGAGCACTTAAAATGTATCTACGTCTGAAGAACTTAATTTTAGTTAATCTAATTGTAATTAATTTAATTTGAATTTAAATTTAAATAGCCACATGTGGCTAATCTTACCCTATTGGACTGTGCAGCTCTAATAGATTCCTCAGGGATGGCACACATTTATAGTATTTAGTAATTTCTGACTCATTGAAAATTGTTTTCCTACAGTCTTAAAACTTGAAGGACAAATAAATTTTTGGTTTGATCTTTTTTTTCTTAAATGTTTTTGAAAATGGTGATCCACTTCTGCTTGTTTTCTACGTTATTTTTCACAGGGGTGCTATCAGTGTAATTAGCTTGCCTATGTAAGTCATAAAAGGCACCAAGTTTCAGCAAACACTTTGATGATTTTTCAGTAAATAACAGAGCTGTGCAAAAATCACCACAATCTACCTTTAGGACATGTGCAGCCTGCTGGGATTTTGATTGGCACTACATTAAATTCACATACATTTAGGGAGGATGGACAGACATCTCAGAAAAATTGAATCTTTTATTCAGTGAATATATAGTATATATTCAGTACACTTAATTTATTATTGTACTTTGATCAGTATTTGATCAGTTCAGATCTGTCCCAACCCCCCAAGTATGTGGAGTTGTGAAAATGGGGTGCCTTATTACTGACAAAGTTTATTTTTTTAATAAAAAATTTTTTTTACTGTTTATTTATTTTTGAGAGAGAGCGAGCGAGCAGGGGAGAGGCAGAGAGAGAGGGAGACACAGAATCCGAAGCAGGCTCCAGGCTCCAAGCTGTCAGCACAAGGCCTGACACAGGGCTCCAACTCACAAACCGTGAGATCATGACCTAAGCCGAAGTCAATGTTTAACCGACTGGGTCACCCAGGTGCCCTATTTTTAAAAAATTTTTAATGTTTTAATTTATTTTTGAGAGAGAGAGAGACAGAGCAAGAATGGGGGAGGGGAAGAGAGAGAGGGAGACACAGAATGAGGAACAGGCTTCAGGCTCTGAGCTGTCAGTGCAGAGCCCGACTCAGGGCTCCAACTCATGAACAGTGAGATCATTACCTGAGCTGAAGTCAGACGCTTAACCGACTGAGCCACCCAGGTGCCCGTTTATTGACAAGGCTTTAACAAAGGGACAAAAGTCTATTTTATCCTTTGTATTTTCAGCCATCCATGGACTTTTTTTCTGTGTTTTTTAAATTCCAGTTAGTTAGCATACAATGTAATATTAGTTTCACATGTAGGATTTAGTGATTCACCCTTAGATACAACACCCAATACTCATTACAACAAGTGCCCTCCTTAATACCCATCACCCATTTAGTTCATCCTCCACATACCTCTCCTTCAGCAATCCTCAGTTTGTTCTCTACAGTTAAGAGCCTGTTTTAGGGTTTGCCTCTCTCTTTTATCCCCTAGGTTCATCTGTTTTGTTTCTTAAATTCCATGTATAAGTGAAATCATATGGTGTTTGTCTTTCTCTGACAAATTATTTCACCTAGCATAATACTCTCCAGCTCCATTCATGTCGTTGCAAATGGCAAGATTTTGTTCTTTTTTTTTTATGGCTGAGTAATATTCCATTGTGTGTGTGTGTGTGTGTGTGTGCATACACACACACACACATACACACCTTGGACTTTTATTTCATCTCAGTCTGTTACATGATCAGCACTTTGCAACTTTTGCAGTTTTCTCGTTCATATTTATTTTTCCACTACTACCACCAAAGATTAAATGAAATTGCTGCCACTTCAAGATTGAATTGGGGGGGGGGCGGTTAATTAGTCCTAGTGAATGAAAATGAATGGAATCCAAGTGTGTCAGTTTGTGGCCTGATTATTTCATTGCTTGTGCAAGATCTTATAGAATTCTCTTCATCCTGTTGAGATGACTGTAGAATCACATTTCAAAGTAGAACCTGGTTAGCATGAAACTCAGGAACAACAATGAACAGAAACCTGTGCCAACTTGCACTGGGAAAGTAGTGTGAACAAAGGCATATTTATTTTTGTGTTTAGTCATTGAATTTCTGTTTGTGTGTGAGGGGGGACCATGCTATAACCTAGTTCCCATAAGGCATATAGTCTTCTACCTATGCGATTTCAGCTACAGAGATCTGTGGTTCACCTTGTCATGGATTCAAGTTTATTTGGTCCAACACATGCCTTGGGGAAAGGGCAAGTTTTAGATGGTTTTCCAGGCAAAGTTCTCTGATTTCCTGCACCCTTAAGGGCTGCTTTCAGACCCATACATGGTCCACATAGTCAGTCATTGGTCCTTTACAACTTCTTTGCCAGCTTAGACGGGGGGTACATTTCTGGATAGTAAGGCCTAGGCATCCTCAGCTTTCAAATTATTCCAAAATTACCCAGGTCTTTTCATCATGTCTACACACACAGAATGTAGGTACTATACATTCTGTGAGTCAGACAGAGTGAGCTACCTTTTCAGAGACTCAAATGACATCTAAATTTACAGATCTTTCATCAGAACCTTGTGAAGTTAATTAGTAAGTTTGACTTAAGTTCTTCATTTATTATATAATCTATGATTGAGGAATTTACTACCTCTTGAGTCATGGATCAGCAAATGGTGGCTCACATGCCAAATCAGTCTGCCACCATTTTTAAAAATTTCTATTTTGAAAAAATTATGGACTCACTGGAAGCTGCAAAAATAGTACAGAGACAAACCGTGTATACTTCACCCAAATTACCCCAATGGTAACATTTTACATAACTATAGTAAAATATCATGATCGGGACATTAATTTGGTATAATATTATCAGCTAGTCTTCAGATTTTATTTAGATTTCTCTGGTTTTTACATGCATTTATCAGCGTGTGTATTTGCGTGTGTATTTGTATGTGTGTGTGTGTGTTGTTCTGTAAAATTTGATCTTATGTGTAGATTTGTGTGACTACCACTACAGATAATCGATATACAGAACTATTTATCACCACAAAAAATCTTCTTCATGCTACCTATTAATAGTAGTAAACAGTTTTAAGACTGTTATATAAATGGAATCATACTTCCAAATCTTTTAAGATTGCCTCTTTTTCTTTGAGCTCAATATTTTTGAAATCCATCCAAGTTGTGTGGATCAGTCAATATTTTATATCTCTTTATGATAAGTAGTTTTCAATGGCCTGAATACACCATATTTATTTAACCATTCACTTTTGAAGGATGGCTATTTAGTTTTGCCATCGTTGTTATTACAAATAGAATTATTATGGACAGTTGTGAGAACATAAATTTTAATTTTTCTAGGATAAATGACCAGAAGTGGGATTTTGGTCATAAGATAGGTATATATTTGGGGTACCTGGGTGGCTTAGTCAGTTAAGCCTCTGACTCTTGATTTTGGCTCAGGTCGTGATCTCATGGTCATGAGATTGAGCTCCATGCTCATGGTCAGCATGGAACCTGCTTGGGATTCTCTCTTTTCCTCTCTCTTCCCCTCCCCTGCTGATACTCTCTCTCTCTCTCTCAAAATAAATAAACATTAAAAAATGATAGGTATATATTTAAATTTATTTGAAAATGCTGAGTGATTTTTCAGAAGGATTGTACCATTTTACATTTCCACCAGCAGTTTATGAGATAAACAACTTATCTGCATCCTCCCCATCACATGTCATTATCAATAATTTTTCTAATTTACTCATTGTAATGGATGTGTAGTTTTTCCCAAGTATTTTATTCTCCAGTTGGTAAACTTCAGAGGGGAAATTGGCACTTACATATTCACACATTGTCCCAACTCCATGTTTTATTTTTTGCTTTTGCGCTGGAAAACAAAACAAAAACAAACACCTGCAAATTGAGAGAACTTTGTTTTCCAGTCTATTTAATTGTTAAAATTAAACTTTTTTTTTTAATCTCTCTGGATTCTTTTGGTGACCCTTCCCATTCCCTCATCAAGAGAAAATGCTCTCTGTAGCAATAATGGTTTTTAACTCAATGGTAAGCGGGTCTGTGAAACAAGGAAAATGCAGAGATGAGAAAATCTTAATTATTATACGTAATTTTATCCTTCCACATTATTGCTGATATATATTATAAATGTCCAAGGAGGGGATATATTAAGCAAAATTGTCTATGCTTTTTTGACCACTGAATGCTTTAGTATAGAACAGCTAATTAAGCAACTCATGGCAGTATCTTGGGAAATATTTTTGTAGGAATAATAATATTAGACATATTAGTAATATTTGTAGTAGGTCAGCATGGCATGAAACGATTGTTCTCAAACATTTGTGCATTAGAATCATCTGGAACACTTCACTAAAAATACTAATTCCTGGGCTCCAACCCAATAGATTCTGAGTCAGTAAGATTTAGGTATACATTTTTATATATACATATGTATCTACGTATATGCAGACATACACATATAAATAATCTCACATATATATGTGTATGTATATTCGCAAGAAAATGTATTTGATATATTTGTTGTGTAGTACTTAGAGAAGTACTATAGAGAAGATATATCTATATTCACACATAAATACACACATAGACACATAAGTGTATGTCTCCTCTCCAAGCAAATACATAACAAATATATCAAACATTTCTTCATGTACATGTATATTTTCTTGCAAATGCTGGGAATTTAAAAATATATATTTGTTTCCTATGATGATTGTAGAAAGTATCACAAACTGGGTGACTTTACACAGCAGACATATCATCTCAAAGACATTTATTGTCTCTGGAGGCTTAAAGTCTGGATTTAAGGGATCAGCAGGGCCATGCTCTCTCTGAGACTCTTGGGTAGAAAATAGCCTTCCTTGCTTTTTCCTTGCTTCTGCTGGTAGCAATAAATCCTTGACATTCCTTGGTTCACAGCTATGGAACTATAATCTCAACCTCCATCTTCACATATAGTTCATCCGTGTATCTTCTCACAGTCTTCATATAAGGACACCGGCCATATTGGTTTCAGAGCTGCCCTACCGCAGTGCTATAGTCAGTTAAGTACTCATCTAAACTATTTACATCTGCATGAACTTTATCTCCAGATAAGGTCATGTTTTGAGATACTGTGGATCAGGACTTCAACGTATCTTTGGGGGGATATATTGCAACCCTAACATACACTTTTCTGTTAAGAGGGCTGTGTCAGGATAAAGAAATGATTTTTTGGGGCACCTGGGTGGCTCAGTCAGTTAAGCGGCCGACTTCGGCTCAGGTCATGATCTCGCGGTCCGTGAGTTCGAGCCCCGTGTTGGGCTCTGTGCTGACAGCTCAGAGCCTGGAGCCTGTTTCAGATTCTGTGTCTCCCTCTCTCTGACCCTCCCCTGTTCATGCTCTGTCTCTCCCTGTCTCAAAAATAAATAAAAACGTTAAAAAAAATTAAAAAAAGAAATGATTTTTTAAAAAACATATTAGTACAGATCCACACCTTCCAAAGCCTGTGATATTAAAGAACACATACTAAGTTCATTGATATGTTTCTTGTTGAGAAAATGTTTTTCCCAAAATGTTATCTACCTTAGATCTCAGTCATTAAATGACTACTGCACTAAATGCTTAGATATAAGATAAATATTCTTAATAATCTAGTTCCAGCTATTTATTTTAACATAAGTCAAAAGAACGCAAGCAACAATAAAGAGGTATATTAATATTGGATTATTACTGGTATACAATGTAAATTATCGTGAAATCATTATGAGAGTTTATGTAAATAAGACCTCTGTGTTTGAGGAAAAAAAAAATAACAATTTTTTCCCCAAATCCAGCTTGTGGCACTACATAATGCATAGAAAAAAGTCAGTTATAAGATTATAAATGACAGTGGACATTTTTGCAGGCGTTGCACAAAAATGATATTTTCCAAGCTTTCAAATCAAGGGGTTTACAAAACCTAAGTAAGCAAATAACAAAAAATCCTATGTGGTTTACAACCCTGATAAGATTCTGCCTTTTTTTTTTTTTTAAGCAACAGACAATGGTGGGGTGCCTGGGTAGCTCAGTCAGTTAAGCATCCGACTTCGGCTCAGGTCATGATCTCGCAGTTTGTGAGTTCGAGCCTCACCTCGGGCTCTTTGCTGATAACTCGGAGCCTGGAGCCTGCTTCGGATTCTGTCTCCCTATCTCTCTGCTGTTCTCCCTGTTCTCCCTGTTCTCTGCTGTTCTCCCTGTTCATGCTCTGTCTCTCTCCCTCTCTCTCTCTCTCTTAAAAATAAATAAACATTAAAAAAACTTAACAGACAGTGGTGTAGATTGTAGATTCTAAGTATCTATCCATCTAAACTAAATAAATCATAGCATATGAGATGTCACAATATTAAAGTGACCTGTTCCATGTAAAAGGTTCTTTGTTCCCGATGTTCCAGACCCTTCCCATTTCTGTTTTCACATAAATCTCTCCTAAAAATTCTAAAATGGTTAACCACTGTAAAGCAATCATTACCTGTTCCTCACCAAAACGCTCATGTTTTGACTGGCTTTGCAGAAACTTGGTAGTGTGTTATTTGAAGATAATTGTTTTTGAAATGCAATTCATGTTTTAATGTTTTTCAACTTATTTTTAGAAGTGTTACCTCTACCATGCATAATTGTGAGTTTGAAAACATACATAATTATACTTGCTTCCTCCTTTCCAACAATTATATAAACTCTAAGTAGAGGAATTAATTCCAAGTCAGAGCTATATGAACTTTTTTATTGCATCTAAAGTGAGAGAATAAAACTTTCCTCACTGATGCAGATCAGAAAGGGCAAAATGGGCCTGTCACATAGGAAACTCTCTCCAAAGAATACTGTTGAATTTGTGAAATGGGATAGCAGCATTCAACAACATAGGTAGATTACTTTGTTGATGAATAAAGCAAGTAGACAGCATGTTGCAGTGGATATTCAGGGGGACAATAACATCCTTACTAATCAGGTTTTTAAAGACTCTGAACTTAAAGGGAATCTCCAAGATATGCAAATAATATTTTAATTCTGTGTACCAATTATACCAAGAAAGGTGATACCAAAATATTATATCTTCAGTTCACAGAATTGGAGAATGGAAGAGTGGCCATAGAAGAAAGTATAAGTGGGGCGCCTGGGTGGCTTAGTTGGTTAAGCGTACGACTTCAGCTCAGGTCATGATCTCACAGTCTGTGAGTTCGAGCCCTGTATCAGGCTCTGTGCTGACAGCTCAGAGCCTGGACCCTGCTTCGGATGCTGTGTCTCCCTCTCTCTCTGCCCCCCTCTCTCTCTTCCCCTCCCCTGCTCATGCTCTCTGTCTCAAAAATAAGTAAACATTAAAAAAATTGAAAAAAAAGAAGAAAGTATAAGCACAGATGGAGGAAATCTGGACTAGAATAAAATCTTTTAGTCTCACCTGTCATAAGATAGAAAAGAATTATTTAGAAATTTGACTGTTGTGTCAGATTTCCATGTTATATTTTTCTTGTTTTACGTATTTTTGTGTAAAATTATTAAAATTACAACATGAAAAGATGTATATTTAATTCTTCATAACGTTTTTGTCACACTATGGTCAAAATTTAAGCAACCACATAGGACAAGCTGGGTACCTCTCATCCCTAAATGGTCAGAGTGTGAAAACACTTAGAGTGCATCAACCCATGGTAATACTGCTTTAAAAAAAAGAGAGAGAGATTTATGACTTGTTCAAATCTATAACTTGTTCAAGGTCTGTTCAAACAAACCTTGTGTGATACGATTAAATAAGACAAAATTTGACTCTCAACAAATAGGAAATTTATTTAAGGAGATGTTAAAATTTACACATATTACTAACTAGAGTATATATTTAGAGAAGGACCTAGAAAGAGACAAGGGATTCTCACAGGAGGAATATTAAGGGTGGGGCTGGAGGATCAGAGAGTTTTCACAAAAGCGAGGGCATAGGGAGTGGAGCTTAAGAGGACCACAAATTTAACAAGCCAAATGAAATGATGAGACAGTAAAAGGAAATAAAGTGTTAAGATAAAGAAAGCTTTTCTAACTATGCTTTTCGTATGCATTGAATCTTTTCTTAAATTCTACTTCATTAGATGGAAGGGACATGTGATGGTTTTGTGTCATTTTTCTCTCTTTCATTTTGAGAGTTTATGTTCTGTGTCTACAAATGCACTAGTTCTCATCTTCAGTACCTAAAGTGTTAATCCCATTCATTTCCATCTCATTATATTTATCTTTATGTATTTGAATTGGGGCTTTTTATATTTTGTTTCTCTACTTAACATGTTCAATCTTTCATCTACCTTCTGAATATATAGGATGCAGCTAAAATAACTCATTTTTAAATGAAATTTTATTTTGGAAGAATTTTAGATTTATGTAAAAGTTGCAAAGACAGTATAGGTGACCCTTTAATAATACAGGTTTTGAACTTCAAATATCTGCACACAAGGATTTTTTTTTCAATAAATACAGCACAGGACTATAAATGAATTTTCTTTTTTTTTAATGTTTAACTTTGAAAGAGAGAGAGAGAGAGAGAGAGAGAGAGAACAAGTGAGGGGGGGGGAGCAGAGACAGAGGGTGACACAGAATCCGAAGCAGGGTCCAGGCTCTGAGTTGTCAGCACAGAGCCCAACCTGTGGCTCGAACCCACAAACCATGAGATCATGACCTGAACCGAAGACAGATGCTTAACCGACTGAGCTACCCAGGCACCCCATGAATTTTATTTTTTAATGATTTTTCTTAATAACATTTTCTTTTCTCTAGCTTACTTGATTGTAAGAATACAGTGTATAATAAATATAACATACAAAATATGTGTTAGTTGGCTATTCTCATTATCAGTAAGGCCTTTGGTCAACAGTAGGCTATTAGGAGTTAAGTTTTGAGGGAGTCAGACATTATACATGGATTTTTTATTGTGTTGGGGTGGATGCTCCCAACCCCAGCATTGTTCAAGAGAACTTGCCTGCATCCATGCCCACATCTAATTTCCTCTATTAACAACTTACCATATATGGCATAATTGTTAAAATAATTTACACATTATTAATAATTAACTGAATTGACTGAATTATTAACTGAATTAACATATTAACTGAAATGCATAGTTTATTTATGTTTCTTTCATTTTTATCAAATGTCTCTTTTCTCTGTAAGGATTATATCCAGTATACCACATTACACTTAGTCATGTCTCCTTAGCCTCCTCTTAGCTGTGACAGTTTCTCAGACTTTCCTTGTTTTTCATAAGGCTTGCCATTCACTCTTCAGGCACTTTTGATGTGCACTGTTCAGGCATTTAAAAAATTTCTTCATTTAGGCTTTGTCTGATGTTTTTCTTCTGATTACATTGGGTTTATCTGTTTTTGGAAGAAGACCACGCAGGTAAAATGCTATTTTTATGTCATCATAGCAAGGGTGCATACTCTAAAAATGACTTACTGATATGTATGGAGACTTTAATGACATGACTGAGCAAGAGTTTGTCAGGTTTCTGCACTCTACAGTTACTTTAAAATTTTTCCCTTGACATACTGTACTTTTTGGAAGAAAATCGCTATGTACAGACTACACTTACAGAATGGAGAGTTATTAGAAATTACTTTGCACCAGAGATTTGTCTCTTCTCCCCCGTGTATTTGTTTCAGCATTTGCATCATTGTTGACTTATTGCTATTTATTTAAGCTCATTGACAAGGAGTTTATAATTTATTTGTTGCTTAAATTATGTCAGCTTTGGCTTTTGGAAGCTCTTTCGGTTGGCTCTTGTGTCCCTTTGACAGAATTCCATCAATTGTGGGGTTTTTATTTGAACATTTCCTTAATTTTTGGCACTACAAAATGCTCCATGTTCATTATGGATATTTCCTGCCCCATTTATCCAAGGAAATGGTTCCTCTTAATTTAGATTTATATTAGAAACCATGAAATTAGAAATCATGATGCTAGATGTGCTTGTGCTACTGGGATGTTTTCTGTTCTAGGTCCTATTGGCGATAGAGCAAAAATACACATGTGTGCCTGCTAAACCATGAATATACACATATTTCCAGTTGTTTCTATATGTAATCATCTGTATCTATATTGAGCTAAATAGGAGTTCTGCTATGGTTTGAATGTTTCTATCTCCCCACATTTCACATGTTGAAATCCTAATGTGATGGTATTAGGTGGTGAAGCTTTTGGGAGGTGCTTAATCATGAGGGTGGAGCCTTCATAATGGGGATTAGTGCTTTTATAGAAAGCGATCCCACAGAGCAACCTCTCCACCATGTGAAGATAGGAGAAGTCTGCAACTTGCAAGAGGGCCATCACTCAACTATGCTCCAGAATTGTGAGAAATAATTTTCTGTTGTTTATAAGCAACCTAGTCTGGTATTTTGTCATACCAGCCCACACTAAGGCACATTCATATGATAAAGCCAGTGCTAGTCCATTACTATGTAAATCATTCTAGTTTCCGCTCTTTATTTATTCATAAACTCCCTCTCCAACATTGAGAAATCTGGCTCTGACCAGTGGTAATTAATTACTGATGCCAGTATGTATACATGTATAGTGGTATCAGTATTATAAGTACATACATCCATGGGAAGCAATTTTATCAAATAGAGTATATTGATTATTTATATACACTTCCTTTTGCCTTTAGTATTAAAGACTCCATTTATTTTCAAAGTTACTTAGGTCACCACTTTTCCCTGCCTCCTTCAGTAAGGTGGTTTGATCCATTTGTATTACAGTTAGATTATTTTGCCAGATTCTGCATTTCATGCTTGGATCATAGGTTTCTAATTAATTAAAAAAAAAAAATTTATACATGGGGCGCCTGGGTGGCTCAGTTGGTTGAGTGTCCAATTTTTGACTTCAGCTTAGGTCATGACCCCAGGGTCATAGGATCAAGGCCTGCATCAGCCTCTGTGCTGGGTGTGCTGCCTGTTGGAGATTCTCTCTCTCCCTGTGTTCCTCCCCCTGTTCTTGCATGCTCGCTCTCTGTCTCTCTCTAAAATGAAAGAGTAAATAAAAATTTTTATACAGCAGTGTTCACTGATTTTGCTGTAAAATTTTATGGATTTTGACAAACTATTTTGACCAATAGTATCATGTGGCCACTATTATAATATTTAACGGAATAACTTCACCACTGAAAAATGCCCTGTGCTTCACCCCTTCAAAATTCCCTTCACCCCTAAGTGCCTGGAAAACAGTCATCTTTTCACCATTGCTACAGTTTTGCCTTTTACAGAATATTGCATTAGTATAATTAGATAATATTAAGCCTTTTCAGACTGTCTTCTTTTACTTAGCAATGTTTGCCTGGTTGCTGATGAGAAGTCAGCTCTAATTCTAATTGTTGCTCTTCCATAGGTAGGATAATTTTTTTTTATTTTGTTTTGTTTTCTTCTGTACCATATTTAAAAGATTTTATCTTTGTTTTTTGGCACTTTGTTATTTTTCTAGGTATAGATTTTTTCCCCCTATTTATCCTGCTTGACGTTCTCTGAGATTTCTGGATTTGTGATTTGGTGTGTGTCATTAATTCTGGGGAATTTCTGGTCATTATTACTTCCAATATTTGTTAAATTTCTTCCTTCTTTTTGTGTTCCAGTTATGTGTATGCTACACCTTTTGAAATCGTTCCGTAGTTCTTGGAAATTCTAAGGGTCTTTTTTCATTATTTTTCTTCTTGCATTTTAGTTTGGGTGTTTCTGTTACCTTTATTCAAGTTCATTGATTGTGTATTCAGTCATACGTAGTCTATTGTTAAGACCATCAAAGGCATTCTTCATTTCTGTTTCAATATTTTTGAGTCGTAACATTTTCTTTTGATTTTTTTCTCAGAGTTTACATCTGTGCCTAAATTACCCATCTGTTCCTTCATCTTGTCTATTTTTTCCCCATTGGATTCCTTAACATATTAATCAGAGTTATTTTAAATAGTGGATTTTAAATTCCCTGTCTCTGACATCCATGTCAGATGTGAATCTGTTTTTGATGCTTGCTGTATTGTTTCAGATTTTTTTTTTTTTTTTTTTTTTTTGCCTTTTAACAGGCCTTGAAATTACTGATTGAAAGCAAAACATGATGTGTTGGGTGATAGAAAGTAGTGTAAATAGTCCTTTACTGGTAGGTTTTATATTCATCTGACTCGAAGTTTGTGGTGTTTAATTTTGTTGTATCTGTAGGTGCCAGAGGCTTCACATTCTCCAGTGTCCCAGTTCTCATCTCCTGTTTGATTCTGGGCTGCCCTAAGTACACCTCTGAGAGTTGCAGCTTTTTCAGTTTTAATCTCTTCTGGTAGTGGAGCCCTGTTCCTGTGCTGGTAAGGTGTGTGTAAGGGGGAAGTATTCTACAGTCGTGATTAAATCTCATCTTTTGTTGGCCTGTGTCCCTGGCACATAAGCATCACAAGTGTTTCTCAATACTTTTCTTCTACTAGATGAGACAGAACAGCTCCCAAGGGCAGAAGTTGGAAAAGTGCCCTTCCTCCAAGTGGGATAAAAATCTGGTAAAGTCTTTTCTCTTGCAGGGTAGGCCTTTGCTATAGAGAACACGCTCAATGTATTTCATCATTATTATTCTTCCCCTTCCTCTGCTAGAAGCGAGAACTTTTCTTCCTCAGGTTTTCTCCATATGACCGCACAGTGTCTCCACGGGTAAAATCTAGGAAAGCTTAGTAACGCCCCCCCCCCCACTTAGGGTTTTTCACTTTCATGCTAATCTGTACTCAGTTTCCAGCAATTCATCATAATTACCATTTAATTTTTCCTATCAATTTCTATCTGTAACAGCTCCTGCTCCAGCTAAGCAGATCTTGGCCGTGATTCTCTGGATTCTTCTGTCTCAGGAGATTTTAACATTATGGTTTACATTGTGATCTCAGGTCTCTGGTGGGGCTCAGAGAAGACACTGATTTTCAGTTTGTTTGGCTTTTTTTTCCTGTAAAGATAAGAGTGATGATTTCTAACCTTTTTATATGTCAGAGCAGAAGCTACAAGTCTAATAATGTTCTTAAAAATACTTCCCTACTAATTCTATAATTTACATCATTTCTAGTTAAGTTTCAGTGTATTTGTTTTTCTCTTCATTTTAGGCTTTGTTTATTTTTTTCCTTACAGGTCTGATAGGATTTTTGTCAACTCACGGCTTGGTATCTTTAGGTAGAGTTTAAGTGGCTGTAAGACCTCCACTCCTGAGCAGCTTATAATGGCTGTGTATGATACCTTGTGAATTATCAAATATTCCAGTCTGGGGAATTAGAACATGAACTAGTCCTGGAATTGTGAGAGGTCCAGGGGTTTATACTTCTGTTCTTTTGTATGGTTCTTTACTGCAATTTGGGTATTTTCCTCACGACAAATATGCTGATCGATACTCAGATGAACATCCATGGGGATCCTCTATAGATTACTGGAGTTCTTCTAAGAAGCTCTTTTTTCCCCCCAGTACTTCATCACAGTTGAAGCTCCTGGAATCTTGATAATTTAGAGAGATTGTATTAGGTTCCACCGGATTCTCTTTCCCGAAGCTGCAGGGTGGAATCTTTCCAGACAGTGGACTGCGGCAATCTCAAGGCTCAGATTAATTCCCTAGGGCTACTGTAACAAATGACCACAAACTTGGATGGCTTAAAACAACAGAAATTTATTGTCTCACATTTATAGAGGCTACAAATCTGAAATCAAGATGTGGGAGGGTAATGCTGTTAGAGTCTAAGACTCTAGGAGCATGCTTCCTTGCTTCTCCTAGATTCTGGTGACTGCTGGCAATACCTGACATTTCTAGCCTTGTGGTAGCATAAATCTGATCGCTGTGTTCTCCATCACATGGTGCTCTCTCAATTTATTTCTGCATCCAAAATTTCCCTCTTGTTCTGAGGACAGCAGTCATGACCTCATCTTAGCTTGATGATATCTGTAAAGACCTTCTTTTCATATAAGGTCACATGTATAGATTTGAGGTAGATACAGACTTTGGTGGGGCACTATTCAATCCAATGCAGAGTTTTCTTCTCTTCTTTCAAGAATTGCTACCTGTACATTATTGTTTCATATAGGTTTTTCAGCTTTTCAGTTGTTTCAGGCAGAAGAGTAACTTGGCCACTTTTTCTCTGTCTGCTAAAAGCAGAAATCCTCCACATCATTTCTGTTTACCTATCATAGCGCCAATGTTTTCATTGGGATTCAGTGCACAATCTTCTTTGAAGAAAATGATCCACTGCCCAAAACCCGGCTTAAGTAAATAAAAAAGTTAAAATATTTTCAAATAGTAGAAAAATTGTGGTGGACAAGTGTCGAATGCATTAACTACATGTAAGTTGATTTAATAAACATTGAGATTTCAAGGTTGTTGAGGAGAAGAATGCATGATTTGAGTTGTACTTAGACAAAGCAAATGTGACACACATAAAATGGATACGGTGGGAGACAACCATAAAGTAAGGGTTTCAGGAAGGCTGTAGAAGTCTAAGGGTTTAAACCAATTTGGGGCATTGTGATTATTAAGAAAGGATGAAGTTGGGTGTTTGGGTGGCTCAGACTGTTGAGAGTCCAACTTTGGCTCAGGTCATTATCTCATGGTCTGTGGGTTCAAGCCTCGGGTTGGGCTCTGTACTGACAGCTCAGAGCCTAGAGGCTGCTGCAGATTCCGTGTCTCTCTCTCTGCCCCTCTGCCACTCAAGCTCTCTGTCTCTCTCTCTCAAAAATAAATATTAAAAAATTTTAAAAAAAAGAAAGGATGAAGTCAAGTCACTGCTAAGGTTGGATTGTCATAATTTGCCAATGTACTAGGGAAAACAAAAATGTACAAGTTTCTAACAACACAGTGGTCACAGCTCAGTGGTCACAACTCAATAACTATTGCTGTGATGATTCATGATTGTAGTATAAGCAATATTTTCTGGAGATCCACTCATAAGTCCTTATGAAACGGTAAAATGGGGTAAATCATAAGCCATAATTAATTAGTGACATAACTGTAACTAACATATATTCTTACTCTCACTCATAATTCTATCATGTCTTTTACTAGACAACTCTCTTTTTTCTGTTATGTCAGACTTTCATGACATAAAGGTTCTTTGAGTCATTTTATGAATATCAGATTGAAGACAAAATATTGTCAGTGAGTGGCACACTCTTTTAGATGTCTAATAAATTTTCTGATTTTAGAGCTTAGGACATGGTTTATGTATTTATTCAGACCTTTTCTTAAGCAATATGGAAAATTTGACAGTGTATGAAATACAGAAGTTGACATTTCATCATTGAGGAACATGACTCTTGTTTTAAAAATGAACCCAGACATTTGATTCATGCAATATTTTGTACAATGGGATTTGGTATCAGAGGGTAAGATAACTAGAAAAATTATTTTAATAATAAAAAGTAAATAAAACTAAGGTAGATTTTGGAGTGTTGTAAGAGGTGAATGTGTCATCAGAGGAACCCTTCTAAATGCTAAATGCTAGGTTTTCTAAACTTTCTTTACAGCTCTAACACATCTGAAATTTTTATGTCAATAGTCAACCACAATTTCTAATTAGCTATTTATTGGCATTTTGTTGATACACTAAAATTAAAATATATTAAGTGCATGCTCTATCCACAAGTTACATTAGAGATCATAGAATATATAAAATTTAAGATAATAATTATATATTGAGTATTCCGTTCAAAGATCTTTACTTACCAACTGAGGAATAATACTAAAAAATGGACTTAAAGTTGTTCTTTCCAGTTCATAATACACCATTCAGTGAGTAAACATGACTGTAAACAATTGCATTTATAATGCAGTATAATAAAGACTAAATTATGTGTTTGCAAAGTACCAATTTCACAGAGGATAAAGTGTTAATTCTGCCTGGTCCAGAAGGTATATTCTTTACAACCTTTAATTTGTGCCATAAGCAATAAGTTTGTACTCTCCTGGCAGACATGTGGGAAATGTACATTCAAGGATGAGAGAACAGAATGTATAAAAGCATGGAAGTATGAAGTAGCACATGTTCAGGGAATGGCAGAGATACAGATTATAATGAGTGCAGAGGAAGAATGGCAGATGATAAAAAGTAAAATAAGTTGGAGTTGATTGTGAAGGACCTTGTATGGTAGGTTAAAGAATCCAAAGGTTAATTCTTGGTACAGTGAAGTCTCATGTGAAAGTATACCTGACTATGACAAGATGTTTTCTTCCATTTAAATGTTAGTGTGTGGCTCTTGTGGGTGTAAGGAGCCAGAGAAATGAAATAGTCAAAGATGTATCCAAGCTTTCCAGGTAAGGTGACTGAGACATGGTTATATTAACTAATATTTTAGAAAAAAGGTTTAAAAATAAATCATGATTCTAATCTGTTCCCTACCCTTAAAGTGAGATCGAGTGAGGTGTGTAAGCAGATATCTAAAAAAATAACTTACAAGTGCTGTATTAAAGATAAATGTAAAAGGTGTGAGATTTCAGTAATTTTCAACTCCTTTAAGTAGGTATTATTCATAAAAATGTGTGAAACTGTAAATTTTATCCTTAATTATATTTAGGATATAGAACTCTACCCTAGTCTGGATAGTATGTAGAAAAGTAGAAATTAGTATTAGAAAGTCATGGTCATATGAGTTCCCAAGTCTTGTCTTCACTTTTACATAACTATTATTTACCTTTTCCCTTCAAATATTGATTTAGTTATACTTTTAGTGATTGAATTTGGCATAATATTTAAACTTACCGACTTTGGAGTGAAATGGACATGGGTAGACTTCTCAGTTCCATTTACCCCTTGCTATGTGATGTGGACAAGGGCCACTGTATCTGGGTTCCACGTTTTTCCATCTCTAATACAATGTGAATAGTAGGACCCATAGTATAATGTTAGAGTATATTTAAATAAAGTTAATACATGTGAGATATTGGTTTCAGAGTCTGGTATGATAACAGTTTAAGAAATCATTTTTCTTTGAAAGATAGAAACCTGTAAATGGATCTCGGCTTAGATAAAAAGTGTGTTTAGGTAGAAATAACTTCGTTTTAATGTTTTAATTCAACAGCTAGCTTTTTAAGTTACTGTTTCAGTGTCCTTCTGTATAAAAAATAATGAACTATAGATGTATCCCACAGAATGTTGAAATTATTGAGATACACATAGACAAAAATTAGATAATTACTAGAAACTTAATATATTTTAGCTTTTTTTTGAAAAATTTTAAATGTTTATTTATTTTTGAGAGAGACAGAGACAGAATGAGAGTGGGTTGGGGCAGAGAGACAGGGAGGCACAGAATCTGAAGCAGGCTCCAGGGCTCCGAGCTGTCAGCACAGAGCCTGATGCAGGGCTTGAACTCACGAGCTGTGAGATCATGACCTGAGCCGAAGTTGGACGCTCAACCAACTGAGCCACCCAGGCGCCCCAATATATTTTAGCTTTGACTTTACTTTTTAGAATTTGTGGCCTGAGTTTTTACCATTCAGTACATATTTATTAGGCATCTATTAAGTGGTAGAAAACATTCCATTCTTAGGAACTCAAGTAAAAAATTGCCTAGTGTTTGTACTCAAGAGATTTAAAGCCCAGAAGAGGAAAATACACACAAAAAACCATAATTTAATATAAGGTTTTTAAATTAAAAAGTGCCACTGAAGTTTAACAATGTGATAAAAGATAAAAAATCAACACTATCATGGAAATCAAGCACATGGTGTTCCTAATGCCCCCAAAATTAGATGTTCAATATTAAAGCATAATTAAGCAGAGCACTTATATTGGAAGCTAAAATCAACATACAGAAATCAGTTGCATTTCTTTATTCCAACAATGATCTATTGAAAAAGGAAATCAGGAAAATAATCTAATTTGTGAAACATCAGAAAGAATAATTCATATGTGTGCTTCCATGTTTATTGCAGCATTATTCACAAAGGCCAAGGCATGGGAATAACCTAAATGTCCGTTGAGTGAATGGATAAAGAAACTGTGGTGCATACACATATGCACACACATACACACCACTAACTGGAATATTATTCAGATGTTAAACAAGAAGGAAAACCTGCCAGTTACAGAAAATGTATGAAAATGGAGGACATTATGCTAAGTGAAGTAAACCAGACACAGAAAGACAAGTATCACATGACTTCACTTACATGTGGAATCTAAAAATGTTAGATACACACAAGCAGAGAGTAAAATGGTGGTTACCAGCGGCTAGAAGGCAGGGAAAATGGGTGGATGTTGGTCCAAAGTTACATGGTTACAGTTATATAGGATGAAAAATCTAAAAATCTAATGAATTATATATATGTGATATATATATATATATATCACATATATATATATATATATATCATATGAGTAAGTCTAAATATCTAATGAATTATATATGTATATGATATATATATATCACATATATATATATGATTCTATAACATGTAGTAACTACCCCACAATAAACATATAAAAATAACTCAAAATAAAATATTTGAGTTAGAGTCTATAAAAGGTGGAAATACCTATTCCAGGAAGCACATTGCCTTTCTCAGCAAACAAACTAGGCAAGACTGAATTTTAGGAGGACCAAGACACAGAGCATATATTTATCGAACCCAGAGAGGATATTAACAGCATGTGTCCAGTGTTCTGTATTCTTTATCCCTTATGTGAATATTGTAAATATTATTATACTTTCCCGTTATTTTTACAACAAAAGTAATCATGTCAGCGTTTACATTCTCTAACACCCTGTGTCAAAACAACTGTCTTTCTTCTTGAGGCTGTCATTAAATATACAATCAACCATTGCCTTACACTTCCGACTACAATTTTTAATGGTTATTTATTTATTTTGAGAGAGAGAGAGAGAGAGAGAGAGAGAGAGAGAGAGAATGCACAAGCTGGAGAGGGGTAGAGGAGAGGGAGAGAGAGAATCCAAGCAGGCTCCGTGCTGTCAGTGTGGAGTTTGATGTGGGGCTCGATCTCACAAATCGTGAGATCTGTGAACTGAGCCAAAATCAAGAGTCCACCCTCTAATTGACTTAGCCACCCAAGTGCCCCGAACTGTTCTTTTTTAAAAGGCTGAGTCAGATATGTGGGGAATAGATATGTTTAAACATATATATTTCAAACCCATTGCTACCTTCCATTTCTAGAAATGGAATTTCTAGAAATTCCATTTCTTCAACGTTTATTTATTTTTGGGACAGAGAGAGACAGAGCATGAACGGGGGAGGGGCAGAGAGAGAGGGAGACACAGAATCGGAAACAGGCTCCAGGCTCTGAGCCATGAGCCCAGAGCCCGATGCGGGGCTCGAACTCACGGACCGCGAGATCGTGACCTGGCTGAAGTCGGACGCTTAACCTACTGCGCCACCCAGGCGCCCCTAGAAATTCCATTTCTACCTTCACTTACTCTTCTCTTGTTGCCTCAAGATTTGTGCTCTTGCCTGAATTCATTCTCTTTCCTTCAAAAATACTTTTTAAACATGAGTTTTTTTTTTCTTAATTTTTTTTTTTCAACGTTTATTTATTTATTTTTTTTTTTTTGGGACAGAGAGAGACAGAGCATGAACGGGGGAGGGGCAGAGAGAGAGGGAGACACAGAATCGGAAACAGGCTCCAGGCTCTGAGCCATCAGCCCAGAGCCCGACGCGGGGCTCGAACTCACGGACCGCGAGATCGCGACCTGGCTGAAGTCGGACGCTTAACCGACTGCGCCACCCAGGCGCCCCTCAAAAATACTTTTTAAATAAACTTTAATATATTATAGTATTACCTAAAAGACTTATTTTTTGTTAGAGACTTCAACATACATTCATAGAGTTATATCCCAAACATATCCTTATCTTGCCTTACTTATTTCTTCTGCCTCACTATTTTCTTTCCATTCCTCAGATTCTATATGTCCATCATAGCGAAATACTTGTATTTCCCATAACTATCTTACTTTCCTGTTTTGGTACATGTTGATGTTTCATTTTTGCTCCAAACATCTTTGTTTTTTTTCCTGGATAAGCCCTAACAAGCTTACAGGATTTATCTTAGGACTTAGTTTTTCTGAGAAGTTATCAGTTCCCATTCGTTTCAGTCTGGATTACCAGGAATTACTAATCTTTATGTACAACAGATTTTAAATTATTAATGGTGGATTTTTTTGGTCAACTTCCTATCAATCTGATGTCAAATGTTAACAAAATTCCTGAAAATTTAGTATTCAATGCCATGCTTGGCTCTGGCATACCACTATTCACTTTAGACAGGCTAAAAGATAAAAGTTCAAGACACTGTAGTGACCTTCACAGTCAAAAGGGCTATTTTTGTAGAAAGTAGAGTATACTTCTTCTCTTAACCCTAGAAGTATGAACTTGTATGAGTAATGGACAGTTGCAGTTCCACTGAGGGAAAACAAACAAATCCTTAAAAAAATCCAAACCTCGGGGCGCCTGGGTGGCGCAGTCGGTTAAACGTCCGACTTCAGCCAGGTCACGATCTCGCGGTCCGTGAGTTCGAGCCCCGCGTCGGGCTCTGGGCTGATGGCTCAGAGCCTGGAGCCTGTTTCCGATTCTGTGTCTCCCTCTCTCTCTGCCCCTCCCCCGTTCATGCTTTGTCTCTCTCTGTCCCAAAAATAAAATAAACGTTAAAAAAAAAAAAATCCAAACCTCAACACCCCCAAGAAGTGGGAGTATTTGGAGCAGGTCAACAATAGAGTGATTCATCTACTTAACATGCCAAATTCTTCCCTCTTAAGAGTGTTTGCTGATTTGAAGGTCTCACATGAACTCTAATGTTACTAATAGTTACTAAACACCATTAAATAGAAATTATCATTTGAAAGACAGTACTTACCCAGAATAGCAGCTCAGCATTTGTTTCAAATGTTAACATGAATGAAAAATTTCAGGTTTTCTGCACAAAATCCTCTAATTATTTTGACTTTTTGGAATAGCCAATCTAATTTTCCCTTTGCTAATACAGAGAATATTTTCATTCAATCTCCATAATATCTCACAGTTGAACAATGGAAACATTCTAAAACTTGGTAAACAAGGGCTTTGTGCTACTTCTGGTAATAGATAATACCAATGAATATTTATTATGCTAATTTAGCACTTTATGCTTTTTAAAGGCTTTTGACAATGACATTGGCATATGTGTACGTGTTCCTTTCTGGGCATTAAATGAATTAGTTGCATATGTAAATTTGTTTCTGAAATATATTTCTATGCTCTCTCTGTTGTAGTTTTAAAATGTAGATGATTGATTAGTAAATAGAAAAAGGTTGTCTAAAATTCTACACATGCTGTGGCATTATTGAGTGTGTTATGGTGGAAGGAGGTTATGATATCTAGCTTTGAGATTTATTTTTGTAAAGACAGATTTGGAAGAAAGATAGGAAGAGAAAAAAAGAAAGAAAGACATCTTAAATGCACAAATATGCCTGATAATTAGCAGCCTCCCTTTCCAAAGGAATATAATCATGAGGGTAGATGTGATGAGGATGAATCTTTCTGCTTAGTTTCTAAGTTTAGTTGGAAACTTCATTAGTGATGCCATCAATAGTATGACTAACAACAAAGCTTTCATCTTCTGCAAGGAGCTGATGTTTCTTTTTGACTTTGCTCTTTGATTGTGCTGTCTTACCTGGTGTTACAAATCAATGCTTGTACAGACATAGAGTAGGTCAGACCTTAATGTTTTATCTGGGGACTGAAAAATGTGGAATGAAACCCGAGTGTGGCAGACATGCCCTAATTAATAGTGTGCATTTTTCTTCCTCCTATATTGGTTCATATATATTTGGATGAAATAAAGTATAGCACAAACTCTCACCTCTATTATGTAAATCACTCATATGTAGTTCTTCACAGGACCTAAGTGTTTGAGCACTGCAACTGTCTACATCATTAAGATGATATTTATCTTAGTTGAAAAAATAAAAAAATATGGTTCAGATTAGTAGTTTATGTTAATTGAATATTAATTTAATTGAAGCAGGGTACATATACATGAAAATGAATGAAACATAAAGAACATATTAAAACTGGTTCAAAAGTCCTACAATTATACATTTTAAATATTTATTACATCTTAAATCAAGTTTATAGAGGTGTATTTTTTCAGATAGTAAAATGCACACACCTTAAATTTACAGTTTGTTGAGTTGACAAATGTGTATGTCTAATTATTATCGCAAACAAGATATACAACATTTATATGCCACCAATAAGTTCAATTGTGTGTTTTTGCAATCAGCACCTCTGCTCACACACAACTCCTGATTACCACTGATATGCTTTCTGTCACTTTACTTTTGCCTGCTATAGAGGTTCATGTCAATACAATGCCAGCAATATATGAGAGTTCCAGTTGGTCCACATCCTTGCTAAGACATGACAATCACCTTTTACCAATGACAAACGATTTTAACTACGTTTTGTGCTAATTGGTCATTTATCTTTTTGTTGAAGTCTACTCAAAAGTTTTGCCCTTTTAAAAATTTTGTTAGTATTCTTTCTTGAGTTGTATGAAATTTTGCATATACCAAATAAAAAATGTCAAATATATACATTATGTGTATATACATGTTTCTATATAGTATTTATATGATATTTACTCTGAGTATGTAAGCTTAAAGGACAAAGGACTTTAATTTTCATAAAGCATGGTTTTCTTCTGTGTCTAGTATGAGAAGTCTTTATCTCAAGCTCATGAAGATTTTTCCTAAATTGTTTTCCTTCAGTTCCATATATATATTTTTAAAGTAAGCACTGCACCCACTGCAGGGCTTGAAGTAATGGCCCTGAGATCAAGAGTCTCATACTCTACCAACTGAGCCAGCTAGATGCCTCTGTAATTTTAAGGTTGACTATATAATTTATTTTGATATAATATCATGTATGATGTGAGATAGGGTCTAAGTTACTTTTTCCTTATAAATATTCAGTTTTTTTCAGCACCATATATTGAAAAGTCTTGCCTTTGTACATTTAATTACACCAGTATATTTCTTAAATAAAAAAAAAATGTCATAGGTTTATTTCTGGATTCTATTCTGGTCCATTAATCTATCTGTGTGTCTGAGAGCCAATCCTATATTTTCTTGAAAATGTAGCTTTATATTCTCTCTTGAACTTAGGAATTTATTTCTATTTTTTGCTCCCTTTCAAAATTATTTTGTTTATTTTAGTTTCTGTGCATTTTCATATACATTTTAGAATTAGCTTGCCAAATCCTGCAAAAAAACCAGTATGAGGATCTTGATTTAGTATGAATTGAACTTGTAAATCCAATTGGATAATAATATGAATAATAACATTGAGTTATCTACCAATCCTGTGTGAGTTCTATGAATTATTCAGTTTACAGGTCTTTGTAATATTTTTCTCTTCCACAGTGATCTATAACAATCACCTGTTCTGGTACTCTGTCCCACAAATTCCAGGCTTCTTCCCCCACCCAAATTCAATATGCTGACTCCACAACAAAGTGACTCTTTTTGCTCTGCTTGGGTCCCTTTTGCACTAGAAATGGAAAACTGCCTCCAGGACCAATGCTTAGGTGGCTGTGGTACACATTCTGGTTATTTATCTTTTCTCACTGGTCATCTCCAGTGTCATGGATTAATAAAGGGCAAATGAAAAATCTGCAGAGTTTTTTTACATTTTAAATTCACACATAAGCAGAAATTTTACACCCTTTATTTTATTTCTCTAAAACCTTCTAAAATATTATTCATACTACATTTTGGCCACCATGGAAGACATCAAAATGTAGAAACTCTTCTCTACTCATAAAATGTCTAGCTAATAATTTGATATTATTTAGATTTAAAGATTTATTGACTATGAAATTAATGAGTTGAAAGCATCATACTTTTAGTGATTGGGAAAATGCATAGATGCATATTAACAGTAAAATACTAATTTTGGGCATATTACTAATTTTTTTCATATATGAGTAAAACAAGAATCATGATCCTATAGAAAAAAAAAACCTTTTTCTTTAAATTGAATGTCTTTTTGATTTGACAGAATGATTTATACTCCCTCATCCCTGCTTATCACTAATGACTTCCAAAATATCAAACATAATGTTCTAAAACCTTTTGATATTATTGAATGCCATATGGGATTTTTCCATGAAGGCAACAGTTATTTAGTTCAGTGAGATAAAGTGTTAAGTGTGTCTGTGGAAAGATGATGAAGGAATTTCCTGTCTAGTTAGGGAGCTATAACATGCATGGGGCTTAGAAGAGGAGACCACAGTCTGATTGGGTGACCCACACTATTTTATTTTAGTTTTCATTTTAGAAACTCATAGTTTGGTTCTTTTCACTGACTTCGACATTCTGGCATTTCACACATTTCTGTCTTAACCTTTGCACTTTTGTCTCATTCATTTTGATTTATTCATATGTGTAATCTTTATACTTGGCTCCAAAATTCATGTTTTAAAAAAAAGACTCTCATATGGTCTAGTTCTCAATCTCTTGACAGCTAATAATGCTCTTAGAATGCAATACCAATCCTTCAAATTCAATATATTTGCAACTAATCTCATTATATGCTGATACCAAATAGATTTTCTTTTGGATTTTTATGGTTTTATTAATGGCTCCGTGCTAAATCTTTCCGGTCCTATATGATAGCAACCTTTTCTTTACTATCCTTTACTACCCTTACTGTCCTTCATCTGAAGGTAACCCTTACTTCCACAAATTTCTTACCCTGTTCCCTTCCTTTCTATGTCCCTACCAATTTCTGAAGGCTCTTTTACTTACCAAGGAATAATACTATATCCACATCTTAATTGCCCCTTGTGTGTTTAGAGTTTCTCCCTTTACACACCCTGGCAGTAATTTTTTAGCAGAATTTAGTAACACTACTTCACCATTTTACTCCCTCCCTAAAAATTCTCATGCCTACTTTTTTTGTATGTGGTGTTAAAGTGGATATTATAGAAGAGTGATTAGGGTCATGGAACAAGTTCCAGTATTTGTGATTCTTATATTCCAGTAAATATGTAAAATTATAAGGTAAAACATAAATTACATACAATATCTTATTAAATCCCAACACAGTACTTTCTTTTTATAAATTACATAGGCTAAGAATAATTATAAATTCTTGGAAAAGGTAGAAAAATATATTTTCATATATATTAAAGACTTTTGAGAAATCTAAAACTTTTAAAATAATTTTACTATTTAGTCTCCAAATTTCAATTGGAATTAGAATTTTGTATTGATATATATATATACCAAAATAGGATATAAACATGTGTTGTCTATTGCATTTATAAAATTAAATGATGTGAAACTTCTATTTCTATCAAGCATTTGAGAAGTAACACAGTGTTTCTAGTTTGGATAAGTTGAATCACAACTTCAAGAGAAAAGAAAAAATGTTTTTAAAACCCATGATGAGATTAAGATGTCCTTAAATGGGTATGCATAATAAATACTTTAACAAGGCAATGGATATTTAAATGGTGTTATTTGATGAAAAAAACTAGTTCTAGTACTGTCCTTTTTTAATCTATTTTTGTCATATTGGTAGATAGTGAATGTTGTACAAGTTGTCTTTTGACCTTATAAAAAGAAAAAAAAAATGGTTACCAAAATACTGGATAATGTAAAAGTAGTAAAAAATTTTACCAATCCATTATGAATATGCATAGAAAATAATGACAGTGAAAACACTCCTCACTACATGTATTTGTCATCAACCCAGTTGGCCTACATGTCTTTAGTATAATGATTTAAAAAAATCTCTTGATGACTACATATAGATGGTTTAATCAATACATATATTAATATAATGAATAGTTTGTATAAAAAATGGATTCAGCAAAAATAAACTATTGGAACTTCATCAAAATAAAAAGCTTCTGCACAGTGAATGAAACAATCAACAAACTAAAAGGCAACCTGTGGAATTGGAGAAGATATTTACAAATGACAATTGTCTGGTAAAGGGTTAGTATCCAAAATATACAAAAAAACTTATAACACTCAACACTCCAAAAATGAATAATCCAATAAAAAATGGGAAGAAGACATAAATAAATATTTTCCCAAAGAAGACATACAGATGGTCGATAGACACATGAAAAGTTGCTGAACATCACTGATCATCAGGGAAATGCAAACCAAAACTACAATGAGATACCGCCTCACACCTGTCAGAATGACTAAAATCAACAGCACAAAAACCAATAGACATTGGTGTGGATGTGGAGAAAGGGAACCCTTTTGCGCTGTTTTTGGGATTGCAAACTGGTAAAGCCACTGTGGAAAACGGTATGGAGTTTCCTTAAAAAGTTAAAAATAGAACCACCCTACAATCCAGCATTTGCACTACTAGGTATTTACCCAAAGGATACAAAACTACTAATTCAAAGGGATACATGCACCTCAATGTTAATAGCAGCATTATCAACAATAGCCAAATTATGGAAACAGCCCAAATGTCCATCAACTGGTAAATGGATAAAGAAGTTGTGATGTGTATACATGTATATATACATGGTGGAATATTACTCAGCCATAAAAAAGAATGAAACCTTGCCATTTGCTGTGACATGGATGGAGCTAGAGAGTATTATGCTCAGTGAAATAAGTCAGAGAAAGAAAAATACCATATGATTTCAATCATGTGGAATTTAAGAAACAAAATGAAGGAATAAAAGAAAACAAAAAGAGAGGGAGGCAAATCATAAAGCAGACTCTTAACTATTGAGAACAAACTGATGATTATCAGTGGGGAAGTTGGTAGGAGGATGGTTGAAATAGGTAACGGGGATTAAGGGGTGCACTTGGCTGTGATGAGCACCGGGTATGGTATGGAAATGATGAATCACTATTGTACACCTGAAACTAATATTACTGTATGTGCTAATTGGAATTTAAATTAAAAAAATTAAAAAATAGACTCAGTTGATTGAGTTAATTATTTCACAAACTGTGTGATCTTTGTAACATATTCTAGTCTTATTTTATATATGTATAAAATAAAATTTGGACTGCAGATATTTATTAATTTTTTCATCTCAAATTCTTAATAATATGTACAGGTATTTTTCCATATTGGGGAGTATTTTAATGAAATAATAATTCAAGTGGTATAACAAATAAATAATATGATAAATTTGTTATAAGTATCCTGTGAACTTCCCCTACATTAATCATTAGAGATAAATTTTTTTATATGCAAAAAAAGAACCATACAAACAAGCAAAGGAACGAAATTAATATATGTACACTTATTCTTTCTAGTTGAACTGAACTTTTGTTTAAGTATAGCATATCCTAAAGTATAATTTTGCCTCTGAGGTTTTATTCATACGTATTGAGCAGTAACAATGATATAGTTTCTAATAAGGGATTGGAATGTGGTCGAAGTGTAGCAAAGCAGTTAGTTCTGCCAATTAGATAAATGTTGTGGAAAGTGAATCTCCTACCACCCTGTGGTAGTTTAGAATCATTGCATATTAGCATACTTCATTTAACTCACTCTGCTTAATTGATGCTTTCATAATGAATATGCATATCAAATCACATCTGTGATATATAAAGAAAGCAAACAACAAAACCAAATATCCTGCATGTACTTTTTGGGGATTAAAAAATACATATATAGACAATTTTTTAAGTTCAGAAACAGCAGTAACCCTTTTTCACTTGTTACTATAATTTGATCAGTAGGCCCCAGATGCCTTAAATTACACTTTATCATTTTAGAGATCTCTCAGAGAGATTATCACACTAAACCCAATTCATTTCCACACTGAATTATTTAAGAGAGAATAATCTCTTTTGGTATTTCCCTGATTCCTCTCATCCTCTGTTATTGTTTTATTTCTGAACCAAGATAAATTGCCTTCCTTATTTTTGCCAAAGAAATATATGAGAAATATTGTTTAAGATTTTATTAAGGACTACTGATTGATTTAGGAGAGGCTGTGTAGTACTTTTTATGTTTAACTTATGTTCTTATATTACTTTTGCTCAAATGCTTAATTGATGGCATAGTGACAACAAGTTATTATGGATTTAATTTATATTTAGAAATTATTAGTGAACATTTACCATAATCACATTATCATAGCTACTATTATATTATAAATGCCATTCAGAAGCATTTTTGTTTTTGTTTTTGTTTGTTTTTTGAGAGATCCCAATCTCAAAAGATACCAGGACCCAAACAAGTACCTTGAGTGAAAGAGGAATGAGGAGTGAAAGACTCAAGTTATTTTAAGCACTCATGTTTTGCCTAAAATAATTATAATATTGCTTTGATTTCAATTTTGCCATACATATGAGACCTGGGAGTAATACTGTTTTTTAATGTTTTCTGCCTTTATCTTATTCGCATGCTTTTACTTTTCTTACCAACTCCTGCTGCTTTCCCCACTACAACTCTGAATTAAGGCATGGCATCACATCCCAAGGGAATTTATGTGCCTAGAATCACCTTTTCCCTAAATTATGTATAACACCTAAAAATACAATGAAAACTACAGCAGAATACAAAATAGACATATTTTGTGGTGTATTTGAATGCAGAAGAAGAGTAACTTCCCCCCAGTCTGGTAACAGAGTTCTTTCTGTACCAAGACACATGTTTTTATTTATACTTTTATTTTGAGAAGAATGGCTGAAATTAGAAGCTGTCTTTTCTTTTTCCATTACAGACTAAATATGCCTATTCGTTTTATTTTAATTGTTGTTTCTATACCAACTATTGGTCCTTTCTCAGAAGGAATTGATGAGCTACCAGTATACCAGTACAATCCAGAAATTCTAATAGTCTTCACTGTTTTTCTTCATCTCTTTCAATTATTTTAGTAATGAGCAAAACAAAATAAACTCTATATATGAAATTGCACAACTCTTTTTAACTTTATTACTGATGCCATAGGGTGCTTGGAAATTCACCTTCTTCTGCCGTTTCTGAATTTCCTGAGGTCATGTGAGTTCAAGCCTACTACTAGGAATCTGAGAACAACAGGTTTATGTAAATCTGGAGTGTTTAGTCTAATCCCAGCCTAACTATGTTGCTAGTTTCTGGGATGCCATTGGGTTTAAATAGAATCATACAGAAAAGTGACCTTCTGAGGATCAATAGTTTTCCTTCCCTTACACCAGATACATGTTCAAGACCATCAAACTAAGGAGAAAAAAAATCACTCATTAAAATAATCAATGACAGTATGTGCTACACAAGTTGAATTTAGTTAAGGTATGCATTACCAGACTAGATTCAGACAAAATTGTTTTCTTAGGAGCAAGAGCCAGGAAATAATACAGAAAAATTTAAGGAAACCATTGTTTTGTTTTCTTTTGTTTCTCCTTTTCCTTTCTATCATATTTATTCTTTAGCTATTATTAGATATATTTTATCTAAAAAAATATTGCCTATTCAAAACATTTGCGTAGTAATTGCATTATAAAACCTTTAAACTCTGGAAAAGTAGTCAATGAATAAATATCCTTCCTCTGTTGTTATTAACGGTGGTTACTATGCTGTCCATTAGATCTCTAGATTTATTCATCATACGTAATTGCAACTTTGTACCATTATGCTAAATGAAATAAGCCAGACACAGAAAGAAAGAAAAAAAAAAAAAAACCCTGCAAGATCTCACTTATATGTGGAATCTAAAAAGAGTCAAATGCATAGAAACAGAAGCATGGTGGTGGTTACCGCGGATGGAGGTAAAGGAAATGGGAAGATGTTGGTCAAAAGGTACAAGATAGCCTTCCTTTTAAATTTTTCTTTCTAATTTTTTGGCTTGGTGTGTAGAAAGGCAGTTAACTTTTGAATTTCATGTATATCCACCCACCTTCTAAGTTCATCTCTTAGTTCTGTAAAATTACTGATACATTGATTGGAGATATCATATCTTCTACAAATAATATTTTCTATGTTTTAATCCTTCTGAATTTCTTTTTTTTCTTTTTTTATTCCACAGACCATAATTTTCAGAGTAATATTTATAGGAAATTTTGGTAGACAGCAAACTTGTAGCCTTGATTTAAAGAAAAATATTTCCAAGTCTCCATTTATTGTGTTGTTCTTCTGTAGGCTTTTATGATGCTCTTCATCGGGTTAAGAAAGGTCCCCTAAGATAATAAGATAATTTTATAATGAATATATAGTAAATTTTGTAGATTTTTTTTTCTACACAAAGTAAAATGGTCAGATGCTTCTTTTCTCAGTTAATATGGTAAGATGCATTTATATATTTTCTAATATTAATTTAGTCTTTCAGTTTTGAAATAAATATGTTAGTCTTGGAGCATTGTGTCTTTTCTATAATTTTGGATTTTCTTTGCTAATATTTTGTTTCAGATTTGTATATATGTGTGTGTGTGTGTGTGTGTGTATAAAAATACATCTATATTTCTGCTATCATATAATACTGTCCCTTTGGGACACTATAAAATATTTAAACAATCAATATAGGTATTCCTTTATTTTAGAAATATGTACTTTGATTTTTAAATAATCATCTAATATATATTTTACTTTATTTAAAATTTTGCATCAATTTAACATTTTTTCCTAATCACTTTATTTTTTTTATTTTTATTTTTTTTAATGTTTTATTCATTTTTGAGACAGAGAGAGACAGAGCATGAACGGGGGAGGGGCAGAGAGAGAGGGAGACACAGAATTGGAAGCAGGCTCCAGGCTCTGAGCCATCAGCCCAGCCTCGAACTCACGGACCGCGAGATCGTGACCTGGCTGAAGTCGGACGCTTAACCGACTGCGCCACCCAGGCGCCCCTTTTTCTAATCACTTTAAATGTTTTATTTTTCTATGTTATATTCTTCTTACATATGTCAGATCTTCTGGTTCCTGAGTTTATTTTCAACACGTCCTGTTTTCTATTATCGTTTGTTTTTCTCTTCATGTCTATTCCTAGCTGTGCCAGTTCAGTTTTCATGAAGTTGTGTTTTTCCTATTATATTTTCTTTGAGTTCTGTTCCTTTGTTTCTTTATTTCACAGAATCCATGGAAAACTTTTTTTATTATGTGTATTAATTTCGATTGTCTTATTACATTCTTACCTTTTTAAAAATAATTTATGATCATTTCAATATTGGGTTTCTTTCAAATTACTATTATTTTGATTGGGATCAATTAAAATTTATTTTGGGACTGCAAGTTTTATTTGCTGTCTCACAAGCAAAAAGGCCTGTGCAGCAACACTAAGAGTCATACGTTAGATGTGTTGTTTGAAAATATCATCATCATTCAGCCTCATATATATTTGTTCATATATCACTTCTGGACTAGCAGAAAGAAGGGCCTGGACCCAAGAAGCCTGTATGCTATAGTCCGTGGTGACTGAGCATTTATTTCCCTTCAAAAGACAAGGTTAATAGTAGTGGAGTAGGTTGACTCTCAACACTCTTCCTATCCCCTATCCTTTGCACATTAATCTCTTTGAAAACACAATGCATCAATTACTACTTTTTGTCGAGCCTTCCTGGACAGTTATTCAAACTACATTTAGAATGCTATTAAAAAATGTTTTTAAAATGTAGTATTGATTTCAGCTTTCAGAGCGTACAACTTGTTTTCCTAAGGTCTAAACCCAAGAGTTAGCTCTGCAAGATCTAATTTATATCTTTTTTTTATTTTTAAAGAATTTTTTAAATGTTTTCTTTATTTTTGAGACAGAGAGAGACAGAGCATGAGCAGGGGAGGGACAGAGAGAGAGGGAGACACAGAATCGGAAACAGGCTCCAGGCTCTGAGCTGTCAGCACAGAGCCTGACGCGGGGCTCCAACTCACAAACCGTGAGATCATGACCTGAGCTGAAGTAGGACACTTAACTGACTGAGCCACGTAGGCGCCCGTAATTTATATCTTAAATGTCACTGTTTCTTTATAGGTGAGATTCAAGGTGGTAGGTAGGAGCAATGAGTTTCTTCTTTGCTCCTCTTTTCCATTAGTTTCAAGAACATTCATATGGGACTTAATCAGTATATTCCCTCCACTATTTTATTATGACTGGAAAAGTAAAATTAGGGAAATGGTATGCTAATCTTACTAGGTTAGAATTGCTACAATCAGCTTCACTTAGAGATTAGTCAGTCAAGAAGATTTATTGACTCCACACTCTCATGAAGCACCATGCAAGTGTATAGGAAGTGTTGCTGAAAACGTTAAAATCTACTGAAGGAAACCAGAAATATTTTTTTTTCTTTCTGTGTGACCCTTGGGGAGTTAATTGACCTCTTAAAGACTGAACTTCTTTGTTTGTAATAAAAAGATAATAACTTATTCTGGGCTGATGTTACAGTGCTTATGATATATGCATGATATGTAGATGTTTTTATTTAGCAGTGTTTTAGGAGGACATTGAAAGTGTGAGAATATGATGCAGTTCAAATTTTGAATAATTGTACATATGATACATACCACCTGACTGCTTTGATTATGGCAATAGCTTACAGTCTACTGTGTCTCACTTTCTTATACACTCGCCAATTTCCGGTTAACAAAATCAACAATGGTATTATTAAATCAAACCCAACGCTATTTTAGTGTATAATCTAGAACTATTCCATAACAGTAGAATACTGATATTAATATTGGCCAATTATAATAATATTAGATCAATAGTTTTTAATTATTTTTAGTAAAACATATTTGTTTTCCCTAAGGAACTATGAAGAATATTAAAACATAAAACTGAGATATGTTGCAGATAAACTGATATATGTTAACAACATAAGGATAACTGCTGTCCCACTGAGGGATAGACTTTTACTCTCCCAATTTATTTGTCCCCAAAATAATCCTTCAAGTGTGACCTCATGGACTAGAACTTTAGATAATAAAGTTAACAGAATCTATTCCATTAACAATTCTATTCTGTGTTACAACACATGTTCTAGGTTTATCATATATTTTTTAAATTTAACTTTTTAAAAGTACTTTGAGGTGGGCAAAGGAAGTGATCTCAAAATATAGTGTTTCTGAAGTTATACAGATTTTATTCCATGTCTGGTGATATTTAAGATAATCACCTAGTTCAGTATAGGGCAGTCAGTTAAGCATCTGACTTCAGCTCAGGTCATGATCTCACGGTTCGTGGGTTTGAGCCCCATGTTGGGCTTTGTACTGACAGCTCAGAGCCTGGAGCCTACTTCAGATTCTGTGTCTCCCTCTCTGTTTGCCTCTCCCTTGCTCATGCTCTGTGTCTCTGTGTCTCAAAAATAAACATTAAAAAAAATTAAAATAAAAAAAGACAGTCGCCTAATTCAGTAGAAAAACAGCACCACTGGCAACCTGGATCTTTTGTGTGAGTAAAGTATTTATGGTGCTTGTTGGTTGCATAAAATAGTCCAAAGTACTTAAAAATAAGTTGCTGAGCATTATTACATTATTTCTCCATTACAAATGTGAACACTTGTGTTAATAACACATAAAACAGTGACTGGGAGATACTAGTTTAATAGGTCCTTATTAAATGTTTGTTCAATACGTGACAAATGAATAAGTAGTAATGATAATTAATAATAAGCTAACGATGGTTAAGAGGAAATTACAGCATTACCTTAGAATTAAGAAACGTTAACATATTCTGTAGGTTATATAAGGAAAACAAAGATATATGATGACACTGAAATTCTTAAATCTCCATACTGTCCAGTGTACTGTTTGCAAATACTAGAATTCCTAACAGCAAAGGCCAAGAGCTATGTGTAATTTTCAATTAGAATTCAATTTAATAGAGAATTTAACATATGCAAATTAGTGGCTGAACAAATTCCTGTATCCTACATTGACTTCTGAGCAGTTTTCCTCAAAGTCAGGAGCAGGAGAGTATCCTCTCACAATGACATTCTGGAGTGTAATTAGGTTTCCAGCATGAAGGAATACTACCTGTTGAAAATCAGAATATTTAGATACTTAACATACCCAAGTAATTTTTGTGTGATAAATTGAAAGAGTGTTAAATGGATGGATGGATTAAATTATTTTAATAAGTCTTGAAGCATAGTATAAGATACGTTGAAACTCTAAGACAAATAAAAAACAATTGGTTTTTAATTTTTTAAAAAACTTTACTATAGTTGACACACAATGTTACATTAGTTTCAGGTGTACAACATAGTGATTCAACATCTCTATACATCGTGCTTTGCTCACTCTAAGTATAGCCACCATCAGTCACTGTGCAATGCTATTAACATTATCATTGACTATATTCCCTATGCTGTACCTTTTATACGTTTATAACTTATTTACTCCATACTAAAAGCCTGTACCCTCCCTCCCTTTCATCCATTTTACCCATTCCCCAACTTCCTTCCTTCTGGCAACAATTTGTTCTCAGGTTTTAAAGGTCTGATTCGCTTTTTGTTTGTTTGTTTATACATTTGTTTTTCAAATTCCATATATGAGTGAAATCATATGGTTTTTGTCTTTCTTAGTGTGACTTATTTCACTTAGCAAAACGCCCTCTGAGTCCATCCATGTTGTTGCAAATGACAAGATCTCGAGCTTTTTATAGTTGCATACTACTTTTTAGTATATGTGTATGTATATATATGTATGTACAGATCGTATCTTCTTTATCCACTCATCTGTCTATGGGTACTTAGGTTGCTTGCATATCTTGGCTGTTGTAAATTATGTTTCAATAAACATAGGGGTACACATATCTTTTTCAGTTAGTGTGTTGTTTACTTTGGGTAAATACTCACTAGTAGAATTATTGGATTATATGGTATTTTATATTTAAAAACAATAGTTGAGGGGTATCTGGGTGGCTCAGTTGATTGAACATCCAACTCTTGATTTCAGCTTGGGTCACGATCCCAGGGTTGTTCTGATTGAGCCCCAAGTTGGGCTCCACGCAGAGCCTGCTTAAGATTTTCTCTTCTACCCTCCTCTGGCACTCTCTATCCCTAAAAAAAAAAAGAAAATAAATAAATAAAAACAATAGTTGATATTAATAATGACTTGTGTTCAGACATATTCCTTCAGCACACTTAGGTAAAAGGTAAAGCAAGAATTTATTTCACAGTTACTTGTTATTTTTTTGTTATAAAAGCAGCTACATGTTTTCACGATATCTTTTAAATTGGATTCTTCCCTGCATAATTACACAGTAATTTCTTCAATAAAAGTGATATTATTAATCAGGTATTGGAATAAGAAGAGTGATGTTCAGTATTAATTGAGTGTCTACTATGAGAAGAGATTGTGCTATTGTCTTCTCTGCATTTATTAGCTTATTTTATCTTTATTATAGTTCCAAAAAAATGGGATTTTATCCTATGCAATTTTAAGAAGAAGATTCAGAAATTTTAGGAAACTAGCTTAAGGGCATAGAGCTACTCATTGGTGGGACTCCGATCTCTAAAGCCAATGCTGTCACTTGCAAGATGATAGATGATTCTTTTTAATTATATCTATATCATTTTATTTTAAAAATAAATGGGCATATAATATACATTATATGAATATTATATAATATATCCACAATTTGGACATTTTTGTGTGTGTATATATATATATATACACATATGTATATATATATGTATATATATATACACATATATGTGTGTATATATATATATATACATATATATATATATACACACACACACACACACACACACCACGTATATCTATATATACACACCATCTCTGCTTATCTATTCATCTGTGGATGGACACTTGGGTTGCTTCCGTATTTTGGCTATGTAATGATGCTGCAATAATCAGAGGGGTGCATATATCTCTGTGAATTAGTGTTTCCATATTCTTTGGGCAAATACTCAGTGGTGGAATTACTGGACCATATGGTAATTCTATTTTTAATTTCTTTGAGAAACCTCCATACTGTTTTCCACAGTGGCTGCACCACTTTGAATTCCTATAAATGGTGCACAGTGGTTCCTTTTTCTCTACATCCTTGCCAAAACTTGTTGTTTCTTGTGTTCTTGATTATAGCCATTCTGACAGGAGTGAGGTGATGTCTCATTGTAGTTTTGATTTGCGTTTTCCTGATGATGAGTGATCTTGAGCTTGTTTTCATGTGTCTGTTGGTCATCTGAATGTCTTCTTTAGAGAAATGTCTGTTCATGTCTTCTGTTCATTTTTTAATTGCATTATTTGGGTTTTTTGGTGTTGAGTTCTGTAAGTTCTTTATATATTTTGGGTACTAAACCTTTAGTGGATATGTCATTTGAATATATCCTCTTCTACTCAGTAGGCTGTATTTTAATTTTGTTGACTGTTTTCCTTGTGTTCAGAAGCTTTTTATTTTGATGTAGTCCCAATAGTTTATTTTTGCTTTTGTTTACCTTGCCTGAGGAGAAATTTATAGAAAACTGTTGCTACAACCAGTGCCAGAGAAATTACTGCCGGTGCTCTCTTCTAGGATTTTTATGATTTAATGTCTCATATTTAGGTCCTTAATCCATTTTGAGTTAATATTTGTGTATGGTGTAACAAAGTGGTCTAGTTTCATTCTTTTGCATGTAGCTGTCCAGTTTTCCCAACACCACTTGTTGAAAAGACTGTCTTTTTCTCATTCTTACCTCCTTTGTTAAAGATTAATTGACCATATAATCATGGATTTATTTCTGGGCTCTCTTTTCTGCTCTAATGTTCTGTGTATCTATTTCTGTGCCTGAACTATACTGTTTTGATTACTACAGCTTTCTGGTATATCTTAAAATCCAGGATTGTGACACCTCCAGTTTTACTCTTTTTTAAGATTGCTTTGGCTATTCAGAGCCTTTTGTTATTCCATACAAATGTTAGGATTATTTGTTCTAGTACTGTGAAAGCTGTTAGTGGTATTTTGATATGGATTGCATTAAATCTGTAGATTGCTTTGCATAATATGGACATTTTAGCAATGTTTGTTCTTCCAATCCATGAACATGGAATATCTTTCCATTTGGTTGTGTCACCTTCAGTTCTTTCATCAGTGTTTTATAGTTTTCAGAATACAGGTCTTTTACCTCCTTTGTTAAGTTTATTGCTAGTTACTGTATTATATTTAATGCAGTTGTAAAATGAGATTGTTTTCTTATTTTCTCTTTCTACTACTTCAATATTAGTGTGTAGAAATGCAATGGATTTCTGTACGTTGATTTTGTTTCCTGCAACCTTACTGAATTTTTTTATCAGCTCTGATATTTTTTTGGTGTAGTCTTTTAGGTTTTCTCTATAGAGTTTCATGTCATCTACATAGTGAGTTTTTAATTTTTTTAGTGTTTATTTATTTTTGATAGACAGAGCATGAGTGGGGGAGGAGAATAGAGAGAGGGAGACACAGAACTCAAAACAGGTTCCAGGCTCTGAGCTGTTAGCACAGAGCCCAATGCGGGGCTCGAACCCACGAACCATGAGATCATGACCTGAGCCGAAGTTGGACACTTAACCAACTGAGCCACCCAGATGCCCCTGCATAGTGAGTTTTAATTTTTCCTTATGAATTTCTGTGTCTTTCGCTCCTTTTTCTTATCTGATTGCTGTGGCTAGCTTTTCCAGTGCTATGTTGAATAAAAGTGGTGAGGGTGGACATCCTTGCCTTGTTCCTGATCTTAAGAGAAAAGCTCTCAGTTTTTCATCATTGAGTTTGATGTTAGATATAGACTTTTCTTATATGGCCTTTATTATATGAAGGTATGTTCCCTCTAAACCTACTTTGTTGAGGGCTTTTATCATAAAAGGATGTTGTACTTTGTCAAATACTTTTTCTTCATCTATTGAAATGATCATATGGTTTTTATTGTTTCTCTTGTTGATGTGATGTATCACTTTGATTGGTTTGCAAATATTGAACCACCCTTGCATCTCAAGAATAAATCACATGTGATCGTGGTGAATTATTTTTTAAATTTGTTGTTGGATTTGGTTTGCTAATATTTTGTCAAGGATTTTAACATCTATGTTTATCAGAACTATTGGCCTATAGTTCTCTTTTTTTGTAGCGTCTTTATCTGGTTTTGGTATCAGGGCAATCCTGGCCTCATAGAATGAATTTGGAAACTTTCCTTCAACTTCTGTTTCTTGGATTAGTTTGAGAATAAGTACTGTTCTGTAAATGTTTGGTTGAATCTTTCTGGTATTTTTAATGCTAAGTTTAACCATATACTGGAGAAGGAAAAAAGGAACAAACTTCCAAATTAAAATATCACTTTACCAAGAAATGATCTATGCCTAGTTTTAATAATATTATGTATATATAAGTATGCATTTAGGGGTAGCCAGGCTACACTAGATAGTCACAAATCCTTTGAATATTCTCCAATTCAAATAATAGACCAAGATTTATAATAAGAGAAGGCGTAAAATAGAATGTAATTCATATCTACAGATTTCTGTGGCCCAATTCTGTGTAAATATCTGAGACATTTTTCTTTGACACTGTGAATATAATTATTTGAGACTTCACCCAATCATCTATAAGAATCCTGATCAAGAAACAAAATGAACCAGGGGGCTTGGGTGGCTCACTTGGTTAAGTGTCTGCCTTTGGCTCAGGTCATGATCTTGCAGTTCATGAGTCTGAGCTCCACCTCAGGCTCCATGCTGACAGCTCAGAGGCTGGAGCCTGCTTCAGATTTTGTGTCTCTCTATCTCTGGCCCTCCCCCACTTGTGCTCTGTGTCTCTCTTTCTCAAAAATAAAAATAAACGTTTTAAAAAAATAAAAAAACGCAAAATAAAATGAACTGAACAAATTAAAGTATCTAATATTTTTCCACGTTCAGTCATGAAAAAATAAATCCAGTAATAGAACTCTAAGCCTCAAGTACTTAGTTGATGGTGTTTTACTAAATTTTTTAGAATTAAGATGAAATTATTTATAAGAATACTTAGAAAAAATTATATAAATTCCCAGGTAAAAGCCCTTGGTTCTCTGAATAAATGAAACAAAGTTATTATTTTCCTGTATGAGTAATTTCAATATATATTTTATCTGAGAAAATGTTCGTATTTGTATCAAAGTCTCTGCATTTTAACTAGGAATAAAATTCTTGCAACCATTGCCCAGTGATTGTAGAGCATGGTGGTCTCAAATTATATAATTAAATAGCAGAAGAAAAGATCTTTACTGTAATGCATCTAAGAAAAAGATAAGACATCAGAGAAGAGCTTTTTTATTTTTTAAAAATATTTTAAAAGGTCTATTTTTGAAAGAGAGAGACAGAGCGTGAGTGCATGAGGAGCAGAGAAAGAAAGAGAGAGAGAGACATAGAATCTGAAGCAGGCTTCAGGCCTTGACCTGTGAGCACAGAGCACTACGCGGGGCTCAAACCCATGAACTGTGAGATCATGACCTGAGCTGAAGGTGGACGCTTAACTGACTGAACCACCCAGGCACCTCAGACAAGAGGTTTTTAGAATAAAATTATCAAATAAATACTTGTGTGTATATTTCTGATAAGATATACACTTTTTAACCTATCACTTTGGAATTAAAATACAACATTAAGATTTGAGGGGGAGGGAGCCTCTTGTAACACTTCCAAAGAACTAAATAGTGTTAAGATAAAATATGTAGCTTAATATTTTGACCAGCTTTGTTCAAGGCCAAATACTATAATGGAAGAAAAGTTTATTATCCTTAAGTAGCTGAGTGATAATATTGGAGTCCAGGCCATGTCTGCCTTTTCTATCATTATGCTTCTCTTCATTTAGCAGAGTGGCTCATGGTAGGTGATCAATATATTTAAAAATAAGTAAAGAATATGATATTGGCATGCATGGTTTAGAGGAGAGAAAGCACTAATTTGGTATTGCTGATCTAAAAAATATTTTCATAAGAATAGTTGGTATTTAGTAATTATTTGTATTTATATTATTTATTTATATTTAATAAATATTAATGTATAGAATTCTTTACATTGAAGTCATTTTCAAGTGTAGAAGAGAAATGTTTCCCAAACTCATGGCGATTAAAGTGTCTCTTAAGAACAGCTAGTTGCCCCCCCACCCCCAACGCACACAAAAGAACATCCAGTTCTGTTTGCTTGAATTAGACGATTACCAATTTCTCATCTAATTTGATTTCTATACCAGGACTAACCACTGTGAGGAAGTGACTTGTGCAGGTAACCAGTAAATTGAGAATACATGAAATAGCATTTTGGTTTGTAAAGCACTATCATAGAGCAATTATGTCAATTTCTTACTTGGAGATTGAGAATTCCTCCCTACTTGTCTCTATTCTCCAATATATTTAGATACATGGGGGCCAAGACAAAGCTTAAGATTTTAACCCTTCGGTGGCCATCCTAGCAGTTATTGTGTCATACATACATTTCATAAATATTTGCTAAGTGACCAAATAAGTCTATTAATAAATGAAAAAAAAAAATACAAACCTGGAGGTCATATCCTACATGCATGATGCAGGGCCTCTTCATCTATCACCAAATCACTTTTCTAAAAATCATCTTACACTGTTTCATTTAACTCAAAATACTATCTTTTGGTGGTATGTTTTAATATCATGACAAATTATTAGCACTTCTGAAAATTTAAGAATATCTTTGTTTATTGATTTCTTTATGCATTTATTCATTAATCCAATACATACTAAGTTACTGAATGTTTAGTATGTGTTAGAAATCGTTCTCTGTGCCTTATGTGAGTAGGGAGATATTTGTATTTTTTCACAATTTACATTTGGACTTACTATGTAATTGGAATCTAAAATATAAACATAATGAAAAATGTTTTATCAACAACATATCATCATTTAAACCAAATTGCTGTCTTAAAAAATCAGACCTGTAAAATTTACTGAAAAACAAATCTGCAGGATATTTCTCCAATTCCTTGCACTGATTGACTAATGTAAAAAAATACACAATTTTTATTAGTATCTTTTTCCTAATCATCTTTGCATCAAAATATTATTTAATCTATTCGTTTAAATGGATAAATAACAGAGATAATTTAATAACCTCTTACTTTTTATAAAGCACTTCTTAACTATTAGTTTTTTAGAAAAAAAAAAGAATACCAGATGTACCTCTCTGACCAACTTGTATTATATATAAGGTCTTAATGTAATAGCCCATGCTATTTCTGAAGGAATCTAAATACAATGGTATTACCAATATGTATGGATATCTATACTGTTTTATTTAGAATTTTTAAAAAGATTAGGAATAGAGATTATTTTTTAGAGATTAATTTTTATAGAAAAAATATTATTATATTTTTAGAATATATGTATTCTATAGAAAAGACAGTTGCCTCTCTTAATGATATTTTCTTGAAAATGTGGTTAAGAATTTGCTTAAGAATTTTCTGTACTGATGAATGCATTGATGACTTCCTGACTTCCTGGAGAAGTTCCCACATTTCCTGATGATTAGAGAGCTTAGTTTTTATGTTGGTACGAACTTAAAACTGTTCGCAGGAGAATCCTTTGAGAAGTTAGCTTATTTTTTGTGCAGCTCTTGAAAAGAACATATTCATTTTGAAGGGCTATCTATATAAGAAAGTAAGACATCTTACTACTGTTTCAAAAGTGTTTTCTCTGCTACCTTCAGATTTCAACATAGACCTCATCAAGACATTATGGGATTGGACAAAACACATTTTTTTTAGTCCACCCTGTCTATAAACTATAATTGTATGTATGGACATCAAGCCCAGCTAATAGAACTGCAAAACTGGTCCTCAGTAATTCAATTCATTGAGCTTATATTGTGGCTAATATCCCAATGCTTTGTGATTCTAATACTTCATCTTTCCATGGAAACATTACCTTCTTGATCTTTTGTTATGACCTATGTTTATTATGAAAATCAACATCTTTTTTTCTGGTTTTAACATCTCAAAATGCATTTTGCTCCCAACTATCCAGAGCTATTTACCTGATAGCTTTTAGTGATGAATTTTCTACCTGCCTTATATCCAAATGCTATTCCAAGGTAATGACACCCTCTTTCTCATGGTCTCTTTGGATGAAGACTTAGCTGTCTATTTGTTTTTCTTTTTTGATTTAAATTTCAGCTAGTTAACATACAGTGTAATATCAGTTTTAGGTGTACAATATAGTGATTCAGCACTTTCATACATCTCCCCAGTTCTCATCACGAGTGCACTGCTTAATCCCCATCACTAAAACTATTTGAGATAGTTTTCACAAAGTTCTATCATATATATAATATCATCTTTACATTTTTTTTTTCAACGTTTATTTATTTTTGGGACAGAGAGAGACAGAGCATGAACGGGGGAGGGGCAGAGAGAGAGGGAGACACAGAATCGGAAACAGGCTCCAGGCTCTGAGGCATCAGCCCAGAGCCTGACGCGGGGCTCGAACTCACGGACCGCGAGATCGTGACCTGGCTGAAGTCGGATGCTTAACCGACTGCGCCACCCAGGCGCCCCTATAATATCATCTTTAAACATAAGAGCAATTCTATTGAAATTGGATGCAGGATAGAAATTGAGAGGATGTAGTTATAGCAACTGAAATTTAGCCAGAATATTTTATACTTGCCCCTTAGGCAATAAGTCAATAAAGGCTAAATCTCCATACAATTTAGAAAAAAAAATAAGTAAGCAAAAAAAGTAGCAATTATATTATAATTTACATTTTGTGAAACATAAATTTGAATGTAAACCATATCCTCATCAAATAATTGATCTTCCTTTCAAACCCCCATTAGTAATGCCTTTGCAATTTTGTGGTACTGAATTACAGAAAATAGCTTACTTCTACAGTTTTACAAAATACTATCAATTAACTATGAAACATATAGTTTATTTTCTAATAAATTCTCTGGTTAAGCTCATCATTGAGATAGCCAGTTACATTCAATGTTACTTAAAAGATTTCCTGTTAACAATCTTTTCAAACAGTTTTATATGAGAAATAAAGAACATGCCTGCAATTAGACAGATGTCATTAAGGTATTGATTTTCTCACTTTAATAAGTTTAAAAAATTAATTAGAAAATAGAGGAAGAATCAGCATTAAAAGTCCCTCTTAATTCAATAATTCATTGGTGCCTGGGTGGCTCAGTGGGTTAAGCATCTGACTCTTGATTTCGTCTCAGGTCATGATCTCACAGTTCCTGAGTGGGAGCCTGCTTGAGATTCTTTTTCTTTGCCTCTCTCTGTCTCCCCTCCCACACATGCACTCTTTCTCTCTCTCTCAAAATAAATAAATACACTTTAAAAATAATTCAGTTAAAACTTGGAGAATATTTTTTCCTTATATAATAAAATTAAATTCTTCCTAAACTTATGGCTGTTAATGGTTATAATTAAAATGCATGACAATGGAATTGTTTTTATTTTTCTTCTCTTCCTTCTTTAAAGATTATGTGTCATAAACCTGGATTTGGGTCCCAACTCTTTATGAAACCTTACATTTCCTTTTGCAGAATCTGTTAGTGGATTTGTGTCCCACTTATGCCTGCATGAATCTACTCATATACTATCACACTTGAATGCCATCAGGAATAACCTTTCTGGCTCCTGTTTTGAATAATTGAAACAATAACTTTCATTTTTATATTGCCTTAAAGAGCACAAAATGGCTTCACATGCATTATTTTTTTATTGTTACAAAAGCCCTGGAAATCCTTATTGCTAAATCTTTTTTACAGATAAGGAAATAGAAACCAAAGGGTTATTTAATGTCATACTCCTCATAAGCTTTTTTTAAAAGCTATATGTTTAAACAATTCATCTGATTTTGGATGTGTTAATTTTAAATATACTAATGTTTATTTTTCTAATGCTGCAGAACTGCACAGGTGTGGATTTCACTGCCTCTCTTTTTTTTTCTGCATTTGTTTCCTAAAAGTGATATCCATTCAAATATGATCTGAATCATTACCTCTCTGCTTTGTTCAGCACCTTACAGCTTCAAGGGTTTACCATCACTGGTACTGGCTGATAGCAAACATTCAAAAACATCTTTTCAAATTCATGAATGAGATCTTGAGAGTAACTTGGTTCCTCAATGCTACCATGTTCGGGAGCCAACTGGGTTATGTGGGGAACGTGAAGAAATTCAGCAGGATTAAAGCCTATAAATGAAAGTTGTTGCTGCTGCTATTATTGTTGCTGTTATTAGTTGATTCCTAAAACTGCAATAATTATTTATAGTAAGTTGTTTAAAATAAGTTTTCTTTTTTGGCATTTCGCATATGATATTCATGAAAAGTTTGTAATGTTGCATTGTAATGCATTGTAAAACCCACATAGTGTGTGTGTTTGGGTGTGTGTAATGTTTCTTTTTAAATGTAATTGCCAAAGAAACAAAAATAAGGGTTTGTCTTTGTTTATTCTTTACACTCAATGTCTATTTTATGCTATGTACTTTTCTAGGCACCCATAGCAGGAAAAGAGTAAAGTCCCTGCTTTCCTCGAGTGTACCTTTTAGTAAGAAAAAAAGGCATATAGCAAATAAATATAAGAAAACTCTAACCTTGTTCAATCTCTTATTTAAGTCGTGTCTATTTCTCTGTTTTGGCATTTTAAAGTTCTTTACAAATTGTCATGCAAAAATTTTTTTAAAAAATTTTAATGCTTATTTTTGAGACAGAGAGAAAGAGCGAGAGCATGAGCAGGGGAGGGGCAGAGAGAGAGGGAGACACAGACTCTAAAGCAGGCTCCAGGCTCAGAGCTGTCAGCACAAAGCCCGATGCGGGGCTTGAACCCACATACCATGAGATCATGACCTGAGCTGAAGTTGGACGCTTAACTGACTGAGCCACCCACATGCCCCAGTCATGTAAAATTTCTTGAAGCTGTGATTCGATATTATTTCTCATCTTTTTTGTTTGTTTTTGTTTGTTTGTTTTTGCCACAACAAGCTTACAGCTACACTTTTCCTTTTCCTCATTATGTCCAGGAGGCTGAGTCACAGCAAATAATGTTTCATGATTTGTTCATTTGAACACTAGGACAAAAGTCTTGCTGACACCTGTTAATATAGAATATGACACATACTGTCATACCTCTAGAATTAGTAGTTGAAATCATTCTACTAATCAGTCTTTTATTGTGTTTGGTTATTTAAGGTACATTCCATATTTTATTGACTCTTAGACTTCATTGATTGTAGGATGCACTGTTAAGCAAAAATTAATACATAAGAAAAAATGCTCTCAATTTAAATTAGGACACAGTGCCCCAATCTGAATGCACAATCCGCAAAGTGGAAACATCACTTTTTGGTTGCTTTGAAATTTCTTTCTTCTATTCTGAGGTATGTGGCATTTCTCATGCCTTTAGTTGTATTGTTTAGTAGGTGATAGGCCTCTTTTTGTAACTATTTTAAAATAAAATATTGTCACCTTTATCTATGATGCAGTTTTCCTTTGTAGGTTCCATAAAGTACTTGGTTATTGCTTTACAAGAAAATATGGAATTGTAGTCATTCTTCTAACGATGAAAATTTAATTTTTGCTCTCATTCCTGATTTTCTACAACTCCGTATGTAGTTTTATTGCTGAATAGCCTTGTAATGTTTTCTTAAGACATTGTAATTAGTAATTTAACCCAAATAGAAGTAAATATAACTCACTCATAGTGATGAATATGTGACTACCTTGCTAATGGCCCACCTTGCACGTGCACAATGATAACTAAATCATGAGGACTGTTGTATGACTACAATTTTAAGAAACATTGGTGTCAGACACATACTACTGTAATATCCTGTATTAAAATGTTAAATGTAACAATACGTGTCATAGAATTGATAAAATGTGATAGGATGCTTGTAGACATTTTTGTAAGTATATGCTAGAACAATAATACTGGTTGTTAAGACATTCAAATAATCCCGCTCCATAGCCATTTAGTCTGTTCTTCTAAGTTTCTTATGTGATCTTGCCATATTGTCATGTGGCTGGTTTCCTAGGACCTGGGATCCTGGATTTAAGGGTAATATGTGACTCAGCAAGAGCCTCCAAAGACACCATTTAAGTGTTATGGCTGACATCAAGTCAGATTTATAAGGGTCTCCTTTATCAGTTGGCAAACATCTTGACTATCACACTTGTATTATAATTATTAGTTTGTACCTTGACCTCTAAATTTATAGTAAACCTGTAAGTTCTGCCACACATGTACATACACAGCATACAAAGAATTCCTAAACTAAATAATGAAATTTCAAATAACACAATAAAGTATGGGGAAAAGTCAGATACATAATGAAGGAAGGTATAGAAATGGCTGTTAAGTGCGTGGAAAAGTACTCAACAAATTAATCATTGTAGACATGAAGTTTGAACTACAATGAGTTCTCACTACACAAACACCCTAGAAATTCTAAAATTGAAAATGTTGAAACTTTAAATATCGGTAAGTATTCAGAGCATGTGGTGGAACCACTTTGTAAGACAGTTTCACAAACCTGTATGTATAGTATATATACATTTACCATATAATCCAGCAGTTCACTTCTGAGGTATTTACATAGGAGTGATGAAAATACCTGTCCACACAAACACTTGCTTGGAGATATGACAACTGAATAGTGTTTCTCCCCAACTGGTATTCATCATCTCAAGCTATTAAAAACAACAATAACAATAACAAAAATACCATGGAATTTGAGCTGTCCATCAGTGAAAGCTGAAAAAGAACTAAGAACTTGGAGCATTTGTGGAATGTCAGACTTGTAATGGACCAACACAGGAAGCACTTTCCTGGCCAGTGAATAATGATACCTGTTTTAACAAACCAAATATAGTCATAAGTTACATCTCTCTTATCCTGCATGGAAGCTTTCTAGTCCCAAGTAACGTAAGTAGTACAAACTCTCCTGCCTTTCTAGGACATACTCACCCTCTGCCCTGCATTTTCTCCTTTCATGATGCAGTGTACTGATTTTTGTTGTCATTGCATTGGTTTGTGTTCTCTCTCTTGACAAGTAAATTGTGTGACCCTGCCCCAAACCCCACCTTCAGTGTACTTTGTTTTTCTTTCACAACCCTCTCTTGACTTGCAGATAAAACCATCATTTTCACTTTTAATTGCTGACATCATCAAAACACCTATTTTTTTTTTTTAACCTTTTCTAATCTCTAGATTTTCTCCAGCTATCTGCACTGTGACTGTTTTCTGACTATTCCAATATCTATCGCTGCACATTAAGGCCAAAATTTAAGGGATTAAAATAACTACTATTATCTCTCATAATGGAGTTGACTGGATTCAGCAGAGCCGTTCTTCCTCGAGTCTCTTGTGTAGCTGCAAGCAGATGTATGCTGAGGCTCCAATGATCGGAAAGCACAGCGATGCTGGATAGCCAAGATAGCTGATTCACAAGGTTGACAGTTGATGCCAGCTGCTGGATGGGACTCATCCAGGTTGTTGACTGGAGCACCTGCATTTGGCTGCTGTCTGTGACTTGTGCTTCTAACGTACAGCTACTGGCTTCTAAAGGGGAGGATACTAAAAGTGAATGTTCTGAGAGGCAGAAGGCTGAAGCTACCAGCCCACAAAAAGACATCCAGGTCTGGCATAGTACCACTTTCACCGGATGCTATTTGTCAAAGTAGACACATAGCCAACTTAAATTCAAGAGGATGCAAAAATAAACTCCATCTATCGATAAGATGTCAGAAACTTATTCTGAAAAAGAGAACAGATAGGGAGGCAAGGTGTTAAGTTGGACCTTGCCATACTGACTTTTACTTTTGCTAGCTCGTAACACAGAGAAGGAAAGAGGAGAGGAGAGAGAAGGAGAAAAGAGGAGAGGGGAGGGGAGAAAAGGAAAGAGGCAGCAAAATGAAGAAACAGTCATTTGGAACTGTGTATTTCTGTTTAATACATTGCTGTTTTACACTGTGCAAATGTTCATCAACAAAACTATGTATACCTGAAGATGGGATTGCTGTGATCACGGCAGATTTGTTTCCTTACGTGTTTGTAACGTTCCTACACTATAAAGCAGCATCCAGAGTGCCATGCAGACAGGAGTCACACATTCAAAGACTTTACAATTTGGAGCTTATTTAATATCAAATATCATTCTCAGAAAGAACACTGGTTTACAGCCAGTAAATCTCTGATTCTGTAATCTCCAATTGTATCTTGGGAACTAATATTTTCTATGACATTAGCGTCAAGAGGCTGACTACGCACGTAAGACTTTTCTAGTTTCTTTGGGTGGTCAGTTATGAATCAACCATCCATGAAATTGTCCGGTCCTTTTGAAATCAGACTGTATTTTCAGATCATAATACCATTTTGGGAGTAATTTGCTCTGCGTCTCATCTGCACATGGTCGTGCTGGCAGAGCATGCCAAACAACATTATCTAGATAAGGAATTTCAATACAGGACTTCTTAGTGGTCTTTTGTTGTTGTTTGGCTTTACATTTTGTTTTTGTTCTTTGGTATCCGTCTCACAGCAAGAGTACCTGTGGCTGGGTTCCAGAAATCATGGCATGTATCGATTTAATTTGTAAACAGGAAATTGTTAAACCTTTCTGTTTCTTAAGACGTGGGTGGGTTTTCTGCAGAGGAGTAGTGTTCACAGTGTCTGAAGTATTTCTTTATAGTTACAAAAGCTGTTTAATCTTCAAGTAGCTGTTGCACTGACAGGCTGAGGTAGTATGCGACAGTCATTAACATTTTGTTCTGAATTGTGGTATGTCTCCCATTATCAAAGCTTGTGGATACAAGCAGCTGAAAGCTCTTGCTATGAATGAGCCAAGTTTTTACCTCTTGGAACACTAAGAAAATGATCGTTCTTATGTATTTTATCTTTTCTGTAATGGATAGGGCACTGTGCAGAGTGGCATAGGATGCTCATTTTTAGCATAGTTTTTTCTCTTATCTTTTCTCTAATTAACCTTGTTCATGTTGAATTAGCCTGGCTTCCTGAGTTTACCACATATTCATATACAAAACTTGAGAAAAATGCTACTTACGCCGGGTTTAAATCTTGTCATGTTAAACCTGAACATGCAGTTAGGAAGAGGTAAATTTGCACAAACACTATTAAGACAGAATATTGCTAACTTGAATTATTTATACAATGATTGATTTGGGGATCAATAAAAATTAAAACTGTACCATCTCATTTCAATAAATATTTCAAAGTTATTATATATATATATATATATATATATATATATATATACGCTACTCTTGAGTCGCTATTTCATTTTTTACATTTCTGTTCATTCTTGTTTCTGTCTTGCATAATATTTTCTTACATCGGAAATTATCACATACACTAAATCCCGTTGCATTTTCTGTCTAGCTTTGCATAAAGTTTACATGATGGTAGTCTTGACATAATGTGAAGATAAACAGTAGTTGGAAAGTAAAGGGTGCATTTTCCAGTAATTGTTTCTCTCACTTTATCCTTTCTTTGAATCTAAAACCAAGGCATAAGGCGTTAATATGATTCTTGCTTTCTGGTTCTAAATCTTACACATGTAGTCTATTTTATCACAACCCATTCTGACCAGCCTCCATTCCCACTACTAACTTATTAAGCAATCTAATAATCAGTATGCTAAATACATAATATTCAAATATACTTGGCAGTTTGTGTTTTCAGATAGCATTTTTCTGTTATTTCTGACCATGGGAACTTTTTGATAACAGGGGCTGTTATTTTCAAATTATAATGGAGGGTCTAACTTATAAGCAGTGTTCAATAACTTTGGAGAGATAATTTAAAATGAATAAATACATTTTTAAAGGCCTCTGATGAATGTTATTATGAACCTAGAAAGGCAATGCTTCAATTGTAAAGGAGAAAACAATACAAAGCTTACTCAAATTTATGTTACAGTCCTCAAGTTTCAGGCAGTAGTACCCCCTATTTGTATGTATGATTGGTTGGTGGAAGTGGTTGTATTTTAAAATTATCCTTTTCATGAAATACAAAAGCAGAAAGATTTTTCATGCTTATTAAAACACACTTTTTAGAATTGTTTTTTGTTGTGTACTTAGGGCTAAAATTTCGTTCCAGATTTCTTAACTAACAAGTAATAAGCATTCATCTTGTACCTACGCGAATGCAACCCTTCCCACATACTTGTAGCCCAGGAAAATTCAAAGAGAATGAATCCATTTTACCATTTTTAAAATCTCAGAAATTTTGAATCAGTAGAGGTGTCTTTCTGATGTGTCTTCTTTATCTTTGCTTCACGCAGTAGCTAAGGCTTCTTTAATGTAAAGAGAAATATTTCCCACTTAGGACCCACAAACCAAAATTTGCCTTGTGGCAATGATAGATTTAATCTGTTTCATCCAAATTAAGAAGTTTCATAATGAGAATAAAAGAATAAAAGGAAAGGGCAATTGAAATGCAAACCAATATAGGTACTTATATATGGTAGAGCAGGTAAATTAGTAAGATAATCTCTGAAGAAAAAGAATAAATGCGGATATAAATAAAGAAACAAAACAAAGTAAAGGCATGATAAAGACAGCAAAGACAATGGCATATGGTGTTCACTTTGCGCAAGAAACATAAACATAGGTATCATGGGGCATCTTAATAAAATAAGAAAATAAAAGACAATACATACAAGAGATCGATCAAACCACACATTCAGTCGCATTCAGAAATGTGTTCTGAATTGATTTCATATCTATATAAGGAGGGTGTGTGTGTTTGTAGTTTTTGTTCGTGTATTTGTGTCATCCATACCCTGAACTCCAGTGGTGGATTTGGAATGAAAATACATAGGCAGAATTGCAGTTAGGAAGAACTGAAGTTTTGTTTCTTGAATGTAAGTAAATATTTTTGTTTCACTAGAGCATTATTTTTACATGAAAATTTCTGCCCATGAAATGCTAGTTTTTTCATCCTCCATGTGGTTTTTTATATGAGCAGGAGCACATTAGCTATTACTAATCATAGATCCAAACTACTCTCACTACATGTTTAGATAATATGTGATATCAAAGTACTGAGTGACTTTTTTTAGTGACTAAAATATTTGCCTTTCTTCCTCAGAAATATTCACTTTTTCTGTAAGTTTAATCAGGATATATTGTTTCCTTCCTTCCTTCTTTCTTTCTTCCCTCCTTTCCTTCCTTCCTTCCTTCCTTCCTTCCTTCCTTCCTTCCTTCCTTCCTTCCTCCTCCCTCCCTCCCTTCCTTCCTACCTTTGTCCCTCCCTTTTGACCTTCCTTCCATCTTTTCTTTATTTCTAACTTCCTAGATTCCTTCCTTCAGCAAATACTTACTAATATCCTGCATGATCCTTTCCAGTATGGATGTGAGAGAAAGACAATAAAAATACAAGGAAAAATAAATTAGCCATTTACATGTGGGATATGAATTTCTCACAAATTCAGGTAAACAAAGATCTAACTTTGAGAAACAATTATCCGCGAACTTTTTTGTACTTTGTTCTTCCATTCTATGACATAAGATCTATTGTTTTGTTTCCAAGTTAGTCTCCTCATTATAGTATAATTATAACTCTCTTCATATTTAGTATCAGTCACATTGAAGATTTTCTACCTTATCTTCTCTCCTGTATCAGAAGAGGTTCAGAGGAGGACTGTGGCATCATGGCTGCAGGTGAAAATGTTCACTGTTGTGTACTCTAGATTCCTTGACATGCGTGAAATCCCTCTCGCTTAGGATATGAGATCCCTTGAAGCTGGTGTTAGCTGATATGAATGGCTTTTATCCTATTATGTAGGGTAAATGTAGGGTAAGGTTTAAAATAATGACCCTTTTGATGTTGATCTTAATGGCAGAAAAGAGGACTATATAAGTGGAAATATAAACCAAGTGCAAACACAATTAGGTAAATAATATTAGTGCATACAAGCATGAAATACAAAATTACAACGCAAAGCAATTAAGATTACATATTACATATTAAAAATGAAAATCTACTTTTTAATTATTATAGTAGGGTTTAACTGATAAAGATATAAATGCTGTTGATCTTCTGTTTCCCTTTTAACCTCTGTGGAATAGGTTCTCTTTTCTGAATTTAAAGAAGTACCGTGTGTGGACACACATGCATACACACACACCATGTTCTAATTCACTCAAGAGCCAATATAAAGCTATTAAATCCATCTTTTATGAAAGTGCTGTTATATTTTATTTTAGAGCTTTAAGTTGTAATAAAATAGCTATATACATTGATTTAACAGTTTTCTGCATAGACAAAAGAGCAGACTATGTATTATATTAGAAAAGCAAAAAACTCAATTGTATAAACGTTTGTTGTATACCAGTTATATATGAAGTAGTGTGACAACTTCTTGCAGAAGACATAAACACGAGTGATCCTTCTGTGCAAGAAGCTCACAATTTACTAGATATGATCATGCAGCTTAAGAGTATTTATCCCAAACTGCAAAATGGATAGAGGGCTGAAACATAGCAAAAAGAAACTATTAATATGAGGAAAGAAGCTTAAAATATTTCTCATATAGTCTTATATTCCTTTGAGTTCACTAAGCTATGCTTAGGAAGTATAAATAAGAGCGCCTGGGTGGTTCAGTCGGTTAAGCGTCCAACTTCAGCTCAGGTCATGATCTCATGGTCTGTGGGTTTGAGCCCCGTGTCGGGCTCTGTGCTGACAGCTTGGAGCCTGGAGCCTGTTTCGGATTCTGTGTCTCTCTCTATCTCTGCTACTCCCCCGCTTGCACGCTGTCTCTCTCTGTCTCTCAAAAATGAATAAACGTTAAAAAAATACAAAAAAAGGAAGTATAAATATATATGAGTTCCTTGTTTGTGGGAGTCCTGACTCTGTTCCCTAGTCTGATATGTTTTTTTCCTCAAATAGTGTATTGGTTGACATTCAAAGAAAATATTTGTGATCCACTAAGCCATGTGTTCATTTCAAAATGGTAAAAATTGACCTTGTTTATTGGTATGTTAGAAGATATCAAAAGTATTGCTTTAAATCTACTCACCTACTTCCTTTAAAATGTTTCTAAGTAGTAATATGACAAGAATCAATCCATTGTTAAAGGCTTTATTTTGCTTTATGCTTACAGTTCTTCCAAAGGTTTATGAAATATTCTTTTTTTTTATTTTTTTTTTAAATTTTTTTTTCAACGTTTTTTATTTATTTTTGGGACAGAGAGAGACAGAGCACGAACGGGGGAGGGGCAGAGAGAGAAGGAGACACAGAATCGGAAACAGGCTCCAGGCTCCGAGCCATCAGCCCAGAGCCTGATGCGGGGCTCGAACTCACGGACCGCGAGATCGTGACCTGGCTGAAGTCGGATGCTTAACCGACTGCGCCACCCAGGCGCCCCGAAATATTCTTTTTTTAAAAAAAATGTTAATGTAACAGGTTATTTTTAAAAGTTTGCTTACTTGTTTAGTAATCTCTACACCCAATGTGGGGCTCAAACTCACAGCCCCAACATTAAGAGTTGCCTGCTTTTCCAACTAAGCTAGTCAGGCACCCTTGAAATATTCTTCGGAAGTATGACCATGTTACTTTCTATACTTGGATTTTGGATTGGTTCTTATCTAGCTTCACTTCAGCACTTCTTTTTCTTTTCTTTTCTTTTCTTTCTTTTTCTTTTTGAGAGAGAGAGAGAGACAGAGACAGAGAGAGAGAGAGAGAGAGAGAGAGAGAGAATTTCAAGCAGGCTCCAAGCACAGCGCAGAGCCCAACTTGGGGCTTGGTCCCACAACCCTGGGATCATGACCTAAGCCAAAATCAAGAGTCAGATGCTCTACCGACTGAGCCATCCGGGTGCCCCAGCACCTCTTTTTCAATCATTATCATTAGCTCATCTAGCTTGAGAATTACCTCCTCTATGAAAACTTTCCTGGTCTCTACTCCTTAAAGTTACTTCTTGCCTTTGTTTTGGGCCCATGTTTTAATATTTTAATGTCACACAGAATGATAATGTGTCCACCAGAAGAGGCAAAATCTGGGTCTTTTCATTTTTGGCATTTGTTTTTAAACTAGTGTCTGACACATGATTGACATTCAATAATTGCTTGCAATCAGGATGCTAGTAACAAAGGTAAAGGGCAGCAAGACTAGAAAGAGATTCCAGCCTCCCCCACTGATGACTCCTAAGGAAATTACTGTAAATTTATTATCAATCTTACACAATCCAGGACTGAAGTACAGCATATAAGTATTCTCTTCAAAGTGACCTTTCACATTTGGGGGCCAAATCTTAGCTTCAAAAGTTAATTGCTTATATGTCTATTTAAGACTATTGCTGTTAAAATTAATTGTGTAGATTGAGTGAAAAGGAATTGAATGGCACCTTCTTTAAGCACTTTACTTGTAGGCTTAGATTGATGATAATCATTTCTTAGGGTGACAACTGGAAAAAGACTCTTATATAATTAGAAATTCAAATAAAGCACTTGTATATATCTTTATAAATGAAGTTACATTTATTTTAGTTCTTTTCAAATAAAGCATATTAAATTTCCATTTTCTATGCTTCCTCTTATCCAGATACATCTTCAGAGATTTATAGGTCTATTTCTTAAATGATCATTTAAAAAATTGCCACCTGGATTAATTATTTCACGAGGAATAATTGTCATTCTCCAACAATTATCCATAATGGTGAGCACAGGGGTGGAGCTCATTTGACAGTCTTTGCCCTTGCAAATGTATTTGGTAAGGTAAAATAGCAAGTCGTACAGTGATTAAAGGAAATAATAAACTATAAGAGAATTAATATCTTGTAAAATAGTTTAAAAATAACCAATTTTGTATAGTTCTAGCTACTAGAAAGCAAAAGAATGTCACATACCTAAAATAAAATGTCATCGTTTTCTTTTAAGTGATATTTTTTGTCAATGGTATAATTCAAAAATATTAGATAGCTATCTAGTTTCTCATAGATGGCGGTTACCATTGGAGTGTATTATTTTATTAATATTTGTAACATTTAGAAGGTCGTAGACTCATATTAATTATGGGACCCATATTTTCTTAGATAGCAAATACATAGCTTATATTACAAGAAGTTGCAGGTAAGGATCAGTGTAGTACACTGATTCCCTCAAGGACACAAGGTCTTTTCATGCTTTCTTTTGGCCACCTTAGTGCACTCACTTTGTTTCAAATCATAGCTTCCAATAGCATCACCTCCATCACCTTGTGACCAAGGAAATGTTTCCTAGGTCTGGACCACTACAGCTGACTTCACATGTACTTGACCCAAACTAGTCATTGAACCAATCATCGGTCACAAGAATTCGATGACATACTGACTTAGATGAATCAGGAAATACCCCTGATGTGACAATGGAATAATTCACTTTGCTTCTGAATACTGTGTAGGCACAAAGGATGACTGACCACAGTTGAGATTCCCTTAGCCAGTTTGAAAAGCAGAATGCACATTAAATGGTAAAGCAGAAATGTTGTTTAGGTGCTAATTGTGTTACTAGAAAGAAAACTATCACGTTATAAGAACAACCTAAGAAACGTAACTCAAAATAAATCCAGAAACAAAGAAACCTTCCTGATTCCCCAGGGATATTTCCCAAAGCTATGAAATCAAACACTGTAAAAGAAAATCATGCCGTGGCCTTTCTGGAAATGTTAATCAACAAATGAAGTCCAAGATTCTGAAAGTATGAAATAGAAATAAAACACTGATGATTTCCCTGAGATACCTGTGTGGCTCAGTCGGTTAAGCATCCAACTTTGGCTCAGGTCATGATCTCATGGTTCCTGAGTTCCAGCCCCACATTGGGCTCTGTGCTGACAGCTTAGAGCCTGGAACCTGCTTCAGATTCTGTGTCTCCCTGTCTCTCTGCCCCTCCCTCGCTCACACTCTGTCTCTCTCTCTCTCAAAAAATAATTAACGTTAAAAACATTTTTAAAAAAACACTGATGATTTCTTGATTTTAGTATACCCATTCCCTGATGTAAGGGGAAAGCACATAAAATTTTGAAGTGAACAATACTACTGTGTATGTTAACAAAAGCTAAAATTTTTCTTTGTAGCTGCTTGAGCTATGCATGACCCTGCAGAAATCTGATTGGATTGTATTTCTTAATATACACAGTATACATAATGCATCATACAAAGCTTCTAGCTTGACCATTTAAGATTTGAAATTGAATACATAATAAATGTCTTGTGAGCGCATCTTACCTCTTGTTTGTCTTATCTTTCAATGACTATAGCAGTTGCTACCGCTTTTTCTGAATTGTTTCAAGGATTATTTCTGTACAATCTTTTGTCAGAAGCTAATTTCAGTGAAATCTTTTTTACACAATAGCATAATGTTATCCTTTTTTATAATATAAACAACCAAAATAGCTGCCATGCTGAAATTTAATAACATGCTTCACTGAATACAATGCATTCACTTGTTTTTCTGTGTTATTTAATCTCCAAAAGGTACAGATCACCTACAATTTAATATAATTATATCAGAGTATCTAAAATATAAATATTAATATCACAGTAAGAAAGTAGATAAGTATTTATTTTAAAACTTGCATGGTCTATGACAACTCTGAAGTATATTTTGTTCTTAGTGTGTTTATTGTGCTTGTGGTAACAATGCCTGGATATAATTTTGTTATCATATAAATTTTACTGTCACTGGGTGTCTATTTTTTCATTTAGACTTGCAAACTTAATTTGAAAAAGCTTTAGAGCAGGCCTATGAATATTACATGTGTATATTAGAAGTAAAAAAAAATGTAGTTGCTGTATACATTATTGAAGACTATCTTAGTAAGAGGTTGCGCATTGAATAATTTTTTCTCTTCAAATTCTCCTCATTTTCATGTTAATGTCTTTGGAAATGTCACTTCAGTACTTTTGCGATTACAAACTTTTCAACAACTATCCATAAATAATGCATCAGTGACAATATTGTTCTAATAACTTATTTAGTCCATAATTAATTCACAGCTCTAGGCATATTTAAATAAGGGTCTTCTTTTAAGTTTGTTACTTTCAGGGCTGCTCGTTTAGGCAATCTGAAAAAACAAAATTCAAAACCAAAATAGCATGCTTCCCGTGGTTATAGTTTGGAAGTTGCAATCTACGACAAACATATGCTCCCATATAAATTACCTGAAATATCTAAATCCATGTAGGATGTTTTTCTCCACCCTCCCTTTAATTTGCTCTGGGGTTTTAATTGCCAACTATGGATTCTCCTTTCTTATTCCCCAATTCCCACTTTTCATGCAGAGGAGTTAATGGGTTATAATCTCGTAATTAAAGAAGATAATTCTAATTTTTCTGATGACTCTTTATTATGATAATCTTGTTAAGATTATGGTGTTTCATTTGTTACTACACGTGAACAGTTGGCTGTGTGGAGGCAGCCTTGCTACTGAGTCACTCACTAAATAATTGAAAAAGCAGAACACTCCAGCCTGCAAAGTCTTACTGCTAATGTAAGAACAAAGTTATATTTAACTTTCTGTAAATCTATCAAATGAACCCTTGGACATACCACATACTCAGTATGTCATCAAATAAAAGATAAAGCTTCATTAAGCAACTATCTGATTTTGTATTTAATAAAGAATTGTTTTTTCTAGATTGGTATCTTTGTATCAATTGGTACAGCAAGAAACATAAAAGACAGCTCATTAACTAATTTACCAAACATAGCAATGATACCAGAAAGTTCAAAAGATGCCTCATTCATTAGAATTAGCCCACATATGTAACGTACTGTAAGTTTGCATTTAAGTTATTTCTTAAGATGTGGTGCTTGTGAAAGAATCATCTTTGTTTGTACTGGAGTCCCCAGTGGTCTTTGAGCATGGCTGCCCTTAATTTCAGTGATAACAAGTCAAAAAGTAACAATGCAGTATGGGGTAGCAGTATGTCTTCATGAGTTATATGTACTAAGTGAATTTACAGATGGTAAAATATATCTTGTCAGTTTAACATCTTCTATTTGTTTAAAGAATTTTTTGAAGTAAACAGCTGCACCATTTGTATAAAGCCTACTGTTTACGGAGGAGCAAGTCATAGAAAACCCAAGCAATTAAGACACAGTAACTCTCTCTTTCCTATTTAAGAATATTTTGAATGGATCAACTTTAAATATAAAAAGGGAAATTATTTTTTAAAAAAAAAGCACTCTGGGGGTGCCTGGGCGGCTCAATAGGTTAATCTTCCCATTTCGGCTCAGGTCATGATCTCAAGGTTTGTGAGTTCGAGCTCTGCGTAGGTCTCTATGCTGACAGCTCAGAGCCTGGAGCCTGTCAGATACTGTGTCTCTTTCTCTCTCTGACCCTGCCCCGCTCCTTCTTTGTCTCTCTCTATCTCAAAAATAAGTAAACATTAAAAAAATTTTTTTTAAAGAGCATTCAACGCATTGTGGTAGGTTGGTGAATTTTTTAGATTGGCATAGAATGATATACGGTTCTTTAGGAATGTTTCAGACTTATATGTGTGTAACTATAAAGCAAAGTTTGCTTCAAAATGGATTTGTATCCTCATAAAATGTCCATATTGGTTTCTTCTGTTTTTTAAACCTCACCAGTATCTTTTCTTCATTCACCTACTGGAAACTTCAACATTAGTATTCAAATACCACCATTTTGTCCATCATAGAATTTTATGGACAATAAAAATATTATGTGTTTACTAAGAACTTTTCAGCAAAATGCATTTTTCTAGGACATGCTAAAATTTGGTTAAATTTGACTTTTTATTTAAAAAAGATAGCTTTCAGCAAACACACACATACACACAGAAGTTACAGATTCACAGATTTTTGGAGGATATAAGGAAATCTAATGTATGTTCCAGCATTCAAAAAGATGTCTAAACTCACCACAGACACTGAATAAACTGCTTTACTTAACACACTATATATTGTACAATGAAGTCAAGAACTATTTATTAGTTATGTATAAATTAATCAATCTACTGGTCTAAATATATCAGTATAAACTTCTAAGCATCCATGATTTTCAATAATGGTTTATATTTATTAACTAACTCTTCTGTGTTGAAAATTAGGGGTATTAAAATGCTGTAGCTGAAAGTCCCTGATCTAAAAGTCTAGTACTCTGGTGAATATAGTAATACTCATTCATTAAAAAGATCAGTGACCTTATCAATTCATATATCTAGGTATCATATATCTTAAGAACTCAAAAAAAAAGAAAAAAAGAAAGATCATTGTGAATTAGTATATTACACAGATGAGATTTTTCCCAGTACAAGGTCAGAGTTTGGTCAAGGGGCAAGAATATTCTTAGATATTTGAGAGGTAAAAAAATAATCATTTATTATAAATACCCGTTTATGTTTCTACACATCACCTCAAACATTGTTGGAGAATTTAGGGGAAACTGCATTGAATGTTTAAATTGGCCCCTTATATTAGAGTACATTAGTTGTCAGCAAAATGACTGTAATCTAGAAAACCTAGAGAAGGCAGTGTGGCTGAGTGAACTTTTTGGGGAGGGTGTCAGGTTAGTGTATTCAGATCTAACTGCATGTCCAGATTTTGTTAGAGCAAAGGATATGTATATATTTTTGTACTTGAGATGAGATCCAGGAAGAAAAATGAAAGAAAGACAGCACAGGTTTATTTTGTATTTTGTCCAATTAAAATAGTAAGATACCCAAAAAGACTCTAGACTTGGACACTTCGGGGATAATGATGAAGTTGCTAGATATATGCAGGGATAGAAATTCATCCTTTGGAATCTTGGTTGTAAGGAGAAATGCAGGAGAGAGAAGTCATCAGGGAAGCTTCATAGAGATCATGAAAGGACCTCACCAGAGACAAGGAAGTAGCTTGATCATCTGCAGGGCAAATGAAGTAAAAAGCCAGTTCATATCAAATAGTAGCTGCCTCTTTTCCCTTCTCTTTCCCCATGAACTTGTCCTGGAGTGCTAAAGCCTTCAGAACCTAGCTCAGGATGAGAGAGGAAAAAAGAGAGAAAGAAGCCCCAAACATGTCCCTTTCTATCTGCTGGCTTCCAGCTTGAATCTAATTAATTGACAAACCTTTAGTTAGACTCACCAAGAAAAAAGGGAAAGAGAACTCGAACATTTGTGCACTGTTAGTGGAAATGTAAATTAGTGCAGCCACTATGGAAAACTGTATCACAGTCCCTCAAAAAATTTAAGTAGTATGATATTATAAGATACAATGCAGCAATTTCACTTCTGGGTATTTATCCAAAGAAAATGGAAGCACTAACTTGAAAAGATACCTGCATACATGTATTTATTATAAGTATTCATTATAAGATGTGGAAACAACCTAAGTGTTCACTGATGGCTAAATGGATAAAGAAATTGTGATATATATATATATATAATATTTGTATTTTTATATATGTGAATATTATTCAGCATAAAAAGGATGAAATCTTGTAATTTGTGACAATATGTATAGACCTTGAGGGCTGTATGCTGGGTGAAATAAGTCATGCAGAGAAGGACAAATATCACATGATCTTTCTTATATAAGGATGTTAAAGAAAAGAGGGGGACCTGGCTGGCTTAGTCAGTAGAACATGCAGCTCTTGATCTGAGGTTTGTGAGTTTAAGCATTAAATTGGGCATGGAGCCTACCCAAAAGTAAAACAACAACTACAAACAACAAAAAACCCAGACATACATACACACACAAAACAAAAAACAAATAACTAAACCAGAGATACAGGGAACAGATTGGTGGGTGCCAGAGATGGGGGCTTGAGAAGACTATGGAGAAATAGGCTATTTTTTTTAAGCTTAAATAACTGAATAAAAAGTTTTTAAAGAAAAGATAGGAAAAGAGGATATTTGTTGCTAAGAAAAAAGTTGGAATTTTGCTAATATTTTGTATAATGCATTTTATGAAGTCAAACAGTTATTTTTGATTTAATAAAACCAAAATTGTGTCTACTATTAAAGAGTTAATTCTCAAGGAACCTAAAAGTATCTTTGTCCAGATATATTGTTAATTTTTTTTCTTACATACATTTATTTTTGAAAGACAGAGTGAGACAGAGTGTGAGTAGGGAAGGGGCAGAGAGAAAAGGAGACACAGAATCCAAAGCAGCCTTCAGGCTCTGAGCAAATGGTCAGCACAGAGCCTGAGGCAGAGCTTGAACCCATGAACCATGAGATCATGACCTGAGCTGAAGTCGAACGTTCAACTGACTGAGCCACCCAGGCACCCCTGTCCAGATATATTGTTAAAGGGACATCGATAGAGGACAGAAGAGAATCTATTGCTACAGAGATCAAGGGACTAAGAAATAGTCATGAGGAGCTAAAAAAAAATCCTATAAATAAGGTGCAAAATAAAATGGAGGTGGCCATAGCATGGATTGAAGAGGCAGAGGAGAGAATAGGTGAATTAGAATATAAAATTATGGAAAAAGAAAAAGCTGAGAAAATGATTTTAAAAAATCCAGGAGTATGAGGGGAGAATTAGAGAACTAAGTGAGGCTTTCAAAAGGAACAATATCTGTATCATAGGAATTCTAGAAGAAGAAGAGAGAAAGGGGCTGAAGGTGTACTTGAACAAATAATAGCTGAGAACTTCCCTGATCTGGGGAAGGAGAAAGTCATTGAAATCCAAGGGGCACAGAGAACTCCCTTCAAACGTAACTTGAATCGATCTTCTGCACGACATACCATAGTGAAACTGGTAACATACAAGGATAAAGAGAAAACTCTGAAAGCAGCTATGGATAAAAAGGCTCTAACTTACAAAGGTAGAGACATAAGAATAGTAGCAGACCTATCTACTGACACTTGGCAGACCAGAAAGGAATGGCAGGAGATCTTCAATGTGATGAACAGAAAAAAATATGCAGCCAAGAATCCTTTATCCAGCAAGTCTGTCATTCAGAATAGAAGGACAGATAAAGGTTTTCCCAAACAAACAAAAACTGAAGGAATTCCTCACCACTAAACCAGCCCTACAAGAGATCCTAAGGGGGATTCTGTAAGTGAAATGTTTCAAGGACCACAAAGTACCAGAGATATCACTACAAGCATGAAACCTACAGACATCACAATGACTCTAAACCCATATCTTTCAATAATAACACTGAATGTAAATGGACTAAATGTTCCAACCAAAAGACCTAGGGTATCAGAATGGATAAAAAAAATGAGACCCATCTGTTTGCTGTCTACAAGAGACTCATTTTTGACCTGAACACCTTCAGATTGAAAGTGAGGGGATGGAGAACTATCTTTCATGCTACTGGAAGTCAAAAGAAAGCTGAAGTAGCCATACTTGTATCAGACAAACTAGACTTTAAGTTGAAGGCTCTAACAAGAGATGAAAAAGGGCATTATATAATAATTACAGGGTCTATCCATCAGGAAGAGCTAACAATTATAAATGTCTATGTGCCGAATACGGGAGCCCCCAAATATATAAAACAATCACAAACATAAGCAACCTTATTGATAAGAATGTAGTAATTGCAGGGGACTTTAACACAACACTTACAACAATGGATAGATCATCTAGACACAGGATAAATAAAGAAACAAAGGCCCTGAATGATACATTGGAACAGATGGACTTGATAGATATATCTAGACTCTGCCTCCCAAAGCAACAGAATATACTTTCTTCTCGAGTGCACATGGAACCTTCTCAAAAATAGATCACATACTGGGTCACAAAACAGCCCTTCATAAGTATAAAATAATTGAGATCATAACATGCACACTTTCAGACCACAATGCTATGAAATTTGAAATCAACCACAGGAAAAGTCTGGAAAACCTCCAAAAACATGGAGGTCAAAGAACATCCTACTAAAGAATGAATGGGTCAACCAGGCAGTTAGAGAAGAAATTAAAAAAATATATGGAGGGGCGCCTGGGTGGCGCAGTCGGTTAAGCGTCCGACTTCAGCCAGGTCACGATCTCGCGGTCCGTGAGTTCGAGCCCCGCGTCCGGCTCTGGGCTGATGGCTCAGAGCCTGGAGCCTGTTTCTGATTCTGTGTCTCCCTCTCTCTCTGCCCCTCCCCCGTTCATGCTCTGTCTCTCTCTGTCCCAAAAATAAAATAAACGTTGAAAAAAAAATTAAAAAAAAATATATGGAAACAAACGAAAATGAAAATACAACAATCCAAACGCTTTGGGATGCAGTGAAGGCAGTCCTGAGAGGAAAATACATTGCAACCCAGGCCTATCACAAGAAACAAGAAAAATCCCAAATACAAAATCTATTAGCAAACCTAAAGGAAATAGAAGCAGAACAGCAAAGACACCCCAAACCCAGCAGAAGAAGAGAAATAATAAAGATTGGAGCAGAAATAAACAATATAGAATCTAAAAAAACTGTAGAGCAGATCAATGAAACCAAGAGTTGGTTTTTTGAAAAAGTAAACAAAATTGATACCCCTAGCCTGGCTTCTCAAAAAGAAAAGGGAGATGACCCAAAGAGATAAAATCATGAATGAAAATGGAATTATTACAGCCAATCCCTCAGAAATATAAGCAATTATCAGGTAATACTATGAAAAATTATATGCCAACAAACTGGACAACCTGGAAGAAATGGACAGATTCCTAAGCACCCACCCACTTCCAAAACTCAGGAAGAAATAGAAAACTTGAAGAGACCCATAGCCAGCGAAGAAATTGAATCAGTTATCAAAAATCTCCCAACAAATAAGAGTCCAGGACCAGATGGCTTCCCTGGGGAATTCTCCCAGACATTTAAAACAGACATAATACCTATCCTTCTCAAGCTGTTCCAAAAAATAGAAAGGAAGGAAAACTTCCATACTCATTCTATGAAGCCAGCATTTCTTTGATTCCTAAACCAGACAGAGACCCAGCAAAAAAATAGAACTACAGGCCAATATCCCTGATGAATATGGATGCAAAAATTCTAAACAACATACAGGCAAATCGAATTTAATAGCATATAAAAATAATTATTCACCATGATCAAGTGTGATTCATTCCTGTGCTGCAGGGTGGTTCAACATTCGCAAAACAATCAATGTGATACATCACATTAATAAAAGAAAAGATAAGAAACATATGATCCTGTCAATCGATGCAGAAAAAGCATTTGACAAGATTCAGCATCCATTCTTAATAAAAACCCTCGAGAAGTCGGGATAGAAGGAACATACTTAAACATCATAAAACCATTTGTGGAAAGCCCACAGCTAATATCATCCTCAATGGGGAAAAACTGAGAGCTTTCCTTCTGAGATCAGGAACACGAAGGGATGTCCACTCTCACCGCTGTTGTTTAACATAGTGTTGGAAGTACTAGCATCAGCAGACAACAAAAGGAAATCAAAGGCATCAAAATTGGCAAAGATGAAGTCAAGCTTTCACTTTTTGCAGATGACATGATATTATATATGGAAAACCCGATAGAGTCCACCAAAAGTCTGCTAGAACTGATACATGAAGTCAGCAAAGTCTCAGGATACAAAATTAATGTACAGAAATGAGTTACATTCTTACACACTAAGAATGAAGCAACAGAAAGACAAATAAAGAAACTAATCCTATTCACAATTGCACCAAGAATCATAAAATACCTAGGAATAAACCTAACTAAAGATGTAAAAGACCTGTATGTTGAAAATTATCAATTTATGAAAGAAATTGAAGAGGATACAAAGAAATGGAAAAACATCCTGTGTTCATGGATTGGAAGAATAAATATTGTTAAAATGTTAATACTGCCCAAAGCAATCTATACATTCAATGCAATCCCAGTCAAAATTGCACCAGCATTCTTCTCGAAGCTAGAACAAGCAATCCTAAAATTTGTGTGGAACCACAAAAGAATGTGAATAGCCAAAGTAATTTTGAAGAAGAAGACCAAAGGCGGGAGGCATCACAGTCCCAGACTTTAGGCTCTCCTACAAAGCTGTAATCATCAAGACAGCATGGTATTGGCACAAAAACAGACAAATAGACCAATGGAATAGAATGGAGACTCCAGAATTGGACCCACAAAAGTATGGCCAACTAATCTTTGACAAAGCAGGAAAGAACATCCAATGGAAAAAAGACAGCCTCTTTAACAAATGGTGCTGGGAGAACTGGACAGCAACATGCAGAAGGTTGAAACTAGACCTCTTTCTTACACCATTCACGAAAATAAACTCAAAATGGGTAAAGGACCTGAACATGAGACAGGAAACCATCAAAACCCTAGAGGAGAAAGCAGGTAAAGACCTCTCTGATCTCAAGTGCAGCAATTTCTTACTTGACACATCCCCAAAGGCAAGGGAATTAAACGCAAAAATGAACTATTGGGACCTCATGAAGATAAAAAGCTTCTGCACTGCAAAGGAAACCACCAACAAAACTAAAAGGCAGCCGATGGAATGGGAAAAGATATTTGCAAATGACATATCGGACAAAGGGCTAGTATTCAAAATCTATAAAGAACTCACCAAACTCCACACCCGAAAAACAAATAATCCAGTGAAGAAATGGGCAGAAAACATGAATAGACATTTCTCTAAAGAAGACATCCAGATGGCCAACAGGCATATGAAAAGATGCTCAGTGTCACTTCTCATCAGGGAAATACAAAATCAAAACCACACTCAGATATCACCTCACACCAGTCACAGTGGCCAAAATGAACAAATCAGGAGACTATAGATGCTGGAGACGATGTGGAGAAACGGGAACCGTCTTGTACTATTGGTGGGAATGCAAACTGGTGCAGCCGCTCTGGAAAACAGTATGGAGGTTCCTCCAAAAATTCAAAATAGATCTACCCTATGACACAGCAATAGCACTGCTAGGAATTTACTCAAGGGATACAGGAGTGTTGATGCATAGGGGCACTTGTACCCCAATGTTTATAGCAGCACTTTCAACAATAGCTCAATTATGGAAAGAGCCTAAATGTCCACAACTGATGAATGGATAAAGAAATTGTGGTTTTATATACACAGTGGAATACGACACGGCAATGAGAAAGAATGAAATATGGCCTTTTGTAGCAACGTAGGTGGAACTGGAGAGTGTTAGGCTAAGTGAAATAAGTCTGGCAGAGAAAGACAGATACCATATGTTTTCATTCATGTGTGGATCCTGAGAAACTTAACAGAAGACCATGGGGGGAGGGGAAGGAAAAAAAGTTAGAGAGGGAGGGAGGCAAACCATAAGAGACTCTTAAAAACTGAGAATGAACTGAGGGTTGATGGGGGGTGGGTGGTAGGGGAAAGTGTGTGATGGGCATTGAGGAGGGCAGCTGTTGGGATGAGCACTGGGTGTTGTATGGAAACCAATTTGACAATAAATTTCATATTAAAAAAAAAAAAAGAAAAAAAGGGACATCAAGAAATACAACTAAATTTGTATTTTAATTCTATTATTTATTATGCATGTTATAGGTTCCATAATTTTCAAATGGTAGATTAAGTGAGTCTTTTGTATTAGACCATAGAATTTGGGTTTTATTTTAGAAGCAACCAGGGGCTGCTATAATCATAGAAAGCGAGTACAGTAGAGTACTTAGCTAAGTAGTTATATAGTTAAAGGGCATTATTATACAGGAATATAAATTAATGCTTGTCATATAGTTGCCAATGGAATAAGAAATTTTAAACAACTGTTAATTATTATGAAATTATTTTTCAGTAATGCTGAGCATCAAAAAGAACAGATCAAAGAAGGGAGATAATATCACAGAAAAATAATGAATGCAGTCATACTTGGTGACTATATATAAAAGAAAAGGATATTATAACTGAAGTAGTGAAATTGGCGTGTGGTTTTATTAGATAGTGGATATATATTCCTTTTAAGTAAACAAAAGTAAGCAGAAACTTTGTTTCGGGAGTCATATTGCACACTGGGGAAGCACAGATTAAAAAGGAAAGTTTTGGGGCACCTGAGTGGCTCAGTGAGTTAAGCATCTGGCTCTTGATTTGGCTCAGGTTATGATCTCACACTCCTGAGATTGAACCCTGTGTGGAGGTCCATGCTGGACATGGAGGCTGCTTGGGATTCTCTCTCCCTCTCTCTCTGCCCCTCCCCCCCATGGTGTCTCCTCTCTTCTCTCTCTCTCTCTCTCTCTGTCTGTCTCTCAAAAAATTATAAATAAATAAATAATAAAAAGGAAGGCTGCTTTTTGGTCAAAAATAGGGAACAAATTAAAAATAAAATTGAAAATAGGGTCATGTGTTCTATAACTGAAGTTTATTAGATAATCTGAGAACCTAAAGGAGAAAATAGCTAGAATTATTACAAATAAAGTATTAAGGGAGCTGAGTGTTGAAGACTGAGAAACAGGAGAAGGGAGAGCATTTCAGGAAGAATGAACATCATACATAATAGAATGTGTTGTTAAGGAATGTCAGTTATTGTATGACTATAGTGTACAGCTACATGTGAACATATATAGAGTATATATGATGTTCGAAGTATTTCCAAGGAGTGAATAACTGAGCAGAAGTCAGATATTAAAATGTCACACGTCGTGTCTTCACCTTGGGAATGTGAACTGAAGGTAGTGGAGCCCCGAGTCCTTGGCTCCCTTCAGAGACTGCAGTGCATTGGCTTCGCACCAGGTCTAGATGTGGGTAGGCCAGCTTTCCGCCATGAGGCCTGCCAGCTAAAAGGCCTTTATCATAGTCCATGATTCGGCCTGAAAATCATACTTAGGTTTTTAGCCGGGAGCCCTCCTCCTCAAGTACCATTTGAAATATCACCCTTTATAAAAAAGAATCATTGTCTATTTTTCTATTACTTCTAATAGAGTATGTGACATATAATTTAAAAGGATATTTAGTATTTCACTCTCCATGTATTATATTTTATCTATATTTGTATCGTAAGTGCCAGAGAAGTTTAATAAAAGTAGCAAACGTTCAAAAACAGTTTGCCCCTGTGAACTTTGAAACCCTACTTAATATGCAAAAGTGCAAGTTCAGTATATCATCTATATCATCCAAAAAAGTAGCGCAAACATAAAAATTCTCTTCAACGTTTAAAATTTTTAGGTCTATATTACTATAATTCAGGAGAATATTATGCTTTAGTATTAAATAATTTGTTTATATTTACATGTTATTCATTAAAGGTTCATCCATGGAAAATTATATTCAGTGAGGGGTTTTCACTGGCTATTTCATTTTTTTATCTTGAAATAAAGAGACAGTGATAATGTCAAATACATGCATACATATTAATGAATAATTCAGACAAAGGCCAGAAGCCATCAATGGTAAAAGTTTTACATCATGTTATTCTTACAAGTACAATGAAGAGCACATTGGAAATAACTCAAAAGTCTCCAACTACTTTGGGTTTCATTGATTTTGAGTACTCAAAAAAAAAAAAAGAAGAAGAATATCTACTTGCAAGTAATTCTGAAAATTTTGTGTGTGTGCACTTTGGTTTGTGCATTAAAGGCTTAGGTGCTTTAATAGTTTACCTAGTTTGAATCCAGGTCATGGATACCCTCATACTCTGTAGGTGAGATCGTAAATGCAAATTTCTGAAGGGCAGTTGGTATCAAAATTTAAATGTGCAGGCTTTTAGATGACTCTGGAACTTTGGATCAAGAAATGTTAAATAATGAAATATTTTAACAGTTTTGCAGAGAAATACATAACATGATGTTCATCAGTTCAGCTAAGAGCGATAAAATAAGAGTGAAACATTTGCCCATCAACAAAGAAATGTTTAAATACGTTATGTACATTCATAAAAGATAACACTTTGTAAGTACTGAAAGTCATAAAGCGTATTTATAATCTTTTCTATGGCAATACATGCATGTACACAGTTTAATGAAATAAAATGCTATAAAACATTTTTTAGAATAGAGTTCCATTAAAAATACTTACATACATATCAATAACAACTACTATTGCTATCAAATGAAAATGGTTTTAATACCACTACTTACGCATTCTGCAAGAGCAGTAGGATTCATTTCCAGAATTACTTTTTATTTGTAGAAGCATATTGTGGCAGACATGTTCTCAGATACCTACCATATACCACTCGTGCTTTTTAACCTTGGTATTTGTACCTTGTGTATTACCTTCCCTGTCCAAGTGTGGATGTGATCTGCAATTTACTTCACCCAATAGAAGATGGAAAAGGGGAATGTCACTTTATGATTACCTTATGTTATATAAGATTGTGTCTTCTTATCAGTCTTCTTTTTTTTGCTAAGTTATTTCATGACATGTATTTTTTTCTTTTTCTAAATTTTAAAAATTATTTATTTAAAAAAATTTAAAGTTTTTATTTAAATTCCATTTATTTGCAGTGTAGGATTAGTTTCAGATGTATACCCCATCACTTATTTAACCCATTTCGCCACCCTCCTCCCCTCTGGTAACTATCAGTTTGTCCTCTATAGTTAAGAGTCTGTTTCTTGGTTTGCCATTGTCTCTCTCTTCTTTTCTCTTTGTTCAATTTTTTTGTTTCTTAAATTCCATATAAGTGAAATCATATGGTATTTGTCTTTCTCTGACTGACTTACTTTGCTTAGCCTAATAGCTCTAGCTCCACCTGCATCTTTGCAAATGACAAGATTTCATTCTTTTCCTGGCTGAGTAATATTCCAAATATATATGTGTACACACATAACAGCTCTTTTTATCCATTCATCAGTTGATATATACATGGGCTCTTTCCATAATTTGTCTACTGTAGATAATGTATCCCTTTGAATTAGTATTTTTGTATTCTTTGGGTAAATACTTAGTAATGCAATTGCTGGATCATAGGATAGTTCTTTTTTTAACTTTCTCAGGAACATCCACACTGTTTTCCAGAGTGGCTGCACCAGTTTGCATTCCCACCAACAATGTAGAAGGGTTCTCCTTTCAATACACATTCTCACCAACACTTGTTATTTCTTGTGCTGTTGATTTTAGCCATTTTGACAGCTGTGAGGTGATATTTCATTGAAGTATTGATTTGTATTTCCCCGATGATCAGTGATGTTGAGCATACTTTATGTGTCTGTTGGCCATCTGGATATCTTCTTTGTAAAAATGTCTATTCGTGTCTTCTGCCCATTTTTAATGAATTATTTATTTTTTGGTTGTTGAGTTTTATAAAATGTTTATATATATTTGGATACTGACCCTTTATTGGATATGACATTTGCAAATATCTTTTCCCATTCTGTAGGTTACCTGTTAGTTTTGTTGATTGTTTCCTTTGCTGTGCAGAAGCCTTTTATGTTGATGAAGTCCCAATAGTTTATTTTTGCTTTTGTTTCCCTTGCCTCGGGAGACATATCTAGAAAGAAGTTGCTGTGGCCAATGTCAAAGAGGTTACTACTGCCTCTGATCTCCTCTAGGATTTGATGGTTTCACGTCTCCCATTTATCTCTTTAAACCATTTTGAAATGATTTCTATGCGGTGTAAAAAAGTGGTCCAGCTTCATTCTTTTGCATGTTGCTGTCCAGTTTTCCCAACATCATTTGTTGAAGAGACTATCTTTTTTTCCATTGGATATTCTTTCCTGCTTAATCAAAGATTAATTGACCATATGTTATGGATTTATTTTGGGGTTTTCTGTTCTAGTCCATTGATCTATGTGTCTATTTTTGTGCCAGTACCATACTGTCTTGATCACTACAGCCTAGTATTGTAACTTCAAGTCCAGAATTGTGACACTTCCAGCTTTGCTTTTCTTCTTCATGGTTGTTTTGGCTGTTTGGGGTCTTTTGTGGTTTGCAGCAAATTTTAGGATTGTTCTAGCCCTATGAAAAATGCTGGTGGTATTTTGATAGGGATTGCGTTAAATGTGTAAATTGCTTTGGGTAGTATAGATATTTTAACAAGGTTTGTTCTTCTAATCCACGAGCATGGAATTTCTTTCCATTTCTTCATGTCATCTTCAATTTCTTTCATCAGTGTTTTATAGTTTTAAGAGTACAGGTCTTTCACCTCTTTAGTTGGGTTTATTCCTAGGTATCTTATGGTTTTCGGTGCAATTGTAAGTGGGAATGACTCTTTGATTTCTCCTTCTAGTGATTCATTATTGATGTATAGAAATGCAACAGATTTCTGTGCATTGTTTTTGTATCCTGAGACTTTACCGAATTTGTGTATTAGTTCTAGCAGTTTTTTGGTGAAGCCTTTTGGGTTTTCTATTTAGAGTATCATATCACCTGCAAATAGTGAAAGTTTGACTTCTTCCTTGCTGATTTGGATGCCTTTCATTTCTTTTTGTTGTCTGATTGTCTGAGGCTAAGACTTCCAGTGCTACATTAAATAACAGTGGTGAGAGTGGATATCCCTGTCTTGTTTCTGATGGTAGGAGGAAAAGCTTTCAGTTTTTCCCCATTGAGGATGATATTAGCTATGGATTTTTCATATATGGTCTTTATTTTGTTGAGGTATGTTCCCTCTAAACCTACTTTGTGAGAGTTTTTATCATGGATGTTGTACCTTGTCAAATGCTTTTTCTGTGTCTTGAAATGATCATATGGTTATCTTTTATTAACGTGGTATATGTTGACTGATTTGCAAACCAGTCTTGATCTAGACACTTTTCCTGCCTGTTTGATGAAGTAAGTGCACATATTGGGAAAGCCCTCATAATGAGGAATTGCAGCCAGCCCCCAGGAATTGTGAGAAGTCTCTAGTAACTGTAGGAGGACTCCACAGGCTGAGTGCAGTTTCCAGCTGACAGCCAGCAAGAAGCTTGGAATCTTATTCCAACAGTTGCAAGCAGATGAATTCTGCCAAAAACCTGAATGAGTTTGGAAGTAAATTGCTTTCCCAGTAAAGACCCCAGATGCAAATTCACGCCTAGCTAGTACCTTGATTACAGCCTTGTGAGACCCTGAGCTGAGGATCAGCTGAACTGTGTCCAGATTCCTGACCCTGGGCCCCATTACATAAAAAAAGTAATATAATAAACATGTGCTGTTCTATTACTTTTGTGTTAATTTGTTATGCAACAACAGAAAAAAATTAAAATATACTAAAGCATATTTTGCTTAGGAGAGGAAGATTCAGAGGCAGACTGGAAAATAAATCAGGCACAAGAAACCTTAAATATTTTCAATAAAAGTTAAAATAATGTTTAGATTTTTCATTTCTAAAAACAGGGATTATACAGATTGAATTAGGTGTAGCAGAAAGGAAATTACTTCAAACAATTTGGGTAGGGCCCGAACACCATGGGAAAGAGTTAAGATGGAATGAGAGGGGAGCCCAACTGTGGTGAGGGACTTCATTTTAAATTATTTTCTTTTAAGTTGCAATAGTTTTTCCCTATTATTTGAAAACCCTGTAAGGCATTTAGCTAAGATTCTTTGTTTACCTTTTAAGGAAAGAATGGAAGAAAGAGCTAGGGCCCCAGGCAGAAGAGAATGGCTAGTTTTCATTTTCCTTTTCAACTTTATGTTTCCTATTGTAAATAGCATTAATAATAATAATATAATGATATGTCCTATTTTCATTTTGAATAACAAAATAGAGAAATTTTAATGTTTTCTATTTGTAAAATAACAAAATCTAATTATGTTCCCGTCTTTTCAAAGACAGTCTTTAAAAATAATTTTCTTATATCTTTTTGCCTAATAATTAAATGTTTGTTAATTCATCAGCATAATATATTTTGAAATAAAGCAATTTTAATTCACAAATATTAGAGTTATGTTCCTATAAGGCAGGGACTGTTCTCTATTTACTTTAGAAGTACCAGGGAACACATCAGGCATTTATAAAAAACAAAATCATGTAATGTTACTGAGCTTACATATAATGGAGTAACAAAAAAGGACAGATAGAGATATGAGAGTTAATCAGGAAATATGGTTTCATTAAATATGTAAACAATTATATTAACAGTTGCAGTCATTGTAGCTTCTGCATTGTTCCCTACCATATATACTAAGGTATTTACTTCCATTGCTAAGTAAATTTGTGAGGAAGAATGCTGATTATAACCTTCCATTACTCATTTATTTATAAAGCATCTGTATGTAGGGAATAAAGAAAGGGAAATCATTTTTAAACTTTCTCACACTGGAAGCCCTACATAAAATTGTACAATTTTCAGGGGAATATTTGCCACATTCACCACTTTCTCTTTGAGTAAAATACATGCATAAGTTGGAAATGAAGGATCTAGAGCAACAGAGAGATTCAGTGCATGGGATAGTTGCACTAAGACCTCCTCCCCAACCTCTCTTATTTCTAATAAAACCAACCAGGACTTCAGTAGTTACTAGAAATTATCTGTTGTTTTTCAAGGACAACTTCTGGGTATAAAACACTATTTTGAGAAGGAGTTTTTGCAGAATCTTATTTTGGCCTGCAAGGACTTTTAAAACATCTGCAAAAAATGATCTATAGATGATTTATAATCATATACCAAAAAGAATTATATGATAAAATAAAAATAATAACCATCTATATATTTAAATGCTTGTGAGCAGGAAATTCCAAGTCTCCTGCCACTAACCTTGTAGTATCTCTAAATAATGTTTCTTTTTAGTGGTAATTATACCGTAAAGCTCACCAGTCTGCAAACTGTCTCATACAAACAGCTTTTGAGTACCCCCAACTTAGTTATGAATGCACAGCTGCATGTCACTAACTTTAAAAGAAAGACTTTAACATGAAAGGCAGATAGCAATACTAAGAAATCAGTGACTCATAGCAATGAAGGCAACAGATATAACAGTGGAAAAAACCATCTGCAACAATTATAGTTAATGTCAACAGAGAGGATATATTATTAATCAAATAAACCAAAATGCTTTGCAAACAATGTGAAAAATTAAAAATACAATAATGGTGATTCTGGTTTAAGCTCCTGTATGTAAGGAGCTTAGAAGTAATTACTCCCATCCTCACATAAAGAAAACAGTTGAAATGAACTGAAAGTCAAAAACTTTATTTAGACCCATCATGGAAATGAGGACCCAGGGTAGGACATCATGTTCAAACTGCAGAGTCAGGAGAATAGAGAGAAATTCACAGTTGACATCAGCCTACTGGATCAGAAGATGCTTGAGACAGTAACTGGAAACTAGGAACACTTAATGGTAATTGATGGATCGTAGGAGGCTGAGTGTAGACTATCTTGAGAGCTAAACACTCCTGTGGGCCCAGTCTTAAGGAGAGCCCCACACTTTCATGGCTTTGACCTAGAGGAGCAACATAAGGTTCTTACACGGAGGAATAGAGAAAAATTGCTTTAGAAATTAGGTGGATATCAATAGCAGATATCAAGGAAATTTGGAAATATTTGGAGGTTAATCAACACACTTCTAAATAACACATGGGTCATAGAAAATGTCTCGAGAAATTTTAAGATATTTTGAACTAAATGAAAATGAAAATACAGTTATGAAAATATGTTGAATGTAGCAAAAATGCTAGGAGAAATTTACAGCATTGAGTGCATATCTTAAAAAATGAAAAGATCAAACATCAATAATCTAGGCTTCTGCCTTAGGAGATAGATAAAAATGAACAATATAAACCTAAGAGAGCAAAAATAAAATAATAAAACTTAGGACAGAAATCAATGAAATTGAAAACAAATCAATAGAAAAGAATCAACAAAACCTACATTTTTTTTGAAAGATCAATAAAATTATAAACGTCTAGACAGGCTAAGTAAGAAAAATAAAAAAGAAGAGAAATTTCTAATATCAGAAATTAAGAGGGGCCATTACTACTGAACGCAGATTAGGAAAGTAGTTCAATTATGAAATATTTAAGCTTCTATTTTCCTATAGCAAATAGTTGTGAAATTATTCTGGCCAGAAAGTGACTATTTTATGATGCTGAATTATTTTGGTGTGAAATACTATATTAGGATATAATTTCATGGGGTTATAATCACCATGAAATCACCATATAATGCAGCAATCTCACTTATGGATATATATCCAAAGGAAATGAAAATAGGATCTCGAAAGGGTATCTGCATTCCCATTTTTATTGTATCTTTATTCACAATAGCCAGTACATGGAAACCAGCCAAATGCCTCTCAATAGATGAATGGATAAAGGAGAGGTGGCACATACATCCAATGGAATATTACTCAACTACAAAAAGAAGGAACTCCTGCTATTTGTGACAGCATGGATGGACCTTGGGGATATTAAGCCAAGTGGGATAAATTGAACAGAGAAAGAAATACTATATGATATTACTTATATGCAGAATCTAAAAAAGCTGAACTCAGAAACAGATAGTAGAATGGTGGTTACCAGGGGTTGGAGAGTGGGGAAATTGGGGAAATGTTGGTCAAGGGTACAAACTAGCAGTTGGAAGATGATAAGTCTGAAGAGCTAATGCACAGCGTTATGTTTCTAGTTAACAATACTGCACTACACACTTCAGAATTGTTAAATGTCCTCGCCACAAAAAAGTAATGATAATTATATGACATGATGGAGATTTTAGCTAATGCTATGGTGGTAATCATATTGTAATGAATATAAGTATCAAATCAGCATGTTGTACACCTCAAATTTACACAATGTAATTTGTCAATTATATCTCCATTTTAAAAATTCCACAAAGTCCTTAAATAGAAGTTGAACAAACTCGAATGCCATAATGAATAATGTGGAAAAATCTAATAAAGGATTTACATCAGGAAGAAAAGGAGTAATTCCTGTCTTTTAGTGAGTAAAACATCCTAGAAAAGTGTAACATTACACTTAACATTAGCTATAACTGTTTATGTTCTACATAAATGTGTAAGAGGTAAAATGAAAACATATACAACTATAAAGAGAAGCATCTAAACTAGGGGAAAGAAAATGGAGCAGATCTATTTTTAAACCACATTTGATAATTTATTAATGTCTTTCAGGATAAAACTGCATGAAATATCTCCTAACCTGCATTTTTCTCTTTAACATTCTTGTAACCACAGAATTTGTTTTGTATCACCAACAAAAGCAGCGTGTCCGTGGAATAAACTTTAGTAGCACTCACTAAAACAGAATTTGCCTCAGTGGGAACCCTGTTTTTGTCATAAACAAAGTGATAGAAATGGTTGAAAGCACAGTGTTCCCAACATTTCATATTATATTTCTGAAGATACTTACAAAATATTTGTGCACTACTTAATCAACCCTTGGAGGCAAACAACTCTTGCTCTAATGCACAGTTCATTGACCTTAAACTTGTTGGGTCAAGTTTAATGAAATGAAGTGAAAAATGAAAATGAAATGAAGTGAAATGAAATGAAGTGAAAAAAATACAAAATTTAAAATGAAAATTTTCTTTTTAAAAAAATTTTTTAATGTTTTTATTTATTTTTGAGACAGAGAGAGACAGAGCATGAGCAGGGGAGGGGCAGAGAGAGAGGGAGACACAGAATCTGAAGCAGGCTCCAGCTCTGAGCGGTGAGCACAGAGCCCAACACGGGGCTCGAACCCATGGGCTGTGAAATCATGACCTGAGCTGAAGTCGGATGCTTAACCGACTGAGCCACCCAGGCACCCCTAAAATGAAAATTTTCAATGTAACTAATTACGTGATGATTTTTTTCCACACAAAAATGAAGTGTTAATCTTTTCTTCTTTTGAGTTTATTTGCATTGAATTTAAAGCTACAATAAACCCTAAAAATACAGATGACCCTCATCTCCTACTTTAATATTTATCAGATATCTTTATCGCAAAATTTTGAGCATGTATGTTGTATTTCTCTCAACAAAGCCTAATATAATTTAGTTACAATGTAAAGAATATTGAATAAGTATGAATATTAACAAAACTAATTCTCAATTTTCAAAATGCTTCCTTTCAAAGGTTACATAGAAGTATTTCTTGTATGCTTGTCTCTAAAATCCAAGAGTTAGAGAAATTCTCACTTGAGTACTCATTTCTAAATGTGCTTTTTTCTCCTGGACCTCACCTTAATAGTCAACAGATGCTGTTACCTAGATAGGAAAAAAAACAGGGCCTTTTAGACATTAACATAAAATGATTTTGGTCAATTTAAGGAGAAATTTCACAGAGGATGCTTTTCGTTCCTTGCGGTGAGTAGAATACATACTATAAAAATGTGTAATCTCTTCCTGGGGACAGGGGTTGGAGGGAAACACTGATAATTTCTTTATGCAAGAAAACTATCATCATTTGAAAGTTTGAAATATTAATGATCTTTTTGCATACTTTTTAAGGAGTAGGAAAAAAGATATGTGTAAAAAACTTTGTACATTTCCTGACCTTTAATAGTTAAGATTTCAATCTTTCAACAAAGATTCTGGAATAATATTCCATTGTATATGCCTGCCACATTTTTTGTTCCACAGAATCATATTTCTACTGGATATTTATAGTAATTATGGATCTCAAAACAAACCCAAACCCATGGTCATTCATATCTACCAATGCCTGTGAAAAAGGTGAAGTAAAGATGGTGCATTTTACTGGCAGTAGGACTTTAAAAAAAAACGCCTTTCTATATTTTAAGAGGTGAACACAGAGGTATTTCTAAAAATAAAAATGTGACATTTTCTGAAGAATCTCACGTACCTAGTAACCTTCAGAACACACTTTGGAAAAAACCTCTTGCAGCATTTTCCGTGTCAAGTATTGAAATTCCAATCCAACTTCCCCAAGCCTGCTTCACCCACAATATTTCCCATCTCAGTCAGCAGCAACTCCGTCTTCCCTTAGCAAAAGCAATGAACAAACATACATGTTGATGTGACTCTCTTTTTTTAAAAAATCTCTCTCTCTCACACTATATGTGGCGTCTGTCCAGAAATCCTGTAGGGCCAATTTTCAAAATAAAGCCCAAGTCTGTTTATTGCTCTATGTTCTTCGTTGTAACACCCCATCCAGGCACTATCATCTCAGGCTTGATTATTGTAGTAGCCTCCTTGTTATTGCAGTGGTCCCTCATCGAAGTAGCTTCTTGGTTGTTGGGTTGCCCATGATTATTGTAGCAGTCCCTAATTATTGCAGCAGCTTCTCATCATTGTGTCCTGGTGGTAGCTCCCGGTTATTGCAGAAGCCCCTGATTATTGCAGTAGCCTCCTAACTGCTCTCCTTTTCTTCCATCGTTGCTCCTCTTCAATATCTTCTGAACGCTGCAGTCAGCATGATTCTGCTACACCTTAGGTCAGATCACATTACTGCTCTGCTGAAAATCTTCCAGCACTTTCCCTGTTAGACGCAAAAAAAGCCAAAGCATGTGGCGTGCTCTACAAGTTCCTAGACCATCTGGAATTAAATTCTCATGCTATCATAGTCTATTCTAGCCACACTGCTTTCCTTCATTTGCCTCATGTGTGATGAGAATGCTGCCAGCCTTTGTGTTTGTTCATTTAATGGTTCATATCTAAATCATTTATCACCCTTACTCTTGCCCTCTGTTCTGTGTCCCATTCTTCGTGAGGCTTCCCAGACTCCTATTTAGAAATGCAGTCCATTCTCAAACACTCCCTGTTTTGATTTTTCACTTAGTTCATATTATCTTCTGTCACACAAGTTTTGTTCTTATTTGTTTTCTCTCTTGTCTCCAGAGAACGCAAGCTTCAGGAGCTTGTGGATGGCTCAGTCGGTTAAGCGTCAGACTCTTGATTTCAGCTCAGGTCGTGATCTCAAGATTTATGGGATCAAGCCCCACGTCGAGCTCTACACTGACAGTGTGGAGCCTGCTTGGGATTCTCTCTCTCCTCTCTCTCCCCTTCCCCTTGCTTGTGCTCTCTTTCTCTCCCAATAAATAAATAAACATTTAAAAAAAGAACGCAAGCTTCATAAGGGTATGGTTCTTGACAGTTTTGTTCATTGCTAGATCAAAATTTCTTAAACTTTAAAATATAAAGAACAAATGCAAATATAGACACAAGTGGGAACATAATATTTGTTTTATGAGTGAATGTCTACAAGTTATTTAAAAAAATTTTTTTAACATTTCTTCATTTTTGAGAGACAGAGCATGAGTGGGGGAGGGGAAGAGAGAGGGAGGCAGAATCTGAAGCAGGCTGCGGGCTCTGAGCTGTCAGATAAGAGCTCGAGGTGGGGCTTGAACTCACAGACTGTGAGACCATGACCTGAGCTGAAGTCAGGTGCTTAACCGACTGAGCCACCCAGGTGCCCCATGAATGTCTACAAGTTATGATTAAAGGTTCAGCTACAGAAAAAAGTAACACACGTCTGCTCTACTTCACTATAGCCAGGAGACTTAAAAGAAAATTGAACTTGTTGAAACCAAGCCCATTCTGGATAACTTTGACGGATTTGTAATGCCCAATCCAAAGTGGATCCCTGATTATTCTGTAAATACATTATCTTTCTCCGTTCTTCTACCTTTGATATTTTAGGCTGAATGACTCATATGTTGAGATTGTACGGTGGAAAACGGCAGCATTCCTGTGCTCAGGTGAGAATACATGTGAGAAAGAAAGGAAGATATATTCTGAGGCCTGGACAATCTCTCTGGGTGGAAGGTGGATTGCCCTCTGTCAGTACACATTTCTAGCGTGGCAGTTTATAGGTGACTTGCTCTAAGAGATGTCCAGGTTTGAGGGCAGAGACGAAGTTAGGAACTACAATGCATTAGTGAGGATAATTTTCCTTTGCGCTGCTAGGACTGTTATGTGAGACGGGTTTCCATGCCTCCTGCACTGTAATTTCTTTGAGTTACTCTGATTTTTCAATCCAGTCCGATAAAACATAGAGTCCTGGGGAATAGAATAGTGAGGCAATAAAGGGATATTCATACCTATAAAAACAACATAGGAATTTTCACATCCTGCCAGACAAGGCCATCGACCAGGAAATTACAGCAGAGTGGAGAGTTGCAATCCACTGTGGTGTTAGGAATTGTAGCTAGGAGCATGTTGTGGGGTGGATGGCTCAGATGCAGACAAGAGACAAATTTCTTTTTTCCAAAACATGTTAGGAAGGATAAACATTGAAAACAGAATACTGACAAGTATTAAAAACTGATTACATCATAAGACTTTATACCCTGTTTGTTGATATTTGAATCAAAGAATGCATTAGGATATATTGCCACGTCAGTTAGTGAGGGCATTACAATGTATTCATTTCTAATGTGTCACATTATTTAGGTTATCTTGTTCAGATAAAATTAGGAAAGTAGGATAAGACAGTAGTAAGTAATAGAGATGATAAGAAAGTGTGTAACATCTTTTTTCCTCTGGTAAAAATACAAAATCATTGAAGAGAAAATTAAAGGGACAAGGTTGTTATCAAAAATGTTCACCATGATAAGTATGTGTCTTTCTTCCATTTATTTAGATAATTATTTGGATAATTAAGGATTTGTTAGAGAATTTTTCCCATTATTGAAAATTACTGTGGCACTACATATCTTTGTATAGATTTATTTAGGCTGATGATTCTCTGAAAGAAATCTAAATATACAAGGTGTCCTCATATCTATAGTTACAGTACAAATATACAGGATGAGTAGATTAATCTTAGTTTTTCATTTCTTAGATAGTATAGACAGATTTATGCTCCTTGGCTCATATTTCACGTTAATTTCCATACCAGTTTTGTGCTTAAAACTTGCCTCCTTTAATCCTTGTTCATTGATTCAGCACCATATGTAGGCTTGAGTTCTGGTGTACAAAATAATCATGTTTCACCACCTGAACATTTTGCAAGAAATCAAAACCCACACAATTATACAGGGAAACAAATTAGTAGACTACTTTTGGATAAGCATATTTAAGTTGTCTTATGTGACCTTTGACATTTCAATCCTTATATTTTTCACAGACTTTTGATATCGTTCAAGAATAAATTAAAGATAAAGTATAGAACAGAATTTTAAAAATCCCATTAGTTATATTTAAAAGACAGGTGGAAGACTGGAAAATTTCCAGTCTCAAAACATGGTTTTTGAGACTAAACATTGAGTTAAATTTCACATTATTTTGTCCCTTTTTGGTCAATTAACATGAAATTTTGGTGTTATTAACCCTAAAGACTTTAGAATAATTTCCTAAATTTCTTCCCCTATATGTGTTTCCATTTCTCAGAATTCTATTGACTACCAGCATTTCCTTGTGTTTTTCATGTATACAATCATTAATGTTTTTCATGTATGATGCCATTTTAAGATTTGAGAAATCTGAAGTCAAATCCTAAATGACTTATTATCCTCAAGGAACAAACTTAAAACATTGAATTAAGGCTTCAACTTTATATATTGATTGATTCATTGATTGATTTATAGAATCTGAGTGGGGGGAGGACAAAAAGGGGGAGAAAGAGGGGGAGAGAGACAGAGAGAGAGACAGAGACAGAGAGAGAGGATCCTAAGCAGGCTCCACATACGAAGCCCAACACAGGGCTTGATTCCCAGATCCTGGGATAATGACCTGAGCCAAAATCAAGAGTCATACACTCAACTGACTAAGCCACCCAGGCACCTCAAGACTTAAACTTTCAATTTTAAGTATTTATATAGAAAAAAGTTAGTATAGCAATTACTCAAGCTCTCCTCTAACAGCATGTATCCAGCCATAATAAAATCAGGAGAAAATGGTGATTCAATTATAACAGCTGTTAAAATTTAAGCATTAGAAAAAAAAACACATTTTCTTTTAATTATTTGTATTAACGTAACTACCACTTGGAAGTAAGTCCACTGCTTTTGCTTTCATGTGCATGAAAATCAAATCAACAATCAAAATAGTTCATACATAAAGTGAGTTAAATTTTAAAATTATGGGTTTCACTTAGGGTTTTTTGCATGTGTAGTTCTCTCTCTTAGTGACTCTCTTTTAATAGTATAAAGGATTAAAAAATTATGAAATTTCAATTATTATTTAATATTCACAATATATTTTTGTACCGTTACTATTCAAGCCTATTACTGTTTCTTTCATTCTTTAACTCAAGTCCTTTTAATGATACAGAAAATTTTTAGAAAATTAAGACAATTTGACTTTTTCAGAGATTATGATTATGATTGTTATGTTTTCTCAGGTGCTTGCAATGTCTATAAAGGGAAAATATAGTAGTAACTTTCTAATGTTTATCTAATTTCCATATTTTGTGTCCAATTCTAGACACTTTTACCAATGCAGAGGAAATTGGTATAATTTAGCATTTGAAGAGAATCGTTTCAGTTTGATGGTGTTTTCACAGATTAGAAAATTGAGACATGAAGACAGAAAGTGATTTGACAAGTTTACACAGTAAATTAAAGGGGAAATTGATTAACTCATACAGAAATGTGAAAACTTAATTTGACTTGGGAATTGAAGGATTAAAATAATAAATTATTAAATAAACATCCTGTTTTTGGAATACATTTCATTCATTTTATGTCATTTATGTCCTTACATGTACTCAACTTAATTAATTTTCACTTAAGAAAAATTTATCATTATCTTAATTTATGGAGTGGGTAACTCAAGTGCAAAGAGATGTAAATACATTTCCAAGTATACATTGCAGACCCTGGCTTTGAAATAAGTTTCGATTTCACAGACTAAACTCTTAAAAATGACTCTCTATACATCAAGATTTCCGTACATAGAACTTCTACAACTGTAGTAAATGCTATCATTCTACAGTTTTGTTTTCTCTCTGTAATCTCTGCCACACCTCTATTTTAACATTTAGTTTCTTCAACCTATAACCTTTATATCCTTCTTCTTTTCATTATTTCTACAACTCTTCTTCCTTTCCAAGTCATGGCTATTCCTAGATCATTAAATCTTGGAATTGGATGGGACCTTGGGGGTCTGCTCTAACTCTTTCATGTTACATATGAGGAAATTGAAACCCAGATACTTAAAATTGCTTGCCTTAGGCCCTACAGCTAGTAGATGGTAGAACTAAAAATGAAAGTATATCTTCTAAAAGTTCAATTCTCCTGACAATACACTCCTTTCCCTTCATATAGTGTTTATTCTTCAGTGGTGGAAGCATGTCAGTCTAAAATTGTTTTAAAAAGATGCCTTAGAACTTGAAGGAACAATCTGGTTTCTTGTTTTGTTTTGTTTGTTTCCTTTGAAGAAAGAGAACTCATTAACAAACTTCAAACTACAAGCAGTAAGAGTGAGCACTGACTTTAAAATATTGGAAAATTATAAGATATGGTTGCTCTTTTATAGTATAAATAAGAATCACAATTACACTATCATTTAAGCCTGGGCCATGAGTGATAGCTGGTATATAAACAGTTTAAAATCTTAATCTCAGGGTCATGAGTTAGACCCCCACTTTGGGTATAGAGGTTACTAAAGAAATAAACTTAAAAAATTAAAATCTTAGAGACTTAATGCAATAAATTTTTATTTCTTATTCAAATCAGAAGCAGATGACAATGGATAACTGCACTGGAGAGATCTCTTCAGTGGCAACTAAGGGAAAGAGCCTTCCTCCTAGGGACCTACTTCTCCACCTTCTCCTAGGGACCCCAAAGAGTTGTCTTCTAGATCTTTTGCATTCTTCCAGCTAGTGTTCAAAGACAGAGATGTGGAAGAGTCTGCAAACTGTTGTATAACAAGGCTTGGATTCACACACATCATTTCTAGCCTTACATTTGGCTAGAATCCAGTTCATGACCCCAGAATAATTATAAGACTGAGAAAGATAATCTTCCTGTATGTCTAGAATAAGGACATTAAATTGGTAAACATCTTGTTAATATCTGTCTCAAATTAAGTTCTACTGTCGTCTACCACAAATGGAATAATGCTCGGGTCATTTAGACTATGCTTTTTATGTATCAAAAGGAGCCAAACAAAATAGATAGAATCAATCTAAAAAAGTCAGTTTTATAAAGCTTGTAAGTATAGTTTATCCAAATACATATTCGTCTTTTGTATATAAAAGTACATGCAATTTTTTCAGTTATACATTTCCAAGTGGTTTTACCAGGCAGGTCAGAACTGTCATTCATATTTCAAAGTCTTTATTCTAATATTTATGTTGCTTCAGTGATCATCTTTGGTATATTTTACCAAATATGGCTTTGCCTAGAATTTGGGATGAGAAGGATCATATGCCTTTCACCTCTTTCTAAATGCATACTTGATCCCTATTTATTTCTGATATTCATAAAGTTTAAATGTGCCCTGACCATCTGTTTGCCTCCAGAAGAATTCACCAAATGAAAGTAGACATTATATCTGTTCTCTAAACATTTTCCTAATTAAAGCAAACTCTTGGCAAATTGCAGATTTTTTTTTTAAATTTTTTTTTCAACGTTTATTTATTTTTGGGACAGAGAGAGACAGAGCATGAACGGGGGAGGGGCAGAGAGAGAGGGAGACACAGAATCGGAAGCAGGCTCCAGGCTCTGAGCCATCAGCCCAGAGCCTGACGCGGGGCTCGAACTCACGGACCGCGAGATCGTGACCTGGCTGAAGTCGGACGCTTAACCGACTGCGCCACCCAGGCGCCCCAGCAAATTGCAGATTTTTAATAATACGTTGCTATATCAAACTGCTAAATAAATTTTATATTTCATTTATATCTTATATTTGATCAATTATTATAATATATACTATAATTTATGGTGGTGTAATATCATAATCATGGAAACAATACCATGCTACAAATCTATTAGAATGTCTGACTTGCTTATAATACATCTTTATTCCCCTGGAAAATGACTATTACTCATAGGTCTGAACCCCTAAGACTCATGTTTCATTATATAACCTTATCCTATGACTATAGTTGACTTGGGAATTGTAGGGAGTTGACACAATTTAAGCCAATCAGAATTTATTTCCTGAAAATGTGAGGCAATTCATGGACTTATATTTGGTTTTGTTTTTTATTTTGTTTCTGTTCTCTGTGTTTGTAAATTTATAACTTTAACATATGAAATATGAAAATTTGAGCTATCTGTATTCTGCCTTGGGGATCTTTGCTTACAAAATATGTCAACAGAAAGAAGAGGAAATGAAGCTGATATACAGAGAACACCAAATATGCAAAGCTCTCTGGTGGCTTTAGCCAATGACTTAGTCTACTTTCTGTCTAAAACTAAGGTCTGTAATATTTTCCTATGGATTACTTACCTTTTATTTGTTTTTAAAAGATAGTCAATTGGGTTTCTTTACTTAAAACCAAGAGATTCAACTAACACAAATTCTACCTCAAAACATCTATCAGGGGCGCCTGGGTGGCCAGTCGGTTGGGCGTCCGACTTCAGCCAGGTCACGATCTCGCGGTCCGTGAGTTCGAGCCCCGCGTCAGGCTCTGAGCTGATGGCTCAGAGCCTGGAGCCTGTTTCCGATTCTGTGTCTCCCTCTCTCTCTGCCCCTCCCCCGTTCATGCTCTGTCTCTCTCTGTCCCAAAAATAAATAAACATTGAAAAAAAAATTAAAAAAAAAAAAAAAACATCTATCAGATGCAGACAAATTTACCACATGAGTAATATGCCCATTTTAAGGTAACATACATTTCATTATATTTTGCTTTGACCAACAAGTATAAAAAAGGGGATTAGACCTTATAAGTAGCACAATATAAGCAGGAACAATCTTACTCTTTGACTTTCTATGCCAATGTCAGTTAAAATTCTAAAAAGTGGAATACATATTAATTTTCCAAGCAACAATATTTCAAACGTCACTAGCATTGAAGTGACCTGCCTAAAAATCTATTTAAAAATCAGTCGATTTTCTTAATGATTTCCATGTATTTACTGGCCTGGTTTCCTACTGAGAATAGAGCTTTTATTTAAGAAGGGGTGTAGTGCCCAGAAGGCTTTAAGTTGTTACAAGAATTGGCCTATGGAATTCGTTAGAGGAAAACATATTTTAGCTTATTGTGAATAGCCCCTACACTAATAAAGAAGTCTGGTCTCAAGTGCAAGAGTGGAATTTCCTTTTCATTATGAGCCATAATTGGTGAGTGTATTAATATTTGTGACTCTCAAGAAAATATACTATAACTTGTTATTGGCATCACAAATATATATAATGATACAAACTCTTCACTCACTGGCAGGTTATGACATTTGAGTATCGTGATTTGTAGAAAATAGAATATTGTTCTTAGTTAGAAATGCAGACATTCCCCTAGCTAGCAGGGTTATAGCCAAAAGTCTTCCCAAGGACAAAATAATAGCACCCTATTTATTTATCAGTGAGGTGATTTTCTGTAAAGTGGACGTCTATGCTATAGGTAGCACACAAAATGCAATTAATTCCTAGATTTAAAACAAACATTGGGGTGTCTGGGTGGCTCATTCAGTTAAGCATCTGACTTTGGCTCAGGTTGTAATCTCAAAGTTTGTGGGTTTCGAGCCTCACATCAGGCTCTGTGCTGACAGCTCAGAGCCTGGAGCCTGCTTCGCATTCTCTGTTTACCTCTCTCTCTGTCCTCTCCCCGCTCATGCTCTGTCTCTGTCTCTCAAAAATAAATAAACGTTAAAAATAATAATAAACAAAAAAACACTATTTAGGATAAATTCTGGGAAAGAAATGCTGCTCTCTGGGGTGCCCAGGTGACTCAGTTGGTTAAGCCTTCGACTCTTGATTTCAGCTCACGTCATGATCTCACGGTTTATGGAATGAAGAGCTGTGTCGGACTCTGTGCTGACAGCACAGAGCCTGCTTGGGATTCTCTTACTCCCTCTCTCTCTTCCTCTCTTTCTCTCTCAAAATAAATGAATAAACTTAAAACAGAAAGACAAATGCTGCTATTATTTCTGGATGACATAGTAGATTTATTTTTTTTGAGAGAGGGTGAGTGGGGTGGGACAGAAGGAGAGAGAGAGAGAGAGAGAGAGAGAGGGACTTAAACAGGCTCCACACCTGCCTTGGGGCTCCATCTCATGACTGTGAGGTCATGACCTGAGCTGAAATCAAGAGCCTGTCGCTTGTCGCTTAACCTACTGAGCCACCCAGGCACCCTGACATAGTGAAATTTTATAAATGCAAAATCATTAACAAAATGAATAAATGTAAAGAAAACAATTACTTTTTTCCCAAATTAATAATGCTTGCGATATGCACAAATTTCCTCCTTACCATTTTTTTCCTAAACAAAGTCACATGTCTCCTTGTATCTGTTTCATTTAAACATTTTACTGGCTGTCATTTGTAACTTGCTTCTAGGGACAATTAAAAAAATGAGTAGGTTGAATAATTGTTTAAATTTTTTTAAATGTTTTTATTTATTTTTGAGACAGAGACAGAGCATGAGCAAGGGAGGGACAGAGAGGGGGAGACACAGAATCTGAAGCACGCTCCAGGCTCTGAGCTGTCAGCACAGAGCCCCCCCCCCCCCCCGTGGGTCTTGAACTCACGAACCGTGAGATCATGACCTGAGCTGAAGTCGGACGCTCAACCGACTGAGCCACCCAGGCGCCCCTGAATAATTGTTTAGATGGTTTAGATGACTTATTGTAGATTCTTTTAATAAACCTGTATTCTTAGCTTCTCTTCCTCCCGCCTTGCCCCTGGTCTTTCCTGCATATATCATTGATAATTTGTCCTATGTCAAAGCAAGGGATTTTGATTTTTTTTTAATGTTGAGGAAAGTATGAGAAGCTATAGTTCCCAAGTTTTTTTATCCCCAAATGTGAGCTTCTCATTGCTGATATAAGCCAAATTTAAACAAAGCTGTACATCCCTGGGGCTAGCCCAGAAAGCTGCCTTGAAAATGTTAAACTATGTTTGCATCTGTTCCATTCATTACACTGGGAGTTATGATATTCAAGGTAAGCATGTACAAATGAAACAATATTTAATTTTAGTGTTTATTTTCAGTGAATCCAGACATACCCACAGGTCTGTGGTTTGCCAGTCCTCAGTTGAGAAATCCCTGTAAAAGTGATACTGCAAGAATAAGATTAGGCTGTAGCCCCTGAAGGATTTAGTTATCCAGGAAAGCAGAGATTATGTTTTACTACCTTGGAAACATCAAGCTCAGAGGAAAGATGAGAATAAAACTCTAAGGAAGAATGTAAGAGAAGTTCTGTGTGCATGTACATATGTGCATCTTTCCAGAACTGGCTCCTTACTCACTTGGCATTACTAACTAGAAATTAGAAAACTTACAAATCCTGTATTAAAGAACCAACTTGAGCCAGAAGATGTTCATCCTCATGAATTCTACAAGGGACAGTTCTCTACATGAGATGGGCCTATCCTTGTGGCTGTTATCTTATTTTTAAGAATTTTAAATGTTTATCTATTTTTGTGAGAGACAGAGCATGAGCAGCAGAGGGGCAGAGAGAGAGGGAGACACAGAATCTGAAACAGGCTCCAGGCTGTGAGCTGTCAGCACAGAGCCTGATGTGGGGCTTGAACCCATGAACCGTGAGATCATGATCTGAGCCAAAGTCTGATGCTTAACTGACTGAGCCACCCAGGCGCCTCTATCCTATTATTTTTAAGGTTACGTAGAATGAGTCCCAAAGTCTTCCTTCCATTTCTATTTTTTGGAACAGCTTGAGAAGAATAGGTATTAACTCTTCTTTAAATATCTGGTAGAATTCCCCAGGGAAGCCATCTGGTCCAGGACTTTTTATTTGTTGGGAGATTTTTGATAACTGATTCAATTTCCTTACTAGTTATGGATCTGTTCATATTTTCTATTTCTTCCCTTTTGAGTTTTGTTAGTGTGTGGGTGTTTAGGAATTTGTCCATTTCTTCCAGGTTGTCCACATTGTTGGCATTTAATTTTTCATAGTATTCCCTGATAATTGCTTGTATTTCTGAGGGATTGGTTCTAGTAAATCCATTTTCATTCACGATTTGATCTGTATGGGTCCTCTCTCTTTTCTTTTTGAGAATCCTGGCTAGAGGTTTATCAATTTTATTTTTTCAAAAAACCAATTCCTAGTTTCATTGATCTGTTATACTATGTTTTTGGATTCTATATTGTTTATTTCTGCTCTGATCTTTATGATTTCTTCTGCTGCATTTGGGGTTTCTTTGCTGTTCTGCTTCTATTTCCTTTAGGTGTGCTGTTAGATTTTTATTTTGGGATTTTTCTTGTTTCTTGAGATAGGCCTGGATTGCAATGTATTTTCCTCTTAGGACTGCCTTTGCTACATCCCAAAGGGTTTGGATTCTTGTGGTTTCATTTTCATTTGTTTCCATATATATTTGAATCTGTTCTTTAATTGCCTGCTTGACCCATTCATTCTTTAGTAGAATGTTCTTTTTTTAAAAAAATTTTTTAATGTTTATTTATTTTTGAGACAGAGAGAGACAGAGCGTGAACAGGGGAGGGTCAGAGAGAGAGGGAGACACAGAATCTGAAACAGGCTCCAGGCTCCGAGCTGTCAGCACAGAGCCCGACGCGGGGCTCGAACTCACGGACCACGAGATCATGACCTGGGCTGAAGTCAGGCGCTCAACCGACTGAGCCACCCAGGCGCCCCTAGTAGAATGTTCTTTAACCTCCATGCATTTGGAGGTTTTCCAAACTTTTTCCTGTGGTTGATTTCAAGTTTCATAGAATTGTGATCTGAAAGTGCATGTGGTATGATCTCAATCCTTTTATATTTATTGAGGGCTGTTTTGTGACCCAGTACATGATCTGTCTTGTAGAATATTCCATGTGCACTCAAGAAAAAAGTATATTCTGCTACTTTAGGATGAAAAGTTCTAAATATATCTGTCAAGTCCATCTGGTCCAGTGTGTCATTCAGGGCCATTGTTTCTTTATTGATTTTCTGTCTAGATGATCTATCCAATGTTATAAGTGGAGGATTAAAGTCCCCTGCAATTACCACGTTCTTATCAATAAGATTGCTTATGTTTGTGATTAATTGTTTTATATATTTGGGTGCTTTCCAATTCGGTGCATAGACATTTATAGTTGTTAGCTCTTCCTGATGGACAGACCCCATAATTATTATATAATTCCCTTCTTCATCTCTTGTTATAGCCTTTAATTAAAAGTCTAGTTTGGGGCGCCTGGGTGGCGCAGTCGGTTAAGCGTCCGACTTCAGCCAGGTCACGATCTCGCGGTCCGTGAGTTCGAGCCCCGCGTCGGGCTCTGGGCTGATGGCTCAGAGCCTGGAGCCTGTTTCCAATTCTGTGTGTCTCCCTCTCTCTCTGCCCCTCCCCTGTTCATGCTCTGTCTCTCTCTGTCCCAAAAATAAATAAACGTTGAAAAAAAAAAAAGTCTAGTTTGTCTAATGTAAGTATGACTTCCAGTAGCATGACAGATGGTTCTCTATCCCCTCACTTTCAATCTGAAGATGTCCTCTGGTCTAAAATGGGTCTCTTGCAGATGGCAATCCATTCTGATAACGTGTGTTTTTTGATTGGAGCATTTAGTCAATTTGCATTCAGTGTTATTATGGAAAGATATGGGTGTAGAGTCATTGTGTTATCTGTAGGTTTCATGCTTGTAGTGATGTCTTTGGTACTTTGTGGTCCTTGCAACACTTCACTCACAGAGTCCCCCTTAGGATCTCTTGTAGGGCTGGTTTAGTGGTGATGAATTCCTTCAGTTTTTATTTGTTTGAGGAAACCTTTATCTCTCCTTATATACTGAATGACAGGCTTGCTGGATAAAGGATTCTTGGCTGTATAATTTTCCTGTTTATCACATTGAAGATTTCATGACATTTTTTTTTTTTTTGGCCTGCAAGTTTCAGTAGATAGGTCTATTCCTGAGTGGTTTTCTTAAGAAAGGGACCACTTTCCACTTTCCTTAGGAAGAGACCACCTGCCTCGTAGTCCAAAGGCTTCTTTCTTTTTCATGTTTATTTATTTATTCTGAGAGAGAGAGAGAGAGAGAGAGGGAGAATACACATGTGTGTGAGCAGGGGAAGAATAGGGGTAGAGGGAAGAGGAGAGAATTTCAAGCAGGCTCTGCACTGTCATCGTCCCTGAGCTGTGAGATCATGACCTAAGCAGAAATCAAGAGTAGGATGCTTAACTGACTGAGCTACCCAGGAGCCCCTAAAGGCTTCTATCATTAACTTAGCTTAGCCATTATATTGTTGCCTCAAAATGAGCTATTTTTGGCATCATCTACCTCCTTTAATAAGTGAAGAAACTGATCTGAGCATGGTTCCTAGTATGTTTAAGTATTATTATTCTTAAAATCTGTCAAAGTTCTGCATGTAAGGATATTGAAAAATCTACAAACTTTTTTTTAACCAGAAAACAGAAGTCCCCTTTTGCCTTTCCTCAGAGGTTATCATTTCCATTTTCTTTAAGTTATTCCTATACTTTCCTCTGTATCTCTAAATAATATACTTATATTGCTTCTTTATTTTTTGAGAAGGAGCATAGACAATGCTCCAATCAATAGGTAATTGACTCTTCACTGTGAAAAAGTGAGATTTTTTATCTTTATATCTTCTCGCACTACATTGACAATTGGACATGAAATATACTGTCCCCAGAGAAACATTTTTTGAAGAGAATAATCATATTTTTGTCCCATTTGTTTAGCTTGCCATTCATTTATCCCTAATTTATCATCAAATGCTCTCAGATGTATGCGTGTGTGTGTGTGTGTGTGTGCGTGCGTGTGTGCCTGCATGTGGTGCGTGTGTGTGTGTTTCTGTGTCACCATTACAAACAAGCCTCCCCCAAGAGCCTTCTAACCTTACAAAAGTGCTTGGTTTGTCACCAGCCCTGCTACACATCTGTGTTCCAGAGACCACCACTGTCATCATTTCAATAATTCTGCTCACATATTTCTTTTGTTTAAAGTCCTTTTTACTGGATCCCGTATCTCTTGCTTTCTTGCTTGATTCTCGAATTTGCTTGAACACTTTGTCTAGTAATTTTCTGGGAAAGGGTGCATGCAGTTAAATTCGTGGAGACATTAAGTATATGAAATTATCTTTATTTTACCCTTACATTTAAGTGGTCATTTGATGGCTTGTAAAATTCATGGTGGACAATAGTTTTCTTTGATGTGTGAGATGTTGCTGCTCTGTCTGATGGCTTCCAAGATCACTTGATACTTTGATATTTTATATGAAAAACTTCTCTCTCTCTCTCTCTCTCTCTCTCTCTCTCTCTTTCTCACTATACACTTGGCCCTAAAAATATTTAGGATGTTCTTTTCTACCCGGTTTCTTATATTTCTGTTTTCATTTATTGTACTTGCACCTAGTGGATTCTTTTAACCAAAAGTTCAGATTCTTAAATTCTGTAAAATCATTTTGCATTATTTCTTAATTTCTTCCACTTTATTTTCTTTGTTCTTTTTTTATAGAACTCTTATTAGTTAGTTAGTGGAACTCCCAGACTGATGCACCAATTTCCACCAATTTTATATTTTCTTTCCTTATTTTCATATATTTGTCTTCTGCTTGCCTTTTAGGGAGATGTCTTCACTTGGATCTTCATATTTTTTATAGAGTTTTGATTACTAGCCACATGTTTGTGTTCTTTGAATGATCTTATTTTGTAGTGGATCCTGGTTTTTGTTGCCTGATGGTATTAGATTTCTTGTATTTTGGAGTATATTAATATGTATTTTGGAGGATGTTCTTGTTTAGTCTTTGTTTCAAAGTGTTTTCCTGCTGTTCATTTGTTGTGCTTTGTTCTTTTTCACATTATAGAATTTTCTCAGATGTTTTGAGCTCTTTGTATACGCATGCTACAGATAGTGAAGCTGAAAGCTGATTGGAAGTTATAAATATGCAGAAGGCTGATGGCTGGCTTCACTCAAGTGTCATCTGGCTAGCTGATCCTAGGAAAGACCCATGTCAATATAAGGAGAGAAATGTACAGGAATTTGTAAGTGTGTGGTTTGGAGAATTTTTACATAGATCACATAGCCATGCAACCACTGTCGAGTACAAGTAGTAGAATACTCCTAGCACCTAAGACACCCCATGTCACTACTACGCTCCTCCCAGTCATCACTCCTTTTCCCTCCACAAGGATCTCTAATACTAAAAATAGTTTCAGTTACAGTTTTAAATATATTTTAGAACATAATTTATATCATTGCATGCATAAAAATTGAATGAGTAATGACATTAGTTATGTCCTATAGTATCTGTCATATGTCAGGGCATATGTTAATGAAAATAACTAATGTAACTGAAATTTTTATTTAAAAAACCGCAGCATTATATACATTTTAAATGACTTCATGTTAGGTATGAAGGGCAATACTGATAATTCCATATAATTTTCTCCCTAGAAATAAATTGATAGCCATTTGGAACAGTTGCCTATGCTTTGTATTTAGAAATTTTCTGAAAATTTCTCTTGACGAACAGAACACATTTTTTATTTGACACTACAGTTTATCCCAACTTTAAACAGTGTATAAGCTTGCACTATCAGAATGTGTTCAATTTCCTGTAATCTTTAAAGCTTCATATTATTTATTATTCAAAATAAACCCCTATTATTCAAAGTAAATCCCTTTGAAAATTTACGCCTGTTGAGTTTAAACTCAATATTTGAAAAAATCTGAGAAGTGGAGCAAAGAACCACGAATCATTGTACATTTTATAGAAGGTAGGCACAGTTCAACATGCTTTTAATGCATTAGATTATTTAGGCAGGATCAAACACATAATCTATTTTCTAGTTAATAGATAATTGTAGAATTATTTCATCAACATGGATTTTAATATTGAGAAAAAAGTTATCTTTTGGAATAATAAAATTTCTGAAATGTACACATATATATATTATTGTAATTTCCAAGAGACTGATCTAATTTGAAAAGCAACTTTTTTTTTTCTAAATTATAACATAAGGAACTATTCCAATTAGGAGATATCAGGAGACTATATTTAAACTAAAGATAATTTGTTCTAACACATGGATTTTAGTTATAGTGACATGAAATGGAAATTTTATAGCATATTATGGTCTCTTAAAAATATTTTCTCTTGCAAAGCACTGTAGCAAAAACAAAAACCTCAAGCTCATGCTATTATTAAGCTATTCCATTTCACTACTATGACAACAACAGTTGTGTGAGGTAAACTCACTTGGTGCACATTTATTTTGATCCTCCTGTACTTCCGGCACATTAAACCACGAGACACAGTTCCTTTGATTAAGGAGCTTTCTCATGTTGATCATAGTCTCTTAAAGTTAAATCTTGTTAAAAGACTGCAATATTTATGTGGATTGTACAGTAATAAGAACAGAGAAGTTAGGATTGTTTTGTTGTGGTCATTTCCTTATTCATTTAGACTCCTCTTTATGGAATTTACTTTTGAGAATGCATTCTACCATTCATTTGCCTATTTGGCAGCAACCGGCAGGTATTACAATGTTCTCTTTCTTGATAGAATCCTGAAATACAAATAAAACCTAAGGCTTAGACCTAAACATTAGGTCTCTTTAAAATGAGACCTCTTATCTGATAGATTATGATAACTCGTTTAACATAATTTTGACAATTGTATGAATATTTTCTTCCATGCTGTAGAAGGGAAGATTGGCAGTGGGAGTAGTTGTGACATTTGTACTTCAAAGAAAAAAATAAATATTTGCTTCTCCCATTTAGCAACCTATTCTGTATAGGCTCTAATCTTCATGCTTCTTATCTCCTCTTTAGAATTGCAACCAAAAGTTCTGTGTTTCTCTTCACCCTTACGGTTTATTATTACTTTAGTCTGATGTTCTCTTTTCTTCTTCTCAGTTGATAATAGGACTTTGAGTTCTATCAACAAATTTCATTAGTTTAGTTTAAAATAATTTGTTTGGTGTAAAACACTGTAAAATTAACTGTAACTGGCCATCGAATGTACTGTGTAAGAGTGTCCCTACAAGCTGATTTTATTTTTGTTTTGTTTTTTTAAGAAAACTCCGATCAATTAAAAACAAATAGTCACAAACTCCGAACATCCCTAAAGGCTTGTGCATTTATTGGAGAAGGTTAAAGAGTTCCTGAAAAATACATTAGGGGTTAAATAGAACGATGTAGAAAATGAAATAGCCCAGAGGAAACTAGGATGAGGAGGTCAGTTGATTTAACCTGGTGTGCAGCCTCTAGAGCTCTAGAGAGAGGAAAAAAGCCCTCCAGTGAAACCTGTATACGTGTTCATAAAAATTGAACCTGCAATTCACATAATCTCATCCTATGACTTCCATTTTATTGTAATTTCCAAGAGATTAATTTCATTTAAACTGTAAGTTTTTTCATTATATGATATTGTTTATATCATTTGCTGCTATAGAATTTTGTATTTTCAAATGTAAGGAACAGTTCAATTGTGAAATAATGTTAAATTATGATAATATGAAAAGTTTTGATTATAAATATTGAGACGTTTAAAACAGAACTGGGTCAAAAAAAGAGAACTACAAGAACTATAATCACTCCTAAGTAACAAATTAGTTGCTTTTCAATAGTTAATGTTATAGTTGTTGTTTTCAATATGGAGAAAAGTTCCCAAGTAAATAATGTTAAAAATAGTTATTTTAAGGTTAAAAATGTTAAATGTTAAAATGTTAGGTTCCTAGGCCAATAACGTGAATACATTTGAATCCTAATGGAGCCATAATATATTAATAAACAATGATTTTATTAGAATATGGTATTTGTGAAACTGTCAAACAAAAAAACAACAAGGTAAATATAATATTTTTCAATTTATTGCCATTGCTGGATGAAAGCATTTTAAAAGGAGAAGGATGGAGGCTTCTTAGGAAATTGTGAGGAATATCTGGAGCTCTAAGATACTTCAGAAATTGATACCATAAATTATTAAGTTGGCTCAGTTTTTTTAATCGAGGTATAATTGACAAATAATACCTTATTAGTTTCAGGTCTACATCAGATAAGTTAGTTTTGCTCCAGATACACTTTCTTTTCCTTCTCTTTGATATGGGTATAGTTTTAACTATTATCAAAACCTCCTTCAAAACCAGAAATAAAAGAGAAGATTGTCCTCGATTTAGGGATGTTAAAATTGGTCAGTGGGTTCAGGTGTTGTCTGCCATTGCCATTGCCATGAATGCATATATTAACTTTTTTTTTACTCTTATTTTATTTGCATTTATTAACTGGAATTTTTGAAATAAAAGAATAATTTCCCCATATCATTCATGTTTGGTAACTCTCAAATATAATTCATATGGGAGAAACAAACGAAAGAGGCACAGTATTTTTTTGTGAAGCCTAGAGAAAACTTTAAAGACAGAAGGAAAACATGAAATGTAATTTAGAAATACTTAAGATGAATTGTTTAAAAAGACATTACTAAGTTGTATTTGATTCAGTGATCCTGTATTGTAATTTATTTTTTCCTAAATATATTCAGAGTCTCCTATTTGATAACCCAAAATCTATTTCATAGTTTCAATTTTGTGTTTTCTCCGATATATCATAATATGCTTCCTGTTTGTAATGGAAAACAGATTTGATAGTTAGATCTTCATTAACCTCATATACATGTATTCCAATGGATTTCAGCTTTTTGACCCTAAGACAACTTTTCATTGGTTGTCAATTTGTAGCAAATGCCTTCTTATCCTTCTGAATTTCTCAAATCGGTTATTGGAATGTTCTTTACAGTAGGTGAAATAATGCCCCCCTAGAGGTATCCACATCCTAATCTGAAACAGTGAATGTGTTACGTTACATGGTAAAGGTGTGTTTAAGTGGCAGATAGAATTAAGATTGTTAGTCAATTTAAAATGAGTTTATCCTGAATTTTCGGAATGGGGTGAATTTAATCATAAAGGTCCTTAAATGTGGAAGGAGGAAGCAGAAGAGGAAGTTAAGGTGAGGTAAGGTGAGAATAGCTTGACCTTCTATAGTTGATTTTGAGGATGGATGAAGGTTAATGAACCAAGGAATACGAGCGGCTTCTAGACATTGAAAAGGGCAAGGAAATGGATTCACCCCTCCAGAAAGGAATGCAGCTGTGCTGACACTTTGATGTTAGTCCACTTAGACCTATTTTGGACTTCTGACCTTCAGAAATGTAGGATAATAATCTGTGTTGTTTTAAGCCACCAAGTCTGTGGTAATTTGTTAGGGCAGCGATTGAAAACTAATACACTGTTCCTTATTAATGGAGGAGGGAAAGTCTGCTGAAGATAACGAGAGGTTAGAAAGGTTCCAAAGTGTTTCAAATAAAAATATGTTTTCCATGAAATCATTATACTGAAGTGTTATAAAATTTCATGTTTTTCATCTTCCTGTTTACACCATGAATACCAATTGGTGTGAGTTACAGTTCTTATTTGCAAACAACAGAAATTGACTGGGAGATCTTTAGCGGAATTTTTTTAAAGGATATCAGGTGACTGATGAATAGACAAGATATTTTGTCAGTCACAGAAAATATACAGGCATTAATAATGGATAGCCATTCCATGAGACATCCAGGTTTGGACACCACTTAGACCACTTTCACAGCTGGACTGTGAGGGCCACTCATCACTCCTCCTCCTAGTTTCTTATTACCACCCCCGCCACTGTGAGAAGTTTTTCACCTGCTCCTTTGTCTTTGAGATATTGTTCAATATTCCAAGTCCTAAGGGCCAAACCTAAAGCATGTGCATATACTTTAAATTGTAGAATTGTGGAAAAAATAGCAGGTCACCCTGACTTCTTTAGAAGGTTGGTCCCTGTGTTCCTCCAAGAATCACAGAAGGAGAGTTCCTCAAATTGAAGAGGAGTTGTTATACTGATTGAAGAAGACCTCATAAACATTCCATTACATTTTTTAATGTTTTTATTTATTTTTGAGAGAGGCAGAGTGAATGGGAGAGGGACACAGAGAGAGCGGGAGACATAGAATCTGTGCTGACAGCTCAGAGCCAGATGCAAGGCTCGAACACATGAGCCATGAGATCGTGACCTGAGCTGAAGTCGGACGCTCAACCCACTGAGCCACCCAGCTGCCCCTAAATTTTTAAAAATTGTATAATTATTGACATTATTACTATCATGATTATTCCATTGAAGTGGTGAGAAGGACTGAGCTCAGATTAATTTAATTTGTCCCAAACCATTTTTAAAAAGTAGTCATCAGAAATCAGAAAAAAATCTTCAGATACCTGATTCTGACTTATTTTCTGCAAACATGATGCTTAAAATTCAACATATATGGCATGCACAAGAGTAAGAAAATGACTCTTTTAAACTATAATAATTAATGGTAAATATTAGCTTCAGAATGTATATGGATTGCTTCAATCAGATAAATTTTTATAAATGAAAATAACTTTCATCTTACATGGTAGGTATATACTCCTTTTAGTGACTTACCCATAATATTATTGCTTATAATATGGGTATTGTTACCCATAATATTATTGGTCAAGACACTAGAACGCCTTGATTTCAATAACTAATTGAAACTTCAGCAACCCCAAGTCCTGGCAATGGTGAAGAAAAGTTTCATCTTGCCACTGGGAGGAAACATTTTCTGTTTGCTTAAAGTTCAGTTTACTCCCAAGGCTGTATTTTCTCTCTCTGCATTCATTTCCATGAGCTTTGTACAAAAGCAGAGGGTCACTATCCACATAGGGTTTGAAGTCAAGAGTATGTGTGGCTACCACGCAACCTTATGCATGTCTCATGTATTCTGGGTCCTTACTGACCTCTAAGCATTCACCTACTCCATCTAGTCACTGGTGCCACTCCAATGCTGGTGGTACTCAATCCTTTCTCTCCAGCTCTCAGTGACTGCTCTTTCCTGTACTTGGTAGAGATTTCTCTTCTGTCACTGCCTTATTCCATTACTGAACTGCCATTGGACTCCATTGCTCCTAAGACAAAAATGGCAGTAAGTGTGTCTGCAGTGAAGGAATTAAACTTAGCCAAGGGAGCATTTATCAAGGGGTATTTTTCAAAGTTTGTTCCACTGGAAATTTTTTTTTTTTTATCAGAAACATATTTTTTAAGTATTTTTTTATAAACTGCCGACTCTAATGCCCACTGTATTAATTTCTCCTAGCAGTTTTTCTCTTTACAAAGTATCTATCTTTAATTTGGTTTCATTTTTACCATTTCCATATAATAGACCTAACCTGTGGAAGATCATAGCTTAGCCTAGCCAATGTTAAACATGCTCAGAACACTAATGTTAGCCTGCAGTTGGGCAAAATCAAAGCCTCTTTATAATAAAAATTTTTGTTTGTGTATTTATTTGTGGGAGAGAGAGAGAGAGAGACAGAGACAGAGACACAGAGAGAGAGAGAGAGCTCGTGTGCACAAGCAGGGGGAGAGGCAGAGAGAGAGGAGAGAAAGAGTCCCAAGCAGGCTCCATAATGTCAGCACAGAGCCCACCACAGGGCCTGATCCCAGGAACTGTCAGATCATTACCTGGGCTGAAATTAAGAGTCAGACACTTAACTGACTCAGCTACTGAGGTGCCCCTGTAGTAAAGTTTGGACTATCTCATGTAATTTATTGAATACTGTACTGAAAGTGAAAGAACAGAAGCGTTGTATGGGTACAGAATGGTTGTAAATGTGTCGGTTGCTTATCCTCATGATCATGTGTGGCTGACAGGGAGCTCTGACTCACTACGTTGCCTAGCAATGTGGTAGAGTATGGTACCACATATCACCAGCCCAGGAAAAAATCAAAATTCAAAATTCAAAGTACAGTTTCTACTGAATGCATATTGTTTTGCACCATTGTAAAAGTTGAAAAATTGTAAGCCAAACCATTGTAAGTTGGAGACCATCTTTATTTTATAGAGAGAAAAATCAATTTCTCCACTTTGTAGTTTGGAGTGATTTTGAAATTTTCATTTTGCCTAGGAATAATACACTATAATTTCTGATATCCCACATTAGATTCTATCGCAAAGAAATATGCCTTCTACAATATCTTTTCTTATGTCTTTGCAAATTTGCTTTCTCAAACACATATAATACTTAGATTGTAGCCCATGTAAAAATTACTGGAGCTCAAATACATTAACATAAAGCACTTTTAGTTAATCAGTCTTTTGGAGCTCTTATAACAAGTGCTTCTATAAAACTGCATCACATTTAAATGCTGATTCCATCATATACGTTTCACACTCTTTGTTTCCCATGAAGATTGACTGGTTTCTGCTGCAGTACAAAATGAAATTCAAATTTGTGATTTAAATAAATGTACCTTCTCTTATATTGCATCTACTTGAAGTAAGAGCCTCCACCCTCATCTATAAAATCTTCCCCAGAGATTAGATTGTATTTTTCTGCTTATTGAGGACCATCAGGTCATCAAAATGAGGACCTTAGAAATGAAAAAATTAATTGTAGCAATGCAAGCAAGGCTCTTGGGGGGCACCAGAAAATCAGATTTCCTCAATCAAAACAATTACAAACACTAACCTTTGGCTTTATAGCATACAATTTTAGTAAAGCACAATTCTCAGAATGAGTTCACTTGGATGTACTGCCAATGAGGTCAGTCAATTAACAAATTAATCAACCAGTCTTCAAAGACTTTTGAAAGACTGTTACTGCCCAGATTTACCCAGAATATTAATTTTATATTATGCCAACAATAACAACAAGATTGTCACCTCCTTAGGGACAGTGATCATGTCTTGTTAATATCTTGTTTTGGGGGATTAGAGATTTGGACCTTTCTGGAAGGGAAGGAAGAGTGAAGAATTTATCAAAAAGCATATAGAGATGGATGGACTCTCATGAACAGGAACTTGAGTGTCTGTGCTGATATGACCAGAGATAGGGGCAAGTTGCAGATGGCTCTGGGAATCTTCAAGGCTGATCGCATTGAGGTTGTGTGTGTGTGTGTGTGTGTGTGTGTGTGTGTGTGTGTGTGTGTTTGCGTTTGGGTTCTTCCTTCTTAGTTTTGCTAAGGCAGGTTTAGGACTTCTAGAAGTTGTTTTTCTTTGTATATATCTGAATTTTTACTCAAAGATTATTGATAGCTTCTATGAGGGACACCGTTTAATAACTCCCAAAATATTAAAGAATCAATGGATTATTTGATCAGTTCCTAATTTCTTTGTTTCTACTAATACAGTTAATTCTTTGGAATGAATCGTAAGAGGTATGGCACCAAGACGTGAATCATTCCACTCATGTGACAGTCTCAGTTAAAGAAATTACTCATATAGATTCATAGAAGTTGGCTTACATATTCTTCCATATTGCCATATTAGAAATTATATTTCCAAATTATGATATACTTATAGAATTGATAATGTGCATACATATAATAAGAACTTGGAAAATATGATACTTTCATTAGTTAAGATGGACTCATTGAGATGATATATTCTGAGTCCTGTGTTAAAAATGCCATATTGTGAACTTGGTAATATATGAAATTAGTACACTGACCTGTATAGACAAGTATCTTTACTTCTGTGATCTTATATGAGGGGAAAATTCTAGTCATGCAGACATATTTTCTGCAATTTCAATTAGAAAATTGAAAATATATTGCCTATATTTTAAAAATTAGAAAAGTAACCTATGTCTACCTTTTTATTTCAACACAAATGATCATTTGTCTTTTTTTTATTTTTTTTTTACTGGAACTGCTTTCAATAAAATGTAACAGTATGACTCAATTTTAAAAGAAGTTTAATTATACTAAACTGCAGAATTTACCATTCTTAGAATCCTAAGATATGATAGGATTTAAGTTTGATTGTTAGATGGTCATATAAATAGATATTATAGTTTTCTGTTAATGATAAGTAATAACCTTTGTCTATAAGTAAAAATAATGGATTTCATAGCAGTATCAAAAGATAAAAATATGCTTATTTTTTCATTCTATAGACACTGAATGTTGTGGTTTCATTTCAACTTAAATTAACTCTCTCTTTAGTTAGGTAATACCAAAAGATTATTTTTAATATTAGGAACACACACACACATTATTTGGCTTGTGCTTATCACTTGGCCGTCACTTGCATAAAAACTTAACACATTATTTTCTTTGAAAAAATGCAGCAAAAACAAAGATAATATTAATTTGTTCCTTTCAGAAAAGGAAACTGTGACTTAGGTTAGTTTTACAACTTGTATAAATTTACCCAGCTAGAAATCATAGATGTCAAGTTCTGAATCCATGTTTTGTTAATATATTTGTCACAATAAACAGATATTTCTATTACCTTGGGTCCTCACTTTGCCATCCATATATGCTTCCTTTTCTTCTTTATTTCATATATTTTAGCATAGGCTAATACTCTGAGAAAGCAATTTTAGCACCAGAATAAAGACAAATGGTCTCAGGAAGGGATGAAGAATTTTGTAGAGATGGCATTTTACACACATATAAATGTCAAGAAACTGTAGACATGAGGGGTCTTCATTGTATTTTTGTCTGGACTGGAAGAGTAAGCAAAGAGAAAGAGTGAAATGAATGAAAAAGATAATCGTTTAATAAAGAACATACTGAGGTAAAATGATAGAAGAAATGATTTTTTTTTATGCAGAAGAATTCCCCTAGAAAAGGCTAGTAAGAAAAGAGACACGGAGTTAAGGAAATTAAAACATCAGAAAATTATGAGGTGGCTAGAGGGTATCTGAAAAATAATGAGTCAGAGGAAAGGAAGTTGAGTAAGCATGCATCAGATTGCATTAAGTCCATAGGTACATGAAAAACAAGTCTTGTGCTACAGTAAAGGGCTCAAAGTGAGCTTTTAAGGACAATGCTAAACGGTTTGAATTAGGCACTAATGTGCAAACTACGCAGCCAAATTAGAGAAACAAGAATGACTGACAAACAGGACTGGCTCATTTTAGGTCGCTTTAAGTTTATATTGAATATTTTGCCCTTTGAGAGATTAAATTTTTTAATCTACCTGCCATACCTTCTTGAATGACATGGATACAGAATTGTCAAAATGCTGAAAGACTTTTAATTTTTCAATTAGATTTTGATGATTACATGAATGAAAACCTGCTTTTTTGTTTGCAATACGGTGCATTGTTAAATATTGTGCACAATCTTGTCATTTACCTGGACTCACCAGCTGTGTGCTTGCATAGATAAAAAGGATTTTTTAAGTTGTAATAAATTTAAAGTTAACAGAGCTCTAAGTACTCTTCAAACAAAACCATATTTTGTGAGACATTACTAATATTCTCAAACAATATTTTAAATTAAAATAGAAAATCTCTATACAATATTATGTTTTAAAGGGAAACGAAAACAAAACACCCTTTTCTAAAATATGTTTAGATTTTCTTCAATTTTATTGTGATTAAAGAACTAACTTGCTATCAATGTGATCACATAGATGAAAAGGGTCTATTTTTAATGATAGAAAATTTAAAATTAACATAGCTTTAAATAGTCTTCAAACTCTTTTAAAGACTATTTTAAATGATACAAATTATCTATACAAATAACATTTAAAAATTAAGAGCCCCCTTTTCTGGAATTCAATAACAGTGTTTTACGCAACTTGCTGTTTAAAGAAGTGGACTATTAAAATAGGTTTTTAATTATAATAATATATAGGTAGGCAGTCACCTAAGATAATAATATTGAGAAAATATCCATTTCCTGAATAGAGGAAGTTTGTCGGCCAAAGATATGAATTAGAAATTTCAGGAATTTTAAAGGGGCAATTAGTTGAATGATTAAAAGCTGCCATTCACAAAAACATTTTTGGAAGTTTACCAGAGTGTTCTTCTTATTTAATATCATGGATATAGAAATACTTTAAATAGTTATGAAAAAAACACGATTAATTTCCAAATACCCTGCTTTGCATATGGACAGGGTTTTATAAGTGTGATGTATTTCCTCTCAGTTTGGAATTCAGCGTTTACATATTTTTATTCTGTTTTAATTATATGTTTCTTATACACCAAAGACTATACTTAATGCATAAAATGGAATATAAAAAATAATACAATAAACATCTGTGTACTCACGCAAGCCAATATGAGAGTGTTAATAATACTGTTCACAATCTTAACACAGATATTTTGAATATTATATACTTTCTTTTTTTTCCTATAGATAGCCTCATTGTGTGTGTATATATATATATATATATAGAGAGAGAGAGAGAGAGAGAGACAGAGAGAGAAAGTGTGTGTGTAATTTTGAATTTAATATAAATCAGATTTTACTGTAAGTTTCACCAATTTTTACAACTCAAAATTGTATTTTTAAAATTTGTGCAGCTACAGTTGAGTCATAATCATTCATGGTTAGAATGTCATTGGATGAACATGTCAACATCATTCAGATGAAAACGAGAAAAATACAGTACATGTGAAATTTGGCCATTAAGATCTAAATTTGCCTGCTATTTAAATAAGTGTCATTGGTTTGCATTAAAAAATAAGGTTATACAATTACTGTTTTTAGAAATGTGAAGTTATTTTATTACAGAAATGTAAGGTTATACTGATGTATCTTGATATGGCTTAAATTTTCAAGTTTGAACAAAGAAGAAAAAAGTAAATTATTGAGAATATATTTGAATTCATACATCTTGGGAATGTTTACTTACTATTAGGATAGATGCTAAGTGTCAATGAAATTTTACAGTAAAACAAACTCCGTGTGCCTCAAATTATACTACCCTGATATTTTTTGTAGGGTCAGCTTCTAGAGTAGAAAAAAAGGGGGGAAAGTAAAATTATCTAGAATTATTTCTTGAGCCTGTTCATTTAATTTATTAATCCAAGTTATGCATCTCACTAAAGGATATAGTAAATGTAAGGTTAAATATGAAAAATATTAATCTAAAATCAGATTAAAACCCAAATTTAAAATGAATTTAAAATTAAAGTTCACGTATTGAACTAACAGAAATGTTATTATGGAATAAATTATTAGAGCTCAGGATTTTGAGCTTAACCACCACAGGCAGAAGATGGGAATATAATTAATATTCAGATTACACATATTTATTGAGTGCCTACAGTAGTTGTTCTGCAATGTGCAATATGTGAGCTGATGTTCTGAGTCAAAGAACAATAAATTTTTTAACAGTATTATATAACTGAATGTAGGATACCTAATCCCAAACTCATTATTGTTTCCTTTGCATGCTACTATAGATATTATTTCATTATTTTTATCAATATTATTATTATTATTATTATTATTATTATTATTATTTGAGTTTTTTAGGGATGTATCACTGAAACATGGATTACTCAGTCATGGATTGAAAGGATATATTGGGATCTTTTCATATGGATTGATTGCTATAATCTGGGCTTTAATGTATGGCCCTTGGATACTAAAACTTGGGGCTTGTGAGCCCTTTGGAATCAAATTTTGCATGAAGATATGTGGATGATTCAAGGGAGATGACCTTTAGATTTTTGTAATATTCTTTAAAATATTGGTGATTTAAGAAATCTGTAATCCTTATAGTAATAAGTAGGGGTCATTCCTTCTAACCTTTCCCACTTAAGAGTAGAAGCTTTTGGGGGTAGCTCAGTCAGTTTGGCTCAGGTCATGATCTTGTGATTCCTGAGTTGGAGTCCCATGTCAGGGTCTGTGCTGACAGCTCAGAGCCTTGAGCCTGCTTTGGATTCTGTGTCTTCCTATCTCTCTGCTCCTCCCCCGCTCACACTCTGTGTCTCTCTCTCTCAAAAATAAACAAACATTAAAAAAAAGTAGAAGCTTTTGAGTACTATATTAGCATTTTAAATATTATACACACACACACACACACACACACACACATATATTTATGGGACATAATAGAAATATTTCTCCCATTGCTTTTTTCTGAATTATAGGAGGATTTGGCAATCAGGTAATTTCAGTCCAATTTTATGTCAATTCAATTGTGTTCATCTAGAACCAACTGTCTATTCTGCACCAGATGTTCTGACAAGAGCCAGGGATTCAAAGTAGTAGAAAACATTATTCTGATCTCTACCTATATGACTGTTACATAGTCAAGAAAAGAAGAAACAGATATGTGTTTAATAACATATAAACACATGTAAAGAAGAAACATACTTTCCATCTCATGTAATGAATAGATAAATCCTGATTCACTAGATGGGCTTAATTTATGCATTTACCCTATATTTAGAGATTGCTACTTTGTGGTAGACACTGAATTGTGCCCTGTGATGAATGCTAAGAAATATATATATACAAGTTTTGCTTGCTCTTTTTCCGATGGGATCCATAATACAGTGGAAAGAAATCCAAATATGAATCAATAGGAAAGCAATTATATGAATGAGAAAGGCAAAGAGAAGTAATATTCTTCTCCTGGAGTTGTTCAAGAACAGCGATTCAAGTTTTTTGAAAAGGCAACACTGAATGTTAAGGGGGGATTTTCAATTATGGAACTTACAAGGAAAATTGTTAGTGAATTTATGACTAAGAATTCTCATGAGGACCTAAAACCAAATATCCAACATCAGGAGGGACACTGCATTTCTTTGCTAAACATATACAGATTGTGTGAAAGTGACCTTAAACTTTAATAAAGATTTCAGACCTCTGCAGATTTTGTAGGAAGGAAAAGCACCAATGTAAGTGTCCCTGAAATGATTTTTCAGTATCATAAAGAGTAAACTGAATGTGTGGTAATTGTTCATAACTATAAAATAACTGAGGAACTGAAAAACTCATGGGAGCTCTTGTTATAAATAATCATACTTCAAAGGCATGTATAATATTGGTAATTGACCTTCATACACCATGAAACACAAAATTATATCCAGATCAGAGTGAAGGTGAGTATATAATTGGATGGTCAAAATAATATCATATATACTTCTTAGACTTAGGCCCTGCTAGAAAGTAAATTTTGTTTCCATTCTTCTTTACTTTTAAGGTAACAAAGATATTTTTCAGGGAGGTAAGTTGGTAGATGAATAGGAAGACTATTCATTGACAGTTGTCCTGCCATTTATTTACATAACCTGTACGCAGGAGCTGACTGAGAGAGAGAGGACTAATAGAGTAATATGTCATCACAGAGTATGGTTCAGTACCTCCCACAAGGTAACACTCATTAGCAAGAGAATAAATACGTAAATGAAGCCAATCTGACAAATTACTATATATATATGTATTCAGTTGGCCTTACAACAATCATTACAGAGATTTAAAGACCTTTCTAAATTTAAGTTGGTGCTAGAGAACCTTTGGGAAGTTTTACTTTAAGATGTCTAATTTACTTATTGACAATTCAAGATTATCAAGTCGATTTAATGGTCCTCCAAGTGGAGTGAACACCAAAGCTAAGGGAAGGCCAGGGCTCCTAATTCTAGATAAACCTACATATGAGACTTTTGACACCTTTTTATTAGAAACTACACATCCAGCTACATGGTTTTATATATCAGATATATGCTGGTATTCTCTGCTTTTTATTAGTTATGGTTATCTTTTCCTTGAACTCCAGGCTACTAAAAGTTTCTTCTTTGCTGTCTCATGATTGATTCTTGGCATTCTACCTGTGTTACGTATCTTCAAATAATTGCCTTGGTTCCATTATTCATATTTTTCCACTTTGCTTTCTACCATCGTGAGCTTAAACTATATGAACTGGATCAAGAATCTCCCATGCCCTCTTACTTCCAGTTGGATTTCATAATGAGAGACCCCAGAATGAAGTCTAGAGAGCAAGAAGAAAGTAATGCTGGGATATTTATGGCCCTGGATCCTTTTCACTAAGATCACCATATGCTGTCTGCAACACTTTACTGAAGAACAGAGCTTTCTTACCACAATTCTATTTCTGGAAGTCTTCTCTATGGTTCATGGTAACTGCTCCTTCCCATAGACTTAGGGATTATAATGGCAACCATTAGCCCCCAGAGTACTATACAAGCCCTTCTGGATTTTCTCAGATCAACCTTTGTAAATAGTCTCTTCCTTATTCAACTCTTTTCAAATTGCCCCATTTCAGTGTGTCATCTGTTTTTTGGTGAATGCTTATTGAAACATCACCAAACTTCATAACATCAACCTCTCAGAAATTAGCAAATGCACTTAACAGTTGTTAAGGCCATAACTTTTAAAGACATCCCTATTTTCTCTCTCTCTCTCACTCTATATTAAATTCATCCTTAAATCTTGTTGGCTTCTCTTAGAGAATATATTCAGATTTCAATTGCTTTGCATCCATTCCCCATCTCCAGCATTCCACATCTCTACTTACTGCTGCAACCTGAGTGATCCTTTTAGAATTAAAGACCTACTATGTCACCTCATTCAAAAATTCGAAGTAGCTCCCTGTCACAGTTAGAGCAAAGCCAAATACTCACTATGTCCTGGGACTTGATCTGGTCATTATCTTCTACTATTTACTCCCTTCTCCTTCCCTCCATACCAGCTCCACAGAATTCCTTCTTGACCCTTGAGTACCCCAAGCATAGCTTTGCTTCAGGATCTTTATTGTTTACCCAAAAGGCTCCTCTCTTAGACATCCTCAAGGCTCACACCTTCACTTTCTTTAGATATATAATGAAATGTCTCCTAGCAGGGAGACATTCTTTAACAATTGTATATAACATAAAACCAATCACACTATTTTTTTTTACCTATATCCCCTGGATTACTTTTCCTGAAATATATTAGGACCTGATGACTATATTACTTATTTATTTGTCATTTTCATTATTCATTTTTTTTCCTTCTGCAGATTCAAATTTTTGTTTACTTCTTCAGCTTAAAGAATATGTTAACATTTCTTATAGTTTGGGTCTTGTGTCAAATTTCCTAAGCTTTCAGTTACCTAAAAATGTATTTATTTTCATCTTGAGTTTTAAAGGGTATTCTTTATGAATACTGAATTATTTGCATGAAAGGCAATCTTTTTGTCATTGTAGTCAGCTTTTTAAAGCTGTGATTTTATTATCTCCTTCATTATATTCTGGCCTCAATTTTTTCTGATAATTGTTTCTACCATTCTTATCTTTGATATACTCTATGCAATATGCAATTTTTCTGTACATGTTTTGAGGATTTTCTCCTGATATTTGCTTGTTTGAGTATGATGTGCCAAACTACTTTATTAGATTTTCTTGGGTTAGATTTGTAACTAGATGTTTTGATCAAATTTGGCATTTTTCAACAATTCTTTCTTTCTTTCTTTCTTTCTTTCTTTCTTTCTTTCTTTCTTTCTTTCTTTCTTTCTTCTCTGTATTTCCATATTCTCTGTCTTCTTCTGGGACTCTTATTTCATGAATGTTAGACTATTTTATATGTGTCTTCCTAAACCTCTGTTAATTTTTTTCAATCTTATTTATATTTTTTACTTCTGCTCTTCTGATGGGATAACATCTATTGACTCATTTTTTAAGATCACTTATTTTTCCATCACTAACTCTTTCTATCTCTTTGCTAAGAGTATACACATTCATGCAATAAGACATATTTTATTTAATTCTTTGAATATATTTATAGTAACTTTTAACATTTTTATCTTCTAAAGGCAACTTTGTCAGCCATCTTGGGGACAGAATTTTATTGACAGCTTTTTTTTTTTACTCTGATTCACATTTTCCTGTTTGTTTACATGAATGAGGTTATGTATATTAGACATTGTGGAGTGTAAATTGGAGACCGTGTACTCTATTCTTCTTCTAGAGATTATTGATTTTTTTCCTAGTTGGTGCATTAAGTACCTCTGATCAACTTGAACTTGTATAGGCTTGGTTTGTATTTTGTTAAGGCAGATCTGTCTAAAACTCATGATATTACTGAAGTTCCTAGAACTTGGTGAGACTATCAACTTCCAAATTGTGTTCCCATCAGTTTTTCTCAGGGATTTGGCTTATGCTTTGTTAGGGTAGGTCTGGAGCAGGCAGAGGTGTAGTCCTTGTCTCAGTTTCAGCACTGGAGTAACAAGAAGATCTTAACAAATATTCACTACTTGGGTGAACCAGACCTTAAGTGGTCCCCAGCACCATCTAACCTGTTACCTGTTGTGCCCTCACTCTGTAGCAGCTGCTGTCTGATTATCATTTTGTAGACCTGTTCTGCATATTAGAAGCCCAGTTCTATGTTAAGGTAACATGGAGAATTTAGACCCAGATTGCTTCTCACACCCCTACGCAGCTGACTCCTCTCTGGTGACCTGCCTCATAAAGTCCAATCACTTTAGCTGCCACAATCACTGACAACTATTTCTTCAGCTCAGTGTTACTATCATACTCTGGTTACTATTTCTTTAGCTCAGTGTTACTATCATACTCTGGTTAGATGTAAGCTTATGGTACAGCGCTCTACAGGGAAAGCTGATATGATCACACACTTGGATCCGTGAATTTTTATTCTTTAAGGACTAGAAATTTGAAAGGTTGTTACCTAAAGCTAAAAAATAAAAAGATAAAAAAGTTGTCTTATACATTTTTTTACACTGTTATGGTTGTTTATGTCAGGATGGTATGTATATATGTGTGTGTGTTATATATCTTTATATATAAAGACATATGCCTTAAGCTTTATCTTTAGAAGATAAGACTGTTGGGTTAGTAAACATTATTCTCAGAAGATAGTAAGACAGTTGGGTCAACAATAACTAGAATGGCTAGTTTGTGATAACTTTATATGAGAAATTAAACTAATAGATGAAGAGCGAAAAGCCATTATTTCTAATGTAACATGACATGTCTGAGAGGAACAGCTTTACTTCTGGTGTTTTTACCATGATGAGTCAGGTAGAGATTGGTGTGGGGCACCCCAGGGAGGCCCACTCAGTTCTATAACTGGAAAACAGAGATGAAATGAGCATATGTTTTTCTGCTTGTATGATGCCCTGAGACCAGTACTCCTCCACTACCTTTATCCTTGCACAAGGACAAGGGAAATTTATCTAGATCAAAGTATATAGTCCAAACTTTTCCGACTAAATCATTATTGAGTAGGTTCAAATGACACAAGTCAGTTTTTCTAGTTCAACTGTACCTGACTAATTTGAAAAAATTGAAGCAACAACATGAAAAATAATCATAAATCACTGAACAGCAGTGACTTTGAGGATTTAACCCTATTGCCACATAATAACATGATAGTGTACTTTTAATTTTTTAAAAATATGTTTTGAAATGTATTATTGCATTGTCTAATTAACAGAGTTCTGAGATCTTTAAGCCAAATAATTATTTTTAATAATTAATTTTAAGCCAAAAATTAAATAATAATAATAATAATAATTTTATTTAATTATAAATATTTGAAGTAAGTTTCTACAAAAACTAATGAGAACAATAAACAGAACTACTTTTATAATTACTCTCTTAGTCTTTTCCGTCTGCTATAACAAAAATACCATGGATTGGGTGGCTTGAATAACAAACATTTCTCTCTCACAGTTCTGGAAACTATGATGTCCAAGATCAAGACACCAACAGATTTGGTGTCTGATGAGAGCCCTCTTCCTGGCTTGTAGATGGCTGTCTTCTCACTGTGTCTTTACCAGGCAGAAAGAGTGAGAGAGCTCTCGGGGGTCCCCTTTATAAGGTACTAATTCCATTTATGAGGATTCTACCTTCATGATTTAGTCACTTCCCAAAGTTCCCACCTCATGGAACCATCATACTGCGGGCTAGAATGTTAACAAATCAATTTTTTAAACTGCTTATTCACTTTTGAGAGAGAGTACTCGTGAGCAGGGGAGGGGCAGAGAGAGGGGGGACAGAGGATCAAAGTGGGCTCTGGACTGACAGCAGCAACCCTGATGCGGTGCTCAAACTCACGAACCAAGAAATGATAACAGGAGCCAAAGTTGGACGCTTAACCACTGAGCCACCCAGATGCCCCTAAAATGCATTTTAAAGGGGACACAATCATTCATTCCACAACAATTACTATGTGATTGGTATTTTTCATAAGCCAGTTTTAAAATTTTTCTATAACTTAGGTTTTATTAATACGGTCTAAATATAAAGGTGCAGGGAGGTTGTTTGGACTGTATATCCCACTTGTTATGAATATAGGTTTTAAATTTCAAACTGTTTTGCATAAAAATTCCTGAGTTTGTTACTTTCTATTTGTATGAATTTATTTGAATTACTTCATGAATGTGAAACCTGATTTCCTCATCTTTTAAATGTCGTAACAACAATGATGAAAACAGAAGCTTGCCAGGGAGAAGAAACTGTTTTCTGTTTATTTAAAGTTCGGTTTGCTACCAACAGTGTTATCGTCTCTCTCTCTCTCTCTCATTTTCAAGATCTGAATACAGAGGCCATACAACTTCATGAATTCCTTGGATTGTATTTTGGGGTCTCATTTGTCTTCAATGACTGCAATCTTTTTTTTTTTCAACGTTTATTTATTTTTGGGACAGAGAGAGACAGAGCACGAACGGGGGAGGGGCAGAGAGAGAGGGAGACACAGAATCGGAAACAGGCTCCAGGCTCTGAGCCATCAGCCCAGAGCCTGACGCGGGGCTCGAACTCCCGGACCACGAGATCGTGACCTGGCTGAAGTCGGACGCTTAACCGACTGCGCCACCCAGGCGCCCCGAATGACTGCAATCTTTTTAAAAAGTTTTTCCTAAACAAGTGTTATTTTCTAAGTAAATATAATAGATTTTTTTTTTTTTTTTTTTTTTTTTACAGTTGGCCATAGGTAACTGGACTAAATAAATGTTATGGACTGAATATTTGTATCCCTTATATGGTGAAATGCTAATCTTCAGTGTAATGGTATGTGGAGATGTGGCAGTTGGGAGGAAACTGGAGGAGGTCATAAGACTGGATAATAATGGGATTAGTGTTCTTGTAAGAAGAGACATCATAGATCTTGCTCACTGCCTCTATACACACACACTGTGGAAAGGCCATGTGAGGACACAAGCCAGGAGAGAGGCCCTTACTAGGAACACACTCTTCCAGCATCTGGACCTTGGTTTTTCCAGGCTCCAGAACTGTAAGAAAATAAATTTCTGCTGTTTAAGTCATTCAGTCTATGGTATTTTGTTATGATAGCCTGCGCAGACTAAGAAAATAAATGAGACAAATGTTGTAAATGATTTACCACAATGACAGTTCTCAATAACTTGTTATTTCAGCATTTTAGTTACTCATCATTGGTGCTGTCTTTTGATATCTGGGGTGTAAATATCTCTAAGCCGGCAAGTTGTCTTGATGTTTTATTTTCTAGTTTTTCTTTTAGGTGTTATAAAGCACATTAGGCATACATCGAGATGTGTTGACTGAAACCTGCTTTATATTGTCTTGGCCTAACTTGGGAAGATTTGTCTATTTAGTTGCATTAGAGATTTTGACATTAGCCATCATTTTATAGGTATTTAACATGTTTCCCTGGGGCTAACTGGGAATAGAATTTCAAAATTGCATTGTTAAAACAGAGACTGCTGATGATTTTAACTTTCTTAGATTTGGGATATATTTTAGCTGTCCAGAATATTCACATCCCACCCAACTGTCAATTCTAAAATATCATTTAAAACTTTTATTAATTTCAGTTCTAAGCCTTAAAGCTAAAGCCTAAATTTAGTTGTTAACAAGGCACCATGCTAATAAGTCCCACAGCATTTCTAAGTGTTTCTAATAATATTAGCTATATCAGGGACCATATGTTCAATCTTAATTATGTATTTATTCATTCATTTATTTATCAATATAATTTGTTTTTGTTTTCAGCCAATTAATAAAGTCCTTGTTATTTTCAAAGATCACAATTCTGAAAACCATGCCCAAAATTTCATGTTAAAATTCTACTTTCTTCTTGTCAATTTATTTATTTTTTTAAAGTTTTATTTTTATTTATTCTGAGGTGGTGGGGTGGTGCAGAGAGAGAATTCCAAGCAGGCTCCACACAGATAGTGCAGAGCCCAACACGGTGCTTAAACTCACTAACTGTGAGATCATGACCTGAGCCAAAATCAAGAGTCAGACACTTACTTAACTGACTGAGCCACCCAGACACTCCTCTTCTTGTCATTTTAAAAAGAAAACTTTTTTAAACTTAACATTTGAATATTTTGAGTACAGACATTAATCTATTTTGATTAACTTCTTCTTGAATATATGTTTTTATTACACAGATGATATATTTTAAAATCCTGAATAAATATATGTAAAAAAATAACCAACATACTGAATATGCATTCGTTTTCAGGGTAAGGGTTCTATTGGAGATACTGTTCATATAAACAACTGCTCCAAAAATGGCTGAAATGTTCAAATGTTCAACACTCAACCAATGAACACCTATTCTTCTTATCATTTGAGATATAAAGATGACTATGACATAACCTGTATTCCCACCATCTAGTGGGTACAGATGATGGGTAAACCAATACTTTCAAAGCAAATATTGTATGTTCAGAGTGTTCTAAGAATACAATAGAGAAAATGATTAACTTTGCCAGGAAAAGTTAAGGATGAATTTACAGAGGAAGTGACATTTGAAACATGTTCTGAAGCATGAATGTCTGTTTAATAGGAAGTAGAGAGAGTGTAATAAAGAGCTTTCTAGATGGAGGGTAGGGCATTGACGAAGAGGGAAAGTGAATGTGATAATCGAAGTCTATGATTACTTTAGAGTTTCTGGAGCAGAGAGCACTTAGATTGAAAAAAAGCCAGAAGGAAGTTGGGGTATAAACTGAATATTAGAACTAAAATTCAGTTAAGACAAATTTATGGTAAGAAAGATTGTCTGGGACTGGATCGTGAAAGACTTTCTTTGTTATTCTAGGGCATTTAAAACTTATCCTTGAAATGAAGGGAGACCATAGAAGGAATTAATTGTGTGGGTAAAATATGTTTCAATCCTAAAATAACAACAGAATAAGTCTTTTAGCAAGATATTTCTTTAATCTCTTCTGTTTGTGTAAAGAAAACATTGCAAGTAGTTTTATCACTGTAGCCAACCATATGTATCAATCTTTCTCTCACTTCCGCCAGTTCTCTCTCTCTCTCTCTCTCTCTCTCTCTCACAGAATAAAGCTGACACTGAATATCTCAATATACCCCAAGTAGCATTAAACTGGGTGCCTTTTTTTTCTAACTACCTTAATGTTTTGGCTATAGATACGTGGCCTTGCAGCAAAATTTGACAATTTTTGACATTACGTTTTGACAGAGCTGATTGATTTGTAAAAGATCTAGTGAGGGAAGGGAGACCTATGGTGGTGAGATAGTTGTAGGAATTTTTAGAACAATTCTGAGGAATGTTCATTTAAAAGTTACGTTTTTCAGGAATGGACACTTTTTTTGCCAATCACCCTTCTCATGGAAGTTTGTTATTGATATTCTGTATGGTTCCCATTTGGAGCACATCTTCAGAGAGTTGATGCGATCTCTGAAACAAGCAGCACATATATTTCTGGGCACCAGAGAGGACAGTGTGTATGTGAGAAGGACATGTGTATATGAGAGGGATTGCTGTTGTCTATTCAATGATCTGTTAAACGAAAATTTGTCTTCTGCACGGGAGCTCTGGGCTCTGCTGGGTTTCTGGAATCAATTTCATGAAACAAAGGACTGCTTCACCAGAAAGAGGGCAATGGTTCCAAAATAAAATTGCTACCGAGTCATTTTGAGGGCTCCTGCCAGTTTTGAAGTTGGGTAGATGAATCCCAGGATGAATAAAAAAAATGGGTTCAGGTCATTGGCTTAGATAGTCCATCCTCTGTATCACTAAGAAATAAAGCTCTTGTCAATTTTTGGAGACTGGATGGACTATGGGTAAAACTTTCTAGAAACTCCATGTTTTCTTCCTCATCTTTCCATTTTTTAGTTCTAAAAACCACAATGAATAACGCATCATGACTCTCTAAAGGCAGAATAGTCAAAAACAAAATCCCTAATAAAGGGTTTTTGACTTTAGGAAAAGAATCTCATCTGTCTGAGGTATAAGTCAAAGGCAATAATGGAGCGTGGAGAAGAGAGGTAATAAATACTGCTATGGACACATGAATATTTGTATTTTTAAGACCATGAAACTACTCCATATGATACCATAATGGTGGATACATGTCATGACATATTTGTCAGAACCAAGAGAAGGTACAACACAAAGAGTTATCTCAAATGTGAACTGTGCACTTTAGTTGATAATAATGTATCAATATTCAAGGATGGCAGCAAATGTACCACATTAATCCAAGATGTTAATAATAACAGAAACTGAGTGGAGGAGGAGGGGAGGGCTGAAGGGATATTTATGACAACTCTGTATTTAGCATTTATTGTTCTGTAAACACAAAACTGCCTAAAAATAAGCCTATTACGTTTTTAAGTGAATATTAAAGATTTTATTCAACGATCCTGTTATGTGCAGCCAGATTGGTACTTGACAACATTTGGGGTTCTCTCCCTTTAGGGAAGAGAGTGAATATCTACTAACGGACTAGTGCCTTAGGATTTTACTTACAGATATAAAAATAGGCAAAAGGGAGTTTTTAGATTTTGAGTAACCAAAATGGTGAAAAATAGTGACTACTGTCATTTTCGCTGTTCAGATTCAACTAGCTCCTTCTTCGGCGGGGCCAATCCCACACTGTGAGAGACAGTAACTAAACTCCTGAATCAGATGACTGTAATGAGGCTTAGCCAATCAGATTCTCAAATATGGAAGTGTGAATCTAGAGATTTTGATGGAAAGTAAGAGGAAGTTTGCCACTGCTTACACTGGCCATGAAACAACGGTGAGAGAAGGCCTAGCAAATTTCTAGCCAGATGGTCCTGTTGCCAAGTGCTCTGACAGTCTTATTTTTGCACAGTTCTTAGCCTAGGTTCTCCAGCCTGTGATCAGTATAGTGATTCCCGCATACACATCCAATACATTAAACTTGTGTTGAAAACAGCCAGACTCGGGGTGCCTGCATGGCTCAGTCGGTTAAGCCACTACCTCTTGGTTTCGGCTCAGGTCATGATCTCACGGTGTGTGGGTTTGAGCCCCACATCGGGCTCTGCGCTGACGGCGTGGAGCCTGCTTAGGATTCTCTCCCTTCCTCTCTCTCTTTGCCCCTCCCCTGCTCACACACACACTCTCTCTCAAAATAAATAAACTTAAAAAAATAAAACAACCAGAATCAATTTATTTTGCTTATAACCAAGAACAACTAATGCCATTGCTATAATTATTAACATTATTTTTATTACTAATTATTTTTCAGCCTACATCTAAGGAGAGGCAACAAATGCAACATAATAGGGAAAACAACAATTCTGCACTACTTGTATATCCAACAAGCAATAAGTTAGCCACTCAGAAATATAAATATTTTGAAATGGCAGTCCATATTCCTGCAGCTTAAAAATCATTTCAATTAACAAGACATAAATGGGTACTTTCTTTTGTGAAGCTAATAAGTATCATCAAGAACATAGTCCTCAAAAAGAAAATCAAAAGTTTTCTCATCAATAAAATTTCGAAGTCAGCTAAATTGTGCTCTGTGGGTAGCACTACTCATTAACCTTTTCATAATGTATACAGCTCTAAAAGTCTTGCCATTTTACTATTCACATATCTTCATTATGGGGCTGTCAATGTCTCTGCACACAGAACTCTTTTGGTTCTTTGGTGACAATTAAAATGCTGTGATCACAAGGGGGAAAAGGTGAGAATAGACAGGCATCTTTTCAGGCTGAGATGTGAATGCCTACATATGAACACAGTGTTCATTTGAACAAATTTAAGTTATAAAATTATCCAGCTTATGCCACATTGACATAAAGAACTCACTAAATGGACAAAAATGTGAGGCTTTAATCTATTTCCCTAAATACAAGAGAATATACACATTATATTTATCTACTGGGATAAATGTATATTCTAATGACAAACATTAAAAAGTCTCAAAATATAACATTTCTGTTTTATTAAACAAAGGTTTTATACCATTACATGGAAATTTCTACTTTTTTTGGAAGACTCAAGAAAGGAACTTATTAACATAATTCCACAGTATGAAGGCAGAGATTAGATTGAGGAAGATATTATGATGAAAAGGCTAAAAGTTATGTGTGCTGTAAGATCTTAAAACACAAATTACTGATATTTGAGATAACATAGGGAATGATTCTAAACTGTTGTGAATGGAAATGAACTCAAGTATTTATCCTTACTTTTAGGCTTTCTAGATAATAATATAAGGTATATAAGTGAGCACACTTTAATGAGAAACAATATGTGAATATCTTGTAGGAATCCCGCCAAATATATAATTATCTGATTGCAGAGCTACTATAATCTTTTGGGATTTTTTTTTTTTTTTGCTGAAATAATTAAGATGTTATGGTCACTTAAAAAATGTGGGGCGCCTGAATGCCTCAGTTGGTTGAGCGTCTGATTCTTGATTTCAGCTCAGGTCATGATCTCATGGTTTATGAGACCAATCTCCACATAGGGCTCTGTGCAGACAGCACAGACCCTGCTTGGGATTCTGTGTCTCCTTCTCTCTGCCCCCATGTGCTTGCACCCATGTGCACTCACTCTTCCTCCCTCTCAAAATAAACATTTAAAAAAATGTGTAGTGCTTCTCTGTTATTGTAAAATTTGTAAATTCTATTTTCTCTTTAAGAGTAGAGAGAATCATGGAAGGTGGGTCATCTCACTAGCAAAAAACTAGCAATTGTAAACTAGAAGGGAGCCCCTGTATAAAAAAAGGAATAGCAAATACTGTCTCTTAAAGAGGCATTAAAATAGTAGATATTTTATTTCTGTTTTGTTTTGGTTTTTTAAATTAAATAGCCAATACAAGCAAAACATGATCTCATGATATTCTGAATTAAAACCTAATTCTACACAAGCAATGACTTTTATGAAATGTAAATACATTTGAAAATAACACTCTTTTAAATAATGTTAAAAAGACATGTTAAAAAGCAGTCTGTACTGCTTGGTTAAAAATCCTCTGGGATTTTCGGTATTAACATTAAGGATTCACCAGGGTTTTTTCTCTAGCATTTTCCAAAATGTTCAACATGGCCATTGAAAGATAAGATGGTGAATATATGGACAATATAACACTATACAGCTGCTTGGAACTATTATAGGGACACATCATGATTTATTTAAGGATATGTTAAATTGTTTAACTCTTTCCAATATTTAAAAATATATGTGAAATATAATTGTAATATCTGAATTAAGGTTTATTATTTCAATATTTATTTTTAATTTTTGCAATCTTTTGCTACTCTGTTCATGTTTTCCTATCTCAATTTGCAGTATTTAATTCTTGAACTTTATCTTAATTTACAATCTTAATGCTTTTTATGTTTTTGCCTTGCTTTATTGCAATTTTTAGGACTTCGAATAAAATGTTGACAAGAACAGATGAGGTTGAATATCTTTTTTTTTTCCAATCTTACAAAAAAAATGTCAATATATCACCATTCAGTATAACATCAATTATAGGTTTTTCATTGAAGCACTTTATCACATTGAGAAATTTCCTATCTCATGGGATGCATGAAGTTTATAATTATGTAATTTTAATTATGCAGTTTATTCAGTAACTATCAACCAGTGAATAAATTTCTGATTTTTAATGGGATGTTTTTATAGAGTTGGGAATTTTATTTATTTGTCCAGCAAAAAATTCTTCAGTTTAACTAATAAATACGTTAAGTCGAAAATTTTAACATACATTTAGGGTAGGTTAGCACAAGTACTATAATTATAGTATAATTAAACTACATGTTTGCATGAAGATTTTATAATTATCTGTTTAACCTGATCAGATATTTAGAAATAGTAACATAACCACACACCATCTATGATGCGGCTTTTGTCTTTGATCGCTGAATAGTTTTATTTTATTTTTTTAAATTTTTAATGTTTATTTATTTTTGAGATTGAGAGAGAAAGAGAGAGAGAGAGAGAGAGAGAGAGAGAGAGAGAGAGCAGGGGAGGGGCAAAGAGAGAAGGAGACACAGAATTGGAAGCAGGCTCCAGGTTCTGAGCTGTCAGCACAGAGCCCGACGTGAGACTCAAACTCACCAACTGCGAGATCATGACATGAGCCAAAGTCTGACATTTAACTTGCTGAGCCACCCAGGCACCCCAGTTTTATTTTTTAAATAGAGCAATCGGTATTTTGAATCTACTACTGTAATTTTTACTCCCAATTTCCTTCTCCCTTAGTCTTATTTCCATCAACTTTCAAGCTTAACAAACATACTTTACAAGGTTTTAACAATTTCAAAGTGTTTAAAGTGGCCCCCTTTGCCATGCTTCAGAGCACCAGTATCTGCCAGAAGGGAACCTTTATACACTTCTGGTGCCTTGACTTCTGCAGCTGCCGCACAGGGGATGCCTCTTCATTGCCTGGCTATGGGCGCCAGGGAAGCTTGGCTTCTTGGCCATGGGACTGTAATAATCAGTGTCACCAAAAAAGAGCTCATATCCCTCTCTGGTCCCCCAATTTTTGTGACCTCTGCATTTCCAGGCTGTGGTGGGCAATGGAGCTTAAGTTGTGGGTCTCACAGGACTGTAACCAACAGAGCAAGAGGCCACAACAAGAGGCAATGGACAAAGGAACTCTGTTTTTCTCTGAAAGAAGTCTATCAGCTAATTATCATGACTGACCAGAGGGACAGGCTTCTAATTAAACAAGCATTTTGGCATGGACTGTAATCTTTTCCAGAGACTTTGGAGAGTGGGTATAATCACACTCACTTTCTGCTGTGCTACAGAGCACCAGTCTCTCCTGCAGGGGTGCTTTACGCATGTCCTAGAGGATGCCCTGTTTTCCTCATCCCACAGGACAGTAGCCATCCAGAATGATTCTTGGAAGGCTACAACCCCCCAGGGTACCATAAAGACAGCTGACTGAGGCATACTCTCCAGTTTTTCTGTGAAGGAGGCCACTTTGTTCATCCTAGAGATTCAGACTGAGGGGCAGGCTCAAAGTTTGGGATACATAGTGGTCTACCAAGCTGCTGTCAAGGAACATAGACTGTGGATATCATCTTGGAGCTCTCCCTCTGCCTTGTTCCAGCTCACAGGTATCTTCCAGGAAGGAGCCTATACATTCATCTGGAGCCCTAATTTTTGCAACTGCTTCCTGGGAGACACCTTCAGACGACCTAGCTCTGGTAGCTAGTGGGGCTTATGTTTGTGGCCCCTAAAAACTATATATATTTGCATACTTTTTAAAGCTGCTGTTGAGGTACCTTGGTAGTTCAGTCGGTTAAGCATCTGACTTCAGCTCAGGTCATGATCTCACGGTTCATGGGTTTGAGCCCCACATCGGTCTCTGAGCTGACAGCTCAGAGCTTGGAGACTACTTCATATTCTGTGTCTCCCTCTCTCTCTCTTCCCCACCCCCACTTGTGTCCTCTCTCTCTCTCTCTCTCTCTCTCTCTCTCTTGAAAATAAAACAGACATAAACATTAAATTAAAAAAGATTTTTTTTAAAAAGCTGCTGCCTGAGGACCTAGCTTCTAGTTAGCCTGAATCTAGCTGCTATGATCTTCGCCTTTGGAAACACGGATAGGTCTTGACACATCTTTAATTACTGGGAACTATTAAAATATAATAGGCTGCTTACATAAGCACAGAAATTTCAGAGATGACCAAGAACTAAGACAGGGCTGAACCAAAGGTTCACCTCCTACACAGCATCACTCCTTCAAAACTAGGAGAGGTTGTAGTTTCATCTACTGCATAGAAACCAACACAGAAAGCAAACAAAAGGAAGAAATAGAGAAATAGGGGACACCTGGCTGGCTCAGTTGGTTGAGCATTGCACTCTCGATTTTGGCTCAGGTCTTAATCCCAGGGTCATGGGATCAAGCCCTGCATCGGGCTCCATGCTCAGCATGGAGCCTGCTTAAGATTCTCTCCCTCTCTCTCTCTCTTCCTGTATCCTGCTTGCGCTTTCTCTCTCTCTCTCTCTCTCTCTCTCTCTCTCTCTCTCTCTCTCAAAAATAAAAATAAAAAAATAGGGGCTTCTGGGTGGCTCAGTCAGTTAAAGTTCAACTTTGGCTCAGGTCATGATCTAGAGGTCTATGAGTTCACTCTCTGCATCAGGCTCTGTGCAAACAGCTTGGAGCCTGGAGCCTGCTTCAGATTCTATGTCTCCCTCTCTCTCTGACCCTCCCATGCTCACATTCTGTCTGTCTCTCTCTCAAAAATAAACACTTATAACATAAATAATAAGAAATAAAATTTATAAGATAAAACTGGGAAAAAGAATAGATGGATACAATGAGAACTTCAAAACAGGTGGGACATATAAAAAAGCAGCAAATAGAAATCACAAAGCTGACACATACAATAACTGGACTGAAAAATACACTAGAGAGGCTCAAAAGCAGGTTAGATGAGGCAGAGAAATCAGTCAATTCAAAGACAAAGCAGTGGAACTCATCCAGTCAGAGCAGCAAAAAGGAAAAAAAGTAAAAAAAAAAAAAGTAAAATTAGCTTAAGTAATCTATGGAACAATATGAAACAAACTGATATTTGCATTATAGAGTTCCCAGAAAGAGAAGAGAGAAGGGGCATATTATACTTGAAGATATATTGACTGAAAACTTCCCCAAATTTGGAGAAAAAAAAAAAGACATCCAGCTCTAGGAAACAGAAAATTCCAAAAAAGATAAACCCAAACAGACTCACACAGAAACACATTTTTATTAAAATGTCAAAAGTTAAATATTGGAGAAAATACTAAAAGAGGCAAGAAAATACAACTTGTTACATACAAGGGAATCCCATGAGGTATTTAGCAGATCTTTTAGCACAAACATTGCAAGCCAGAAAGGAATGGCATGGTATGCTAAAAGAAAAAAAGAAAAAAAGAAAAAAGAGAAACCTTCCCAACCAAAAACACTCTACCTTACAAAGATATTCAGAATTGAAGGACAGATGAGGAGTTTCCAGGGAAACAAATCTAAAGAAGTTCATAACTACTAACACTACTAATCCAGCATTATAAGAAATGTTAAGAGGTCATCTTTTTTTCTTTAAGTTTATTTATTTATCTTGAGGGAGAGAGAAAGAGAAAGTGAAGAGGAAGGAGCAGAGAGAGAGAGGGAGGGCATAAAGAGAAAGGGAGTGAGAAAATCCTAAGCAGGTTCCATGCTGTTAATTGGGAGCCCAATGTGGGGCTCAAACTCATGAACCGTGAGACCATGACCTGTGCTGAAATCAAGAGTTGGACGCTTAACTGACTGAGCCACCTAGGCACTCCTAAAGGGGTATCTTTAGGCTAAAAAGAAAGGGCACTAATTAGTAACAAGAATACATATGAAAAAACAATTCTCCCTGGAAAAGTAAATATATTGCAAAAGTGACAGATTAATTATTAAGCTAGTATAAAGATTAAAAGACAAAGACAGTAAAAATAACTGTGATTACAATAATCAGTTAAGGGGCACACATGATAAGAATATGTGCAATATCCCATCAAAAGCATAAAACAGGTGGGGAGAGTAAAGTGTTGAGTTTAGAATGGGATCAAACTTAAGTTGTGATCAACTTAAAATGGACATTTACAGATACAAAGTATTATATGTAAAGCCTCATGGCAACTGCAAAGAAAAAGAAAACCTATAGTAAATACACAAAAGAGAAAAAGATAGGAATGTAAGCTTACCTGTATAAAAAGTCATCAAACACAAAGAGAACAAGAGAAGAAAGGATCAGAAGAATTACTATTGTTCAAATGTTTATACTATCTAAAGCAATCTAAAGATTCAATGTAATCATTATAAAAATTCCGATAGCATTTTTCCCAGAAAGAGAATAAACAATCCTAAAAATTTGAATGGAACCACAAAAGATCCCAAAGAGCCAAAGCAATCTTAAGAAGCACGAAGCTGGAGGCATCATGCTTCCAGATTTCAAAGTATATCACAAAAGTATAGTAACTAAAACAGCATGGGGTTGGCATAAAAATAGGCATATAGGTTAATGGAACAGAATTAGAGAGCACAGAAATAAACCTAAGCATATATGGTCAATTAATTTACACAAAGGAGCCAAGAATATACAAAAGGAAAAGAACAACAGTCTCAAAAAAAAATGTGGTGCAGGGGACACCAAGGTGGCTCAGTCAGTTAAGCATCTGATTCTTGATTTAGGCTCAGGTCATGATCTCAGGGCTCATGAGATCAAGCTCCACAGTACCAAGACTGCTTGGGATTCTCTGTCTCCCTTTCTCTCTGTCCCTTCCTTGCGTGTATGTACACTTTCTTTCAAGATAAACTTAAAAAAAAAATAGTGGTGCTGGGAAAATTAAACAGCCAAATGCAAAAGTATGAAACTGGCCCACTATTTCATACTGTACACAAAAACTAACTCAAGATGGATTCAAGGCATGAACATAAGGTATGAAGTCTTAAAAGAAAGAAACATATGAAGCCATCAAACTCCTAGAAGAAGATATAGGAAAACATTCTTTGACATAGGTCTTGTCAATAATTTTTTGAATCTAACACCAAAGTAAAAGCAACATAGGCAAAAATAAACAAGTGTGATTACATCAACTGAAAAGCAAAATCATCAACATGATAAAAGGACATTGAATGAGAGAATATAAAAGGCTAATATCCAAAATAGATAAAGAATTCAACTCAATAGCCAAAACCCAAACAATCTGATTAACAAATGAGCAGATGATTTGAGTAGACATTTTCCCAAAGAAGACACACAAATGACCAAAAGGTATGTAAAAAGATGCTCAACATAATTAATCATCAGAGAATTACAAATCAACCACAATGAAATATAACTTCATGCCTCTTAAAATAACTTAGCAAAAAGATAAGAAGTAGCAAGTGTTAAAGAGGATGTCGAGATGATGAACCTTATGCACTTTTGTTGGGGATATAAATTGGTGCAGCCACTATGGAAAACAGTATAAAAGTTCCTGGCATTAAGGAAGGTACATGTTGGGATGAGCACTGGGTGTTATATGTAAGTGATGAACACTAAATTCTATTCCTGAAATCATTATTACACTATATGTTAACTAACTAGGATTTAAATTAAAAATAAATAAAAACAAAATAAAACTCCTCAAGAAAGTTAAATGATCTAGCAATTCCACTTCCGGGTATTTATCTGAAGAAACAAAGACACTAAGTGCAACGATATATGCACCTCCATTTTTAGTGCATGATTTAAAACAGCTAAGATATGGAAACAACCTAAGTATCCATTGATGGATGAATGGGTAAAGAAATTGTGATATATATATATATATATATATATATATATATATATATAGTACAATCCAACAGTATTCTGCCATTGAAAAAGAATGAAATTTTGCTATTTGCACAATATGGATGATCCTTGAAGGCATTATGCTAAGTGAAATAGCTTGGACAGAAAAAGACAACAAATTATCTCTTTCTTTTATGTGGAACCTCAAAATAAACAACTATAAAAATAAACAACAAACAAATAAATAAAAATCAAGATCATAGATACAGAGAATAGATAGCTGCCAGAGCTAGGGGTGGAGGGTAGAGAAATAGATAAACTGTTTTTTGGTTTTTGTTTAAATAAGTTGAATAAATATTAGAAAGAAAAACAGCTATTGAACACAAGATGCACTACACAGTTGTGTGCAGCAAGCCTTGGAAGAACCTAGGACGCAGTACTATGCCCTTTAACAACAACAAAAAAAAGTGATTTATAGAAATTTACATTTATAAATTCAGGAAACAATTATGAGAGTTACTGAAGGTTTATCTTTGAATATAAGTTTGTGATGAATATGTGCCAATTATTATTTTGGTCTTCTCTGTATCTTCATAAAGTTGTCACAGATACTCTTCACTGGCCAAAGTAATTTCTTTTTTTTTTTTTTTAATTTTTTTTAACATTTATTTATTTTTGAGACAGAGAGAGACAGAGCATGAACGGGGGAGGGTCAGAGAGAGGGAGACACAGAATCTGAAACAGGCTCCCGGCTCTGAGCTGTCAGCACAGAGCCCGACGCGGGGCTTGAACTCACGGACCATGAGATCATGACCTGAGCTGAAGTTGGCCGCTTAACCGACTGAGCCACCCAGGCACCCCAGGCCAAAGTAATTTCAAGTAAAAGAATAATATGGTAAGAAACTTTCAATTTCTGTGAATTCTATAACATCTGAAGTCTCTTCTATGTCAACCTAGAGTAGTTCTAGAGACTGGAATATTTTCTTCTAGAAACTGAAATTATCAAATATCTGGTATTTTACCTCTCCTTTTTCCACATAAAGTCACATAGACAACAGTACCTGTACTATACAAAATAAATTTTCATATTTTAGATGGGTTAACAGGATTGTTCTACAATTGGATATATAATACTATTTTTACAGCAATAAAACAAAAACACACCATTAGTCGTATATACTCAATGTAAGACTGGAATGTTTGACGTTTACCATTTTTATAATTTCTGATTTAGCTCTTGAATATAAGGACATACTTTGCTTCTATCCTTAACAAAATTATTTTTTTAAGTATATTACATCATTGACTAGGTAATCTAAATATTAGTGATCATCACAATAGCATGGGAAACGTGGGCCTGTTGCAGGATTTTTTACTTCAATACCTGGGATTTGTTGTCTCGCTGCTTTGAAGAATGAAGAGGTGGACACAAAGTGAATAGCAGGCAAAAGTTTATTAGAGTATAAGATTAGAAAGTAAGACTACTAGGAAAGCTGTCTTTACAGAGAGGGGACATTTGAAAGTGAATGTGCTTGGACTATAAGCAAGGGCCTTTTTTTTATAAGGTTCTGGTCACACACACCCCCTTCCCTTCCCCCTTGTTCCTTCTTGGATTCTACCTTTACTGGCGGGATAACTCTAGGTGTTGGGTTGCCCATTCCTGATTGGCTCATTTCCATTGTATGAGGGGTGGTCTATGGCCATACCTTTTCTTGTGGGTTATAATGTTTTATGGTCTGCTTATTTTTAGTTAGATCTTTTGTCAAATTCCTGAGGGAAACATGAGGGCGAGAGGTGATGTCTGTTACATTCTTAAGATTACACCCAAGGAGATTTGTTGTGGTCAGACACTCCTAGCATTAGTCCAAAATATATGTTTTTCCCCACCCAGGGATCTCAGGTCCTATCTTTCCCTCTCTGCCTATTTTATCCTCTCTTTCCCTATCATAGGCCCACCTCTAGAAATTCTTTGTAGTTCTGGGGTACATCTCATTAATTTACATTTTTAACAATATCCCGATTGATGCTAATCAATGTTGGGCTTCAGATCTTTAAGTAGCACTGGGCTAATAGTGTAAGGTATGTGCTCTATCATTAATACCCATCATATCATTCACGTTCTGCTTAAAGATTGTAAAATGTTTTGTATTAACATAACTAAGGAAAAAATATGTCCTAATATGTTCTATATAAGAGATTAGGTCTGAAGTGAACTTTTAAATACAAACATAGATACAAGTTGGTAACTTGTTTGGGTACAAAAGGATTTGCTTCCTTTAGCTACCGTAATTCAAGCTACTATTAATTTTTATCCAGTTTTCTGTAAAGAATTTCTTAACTAGCCTTCTTGTCTATAATCTCGTTATTCTCGCCTTAAATCTGCAAGTCGTTGCCTGATTTTTTTTTTTTAAATCTGACCAGAGTTAAAATCTTTTTCCTCACAATGAAATCCAAATTTATACATTTGGCTTAAAATTACCTTTATGATTACATTCTTACCTCATCTCCTATCAAGCCCTGAGGACCTTCTGTGCTCTCAACTTTAGAGAAATAATTAGTTCCACCTTTCTTTACTAGCCAGGGTTTTGCATAGATCATTCTTCAGCCTGGAACTTATTCCCATTTTCCCACCCTTGTCCCTGCTAAATTTGTCTTGAGAAATCTTACTCATTTGCCAGATATTACTTTTTTCCAAAAATACTTCCTTGCTCTTTCAAGACTAGCTAAGATAGTTCTGCTGTGGATTCCTAAGGCACCCTTTTATAACTCTATCTTTACAATTCTGAGGCTCCAGTATAGTTTTCCATTTACTTTTATTATTTTCCCATTGGACTGTCATGTCCTTGCAAGCCAGAACACTTTGCTTTTTTACTATTATATTCTCAGAGGCTAACACAATGTCCATGTTAATAATATATATTTTTCAAATAGATCCTAAATGAGAGAATGGATATACGAAGTGACTATATTGTGAATAATAGCACAAATGAGTAAAAATTAAGTAGGTTAAAATGGGGGGGTGATCAGTTCTTCAGGAATTGGCATTATTTGCTACGATCTGCTGCTCAGATTTTAAACACCTTTCACATATTTACAAATTAAGACTAGACCTACATGGAAATGTTCTTTCAAAGTATCACTGAATCTGCAGTTGAGTCAAAAAACAAACAAACACACATACACACACACACACACACACACACAATATGCACATATACACACTTAAACCCATACACAAACAAAATAAAACAAAACTTTGAATCTAACCTTCGAGAATCTCAATCACCCTTCTGATATTTGTGCTAGATCTTTGATTTTCCTTTTTGCGGGGAACGGACTTTGAATACAGATCTAGACTTAAAACTCCATCGCTGTTGGGGCACCTGGGTGGTTCATTTGGTTAAGTGACCCTTGATTTCAGCCCAGGTCATGATATCATGGTTCGTGATTTCAAGCCTTGCATCATCAGGCTCTGTGCTGACAGTTCAGATCCTGCTTGGGATTCTCTGTCTCTCCCTCTCTCTGCCCCTCCTGCACACTCGCACACACTCTCACTCTTAAATAAACTTAAAACAAAAACAAAAACAAAACAAAAAAAAAACCTACGTCACTATTTGTGACTTGGGGAAATCTAGACATGCTTATTAAGTACTTTGTGCTATGGTTTCTTTGTTTACAAAATTAAACATAATATTTCGTAGTACATCACACTCTCTAATGTAATGTCAGTAAACAATGTCTTTTTTTCATTTGCTTCTTACTATCAAAATGTCTCTAAGCTAATTCTATAAAACCATAGTATTTTTCTAATTGCTGGTTGTCCACTGTTTTAACTGAACATTTTTTTTTAATAAAGACAATAAGAAACAGTTTTAGTTTCTTTTTTTGATGGTGATAAATCAGCTAGAAGATCTATAAGGATAATTATAGGACTCATGACAAAATATATACCATGATTTGTCTCATGTACCCATATACTGATAATTTGTACTTTTCTTATTCTACCACCTTTTTTCTTTCTCTTATCCCATTGTGTTATTATTATTTTTTTATAATATATGAAATTTATTGTCCAAATTGGTTTCCATAAAACACCCAGTGCTCATCCCAAAAGGTGCCCTCCTCAATACCCATCACCCACCCTCTCCTCCCTCCCACCCCCCATCAACCCTCAGTTTGTTCTCAGTTTTTAACAGTCTCTTATGCTTTGGCTCTCTCCCACTCTAACCTCTTTTTTTTTTTTTTTTCCTTTTTTCCTCCCCCTCCCCCACGGGTTCCTGTTACGTTTCTCAGGGTCCACATAAGAGTGAAACCATATGGTATCTGTCTTTCTCTGTATGGCTTATTTCACTTAGCATCACACTCTCCAGTTCCATCCACGTTGCTACAAAAGGCCATATTTCATTTTTTCTCATTGCCACGTAGTATTCCATTGTGTATATAAACCACAATTTCTTTATCCATTCATCAGTTGATGGACATTTAGGCTCTTTCCATAATTTGGCTATTGTTGAGAGTGCTGCTATGAACATTGGGGTACAAGTGCCCCTGTGCATCAGTACTCCTGTATCCCTTGGATAAATTCCCAGCAGTGCTATTGCTGGGTCATAGGGTAGGTCTATTTTTAATTTTCTGAGGAACCTCCACACTGTTTTCCAGAGCGGCTGCACCAATTTGCATTCCCACCAACAGTGCAAGAGGGTTCCCGTTTCTCCACATCCTCGCCAGCATCTATAGTCTCCTGATTTGTTCATTTTGGCCACTCTGACTGGCGTGAGGTGATACCTGAGTGTGATTTTGATTTGTATTTCCCTGATAAGGAGCGACGCTGAACATCTTTTCATGTGCCTGTTGGCCATCCGGATGTCTTCTTTAGAGAAGTGTCTATTCATGTTTTCTGCCCATTTCTTCACTGGGTCATTTGTTTTTCGGGTGTGGAGTTTGGTGAGCTCTTTATAGATTCTGGATACTAGCCCTTTGTCCGATATGTCATTTGCAAATATCTTTTCCCATTCCGTTGGTTGCCTTTTAGTTTTGTTGGTTGTTTCCTTTGCTGTGCAGAAGCTTTTTATCTTCATAAGGTCCCAGTAATTCACTTTTGCTTTTAATTCCCTTGCCTTTGGGGATGTGTCGAGTAAGAGATTGCTACGGCTGAGGTCAGAGAGGTCTTTTCCTGCTTTCTCCTCTAAGGTTTTGATGGTTTCCGGTCGCACATTCAGGTCCTTTATCCATTTTGAGTTTATTTTTGTGAATGGTGTGAGAAAGTGGTCTAGTTTCAACCTTCTGCATGTTGCTGTCCAGTTCTCCCAGCACCATTTGTTAAAGAGGCTGTCTTTTTTCCATTGGATGTTCTTTCCTGCTTTGTCAAAGATGAGTTGGCCATACATTTGTGGGTCTAGTTCTGGGGTTTCTATTCTATTCCATTGGTCTATGTGTCTGTTTTTGTGCCAATACCATGCTGTCTTGATGATGACAGCTTTGTAGTAGAGGCTAAAGTCTGGGATTGTGATGCCTCCTGCTTTGGTCTTCTTCTTCAAAATTCCTTTGGCTATTCGGGGCCTTTTGTGGTTCCATATGAATTTTAGGATTGCTTGTTCTAGTTTCGAGAAGAATGCTGGTGCAATTTTGATTGGGATTGCATTGAATGTGTAGATCGCTTTGGGTAGTATTGACATTTTGACAATATTTATTTTTCCAATCCATGAGCAGGGAATGTCTTTCCATTTCTTTAAATCTTCTTCCATTTCCTTCATAAGCTTTCTATAGTTTTCAGCATACAGATCCTTTACATCTTTGGTTAGATTTATTCCTAGGTATTTTATGCTTCTTGGTGCAATTGTGAATGGGATCAGTTTCTTTATTTGTCTTTCTGTTGCTTCATTGTTAGTGTATAAGAATGCAACTGATTTCTGTACATTGATTTTGTATCCTGCAACTTTGCTGAATTCATGTATCAATTCTAGCAGACTTTTGGTGGAGTCTATCGGATTTTCCATGTATAATATCATGTCATCTGCAAAGAGCGAAAGCTTGACTTCATCTTTGCCAATTTTGATGCCTTTGATTTCCTTTTGTTGTCTGATTGCTGATGCTAGAACTTCCAGCACTATGTTAAACAACAGCGGTGAGAGTGGGCATCCCTGTCGTGTTCCTGATCTCAGGGAAAAAGCTCTCAGTTTTTCCCCGTTGAGGATGATGTTAGCTGTGGGCTTTTCATAAATGGCTTTTATGATCTTTAAGTATGTTCCTTCTATCCCGACTTTCTCAAGGGTTTTTATTAAGAAAGGGTGCTGGATTTTGTCAAAGGCCTTTTCTGCATCGATTGACAGGATCATATGGTTCTTCTCTTTTTTTTTGTTAATGTGATGTATCACGTTGATTGATTTGCGAATGTTGAACCAGCCCTGCATCCCAGGAATGAATCCCACTTGATCATGGTGAATAATTCTTTTTATATGCCGTTGAATTCGATTTGCTAGTATCTTATTGAGAATTTTTGCATCCGTATTCATCAGGGATATTGGCCCGTAGTTCTCTTTTTTTACTGGGTCTCTATCTGGTTTAGGAATCAAAGTAATACTGGCTTCATAGAATGAGTCTGGAAGTTTTCCTTCCCTTTCTATTTCTTGGAATAGCTTGAGAAGGATAGGTATTATCTCTGCTTTAAACGTCTGGTAGAACTCCCCTGGGAAGCCATCTGGTCCTGGACTCTTATTTGTTGGGAGATTTTTAATAACCGATTCAATTTCTTCGCTGGTTATGGGTCTGTTCAAGCTTTCTATTTCCTCCTGGTTGAGTTTTGGAAGAGTGTGGGTGTTCAGGAATTTGTCCATTTCTTCCAGGTTGTCCAATTTGTTGGCATATAATTTTTCATAGTATTCCCTGATAATTGTTTGTATCTCTGAGGGATTGGTTGTAATAATTCCATTTTCATTCATGATTTTATCTATTTGGGTCATCTCCCTTTTCTTTTTGAGAAGCCTGGCTAGAGGTTTGTCAATTTTGTTTATTTTTTCAAAAAACCAACTCTTGGTTTCGTTGATCTGCTCTACAGTTTTTTTAGACTCTATATTGTTTATTTCTGCTCTGATCTTTATTATTTCTCTTCTTCTGCTGGGTTTAGGCTGCCTTTGCTGTTCTGCTTCCATTTCCTTTAGGTGTGCTGTTAGATTTTGTATTTGGGATTTTTCTTGTTTCTTGAGATAGGCCTGGATTGCAATGTATTTTCCTCTCAGGACTGCCTTCGCTGCGTCCCAAAGCGTTTGGATTGTTGTATTTTCATTTTCGTTTGTTTCCATATATTTTTTTATTTCTTCTCTAATTGCCTGGTTGACCCACTCATTCGTTAGTAGGGTGCTCTTTAACCTCCATGCTTTTGGAGGTTTTCCAGACTTTTTTCTGTGGTTGATTTCAAGCTTCATAGCATTGTGGTCTGAAAGTATGCATGGTATAATTTCAATTCTGGTAAACTTATGGAGGGCTGTTTTGTGACCCAGTATATGATCTATCTTGGAGAATGTTCCATGTGCACTCGAGAAGAAAGTATATTCTGTTGCTTTGGGATGCAGAGTTCTAAATATATCTGTCAAGTCCATCTGATCCAATGTCTCATTCAGGGCCCTTGTTTCTTTATTGACCGTGTGTCTAGATGATCTATCCATTTCTGTAAGTGGGGTGTTAAAGTCCCCTGCAATTACCACATTCTTATCAATAAGGTTGCTTATGTTTATGAGTAGTTGTTTTATATATTTGGGGGCTCCGGTATTCGGCGCATAGACATTTATAATTGTTAGCTCTTCCTGATGGATAGACCCTGTAACTATTATATAATGTCCTTCTTCATCTCTTGTTACAGCCTTTAATTTAAAGTCTAGTTTGTCTGATATAAGTATGGCTACTCCAGCTTTCTTTTGGCTTCCAGTAGCATGATGATAAATAGTTCTCCATCCCCTCACTCTCAATCTAAAGGTGTCCTCAGGTCTAAAATGAGTCTCTTGTAGACAGCAAATAGATGGGTCTTGTTTTTTTTATCCATTCTGATACCCTATCTCTTTTGGTTGGCGCATTTAATCCATTTACATTCAGTGTTATTATAGAAAGATATGGGTTTAGAGTCATTGTGATGTCTGTATGTTTTATGCTTGTAGTGATGTCTCTGGTATTTTGTCTCACAGGGTCCCCCTTAGGATCTCTTGTAGGGCTGGTTTAGTGGTGACAAATTCCTTCAGTTTTTGTTTGTTTGGGAAGACCTTTATCTCTCCTTCTATTCTAAATGACAGACTTGCTGGATAAAGGATTCTCGGCTGCATATTTTTTCTGTCTAGCACACTGAAAATCTCGTGCCAATTCTTTCTGGCCTGCCAAGTTTCAAAAGAGAGATCAGTCACGAGTCTTATAGGTCTCCCTTTATAAGTGAGGGCACGTTTACCCCTTGCTGCTTTCAGAATTTTCTCTTTATCCTTGTATTTTGCCAGTTTCACTATGATATGTCGTGCAGAAGATCGATTCAGGTTCCGTCTGAAGGGAGTTCTCTGTGCCTCTTGGATTTCAATGCCTTTTTCCTTCCCCAGTTCAGGGAAGTTCTCAGCTATTATTTCTTCAAGTACCCCTTCAGCACCTTTCCCTCTCTCTTCCTCCTCTGGGATACCAATTATGCGTATATTATTTCTTTTTAGTGTATCACTTAGTTCTCTAATTTTCCCCTCATACTCCTGGATTTTTTTATCTCTCTTTCTCTCAGCTTCCTCTTTTTCCATAACTTTATCTTCTAGTTCACCTATTCTCTCTTCTGCCTCTTCAATCCGAGCTGTGGTGGTCTCCATTTTGTTTTGCATTTCATTTAAAGCGTTTTTCAGCTCCTCATGACTGTTCCTTAGTCCCTTGATCTCTGTAGCAAGGGATTCTCTGCTGTCCTGTATACTGTTTTCAAGCCCGGCGATTAATTTTATGACTATTATTCTAAATTCACTTTCTGTTATATTATTTAAATCCTTTTTGATCAGCTCATTAGCTGTTGTTATTTCCTGGAGATTCTTCTGAGGGGAATTCTTCCGCTTGGTCATTTTGGATAGTCCCTGGCGTGGTGAGGACCTGCAGGGCACTTCCCCTGTGCTGTGGTGTATAACTGGAGTTGGTGGGCGGGGCCGCACTCTGACCTGATGTCTGCCCCCGGCCCACTGCTGGGGCCACAGTCCGACTGGTGTGTGCCTTCTCTTCCCCTCTCCTAGGGGCGGGATTCACTGTGGGGTGGCGTGGCCCGTTTGGGCTACTTGCACACTGCCAGGCTTGTGATGCTGGGGATCTGGCGTATTAGCTGGGGTGGGTAGGCAAGGTGCACAGGGGCAGGAGGGGCAGGCTTAGGTCGCTTCTCCTTAGGTGATCCACTTCAGGAGGGGCCCTGTGCAGCGGGAGGGAGTCAGATCCGCTGCCGGAGGTTTGGCTCCGCAGAAGCACAGAGTTGGGTGTTTGCGCGGAGCGAGCAAGTTCCCTGGCAGGAACTGGTTCTCTTTGGGATTTTGGCTGGGGGATGGGCGGGGGAGATGGCGCTGGCGAGCGCCTTTGTTCCCCACCAAACTGAGCTCTGTCGTCCGGGGGCTCAGCAGCTCTCCCTCCCTTTGTCCTCCAGCCTTCCCGCTTTCTGAGCAGAGCTGTTAACTTATGACCTCCCAGACGCTAAGTCGCGCTTGCTGTCGGAACACAGTCCGTCAGGCCCCTCTGCTTTTGCAGGCCAGACTCCGGGGCTCTGCTTGGCCGGCGAGCCGCCCCTCCGCCCCGGCTCCCTCCCGCCAGTCCGTGGAGCGCGCACCGCCTCGCCGCCCTTCCTACCCTCTTCCGTGGGCCTCTCGTCTGCGCTTGGCTCCGGCGACTCCGTTCTGCTAATCCTCTGGCGGTTTTCTGGGTTATTTAGGCAGGTGTAGGTGGAATCTAATTGATCAGCAGGACGCGCGGTGAGCCCAGCGTCCTCCTACGCCGCCATCTTCCTGGAATCTCCCATTGTGTTATTTTTAAAGTTAGAATATTCAAAACTTGCTTTCATTTAAAATCTTGTTTTCTTTGCACTGGTTTGACTACAGTTGTTTTGTAAAATGATTCACATAATACAGTTTTATCATTTTCATGACGGCCTACTTAAGATTCCTTTAGTATAAATGATTATGAAAAACCATATAGGGGACTAAGAGGTACAAACTTCCAATTATAAAATAAGTCACAGCTATGAAAAGTACCACATAGGGAATATAGTCAATAATATTGTAATAATGTATGGTGACTACACTTACCATGGTTAAAACTGAGTAATGTATAGAACTATGGAATCACTATGTTGCACACCTGGAACTAATATAACATTATATAGTAATTGCAGTTTAACGAGAAAGGAAGAGGGGCACTGGTGGCTCAGTTCTGTTGAGCACCAGACTTTTGATTTTGGCCGAGGTCATGATCTCACAGATTGGGAGTCTGAGCCCTGCACTGGGCTACTCACTGACTGTGCAGATTCTGTCTCTCCTCTCCGGGCCCCTCCTGTGCATGCTTTCTCTCTCTCAAAATAAATAAATAAACTTTAAAATAAAAAGAACTTCATTAATAACTGGTTTTCACTTAATTGTTAAAAATGATCAAACTAAGCTTTTAAAAGTATTGTCTTCATTAGTATAATCCATTCATTATCTAATACATTAATATAAATACGAATTTTCTTGTTTTAAGGAGTTTTTGATGCTAACAATTTAAATCTCATACAATTCAAGCTTCTCTAATTTATCTTTAAAGACAATAAGAAACACTTTTAGTTTCTCCTTTTTTTCTTTCTTTTACTCCTTTGTGTTATTTTTAAAGTTAGAATATTCAAAACTTTATTTCATTTAAAATCTTATTGTTTTCTTAGCACTGGTTTGACTAAAGTTGTCAAACGTGTGAAATACATGTATCTATGTATAAATACATATTTATATATTTCATTCAGATAGTTCTTCAACACATTTTCATTGCCTTCCTCTTGTGTACATGACACTGATCTAAGGCCTGAGGATACAAGAAACAGAATAGACAGGGTATATGAGGAAAAATAAAGGTTAAGAATTGTTGGTCTCGAATGTCAAGCAAATTATCCTGAAACGATACTGGGAGCTCTTTCTGTATTGAGTATGTGATACATAAATGCCCTGAGTCAGTCTATTTTCATATAGTCTCTATGTGAATTAATTAATTACTTGGTATCAAGTAGATAGAGATAACATGCTCTTTTGGATTATATAATAATGTCTTATTTCTGGTTTTAAAAAATTTTGAGTGTAATATTATTTATTGCTATATATGTAAACCCACTGTATAACACAAATATAGTGGCCTACATAGAAAAACTTTCATAATTGTGTTTTTAAACAAGGCTTTCAACTTGTGTGCAAACTAGAGACTTAGAAAATGCTAGTGTGCATTACAAATTTGCTGTTTTATTTTATTCAGCCCTAATGATTTTCATTATCTCCTTAGTTGATAGAATCCATTTCCAAAACCAATAATCTCTTGAAATCCACTGAGCCACAAATTACTCATTAGAGAAAATTTTCAAAGATCATTACCTTTACCATAGATTTTCGTTTTTCATCTCCTGCATACTCACTTGTAATGCTTCTCATAATAAGGGGAGGGGAGATTATGTAGTTACAGAGAATGGTTTCAATCAAATATAGACCAATGCCTTATTTACCATTGGAATCACTGCATTTTATTAAAAGTCAATATAGTATCATGTTTAACCTTAATTTTATATTTGCAGATCTAATACATTATCATTAAAATATAAATGGGCTCTTAATTACACTGTTCTGATAGTTTCTGAGGTATCTTATGATCTTATTACAAATTTGGGAAAGGGGCCAATGTGTATGAATATTTGATGAACTTCCTTTTAGAGTTGAATGGTAATTAGTAAGGGAATTATTTAACATAGTTAACTTAGGGCATTTCTTATATAAGAACATGACTTATTTTACAAGTATAAATTTTCTTACAACTAAAATAAATGCTTCACTTCTTAAAAAAATCATAAATTTATCCACGTGACTCATTAAGAAAAAAAACAAAAATTCTTTCTTAACATGAACTTAATCACTTTGAATTAAATGAATGTGGTCTTCACAGTGTCTGTATGTATATTCACATGCTCAAAATGCATGTGGGAGTGACTAGAAGTTCAATAAAAATATGAATAATTTTGTCATATAATAAATGCTGCTATTAAGAAAAATTATATGCCGCTTAATGACGTCTTTGTTTCTGAAGGACATAGCTAAAGAAAGATTTTCTAATCCTTTATAAAGACTGTATAATGCTTTAGGAAATCTTGGTTTGAGTATTGATAGTATTATTTATTAGCCTTGTGACGCTGAACAAATTAATGTAGTTTCTCTCTCCGTTTTCTCACATACAGAACAGAAAATTGGGTCTTTTCTACAAAGCGTTTACCACAGTGCTTGACACATGGACATTTTGATGGATGTATGACTTTATTACTTTTGACCAATCAGGCCTACATTTTGTGTTTTGGGCCGTCCCGATGCTGTGATTATTAACGGGCGCAAGCGCTGTGTCACATCGACGGGGTTGACAAAGCTAGTCGCTTGCTTCTGAAGCCTCCATGCAAACAGTGTACAAGCACGTGACCCAGGCTGTGGCGATCAGCGGCCTCGTGCCAACGCGGGCTTATGAGCTGCTGGCAGTCAAAGATTAAAAGGAGAAAAGGAAAGCTGTTTTTCAAGAGTTGGTAGGAGGAGCTGGAACAAAGGATCAGATGCCTTACCAAAAACACTTTGGGGATTATTACGGGAAAGGCTGGCGGTAGCCCATACATACCAGTGTGTTTGCACTGGTCATTAAAATAAGGTTTGGGGCACTTTGCTTCTGTTTAGCATCTGGCCTACTTCCCAGCCTTCCTAATGATTCTGTGAAATGCCCAATATCTCTTAATAAACCCCCTTTCTGCTTAACCCAGCAAGAGCTGCTTGAAATGCTTACAAATAAGAAAATCCTCTGATGCGGAAAGTGGTCACTGAATGTTAATTACTGTTTTCTTATAGAGAAGAGCAAATAGTTCATAAGATTTATTCAGTGGACATATGAAATCTTTCATTAACATTTTTTTAAATGTTTATTTATTTTTGAGAGAGAGAGAGAGAGAGAGAGAGAGAGAGTGAGAGAGTGTGAGCAGGGGAGGGGCAAAGAGAGAGGGAGACACAGAATCCGAAGCAGGCTCCGGGCTCTGAGCTGTCAGCACAGATCCCGACACGGGGCTCAAACCCATGAACTGTGAGATCATCACCTGAGCCGAAGTCGGACACCCAACCGACTAAGCCACCCAGGCGGCCCAAGAAATCTTTCATCTTTTAAAGGGCTGTGTAAGATGGCCCTAACTGTACACTTTATAGCTGTCAGAAATCTTGTGATTCAGTGAGATACATCACATATGCCTGGTGGATTTTGAATATTGGTGCTAGCACCTCAAAATCTCTGTACATGTATTTGAATGCTCAAAATGCAGATAGAAGTGATTAGAAGTTCAATAAAAAATGTATCTCATTTTCATATCATTGTTGCCATTAAGAAAAATTACATGCCACTTAATATGAATGTATGTATATGTGCACATGTGTATACACACATATATGTGGTTCTATAGTTCTGAGGTTCTGATCATACCAAGAAGTGGGAAATCAATTATATACAATCTGTATGAAAGATTAAAAAGATCGTAAGACATCCTTGTACAATCATAAAAGGGAAGGAAACAGAGGACAAAAGAAAGTTTAATTCGGAACCATGAGACATAAATGGGACATATAAAAGTTTGGTAATGTATGTTAATGATATATTGTAATTTGCAGCTATAGTTTTGTTTAAAATAGAATAATATTTGAAAACACTCAAGAAATGACTGCATTTTAATTATTTTTTGTCATGCTTACTCACATTAGGTAAAACAGCTTGTTTTCATGTCATTTTCCTATATAGTCCTTGTGCTAATTAATCCGGCCATACAGAGCTATAAAACGTACACTAAAAAGACATAAAAAATAATTGACCTCCCTAAGGCAACTTTCATGGCTTTTCCTGGTAGGATGTGGATTCATTAAAGTTCTTGCCATTACTTGTATTCATTAAAGGATGAAACAATCTATTTTGTCATCAACAAACCAAACAAACTTTCTAACTTCTTGCTAGGTCCGTAACATTTTGTTTAATTGGTCTGACCCTGACTTTCTTTCGGGCTTTTCAAAGAAGAAAGTAGGCAGATCCATGCAGAGAGAAATTAAGTGGGCCTTCAACAAGCTCCTGAAGTGGCCCTAGTAACTGTAGATTCAGAGTATACAGAGTTAGAGTGAATATGAATCATAAGTTAACTGCTGAACTGCTTGCTAGAGGTCACAGCAAATTACAGCAGTTCTGGAGACTGTTAGCACATGTTTTAAGCTTTTTGACTAATAAGAAAAATATTACATTAGAGACAATATTTATAAAGTTTCACAGCACAGAGTATTTGTAAAAATACACATGTAATAGATATGTGACATAGCCTTAATATATTATTGTCCTTATTACATGAAGAGTAATGACTAAAAAAAGGAAAAAAACACCAACATAGCAATAGAGAGGTATTCAAAGGACTTAAATGAAGAAATACAAATTGCAAATAAATAAAACCAGGTTCAAATGTTCAAGAAATAACATATGCACAGTTGAAATTGATACATACCATCTTTTTTTCCCTGTGCGTATACAATTGGCAAATAATAGGAAAAAAACCAAACAGATACTCAGTGCTGGAAAGCTGCAGTGAAACAGTCAGTCTCATCCTCTGCTCGATAGGATGGATATAAAGCTGTCTGGAAAGCAAGCACCAGGAGCCCTTAGAAATATATACCCTGTGACTAAGTGGTTCTACTTCAAGAATCTATCTTAAGTGAATAATTAAACTTTGGGGCCCCATACTTGGGCTGTTGTCTTCTTCTTAAGGAAAGAATTGTTATAGTTATAATAAAATTATAGCACAATTTAGTTTTAAATGAATAAGGCAGACTATCCAAATCTTCTCTTATAGTATGGAACACATATATACATATACATACATGCATACATATATTTATGTATATAAAATCATATTGTACACACACACATACATGTCAACCTATATGTATGATCACATGCATATGTTATGTGTGTGTCGTACCTGAACCTATAAAAATATTTAAAAGGAGTATTTATAGTAGCTCTATTAAACAGGCAGAGTTTCAGTTAATTTATGTATTTATCTGTTTTAAATATTTCCAGTATAGGGGCGCCTGGGTGGCGCAGTCGGTTAAGCGTCCGACTTCAGCCAGGTCACGATCTCGCGGTCCGTGAGTTCGAGCCCCGCGTCGGGCTCTGGGCTGATGGCTCAGAGCCTGGAGCCTGTTTCCGATTCTGTGTCTCCCTCTCTCTCTGCCCCTCCCCCGTTCATGCTGTGTCTCTCTCTGTCCCAAAAATAAATAAACGTTGAAAAAAAAATTAAAAAAAAAAAAATAAATAAATATTTCCAGTATAATTAACATACATTGTTACATTAGTTTTAGGTGTACAATATAGTGATTCAACAATTCTATACGTGTCTTCAGTGTTCATCATGATAAGTGTACTCTTAATCCCCTTCAGCTATTTCAGCCATCCCCCCACCTCCTTCCCCTCTGGTAATCACTAGTTCTCCATATTTAAGAGTATGCTTTTTCATTTGTCTTTTTTTTCTTTGTTTTCTTTCCTAAATTCCACATGTGAGTGAAATCGTATGGTATTTGTCTTTCTTTGACCACCTTATTTCATTTAGCATTATACCCTCTAGATCCAACCATGTTGTTGCAGATTGGAAGATTTCAGTTTTTTATAGTTGAGTAATAATCTATTATATATGGATATATGTATATATATCACTTTTTTATACATTCATCTATCAGTGGACACTTGGTTTCCTCCCATACTTCGGATATTGTAAATAATGCTGCAGTAATTATAGGGGTGCATATATCTTTTCAAATTAGTGTTTTCTTATCCTTTGGCTAAATATCCAGTAGTGGAATTACTGGATCCTATGGTAATTATAGATAAATAGATAGATAGATAGATAGATAGATAGATAGATAGATTTTGTTTTGAGGAGACTCCCATGTTTTTCCACAGTGGCTGCACGAGTTTGCATTCCCACTAACGATGCTTGAGGGTTCCTTTTGTTTCCAGTGATTTTGATTTTAGTTGATCTGACAGGTGTGAGGTGATTGTGGTTTTGATTTGCATTTCCCTGATGATAAGTGATGTTGAGCACTGGTTCCCTCAGGTACCCATGTATCCAGCCAGGCTGGGAGGCAGGATAGGGAAATGGCACCTGCCAGCTCCTTTATTCTTGGAGGAGTCTCCCAAAGATCTCTGTCCCTCTAGCACAGGCCCTGAGTTTAGCAAACAACTGTCCCTCCCGTACACCCCAGGAATCTTTCGAACTGCTGTTTCTGTGCTGTATCTCAGTGTGGTTGTTTGTTATGCTGTCATCCTCTGGCTCCCCCAGAGCCAAGCCTGCTGATTTTTACAGTTCCAGGTGTTAACTCTCAATGATTGTAAGAACTTAAGTTAAGCCTCTCTGATTTTCAAAGCCAAATGTTATGGAGATTCATCTCAGTGCAGGTCTCCCATGTATGGGGTGCCTGGTGTGGGATCTTCTCTTCTTTCTTCTCCATGCCTGTGGTATCCCTCCTTCCCGTGGAAAGTCTTGTGGGCCAATTTGGCTCCCAACCATATCACTGCCCTTCTTACCCTCTTCAGTGTGACCTTTTTTTTCTACATTTAGCTGTGGAGAGTCTGTTATGCCAGTCTTCAAGTCATTTCCTGGGTTATTTACACTGATGTGGCTGTCATGTAGGTGTATTCATAGAAGGAGATAAGACTAGGATCCTCCTGCCTCACCACTACTACATTTTTTTTTCAAAAACTCACTGCTTCCCCTTATCCTGCCATTTCCTCCCATTGTCCACCACTTAAACACACAGGGGTGGCACATACCCCAATACACATACTCTCTCTCTCTCTCTCTCTCTCTCTCTCTCTCTCTCTCTCACACACACACACACATACACACACACACACACACACACACACACACACACACACACAAGCAACCAGTACAGCACCTGCTTGTGGTGCAAACACTTCTTTTGTGGGTGCACCACCTTAACCAACACGAATCTAAAAGTAAGGCCAGACACAATCACAGTCATCAGAAAGAGGCAGAGTGGGGGGGAGGTGGGAGAGACAGAGAAAAGTATGTTCTGGGATCAGGCCTTCTGCACCCCTTTACAGCAAGGCCCTAGAAGGTTCCAAGGTCTTTGGTTGGGTTGGGGATGGGGAATAGTTAAGGCTGATAACTGAAGGCATTTCAATTGATGGTGCTCCCCCAATCCCTCACTGTTGCTTTATTGCAATATGCTCTCTATAGAAGCTGTTTTCCTCTCCTACAATCTGCTTGGGCAACCTGTGATATCATCATAAATCATCTTTTTTTGTTTCTTTAAAATATCAGCAGATTTCTTAGGGTTTCTAAATAGCCAAGAGAGTCAAAACCATCTCCCAGTTTGGGCAGAGATGCCTATTTTCTTTCCCAAGATGTCTGACTTCACTTTTATACTTGTTCCATAGGAGTCCTCAGAAGGTTAAAGCTCAGATTGGACCTCTTTGAGAAATGTCCACAGCCCCTACCAAAGTGCTCTGGAATTTCTCTGCAGTCCTGGCCTGTGTAGGACACTCGAGCTCCACTGATCACGGCCCGGCCACAGTGATGGGGTGGACCCCATCACGCAGAACACCAAGTGTAGGGCTTGGAGTACCCAAGCACCCAGTGGTGGCCCATTTTTCTTCATGATTTTTTTCCCAAAATTTCCAAATTAAGCAAATCCTTCAATATGTTGCAAAAGATATTTTTAACATGCTGATAAATGGGAACTTCAGTTCTAATGCCTTTGAAAGAGCAAAGGTAAAAAAAAGAGAGAGAGAGAGAGTTATTAATCTTCCAAAACTGAAATTATGAAATTCAAATGTTGGGTGTGTTTTCCATGTGTCATTAGGGACACCCTCTGGTGGAACAAAAGAACCTGTGGACATAATCAGTTTTGTCAGTTCTCACTCCTTATTCCAAAAGATCTAACATAATTTCCCCAGCCCCCAAAATATGTAGGTACAGAATCTGTCATTTTCCTTTAAATTTACAATTTGTTATCTGGCTTCTCAGTTCATAGTCGCAAAATAAATTGGAAATTTGTGGAATGTGTGTGTGTGTGTGTGTGTGTGTGTGTGTGTGTGTGTGTGTAGGGTGGGGTGAAGGATGTGGAGGGAGTGCTGGGTAACAAAAGAGGCTATGGGGGTACAGTTTTATACAGAAAGAGGACCTAAAAACCATCTTCCCTCTTTTTTCTTCCATTTCAAATATCTGAACAATACAAGTCTGTTCTTGTTTAGAGATTAGTATCACATATCTCAGTGGTCTGTAAGTATGCTGCAATAATTAAGGTTTTTAGTGATATATCTGTGTCACCAATAAATGTTCAGTTTTTTTTCCCTGCAACTCATTTATTCATTAGGAAGCTGAATTTCTTATATTACAAGCATTTCTATGTAGATAAGCGCATTGTGTGCCTTTAGCAAACTGAGGTATAATTTACATTCTGGAGCTCCTTACAGGTTTGGACTAAGTCTGAAACCTCCTGTGAAAGTACAGTCTGGGTTCTTTCCCTAATCTGGGCCTGCTTCCCCTATTCTCTTCCCTCTTTCTTTTGTGGGTGCACTGCCTTAGTAAACCAGCTGTCTATAAATTGTCATGTCAGAGTCTGCTTCTGAGGAACCCAATGCAAAACACTTCCAGAGTGGGAAACGTGACATGGGGGGCCACTTTTAAATAGGGGTACGGCTTACTGGTCTACTTAAATGGGAAACCAGCATCCTGAGTGTAATAGATCTGATGGACTATTTTAACACATGAATTTACCAATAACACAAGCAAAAAGTCATTTAAAGGAATAATTAAGCACATGTTATACAGTGAAGTTTGTGAAGAATAACTAAACAACCTAAATATGGTGGCTTGTTCCAATTCTCTCTCCTACGTTTCTCGTCGTCTGCTTCTGTTCTCTCTGTCCCAGAACGCTCACCTTCATGATTTCATCAACAGGGTTCTGTGCCTCTGCATTTCAGTTGGGTATAGACAATGGGAAGCCTCATTAGGAGACCCTAGGAAGCAAGAAGATGAAGTTAGAGTATTTATTCCCTTGGTTACCTTCCTATGAAGTTTCTTTAGGTGTTAACTTCCGTTCTTGACCAAAATCACATTGATCTCAAGACTGCTGATCCTATCCAATGTTCTGTCCTTCTGACTCCTATTATGTATCTCTGATAGGCTACTGTGTCTGACTTTTGATAGAATTTGCTCCCTTTTTTCCCCTGTGGGTTAGGGATGGTAAAAGCTTCCTACTACCAGTCAGACATCACTACAGTATCCCTCTGGTTTCCCTAAAACTACATTTTTATAAACATTAAAATTGTAACTAAGTATTACTCATATTGCCCATTTTGAGTGTGCCATCCTTTTCCTGTTACAATCTTAATAGAAATATGCATCTAAATTTACAAATATTGTGTAATATTTTCATCATTTTTTATTTTTTTTTAATATTTTTTTTTCAACGTTTATTTATTTTTGGGACAGAGAGAGACAGAGCATGAACGGGGGAGGGGCAGAGAGAGAGGGAGACACAGAATCGGAAACAGGCTCCAGGCTCTGAGCCATCAGCCCAGAGCCCGACGTGGGGCTCGAACTCACGGACCGCGAGATCATGACCTGGCTGAAGTCGGACGCTTAACCGACTGCGCCACCCAGGCGCCCCTGTTCATCATTTTTTAAAAAATTTAACGTTTATTTATTTTTGAGAGAGAGAGAGCACAAGCAGGGGAGGGGTAGAGGGAGGGAGACACAGCATCTGAGGCCGGCTCCAGGCTCTGAACTGTCAGCACAGCTGACCCACGGAGTGCACCATCATGACCTAGGCTGAAGTCCGACACTTAACAGACTGAGCCATCCAGGCGCCCCAAATATGTTCATCATTTTGAATTACTTTCTCTTCTTTCTCTATAACTGGCCTCAAATCCTGTCTAAATGTATCTTCTTTTATCATTTTCAATTATATGTATATGTCCAGTCTCTATGTTTTTTCTTATACAATTTTAAAACAATCTCATACAGATTTGAACAACATGTAACAATATAATTTCTTCTGGTGTCAAGATTGTTTAATCTAATTATGGTCACATTTTTTTTTTAATTCAAATATTAAGGGTCGAGTTTTACTAAATTATATTTCTGGAGCCATAACCAGCACTATTCCTTCTAGACGCTGTTTAATTTGAACAACGCTGATCTTCAAGGATATGTACTCCCCTTCAGTGTGTTCTGTACGGTTGCTATGGTTGCCATTTTTTTTTTTCTGAGAATTACTTTTATCTATATTGCATCTCTAGGGCTATATCAGCTCCATTTAGAAAACTTTCTCATCTCTGCCCCAGAAATAGAAAAGTTTTTATAGTTTTATTTCTTTATGATATATAGAGAAAAAGCGTCCAATTTGTGTAAAATTTAAAAAACATCTTCCAAAAGGGAAAAATCCCTGAAATAAGAAGTGAGTAGATATAGCTGCTTAAAAACATTTAAAGTCCTCCTCATGTGAAGGTTAAAGACACATGTTCTTAGATCCATGAGGTCTTTTCAGGCAATCACAAATATGGTGTAGATCTTTATTTTTATTTTAGAGTTCTATTATGCATAATAAAAATTATATATTGCATTAAGTCATCTCTAATTACAAACCTAAACTACTACTTAGGTTGATTAATATATTCAAAATCTCATTATCTGGGAAAATTTTGACCTAGTTAATCAACACATATTTATTGAACACGTAATATATGTGAAGCACTGGATTTAAAGTAGTAAAATAGAGAAACATCTACTCAGACTTAAAAGGAATTTTATGAAGCCCTGAATTTACTCATTCAATATTCATACATATATTTTATACAGGCACTAGTAAACAAAGAGATTCTTTGCAACTTCTATATCTTTTTCGATTTCAATGTATTATTATTTTCCATGAATCTACTTTATTGTATCGATATTCCCCTTGATACAACATTCCTTGGGTGTGGCTTATTATATTTGGCTTTGTGTCAGGGGCACCTGTCACAGTTCCTATCCCATACATATTTGGTTCAGTATTTTATCTCTTAGTGCTTGAGTAATTCTAATCTATCTCAGGGTAAGAATTGTGCTGCCGGTGTTCCTAACTCAAGCCAGAAAGGGAGAGACATAAAGGAACGTTTCTTAAACAAACACAGGAAAAAAAAAAAAGATAAATCCTAAACATTGCTTTGCTTTGAATTTTTAGGCTCTTTAGAGTCTTATAAATAAGAGAGAAAAATTTAAAAGTAACTAAATGCCTTTAGTATTCCTCCTTCTATTTTTTCAAAAGTAGTAAGTAAATAAATAAAAGAATACATCTACATTTTATTACTTTTGCATATACTTTACTTGCTTTCTGGAACTATATACTGAAGTTTGAAGTTTTCAAATTTATTAGTTTGAAGTCTTCAGTTTATGCCACATTATCAACACACCTCATGTAAAACCTCTCAATTATTTACGTAGTCATTTTTCAATTCATTTTTTTAATATTTACATTCCTAGCTTCATTTGCCTTCCTCCACAATGTAATTGCATATAACACTTATCAAAGAGATTGTGATCAGTAATGAGAAAAAATCTTATAGTGCATTTTCTAAAGAATAAAATTAAATGAATAAAATAATTCAAGAAGGTTTATTGTGTACTTTTAAATAATTCCTAAGCAATTGTTTGAATATTGAAATCTTTAGATTTTATGGAAAACAATATTATGGAATGAACAGAAAGGACAACAGAGATTTTAGGAAAAATAAGAAATTTAAGCTGAATTGTTAAAAGTAGACAAATTTTAGTAAAGTGTGAGGTTTGGGAGGTAGACTAGGAAAATGTGAGACAGTAAAATAGTTGAATAATATATATGGAAATTCTGAAATGTTGATCTGTGAAGTCAAGATAAGCTGAAACAAAACTCAATTTACATTATTTATTTATTTATCTTAATTTTCTTTAAAAAAATTTTTTAATATAAATTCAAATTAGTTAACATACAGTGTAGTCTTGGCTTCAGGAGTAAAACCCAGTGATTCATCTCTTACAAACTCAACCACTCCATTTAAAACAGGCTAAACAAATATCTAATAACTTCTGACATTGGCAAAATAAATGGAATAAAATGTACACACTGAAATGTTTCTCGAAGTTATTGAGGCCATTGTCATTTGTATTGATTATTTGGAGGCACACTGGGCAAAGGTGTGTGTTCATTAGTTTTTCTGAGTACATCCTAACAATAACTATTGGAATCTTCAACAATCTGCGTGCAAAATTGGGTGGTTTATCCAGAAGAGATTACAATTCAGCCTTTGGTTACATAACACATACTCTATACATATCTATTATTTACTTTATCTTTATACACCTAGGTCCGCATTTAACAGGATATGTCCATTTTGAATGAGGCAACCCCAGAGAATATGCTAACTGCTTCTATTCATTATAACATGAGATTTAAACCATCTAAACAGACTTTTGCAAAGGAGGTACTTCTGACTGATGTAATCACTCTTATTTGACTACACACCTGAGATCTATAATTGAAAGAGTAATTTGGAAATTAAAGTGAAAATTTTATTTGGAGAGATTTGTCAGTGTGTTGTGAGTCCAAACTCTACTCACCACATGCTCCACTCTCAAGAAGGAAGGACAGCGAATATTGCCTGCCCTTCCTTTTTTTCTCTCAAGCCTGGTAAGAGAGTCCCTTATAGAGGGAAATTTGTAAACCTTGTGTGGGGTGGAGGAAGGTGTACTGGATTAGGATCTTACAGTGCTTGGAGAAGCTCACTGAGGAGTCAGAAGAACTGAAGAGACACTGAGTGAAGGAAAGCAAGAGGGAGCACAAGAAAGTGAGGATTAATGAGCTCATGAGAAAGGAAGAGAGAGAGAATTTCATTGAATTGAACTGTCGTCAGGGGCCACTTCACAATCAGTGGCCGATGAAGTTTCACACAGATCCACCTTCAGAAGATAGCTGTGCTTGGGCTTAATGTTCTGTGATCAACCCATTAAAACTCTTAATATTGTCTTTGAATCTATGTTTTTAAGTGAAATCCTTAAGACAATGGAGCATGCCCCAAAGATTACGAGCTTCCCATGTGGCCCCATCTCCTAAACTTCCCCCAGATAGATTCTTTGTAGATTCTTCCTCTTAGGTTCTTCCTCTTAGTGCTAAGGACCCCACATGGATCTACTCCCACCCCTGCCCAGCTTCCACTACCACCTTCTGCCTAGAGTGGCATCTGGGTCATATTGGCATAGGGACCCCTGTGTTCTCTCACTGTTGTCTTCCCCAAATGGAGATCTGGACACAGTCACAAAGGTGGTCAAGATTTTCTGCATATGTCCTGTGGCATCTTGGGGTGGGGCATGCCATGGACATTCTGCTCTGGGCAGTCAGCACCACAGCACCTTCAGCTGGAGACCTGAAGGGGTGAGCTTCTCATACATCTTTGATCTAAAAACTTAGCATAACTTCGTGCTGAGATCGCAGTCACTTGGTGATTGCTTGTCTGCCATGGGTAAGTGTGATTGGCCCAGCTCCAACCAGGGTGCTGGCATCTGTCTAGCAGTCTACAGAAGAAGGGACCCAGAAGCCAATTTACTGCTCATCAAGTTGTGGCTAAGAGCCCTGAGTACTAGTGAGAGTTTTCATGCAGCCTCTGAGTATCCCTATGTCTGAGGGAGCTTGACATTAAATAGCAAATAAAAAATATATGACAGCTGGACTGAAAGACTGTGGAAGAAAGGATTTAAATAGTCGATAGATAGACAGATATAGATTTGTCTATCTTTCTAGTTTTTTTAGTTTTATGTTAGTACTGTTAAAAAGAAAAACTGAAGGCTCAAGATGGAGTCACTCATACTAGACCAAGTCATGAAACCAGGGCTTTTAATACCTAATTTAATTGCAATTTCAGCCTTCCCCAGAAAAGTCATCTTAAAAGTGAATCAGCAGTTTTCAGGTCAGCACCAATGAGGAAATCTGTCACATGGGCTCTTTCTATCCCCCAGAGGAACATGAGGTAATCCACCTAACAGGATCTGCTATTCTTCCTCTGAGGGAATGTGACCTTGCCTAAAACTATTCTTTATTTTCTTTTATTGTAACTTTCTTGCCCCACTCTACTTCCTTTTATAAAACCTTCCATTTTGTACAACTCCTTAGAGCTCCATTCTACTTGCTAGATAGGATACTGCTCAATTCATGAATTGCTTAATGAAGGTAATTAGTCTTAAAATTTATTTTGAATTTTATTTTTTAAGAGTACTTTTTCTCCTTCTTTTGGAACAAATGTTACACATTTAAATTACACATTATACTGGACCCCTTATATGGCTTATATCTCCATCAGTTGTAGAGGAAAGGTTGTATGAGTTTTGTTTATTTTCTTTTTTCTGTTCTCGCTGTTTCATTTGCTTGTTTGTGTTTTTCTTTTTTCTTTTCTTTCTTTTTGTTTTTGTTTTGCTATGGTTACCAAATATACATCACATAGCAGAGAATGAGACTACAGGCATTTTAGTCATTCCTATGAGGTTGCTTAGAGAGGGGATTCTCCATCACCCCTTAAAAAATATGATGGCCAAAATGCCAAAGTTCTTAAGTGCTGAGAGAAGAAACGTTAGTGATCACCAGGAAGAAAAATTACACACGTCAGAGGAAGTCTAGCAAATATCCCCGAGGGTGTTTCTAAAAAACTCATAAATAAGCTCCAAAAAAACAGCTTGCTTTTATTATCTGCCAGGCCAAGAATGTGTCAGTTTGGTGACTGCTAAGTCCAGAGGTAACAAAGCCTAATCGCACAAATGCCAGAAAAAGGGGACCTTTTTGCACCGTACGTCTCCTGCTTTACCATCTTTCAACTCAGGAGTCACCAGCAGCAGGCTAGTTAATGAGGAAAGGGAAATAGGAGAACTACACAGGTAAAGAGAGATGAAGGCGCACAGTGACTTTTTCTTCCAAAAGACTTGGCACCAGACTTGAGCTAGACCAGGAGAGAAGATTTCACTTGAAGCTTGGAAATTGGTCATTACCATGGACTCGGTGTATTGATTACATGGAAAATTCTTGTGACTGAAAATGATGACAGGACTTATTACTGAAAGGAGTTGAACGCATTGTTAGATTTGGCCTAGACTTGATCACAGTACCAAGTATCCGAGAGCAAGTTCATAGTGACAATTGAGGAAAGGTGAGGTAGCAAATGTGATTATTTGTTTAACTCACTGTGACATACATCTATGGACTTATCAATTAGCTGTTGTATGCCACATCGAAAGCTCTATTCAAGCAGTGTATGTTTGGGTAAATAATGGATATTAATTTAGTTTCTACACTTAAATTATTTCTAATACTGATAAGATTATTTATAACTGAACCTTAATAGCACATACACATAATTTACCATCTTTGGATTCATCAATGTAAACATAGATTTATAACTTATTTGCAAAATATGCTAAACAATAAATTGCTATTTCTTAAAGTTCTGAAACATTTGGTAACCATAAATATTACACATTAATTTATAACTTCCATTTATCTGTATAAAATAGTCCACTCGTCATTTATCCACAGTGACTTAAATTTCTCAGGCTGTCTCAACTAATATCTATCCCAGGAGAACTAACTCTAAGGAGATGCAAAAAAGAAAGCATTTATTTTTTCCTATTCTCAGGAAGTTTAGTCCCCATTTAAAGAATTTCCAAAATGTACCTGGCAGCTAATCCCATTGCTGACATTGACACTTTTCCACCTGTTTCTCAGACTCTGTAAATATTTCTCTGAATGGGATTTTAGAAATCATTATTCCATCTGAATAAATAACACCCCAAGGCTGTTCAAATATCTAAATATTTTGGGCAAAAACATTTGCAGTAACACTATGTATACACACTCTGTATGCTGATCTGCAGTGGATTTGGTTATTCTAGCCTGGTTATCAACTTTTCAGAAAAGAACATTATTACCAATTTAAAAGAATTTTTTTGATCTATTGGCTATGGGTTTGAGGTTATGTTGCTTCTTAATGTATAAATAAATAAATAAATAAATAAATAAATAAATAAATAAATATTAAAATGATGGTTATATATTTCATAAAATAAAAGGAACTGGCAGAATATTTCCTGAAAAGTAGAATACTCATTCAGAAGGCATCGTCTCTTCAAGTAGCAGACACTGGAGTGGTTATGATAGACATTAATGTTTTAAGTAACATTTAGTAGAATAAGTACTATATTCAGGTGTGCAAAATCTTGGGAAATGTACGAAATTAAGAAAGCATTATGTTCACTAGAAGATACTTGATCAAGACCTTAAAGGGCAAAGATTCCTTAATTAGGATAGAAGAGAAGGACATTGTAAAATATAAGCATGTAAATAAATAAGCCAATGTATAATAAAAATAAATAAACAATCAAATGAGCATCTTGACTTTAGGGAAATTTTGATAACATCAAATGTGTGCATAATGTTTGAGTGTGGGGAAGATACAGAACAGAAATCAAGTTCAGCAACAGACTATCATAGACTTTGTAACAGTTTTCTGCTTTATCATATGAGACAATCGGCTAAATTTTTTTTCCAGCAGATAATTGAAAACATTAGGAAAAAGTGACTGCAGAGATAAAGGAGTGGAAAAAAATTCAGTTAGCTGAATATTGGTAAAGCCTACAAGAAAAGCCACTGTGAAATTACGATATTATGGTTAAGAAGGGATAGATTTGGGAGATATTTGATTGGTGGCATTGACAGGATTTAAAAACTACAGAGAAATGGAAATTGGAGGAGAGTGATGGAGAAAGTTATGATCATGAACAAGATTCCAAATTCTTGTTGACAACTCAGACAATTGAATTAAATAATAAAGAGAAATCCCCAATTCTCACATTATTTAAGATATCCTTAATCTCCTCAAAACTCAGATTTATTTATCATCACCCATTCTCATATTTTCGTCTTTAAAATTTTTTTTTAACATTTATTCTTTTTTGAGAGAGAGAGAGAGAGAGACAAAGCTTGAGCGGGGAAGGGGCAGAGAGAGGGAGACACAGAATCCAAAGCAGGCTCCAGACTCTGAGCTGTCAGCACAGAGCCTGACACAGGGCTCGAACCCACAAACTGAGAGATCATGACCTGAGTAGAAATCAGTCCCTCAACCGACTGAGCCACCCAAGCACCCCTCTCATACTTTCTTCTATTTCAGTTTGTCAGTTGGTTGAAAGGAACATTCTCAGCACCCACCACCAGTTCACAAACCTCTTTCTTTTAGGATTCTCCTCAGCCTCACTTACTACTCAGGAAGAGGCACGCATTGATTCTATCTATCTCTAATCCCTCTACCTACATTTTTGGGTCATTTCTCAGCTTATCTTTCAATTTAATGATTATCTGCTTACTTCTAGATAATTAGTCTCTCTCTTTCTATATATGCCACATTGTCATTTAAACATGTTCATATCTCTCCCCTTTCAAGGCTTCAGAGAGACCCTATTTAGTTTTTGCCTTACCTTGCTATTTCACTTCATAGCCACATTTTTCAACAAGTTGTCTATAATGGTTATCTAAACATTTTTATGAAATCGTTATTTTTCACCTTCTAAAATCTGGTTTCTACTCCCAGAACTAGATTCTAATCCCCACATTACAAAATCCAAAGGATGCATTTTAGTGTGAAGCATTAAACCATTTATGCATATTGCTGTATAGCCTGTCCAATTAAATATATATATATATATATATATATATATATATTTATATATATATTGGCCTAATGACACCAGATATTTTTCTTGAAACCTTGCAGGAAATATTAGTTGGACCTGATATCTGTTCACTATAGTCATTCCTTAAATTTTAGTACTTATTAGTCCAAGCCAATCTTTCTTTCTTTCTTGCTCTATCATTAGATGATGGTGCATGACTTTGCTTTTGAGCCAAAACTGGGCTGGATATTTGTGTTAAGCACACATAGTGTTTTAAATAAAGCATTCATTACTTTTTTGGAGAAGATATTTAACTCTCCAGCATGGATTCTCCACTCCTCTTAAAGGAATATCCCCTAATGTGTAGTGATGACAGAATTCAGTGACCTTCTTACCATCTAGGAAAGCAAAGTGAGTAAACCTACTTTGTACCTGCTTATTACTGACACAGAGATGTTTGCCCTTGGATTGCCCAATCAGACATTCCCTTTTGGAGCTTTAAATCTAGAGTTAGAAAAGTAGAAATGGAACTGAGCTAATGTTCAGTGGTTATTATGTTGGAGATGTTTTAGACAGATTGCTCATGATGCCAAGCTCACTAAAACTCCTTGATTCCTGTCTGCTTTGTAAGCCTGAAACACTCTGTAGTATCCCACCAGTTATGTGAAGATAAATATCATGAAAAAATGCACCTATTGTGGCACATGGATGGCTCAGTCAGTTAGGCGGCTGACTCTTGATTGTGGCTCAGATCATGATCTCATGGACATGGGATCAAGCCCCACGTTGAGCTCTGCACTGGGTCTATAGCCTGCTTGCTATGCTCTCTCTCCCTCTTTCTGCCCCTCCCCGACTCATGCTCATGGGCGCATTCTCTCTTCCTCCCAAAGTAAATAAATAAAAAAATGCACCTTTTTACTTATGACATTCAGAGACCATTTCTTTGCTTGCTACAAGAATTACCATAATATGCAAAGAACAGTGTATTCAAAATGTAGACATTTGGCTTCCATTCCAAATTAGATGATCTAATGATTCCCTAGTGTTGAAGGCCAGCTGGCTCCATGAAGTGAAGCATGTGGTCTCCAGGTCAAAACCTTCTCTACTACTCTTAGATTTGGAAAGCTTTACTTGTTTCTGTTATCCAAACAACCAGGGTAGTATTTGGCTTTGTGAACTGCAATTTACACTTTTCCCCAAGACATCTCATTCATTCTCACTTCTTTGGCTGCCATGTGTGTGTTAGAACTCCAAAATCTAATATATTGTACACAGAACATATTTTTGAGCTTCAGATCTATTTTTACAATTGCCTTTTAGATATCACTTTCAGGGGCTAATATTAAAAATAATAAAAACTGAGATCATCACTCACCCAAAAATATCCCTGCTATTCTTTCTATCTTCACTTGCTGGTTAAAAGTGAACATACACAAAGGTAGGAATCTGGAATGTATCACTGACTTCTTCCTCAATTTTATGCCTAATTAATGATGACAATCTCTCAATTCCATATGCAAATTCTCTCACATATATTTATTCTCCCTCCTGTCCCATCAGCCTGACTCAAGCCAGAATCATTTCTTGTGTGAATATTGCATTTTAACTTCCCATGGAAGCTTGATTTCCAGAAATATGTGTTCTGCATTACACTTAGAGCATTCTTTGAAAATAATGGAAATCTAACTAATACCCCATTACATAACCTCTCTTTTTTAAATTATATCTAAAATTCTTAACATTGGTCAAAGATCCTTATCTCATCTGCCTCATCCTGTCACACCATTTTTAATTTTATACACCCAGATATAATATATTCATACAGTTGGATATTTGTGTACAGAACTCCAACAAATGGTTATAATCTTTATTTCTGAATCACTTGGGACTGAAGAAGTAAATTCAATTTGATTGTAGCATACAGGGTACTATTACAGGTAAAGGAAAAGAGGCTAGTATTTGACCTCAAACTATAGTAAATAGGCACTTAAGAGTATAGGCATACATATTTGAACAGCCAAAAGCTAAAGAGTTTCCAAAGTATTCACTAACCTGAAGAAGTTTAGGAGAGAGAGAATCTTGATATAAATCACTGGGATATTAACTGAGCTAAGATTATGAGCCTTGCAGTGTATAGTACTTGCCTAGGTCCCTGGCATCAAGGAGCCTAAAACGTTAGAGCAGATATGACCAATTACTTAAAAATCTCCAAAGTGTGATGAAGGGTATATGATTTGGAAAAGACAGGTGGCCAAGCATATATCACTTTATTTTTGCCATATAAATTTTGAATATCCACCTATCCAACAGTTTTGGGTATCTTTTCCAAAAGTGTGACTAGAACGAGGGTTTGTAAGGTGATTTTTAGATGCTACATAGCTATGTGCCACCCTAATGACCCCCTTCCATGAACAGTGCCCCCTTCCCCTCCCCCCTCCTCCCTCCCCCCATCTCTTGCATGGACTGAGAGAGGCAGGGGATAGAAAGACCTGAGATCAAAAAAGGTAATAAGGGATGAAAATATTCCAGATATTTTAAGTCATGTTAAGACTTTGGATTTTACCCTGAGTGATATGAGAAACCATTGTGGTTTATTGCAGAATATTGTCATGCTCTAGATTATAAATTTGAAAGAATATTATGGCAGCTATTAATAGTAAGTTGTGGGAACCATGGGGAAGTGATAATGAAGATCTAAGGAGACTGGTGAAAAGGCTGTTCAGATACCTAAGTGAAGGTGATGGTGGCTCTTATGGGGAGTAGCAGTGGATAGAATGAGAAAAATGTGGATCCTGGACATACATACTTTTTCCTTTAGAATAATATATTTTTTAACTTTTTATTTTCTATGCTTCCTAAAAACAAGGACATTTCCTTTAACCAGAGTTGAATAATCAGTCATGAAATTCACTTTGATACTGTACTATTTTTGTATCTGTATATATTTTGGAGGTGGAACCAACAAGATTTCTTGCCTATTAAAGCTGTTTATAAGTAAAAGAGAGGAGTCAGGGATGACTGTAGTGTATTTGCTCTAAACAGATGGAAAGATAGAGTTGACCCGAATGAAAATGGGAAGCCTATGGGTGGAGCAGATTTTGGGTGTGGGGAAAATCAGAAGTACATTGTTGAACATAGAAATTTTAAGAAGTGTCTTAGCATCCCAGTCAGAGATATCAAGTAGGCAGTTTGATATATAAGCCTGTCCGAGACAGGTCTCGAAAGTTGTTTCTGGAAAGGAATTCAGATTAGTCCTTCTGCCTAAGGGAAAAGTGAGATAATGATGAACAAAGATGTAAAGCGACTTAATAATGGGAGATAAAGGCAACTGATTAATTTCATGACAGATGATCTCTATTTTGCCAATTAAATAGTTACAAAATAAATTTTTAGAGTAGGTTTGGTGTAAAAGAAGAATGCTAACTATTTGGAATATCTTATAAATGGAGACAGGAAAAATCACAAGTGTGGACACCTTTAATTTTTCACAAATTCATTAGAAAGAAGAGAGTGGATGGGACGCCTAGGTGGCTCAGTGGGTTGAGCGTCCTACCTCAGCTCAGGTCGTGATCTCACGGCTTGTGAGTTCGAGCCCCGCATCAGGCTCTGTGCTGACAGCCTGGAGCCTGCTTCGGATTCTTCTGCTCCTACCCCACTCACTCTTTCTCTTTCTCTCTCAAAAATAAATAGAAACATTAAAAATCAAAAGAAAAAAAAAGAGAGAGTGGAGGGTAAGAGTAGACAGTCAGAACAGAAGATCCTGGTCAAAGTGATGTACCAATATATACAGGTTGAGTAGAAAAGAAAGGGAAGGATGGAGGAAAATAGAAACATGACAGAAAGAAAGGGAAAAACCAGTTAAGGAACTGGAAGAATACAGTAATATATGAGAATAGAAATAGTGAAACGGAGATATACAGGGATATCCAAGGGATATATTCGGAGAAGTATGGAGCCCTACATTTCAGTAGTAGAACAGTTTAGATTGACAACATTGTCTACATGGGAGAATCAGTTGTGGAAATGGGAGATGAAGTTTGGTGAATTGGAAGATGCTCATTTCAGGAAATAGATTTAAGAATACTTGGCAGGGGCAATACTCAAAAATGAGTAAGCCAATAAGGGGCACAGTTTAGCTTCTGCATGACTAATTTATTTAAAATTTTGTCCTTGATGGAAAAGGGCCTAAAATCATATAACATCTAGTTTCTCATTTTTTCCCTTTTGCTACACCTTTCAGAATATTCTCCCTTATATCTGAAGTGATTTTTCCTCCCTACGCTATTGAAAAATCTTCAGTTTCTATTTATTTTCTTCATCTCCAAGTGAAATTTATTTGTATTCTTTATATCCACTGTGAGTCAATAAATAGAATCAAGTTTCAAGGTACTGTCATCTCACCTAGCAAGTATCTCTTTCAGTAAGACTATAAAAGTGCCTGCCTCTTATCTTTACAAATTTGCATGCATTACATTTACATGATAAGCTGTGGTTCTCTGATAAGTCAACAACCCTCAAAAATTTCCAAATCTTATCAAGGCTCCTTCAGTTATTGAGTCTCCTAACTCTTAAGGAGAAAAGAAAAAATAAATAAAAAAATAAAAAACAAAAAACAAAACAAAGATCTCCTGTTACACTACCAGCTTTACATATCATTGAAAGGATTTCTAATCTGGGTATTTTGTAGAGAAATTGAGTTTTTTAAATCATGCTTTCTTCCCTCTGGTAATCTTAGACTGGTATCTTCATCTGCCATGAGTAAAAGTGCTATTATTTGCTAGCACATCATTAACGTCCAGCAGGAGTATAACAAATTACACCTTTCTCTGCAATTTTACTCTAGCACTATTTTTGTTGTTCAAATGTGTAAAACTGGGCTTCCACTTGGCACAAGAGCACAGAGATATTTTATAACTGTCAAGGTCACTAATACATTTGCAGTTGGGGTTACCATATTATTTTTGGTCTGCTTATAGAACAGGCCAACGAAAGAATCCCCAGTAGAATGTGGGGCAAAATAAGAATATGTGTAGAAATAAGGCATGGCCCATTTGTGAATATAGTTAGTGAGAACAGTGCAATTTAGCCATTTGCCAACATGAGAGTGCTGGAATCCAGCATTGTTAAATTATTCAATTGAAATATTCATAGTAGAGATAAGCAAGGTGAGGTGGGTCATAAGATATTTTTTATGTCCTTGCTGGTTTACAAGGAGTTTTTTTGTTTTTTTAAGGACAAAACTATTGCAGGTAATGAGGGTATACACAAACAATTTATTACATTTTTAATTTCTCCATAGGTCATAAGAAGTAGAAATTGTGAAAATATACCAGGCACAATACCTGAGTTACAATTCATTTTGGAAATATTTAATTATTTACCAGCACTCATCTCCACTCCCTTTTTAAAGTGTTAGATTATAGAAATTTTGTGGGAAACCTAATAAATGTCAACTTTTCTTTTATTGTATTTCAAATTGCTTTCAGATAAATTGCTTCCTTTTATCCTCAGAATAACTATGAGCTAATTAATATTCACCTGCTTTCATTCTCTCTCTAACCCCTTACATGTGGTCCATATGGTTAATCACCAATTCTTATCACTTAATTCAATAATAAGACAACCTGATCTTATTTTTATTCAGAAAATACCCCAACAGCTTCCCTTAATTTTGGAAGCATGAAATCTGGCTGAGGGAGCTTTAGTGCTTCCTGGGAAACCCAACGTATCATGCAAATCTGAACCATGGATAGTCTGTAATATGAAACATATCAAATTTAGATAAAAAGGTATCTGGCCTTCCTAGAAAAGCTTCTAACTGAGATAAGCAACCTCAGTACTTTAGTATAGAATTTATTATATTATTTTGTAACTGCTTGTTTACTTTTCTATCATAAAAATTGCTACTGATTTCTAAAAGGCAGAAAATATGTCATTTAATTCTACATTCTGCCTTGCAAAATTTATGGCACTTTTCTGATACACAAAAAATTTTTGTGTATGCATGATTGGAGCTCTCTCCTCTTCACCCCATGTCTACCAGATATTTTTTTATTATCTGGAGGACCATCATGGGAATTTTGGGATCTTGAGACTTGTAAGGACAGTTAAGAGCCTGGAAGGAAGGTAATGGATTACCATGCTTTAGCACTAGGAAACACTTGCAAAGCTTCATTAATTCTTCCATCTTTTCTCTACTTCGCAACACCATAATTGCCCTGCGTAAGGAATAGTGCCTTCATTAACAAAGACTATACCATATTCACAAGCTTTAGGTGGCAGACATAATGTTCTGAACTGTGCTTATTACTCAAACTTGCTTCCTATGTCTCACATGTCAAATGTGCTAAGATCCTCTATTGTTCAAACTCTTCCTTGCTCATACGAATTTGTATCTATGTTTATTTTGAATATTTCATATTTTATATTTGGATCATATTCTGTGACTCTTGCACAGAGCCCAATTCTTCCTGTTTAGAACATTACACTCCACTTAGTACAAGCTTGAGATTCATTTTTTTTCAACTTTTACAATGATATGTTATAAGCATATTTCATCCCTATATTTTCTCAGTGTTTTAACTTGTATTCCTGATGACTTGTGAGTTGCAGTGTAGAGGTCTATTAAAGGGTCCGTGCATGATTTAGTAAGCAGGATATTTTTCATTTGCAAAATTGCTTGATTCATTTTAAATATATGTTACATTTATAGAAAACATCATGTCATCAAAGGATATTCTGTCAAATATCTTTTAGAAATCACATTGTCGCCACTAGCACTGCCGATTTTTGATATTATTTATATTATTAAAGAATAACAAAGTAAAAATACAAAAACACGATTTTATTTTTAAAAATGTAAGGACTGTAGAAGGGTGCCTGAGTGACTCAGTCGGCTAAGTGTCCCAACCTCAGCTCAGGTCATGATCTCAGTTCAAGCCCACGTCGGACTCTGTGCTGACAGCTCAGAGCCTGGAGCCTGCTTGGACTCTGAGTCTCCCTCTCTCTCTGCCCTTCCCCCATTCGTGCTCTATCTCTGTCTCTGTCTCTCTCTCTCTCAAAAATAAATAAACATTAAAAATTTTTTTTAAAAAATGTAGCGACTGTGGAGATGGTAGATAGATCACTAGTTAAAAGCTATTTAGGCTGAGAAAGACTAATAGGTAAAGGACAGGATTGTTTAAGGTGGTTAAAATATTGTATATGCTACAGTATTGTGGATAAATGACCTTATACATTTAGACCCATACTATACAAAATGAACCTTATTATATGCAGATTTAAAAATTTATTTAGGAGGCTGGAAGATACCAGAATGGAGCATCCAATATGACAAAGCAATCTATGTATATTACGAATATATGAAGCAACATCACTGCATGGGGTAGGGATGGAAAAGATGTTGACCTAAGTAGCTTTGGGAATAAGTGGATTCTGTAAGAATAAAGTCAAAAGGTACTGAACATAAAAAACCCTACTTTAGTGAATAAAATTTTCTATGGGATTTTGGTTAAAAACTCTGAAACATACACATGCACTGTATGTGTATACTAGAACTGAACAATTGAGTAGATGGATGGCAGAGGGTGGGAGCTTGGACATATGGCTGATTATAGGACTGGGGCGGGAAACATATAATATGAACCTGAAGCATCTTGTTATGTCAGGAAGCAGGGATGTGCTCAACAATAGCAATACATAATGATGAGTTTATGTCAAAGGGATAGAAGTGTTAACTGTAAAAAAAGTACCAATTGACAAAGCTAGGAAAACATGAGCAAACAAATTAAATTCAGAATATTAAATTATACCAAGAGTATATAGTTAAGTATTCATGCATCTATACTTACATAAATAAGTGAGGAAAAAAAATACATGGGGCAGAATATAGAAGTCATCCGTGAAGAATTCCAACCAATTTTTGAAGATATTTTATCTTCAAGGAGGTGATACATAACTCCTGTCTACTTAAGTGTGGGCTACACTGAGGGACTTTCTTCCAAAGAGCATCCTATGAAATAGGAAACAAAAAGCACAACTTCACAGTAAAGAAACATAGGTGACCAAGGTTAACATCAACAGTGATAAGTTATGTGGACAGGTTGTACTCTTGATATGATAGTGATACTTGATCTCTGACCCATAACCTACATATAATCTTAAGAAAAATACCAGACAAATCCCAACTGAAGAATACTCTACAAAATATATGACTTTTGAAGTTGTATTTTTCTTGACAGACTGCATTGACACATGAGCTTTTGATCCAATTTAAAAATCTCTTCTTTCATTAGGTTTTATACCGCTGTGTTATCTTCCTCTAGAGAGAAATTATGGGCTGTTCTTTGATGGTTTTCCCCTAAATAGTAGTTTAGATTTAGATATGATTGCTTATATTCAGAATCATCTGCCACATTTTACTTCATGTTTAAAACTCAATTTTTCATCTTACATATTTCTTCATTCTTCCTCACATTCACAGACTTGCTCCTCTTGTTTTTCTATTTCACTATTCTTCTGTTTATTAATTAATGCAACAATTTTTTATTGAATACTCTGTATGCCAGGGGCTTTTCTGTGCAATAAGGAGATAAAAATTAACAAAGAAAACTAATTTTTTGCCATTTGGATTTTATTTCCAATAAGGTCTGGTGGAGATTCAATAACAAGAAAATTAGATTTTGCTATGATTTCAATGACAATAAATGTGATAATTTAAGAATGAGTTAAGGATGTCTGCTTGTCATTCTCTTTCTCCCTCTCCTCTGCCCGTCTCCCACTCTCTCTCTCTCATAATAAATAAATAAACATTAAAAAGGAGAATGAGTTAAAAGTTTGGGATATGAATTGGCTTTAATTTAATTTAAAATAAATTAGAATTATGCAAAAACTTCAGGCATGTGTGCTCCACATGAGATGTTAACCTTCTCCACTTCTGGCTTTACATGTGTCAAAATGTCTGATTTGGTTCAAGAAGGCGTTCAATACAGGGGAAATAAAAAACCACAAGGACACAAAATGAGAGCTACATGACGCATCTGCATAAAGGTGCTATCAGTTTACATATGTGATATTGACACACCTTTTTGACCAATTTCACATTTTCAACCCTTATACCATATAATGGCCACTAATTGCAATTTGTTGCCTAGGTAAATATGTAAATCAATGAATGATAGTCAAAAGAATGAAGAAGAAGCTTCCAATGATATATTAAATCTAATTATTTATAATAAATAAGTGAAAGAGAATCTCAAAGCTAAAATGTATGTACAAATACCAAGTGAAGCTAGGAGAGTTTAGTATGCAGAATGAGTGCAATCAATTTTTACACACTTTTCAGTGGTAGGTTTTAAGTTTCCTATAAACCACTATGGTGATTGGAAGATGACGTAGTAAATAATATTTCTGTTATGAAATCTAGGAACATGTGCCTCTCATAAGTTGTCATAAAATTTCCAATGTTTATTTTAGTTTACCCCATCTTTACAAAGTGTTTCTTATAATGCCCTTTAGATAATGGTGCATAAAATGCTACCAATTATTAGCTCAAAATGTATACTCCTGAATTTTCACAACATAGGATTTTATTTTCCCATTTTGAATTGGCATTTCCACCCAAACTTAAGGGAAATGAGTTGGATTGGTCAATCATTGAAGTTAGGACCTCACACTGAAGACCAGTAAATCCTGATCTTTGAAACACAAAAGCTTTTTAGTAGAAGATTGTCATAAATAACCCATGGACCTTTGAAAATTATTTATGAAAGTTAATATGAATAAATGATTTATTTGATGTTAGAGTTTCTTATTTTTCCCAACAAAGAAATCAAATAAAATATAATATATCCTGGACGTAAAGAAGATGATGGCCCTGTTTAAAGCTTAAAGAATAAAACAGTGGTAGAAGACAGAGCAAGAACAGGACAACAAACATCCTGTTAGGGTAGATTCATATTTTCCCTTAAGTAACTTTTCACAATTTATTAGCTGTTAAAAGCTGTTCTGTGATTCCTGAGCAGAGTGAGTTGCAAACGAAAGAACCCATTTGTAAATGTCTAAGCCTTTTGTCTTTCCATGTTCCATTTTATCATCTTTACTCAAGAAACTGGCACAGTAGTCCTCAGGTCCACTCTTTTCTCTGCAATAAGTGTATGTGAACCACAAAAATAGAGTTAAAATGAATATTTAAAAAATTCAGGATTGAGTATTGCACAAAATCCTCTTTCATTTTTTCTAATATTTATTAGTAAAAATGTCACACAAACATAAAATGTTTAACCAAACATGTTAGTTTTTCAGAATAGACCATACTTCAGTAACCTTTCTCAACATCAGTAAAGGCTTTTTAGGAAAATATATATGATGCAATGTTTATCACATCCCTTTACCTTTACTAGTTAAGAAGTATATCATTTATAATGCTTAGCATGAATAATTGACTCACTATTTCCAATTGTATTGATGAAATAGGCATTTGGGAGGAGAATACTGGAATTCCCTTTTTTCTCCATCCTAAACAATATATGTTTATTTGATAACCAAGTTTGTCATCTAATTAATTTTGTTCACTTACTTGCTAAAATTGAAATTTAAATAAATGAAATTAGAAGTTTTTTGATATTAAGTATGTTGAACTGAATATTATTACAATTATAGACAAGATTCATTTAAGAGTAGTATTCATCATCTTAATAAAAAGGGTAACACATACAAGGACAGTGTAACAAACATTTTTTCAAAGTTGAAATTTAAATTCTATAGTAGAGCTGAAAAATGAGATATTATTTCAAGCTAAGACACTCTAAGTGTGCCCTGTTTAAGACTTAGAATCTGAGCTGCATCATAAAGATATGGTTTATTGGTTCACATTTCATTGCATATAACAGAAATCAATAATTGAAGTGGGCAAGGATATATGTGAACATTAGGAGACTTACAAATTGGAATAGTTTTGGAATAGCTGGAAATATGGGCTCTAGGCTTAAACTTTTAAGACCTATTCTGAATTATCTGAAGTTACCACCTTAATTTCTTAGGAGTTATTGCTTTGTTCCAAAATGATCTGGGTCTACTTTATGTTTCTCCTATTAGTGTCTGCTGTAGAACACATGGAGCCTACTTATCTGCAATAGATACTTTAGGTACAGTTAGATCTGGATCGAAATGAAAAATCTGTTTCCACTGCATTCTAGAACAGATGAAGAACCTTTCCTTCCTGTGGACCTCTTTTTGTTGAGAGTATTAGTGGTCATTGTATGAATGAAGAGCAGTATACTCAAATGTGGTGCATGTTGTCTCTAAAATCCCCAAGAGACTCAGTCTTGTACCATTTTTTAATTAGTTCAGGTCTCCAGGCAAAGCTGTTATTCACCTTGAAGAAGCTATACTAACATGCTCCTAACCTTGCAATACAGACATCTCAGGAGCCTGGGGACATCTTCAAATTTTCATGAGAGATGTGGGCCAAGGTAATGAAGGTCCATGAATACTAATTATGAGCAGAAAGGGAATGTTGAGCTCCGAGCAAAAAATTGTTGTAACTTAAAAAAATTGTTTTAAACATGTGTTTATTTTTGAGAGACAGACAGAGACAGAGCAGCACATTAGCAAGGGAGGAACAGAGAGAGAGAGGGAGACACAGAACCCAAAGCAGGCCCCAGGCTCTGAGCTGTCAGCACAGAGCCCGATGCAGGGCTCGAACCCACGAACTGTGAGATGATTACTGAGATGAAGTCGGCGCTTAACTAAGCCATCCAGGCAACCCTCAAAAATTGGTACAACTTTGAAGGGACTCTGCTGTGCTTGTCAGGGGAATGCAAAGCACTTCTGCTTTTTTCAGGTTTTTGTTTTTGTTTTTTTTTTGCATTTACAAAATCCTTGGTTATTTAACAGATACCAGGGATGTGTTGATTTATCTCTTTGTCCCATCATATAGTCTATATCTGAAACATCAGTTGCAATTGGAATCATGGCCCCATTCAGTTTACAATAATTCACTGTAATCCTTTAAGATGCATCTGTCTTTGGGAAAATCACAAAAGGATAATTGAGAAAGTAAAAGAAATCTCTTACTTTGGCTTCTTTCAAATATGTAAGGTGCTAATAAACACTACTATTTCTATAGGTCTTTACTGTACTGTTCGATAGTGAAGTCTCACCCCCAAATTTTCCGCCTTGGTTTTTCTCTTCCTTTTTTTAAAGTAGGCTTCATGCCCAGGGCGGAGTCTACTGCTGGGCTTGAACTGACTGAGCCACGCAAGTGCCCCTCCCCTTGGCTTTTCTATATTTACCTTCCCAGTTAAAACATAGTGATTTAGTATAAGAGGCTGAGGGGGTCTGCAATGTGAAGCAAAATATACAAAAGTAATATTAGAGAAAATAACCATAAAAAATCTGTTCACTTGTTCCACATATTCATAATAAAATTTCCAGTGCTATAGAACAGAAAAAAAGCCAAAGAAATAAATTATTAAAAATCATAGAAGAATTTTTCTCAATCAGATTATAGTCATCAGTCTTCTGCTTGAGATGACCAGTGGAGTACCAAACTAGCTCTAGAATTAACCTAGAGAGAGATATGTTTTGCTAAATTATCAGAATCCTAAATATATATATATATATAAAAAAAAAAAAGACTGTAACATCATCCGGATGGAAAAAATGGTTGGGTTACAAAAGAAGAAATATTACATGGACATTAGTCTTATATATGTATGATTATAAACTGGAATATAATTAAGTGTCTTAAATTTCCAAAAGAAAATAATTTTTTACCCCAAATTTTAATTAAAAATATATATAAATACATTTTTAATTAAAATATAAGTATGGTGTGAGAAATAAAATCTAGTATAAAAGAAAGAATAAAGACAATTTTTTTAGACAATGATTGGTACATTCTTCCATGAGAAAAAAAATTGAAAAAAAGTTGGAATTTCCTGCAACCACTAAGCTAAGGACATATCTCAATCACAGAAAGAAAGGATGTTTTGCATTCAGATATAATCTTAAAAAATATTTGTCTACCATTTTCCCATTCATTTTCTATTGTTCGCTTATTTTCTTTTTTTTGTTGTTCTGCTTTCCCATTTTCCATAGGATTAATTTGAATACTCTTGAGATTCCCTTTTAAATCTCCAGAGTTTTGAAGCTATGATCAGTGTGGCTCTAAATATTACAATATGTATCCTTAATATTCTCAAGGTTGTCCTTCACATTAGAGTATCACTTTACATATTATGTAAAAAATATAATTCCTTTTATCCCTACCCATTCTTGGTGTAATTGTCATAGATTGCTTATATAACTTATAAATTCTACTTTGAAAACTTTGTTTTTCCTCTGTGAAGTATCCTTTTTTTTTCCATTGTATTTTTTTTAGATATTCTTTTTTATTATTTTTTACATTTAATTTGTTTTTTTTTAATTTACATCCCAGTTAGTTAGCATACAGTACAACAATGATTTCAGGAGTAGATTCTTTAATGTTCCTAAACCCATTTAGCCCATCCCCCCTCCCACAATCCCTCCAGTAACCTGTTTGTTCTCCATATTTAAGAGTATATTATGTTTTGTCCCCCTCCCTGTTTTTATGTTATTTTTGCTTCCCTTCCCTTATGTTCATCTGTTTGGTATCTTAAAGTCCTCGGGGTGCCTGGGTGGCTCAGTCAGTTAAGCGTCCCACTTCGGCTCAGGTCATGGTATCATAGTTTGTGAGTTCAAGCCCCGCATCGGGCTCTGTGCTGACAGCTCGGAGCCTGGAGCCTGCTTTGGATTCTGCATCCCTCTCTCTCTGCCCCTCCCCCACTCACACTGTGTCTCTCTCTCTGCCTCTCAAAAATAAAGAAACGTAATAAAAAAATTTAAAGTCCTCATATGAGTGAAGTCATATGATTTTTGTCTTTCTCTGACTGACTAATTTCACTTAGCATAATACCCTGTAGTTCCATCCACATAGTTGCAAATGGCAAGATTTCATTCTTTTTGATTGCCAAGTAATACTCCATTGTGTATATATATCTCTTTATCCATTCATCCATCGATGGACATTTGGGCTCTTTCCATACTTTGGCTATTAACGATAGTGCTGCTATAAACATCGGGGTGTATGTGTCCCTTTGAAACACTGTATCCCTTGGATAAATACCTACTAGTGCAATTGCTGAGTCGTAGGGTGGTTCTATTTTTAGTTTTCTGAGCAACCTCCATACTGTTTTCCAGAGTGACTGCACCAGCCTGCATTCCCACCAACAATGCAAAAGAGATCATCTTTCTCCGCATCCTCGCCAACATATGTTGTTGCCTGAGTTGTTACTGTTAGCCATTCTGACAGGTGAGAGATGGTATCTCATTGTGGTTTTGATTTGTTTTTCCCTGATGATGAGTGATGTGGAGCATTTTTTCGTGTGTCGGTTGGCCATCTGGATATCTTCTTTGGAGAAGTGTCTATTCATGCCTTTTTCCCATTTCTTCACTGGATTATTTGCTTTTTGGGTGTTGAGTTTGATAAGTTCTTTATTGATTTTGGATACTTACCCTTTATCTGATATGTCATTTGCAAATATCTTCTCCCATTCTTTCAGTTGCCTTTTAGTTTTGCTGATTGTTTCCTTTGCTGTGCAGAAGCTTTTTATTTTGATGAGGTCCCAGTGGTTCATTTTTGCTTTTGTTTCCCTTGCCTCTGGAAATGTGTTGAGTAAGAGGTTGCTGAGGCCAAGGTCAAAGAGGTTTTTGCCTGCTTCCTCCTGGAGGATTTTGATGGCTTCCTGTCTTACATGTAGGTATTTCATCCATTTTGAGCTTATTTTTGTGTATGGTGTAAGAAAGTGGTCCAGGTTCATTCTTTTGCATGTCGCTGCCCAGTTTTCCCAGCACCACTTGCTGAAGAGACTGTATTTATTCCATTGAATATTCTTTCCTGCTTTGCCAAAAATTAGTTGGCCACACATTTGTGGGTCCATTTCTGCGTTCTCTATTCTGTTTCATTGATCTGAGTGTCTGTTTTTATGTCGGTTGAACTATCCTTTATTGATACTAATATTGAAATAATATTTACAATATGTTTACTAATTTCATTATTTTTAAAAGAAATTTAAATCAAGTTTATTTACTTATTTTGAGAGAGAGAGTGAGCAGGGAATGGGCAGAGAAAGAGGGAGAGAGAATCCCAAGCACTGTTCATTGTTGTCAGCATAGAGCCCGATAGAGGGCTCGAACTCATGAAACCATGAGATCATGACCTGAGCCTAAACCAAGAGTCACATGCTTAACCAGCTGAGCCCCCAGGTACCTGTAGTTCCATTTCTTTTCATTCCTTCATAGATCTAAGTTTTTTGGAACTATAAATTCCCCTGTAGAACTTTGCAAATAAGAATATATTTTCCCTCTGAAGTTTTTCTTAATTGGTAGAAGTACTATCAAGATTCCCAGGCAGATCTACCCACTATAACTAAACAGATTGCTTCCAAAATGTACTTCTTTTGTGTCTTGTATCTTGATTCACCTTTCTTGGCTCCAGTAATAAATCTAACCAGGCAGGGAAGATCATTTATTCTTGTTGACTGCTTCTGACTGTTTTGTTTTTCAGCCAAGTCTGATTCCATTTTGTAAATGAGCATCATTTTGTTTCCTCTTTAGCAGCAACATTGGGAGGTTGGCTTTGATTATATTATCTGACCATATGGTCTTTTTCAAGTGACAGAAAACACTGGTTGTATCTTTGTGTTTATCCCTTGTGTTTGCTTGTGTTGAGGACTCTGTTATCTTTTGATTTCTAGTAACTATTCACTTTGCCAATAGATCATAACAATATGGTTTTAAAAGATAGATGACTGGTCTCTAATGCAAAGATGACAAAGTGCTCATAATACATATTAAATCATTAATTATGTATAATCTGATTATTAGATAAAACCTTTTAAGTTGGTGTTGTTTTCACATTCTGTGAACTTGAATCACTTTTTAAAAATTAACCGACTGTGGCTCATTTGGTTAGGCATCTAACTTTGGCCTAGGTCATGGTCTCACGGTTTGTGAGTTCAAGTCCCACATTGGTCTCTGTGCTGACAGCTTGGACCCTGGAGCCTGCTTCAGATTCTGGGTGTGTCTCTCTCTCTGCCCCTCCCCTGCTTTCTCTCTGTCTCTGTCTCTGTCCCTCAAAAATAAATAAACATTAAAAAATTTTTTTTTATTTTTCACTCAAATGAAAATCAGTTCTTTCTTCAAGGGACGTCTCAAGATTATTCATGTCTACCTGACCATCCCTACCTGAAAATGATGCAGCTGATTCCTGATTTCGTTTGAAATACAGCAAATTGTTCCTTGTATTCACATTTGACCAATGGGCAAACTTACTGGTTTCCTATGTTTCTTTGTGGTACAGGTGTATACTAATTTTTGAAACACTTTTTCCTCTTCAAAAAGAACATAATTAGCATTTACAAGCTTGCTTCTCATTGTAGCCCTTTGTGTGTATGACTGGCTCCTTTTAAGACTTTTGGATATTAATCAGTCATATAAATATTTCATTTGTACTATGGAGTTATCTAATTGGAAACACATCTACCATAAAAAGGGTGAAATGTATACAAAGTTTTAAAAATTAGAACCATTTTTGCATGGTTTGGGGAGCAGAGAGCTCTGACTTAAACAACAACAAAAGGCTTTTATTGGTTGGTATGAAAATCGTATGAATGAGTTTGAATTAGTGTCAGAATTTAATGCACATGAAATGAAAAAGAGTACTTCTGGCTTATAAAGAGCTCTTTGCCTTTCTTAGATATCAGAAGGGTCCTATTTGCATGTTTTTGCTCATTTCTCTTGGAAAAAAACAAGACAGCCACACAGAAATACACAATGTCTAGGCAAGATGTTTGCAATAACTCTTTGTCTGTAAAAATTATTAAACTTTATCTTGACCCACAATCTCTAGACTAGTGCTTTTGCAAAAAACACAAATGAAATAGGAAGATATATCCTCTGACCCTAAACCTCTTATCTTGAATTTCTCTGGCTTTTAAGCTCTGTACACAGTGAAATGCCTACTCAGGGCTTAGTCCCAGATAAAATGGACTATGAACCACAGAGAATAGCCATCTTCAAACTTCTAGCTTACCTGAGTAGTTCATACGATTTGGTGGATGTGTGTGTGTGAGTGTGTGTGTGTGTGAAATATTTTTTTTAGGACTTCAGCTTTATTGTAATCATCATTACCATTATTAATAGTATAACTCATTGGGATATTTTCTGACTAAACAACAGTACAACTGAAAAGGTAATGGTGCAGCTCATAAGAATCGATCTTGGGGCGCCTGGGTGGCGCACTCGGTTAAGCGTCCAACTTCAGCCAGGTCACGATCTCGCGGTCTGTGAGTTCGAGCCCCGCGCCGTGCTCTGGGCTGATGGCTCAGAGCCTGGAGCCTGTTTCCGATTCTGTGTCTCCCTCTCTCCCTGCCCCTCCCCCGTTCATGCTCTGTCTCTCTCTGTCCCAAAAATAAATAAACGTTGAAAAAAAAATTAAAAAAAAAAAAGAATCGATCTTAAAAATTCTTATCATAGGAAAAATTCTAAGTATTTAAGGAGGTAGATGTTAACTAAAATTGTGGTAATGATTTCACAATATGTACATATATAAATGATTATGTTTTATGCCTTGGAGTAATACAATGTTATAGATAAATTATATATTGATAAAACTGGAAAAAATGTAAGGGTAGATATGTCTCCCTCCAAATCACTGCTTAAACATTCAACCTGCCCATACATGGCCTTAGCTTGATTCTTGAAGCTGTCTAGAGTCAGAATCTCTATAAAATTCCCAACTGTTTAGACAAAAGTCTCACAAGACAGAACAATTCTTATCCAGAGGTAGGCTGAAGAATTTTCAGATACTTCAGGTGTACCAAGTTGGGAGCTTGTTTCAAAATACCAGTTTCAGTCTAGTTGGTGAATAAACTTGGCACAGAAGTATAACACACATGTATAAACTTTTGGTATTCCAGGGGGCAGGAACCCAACTGGAGGGATCTAATGGGTACATTCAATCAATTCCAAGTCATTCTATAAGAAAGGAATTGTAAGGAAGCATAGTAGTTTGAGTAATTTGGAGATCCCTGGCCCCCCCAAAAAAAATTGCATTAAGCCATAAATAATGCAATTATAAAAAAATATTTCTTTTCTTACTGTCTTATGGAATATGCTATTTTCTAATGTGAAATAGAAGGGTTGCCTGGGTGGCTCACTCAGTTAAGCAGCTGACTCTTGATTTTGCCTCAGGTCAGGATCTCATGGCTCATGAGATCAAGCCCTGCATCAGGCTCCACACTGAATGCTTGGGATTTTCTCTCTCCCTGTCTCTCTGCCCCTTCTATGCATATGTGCATGTTTGCACGCATGCTTTCTCTCTCTCAAAATAAATAGACAAACTTAAAAAAGAGAAGAAAAACCTCCCAGCATTTTGGCCCAACATGCTGAACCTAAAATGCTAACTTTGCCATTTATTAATAATTTTTTAATGCTTATTTATTTTGAGAGAGACAGACAGGGAACAAATGGGAGACACAGACGGGGAGACACAGAATCCAAATCAGCCTCCAGGCTCTGAGCTGTCAGCACAGAGCCTGACATGGGGCTTGAACCCACAAGCTGTGAAATCATGACCTGAGTTCATGTCGGACGCTCAACAGACTGAGCCACCCAGGCACCCCTAATTTTGTCATTTTGTAAAGAAAATTAATACTGGATCATTAAAAACTATGTGGTTATACCTCCTGCCCCACATTGTAGTAACATCACAACATGATTTCAGTAATGCATTTTGGAATGAAAGAAGTCCTGAGATTGAGGGAGAATACAATATGGCCAAGTTAGAGCCTTCTGGCTTTCTTCAGGAAGCTTTTTGTTGAAGTATCAGTTAGGATTTTGAGTATATAAGAGGGATTGTCAGAATTTGAAGCTTAGCAGAACTTTCTGTAACATGACCAAAAACCATTACAGACTTAACCTCTGCAGGGGATAATTTAATTGTTGACAGGCCTGGGTCATTTAATTTTTGGTATGTCCACAGTCTAGAACCTACACTTAGCAACTCATTAGTGGAGTAGTACATGTTCCTTTGGTCTCCATATTTCATGAAAAATTGGAAGCTGGATCCAGAGACTTGATCAGATTCAGACTTAATGACAAGACTATTGGCAGTATTTTGCTCTTTTACCTGACAGTATATAATGGTTGTGTTTCTTTGTTATGATATTTAACAGTCACCAATGCTCACATTTAGGTCCTTGAGTTCATTAATACATTGTTTTTGCTTTTAGTTTGAGCAATATTATAAGAGGGTGGTTCTTTTCTTCTATTATTCAGTTATCTTTCTGTTATTTAGTGGTACAATTGATATAGGAAAAAGAGAAAAATCTTTGACTTTTCTTCTCTCTGATTTATCAACTTGTCTAAATAATGAATTGGTCTCTTGTTATCTCAGAAGGTGCCCAGTTGGTTTTTATTTCTTGCAATATCATTACAAACTCATGAGTTTAAACACATTTGATGAGTTTCAATTCATTGAAGTTATTATTAAAGTTCAAATTACTTATTTAGACCAGTGGGAGTCACTTTACTTTGACTTCTAAATCCTTTGGAAATGCCTATAGAGTTTGATAAGTTTGATAACATCTTTATTTTCTGTTCTATTTGCACTCTAAGAATGTTCATTACTATAGGGTCTGTCATTAAAAACTTCTGGATTTTTTAAATTTTAAAACTCCAAAAATCATGATTTTTAAAATTTTTACAAATAAATAGTAACATGCAATGAATAAGGTTCACAAATCTGAATACCTTTAATCTTTTTGGAATACCTAATTATACTCACCTGATTATTTTTGACATTAACTTCGGGGTGGGGGAATGGAACTGCAGTATAATATCTTGTTCTGTGCTAAAACTGTTCTGTGCTAAAATTCTCATAGTTTTTACCAATTCTCTCATAACTCAGTCATATTGATGTATTTTATTTGATATAAATAAACTCCTTTGTGGAGGTAGGAATGGATATCAGTTTTAAAAGAAAATTTAATATTAATACTTTAGTACTAATACTTTTTTATTTTTTATTTTTTTACATTTATTTATTTTTGAAAGATAGAGTGAGACAGAGTGCAAGTGGAGGAGGGGCTGAGAGAGAAGGAGACACAGAATCTGAAGCAGGCTCCAGGCTCTGAGCAAGCATTCAGCACAGAGCCCGATGCGGGTCTCGAACCCACGAACCGTGAAATCATGTCCTGAGCCAAACGAAGTCGGACACTTAACCGACTGAGCCACCCAGGTGCCCCCTAATACGTTTTTTAAAAAGCCGAGTCTTCTATGGCTTTAGAAAACATGCTTTTCCAAAACACAAATGTAGTTCAAACTTATAATTCATTCAGATACAGTAGAAATCTGGAAAGTATAGCATCTATTCTATTAAGTGTGGTAGTTAAAGGGTAGAATAACAGTCATAATGTTCTTGTTCACATCATTTGGTTAAAATAAAACGTTTTCCATTTTCCTGGAATTCAAATTGATATAAACCTAGCTGTGTCAAAAAACCAGTTCAATTTCATGAATTCTTTCATCAAAATTCAAAACCATTTGCATTGAAGAAGACAAATGTGCATTTAGTCACACAGTTGTTTGGAACACTTTAAAATAATTGAAAGACCAAGAAGATTAACCATCTCTAAATGTGGTTAGAATTTTCAAATTATTAAAAATCAAAATAAAGATATATAGAAACACAATGAACTAGTGACGCCTGGGTGGCGCAGTCGGTTAAGCGTCCGACTTCAGCCAGGTCACGATCTCGCGGTCCGGGAGTTCGAGCCCCGCGTCGGGCTCTGGGCTGATGGCTCAGAGCCTGGAGCCTGTTTCAGATTCTGTGTCTCCCTCTCTCTCTGCCCCTCCCCCGTTCATGCTCTGTCTGTCTCTGTCCCAAAAATAAATAAACGTTGAAAAAAAAATTAAAAAAAAAAAAAAGAAACACAATGAACTAAGAAAGGGCAGGAAAATTACACAAGACAGTGTAATCTTGAGCATGTGAAAGAATGTTTGTAAATTTGGTGAGAGTGGAAAATCAGAGGTAGAGATAGGTGATTTAGAGAATTTCAATCATGGGTGGGTTGTAATGACTGCAGTTATTGTCCAGCTATCCGCAACTGAAACATGAAAAGGAAAGGAAATGGGGAGAGAACAGAAACCTTGACAAGAAGTAAATGGAAACTTTTATTTACAGCAAATTGTCAAAATGTAAATGAATGTAGCAAACAAAAAAAATATATTGGTAGGGAATGTAGTAGTATCTTTTAAAGAATCTAAATTGTGGGTATATAGATCAGAAAATAAGAGAGTAAATGGAAAGGAAGACAAGGAAAATGGTGATAAATTGTAGCCAGCCCAATGATAGCCCTTCTAGCAAATACTTGAATGGTGATTGTTGGGCAACGGGGGTGGTATAATAGCCACTTTGCTTTCTATTTCCTCTCCTTTTTATTCCTTTTCTCATATCTATACATAAATACAGTCATGTTAAAAAATGCTGATATGCAGTGACCCAGCAATCTCCCTGTAAATACTGAAATTACTGTGATTTGTTTCCAAATAGATTGGCTAAAACTCAGTGGTAATTTAACAAATGGTTTTAAACACTTTTGTGTAGTTTCAAGAAGTATCTATTTTGCTCTGAGGGAGAAAAAAAATTGTTTCAACTTGTCTATGGTCAAATTGATTGTCAACTTTCCCACACGGTTGTTAGTTTATAAATAAAGCCAAATATTGTACATTCAGTTAGCACAACTCTCACCCTAGGAGAAAAGTCTGTAAGTGGAAAAACAGGTACTTCTCTGCTATACAAGGGAAAGTTTTAAGATGTGCAGTCGTACTGTAATTCCCCAAAGAAACCTGCCTTTTTGAATAAACATAAAACCTATAATGGGTATGGATTATATTATTAGGAACTCTTCTAACTGATGTGATTGAAAGGGTTGGTACACATACTAAATGATTATTAAATGATTCAAATACCAAATCCATACATATTTTGTTATTAAACAACTGCTATCTCCATATCCTGAATTCCCATGCCTTTGCTTTTTTATTATATGATTGCGGAAAAAGATTTTCTATAAATTCTACCAAATAGGCACAATCAAAAGATAAAAACCCTTGGAATGTGGTTTTAATTTAAAGGCAACTGAATATAGGATTTAATTGTTTTGTGTCAAGTGGTTCATTTCAGAAAGAACAGATAATAATAACAGCTAGTAAATGTATTGGCTTTGCTGCCAGTCAAGTTGTTTTATATTTTAAACAGTTTTATTGAGACATAATTCACAGATCATACAATTCACCCACTGAAAGTGCGTAATGCAATGGCTTTATCATATTCAAAGATATATGCAACCACCATTGAGTCAATTTTAGAACATTTTTATTACCACATAAAGAAAACCCATACCTTTTGACTATCATCTCTTTATCCCTCCATTCCCTGTCCTCTATCCTGAGGAACTATTTTGTGCCATTTCCTCTGTAGATTTGCCTATTCTGGATAATTCATATAAAAAAATAATATAATATGTGTTTTTTTGTGTGTGTGGCTAGTTTCTATCACTTAGCATATTTTCAAGGTCCATCATGTTGTAATATATCTCAGTATTTCATTCCTTTTTTATGATTAAATAATATTATATTGTGTGTCTATACCACTTTGTTTATTCATCCATTTATTGATGGACATTGAATTGGTTTCCACCTTTTAGTTATTATAAATAATGCTGCTGTAAAAATTCATGCACACCTTTTGGGTGGGCATGTTTTCATTTTTCTTGGGTGTGGTATAGGGAGGGAAAACCGTCTCTTTGCCTGACTGCTTAGCTCAGAAATCAGTCTTCTCCTGCCCTTGAACTGGGACTTAAGACTCCTGGTTCTCAGGTCTTTGGACACAGATTGTAATTTACTTTTATTTGTTCTCCTGGTTCTCAGGCTTTGGGACTCAGACTGGAAGTACACTACCAGCTTTCCTGGGTCTCCAGCTTGTAAATGGTATATTGTGGTACTTCTTAGCCTCCATAATCATGTGAGCCAATCCTTAGATAGATAGATAGATAGATAGATAGATAGATAGATAGATCTCCGATTGGTTCTGTTTCTCTGAAGAACCCTCATATACCCAGGCACTGTGGCTCCAGGATTTGTGATATTAACTAACATAATAGGCAACCTCACGCTTTAAGTTTTGCAAAATTTTCCTTCTTCCATCATTATATTTGAAGATAGGCTAACGTGAGATAGTGTAGCATAACAGAAAAGCTACAGATTTTTGTAATCAGATGTACCAGGAAACAACTCCTAGATTTGTCCCTCAGTATTATGTGTAAGCAAGTAAATAACTGCAATTGATATAATTATAAAATGGTGAAAATTATCATCTCTCATTAAGATTCTACTGAGACATATACTAGTATATCATATATAATGTGGTACTTTTGTCCCAAGGATGTAGTGTTTGTGGACATAGCTCCAAACCAAGTACTAAATAAACCCTTTTGACAAGATGTGTCAGAAGATTTATGATTTAAAGATTCAGTTGGCAGGAAGGATTTTGTCATATATTGACAGCCAAGAGTACTTGATGAAGTGTCAGTTTACGGAAATTCGGTGACCAGGTATTCACTGTATTTCTGCTGCTTAAAAGCTTTCAGTAACTTCTCTCCATTTATATACTTTGAGAGCCAGTAGGCATTACCACTGATTTCAATAAATAATCTATAAATTATTTTACCAGACATATTTCAAACTGTGCAGTGGATAATAAAACTCCATTTTTAAGTCTCAGTTTTGTAATGTAGGACCTGCCCTTAGAAGATAAGGTGGCAAAATGAACTAAACACTAGTCAACATGAAGTGATACAATTCTAAGAAAAGCTGTTCTGGTTCAGGGATTGCTACCTATATTACTCTATTATCTTTTTTTTCTTTTCTACATTGGACCCATTCAGTATCTAGGATTCATTGTCTTACGAGTTAACAAGAACTGTGGCTGCATACAAATTTTGGTAACCGTGATAAATATGGAAGAAAAGATAACGATCCTGTATTTATAATGATGTGGCCAATCTTTGCATTTAAGCATGCTCATGCACACATGATTTTCTTACTAATATAAAGAGTGAAACTCTGGTATTCTTTTATTTTAAAACAATCAGTTTTCTACACTGTTAAATACTGATCTATCTATACACTTTCAAAGCATTCATCATTCATTATCAAGAGAGTTTTTTATTTTATTTTTTTTTTTTACTAAAGCTAAATTAAATTGAGGGGAAATGAAGCAAAACTGTTCTTTTGTGATTCAATTGCATCAATTAATTTATGCAATGCATTGCAGCCAAGGAGGTATCTATTTCAAGAGAAAATCAATTCAAATAGTCCTTTATTTCTACAATTATATTTTTTTCTCTAAACCTATCAGATTGATAGTGTATACTTGGCATGTCTTAATGCAAAGACAAAGCAGCTCAACGTATTTGCTTTTTGAACATATGCATAAAGCTGAATTTAATCCAGAGAATGTTGAACTCTCTAGAGGACAGGACTGATACTAAATTAGAAATTGATAAAACGATTTTTTAACTGTAGCCACTTAAAAAAATACGACTTCACTTTTCTGGTAAAAAGGGTCTAGTGTGTATAAGCATAGTCCTAGTTTTTTTGCTGATTAGATTCACTGATTAAGTTTCTCTGCCTGATTAGCTTTGCTGGGCTAAATGTAGGTCAAACCTGCACTAGAAGAACTTGTAGAATTTAACTATTATTCTAATGCAATTCATCTATAGGGCATTATTTTATGTTCCAGAGCACGAATACCTTGAAATTATCAGAAGTAGCTATGGTTACAAAATGGTGATGAATGCTAGGAACTGAAATTCCCATAACGACATGACCCAAACAAACAAATTTCAATTTACAGAATCTCCAATGCCAGCATAGTTCAACAGGCATAATCAGTTGGTTTTGAATAACTATGCTAAGGGGAGTGCCTGTCTACTTGCTAGATGGGGGCTTGCTATCCCATTCATGAATCATTTAATAAAGCCAATTAGATCTTCAAATTTACTTGGTTGAATTTTGTTGTTTAATAGATTTGGTGGCAGCAACAAATTCCGAAGCAGACATCCAGCATCATATGGAGGAAAACGAGAAACATAAGTGTGGTACCTGCAAATCTTTGAATTCACGTTCTCGAAGCTTCCAGGGACCCTGAGTAAGCCCCTCTCTGTCTGAGCTCTGCTCTGTTTTGTGTTTGGGTTCCCTGTCCAAATGGCTTTCCTTTAAGCTGGTCCTCCTAAGCTGGCGGAAGGTTTTGCTCAGAGCCAAGCCCCTAGCCTTTCATACCACAATTACCCAGGTAGTAAACCTCATATGAGTTTCTCTGGGAATTGGTTGTGGTGTGTACAGGGCCCTCTTTGGCCAGGACACGGTACTGCTAATATATTAAGGTGAATGTTAATCTTTCTTATTTTGTGTAAATAAAAGCTATTGCTAGTGGGCTTTGGAAGCCAAAAAGCTGCAAAAAATGGTGGGCATGGGTTGAACATTTAAAAGCTTTTAGAGCACTCACCACCTCAAGAATACTCCCATGATAAGTATAAGTTGGTCATGGAACAGGATATATCGATACTAGGTTACCCAGCAACCTCAAGAAAACTTCTTTGCACTGTGGAACACTGTAAAACATGGACAATTCCTCAATCTGCAGCACATCCCTTTTAGGTGTTTATTGGGCTCTGAGAAATCCAAAGTTTTAGCTAATGAGATCCTTAAATTCGAAAGAGGCAAGTCGGCTACCTTCCTGTACACTTGCTTATTTTTTGTCTAATAACCATGGTCCCAGAAGTTGGCAGACATCTAGCAAGATGAAAAAGAATATTAAAAATAACCTAAAATTTGGGGTGTCTGGGTTGCTCAGTCGATTGAGCGTCCACCTTTGGCTCAGGTCAGATTCTCACAGTCAGTGAGTTCGAGCTCTGGGTCAGGCTCTGTGCTAACAGCTCAGAGCCTGGAGCCTGCTTCAGATATTGTCTCCCCCTCTCTCTGCCTCTCCCCTGCTCACGCTCTGTCCTCTCTGTCTCTTCAAAATGAATAAATGTTTTAAAAAGTTAAAAAATAATAAATAATGTAGAATTATAGTGACCATTATGAGAAATGTTCCAATTAGCCAAAAAATTATTTAAGAGGTACACTTGAAAGTAAGAGTTCCAAAATTAATTAAACAGAGCAGGATGTCTATTTTACTTTGAATGCAGAAGCTTACAAAAACCTTCAAGGTTCCAAATAGTCTTGTTGAAAGTTTTGTTACAAAAGGCTAATAAAAAACACAAGAGGTACCTAAGGAAAAAAAAAAAAAAGAAGTATGCTAAGTTAAAGGTTTGTTTTTAGAGACATTTCCATTTCTTGATTATTTGGAGTATTTTTCTCTAATCTATGAATGAATCATTTCTTCCATATGTATTCATTTCTGGACTTAAATTGCTAAATAATATATCTAGTAAAGCACCATTAGAATAATTCCTGGGGAAAGATTTAGTATTACAACATTCATTACAGTTAACTATTGGCTTTATTTTTGGTATTGTTTTAGTACAGAATCATGAAAGAAAGTTAAATTTTTATGGAGAATAGAGAACTGAACTCTTTATTTTATGGTGGAGAAAGCCGAGAAGATTTTCCAAAACATTGTTAGAATGTTTTCTTTTTCAGAATGTTTTTGAATGCCTGCTATGCATCAGGTATGAATTAAAAAATAGAGAAATGTGTAAAAAAATTCTCGTTTGTTAATCAAAAGGGAAATGCACATTTAAAACACAATAATGAGTCAATCTATACCTACTGATATAGGAAAAACAAAATAAAACAACAACAACAACAACAACAAGAAAAACATCCCCACAATATGGCCAGGTTGGGTAGGTTGCAAAACAAATTCAACTGTTAAAAATAGCTGGTGGCAATGCAAAATTGTACAGTCATTTTGCAAACAGTTTGGCAATTTCTTGTAAGCTTTAAACATACACTTAACCGTATCTTCTAGGAATCTCACCTTTAGGTACGTACTTAAAGACATGCAAACATGTTCACATAAAACCTAACAAGTGAATATTCATAGTGGATTTATGTATAATCACTTAAAACTAGTAACAATCCCAATGCCCTTCATCTGGTGAGTCAATAAACACACTATAGAATATCTATATATTAAAGAGAAAAAAACTTACTAAGCATGAAAAATCATGGATGAATCACAAATGTGTCATTCTGTTTGGAAATATTCAGATTCCCAAGTCTATATACAATATGACTCCATTGATATGACATTGTGGAGAAGGAAAAATACAGTAACAGGAAACGTCAGTTTTGCCAGAGGCTGGTAGTAGAGGTTGACTACCACATGGCATGGGAGAAGATTTGGAGTAATGGAACTGTTTCATAATGAGATGGTGGTGCTGGCCACATAACTGTGAGTGCTTTTCAAAACTTGCAGAACTTTACACTAAGTATGGTAAGTGTATGTAAATTAAACTAATAAAAAAGATAAAATATTTAGAGAAAAAAAGTCTGGTAAATAAATGTGTTACTTACATGGTTGCTATTCTTTAGGATTAAACATTGTATGACATTCAAAAGAAATGAGTTAATCCTGACAATACAGTACTCAGGTAAATAAGTAAATCCCTAAAAATACATATAGCATGAGAGCCATTTTAGAAATTCAGCTGAAAGTAAGCAGCATTTTTTCCTCTTAGAAATCCCTATAGATGTGATTCATGTGCGTGTAAGTGTGCATACAGTAAGAGAATGGTCTATATAAGATCCAGGATTGTGGTTTCTTCTGGGTGGTCAAAGAGCAAGAGGGTGTGCAATCTGCATTTTTAATTTGAATGGTGTGTATGTGAGTGTTTCCCTATGATGAACAATAAATATGTTACTTACCTTTTTCCTATGGATGAAATATTGCATAATAAAAATTTTTAATAACAAAATAATAGCTTCTTATTGGCAGCAGTTAGGTAGGTACTTCAAATATCTTTTATTATTTAATGCTCAAAATAAGGACTGGAATCAGAGAGAAGACCTTCATTTAAAATTAGTCTTTGTCGGGGTGCCTGGGTGGCTCAGTCAGTTAAGTGTCCGACTTCCAACTCAGGTCACAATCTCATGGTCCGTGAGTTCGAGCCCCGCGTCGGGCTCTGGGCTGATGGCTCAGAGCCTGGAGCCTGCTTCGGATTCTGTGTCTCCCTCTCTCTCTGCCCCTCCCCTGTTCATGCTCTGTCTCTCTCTGTCTCAAAAATAAATAAACGCAAAAAAAAATTTTTTAAAAATTAGTCTTCGTCATGTCTTGTGATGTTTCCCGAAATATTTAGTTGACTTCAATAAACCAAATTTTGTTCAGTTAAATAAGGTCTCTAATTACTTAACGAACACAAATAATTCATTGTCTATAATGGTCTCATTAAGAAGTTAAATTCTACTATGACAGAACAGTGGAGATGATAATAAAGAACTTTATTATCTTTAAATTCATTTTCTGATTTTTCAATATTTTTCTCAGTTATCTTAATGTGTTTAAATTAAAAAATCATATTTAAATGAAATATTTGAGCTCGTGTCCTCATGAGATGTTTGCTAAGGATCAAATTCTTTGTTCACATTAAAAAGAGGAAATAACTTCAGGCATAAGATAGCTATGAATATAAAATAATTCCCAGGGAAATATGTACATATTACTTCAATTACATTTTAAGATTACAAAATCATGAAAAAAGTTGCCTTTTGGAGTTAGGTAGTCTTTCCTATGCCAATATTTTATCTGGTCTACCTTATTTTTTCTTCCTCTATGTCTCTTGTAAAACTTAGTCAAAATCATAATTCAATCAAGTAAAGGAAACTAAGGTCATGCTTATGGCAAGAACTGCAGTTTTCTCAAAAAGAGTAAAAAATTGGATTATTAGCACCTAGAAAATGTATGAATATTCCACTATAGTTTTGTCTTCTGTTATTTGTGAAGACACACTCTTAATGCAGATTGTTTATCCTGTTAAGAAAATAATCAGTACACTTGAATACTTATTTCTCCTTCCTAAGAAGATGGTGCTATTAATGGGGCACCTGGATGGCTCAGTCGGTTAAGTGTCTGACTTCGGCTCAGGTCATGATCTTGTGGTCTGTGAGTTTGAGCCCCACGTCAGGCTCTGTGCTGACATCTCGGAGCCTGCTTCAGATTCTGTGTCTCTCTCTCTGCCCCTCCCTCACTCATGCTCTCTCTCTCTCTCTCTCTCTCTCTCTCTCTCTCTCTGTCAAAAATAAATAAACATTAAGAAGACAGTGCCATTAAGCCAATAAAAATGTTGATCTTTTTGCACCTGGATTTTGTTTGTTTCCCTCTGTTATTTATTATGATAATAATTAAACATTTGACATACAATTTAAGTACTAAATAAAGCATTTTGAAACAGAAATCTAGAAGAGATTATAATTGTTTTAACAGGAGAGATTTTCAAATCACAAAAAGTTAACTTTTATATCCAAACTATTACCTCATTTCTCAAAATATTCCTTAAAATTTTTGAGTTACTTATAACTGTAAATAATTTGACTGAGTTTACAGTTACTTAACTGTAAATAATTGGACCTAATAGTATATAAAAAGGGGTAATTTGTGAAAGATATGGTTATATGTTTATAAGTATTTTAATAATGTTTAAGTGAAATGTGAAAATAAAGGTATTATTTTTGAGAAGTAAAATATTGCCTCAAATATTTTTACAAGCCAGATGAAAATTACCTTTGGGGTTTACACTGAAGAATCTAAGTAATTACCTCTGTTCTCTGATGCAATTTTGTATACTTAATTATGTGCAATTATTTTCTAAATTATAAATATATTTTTTTATTTTTTTGCTAATTTAAGAGCCTCATAACTCCATGACTTCTCAAGCTTAAAACAACAGATCCAAACTGTTTGTTCCCTTACTCTTAGTACTGTATGCTACACCCCAAAAAAGAAGCATATTTATGATTGCCTTAGTCTGCAGTGACATAACCAATTAAACCGGTGACCGAGGATCATAAATGTTTTTCTGTTATGTGTTGATATTTTTGTAATTCTTGCATGTAATATTCCATAGAAAAATCTAGGCACTTGTGGCTAACTAAGAAATAGATCATATATATATATATATATGTATATATATATATATAAGGGAAAATATATAAGTAGGCTATATCTAGCATATTATCTGAACTTGCAGAAATAATGTGCTTTTGCCATAATGTTAACTCAAAGAAGATCACAATATTGAGACAAAAATTACTGTAATGACTTAAAGTAGGTTTGCTTTACATGTATATTTTTCCTCTGTTAGCAAATTGGGACTTGAAACTGATGGCTCATTTAAGTCTCTCTCACAACTACTCCCCAACAAATCTGAAATACATATTTAGTAATTTGGGGTTTGTCATAGATCCTAAGATGTCTAGTCAATTCAGATGCTTCACGTCTTGTGGATGAAGAAGAATTTATAGTGCCAAGAGCTCACAGGATGGGTTTGGATCAGAAACACTCCAATACAAAAAGATAATCTTGTCAGCAATAATTTGTTTCTTTAGGTTGCCTCCAAATCCCATCCTCCCATATAGACTTGGATGAGATGAGAGAGCTTGGTTCTCAGGGAGGTGAGAGTTACAGGAGACAACTTTGGAAGTTATTACAATTAAAGGATTTCAAAGAATACTCTAGAATCCACAAACTCTGAGTACAGCTTGATATGGATTTCTTAACCCACATGGTGTAGGGAATGTCCAGGAAGAAAATATAATATTGCCAAATTCTATGACTATTGGCCTCTGCTTTAACTTATATGTGACTTTATAACCATTATACTTCGTAGAATCAGTTTGGCTTTAATATGCTTATCTGGATTGCAAGAAGGAAACTGCTTGAAAAAATCCTCCACTATTTCATGATGTTTGTTTCAGTGAATTAAGTATTACCATTATTTCTAGCAAAGTTAATTTTCCAAAGGAAAAATAAAAGAGTCTGTATATTAAACAGAGAAAAAAATTATTACCGAGTATCTAGTATAGAGGTTGGGAACAGTTCTATTTTTAAAAACATCTAACTCAATTTTGTATCAAAGGGAAAACTTTTCTATACACTTCCCGTTAGACTGCCCAAAATAACGTGAAATGTTAAAGTAGTGGCTGGGTTATACTGATTTCCTACTAAGTCCCTGAACACCGAAGTCTATGGACCCAAGAGGCAACCAATTATAGTGGTTGACATCCAACCCTAAGATCATTTCAAATTTGTCACTGAAACAATACGTATTCTTGTATGGAACCATTTATCTCTGATACTCAAAGTAAAATAATAGCATAAAGATAATGAAATATCATTTTCGTACAGAAATTGCCACAGACCAGGTATTCTTGTAAGTATTTTATATTATTATTTAATTTAACTCTGTCAATAACTCTGTAAGATAAGTAGGTTAATTATTTTCTTCATTTTCCAGAAGAGGAAACCAAAACACCAAGAGAGTAAGAAACTTGCCCAAGAGACCATAGCTAACAAATGGTAGCACTGGGCTATGAACTCAGGCTGGCAACTTTCAGAAACTTGAGTTTTAATCAATGTACTATTCTAAATTTTATCAGAGAAAATGACATTTCTAGAGTAAGTTTTCAAGATTTCCTACCTTGTAACACTGAAGTTCAAGTACCCAAGAATGAATACAAAAGAACACTGTAGCCTTCTGTAATATTTTATGGTAAAGTGAAATAAGTCTATGTTCTAGAACCTGGGTTGTCATGCTTGTAGAAGTTGAGGAAGTCATCATGCTTGAATCCACCTACAAACTATTTATTTTGTAACCTAAAACACTAAAAATGCCTTTATTCCTTTACAAACAAGATGCATTTATTAAATATACATTAAATTACTATTGAAGAATAACAGTGATCAGTGAAAATATTGCATCTTAAATGCTGATTAGGATTCTCCTATAGAAACCCATCAGACTCCACTGACCTGAGGGGGGAAAAAATCTAGCTTTATAATAAGAGCTTTTGGTATGTAATAATAGGTGCCTACCTAGGGAGTTACGCCAATTAACACTTAGAATCTAGACTGATGAAATTCCAGCTAGTTGCAAACACTTTCCTTAACTCTTTTCTTTCCTTTTCTTCTCTTCCCTTTTCTTTTCTTTTCTCTTTTCTTTTCTTTTTTGTTTTTCCTCGGAAGACAAAGTAGAAGCAATAGATTGAGGTAAAGGACATAGTTATGATAATATTATATTATGTTCAAATTCATTTGGCCATTTAGGTGGAGTGCTTTTGTTTAAATTCAGCTTTGGGTTTTTGACATTTCATTACCTTGTTTTTCCTTTCAATACTCCAATATAGATATCCCAAAATATATCTAGGTGGACTTTTAGTGCTTTTTCTACTCTAAATGTGGTGAGTCCTCATGGTTCTTTTTTTGAACAACACATATTAATATAATTTATTTTCAACCTGATTTCCTAATAATCAATTAACAGATTTCTGGTCTGTTTTGGATCTGCCTTTCAATCATAATCAAAGGATTATTTTTTAACTAGGAGAAAAGCTGCAAAACCAACTTTAATTTGGATTATATTCAGTGCAAAACTTTGTGAATGTGACAAATTGATTTTATGGATGTATAATCATTATTAATCATCTTTCTACTTTTCATCATCATTGAGTAGCCAAATTAAAAAAAAATAGAATATCTATGCCGACTAAATAGAAATCACAAATTTTAGTAATACAAAACTAAACAGATAATTTAAAAATATATGTATAAAATGACATGATACAAAAGTTTTATCTTAATTTGAGTAAAAAAAGGTAATAGAAGTAATATGCTTGACTATGAGACAGTATTATGTAGTTCTGAACAGCATAGTTTTTAGATTTTTTCCTTTATGTGCCAGGTAATTAAAATCCTTCATCAGTTCTCTTCTCCTTTATCATAGGCTCTTTTTATTTCACAGTCCATCTCCTCAACTTCATGGTGTTTTTGATCTAGTGGTTTATAAAATATTCCCAAAATAAATTTGGATCCATTGTAACATCCAATTTCTTGCCAGAGTGACTCTGACCTATCCTATTCTCACTTATTCTGCTCAGCTATGTTATTTGCAACCTTTCCATCTCTGGTGTCAACAAATGTATATAAGACAGAATGCACCATCAATGGCATATTGAGAATAAAGTGATGAACAGAAATGATATGAAAAATATCAAATTCCACATATCCAGCATAAATGTTAACGTGTGAAAGATGAGCTGTCAACTTATAAAAACTTCACATCAGTCCCACTGGTTCTCATACTTGTTGCCCTCAAAGTTGGTTATTTACCAATAAAGTTTGTAGGTCACTATTTTATAAGTACTGAATGATCACTATTAGCACAAATCATTAAAAAGTAATATCTGTTATGCCATCCCACTAATAGATGTTCAACTGTATTTTTATGTTAATTGACTTAATATTTTACTACCAAAGCACATGTGATTTTATTTATTTTTAACCAATTTTTACATATGTATGTGTGTGAAAGTTTGTTATAACTCATTCAGCATACAGAATGATGTGTTCTTCAGTACATGAAAATTCAGGAATAATAAAGAATAGAGGGTGCAGTGTGATATTCTTACACACTAACAAAGAAAGCAAAAACAGAGCGGAGTCTCTGGAGCAGATATTGAGCAAGTTCAGATGCTGGAAGATATGTGTTGGAACAAAACAGGACTTCATTGGAACCTCATGCTTGAATGAGTCCTGGTTTTAGTAGCTACCCGACCTTACCTCCACAGGCATGGTCACAACTGGCCTAATTAAACCATATTTTACTAAAATAATTTGTTTCACAACCATGTTTAAATATACCAGTAAGTGAAGCTATTCTTCTAAGGAAAATGAAACTCCCTCTACTACAGCTTTCATAAATGGTATAGGCTAGTAGCAATTGAGATGAATACTACGTGAATTATAATTCTTGCCTCTTACTACAAGCTCGAAAAGGTAGAACCCATGAAAAAAGGAATGTTTTGCGACCCAGGGCCTCTGCCTTCTTTCTCCACCTATTCTTTCACTTGTGGGTCTTTTACAAGCAAGAAGGGCCCATCCCACTAGCTAGCTCCTTCTCTGCAAATGAATGTACAGGCCCTTTTAGCTTCATGGGAGATACTACTCATTCCTGCAGGGTGAAAAAGACAGCATAATAAAACATAATAAAGTGAAAAACAGTTCTATTTTGGTCAGAACAGACTATCTTATGCTGTGACAACAAACAACTCTCTGATCTCAGTGACTTTAACACTTAGGTAAATTCTATAAATCTAAGTGATCACTGGAGAAACTCTCCTTTAAGAGGAAACTCAGTAAATCAGGCTGAAAGAGACTCCACCCTCTGTAGACATATGTCCAGAATACACAACATTCTAGTTCTGTGCCAATGGAAGATTCAATCACTAGCAATTAAATATTTCCACTCGGGTGGTATATGTCATGTCCACTCACTATTTATTGGCCAAAGTGTCATATAAACATGCTAACATTAGGGAACAGGGCAGCATAGTATCCCTCTGTATCCAGTGTAGAAAGGAACCTGAGGTAATTTCTGCAACAGTTCTAAATTTAAAAAGCTCCTTAATTTATAGCTTTGTAAAACACTTTAATAAAAGAAAAGTAAGTGACAGGTATGAAGTTCCACACATGATTATTAAGTCATATGTGAATGATAATACATAGGAAGAGCTGGGATATAGAACTAGACCAGAATGTAAAAGGCATTCATTATTTTAAAAATACGTTGAAACCAGTAATGCACTGTATTCCAGAGGTAAATTTGTGAATGTGGCAAAGTAAGTCATTATACTAGTTTAGCTTATAGTTCGGTGAGTGATATACATTTCATAAGCCAGGCTAATTAGAATAAACATAATATTTTTTAAGGCAGCTGCTTAATTTTTTTTAAGTTTGGTGAACCACCCAAACTTTAGATTAGGTAAGTTACAAAGTAGAAAGTTATGTTAGCCTTTGTCAGGTGATCAGAGTGGGTTGCCAGTCAAATGTGGAGACACAGACCAACAATACACTCTATTTTAATTAAAAAAAAAACCTATGATACATGTATGTATTCATGAAGAAACATACATACAGCAGGAGACATGACAGTTCTCCTTGTCTAAATAAGGAAAATCAAGTTCAAAGAAGCAACTCTCTATTTAAAATTTTTTTTAATGTTTTATTTATTCTTGAGAGAGAGAGAGAGAGAGAGAGAGCATAAGCAGGGGAGGAGCAGAGTGAGAGAGGGACACAGAATCCGACGCAGGCTCCAGGCTCTGAGCCGTCAGCACAGAGCCCAATGCGGGGCTCGAACCCACAGACCGTGAAATCATGACCTGAGCTGAAGTCGGACGCTCAACAAATTGAGCCACCCAGGCACCCCAAGCAACTCTCTATTTAAATGCTGCCTGATAAAACTAAAAAGTTTGCCATCTTCTTTGATGAAAGGTTAAGGTGTCAGGGTGAAGTGTATTACTGTTCTCCTAGACTGCTTATGCTGACTCTTACGTGTATTATCCACTATGCCTTCTCCACATTTTACTTATCAACTTTTCCAGTAGCAGACAACTCTTTTTTTCCCCATCTACTTACCAACTTACATGCATGTACATGCATGTGCACATGCACACACATACACACAAAACCATGACAAATATTTTGTAGATATACTGTCTGCACTTTGGAGTAGCTGTGGCAGGATTGCTAAAATAGCCTAGAGGTTATAAGTGAGAAAGGGGAAAGACCAAAATAAATATGATCTGCATCCTCTTCTTATTTTGTTTTAAGGCAAAAAAGGGACAAAAAGGAACACCTAAAAGTCTAGGAAAGGGCCTCTGGCAAAAGGCAGTCAGGCCTCTAGGATCGCTGCTTGAGTACAGCTTAAAATTCAAAGAAAGTTTGGGAGGACACTTTTTAACCTCTAACCCAAGTGAGGGTTCAGAATTAGGGATGAGGATTGGGACACTGGACATGGGCTAACCTCTACTGGTAAATTTTCCCAGGTGAGATCATTCCTTAATCTTGTATCCAGCTGAGTCAAGGCTCCCTGCAGCATCCAGTGTCAGGTGCTGCCTGACAGATGCTGCCTTACAACTGGTATGGGTTAGGAGACTCTTCATCTGTACTATAACTGGGGGCACCTGCATGGGAACCCTATGGCTTGGTTGCCTCTACCTACCTGGGTCTTCTGTGTCTGCCGTTGATCATGTGCTTTATAATCTTATTATCGACTTAAGCACAAGCAGAGCACTGGATTTGAGAAGGGAGGTTTCAACCTGCCAAATGCAATAAGAGCATATGGTAATTGCAGGAAATGAAAAAGAGGGAGTGTATCTAGGTCACTTCTCAGAATGGCGCACATTAATCTATTCCTGGGGCCCAGATACTGCAGCAAACCCTGTACCAGAACTTACCTGTCTGCTAATAGCTGAACATGAAGACCGCCCCCAATTATCAAGCCATTCTACATTCTATAGAATATGCAAGTGTCCAGGAGTTAGTTTTAATATGGGAGTAGGGCTACTGCCTCTTGAGATGGAGAATTATTAAGGATGACAGGAAAGTCAGTAGAGTCACCAGCTTTTATGATGTCTCCTGAATTAAGGAAACTGATAGTAGATCAGATGGAAAAGTATATTATATATTATACTGTATTATTATAACTATGTATTGTGTGTATACACACACACACACACACAATGCATATATATATATATATATATATATATATATATATATATATATAAAGATTCCTTTCCTCTGGGAGTTCTTTCTCTCTGGTTTGTTCTTCTGTTTGAAGGGAGGAAAATGTAATCACATGTATCTGTGACCATAAATTGGATTTGAATTTGAACTAGTTGTGGATGATTCTATAAGAAACGAAGTTGCTACTAACCTTCATTGAATCCAAATCATTGTTCTCACCCATCCTCAAGCCTGAATCAGGCTTTGTAATTTGCGCTCATTCATTGCTCTTGACTCTTTTTCAAAACCAACTTTCTTTATTCTTCATATGTTGGATTTGTTTCCTTATTTGTTTTGAAGTCTTGAATTGAGCATTTATGTATTTTTAACATTTATTCATCTTTTAAAACTGTTTATTGAAGTATAATACAAACTACTAAAGAGTGCATATAAGAGTGTAGCTAGCATAATTTTGATAAACTGACTTCATTGTGAAACTAGCAGCCTCGATCAATCATAACCTCTCAAAAGCCCTCTCATAGTTCCTTTGTTTCTACCCTCTTCTAAAACAGCATTCTGTATAGGATTCTACAGTATTTCTTCCAAATAGTGTATATTATGACTTGCTTCTCTCACTCAACATAGTGCTTATGAGATCTATTCATATTGCATGTAGTCCAAATTATTCATTTCCGTTGTTGGAAAGTATTACATTATATGGATATGCCATAATGTAATTTCCATTCTAATATTGTTGGGCATCTGGGTAGCTTCAAGTTTGGGGCCAATTAAAGTAGTGCTGTCATGAACATTCTGGTACATGTCTTAAGGTTAATAAATGTTGTAAATGTTTCTATTAAGCATGTACTTAGGAGTGTAAATCTAGGGCAAAAGATATCCAAGTATTCAGCTTCATTTTTTTTAAAGTTTATTTATTTATTTTTGAGAAAGATAGAGAGATAATGAATGCAAGAACAGGGGAGGGGCAGAGAGAGAGGGAGAGAAAGAAAATCCCAAGCAGGCTTTGCACTGCCAGCGCAGAGCCCGATGCAGGGCTTGAACCCGTGAACTGCAAGACCATGACCTGAGCCGAAATCAAGAGTCAGATACTTAACCAACTAAACCACCCAGGCACACTTCAAATGTTCAATTTTAAAAGATACCATCAAGGTATAAAATTTTCCCAATTGATTGTACTAATTTACTTTGCCATCAGCAATATATGAATATTTATTGATCACATTCTTACTGATAATTGTGATTATCTGTCTTTTTACTTTTTTCCATTCTAGTGGCTGTATAGTAGAAACATTTTACTTTTGAATTGCATTTTTAGCTACAAATTTTCTTGCAAGTGCTTGCTCAGTTTTGGCTCATATATTTTGGCATGTGAGGATTCCATAGGTATTATGTACTAAGTATTTTTCAAATTTCCTTATTTTCTCTTTAACCCAGCTTTCACTTTGTAGTTGGTTAGTTACAAGATATGAGGATTTATAACATTTTCTCATTGATTTTTAATTTTATTGCATTACGATTAGAAAATATGGTAAACATGGTCTAATGATGCTTCTTTTGAATATGATATTCTCTTTTCTCTAGTACATGGTTTCTTTTTAATATACCAAGCGTATTCTCTATTTGCAATGCATAAAATTCTATAAACACATCTATTAGCCAAAATTATTTGCGCAAGCCTAGACAATGCCATGTTGTTGATGAATAATTCACAACAAAGAATACCAATTATCAGAGGTTGAACTTCACAGAATTAGTGGACTTTAGCAATGAAAGGGAGAATACAGACTTTGATTTTTTATTCTAAAATTCCCTTGTATCTCTTCAAATTTATGGGCAATACTGTGTCTAGTATTAATGTGCATTCCAGAATTGAAAAGGCCTGACCTACAGTCCAGTCTCATTTGATGCATATACTCGTAGACTTGTTCTCTTGAGTTCAATAGCCATCTCCAGAGTATGCAGTAATTTGGATATCATGATATAAGCAAATGGTAAATTGATTTATAACATACCCTGCTTTAGCATAGAAGATACTCCATAATTCATTGCATTTGACTTTAATTAATGTAGCCCCAGTAAGTATAAATTTAATAGTATACTCATAAAATACATTTCTCTAAGCCACAATACCCTACTGGCATAATGAATTTAGTTAATGTTGACCATGCCTGTAATCACATTGTAAACCTTACAGTTGGAACTTTCTCTTAGTATTTATCTTCCTTTTTGTAAGTATGTACCTTCATCTCTGGGTAGGATCGCTATTCTGTTCTTGAACTTTCTTACATTTTTTTAAATTTTTATTTTGTCAACTAAGACGTTATCATCATGTGACATATCATAGCAATATAATAGAAATGTGATAATTTTTTCACTTTTCAGTGAATTATCTTCTGAGGTTGTATTCTTGAATAATTATAAGTTAAGGCTGTTCTTCACTGAGATGCCTACACCATACCTAACGCAAACGCTCTCAAACACCAACATAAACACACACACAACTCAAATGTCTGAGAGGAGAGGAAACTAGAACTTAGGAAACCAGCTCCTGTGGTAAAATTTTGATTATGCAAGGAATGTGACACATCATATGCCTGATCTTGGTTGTTTGTAAGTTTATGTAAATATATTAGAGAGAGAGAGAGAGAGAGAGAGAGAAATAGAGAGAGTATAAGCAGAAGAGGAGCAAAGAGAAAGGAAAGAGAGAATCCCAAGCAGGCTCCATGCTGTCAGTACGAGCCCAGTGTGAGGCTCGATCCCATGAAATGGGAGATCATGACCTGAGCTGAAATCAGGAGTTGGGCGCTTAACCAACTGAGCCACCCCTGACCTTGGTCATTTTTGAATGAGATATGATTCATGGAAGATTAAATAAATAAGACTTAGAGGCTATTGCACACTCATTAAGTAAAAAGAAGCAAAAACACTAACATCATAATACATCCAAATACATCCAATTTTATAATGTAAAATTATATTTTATAATTTAGATTGTCCTTATACAGTTTCTACAAAATTCTACAGGTTTATTTCTCAGATCCTACAGCAAAAATATGAATTTGGCACTCATGTGGTGAGCTGATAAAATATTGGAAACTCTGTGTTACTGTGCACATGATTTAGAACTAAACACTCCCATTACAGGATTCATGATAGAATAATGGACACTAGTTGCTTAATGAGAATTAATGAAAAATTAAAAGTATATATGGAGGGGCGCCTGGGTGGCGCAGTCGGTTAAGCGTCCGACTTCAGCCAGGTCACGATCTCGCAGTCCGTGAGTTCGAGCCCCGCGTCGGGCTCTGGGCTGATGGCTCAGAGCCTGGAGCCTGTTTCAGATTCTGTGTCTCCCTCTCTCTCTGCCCCTCCCCCGTTCATGCTCTGTCTTTCTCTGTCCCAAAAATAAATAAACGTTGAAAAAAAAAAAAAAAAAAGTATATATGGATATTTTCTAATTTGTGGTTTTTTTTTAATTTTAGAAAGATGTTCTCTAATAAGCTTTTTCTCATTCATAATTATGAAATGAAACAGAAAAGAGATACTGAATATAATAATATTGGAAAAGAAAGTAGCACATGACCAGAATAGCAAACAATGCAAAAGAAGTTAGAATTACAAAAACATTTATTGGCTACACATGCCATTAAAATTATGTATCAAAAGAATTATATGCACCATTTATTAAAAACATAATAACCTAATAACCATACAAAATGCATGGCATTATGCTTTCTCTCCCTGGTATCATTCAGGATATTTAATTTACCGTATTTATTTTCTAAAAACAAGATAAACTTAAAAACCATTTCACCATAAGAATTTTAGTAGTAGAATTTTTCATCTTTCTGTGTGGCAGAGCATTGAAAATCCAAATTGTAAAAATACACAGAATGGCACATTCTGTCATGCCTTTTGTTGAATTTCTTTCTTTCTTTCTTTATTAGTTTGTTTTTTCCATTTGCCCAAGACTTTCAGTTGTTTTAGCCTCTGGGAAATATCCTCACATTATAAAACCCACATACAATTTACAGTGATTGACAGGTTCCAATGATGAGGGATCAAAACTGGACCAGTGAGGGCATATATGTCAACAATGATACACAAATGTATCCCAGATATTCCCAGAATTCTTTTATAGATGTCTTACTAGACATACATTTTGCATCGATGCTTAATTTGCTTAAATCTGGGAAAATATTTCATACACTGAAAAGAGTAAATAATGAAGTAAAACCGAAAGGGCAAAATGCATTGACTGAAAAAGCACAGTTGACGCTATGAAGATGTGCAGCACTGAAAGTGAATAAAACAACAGAAGATTCTTTCACTACTTCTTGAAAGATAGCGTGATCAATAATGGAAGACTTTGTACCACTGAGGGATAATGGTAGGAATTAAATAAGAGCAGAATAGAATATGAACAGAAATAATAAGCTTTTTTTTCTGAGGTTATCATGAAGGAAGTTGCAGATAAGATGTCAGAATTGAAACCAAGGCTTTATAGGAGCCTCATGAATATTTTCTTTAAAATAAGCACGTGCAGCTTAAGACAAATACTGACAGGCACAATGAGAGTTCTCGATCACAAAATACATGAATAAATGTCAAACATATTTGTGAGGAAAGATATGAATACAGGATGGTGTGAGTTAATAAAGTAAAAGTACAAGCCCTTAATTGGTGTGAATATTTACAAAGTATTTCACACCGTCCCTGTGGCAATTACATGGTAGAACTGAATAGAGGATGCACAGAATAGTGGACATTTAGATGTCACGTTTTTTTCTCATGTACAGCTCACTTTTTTCTTTTACTTTTCTTTAAAAATTTTCTATGAATGCTTTCCTATCTTTAATATAACCTTATTGTCCTTTACTGTGAACCCCAAGTACTTTATAACTCACCAATTCTGGCAGGTTATAGGGCTTGCACACATGGATGCCTTCAGGGTGTGTGGGCTGTGCAGTCGCCCGGGGCTGGCACTTGGAAGGGACTGACACTCAGTTCAATGCTCTACTGTTGCTGACTTGATAATTCCTAATAATTTTTAAATAAAGGAGCCCACTGTTCATCTTTCACTGAGCACTGCAAATTATGCAGCTAGCGTTGCATGCCTCCCCTTAAAGTTGAAAATCTATTCTGCTCTTTTCTTCCACTTCATAGAAGCACATTTCAGGAAAATTCCATTGCCAGTATAACCATCTTTAGATTGCTGTCATTCTCTCTCATTTCCTCTGGGTGGAAGATTTCTGAGGGATATTCTAAATTGTCTAGAGATGTGACATCATATGATTATTATTGTTGCCTAAGGATTCCTCCTTATTGTTTTTCTCAAGCATTTTATTGCTATAGATTAAGTTAGGGGACTCAGGGCAACATAGATTTGTGAGGAAATGATCGACATAATGTTTTCAGGGTTATTGTGGGGCATTCATTGGGAGAAATCTAGGAGGAATTTGGTGAAATGGTCTGAGTTTAGGAGACTGGTTTAGGATGGACATCTCAGCCTTTCTGGTTTTCATGAAGCCATGGCTGTGGATGTCAGCTCTAAGGATGAGTGTGACAGGCCAGATACCTAGGAAGCGCTGACTTGAGGGGTTGAAACGAGAAGCCCACACTAGACAAAAAGAGCAACAGAGAAGTAGAAAGAAAAAAGCAAATCTTGAGGGAGAACACAGCAACAATTCAGTTCAATTTCTTTATATGTATCTTGTGGCCAAATAGGACTGTTATCCTACTTTTTAGAAGACACCCTATCTGTTTTCCATACTTTCCCCACTTGTTTGATCAAAATCTTTTTCATGTTAAAAATCATGCTCAAATATCGCTCTTTCTGTGCTCTATTTTCTGATTTCCAGGCAGGGTTGTTACTCTGATAATATCCCTAAAACTTTCTTTCTACTTTTCTTTTATCTCATAGTTTGTCTTTTCATAGGAATTTTCTGTGCTTTTCTCACTTTTCCTCCTGTATTATAGATGGTTTTTATGAATAATCTTTGCTTAAATATGTTTGTATCTCCATCAGAAAGTAATACAGTCCAGTGTGCAGAAGGGTGTGCCTATAAATATATGTTGAAAAAAATAACCGCTAGAGTTGAGCTGAGCCTAACCAGATATGCAGAGAGGTTGGTGGCCCTGGCCCAGAGCCCATGAGTAAGTGCCTCTGGGCATTCCAGTCCAAGGAAGGCCTGCAGTGGCCAGTCCCATGCAGGGATGTCACCACTAGAACAGGTACACTGAGGGGTCCTGACCCTTGCAGAATGCTAGTGCCAAGTGGAGATGTGTCCCTTTCTCCTTCACCATTAGGTCCAGGTAGGTTCCACGTGCAAAGGGGTCTTGCCACAAATTCCCTCGAACTCTGCGGTGTTCTTCACAGTTTTCTGGGACCTCCAGAGTGAAGCTCTTTGTGAATGGAATTCTGACTTAATTGGATCATGGAACAGAATGCAGCAAATAGCAATATGTATGTCAACAAAGTAGATCGTCAGATTCAGTAGCAGGTCCAGGGGCATCCATTAGTGGCATAAGTCAGTGTTAATCACTGGCCAATTAATAACATCAACTGGCCATTGCCTAAACTGTTCCTTGTAGACAAGGTCACATTATCACAAAAGAACCTGTATCTGGGACACAGAACTTGTAGCAGATTTTCTTGGATCTGTAGAGATAGATCCAGCACTGGGGAAGAAACAGAGGACAAATGTTGCAGGTGTAGGGCCAACAGGACCCTAGTCAGCAGATGATCGTTCAGCAGCTGCAGGCAGCTTTCAGCGCCAGCCAGAAACAAACACGGCAGCAGATCACTGTTTCGGAGCAGCAAGCAGCACAGACTGTTGAAGGACAGACCATCTTCTATCAGCCAGTTAATGCAGATGGCATCACTCTCTACCAAGGCGTGACCACCATGTCAGCAGCCAGTTTGGCAGAGGCTCAGACTGTTCAGACAGAGGCCAATACCAACAAACCAGCAGTGGGCAAGGGCCCACCACTGTAACTCTACCAATGGCAGGCTATATGGTCAATTCAGGAGGGATGGTAATTAATGATGGTGCTTGGTGCTGAATCTGTGCATCCTATCCAAGGAATCCCTCTACCTGGGACAGAGATGCTTGAAGAAGAGCCTCTTTATATGAATGCCAGATAATACCAACATCTTTGTAAGAGGAGGGATAAATTAGAGGCAGAAGGAAAGAAGGAATTACCTGCATGAAACATACCACAGCACAGAAGTATGGTGAAAATGGGCAGGGCAATTATTTTCTCCAATGGAAAAAGATTGTCCCCCATATGCAGGAACCACACCAAACAAATAAGAAAACAAACAAACAGTGGTACAGATCATCTGAGTGTTCTCATGCCAGGCCATGTGATGTAGGTGATCAAGGTTACATTCCTTGCCACTGTTTGCCCCTATTTTAGGAAATTAATCAGCTCTTTTGAAGGGATACTTACAATCACATTTAGCCCTTTCATTCAGAGCAGAGACCACTTAGTTTTTAATAAGAGGCTCAGTATTGTACTTGCAGCAACGTCTGGCAAATTGAAATGGCAAGCTTTCTTACCCTTTTAGTCCAGACCTATTTCAAACTGTGGATAACACTGGCATTTCACAGATTAGGATGAATCAAAGAACCCATTCCAGCCCAGCAACAAGACACAAGCTCGTAGGTTGATTGCGGAAGCAGACCACCCAACTGAGCAGGAAAGAACCTTCCCACTCATTCCTACACGAATTTGACTAAAGAGCATCCATCCTGGCTGGGGAGCTCATTTTGACTAACTGAATGGACATATTGTATTCATGGATAGCTTCCAGACATAGAAATTCAATCTTGTTACTTGGACACAGTAAATTCTCTGAGATGTAAGTATCTGTGTACACGTACACATACATACATATATACATACATATGTATATTGTTTAGCTTACAACAATGATTTGCAAAGAGTGTTCTGAGAAACAGGGTTCAGAGTATTGTAAGAGTTGCTAATGTCTGGCAGGAGGGGTCCTGTAATCATTTTCGTAATATACATGTTGAAAACTAAAGAGATTGCTATACTGCAGGACTTATCAGACCCTCCAGTCTTTTTAAGCTTTGTGAATAGCTAAGGGGGAGGTAGGGTATGCAGCACTTGCCAAAATTACTTGACATAATATCAGTTTATTTGTTTCCAGAATCTAATGGAACCAACTTGCCTATGAAATCTACTTTTAAGAATATCAACTTAAGATTTGATTGATTTCTTTTTTTTTTTTTAATTTTTTTTTCAACGTTTATTTATTTTTGGGACAGAGAGAGACAGAGCATGAACAGGGGAGGGGCAGAGAGAGAGGGAGACACAGAATCGGAAACAGGCTCCAGGCTCTGAGCCATCAGCCCAGAGCCTGATGCGGGGCTCGAACTCACGGGCCGCGAGATCGTGACCTGGCTGAAGTCGGACGCTTAACCGACTGCGCCACCCAGGAGCCCCAGATTTGATTGATTTCTTATAGAGTAAAACATGTGAAGCTACTTACTCATATTCACATTAAAAATGACATTTTAAAAATAGTGAAATATTTAATAAAAATAAATCTATGTGATATTTGATCTGATTTCTCTGTATTACTAGTGTTTTCACTATTTAAATAATATATACTTTGTAATATTGTGGCTACGGGTTATTAGAGTTCTATATTTGTATCTCTGAAAGCATAACATTCAATATTCTGGCCATACATATTTTTTCTCTGTCTTCCTAAATCTTACAGTTCCTAATTCTTCCTAACACTTACTACTATGACCTCATTAAGAGTTATAATTTTTTTCAGTTCTCTCCCACTCAATCAGATCATCCTTTCTTCACTGCTATCCATATTAACCCAAGAAAACAGGAATACACCAGTAATTCTCTCACTGGATATTTGCAATGCTTAGTGTAGAAATTATTAAAAAAAATAAATAAGCTTTAAAAAAGATAAGAAGTAACAGGCACTGGCAAGGCTTGGAAAAATGCAAACACTTTTAAACTGGTGGTGGGAATACAAATGGGTTTAGCTTATGTAAAACAGCATGTAGTTTCCTCAAAAATTAAAAGTATAACTACCATATGATCCAGTAGTCCCACCTTGGGAAAAATATCCAAAAAAGGTAAAATCAGTATTTTGAAGAGATACATACACTCCCATGTTCAGCAGCATTACTTATCGTAGCCAAGATATGGAAGCAACTTAAATATCTATAGACAGATGAACAGAAGAGAAAATATGGCCTATACATATAATGAAATATGATTTAGCATTAAAAAGAAGGAAATAAAATAAGTCCTTATGCATTCAATCTGGGTATTATAAGAGAAAGATACCACAGGCTATTCTATGAATGTGTAACAGGCTAGCGTAACATGGACATGTGAGGCATAAACAGCTGCCTGGAAAACAATGACACTCTAGTCTGGGACCTTAAGAGTTAATTGGAATCAACTTGGTAAGATGATAAGGGAATTCCAGGAGAAAGGAAGGGAAAAAAAGAAAAGAAATAGTATATTTTAAAGACATAAAATAAATCATGTAAAACTGGGACATAGGAAATGAGGATCAATGTGGTACCACATGAGGCCACTATTAGTATAATGTACTGTAGTTTCATTTTGCAAATATTTATTAAGTGCACCTGTGTGTCAGGAGCTGAGTTCACAGTCATGAACCGGTTCTTCCAGAGATCTCCTCATATGACAACACATACATAGACCTTTTCTAATAATATTCCATGAACTACACTATACAGGTGTATAGATGTCTGGATAACTCTGTAGCCTTTGGCACTCAGGAAGCCTTCCTGAGCAAGGAGGCATCTAAGCTAGTTGTGATTATTGGGGAAGAACTAAAAGTTCAGGGAAAGGTGGAATAATGATCACAGATATTATAGCAAAAACATGCAAGTGCACTGAAGCAAAAGAAGCATAAAAACTCATATAGTTTATAATCCTGCAATGTTCATTCTGAACTATAGTTGAAAGGAACAGGAGGCACAATGAGTAAGTCATAAGAAATACCATGAAAAACTTTGGATGCCCATTCCATGGAACTTACACTTTTTGCTAAAGTTGAGGGCATTCTGAAAAACATTGAGAAGGTAAGTCAGATTTGCTATTTAACAAGCACAGTATAGATATGGATAGTAATTTGTGGACAAAATAAATAAAAAAGAAGAGAAATTCAGAGTCATCACAAAATTTCAGGAGATAAATGAGTACTGAAGATAAAGCAATGGCATTCAATTTTATGCAGTTGCAATAAGCATAATTGATTGCCCAAGATTCATTTCCCTTTTGCACTATTTGAATAGTGTTCAACTTTTTGTTTAAGAATCCTCCTTCCTCATGTATCTCAGTACAACCTGAAAACATTGACTACATCCCCAGCTGGGAAGAAAGGGCAGGGTTGATTTGAATGAACAGGTATGTTGTATTTTATTGGGCAGGCACTGATTAAGTACTGGGCATACATAAAATTATGTGGCCATTCTTGCTGGGAGCACTGGAACTAATGGGCTTTCTGTCAGGATATAAGTGGGAGAACCAAACTGCTGAAGCCATTATATTAATACTAAACCCATTAATACTAGTAACACGATCATAAACAAAGAGTCATTAAATACAGCAAAGCCATGACTGAACCAGGACTTGCCACAGCTCTACTTATAATTTAAGCCACTTTGTGTTGGGTTTTGGTTACCTTCAGCGGGAACCATACTAAATGATAAGACAAATATATTTGGAGTCATCTAGATGATTCACAATTACATTTAGAACATTATTTATATCTTCCTTTAAAAGAACTAGTCTCTCTTTGCCCTCTGTAGGTTTTTAAGAATTATTACATTTTATAAAATCTGTGAAATTGAATAAGGCAAGTTTAGGCAGAAAGGGAAGCATTAACTTTCAATGTCCTTGCTTTAGCCTATTTTATCAGACCCTTAAAGTTATTTTTATATTGTTTTGGTACTTAATTTTTTATAGCATGTGAAAATGTATTTGTCTGCCAGGGCCCGGAGAGAATTACAGAGAAGGCTGACAGATGATTCTGTCATCACTCTAAATGTCATTAGCCTGGCAGTTTTCTCCAGAGCAAACGGAGGTACATATATAAATGGGGAAAAATTGGATGGCAATATAAATATTTTCATTGTGATTTAATGATATCTAGTCACTGAACAAATAATGTTCTCTACATGATTTATATTTAATATGTAAACTAATATGAGTGTTAAGTGGTAGTTTTTATCTTTTCTACGTTCCATAATAAGTATATGAACAATAAATGATTTGTATATCACACAGCATGAACTATAAGTTTTTACTCAAAAACTATGGTGAGTGACACGTCATTTTAATTAGAGATGTTTACAAAAAAAGATCTACAACTGCCTAGTTAAGCATTTCACTGCTTTAAAATATATAGTAATTGTACTTAGCATGGCAAACAAAAACCAAAGTCTTCTCTAAGTGATAACAGGCTAGTGTCCAGCCTATACACATTTTTCTTGTTTTCTTGTTCGAACATTCATGATGCAACCATGCTGTGTATAATTGCAGTTTTTAAAAAGGTGCAAATTCCTCTCTTCTTGTCATTTGTTTGTCTCTTGCTGTCTGAAATGTTTGCCTTCCCACTTATTCTAATTGGTGAACTGCTTCTCATTTGCCAGCCTTAGCTCAGATTTTACTTTAATCAGATCTCAGTTGACTCCCATAGGTGGCAGAAATAGACTTCTTTCTCTAACATTTAAGAAGACTGTAGCAGTATATGAGAAAATAATCTGACCAGTTGCATTCCCATAGATCTTTGTATATATCATCATTATAATGCTAACAGTAGTGGATTTACCATAACACAAGTGAAACTTAAGACCCAGAACCCCTCACTTGCATAGTCTCCTTGAAGTGCCTATACATGGTTTTTTATTTGTATCCTGTGACATTTTTCTTAAAGAGCATCCTCAAAATTGTATAACCTTTAAACCCAGATACATACTCATTCCTTACACTGTCTCATTATTGTCTGAGGGATTTTCAATGATAAGACCTTGTCTTATGCATGCTTATTTCTTTAGTGATTATCACACTTTTATGTAGAACAGAGTCAATAAAGATTTGCAAAATAAATCATATCATTGACTTCATAATGGAGTTGGGTATAAAACTGGAAAAAAAAAAAAGACAGGAGAAAGACAGAGGAAATTCCTTTAGGGGAAAAAAAAGAGGAAGAAGAGAAGTTGGTACACTTACTTACCTGACACACTAGAAGATAGGACCAGAAAATACCATGTTAGTCTATATAGGTGGGCAGCCAATTTGACAACTAAGTTTAAGTTTATTAAAAACACAGCTTCAAAGTTTGAGGTAAATAAGTAAATTGGGTTGGTGGGTTCAATTTTTCAGCTGTGTGGTTGTGTTTAATAGACAAAATCATTTTCACATATTTCAGATTATGGGAAAACCCTCTATAAAACATTGGATTATTTGAGAGTGTACCTTGGGGAAACAGGGTAAAAGGATTTCTCTGACTCTGATACAACTCTATCAATATCCATAATCTGCTTTGGGGAGCAAAGTGATAAATGAGACCTTAGTTTCTACAATTCTCCTGTTCCCATGTTGTAGTGGAAGAAAAATTGTCTGTCATTCACTTATAAATATTTAAGTTCACTTGAACAAGAAATATACTTCAAAACATGTAGTAATTGAGAAATTCATATTTTAACATAATTTTTATGAGATATATGGTAGTTATTAGTAGTTTATACTACAAGAAATGTTTACTCAAATTCCTGTGATGCAAATTGAAGTGAATTTCATGATTTGTACCTAAAGTACTTATGTATTGTTATTCATTTCTCTTATCTCCTACTCTTCAGCCCTTTTTTCTATATACACTACCTTAGCACTTTCATTATATGTCTTTTTCCCTTTCTCTCATGCATATTAGCTAATTAAAAAGGGAAATTGGGATGACTAATGCTAATATTCTTAAATGAATTATTTTTGGTGATATTTTTCATTTAGGTGTCTGTTTTAAACTAAAAGTTATCACACATTCATATCTCTATTTGTGCTAATTTCTACTTATTAATAAGCCATTGTTTCACTTCATAAAATGGAATAAGCCCCAAATTATTTTCTTGCTTAATGTCTTAGTTGTAGTCTTAATAATGACCTAACACACACACACACACACACACACACACACACACACACACACATGCACACACACATGCCCACACACACACTATTTTCTGAGGTCTTAAGTAAATAAATTCCATTTCGAATACAAGCCTGAACATAAGGGAACAGGTACATTTTGCATTACTACCTTCCCCTGTAAAGTATTAATAATATGCTTCACCAGTCTTAATTACTTCAATGACCTCCTTAATTTAACAAATTCAACTTTCTTCATTTGTAATTTTGCCAGAATAATTGGGTAACTAGGCAATGCATGTACCTAAACAAATTAGGCATTTTAGTAAAACTTCATTATTCACAGTTCATTAGACAAAAATCTGATTTTTTTTATTAATTTCAATCATACTATAGGGCAAGGTTCAACGTTAAACATGATACTTTGTCCTTTTAGATTTAAATTGTTCCCAATGTGAAATATGATCAATTTCAAACTAGTGATAAGTCGTTTATATTGTGTTAGAAGGTATAATTTCAGTTTCTCTGAGTTTGAAAGAAATCAAAATGCACTTGATAAGAAATAGGTCATAGAACTAACGAAAATTTAAATATACTTTTTATGAACTTTTTTATTTGCCTGCAAACTTGTATGGTTTTATGGATTCTAGTTGATTTTTCGTAAGTGGTTTATGTCTATTGACCAAGTGGTTTATGTCTATTGACCTTAACATTTCCCTCAGCTTGACTAAATTTTATTATTTTATTTTTATTTTTTTAAATAAATATTTTTTTGTTTTTGAGAGAGAAAAGGAGAGAGAACACCAGTGTGTGAGGGGCAGAGAGAGATGAAGAGAGAGAATCCCAGGCAGGCTCCATGCTGTCAGTGCAGAGCCCAGTGAGGGGTTTGATCCCATGAACTGAGATATCAAGACCTGAACTGAAATCGAGAGTCAGATGCTTAATCAACTGAGCCACCCAGGCGCCCCAGCTTGACTAAATCTTAGTCTTCTGACTTTAAGCTCCTACATCCCTTTTCTTAGAGCATTTACTTTAGAAAACTTTTGAGTTCTTTCTCCATCCCTTTGAGGTGTAAATCTTTTAAAAAGCCGTTTGCCAATTTTATAACCCAAAATATATTTTCAAAGACTTTAGAGGAATCTCTCTGAAATGTGGCCATCAAGGAATATATAGCCCAGTTATATCCCAGTTTCTGGATGAGGATAGGTGCTTTACTGAGGCAGTCTCCTAAAAGGAGACAGGCAGAGTGTTTCCCTTTGGCATCAAATGGGAATTATGTCATAGATTCATGATGTCAAGTTGGGAATATGTAGTGTGTGTGTGTGTGTGTTTGTGTGTGTGTGTGTTCTTCAAATTAATTATGGTTATTTAGGAAATGGTGTCTGATGTTTCCCTTATTCAAGTCTATTCCAGACCCAAAAGAGGTCATATGTAATAAACTCTAGATTGGCATAGAAGTTTCTCAGTCCATCAGTTAACAACTGTTTGTTGAGCACTTTCAGTGTGCCAGCAAGTGATTAACATCTCAGCTATACTGAAACCAACAATCTGTTCAGAAGCACAGCATAAAAAAGTAAGTAGTATCTGAAAAAAATAAATAGATACTATAATAAATAAATAAATAAATAAATAAATAAATAAATAAATAAAGTAAGTAAGTAAGTAAGTAAGTAACAGAATAGAGCCTGGAATGTACATGTGCTGGATCCTTTGTCTAGACAAAAGATTGTTTCGTTGTTTCATTTTCCCTATGTAGTAGATTTTTAAAATAATCTTTTGGAAAAAGAAAATGAGCTGTTTCATATTTTCAGCTGGGTGCAGCCTCAAAATTTTTTTCTTCTGCCGAACTGTAATCTCAAACCTCATAGCTGTTGAGGAGGATATTTGAGAAAGTGGAGATCTCTTATTAAGCTTTTCCTGGCCCCAAACTTTCCCAGTTATCATATCACCCATTTTGTTAGTTACAAAAAGTTCATATTAAGACATTATGTCCCACCTTTACGTCTACACCATTAACTATTAGAATATGTTTCATCATTGCTTTCCATGATCTGCTTACACCTTACCCCATTTCCCAACTTGCTTTTCTACTACTCTACACTGGTTAAAACAAACATAAGAAAACAGATAAAGGTATACTAAAGGACAATGTTGGACTTGTAAAGATATATATACTTGAATTTTTTATTTCTACATCTTGTTTATGCAACTGTCTAGATACTAAGCTGTCCCCACCAAAGCCTATCCGCTTACTTAACACTTTATCAAGTTTAACAAATGTCATATATACAACCTAACACCCTTGAATAGCTGTCAGTTTATTAAACTATTGAGAAGAGTGAGAAAAAATTTTTCCTCATCTATTATATACCAGTTATCAGTAGCATTATTTCCATATAACAGGATTTCCATATTATAAAATCACAAGAAGCTGAAGATCAGAGAATTTATCCTATGTCATTCTGCTAAGAACTGATAGAGCAATTTTTTCTTTTTTTTATTGAAATATAATTAACATACAGTGTTATGTTAGTTTCGGGTGTAGAATACAATGACTCCTTTATCTATTTCACCCATCCTCCCCCACCATCTTCCCTCTGGCAACCACCAGTTTGTTCTCTGTATTCGAGTCTGCTTTTTTGTTTGTTTGTCTCTTTTATTTTCTTTGTTCAATTGTTTTTTTTCTTAAATTCCACATATAAATGAAATCATACGGTATTTGTTTTTCTCTCATTGACTTATTTCACTTAGCATTTTACCCTCTAGGTCCATGCATGTTGTTGCAAATGGCAAGATCTTGTTTTTGTTATGGCTGAGTAATATTCCATTATATATATACCACCATTTTTTTATCCATTCATCTATCATCTATCAGGGGACACTTGGATTGCTTCCATATCTTGGCTATTATAAATAATGCTGCAATAAACATAGGGGTGTGTGTATCTTTTCAGATTAGTGTTTTCATTTCTTTGAGTAAATATTCAGTAATTACTAGATCATATGGTAATTCTATTTTTATTTTTTGAGGAACGTCCATATTGTTTTCTACAGTGGCTGTACCAATTTGCATTCCATAAACCAGCAGTTATGAGGATTCCTTTTTCTCACAACCTCACCCACACTTGTTATTTCTTGTTCTTTTGATTTTAGCCATTCTGACTTGTTTAAGGGGATAGCTCATGGTACAATTTGAATTTCCCCGTTGATGGGTGATGTTGAACGTCTTTTCATGTGTCTTTTGGCCATCTGTATGTTTTCTTTGGAGAAATGTCAATTCATGTCCTCTGCCCATTTTTAATCAGATGATGATGATGATGATTTTTGTGTTGGGTTATATAAGTTCTTTTTATTTTGGAACTTAACCCCTTATCAGATATATCATTTACAAATATATTCTTCCATTTAGTGGGTTGCCTCTTTGCTTTGCTGATGGTTTCATTTGCTTTGCAAAAGCTTTTAATTTTTGTGTGGTCCCAATAGTTGAATTTTGCTTTTGTTTCCCTTGCCAAAGGAGACACATCTAGAAAATGTTTGTATGGCCATTTTCAAAGCAACTGAAATTTCTTTTCTCCTACATTTTCTTCTAGGAGTTTTATACTTGAAAATTTTATTCACTTTTTGATATAGTTTAAGAGAGTGTATAGGACATTGATTTGACATCCATGATTTTGGATCTTCCTTTTTTTTTCCTCTGTAAAAGAAATTACAAAATTTGCCTAAAATTTTTGAGTATTAGTTTCCTCATTGGTACCCAAATCAAAGTGTTAATTTTGAGGGTAACTGCAGTAACACATGTGGTTTGCTTAGCCTATAGGTCCTAACTGAATACAGCTACTTAGAAAAAATATAGAGAGATCTTTTCCTTTTTTAAAATAACCTTTTCTCATGTTTTTTCATTTTCCTCCAGGCTGTTAAAAAAGAGGACTTCACTATTATTAAAATATTTGAGAATGATCTATCTTTGGAATCGTTTGTAGTTTTGTTTTACAAAAGCAATTATCTTATCAAAGTTAAAATCCTGTGTAACATGTGGATGACCAGTAGCTCTTGAGAACCAAAAATGGCAGCTAGAAAGTAAATTGAGTTATCATTTGATAATTGTTTCATTGGCTATAGCTTAAAGCCTAGTTGGGTACTTGTGATTTATTGTTCTTAGGTTTGATTTCATAATCTTGAGGCATTTACAGGCTTAGATTTTGGTTTGCTTATGTAGGCTACCACTGCATTAGAGCTATTTCTATTCAACATCCTCCTTGTTTAAATAATTTAACACTACTTACATGATATGGAAATAGATGGATTGTTACCATTCAATAAGTATTGATAAAGATGAAAATTAGGAAAGCCATTGACATCAAAAGTAATAATCATACATAGAATAAAATCAAATTAACAGGCCAGGAAAAAAATGAGTGATTATTTCAAAGTATGAGGTGAGGCAAATTCATGGGCTTGAGTATGTGGGGAATCTGTGATGATGTAGCTTTTAGTTCCAGGTAATCATTAGTCGTGTAAAAACCACTACAAACCAAATCAGAAGCATCTAAAACTAAAAGTTTAGAAGTAAAACAGAGAAGAGAAATGTCCCCTTACATCCCTCTAATACACTGATAGAAAAATAAATATTGTCCTGGGAAGTGATTCACCCACTAAAAGGAAGAAAAAGAAAAAGGAAGGTGGGCAGTAATGAGAGTTCAATGATTCACTGGTGTGCTAATGCTAATTAATTGAACCAAATTTAAAAGAACTTAATTTTTATTAGATTAGCTTAGTTTAGCTTATTTTATCTTAGCTTAGCTTAGATTATTATATTATAATGAAAGAGAGAGACAGAGAGTTCAAACAGGGGAGGGGAAGAGAGAGAGTGAGAAAGAGAATCCCAAGCAGGCTCCATGCTGCCAGTGATGAGCCCAATGCAGGGTTCAAACTCATGAACCCATGAGATCATGACCTGACCCAAATCCAGAGTCAGGATGACTCACTGAGCCACCCAGGCACTCCTCATTATATTAGATTTTTGAAGTTGCAACTATTTAATCATTTAGTAACTTTTAACTTTATTTTGTCTCTGTTGTATTTTAGAAACATTGGGAACTACCACTTAGTTGTTATTGTTCATTCAAACACTGAATTTCCTCCTTGCTTGATAGTCAACAGGAACTACTCAGCTATCTTGAAGTGCTCATTACATCCCTGCTTTTTATGCCAACTAAAGAGAAGCATAAAGGTGGTTTTGGGTTCGTTCACACCAATCACTCAAGTAGTGTATTAAACAGCAAAATTCAACTGAATAAATTGTAAAGATCTTACTGCCTTTATTCATAGATTCATAATTCAGGTAGCATCCCATCTAGCACATAGAAAAGGAGCTCTGAGGAGCCTCACAAAATGGAAGACTTTTTTGGGCAGAAGGAGGCAAGACAAAGAGTAGAGTATTTCAGGCAAGGTCACCTTCCTTGGGGGAAAACAAGGGGTCTATCAGGTGGATTACTTCACTAGTATTGACCAGGAAATTACAGACTGACTGGTTAAGATTAGACTTGTGGGAGAGGCTGGAACTGCAATCAGGTTAGATATTAATTCGTGATTTGGTGACAAGTTTTGGCACAAATGACCCCATTTGGGGCTTGTTCTCTCTCTCTCTCTCTCTCTCTCTCTCTCTCTCTCTCTCTCTTTTACTTTAAATTTTAGTTAGTTTTAGTTAACATACAGTGCAATATTGGTTTCAGGATTAGAATTCAGCGACTCATAACTTCCATATAACATCCAAGACTCATCACAACAAGTGTCCTCCTTAATAACCATCACACTTTTAACCCATCCCCTGCCCACCTCTCCTCCAGAAACCCTGTTTGTTCTCCATAGTTAAGAGTCTGTTTCATGATTTGCCTCTTTTTCCCCCTTGGTTCATCTGTTATTTCTTGATTCCACATATGAATGAAATCATATGGTATTTATCTTTCTTTGACTGACTTATTTTGCTTAGCATAATACATTCTAGATTCATCCACTTCATTGAAAATGGCAAGATTTCATTCTTTTGATTATGGCTGAATAAAAACCTCTTTGTGAATCACTTTTGTCAGAGAGAACCTCCCTGTAACTGTAAAAAATACTATATATTCTTTGTTGAAGTTTTCCTGGACTTTCTTTTATTGTTTCTGATGAGATGAACATTGAGCATTCCATCCTTAAATTACCCATGCATCTCACAGCACTGAGTTTTAAAACTAATATAATGAGAACTGCATATGCTCCAAATTTCCCAGACTGTAAAAATTGTTTTATTGTTATTGGTTATAAATATTAGAATTTATTCTATTATTTGCTATTTATTTAGATGAATAACAAATTATAAATACTGAGTAGCTCAGGGAACAAGAACTTTTTTGAAACAAGGGTTTCAAAGTCTTTGAAAGGTTTTGTTAGGTGGTTTTCAAGTTGAACACAGCCACACACTTAAGGCATGAATAAAAAATATTTTGACCATGATGAAAGTCCCTGATTAGAGATTATAGCTTGCTTTGAGAAAACAAAATATTCAATGGACAAAATGACATTTGGCAGGTATGCCTTGGGAAGATTAAAGCTCTTAGAGTCATTTCTTATGACTTGCTTTATAAAACTTAAGTTTTCAATAAAATCATCCTTTACAGAATTTATATGGAAAACCATGTTGACATAACTTCTCCTTACACTCTTGTAGGGAATAATTTTGGAAATAAAACCATGCCCATTCTGATACTGAATTGTCATATTTTTAGATATCTAACAGTGTCATCATTTAACTAAGGTAGTTGTTAATTTCCCTGGAAATAGTTTTTTGTGGGTATATCATCATGTCAGTATTGCTGTTTCCTTTGTTTGGGTTCTACCTGTCTTCTAAATCTTGTATGACATAATCCTTATGAATTTATTTTATTTTTAATTTTTTAGCTTATTTATTTATTTTGAGAGTGAAAGAGAGTGCGCATAAGTGGAGGAGGGGCAGAGAGAAGGGGAGACAGAATCCCAAGCAGGCTCTGTGCTGATGGCACAGATGCAGGGCTTGAACTCACGAACTGTGAAATCATGACCTGAACCCAGATCAAGAGTCGGATGCTTAACTGACTGCACCATCCAAGCACCCCATGAATTTATTTTAGGAGAAGAAATTTCATTAAATCCTAGACAATATTATATTTTAGATGTAAGGAAAAATACAAATTAAAAAAGAAGAGGCTTAATTCTCCCTGTTGAAATTAAGGAAGAATTATTAAGTTTATAATTGGAAACACTTCTCTTGTTGAAATGTATGTAAATCCTTTTGAAAACTACATAGGACTTTTGACTGCTTTATGACCCAGGAGTGCCTTTCTTAAGGACTCAGGAACCATCTCACTGAAATGTAAGCATCAAGGACGATGGCACCCCTATCTCCATGTTTCTCTGATTGGATAGAAACCCGACTTCAGTGGGCACTTTGTTCCAGATTGCAAAACCATCTCCTGTCTTAAAGATACCAGAAATTTGTTTTTCCTCTGTACAAAGCCAATTGGCTAACACAGAGCATAATCCCTTTTACCAGGTAAATCTAGGATGAATCTGTGTGACAAATGGTCCTGTCAAATCCTCTTACATGAAGACTGGTTATTGTTTATCTTGAGAATACGTGTGTAATGGGTTTGCTCTCCTAAGCTATATAAAATGGTGAGATTTCTTTCTGTCTTTGCAATCTCTTCGTGGTTTGCCTGTAATGTGCATCACACTCTGGTTTAATGCTTTTTCAATAACACAGTTTTCTTTGTCTACTACGTTTATGGAGAAATTTTCTTAATTGGGAGAAGATTTTATTTCTAATTGTGATTCCCTATCACAGGTCATTCTTAAACATCTGTTTCTTTTTCTGTCCTGATTTGCTTAAGAATCAAAAGATATTTGAAAAAAAGGATCAAAAGGTATAAAAACATCAGTGTAGACAAATTTTTAACTATATATTTGTCTTAACATCTATGGAAACTATGATTAGGAAATTTATGTATCAGAAATAGTTTTTCTAGAGCCACTGAAATAGAGTTTTGAGTTTTTAACTATAAGATGTTCAGTAAATTTTTAAAGACTTTTTTTTAGAGAAGTTTTAGGTTTACAACAAAATTAAGGAGTTACAGAGAGTTCCCATATACTCCCTGGCACCACATTTATATAACCCCTTCCATTATCAACATCACTCACCAGAGTGGTACTTTTATTTTTTTCCCAAGGATAAACTAACATGGACACATCAAAATCACCCAAAATCCATAATTTACCAAGGAGTTCACTCTTGGTGTTGAACATTTATAGCTTTGGACAAATAGATGTATAATTATTTCAGTTATTTCTAGAAGATTTTTCTTCCTTTACAGAATCACACACTGGAATCAATGTAGATTCTTGACTTTTCTTTGTGCACGTTCAAGTTTCCTTGTCACATCCCAGTAATATTTTTCTTTCTTTGACAGGTTATTCTTAGTAGTGCTATGCTCTTGGTCATCAATTTTGAACTACCATATATTGTTTTAACCAAAACTTTCAATTTCTAGGGATTTGCAGGTATCCCATATACCCTGCAAAAAACTGTGCAGAATGATTTCCTGACCATTTCTAAAATAACTGAGGGCCTGACCCACAAGAGTTGCCTCTTGGGTGACTGAAAACCCAAGGAGACCCTTTACTATTATATAAATATATAATGTAGTCTAAGTTACATAGTCAAAAAATAAAGCTAGAACAGAGTTCAATGATACCATACATATTGAGTTGATAAAATTATATTAAAATGGTATATTCATTTCTGGGAAAAATATTTTAAAACCCAGTTCAAGAAGAACCTTTAATTTTTTTTTTTTTAAGTAGGCTTCATGTCCAGTGTGGGGCTTGAACTCACAACCCTGGGGGCAAGAGTTACATGCTCTATTGACTGAGCCAATCAGGAACCTCCAAGATGAACCTTTTTAAACTTTAGCTCTTGCAAAGCTGAACCAATAAGACAGTGAGCAATGCTGAAACTATCACATGAGAATAGATTTTCAACTCCATCTTGCAGTTTTAATCATGTACCATTCGCTAATGATATAGAGGATACAAATATGAATATGTTAAAAGCTTTTCTCCCGTAGAGGCTTTTTCAATATAGTAGAATGGATAAGTCAGATTCACAAGTATATATGCATTAGTGGATTTAATTTAAAGGAAAAATTAGTCTTTAAGTGATTTCCACATTAGTCATTTCTTTTACATCCTGAGATGATTAAAGAAAATAGGGGGTGGATGACAGTGTTTTTACTTCCTTGTGTGGTTCACCATTTGATTTAATAAGCCTAAACTGGAGAGAGAAGAAGGTATATGAGCTTTATCATTTCTAATAGATGATACAAAAATTGTACAAACAGCATAATATGGCACTGCAATATTCAGATAAGGTTAATTTTAGCTACAATAATAGTAATCTCAAAATATCAGTGACTAAACAATGAAATTTTATTTCTCATTAACATGAAAAACTGATGGGGTTTTGGTAGGCTTCCTAGCAGTCTGCCTCTTAAATGGTAGCTCATCACTGCCATCAGAGAGTATATCATGGACAACTTAATTGAATTAAATGTGTATTAAAAAATTATTTCCCCAAAGTTTTATTAAAAACAGGTTGCAGTTATTAAAATAAACTGCTAATGATTCTATATTCCTGAATATTTTAAGATATTAAAAAGCGTAATTTATAGAATATAAAAATATAATACCAAAACCATAGTTGTCTATAAATAAATCAAATGTTTACTATTTAATTGAAGGAAATGTACTGTTTTCAGTAAGTGTAAAAATCCATTGAAAATATCCACGAGTCTTTTTCTTTCTTTTTTTATTTTTTAGTTTATTTATTTATTTTGAGAGAGAGAGCATGAGTAGGGTAGTGGCAGATAGGGAGAGAGAGAGAATCCCAAGCAGGTGCCATGCAGTCAGTGAAGAGCCTAATGTGATGCTCCATCGTAGGAGCCATGAGATCATGACCTGAGCCAAAATCAAGAATCAGATGCTTAACTGACCAAGCCACCAGGCGTCCCAAGAACTTTTTATTCTAACGTCAAATATTTCTAACTCATATTTAATATTTCAATAGAAAAGGTTTTTCTCAGACATTGTTATATTGTTTTATTTTTTTTTAATTTTTTTTTTTTACATTTATTTATTGTTGAGAGACAGAGTGAGACAGAGCACAAGCGGGGGAGAGACAGAGAAAGATCGAGACACAGAATCTGAAGCAGGCTCCAGGCTCCGAGCAAGCGTTCAGCACAGAACCCAGTGCGGGGCTAGAACCCACGAACCGTGAGATCATGGCCTGAGCCGAAGTCGGTCACTTAACCAATTGAGCCACTCAGGTGCCTCAATATATTGTTTTATTTTAGATAAAGTAAATGCAAATTTATGTCATTTATCCTAGTTATCAAGTGAAAATTTTTGTTTGAACAACTTGGTGAACACTGAATTATATATGCTTTTTTTTTTTCCCTTTTACTTCCAGTCAACCAGAAAGTTGGAAGCAATCATTTATGAGAACATTATCCACTAAGCCCTTTAGGCTCACACTGGCTACCTTTGTATCAGCTTTAAACTTTAGCTCATTTTTTGGCCATCTCATCTCCCATGGGCTATAACTTCCAGCCCATTATGAAGATTGCTTCTGCCCTTGCTGATCTTATACTCATTTATGTTATCCATGATTCAGCTTGGCTTAATTTTGCTAGCAAAATCTTGCTAGGAAAAATTTGTAACTAGGACCCAAATACACATACTTTGTGAAAAGAATACAATCCATTTATGAATAAATGAATATCAATATTAAGAGATTGCCCTACATAAGAAAATTAAAAGTACAAAACTGCGTGCCTGGATAAAATATTTGAAAGTTGAGAGCCCATTAAGTAATCAATGTATCCATTTCTCACACTTCATCACTGTGAGAGTCAGAACAATTGATTCAACATGGGAAAAAATGTTCATAGGTATCCAGAAATTTGCCTTTAACTCATACTACCTCCCACTTTGTGGATGAACATTGTTAGAAACTCCTGGGGATGAGGAGACTATACTGAAATGAAATCTTTGGCAAAAGAGAAAGGAAGGCTAGGTGACCAGACAATACAAGTAGGTCAAATGGTGGTTTGGACAACAACAGTTTGGATTATTATTTATCAAATGTTTGAGTCCAACAAGCTAGTGTGCCAATTTCTTAAAAGATAATAGAGCGATGTTTTTGAGTCAGTTTTTTTGTTGTTGTTGTTCTGGGTTACTCTGATTAACATGTCACAAAGAACAATCTGATAATCAGTTACATAATGAAGAATAAGAGACTCTTAAAGCAAACACATTAGCATGGCAGCATAGCATGTCAAAAAACACTCAAAGAACATATTTTAGCATATTTTTTCTTTTGTAAATGACAAAGATAATAGACTGTTTACAGGTTACTTTTTTCTTATCAACAAGTACATATGGGATACCCATAGTTAGCTCATTGCAAGAACTTTTCTAAGGGAAGGTTAGAACTAGTGATATAAGGAGTACTACCTTGAAACTGGGAGAATAGAGCAAACATACTTACAGAGGAATTCAGTCAGAAAGAGAGTAGTTAATAAAAGAGTACCTATCTGAGCTAAAATATTTCAAATTTCAGGCCTTGATTTGTTCAATGTCAGTGTATTAAAAGCATTGGCAAATGCAAGTGCAATCCTCAAGATTCTATCCATATTCCTTAGTGGGTCCTAGGGTATGAGATATGAGTACAGTGAACAGAAATTAAAGTTTATTTGTGAGTTGTAAAATATTTACTCTCTAGAATAATATAATGAAATAACCTACCATTACCAATATTTCTTTGAAGTACATACTTCCTTTCCCTGAAATATATGAAAGCTACAATTTCAACTTAAGTCTTAAAATAAATACATTTATATCTATCAAAACCAACCCCATATTCTTCATTTTTCTCATTTTTCTCTGCATATAATAAAGTGTTAGTTTGGAATTTGGGAACCAATGACATACAGTGATTTCTAAACTTATTTAAGATGCTATTTTGGGTAGCATCTCAAAGGTTCTGTAGTCCGTGGAACGTGCTTTGGAAAACACTTTTCTTGACAGTGTCTCATTTGTAATCATTAACTGTTATAAAGACATTGAATATGATTTTGGTCTTGAGAATAACATATCTGGAAGATAAAAATGATATATAGATAAAAAAGTTTAAAAATGCATGTGGTAAAATGAATTAAACAAACAAGTGCAATTCAGTAGTTACACATGCGCACTCCTTCAGTTAGATGAAGAAGCAATTTAAAAGTAGGATGCAAACTCCTTATTTAAAAAAATTTAATGTAAAGATATTTTTAGTAGCAATAAACAATGTAATATATTATTAGGCTGGCCAGGGATAAGTCCATCACTTGTTTTTTAAAAATAGGTTTTTAGAATGAGCCATGTGCATTCATTTATATCATCAGTGACTACCTTCCTACTACAGTGTAGAGTTCAGGAGTTGTAACAGAAACCATGTACTCACAAAACTAAAAATGTTTATTACCCAGTTTTTAACCAAAGATGTTTGCCAATCTCTGGCCTACATCAAGAAAAAAATATTGTCTGGCTCAAAAAAGTAATAATGTCTTTGTTCTTTGTGTTGCCTCAGAAATAATAATAAACTCCTATTTATTCTTTAGATTTCATGTCAAAAGCCACTTTATCAAAGAGGCATTCATGACCCACATTCACCTAATCCCCAAAGATTTCTCTTGTATAAGGTATCAGAGCACCTTGTTCTTTTTTGTCTCAGTATTTATCACAATTATAAAAATTTTGGTGTGATTATTTGATTATTCCTTTCTCCCTCATAACTCAAAAGCCAGATGGTATTGTCTATTTTTCTTACCACTGCATAAATATTTATTGAAAAAAAAAACAGTGCACAGTACAAAAATTACAAGGAACATATAAAATTAAGGCAAATGTAATAAAATAAGTAGAAACATAGTGGAGCATGTAGAAATTATGGGGAATTACTGCAAAAAAAAAAAAAATTCAAGCTAAAGCAAACAAAAGGACTGTCTTCCCCTCTGCCATTCAGAACCATTTGGAACTAAATAGGAAAATAGAGATTTGATAAATGGGATTGTTAATTTGCTAATACTTTATCTCTGAAGATAAAGAGACAGGATCACTTGCACAGTTGTACAACTACAAGATACCAGAGAGTAAGTCATTTATCACTTAACAAGAGCAAATCAAAATACAACTGCTCTGCAGAAGGCATATCTAATAACAGCAGCAACAAATATTTCCACCACTGCTTTAAAAAAATTGCCAGATAAATCATTCCTACTTCCCTTAGCAAAGTTGAGAAAGCAGTGAGAGGCCAATGGTTTCATTACACTAGAAGTCACCCCAAATGACAAACATGAAATCACAAGGAAAGGAAGCTTCCCCTTAAACACTGGGGAATATCCAGGTGTATGTTGGTGCAGCATTCTTAGGCTCACACACAGTAAAGATTGCTGTCTTCTTGGGCACGTAATAAGTTTATGATTATAGAACATCCTTCTTTATCTCTGATAATTCTTGCCTGAAGTCTACTTTGTCTTTAATAAAGTCTATTTTGCCCTAATATTTCCCCCTCCTCTTGCCAGAAACATGAAGGTTTTTATTTATCTCTTTACTGTGAGAACCTGGTGTTCTTCCTAGGGTTAAACCCAGAAAAGTATGGTTGCTCTCTAAGAGTGAGGCCCCCTGGAATCACTCCTTCCCAAGCTTGTCTGCTGGAAGTAATTCTCCTGGGAGTAATTCATCAAATTTTCTGTTTATGTGGTCCTAACTGTTTATAGCTTTAGTAGATTCTGCTCTAGACAAATTTACCTTGAATGTGATTCTCTGTATTTACCCTTTTCTCCAGATTTCAGAATGACAGTGTTCCTTGTGACTTCAGTTTTCTGATAGATCCAGGAAAAGTCAGTGGTTAATTTGTTTTTGCCTTTTTTCTTGTTGTCACAAGTAATGATGCCTCCTAAACTCTTCACACATTGACACTTAACTGGACCATCCTTTCAAAGATATGTGTATTCTGAACAGTCTTAATAAGAAATAAGACGGTTACCTCCTCTGAGGCATAAGGCAGACATGCTTATAGTCTAGTGAATAAAGATAATTTGCGAAAGAGCAGGAATGTTTACTATCTATTGTAAAATATGTGGGTTCCCTATGATCAGGATTCTGTAGTATAATACAGTTTGTGTGCAGGTGTCTCTTGGCACTTTTCACATCATCCTGTTGGAATTGGGGTTCAGGGAACCAACACAACCATTGTTATTTTGGCAATTCAGATTTCTGTGAGTAATCTATAACCCAGGAGTCTTAAGTCTTCTAACATCAATGAATTTATGACAGGCTAACAACTTACGTTGGATCAATTGTTGTTCTCAGATATTTTTTCCAAAAACATGCACTAGATTCATTTATTTAAATCCAGACCTTAGATTGTGTTCTATCTAACATAAGGCTACCTTTCGTTCATTGGGGGAGCTTTGCAGTGGGTTAAGGGACTTGTTATTTATGTTTATGCTGCATGAAGTGGTCTCTACCATGAGAACTATCCAACTGGAAAATGTAGGAAAAACCAAGTCCTTGACTTTAGCTTAAATGTTCATTAGTACTCATTAGTACTCATCTCTACTTTGGAAATCAGTCATTCAGCCTCTTTCCACTTTGATTGTTATGGACAACAGAAAGGCTTTAAGCTTTCCTCTTGGGAACCCAAACCTAGTCTGCTATTATAAACACATCTTACTATACTTGGATTAATGTCTCAGGGCAGGAAGAGAGGTCAATAGAAACTTGAGAAATCCACCTGGATTTCTAAGGTAGACCTTGTTGGTTTATAGGCATTGTGGAGGTCAGGTATGGGACCTTGGTGGATATTATTTAATCTCATCATTCTGCTTGAAATTCCATTGATAATAACCTTAAGTAAATTCTGCAAGACAAACTGAATGGATTTGGTGACAGCCAATGTCCATCAGATTATTCAGAGACACCAACAAAATGGCATACTCAGAGAAATTCATCAGAAACAAGGAAGGTGAAAAAACTGATGGTGGATATTCTTGGGAGATAACTCTTCATGAATCTTTAACATTTCTCCATGACTTCTGAGAAGAGTCATTGATGGTCTTTATTGAAGGCCATCTTCTGAAGGATGCTTGTATCACAAATAACCTTGGAAACACATCATAGGCATCTTTTGTTAAAATAAAGAATATTTTTGATTATGTCCTTGGAAAACAGAGACAGTGTCTTCCTTTGGAGTGAATAGCAGGCATGTTCACTGCACATTATTAAAAACTTGGGATCACTAAGTTAGAGTTTCTCTCTTTTTCTCTTCTTAATACAATCTTTTCCTTGCTTAGATTTATCTATACCTCTTCATACAACCTTATAGAAATTGTTACTGTAGTACTAATACAAATGTTGATACTGCAACTATTGCTTTTGCTGTGCATAATAAACTATTTTTTGTTTCTGAGACAGGGATCTTGAGTCTTCTACCAGCATCCATAAATTGGTGACAGACTAACTTCTGAACTAAAGACTATTATGAAATCTCAGACCCTCTCAGTCTTGACAACCATTTACAAGTATTAAATCAAAATAGTTAATAGAACTAAATATGGAATATTTACAAATATGGGGAAATACAGAAGTGTATCTTCATAACCTTAAAAAATGTCCTAAAAGGATATAAACACAAAATTAACTATTAAATACCAAAAGTGGTAACTGCAATCCAACTAAATCTAAGAACTTAATTTCTTCAGCAAAATGTAGGGTGGGCCCTAGGGAAATTTCAGAATTACTGTTGCCAGAGTTAGATGGAAAAAATAGAAAATAATTATTTCAGATTACACCATGGACATTAAAAGAAGAAAGAAGTGATATTATCTCTAAGTAGTAGTAAATGCAAAATTTATTTGGGGAAAAAAAAATAAAACAGATGAGATCCCAAAATTTCCACAAATTAATCTCAATCAATTATGGGATCACAATCACATTTTTTTGGTTATCTTAATATAATTTGCAGCCACATGGTCCCTACGCTTCTAAATATTTCCAGTTGTGTTTCTTAGGAAAAAAGACATTTGCTTATATGACCATGTTGTACCTACCAAAATAAGAATAAAAGCTTATCAGTATTAACATTCATCTAAAACTATCATCTATTCTATAGACACTTTTTCATATTTCTCAATTGTTCCATTAATGTCTTCTATAGCAAAAAGAAAGAAAACTAAGCTGAATCTGTATCAAACAATCCTCTATAATATGTCGCATCTAGTCTTCATGTCTTATCTCTTTATTGTCTTCTAATCTGCAAAAGTTCACAGTCTTTTATTGTCTTCATTGACCTTAATCTTTTTAAATAGTTGCAGCATTGTTTTGTAAGGTGTTCCATTATGTGGGTCTGTCTAGCATTTCCTCATGATTATATTACAGTTATGCATTTCAGGGCAAGCATGAACAACATAAGTGACATTGTATTCTTGCCAGTGTACTGTATTAGGAGGCCCTTGATATTGGTTTGATTTATTACATAGGTTAGTTTATGCCAATTTTCTCTTTTTTCTCTTATAACTAAAAATTATATGGGTACTTGGTGAATATGTGTCTGTCATTCACATACTTGGTAAATATGTGTCATATTTTAATTCATTGCAGTTTACTCATTCATTGATGATTTTCATCTGATTTTTCCAAATAGTCTTTTAACTTGACCATTTCTTCCATATTTATCAATTGACATTAAAATAGAAAAAGTTTCTCCTTCAAATATTCAAGTTAACTGATTTTTTAAAGCTATGTCATCATTGTCCTGTGGCTTCACATTTCCTTTGACACAATTCATTATATGTCTGATTTATAAAGATCCCAGTTAAAGAAGGAAAGGCCTATCATATAATTGGTCTGTCAAGTGAAATTGGCTCAAAGAATATAGTTTTGTGGAGATAATAAATAAATTAATTAATCCAACCCTATAACATCCCCAAATATCTGGGTAGCATCAATCATCAAATTCAAATTAGTTCAATAAAAACTGACATGTGACTAAATAAAAATAGAAGACACAGAAATTAAGTCATTAACTCTGCCAGTTTTCTTCAGTAAGGATCACTAGTTTCTTTTACTTCAATGAGACACAGTATACCTCTCACAAGGAGTATTATTGCAATGCCAAACTGCTATATTGCTTTGAAACTATGGAGAACTATTCTGTAGTATTCAACTTTTTTTTTTCCAGTAAGTATCCATGGTATTTTTTCTATTAAATATTTTAGAGCTGTGCCCTTGTCATGCAATATCACTTAACTATATATTTGTGAAGTGAAAGAGGATAAGCAATCATATGTATCCAAGCACATAGTAAGTGTATTAATTATCTCACAATCCTATCCAGTTATGCTTGTAGAAAAGCACATGCATAAAATTATGATTTGGATTAAAGTCTAACCGTAGCTAGTAATGTTTCATCAGAAATCATCTTGTGATAGAACATTTTGAAAATTAGACTATTCTGAGGCAATTCATGCAATGAAACCTTTATGAAAGAACACTTCAAGAATTCTGAGACCCATTTGTTCATAGATATGTACTGAATTATTTTCATTTCTCCCAAATGATTTGCTTTTCTATATAAATAGGGTTGATCTAACATAAATGTGACAATTTAGATTTTTTTCTTCTTTAGATTTTTCTCTTCTTAAGGTATAATCTCAGTTGAATTCAAACTCTTTAATTTTTAGCCTTTTAAAAGTTATGATCCTCTCTGATTTTAATGTGAATTTTTACTTATTTTTCCTCACAATAGAAGTTTCAGATATTTTGTGTCAAAGTCTCAAGGGAAAAAAAGAACTAAGCTTTTCTAACTAGGACATAAAGTGTCCATTCTAGCAAAAATTCAGTTTTCGAGTGCTACCAAATATATGCCTGTTTTTTTTAAGCAGTGTTAATCTATTTTAATACTTCTCCACATTGTTTCCCCTCTTCCCATTCTGAGAACACTTTTTCCCCCCATTTTACCACCAATCCCTAGTTTACTAATATCTTCATGCTTATATAGGGTTATATTATTGCTTAAGAAGAGATTTACTTTTAGATATAAGATGATCACTCAAAATTAAATATAGCAAGGTATTAAGTATTAATGTTGATAACATTACTTTATTCATTTTATATTTTTGGATGTAATTTATTGCAGTAGAATTTTTCATTAAGAAAACAAAAGTAAATAAAGACATTTTTAAAACAATTTGACACCTTAATTCGATAAATTATTTAATATACAATCAACCTAAATAAAAAAGTAAAACTACTTCAAGATTTATAATATAATGTATTTTTATGTGGATTTTTTTATATGTATGTATATATACATATACATATCACAAGTAACAAAAATATGCTTCATATATCTGTAGCAGCTAGAATCAACTATATATTTTAATGAATGTGCCCTTTGACTCCATTTTGATCAATGATAATGTTATAGTTTATAACATTTCTAATTTAATGCAATTTGTATTTATATGTGAATATACTAGCAAAATATGGTTCTCTGAGAGTTATTTATATTTTTGGATATAAAAAGACAATATTATTTATGGATACTCAATGCACTTCCTTCAAAGGAGAAAACTGATTATAATAAATATTAGAATCGATAATATATGTAAAAACAAGACCCAGATGAACGAAGATTTTGCATTCACTTCACTTATAAATTGAACATGAGTGATTAACATGTGGACTCTGGATTGAGGAGAAAGGTTAATGATGTCCCCATCCCAGTTGACTCATCCAAAGAATAGGAAAGTGGGCATGAATTTACAGAAAGCATCCAAGGGGTGCCTGAGTGGCTCATTTGGTTGAGCATCTGACTCTTGATTTTGGCTCAGGTCATAATCCCAAGGTTGTGGGATCAAGCCTTGCATCAGGCTCCATGCTGAGCAGGGAGCCTGCTTAAGATTCGCACTCTCTCCCCCGTTCTGCCCCCTCTCCTTCGCTCGTGCTCTCTCTCTCAAATTGAAAAAAAGAAAAGAAAGCATCCAATATCTTTAGCACAAATTTAATAAAATCTAATAAAATTATTCTCAGTATTATGAATATGTCAAAAAACTTCACGTTGAGGGGTGCCTTGGTGGCTCAGTCAATTAAGCATCTGAGTCTTGATTTTGGCTCAGGCCATGATCTCACAGTTTGTAAAACCAGATTAAGTCCCACCTCAGGCTCTGTACTGACAGTGAGAAGCCTGCTTGGGATTATCTCTCTCCGCTCTCTCTGACCCTTCCCTGCTTATGTGTGCATGCGTGCACGCTTGCTCTCTCTCAAAATAAATAAATAAACATTAAAAACATAAGAAACAAAGCCAAAAAACTTCACATTGAATCAGTCTTGCAGAAGTGTGTATCACCAATATGACAAGACACTCGATATGGATGAATAGGGAACCACACTGAAAAAAAGTGGAAGAAAGAAGAACTTCAGACTGGAGGCCAAATAGAGTAAATTTCAGACCTGTCTCTGGCCCTAAATTTAGTTGCCATTTGAGCAAGTTATGTAAACTTCTGCTTCAAGTTCTTCATGTGTAAAATATGAGATAGAAATGAAAGTTAGAAAAATGATATCAAAATATATAGCCTCAAAATTCCTAATTCCCTGAGTCCATTTTCACCTGAAGGGGATACTAAAGCTCATTAAGTGTATTTTGATGTCTACCCCTGAAATAAGGCAGAGATCAAAGTGAGGCCTTCCCAGGCAGTATTTATCAAAGCAGAACTCTGACTTCTCCTAAGGAATTGTTCTCAATAAGATATGCTCTCAGCCAGAAAAGGAACAGTCCCATTTGTCTTTTCCTTTAACTTCTTCATGGTCACTAGTTTGTAACACTTCACCCTCTGGAGAAATAACTGCCTGCTTCCTGTCAGTCTCATTAATACTCCCTTCAGTGAACTCCTGGCTGATGCCCAGCTAGGGTGCTTTTCTTCAAATAGAGCCTGGCAATAATGATAGAGATAACTGATTGGACTAAGTTTAGATTTTTAACCGTGTGGCTTCACAGCAAGCCTGGAGGCCAGGTGCTAATAACAAATTCCTGTCTTGAAGAAGAGTGTGAAACCGGGAGAGTAAGATAACTGTCTACTCTTTATGTTATTAACTCAGGTTTAAATTTCTAAAACAGCATCATTAAGTTACGCCTCGTATTTATTTTTTATAATCTTATTCATGTTTTACGTTGATTTTGCTGAGAAAAGTAATGACTGTTTCCTTTTTGAATGCTATTTGCCCAAGTTGATCTTCTAAAAATGCTGTAACTTTATAGTCACAATTTAGAGCAAATCTACAGGTAGTAGAGAAACACATATTGAGAAAAACTCATCATAGATGAACACTCAGGTGAATTCATTATTTTTCAATTTTCTTACAAATTACAATAGAGAATCATCTTTCTCTACTTTTGGAACATACATAATAAATGAAGTAGAATGGAAATTAAAGTATATAGTAATTATATACTTCTAGGCAGAAGTAGTAAAAACTGTGTGTATACAAGGAGATTTGTATTTAATTAGAAATCTTTATTTGGAAAATTGGCACATAAAATTATATGGAAGAAGTCATCATCCAGATTTGTTCATTTGCATTTAGTCAATTTACATAAAAGTTTTTAGAAAATTAAAGGCTAGATTGTATATAAAAGGTGCAGTATTTCGAAGGATCTCAAAGATAATACCTTATATCCATTTTCCACAAAAAGGCCAAACTATACCTTGTTTATTAAGATTTTTAACCCAAGGTAAGTTCCTAACAGAGAGATGAATGCTTAATTTAGCAAAAGTTATATTATTTTCAACCATTCCATAAAATGCCAACACATTAAAAAGATCAACAATTTATACCAAACTGCTGGAAAAATATTTTTAATTTATGTTCATACTTTACAATTAATATACATATGAAAGAAACTTGCTGTTATGAACTCAAGTAAATAAAGTCTGACATTTTAATAGAGTAAGAAAATGTTTTATTTCTATACTGTGAAATATTTCACTGGCCATCAAAAGCATGTCTGCTAGCTGTTTCTGCTTTATAAACTGAAATAGAACTTCTGTTTGCCAGATGACCTATTATTTAGCTGATTCATGGATGTGTTTTATGATTTAAAGGTCAATACTATCCATTAAACTTATTACATGAAGCAATATGCTTTTAATCAAAACTGCTTCTGTTTTTAACCTCATTACTTTTGTGTCATGAGGAAGAGGAAGACTTTACTATTTTAAAACCATAGAGACCATATCTAAAACTGAGTGACGGTTATCAGAAATGGGAAGAACCAAGAGCGATACTACTTTATTTCTTAGAAAACTATTGAGAGAAATTGTTTTACCAGTATAGCGTAACATTGCTGAGTTTGTCATTTTTCTTTTTCAAAGGAAAGTTTACAGATCATATTGATGAGTTCTTCATTGGTCAAGAGGCGTTATTTTCCTTCTTTGCCCATTTACCTTCTCTTTATAGAGAGAGACAAGGATCTCCAGATTTTTACGGGAAGTAGGATTCTTATTGAAGGACTGTTTGGTCCTGCTTCTTAGACATTTGTTTCCCCAGATTGAATATCTTCTTTCTCTCCTTTCTTCAACTTCTCTAGCACCTCTATTCCTTACACCTTAGTCAAATTTGCCCTTTGCTCTCTTTCTTCCTGATGCCCTAATACCAATCCCATGTAGTCCTTGGGAGAGTTAAACAATGAAACAAAACAAATTGGATTGGCAAGCCTGTGTCTAGATCATCTTTAGATTTTGGCTGCTTTAAATCTATATTTCTGCTCTAGGGAGCAGAGGGGAGGTAGACTTAGATCTTCTGTTACCTTTGTAGACTCACACATGTTTCGCTTATTGATATGATAATGTTTTTTGGGCCAAAGAGAAGGGTACTCTTTCTTCTGACTGAACACAGCCCAGAACTGTGGTGCAAGGTTTTCTAAGCAAAGAATAGAGTTGGTGTACCCAGTATTTTTGCACTTTGTATTTAAGTTGGCCTTTTAGATACTAAAGAAATATGTAGACAATTTTTGAAATACTAATTTAAAACATAATTGTTGTCATTTCAGAAAGATGTTAGCATTGTGCTTTCCTACAACTCAAATATATGCATTGATATTCACATTTTCTTCCTTTCTCTTAAATGTATGAATGTTTAATATAATGTGATAATTCATGGTGCACCAAAGCAATTAACTTCTGTTTTTTGTATTAGAATTTTATATTTTATAAATTGAAAATAGTAATGGTTTCATTTCTCAATGACATCTTATATTAGAGGACAGGTTTATTCCTCATACCTTATTATGCTTTTACAACAGATTAGGATTAACACAGACCACAGGTTGTGTAAAGCTTTAAAATAGCAATACTCTATCATGGAAAACCAACACATTTTAAAAGTTGTTTAACAAAAAGTTGCATCATTTTCCATACTCGCTAGTTAGGTTGAGTTATATATTCGCAACATTTTGCATGCCTTTAGTTTCTTTTCTCTTTTGGATTTGCGAAGTTTGGGGCTTGAAGAAATACCTAATTTTCATCAGATTAGTAAACATTTTGTTTCATGAGTTCAAATTTAATTTTTATTTTAGCTGTTTAGTCTTCAAATTGTATTTCAATTTCTTTATACTTTTTATTTTTATACATTTCTCTTGAAAAACATTAATGAATAAAAATCAAATAAAGCAAACTAAACATATGAATTATGTCCAATAACTTATGTTTATAAGAACCCTGGGACTATTTTTTAAAAGCAGAGCAAAGATAGAACATAGACAAAGAGGTTCTACTGGAAGGTTCTGAAAAAAGACTCTTGACCCGTATCTGAAAAAGACTTAGGACACACTTCTGTGTCCTTCTCTAGGAGAACATCCTATAATTTAAAGAAAAACAATACTTTAGAATTATTTAAATTTTACTTTTCCCCTTTGAAATTATTAAAGGTAAAAACTAAGATTTAGAATTATAATTAAAGGGGTGCCTGACTGGCTCAGTTGGTTAAGCGTCTGACTTTGGCTCAGGTCATGATCTCACCATTCGTAAGTTGGGGCTCTGAGTTGGGCTTTGTGCTGACAGCTCAGAGCTTGGAGTCTTCTTTGCATTCTGTGTCTCCCTCTCTCTCTGCCCCTCCCCTGCTTGTGCTTGCCTTCTCTCTCTCTCTCTCTCTCAAAAATAAATGAAAACATTATTTTTTATTATAATTAAATATTTTGAGTGATTTTCAGAGTTCTCGGGTTTTTACTTAACAAGCTGAGTCTATTGTGTTAAAAACATATAAAATGAAAATTTAGGTTTCTACGTATGTGTGTGTGTGTGTGTGTGTAAATGAAATATGTAAGTCCTACAAGCCAATGAATTATTCTTTCTCATAAATATATTTGTTGAATATGTTTTGAAATATGTCTGGGTTGTATTCATACATACATATAACTAGCACAAATCTGTATTTACATTTGTAATCATAAGTGACTTTATTGCAAACTGTCTCTTGTTAAAAAACAAAATTCAGTGGAGTAAACTTAAAGATTTCGTTGGCTTTATTCAACAATTTGTAAATCAGGAAGCATCACATCTAGCAAATAGGAAGGAGCTCTGAGATGCTGTACAAAATGGAAGATTTTTAAAGGCAGAGAGGAGATGAGACAAATGAGTCATAAATAAAAGAAAGATTTATTTCAGGCAAGGTCACCTTCCTTTGGGGGAAGGGTGAGGGTCTATCAGGCAGATCACCTCACTAGTGCTGACCAGGTAATTCTGGATTGACTGGTTAAAGGTCACATTCCTGGGAGAAGCTGAAACTGCAATTAGGTTAGATATTAAATTTTGGCTTGCTGACATGGGGTTTAGCACAAATAACACCATTTGGCCCTGTTGTCCTTTCAAATGCAGCTATTTATATATATATAGTATATAGAATCAACAACATGTGTGGTTATCAGAGTACATTAATTTCTTAGTGTATTGTTTAAAAATATAGGTCAGAGAAAGTTAATTACCCTGACAGTAAAAGCTAAAATGGATTAAATTTGAATAAAATAATTTCTGGAAAAATTAGACTTTGATGACCTTTGAAAATCACCACTGTCATTGTTACATTTTGACCAATGAAATTTATAATCTGTATTATCATCATAATTTCTCTTTGGACCTTTTTTCTTTTAACAGGTTTCCATCCAATTATTCAGAGCATTTCGGTCAATAATCTCACATACAATAATGAAATATCTATGCCATTGTTTATTGCCTGGATTGTATTAAAATCAAATCTATGTAGCTAAAACAGAATTGAAATATAAATAACAATTTAGAGATTTTAAGAAATACAATTTGTTACCATACCTATATTACACAAATATTCCTTCTAAATATCTGATGTTAAGAATCAATTAATACATCATTGATGAGTTTCATTAACCATTAATGGTCATCGATAAAGTTGAAAATTTGGATTTTCTCATAATTCTCCATAAAATTTAATGAGCTACATTTCATAAGGTGTAAATGAGAAGAATCACTTTAATATTTTAAAATAATTAAAATGCAAAGGATTATTACATAACATTTAAATGTATTGTCAGTTTATTTCAATTAATGTCATTTTCAGAAATTAGAATTTTTTTGAAGATGATTTTTAAAAATTTTTTAATGTTTATTTATTTTTGAGAGAGAGAGAGAAACAGAGTGTGAGTGAGGGAGGGGCAGAGAGAGGGAGAAACAGAACTTGAAGCAGGCTCCAGGCTCTGCACTGTCAGCACAGAGCCTGACCCAGGGCTCAAACTCACAAACTGCTAGCTCATGACCTGAGCCAAAGTTGGATGCTTAACTGACTGAGCCACCCAGGCGCCCCTTGAAGATGATTTAATACAAATAATTAACTAATACTAAAAATATTTCCATGGGAAATTTTAAAAACTATGCACAAGGTAAACTTTTAAAGTTAGGGCAATTCATTAGAAACATGTGTTATGCTAAATGAAAATTACTCTTGTTTCTGGGCTATTTTTGCCTAATACTGTTAAGAAATGCATGTGTAAGACCAATACAAAAGCTCTACATGGGATGCTAGATAACGCTTCTCTAATAATATCTACTTTTCATTAATGCATCACCAACAACTTTCTAAAAATAACAAAAAGAAAGTTCTTCTATTGTTGAGAAACATTTCATTCTAAATGCAGCATCCCTTGGAAAATTGTATTGTCTTTTCCCTTTCATTTCATAATTGCACTTTGAAGATGCTTTCTCTTCCGGCCAGGAGTGAACAAAATATTCTGTAATTACCCTTATGTTATAAACTACAACAAAATGACAATAAAAAAAATGATGGTCCATGAGAAAAGAGAAACAAATGAGGTGAAATATAGTATTTCCAAGGGTTTTGGCATAGACCTAATTCCAAGATTGTGGCTCCCATAAGAGAGCCCAGGAATCTTTCTTGTTCAATTGAAGAGAGAGGTAATGAAGTGTGGGTCATCAAAATGACTAGAAAATTCCAAAGTATAGTATATAAAAGAAGGAATTTGCATGTATAAAGCACTTAAGAAACTGCAAAAAGTGTCTTCTTTACTCTTGATTGAAAACCAATCTACTCATTCATAGGGTGAGAACACATGAAATTAGGAAAGAATAGGATCCAAGGAAAGAACAATTACCAAAAAGTTATAAGTTAAATAATTCCCAGAGCTCATATATTTTAAGTAATCAGTTGAGTTCCACCTATCAAAAATGGAGAATTCTCACTGAATACATGGGGCATTCAGTGTAGACCTCAGAAGGGTTTTTATTACTAATGAGGCTAAATGAGTCTTGGAATGAAGGCTGTCACAAAATGAGCAAACTAATGCCACGAATATAACTACCTTCCAGAAAATATCCACCACTTTTTAAATGAGTAACACAAAATTCAACACTTTTACATGTAAATCAACAGTGCCCAGAATCCCTTATAAAGAAGCAGGTGAATATCACCCATAATCAGGAATGTGGCATACAAATAAAAAATAAGATGAAATTAACAGAAAAAGACATTAAAAGAGCAATTCTAAGAATATACCATTTACTCATGAATGAACATGATGAGGAGAGAAAATAAAAAAGATCCAAATGGAACTTCTAGAGATGAAAAATATGATATATGAAGACACTCATTTGAAGGGCCCTAAAAAAAGACAGAAGCCACACAGAAGAGAAAATGAGTGAGTTTAAATGTATAGCAAAAGACCTTTCCAAAAGAATGTATGTGCAACAAATATAAAGTCTGTCAATAACATGCAGTGCCATATCACATGATGTAACACACACACAAACAGTTTCAGAAGGAGAGGTGGAATAGCAAAAAAAACGTATTTGAATAAATAACTGCTGGAGATTTTCCAAATTTGTTGAAATCAGTAAGCCTAGAGAATCAGAAACTAAGCTCCAAATATCATAAACTTCAAACCACAGCAAAGCACATGAAGCTGGTAGAAACCAGTTATTAAGAGAAAATCTGAAAAACATTAAATAATAAAAGACAAATTATATACGGAGGGGAAAATAATAAGAATGAGAATCGGCTTTTTGTCAGACATAATTAAGTAGAAGACAATGTAGCAATACATTAAAGAATTGAAGTGGGGTGGGGAGAAACTGCTGAATTAGAATACTATACCTTTTGAAATGTATTTTCACAACACAGGTAAAGTAACTTTTTAGAGAAACACTGGTAGCAGATCTTCACTACCAGAAATATTATAGCAAGTTCTGCAGGCCTAGGAAAATAGTATCAGATAGAAAAGTGGATCTACATAAATAATCAAGAGAACCAAAAAATGGTAAATATATCCAAATGCTCAAAAGCAATAACATTCACCATTACCTTCATTTTCTCATCTGCTATTCAGTCCTCAATATGCAGAATTCTGGTACCCATTCTTACATCTCCACATCCTGGATGACATCTTCTAAAAGCCAAATCCAAAATCACCGTCAGGGTTACTTACATGTTCTTTCTGCTTTGTACAGTGCTCATGGCTCAATTCTTTCTTGTGGAAATTCATATTGGATTTTCATGAGTGAACTGTTCCTGATTCTCCTGCTCTCATATGTTTTAAGTTTTCTCTGTCTTAGGGTACCTGGCTCTCTCAGGCAAAAGAGCATGTGACTCTTGATCTCGGGGTTGTGAGTTCAAACCCCACCTTGGGTTTAGAAATTCCAAAAATAAATAAATAAACTTAAAAAAAGTTTTCTCTGTATTATCTCCCTCTTAATATCCCATAAGAATGATGTTCATCAGTATTTTCAACTTACTATATTTTTGTTTTACATAGGCACTTTCCACTAACAAAATATATACTAATATAGTTGTTGACCACTTACTTGTTGATTCCCTCCAATTATTTATCTTGCATTTAGAGAATGGTACTAACATTTAGATTCATACGTTTGTCAAACAAACTTTATTTATCACCACCAAGTCTCAATCTCAAAACATCTAGAATGAACACACAATCTTCAATGGCAAAATGTGTATTTTAGCTTTATATTCATTATATTGTTTAATAGTATTTTCATTCGTCTACTTGGCTAGCCAAAAAATTAAGTATCTTCCTTCCAGCTTCTTATCACCGTTTAAACAAAAATATATTGAACACCTTCTACATATCAAACATATCACTGTGTACTAGAAATATAAAAATAAAAGATAATGTCTGTCCTGATGGAGGTGAGGCATTTGAGAAACAATGTCACAACAATGTGAAAAAAGGCCAGGAAAATGAACTAAGGAAATATTCAAACCTCACAGGAGTGATCATGTCCATTGAGCCTCATAGATGAAGTACTATCATTACCTGTCATTGAAAGTTGAATGGAGTTTATGAAAATGAAAACAAACAAACAAAAACAAAACAAAACAAAACAGCAACAAAAAACACAAGGATATCTAGGCAGAGGAAACAGGGTATGTAAAGCCAGAAAGTCTTGATATAGAAAAAGAATATAATCATATGACTGTGAGTAAGAGGAATTAATGTTGAATCTATGGCAGAATTTGAAGCAGCTTATGCATTTTATTAAGGGCATATCGACTTGGATATTAAGGACATATCTATATCTAAACAGATATGTATTATAAAAAGAGACTGAAAATTAGAGAATTCACTTCATGATCTTTAAGAAAGGGAATGACAAAGTCTTACTTGTGTTTTAGAAACATTAACACAGATGTATAAAGAATTATGTTGATGAAGAATTATTGGTGCAGAAATGAAACAGACTTCTCTCCCTTTCTTTTAAAATTTTCCCTGTGGTGATTTGACCTCTTTGACTTTGCCACCCACTGCACTCCAAAGGGAGGATAATATGCTAATATAATCGTTCCAATCCAATTCCCATTTTGTTGGCTGATTTATGCAGAGTAGTGAATTAAATTTACAGCTCAAGTGAATTTAATATGTCTAGCGATTAACATGGGAGGAAACAACTAAACAAAACAAAAACACCTTGTGGGGAAATCACAACTCTTATGAGATTTGGATATTGGTTTTTAAGTCACACTTAATAGCAACAAGTATTATGGGCTGAAATGTGACAGGTGGTATTGTTGGCTTGGGCCTTTAATTGTTATACACAGGGAAGTGATTTATTTGGTTCATAAAAGACTAGCACGGGTCCTTAAGCTACAGGCCCCCCTAGTAGGGCTTTGGCAACAGAGAAAATGACTTATATATTTGTTCATTTTAATCTCTATTATATTAGAAGCTTGAATGATCCATTTTAAAATCAGCAAGGAAATGGGGGCGCCTGGGTGGCTCAGTTGGTTAAACATTCAACTCTTGATTTCAGCTCACCTCATGATCTCACGGTTCGTGAGTTTGAGCCCCACATCGGGTTCTGTGTTGACAGTGTAGACTCTGCTTAGGATTTTCTCTCTCCCTGCCCCTCCCTTGCTCTCTCTATCACTCTCCCTCTCTCTCAAATTAAATGAATAAACTTTTTAAAAAAGAGAGAAAGGAATAAGGAAAAAAGTTCAATTCATGTAGATTATGAAAGTTGGGGCTAACAGTAGCAAATGGGTTTCTTCTTCCTCCCTCCTTCTGCAACAGAATTCTGTTCCTGTTACCCAAAGTACTCATTTCATGTGTACTCTGTACTCAGCCCCTCTCTCCTTATGGACTTTGGTCCTTCCATTAGTTTCTCTTCTGCTCTCCTTCTTCCCTCTGCATTGTTTTCAAGCGCATACAAATACTGCTTAGCCTTTCTGTCTCACAGCACTCCTTTAGCTTTTTTGGCTCGTTGGTTTTTGCCTTTTCTTCCAACTTGATTATAAATTCCACTAGGGCAAGGGCTAACACTATTTGTTCAACTCTGTATATCTAATACACAGGTCAGTGCCAGAAGTCCAAAATGCATCCTGAAATTAGTGGGGAGTCATTAACACAGATTTAAGCAAGGGAAATGACATGATCAAATTTTCATTATGTATTGTTCAGGGGTCTGTTGGAAAGATGAAGAGGAGAGAACATAGCTGTAAGGACACTGATCTATTACTTGGCAGCTCCATGGACTCCTGCTTCATTAATTTCATCCTCTATGTGATCATTCCCATAAGCATGAAAACCTGCTACCACACTTACAAAAGTTCTCAATGACTTCATATTCCTTCCAGCAACATCCCTGTTTGCACGCTCCTATAAAACAAAAACAAAAACTCTTGAAACATTAAAGGCATCCTCTTGTATATTTCTCTTCCCATTCTCACCAATTCACACCTCATTCTTTCAAGTTTGTAAAAATTCCCAAAAATTTGATGGGCTCTTTTCAAGTACCATTTGACGAAAAATTTTCCAAACATCATCAACATCCCATGGAGCTAGAAACTTGATAAGACCATGTGGTTTTACCTCGACTTTGGTGTGAGGATGCCAGATAGACTACAATTAACTCATGAATTTATGAACAAAAAAAATAATAATAAACTAATGGTGAATGAATTTAGGACTCTCTATATATCTCTGTGTGGGGGTGGTGGTAAAATTTACATATATTTAATAAAAGAGCTAACAAGCCCTTATATGTTAGTTTTGCTTGATTGTGTTGTGCGTATTATACAGTCTTTTGATTAGATATTTATAAAAATGTTATTCTTTTCAGATCGAGAATCTATGGCACAGAGAGTAATAACTTGTACCGGGTTATGATACTATACAATAGTAAATGAGAATTTTGACCTAGGTTGTCTGACTTCAGTGTAACAGCGTATTATAGTGTCTCCACTGAGTGAAATACAAATGAAGACAATTTTTGTCAAAAGGAGTATTCCACATTATTTTATTTTGACCCTTTAGCAATTTTCATTTCAGAAAAATATTCAGGGCAAGATCCAAGCTTTACTTCATGACATAAAAATCAAGCTTATTAGTATAAATGATACCTAACATTTTTGAATGTTTTCAAATTGTTTACAAATGAAAGCTTGTTGTAAAATTTTTAAAATGTAAATTATTCTTAGCTTCCTTGCAACATTATTATCATTTCAACTAAAATTTATTTCAGTAACCTTTTGGCCATAGCAATATAGAGCAAACACCTTCAAATGTATCGCACTACATTAGGTTAGAATGTAATTATCAACCTCTTTAAGGTTGGTGTTAATGATGAAACACAATTAGTAAAGGTACAAGAGTTTTTCTATTGTATTTAATATTCTGAGCCAATACTAGGACTATATTTGAGGACTTTTGCCTCTTCTTTCACCATATTCTTAATTTTCTTTGACTTAATAACTTCTAAGTCATGAGATCATCAGTAAGGTAAACTCCGTAAATGTGAAAAAATTATTAAACACTTTATTGGAAATACTCTTAAAATGGTAATATCATTACCCAAAAGTTAAAAAAAACTTACTTAGTCTCTTTGACTACAGACTAGTTTTTTTTTTTTTTAATGTTTATTTATTTTTGAAGGAGACAGAGACAGAGACAGAGGGTGAGAAAGGGACGGGCAGAGAGAGGGGGAGACACAGAATCAGAAGCAGGCTCCAGGCTCTGAGCTGTCAGCACAGAGCCTGATGTGGGGCTTGAACTCACAAGCTATGAGATGATGACCTAAACTGATGTCGGACGCTCAACCAACTGAGCCACTCAGGTGCCACCCTACAGAATAGTTTTTTTTTTATATTATCTTTTAAAAAAAATTGGTTTTGGGGCACCTGTGTGGCTTGGTCGGTTGAGTGTCTGACTTCGGCTCAGGTCATGATCTCACACTCCGTGAGTTCGAGCCCCGCGTCGGGCTCTGTGCTGACAGCTCAGAGCCTGGAGCCTGTTTCAGATTCTGTGTCTCCCTCTCTGTCTGCCCCTCCCCTGTTCATTCTCTGTCTCTCTCTGTCTCAAAAATAAATAAACGTTAAAAAAATTGTTTTTTTGTTTTGTTTATTTATTTTGAGAGAGAGAGAGAGAGAGAGAGAGAGAGAGACAGAGCACGAGCAGGGGAGGGGCAGAGAGAGAGGGAGACACAGAATCCAAAGCAGGCTCTGGGCCCTGAGCTGTCAGCACACAGCCCAACTCAGGGCTCGAACTCACAAGAGTGAGATCATGACCTAAACCAAAGTCGGACTCTTAACCAACTGAGCCACCCAGGTGCCCCCAGAATAGTTTTTAATGTTACTTCCACTTGACCGCAGTCTTCCTGCCTGGGCTCACTTTGTACCATTCTTTCCACCTAGAGGTGTAAGCGACCTAGATGGTGTCTGTGAACTTTTTCATAAAGTTGTGTTTTCCAGAATTACTTCCCTCTCCATCCTTGCTTTCTGGGCCAGGTTGTGCAGATTTTTCTCCTTCCACACCCTAGGAAAGTACAGGTACACAGAAACATTGGGGGGAAAAGTTATCTTTACTCAAATCTTAAATTTCCCGGAATTAAGACTTTAAGTCAGTCTTCAATGGTAGGATTGTGCCAGCTGTCTTTTGAGTTTCCAGTAATATTTGCATTAATATTTGCATTCTGATACAAGCATTTATGAGTCATGAAAGTCCAAAGATTTACTTCAAATGTGTGTGAATTCTGCATGCCCACAGAAGCTTCTTTGCTGTCTGCTAATGTGTGTGAAGTTTGGAGGTTCTGTTCAGGGCTTCTCAAAATTGAATATACATAGGGGCGCCTGGGTGGCGCAGTCGGTTAAGCGTCCGACTTCAGCCAGGTCACGATCTCGCGGTCCGGGAGTTCGAGCCCCGCGTCGGGCTCTGGGCTGATGGCTCGGAGCCTGGAGCCTGTTTCCGATTCTGTGTCTCCCTCTCTCTCTGCCCCTCCCCCGTTCATGCTCTGTCTCTCTCTGTCCCAAAAAATAAATAAACGTTGAAAAAAAAAATTTTTTTTTAAAAAAAAATTGAATATACATAAAAATCAAATGGGAATTTTAGTAAAATATAAATCCTGAGTTGGTAATTGGGGTGGCAGTTAATAATATTCATTTCTACCAAGTTTTTATAAAGCTGTTGGTCTGTGGGCTACACTTTGGATAGCAATATTGTTGAGTACTGCAATAACCCATGTATTACACTCAATCCTTTCTTTTATTTCTACAAGCCTGTGTATCCATAAGTAGTATGTACACAATCTATGAATGTAGTAGACTTTTTAAACTTCCTAGGAAAGACTAAGAGGTGTTTTAAATTCAAATACTATAAGCTATTTCAACTAAAATACCAGGGCTCATTACCTTTAAAGTGTCCTTTGCCCAATCCGCTAAATGAGGAGATTGACTAGTTTTTTTTACCCTATGTAATGCCAGCCTTTCTTCATTTAGTTGGTTCTTCCCTATACCCCCCTTCTTTTCTCCACTTAACTTGCACTTTGTCATTGTCTGACACTACCTTTACAAGGATTCACCCAATCAAAGAGTATTCATCGAGGCACTCTCCTAAAGAAAATGGTTTCTCCTATAAGGGAAATTCTGATACCAGTTATCAAGAAAATAATTGTTACCTCATTATACAATATACATAACATAAAATCATAGGCTTCAAAGGTCTATACATTACTGAATGCATTGAAGACTCCTCAAAAATTGTTAAATATATATATATATATTTATATTTATGTCATGTGTGTGTATATATATATATATATATATCACTAAATCTAGCCACTCAAATCATTTCAAAGAAATAAGTATTTTTCTATGAAAAAACAAATGCACTTTCAAGTTTTCATGCAAATATCTAAATAAAAGTTATTTAGTTTTTATTGAAATATTATTGGCTACATATATCTGGAAAAATAAAGAGCCATGTCTTATGAGGAATAAGATATGAGAAACAAAGTACTTTCTTATGAGAAACAAAGTACTGTTTTAAAAAGTTATCCTCATCTATTACATTCATACAAGGTAAAGAGTTTCAAGGACATTAGAATTGTGACCTCCATGAATGTGCAGGAAGTTTCTCCACAGTCAGGTTTTCCTAAAGTAATAAAAATAATCTATTGATTTCTATGAAAAATCATCTGATATAGAAAGAATGACAAATCTTCCTCCATGCTACTATTCCCAGTATTCTTTGGCTCTTTGTCCTTTCTCTCATTGAAGAGTAGCAGTTCTCTTGTGCACTCCCTGTCTGCTTTCTGCTAAGAATAGAAGGATCTTCCATCATATCTTCCAGCTTTATGACAGTCTAAGCACCTTCTGTTACATGCACAGTTTTACCACACATTCTCTTATCGACTTAAGGGAAGCACGTAGACAAACTTCACAAGCAGAGTAACATTTATCCTTTAAATTCTTCACTTGTTGAAAAATTATTCACTTATGCTATAAATATCTTTCTAGAGAAAGAAAAATAAGTTGAAATTGGAAGCTAATTCTCAGAAGAAGGGGTTATTCAAACATCAATGACCTGATATTTTGACTAAGAATAATTTCCTGCTATAAGAGAAAGACAGCAAAGAGTGATATATTAGCAATATTAAAAGAGGTTAGTATTACTTCTACAACTCAGAATTTGAACGATAATGTTCTCAAAGTTCACATCAAATATTTCTTTACTTACTCTTAGAAGGTCTCTCAATTAAATAAATCTGAAGATATAAGGTGATAAAGTATATTCATCTGCTGACAGAAGAATTATTTTCGTATATACTTTTTTTGTTCTGATATTTTTTGTGGTCTAGTACTTTCAGCTTAGTAAAAACTATAAACACAAATTGAAAAATTGTGAAAGGAAATATATATAAGCCTTTGAATGATGAGCATCCCTAAATGTGAAATAGACTATGAGGACATAATATAGATGACTCTTACTACAAAGTATTTTATGAATTTAAAAGATATTCAGTTCATTATAAAAAGGTAAATAAATCAGAAGTAATGATATGCTACATGAAGAGACATGGGAGAGGCCAGGACATTTTAAATTTGCCTAAAGAATTCTGTGCTGGGACCTCTGGAAGAGTACAAGAGTGTCAGCAAAGATACTTCTATGGTACTGGCTGCTATATGCAAAGAAAATGAAAGTTGCTGTCTGTGTCCAAGAATGTGTGTGGTGGGGGAAGCTAAGATGGCAGAATAGTGGGAGGACCCACAGGCTTGTTTCATCCCTCATGCACACCTAGATACTATCAAATCATTCTGAATACCCAAAAAAATTGATGTGAAGACTGACAGAACAAACTACACAACTAGAAGGAGAGAAGAGTCCACATCCAGGAAGGTAGGAAGTGTAGAGACATAGATTGGAGGAGAAATGGATTGCAGGTGCCGCTGAGGGGAGTGGACCCTGGTCTCGGGAAAGGCGAGAAAGAGGACTGCGATACTTGTGCGATCGCACAAGGCGAATACTTCCCTAAATGAAGCCTAAAACTAGAAAAAAGGGAAATAATAAAGATTAGAGCAAAAATTAATTATATAGAAACAAACAAACAAACAAACAAAAACAGTAGAAAAGATGAATGAAACCAGGAATCCCGTTAAAATATAGGTAGAAGACATGAATAGACATTTTTCCAAAGAAGACAAACAGATGGCTAACAAACACGTGAAAAGATGCTCAAAATTACTCATAATTAGGAAAATACAAATCAAAACTACAATGAGATATCACCTACACCTGTCAGAATGGCTAAAATTAACGACACAGGAAACAATAGATGTTGATGAAGATGAAGAGAAAGGGGAACCTTCTTACACTATTGGTGGGAATACAAACTGGTACAGCCACTCTGGAAAATAGTGTGGAGGTTCCTCAAAGAGCTAAAAATAGAAGTACCCTATGATGTAGCATTGCACTACTTGGTACACCCAAAGGATACAAAAACACTGATTCGAAGGGACACGTGTAACCCCAGTGTTTATAGCAGCATTATCAACAATAGCCGAATTATGGAATAAGCCCTAAGGTCCATCGGCTGATGAATGGATAAAGAAGAGGTGCTACACACACACACACACACACACACACACACACACACACACTGTAATGTTATTCAGCCATCAAGAAGAATGATATCTTGGCATTTGCAACCACATGGATGGAGCTAGACTGTATTATACTATGCTAAGTGAATAAGTCATTCAGAGAAAAACAAATACCATAGGACTGCACTCATATGTGGAATTTAAGGCACAAAAGAGAGGCAAAACATGAAATAGATTCTTAACTATAGAGAACAAACTTGAGGGTTGCAGGAGGAAAGGTGGGTGAGGGAATGGGTATTCAGAGGGCACTTGTCATGAGCGCTGGATGTTGTATGTAAGTGATGCGTCACTAAATTCTACACCTGAAACTAGTATTACACCATATGTTAACTAACTAGAATTTAAATAAATTTGAAGCTACAAAAAAAAAAAGAATATGTATGTGTGCACACATGTGTTTGTATGTTATGATTTTTAGAAAAAATTAGGTTATATTGGAAAAATGTATGAAAAATAGGATATTGGACATATGCACTTCTTTTATTAGGAATAAGGAATTTTATAAGGAATAAGATTGTAAAATTTGCCCGTAACTGTATTCTATAATTAAATCAATATTGTTATTTATCCACGTAGATTTCTTTGTACACATTTTTTGCTGTTCCTTAAAATGAAATCATAAGTATACTATATTTAGGTACAATCAATATTTTCTTATGTTAATGAGACAATTCTATATTCTATGTCTTTAATTAACACCATATCAAGTATATTTTTCTACTTTGCAATCTTTGTTTTCACTAACCTCTACAACACCCATCTTCTTTCTTCCTCATTACCATATTTTCCTTGCTCATACTATTGTGTGTTATAAAAATAATTAATATAACAATCATATATCTCAATGGTAGCAAACAACACAGATTTGCTTACGGCTTGCTTTTCTACTCATGAATATATTGTAAAAGCAGAACTACTAGCAGTAAAAATTAAATAATTTGATCCTTTGTACAGTGGCTTAGTATTCCATGGTAAAGATGTTCTGTAATTATTTCAGTCTTTCCACTGTTGATTAGCATTTAGATAAATTTGAGATTTATTTTTCCATCACAAAAGTACTGCAATAAATTTTCTCATAGCATGCCTTGAGTATAAGCATGTGTATATGCTGTGTGTGTGTGTATGCGTGTGTGTGTGTGTGTGTGTGTGATTCCAGTGGTGAAATGGGTCAAAGTGTACATATTATATATTACTCTACAAATACTGAGAAACACATTCCAGCACATATGTTGAAATTCACATTTTTCTGTCAATCACTCAGAGTAGACTTTGCCTACATTCATGCTAGCATTTAAAGTTTTCACCCATTGAATTATGAGAATTTGAGAGTTAAGTAGTTATGGCTCAGTAGTTAGAGCTTGTTACTTTTATTTGCATTTTCCTGAACACTAACAAAATTGAGTTTTCATATACTCTGGAAATTTAAATTTCTACTTCTATGTATTGTCTATTAAAACTGTGCCATGTTTCAATTAAATACTCATCATTTGTAATAAAATTCAGGAGAGTTTCGTATGTTTTAGAAACTACCTATTACATTATCATTTAATTTGCATTTATTTTATAGAACATTGCTTTTTTCTTGCTTTTAGTGTATTTTTGAATAAAATCTTAATTTTTTGTATTGCCAATATTGTCATTACTTTGTAACTTTTGTACTTGATAATTTCTTTAATATGTCCTCATGTTTCCCAAATAAACTGAAACATTTACTCTTTTTAAAAAACATTTCAGCATTTATTTCTTCTGAATTTTTCTTTATAAACTATTGTTAGAGCTTACATTTTCTTCTTTTTTGGATTGATAACTATTTGTGCCAACACCATTTATTAAGTGCACATTATTATACTATAAGGCCCAATACAAAGAATGAATTGTATTTCTTACAATTTAAGTTCCTGTGCTCCAAATTCAATACTGTACTATTTTGTATACAAAATTTTTTTTAAGTTTTTTATATGATAAAGCAAAGTCTTCCTGACCAAACTTGTTTTATATATATTTATCAATCTCATCAATGAGAACCCTCAACGCTGAACTTGAGCCTAGTTGTTGGATGGAAAAATTGGGTGTGTTTCATGATGATTGGTCGAATGTACATTGCAAGTAGAAAGAAGATTTTCTCTTCCTTTTAGTCATAATGGACTTATTACTTTCTAGCCTTTTAAATTAGATGTAGCCATGTGACTCACTTTAGCCAGATTACTGTGAATGGAATGGGCTTATGTGTGCTTTAAGAGAAAGAGCACTGAGGAACTGGCACATGATTCACCATATTCTCTTTCTTTGAGAGGTCACTAAGGTCTTCTGTTGCAATGATGGTTTCATTGGATGGAGTAGTTTGTTACCTACGTCATGACTAAATATGACAAATACCGCTCTTCTACTAACAAAAGCTTTATCATTGCATTGGACATGTATTATGAACATGAAATAAATCTTAGAATTTTATTGTAAATTTTTATTATACTTTGTTTTCAGAGTACTTACAGTTTCACAGAAAAATTGAGCAGAAGATACAGAGATTTTCTGTATACTGCTTACCCTCATACATGCAAAGCCTCCTCTTTTGTCAATATCCGTCATAGAGGGGTACATTTGCTAGAATTGAAAAACTGACACGGACACATCATTATCATCCAAAGTCCATAGTTTATATTAAGGTTCACTTGGTGTTTTATATTCTATGACTTTGGACAAATTTTAATGATATATATCTACAATTATTCACTGCCTTAAAAATCCCTTTTGGTTGACCTTCTTATACTTACATTTATAATTGAAATGATATAAACTTAAGCTGAAAATTTATGAAAAACTAATTCAGTTTATGACTATAACTTGAAGAATTGTAAAATAGCTTTGATACATGAAAAAAAATATTATCAAATGAATCACAGATAGTGATGTCCCTTCAAATGTCAATTTGAAGAAGCAAGAGTTGGGAAGGGTAGAGCACACTGTCTACATTTTAATGATTGCATGCCAAAAATATTTTCAAGAAACAGAAAGGAATAATGGTTTTATGCTTAATTTCATTTTTAATTTGGTTTCTATTGCTATATAGTAAACTGCAAAATATTAATGGATCACTCAGTGTATTTTAATGTATATTCATTCTGAAGTACTTTCCATTAAGATCAAACTGCAAAATGTGAAATATAAATTTTGGAAATCTTCAGATTCTAAGAATCAATAATGGACATTTGTGTAAGTTATATTATATGAGACATGAAATGAAAAATTGAGCTCATATCATCAAAATAAAGAGTTGCTCTCATCTGTTTTTAATATATTCTCCTTCTAATTTTAATTTTTTAAAGTTCAATCTCAACATAACAAAGTAAGTTATATCTGTGCCACGCCAAAATATTTGAGTATGGCACCGTGAAAAATCAACTGATATTGTGTAACACTAGATCAGGATGGCTTTAGTAGCTGATTATCAGTCTAATTAATATTCTAATACTTAGAATCTGAAAAGCTTAGAAAATGTTTCTCTGTATATTGATTGATGCAAATGAAGACATTTATAATGCTACAATAACCATTCCACCTGCTAGTGAAATTTTTAAATATTAATTGCATCTCCAGTTTAACATATCATTTGATTGGCATGGCATGTATTACTTGCTGTTGAGCTCCTACAAGAATATTATTTTTATGCATCTTTGGCTTATTAAAAAGAGTTGGCCCAATTACCTACTTCCAAGTTTTAAGATCATTATGACATGTATTCATTCATGTTAAATAAATCTTGTAGAATCCTATAACTTTAGTACTCAAGATATGTCCAATACCAGTCCTGTGACAAAAGGTCAACCAGTTACCACTATCCTATATATCAAAGAAGCAGGACAATTAGAAAAAGAAAATTCATTTGTTAGTATTGTCTGTTTAGTAGAGTGCAGTATTTTGCTCCTTTATGCATTTCAATAAAGTAGTAAGAAGTGGCTTTTAACATTCCAGTGTCACTAAGGTATTAGGTGCAGAGCAATGTGAGATGCTTCTTGTGGCGTTTTGACCTGTATATCCTGTCGTTTGGGAAGCCACCTAAAGGGCTGGCTAGAACTAATTGTGATTTCTGAGTTAAGGATAAAAGATGCAATAGGAGCAAATTAAACTTCCAGAATATAGCAGGGCAAAGGTGATGAGATTTCCCATATGTTATGAAGACACTGAAAACATTAATTTTAATAGAGTGGGATTGAAAGCGCCTCACTCAAGAGGGTTACCTGTCATGGTGAGGTTTCTACACAAGCATAAGCCAAGGGGAAAGTGATAATATATCATCCAGAGAGTGTATCACATGTTCCAAGGATATACAGTCTCATAAGCCCTTTGGTGCCTGAAGCAACTGCACAAAGCAGAAAATTAGACAGCACCAAGGTCAGACTACCATAAAACCATTAATTAGGACTCTTTGATTGCTTCTCACATCTCCTTCCATATGTCAGTCTGGAGGAAACAAAGGCAGAAGAGAAAGAGCTAGAAGTGGGAAGAACAAGGACATTGAGTGTACATCATCTTTTTTCCCACTGCAGTTTTCCTAGTCTGGTTCAAGCCAAAGAGGGAATGTTGTAAACTGGGCAGGTGATGAAAAGTGTTTTATGTAGGTTAAACTAGCCACTTTAATAAAACAGACAGATCTCATAATTAAAAGTGAAAGCTGTGGAATTTACTCAAGATGTCATTCATGGGTGAGAAAGAGATAGAAAAACTATGTGTGCAAGCAAGAGGTGGCAGGAAAAAAAATGGGTGATTCTGTATTTGCTCCCTAAGAGGTCCATCTCATTCAATAAGATTGTTACAAATAAATGCAAATTTACTCTTTTTTTTTTTTTTAATTTGAAGGTGCAATGCATGGTAAACATGGGAAGACACTAAGATAATTATTGATTTTCTGGCATTTTGAAAATATATTAATGAGCATGCTTATTTCCTATCATGAAATAATGGAATGCAAGACTAGAGAAAGGAGCATTTTATAAAGAATTATACTTAAAAAATCAGAACATATTTATTTTAAGAATTAGAATTAAAATAGCTATGTTATTATTCTTGAAGGTCTTTTTTGTCCTAGAAAGCATAAGTGGTTTATTGTAAAAAACAAATACAAAAATCATTTTTTGAGACTGGCCTTTTCCAAGTATAATAAACTTCCGAGTACAAAAATTTTTGTGTTATATTTGTATTAGGAGAGAAACTTATGGGGAAAAAATGAGGCATTTACAGGCCTATATTCCATTTGTAAAATTCTGAAAATAAGGAAGAGGAATGAAACATGAATTATTTGAGAACCACAATAGGAGATGACACTAAAAAGCAAACAGAAAATTATGTTTTGCTGAAAATTCTATTTCTTTGTCTTTTAAAATATTAATTTCAGCCAGTTTGTTCCAAAATTGAGCTATAGACATAATTAGAAACTAATGGATTGAACAAACTTGGGTTGATTAGACTCAGTGTAAGGAAATAGTGTTCCAAGATGAAGATCAATAGCCTTTTTCAATATCAAAGTCATGAGGGATAAATCCTAAAAAAATAGGTGGAGGATGCCAGAATTTTCCTTATTCTTAAATCATTCTCTAAACTCTAGGACACCAAAAGAAAATCCTGATCTCTATGTGTTTTGTGTGCATGGAAGAAAACTCATGATAATAATGATCATATCCACCCCCCTCTGGCATTGGGAAGCAGCAAGATATTGAGAAAAAATAATCCAACAATTTCAGTAATTATCATTGATCATAAATAATACAAATGTTAATATATACAACTAAAAATAATAATACATATTTAAGGTAAAATGTAATGCTAGGTTTGTAAATTCTCTTGCCATTCTTTCTCCTTAAACTTCAAATTGAAATGACAAATAAATGGAAAAGAAATTCAGGAAGACAATGAGGAATAACCCCAGAGTTAGGCATAATTTCTTGTAGGTAAAGAATTAGGTGCAGTGAAAGTTCTTATTTTCTCAAACATATTTTGCTTTAGGCAAACCTGAAAAACAGAATTTGTCATATAAATAATCTGGTATCCAGATCTATGTGTTATTATTCTTCATAATTCTTCTAAATAAATAAATGTCACATAATGATATATAATTTATCTTTAGGACCAAAAAGGTGAGTAATTTACAAAAGGTTGAATAATGCAGCAGCCCATAGGATATATGTTACATTTATTTAATAATTATAATTTAAATCTGTCTTGAAAGATTTGATAAATTACATAAATTAAAATGAGAAAGATTGTGTCAGTGTTAACTCATCATTAAAAGCAAAAGAAGGTAAAATTTCCATTGTTCAAAATTTCACTAATCTTTTGCATAAGAGACAGGTCTCTCAAGATGGCTAGTTGAGAGCTGATGACTAGAAGGTATGATTGAGCTAAAATTAAGTAAGCAAAACTGAAATTCCCTGCATAACCTAAGTACTTTATTGTCCAGTAGTTATGTGAAGCTTATCATTGCTATTGTACTTAGAATAAGAACATTAGATTAAGAAATTTATTTAATCATTCTTGTAATAATAGTGAATAAAGCCTGATTTAGTTGAACAGTATTGTATCTGTTAAGTTTTCTGAAAATAAATTTCATTTTAAAAATTGGAGATTTTATTTATAAAATAAGACCAGCTTACTATAAAAAAAAAGAAGGAAAGAAAGACAGGAAAACATGTAAGATGAATTTAGCAAACAGGAACAAAAAATGGAAAGCAAATATGAGTTGTTTGAGAAAAGCAAATTATACAGCAATATGAATAATGTAATTCCATTACTATAAAAACACATAGACATAGAGACCATACATACGTTATATGTATGTATGTATGTATGTATGTGTGTACATTATGTACTAACAAAAGATTGTTAGTACATAGAGAAAGGGAGGTGTAGGGTATTAGGAAATTTTATTTTTGTGGCTTTATAATTTTTTATTGAAAACAGTAGATGATGTTCAAAATTAATTTTTTTAAGTTTTAATTTACTGTGGCAAGAACATAAGGTTTACCCTTTTAACAATTTTTCTTAAATTTTCACAAATATGGGGAAATTAAACAACACATTCTTGAACAACCAACGAGTCAAAGAAGAATCAAAAGGGAAATTGGAGGGACACATAGGTAGCTTAGTCAGTTAATATAAGACTCTTGATACCAGTTCAGGTTGTGATCTTGTGGTTATGGGATGGATCCCCATATAAGCTCCATGCTGAGTGTGGAGTCTGCTTGGCGTTCTCTCTCTCCCTCTTTCTCTGCCTCTCCCCCATTTGTGCTCCTTCTCTCTCTCTGTCTTTCTCTCTCTCGCTCTCTCTCTCTCAAAATAAATAAACTTTAAAAAAGGGAAATTGTAAAAATATCTTGGCAGAAACAAAAATGAAAATTTAACATACCAAATTTTTAAGATTAAAAAAAAAACAAGTATTAACAGGGAAATTTATAGTGATGAATACCTGCATTTCAAAATAAAATAAGTTCTCAAATAAACAACTTAAAATTATACACTAAGGAACTGAAAAAAAGAACAAATTAAGACTATAGTTAACAGGAAGGAAAGGAAGGAAACAATAAAGATCAGAGCAGAAATAAATGAAATAGAGACTAAAAAAATAGAGAATGCCAATGAAACTAAGAGCTGCTTGTTTGTTTGTTTAGATTAACAAAATGGACAAGCCTTTAGCCTAAGAAAAAAGAAGAGACATTCAAATAAAAAATTAGAAATAAAAGAAGAGCACAGAAATAGAGTATCATAAAAGACTAAGATAAATAATGTATGCCAACAAATTGGATAACCTACAAGACATGGATAAGTCCTAGAAACATATAATGTAATAAGATTGAATCACAAAGAAAAAGAAAGTTTAAACACATCTATTGTTAGTATGTATGTTGAGTGAATAATCAAAAACCTAAAAAGTAAAAGTCTAAGAACAGATAACTTCACCGGTGAATTCTACCAAACATTTAAAGAAGAATTAACACCAATTTTTCTCAAACTATTCCAAATAATTGAAGTGAAAAGAACACATCCAAATTTATTTTAGGAGTCCAGTATTACCCTGATACCAAAGCCAGATAAAGACACCACAAGAAAAGAAAACTGCAGGCCAATATCCCTGATATTTAAGAAAATGATAAGATGCAAAAATCCTCAACAAAATACTAGCAAATCACATTCAGCACAATATTAAAAATATCAAATACCCTGGCCAGGTGAGATTTATCTCTGGGATGTAAGGATGGTTCAAATTATGAAAATTAATCAAGGGCACCTGGGTGGCTCAGTTGGTTAGGTGTCCGACTTCGGCTCAGGTCATGATCTCATGGTTCATGAGATTCATGAGATCAAGCCCTGTGTCTGGCTCTGTGCTAACAGCTCAGAGCCTGGAGCTTGCTTCAGATTCTGTTCCTCCCTCTATCTCTGCCTCTCCCCCGCTTATGCTTTGTCTCTCTCTCAAAAATAAATAAACATTAAAATATTTTTTAAAAAATCAAGGTTATAACTCACATTAACAAAATACAGAATAAATATCACACAATAGTGTCAACAGATGCATAAAAAGCATTTTACACAATTCAAAGACCTTTCATGATAAAAGAAAAAAAGAAGTTAACAAATTAGCGAATAGGAGGAAAGTATCTGAACATAGTAAAAGCCATATGTTAAATGCTACAGCTAACATCATACTAAGTGGTGAAAACTGAAAGAATTTCCTCAAAGATCAGACAAGGCAATTATATCCACTCTCATCACTTCTCATCACTTCATGGTACTGAGTATTCTAGCTAAACAAACAGAAGAATGGAATTATATCTTCATCTTAAACCACACACAAAAATCAACTCAAGCAGATAAAAAACTTAAATGTAAGACCTGACTTTGTAAAATTTCTCGAAGAAAACATAGCATGAAAGCTTTTTGACATTGGTATTGGCTATGATTTTATGGCAACAGCATAGGTAACAAATACAAAAATAGACAAGTAAGACTACATCAAACTATAATGCTTCTACACAATAAAAGAAAGAATCAACAGACTGGAGAGGAATGGGAGAAAGTATTTGCAAGCCATATTTCTTTAAGAGGCTATTTTTCAAAATATATAAGGAACTCCTGTAACTCAGTAGCAACAACAACCAACTAATAACCCAATTTTAAAAATGGACAAAAGACTTGACTAGATATTTCTCCAAAGAAGACATACAAATGGTCAATAGATATGTGAAATATGGTCAATGTCAGTAATCATTAGGGAAATACAACTGAAAACTACAATGAGACACTTCTTTATACCTGTCAGATGGCTATGACCCCCAAAACATCCAAAAAAACTGTGTTGGAAAGATTGTAGAAAAGTTGGAACATTTGTACACTGTTGGGAATACAAAATGTTGTGGCCACTATGTAAAACAGCATGGAGATTCCTCAAAAAATTAAAAGTACAACTATCATATGATGTAACAATCACACTCCTGGATATTTATTTAGAGTTGAAATCAGGATCTTGTAGAAATATTAGCACTGCCATATTCATTGCAGCCCTATTCACAATAGCCAAGATGTGGAAGCAACCTATCCACCATCAAATAAATGGATAAAAAAAAAAATGTGGTACATACATACAATATATTCCTCAAAAGGAATTAAAAAGGAATAAAAAAAGAAGGAAATTTTGCAATATGCAACAACATGAAATAAACCTTGAGGACATTATGCTAAATTAAATAAGCCAGTTAAACATTGCATAATTTCACTTGGTGGATTAGTGCTTATTAATGGGCTGGGTGGAGAAAGAAGTGGGGGGTTGCTAATCAATGGGCATAAAGTTTCAGTTAGGCAAGATAAATAAGTTTAATAGATCCGTTGAACATTGTGTCTATGTTAACAATGCTGTATTGCATCCTTAAACCTTTCTTAAGAAAGTAGATCTCATGTTAAGTGTTCTTACAATAAAAAAAATTTTAAAAACTTGAAATATTGGGGTACCTGGCTGGCTCAGTTGATGGAACTTGTGAGTCTTTATCTCTGGGTTGTGGATTTGAGACCCATGTTGAGTGTAGAGATGAGTTAAAAATAAAACCTTTTAAAAAATGAAAGAGTAAAATTAATTGTTTGGAAATGGATATAAATATGAAAATTTATCAAGAAAGTTATTGGTGTCCCCAGCTTTGCCACTCTTTAGTACGTCTTCAAGAAAAAGCAGAAGAAAAAAAATAAAATAAAAATATAGTCAAGGAAACAAAAAAATAATAAGAAACTCTTTTTTTTTTTGGTTCATACTCAGCCACCTAAAGGAAGAAACAAATTGAGGATCTTTTCAAATTCCTTGCAGCTCAAAGTATTTTTTTAAAAGAAATGTCAAAATTAACCACTATTTTCAAATGTAGAGCTTGGATAAACTTAACTCAGTTCCTAAGTTCTACTAACCTGCAACTTTTTGTTTAATGTTGCTGTGCTTCTGTCATTCTACCTAAAAATAAAGATAATATGCCTCTTACAGAGTTGTACTGACCATAAAAGGAAAGTATTTGGTCCATATTTTAGAATTGCTTTAAGTCTTTCATTTCCTTGAATGATCTTTCATTTTCAGGACTTCAACAGATTCAGCAAGATTCATTTTTTATTGGTCAGCACCATAGAGATTTCCAAGTGGTATTTCACAGGAATTTTAAAAAATAATATCAATATTCAGTGACAAATCTCCTGAACAATTTTATATTTTTATTTATAGTGTTAATTTTTATGAATAACTTTAACATTGATATACTTTAAATTATAAAAATATTATTTCTTGAAAATACTAGCAAAATAGTTATAAACTGAAATTGAAATAAGGATAGTGTGTTTGTGCATACCTACATTAGTAATATGATCTATTAAGATATTATAATTCATAATTAAGCCATCATTTTATGAGTCTTGCTATCTGATCATATTTGATAAAGTACTGATGATGCATGTATAGCTAGTTAATGCAGATAGATAGGAAGTAAAAAAGAATCCAACCTGTTTTCATAATGGACATATTACTCTTCATCAATGTCAAATTCTACTCTCTTCTCTAGTGAACTGATAATTACGTCATTATTTGCCTTTAAATTTGAAAGATAATCTATTTGGCTTATACGTCTAGTAATTTATGCCACAGAAATAGATGAGGTTGGGCTTTTAGATTTATCATCGTAGCCACAAGAGACATTACTGAGCAAATTTTGTTCAGTAAGGAGACTTGATGTTTGGCAGTACATTGTCATTCACAGGGAAGGTCATGGAGGATTAAAGCATCCTTGCTAATTATTCCTATTATGATTGATGTGGGAAGTTTTTTGTTTGTTAAAACTTGTCAAAAGAAATCCTACAATGGTCTCTCCTCATTTTACAATTTTATTGACACCAAGAAAATTTTGATACAGCAGTGATGTGGGCTCTATTTATGTACCCTATGTATTGTTTATATATGCTCTAAAACAGATCATAGCTAAGAAAGATAATATAGGTTAAGATTAATTTACATTTAAATGACAAAATACTGCTTTATTTTTTATTTGCATTTGATAACACTGAGTAAACATGATTAGAAAGTTATTCACATGTCATCCATAATTATGAGTTTGGTAGTTGGAATAAATCAACAGCACCTTAAAAATAAATCATTAAATCACTTAGTTAATTCTAGAGTTGTTACATATTCTTCCTATCTTTTGCAATCTCTGTTGTAATTACAGAGAAAGGATATACATTGGTGGGTTTGAGAATTATGTCTTATTATTATTGATGCCTTTACTGCCATTTAATTTGTTTTCACCAGAGTTTGGATAATCACAAGTTGTAATTCTTGTCAGTATAAAATAAACAAGCTATGAAACTGATTAAATAGATTTAAATATCATAATTAGAATTAATTTGGATAACATATAATTTCTACAGATAGAAAGTAAATTTGTACCACCCTAGTCATAAATATTAGATATTTCTGAGACATGGTGAAATAGAACAATTTGGAACAATCAATTGGAAGTGAAAATGTTACATTCATTTTCATGAAGAAACCACACTGTTTGTCCTTATTCAGACTAATATAAAACACATGTAATTTATCAATAGCTCTCTTCATTTGTACCAATCTGGAAAATTAGCATTAAGAAGATGTTATCTCAGACAGTTCCTATAAAGGATATAATACTTTGAGGGAATGTGTATTAAGAGAATGTAAACTTAATTCTTAGTTTAACTGATTGCCAATGAGAGAGTTAAATATAGGAAAAACTATGTTTTGAATAATCATTCTGGAAAGACAAATGCATGATTTCACTCATATGTGGAATTTAAGAAACACAGCAAACAAACAATGAAAATAAGAGACAAAAAAACAGACCCTTAAATATAGAGAAGAATCTGGTGGTTGCCAGAAAGAAGGTGCGTGGGGGGGAATAGTGAAATAAGTAAAGGGGGTTAAGAGTACATTCATCTCTGGGAGTACAAGCTGATGCAGCCACTCTGGAAAACAGTATGGAGGTTCCACCAAAATCTAAAAATAGAACTACCCTGCGACCAGCAATTGCACTACTAGGCATTTATCCACGGAATACAGGTGTGCTGTTTCGAAGGGACACATTCACCCCCATGTTTATAGCACCACTATCAACAGTAGCCAAAATATGGAAAGAACCCAAATGTCCATCGATAGATGAATGGTTAAAGAAGACATGGTATATATATACAATGAAGTATTACTCGGCAATCAAAAAGAATGAAATCTTGCCATTTGCAACTACCTGGATGGAACTGGAGGGGATTATGCTAAGTGAGATTAGTCAGTCAGAGAAAGACAAAAGTCACATGACTTCACTCATATGAAGACTTTAAGAGACAAAACAGATGACATAAGGGAAGGGAAACAAAAATAATATAAAAACAGGGAAGGGGACAAAACAGAAGAAACTCATAAATATGGAGAACAAACTGAGGGTTACTGGAGGGGTTGTGGGAGGGGGGATGGGCTAAATGGGTCAGGGGCACTAAGGAATCTACTCCTGAAATCATCGTTGCACTATATGCTAACTAATTTGGATGTAAATTAAAAAAAATAAAATTAAAAAATGTACACTCATCTCGATGAGCACTGAGCAATGTACAGAATTGTTGAATCATTATATTATAGACCTGAAACTAATAAAACACTGTATGTTAATTATACTTGAATATAAAAGAATAATCAATATATATTTATGCACAAGCTATGGGATACTCTCACAATCACATAAAAACGTAATATATCAATACATACATAAAATAGTTGGCTCTACTTTTTTATTTTTTTTTTATTTTTAATGTTTTATTTATTTATTTTTTTTTTCAACGTTTATTCATTTTTGGGACAGAGAGAGACAGAGCATGAACGGGGGAGGGGCAGAGAGAGAGGGAGACACAGAATCGGAAACAGGCTCCAGGCTCTGAGCCATCAGCCCAGAGCCTGATGCGGGGCTCGAACTCACGGACCGCGAGATCGTGACCTGGCTGAAGTCGGACGCCTAACCGACTGCGCCACCCAGGCGCCCCTAATGTTTTATTTTTGAGAGAGAGACAGAGACAGAGACAGGGACAGAGTGTGAGTGGGGGAGGTGCAGAGAGACAGGGAGACACAGAATCTGAAGAGGATCCAGGGTCTGAGCTGTCAGCACAGAGCCTGACATGGGGCTCGAACTCACGAACCTCAAGATCATGACCTGAGCCTAAGTCAGACGCTGAGCCACCCAGCCGCCCCAAGTTTGCTCTACTTTGTAATTAACTAGATCTTTCAGTGGCTGCCAGGTCTAACTTTGATGAGAATATTCAAAGGGCATTTGGGTAAACTAGAAAAGAAACAGTGAGGATACAAAGATCAATACAATGATCAAAGAAAGAGGATTTTCTTATGTAATAATTAAATGACTTCCTACCTGACTCTCCTGTGTGTGTGTGTTGGGTGGGGGAAGAGGGTGGGCAGCTCTAATATATGGAAACATAATAAAAAGCAATTCCTGCGAAGTGAAAGAAGCAGAAAGAATCTCAGAGTGTGTGTAGACCTAGAGCCAGGGAATTGTATACTGAGTTTCCATTTTGGGGGCCCAGTAAATTAACTGAGAGGGTACCCAGTGAAAAGATACAGACTTTCTAGCCAGGAGATACAGAACACTGAGGTCAGGGAAATTCTGGCTAATAAACATCAAGTCCTATTAGGGAAAGAGCCAGAGAAGAGATATCAAATTATAACTATGCACAATTCTGATTAATCTCTAAAATATTCGTGTATAGGAAAGACTCATAGTAGCTCAAACAAAAACAAAATATCTGAACTGAGACCAAAAAAGTTACTCCAGAGATACTGTTTACAGTTGAATTCCAACCAAAATCATTGCTTACTAAAACAAACCAAATTTATTTGACAACAATAAACAGAATCCAGAATCTTCACAACTTAACCTTCATGAGTCTAGAATACAATGCAAAATTGTCCTAATACAAAGCATGAAGAAAACGTAACACATTCTCAAGTGAAAAGAATATCAATTAAGATTGACCTTGAGATAATCTAGATGTCAGAATTATTAGGCAAGAGTTTTAAAGCAGCTGCTAAAAATACTTAAAGTAAAATAAATATGCCCCCAATGGAAAAATATGGAAAATTTCAGTAGTTAAATATAAATTATTTTTTAAGACTCAAATGCATAGTTATAAAGCTAAAACTTATTATATGTGAAATAAAAATAATAGCTGGGTGGGTCAATAGAAATAATACAGATAATAGGGGGTACCTGGGTGGCTCAGTAGGTTAAGTGTCCGACTTCAGCTCAGGTAATGATCTCGCAGTTCGTGAGTTCGAGCCCCACATCTGGTTCTCTACTGACAGCTCAGACCCTGGATCCTCCTTCAGATTCTGTGTCTCCCTCTCTCTCTCTGCCTCTCCACCGCTCAGTCTCTCTCTCTCTCTCTCTCTCTCTCTCTCTCTCTCTCTCTCTCTGTCAAAAATAAATAAATATTTTAAAAAAAGAAAGAATTCAGATAATAAATATAGAACAAATGAAATGAAGTGAACATAGTCCCAGAAAGTGGTGGATAATATTCAATTATACAGCATCTGCACATGTGGACTAAAAGAAGAAGAAAAAGACAGTAAGAAGAAAAAACTATTTGAATAACTAATAGCCAAATAGTTTTCTAAATTTGGTGAATGACAAAAATTGACAGCTATGAGATGCTCAAAGAAAAAACTCGCAAGGAAGCAACACTCATGTAAGCACTAAAAGTTGAAGACAACAAGCAAATCTTGAAGGCAGTAAGACAAAAATGAGACATTACATAGAGTGGGGAAACAATTCGATTCATGTCTGACTTCTCATCAGACCAGGGAGGCCAAAACAGTACAAAACAACATCTTTAAAGAAAATCACTATCAATCCAGAGTTTAACAACATGTGAAATATTTTTCAAAAATGAAGACCTTTTTTGGGGCGCCTGGGTGGCTCAGTTGGTTAAGCATCTGACTTCAGCGTGGGTCATGATCTCATGGTTCTTGGGTTACAGCCCCGTGTTGAGCTCTGTGTTGACAGCTCAGAGCCTGGAGCCTGATTTTGGATTCTGTGTCTCCCTCTTACTCTCTGCCCCTTCCCTGATTGTGCTCTGTCTCTCTCTCAAAAATAAATGAACATTTAAAAAAATAAAAAAAAAATTAAGACCTTTTTAGGATTAATAAAATAAGAATTTTTCACCAGAAGACTTTCACTCCAAGAAATGCTAAAAATAAATGTCCTATAGCCTCAATGGAAATGATACTAGATAGAACTTTGCAACCTCAGAAAGGAATGTTATGCATAGAAATGACTACTCTCTGCATCCATACTAAAGGTTATACTTAAAAAAAAATTACTCCTCTTGTGTTCCTTGTGCTACATTAACTATCAACAGCAAAATTTGTAGCATTGCATTGTAGATGTTATTATACACAATTACATGTATACATGTATAAAAACATACAGACAAAAATATTTGTTGACCATAGTATAAAACATAAAAGAGTAATATTAAGCTATCCAATTACAAAGTTTCTACATTTTATATGAAGTAGTATAACAGGAATAATAAATGAACTGTATAATTTAGGGATCTATATTATAATCCTAGAAAAGACACACCCACTCCAAAATGCAAAAAGTATATCGCTAAAATGACAATGGGAAAATAAAATTAGAAAAAAAATTAGCATAGGAATTACTCCTCATTATCTTTCCAAATGTTCTATAAATCTAAACTTTAAAATAATATTTAACATGGAACCACTCATTTATAATCTGTATGAAAAGGGTATTGCTGTATCAGAAGCTGAATTTTGTGTCATTCTCTGAACACAAACACTGACAGAGCATTTCAGGAGGACTAGATGTTATTCATGCATGCAGTAGGGGCAGTACAGGAGAGGGACCCCAAATTGTACGACTTCAGTCTTATAGACAGCAGCTGGTGATCTTGTCCATATTCTGCTCTGGAGAGCAAGAGAGTGAGAGAGAGAAAGAGAGAGAGAGAGAGAGAGGCCTTAACTTACTTTATCTTATATTTATTTGCTTATCTTTATTTCGGTTTATTTAATTCATTTCCTTATCTTTATTTTGCTTATCAATGTAAGCAAATCTTTCTTGAAGGGAAGGAAAGGTCTTTACATTCTGGAACATCTTTGAGGTCAATGATGTCTTTATACTTTACTATTCTGGAAAATCTCCTTATACAAACATTCTTACTTTAACATTATGCCTTTGCTCAAAGGATCTGCAGCATATAATTTATACAGATAATTGTCTCCCAACATGTATGGTACTCTATATATCTGTTTAATAAATTCAGAGTTGTAATATGTACATTGTGTTAAAACAAAAACCATCTATGATAAGCATTGCATTGTGGATCAGAGGCGAAGTTTGCAATCTTTAGCTAACCCTAGTTTCAAGTTTATTTTACCTTTTATTATAATTATACTGGAAGACAAAATCCTCATTCATAGAGGTAAATGCTAGTAATGGGTTTTATAGCTTAACTTGCGATCTTAACCAGTTCTTGAGAAGCTTGAGAAAAAACAGAATAGTTTTGTTTTAAAATTCTATCACTGCCATTATAAAGGCTGTTCCTATAATAAACATAAATACCATACAAAAGGTATTTAAAATTTAGACAAAATACTGAACCTTCCATGTGAATGAAAGCACTCGGCAGAATTCCTGAATTAAATGTCACACAGCATACATACTCTGTGGCAGAGCAATTGTTTATCAATTTGAGAGAAGGGGCAAGTCAAGGGTCTGTATTTCAAAAGGAAAAGTTATGAGTTCCTATCTTATCTGTAATAGAGAAGCTAATATTGAATCTCTGATACAACCTCTCCTAAGGGGAGTCAGCTAGCTACCAGGCTAATAGTTGATTACATTGGAAACCTTCCTGCTTGGATGGACAGTAATTTCTCCTTATCGAATAGTCATTTATTTTGAATATGGATTTATTTCCCTATATGCCATGCTTTTGTAATGGCACTGAAAAATCACTGTGATTCTCATTGTTTTGGAGATGGTAGCAAAATTTCTGATAGGCTGGTTTAAAAAGCATTACCTTTTTCTAAATCTACCCTATTAATAAGTGAGGCTTACACCTGAGTTTCATAGTTTTTTGTAAAACAATGTAAGAAATTTGCTCTTCTATTCTGGCTTTATAAGCCAGTGATTCTTGCCTCTAAGTAGGTGTTCTAAATTCTTCCATTTAATCTTTATCTTTACAGTAACGAGCTGACCCTAACTGACAAGAATATACCAATTATCTCAGCTGAATCGTGAGAAAGAGACTATTATTCCCTCTCTTTGTGATGAGACACCTGTGTCAATGAAATGGCAAATCACAGCAGCTTTATTTGCTCTGAGAGTGCACTGCAAAAGGCACTAATGTGCTGCCATCATGATTTCAGAAATCCAATATCTTTAGGACATAAGCTGAATTTGAAAACAATCTAATTGTTCCTTACTCTTCTTTTATGTCAATGTGCCAGTTTATTGTTTCGGTTATCTTTTGCTGCATATTGCTGCATAAGAAACCTCATCCAAAGTTACTTGTTTGAAACAACAACCATTTGATGGTTTCTCTTGATTCTCCAAGTTGGCTGGGCCATACCTAAATGGTGCTTCTGTTGGCCTCATTTGAGGTCCGCCCAGCAGATCTTCTCACCTCGTCACTTCTCCACTTAACCAGTCTGGAGCCTTACTGCTCTTCACTGTGGTCTCTCGCATTCTAGCAGGATTCTCTATGGCAGGGTTCTTAATGGGGTGGCTCTGGAGGCAGGAAGTGAAAGCTGCCACTTCTCACTCTGAGCTCAGAAATTGGAACGTCACTCAATGTCATTACTCTTCAAAGCCTGGTTAAAAGAACGAGAGAAGCAGTTTACAGGTAGGGAAACTAGTATAAAAAAATAAAAACGATGGTGTCCAAGGGGGGCACTCTTGGAGAATTAAACAGAGCACAGTTGAATAATTTTATTCATTCAGTGGCCCTGGTATAACAGATATTGCTAAATTGAAATTGCCTTCAGGAGCGGAAGCACAGTTGAGGTCTTCCCCCCACTGCAGCATCACACAGTATCAAGCAAACGATAAAAGTTATAAATACTTGTTGATCGATTAATGAATAACTCGGAAGCCTATTTTCCCCAATAATGCTTCACACTTAGGTTATGTCAGTGATTAAATGTCTAGGACCTAAAATTTCCACTATTGGTATCATTATTTGTGCTAAGATATTAGTTAATCAGAAGGACCACGTGGAAAAGGAAATTTGTTTCCTGGAAAAAGTAGCCTATCAGCCTAAAATGATATACTCATGAATGAGAATGACCAGTCCTAGACTCTGGGGTATTTCTACCTTGTGCCACAGAACTACAGTTACATTTGTACTAATATATTTTCAACCTAAAGCAATATGCTAAGATTTTGATAAATGTCCTAAGAAATTACAAGGGTGATTCTGAAAGAAATCTCTAACATCATGGGCATTAAAGGAGTTTAAAATTAAGAGTATATCCTAGTTTAAATCCTAGTATTTGGAAAATAATGGGACATATGATATGGGCATCTACTTTTTTAAATGTATTTCAGAGGGGAAAAAAAGATTTTCCTTGTTAACACGTTCCTTTGACTGAATAAGACAATAAGCTTAGGCCTTGATCAAATTAAAGAATATACTCTTTTTTATTCTGATTTGTTAATGTTAACCTGATGAAAGCTATTCCCAGGTATCCCGTAAGTTAGTAAACAGCAAATATTTCCCCACATTAGAAGATGATAGCAGCCACTCAGCACTGATGAACTCCTGAAATATTTTCCTGCTTTGGTTCATCAAGATAGACAGTAAATTTCAACCACTTGTCAAAACCCTTATGACATACATGTTATAAATATCTAATACTGTATTTATATGGTTATTAATGTGAAATTGTTAGAAAATTCTCATTCACTTAACTTCTATTAAGTACAGATATCAATCACTTCTTTTTCTCTTTTAAACGACAGATTTAAACATTTTATTAGTGTGTTCAAAAAAATCATCCTTAGCTTTTTGGTATAACCTTGTTCATATTGCTTTTTCCCATTTCTCAGCTCTGTTAACAACAATTTTCGATGGTTTTAAGTTGCTCTGCAAATTTAAGAAAATATGTAAGTATTTAAGAATAATATATATGTTTCAGACATTGATGAAATACATAAATGAAATTGAAAAACAGCTAAACTCTGAAATATATAAGCTGCTGTTTTGTTTTCCTGGGGTTTTGAAACGTAAGCAGATAAATACTTTCCCTGATACTCTAATTTGTTTTACTTCTGACTTATTAACTTCCTATTAAAATTCTATATATTAGATAACGTTGAATATCAGGAAATACAGATTCTCCAAATAAAGCTGCTCTCGCATTCCTTCCTGTAAACTAGCATACCTTGTTTATGGTTACTCTTCTCTGGAATAATGAGCTGGAAGTTTAAGATGTCCCCCTCTCGTTCTCTCTCTATCACACACAGACACACACAGGCACACATTCGTTCACAAATATACATTTACTTAGTGCTCACTCAGTTCCAGGCACTTTCTGAACTATTAGTGATATAGCACTGCACAAAACACTTGATCTCATGGGATTTACATGCTTGTGGTAGATACAGCAAAAATTATTTGATAAAATAGATGTATCGGTCAACAATTGCTGGTCATTATGAAAGAGTTATGTTTTTTTAAAAAATGTGACTCTACCCAACATTTCCTAGGAAAGGAAAAAGAAAAAAACCTTGCTTAGAAATAGTGAAACACATACAGCCTCTACAAGTGTGTTTACAGCAGCTCTCTCCTTGATTGACAAGCACTGGAAATAACCAAGTGTATTTTAGTGAGTGAATTGGCAAAGAGACAGTGGTATCCATACAACGAACTACTGTCTATCAATAAAAAAGAATTGACGATTGACACGTTTTGCTGAACAAAAGAAGCAAGACTCATAATGTTACATAATATTTGATTCCATTTATATGAAATTAAAAAGACAACAACAAAGAAACAAAATTAAAGTGATGGAGAACAGATCAGTGGCCAGTAAGACTTAGAGGTGGGAGAAGGGTGTGACTTTAAAGGGGGTGTCAGGAGGGTGTTTTGGGGGTGATGGAACTGTTCTGCACCCAGAGTGCTCTGGTTGTCACATGAACCCATGAATGTATTGAGATTCATATAAATTGATGCTAAAAGTTCAATTTTTACTCTATGAAAAAATAAAAAATAAAATAACTTTAAAAGCAATCAGAAGAAAAATGAAGGAAAGATCTAAGCTGACTTTATTACTCAATCACCGGGTGTTTCCATTTCAGCTTTCTCCAGAAAGGCTGTCAGCTGCATTACACACAGTAATAACTCAGGCAGTACATACTTAAAATTCGTAGAAGTTAATTAATGCCTTTTATTTATTAATTTTATTTATTAACCAGGTATTTGAACACACATTTACCAACAATAAATTTCACACATGGGACACCGAAACAAATAGTTTTCTATTTGCAACAATGAAAAAATACCTACTACTGATCCTTCATGAACCTGACCGACCGTCAGTTTGGGGACTAATAACATAATTTCAGCAATAAGTGGTCTAAAGATGTCCTGTACCAACAGGAAAGATGCAACTAATTTCCCCCAAGAAATGCTTTGTAATAGATGTCAATTGTCCTAGGCACTGAAGGACAAAAGGTAAGAAACAAAAAGACTGAGGCAATATGGCATAAAGATACATGAAAAAAACAACAACTATGAATTCATGAGAATGAATGCTGTGCAGGTCTGTAGCAAATTGTTTACCCATTGGGTTTATTTGTATCACCATCTTCTGGAATGGAATTTAGAAATCTCCAAATTGTGCTCAATTCTACAATCTAACTCAGCCAAACCCTTGTCCAAATCTTGTCGAATCTACAATATAATCCCTTCTAATATATCCCTTCTCCAACACTATGAGGTTATTCCCAATTAAATCTACACTATTAATTCCTTATTCTACCACTTTTTTTTGTTTCCTTCAGTCATATCTTTCCTAATTCAGTCTTTAATCTGCCTTGAGATACAGATAATTCTTACATACCAGTTATATTACAATTCCAGAAATATTTTGTTTTTCTTTTATAGAAACAAAGGATTTTATTTGCTCTGCCAAAGTACAAACAATTTAGGGGGCACCTGTGTGGCTCAGTTGGTTGAGCATCCGACTTTGGCTCAGGTCATGATCTTGCAGTTCATGAGTTCGAGCCCCGCATTAGGTTTTGTGCTGACAGCTCAAAGCCTGGAGCCTGCTTAGGATTCTGTGTCTCCCTCTCTCTCTCTGACCCTCCCTCGTCATGCTCTGTCTCTCTCACTCTCAAAAAAAACAAACATTAAAAAATTTTTTTAAATTAGTTTCAGGGTTTTTCTTCCATTTATGTCTTTTTTTTTAGGACTTGAAACTAACCATTCAATATTTCTCTTTTGGTTTGGACATTTGATTAAAGCTGGGCTTCTTCATGACTACATCTATGATAATTAGGTTAAATATATATTTACCCCAAATTGAAGGAATATGATCAAAGACATTGAATATAACATGATATATATTTGATTGCCAGACAGTAGGAATATTTTAGTTTCTTTTTCTTTGATTTGTTTACTTCTTTTGTATAGACAGAGTACAGCTAGCTTTCACCCATCGTGCCTCTCATAAGCCTATAACAAACAAATGACAGTAGATTATACAAAACTTTTTGAGATACCAGATTGCTGTATTTTGACCTGCTGTCAAGAATAGACTGTATTTACCTTGATCAGATGAAGCCTTCCACAGACAACCTTTTATCTTTATGCCATTTAGTGTTTCGATCTCTTTACTTCAAGGAAAGTAAATTTATTACCAGAGGTAACCTTGTGGCAGGTTCAGCTGGCATCTGTATCCACTTGAAAAGACTTGTTTTTCTGACCATCATGTCAAGTGTGCTCATGCATGGCTTGTAGGCGATATAGCGGAGTATTTGAAGTTTAACATTTTTATAGTTAAACTGAATGTAACATTTAGTTGAAAACTATAAAAAATGAGAAGAGTCTTTATCTAGTTGAAAATAACGGATATCTTAGTTCCAAGAAAGAATAAAAATATTATTTATATTAAGTTTAATCCATGAAACTCTAACTTTCCTTTTTTTGGTATCATTCCTGTTATCAAAAAGAAGAGTCTACACTTAGTGCATATTGCATGGTTATACATAAATCTTAATATAACATAAAGTAAAATGGCCAACTATATTCATAAAATAAGCGTATAGGACATTGATTAAGCAAACATCTTCGAATTAACTTGAATTCTTTTTCCTGTGGAAAAAAAATGAAGTTCACATAAGAAAAGTACATAAATAACATAAAATCATTAACAATGGGTATACTTTAATTTTAATACATTTATATATAGCTGTTAGGCTTTTTTGTCCCTCTAGTGATAATTTTTGGAGAAAGGTAGAATCACTCTAATAAAACCTATATTAAGACTCTCATTTTTGAGATGAGAAAACAAGCTCAGAAGTATTGGCAAGTATAGGAAACAAGTTAATAAGTTGTAAGGGTATGAACATGGATGAATGCCGTGACATTCTAATACTTGTGGTTTTGCCAAACCTAAAACATTATGATATGTCAGAATTATGAACTTTAGAAACTTTGCATCTTGCTTTCAATATACTTCTGCTGTTATTGGCTATGCTTCCCATAGTACTTGATAAAACTATAACTCAGTTTTCTTATCAGCAGAATTGGGATAATAATGGCAACCTACCTTACAGATATTATGAAATTACTTGAAATAATATATAATATCCAGTATGTCATGTGGCATTTAGTACAGACTCAATAAATCTTAATTTCATTTCTCTTTCAAGTAATCTCCTCCCATGGTGTATATGTATGCAATTGTGTGTGTGTGTGTGTGTGTGTGTGTGTGTGCGCGCGCGCATGCGCACGCACGAATACATACACTTACCTATACAACGAATATATATACATATATATATACACATACATATATATGTATGTATATATACATATGCCTATATCCCCACATGCATTAGCTTATTACAAAGAACTAAAATATGAGATAATTTTTACGTAAATATATAGTAAATACATGTAATGCAGTAAGACAATTCTCACTTTTGATAGAATTAACAATGACCAGCCCTCACCTTTGGCAATGTTTGAACCACAAAAGATACTTCAATTTATATTTCCTCACTTTTCTACCTGTGTAATGTTAAGGATTAGAGTCTGACACAGAATATGCAGCCAAAATTTACGGAAAAATTTTGCACTTGTAGTAGTTTGCATTTTACCCACATTAACTCCATCTTAATTAAGCTGAAAAGTATTGCCACAGCCTTTTCCAAGTAGTACAGAAGCAATTCGTTGGCACTATTATTAAATATCCTGCAAATCCAAAGGAGGGACAACTCTGGGTTAGCACAGCCAACACATTAAAATTCTTCGTTTGCTACTTCTATTTTCTTTAGTGAAGTAAAATTAAAATTTCTTCTTTTCATTTCTTCACTTAGCTTTCACCTATATTCCATGTTTTCCCTCTTAATTGGCACTTAGATATAATGGGTTATTACACATCTCTTAATTTGTGTGAATATTTAGGTTCTGACATTTCACTGCCTTTTTTTCCCTTTTTCTTTTTCTTGCTTTTTTGTGATATAATTGACATATTTAAATTGTATATGTTTAAGATGTACAAGCTGATGTTTTGAAATACATAAGTGTTGTAAAAGGACCACCATAATCAAACAGATTAACACATCTTTCATCTCATATAGTTACCTTTTTTTGTCCATGGGGAGAACTCATAAGATTTACCCTGTTCCCATTTTTAAGTGTATGATGCAGTGTTGTTAACTATGGTCACTATGCTGTACATTAGCTCTCCAGAGCTAACTCATCTTTCCTAACTGAAACTTTGTACCCCTTTACCATTATCTCTTCATTTCCCCCCACAACCCCTGCCACCAGTGCTGTACTTCTACAAATTCAATAAGGTCATGCAACATTTGTTTTCTGATTTCTGTTAAATACTTAATGTATGTTTGATTTGTGGTAAATACAGGTCAGGTTATATAATATCATTTGAAAAGAATTATATTTGTTATTATTTTATATCCCCACCCCACTCTAATCTTTGCCACTTAATTTGTCCCTTCAAATCTTGGGTCTGCCTTGAAATACATAATTGTTGGTGCACTTTTCTTCTTCAGCAGCATTTTTGTACAGCAGTAAACCAGGAAGAAACTTCCGGTTCTTAAAAAGCTTAAGCAATCCCTTACATCTGTGAAATAGAGTTAAGTGTGGGGTGACCTTTGAAATATCAGTTAAACTACCGATACTAGAGTATTTTATAAGCAATAGTGGAGCTCCAAATTATATATGACGATTAGAAGGATGTAGGCTATGAAAATGTTTTTAGTGAATTCTTTGGACAAAATTTTATTAAGTGATAGGTAAATATTTCCCATGGGAAATACACCATGCTGTCACATTAACAAGTTGGGAGGTGGGGGGCGGGGGGGACTGTAATTGGAATACTGACAGACATATCATATCATTTTAATGAATCTCAGTATTTTATTCTGTAATATAAAGATAATGTTTTCTCTACAAAGTTACATTAGGAATTAAATTGAACACTTTTTTGCAAACACCTTAAGATAAAAATATTTAAGTGAACTATGTCAAACATATAGAAAAAACAGCATAATAGACACCAATATACCTATTTTCCAGATTCAATGAATTTAAATATTTTTATATGTTTGCTTCATATTATTCCTAAATAAAATATGAAAGACAATGTCAGATCTTTCCATCCTATCCACCGATATTCAATTTTCTCTCTCACCTTCTGTGCAACTTTCTTATTCATATTTCATGTAGTTATTACATATGCACCCATAAAAATATGTAGTGCTGTTTTTTTTTTTTACTTTTCTTAATTACTAAATCTATCATACAAATCAAACACAGTACTTTTTTACTCAATATTTTACTGTTAAGATTTATTGACATTGATCCAATCTTTAAGGGCTGTTTCATAGTCTATCGGATAAATATGGAATAAATTAAGGATTCATTCAGTTTTTACTTATTAGATATTCTCAGCAATTCCCTATTTAAATATGGTGATTATTTTCTCAAATAATAAGAATTTGACAGTAGAGGCCAATGCTAAGTAATGTCATAATCCAGTCTCACCTCTTTCCATCACTGATCCTTGGCATTTATCCTTAGGTTTGTAACCTCATAATTAGAAGCTAGTTGGCTGAAATTAACTGCATCATGCCCTCATTCTTAAGCAGGAAGTAGGTAGGTAGAACCTATCTGTCTCTCTCTCTCTCGCTCTCTCTCTCTCTCCCTCTGTATTTCTCTTTCGTTCTCTGTCTTTCTCTCTCTCTCTCTCTCACACACACACACATACACACACAAACACAGACACAAGCCTTTATATAGGAAGAGAAATAGCTTTCTCAGAAGCTACACAGCAGACCTCTTTAAATTCAGTAACAGTCTTCAAATGTCATTGGCTAATATGTAATTCACATGGTCACTCCAAGACAAAAAACATACTTCAGAATTATTTATGGTGTTTATTCTTTACAGTAGAATGCCAATGACAGTAGCTTATTGAGATTAGCATGTGGGTAACCATAAATAGTGTCTACCAATGACGTCACAATTTATTCAAACGTTCTTCTATTGATCAACATTTAGACTTTTTTTCGAGTTTTTACTACTGCATGGAATGCCGAAACAAACACTTTTGGGCATAATGTAGTGAGAACATATGTATGTGTACGTGTATGTATTTTGGCTGCCCAGTGTATGAATCCTGTTCATACAATTAAGAAACTTTCCACTTTACAATTGCAGGTGCAGTGTAGAACTTGCTGCCCACTACAAAAGCTGACAATGACAGATAATCAGTATAAATATAAGCTTCATTTTATTGTGCCTCACCTCATTCCTCTTCACAGATACTGCATATTTTTTACAAATGGAAGGTTTGTGGCAAGTTGAGCAGGTCTATTGTCACCACTTTTCCAATAGCACTTATTTACTTTGTGTCTCTGTGTCACATTTTGATCCTTCTCTCAATATTTCAAACTTTTTCATTATTATTATATCTGTTATGATGATCTGTGATCAGTGATTATGACTTGCTGAAAGTTCAGTTGATGGTTAGCATTTTTTAGCGATGAAGTATTTTTAATTAAGATATGTACATTTTTAAAAGGCATGCTATTGCACAATTACTAGACTACAGTGTAGTGTAAATACAATTTTTATATGCACTTTATATGCACCAAAAACCTCATTTGACTTGCTTTACTGCAATATTCACGTTGTTGCTGTGGTCTGGAACTGAACCCACAAGCAGTATCTCCAAGGTGTGCCTGTATCTGTTTGGGCAAATGACCTAAACTTTACCAATTAAATAAGGCTACTCCCAGAGTCTCCCTCCCCAACCGTGGGAAAAGGTGGCAGTTGCAGCACACAAAATAGCAGAGAAGTTAACAGATTTGCTGGGTCAGAGCCAGTCTGTTAATTGTTGGACAAGCAGAGAGCAGTATCCTCTGCACAGGTGGCACACAGTGGAATCTCATTCACGTGACCCAAGTGCCGGTGTGTGGAAAGACTGGGCTAAGGGCAAACGAAGGTACTGGGGTACCAGTGGAAAATTGGGGCACCCGTGCAGACAGGAAGCGTGGAGTTCTTCATGGTGTCAGTGTAGAAAATCCTGTGGGAAGGTTGCTAAAGAAACTCCTGTCTGGGAAAGAACATGGCAGCATGTTCCCACACCCACGACTGTGCACCTGCTGTTGAGTGGTCAGAAGTTTTAGGCCAGGCCTTTCTCCTGCAATGTCCTTCCAGCATATTCTACTGAGAAGCCTTAATTAACATCTTGCTCACTGTGAAAGAAATACATAAAGGAGGAATTCCCCCCATTATGGCAGAGCATACACTGAAGGGTAAATTTGGAGCTGAGAGGCAGTAAATTGTTTACTCACAAGCGTATGGCATGCTAGGCAGTATATTAGGTACTAAGATGTCACAATAAAGATAAAAGAAAAAATTATTGTCCCTATAGAAATTATGTCTAGTAGGGGATACATTACATTATCCAGACATGAATGTATAATTAAAGGTACAATAAAACAATAAAGGTCTAGGAAACAAAAATAGTGCTATAGAAGTATAATGATATTTAGTGAGGTTAAAAAAAAATAACCACCAGGCGTACGTTTGGGAAGTTAACACTTTTGCTGTCCCCTGGATATAGGAATATGAGGATATACCAATACTCCTATAAGGAATGAACAGGGATCTATGTTAAATGCTTAAGGTTGAGAGTTTATTGGCATGACAGATAATAACTGAAATGTGGTAATAGACGAGATTGACAAGGGAGAGAGTAGACAAGGATACAAAGGCAAATGAAGGAATCTTTTTTTTTAAATTTTTATTGAAATATACTTGACATATAACATTGTGTAAATTTAAGGAAATTAGTATTGAGTTAATTTGATATATTTATATATTAAATATGGTTGTCATTTTAATTATAATTACCATCTCTATCATATCACATAATCACCCTTTATTTTGAGTGATTGTAATAATTAAGGAATCTTTCAATAAACACACTTCTGAACTGCTCGTGATTGTTTAAGATGTGAATTAAAATGTGTTCAGGGGCGCCTGGGTGGCGCAGTCGGTTAAGCGTCCGACTTCAGCCAGGTCACGATCTCGCGGTCCGGGAGTTCGAGCCCCGCGTCAGGCTCTGGGCTGATGGCTCAGAGCCTGGAGCCTGTTTCCGATTCTGTGTCTCCCTCTCTCTCTGCCCCTCCCCCGTTCATGCTCTGTCTCTCTCTGTCCCAAAAATAAATAAACGTTGAAAAAAAAAATTAAAAAAAAAAATGTGTTCAAAGATGACACGAAGGCATTGCCAACCTCCATTATTATGGAGTGGTAGTGGCAGGTTCCAGAAATCAGAGAGTTACACAGTAAACAGTCTGGGAAAAGTGAAGGTAGAGACCATAGATGGGAAGTTATAAATTGGTTGTATTTACAACTCACTGTGAAATTTATAATTAGGAGGTTTTGCATAAAAATTTGGATATATGGCTTTCTTTGAAAAATTGGAAGATTTAGCCATTTCTGCACACATTTCCTTGAAACAATATTTGACAGAAGTGTAGACCCCTGCTTGACGTCATCTCCGCCATGAACTTGCTATGCATCTTTCTCAGTACAGAACTGCTTTGCTTATAATATTTCCAAAAGACCTTTCTAGGCATTTGAATTTATAAATTCTGCAATATGCAGCCCTCTAAAGTTGATGTAGGGTAGGAAAATATATGATAGTAGAAGAGAGTTACAGTTTCTTTTATCTCCTTTCCTCCTCCTTTCCTCCTTTCCTTCTTTTTAAAAGACCGTGAATGATCAATTGCTGAAATGAAAGTGTGCAACAGGCAGATAGAATTGAACCCATACATGGGGAGAGATTATAGCTCGAACAAAGAAAAGTGTACTCTGTCTCTGCATATTTTATTTTTGGCAAAACTCTGACTAAGCTATTTATTTAAAGATTTATTTTATTTTGGGGGGCCTGGGTGACTCAGCCGGTTAAGTGTCTGACTTCGGCTTAGGTCATGACATGATCTCGCGGTTAGTGAGTTTGAGCCCCACATCAGGCTCTCTGCTGTCAGCTTAGAGCCTGGAGCCTGCTTCAGATTCTGTCTCCCTCTCTCTCTCCTCCTCGCCAACTCGCGCTCTCTCTCTGTCTCTCAAAAATAAACAACATTAAAAAAATATTTTATTTTTAGAGAAAAAGCACAGGAGGGGGAGAGGGCAAAGGGAGAGAGAGAGAGAGAGGAGAGAGAGAGAGAGAGAGAGAGAGAGAGAGAGAGAGAGAGAGAGAGAATCCCAAGCAGGTTCCACACTCAGCACAGAGCCCAACGCTGAGCTCAATCCCAGGACCCTAGGATCACAAACTGAGCTGAAATCAAGAGTCAGACACACAACAACTGAGCCACTCAGGTGCTCCTAACTAAGCTATTTAAATTCTCTGTTAGTCAATGCCTTCATTTATAAAATGGGAATTAATATCTTACTGTCTAAAGTTACCATGCAGATGAAATGAAGTTATACTTCCAAATCTTATAAAAACAATTCATGTGTATGGGCACCTGGGTGGCTCAGTTGGTAAAGCATCCAACTTTGGCTCACGTCATGATCTCCTGGTTCCTGAATTCAAGCCCTGCAATGGGCTCTTTGCTGTCAGCACAGAGCTGCTTCAGATCTTCTTTTCCCTTCTCTCTATGCCCCTCCCCCCCCATGTGTCCACACTCTCTCTCAAAAATAAATCAACGTTTTAAAAAGTCTTTTAAAAAAGCAAATCATGAGTAAGGATTTAAAAATAGATAGGGGAGACACATTAATATGTTGGCCAAGATGTCATAGTAGCTGAAAAGGAACTAAGACTGGGGTCAGGAAATCAGTCATTAGATAGTCCCAGGCGATTTCACCAAGCTAGGGAAGGTAACATATGTGGGGAAAGCAAACACAACTAAAATATTGCACAGTAACTATCCTACACTGAAATCTAAATTTTTTATATTTTTTTTTCTCTTTCTACAGTTATATGACTGCACTAAACTGTTCATTTAAAATGAATAAGGTTGCCTGGGTGGCTCAGTTGGCTAACTGTCAGAGTTTGGCTCAGGTCACAATCTTACAGTTCATGAGTTCAAGCCCTGCATTGGGCTCTGTGCTGACAGCTCAAAGCCTGGAGCCTGCTTCAGATTCTGTGTTTCCCTCTCTCTCTGCTCTCCCCCACTCATGCTCTGTCTCTCAAAAATAAACAAGCATTAAAATTTTTTTTTAAATGAATAAAATTATTTTTCAAATCAAAATCTCAAATCATTTGAGGGAATTTTTGAAAAGTTCTTTTATTCCAAAAAAAATACCCAACAGAATTATCCTTATATGTCTAGTAATACTTAATCCACAAGTTCTCAGGATGGTAAATCTTAGGATTTCACTTTTATTATTAGAGAAAATAGAACTAAGATATTGTTTGAGTTAATAATAATATAGTGTTATACATTTCATTTTGACTATCTGGCATGATTATTATATGTTTTCTTTCTGTTTAAAGTCAAAATACTGCTCTCTTTTGTTAGATTACCAATATATTTTCTAATAATAATATATACAAATATCAATTTTTCATTTTTATTTTATAAGTTGATATTATATGCCTAGAACATTGTTATATTTAGAACTATTTCATATTGTCAAATAATATTGCAGTGAGTTTTATTGCATTGAATAGTCACTGAATAGAAAAGTATTTAACTGGAATTTACGTAATGCATTCAACTTTTACACATTTTGTTAATTAGTAAACACAAAAGTATCATCATTAACAGACATTCTGTTAATAATAATTATTTAATAATATAATTCTCAGGAAAAAATTATAAACACAAACACTCATGCTTAGATGTCACTGATGAAATGTTATACAGGGATTCTCTCTTTCCTTTTCATAATTGTAATATAAATTAGCAAGTCTTAAGCTTCTTTATGATTTGAGGAAGAATATTAATCTTAAAACTATTTTAAGGGCAGATATATTCCAAAGAATACATATATATGAAATAAACAGTATACACACAGCACCCAAGTGCTTTAAACATCTTATATTTTTGCCAAAAATGTGTAAATAAAGAAACATGGATAGCTTTTTTCATATGTAAATTTGAGTTGTAACCAAGGACTTAATATAAGGAATCCAAGCTATGCTTTCATGATTAAAGAATTCATGGGAGACTCATTCTGGATGAGTGGAAGAACAAACGAAATCAGAGGGGAAAGATTTCACTTGAGTGTGGAAGAGTGAAATGAAATAAACAAGATTCAAAGACAACACAGTAGGTTGTAGTGCTTTTAGCATTTTTCACCTGTTCACTAGGTCTCTAAAACCTGCTTTCATACATTTACGCTTAGTACATCTTGACACTTTCTGACCATAAGTATGTATTAAACTGCATCATTTTCGGAGTGAAAATTCAGGGAAGAGAAAATCATGGAAAGATTAGGCAGAAGACAGGTTGTTTGTGTGTGTGTGTGTGTGTGTGTGTGTGTGCAAACTCCTTTCTCAGCCCTTAGCATCTAAACATCTAGGACACAGCGAACATGAACTTGATGGCACATTAACAGTCCTATTTAGTTCTCCTATTTAAGCCCCTAATTTTTACTTGCTTTGCATTCACAGTGACAATTACACACTTTATGCTGACATAAAACTCGACTGTCAATATTACCAGGTTTACAAATGTAATACTATATGGATACAAGTAAAATTGTGAATATTTTTATGCTTGACTAATTTCTGTCTTAACATTTGAATTGGAAAAAAAAAACTTACAGAAAGCCACTTTCTTAGAAACAAAAGAAAGAAAATTGGTAAATGGCCATTTTATTTGCTATTTAGCAATGTAAGCTATGTAAGAATCAATGTGTTAAATGTTCCTTAACAGTCATGTGTAAAATGTTACCTCTATTTTACAAATAAGAAAATAAGTCTTTAATGAAGGTAGGTCATTAGTCCTTAGATTTCACACCTAGTTGAGAGTTCATTTGGGATGAGAACCATTTTTTTTTCTTTTTCTTTAAAGTCTGTACTGTTCCTATTATCCAAGCCTGTCTTCTAAAACATAAAATTATCCAGAATTAATTATTGATGCATATGACATAGATACTAAATACTTGGAAAGTCATTTTAACTGACCTTGTCAAGATTTTATGCTGCACTGATTAAAACAGTTGACAGTTAATACTCTAGAAAGATTCCCTTTGAGTATTGCAGTCATTGATGTGTTCATGTACTTCTCTAAACTTTTTATTTTTCAGTGAAATTCAGGTAAAATTTTAGATTATCTGTCTTAAAGAACAAATTCTTATTGACAGTTTTAAGAATGTTAATCTAGATATCAATCAATTCATATAAACAATTGAATTTATATCCATGTCAGTTACAGCTGATCAATAGAAATTAACTGGTAACTTTGAAAAACCACAAGTAAATCTTTTTCCACAACACTTTCAAATAGTTGCATCTTAAACTAAGAACATTTATATTTCAATACAGTGGGATTTTGTAAAACCCACCTATCTAAGGTAATATTATTTAGACTATCTTCTTTACATGCTGTCGATCAAAGAATGCAAAGCTTAAAGTATTGATCTGCACTGTACTGGTGTGTAACCATTAATAGTCAACAATCATTGATAAACTAATGATTAACACACTCTTTGATTTTGAGAAATCTTAGATAATTTAGGATATCTTTGTGTACTCAAAAATACGAAAGATATACACATTAACACAATATTGAACTACCTTATAACATTTCTATACCAGAGCAGACTATAAATAAATGAATACATAAATATGAAGTGCAGATTTCTTTAGTTTTTGCTGTGCAGGAGACCATTAATTAAAGTACAAGGAAGGTAAGCTCTTTGAAACTATTTTTTTAAATGATATAGCTATGTGCTCGAGCATACTTAGAGTTTATTTTGGTTTATTTCTTATTAGTATATACCACCATTGACATTCCCTATTCCAAAACAAAAATGACAAATTCTGCCAAACACCTAAAGTTTTCTGAGTAAACACTGTGTTATATTGTTCCTGAAGCAGGTCAATCAAATGATTCTATTAAAGGTGCTCTCACACCCTGAGTCTCTGGTCTTCCTTATTCAATTTTGTTTTAATTACCTTGATCTTCATTCTCTATTAGGTTGAAATACACTGTCTCCTTTTTTTCCCATTTGTTAAACATGGAATATGACTGCATATCTTAATAACCTGAGAGTAAATCAAGCCATAAAAAAAATTTCTTAAAAAGACTAATTAATTGTGGAGACTTTGTATTCCACTGGAAATATTTTTTTTTGTTTAGAGAAGGTTTAAGTTGTTCATCTTCACACATCGTCAGTTCGTTAGGAAATGCAACCTGTATTACCCAAGTTCAAGACTAACATCCAAGGGGAACCATAAACTCTAATCTTGCTAGATTGAGCACTGCCCTTTATCTTCTTTCTCGTAAATGTAAAGATAAAATAGAAACTCAGCTGGATGCACCCTTTAGCAATTATTTCCCCTATGATCTTCGTGCTAGGATAAGGACCACAAGGGAAAAGACTTATGCACTCTGATAAAGATTCTCAGTATGAAGCCAGCTTTGCTATATTTCATTCTGACATTTCTTACACAGATGCTTTTTGGTGTCTTGCTAATTTAAAAGGTGCCACTTCTTATAAATGGTTAACTATTAAAGTTTTTGAAGCTTTGGCTATGTTCTGCCTGTGTCATTGACACAATCAAAGAAAAATAAAGGTCTCTGGCTGAGGTGAAAATTGCATCATTTACATACCTTTAAATTCAGGAAAGAGATAGTCAATTCTATTGTCAAATTAAAGTGCATTACAGTATAAAGATTAGGCAGGAGAATGATATTTATTAAGGTAGTTATAAACAAATGCTTTCACATCATGTCTCCTATGGCATGCCTATATTTATTGTAGGAACTGAGGGTATAAATATTTACTCTTTATATAACATGGAGATAATTCAGCTCAAGGACAAGAAAGCCCTCTATAGTTTTGCTGTGTGTCACTTGGGAGATCATACGTAGCTTTAAAATGTTAAGTGAACTTAATATTTTGTATTTTTATATTTCTACTCTTACTATTTTATTTTTAAATAATCATTTTAATTTTATGTTTCCATTATGTTATTGTCTAAGACATCATGTCTATATTTAAATTTTATTATTTTGTTTCTAAATAATCATTTTATGTTTACATGATGTTATGTCTAAGACATCATGTCTGTATCCTTTCATAATTTATTTACAGAATAAACTTAAAACTAAACGGAGTTTTACCTATCGTGGAAGAAGAAGAACTTCCTCTGCCCTGTGGTCCTTCTAGCTGGACTTAGGATCATTTTGACATGAGACAGTTAGCAGGAGAAAATCAAATTTAATAGGTGTATCTATGGGGAATCCACACAGGCATGAGATTCCAAAGACAGTGAGACAAGAGGAGGCTCATATGAGCTAAGGAGAGGGGTAGAGGCTGGAGATTCAGAGGGGAGAAAACTCATTTGTAGGAAGGTGAAAAATGTTTGGAAAAACAAATTTGCCCTGGTATGCAGGTCAGTTCCTTAGGTAAAGGAGAATCTGTTAGTAGTTGTCTTCCTGTTACAGGCTCTTCTTTCCAATGTAAATGGAGAAGGCAGCAAGCCTTTCCTGTATCTGCTGGGTTTGATTTCTTGTAACTCAAAATAATCTTTATACACATTCTGGGGCATCTCATTCTGCATACCTTTACCTATACTTTACCTAAACTTAAATTGTAAACTAGTATGAAAGTAGTCTTTCCCACTAATGATAACTTGTCCTATTTGCTGAGACTGTTTTATACATATCCCATATTAAAAACTAACATGGGATATGTATAAAGATCATTGTTCCTAATACAGAACACATAAATAGTCATGCAAAAGAGGCATCTCTTAATGCAGATCTAAAAGAGGAGAATGTAAATAACGATAAAACAAACACTAGTTTTCAGGGTTCCAATAGGTTATAACCAAGCTCTTTCCTTGAAGGAGTTACTTGCTTGTTAGTCTTTGATTTACATTATCCACATCACTTCCCATACAGAAAGTATTTGATAACTTTCTCCCTCCCAATTAGCTCTCCAGCTCATCAATATTTTTCCAGAGCAAAACAAGAGAGGTCATTTTGATTTCTAATAATATTCTGATATCTACCATTCTAAACTTCTACTGAAACGCAATTCAAACTGTTAGATAATTATTTTTTTTCAATCTAGTTCCATTTGTCTAAAACATTTTATTAAAGATTATTGATTTTATAGTCAAATAAACAAAGCTACTATATAGTAAAAAGCCAATATGAAAGTGGAGGATCAATGTTTCTCCCTAAAATGCATTCTTTTTTTTGTTGTTTATTTATTTATTTTGAGAGAGAGAGAGAAAGAGTGCATGCTCATGGGGTGGGGCAGAGGGTAAGGAGAGAGAATCCCAAGCAGGCTCTGCACTGTCAGAGCCCAGCTGGACACAGGGCCTGATCTCGGGAACTGTGAGATCATGACCTGGGCCCAAAACAAGAGTCGGAGGCTTAACTGACTGAGTCACCCAGGCCACCCTAAAATACATTCTATGGTGAGCAAAATATGTCTTCAAATATCTTCCTCCAGAAATGGAAAGAATCATGGAAGATTTTGTTTTTCTCTCTGTCATGAAACACCTAATACCAGTTTCTTATGCAGAGTTCAAGATAAAACTATTTTTCCAACCTCTGAGCCCCTCAAAATATTTAAGAGTCAAAAACTTTCCCCCAAATATTGGTGGGGTGAACTGTAATATTGAGATGGAAAAATATTAATTATTCTTTTTCACTTTTTCAATAAAAATTATATTTTATTTCGTATAATTTACTTTTAGGGAACTTTGGATTAGGGAATTTTAAAGATGTGATATTTTAATGATATGATGTTTAACAATATGATGTTCATATAATGATGGAAAATATATTAATATTTAAAAATAGAATACGGATACATGAGTTATCTTTTATACTCAATGACTTAAAAACAGTTTCCTCAGAATTTTATGCATCAACAAGGCAATTGGGTAGGATTGCCCAACATGGCCTCATTTACAAAGTCTGGTGGTTGGTACCAGCTTCAGCTGAGATGTCTTAGTTCCTATCCACATGGCTTTTTATATACTGTCAGGCTAGACTCTTTCTTTCATGATGGTGAAGCATTCTGAGAGGGCAGGGATGGAAACCACAAGACCTCTTGAGTCAAACTCACACAATATCATTTTTGCCACATTCTGTTGGCCAGCGTGAGACAGAAGCCAGTTCTGTTCTTAGAGGTGCATAAATGGATTGCTAGTCAGCATTGTAGTCATGCTGTAAGGGTGTGAACAAGCAAAGAGGTGATTCATTCAAGACCATTGTCATGAAAATCTATTGCAATGCAAAGAGTATTGTTTAATTTGAGATAATCAATGGTAAAATTTGACTACCCATACCTTTAACATAAACTGAAAGGTAATGCTATTTCTTGCTACTAATTTCTTAATGGTGAAAATTACCATTTGGAACTAACACCAAAATTGAAAAACAAAGACAAATACAAGCCCCAACACCACCACCTGCCCCACTAAAATCATGTAGCATTTAAAAAATCTTCTATTTGGGTTATCCATACTGTTTTAATAATAAATTGTTATAAAAGTGAAAGTATAAAATTAAAAATTTCTCACTGGGAACTACAAATTTACATTAAGTCTGTAGACCCCCATGATACAAATGTATCACATGGAACATTTCCCTAGAAAGTGCATGTAGGCAGAGTGCTGAGACTATAATATGTGATATATGAGTGAGAAGAAAGAACTTTCATGAAAGAGAATTTGAAGTGAATTGGAGAAACTTTGGGGAAGTATGAGGTTTATTATATTTTGTATTATTCCTCTTGGTTATATTTCTAAGATGTTAGATTTAAGGGCAAATGAAAAGTGTTACTAAAATAGCTGCTTTTCCTAAACATCATTTTTTTTCTCTAGTTTTAGACTTGAGAAGCTCCTGTGATATAAATCACATCCAGGAAAGTATGAGCAAGGATAGGATTTTTTTTAAGGTACCCACATGATGCTTTTAAAAATCATTTTATAAGTACATATTTTTAATAGAACTATAAGAGAGAGTTTTGTATCCCCAAATTTCATAACTATTTTTTTAATCCATCAGAACATTTTCCTACCTACTGATCTTGCTCTTTCTCTAGTTCCGGTTTGTTGATTATTTCATGCTGTTAAGAATATTTGATACAATCCCATGACCAGCAAGACCCCAGGAGAAAATGAAAAGAGCTATATCAGTGGAGAGGCTGGCAGTCTCCCACTGCCTTTTGCTGTTCATACATTGCATTTCTTGGGTTTCAAAATAAAAGACTTTACTCTCTCCATAGTGTTTTCTGTTTATATAGATCCTAATAGTAAAAATGTAGAGATTGTATACATAATGTATTGCCAAGTTTGATAATACTGATACAGACAAGATAATGACTACAAACAACTTTTCTACAATATTGAATAAGATGTGCTGATAAGCTATTGTTTATTTTGCATATTCATTTTTGTTACTTTTCTCAAGTGAGACACAAAAGCTCTTTCCGATGCATTCCGACAACTGGTCTGCAGACATCGTATACTTCAGACAAGAAATCAAACACCCTTCCCTACAAAATTCTTGCTGGTTACTAAGAGGTGTGTTATATGGAATGTACTATATAACCATTTTAAATAGTTTCTTTTTTAAAAAAAATTTTAACGTTTTATTTGTTCTTGAGAGAGAGAGACAGCACGAGTTGGGGGGGGGGGCAGAGCGAGAGAGGAACACAGAATCTGAAGCAGGATCCAGGCTCTGAGCTGTCAGCATAGAGCCCGACGTGGGGCTTGAACTCACAAACCGTGAGATCATGACCTGAGCTGCAGTTGGACACTTTACCAACTGAGCCACCCAGGTGCCTCTTAAATAATTTCTTATAAAAACAAATGTATATTATTAAAGCACGGTAAATAGTAATAAAATTTAAAGTTACAAATGTGTAATAAATGATCAATGAAATAATTATATCTAATTATAAGTGTCATATCATGAGCCTACATATAATTCCCCTATGTCCACAAAATGTCTCTCAGAGTTTGTCAGCATAAAGGATTGAGGAACAGATGGTGAGGAATTTTTCCAAGACCAATGTCTTCAGCTTGTGGGGAAAAGGAAAACAAACAAACAAACAAACATTATTTAACAGAACATGGTGCATGTCATTCAGAATAAAAGTCCCTTTCCCATTTCACACATAAGCACACAGCTCTTCAAGTTCCCTAGGGAATAAAGTAGACCGTTCAACCAAACAAACAAACAAAAAGAACCAGTCAAAAACATTTTCAAATGAAAAAGCTGTGAGAAGAGTCCAATAACAAGCCAATAGCGCTTTTGTACCAAAATAAGAGAAGGTGTCACAAAAGTGGAAATAGGAATTTTCTCTCCTTGGGTGAGCTGAAGTTAGGGCAGGGCAATGATTTTGGTTGCCATGTTATTTCTGTGGATGTCAACAGAAGGCAGAAACTGCACTAAAAGTATTGTCGACTACAGAAACAGTTACTTCTCGCTTCTAGCAGAGAACCTGACACCTATTAAAGTTTAATTAAATATTTGTACAGTAAATGAAACACTAAATTGACCCAGCTGCATAGCAAAGCTTGAGAAAGTGGTAGTGGTTTATTCAATTGTGCTAGTAATGCTTTGAGTGGTGGCAGCAGCATAGATTGGGGAAATAGTAACTTTCTTCTCTCATGATTAATGGTAACTTTATCAGTTCCAGAAGACAACCTGGTAACCTTGGAGGGAACACAACTCAAAAGCATTATAATAATAGTCAGTTTCCTTAACGACCATCTTTTTCAGATAGCAGGGATGATGCTTCACCAACAGACAGGCCTTGCCAACAGACAGAACTGACAGAAAGAAGATGGAATTATTAAAGCTAAAATGGTGGTTGAGGAAAGCCTTTTAAAACACAATAAAGGCATTATATGGGCTCAAATGCTTTTAGGGAGAATTGTGAAGGTAGACTGGCATCCAAACAATTATGACAGGTACTGGGACCGACAGTATGTTGCTCGTGTAGTTGACATCTCACACCAACAACTTAGAGCCCAAAAATTTTTAATATAGAAATTGAATGATTACATCTCTCAACTTGCCTATTGAAAAACGAATTGTGGGGTTATGACCTCCCTGGAGCTTCCAACCATAAATGTAACCCAATTACTTATAGCAGATGGTCATATACCAAGGGGCACTTTTTAGAAAGACATGGGAAGTTTTTAAAATATACTGATGCCCAGACCCCATCCTTGACAACTTTGAGGTGGGGACAAAACATGTACTTTTTATTTTTTTATTTTTTTATTTTTCAACGTTTATTTATTTTTTTGGGGACAGAGAGAGACAGAGCATGAACGGGGGAGGGGCAGAGAGAGAGGGAGACACAGAATCGGAAACAGGCTCCAGGCTCTGAGCCATCAGCCCAGAGCCCGACACGGGGCTCGAACTCATGGACCGCGAGATCGTGACCTGGCTGAAGTCGGACGCTTAACCGACTGCGCCACCCAGGCACCCCAAAACATGTACTTTTTAAAAGATCCCCAGGTAATTCAAATATGTGGCCAGGCTTGAGAAACATTTACCTAAAAGATGCTTTCTCTATTCTTGTGTTGAGTTACACATCCCAGTCTTCTGAAACCAAGTTCACTGGCTGGTGGTAATGAGACATGCATACTCAAACATTTATAGTAGAACTCTATGTTGATGGGATGAATTTATCAACTAAAGTTACATAATGGGGCTTCCAGTTCCCAGAATTAGTATATTTCCGTGGGCAGAATACTTCTTATGGAAGTTCTGTGGGCTTATAGTTGTACTTCTTAGTTAGGGAACTACATACCCTTTTAAAAACTACATACCCTTTTAAAAACATATCTTTTATTTTTAAAAAATAAAAGATAATAGGGGCACCTGGGTGCCTCAGTCGGTTAAGCTTCTGATTCTGGCTCAGGTCATGATCTCATGGATAGTGAGTTCAAGCCCCAAGTCGGGCTCTGTGCTGACAGCTCAGAGCCTGGAGCCTACTTCAGATTCTGTGTCTCCCCCTCTGTCTTCCTGTCCCATGCTTATCCTCTCTCTCTCTCTCTCTGTCTGTCTGTCTCGCTCTCTCTGTCTCTCAAAAATAAATAAACATTAATTTTTTTAAATTAAAAAATAAAAATAAAAGATAATCGAGTAAGAGAGACTGTAGAATCGAGTAAGACTGTAGAATATGTTAAGGCTAAGTCCAACAGCTATTTTTAGCATAAATTACAAATTAGTACTGTATATCGCAGAGTTAAGGTTCGCCCTCAGCTCTGTTGAGACCCTGCTGTTTCATCAACATCATGATAGTTTGGGGTGACTGGCTGATTCAGGTGGTAGATCAGGTGACTCTTGATCTTGGGGTCCTGAGTTCAAGACTCACATTCAGAGGAGAAGAAACTTATAAAAACCTTCATGGGGTGCCTGGGTGGCTCAGTTGGTTAAGCGACCAACTTCAGCTCAGGTAGTGATCTCACGGTTCATGGGTTTGAGCCCTGTGTTGGGCTCTGTGCTGATGGCTCAGAGCCTGGAGCCTGCCTCAGATTCTGTGTCTCCCTCCCTCTCTGCCCCTCCCCTGCTCATGCTCTCTCTCTCTCTCTCAAATATAAATAAACATTAAAAAAAAAACACCATCATGATAGTTTTTCCCAGTTTTTCTCTCTTGACTAATTGATTGTATAATATACAACAGCCAATTTAGCCAATTTTTGCTAAATTTTGGTGTTTATTTACCTATTGCTTACCTACCAATAATCCTTGAAGACGGTAGAAGATGGAGGAGGGTTGGCATACAGGTTTTGCATTCTCCTGTTTTTCATCTACATGAAATAACATAAAAACTTTAATTCCCTGAATATCAAGGGTAAGGATATAGGAAAAGAGGAGGGATGCTATTAAGGGTGAAAAGGATGCAGGTGAACAGGAAAAGGTCAAATATAAATGGAGCGGGGGGGGGGAGTAAGAATGTAGAAAATCAGAAGTGCAGAGACAAAAAAGAAAGAACACTGACAAAGTAAACAAGAGAGTAAGGGGCAAGATAAGGGTCAAAGGGCCAATCCCTTTTCTCCTTTTCTTCTATGCAAGCCTGATTTTGGTCCCAAGCCCCAATTTTGGCAAATCCAGATTAGAGTGTGATCTTAGTCAGCAAAATGATAGTTTTCAGAACCTACCCATCCTAAATGTAAATTATTGTTTGTATTTAACTTTTTGAGCATATTCAACTTTCTTTTCTTTTTTTTGAAAAGCATATCCAACTTTCTAAATAGATGTTTCCTGAGGCATTATTAAATAATTACCATCATGGGTCTTTCATATTCTCTTAGAATCATCTTTTTCAAATCCAGTGACTATGCTACATTCTTAAATTTATATTAAATGTAATTACATTAAGTTTATTGTATAGTTTCTTAAGCCAGTGCCATAATAACATTTTCATCTCCAGATTAATTTCTTTTACCCACAGCAGCGAATCATGCTCCTAACAGCACAGCTTTTTGTGACTCTTATTATGCATGCACAGCTGCATTTTGCCTTAACCAGTATCTGTGATTATTCACTAAAGAATTCTGCATATACTCGTTATCCACAGGAGAGTCTTCCTCCTCTTTATTTGTGCACAGCTCAGGAGTGAGACCTCCTGCAAGTTGCAATTTAGATGTAAAAGGAGTTTATTTTAGGAACGTTCATCTTTTAGCACAAAGGGGTACATACCCTTGGAGAAGTGCATTCAAAACTTCCACAGTTTTAATGAGAGTTCTATGTGTACATCAATAGGAAATGGGGACACCTTTGGCCACAGACAACGTCTCTGGCAGTGAGAAAGGCATATTCACTTTCTAATCTAGCAGTTATCAAAATCATCGTGCTTTCTTCTTTCTCAAGTAAGAACTGCTGGATTGGGAACCTGATTCTGAATCCTCAGGGAACATAATACAGAAGAAAGTTACTGAGGGAAGGTCATAGAATATTTAGGAAGAGCTCGTGTCTATAGTACACTGTACTATTGCCTAGGATACAAATAGTGTAGAGAAATAGTTCCTCCATTTTACACATACTGTAATTTGCAGGAAGAGGTTAAAAACTGGGGAAATAACCTGAAGAGCATATTTAAATATAAGCTAGCACAAGAGTAAGACAAAGAGTCTTTATATGTCCACATATTATTAAATTTGGTCAACATTATACCCATTCACTCAATTTTTACCAAAAGTTGCTCATTTAAAATTTTACACATATTTATGGTTCTGTAATAATTGGCAAAAATGGGATATAAATCAAATACATAATCTCTCTCAAGGAACTATTTGGGAAACACATACAGGAAACATCAAAAAGTACTTATTAATTCAAGTAGGACATACTGAAGTGCCAAAACATATTTCACAAATGCCGGTCCTATGTAGAGTCAGAGAAGAAAGAAATTCAGATCTCATTTGAACAAGAAGTTTTTCCATTATGACACAAATAGTTATTTAGATTTCTTTTAGGAATAAGAGAGGAACATATTACGGTTAGGGAGAAGGTTTGAGTAAAACTTTAAACTAAGAAATGAAAATGGACTATGAGCTTCTCTTTGAACAAGGGTTTGTGTTAGGGGCTTGAAGAGACAAAGTTGATACAACAAATGGAATTTATTGTTCATGACCGCAAATGTCAAGCTAAGGTGTTTGAGCTTACTTCAGAGGGGAATCTAAAGACTTTGAAAGCTGTACCAAAATCCAAATTAATTTATTTTAAATAATCTAATTTTTCTAGATATTAAATGAAAAAATGCAGTGTTCATGTGACAATACATAAAAGAAAAGTTCAACATCTGATGATAGGATGACAGCAAATATATGGAGGCAACTGCTAGTAGACAGTATTCAGAAAGATAGTCTCCAAAATTTAGCTTAAACTTAGAAGAGAGTTTACTGACTTATTCAGAATAGAAACTAAAGTGAAAATGGAATGGTATTTTTTTTTAATTTTGGGGAGAGAGAGAGGGAACTCTAGTGGGGGAAAAGGGCAAGGGGAGAGAGAGAGAATGGCTCCACACTCAGCACAGAGCCAGATGCGGGGCTCACTCCCATGACTCTGGGGTCACCTGACCTGACCTGAAACCAAGAGTCAGACACTCAACAGACTGAGTCACCCAGGCACCCTGGAATGGTATTTTAAAGGGAAAAAAATAGGACCAGGTCAATTAGGTTGTATTGAGAGTTTCTTAAACTTCTGTGTATGATAACTCACATGGCTCACTGTGAAGGGGGAAGAAAGAAAAAGTTGTTTATTCATTAACTACTTTTACTGTGACAAGCACAACAGTAACCTCTGGACTTTGCTGATTCGACCGGCAAGATTTTCTAAATCCCAGTGATGCAAACTTTATCTATGTAACTTAAAGCAGTTGAGCCAACCTTAAGTAAACTTCAGTTTTTGATGAGAGTGTGCTAGGAGTAAAATAAGCCTCTGTTGAGTCATCCACATCTGATGTTGATGCAAAAGTGAAGAACAGTACCTGCTTTTGGTGACAGCAACAGGAGTGGGAGATTCTATAAAAGGTCTGAGGTCTGTTTAGAAAATGAGTCATTGCGATATGAATCCTGCTTTTTCAAACGATACAGTTTCATGCTTGACTTTCCCACAAAACAAAACAACAGCTTTCAATTATACCCAAACCATTTAAGTCTAGCCTAATATGTATCACAGAGGATGCTGAAATATCCAATGCAGAAATCAAAACTTGACACTGAGATAAATGAGCAATCAATGTCACTATGTTCTTCCAGATCCACTAAATGTCAGTCTGTCCAGTTTTTAAGATTCCGCTATTTAGATTATTAACTAAACTGATCTACATGAATCAATAATAGATTGATTATAGACAACTTATAGTTTGTTGTTAAATCTAGACACTGTGGAAAAGAATGCTATTAATAATTACACCAGTACACCAGGTGTTAACTGTGTAAGAAAATTAGGACATGTGGGCGCCCTAATAATAGAACATTAGAGTTTTTTCTTCCATATATTTTTACTCTGGATAATTTAAAGTTTCATCTAAATAGGTGAATCAGAATGCAATGTTTGGGAATAGTAATAGAAACATTTTTCTCAGTAAAGAATCAACAGAATTTGGAAACCAACAATGTAACAGGACTGGGAGTTAAAGAGTTGAAAAAAAAAAATCAAAGATAACTTAATCAGGATGCTTTCACTGTATAGGATAGAAAACCCGAATACAGTAGCTTAAACAGATTCGGGATTGTTCCTCACTTAAATTTAGAGGTTAAGGCTGCCAGCATTGGCTTAGTCTTTAGAGGCATAATTATATTACAGCTGATGTATTTGTTATTCTTATGGCCTTTTCTTCATGGTCACTGGATAGCTTCTGCCCCCAAGTTATCCTATCTATCTTTCAGGAAGAAAGAAAAAGGACAGAATTCTTTTCTAAAATACTCACTATATGCATCATATCCCTCAATGGATAGAACTCTGTGACATAGCTATGGTAGGCTGAAAAAATGCTTAGGAAGACAAGGATTGGGAATTAGGATTATATCAGTCAACGAATATTGTATATCATACTGATGTTAAGATTTCATATCCATACGGTTTCAAGAATCGCAATGCCATTCGTAGGCATAAGGAAGAGGAATCTTATTTGCTTTGTGAGAGAATTTGTTGTGAATTTTTTTTATATAATCAGTTTGATATAGAGACATTAAAAAAAAGACACTTGAACATACAAAACTGGAAAGCATAGAATTAAACATTGGAAGTTGAGAATCATATGAATTAAGCCATGGTAAAACAGTATCACTCAGGACAACAAATACAGAGTGGTAACAGGAGAGGAAAAGTTTTTGTTCTATTTATTAAATTTCTTTTCTTCTTTTTATTCTGTGCTTTATTTCTAATACTAAATATAATTCCCTACTCCAGGGATAAGCAAACAATGATTGTGGGCTAAATCAGGCTCACAGCTTTTTTTTTCTTTTTTTTTTTTTTTGTAAATAAAGCTTTATTGCAACACAGTCACTCATTTATTTAACTACGGCCTGTGGCAACTTTTATGTAACAATGACAGAAATAAGTAGTTGTGACTCAGATTATTTGCTGCCTGGCCCTTTATAGAACAAGGTTTTCAACCTCAATTTGAAGAAATTAGAGTAGAATATAAATGTCTATATCTTTTTAAATGTGTATTGCCTCACTGGTACGTAAATAAAATAATTTTATAGTGAATCTGGAACTGCTGAAACGAACATTTATGTGTTTCATTTAGCCTTCAGAATACATTATGAGATAGGCCCTATTTCCCCTTATTTTGCAGTTAAAGAAGTGGGTCAGAATTGTTAAAGAGATTTTGCTAACCAATGTACATAGAACTTAAGAGGTGGGACTGAGAATCAAGCCAGGAGTCATTTTATATTAATTTTATGTTTTTATTAGTCTGTTTGTTTTCAAGCAAGCTTATTCAACTATATCATTCAGTACATTAGCTTTTCAAATAAAAATAGTCTGGGTTAATAGAGTTGTACTTGTTATTCTTAAAGTTACTGATTTAACTAGCAAAATTCTAGTGAATGAGATAATAAAGGTCCGATAGCAGCAAACATATTTACACATATTTCTTGTAACTTCTGTCTTTTTATGCAACCAAAATAAATATTTCCTTTAATTTACATTATTGATTTTAAGTATTCCTGTGGAATTTATTCTTTCTGAACCTAAATTTCTTCTTTTTTTTTTTTTTTGCATTCTTCCCTGAGAGTTCTAAACTATGACAGTGAATTGAACTATTGCCTAAATTTTGATAAATAAGCCTCATTTCCCTATTTTTGTCTGTGAATTCTCTTCTGAACCAGAAGCTGGTATATCCAGAATCATAATGGTATGCCCACTAAGTGGAAATTCTGCAGAAAACTAAAATCTATATTCAGAATGTAACACATTATCTCTCATGATGCTCCAAAACATTTAGGTCCATGGGCCAAATAAGACAATCCAGATGGAATTTGTGTGGAGTTCTGGGCAGAGGTGGAAACGCTGAGCAGCTTTAGGTCTGGACAGTGGCCCAGATATAAAGAAGACACCTTCGAAATTCAACCATACTTGGTATACTTTAAGTGTGTATCAACACAAACAAAAAAATTAGAATACAATACAAAATTAATAATAAATGATTAAAGGAATAATTTGCACTTCTAATTTTTCACAGAAATTTCAGTAATTAATTCAATGCTTGAAGAGTAATTAGATGCAATAAGGATAAGAAATGGACAACTTTACATGAGATGAAATTCCTGTGATATTCTGTAAATAAAATGTATATTTTTAAATAAATGATTTTATTTCCTAAAATATATTCTACACGACAAATGAAGTGAGAACTGCATAAACATACAAAATATTTTTTCTGCATGTACATAAAATATTTTTTATTCAAGTCAGTGCTACCAATTTTAAGAGCTTTAAACATAAAAGCCTAAAATATAGTTTGATGTATGCCCATATTAAATCATAAATTTTGTTTGAATTTCATTTTAAAATGAGAGACATTTAAAATAAAATTTGATTACCACAATAGAAAATAATTATATCTAAACTCTAATCAAGGGAATACTACTGTTTTACCAATATGAGTAAATTGCTATTATTATCCGATTCATGGAAGAGGCAGGAATCAAAATATAGCTGCAACAAACAAATCTACACTTCCTTTAAAAATCTACAGAGGTAAAGCATTGTACTGTTTTTCTAAAGCATCTCTGTTTTTAATTTATAAAGTTCACAATGGTGAATTCGTTACCCTACTTTCCTCCTTAAATTATCTATAGGAATCTCAGGCTTTATAATATATCATATATTTCATATAATTTTATCATATAACTTGCCCTGGTAGATTAACAAGAGTTCCAAATAGTATAAACACATGAAGTTATTACAGAAAAATAAAGTATTTAAAAAAGCCATCTTAAAAATTAACTTGGAATTCAGCACTTTATTCTCTCTTATTCCCTCTTTTTCACAGTATGGACAGATTATCTTCCAAACTGTAAATCTCTCTAGGGCAAGAACAATGCCTTGCAGTATTAAGGCTTCAACATAGTACTGGGCATACCACCAATACTCAATTTAATGTAAACTAGTAGCAAAACAATCTAGTATGATGTGCTCAAGGTTCACTTTTATAACAGTTGTGAGACTATCCACTATATCTACAGTCACATTTCTGTGCCCTTGACAAAAGAGTAAATCTCAGGTAGAGAGCTTATACTACTTTCACATTGTTAAATTTTATCTTACACTTGTCAATATAAGACGCAAATCTCTGACAGTGTTTTCAGATGGTTAAACTTGTCTTAATATTATAATACTCTATAGAGGAACTGATTAATTACATGTAAGCATTTATTGTCCAAACTATGCTAAAATGTGTGTCTATAAAAATTGAGTCAACATTTTTTTTGTCTCCATATCTTTGTTTTCTTTTACCCCTAGAATGTTTCATTGTAAATGTGCCCTTTTATATTATCCCCAGTGAATTCATTATAGGGATGCTAAAATGTAATTACTGTATTAGTCTAAATTTATTTTTGAGCCCCTACTTAATACAAGTGACTTTTTAAGTTAGATTACAATTAATCTTTTTTCTCCTTAATCCTCAATCATTGTTAATCATGTTTAAATAGTCTTAATCATGAAACATTATTAATCATTCTTAAATAACTTTAAACATTCTTAATCATCCCATTCTTAGTCATTCTCTGGGTTTCGGGGATACTTAGAGACACTGATAAACATGGTATGTATATTGGGCCTTGATGTTTTAATGTTTAATGATTTCATGTCTATAGGTCTTCTGTTATTCCTCTTCTAGGCAAGATAGTTATTAATATATTCTATATGTATTAAAATATGAAAATCAACATTCAAAAAGAAGATTTTCAAGTAACCTAGATACATTTCCATAATACACTACCAAAAGCATCTCAGCAATAGATTAGTTTTGTGCCCATCTTGGTGTTGTATGATCTTCATTGGCAAGAACATTTTGCCTTTCTTTACATGATTACTTACCCAATGGTAGAACAAGAAATAATGATTGTGAATAAAATGTCAGGCTAAATATGTGTTGGAGAAGGGATACAGAGAGGAGCTAATGGTATTCCTTTCCCCCTTTTCTGAAGCCAAACTTTTTGCTGATTTAAGACTATTATTATGGTTAACTAAGTAAAAGTTAGGTACTAGAGTCATGTTTCTGTAATTGTTTCTTGGGTATTCTTTTATTTTCTTTTTTAAAAAAATTTTTTAGTGTTTATTTATTTTTGACAGAGAGAGAAAGAGAGACAGAGCATGAGCCGGGGAGGGGCAGACAGAGAGGGAGACACAGAATCCGAAGCAGGCTCCAGGCTCTGGGCTGTCAGCACAGAGCCCAACGTGGGGCTCAAATATGTGAACTGCAAGATCATGACCTGAGCTGAAGTTGGACGCTTAACCGACTGAACCACCCAGGCTCCCTTAGATGGCCAGTAGAATTTTAGTAACACTTTAAGATTAATTACTATGTTATTTAATTTAAATATATCACATACAATAAACAGTGTAAATAAACAGTGTAAATAAACATACAATAAACAGGTAAAATTATAGTGATTATAATACTTAGATCTTATGCTATTCATGAAAAGTGTTATTTTACCTTTATTAAAACATTTTTTTGAATCCAAATTAAAATTGCCATATCTAGGACTATAAAGTACTTTAAAAGTATGTCTACAAAGTAATTGACTGTTTTAGGCAGCAATAATAATGTATTATGAGGTTTACAACATTTGTATAAGTAAATTTATGGCAAAGGCAGCATAAAGGCTGGGAGATGGGGAACAGAAGTATACCATTGTAGAGTTCTAATACTGCATGTGGGGTGAAATACCACTTGAAGGTATTCTATGTATACTCTAAAGCTCATTCCTTTCAACCTTCCCTCCCCTGGAAAGGATAACTTAAAAAGCCAATACAGAGATGAAATGGCATCTCAAAATAATATACAATCAAACAAGCAAAAAACCAAAAAAACAAAAAAAACCCCACTCCATTAACTCAAAAGAAGACATAAAAAGAGAACAATTTGGGGGAAAATATAAACAGAACAAATAAAAATTAAATGGTAAAATGGTGGCTTTTAAAGTTACCAAATCAAAATAAAGCCAAATAAAATTTCCAGAAATCAAAAAGCCATAAATGACATTTAAAGAAATATAATGAACATGTTTAACAGCATGGTATACATAGTCAAAGAAAGGATTAGTGAATTGGAAGATTCCCAGACTTACATATACAGAGAACGATGCACTGAGGTACAAAAATATTGAAAAATATGAGAAGGAGAAGGATAGATTAAAGGTATGATAAATGTGAAACTGAAATCTAAGAGTAAAAAGAGAAACGGAATGGAACGGATGACATGTGTGAAGAGATATAGAGTAAAATTCTGCCAAGTTGATGAAAAGGTGTTAAGACTTGTGTTCGAGAAGTTTTGTGAACCCCATTCAAGATAAATGCAAGGGAAACTACAGGTTTCCTCACCGTATGGAAAACAGAGGATAATAAAGCAAAAGGCATTATCTTGAAGTAAGCAACAGCGACACCTACCACCAACTTCTCAAAAGAAAAATAAAAACTAAACAAACAGAAATAGAAAGGAAGACAGAAAACAGAGTCATATACCCTGGAATAGCAGAATAAAAATGAATGGCAACCTAGAATTCATCAGTGGAGGAAAATTTCCTTCAATAATAAAGCTGAAACAAAGATATTTTCTTTATTTTTAATGTTTTTATATACTGTGGAGAGAGAGAGAGAGAGAGAGAGAAAGAGAGAGAGAGAGAGAGAGAGAGAGAGAGAGAGAGAGAGAATCTGAAGCAGGCTCCAGGCTCTGGGCTGTCAGCACAGAGCCTGAAGCAGGGCTCGAATCTGTGAACCACAAGATCATGACCTGAGCTGAAGTTGGACGCTTAACGGACTGAGCCACCCAAGTGCCCAGAAACAAAGATATTTTCAAGTAAATAAAAATTGATAGAATTTTCCCCTCTTATCGACTGAATTTTATCTCCCTCAACTTTATATGTTGGAAACATATGACTAGTACCCTAGAATGGGACTGACTTTGGAGATAGGGCCTTTAAAGAGATAACTAAAATTAGATGAGGCACAAGAGTTGGACCCTATTCCAATATACATGGTATCCCCATAAGAATAGGGAGGGGCACCAGGGGTTTACATGCGTAGAAGAAAGGTCAAATAAGGACACAGAGGGAAAGGTAATCATCTGAAAGCCAAAGAAAGAGGTCCTAGGATAAACCAGATCTGCTAACACTGATCTTGAACTTCTGGTCTTCAGAACTGTGAGAAATAAATTTCTATTGTTGAAGTCACTTAGTTTGTGGTACTTTGTAATGGTAGCCCTAGCAGACTAATACACAAACCCACAGTATTTTTCAGATATAAGGTATAAAATAAAGTTCTGTGATATAACAAGAAAAAAAAGAATAACATGAATGCTTTCACAATCTAAATGGCTATTGAATGAATAAACCAGTAATGAGAACTTATTGTGTGTTTAAAGCAGGTGCAGTATTAAAGCACATGATGAAGATGGCATATAGTAGGAAGGAATTAAACAAAATAACTATGTTCAAAGGATCTTGATTCATATAAAAAGGGGGAGTTACATAGCATCATGCTTTAATATTGTTTTATTGAGATATAATTGGCCTGTGGTATTATATTCGTTTCAGGTATGCTATGTAATGATTCCATATTTGTATATGTTGCAAAATGATCACCACAATAAGTCCAGTTAACATCTGACACTGTACGTATACATTTATTTTTTCTCATAAAGGAGAACTTTTAGAAACTATTCTCTTAGTTACTCTCAAATATGCAATATAGTATTATTAACTATAGTATGATTATATCATACTATTTATATAGTGGTTATAGTATTACTAACTATACATGCTGCACATCGCACCCCCATGACATATATAACTAGAAGACTGTACTTTTAGCTCCTTCACTCATTTTGTCCATCCCCTCCCCCAGCCTCTGGAAACCCCACATTATGCTTTCATATGCTATTAAATATATTTTACTTTATCCGATGGATTAAATAAAGATTTTTTTAATATTTATTTATTTTGAGAGAAAGAGCACATGATCTGGGGGGAAAGAGAGAGAATCCCAAGCAGGCTTCACACTGTTAGCACAGAGCCTGATGTGGGGCTCGATCTTACAGAACCATGAAATCACAACCTGAGCCAAAATCAAGAGTCAGACGCTTAACTGACTGAGTCACCTAGGCGCCCCCAACCTGTGGGTTTTGGACAGGAGAATGACGTGTCTGTTTCAATAAAACACTGACTACAATACAAGTAATTATTTTTTCAGGAATATTTGTATACTAAAGAAAAGATGGAAAACAGGAAAATTGTGGCTATACCAAGGCATAAAATGATGGTGAATTCAGTTGTGCATGGTGGCAATGTGACTCAAAATAAATGAATAGACTTGGGAGACATTTATAAATTACACTTACAAAAGATAGGTTACTGGGATTTGATTTGTGAGGGAAAGAGGTGAGGGATTGTCAAATCTGCTTATGGTTTTCCAGTTTGGACAACTGGAATGATTTTGACAACATCCAGTAAGAAATGACACACAGCAAACCTTGGGTATGTAATCATTTATCATAGACTTACTTAGGATATTTAGGGTCTACTTATGATGGTAGACACATCCACCCAAACCCTGAGAGCAGTGAAAATGACCCTTTATAAGGAAGGCTAACATTATTGTGTTTCATCAATGCTGTTGTTGGATAACTTTTGTTACTATTTCCAGCTCTTAACAAACCTGCTCTGTGAGAAATTATCTTTAGTTAACAGAAAATACAGTGACATAATATATCAAACCAATGTCATATCTAACTTCATTTTTTGTTATCAAAAGCTTCCTGGTAATTTTGGACTGCATTAAGGTGTTCCTTACCTTGAGTCCTTAAGTATTCCTGGAAAATTCCCAGAAACTTAAGGGGGTATCATTTGTCCTACAAACATTTATTGAAATGTGTATACCAAAAAGTGGAGAAATCTTAACTGTACTTAAAAAATCATCAGTCATATCATTGAAAGGTGGAAGAGTAGGAGGCAGTAGCAATATAGGAAAACAAAGCCTAAATGCACTACCTACTCAAGTAGAAGAGAGTTCTACTTCTTTGTCAATGAAGTCTCTCTTTGCAAAGTGGGGATGTAATATAACATAGGGTTTAGAGAAGCAAGTTTAGGGATTGGTGGCCTTTCAAAGGGGAGTGTTGGTTAATGTCAGCTATGGAGGTGTGGTTATTCAAATGAGACTGTTGATTGGTTGGCAGTGTATTCACCACAGTGAAGTTGTAACAAAATGACTCACTTTCAAAAGTATGGTGCTGTCACTTTTAAAAGTGTGTTATCAAGGGGTGGGGTTGGGGGTGGGGAGTGCCCTCAGTTGAACTTCTGACTTCGGCTCAGGTCATTATCTCATGGTTCGTGAGTTCTAGCCCTGAGTCAGGCTCTATGCTGACAGCTCAGAGCCTGGAGCCTGCTTCTGGATTCTCTCTCTCTCTCTCTCTCTCTCTGTCTCTCGGCCCCTCCCCCACTCACTCTCTGTCTCTGTCTCTCTCTCTCAAAAATAAACATTAGAAGTGTGTTATCTGGTCAAAGCACCCAATGATCACACTGAGGCTGGTCACCAATTAAATAAACAGGTTTAAAATGGAATCTGGTAGTTATTTGTAATCATGGCTACAAAATAACCAGTCTTTTCCTGAGAACATAAAAATGTAACAAAAATGTTTAATGTGATAGGTAAAAAGCTGTCTCTATTTAACCTACACAACCGAATGAGTTTGGGAGTCAGTATACACCCGTGAAACTATCACCACCACCAAGAGTCGCAAGTTTTTCCATAAGTAAGTACAGCTTCTCACATGCCAAAAAATAAGGTTAAATGTAAATATTACAAATGTAAAATATTAAAATAAAAGATGAGTCGACTGAGGCTCCAGGGGTTTGAGGGCTTCTCAGAGACCACCATTGAGAAAGAGGCAAAACCAAGATTCACACCCAGTGTCCTCTGACTTTAGATGTACAGTTCACTGCATGTTCCCTTTAGTCCCTGAAGGGTGCACAGTGCATGCTGGGAGCTGGGGATGCCGAGATGAACACACCCAGCTCCTGGTCACTAGCAGTTCAGGCTGGACTCGGTTTATGTCCCTGGTATGTTTTTTTGGGCCCCTGTTCCAGATTGGGCCAATGAACTTTTTAAATTTATTTTTGTTCAATAATTGTATAATGCTACATATCTTTTTAAAAAAATGTTTATTTACTTTGAGAGAGAGAGAACACTCACATGTACCAGGTGACTCTCCACATACCTTTTTTTGAAACTTTTTAAAAATGGTTTTGTTTAGTTTTGAGAGAGACACAGAGCATGAGTGGGAGAGGGGAAGAAAGAGAAAGGGACACTTAATCTGAAGCGGGCTCCGGGCTCCGAGCCATCAGTATAGAGCCTGATGGAGGACTTGAATGCACAAACTCTGAGATCGTGACCCGAGCCAAAGTCGGATGCTCAACTGACTGAGCCCAGCAACCCAGGCAACCCTCCACATACCTTTTAAGACTATCAATTCAATTTCTATCGGAAATTACTTTTTAAATGTATAAATTATGAAGATTGACTTGGGAAGAAATTAAAAAGCAGTTTTCCTATCAATGTTCTTGGTAAATCCTTTCACTTAAAGGGAAAACGAATTTTTATTTATTTTTGCTTAATAATTGTATAATGTTACATATCTTTTTTTTTTTAATGTTTATTTACTTTGAGAGAGAGAGAGAGAGAGCACTCGTGTGCACCACACTAAATGAACTGAAGAAAGCTATACATGGAAACAGTCATTTAAAATGTGGTGTGGTGAGTACAGCAGTGGGGGCTGACTCAGAGTGTGTCACAGACAGAAAAGGTCTGCACTGTAGGCATAAAAAAAAACCTTCTCTTGCGTTGCCTGTGCTAAAATGATTGAGTCCATAGATATCAAATGCTGAGTGTTATCCATTTCAAAACATATGTTAATAATTTAAAAATAATTAAGTGTATGCAAACTAGGAAAAAACATGCAAAAGCTGCTTATTTTACAAATATTGAGAACTTATGCAAATTATTGTACTTTATTTTTAAGAGATCTTCATCACTCTGTATGGCATGCAAATAAAATATCCCGTCATTTTAAAACGCTTCTAGTGAATTTTGTAAATTTTACAGTATTTAAAAATTATTTTCCCCAAGGAAGCCCTTTTCAAATAAAAAGGAAAGTCTAGAGTTAAACTAAAAGGTAAAATGGATTAAAATGGGAAATAGTTGTGTGTATTCTAAGAAGCATATGTTTTGTGTTTTTTTTAATTTTTTTTTTTAATATGGAATTTATTGTCAAATTGGTTTCCATACAACACCCAGTGCTCATCCCAACAGGTGCCCTCCTTAATGCCCATCACCCACTTTCCCCTCCCTCCCACCCCCCGTCAGCCCTCAGTTTATTCTCAGTTTTTGAGAGTCTCTTATGTTTGCCTCCCTCCTTCTCTAACTTTTTTTTCCCCTTCCCCTCCCCCATGGTGGAACTGGAGAGTGTTATGCTAAGCGAAATAAGTCATACAGAGAAAAACAGATGCCATATGTTTTCACTCTTATGTGGATCCTGGAAACTTGGCGGAGGACCATGGGGGAGGTTAAGAAGCATATGTGAAAAGAAGAAAACGTGATTGGTAAAAGAGTGAATCTCAGTAGAATTAGTAAGACTTTACCAATGGTAACTTTTTTTTTAATGTTTATTTATTTTGAGAAAGAGAGAGAGGGCATGAGCAGGGTAGAGGCAAAGAGAGGGAGAGAGAATCCCAAGAAGGCTCCATGCTGTCAGTACGGAGCTCACAAATGGTGAGATCCTGACCTGAGCCAAAAGCAAGAGTTGGATGCTTAACCTACTGAGTCACCCAGGTGCCCCTCCTTTGAATTTTATTCATATCTGTTTTAATTTTCACATCTGAAAAAAATATAAATGCTTTGTACAACTGTTCATCTATCTTTACATTTTGTTTTGTTTTTGATGATTTTGGTTGCATTTTTCTTCCTTGCATGTCTAAATATACATGATGGAATGGTAAACATTGTACCTTTAAAGTTTAAAGACTACTTTAGCTTTTCTCAATCACATGGCCTTCACAGATCACAGGAATCAAACAGAGATTGAGATGATTCAAAGTGGAATCTTTGTTCCTGTGAAGGCTATTTCTGATTCGTGTTTACTTGTACATTATAGACCTTCTGGGTTCCAACCAAAAGCTGGGGAATTTTACATTGGCCTCTTCTCCTTAGCACTTGCTTATCTCCTTTCTTTCTCCCTTTATATTTATTAACCATCGAAAAGGTATGCAAAGCTTCTCAGTCTCTCAATCTTATTAACCCCCTCATGCTGGGAAGCCTGGGTGGCTCCATTGGTTAAGCATATGATTTGGGCTCAGGTCAGGATCTCTGGGTTGGTGGGTGTGAGTCCTGTGTCAGGCTCTGTGCTGACACCTCAGAGCCTGGAGCCTGCTTTAGATTCTGTGTCTCCCTCTCTCTCTTCCCTTCTCCTGCTCACTTTGTTGGTCTCTCTCTCAAAAATAAATAAATATTAAAAAAAATTCCCCCCTGTTACACAATATCTAAGAGCTAATAAACACATAATAATAAGGAAGTTTCCTCCTTCATCTACAACTGTTTGCAGTTACAAGAGTAAACAATTTAATTTCTAAGATTATAACAAAATTAAATGTTTTAAATTTATACATAAAATATCAGTATGGGTATAATATACAGCAAATACATATATACACCTCCATAAAGAGCCAATAAAACAAAGTAAGAAAAAGGAATATAACATTTTCATGAAAAAGGAAATTACAACTTCAGTGAAATCAGTGAAAAGCTAATAATGTTAGCTCATTTTCATTTGTCATTTAAGCAAAGGTGACTTATCTTTGAAATGGACCTGTCATCTTTCTTTGTTATCTCTTCTATTCATTGCATTTTATTACTGACTTTTCCTTCAAGTTAGGTTTAACAACACAAGTATTTTCCAATCTTAAATTATAATTATTTTATTCATTAACACAATGAGCCAGTAGCTGCAATACTCCTGTAATAGTTTTACTTTTCTTCTTCTTATTGCATCCTTCTCAGAATATATGCAAATGTGTTTATGTTTTATAGGTATTTGTGAATTTGGATATATATATACATGTTTTCTATCTTTGAGTCATCTATTTACATTGTAATTATGTTAGCCGCTATTTATTAATGTTCATTGAGGCTTCCGGATTAAACATAATGCGCTCTTTTATAAATACTCTCTGTTTACCTTAAGGTAATGTTGACTAAAACTTATAGAGAGCCTAAATAATAAAGAAAACAAGTATTTCGTATTTTTCCCTGATATTTATTTATTAATATTAAGTTGCAGCATATTTTTAAAGTATCTCACTGCACTTTAAATTATTTAAATTTGGGGAGATATCCTTCTAACATATATATTCAGAAGGTTATATGTCTTTGTCTTATTTTGAGGTTATGCCTACCCACATTTTGTCAGATATGTGCATTGCAAATATCACCTCTCAGTTGTGGCTTGTCTTTTAATTCTCTCACCCTCTTTTTAAAGTATATTTCTTTTGAGAGAGAGAGTATGTGAGCAGAGGAGGGGCAGAAAGAGAGGGAGAAAGAGAATCTCAGGCAGGCTCTGTGCTGTCAGCACAGAACCCAGCATGGGGCTCTATCCCATGAACTGCGAGATCAAGGACTGAGCCAAAATCAAGAGTTGGACTTTTAACCGACTGAGCCACCCAGGCACCCCATCTTCTAATTCTCTTCAAGGTTTTTTTGATGAAACAACTTTTAATTTTAATTATATCCAAATATTCCAATATTTTCTTTAAGGTTTAATCTTTTCTGTGTACTATTTAATAAATCTCTTTACCCCAAAGATGTGAAGATATTTTCCTATGTTTTCCTCTAGAAGCTTTATATGTTAGCTTCCATATTTAAGTTTATGATATACCTGAACATTTTTTATGGTATGAGCTAGTGTTCAAAGTTTACCTTTTGTCTAATATGAATATTAAATTTCTTCAGTACCACTTATGAAAAAATAAGTGATGCTTTCTCTTTTCTTTTCATATTTCATATAAGCATATAGGGGTGAGTCTGTTTCTGGACTTCCTCCTCCATTATTGTCTATTATTTTGTCTAATATTACACTTAATTTTCATAGCATTATAGAAAGCCTTGATATATGGTAATGTATGGTCTCAAATTTTAAATTAACTTGGCTCTTCTAATTCTTTAGAATCTGTTTGAAAATTCCACAAAAAATTAAAGTACAACCTGACAAGTTTTTTTTAAAAAGAAAACTCTCTGTGTCATATAACATGTGGAGAATATAGAGAATGTACACAGAACTGTGCACATTTATGAAGTCAATATTTGAATTATTTCATTTAGAAATACAATGAATAAATTAAAGACTTAGTATAACTCAAAGGAAAGGATAATGACAATATTATACAAGGAGGAACAGCAAAGGCAAAAAAGCAAATTAATTGGAAAAGACAGTAACCCATAGATATTAATGAAAAAACTTTGAGAAAAAAATAAATAGGTAAATATATAGAAAATCTAATCATAAAGCTATTAAAACAAACTTCCATTAAGATAAAGGCATATAGGGGTGCCTGGGTGGCGCAGTCGGTTAAGCGTCCGACTTCAGCCAGGTCACGATCTCGCGGTCCGTGAGTTCGAGCCCCGCGTCGGGCTCTGGGCTGATGGCTCAGAGCCTGGAGCCTGTTTCCGATTCTGTGTCTCCCTCTCTCTCTGCCCCTCCCCCGTTCATGCTCTGTCTCTCTCTGTCCCAAAAATAAATAAACGTTGAAAAAAAAAAAAAGGATAAAGGCATATATAGGGGCGACTATATGGTGGCTTAGTCAGTTGAGTGTCCGACTTCAGCTCAGGGCATGATCTCCTGGTTTGTGAGTTCGAGCCCCACGTTGGGCTCTGTGCTGACAGCTCAGAGCCTGGAACCTGCTTCAGATTCTGTGTCTCCCTCTCTCTCTCTGCCCCCCTTCCCTGCTCACACCTTGTATCTTTGTCTCTCTCTCTCAAAAATAAATAAACATAAAGTAAATATAAGGGCATATATATGTACAGAGGCTACCCACAACATACAATGGAATTCAAAGTATATTAATGCAATACAGGTTTGAAAAAAATATTTCCCTTTGTGTGATGACTAAGGTTTCAGAATAAATAAAGTCACAAAGCAAGAATAATGGTAATAGGTTAAAGAAGTAAACAAAGAAGGTAGGAAGGGTTATTTTGTATTTTAGAAAACTTTGAGGATCATCAAATATATTATCAAGATATGAGAACCATTACTTTCCTTTTATGCTATAAAGATGGAATTTAAATTCAAATAGTGCCATTTTAATATATTTTTTTTATTCTTTTTCATTGTGTTGCTATCTTAAGATTAACTGTGGGGGCATCTGAGTGGCTCAGTCAGTTAACTTCTGACTCCTGATTTTGGCTCTGGTCATGATCTCACTGTTTATGGATTTGGTCCCCCCCCTTCTCCCCCCCACCCCCCCACCAGTGGCCAGGCTCCCTGATGATGGTGAAGAGCCTGCTTGGGATTCTCTCTCTCCTTCTCTCTATGCTTTGCCCCACACACTCTCTCACTCTCCTCTCTCTCTTAAAATAAATAAATAAATAAACTTAAAAAAGAATAACTGTGATATTGCAAGTTTAGGGAAACCAAGATTAAAATTTGATATTTCTCACTTAAATTGGTGAACTATTCAGCATTCTACAAAAACAAAAAAATTAACTAAACGTTGTAGAAGAGCCCGGGGTCTATAGTAAAAGGTTATAATGTCTACAATGGAACGAATCATTTAAATAAAGATATATTTTAAATGGAAGTTAAGTATTAACATTAAAGCTTTTAAAAACTTATTTCAAATACTAGAGCTAACCAAATGTACACGGAAATACATGTTTGTACAAGCAGTAAAAGAACATAATAAATATTCATTACCAGAAAGTGTTGAGGCATCATTCTGTACTTCTATTATGCTTATTCAATCTCACCTTGCTTCTAATTATTCTTCATTTAACCACTTGTGTCTCAAAGGTTTTCTGACATAAACAAAAAATGCAGTTTGAAGCAAAATCTGAATGCTTGGATGCCTTCAAATTCATACACCTGGACATACTTTCACAATTCATAGAAGCACTTTTGTGAATTACCACTGCATCAGTGAAATGAGGTGAAAAACTAATATTGCTTTTTTACTTTAGGCATAATCTTCAAGGAAACATTAGGAGCTCGAAAATGAGGTTCTTTAATTCTTCATTTGTCATATTCTTCCATTTCTTCAAGTAATGGTCTGCCATTTTCTATATAAACATAACATATCCACCTTCCTGGATATTCTAAAAGTAGAATCCAAACTATATCTGTGAAAGCACCATTATATGAAATTGTAAATTACAGCAGCTCACAGCAGTTTTCTTTGCTTACTTAAAAATCGAATAGTACAAACTTTAATTATCCATAGAATACTGTCACATGTAAAAGAACTCATTATTTCAAATCACTTTTTCTCCAAACAAACTATGGCAGAATAAAATCATGCTCCAAGGCTTTAGGAGAAATGTAGGTCTATATTAAATATATAAGTTTAGAGGCTTTTAACAGCTTAGGAGAGAAAACAAACAAACAAAAATAAGCCTACTTTGACCCATCTCTGTCCTGCTTTTTACTTCTTCAGGGTATTTCCTCAACTTTCTAATCTTTCTCCACACTTCCCATGATACCCCAAATCCATAACTTTTTCTTTAACTTAAAAATTGAGTTATGGAAACATGGCTTGTCCCCCCCCACCCCCGTTGGTATAATAGGAATTGTTTATTTTAGTATCCTGTCTAAATTTCCACATTTTCCTAGAAAGGCCATGGTTCCTAAAATTTGGAACCATCACTCCTAGAGGAAAGAAGTAAGTTGAATAATTTGCTTAGTGACTATATGGGTAATAGTGGAGAAAGATATAAAAAGAGTTGTTGAATCCATAGGAAAAATTACTTTTATCATTCAATCCTGTTATATACAGATGACAGGAAAAGGAATTTCACTACATAACCTACTAGTTATTTTTTTAGGTTTTTGTTTAAATTCTGGTTAGTTAACATACAGTATGATATTGTTGTTCAGGTGTACAATATAGTGGTTCTACACTGCCATACATCACCTGGTGGTCATCACGACAAGTGCCCTCTTTAATCCTCATCAACTATTTTACCCATCCCTTCCCCACCCACCTCCCCTCTGGTAACCATCAGTTTGTTCTATAGCTGAGAGTCTGTTTCCTGGTTTGCCTCTCTCTTTTTTCCCCTTTGTTCATTTGTTTTATTTCCTAAATTCCACATATGAGTGAAGTCATATGGTATTTGTTTTTCTCTGACTGACTTATTTTACTTACCATAATATTCTCTAGTTCCATCTACGTCATCGCAAATGGCAAGATTTCATTCTTTCCTATGGCTGAGTAGTGATTTATTTTTCATGAAGATCTCAAGCAAAATTTCAAAACAGTACATTTTCCCACAAAATAAGGCAAGGAAAGGTACTGGGAGTTTTCAGTATATAAATATGCTTGCATATATCATTGTACCTAGAATTATTGAATAAATATTTTAAGAACTTTAAGAAAAAGACAAAATAATTTTCACTTACTAAAACCAGATGTATTGGAGACTTAAAATATGATGAATTTGTTTTGGAAGTACTCGTGTGAAAAGGGAAAAGATTTCATTAAAATATAGAAGATGCAAACATGGTCAAAACCTTACAAATCTCATGGATTTTCAATCTCCTCATGGAATAAATGAGGAGAACAAAAGTTGTTGACATAGCTTGATGAGTTGATTTATTTAATACTGGCTTTGAAGGACTCCCTGATGCAAGCTGTTTGGAAATTTTGCTAAATTTCTAATTTCTGAACTCTCATTTGAATTAAACTATCTACCGATAACTGGCTCCTTACATGCGGAGACATATCATGGGAACTGAATTAAGTATATGGAAAACACATTTGAACCAAGCAAGTTATTAAGTTTGCTGTGATAAAGAGGAGGTGAAATTTCCAGCAACTGAGAAGAAACCCTGATATATTAAAATAAATTGATATTTTAATAGCTAACCTCATCCCTTTATAGCTATGCTCACTAATTCTCTCTATATTTTATCTTATTGTATTCACTGAAAACAATAAATCGTTATCACATGGATCTACTTTCTTAGTGGAAGATACTGGAAACGGCATAATTATTTGCTTGGTAGATGGTAAAAAAAAATTATCCTGCCAATGTGAAGCTTTCCTTCTTACTTGTACTGTTTAAACTTGCTCTAAGAATTCAGACAAGTGTCCTCGAATCATCAATGCATTTCTCATTAACCTAACTGGTGCTCCTATCTCTCAGTTCCTTCACCATCTGGCATAGTTTTTCAAGGTGACTCATTACTGTATAAATTTTATTCAAGCAACACTTGAGATGACGCAATGCTTTTCTAAGTCAGTATGCATTAATAAACAAAGTATATTTCTAAAATAAGTAATTCTCCAGAAGTCACCATATATTGTACCAGAATTCTTGCTAATTGATGTACTTAGCATACATTTTACATTCACTTAAAACAGTTGTAACAAACACAGGAAAATGCTGCAGGCTTTAAAAAAAATTCATTTCACAGAGAATTAATTAAATCAATCAAGATAAACTTGGAGAATGGAAGGTAAATGAATAGAGGATCAAAAGACAAATATTCTCCTGAATATAAGCAAATATTTTTACTGTCAAAACTAAAAATGGATTTGTGACTAAAGAAACTGTAGGTATGTCTTGACATTTGCAGAAACTTGTTACAGTAATGGTCAAGGGAGGCAGCTTGGAAACTGACAGACTGATCTGGATAGACTACGACATAATTATGTTTAATGTGTATTGTTATTCTTTCCTTATACAGACAGTTCTGTAAAACAGGAATTAATCCAGGAATACTGTATTCTGAAGTCAAATGGTGGTTTTATGATTCAAGTAAAACATAAAAAAATAAGTAGAATAAATAAATACCATACACTTGCTACTAAAAGAATGAACATTGAAAAGATATCAGAAAAGGCATACTTTAGATCTAGTCCAGCTACTCTCTGTAATGTAGTTTAAATCTAAATATATTCCAAATTAAGGTATCTTGATGCCATCAATGTACTCAATAAATGTAATTTTAACTTAATGTCAACTTGGATTAGCTGATAACATAATAAAATCATGATGATATCTTTTAAAGAACTTTTAATATGTCAGATACTATTCTGTTTTGTGTACATTAATATGTTTAATTCTCACAACCTACTGAGAAAGTTACTATAATATTTTTTTATCAATGAGGAAAGTGAGACTTAGATTTAAATAATTTTCCCAACTTGACTACAGTTATGTTTTAGTCCAAAATAAAAATTAAAGCTCTACTTTAATTGTGTTTAAACCTGTGCACAGGTAATATTATTTATCGTCTATATGTCTTTCTATCAAGTTCATATCTTACAATATCAAATATCCTGACCCTGTAAGTCATTTAATCCATTCTCCAAATTAAAAAGAAATTTAATATTTCTAAGTGTTATATTGCCTACAAATAGAATGTTTTATGGCTGACATTCAAGCTTCAGCGCATCAATCATCTGCAAGTGCCATTTTGTAAAGAAAAAAATGCATTTAAAAAATAAATTTGGAATGAAAAGAATGACTTCCTTATGTCGACTCATCACGATATTAGAAGTCAAAACACTGGTCCTGGCTCTGCCACTAAGAGTCTCAAAAATGCCTATTATCAAAATATCTGATATTCTAGGTTTCATTCATCTATGCTTTCTTCTTCTTTTTTTTTTTTAATGTTTATTCATTTTTGAAAGAGAGAGAGACAGGGCGTGAGCAGGGGAGGGGCAGAGAGAGGAGGAGTCACAGATTCCGAAGCAGGCTCCAGGCTCTGAGCTGTCAGCACAGAGCCCGACACAGGGCTTGAACTCAAGAGCATTGAGATTATGACCTGAGCTGAAGTCGGACACTTAACCAACTGAGCCACCCAGGCACTTTTCATTCATCTATACTTTCATTCAAAAAGTATTTAGTAAGGACTTATGATGTGCCAGACACAGAGACAGAACTGGGAATAGAGTGAATATATCAAGGCCATCGAATCTACAGATGACATTTATAGGCAGTGGACAGTTTGGGATAATTTAGAAAGTGAATGAAGAAATAACATAATAATACCAGAGGTATGAGATCCATAAAATGAGGAAGGATAAGCAAAGGAGACTGAGAAGCAGCTGCCAGTGTCATAGAAACAAAGTGGATGAATAATGGTGTCATAGTCCAGGGAATTAAGTGTTTCTAGAAGGAGTAGAAGTGATAGCAGTGTGTGAAATAATTTGACTAAGTCAACTTAGATATGAACTGATGATTGACCACTGGATTTGGATGAGTGGAGGGGATGATGGCATGTGATATTTCTTTGGAGTGAGAAAAGCAAAGCTGATTGGAGTTGGTTAGAAAGAGAATGGAGAGGAATTCAGACAATAGGTACAGTTATCCTTTCAATGGGTTTTGCTGAAAAGCATGACAGATAAATCAGGCACTAGATAGAAGAAGAGGCAGGGTAAAGAGTATTTTATATATTTATGTGGTTTTTTAATTTTGCTTTTATGCTAGGAGAAACAATAATATGTTTCTATGCAAGTGAGAATGACCAAGTAGCAAGAATATTGATGATGGAAAAGGAACACAAGGAAAAGCAGTTTTCTTCATAGCTCTTCTGCTTTGACAATGAAATAAGAAATAACCATAGATGTATATCTGCAAGAAGATGCTGTAGTTACACAGGACAGAGAATAATTTAAATAGTTTTCTAGAGTAACGGAAGAGTGAATGGAGTAGGAAAAAGGGTGGGATCATCAGACACCCTTGAATTCTGTGGTCAGGAGGTTAAAATAAGATCACTCAACATAGTTATAAGTTCTTATCTTTTAAGTTCACTTATTTAATGATGACTTAGAGCAGATAACTGAATTTAATAGCACCCTTTTTTTCAGCAAATAAAACAGAAGAGGAAGTGGGTAATTGTGTTGAGACTTTATGCACTAATGAGAGATTGAAATGAGTTATCATTGAATTTAAGTCAGGTACATAAGGAAGACAGGTATGAGGCCATGGAGAATAGAGAAAACAATGGTAGTATCAATAGATTGACTGGAAGATGGAATCAATATAGTAAACAGTGAGGAAGAATAAGCTGCTACTGGACTGACTGATTTAATGTCCCTAAGTGGTCACTGAAGGAGAATTCTTAAAAACACATTGTGTCTAATTGGATATTGAAAACACAGTGTATGAGGTACCTGGGTGGCTTGGTGGGTTGAGTGTCTAACTCTTGATTTTCACTCAGGTCATGATCTCACAGTGGTGAGATCAAGTACTGCTTTGGGCTCTACGTTGGGCATGGAACCTACTTAAGATTCTCTCTCTCCCTCTCCTTCTGCCCCTGCACCATGCTTACTTGTACATGCTCACTCACTTTCAAATAAAAATAAAAACAGAAAAGAAAGAAAAAAGGAGAAGAAAGGGAAACACAGTGGATGTGGATTTGAAAATTGTGACAGAATAGTGTTGGAGATACACAATGAACTGGGTGACCAAATTATCAGAGACTGAGGGGAGTTGGACTGGGGAATCTATCAATAACTGGAGCAAAAAAAGTGACAATACTTGGCATAGATTACTGTCATGAGCTTCAAAGTAGCTGAGGGTTTGGGTAAAGTAGAGTATACTGGTCTGTTTGCTATGATGAGAGAAAAAGAGTGTATTTAGCCCACCGCCAGACCATACAGTATGGGTGCAAGAGAGATGATAGATGATTTTAAAGACCATGTGGGAAGCATGAGGTATATGTAGAATTAATATTATATACATACTACCATGCTAGGTATTGTGAGTACAGCTTAGGAATATATGGCATCTGATCTCAATGATTACAATTTACCTGACAAGAAATTATTTAAAATACAATGAAAAGTTTAATGGGTCATAAGAATGTGTTAAAAAAAAAATGAATTAGACCACAGATCATTACGGGATGAATTTTAAATTTTTGGATGGATGTTAGAAGGCAGATGTATTACAAAACGTATTTCTTGATCCCAAATTAGCTGGGCTTGGTGAGTTAGTGAACTGTCCTGCCCTAAATACTTCCCCACATTCTCTGGTGGCACTCTTTATACTACCCCTTAGGTAGATTCTTTGGTAATAGCACCCTGATTATAAATATGGTTCATCTGTTACATTGGAATCCCATAGTTGTCTTCCTAGTCCTTGTGTATTTAAGAAATTATCTGCTAGGGGCTCCTGGGTGGCTCAGTCAGTTGGGAGTCCAACTTCAGCTCAGGTCATGATCTTGTGGTTCATGAGTTTGAGCCCCAAATTGGGCTCACTGCTATCAGCCTATCAGTGCAGAGCCCACTTCGGATCTTCTTTCCCTCTCTCTCTCTCTGCCCTCCCCAACTTATGCCCTCTCAAAAAATAAATAAGACATTAAATAAATTTTTTTAAAAAAGGAAATTATCATGTTCTTACAGTGGCAGATCAGTGCCTTGTCCCATGCTCTTAGTAAGGTTTCCTTGCTCTCTCAGATACCATTTCTGTTTTGATGCTACAAAAAAAGGGGCAATGGCAATTCAAATAACTAGTTAGAGGTAAGAAAAATCAACTGCCAGAAATATAATAAGACCTTACTTATTTTTACAAAATTATATGGTGGGCACATTATATAAACACGACTAGTTCTTGCAACTACATTTAAAATAAGAAAATGAAAAAATTCAAATTAAAAAATTAAAGGAACCATGTAATGATTTTTTTCAGTTGCAATTTATTTGACACCATAAAATGGAAAGTGTTTTTTGTTTTTTTTTTAATTCAAAATGGCAATGTTAGTCCTTGATTTTTTGCAGGTTGTGATATGCAACAAAGCATGTTAGGAGTGATAATAAACTTACTACGTTTGTTACAAATAGGGAACATGGTAAGATTCTTTTCCAATTAGCTCTATTATGGTTGTAAATTATAAAATAGGACTGTTATATTGTAATTTATTTTTAATAGTTCTATTTTATATATAACATTAGAGAAATTATGTTAAATAAAACATTTTTTATTTTTCAGGGTTAATATCAATAACTGTTTTAAGTGAAAATTTTTAGGGGTATGTAAGGATTAAATAATAATGACATCATTAAGAATAATTCTATCCTCAGAAGTTTTTGAAAATTATCTACTGGGAGGTCAAAAGATTGTAAGATTCACGAGGACAAGGAAATATGTCTGTGTTGTTCACTGCTGTATCCTTAGAACCTAGAAGAGTTCCTGGGAAATGTAGCCACTTAGTAAATAGTTTGAGTGTATTAATAAATATATCTTTTATATCTGTGAAAGAAAATCTCTTTCTATTAATACCACCCAAAGTTACCTTGCTAGGAAGCTTTGAGTAAACATCTTAAGGCTGAATGAATGAAAGGGTAATGTTTAAAATAATAATAATAAAATAAAAATATTTTAATATTTGAAGCTAATTTGAGTAAAATTTTTGAAATCCATGCTCACTTGGTTTTGTTTGTTTTTAGAAATATAAAATGCTGTGCATTCACCCTTGAAAAAAAGATGTGCTTGAAAAGAGTAAATCATAATCCACTATCTAAGGATGTAAATGCATCATTCTAAAGAATTTACATTTGGAAATATAGATTGGTGAAAGTGGCTGTACTCATTTGAAAGTATGATCATCTGCTTGTAGAATCATGGGCTATACAGGGTTCATCTTCATAGTGCTACAGTAGACCAGCCCAAGTAAATGGCAATCAATTCTAAAAACCCCTAGGGAGACATACCTGTCCACTCCCGAACCAAAAACCAATGAAAAGGTTGGAATATAGGAAGAAGTTCTCCCCTTTATTTCATTCCTGTACCCATATACTCGAGCTGAGGGGGCCGGGTGAGAAACATTATCCTTAGTAATCATTTTGATGCATGATTGAGTTTATTTTTAGCTATCTGTTATAAACAGTAGTGCTTCTTTAACCTTTACTTGTATCCCATTTTTCTATATGTGTCTGATTTTATTGTTTGCAATGAGGTTTATTTTGTTGTTTTGTGGGGATTTTTCTTCGGTTTTGAATTTTTCTGCTGCCATTACTTCCCTTTTGTGGTGTTCATGTGTGTCTGTGTGTTTGTGCACGTGTCTAGGGAGTACGCTAGAGACAAATTTCAGAGCTCTGAATCCTGATGCTTCTGTTACAACAGTGAGAATATCCAGAGCTGACCTCAGTCTAACGGAGTGTGGGAAATTTACTTGACATAAATTAAAACTCGTTAAGGAAATAGGAAGAGAAACAAGTTAACACAGTTTCTAATAGTCCCACAAGGTGTTACAGTTCATCTGACAAGATTATCAGGCTATTGCATTAATATGAATCATTATGCTCTGTCTTAACATTCTTCAAAGTAAGACTATTTACTCTCACTCAGAAAAGAAGTCACATTGCCATCAGTGATAATTACCATCGTTAAAACAATACCTTAGTAGAACACTAATTTGGGGGCTCTTAGCGTTCTTTCATAGGAAGCATTACATAATGAGTAGATGTTACACTTACTTTAACAGAACACCTAATAATAATGAACCACTGGAGAGCCTCCCATTGGGAAATGGCTCACTAAGCACTACAGAATTCCACACAAAGTAGTTTTAAAGCATAGAGTATAGTCCTAACGATTCCAACTTGTTTAGTGATTTGTGTTTTAATAAAGAACAAACAAATACACCATACTTATGTTTTGAGGTGGGAAGGGAAATCATCATCAACTGTTTTGTTTTAAATTATACTCCTTGATCAGGGAGAAGGTGTGTTAAATATATCTATCTTACCTGGTAGACTTAAAGATTATTGGCTAATTGATTTTAAAATATTGATGCGGCTGTGTAGAAATGATAAAAATACAGTAAGTTTGAAGGTTTTAAATATCGTGAACATGCCTATTATTTGCACAAAATAATCTCTTAGATCAGTATTTCTCTCCCTTGGCTGCCCTTTTGTATCACTTGGGAGCTTTTAAAAACCCAGATGCCCTGGACGCAACGCAGTCCAATTAAATCAGTATCTCGAGGGTTAGGACCCAGGCATCAGTAATTTATAAAGCTTCCCAGATGATTGTAGTATTTAGACAAGGATGAAAACCACTGAGAATGATCTGAATATGTGACAAGGCTTCACTAGAACTTGGAAAATTTCTCAGCCAAACAGATGAAGATGTGAGTTAATTCAAAACATGAATTTTAGTATTGAAATACAAACAAAAATGTTTTTATTTGAGGAAATGTGCCATGATTTGAATTATTATTCCAAGTTACCGATTTTGAAGAATTGTAACCAATACTTTCTCACTTTTTTGTGTGCTTTTTCCATTAGAAAAAATTTAGTGTCATCCAAATTTGTTTTATTTAACCCTTAATTCAGATAAAGAGATGTTTTACTAAAATAAAATTAGGCTTGCTTTATTTGTCCTCAACATACAAGGTGCACTGGAGATTTTAGATATAGATATAGATGATACAGATATAGATATAGATATAAATAGATACAGATATAGATATCTTGCTATCAGAGATTGTATGTATATATATATATATATATATATATATATCATTATTATTTTTCAAGTGAGGGAAAACACTATAGTTTCATTTTATTGTAAGAAGTATCAGTTTAGGGGTGCCTGAGTGGCTCCATTGATTAAAGGTCTGACTCTTGATATTGGCTGAGGTCCTGATCTCAAGTGTCGTGGGATCAAGCCCTGATTCAGGCTCTGTGCTGACAGTGTGAAGCCTGCTTGGGATTCTCTCTCTTTGCCACTCCCCTGCTCGTGCTTGCACACACACTCCCTCTTTCTCTCTCTCTCAAAATAAATAATTAAACTTTATTTAAGAAAAAAAGTATCAGTTTAGAAGTGTGTCCAAATAGCTATAGTGGCATAGTAATTTTTGAGAAAATATAAATATACAGAGAGAGAAGAAAATGATATTTTCCATATGTATATTGTCTCAGAATATAATTTTACTTTATATCCTTTAAAACAAGCATTTTTTCCCATTTTCATTTGAGGTAAGTAAGCCTAAATATTATCTTGTCGAAGATTTTATGCTTAACTTGAGTTGGTAGTTCACTTAAGCTTTTTCTAGTTTCAATACCTAGGCTCATTTGTTGGCTAGATTACGTTGACTGAAATCCCTTAAGATAAATAACTTCAGTTATTTAACAATGTTCATTTGTTTTCAGGAAAATCTTTGAAAGCATAAGATTTAAGAAAAAATGTTTACTTAAATATACCCCCACCAGAATATAAATCTTATAAAAATCCCTATTAAGTGCATTATATTTTATTTTAACTTATAATTCAGAAGACATTGTGTGTGTGTGTGTGTGTGTGTGTGTGTGAAGATTTCACAATCTTTCTTAGGCACTAAATGTATCAGATATGCTTATGAAAATGATAGAGCAAATTTTCTATATGTACACATTTTTAGCCATTAAAATATCTATTTTTATTAGTATATAGGTGTATTCTATACGTTTTAGAAATGACCTCATGGTAATATTTACTGTGATAATTTTTTAAGTTTTAATGTTTATTTATTTTGGGGGGAGAGAGAGAGAGAGAGAGACAGAGCGTGAGCGGGGGAGGGCAGAGAGCGAGGGAGACACAGAATCCGAAGCAGGCTCCTGGCTGTGAGCTGTCAGCACAGGGCCGATGCGGGGCTGGAACTCATGAAGTGCGAGATCATGACCTGAGCTGAAGTCAGATGATTAACCAACTGAGCCACCCAGGCATCCATGTGATAATTTTTTAATCCAATGTTTTCCTCTAACCAAAAGAATTACTTCTGTGTATTTTGTTCAAAAGGCCAATAAAACCAATATTATTGTAATTTTAATTATAAGTCACATGATTGCAAGGTTCTCATTGTTATTCTATATTTTAAATTAAACATGTACTTTATCATACATCAATTTGTATATAAATTTTTTTTTCAACGTTTATTTATTTTTGGGACAGAGAGAAACAAAGCATGAATGGGGGAGGGGCAGAGAGAGAGGGAGACACAGAATCGGAAACAGGCTCCAGGCTCTGAGCCATCAGCCCAGAGCCCGACGCGGGGCTCGAACCCACGGACCGCGAGATCGTGACCTGGCTGAAGTCGGACGCCTAACCGACTGCGCCACCCAGGCGCCCCATCAATTCGTATATAAAAATAGATAACAATGCTTTGCATAGTGATGGAAAGGAATATTACTAGCCTTCATATTCTCAGTCTCTGCAGCTGTCTAGTCAGATATTTTAGTGCTATAGGATTAAATAAAATTATAAAATAACTAAATGATTGTATATTTCATCTATTAATTACAGCTATAACCTGTTTATTTTATCAACAATGAAATGTTTCTCATTATAAAATGCATTTTGACACCTGGTGCTCTTTGAAATAATTATTATAGCTATAAATTGAATATAAATGATCACTTAGATTATAGCAAAAAAAATGTGGTCAGAATTAAATCATGCCTTATTTTAAACCAAATTCCTTTCAGTGTTTGGTTATCTCTTTTTTTCAACATTATATAAAAATAATCAAATGGGAGGTGCCTGGGTGGCTCAATTGGATAAGCTTCCAACTGGATCTCAGCACAGGTCTGGACCTCAGGGTCGTGAGTTCAAGACCCGTGATGGGCTCAGTGTTGGGTGTGGAGACTACTTCAAACGAACAAACAAACAAACAAACAAACAAATGGTATTGAAAATATAAAACAACGCAGCACCTTTTAAAGCACAAGTGAAAAAATACTCAATTATATTGGCGACTTTCGTATTTGCTAGGTTATTTGAACACAACAAGAATACCTCTTAAATACTTAGACTTATAATCTGTTATCTAGAGTATAATGGTAGTGCAATCATATCACAAATGTTATTAGGGGCCCCTAAGGACACTGTGGGTGTAGTGGAACAAACAAGAAACGATGTTTCCTTATAACCTTGCTCCAAAGGATATATGCCTTTTGTTAGTTGCTGCAGCAGGAGATACATTATGATTATGACTCTCCTGAAAGAGTCCAAGGTGCTGCATAGAGAGCTTTCCAACATTTTGTAATGTGGTAATGAAAGTAAAAAGGTAGCTTACAAATAGAAGGTTAAGTTGTGTTTTAGGGAAAGACCATCACGTGCAGTGTTTCCCCCCCACTAGGTGGCTGCTTAAGAGAGGCCTTCACTAATTATCAGGGAAATGCAGATCAAAACCACAATGAGACATCACCTCACACCTATTAAAATGGCTATAATCAAAAAGGAAAGAGACAAAAGTGCAGGTTAAGATGTCAAGGAAAAGAGACTTGTATACCGTAGTGGGAATTCAAAGTGGCATATGGAAAACTGTATGGAGGTTGCATAAAAAATTAAAAGTATAACTTCCTTATGATCCACTAATCCTATTTCTGGGTATATACACAATGGAATATTTATTCAGACATAAAAAGAAGGAAAATCCTACTGTTTGGGAAAACACGGATGGACTCTGAGGGCATTATGATAAGTAAAATAAGTCAGAGAAAGACCAATACTGTATGATCTCACTTATTTGTGAAATCAAAAACAAAAAATTTAACTCAGAAACAGGGTGTAGTTTGGCTGTTGACAGGGGCAAGGGGATGTGAGGGGGAAAATGGGTGAAAGTGGTCAAAGAGTACAAACTCCCAGCTGTAAAATGAATAAGTTCTGAGGATATGATTTACAGCATGATGACCATAGTTAACAATGCTGTATTGTATACTGTATACTTGAAAGTTGCTAAGAGAATAGATCTTAAAAGTTCTCACTATACACACAAATTGGTAACACTGTGAGGTTAAGGATGTGTTATATGTTATGGACAAACTAGCTTTATTGGGGTAATTATTTCACTATGTATATAATACATATGCATATAATATGCCTTTAGATTATATATATATATATATATATAAACTCATCACATTGTACAAACACAAATTATTTATTGAGGAACCTAACTTTAAGAAAAGTATTTACTATGAGAACAAGCAAATCAAAGAAATGGATAAAATAAATATTACCAGATATGCAATAATTTCTAATAATTTGTTGGGGGTTTTTTTGTGTGTGTGTCTCAAGAAATGCTTTGAAAGAGGGCTAAACAGGGGCACCTGGGTGGCTCAGTCACTTAAGCATCCAACTCTTGGTTTTGGTTCAGGTCATGATCTCATGGTTTGTGAGTCTAAGCCCTATGTCGGGCTCTATGCTAATAACACAGAACCTGCTTGGGATTCTCTCTTCCACTCCTCCTGCCTCTCTCTCTCTCTCTCTCTCTTTCCAAAAATAAATAATATTTTTTAAAAAGGGGGTCTGGACACTATAAGTAAAAAGCAATATGATTTGTAAAAGATACATAATTACCAGGGATTCAAAATGATTTGGATGTCAAGACCAATGATGCCACAATGCATCAAGAAGGCATGAACAGATCTACTACTCACACAATGGGACTTTCTGGTTTAGTGGTTAAGATGGGGGATTAGGGTAGGGATTCCTGTGAAAGAACCCAAGCATGAGTGTTTGCAAGTAGCCTGCAAGTTTTATCTGCTTGTCCAGATACAGTGCAAACACAGGAAGGGGGCTGTGAGGCTGAAAGCTGTCAGTGATCACATATCAAATACAGAAAGGCTTGTATCTTACAAATAACATTCTAGGACCACAATGCAATTAAGCAAAAATAATTAAAGAAACCCAGGGGAAAAATAGCTTTGGAAATTAAAAACATTACTTCTGAATAAGCCAACATTAAAAAATAAAGAAAATCTAACAAAAGGAGGAAATTGCATGGATACCATTTTTTTATAAAGCTATAACAATTAAGCTATAATAATTAAGTCTGTGATTTTGGCAAAGACATAAACGAACTGACAAGTAGAATACTACAAAAACAAAATGAAACAGAAAAACCACAAAACAAAACTGAGGACACAACTAGAAGGTAGCCATCTACAAGCCAAGAAGAAATACTTTATGAAAAACCAATCCCGATGGCACCTTGATCTTGGACTCCCAGTCTTCAGAACCATGAAAAAATACATTTCTGCTGTTTAAGCCACCCAGTTTTTGGTATTTTGTTATGGCAGGCCTAGCTGACAACTACACAGCATAGCAAAATAGTACTAAATATAAAATAACAATTTATTGTTTCTCACGGTTCTTTTGAAAACCTTATGGTTCTTCTGTTTGTACTACCTGTAATCAATTTTGTGGCCCTAATCATCTGACATCTAGGCTGGAAGTAGAGGTTTTCTCAGAGAGTCAACCTAGAAGAGCTTCACCATGTACCAGCCCTCAGTGTTGCATCACTCTGGTACTGGTTAATTGCAGACAAGGCGCAATGCTGCTCAGACCGCCTCAAATGCCCTGAGCACATCTCTAATCTCAGATCTATGCATTTATCTTGAGTGGAAGGGTGTTCCTATGTACCCTGGCAGAATCACTACACTAAACACTAGTCCTCACTAGCTTCTATGTATACACTGTCTTCACTTCTAGGTGTGTCCTTCCCTGTGCTAGCCTGGCTCTTCATTTACTTTCTTTCTCATCCATTGTTTACAGTATAAACTTTTATAATATGGTTCCTTTAAGGCGAGGTTTTTCAAAACTTCACTGTTTAAAAAAAAAAAATGCCTGCTTTGAAAATTTAAATTCTGGACATTCAAGACTGCTCTTCTAAGATTTCTAGATCATATTTTGAGACGCTATAACTAGCATTATTTTTTTTTCATTATGTAATCTTGCCACCAAAATTTGAATGCCTCTAATTAAATAAGAAGAGGGTTGCTAAATCTGTCAGATTAAATTACATTATGCTGCTCTAGAAAACAGTCTAACAATCACAGAAGTTTATAAAAACAGTAGTTCCCGTTTTTAGTTCATTTCCATTTTGGGTCACTGGTTGGTCCTCTCAGTGTCATCTAAGTTATAGGATAAATGACAGCAGCTTCCATCTTGAATACTTCTATACAATATAGCAGAGGAGAAGAGACATCTGCCCTTGATTCTTGAAGTTTCTGCCTCAAAGTAACTCACATCTTTTTACATTGCATTGCCACTGTGGTCACATGCTATTCCTGAGTTGAACAGTGAGAAATTGAAGTCTTTCCATACTGAAATGTGATGCAAGCAGGGAAAATGGAATGTTTCCAGATCCAACACAGTCACATCTATGGAAGGGCAGGTTAAACTATACTGCCACATTTTTTTTTTTTTTTGCTACTAATGTCTGTTACTAAATCTTATATGAAATACTTGCCAAGAATGGTACACAGTGTTTTACATCTATTATCTTAATGAATTCCCCCCATAATTCCATGAGAAATTTTCTGAGACACACGTATTTTAGTGATAGTTCTTGCATAAACCTAAACTTGTGATTCCTGGTTCTATGGTTTTGGACAACTTACTCTAACACTTACATTTATGAAATATGAATGGCTATATGTTGCTTCATAATTATAATGCATTGCACATGTATAGTTTGTATATTAAACTAGTGGTCCTTCTAGTTTTTCACTTATAAAATCCATTCATAAAGCTATTTGGCAAATATGTACTGAGTGTCTAATATGTGGCAAAAAAAAATTTTCTAGGGCACAGTGAACCTGCTGAGCCACCCTAGCGCCCCATGACCTGTTTTAATCTTTGAATTTAGAGAAAGCCACACTGAGAACCCACTTTTGAACTGGAAACTCAAAAGGTGAGTGGAAAAGTTATTCCCCCAAAACACTCACAGTTAAAATGTGTCACATTCTACACCATCACCATGTAATCAGGCATTTGCTTCCTCTTTAACTCCGTCATCACCCAGAGCACAGTTGTGCAGTAAGGAATGATCAAAGTTTTCTATTTACTGAAAACTAAAGTACAACTATAGTTGTTTAGCACATTCTCAAGTATTATTTTGACTAAGCAATTTATCAAAAAGCATTGAGGTAAGCATGTATGAAATATGGTGAGCTTTGCAGAAAGAGTGTTAATATGCTTTGGAGTTCTAAATGTGATGACTTCCCTCCCAACTCCCAAACTTCTGTCCCTCCTATATAATTGTGGATGAACACAGGCAGTTCTAAAGAGCTTGCAGTCAATGATCTGGTGCCCTCTGTGGCCTGTGGTAAAATTGCTCTTCATCAAGTCAGTTCCTTTTGAACTTGGCTTGCACGGTTGTCCTTGATTCATCTCAGCTGTCATTCTCAATATGGCACAAGCATTGTCCATCACAGTCAATATAGGGTTGTGAAACTTATTTTTCTGTATATAGCAAAAATAGATGTAATAAGCGATATAAATTATTATTGTCCCTATACGATCTAGACATTTGAATGTGTGAACAAACTTTAAATAACATATCAAGCTATTTGTCCACATAAGCAGCTGCACATATACCTTGTTCTCCTCTAAATTAAAGTTTGGTTTTTCTTTTGGAATTCCATAATGTGTATTTTATTATAAGCATTATGCAATTATCATATAGTATCAACTACGTAAGAAGCATTTTTCCTCACAAGGTTTAGGATTTCAGTATTGATTGTAGACAAATTTTAATTTTAAGAAATTTCCTTACTCAAGTGATGAATAACAGTATATTGCAGATAAATCCTTGGGAAACTAATTTAAAAATACAAAGGGGGGGAACTTGAAAAGGCACAGGTTATCTACAGATATTTATTTATTTGTCATAGGAAAATATTCTACTCACAATTTCATAATAATAAATATTAAACCAAAAATTTCAACAACTCATGAATGTTTCTACATCAAAAGGAGTCTCTAATTTTTAATTGTCCCTATAGTGCCTCAGCAATTAACCTGATAATAAAATATACAAGTTAAACAATAGGGTGTGTGTGTGTGTGTGTGTGTGTGTGTACGTGTTAAAGTAAATAGAATTACCAGTGACAAAATTATCGTTTTTGGCAAATGATTGCTGACTACAAGAAACACTTCATGGGGTGTCTGGGTGGCTCAGTCGGTTAAGCGGCCAACTTCAGCCCAGGTCATGATCTGCAGTTTGTGAGTTTGAGCCCCTCATCAGCTGTGTGCTGACAGCTCAGAGCCTGGAGCCTGCTTTGGATTCTGTGTCTCCCTCTCTGCTCCTCCCCCGCTCATGCGCTTTCACGCTCTCTCCCTCTCTCTCTTTGAAATAAAGAAACAAAAAAAAAAAAAAAAAAAAGAAACACTTCATTTAAAAAAATCAGTTTTAGGAAATGAAAAAAAAAATACATCTAAGATGGATGTAAGAGACAATACTCCTACTAAATCCATTGATCATTCATTCTCTCATGAGAAGAAAAGGAAGTGTAAATATTCTACTATTTCTACAACTCTCAATAAGAGAATCCCTCTCCTAGTTAACTCAGACTCTACTTTTTACAACTTAATAGTTCTTCCTGGTATCTTTGCTTTTTGACTATTCTCTAAAATAAGTTATGGTTAATATTACATTATTCTAAGTGCATTTCTCCTAGTGGAATAAACAGTGATTACAAATCTACCATTTATTTCTGAAATATTTTATCTATATCTTCATATTGTCCACCAGTTTTCACATTTTTTATATTGTCAAACCTTGCTCAGAAATGTTTATTTAATGCCAGCAAAAGTTGTTTGTTGTTGTTGTTGTTGTTGTTGTTATCTGTGGTGATAACCAATTTGCTATTCCAGAAGGTGGATTTTTTTTATCAGCAACACATCAGTAAATATGCTTTGAAGAGTACATTATCCTAAGAATCTGTGGAATGAATTGCGTTAGTGGATAATTCAGTTCTGATTGCAAATTGTCTCTCTAGTCCCCATTTGATGTTTCAATAAGTCTTTTTTTTAATCAAGCCAAAATATACAAGATTATAGCTATGAATTGAAATAGAGGTCTGGAATTAATCAGATACTTATTAAAACACAAAGGTTACTCTCTCTTCCTGGTAACCATATATTTCACTGTTCTTTCAATATGCCTTTTCTGATGCCATTTTTAACTTTTCAGTATAGATGCTCCATTGATAGCAAGTAAACTGAAGAGTTTATATTTAGATATATTTGTTAAATACCTTATGAGCAGATGATATGATTGTATCAATGATAGTCAAGTTGATTTTTATAAAGTAGTTTGCTGATAGTAAAACTAAAGTATGGGCATTTATGTACTGTGTTTATATGATGTATTCCATGTTTAAATAATGACAGACAGATGTACAGGCAATGCATTTTTTATTTACTTTTATTTTTTATGGCCAATGATATTTTATTTTATTATTTTATTTTTTTAAGTTTTCATTTTAATTCCAGTTAGTTAACATACAGTGTTATATGAGTTTCAGATGTACAATATAGTACACCTCATACAACACCAGGCGCTTATCATGCACAGCAAGCACATTCCTTAATTCCTAAGGCAACCTATTTTTTAAAACCCAAAGAGTTTCCATTCGTATCACATTTATTACTGATTCTGGAATTATGAAGCTGTTTTAAAAATGTATAACAACTCCCCCATACCTGGTTTATTAAGCAGAGAAAAAAAGTCAAAATATAAATTAAAATAGAACAAAATAATGTATAGCAAATAGGATATATATACAATATGATTAATATTAATATTTAATATTATGATTTACTGTAGCTTCCCTTTATACATTTACTTATAATTAAAATTATCCATGTTCATAATTTCTCCTATTCATTTGTAAGTACATCCATTGACTAATATTTAGCATGTTAATTAATGACTCATTTTAATATTTAAAATAATTTTAATGTTTTTTTAGTTTCTTTTTTTTTTAATTTTTGAGAGAGAGAGAGAGAGAGAGAGACAGAGTACCAGCAGGGCAGGCGCAGAGAGAGGGAGACCCAGAATCGGAAGCAGGCTCCAGGCTCTGAGCTGTCAGCACAGAGCCCGATGAGGGATTTGAACTATAAGATCATGATCTGAGCTGAAGTTGGATGCTTACTTGACTGAGCCATCCAGGTGCCCCACCATTTTAATATTTTTACTAAAGTATAATTGATGTGCCATTAACTGTGCATATTTAGTATACTATTTGATTATTTTTTTCAATTTGATTGTTTGATATATTTATAAACCCCTAAAATAACATTGCAATTGAATTAATGAATATATTCACCAAACCCGAATGAATATATTGAGACCATTCCCAACTCTCTTACTCACAACTACTAATCTTCTTCCCATCATTATAGTTTAGTTCACATTGTTTAGAATTTTATATAAGTGAAATAGTACATCATGTACTCATTTTTGTCTTTTTTTTCCACTCAGCTTGTGTTTGTTTTCAGATTTATTCACATTTTTGTGTTTATCAATAGTTCATTTCTTTTCATTGTTGAGTCACATTCCATTTTATGGATATACCATAATTTTTTTAATCTACTCAATTGTTGACGGATGATTAGGTTGTTCCCAATTTGAGGCTATTAAAAATAAAACTATGAAAATTTGTGGATAAATTTTTGTGTGAGTGTAAATGCCTAGGAATGGAAGGTCTAGAATATATAAAAGCTTAAGTCAGGAAGAATTATTAGAGACTATATTATAGAAAATAGAGGGCTAAACTTATTATTTAAGAAACTGTCATTTTTAGTGAACGGAAATTTGTTCCAGCTTATAAATGTATGCCAAGTAATTGCTTTTTTTCAAATAGAACAATAAAATAATATATTTATTTGTTCTTTAAAGAACTTTATTGTGTCATTGAGGTTTAATCTCTCAAGTTAGAAAGTAAGAAATATCTGAAACTCGTACTGATGTGATTGAATAGATATTCTGAACTATTTCTTTATTAAAGAAAAGAAGTATCCATTGTAATGACAAGTAAATTTACCCAGCAATATCTCTTGGGAAAGAAAATTTTCAGGTAGTGCTTATGCCCGGGGGCCAGAAAACAAGATGGGTATATTGGATGCTTGCAAATATACTTTCTGTGTTAATGTATTGGAAGGGTTTTTTTTGTTTGTTTTGTTTTGTTTTGTTTTGGCAAACACTGCACACAAAATTAGCTGAAGTTGAACTTTATCCAGAAATCTAAATGGAAGTCTCCGATAAAGATATGGAAGAGGGAAGGTGGTGAGGAATAAAAGCTTCAGGGAATTTGTTCTCATTTAAATAGGGATGTTGCTAAAATTGGATTTATTAAGTGTGAATGCATAAGCAGGAGTTCTCTGAACTGGTTTTTTTCCGTACTAGTGTAAAAGATTTGTCTGCCACTCTTGGATATAGTCCCAAGAGAAGAGTTCCTTTTGAGTGTGGCTTCTCTGTTCCCTGAGGCAATAAAAAGGGATGCCTCTGCTGTGTTTTATTTATATCAAGTGGTGAGAAATTATGCTGAAATCTGTCTGAGAATTTTTTTGGACTTCTATTTTCTATAATATAGTCTTTACTAATGCTACTTGACTTAAAACCTTGTCAAGAATGATGCAGAAAAGCGATCATGATTTTTCTGATTTTGAAATAGTGACTGCTAAACTAAGGATTTATAGAGTAACTACGTCACAGGGACAAAAATAATTGAAATAAGAGCTGTTCTTTCAATTAAATAATGTAGCTTTGAGAAGGTAGTGTATTACAACCCAAAATCAGGGTTATTTTTCTTTAAATATTAAAGTTACTGCCTTAGTAAAGCAATGTCAGATAAACATGGATAATGCTTTCCTACATCTATTTTTTTCATTTTTTGTGTATGTTAATTTTAAGTGCTTAGTTCAGCAAAGTTTATATACCATGTGTTTTATGTAGATATAATTTGATTTATCTTCAGTGTATCCTATTTATTTACATGCTTTCTTAAGTTTATCTTTTTTTAAAATTTTTTTTTTCCAACGTTTATTTATTTTTGGGACAGAGAGAGACAGAGCATGAATGGGGGAGGGGCAGAGAGAGAGGGAGACACAGAATCGGAAACAGGCTCCAGGCTCTGAGCCATCAGCCCAGAGCCCGACGCGGGGCTCGAACTCACGGACCGCGAGATCGTGACCTGGCTGAAGTCGGACGCTTAACCGACTGCGCCACCCAGGCGCCCCTATTAAGTTTATCTTTAATGGTTATATCTTTAAACATTCCAAAATATGTTAGTATCTTATGATTGTTTATTAGGTATGAACGGGTTAGATGTGATAGTCATATATACTTTTGCTACATGATATATACATTAGCATTCTAAAGTGTTTGCTACATTTAATATATATATATATATATATATACATATATATATATATATCTTAGTGTGTCAAAATGATTAACAAACTATCATCCATCCTATATTTATCACAAGAATGTTTATGATAAAAATTTCCTCAATTAAACCAGAAACTGATGAACCACTTTTGGAGAGCCAATACTAAAGATTCTCAAAGGTAAAAATGACTTTGTAAGACTTTCTTTCCCAAGTTTTCTAAGTATGGATTCATTCCCCAAAATGCATAGCCTATACAAATGTAATTGTCATTAATTTTTATATTTATTCAAACTTTATTTTCTTCAAAAACCCTTTATATGTTATTACGACTTTATGTATTCATACATTTATAATCTCTCATGGGAAGATTTTTATATTTAAATAGTAATAATTTTTATTAACAATTATTGAGTGGCTTTCCTATGTAAGACACTGTGATAATTTGTCTCACAAATTGGTTCATACAGAATACTTTGTTTATTAAACAAAATTATACAACAAGGAAGCCTTTCTTATTATTCCCATTTCATAGAGGAGGACAGTGAGAGAGGGGTTATGTGACTTGCTCAGAGCTGTATCCAGTAAGAGGAAAAAGTAGAATATAAATCAAGTTATTCTAATTTTGCACACCATCATCCTAATAATATACATCATGTCCGTACAGGCATTTTTGTGGATTAAGATGGTAATTATGGTCATAATGATAATGTTATGTGATATAAACCATTTTAGTTTTAAACTTCAGCTTGGGAGACATGATTTGCCCCACTTGCATATCCCAAGGGGAAAAATGCAGGAAGGCTTATGCAAGCTGTGCCCTCCAGCTCTGCTTTACCAACCATAAAGATGATAGTTTGTTACTTCATCTCCCTACTTCCTTTAATTCTTAGGCAAAACATCAGCATTTTTGGACTTTTACTGCATGTTATATAAAACCTCTAGGGGTGTCTAAGTGGTTCAGTCAGTTAAGCATCCGACTCTTGATATTGGCACAAGTCATGATCTCACGGTCATGAGATCCAGCCCCGCATTGGGCTCTATGCTGAGTGTGGAGCCCTGCTTGGGATTCTCTCTCACCCTCTCTCTCTCTCTGCCCCTCCCCCACTCATGCACACTCTCTCTCTTTTTCAAAATAAATAAATAAACTTAAAAAAAAAAGAAACACAACTTCTATAACTGGCCAAAAAAATCATCCACAGCACTTATTAGATGGCTTTCTGCATACAATTTATGTTAAGTGATGATCACTAAGATAAGAAGATACAATTTCAAACAACAAAACCAAAAAATATGAAAACAAGGAAAGTAAAATTGTCATTTATTCAGCTTAGGTGAAGTTAAAGAAACCAATTAGGGGCAATGCATCTGGAAAGGCTAGGAATATATGAAGTGGAGAAATACAATGCAGAGGAAAACATAAAAACTTTTGAGTCAAGTACAAATGTATTTCAATTCAGGTTCCCCTATGTACAATATTTTCTTTGATAAATCACATATACAATTGAAAAATCGGTTTCTTCATTTTATTTATTTAAAGAAATTTTTTTTAATGTTTATTTATCTTTGAGAGAGAGAGAGAGAGAGAGAGAGCATGTGCTGGGAAGGGGCAGAGAGAGCGGGAGACACAGAATCTGAAGCAGGCTCCAGGCTCTGAGCTGACAGCACAGAGCCCAATGTGGAGCTCGAACCCACGAACCGCGAGATCATGATCATGGCCTGAGCCACCCAGGCGCCCCTCTTCATTTTAAAGTCAATTACTGTTGGGGCACCTGGGTGGTTCAGTTGGTTAAGCATCCACTTCAGCTCAGGTCATGATCTCATGGTTCGCGGTTTGAGCACCATGTTGGAGTTCTGTGCTGACAGCTCAGAGCCTGGAGCCTGCTTCCGATTCTGTGTTTCCCTTTTACTCTGCCCCTCCCGGCTCATGCTCTGTCTCTCTCTGTCTCTAAAAAAATAAATTTTAACTAAAATTAAAAAAGTTAAAGTCAATTACTGTTAAAATACTTAGTTTTTATATTTTATTTGTAACAGTTTTATAATTATGTGTCTCTGAATTTTGGGGGGGAGTGCTATTTTCTGATAGGATTTATAGGAATTTTTAATTTGTATCTTGATATTTTTCATGAATTTCATGAAAATTCCAGGCAATGACTCTTCAAATATTGGTTCTGATATATTTTCTTCTTCCTCTCGTTTTGGATCTCCAATCATTACTCTGTTCATCTTTTTGATTCTACCTCCTATGACTCCTAATACTTTTCTTTTCATTTTGGATATTTCTTTCTTCCAATTTTTCAGTTCACCAATCATCTCTTCAATTTTGTTCAGTGAGCCTTTAAACACATCTAGTGACTTTTTGGTTTTGTTTATTGAGTTTGGAATTCCCAAATCTATTTATTTCAGTTGTTTAATGTATTTCACTTTTCTTTCCCTTCTCTGAAATCTAATCCAATTAAGTACAGTCCAAATCAAAAGAATTAATATCTGCACCTTTTTAGTCGTATAACAAATGTGTCAACAGGGTCTCACACTAGCACTTAAAAAATCTATTTCCAAAATAATTCTCAGGGACCTTGGGTGGCTCAGTTGGTTGAGCTTCTGGCTCTTGGTTTTGGCTCAGGTCATGGTCCCAGGGTCATGGGATTGAGCCCCACACTGGGCTCCATGCTGAGCATGGAGCCTGCTTAAGATTCTCTCTCTCTCTCTCCCCCCCCCCTTTGCCCCTCTCCTTGGCTTGTGCTCTCTGTCTAAAATAAAATTAAAAAATTCCAAACTGTATACTAAATATAATGTCTATACAAAAAACATTTTTCTAGGGGCATCTGGGTGGCTCAGTTGACTAAATGTCCGGCTCTTGATTTCAGTTCAGGTCATGATCTCATGGTTTCATGAGTTCAAGCCCCACCTGGACTCTGTGCTGACAGCACAGAGTTTGGTTGAGATTCTCCCTCTTTCTCTGCCCTTCCCCCATTCACACTCTCTCTGTCTCTCTCAAAATAAATGAACTTAAAAGAATAACAAAAACAAAAACATTCCTGGCACCTCAATTAACTATTGTTCTATAATAAACTACCACAAATCTCAGTTACTTAAAATAAGAACATTTATTATTTCGCACTAGTTTGCAGATCATCTAGGCTTGTGAATATTCTTAGGGCAGACTGTTGATCTCTTCTGACTTCACCCTTGTCATGAGTTAATGTCTTGGTTGTATATTGACTGTTCTAGGACATTCTCAGTTGGACAATTCCTCTCCACCCCCACCTGTACTCTTATCTACTAATAGGCTAGCTCAGGCTTGTTCTTATGGTAGTTTCAATAGGAAGTAGAATTGTACGAAGATTCTTGAGGCCTAAACTTGGAACTAATATACCATCACTTCGAAAAATTCTATTGGCCAAAGAAAAGCACAAAGCCTGCCTGAGGAAATTGATTCCGTTTTTTGATGGGAGGGTTTGCAGTCACACTGCAAACTGCATGCATATGGATGATTAGAGAAAGTGATAATTTTCCCAGTCAACCCAGTATGTTAGCTTATATTTGACATATTCTGAGTTTACTAAAGCTGCTAATGTTACCAAAGTTTACTATATAGCACAGTGTTAGTAAAATTTATAATCATGTCTAAAGGGTTTTTTTAATCAAATAAGAATGAGCAAGAATATTTTAATAACTATATAAAATAATAAATAACAATAAAGGCTTTATCAAAAGGTTTATTAGCACATTATTTTAACACTAGTTCATAATTTTTAAAGCCATTATGCATAATTTAATTGAGTACAAAGTAGAAGACATAAAAATTTCCTTTACTGAGTGGCACATACAGGCTTCCAGTTGTGGGATGAATAAGTCATGGGAATAAAAAGCACAGCATAGGAAAAAAATATCATCCCATACTTTGTTTATAAATAAAAATGATTTAATTAAACTAATTATTTTCAATAATTGCAATAGCCAAAGAGTAAAATTATCATAAATAGTTATCAGAATAATTTAATCTTGTCCTTCAAATGCTAGCTGAGTTTAATATTCAACCTTACAATTCATATATTTGCATTAACACATACAAATATAATACTCAAAAACTTTCAAGAAATAAGAATATATGCTTTAATGATATAAAGTTTTAGATAGCATTAATGCTATAGGAAAAACCAAGAAAGTAAACAAAATTTTTTGTTGTTAATTCACAGACTTTAATTCAAGCTTCTAAGTGCATAAAGGACTTTGGATATGAATTACTGAATTAATTTTGACATAGTACATTTTATAAGTCCAGTGACCTCAATTATGGAATAATGAATGATTGCAAACACTCCTAATCCAAGGACCTGGTATTATGTCTTAATTTCTGAACACAATTCAATACTTACTTACTTAATAACTTTAAGTCAAGGTCATCTTAATTATAAACTCTCAAATCATTCATCTTTATTTCAGCATTTCATAAAGAAAGAAACTGCTTCTCTTCTTAAAAATGCTGTTTTAGCATACTAAAAACATAACATGAAATAAAAATATATTCTTAATTTTCTCATGAGGAAAAGGTCACTTTTTTCTTCACCGACATTCACCAGAAAAAACAAAACACTTTTCTGAGACTGCTTTAGTAACAGTTAAATAATTTATGTTGAAATGATATATTTTAATTCTTTAAAGTTAATACATGGTTAAAAGAATTATATTATCTGCTGAATAGTGTATTCTTTAATACCTAGCAAAATGTAGTTACATTACAAATATTTGTTTAACGAAGAATTATATAAATCATAATTGAAAGTAAATATTAAACTGTCAACAAGTTTTAATTTAAGTTGTTAGGCCATAGTTATTTAATTATCAAAGACCTTCTTTAATCATTGACAAAATGAGCATACAGGAGGTGAAATTAGTCCAAGGACAAATTCCAAAGCAGAAGTTTCTTTTTCTCTTTTATTTCACTTTCCTCATACTCTCACTAATCTCCCTCTTCCACAGATTCTTTTCATGTTTCCTTTCACCCTTATATCCTCCTCGACACACAGACATCCAGAGCACAAGTATACAACACAATTAGTGCATTTACTGAGACCTGACATTCTTTTTCTTTTTTTAAATTTGTATTTGAATTCCAGTTAATTACCATACAGTGTAATATCCATTTCAGGTACACAATATAGGTATTCAACACCTCCATACAACACCAGGTGGTCATTACAAGTGCCTTCCCAACCCCCATGAGACCTGATATTCTTAAGTAGGTGCCATGGGTAGTCGGCTGACATTGGGTCTTGCCAACACAGCTCCATTCCTCTGATCTCTGTATCTACAGGGATTAGCCGATATCAGTAGGTCACAACACAAAGGGCTATGCAAGCTTAGCATACTGGGAAGATGAATGACTTTGGATAAAATAGAGGTAAATGTTGTCTAGAGAAACAGATTCAAGAAGAAAATGGAGTGAAAGAAAGTGTTTCATTGAGCGTGAGGCTAAGATTACATCATATCCTCTTCCCTATTCCTGTTTACAGAGAATTTCTTTAGAAAACTAAAAAGAGAAGACCAAGAAGCAAAAGGTCTTTGCTTTTTCTGAAGTTAAATTTTATATTAATCAGGAACAGGACCTGCTAAGTTCCTCTTAAAAATTCTTTAAATACTCTGGAGAAAGTGAGGAAAGAAGGATTGTGACTTGTGATTTTTAAATAATAACTTATTGATATGGTTGTCCACCTCATTGATAGAAACTCTTTTAATAAAAATTTGTTACAGAGAAACAGGTATATGATAGATATGACCTTGCTTCTGGTAAGAATCTTAGTTTTTCTCCTTCAGAGTAATATTACCATCACTCTGTTCAGTATTATTTCCTATTTTCTCAGTTGACTAGGAGTTTTCATATTATTGAAATCTTTGAAATCAGATACCATGGGGAAGGACAAATAACTTCAGCTCTCAAAGTCTTTGTGTCAGTGGTCCCCAGGATCAACCTCAGGTTTGGGAATTTTCTAAAAGAACTCACCAGACTCAGCATGCACTCACATGCATGGTTACGACTAACTGCAGCAAGAGGGTACAAAGCAAACACAAAGGGAGAAGGTACACGAGACAAATTCCTGAGGAAACCAGTTATAAGCTTCCAAGAGTCCTTTTCCAGTGGAGTCACACAAGACTTGCCCATTTCCTCTAACAGTGAGGTGTAACATGTGAAATGTTGTCTACCAAAAAAGCTCATTATTCAATGCACATGTGTCCTACTTTGCACATACCAAAATTCCAGACTCTCAGATGATAAATTAGTATTCAATGTAAACCGTATTGTTTGCATACACAGTTTAAGTACAATGAGCCCCTCATGAGTTCTGAGAATGGTGAACTCCCTCGAAATCCAAGTTCCCCAGATTCCAGCTAACAAACAGCCTCACAAGCAGTTCCTTCTGAGGATAATCTCAGACCTCCTATGTTTTTTCTGCATAATCTTCATTTGAAAAATGGGAATAAATGCTTCCTTCGAAATGTAGTATATTATAAATTATGTGTCATGTTGCAGGGCTGTTTATTACACTGTTATTTTTAGAAACTATTTGTTTTATTATTAATATGAATCATTTCTTTGTGTAGTTTGTCTAACAAGAATTGAAAAAAGTTAACCTTTTTTTTTTTTCCTGTCAGTATTTATAGATCTTGTCCTTGCATTTTGTCAAATAGGTTTAAAGTGCACTCTTTGGCTTTCGAAAGGTCAGGCCAACAAGCTTTGCATTGGTATGTGAAGATTGTAGATTGCTACACTAATGTGTTAGTCAAGATGAACCTCTGTTGGCATATTATATGTTTTACTTATTTGTGTATTTAATGCTTGTTTGTCCTCACTAAATATAAAGTATATGGGATCAGGGGTCCTTATCTTTTTTTCCTACCAATAGATCCTCAGTGTCTGGAATAGTATGTAGGAAAATAATAGATGATTGATAAGTATTTATTCAATTAATTAACTAATCAATTAATAATTACTGGTAACCTTTCAGGTTTCAGCTCATTCTTTATCTTTTTCCTTATCTGCCATCTCTTACCTTTTCCTGCTCCCCTTCCTCCTCCTTCTCCTTCCTCTTCTTTCTCTTGCTTTTTGGCAATTTCAGTAATGCATTAAAACATATATTTTGATATTATTATCCATTATCTGTATGCTGTAGGACAGTCTTTAATAATATCAGGTCTGCTATCCCATGTAATCTTTAGAACTGAGTTCACTTTTTTAATTTGTTAAATACAAGTAATATAATGCAATACAGAATTTTGAGGGAGATTTCATCAGCCAATGGATAAGAAGACATTTCTCAACTTATAAACATTAATAACTGATAATATTTGTTTTCTAGAAGTGGAAAAATCTGCATGGCTTTGCTCATTGAAGTTTCATTTTACCTTTATAAGGTATAATATAATTCATTTTATACATTTATAAGATAGAATATAGTTCATTTTTTATACACTTTACAAAGTATATATAACATATACTTTAAAGTTTATATATTAACTTTTTCAACTTAATTAGTCTTCAAATTTACTTCGTACAAGTTTTTTTATTCTTTTAATAAAAAATTATATTTCAGAGAGATTTTTAAGGCAACTAAGACGACATATCAGGTTTATGTAATGATGTAAAAAAATCTGACAATAACAAGAATTCCCCCAAGTAGTGCCTGAGGTGATACCTATGATTCATTGATTGACTTTATAAATTTACCGCCCTTTCCAGTATGTCTGCGGCACATTATTATTTTAGTGGCTGCCAATGAGTTGCATATCCTGATAGTTAAGCCCCTTTATAGATTGTTGTCATACAAACTCTGGTTAGGCTGTGGTTTGCTGAGTCAGAACATTACCAGAGTGATATTGTTCAAGTGTCAGACCTAAGACGTAGGAGCTTCTGCTCTTGTGCTCTAGGAATGCATGAGCCCCTACATAATTGGTCTGGCTACCCTGTGGGTGAGGCCATGGGGAGACACAATGTGAAAAAGAAAACACGGAAGAGAAGAAAGGTTCATACATCCCTAAGTCTTAGCTGAGCACAGTCCACCCACCCGCTGAACAAGTGACCATCACAATACTAGGATTAAAGCTGATCAGTTCAGCTGAAAATTCCAGTCCATACTGAAAATCAGGAGAAAATTTTGTAAGCCGCTAAGTTTTAGTGTGATTTATTTCATCGCAACAGATAACTAAAACAACGCCTTTGAACACAAAGGACTGTTTCTACATCTCTACTTTGACTTTGACTGTATTTTACATGTTTTGAAAGTTCTTAGGATTTCCTACTTTTTGATGAATAAATGTGCTTTTACATTTAACTAAAGTGAGAATGGACATGTCTATGGAGTCATTCCATTACTTTTCACTAGGTAAACATTTATTGCCATGTTACCACATGTAGGTACAGTCCAAAGGGCTTTACATATAAACTCTCACTGAATTGTAAGTAATAAATACTAATTTAACCTGTATTTTATACAGGATAAAATGGAGATAACACCTTTAATGATTTCCCACAGTCACAGAGCTAGTATTTGTGTAGTTTATACTGGAATCTGCAGCCTTGATGATTATGCTCCACAGGCTAAAATTTCCTCATCAGAGTACTTTCTCACATCTTCAAAAATAAAGCTCTCACAGGACAATTTTGTAACTTCTTCCCAGAGGAAAAAAGGGAAAAAAAATGTATATGAAACTTGAATCAAATAGAGTTTTGTTTCCAAGAATATATAAATAAAGAATTGGAAACATGTAATAAAAAAATAAGAACCTATTATTTACTTTCCCTCCATATTATTTCAGTTTTTTCCTTTATATATTAAAGTATTATTTCAATTACAATAAATATATATACATATTTTAAATATTTCATAATATATTTTAGTATTCCAATATCATTTTCTAAGAACTGAGATATTTGCTTTTAAGATGGATGGAACTTATTTTATATGCACTTCAAAAACTTCTTTTACATAAAACTTGGGTTAAACGTAAAAACAAAATAGTTTGGAATTGGTTATGTTACTGCAAATACTTTTTTATTAATCCAGGAAGGTCTTCTCTCTGCACCTACCCTGGCAATAGATTTGAGGTTATAGCTTGGCTTCATATGCTTAGAGAGAGAAAAATAGGTAATTTTTTTATTAAATTAGAACTCTCCTCCTGTATGGAAACCACTAACTCTATAATTGCCTAGTTTGTACTAAAAATAGCCCTATAGACTGCAGTATTCAAACCTGTTAACTCACCTGGTGTGCCCTACCAGCCATTAAAAGTTGGACTCTTCCTTGGGCGGTAGGTTGCCATTGAAAACTTTTGGGCAGATAACAGATATCATAAGGGGGAGCTATCTCAGAATACTGAGTATAAAGTTATCTGTGAGAGAATAAATAAAATCAATTACTATACATTTGTTATAATGCTTTTGGAATGATATTATCTCAATTAATTCTTATAACCAGTTTGGGATGAAATTTTCAACTCTTAACATTTATGGGCCCTGATCTTTGACTCCCAGGGAAGCTGTACTTTAACATTTACCAAGGTCAAAATGATTTGGCAAAACCCCAAAGCATGGGCTGTATTTCTGTCCTGAAGATACATTGTATGTCTGCTTCATTAAAAATAAATAAAAATACAAAGAATAAAATAAAATAAATTTTAGGGGCACTTGGGTGGCTCAGTTGATTAGGCATCTGACTCCTGATTTTGGCTCAGGTCATGATCTTGCAGTTGGTGGGATAGAGCAAGTGTGGGCTCTGAGCTGACAGTGTTGCGCCTGCTTGGGATTCTGTCTTTCTCTCTCTCTCTCTCTCTCTGCCCCTCCCCTACTCATGTGGGTGTGCACGTGCACAGCTCTCGCTCTTTCTCTCTCAAAGTAAATGAATAAACATTAAAAAAAAAATTTTTTAAGTTTGCCAAACATAAAGAAAAGCAAAGCAACTTCCGTGGCTCCCAAAAGATTGAAGTCACACAGGCTTGTACATATTAAAAATATAGGATAAAGTCTGTAATTTTCTGGAATGTCCTTCATCATGAAGATTTGTAACTCTTTATGAAAAAAAAAAAAAAAAAAACAAAAAAAAAACAAGCATATTTAACCCTGTACCATATGTTACTTCCCCAGAGCACTCTCTTCTTGGTGAAGAATGTGTATCCTGCGCAGCTGTCCTAACTTGGGCTCGAATAAAACTCTTTTCCGTTCTCTTTATAATTAAAAAAAAGTGGGGGTGTGTGTTGTTTGTTTTGCAGGGACAAATATATGTATTATATTTCTGTATGAGTCAAATTAGGCTGCCTTACATAAATATCACAGACTAGGTGGTTTAAAGAAGATAAATTTATTTTCTTAGAGTTCTAAAGGCTAGGAATCCAAGATTAGGATGTCAGCACGAGATCTGGTTCTGGTGAGAACTATCTCCCTGGATTGCAGAGGGCACTGCCTTCACTCTGTGTGACTTCTTCTGTTTGGGAGTGGAGGAACAGAAGCTTTTTGGAGTCACTTCTTACCAGGGCACTAATCCCATCATGAGGGCCCCACCCCCACTACCTCATCTAACTCTAATTACCCCTCAATGGCCCCATCTGCAACTACTGTCCTAAGGGGGTCAGGGTTCAACATATGAAATAGGGGGAAGGCCCAAACTTTCGGTCCATAACAGATTCATTTTCACCATTTTACAGATGAATAAACTGATTATCATAATGATTAATTAACTTGTTTAGATCATACAGATTTTATCCTCATTCTAAATCCCTTCCATCTTGTTGTTGTTGTTGTCATAAGTGTATTATAATCGAATATATAAAAAAGTTCGGAACAAAAATAGAGGATTGTAAAGAATGTATTTTAAGCAGGTTGTTTAAATAAAATTAACAGGATTTGGCTATGAATGGAATGCAAGTTTTAAATAAAAGAAAGGTTTTCTTAAATGTAAGTCAAGATGTTGAGTTTGGGGATCTAATACAAGTCTCATGAATTAATAGTTGTGTGAAGCCTTAGGCAATTACTTAACCTCTTCAAAGTCACTGTCATCTGTTAAATTGAGATAATAATGAGGTTTGTGTCAGCCTTGAAGCCCCAAGTACCTCATGTCTCCACTTCCTAATTTGTCTGGAGTTCTATCTGTGTTGGGTGAAGGGGGTGAGATTCTGGTTTATTTCTATTAAAGTCTCCCTCTGCACCTCTGTAGACATTTCCTAGCCTGCTTATCCCATTCTCCTAAATCATTTATTTCGCTGCATACACTGTTCAGCTTTGAAAATTATATTGAAATATTGAACTTCTGCCTCTTTGACTAATGCTCTTATCTTTTTAGGTCTTTAAGGATTTTTATAAATTACTTTTCTGTTATTTTAGTGATACATGGTTGGTGAGTATATTCCTTTCTACTAAGGACCTCCTTGTTTAGTAGCAAAGAGAAGACACATACATAAAGAATTACATTTGAAATTAAAGTTATTTCATATCATATGCTATATAAATTAATAGTCGATGAAAATTAAAGAGAGGTCCAATTGAGAGTGTGGACATGAGATTTTGTCATGGAAAAAACAGAATTTGAAATAATATGTGATGGCTGGGGAATACTTGGCTATGCTGATACAGCACCATGCATTACGGAGATGAGGAAGAACATAAGTCAGGCAATAATGAGAGAAATCACCAGGCCCATTAGAGGAAGAATGAGTACTTAGGTTTGGTGCATAATGTTGTGGAAAATAAAAAGCAGGCCTGGAGATGTACCTATCAATTTTTTATAGTTCCCCCAGACATTTGTTGTATTTACTATACTGAGAAATTAATTACACAAAATGCACAGCATTTGTAAATTTTAACCCATTTAATTTCCGTGCTCACGGTAAGGCCTTAGATTTCAAACGATGAAATGGAAAACCATTATTATGTGTATTCAAAGTATACATTTGTTTCCATGATTCATTAATGTCAGTGTCAACTGTAACATTTAATATTTTGAAAACTAATGGCTGCAATTATTTGCTTTGCCTTGCAAAGTGACTTTGGAAATCCTCCCAACAAATTGAGTCTACTCCACCCTCACAGCACTGGCCTTGTAATATGCTTTGGTCAGCCAAGTGTGCAAAAGTGAGTGTGTTCGTTCTGAGCCTATTCCTTAAGTTACCTTGCGGATTTCTGCTCTTTGTTTTGGACTCCCTGAAGACTGCTTATAAATAAGCCCTAGTTAGGACTGCTGGAGCATAAAAAACCATGTGGAGCCGACTTGAGTCTACTGTTTCATCTCTGTCGTGTTCCCAGTTACATAAAAAAGCCCAGCCAAGATTAGCAAAACCAATCTGCAGCTGACCCTCTGGCTGACTTCAACAAAGGGAGCAAAACTGTCTCAGTACAGCCATGTCCCAGCTGACTTAAAGATTTGGGAGCAAAATAAATGCAGGTTATTTGAAGTCACAATGTGGTACAGTATGTTATGCAGCAGTGATTGTTAACATTACCAGACAGACAGTAAGTGCCATTATCTAAAGCCAAATTTATTATTTATTTATTTATTTACTTACTTACTTACTTACTTATTTGCATACACTGGTGTTCCCATTAGCTAACATAGTGATTGGAATATGTATATGCATAAAATATTTTTAAATAAATGAACAGTTACAGGCACTTGGTAAACTAAATAAATAGCAATTTAAAACTGCTTCATAATATAAATGAAGCAATGAACAAAAGTGGTGGTCTTCATTATTAACATTAGTTATTAATAAAAAAGCAGCAATTTCCTTATTTGTCCATTTTTCTTTTCTACACTACTATTTTTATATGCCTTGGATAGCACAGTACTTGGACTGCAGCAGGAACACTGTAAATGCTTGTTTATTTTAATAAGTGATTGTAAGATATTGAAGAGTTTGTGAGTCCTGGGTAATTTACTAATGGCAACTCACTTATATAAAATGTCTTGTTAAATTAGGTCCATTTTCCCCCTTTCTAGGGATGACAAAGAAGAAAACAGTTGGTTAAACCACAGGCAGTGATACTGTTATTCAAGCCCAGATCTGTCTGATAATGTGGCCCAATCACTTTTTATTCCATAGAACCATTCAAATTACTTGATACTCAGTGTTTAACTTATTACTTGAAACTCAATGTTTAACTCAGAATTTTTTCTGAGATCTCTTGCAATTTCAATTATCTAGTATATTTTTATTACTTTAGGGAGCTAGTGACAATGTAGTCATAAAATATTAACACATGAAAATTATTTTACCATGATCATCTTCTATGTGTTTATCATTTGAAATTAGTTGCTATATATGTCACACATAACTTTGCATTAATCAAAATATTCAGCGATCTAAAATAACTCATCCCTCTGTGTTTGTTGATATGCGTGTATGCATGTGTGTATCAGTTTGGGGAAAGTATGCCAGTTATTATGAATTACATTGTGAATATTTTAACTTTAAACATGCAGGTATTATAATTTAAGAATAGTAAAATAAATCACAAAATATTTCTGACTGGTTCAATTTTTGGAGATCTTAAAATGGTCATTTGAAACCTATCTTTACAGCAGTTATTGAACTGATCAGAAACAAGTAAACAGAATTTAATAGGAAAACTTTTATTATTTGCTTCATGTATTCAATTTCTTTAAAAAGTTCAAGCAAGAGGGAAACCTGGGCAGCTCAGTCAGTTAAGTGTCAGACTTTGGTTCAGGTCGTGAACTCATGGTTTGTGAGTTCAAGCCCCATATCAGTCTCTGTACTGACAGTGCGAGCCTACTTGGGATTCTCTCTCACACCCTCTCTCTCTCTCAAAATAAATAAACTCTAAAAATAAATAAATAAAAATAAAATTAAAAATTCAAGCAAGAAAAATCATACTTACATAAAAGATAAAGCATAATTTTGTTTAAAATTACCCTAACAACTTCTAAAAAATATATTTCTTTTATCTATAATCATATGATTTCCGTTTTGAATGTTATAAATTCTGTAACTTACAGAAAAGATTGAAAATATTAAAAAAAGAAATCATTTATATCTGAAATAAAGCAGGTATATCTCTATCTTTGTATAATATTTATGTTTACCTAAAAAATAAAAAACAGGTCTATAAAAATAAAACTCTATTGACTTTCTTAATACATATGTGCCAAACTATGTAATTCTAATAAAAATTTTTTAAAAACATAAGAAGGCCTAATTTACTATATATGAAGCATCATTTTAACAAAATTATTTGAGAGCTATATATATATTATAAATACACTAGATATATATGAGGTATAATGTATATGAGGTATAATTGTAGCTACTAATATGTAATAACTATATATATTTGAAACCATTGTATCTTAGTTATTTAATGAGACATATGTCAATTCTTTCCTCTGACAGTTACATTTTAGAGAATTTCATGTTTTTTATGCTTCATCATGGATTATAAAGTAGGAAAGATTATAGAGAGTGATTTTATTTCTTTGCAAAGGACAGATAATTTTTTAAAAAGATACTATTTTGTTTATTCCTCTAAATATAATATCATGCACATGTGAAAAAGATTAGCCTAGGGGAAAAAAATTAACCCTGAAAACAAAATGGAAGACAAGGATATGTGCAAATCTGTGATTAACTGTTAAGTGGAATTTGACTATTGATTTAATTGCAACACATTAACTGAGATAAATGTATTAATCATGAATTTACTCTGATGTCACGTACACTGGTCAGGATAGGCTAGCTATGTTATAACAAACAATAACAAATGAATAGAATGTATTTCTCAGTCCCAAACATTCTCAGTCTTCCAGGGGTTATTTTAGCATTTTATGCTGCCTTGGTCTTGGGAACACTTCCTTATAAATATTTCCTTACATGCTTTCATGGGCTGAATCTAGAAAATCAATGATGAGGAATCAGATGCTTCTACGCAGAAGTAAGAGCTATTATTTTGGTTCGTATTCATTGTCAGGAACAAGCTATAGCCTTATTTTAATGGAGAAGGCAAGTTCCATTCTTCCCTGGCCAAGAAGCGGAAGGGAACTAGAATAATGGATTAGCTGAAAAACATTCACTGTGCTATGTTTTAGCAATTATGGTTACATACTTAATTTTGTTGGAGATAGCACACTTACATAAGGATTACAATTTTTAAGTTAAATTTTTAGCTCTGGTGGGTGATTAAAATCATGCACAATGTCATGTAAGTTATTCAAAGTAAACATCTCTTGAAAGCTTTGCAACTTCAAAACACAGAGCCTAAAGCTGCATTAAAAAATGTATAAGAATTTTTTTTCCTGCAGATTCCATGTTGATTTATGAAGGCATTAATTTGTCATTTAGTTCTTAAAATGGACTATTAATAATCCTTGACATTCAAAAGATAAATGTCTTTTTCTTTTTTACAATTAAAATCAACCTATGGCATTTTCAAAACTCAGATATCTGTTATAGTTAGGAAAAGCGTTTTCCAGGATTTTCTTAGGAAAACATACTTGCAGTAACGTTAACTCAGTACTTTAAGAAAAGTCAATCAAAAGTGTAATCCAAATGACTTACTATTATTACAGCCCTGAAACTATTGCAAAATAGCCTGATTTAATTAAGTGATAAGGGGAGGATTTAGCATTGCTCCTGAAAAAATCTACAATTTTGAGATAAATACTTTATCATTACTACATATTAATTGAAAATCATTTTTATTTGTGACATTATAAAACTATAAACTTGAGTCAAATGTAAAAAAATATATAATCAGGTGAACCGGTATTAATTTGCAGTGTGAGGCATGATTGTTTCATATTCATATTACAGAAGGTTGTCTATGGTATAAAAGCCAACTGATATTCATGAAGAATATATTAAAGCCTGCTGTCAAATTAACCTTTGCTTCTTTGTAATAGAGCAAAACATCACCAGTTGTGGGAGGAAAGCCTGCTCCTACTTATTCTAAGTTCCCTGAAAGCTCTTATTGACATTGACAATTATCTTTTTCTATTACATTTTGAACTTTTATGCATGAAATAGTTTCTAGTTTTGTGTGACTACAAAGTGTCTGTTTAAGAACAAGTAGTGGTGATTTAGCTGTTCAGAGCTGTTTTTTGATAAATACTGTTGATGCAAAATGAACGAACCTTTTAGAATTTCTAAAAAAAAAAAAAAAAAAAAAGAAGAAGAAAGAAAAGAAAACGAAGAGAGTTTGAGGACAGCTGCCCAGGGTACACACTCTACACAAAGAAAAGAATGCTCTGGAGAAGGAACGTTTAATACAGGCTTATGTATGTTTTTCGTTTCATGAAGGGTTACAAATCATCATGATGAAGGACGGTTCAGAAAATTACAGAATTTATCTTGTGCTGTTAGTATGTGCAAAGTTGCAGGTTTTAGAGGTGTGGAAATGGAACTTCGGGAGATTTTTTACTCCTATCTTTAGTCTGAACTGTTTAAGTTATTTGCTAATGAAGCAGGTGCTCAGGGCAGAAATAGAGCCCAAGCCATGAAGTTTGGTGAAATCCTTTGGAAGCTGATAGAAGCATAGCTTCCTTGGGAGCCCAGAAGCAGGGCCCACAACATTAAAGGTTGAAAATTTCCTTTATCAATATAAACTCAAAATTTGATAGACTCTGTAGTACTCAGACGCCTTAAGACTAATCAACAAAACTGTATTCTACATGTTTTTCATTGGCTATACCAAATGGTACTTTTTTTAATGTTACAATAAAAGAAGAAAGATAAGAAAGGAAGAAAATAATGGTGGCAAGATGAAGGAAAAAAGTTACTGTGGAAATGGAATTTATGAGTTAGCAATGATGTCAACTCTTTTTTCTGTGTTCTATGGGTCAGAAAAATGATCTGTATTAATTAGACCTTAGAAATTAATTATATTGTTTATTATATTAATTCTAAAGTCCATTGAAATTTAAATTTTAATATGTACTTCACTATTAAGCATTTCAAAACATGCATTAGGATTAAAACTTTGCATGTAATTTCTTGGTATGGAATGATTACTAATTTTTTCTGTAGACCATGTAACACATTTTCCTCTTTTTTTATGTATATTCTACAAGTGAGCAATTTGGGATGTTTCAAAGTATCAACTCCTAAACCACTGTATTGAATGTGGTGAAGTTAGTAGATGTTAGAATAAATGAAGAATCAGCTAAAGAAATGAATTATTAATATTATGAAAATTTCTGACAGGTGGTAAAGGCCCTAAGGTTATAAAGATCAATGTGCAGTATAGACATCCTTCAGATGTCAAAATCTTATTCATTCTGGAAACATAAAAATGGGAAAATGTGTATTAAGGGATAAAAAATTCTTTGTTCGCATGAAGTTTCTAGAATATATCTTTTACTTAGAGGAGTAAAATACACAAAACATAATCTATATTTTCACATAATTTATCATTTATATTTAATATTTTAAATATATATATTTTATGTTTTCCTTCATTTAAAAATATTTATTCTTATTTCAAAGCATTTTATGTTTTCAGGTTTAAAAAAGTCATAAAAAGCCCATACCTTCTTAAAATTCCTAAATCTGTGCTTTTAAAATGCTAGAATGAATTCATTTCAATAGGATAATCTTAAATAGTTGACATATTTGTAGAAAATTTCCAAATTATAAACAGCATTAGAAACATCGCTATTGTCAATTTTTCAGTAAGGTAGGTATATTAGTAAAATTTGGGTTTTCACATAATTTACTAAAAAGCAATCTAATTTGCAAAACAATAAAAAAAGAATTTAGAAGTTTTTATTAACTGATTATCTTAAGCCTCTTCAATATCTTAAATATTATCTTATTTAGCCCTTTCAATAAGTCCTTGTGTTATTATAATCCCCTCTTAACTCACCTAGCAACAACTATACAAGCCATTTAATATTGTCATTATATTTGCTATTATCTCATTTCGTCCTCACAACATCCTGGTGTGAGGATTGATATCCATTACCCCATCATTTGATTGATTGATTTCAGTTCGCATAATATCAAAGATGAGAGCAGAGAGGCACAAAGAGGTTATTTAACTCACCTAATGTCAGCTAATTAATGGCCATATGCACTTGGGGCTGTGCTGGGAATGATATTCTTTTGCAAATAATATTCTTCTCTTCAACCCTTAAGTAGCCCCTACAGTTTTTTTTTTTTTCAATGTTTATATATTTTTGAGAGAGAGAGAGAGAGCAGGGGAGGGGCAGAGAGAGCAGGAGACACAGAATCCAAAGCAAGCTCCAGGCTCCAAGCTGTCAGCACAGAGCCCGATGTGGGGCTCACACTCAAGGAACTAAGGAGATCATGACCTGAACCAAAGTCAGATGCTCAAGCAACTGAGCCACCCAGGTGCTCCACCCCTACAGTTTTCAAAAGCATTTACCTCAATCTTTTTTCTCTCTTGTATCCCTCTGTCTTTCCCTTCTCTCCATTCTGCTATGAGAATTTGTTTCTCCTGCAGGTAGCAGTTGAGTTTGATTTTAGTACTACCGGGTTTCCTTAATGACATCGAATACTTGCATATATTTAGAACAAAGGGTTAAAATTATGGAAAGAGCCTAAATGTCCATCAACTGATGAATGGATAAAGAAATTGTGGTTTATATACATAATGGAATACTGCATGGCAATGAGAAAGAATGAAATATGGCCCTTTGTAGCAACATGGATGGAACTGGAGAGTGTTATGCTAAGTGAAATAAGCCATACAGACAAAGACAGATACCATATGGTTTCACTCTTATGTGGATCCTGAGAAACTTAACAGAAACCCATGGGGGAGGGGAAGGAAAAAAAAAAAAAAGAGGTTAGAGTGGGAGAGAGCCAAAGCATAAGAGACTCTTAAAAAACTGAGAACAAACTGAGGGTTGATGGGGGGTGGGAGAGAGGGGAGGGTGGGTGATGGATATTGAGGAAGGCACCTTTTGGAATGAGCACTGGGTGTTGTATGGAAACCAATTTGACAATAAATTTCATATATTGAAAAAAAAAGAACAAAGGTTAATTAACACAAATCTTCTGAGCTCTGCTCACAGTCTTCGGATACAAATGTTTAAGAACAACCTTTGCTGTTTGTCATTATTATCCCCTTCTGAGTGAGGGAGAGACAATATAACTTAAGGTATTTTTTCATAGATATCAGTTTGGCTTTATAAACTGAATACCATGAGCAAAGAAATGAAAGAATGATTTATGAATCTATCCTTATCCGTGACATAGATATTTTAAAATATCATGCTATTTATTGTCTTTAGACTACTCATACAAAAACATATCTATCTTCTAAAATTGTCTTCATAAGTAATTATGAATATAAGTTAGGAACAAGAGCCTAACTATGTTGTCCTGGTTTCTGCTGAGAAGTTAGTCCTTAGAACGTAATGGTGGCATTCTAGTCAGGGCCGCTACACTTGGGCTTTTTCCACAGTGAGCAGTAATCAGTATTTCTGAGCAGCTGCTGTGATTTCAGACTCTCTGATAAAGGTTTCAGTATTTTCAGACTCTGTTCTGATCGAGTCAAGATATCAAGTTTTGTCAAACTGCTGAGATATTTAGAAACTCAGCAATCGGATTCACTAAATAATCCTTTACAATAGCGACAAGACTCCTAGGACACTTTCCTTTTTCAATAGGTTTAGGTGAATCATCTGATTGAGCTTGACCTCTTGTCTTCCTGTACCAGCTAAGACAGATTCCTAATTTAAAAATACCTGGGGAGTAAAATCGGTAGCATCTGGAAGGGAAGGCTTTGTAGCATCTGGAGTGATGAGAGCTTTTGATCCCCATTTCCCTGTAGGTCTCTGACTTTGCAATTACATTTGAAGGACTTTTCTATTGAATAATAGTTCCAGTCAAAGTGATATAATCACAGGCAAACACACGCACATGCACACATACACACACATGCACACACACAAATTCTAAATGGAGACTGCTTTTCCTTGTTATTTTTCTACAAAAAATAAATGTTATTCCTGCCTTACATAGTTATATTCAGCTTATTTATGGTGCTTTGGCTCTTATTAGGAAGTTCACAAATAATCTTTATCTAATATATTTTTGAATTTTGTAACACTTGCAAAGGGTGGAACATACCATTATCTAATATATGCAGCTAAAATACTTTTTGTTAACACCACCAAGCATGGAAGGTGGCCATTCTTTTAATTCTCACAGTTGACTGCATTCATTTCACAATCAGAGAAACAGTTTCTGGAAATTATTGTCATATTTTCACTGAGAAGTAGCCAAGCACAATGGTAAAACAGGAAAAGACAACGGGAACCGCACAGTGTGCCTCAGGGATGGCTTTACTGAGGAGGGGGTGTATGAAACAAGACCTGATGAGGATGAAGTAGTCAACCATGCGTGTCTAGGAAAGAAACCATTGAGACAAAGGGAAGAACGAGACCAAAGACTTGAAGCAGGAGTGTGCCTGACAGGTTTGAGAAACATGGAGACTAGTGTTACTGAGCAGAATGAGCAAGAGGGATAGTAGGAGGCATAGAGAGAGGGGGAGAAACAAAGGCACTGATGTTCTGGGATTCTGCCAGGAGTCTGGCTTTTACTGTGAGAAGATGTTAAGCAGAGGAGGGACATGATCTCACCTACTTTTGAACAGGATCACTCTGACTCTTATGTAAAAAATAGACCGAAGGGATGCAATGGTGAAAAACGAAAAGGATAGTTTAGGAGGTGATCACAGTGACTCAAGCCAAAGATGCTGGACACTTGGCCCAGAGTAGCAGTTGAGGCATTGATAGTACATGCTTGTTGATAGAATCCAGCATTAGCTGTGACTGGATATGATAACCAGCTGAATGCGGGGACACATTCAATAAACAGCCACACCAATAAAGGATGATTCAAAGGTTTTTGGCCTGAAAAACTGGAACAATGAGGTTTCCCTTTATAGGAGATAATGCTGTGTTATTCTTAAAATACCTCATCTGTGATAATGGAAACAACACCAAGGAAACTGGTGCTCAAAATTATTTTCCTTCACAAGCCTGCAACGTTCTCTGCAACTTTAGCTGTACTTGAGAGTGAGGGATTTTCTCCAAAGGTCTTATCTTAAAATAGAGATGTTTCTTGTGTAAGGGATTAATGTAATAACAGGAAAACAGCAGCCATTTAACAAATGGAATAAACTGTCAAATTAGTGAGCTGTTATCCATCCAGATTCTGAGGATTTAAACTATAGCAAAATGCAGAGGATACAATAAAGGGTATAGAATTGATATCAGGAAAGCTTTATGCAGTATTAAAAGGTAGTAAATCCTGAAGCTAGGATGAAGGTATTGAAGGCAATTAGAACACTGGATGAACTGTATAAGATGCATTTTGCCTATATAAGTAATTTACTTTAACTATCGCGCTCTCAACCTTTGGTAATTAAAGACTGAAAGTAAAATGAACAACACAATGGAAGCTCATACTTCGTTTCCAAAGTGGATGCCATACTTTGCATGCCAGGTTATTCTTTCATAGGACATTGTTAGACATTTAAATGGTATAGAATAGTCAGAAAAGTGGTTTTATGGGTGGACACAACAGATTCAAAAACTTATCTTGTTACTATAAGAATTCTAAACAGCTAAGATTATTTTGTTAGTATGTCCATGTGATAAAATGGAAAATATAAAACAGTGTAATTTAGCAATATTTAGTGATAGAGTCAGTTGTACTTACACCTAATGTCAATACATTTATTCCTATTACACCTCTTTTTAAAAACCTCTTGAATTCTTCAAAACTGAATATAAATGACCATCACATTTGTTTTTGTTTGGTGGGTTTTTTTTTTAAGTTTATTTATTTTGAAAAAGAGGGTGAGTGGGAGAGGGGCAGAGACAGAGGGAGAGAGAGAGAAAATCACAATGTGAGGCTCGAACTCACAAACCCTTAGATCATGACCTGAGCTGAGACCAAGAGTCGGATGCTTAAACGACTGAGCCACCCAGGTGCCTCTGACCATTGCATCTGAATCATTTTCTACACACGGCATTTATTGTGGTTCCCTTCAAGTGTATTACATTTTTGTAGGGCATATTTTTTTATAAGAATACTTGGGTTACTATTGGATTCTGTACTTTAAATTTTTATTTTATTTGTTATATTTATGATTTCACTACAGCTACTATTGATTTAACTATGCATAAGTATCTCCTCTAGCATTGAAGGAATTAGCCCTTTTGGGTGAATTTAACAATTAGTAGTAAATATTACACTTTTGTGTACATGGAAACTCAAGGCATAAATGTATTTTTTTTCTAACAAAGTACCAAAGATTGGCTACCTTGGAAAAATATAAAAGCTAATTCCTCTAGGTTGTCTTTTGCAGCTTTTCTTAAAGTATTCTTTCAAAGAAACATACTTGGGGTGAACTTTTCTACTCCAATTTATTTATTGTTTTGTCCAATTCATTTGTTGTTTTGAAATTAAGTTCAATACATATTTTTGAATTGCTTATATACACAAGGCACAGTTTTAGGTATCATGTAACCTTTTGTTAAGGATGCTATTTAATCAAAGGTGTCCATGGTACAAGTAGCACAGATTAGGTGATCACAAGGTCATATTTCTCTTGGATCTAAGGTCAGAAAATAACACTCATGGCATTCTCATCCAAATTCTCTGTGTTACAAACCCACAGACAGAATATAAGATTTTATATGAGAAGACTTCACCCCATTACATACAGATCCAGCCCTGTTCCCTGACACAGTAATGTTCCATAACAATGTTAAATAATTAAATAATCAGGTCACATCACCACCTTGTGATCTTGAACAAGTAACTGACCATTTCTCAGCTTTCATTTATTCAGATATAAAAAAGAGAAATTAAAAGACATCCAGGCAATAGAACAGGTGATATATGAATGATATTAAAGGGTTGTATTCCCTAAGTCATTTTTCTCTTTTTTTTTTTTTTTTCAACGTTTATTTATTTTTTGGGACAGAGAGAGACAGAGCATGAACAGGGGAGGGGCAGAGAGAGAGGGAGACACAGAATCGGAAACAGGCTCCAGGCTCTGAGCCATCAGCCCAGAGCCCGACGCGGGGCTCGAACTCACGGACCGCGAGATCGTGACCTGGCTGAAGTCGGCCGCTTAACTGACTGCGCCACCCAGGCGCCCCCCTAAGTCATTTTTCTAATTTCAGATGAAAACGTTAGAAAAAAATAATTATTTTAAATGTTTACTTATTTATTTTTGAGAAAGAGAGAGAGTGAGAGAGCACACAAGAGCAGGAGAGGAGCAGAGAGAGAGGGAGAGAAAATTCCAAGTAGGCTCCTCACTGTCAGCACAGAGCCCGACACAGGGCTTGAACTCACTAACCATGAGATCATGGCCTCAGCCGAAATCAAGAGTCAGACGCTCAACTGACTGAGCCACTCAGACACCCCAGAAAAAAAGAATTTAAAAATAAGTTTTAGATACACATTCACATCCAAGACTACCTAACATGAGTTATATTCTTTGCCACTCTGGATTGACCACGTGCTCATCTCCGAGGTTCCTTGGAGCATTACAAGACCTTTGGGCCAATACTGTGGAATATATTCAATAAAAATAAATAATGTTCTGTAACTGTAGGTCTGTGAGTTGCTTGGGGTACTTCTATAGTACCACCCTATCAGCATTAATTAGTAACAGTGACTGGACTTTTGATTTGAGCCTGGTTTTGGTGAAGCCTGAGGGGTTTTGACAGATTAGGCTGGTCATGTAACTGGAATGTGCTCACATAACCAGCTTACAAAAGAGATCCCAGCCCCGTGCAGACTTTGGACTTCCTGGTACTGAAGGGCAAACACACATGCTGAAGGTGGTTGGTGATGTGCAAACCTGTTTGATGCAGCAGTGCTAAAGATGTCCAAGCCTGCTCCTGAGATCTCAGGACACCTTTTCCAGTGCCAACCCTTCTCTTACTGCTCATTTCCTAAATCCTTTGCTTGAATAGGAAAGCTATTCAATGAGTATGAATATTTTTCAGTGTCGTGGGTCATTTTAGAGTAATCAATGCATACTTCATGCAAAAACTGAGGCAGGTAAATCAAGGTAGACATAAAAATGGAATCCAAGTCAGAAGTGTAGGTAGTGGAAGCTAACATTTCTCGATGATCATAGGACATGGTCATAGGTTTTAAAGGCCTGTGACGAGGAATTTAAATGCCTCGTGTATGAGGACGAGGGGTCTAGGAAACAGCCGCCTTTTAGCTGGAAAGCTCTGGGGCTAAAATTTCTTATAATACCCACAGTCACAAAGCATTGCCTTTTCTAGGAAATTAGAGCTAATAGAATTTATTACGTTTTCCTGGAGAAGTGACAAGAAGGATTGAAGCATGGACCATTCTATGGATAGAAAAACAGTCATTTGCCAGACTGAAACTGTTGTCCTCCATCCATATTAACAGCAGTTTCAGACTAGCTTCTCTTTATAGTCTCAGGAGATGACTTAAAAATCCAGTTGCTGCATATGTCCTTGTCTATCTCCAAAAGAGAGAGAAAGATAATGTAAGGTGCTCTCCTAGAAAAGTGAAACAAACAAACAAACAAACAACAAGAAACCAACAAACCAAAAAACAGCAACAGCAAAAAACCTTATCCAGACACATCTAGGCTGTGAATTGGGTCATATCCCCCACCCCCTAGAGCAATTACTGTGACTGCAGAATGAGAATGCATGGATTTGGGTTAGTTTCTTCCAAAGTACACAGGATGCATAGGTGGAGATTTATAGACCAAACGAGGATGATCAAAGTAGAGGGAAGGCAACTACATTTTCTATTTCACCAGGAAGGTTAACAACTAAGCCTTAGAATGGGTACAATGAGCAACTTTGCCAGAGGCCTCAGCAAATGTTTCTTAAAATTCTCCTTTATAAGGGAAGTACTTTTTACATTTTTGATGGAAAGGAATAAAGAATATATTTTACATTGCAGCCCAGTATGTATGTATGTATGATTATATATATATATATATATATAATATTATATATGTAATATATATAATATTATATATATATATATAATCTGTGTATCTATTATTATCTAAATACTTATAACAAATCAAATAATCTGGGAAAACACCCTTATTTAAATATATGAGCTTTATTTTCTCTTCTATTTTATTCATTTTTATAATTCTGGTTTTAACCAGTAAATTGATGTAATCATATACTAATGGATCTTCCCCCTGCAGTTTGAAAAAGTCTGCATTAGGATGTGGATATATAATATATATATCAAGGATTCCCCATCTTACAATTAGTTCCAAATTTTAATTTCTATAAGAGATAATGTAAGTGGCCTAAAGTCAGTTATTATGGCTATGACTTTGGGAACCCACCCCAGGCTACATTGGCTATTCACAGAAGGAGGAAATATATGAGCCCAGCAGCTATTCCTAGAATTTTCTGTTACAATATCGTTTCCACAGGGAATAATTATTTAGTAGCCTATAAGACACTTCCGTTGTATTCCAACATCCCCTCAACTAACTTTGAGCACTACAACTAGTTATAGTTTTTCTTTTTGACAGAGTATCCTTCTATTTCTTAAACATCCTGGACTAAATTGAATAAGAAAGTTTAGGGGAGCAGTTCTGAATTTACTTGTTCTGTGATTGTGTGTGTGTGTGTGTGTGTGTGTCTGCTTGTCTGTCTCTCACTGAGTTAGATAGGAATTAATCTTTTTGATCACCAAGTTCTACAGCAGGACTTGACATGTGTTATTCTATTTAATCCTCTCTTGGTAACCTGGTGAGGCTGGCATTATTATCTCTAATTTTACAGATCAGCACACAAGGCACAGAGAGTTTAAGGGGGACACCACAGATCACACACCTGGTTAGTGATGAAGCTATGACAGGAATCCAGTTCCAAAAGTTGTATTATTTTACTGTATTTCTTGGAGCAGTGGGGGAGGTGGGGGGGTGGGCGAGAGTGTTACTCAAATTCATGTACTAGTTCAGTGACTTTATTCAGGGAGGAATTAATGGGGTTTCTGTCTTAATCCAGTGTACAAAATCTGGCAAATGCACTGAAAGAGACACTGGAAATCATCCAGCGTGTTTGAAGTACAGAAATGCCATGCCTTGTTTTAATTAGAGCAAAAGGCAATATTGTTACTGGGGTTTTTTGTTATTTTATTTTATTTTATTTTTTGGTTTGAAATCAAAGGTCTTCTGTACCTAGTTTTATTCTGTGAAGAGTGTAACATAGAAACAAAGTAAGGGGAAAACACATAGAATATTGTTGTCTTGTTGTTTATAATCATACACTTTTAAATATTAGTGCAGAAAAACAGAAGACATAGCCTTTGGGTAAAACATAGTCAATAAGAATTAGACCTCCTTCCTGTGTAATTATGCAGGTAGTAAAAGTAACCAATTCACACAAATCTCGCTCTCCATGTTTTGCCCCTATATATGCTGAAGTCTGTTTCTATGACTAGTCAGTCAAAGCTTTTAATTAAAAAAAAGCATTATTTCAGTTCAAGAGCAAGATATGTCAGTGGGACTGACGACCTCCCTATTTTTCAACAGAATGATGAACCTCTAAGGTTGATTCAAGCTCTGGCACTCTTATTAAAAAGCCCTTGACAAAGGTACCAAGTTTTGAAGTAATCCTATCCTTGAGGAGTGATTTAAGAATCTTGGTTTAGAGTTATTGGCTTGCTATTTTTAGAACTCCCCTTCTCATGTATCTTTATTGATTCAAAGTGTCATTAAATTTCTGGAGCTGTAAAGAAATTGTCTTCTCACAACTCAAGGATTTTCTACTGTGGACAAAATCTTGGATGGTTCAGTTTTTCATTTTATGGAACTGAGGGAAATTGCTCAAGTGAAGTTTAAAGTGCTGAGTTAAGAAATAGCCTTGAATTTTTACTAAGTAGACACAATATTTATAGTTGACAGTATTTTTGGAGCTTCCAGGAAAATATTTGTTTTCAAATCCACTTAACTAAGAGTTAGTTATTAAGAGGGGTAGGGAATGCTTTTGTTTGTGCATGCTAGCTTAACTCAAAGTAAAACACAAATACTTCAGTAAGAAATAAACTGAAATAAAAATATCAGAACAATGTAATCTAGAAAAAAGCACTGCTCCAGTATAAATTTTATCTTTTAAGCACATGATTCTGGATGAGGTTGAATTTCTGTAACAGTTGGTTTAGCATGGACTTCATTTAGGAAAGTGTACCCTTACCACACTGGAGCAAACTGGTGCCCTCTGGTGCATACAAGGTGGTTATCGACCTCGTACGTGCCATGGGAAACAATGGTTAGGGTGGAAATGCATATTGCACAAGGGAAACATTATATAATGAAGGAACACAGAGAACTCTAACATAAATGTAAAAGCTGGCATGACATTATTATTACCAGCAGTGAAAAGAGAAGAAAGGTGCTAGAGACAGAAAGGTTGGTGACAACAGATGGGTGAAAAAAAAGAGAAGAGTAAATTTGTGAGCAGGATAGATAGTAACGTGAGTGTGTCCTCTTAAGTTTTTTTGTACTCAACCAATGGTTCATTCTAGGAAGAATGAAAAGTAGAGAAGGGAGGGTATGTGCTAAAGTAATGCAAGTAAGATGTAAAAAAAACCCAATTGATTGCTTAGTTCAATAAATATTCATTTCTAATTCACATAAAGATGGACTTGTAAACCTATTCCTGAATTCAAGTGTCACACTGAATGTCCTGCCTTAAGATTTCAAATCCTGAATTACATTTTAAAGGAAGCTGGCACCTCTTAGAGGAATGGGTAAATGGCAAGAGTATTACAAAGCAGTTAGATTTATGAGTAGAAAAAAAAAAAAAAGAAAAATAGGAAGCAAACTGAGTAGTTTTGAACATTTAAATATATTTACTCTGAGGAAAATACACCACTTTTTAGCACAGCATGGATGAGAATTAAGTGCCCCTGTCCTGGAAAGATGTATCTGTTCATGACATCCTGCCTCCAGTCTGGTGGTGGAGGAATAATACATTCTGACCCTCAAACAACACTGTTCCTTCTAATCTCAGGGCCCTGTCGAACCATAACAGTTCTGCCACTACAGAAGGGAGATGGTTCTTAAAGAATGACCACAGTGTACAGGAATTTAATTAATAGGTAACTACAAGTGCAACTTCTGGTCCAGCTGCAGCTTCTTTACTGGAGAAATCGAGGCAACTTCTGACATTTAGTGCTAGTGGTTTAGCAAACGATTTTCCTCTACTCCAACAGAAAGCCCGACACCTTATGTCTACATCAATCAGGCTCCCATAAAATAACAGGAGATTGCAGTGGAAAGAACTTCAAGGCTCGGGTACTTTTTAAGAAGTCTTCAGGGAAACTCAAAGGCAACAGGGCAAACAGAAAACAAAGGCAGCAGAGGAAATCTTAGCCGCTGACATCCACAGTAGCACAGACTGTAAACGGTCTAACTCCCAGCCAAATAAATAAAAAACCTCACATTAAAGGCCTATTTCCTTTTACCCAGTACATTATGTTCAGCTTTCTACAAAAAATTACAAGGAAGTTAAAAGGCATGAAACAGTCTGAAGACACAAAGGAAGCATCAGAACCAGACAAAGATATGGCATAGACTTTGGGACGATTAGACAGGGAATTTAAAATAACGTGATTAGTAATGTGCTGAGGACTCTAAGAGAAAAAGATGACAATGTGCAAGAATAAATGGGTAATGTAAGGAGAGAAATGACTCTCAAAAGAATCAAAAGAAAGCCTAGGAATCAAAAACTCGGTAATAGTGTAAGATAAGTCAATAAAAACTTCCCAAACTGAAAAGCAAAGAAAAAACTGAAAAAAACATAAAACAATATATGGGAACTCTGGGGCAATTACAAAAGCTGTACCATAATGGAAATACTGGAGGAAGAATAGAGAAGAAAAGAAGAGGGAATATTTGAGGTTATAAGGGCTGAGAATTTTCTGCGATTAATGAGAAACACAAAACCATAGATACACAAAAGCCATAAAAACACCAAGAAGGATAAATACAAAAAAATCACATGTAGACATATCATATTCAAACTGCAGAAAATGAAGGCAAAGAGAAACATTTGAAAGCAAGCAGAGGAAAAAACCTGTAGTTCCATTAGTTCTCCCTTTCCTGGCTCGAGTAGTGATTACTTTGTCGTATTTACTCTTATACTCATCAAGATGCACATTTCATGAATTTTTCTATATACGTGTTATTCTTGCATATGAAATTTTTTTTTTCAACGTTTATTTATTTTTGGGACAGAGAGAGACAGAGCATGAATGGGGGAGGGGCAGAGAGAGAGGGAGACACAGAATCGGAAACAGGCTCCAGGCTCTGAGCCATCAGCCCAGAGCCTGACGCGGGGCTCGAACTCACGGACCGCGAGATCGTGACCTGGCTGAAGTCAGACGCTTAACCGACTGCGCCACCCAGGCGCCCCTCTTGCATATGAAATTTTATCAAAATAAATTCCATGTGTGTTTTACTACAGAATCACATGCTTATAGCACTATTTGTGCTTTTAATATTATAACTCTGCAGGCCACGTGAATATAATTACAATGTTATAATTATTTGGAAAATAATGTATACTAACCTCACAATTACCACTTTGATTCATGGATTTAGAAAATTCCTTAGAATTGGGGCATCTGGGTGGCTCGGTAGGTTAAGCTCCAACTCTTGATTTCTGTTCAGGTCACGATCTCACGGTTTGTGGGATCGAGCTCCACGTTGTGCTATTCACTGCCAGCTTGGAGCCTGCTTGGGATTCTCTCTTTGCCTCCTCTGCTCTCTCTCACACACACATACACCCACACATACACACACACTCTCAATCAATCAATCAATCAATAGAAAAAGAAAATTCCTTAGAATATATTAAACCACAATCTGATCCATTATCAGTTGTCCTTTTTCTAGAATTCCTGACGAGGGTCTATTCCATCTTCACTATTATGTTCCCCCTACCACTCTTCTGTACCAGGAATGGTGTTATTTACCAAGAATACAAATGTGATTGATTTGCAGTCTATTCTACAATGGCATGTGGGAGAAAAACAACAAAAATTTTAATAACATTATTTTGAAATATAAATAAAACACTTGTAACTCACATAATATCACATAACATCACATCTGATAAATATGTCACAGAAGATATGGCTGAATAATTTTAATGAGGGTTGGGATATAGGACAATAGGAAGGGTATCAAAATGATGAAATTCATTTTTAGCTTGTAGAGTAATATACAATCTTGAAAACTGCAGAGTCAAAGGAAATATAGTGGGAAAAAGCCCCCAAAAGACGTGGGGTTCCTATAAACATAGTTATTTATTGCCAAGATGTATTTTATATGGGAAAATCATGTAATATAAAACCAAAATATAACTTGGGGCCAGTGGAGAAGTGTAAATGTCAAGGTAAATAGTTTTATGATGAAGCAGCTCTAATTATTAGAATATTTTTATAAACCTGGAAAATTCTTTTTATTATTTCTTGCCTAATTTCCCAGGTTATTACTGCTAGTATAATTTTCGAAAGATTATGGTATTAGACAGCTTGTCTTCATCATGACCTTAGTGAGAGCATTCAGTCTTTCATCATTAAGGGTTATGCTACCTGTGGGTTTTTTAGAGGTTCTTTACCAGATTGAGGATGTTTCATTTACCTAGTTATGTGGAGTCGTTTTATCATCATAGGGGGTTCGTCGGCTTTGTTAAATGATTATATTCTGTGTCTTTTGAGATAAGCATGTGGTTTTTGTCCTTTATTATATTATTATGATGTATTACATTCAGTGATATTCAGATGTTAATCTACCTTTACAATTGGTCATGGCATATCAATTTTTATATGTTGCTGCATTCTGTTTGTTAGTGTTTTGTTGAGGAACTTTGTGTCTATATTCATAAAGGAACAGATAGAATACAGTAGCCTCTGACATTGAATTTAATTCAAAATTATCATTCCGTGGTGCCATGTCCATCTACTGCCTTCTGATTTACTTTGTTCCTGAGGCACTTTATGTAGATGATAGATGATAGATAAGTAGATGATAGACGATAGATAAGTAGATGATAGATAGATAGATGGATAGATGGATAAATTCTTATAAATGTTTCAAAAAATAATTTTAAAAATTCAATGTATTGAGAGTTCATGTGAAAATTCGATTTTAGTCATTAGAATTTGTTAATTTTTGTATTTTGTATTTGATATTTCCAAGTAAGACACTCTAATTACGAAGTTTACCTCAACTGTGATTAATCAAGTTTTCAAATATATAAAATTGTAAATTCATATAATACATTTAAAAAACAACATCGTCTTTGATATGATTCACATAGGAAAATTTTAATTATCAACTAGGTAATACTGCAAATAAGAATTATGTCGGTAATATGCTGAGCTCTTATTCTTGCTAAACAGGGATATAAACATTTAAATTTGACTGTTGTTTTGAGAATGCCACTCATCCAGAAGTCAGAAGAGTTTTAAAAATAGTTTTAATACATTTTACCTAACTTATTTTCAGAAAATATAATCGGTTGTGCAGAATGATTTATGTTTCAATAGTCAAAAAGATTGATTACAAATATATTTTTGTATCTATCTTGCTGCAAAATAGTAACTCAGTGAGAAATGCTCTACAATTTCCAGGAGGCTTTTTTTCTCTTTGAAAAAAATTGTATCAAATTAGTATGATGTTTTGCATCAATATTGTAAATCAACAATTTCAACAACACAAATAAAATATGATGATATATCGTTACTTTGATTGGAGTTCATTTTTCATAGACACCCCTAGCATATCACTGACTTCATTCTTCCTCTTATTTCCCACCTGTTTCCTAATATTAATTCAAATAGCAATCTAATTTTGCGGCATAAATGCACATTTCTGTAATTCTTATCTTTTTTCTAGACATCTACTTCCAATTTAGTTATGGCTTGTGATTTATTATGATGTCTTAGAGTAAAGTAAGCATTGGAATTAGAAAACAGACAGGTTTTTGTGGCTATAACTGACTATTTGTATAAACCTGAGTGTGTTATCCAACCATCAAATCTCAGTTTGCTCATCCATAAAATGGGAATACTCATTGTTTTCATATGATCATGTCATGAGACAAAATGTGAGAATAGATTTAAAAATCTAGCATAGAATGAATTTCATGACAGATATTCTCTAAATGGCTATGACTTTTCTTGTGACAGGTAGTATAGTTGATTATTTAAAATACATAGTTTAGATTCAGCAATAACAATTCAAATCCAAGCTCCTATGTATATTTGGTAAGTATTTTTTTAATCCCCTAGATTATTCATCTGTAATATTGTGTAATTATAAGTGCTAGGATGAAAAGTAGAATAATAAATTGGAAAATTTTACCAGAATGCCTGAAAAATAGTAAATTTTAATATTCTTTACTTTCCTGATCCCCCATTCTGCTTTCAGAATAATCTCTTTTTAAAATATATATACAGGTGTGACCAAGTCACTCTTAATAAACTCCTACTAAGATAATAAATAACTGGTAATAAATATAATAAATAACCAATAACTTCGTGCTAGCACCTCCATACTTCACTTGCCATTGCTCCCTATGTAGCAGTGTTTTATTCAGCATTCTTTTTACATGCCTTTCTCTCTACCTGAATGGTTTGTATGTTAATCTACCTGGAGAACATCTATTTCTCTAAGTTTTTTTTTCTAATATCACTTACTCCACATGGTCTTATTTGTCCATTTCTGATAGATATATTAATCTTTCCTCTGGAGTGTCGAGTAATTCCTTGTATGTCTCTTTGTAGCTACTTACACTGCATTTGTGATTTATGTCACCATTTTTAATTCTTCTGCTAAATTAATGCCAAAGCCATTATAAGACTTTTGATTTGTTTGCCTTTACACTACAAGGTCATATCAGAGTGTCTCACAGATGGTAGGTTCTCATTTGTTGCGCTGAATCAAATAGTGGTTAGGCTATATAGCTGACATCTAGCCACTTAGCCTTTTTTCATTCATTCATTCATTCATTCATTCGAACAATCTGTTATTCATCAAATATTTATGGAACTCCCACTATATGCCTATTCTAGACTTACTAAATCGAGGAAGTCTAGATAAATCGAGTAAGATTTATTCCTTAAGGTCAATAGTACAAGGAAACGGGCATGTAACCCTGTGTGACTAAAATTTAATATTGGTGGAAGGAAAGTCTGGAAAGCAATCAAAGTTGAAACATGGTATTAGAAAAATACTAGCAAGAGAGGAAACGAAAATTGGGAGTTTATCCTATTCTTTCCAGGAAAATGTTTTAAAAAGGCTAATAAAAAAAAGTGAAGTGAGTTATTCAGGCAGGATTTTTATGCCTTATTTAAAATGAACAAGGCTTGAACAGACTTATAAGGTGTTTTTTTTTTTTTTTTTCTTGTAACACGTGATAGAAAGGAAGAGACTTACAAACGTAGGAGAAAATGGTGTTTGAGTGAGGCAGCATCTGGAAGGAAACAGGGCATAAGTGCTTGGAGATAGCCCAAAGAGACCGTTCTTTCTGCAGTGTTGACATGATGGGACGTGAAAGTGCCAGAATGGATAATGCGGATGGAGTCATGACTCTGGAGTGGTAAATGGAGGGACTTGATGCCTTCTAATATAGTCTCCTATAGTAAGGGGAAGTAAATGACCTTAGTTTGCATGTCTTCATTCTCTTCTCCCTCTCTTCAGGAACAATCCAAGAAGTTCATACCCTGTAACTTGCACCCTTACAGATTCTCTGAAAAGGCTCTAGCACAGGTTATCTATGGCCAAGATACTAGCCCCTGCATTATGGATGGCACCTGTTAGCATTATGCAGGATGTAAACATCATCTGCACAACTGTATGTGACAGACAGCTGGTCCCAAAAGTTTTTAGTGCAGCTTCCAGTTATGTGTATTACATACTCTCTCCTCTTTCACTTAGTGTTTTTAATTTTAAAGTTCCTTGTGTCGTAGTCAGCAATACTAGCCTGTTCCTTCTTTTTTCATCTCATTAACTGCGCTTGAGTTTAGGTTATTTTTTAAAAAGCCATACTTACTTACATAATATCTTAAAATAAAAACTTTAAAAAAATTGCTCAAATGTCATCTCCTTAGATAGGCAGGCCTTCAATAAACACACTATAGAAAATTGTTCTCTGCATCTCCTTTCCACACACACACACACCACCCTCACTCTCTTACTCTCTGTTATTATATGATATTACTAGTTTATTTTATATCTACTTTATTAAGATGTAAGCTCCATGAGGGTTACTATTTGCTTTTATCTTTGATGTACCTGGCATATAGTATATATGCAATAAATACTTGTTGGGTAGATGACCACTGAGCTAACCAAAAAATCCTCTGGATTATCCAATTAAAAATGGGCAGAGGACATGAAGAGTTTTCCAAACAAGACATACAGATGGCCAACAGACATATGAAAAGATGTTCAACATCACTAATTATAAGGAAAATGTAAATCAAAACCATAATGAGATACCACCTTACACTTGTCAGAATGACAAAAATCAAAAAGACAAAAAACAACAAGTGTTGGTGAGGATGTGGAGAAAGAGGAAGACTCGTGCACTGTTGGTGGGAATGCACACTGGTGGAGCCATTGTGAAAAACAGTATGGAGTTTCCTCAAAAAGTTAAAAATAGAAATCTTGTATGATCCAATAATTCCACTGCTGGGTATTTACATAAAGAAAACAAAAGCACTAATTCGGAAAGATATATGCACCCCTATGCTTACTGCAGCATTATTTACAATAGCCAAGATATGCAAACTACCTTGAGTGTCCATGGATAGATGCGTGGATAAAGAAGATGTGGTATATAGTTATACTATGGAATATTAGTCACAAAAAAGATCTTGCCATTTACCAGAGCATGGATGGATCTCTTGAGTATTGCAATAAATGAAATAAGTCAGTGAAAGACAAAGATTCTATGATCTCATTTATATGTGGAAACTAAAAAGCAAAACAAATTAATAAACAAAAATTAGAAACAGACTCATAAATACTGAGATTAAACTGGTGGTTGCCAAAGGGGGAAGGGAAGATGAGGGAATGAGCGAAATAGGTGAAGGGGTTAAGAAGTACAAACTTCTAGCTTGTAAAATACTCACGGGGATAAAAAACACAACATAAGGAATATAGTCAGTAAGGTTATAATAATGTTTTGTGGTGACCAATGGTAACTATATTTATTATGGTGAGCATAGTGTAAGATACAGAATTGTGTAATCACCATGTTGTACACCTGAAACTAATATCACATATGTCAACTATGCTTTAAAAAACCCAATATTTTGAAGAAAAAATATTTCATGAGTCTGGATGATCAACAACTTTGTTCAGATTTTTAAGGTATTTTATGCACCTTAAAAGCTGTTTGTGGCTCACAGTACTCATTTCTCTCCCCTCATTACGCTGGCCAGTAATCTTAAAAACAATTTGATGTGATCAAGGAGAAAAAATAAGACATAGTTGCATATACACTTACTGGCAAAAGGGACACTTTCACCTGGAACCACACAATTTTTAAACCTTTTATTTCCAACTGCGAAGACAATATAACAATTTTTACTCCAAGCCAGATACGCTTCTGTGAGCCTGATCTAGATGTCACTTTGGCAATAAAGACATTATTATTATTATTATAGATAATAATATATTTCCTATTTATGTAGGGTATATGTATCTATTTATATAGATATATATATTATATATCTATTTATATAGATATTTGGCAATAAAGACATTATTATTATAGATAATAATATATTTTCTATTTATGTAGGGTGAATATTATTGTAAGAATATTTCTAGTAAAAAATCATAATTACATTTTAAATATCAAAAACACTGGCATTAATGTGTTTTCAGAATAAAAAAGATCACATCTGAACAATGAAATATAGGTTGATATATTTTGAATTATTTAAACATAATTAGATAGCAATTCATTATAATATGTGAGAGTAATTTACTTTCATAATAAAAAATAATTTAAAAATGAACAGGGTAATAAAAACATTATTAATAAAAACATTATTAAACCATTGATAAAGCAAATTTAATATAATTGGTAAGAAATGTTAAGGATGTAAAGAAGAAATGTTCAAGCTTATTGTAGCTTTTAATTAAACATCCAATTTCAGAGTAAAGAAACATACCTTACTGACACATTTCTATTGACGCTATCGATACAAATAACTTTTTGGAAAATATGTTGGTAACATAGCCTTAAAACCTTAAATCATTTATACCATTTAGACTGAATGTTTGTGTCCTCTCAAAATAGTGCTATGTGAGATCAGCACTACAAGACTGGAAGACAGCTGTCTATAAACCAGGCATGGAGCCTTCACTGGACTTTGAATGTGTCAGTGCCTTGATCTTGGACTTCCCAGACTCCAGAACTGTGAGAAATAAATATCTGTTGCTTATAAGCCACCCACTATATGGTATTTTGCTATAGCAGTCTGAAATGGACTAAGAGAACCATTTTGGCCAATAATTCAAATCTAATAACAATTTATACAATGTCATAGGGAAAATAATGTAATTTAAATAAAGAAGATATTTCAAACTATATTATCTGTAATTATAAATATGTAGGAAAATTTCCAAATATCCAACAATAGAGAACTAACTCAGAGGATCAGAGTATACCTACTTTAGCTTGAGATTGCGTACATTAAAATTGAAATTAATAGACTACATGGAAACATGGAAAATGTATATACAAATTACTATGAAGCAAAAAAAGTACATAAAATTTTATATCCTATGATAACAACTCCATGAAAAGGGAAAAATTGGGAAGAATAATCATTCATCCTGCTACAGTAATTCTGTTAGTATAGTGCTTTTATGAGTGGTTTTGTTTGTATGTTTGATTACTTCCATATTTTATATCATATAATGATATTTTTATGCTGAAAAAATTATTATTTTTTGACATTTAAAAAGCCCTAAGAAAATTAAGATTAGGAAGTATTTCTTTTTTATTTAAATATTTATTCCTAGTGTTCTATCATTTGAATTATTCCATAAATCATCTTTTAAAAACATATAATGGAATAATTCTTCCCTTTTCTGTCTGGAACTTTATCACATCACAACTCTGGATTAATGATTTTCTTTTAAAATAACTTTATTGGTTTATGCATTTGATCAATCTATCCTTGGCACTATAAATGCACTAGAAAGGAACCCAGGGAGCATTCTTAAGTTGATATATAGCTCTCAGGCTCAACAATTTGCAAACCCAGCAAGTTAAACTACCAAAGAAAAATTAATAAATGGAGGAGTTATTTTCTGTTTTTCGTATTACCCTTGCCAGTTTGAAATAGAATTGCCACAGAAATAAATTTTGCTTACTTTAACCTGAGTAATTCAAAGAATGATGGACAGAAAGAAGATATTTTTGTTAATCATACATCTTAATTTTTCAAAGTGCTATTAATATATATATGTATATATATATAACATATATACACACACAGACATATATAAATTTAAAACAGAATAAATACATACACATACAGACACACACACATACACTTGAAATTTGATGGAGAACACACATATATTCTCTCAGGTAGTTTTTTCCATTAAATTTCATACATATGATTTATATTTTTTCTGATTTTCCATGCATTTGATATGAATATGTGTGTGTATTCTATCAAACATATATATTGAATGTATTCTGACTATGTGTCCTTTGGATTTCAACATTAGTATACTGCCATGTGATGACATCTTTCAGCCAGAAAGTAGTTTATAATTGAAGATACTTAACATAATATATAATTAATTACTTAATTTAAACCTTTATCAATTTAATGATCACTAAATACCTTTATTTTTAGTTTGACATATATATATATATATATATATATATATATATATTTAATGGAGAATGGATACAGGCAGGTTTAGTCACTGATGAGAGCAATCTGGGAATATTTGTGTGTTTGTGTGTCTGTGTGTGTGCGTGTGTGTGTGCATGTATACTCTAGTAACCCTACTTTTGAATAATGTTCTGGAGAAATATGCATATAGATTTATAAAGTATATATGCAAAGATATTTGTAGCACTTGTTTGTGGTGGTAGCGTGTAGGTGGCAATGTGGGTTTCTGCCATGTAGTACCAGGTAGTTGTTTGAATCATGAAACTCAATGCACACCTAACACCATGGATATAATTTAAAATACAGTGGGAACACACAGATGGTAACCACACTTAGTGTGGTGACCATTTTGTTATTTATATAAATGTTGAATCACGATGTTGTAAACTAGAAAGTAATGCAAAACTGTATGTCAGTTATTCTTCAATAAACAAACAAACAAACAAACAAACAAAAAATACCCCCACAATGCTTAATGAAAAAGAAAAATATATATACTGAATGAGATATATAGATCGATATCATTGATTATGATTTAAAATAAATCTGAACAAAACAACCCAAAGGGGAGGATGCCTATTAGGGCAGTGAAAAATTAATAGGAAATGGGGACATAAATAAATGATACAGAAAATATAAACATCCTTGTCTCTTGTGATTGAATTGAAAATGTAATTAACTAAACCTTTTCTGTCAAAGGCCTTGATGGAATCTTAAGTTAACTCATGAATTCAACCAGATTCAACAGAGAAAAGCAATACTGCATTACAGTGTCTTCAATAAATTACTTAACTAATTTTAGTTTCAGTTATTCCTTATCTGTGAAGAAATTCTCTAATACAAAATTTCTAAAGAAAGCATTTTCAAAATATGCTTTGACTGAGATGGGGACTTTGAACTGCAATCCTCCAAACTTCGATGGAATCTCTCCCTGGGTACAAAGAACCAGATTAGATTTCCAGGTTCACTTTTTGGTTGGTTTCTTGTCCCCTGCCACCACCAATATCACCTTAATTAGTTTAACAAAGGTGCTTCCTCAAACTCTGGGGGCAAAGTAGAATGCCTAATTATATGTAGTTTTCTTTCAAGCTTGTTCAAAGACACCTGCAGGGTTATGTTTGTTTAACACTGTATCTGGGGAGACACACACTTTGGCTTGCCCAGCAGACTTGGTAGCAGTGGTAGTAGTTAGTGTTGGCTTGCTTAAGAAGTCATATGAGGGACCAAATCATCTTCATGTATATTCAGCAGAGATCAGTGAGTATCCACAGGGAAATAAAAACCTCTTTAAGAGAATAATTGAAAAGGAAGACAATTGGTTTTATAGATTTGCCATAATTGGGGAGGAAAATAGTGCACATAGACGGCATATGGTGGTTTGTTATATATCTATTAAAAAAATGAACAATGCATTATTGTTCTTCGAGATACCTAATATCAAGTTTAATCAATACAATAACATTTAGAAACTTTGAGGGACAAGATTTCAGTTTCTTCTTTTTTTAAATTTTTTTAAATTCATTTTTTAATGTTTATTTATTTTTGAGAGAGAGAGAGAGCAGGGGAGGGGCAGAGAGAAGGGGAGACACAGAATCCCAAGCAGATTCCAGGCTCCGAGCTGTCAGCACAGACCCCGATGCGGGGCTCGAACCCATGAACTGTGAGCCAAAGTCAGATGCTTAACTGACTCAGCCACCCAGGCACCCCTCAGTTTCTTACTTCTTAGTTATTGTTACCTCTTGATGTCTCAAGGGAAAAACAAGTGAATCCGAAGTTGTTCTTTCCAGACCTACCACTTTGGATCTAAATTACATCACTGTATTATAATTTTTTTTAGATTCATCAAAATCTAAACCGTGTTGGTAGTTATAATTTTTCCCCCTCTGGTGTCCCCATATTAGTTAGGAGAAAAAAAATGACAATATCTGTATTCCAGGACTTGATTAAATCTCAGACGACACTTTAAGAGAATTGTTTTAGAAAGAGCTTGAGTAAGAAGAGACGCAGCCACAATATAATCACAGCAGAGCCTCTTAATTCATTGTATTCAGGTAGATAAGGTTATTCAATTTTTCACAATATTTTAACTTGTGCCAAATTTGTCCATACAATTTGGAAACTACATCTAAGAGACTTCCTGCACATTGCCAGGCTGGGACCTATTTGTCACCTGGGAAGATGATATTTAGTTTCTACTCAGCAGGGAAAATAACAACAGCAATAACAGCAAACCCATGCTGCTAATCTCTAAGCACACTTTATCCAGGATTACAGTTTACCAGTCAGGAAATTGTTTAAACGCCTGGGAGGGCAACATAATCTTCCCCAGTGCATGCCCCAGGAAAGAATTGCCTGAGACCTCTTTGGCCTCTCCTCAGCAATTGGAAGGCTTTAGAAAATTTATTTATATTTATAAATATTTTTATGTAGAGAACACTAATCCTATCTCTAAGAAGGAGCGTGGGAGATATTCTGTTAATTATGTTGCCCACCTCAGTTCTCCTGTGACATGCAAAGAACGACTAAGTGATGAAATACGAAGATAAAAGGTATGAGAAGAAAGAACAGAAAACATCTACCCTAAATTCCACTATTATTTTTATAAAATATGTTAAAACACAAAGTAAAATGAAATACACCTCTTCAACATGTCTCCTCCATCCCAATCCTCCTAAAATGTAACTTACTCTGTTCTCATGTGCATGAGTCACTGCAGTCATCCAACAACTACCCTACAGTTTTGCAGCTTTGCGATGTATGTTCCACACTGCTTCTAAACTGATCCTTCTAAAGCCAATATCAGTTCTCTCTCTATTACAAATTAATTAGTTGTATCATCTTGCCTACAGCACAAAGTCTAAATCCCTCACTGTGGTACTTTTAGCATTCTGGAAAACTCCATTCCTATTGGCTTAAATTGTATAGAAATTATTAACTCACATACTTGGAAGGTAGAACAGTCTTCAGGGTTTGCTCATTCCAGTGAATCAATAATGTAGCAAAGGCATAATTTCTTCTCATTTGTCCTATCTGCCTGTGTTAGTTTCAAATTTATTTAATGCATGTTCTATTTATGAACTTAAGATGGCTTCAAATAGATGTTAGATTATACAAATCTTCATCCATATTTGAGAAAAAGGAAATGTGATTTTTAATCATGAAAAATGTCCTGAACTTCCTCCAGATTTGGCATATTGGGGAAAGTACTTAATCCTGAAGCAATCACTTTGGCATGGGGGTGGGGTGGGGGGTGAGAATTTTTTTGATTGGCTCAGGTCAGTTAAACTGTCCCTGGCCCCTGGAACGAGAAGGGCAGCTAACTAATAAAGGAAAGATTCAGCGAATGCTGGAGAAATCACCACAATGTTTTCCACATGCTGCTAACATGACAAGAATGTCCTGTTTCTCTTCCCTTTGTTCATTTACACATTCAACATGTAACGTGGTATGGTCCATTGTATTTTCCAAACGTGTTTGACATGGTATGTTCCATTCCAAGTGTTCTTCTTACAAAGCCCTCCCTTTGAACCTGGGCAGTCCTTTGTGACCTAACCAAAGGAATATAGTGAAAGTGAGATTAAGTGACATGTGAGGCTAGTTCTTAAAAATGCCAGATAACGGACTTGTTCTCCAGGGATGCCGACTCCAGGAACCAAGTCACCACAACATGAGGAAACCCATATGAAAAGACCTCATGTAGGGTTTTTTGTTTTTTGTTCTTTTTTAACTGAAAGCCTTAGCTCTGGTCTCAGTCCACATACAGCATCAACCAACATTCACATGAGGAAGGAATAATTCAATGTCTCCATCCCTAGCCACCATCTGAATATGAACTCATTATAGATCCTCAAAGAATCCTACCTGGATAAAACTGGCAACCTCCAGAAGTGTGAGATGTAATAGAATGACAATTATTATTTTAACCTACTAAGAACTTGCAAGCAATAGACAACCAGAACACCTTGATACTAACACATCTTTCAAGAGTCCGTTGAAATTATACTTCTTCTGTAAAATGTTATTTTTTAAGACTTGTTTTCTCTCATCCTCAGTTATTTTACTTTCTTTATGCTTCCAGAGCATTATAAAGAAAATTTTTAAGTGTTATCCTGACTTCAAATTATACTTTATGTATCTGTCTCTTCTATAAGACTGTATCCTTGAGGAATGGGTTATGTCATATGAATGTTTTTATGCTGTGGAGAGGACAAGGTATAAAATACTTTATCCACCAAACCCCACTGAATTAGTCAACCAACCAATTGATCAATCAATAAACATTTAACTCAGAATTAATATACATATTTGGATTTATCTTCACTTCTTTAAAAGGGTTGTACATTTCTTTGTGTACCGCATGAGAATGTGATTTCAATCTTTCTTTCCATTACCAAGAGTTTATAAACTTTTGAAAATATATGGTACGTTTACCATTTATGCTATAAAGTTTATATTAAAATTTAGAACTCTTTTTCAGGGAATTGAAACCATTCCTAATTGGCACAATGTTTCTTGAAATGAAATGGATAACATCATTATTATTGCCTTTCTTCTTATCTAGTTGCTTTGTTTAAAAACACAGTAATGACAAAAAACAAAACCTATGTTTACAGGAGGGTTTATATTTTATTCTTCTCCCTATGTATCTGCAACTGCTAGTGACACAAGAGTTTTACATGAGATAGAGTAGAAAACTTCCCTCAAGACTGTGTAGATTCAAGCCAGTGAAGGAAAGTCTTCCTTTCTGATAGTTCCTACATTTTTCATTGATTCGTGCATAAGTTTCAAACATTTATTTATTGTTCTGCAATAATTGCGTCTTTTTCATCACAGCTCCTACTTGATGCACCGCCCCCCCCACCATGGTTTAAGGCTACTTTATTGTTCTGATAGTAAATAACAACATTTATTGTTCACAGTTTAATCATCAGCATTTTCAATATCAATATGATGCTTTGTATTTGCCTGCTTTAGTGGTCTAAGCCAAAGGTTCAAACATATATATTCTCCTCCTCTGTATAAGTTTAAAATGATGAAGAAATATAATTTAAAATATCTTTGCTTAAATGTCCTTCAACAAACTTTCATTTACCACTTACCAGTGAGAGATTGTTTTCATGATGGCATGGTGTCCACAAAATCATAAATGACAACCTCTGCCTCCACAAAGAAAATGACAGTATACAGTATAACTGCCCCAAAGCACTGTCAAAAGATGCTTAGAAGGGAATGTTAAAATAGTAAAGTGTAGGGAGAGACTACTTCATACTGGGAGAATTAGGGGAAACTGGCAGGTTATGATATTTTATCTGGGCTTTAAAGGCTTCTTATGATCTGCACATATGAATACGGCTGAAGGACATTGGAGACAGAAATTATGCAAGCAGATCATAAAATAAGAAAGCACTCCTGGGCATGTTGTGGGATTGCCTGCCAATAAGGCATATGAAAAGATAGTAGTAAAAGTCAGGGATGACTACGAATTTGGAGATCTGAATAAGTAAAATATTATGGTACTAATAAAATGTAAAATTCGCATTCAGGAACTGACTCTGGAAAAGATGATGAGTTCAGGTTTAGTCTGTGGTGTTTGAGATGCAGACTGGATACCAGGTGGACAGAGTCTTGCAGGGAATTGGAAATGGAGAACTACAGTTGAAGAGACTGGCTGTAGTTACATACAGATTTAGGATATATAGATATATGTAGGTACAGATAATATAGATAGATAGATACATACATACATACATACAAGCATACATACATACTAAAATACTGAAAACAGATTATATACAATTCAGTTAAAGAAGAGTTTTGGGAAAAAATGAAGGTATTTCACCACATTATTATTATTATTATTTTTAATGTTTATTTACTTTTGAGAGGGGGGAGGGGCAGAGAGAGAGGCAGACACAGAATCTGAAGCAGGCTCCAGGTTCTGAACTGTCAGCACACAGCCTGATGCAGGGCTCCAACTCACCCACCATGAGATCATGACCTGACCCAAAGTCAGACACTTTACTGACTGAGCCACCCAGGTGTCCCTCACTACATTATTTTGTCTCCAATTATTTAGTTATAAGCCCCTTGTTCTAATCAGAGATCCTGAAAAGGTGAACAGAAACATAGATTGAGCTTGAAGCCATATTTTGTTTGGCTAGGATAGTTTTTTAAAAGCTGAAATTTGACTAACTTTAAATATCATGCACACATTCCATTTATACAATTGACCTTGAATTATCCTTCATCCTGGCTACATCACAAATTTATGATTCTTTCCTGTTACCTGCAGTGCCTAGAGCTCAAGACCACCACTTGTAACCAATTTTGTGTATCAATTGCTTAATGTAAGCGCCTTGAATGTTTATTCACTCATTTAATCTTTTCCAAAAGCAGGGAACACTCAGGGTATAATGCTACAAGTTCAGAGTATGTGCAAATGGCTATAATGTAGCAATGAAATAAGACAAATATAGGTATCACCACACAGCAAAGAAGGGTAATGACAGTACCTTTGTGGTGAAAGACCACATTTCTCGATTGATACTTTTATAAAAAATGAAAATAAAGCTATAAAAACATCGAAATGAGATTAAACATTAGACATACAAAATAGAAGCACTATTCCTTTTATTCTTGGATTCAACAAACATAAAGTTACATTTCAATAAATATAATTTGAACAAGCTTAATATAGGAAAAGGAAAATAAACAAAAAAACTTCTATCATATCAGAACTTCCTTATTTTGTTTTAATCACATTAATATATCATTGGTGAAAAAAGATTTTAAAGCATTTTAAGCAAGTTTAATATACTCAGTTTTAACTTTTATCTAAAATGAAATGTATATTTTCATTCTTTAATTAGTAGATAGTTCTGCAATTTATGCAGAAAAATTAGAGTTGAATTTAAATCTTCTTTCAATGAAATAAATTGATTCCAGATTCTAAATTTCCAATGTGTGGGTGTTCTTATTTTAATTTGAAAATAAACTCAAAACATTACATTAAACATAAAGTGTTAAGGGATCAGCATTTACTTCTTTGATTATTATGGTCAAAATACAGAGTATCTCTTAATAATGTCTATAAAATATGACGAAAACTTGTCCTTACACTAATTTTCATTTCTGCCTTTTGATCTTATCTACCTTTGAAAATCATATTGCATTCTTCTTTTAATGGAAGTTATAAGCTCATTAAAATCATTGAATATATCAGGCTAATAAGCAATGCCAATTATCCAACTAATATCTCTAAAATTTGGGGCCAAACTGGTTTCTTTTTATGTGAAAAGTTCATTCCAGAATTTTTTCCATGATAGCCATTGTACCCAAGCATGTAAAAATAGTTACTAATGATCAGATACTACGTAATCATGTCATAAAGAAAATAATGCCAAATTTAATATGGTATTTGTTTTGCAGTTCACTAAATACCCTATTGAATTCAACTGATGTTTTGTTTTGGTTTGATTTTATTATGACTTTCTTGATGAAAGAAGACATGTATTGACGGATATGCATTTTCTGCAAGTTCCCTGAAATGGTAACTACCCTATTTTCTTATTGCAGCTGCACTGTCAGAACATTTTCATTTTTAACTTACACTCCAAACACTTGCTGATAATGTAAGTTTTCATTATACAGGTCAGAAATAGTCTTGTTTACTGTCATTACATTTGGGGAAGAAAATAATTTTTTCTTCATAAGCACATCATCCATAAATTACACATCATCTATAAATTACAAAACTTAGCAATAGCTATGTCAGCATTAAACAGTAAATAAAAAGTATTTTGCTAATTTTATTTGTCCTGTGTTAGTCTTTATATTATCTATCAGGCAGTTTCTGAATAGATTGGGCTGTAGTGCTCAATTGGAAAGTAGGACTTGAGTTACTCTCTTTGCCTCAGAGTCATAACCCAATGTTTCCAGGAATATCTCCTTGATATAGTCTTTTACTAATGTCTCAGCAATCATATATATTCAGTGTTAGCAAAAAAAGAGTGTTATTTTATAGGGAAATTGTAAAGCGTTAATATTTACATGTTAAATAGTGAATATCTGCTTCTGACAGATTTTAAAGCAGCATTTACTATTTCAAATAATTCATTTGGGCTTTAAGTATATTTGTATAGTTTGTATATAAATACCTCTTCAGATTCTGTGATTTTGTATAATATTTTTACATCTTGAAATAGCATAGTTAGTTTTAACATTTCACTTCAATGATGGCTACAAAAACAAAACTCAGCTACTTGAAGAATACAACTCCCAATCAAAACTAGTTTGATCTAGTGTGGTCTTCATTTCTTGGAATCACTTCCATTATCATTAGTTGATTTAATTCTTTCACATCCCTAAGAACTGTGTCTTTTCTTGACAACAAGTTCAGAGATGCTTTTTTACTGTTAGTAAATATGGTTAAACATGTTTTGCTTCTCTACGTTAGCTAATAATGTTAAAATATAGATTTAAAAAGAATAACTTGATGAAAATGATTAGAAAAATTAAAGTGAAAAGAGAAAATTACTAAAAAGAAGAACAAATTACTTACATCTTCTCATAATTTTAAGTAAATGTAGGCAATCTAATATTAAAACATCACATGCTATAAGGTGGTCCCTATACATATGATTGGAACTTAGCTCACATCACATGTGATATCATCTTGTCAGTGAGAAAATCCACTGATTCCATGCTTGAATGTAATAACATCACTTTTTTATAAGTTTCTAAATATTAGCAATGTTGATACAACCAATTGGTAAACAGCAGATTAAGGACTGATTCTGATCCAGGACTTAAAGTTTAGATAAAAATAACATAAGACAAATTAATTCGTGTGTGTGTGTGTGTGTGTGTGTGTGTAACTGATGAAATAGGAAAGAATCATTGAATACATATGACTTATGCTAGGCACTGAGAGATAGTGTGGATTTTTATATCATGTGATGAAGGGCATTGATATAAAGAAATCACATGGGAAAAGTTTCAAAGTTGGTAGTGATAAAATATATTTTGTGTAGAATAAATTTTCTAAAAATTTAGAAATAGTAATGGGTATAAGATGTTAACATACATCTTATATTTTCTCCTTGTTTTTTTAAGCAATGGAGAAATACTGTAGTCTTCTGAACATGGGAAAAAGGGATACAACATTAGTTTGTTCTGTCTTAAGTGTGATTAATGGATATACATAAGACACTGATCGGTATGGAAACAAACTTGGAGGCCAATTTACAAATGGTGACCAATTGATGCATAAATAGGTTGATATTGACATGAAATTAAGAGACACTGTAAAAAATGATTACATAACTAAAATCAGCCTCACTTGGTGGCTGAGTAGTTTATCAGCAAGAACTCTATAAGTAAATGATTCAAATTTTGACATCTAAGCAGAGGGAATTATTAAAGTGAAAATGAGTAATTCATAGAATATACTAGAAGGGATAAAGAAACAGGTTCAAAAGTATGAATAGAGTGAGGCCATAAATCCTTACCCCTCCAAAAACTAAGTCAAATTCGGGGTGCCTAGGTGGCTCAGTTGGTTGAGCATCCAACTTCTGATTTCAGCACTGGTCATGATCCCTGGGGTTGTAGGATTGAGCCCTGAATCAGGCTCTGTGCTGAGCATAGAGCCTGCTTGAGATTCTCTCTCTCTCTCTCTCTCTCTCTCTCTCTCTCCTTCTCCCCTACTTGTGCTCTATCTCTCTTAAAACAACAACAACAACAACAATAAAAAGCCACATTCATACCACACTACTAGTTCACTTAATATAATTAAAACAATTTCACAGTGTGGTTGTGGTATTAAATGGAATAAGCAATTGCAAATTACCTCCATATAATGTATGCAACATACTGGTGCTCAGTAAGTGTAAATTTGAATCTGTTTTTTAGTACTCGTTCAATAGTACAAGATTTCTTTAATCTGAAAATGATAAAGTCTCCAGATTCTTTCAATCTCACCTTCACTAGTAAAGATTCTTGCATGGAGCATATGAGTATATTTCCAAGTCTCTGTATTTGATCTGTTCCAGGTACCAATACTCTGATTTAACATAAATGTATCTAATTAAAAGTATGTCTTCATTTCTGATGTCATAAATAACATTCATACACAGAGTTGGGGGTCTTTGTATAAAAAAAGATATAAAAATACAATTCAATTAATGTATGGAAGACTTGGATTTTAATTAATGAAGATGAATCCCTTCATGAGATTCTTAGAAATGAACTGGGTGAAATATATACCCTGAAAGCTGACTTTACAAACTTTATTATTCTGTACAATTGCTTAAAAACAAAAAAAGAAGCCATTCTGTTTAGAATTATCAAAAAGTATGTGAAGTAATTTTGCCCAAAAAAATATTTTGTGGCAATTTAAAAGGCATTCAACAGATACTTCAGATGATAAAAAATGCATAGGTTTCTATTTTCTAGATTACTATGATAAATAATAAAAATAATACATCAACCTTCATTTTTATCACAGAAATAGTGTTTTGCTATGAAAACCTATGATTTCATCTATGAAATTACATTGCTGGTTTAACATGGTTAACTATTGCTTTTATAAAGACTGTTTATTCACTTTCAGATGTATGTGAATCGCATATTTTTCTTCTGTCTCTAGTTTCCTGATATTGGATCTTTTGAAATGCTTATTAACAATCTTTCCATTGTATGGCAGGCAGTCAAAACAAATCACAACCATTCCTGTGCAAGAATAAGTATGAGCTCTCGGCTAAAATAAAGATTGTTTGTACTTTGCTATTATTTGTGTTGGTGAGTATTTTAAATACTAGCTAGCAAGTATTAAATATTCATGAGTCATCTACAGTAGTGAAGAGAATTTTTTTTTTCTAACACATGTCAGGAAAATCATACTTAATAGCAGATTATCTAAGGAATTTTGTGAAACTCCATATACCATGAGTATTGCTGCCATATTAATGATATGCTATAGGAAATTCAGAAACTTGAAAAATTATTGAAATTAACATTGAACTCAGGCTATAAGAAATAGTATAAGGAACAGAACTCAGACTGTAAAGGAATGATATAAACCTGCTGACTAAATATTTCATTAAGGACTGTTCTCAATTTTGTTTTAGTTTCATTGGGTGAATTGATTCCAATTTATTCAATTTAATTTCACATTTCAACTATTTCATTTTTCATACATGGAGGAATTCATCCTGATTCATTGTATTATTGATGATAGTCTTTAAAAGATGCTACTGGCCTGCCAGTGATGACCAAGAACAGATGAATTCCACCCTCTTTAGGCTAAGACCTTTTGAAAACAAAAACAAAAACAAAAAGAATCACTGGGCTATTTTTAGGGCTGGGGGGTGAGAATCAACAGGAGTTTAACAATCAGGAATCAACCTAACATCCCTGGGTCTGGGAGTCAATCCGTTTGGAGTGAGGACAAGATACTGGAAAGTTAATTAAAGAATAGCTGTTGTACTAAGTGCTTATTATAGTCCTCAAAGGGACACGTTATTCTGCCCAAAAAGGAATAATAATCTGGTGGCTGCATTGTCTCTTTGGAATCCAGAATCTTTTTAGACTGAAAGATTACTCAGGAATCCAAGATTTGTCATGTTAAGAAGGGAAATCATTTGGAAAAACAAAGAGGGCCAGTTAGTGTGGGCTAGCAGTGAACTAAAGTACAAAAGCACCTTGGAGTAGAAGTGCCCTGGGCTATAGGGGATAAAGAACACATTCACAGACTACAAAAGCAATTGCTACTCTGGCCAATTGATCTTGTGGAAGCAAAAGACACTTCGAAATTCTAAATGCAAAATACAGCTCTCCTACAGAATACTCATATGGGGAAGTGGGTTTCTCTGTGAAATGAAATTCATGCTAACTGCTACAGATCTCCTGGTACTGCCACACATATTCTTGGACATTTTGTCCTGATGACTGGTCTTGTGAGGTTTCCATTTGTCTAATAAAGCCCAATCTTTACACAATACCTCCTCAAGTTATGGTGTTTATTTGGATTACTATTAAGATCAGTGATGGGGTGCCTGGGTGACTCAGCCTGTTAAGTGTCCGACTCTTGATTTTGGCTCAGGTGATGATCTCAACAGTTGGTGAGATCTATCCCTGCCTTGGGCTCCACGCTGTCAGCATCTCTAAGTGTCTGCCTGATGCACATAACTTTATGAACAAAATTAACAAGGCAGTTTTTTATTCAAACCACCAAGAAGCATAGATTTACCTTTTGTATTAGTTTGAGTCCTCCAGAAAAACAAATAGGATACACACACACATACACACACACACACACACACACACACACACACACACACACCCCTACCCGTCAGAATGGAGCCAGCTTGGAATTCTCTCTCCCTTTCTGTATTCCCCTCCCTTTCTCTCTCAAAATAAATAAATAAACATTAAAAAAAAAAAAAAAAAAGAGATCAGTGGCAGCACTGAAAGGGCAGTTTTTTTGTTTTTTTGTTTTTTTTTCTTGAAGGCCCTAGCTAGGAAGGAGTAGAATTGGTCTCTTCATGGTAATCACTACCATTTGGAATTTTTAAAGATTCTATTTGATGTGATTTGGTTTCTCATTCTAAATTACTATTCATTTTGTGCCTATTTTTACTTTTAATCCCATCTTTTTTATTTTCCTGCAAAGTGTCCCTCAAAATTGTCAAAGCCTTAGAACTCACAAAATCTATCTGTCATTGTGTTAGGAGATAGGAATATAGGAGTTAAAAGGTATAATGGTTAATTTTATGTGTCAACTTGAGTGGGCCCAGATACTTGGTTAAAACTTTTCATGACTGTGTCCGTGAGGGTATTTCTGAGTGAGAGTAACATCTGAATTCGTAAACTGAGTAAACCAGTTTGCCTTCTCCAATGTCACTAGATCTCATCCAATCTGTGAAGGCCTGGATAGGACAAAAGGCTGAGTAAGGGTTAATTTGCTCTCTCTGCTGTCTTTGACCTGGGACCCTGGTCTTGCCCTCAGACTCAGATTTAGACTGGAAATATACCATCAGTTTGCCTTGGTCATTGACTGCAGATCTTGAGATGACTCATCCTCACTATATGTGTACATGTATGTGTGTGTGTGTGTGTGTGTGTGTGTGTGTGTGCATGTGTGTCCTATTTATTTTGTTTTTCTGAAGGACTCAGACGAATGCAAAAGGTAAATCTATGCTTCTTAGTGGTTTGAATAAAAAGCTGCCTTATTAATTTTGTTCATAAAGTTATGTGCATCAGGCAGACACTTAGAGATGCACACTTCTCTAGCTCAAAGAGTAGACTAAATTTACAGTAATAGGTTTTTTTCATGTAAATTTGTCTTGATGTGCAGCTTTGTGTCCCCCTAAAATTTGTATGCTGAAGTCCTATCTCCCAGTATCTCAGAATGTGACTGTACTGAAGGTAGGACCTTAAAAGGTACTTACACTAGATTGAGGTTGTTTGGGATGGTCTCTAACCCAGTATGAGGTATTTGCACACATATCGTGACAGAGGGATGACCATGTGAAGACATAGGGAGAAGATGGCCACCTATAAGACAAGGAGAGAGGTCTCAGAGGAAGCTAATCCTGCCAACACCTTGATCTCAGATTTATAGCCTCCAGAACCGTGACAAAATAAATTTATATTATTTAAGCCACCTACTCTGTGGTCCTTTGTTATGGCAGCCTTAGCAAACCAATATAGTGACTTAGTCAACACTGAAATGTAGTCATCATGTATGATTTTTTTGACTCATATCTGTATCCTTGATGGCATAAAGCTTCATGCTTATCTTTGTCAAATATTAACTAACATGTTTATTTTCAATAAAATAAATGTAAACAGCATGGAATAATGATTTGATGTTTTATATAAAATAATTTTTATGTATCTTTTAGATTTATCTACAATGTTCATTCCACTTTTCACAAATTGGTCATTCGTATATAAAAATGCTTTATAAAATTTTGTGGATTGATATCTAAAATTATACATCAGATATGCCTTGATTAAAATGACTTTGAATGATTCAGTTTCTTGACATGAAAGATATTTTCCCTTAGTATTGTTTTTTTTTTTAATTTTAAGAGTGTCATGAGACATATCTCTAAAATATTCATCAGAGAAATCTAATAGCTTTAAATGGGATTTAAAGTAATCTTTCACAAAAGAGGCATTAAAATTTCAGAAAAGAGGTTTAGTATTGGGAAAAAATATAAAAATGGCATTCCCTCAGTGATCTTTATAAGACTAGTTAGTGGTGAAGTGAAATGAAATGTTCAGTTATTCAGCTGGTTTTATGGTCTCTATCACCACTGGATAAAGGCATTTTATAGACCTATTGGGCTTAATGCAGAGTATGTAAGAAAATAATAGAATATCTTGCAAAAGAGCTCAGAAGTGTTTTACAATAAAAGCCATTTTATAACATGAGTGCATCAAATTATTTGCTGAATTACATAGTGATCAAACTGTGATTTTAATATTATATCATTTTGAATCTGGATTCTTAAATATTGAAAATATTTTATTATATTTGCTTAAATATATTTGTTAATTTGATTTATTTTACAGGTTGTTCTATGCCTAGGAATTGGTCAAAATTATTATTGAAACTCCTCTGCAGTTTGTACTCTGCTACTTTGATCTTCAATGTTGACCCCCTCCTTTTTTTAACAAGTCAAAAAAGATTTTCATTGCTAAAATGAAGTTGATTATCCAGTAAGCACATGTTTATGGAAACACAATCACAACTGTTCACAAAGCTCCAAGATAATCTGAGAGGAATACAGTGCGACATATAATATGGTTGCTTCAAACATGTCATGGCATACAGATGGGGTCAAAAGTCAACATTTCTCAGTGACATCATCAATTAAGTAGCCATGCTTACCCTGGACTTCTGAATGAAGTGAAGAGGATGGATTAATGATAATGTCCTAAGTAATGCATTGAAGTACTATATTACATGTACATAACACATTCCAGAATTTTACATGTAAAATTATATTAACACTGATCTGTCCTGTGTACTTATGAAAAGTAATGAGGATTGGGGCGCCTGGGTGGCTCAGTCAGTTGAGCCTCCAACTTCAGCTCAGGTCATGATCTTACAGTTTGTGGGTTCGAGCCTTGCATTGGGTTCTGTGCTGACAGCTCAGAGCCTGGAGCCTGCTTCGGATTCTGTGGCTTTCTCTCCCTGCCCCTTCCCTGCTCACACTCTGTCTCTCTCTCTCAAAAATAAATAAACATTAAAAAAAATTAAAAAAAAAAAGAAAAGTAATGAGGATAAAAAGTACACAAGAATGCAATGTTGATCTATGCTTCAGACTTTTTTTGGTTTAAAAATAAAAATAAAAATTTCCACTCTAATTTTTACAGAAACAATGTGATAAGAATCGCACATTCCTGGTTTAATCACAAAATATGCTTTTTTAAAAAAAACAACTTTTTTTAATGTGTATTTATTTTCTAGAGAGCAGGAGACAGAGTGCAAGCGGGGGGAAGGCCGAGAGAGAGGGAGACACAGAATCCAAAGCAGGCTCCAGGATCTGAGCTGTCAGCACAGAGCCTGGATGCAGGGCCAAACCCATGGACCCGAGATCATGAACTGAGCCGAAGTCGGAAGCTCAGCTGACTGAGCCACCCATGCGCCCTCAAAAAATACATTTTTCTAAAAATACTATATCAAATATTATTTTATATATCTATATAAACAGTAATGCTTTCATATATAATACATAAACATATATATAGTATGTATTTGCAAGTCTGTACATATGCACAGATATGTATATATATGTGTGTTTTATGTGTGTATGTATGCATATATATACATATACTGATCCATATACTACCAAGCAGGCTATTCTAGAGGTCGTGGAACAGAAAGAATCACAGATAAATAATTCCAATTTAAATTGCATGGTTTATTGAATCTATCTAAAGCAGAGCAATAATCAAAGAGAAAGAAGGAAATGGATAGGTTAAAATTCTAAGGTAGGGTTCAAGCAGGATGGAAGAACCACATTGCCTGAATTCCATATTGTACAGCATCCACGTGTCTTGTCCTTTATCTGCTGCATCAGCTTTCTCCACTAATAGTGTGATTTTTGAGGATCAGAGTTCACCATGGGTGAGTGGCCTTAGTGGCTGAAGATGTATAAACTCAAGTCACACTTGTTCAATAGAAAAGATGCAGAGGCAAGCAAATCTGGCTACAATAGTAATCTGCAGATAGCCTAATGACAGCATTGAAGCTGTTGCTGTGCTTTGGGCAGAAGACATATGGGCCAGAATGAGTGTCACCATTGGGTGGTTAATTTAGGGATGTCACAGCTCTCAAGATGGAAGTGATATGAAATGTCCCCTATGAATATTTAATATTTATTTGGTACTGCCATCCCTTCCTACATATAATTGATATTAATTAATTACTTGGTCTACACCTCAGTTCTTCTTACATATGTTCTTTTTATTCAATCTCTATTATAATTTGGAGATAATTTTCTGTATCAGTACTTAACACAGCTTATAAGATTCACCTGTGACTTACAAGCTATTTGCTGTCTATACTTTCATTTTTTTCTCTTTATTTGTTCCTCATGTTCACTTCTCTTGTTCCCTATAGTAGAATTGGATATTATTAAATCTTTCAGCAAGTACACATTACTGTATGACACAGCAATTGACAAAGAGATACAGAGCAGTGCTTTAAAGATATTGTTTTCCTCTGTGTCTCAACCCCTTGCTTTAGTAATGGAAGCTGGGGAAAACACCTTTACAGCCCTCATAGAGAATCTCCGCCCTAAAATGACCTACCTTCATAATATAAAGTATTTAAAGTTAAGTATTTTATTATTTGAACTTTGCTAGTTTAGTCTAAAGCAACCACTTATAGATTGAAAATATTTATAAAGCATCTTGAAGTGCTTTTAAAAACACTTCAGTGACACACACACACAAAATGGGATGGTTTTACTACCAGCAGTTATTTGTGGATGTTTGCTTCTCTGACTATCAAAAGATGGAAATGATAACTGACATTTTTGTCTCAGTAAAAACAAAACAAAACAAAACCAAAAAAAAAAAAAACAAAACAAAACTATGATGCCCAAAACAAATGTTTACAAATTAGGGGTGTAACTAGTAAAGGCATTTAAAAAAATACATTGCATGGGGCGCATGGGTGGCTCAGCTGGTTAAGCATCTGACTTCAGCTCAGGTCACGATCTCATGGTTCATGGGTTTGAGCTCTGCCTTGGGCTCTGTGCTGACAGCTAGGAGTCTGGAGCCTGCATCAGATTCTGTCTCCATCTCTCTGCCCCTCCCCTGCTTATGCTCTCTCTCTCTCTCTCTCTCTCAAATATAAAAAATAAAACTAAAAAAAATTTTAAACTTGCATTGCCACTCCACAGGAATGTTCATGAGCTTACACTGAGTACATTTAAATTAGGAGTTTAGCTCTCTATACAATATAAAAAATTAGAGACATACTTGGCCATCCTTTGTCCCAACTTAAATTTTAATCATAGCGAGCTTCATTATTGGATACTATATACAATAATACAGACTTTATTTATTTATGTGAGACATAATTTATAATGGTTTCAGTGCATTTACTACAAGAAGCTGAACTTCCTTGTGTATATCACAGATATTATAGGTCAGACCCAAAAACAGTGGTAATAGCTCTAACTTTTGCATAAATGTCACCTGCCATATAACTTAGTGCTTTTGCATTATTTCTGTTTTTTAACGTAATCCACATATTCATTTGCAAAGTATACCTTATTTTACCATGTAGTTCACCATGATTTTACCAGTAGTTCACCATGACTCAGAAAGTTAAATACCTGGTCACAAAACCAGTAAGTAACTTGTGTAGTAAAAAAGTGCGTATTTTGCTGATTTTAAAGTCCTTGTATTCCCCTCATAATGTTACCTTTGTCAGAATGCCTGTAGAGTTTGGGTTCTTTTACCCTTGTGCTCCATTTGTGTCACTATTTCTGCAGCTTATCCATGTAGTGCTCTATGATCATGGCAAAAGTATCTCTTCACCTTTCCTGTGCTTTTACTGTGGATTTTATTTTACATGTTTAGTATAGACATTTCTGATGGCCTTCAAAAGCAGAAACAGTAATACATTGGATCTCCGTGTACTCACCATCCACATAAATAGTTATCAACTCACGTATATACCTTTTTCAGCTGGCTTCTCCCTTCCCCCACCATTTTATCCACCATTATTAGAGGCTGTACAAATAGAAGAGAAGAAATCTTTAATAAGAACAACCACAGATATTTTCTCACACCTGGGAAAGTAATAATTATTATTAACTTCACTAAATAAGCAATCAGTCTTCAAATTTCTGTAATTGCCTTGTGATTTTCAGTTATTGTCTTCTCCCTCCCCCCCCTTTTTCTCTTCAAACAAGGATCACTTGTTTTTGTTTAATATATTTCACTGTATCAGTTATTACTGTTGTTTAACAATCCACTGCGAAACCCAGTGACTGCATTTTTTATTGATTTTAGCTTGAAGCACTCTTATGTTTTTGTTTGTTTTTTTTTCTTAATTATTTTTGAGAGACAGAGAAAGAGAGAGAGAGTGAGCAGGGGAGGGCAGAGAGAGAGGGAGACAGAAGACTGGAAGCAGGTTCTGTGCTGACAGCAGAGAGCCTGATATGGGGCTCAAACTCACAAACCCTGAGATCATAACCTGAACCGAAACCAAGAGTGGTACACTTAACCAACTGACCCATCCAGGCTCCCCTAAGCACTGTTCTTAAATGGGCTGAAGGTTAGCTTATCTAGGCTGGGCTCAGATACTCTGGCCCCGTTCCACTGCACACTCTCTTACCCTCCTCTAGTAACCTGTGACATAGGTTAGGAGGTTCTTACTTTCTGCATAAACTCTACTGATACAGTTTTTTTTTCCAAATATGCCACTTCTAATCTTTACACTTTTAAAATACATCATGCCTTTTAAGGGATTGTATATTCCAAATGGAAATTATCAGCAAAACATAGATATGACTGGTCATATCCAATTAGCTCTAACAATAGATTTCTTACCTGGGTGGCATCATCTTGACAAATTATTTGTCACAGGGTTGAGGCTTTCAGACTTTCATTCTCAAAACCTAAATTAGCAAGACAAAAATAATGAATTTCTTTCACTGGACAGGGTCACAAGAGCAAAAATCACAAAATACATGAATAAGAAACCAATTACAAGTGGAAGAGTACGCATGGTGGAGAAGATGGAAATCAGATCCAAGAAAGATGTTACTCACCTCTTTAATACAGATCTACTGCTTGACGTGGACCTATAGAGCCCTGAGGACAAGGATTCCTCTCCCCTGAATAGGGTTAAGAATAAATAGTGCTAATAGTTGCCTCCCTAATGTTCCTTTTTTGTGTGTGTGTGTATGTACTTTGAGTGTTGATAGACTCTGATGATGCAGGACATAAATATTTTATTCATCAAGCCACAGAAGTTATTAGCAAATTGGGTGTGATGCAATTTATAATAAGAAATATATATATATGTGTGTGTATATATATATATATATATATATATATATATATATATATAATCTTCCTCCCCTTTTCTGGCCCTGAACTCCTAGAACCATTGGAATTTCCTAAATGAGGAGAGTGATAAATGTGTCTTTTGTTATGTTAATGAGGTGACTTTGGAAACCAACTGGATAATCTATAGATGGGGCTGGTTGCCAGGGGACCCAACCTTGTGATTGGAGGGTTGGAACTTTCAGTAACCCCCATGACTTTGGGGAGAAGAGAGGTTCTGGAGGTTAAATCAATTGTCAATGGCCAATTTGGTAATCAATCATGACTATGTAATAACAACTCCATAGAAAGGCAAAAGATGGTGTTTGGAGAGTTTCTGCTTTAGTAAACGTGGAGTGGTACCCTTTCTAAGCTCTATGCCCTTTTCCTATACCTCACCCTATGTCATCTAGCTGTCTCTGAGTTATATCTTTTTATAATAAACTGGAAATCTAGGAAGTAAAAAGCTTCTTTGAGTTCTGTGAGCAGCTCTAGCAAATTAATCAAACCCAAGTAAGAAACGTGGGAACCTCTGGTTTAGTCAGTAGGTCAGAAGCACAGGTAACAACTTAGACTTTCTATTGAGGTCTAAAGTGAGGGTCACTCTTGTGGGACTGAGTTTAAACTGTGGGAGCTGAAGCTATCTCTGGGTAGATCCCCTGGTGTCACAATTGAGTTGAAATGTAGGACAGCAAGCTGGTGTTAGAGAATTACCTAATGTGTGAGGTAGAACCTATATAATGGAATCAACAACTAGACTTAGTGATCAAAAGTGGGATCAGAGTCAGAATCTCACTTGGAATCATTCTTCCTTTTTAAAATAATGTTCTTGGGCTCCTGGGTGACCCAGTCGGTTGAGTGCCTGACTCTTGATTTTGGCTCTGGTCATGATCCCAGGGAGGAGCCCTATCTCAGTGCAGAGCCTGCCAGAGATTCTCTCTCTCTGCCCCTACCCGGCTCTCTCTCTCTCTCAAAATAAATAAAAATAAAATAAAATAAAATAATAAAAAAGTAGTTCTGTTTATTCAGTTCTGATCCATCATAGATAAAATTATATTTTAACAATTGCAGACAGTGTTATTTCCACATTCATGGGAAATACTTTATTTTTAGCCCTGCCACCATGAATTAATACAAATCTTATAAATCTTTAAGAATTCTTTTTTTTTAATGTTTATTTATGTAATTTGAGAGAGAGAAAGCAGGGAAGGGACAGAGGAAGAGAGGGAGAGAATACCAAGCAGGTTCTGTACTGACAGGGAAACTCCATCCCATGAACTGAGCCATCATGACTTGAGCCAAAATCAAGAGTTAGATGTTTAACCTACTGAGCCACTGAGGAGTTCCAAAAATCTTTAAGAATTCCTGAACACCAGAATCTGTGCCTGAAGAAAAAATTGGTTCAAGATCTGGGAAGAGATGGGCAGATGTCAAAGACTATGTTGACTTTTTTTTTTTTTTAACTGAAGTAAGGCATTTTTTCTGAAATTAATTTCTAAGGATTATTTTTATTTCAAGAACATTAAATAATCACAGTGTTTCTAAATTTTAAACTCCTTATTTATTTTAAGGTAAGTACAATATATTTAGGATTGTATTTGGGACTAGTTTACCTGTCTTCTTTTTTTGTTTTTTTTGAGGTGAAATTTATATGACATAAAATTCTTGCCTCTGAATAGGGCAAGAAAAAATAGTTTATATAAATTACTTATAATTAATATTATAAAGGGGCATTTCATACATTCATAATGTAGTACGACCACTACCTCTAATTCCAAAACATTCTCATTACTCAAAAAAAAAAAAACCTGTCCTTTAAGCAGTCATTCTACTTCCTAATATCTAAAGGTATTCAAGGGCTTTTCCTTTGGTATGTATGTTCTTTCGTTTATTTTGTAGGTATACTCTCGCTAGATGATTTTATTTTAAATATTATCCCTGCATGGCACAAGAAATACATTTTAAATCTCAGATTTGTGTTTTGATTTAACATTTAGATTTCATAAAACTTGTCCAGATATTATGCATGCTCAAGAATGCACAAAAAGAATATATTTAATTTCGCGCATTACATTTTCCAATTGATATTCTTTATATTAAGATATTTAGCTTTAAAATTCTTTTTATTTTTTTATTTTTTTTATTAATTTTTTTTTAACGTTTATTTATTTTTGAGACAGAGAGAGAGCATGAACAGGGGAGGGTCAGAGAGAGGGAGACACAGAATCTGAAACAGGCTCCAGGTTCTGAGCTGTCAGCACAGAGCCCGACGCGGGGCTCGAACCCACGGACCACAAGATCATGACCTGAGCTGAAGTCGGCCACTTAACCGACTGAGCCACCCAGGCGCCCCAGCTTTAAAATTCTTAAGTATAGTTTTAAGACTTTTGTAGTAAATGTCGTATTTTAGATCCTCAGTAAATATTGGGTGAGTGTATATTCATTTCGAGGTCAACTGAGGAAAAGACATACTGTCTGCTGTTATGTTTGTTTTATCTGAGAAAAATAACTTCAGTTATGTAATGAGAGAATGGTAATATTAGAGCAAATATTGCCAGTGAAAGACACGTTGAATATTCCTTCTGAAAGTGCAGAAACTGGTAAAAGCAGTCAGGCTGCTGCTGACAGTTTAGCCAAGGGTGATAATCCCTATTTCATCAGCTACATTTAAACAACTGGGTTTCATATTTCCTCCAAAGCACTTTGCACATGTCACAGCACAAATTAGTGAAGTCTAAATTTCAGCTTAAGGCTCCGTGTGTCATTTAATAGCATACATTTGCTAACTGTAGCCAAAAAGCAGCCTTCCATCAGGGACTCTGAAACTCCTCATTTACATAAGAATGGGAAGTTAATTGTGTTACAGATATTCTGGTCTCCCCAAGGAGTTCATTAAGCATGCTGAACATGCTGAGATTATAACTTAACTGTCACTTCTGAGAAATTGGGAAAATTCAACTTCAGATACAACACCGTTGGCAATAACAAGCATAATTTAATGTATATATCGCTCTGAATCAGAGATGGGCTTCCATTGAAATTTATAATATCTATGATTTCTGTATTCATGACTAAAATAGTACAAAATATCTGGGAATTAAGTGTTCTAGAGACCTTTCTACCACCTCATTCTTGTTCCTAAAAATATGGGTACCTTATTACCCAATGGTTGCAGTTACTTAAAACATTTTGTGGCATTATGGGGTCAACTGAAATGCCTCATTTGCATTAATGACACTTGTAAGAGTAAATATGAAGCAAAAATGGAGAAGGTTAAAAAGGAACATAATTTGCCATTAATTTTAAGCACAATTGATATATAGGTGTATATATCTATGCATATATGTATATATATGTGCATATGCAGATACATATATTGTGTTAATACTAATGATTTGGAGGGAAATTTAATTTTATAAACATGGTTCAAATAAGCATAAAGACATGATACCTTGGTACTATTCCATACTATGACAAAATGTCTTCACTAGGACACTGGGAACCTTTTTGGATGATCCAGTCATAGAGGAAAAATGTCCCTCCCTTTATCAGGTGCTTTACCCATTTAGGAATAGAGCATAGGGAAACAGCATTCATCTTCCAGAAACAAATGTTTTAGTGTTAAACAAATGTCAGTCAAACATGACTTATAGAACTATACTGCCAAGAAAAAAAATTCAAGACTTTTTTGCTTTCTGTTTTACCTAATTTTTTTCCTCTTCATACAACCAACCAGTCTTTCTATTTAATGTGTTCATAACAGGAAAGTAATGGTGAGGGATATTCAGTGTCAGAACAAGCTAGTATTTTACTATTTCTATATGTGTCCTTGACTAAGCTATTAATGCCACTTTGACTCCATTTATTTGCTGCATTCACAAATGTCACAATGTCACTTCTCAATACAGTATTCGCTGTTTGTTTCATGCTTTTTTTTTTTTTTAGCATTTATCACTTTCTGAAATGTTCATGTTTGCTTGATAACTTATTTTCACCCTAAAAAATAAGAGTGAATTCCATGAAAGCAAAGATTATATGTTTTTCTTCTTTGAATTAAAAAAAAAAATTACATTTATTTATTTTTTGAGAGACATAGATCACAAGTTGAAGAGGGGCAGAGAGAAGGAGACACAGAATCCGAAGCAGGCTCCAGGCTCCAAGCTGTCAGCACAAAGCCTGATGCGGAGCTTGAACTCACAAACCGTGAGATCATGACCTGAGCCCAAGTCAGACGCCCAACTGCCTGAGCCACCCAGGCGCCCCTTTCTTTGAATTTTTTTTAAGTAGGTTTCACACCCAGTGCCGGGCTTGAAGTCACAACCCTGAGATTTAGAGTCACATGTTCTACTGATGGAGAGAGTCAGGTGCCCCGGGATTGCATCTATTTTATTCAGCACCATACCTTTACTGCTGAGGATAGTGTCTAATACATTCAAGGTACAAAGTATGGCTATTTGTTGAGCCTCTGGTGTGGGAGATGGCAATGAACAAAATGAACTCTCTGCTTTCATGAAGATTATATTCTATGGGGGAGATGAGGGGTTGGAAAGACAGATAAAAATCAAGTGGTAATGACCACAGAAGAATATTAAAGCAAGATGGGAGAATAGAGAGTAATGGGGGAAGAGAAACTAAGTGGAGGTGGGCAGAAAATACTGACTGAAAGGTCTATGTTGTAATAGAAGATGCTTGTTATATTCCTCAATATTGTTTTCTCTGCCAATGTACATACTTGACATAAATTTATAAACTCAGAGTTTGCAAGCAGGATTCAGTTAGTGTTTCTTGAATATGAATGACATTTCCACTGTTACTATATAAAGTAAGCAAATCAGTCATTATACTTGTCTAGTAATCCTCTAAAAAACTAATTTTTTTTTAACCAGTTCCATAACTTAGAGTGAGTGCATTTGAAAGGTACATTTCACATCCTTCTCTGAACTTACTTATGACGTGGTTCTTTTGCAGCTATTACTGAAATCTACATCTGGAAAAGCTAAAACAGAGAATATATTTGGGCTTCTCTTCTGGTTTACTTCTAGAATGTGCAAATGTGAATATCAAAAGAGGAGAGATAGCTTGTGTAAAATTCTTATCTGTAAAACTGCCCCTTTCTCAGTCCCAAAGCAAATCAAATCAATTAGTTAATGAAAACTAAAATTTTCCATAAGTTGGCAAAAAGGTTAAAAATCGGTTAGGTTGCTCTTGCCTGGCTAAAAGCTTTAATTTATAGCATCCTTTTCCTGTATTCTAATGCTGCATCTTCCTTTTAAATACTTTTTCTTAATGTGGAGAGCATTCACTCCTTTTAAAATTTTATGTACCCTATCATATCTGCCATGATTAACTGATTTATAAGTGAACTCCTTCCAAGACCTTCCCTTCAAGTGGTTGTGTCCTAATCTGAACCGTGAAAGTCCACTTTTTGTCTCCTTTGCTGTGCGTCATGAACTTCTCAGAATGTACTTCTCTTACCCTCCAGAAAGACAGCAGATCTCTTGGGATGGCTATCAATTCGTGTGTGTACTCCTCAAGAATGGTTCCCTGATGTTCTTTGTCCAGAGAACTTTGAGTAAACCTCCAGTCCCACTTAATAAAGGTGGTGTCGGTGCGAAAAGCGTTGTGTCTCCACTCTTGGCCCCGTTGCAATAAAGATTTAAGAAACCGGCGTCCATAGTGAAAGCAGAAGACAGGTTTATTAAAGAAACAGTACACTCTCTAGGGGAGAGTAGGCCGTGTCCCAGATGGAGCTGGCACCTAGGTTGTTTGTGGACTGCATATTTATTGGGTCTTTCTGGGCTGGCAGGAGCTGTGACATACAGTGAGGTGGTCTCTAATGGAGGCTGTTTCTAGTCATTGGGGGACTCCTCCCACAGTTTGGAAGAGGGAGTTTTTGGTCCCACAAGGTGTTTGCCAAACTGTCAGGACAGCCTTTCTCCATTGAGTCTTAGGGATTATTCTGGGCAGAGATGGAAGAGGAGATTCCTTGCTCTTTTGGTCTATTAGCGTCATCGTCTAGGAAGCCACAAGGTCAGGATGTTGTGTCCCCAGGCTTCTAATGTGTAACCTACTTATCACCATCCTTATCTCCAGGTCATGTCTCTGTCATTCCCTCCTCAAGGACTTGGGACTCTGACTTGTGCATTCTATCCACTGCTCCTATCTAGTTTCTACCTACGGTGGCGTCTCCCTAAATAATACTAATACTAATACTATATTAATGGATACAGATACACATCGGATTTGATTACTGAAACAGTTCATTTTGAAGTGGCATATTTTCACTATTTTCTTTCTAATCTTATTTCCTATTCCCAACCTCACTCACTGCCCCAACTTGGGGTCCCTATTACAAATTTATGGGACACTCCTCCTTACCTTCACACACATGCACACACACACACACACACACACACATTGTGATATTTTAAGTATACTTTTCTAAAATTATATGAATGTTATCAAAATTTCAATGTATTTTGCAACTGATTTTTACTAAACATTTTATTTTGCGTAGTATCCATGTGGTTAATTATAGAAGTATTTTCCTTTAATTCCTATATGGTGCATACTATGTCTACACCACATTTATCCATCCATTACTAACAACATTGTCATTATTTCCATATTTTAAGTCTATAACCAATGGCACAATGTGTATTCTTGTATATATTCTGCATATCAGTGTAAAAACTTCTGGATTAGCATGCATGGATTGTTGGGGTATGCATTTCCCCCTTAACTGAAATTGCCACAGTTCTCTGTTATAAATGAATGATTTACATGAACACCTGCAGTATGATTTTTTTTTCACAGCCTTACTGTCTCTAGATTCTAATTTGACTTATTTTTTTCAAGTTTATTTGGGTAAATACAGGTAATTTATTGTTAGTTCCTCTGATCAATAGTGAGATTGAGCACCTCTTTATATTTATTGACCATTCACTTACATATTCTGCAAATGCGCTGTTTCTTTATCTATTTTTCTTCCAGATTATACACATTTTACTTTTAAATTTCTGAGAACTTACATATATTCTAGATATTAACTTACTAATATTTGCATTAGTTGTATGCTTACTAATACAAATTTTATCTATTTTACATGTCATGTAAAATGCAAATATCTCTTCTCAGTCTACCAGTTAATTTTGAAGTTTGTATGTATCTTATATACTATAAAAAGGAGTTACATTTTAATATAGTTATTTTTTAAATCTTTTCTGCAAGGCTAATGTTTTTTGAGGTATTCAAGAAAATATTCCTTAGACTGAATGTGTACACTTCCCAATATCAAGCATTTTGTATTTATTTCTCTCATAAATTCGTCAGCTGCTCTCTCTAGTCGATATAAGAATATATCTTAATATTGTTTATAAATTTGCCTAACCCAATATTTGTATATTGTGCTGAGATGTTTCAGGTTTAGCACAGTATTTCATAATATCCTTCAGAAAGGACTCTTGGTATATATATTTCCATGTGCTCAACGTTCTCTTTGAGGAGCAGTGATACAATTTTGGGATATGAGATGGCCTGGATATGGAACTACAATATGGCATTTAATATACATTGAATCTGAGGCTCATGAAGCCTTTGCATCAGAATAAAAAGAAAAGATTTATAGATGAATATAAATGAAAGAAGAGAAAATAAAAATACAAAGGTTAAACTGAAGAGAAATTTCACAGGCTGCCATAAATTGGATTCATCCCGATTAAATTTTTTTTTTTTTTGTTCAAAAACTGACAATACCTTTCACCTACTTCACAGCCAGAGTGATTGTTTGTCAAAGGGTAAAAAAGAAGTGTTCTTGAATATTCTGCTTAGCCAAATAGAGTTAAATATATTTCATAGGTAGTTTGTTGGAAATTCAGCTTAATCAAGAGATTTTGGCAAAGTTCCTCTTTGTTGCCTTCTCATTGTCTCTAATTGCTCTTCCAATTACTAGGATGAGAAAATACAAACATCTGCCTGATAAAACAACAACAACAGCAACAACAAAAAAAACCTGTAAAACAAAATGTATTCCCACGTAACAGATGCTCATGAAAACCAGCAAAACAAGGAATGGGGTAGAATCATTAATCTCTTTAAAAACATTTGTCTGATTTTCTTTTGACTGAGACTGATTTCTTTAGGACTCTGATTCATGGAATTGTGCTTATTCTCATGGGTGATTATATATTATTTTGGTTATTATTGTGATTACTGTTGTGTGAAATGAATTTGGCAGTCCCAACATAGTGTTAATTTCCATTGTTCTCACACAGTGTGACACATTGGAATCAATGGTGGTAGAACAACTGAAATTGGATAGAAAAGTCACAGTAGATTTATGTTCCCTGGACACTCGTTTCCTATTTTACTGCCAGAAGAAAACTGAAGTGGTTTGTTGACTTCCCTGATAAATCACAGAAAAACATGGTAAACAGGCTGATGATTTGAATTCCTTAATATTTGCCTCCAAGAAAAAATATAAAGGCTTGCATATATACTGCTAGAGTAAGGAATGTATTATACAATTTCAAAAAAAATTCAAAGGACTTTAAAATAAATTTATCAGAGTTTATTTTGTAACATATATTGCGCTTTGCTTTCATATATCTAATAGAATATTATTTTTTCCTAAGAGAATATTCTTAATGACCTTGCATTTCCTCCATGAGGTATGTTTAAAATATTAATTGAAATTTGAAAATTTCCAAGTTTAGATGGTGTTTTTCATTAAATTTCTATTATTTGAGGTTTTCAAATTACATATGTAAAAACAGACCCATTAGAATTGTCTAGATAACCAAAAAAATGTTAGACATTAGCTCAAAATAACCTATCCATCTCCCACTACCAACATTAGAAAAGTTACATATTTGTCATTTAATTGATGGTTTTATTTTGTCTCTGTCTTGCCAAACAACTAGTTGAATTTCTTCCCACATAATTCATTTTTTTAACATAACTGAGACAAATGATCAGGTGTTATGTTTAAGGGAGAGAATAAATAGCAAGGCAGTTAAGTAAACGAGGAAAAAAGCCTAAGATTAAACGTAAGTAATTGGTTTGGTGGAAGATAATGCTTTATTCCTAGGACTGCCTTATAATTGCCCATTGACAGTCTATGAAGTAAAATAACTGAATTTGCCCACTGTATTAGCAATTAAATTGTTTTTTAAAAAGACACACTGATAACGTATTGATGATAAATGTTCTCATGGCTACAAATGCATGATGGAGGTCTATAATTGCAACATGCGGTCTCTCTTAGTTGTGTCCCCTGCTCATGTTAACATTTCTAGTCCTTGTTCGCATTTGCTCCACAAGAGTCTCCACCTTTCAGCTCTGTGGAATGTCAATATTCAAATGCTTTATTCTTAAGAATATCTGCAAGACTACAGCTTAATTCAATAATACTTACACTTTTAAAGTTCTTTTAAAACAGGTATGTAGGAACTGACACCATATAAAAACAAAGCAAAATTAATCTCAATGATCTTTTTTTAAGTAACAAATCTCAATTTTGATAAAAAATTCTTATGACTATCAACCTCCGTGCAATCTTTGAAACAATATTAAGCATCTGTACTTCAGGCGCTAAGTATACAGAGTACAGCACAGAAACACATACCTGCCCCCAGCCTTGTGGAGCTTACATTTTAACAAGAGTTGGAGCTCAATAACACACAAGTAATTAAGATATGAGTGGCTGACAAGGTGAACTATTTTCTAGTTATCATCCCATAATCAACTAATGTGATGCTGAACAATTGTTCCAATGAAATGGTTCTCAGTCTTCTTATCTGTAAAATAAACCTGCTACAATTTCCAAGGATACTAAAAATTAGTAAAAATATTTAAGTCAATGTGAAACGAAATTAGGTACTGCCTGGGGCTGAAGCAGTACTTAATGATGGATTTTGATTGTGCTAAATGCCTCAGAATGTAATATAGGTGACTAAAGGTATGATGGAAGTCCCCCTCATAATCAATATGGCCTTTTGAATTTTTGCCTTATAATGGTGAATGACCTTTAAAGGAAACATTATCATATTGTGCATTTTCAGCTCAAAAAAGCCGAGTTGAATTCTGGGGATCTACTAGTTGATACTATCGCATACTTTGAACAATGAACTAATGAAAGCTCCATATGATTACGTGATGCTATTACTCCCCCACGATCCAAAAATATATGCGTGGACTGCTACTCTCCTAATAGGGCTTTTGACAATGTATAATTTGTTTGGGAACAATACAGTATTAACACATGATAGCTGAACCCATACAGGACACCCCAGTGAAGCCATACTCAATGGCACTTTTCAGCGTAGCCACTCTTCCTCCTACATCCCTATCTTTGTTAAGGTGGAGTTGTGATGCAAGCTTTCTGTTCTGTGTTCCCCAGTACTCAGTTTAGTTAATACTAAGGTCACCATTTACTAGTTACTGGGATATTACAGTCAGAAACTGATGTTTACAAAATTCCAATTCAGATTCCCAGCACAAGATTTGCATATTGTCTGTCATTCTACTCGGTTATTGCCCTAAATAGTACTTTATACCATCTTCTTTCATTCTGTTACTGCTGTTTTTATTTATTTCTTTGCCTCTGGGAATCTCACCTTTTTGACTGTTATCTTTCTTAATAAAACAGCATTATTATAGCCTTTTGATCATGGTGGTAGTTTGTGTCAGCCAAGGCAAGAGTGATCTGCTGCCGTTCACAGGAATCACGAAGATTTAGAAGAGGGTTATAAATTTTACTTCTATCTCCCTCCTGTTAGTGCTTATCAGTGAAACAATTCCAGAGCTGATGGAAATGAGACTGTAGAATGTGTATCCATAAAACTTGATCATCTTCTGCCCCACAAATGATACTGAGAAGAAATACTTTGCTATTGCTTCTAGGCAACAGGAAATAAAAGAATTGGGAATGGTACCTCCAATCTGTGGGGGATTATCAAGTGATCCTCTTACATATCACTGTGCCCATTCCAATTTGCTAGTTACCAATCCCTCTCTCCATAAATAAATATTAACTCTTTAAAACAGGTTAGTGTAAAATCAGAATCTGTTTAATATTAAAGATGCCTTCATAAACAGATATGTACAAATATGATGTAATTCAATTGCTAAGTATATTTAACGCAAATATTTTCCTACTTAGTTATTTCTCGTAACGCCAGTTTTCCAATTAAGTAAGATTTGCGTTTACCATCTGTTCACATTTTAGTAGGCCTGTTGGATAATTAAAAATGCATCCTAATCTGCAGTCTTCTAAATATCATGTTTTTATTATTGGCACTAGAAACAAAATCAATGAAAATATGAATCTAGTGGTTCTAGATTGGTCAAGATACTATTTATATAATCTCAGATTTTTCCTCAAAAATTGTGTGCAATTTTTAATCATCTACTTCTGAATCATACATTTTAAGCTTCACTCAAGTGCTTTGAATCACCTAAATTTTATTCATCACATCTGCACATTTCACCTGTAGCATGGTCATAAATAAGTGAAGAACATGAAATTCAACTCTGATTTTGTCTACTGCACCTTGATCTTATAACTAGGCATTTGTGGTACTACTCTCTAAAATAAATCTTGTACAACTCTTCATAGGATGCTGATACATTTCTTGGGCAATAGGAATACTGTGTATTGTTTCTCTATTCTCTGAATTCTTAACAAAATTATAGTGATAGTGTTAGAAATGAAGACTTAGTCATCTCCTAAGTCATCTCCTAGTCATCTCCATTAGCAGAGTCTCTTCTCTACAGACATTTTTCTTCTATAATACCAGCCTGTAGACTGGAAATACAAGGTTTAACTCTGAGTCTGCTCTATAGAGAAATATCATGTCTCAAAATTCCTAAGATGTTTTAAAAGTAAAATTTAAATTGTTTTTCTTTTTAAGTTTATTTATTTATTTTGAGAGAGAGAGAGAGAGAGTGTGTGTGTGTGTGTGTCTGTGTGTGTACCAGCAAGGCAGGGGCAGAGAAAGAGGGAGAGACAGAGTCCCAAACAGGCTCCTCACTGTCAGCTGGGACTCCATCCCACCAATAGTGAGATCATAACCTAGCTGAAATCAAGATTCGGATCTTAACTGACTGAGACATCCAGTTGTCCCTAAAATTCATATTGTAACATACAAAGTTTACATTCATTTTGCAGTTATGTGAAAAATGGAAATGATATAGATACATATATGTATATTTTTCATCCATCAGTTATGTTTTTAATGTTACTTTTTAAAATAAATACAGGGGGCTTTAAAGACCATTTAAAAATTGGAAATTCTTGAAGACTCTGAATAATATTAACAAACACATCTTTTTGTTCCTGTATTTATTTGAAACAGTTTCCAATATGGCAATTCCAAGTTTTATTGGTGATGTTAGTCCTCTGTGGGGTGGAGTAGATTGTATAGTGTTTAAAGAAATGGAATTTGGAATTAGACTAACAGGAGCTTAGATTAACAATTTAGTTACATGAAATCTTGAGCAATTTTCTTGTCAGATCTGAATGAGCCTCAGTTTCATCATCTGAGGGGAAAAACAACAACAACAACCAGGGAGTGACCTAATGAATGCATAATATTTAACAAAGTGTGTAAATAAATGAAACTTCACTTAGAGGAAGTTATTATTACTAAGGTTCAATATGTACCATATTAAGAGAACTTTGTGCTCAAACACTTAAAGAACTTAACTAAAAGCAGCACTGTTAATATCATAAAATTTCTAGGGAGAAACACATATCCTCTGCTCTCTGTGTTCTATAGAGGAGAGTTGACTTCAATTCTCTAGAAGAAAAAATCTGAGAGCAGCTCTAGTTTCCACCCAATGCCAAATCTCTCTAGTTCAGTCAGAACTGAACAGAAGGAAACACATGTGAATAAGTAGCTTAGGAACTTCTGAGTTCTCTTTGGAGATCTTTGGAGAAGCTGATCCTGGTTGCACGTATTCACCTCTGCCAGGAGGTAAGTGTTCTACCATCCTTTGGGTAGCATCTACAGTTGTCCTTCTTTACCTGCAACTATATGAGTAAATTCAATTCAGTGATGGAGGTCTGATGAAGCACACCTTCTCTTAAACCTAAGGTATGTTATTAATCAGGTTTATCAGGAAATATAGCATATTTAATCTTCATTTCTCAAGTTGTGTTTCTTAGTTCTCAACTGGTTTTAGCCTTGGAATGGGCAAAGCAGAGGTGTAATTATTTGTCACCCTCAAAAGAGCTCCAATAAATAATTTCCCAGCATCTATTTCTATAACCATTCTCCAAGAAACACTTTTCACTACTTTCACCAAATTATTGTTGAAAAAATATAAAACTTCTACCCAATTTAAAATTTTGAATAATCTTAACAGTGAGAGGACACTGGATACAGTAGAAATAGAATGAGGATGAAGTAGATGTTTTGCTTGGCAATGTTTTATTTTAGTCAATCTATCAATATTTTTTTAAATATATGTTTTAATTTTTAATGATGTTACGAAGTAATTACTGTTGAAGAGCATTACAAGAAATATATTTTAGTCTCCAGCATTCCTACTTATTGAAAAGGAAACATAGGATACTGAGGATAAATGAGAAAATTATTAAAACCAATGTGATACTCATTGAATCATCACAGATGATTTGTAATTATCACAAAATACATTTCCCAATAAATCAGAATAAATGAGTTCAATAGGTATGAAGAAAAATGCACTTCTATTTGCAAAGAAGGAATGATTATAGCCTACTAAGTCATTATTCATAATTGAAAATCAGTTAATTTGCAGAAATGAGTATTTAGTAAATTACTTGCTCATATGATCAGAACCTAAATTTTTTCACATAAGAAAAATATTTAAAACTTTCCTCATGTTTCTATTACATAAAATAATACTCATTATTCAAAACTTTTTCAGATAAGAAATACATATTGATATAAAATATATATCTAATGTGCCAGAATCTCACGTTTCTCTTCTCCTTTACTAACGGAAATCCAGGTTTGTTGGAAGAACGACTTGCCTGAATAAAAAGCTATATTTTCTAGTGTTTATTGCAAATAGGGATGGCTAGTTGGCTAAATTGTAGCTAAAGGAATAGAAGTAAAAGTTGCTGAGTTGTCCTTCTAGAAGTGTTCCTTAAAAAGGGGACTGTCCCCTTATGCAAACTTTTGCCCATGTCTCATTGTTCTTGCTTCCTGGACCATGAATATGTCTTGGGCTTCAGCAGTCATCCTGTAAACATCAGGATAAAGGCTGAAGATGCCTGGGTCCCCAGTGCCTCAGTCGAGTTATCAAAGCGGCTTTCAGTATTTTCTTGAAGACTTTTCCATTATATGAAAGTAAAATAAATACAAGACTTAAAATGTTTTCATTTTGTATCCTTCAACATACTACTGAAATCAATTCTTAATACAAAGGAATTCTATAACACCTTTAACCAAGTGTAGTTTGGGGAGAGATTGAGATACATAGAAACATTCTTAGTAAGTACATAAAAGCTTGGATTGAGAGTAACCTTTTTTCTGCTAGTGTTCCACAAGACAAACAAATATTTCTAATAAATTTTAACTTCATGAACAAGCGATGTCTTGCAATACGAGTAGAACCAGACACCGAATGACACATGATCACAATTGAGTCAATGATTCTTAAAATTCACTTTGATATACAAATGCTTTGGAATACAAGCATGTTTCTGGAAAGGATTATGCTCGCAAACCAAGGTTTTACTGTATATTGTTTTTCTATGTTACATAGAAAATCATCACAAAATTAGAGGCTTAAAACCACACCATTTACCATTTGTTATTTCTCTAACTCTACTAATTTATTATATCTATTAACTTTCCCAGTTTCTGTGCATCAGAAGTCTCAACACAGCTCAAGTGAGCACTCCTTTTTCAAGCTTTCATGGTTATTGGCACATTTCAGTTCCCAGACATTGCAGGACAAAAAAAAAAAAAAAAAAAAAAATAGCTTGCCATGTTGCTCTCTTTCCCTGGGCAGTTCAGCCCCTGGGCAGCTTTTTCTTCAAAACCAGCAGGAGAGTCTACCTAATGCATATATAGACAGATAATCACGCATATATAGACAGATAATCACGTATAACCAAATCATGGGGATGACATCCCATGCCCATCACCTTTGCCATATGTTACTTATACAGGTGAGTCATGTCTCACATCCACTCAAGTGGAGAGTATTTACAAGGAATAACACCCAGCAATTGGAGAACATGGGTTCCATATTAGAATTCTGCCTACCATTCCCAGTACACAAACATATTTTTGCAAAGGGATTCTGAGTTTCTACATCTTTTTCTGCATTGGTGTACTAGAGAAGATATTCTAGATGGCTCTTCAGAGAACCTCTTTCTAACACTTTGAAGAACTCCTTAAACATAGATCTTAGAATAAACCCATCACAAAATATATTCACTAGCTTCTTCAAGTCTAAACCAAGGTCAGATATAGCTTTCCAGGGATAAAATTTCATACTCAAGTAGAAAAAGCATCAGCCAACCCAAACTGCTCTTTATCAAAAGTTTCCAAACTTAATACCTAGAGTTCAAGATTTATTTAATCACAAACCCACATCATAGAAGTTGACAATGAAAAATATCTGGACAGAGACATCTCCCTAAATTTAACACTAAGAATATTATCTCTCCTTCTTTTTGTGTAAGATTGTTATTTGAGGTATATGTATCAGTGATAGTGGATAATAAATATGCCTGTTACATTTTTCCCATGTCTGTGAACATGCAGAACTCTGTTCTTTCTTTTTTATCCTGATATTTATCACACTTTGTTGTAATTACCAGTTTCCTCATTGACTTCCCCTTCTGGACTAAGAGCTGAGATACTGAGCTCTCCAAGGACATGGGTGTCCTTCAGTCAATGCTGGCATCTTAGCACTGACCCAAGTAGAGGCTTTACTCCCACTACCGTTACTTCACTGAAACTGAAAGAGTGATGCCTTCATTAAAAAAAAAAGTTATGCATTTTAAAGTGGCCCTAACTTGTTTACCTAACTTCTTTAAACAAAATATCACTTTATATAAGAAGATATTTTAATATTCTTTAGAAACAAAAAGAAAAGTAACACATTAATATATGTTCTTAGAGGCAGGGACCCAGTTAGAGGACTGACCTAAAATCTACGCTAGAGATCTGAGGATAGTTTATATACTTAAGGCAGATTAGTTAATAGGGACATGGTGTCCATGTGTTTGGCTTACCTGAACTCTGGATGAGTTAGAGTTTAAAGTTTTAGACTTTACCAAGATGAATTTACTCTTGCACCTTTAGAATAAAGATTCTTGTGCTAAGGCACTTCCCATGAAAACCACAGCAGTATTCTATGCATTCAAAAAACAACACAAGAAACAGCATTACTGGTAGAAATCCTTGCTTGCTCAGCTCTCTACCAAAATAAAAGTTAAATGTGTGTACTTTTTATGTTGGAATCTCAGAATTTCATTTTGTTTGAATGTCAGAATCAAGCAGATCAATCCTGCTGTGAATTGGGCTGGCTACTTTAGCATATAAACGTCCAAGAGGTGTTATAATAGATGGTGTTTTCAAAACATGAAAAAAAGTGAAAGGTGTATTGTGATAGATAAGCTTTTCTACCCTGCCTCTCTTACACAAATACACACAGATGTATCCGGACATTTCAAATTATTAATTTATATATATATATATATATATATATATATATATAATCTATTTCATTATGAGTTTAATTTCTTATAATGAGTATAAATTCTGAAAGCAAAATAAAAATCATACACCAAGATAAATTTCACGTACTTTTGTATTGTGTGGATATAGTTATATTAGCATGACCAAAGTATGGAGAAAACTATATACTTTAGTGGCATAAACTGTATGGTATGTGAATTATATCACAATAAGGCTGTATGTTGTTATTGTTTTGAGACCCCTTAGGAGAATGAACGAGCCACACACTGGAGGAAATCTCTGCATAACTCACATCTGGTAAAAGACTGGTATCTAAAATACACAAAGGACTCTTAAAGCTCAACAATAAGCCAACAAACAAACCATTTTTTAAATGTTTACTTAAAACCCCCTACCCCTTGGGGAAGGGGTAGGAAGAGAGGGAGACACAGAGTCCAAAATGGGCTCTAGGCTCTGAACTGTCAACACAGAGCCCAACGTGGGGCTCGAACTCACGAATTGGGAGACCATGACTTGAGCCAAAGTCAGATGCTTATCCCACTGAGCCATTCAGGTGCCCCTAAACAACCCAATTTTAAAATGATCAAAAGATCTAAGAGATACTTCACCAAAGAAGTTACACAAATGGAAAATAAGCATATGAGGTATTATTCAACATCAGCTATCAAGAGAGAATGGAAAATTAAAGCAATGATGTATCTCTGTACATCTATTAGGATAGCCAAACTCCAGAACATTGGTAACACCAAATGCTGGAGAAAATATGCTGCAAAAGAAACCTTTATTCATTACTGGTGGAAATATAAAACAATACAGCCTCGCTGAAAACAGTTTGGCAGTCTTCTGCAAACCTAAACATAATTATCATATGATCCTTAGTGTTTACTAGAATACATTAAAAAGTATGTCCACATAAAACCTGGGCATAGGGGCGCCTGGGTGGCGCAGTCGGTTAAGCGTCCGACTTCAGCCAGGTCACGATCTCGCGGTCTGTGAGTTTGAGCCCCGCGTCGGGCTCTGGGCTGATGGCTCAGAGCCTGGAGCCTGTTTCCGATTCTGTGTCTCCCTCTCTCTCTGCCCCTCCCCCGTTCATGCTCTGTCTCTCTCTGTCCCAAAAATAAATAAACGTTGAAAAAAAAAATTAAAAAAAAAACCTGCGCATAAATGTTTAATAGCAATTTAATCCATAATTGCCAAAACTTAGAAGACACAAAGATGCCCTTCAAGGTGAACAAACTGTTGTACAGTGATACAAGAAATATATTCAGTGCCCCTCCAGGAAAAAGCTATCAAGCCATGAAAAGAATGGGAATTTTAATTTTGTATTGCTAAAGAAATAAATCTATCTGAAAAGGTGATGTACTATATAATTCCAATTATGTGACATTCTCGACCAAAGAAAACTAAAGATACAGTAAAAAGATCAATAGTTGCTTGGGGCACCTGGGTGGCTCAGTCGGTTAAGTATCTGACTTTAGCCCAGGTCATGATCTCACAGTTCATGGGTTCAAGTCCCACACTGGGCTCTGTGTTGATGGTTCAGAGCCTGCAGCCTGCTTCGGATTCTGTGTCTCCCTCTCTCTCTGCCCCTCCCCCGCTCATGCTCTGTCTCTCTCTCTTTCAAAAATAAATGTTAAAAAAATTAAAAAAAAAAAAAAGATCAATAGTTGCCAAGGGTTCTAGGGAAGGGAGAGGGGGATGAATAAATGAAACACAGGGAATTGTTAGGGTAGTAAAATTTTTCAATATGATACTGTTAGGGTGGATACAAGTCACCATACATTTGTTAAAACCCATAGAATTTACAACAAAAAGAATGAACCCTAATGTAAAGTATGGACTTTAGTTGATAATAATATGTCAATATTGACTCATTGATTGTAACCAATGTGTACCACACTAATGCATGATGTTAATAATGGGGGAAACTGTATCTATGTTTGGGGGTCAGATGAAGTGGTATATGGGAACTCTATACTTTCTGCTCAATTTTTCTGAAAATTTCAAATTACTTTAAAAATAAAGTTTATTAATTAAAAAATTTTAATTTTAATATATATGTGTGTGTGTGTGTATATATATATATATATATATATATATATATATATAACGGATTATAGAAATGAAAACATACAAGAACAGAAATAACAAAATGGAAGGGCCCAGTGGTAGAGATGACAGTTGACTGAATCAGTGAACTTGAGGACAGATTCATAAAATTTACCCAACCTGAACAGTGAAGAGAAACTAGACAAGAAATGGAGTTTCAAGGATTTGTGGGATAACAACAAAATTCCCAATATTCCTAACATCCCAATCCCAGAGGGAAAAGAAAAAAAATGACATTAAGATACTATTTTAAGCAGTAATATAGATGCAAACTTTCCAAATTTGGCAAAAACACAAATTTACACATTCTGGCAGTTGACCAAATCCCAAACAGGATAATCCCAAAGAAATCTATGCCAAAGGCACATCATATTTACACTTCTAAAAGCTAGAGAGGATAAAACACAAAACAAAACAAAAAACAAACAAAAAGCAAAAACAAAAAACAAAAAACCCACGAACCTTGAAAGCAGCTAGAGAGAAATGATGTATTATCAGTAGGTAAAGAATGTCAGAGAACTGAATGCCAAAGAATGCATCTGAAATCATGGAGCGCAGAACAAAGTGATACACAGTTTTCCAAATGCTGGAAGGAAACAACTACCTATTATGAATTCTGTATCTGGTGAAAACTATACCCTCAGGAATGAAGGGGACATGAGGAAATTCTCAGATGAAGGAAAACTAAAGAATGTTTTGCTACAAGACCCACTTTAAGATTGGCTGAAAGAAGTTCTTTGAACAGAAAAGACACGATGAGAGTCCCAGAGGATCAGTGTGGTACGTAGGGCAGAAGTATACGCACACACAATAGTGCCCTCTCCTCGTGGATTTTATGTCATGTTGGATGGTTGAAACTAAACTTATAACATCTGATAATCATGATAATATTTTACTAGAGAATGTCAAGGGATATAAGTGGAAATGAAATTTTCATACTTGACCTGAAATGGTAAAACACAGAACATGTAGACTGCACTGTCACACATGTATATGGTAATACCCATAGCAAGCACAACAGATACAACGCAAATACAATACTCAAAAACACTGTACGGATGGTCTCCAACTTATGAGGGCTCAATTTCGGATATGTCAACTTTATGATGGTGCAAAACTGATATGCATTTAGCAGAAACTACTTTCAATTTTGTATTTGGATCTTTTCCCAGGCTAGCAATGTTTGGTAGAGTCTCTTGTGATTCTGGGCAGTGGCAGCAAGCCACAGCTCCCAGTCAGCTACACAGTAACAAGGGTAACAATGATACACTTAGACCCATTCTGTACCTGTGCAACTATTCTGTGCTTCACTTTCAGTATAGTATTCGATCAATTGCATGAGGTAGTCAGTACTTTCTTATAAAATAGTCTTTGTGTTTATGATTTTGTCCAACTCTAGGGTAAAGCAAGTGTTCTGAGCACATTTAAGGTAGCCTAGGATAATTATTATGTTCTGTAGGTTAGGTGTATTACCTGTGCTTTACTTACAATATTTTCAAATTACACTAGGTTTATTGGGCCATAACCCTATCATAAATTGAGGAATATCTGCGGATAAAACAAGACAAAATCTTTAAAAAAAACTACTCAAGTAACCACAGAAAGTATTGAATAGAGAAAACAAGAAATAAAGAAAATAAATAATAAAAATGGCAGAGTAAAGCACTAACGTATCAGTAATCACTTTAGATGTATAAGATATAAATACACAAATCAAAAACCAGACATTGGATTTTAAAAATTGCCCCATATATATTCAAATTATAAGAAGCTCACTACAAATTCAATGATATTGACAAATTGAAAATAAAAGAATGGAAAAAATAAATGCCATGTAACATTAATTTAAAACATTAATTTAAAACAAACATAAATGTCTATATATATATATACATATATATATATATACCTATATATATATATTAGACCATAGAACAAATAAAATTATAAGAGACATAGAAGGACATTAAATAATGATAAAAGTTCAATTCAGCAGGAAGACATAAAAGTGTATACACTAAAAAATAAAACTTCAAAAATACATAAAAACTGAGTTGAAAAGAGAAATAAACAAATCCACAATTACAGTTTTCAACACCCCTCTTGGAAACTGACAGAACTACTAGAAAGAAAATTAAAAAGGACATAGATGATCTGAAGAACACAAACAATAAACAGTATCTAATGGATATATATATATTGAACAATCCACTCAACAAAAGGAGAATACACAATTTTATTTTAGGCACCAATAAGACATTCACCAAGATAGGTCATATTTTGTATCATAAAACAAGCCTCAATAAACTTAAAAGAACTGGCATCCCACAGAGTGTATTCTCTGATGATAATGGAATAAAACTAGAAATCAATAACAGAAAGGCAACAGAAACCTATTGTACGTTCTAAATTATTCATTGATTAAAAGTAATATTTCCTAGTAGCCCCTGCTTCATTGTGTGTTCATTGTGTGTTTCTGTGTACCTGTGTGTGAACAATTTAAAGCAAACAAAAAATGCAATGTAAAAGTGTTTAGGATGATACTTGCAGAAGAATAAACAGAATTAGGCGCCTAATTTCAGCTGGCCTACCCGAGACCCTCTGAGCGCCAACCCTAGTCCCAGGCGCGGTCCCGTTTCCGCTCCAACAAGATGAAAGAAACTATCAAGAACCAAGAGAAACTCACCAAACTGCAAGGACAAGTGCGTGTTGGTGGGAAAGGAAGTGCTCCCCGAAAGAAGAAGGTGGTTCATAGAACAGCTACAGCAGATGATAAAAAAAACTTCAGTTCTCCTTAAAGAAGTTAGGGGTAAACAATATTTCTGGTTTTGAAGAAGTGAGTATGTTCACAAACCACGGAACAGTGACCCACTTTAACAACCCTAAAGTTCAGGCATCCCTGGCAGTGAACACTTTCACCATTACAGGCCGCGCTGAGACAAAGCAGCTGACAGAAATGCTGCCCATTATCTTAAACCAACTTGGTGCAGACAGTCTGACTAGGTTAAGAAGGCTGGCTGAAGCTCTGCCCAAACAATCTGTGGATGGAAAGGCACCACTTGCTACCAGAGAGGATAATGATGATGAAGTTCCAGATCTTATGGAGAACTTTGATGAAGCTTCCAAGAATGAAGCAAACAGAGATGAGTCAACTTCTGAAGAAGATAAAACTTGAAGAAGTTACTGGGAGCTGCTATTTTATATTATGCCTGCTTTTTAAAAATTTTGTTCATGGATCTGATAAATTCTAGATCTCTAATATTTTTAAGCCCAAGCCTCTTGGATACTGCAGCTCTTTTCAGTTTTTGCTTATACACAATTCATTCTTTGCAGCTAATTAAGCTGAAGAAGCCTGGGAATAAAGTTTGAAACAAGATTAATAAAGTTCTTTGCCTAGTAAAAAAAAAAAAAAAAAAAAAGAATAAACAGAGTCATTACTGTAATGATGGTTAAAATTATTAAGTCATTGTTTACCTTCTCCCTATAAATATACCTAATAGTTCTTATTTGGGTAAGGTGATTATTCACATGTGTTATCTAATAAAAATACATCAATGTTCCAAGTTAAATTTTGTATTAAATTGGTTTATTAAAACAACCAATCGGGGGAAATTAACAGAAGGTGGTCAAAAGGTACAAATTTACAAATATAAGGTAAATAAATACTAGGGATGTAATGTGCATGATGATTATGCCTAACAGTGCTGTGTGATATACACAAGAAAGTAAATCCTCAGAGTTCTCACAACAAGGAGAAACATTTTTCCCCTTCTTTCTTTTCCTTTTATTGTATCCATATAAGAAGATGGATATTAGCTGAACCTACTGTAGTAATCATATTTGTAATATTTGTAAATCAAACTATTATGTTGTATGCCTTAAACTGATACAGTGATGTATGTCATTTATTTCTCAATGAAACTTGAAAAAAAAGACAGAATCTCCCCCCTCACACACACACACACACACACACACACACACACACACACACACATAGATATTTATATCTGTATCTATACCTATCTACATCTAGATGGAGAGAGAGAGAGAGAGAGAGAGAGAGAGAGAGAGAGAATACCAGTTTACTAATCCTGGAGTAGCAGGAAAGACATGGCCTATTCCTTGGAATGATTTTACAGAGAATGTAGAGCAAGATCAGAGGAAATGGGTGTTCATACTTGTATATGTGTATGTGTACTGAATGCTAAGGGTAGCTCTACAGTTTTGCTATGTGATTCAAATGTGATTCATTCACATTCAAATGTGATTGAATGCAATTTGAAAACTTGAGGGTTTCAATTATTAATATTTAATATGCAATCATTTATTTTTAGTTTGGTCTAAATGAGATGGGATTTCATATCCTTTTAATTTTATTAACTTTGGCTGTTATGGACAAACATTTATGTTCCCCCCAAAATCATATATTGAAGCTCTAATACTCAGTGTGATGGTATTTAGTGGGGCCTTTGGAAGGTAATTAAGCTTAGATAAGGTCATGAAGGCGGAGTCATCCTGATGGAATATGCCTTTATAAGAAGAGGAGGAGACACCAGGGCTTTCTTTCTCTCTTCTATGTGAAGATACAGTGAGAAGGCAACAGTCTGCAAACCAGGAAAAAGGCTCTGACAAGAACCCAATCATACTGGCATCTTGATCTTGGACTCCCAGCATTCAAACTTGTGAGAAAATAAATATCTGTTGTTAAGCCACCCAGTCCATGGTACTTTTTTTCTGGTAGCCCAAGGTGACTAAGATGCGTGTGATAGGTATTGAGAGGAGGAAGAATCTAGAAATCTTAATCTGCAGAATAAAGCAGATACAAAAAGTTGCCTGGCATTTTAATTTAAATTATGACATGAATGATAGGAAGTCAGGGAACTTTGCAAAAAGCCAAGGTAAGACTTTCAGAAGGAAGGAACAGCAAATGCAAAGCCTGTTGAATATTAATGAAAATACTAAGGAGGCTGCATATTCAGAGCATCAAAAGTGAAGAAGAGACTGTAGAAAGAAATTGATATTGGAGGCTGGGTTGGAGTCAAATTGTGCAGGGTCTTTTCAGACTCAATAATATGTTGGCTATTCTCCTTGCATACTCCATTAAAAAGTCTAAGCAGAGTTTGGTTTACACTTAAAACACTTTCTCACCGGGAGGTTAGGGTGGTGGGAATGGAATAAGAAAGACCAGGAAGGAGGCAAGTGTAGAAAACAATGTGAGAACTGATAGTATTGTGAATTAGGGTTATGTCATTGAAGGTAGAGAGTTCAAAATATACCTGTTGAGTAGCACTCACAGGATTTCCTAATGGATCAGACGTCAGAGACTTTTATATAAGCAACAAGATGGTTGGTGGTATCCTTAAATAAAATGAAAGGCTGGGGAGAAACAGATTTAGGAGGGGGAAAAAAGAGCTCCAAGTTGGACATGCTGACTTTGATATGTAAGTTTTGATGAAGACTGTCTCACTGACCAATTTTAGTCCTTTTTTCAATTAGGCTTCATCTTGGACCTGTCCTTAGCCTGCTTAGCCCAGTTTGGCAAGAATCTTGCCAAGGAAGTATAAGGAGAATCTCCCCCAAATGCCTGCATTGTTGATATCTGATGCCCCTTGATATCTGTTTAAAGTCCTCATTACAACCCTTGATATCTGATCACTTTGGCCTGCCTGTAGCATGAATCTTGTTAAGCCAACTTACTGAAAATCTCCCTATTCATGATTCTCTCCTCTTAGAAAATTTCCATCTACTGACCCTGTCACTTTTCTCTTTGGCCACGAATTCCAAATTGTGCTTGTTGAACTTAGAGTTGAGCTCAGTGATACACCAAAATCTCTCCTTCCTATTGAAAAAGTACCAGATAAAATTTGTCTTTACTGCCTTCAACAAGTGTCTGGATCTATTTCTCTTTAACAGTTTGCATTATTAGATTATCTCTGATAATCAGACACAAATGCAAATCTTCTCTACCAAAATACAATTTTTCTAAAGCAGATAGCCAGCTAGAATGAGTTCCTCAATTCTTCTATCCCTCAGAGAAACACGCGCTGAGCAAAATGCAATCGCTGCATCCAGAGGTATGTCTGTGACCATTAGAAGTTGCCCATGAATTTGTAGCTCTAAGTACCAAGCTGAGAGATGCTTCTGAAAGAAGCCAACAGCAATAGGTAGCTCTATGGTTCAATGGAAATGCTGCTACCCACGGAAACACTGGCTGGCCCTGCATTTTATGTAGATGGGATCATTTTCTCTCCAGTAATTACACTCCTTTGAGCTTTCACCTCATGTACATCTTTGGCATTTCGACTCCCAATAACATTTCCTAATGTTAAAATTTACTCTATTGTGAACTTAACTCTGAATGAAAACATATTTATAAAGGAACTACTCTGCAAGGTACAGAAAAAATCACTATAAACAGTAGAATTTATTATAGTAAATGCTGTTTTCGCAGGTGCAATAAAATTTGGTTTTAAGTTATATTGACTTACTAAACATAGATTAATATAGGTAGAGATATACATTACACTCTTAATTTATAATTCCAAAAGCTGAAGTATTTGTTCTTTAATAATACCGTTTTTCTTTTCCTTAATGAAAAACTACAAGTCATGTAACTGTTTTCGTCACTGGCAAAATGAAGCAGCAGGTGAAAAATCCTACTGTTGTTTCCATCCATAGATATAATGTCAATGGTAGTGGGATAGAATAAGACATCAGATTTCACCAGGCAAAATCTGTTACCTAGGACTGCTGTCCAAAGCTGCCTGTCTTTACCTTGGGTTGATATCAGCCTGTAATGGTAACTGGTATGTTTTCTATTCAGCCTGACATATACTCCTTGCTGGTAATGAGATTTGGAAAGAAAACCTAATGACATTTCCTACCCAATATATCTGATGGCGGCAGAGTAGAAGACAATGCTATGCAGGGCGTTTTTCCTTCCCCGTGAAGAGTAATGTCACAGCAGAAATCTTTGGCATGGAAGTTGCTTACAGTAGACTTATGTCACTTTGAAAATAGCAGTAACAACAACAACAATAATAATAATTCCATGACTGACAGTGAATGGTATAGCACACCACAAAATCTTAAAATAATTTAAGTGACAAATGACAAACATTTCAACTTCCTTGCATTTTGTGGACATTTTCCCCCCTAAATAGTTTGAGTTTTCTGGTACAAATGATTTATATTTTCTTAAGATAGAAAATCCTTTAAAGTCTCATGTATTAATAATAGAAACATACATCCACTAAATGATAGGTTTTTCTTTACTTCTATGAAGTAGTGAATGATTTTTATTCAACCTGGAAGTGTTCCCTTCACTCTGTAACAATCAACTTAAATGTCATGAAGTCTCTAAAGCTTTATCAAGCTTTCTCCTTTAGAGTAACTGTTTTCCTCATACTATTTAACAACATTTGTTTATTAATTTAATACACTTATTGAGTGTCAGCACAGGTTTTGAGCAAGAAAATATAGTAAGTTAAGAGAGATATGTTCTCTTCCTAACAGGGTTCACATGCATGGGGTAAGGAGAAGTTAGAGTAAATAAACAAGATGACTGCAGATTGTGAGAAATGTCATGAAATTAACAAATTGGGTAATATATGACAAAATATGTGACTGAGTGAAGCATATTCAAAGCATCCATCCTCTGTAAAACGATCAGAAAAGACCCTGCTAAGGATATGTCCTAAGACCAAAGGATAGGAATATGGATGAATTGATGGTATCCAATCAAAGAGCATTCTGGGAAGTAAGAGCAGCAAGTGCAAAAATACTAAGGTAGGAAAAGACCTTGGCCCGTTCAAAGAACACAGAGACACCTGTAGGATGATCCTGAGGATCTTTGAGAGACAGGACACTACATCTTATATATCTTCTGATTCCTGTCTTCTAGCAAACACTTTAAAAGGAATACTACAAACTTTTTTGGTTCATAAAGAATAAGCAATTGAGATATAGGTTTATAAAGCTAACAGGTTTTTAAAAAATATATCATCTTGTGAAATGACATTAACATAATAAAATAACTAACAGCAAGATAGGACAATGTATAATTTTGCTAAAAGTGTGTGGGAGAGGCAATTGAAGTAATTACGTGATAAGAGAAATTGGTATCATTTTTAATAGTCAAGAAAACTTTATTATTTTTGAATAAGGAAACAGATTTGAGCTTTCCATTATGACTGAATCTTTAATTTTAGTAGGAATCTGTCAATTTGAGATTTGATTGATAAATTTTAAGCAACATTTTATTTAATGGTGGTTAAGGGTGAGTATGTTTGTATGTTTCTCTTATATTGAGAAACATAAAGTAAAGGCAATTATTAGTTAATGCTGATGTACTAGATCTAAGAAGTGTATATGCTGGAGGAAAAAAAAAGCAAATAACTTAAGAGTGCTTAGAAAGGTCTTTCATTATTGAGGTTGGTTTTACACACTTCCTTTCCTAAGAACTTCTCACCTCGTGCCATGTCCTTCATTTATGACATATTTATGAGTAGCAGTTTACATGACGCTTTACCAAAAAGAATAAACATATCTAGAACATTTTTAGGACCAACAAGATATTTGGAAATACTCTGACCATTTTTCAGTTAAAACATCATGGTCTTCTGTGCAAGCTAAAGAATATAGCTTATTAAAATTAATTAATTAAAAAATCAAAGCTTTCTTATATTAGCAATATTTACTGAGACCACAATAAACATTTTTGAATTCGTTTAATCATTGAAAAATCTTTTAACAATATTAAATTTACTTTTAAGGAATATAAGTTCCTGTGAAGATTGGGTACCCAATTGATAAACATTTTCCTTTGATGCTATTTGTTTTCATTCATACAGATTTTTAATATAGATCATCTAATTTTAATGTAGTACTGACTTTTGTATGTTGGAAACTACAAACAGCCCCAGGGTAGTGATTCTGTTGAGGAGCTGAGGTTTTTATTGAACTTACTGAGATTCTCAATGTGTTTACTCTGTGAATATATTTAATACATAAGCAAGACATTAGGAAAAGAAAGGAGAAATGGTTGACTTGTTAAGATCTTTTATGTGGTTACCATGTGCCTCTCGTATTCTCAAAAATATTAAACATGTTCAAAGATATAGTATTTCTTTTCATCTTCATTTTCTCTGTAGCTCTTAGAGCTATAGCAAACATAGTAGGTGCTTGATAAATACTGTGTGAATTGAGTGTGTCATTCTTGAACGATCTTTTTTTTTGCCTGAGAAGTTACCTTTAGTTTTTGATTCCAGATGGAGACTACAGATCAATACCTATTATTTCCTAGAAATGGGGCAAGAGAGTAGCTGTTTATTGTACGGATAAAGCCCACAGACATATTTTGTATTCATTAAATAAAAAGAAAATTATAATTTAAGCCCTAACTTAAAAATAATTAATGGATGGACACGTGAAAATCTATCCCTGGGATAAAAGAATCTAGATTTGCATTGTTCTGGATTAAAAGATAGAGACTAGGTAATATTGTTAAATATAGTATTAAATTATGTCTAATACGTAAAAATTAAAAATGCATTTATTCTTTATTCATTCATTTAAAAATAATATAGATTTTGTCCAGCACTGTTGATGCTAGAGAAAATGCTTTGAAGGAAACATAATCTTCTTAGCCTTATGGAATTTATGTTTTATTTGGAATGAGGAGTGGGAGAAGAGGATAATAAATGAATGAATGATTAAATTTATTATAAGCTAAACAGTGAAATTTACTGAAAAGAAAAAAAAAAACAGGTTAGGTAAGGGAGATTATAAACTGCCAGGTGTGAGCATATTGCTATTTTATAAAGACTTCAAAAGCACTGTAACTGGGGTATAAAGAGTAGCCAGGAGGAGACCTCATTGCTAGAGTGTGATATGAGCAAAAATTTGACAGAAGAGAGGAAGTGAGCCACATGGCTGCATGGGGACAGAGTGCTGAGGGCAAAGGCCCTGTGAAGAGTGAATACTTGGGAGTGTCCAAGAAGCACAGAGATCCAATATGGCTGCAGTGGGAGTGAGTGAGCTGGATGTCAAGAGAAAATGAGATTGGAGGGATAATTTCAAAACACTAGGCACTACTTATTCCAAAAAATACACAGTTTTATAACAATAAACTTACTTTCTAAGTGTTCTCTGGTATCTTTTATATACCAAGCATGCTGTTAATTGCTTACTATGAATACTATTTAATTCTCATAATCATCCTGTAAATAAATCTTAGAGAGGTCATATAATTTGGCAAAGTTATGAAACAGGTAAGTTCCTGAAGAGAGGCAAATTTGTAGCCAATATTGTTTTTTTCTTTTCATTTATCTTGAAAATTATTGATCACTTATTAGTTTAATTCCTTTCTTTTACCTGTGTATATTTGGATGGAATGATCTAAGTCAGAACAATATTTAGTATGCAACTAACAGCAGCCTTGTCTCTACGGAAGTGGCTGAAGTATGCTGCAAAATAACATTCTAATATCCGATTCATTGAGCTGCACCCATTTGTCATGGCATGCGATAAGTATCTAGCAACACCACTTCTGCACTTATGACCTGTTCAAATTTTATGCCCTATACAAGTGTTTGCATGCTATATAAATCCAGCTGCAAGCTGAATATCTGTAATCACAGTTAAAAATTAATAAATTAATGATCTAAACTCACAGTTTAAAAGTAATGATCCTTGCACAACAGAGGAATAAGCACTAGGTAGGTGAGCAAACCGAATGTAAGTTTGATTCTGAATTCATATTGTACCCAAATATAATTGCTTCTGATAAAGACCAGTTTCAGAGGAATTGCTCTTCATTCAGTGCCTTTCCATCACTCCAAAACATAAGATGAATGGAAAGGGGGATTGTGTGCTAGTGCTTAAACACAGTGAGAACATAAAGGAAATTTGCCTATCAGTGGATCTTATACAGTTCAGATAGATTGTTGATGTACCAGAAGGTTCTTTTGAATTAAGTCACCAGTCATCTGAAGCTCTTTCAGAAGTTTAGACAGCCCAGCAGTGACTTGCAATTTCTGATACCAGTGACAAATGACCTAAATCAAAAATATTGGATTTGCATATTCATAATGCAATTTGAGTACTAATGCTCTTGACCGCTAGGGAACTCTTGATATAATTATGTTAATTTCCAATATGTTTCCCAATGTTCTCTCTGTACCAGTGATTGCTTACATGAAAGTTAATATTTTATATTTAAGATAAAGCATGAAAATAAATAGCACTATTTGTTTCATAGAAGCTGTATTATATTAGAAAATGTATTCACATAGGAAATATGAAGATAATTGACAGATTGTAGCTGAACTAATATTGAATTTGTTTATATTTAAATTGCCTTTAGATCAAAGTCACTATATTGTAACATTTCTGTGAAAAATGCATTGGCTAGAGAATACTGCAGTTCGTTTGGCCACCTTAACAATTGATGCCATGGTTTCTTGAGCAATTTGACTGCAGTAATATATATAGAGGATATAGACAGACAAAAGAAATGAATTGACATGCCCCTGTCCAGTGCAACTCAGAATAAAGCCTTGACAATTATTAAGCAAATCTGTGAATAATTAATAATTAATGGTGTGAATACATACAGTACCTGAAAACTAAATAATATAAAAAACACCTTTTGTTCGACCTACAAACATAAAATATAATTCAACTCTGAATGTTTCCATCAGGTTACAGGGAAGTAGATGTGCATATCTCAATGAAAATACAGTCATGTTCTCTTCTTTTTGAATATGCTCGGTAAATTCCTCTGAAGGAGAGGTTAAACAAATTTTTCCAATTTACCTTGGTTTCACCAAACAAGAATATCAAATATGTCTCACTATAATGCATATAAAATATTTAATACATCCAAAACACTATGTGACACAGTAAGGAATTAAGTTCCTCTTTTTAAATATAATGATTGAAAATAGAAAGGCATTAGAGTAAAAATGAACAGAACAAATACATGCATGGATTTGAGGTATTATGAGTGATAATGTGTTTATTGTATGATGATCATAATGTTGAATTTAGCAGACCAATTTTATTGTGTAGATTAAATAAAGATAGTAAAATTCTTTCTAAATTTCGGCTACTTAATAGCAAATGTTCTTATTGAACAAAAAGAAAAGGACTTGCTGATTAGGAGCCTTGAGTTCTAAAGCTCTGTTTTATAAAGGTGTCTGAGAACTTGCATAGAGTAATGTTTGAGTGCCTCAGTGGTAACCTTAAGAATAAAAAGTCATTGCTAAAGTTAAGAAAAGGACATTTTTGTTCAGCAAGATCTAACTAGAATGAATAAAAATGAGATCATTAATCAAAACAATGCCAATGTCCAAGAGATTCCAAAAATTTAGAAAAGAAGGGTATTTCTGCATGAAGGAACACATGTCAGAGAAGATAGAGGTAAAAAGGCCCAAGAATTGAAAAAAAAAAAAATCACCAAGAAGCCACTGTGAAATAAATTTGCATAATGTTGCATTTCACCTTTCCCCAGGGAAGAGGACATTTGATCAGCCCTAGCCAGGCCATCCTTTGTAATTATAATTACTATTAAATGTAAAATTAAGTAGCATTGTATAATTGTGTATATTTAACTGTCTCTGTTAATGTTATACTAAACACCCAAGGGAAAAAAAAAACAGAAAAACTTTACAGCCATATTATTTTATATCAACTTATATTCAACTTAGATACTCAGTGCAATATCTAAATTGAAAGATTTAATAGGGTATGAACTAACCAGTATTTTCTAAGAACTTTTGCCAGTTTACATTGGTCAAAACATTCTTACTTCCTGTATATTAGTTTCTTCAACAAAGATAACAAATAGAGAAGGTTTTAGTGGTAACAATATAAAGTAACCAAAGACAATTATCTAAATTATATCTTCTAACATACAAAGAAGTTGTAGAGAATGATAAAAAAAAAATTGTCCTGAAAAATTAAATTAAGGAATCATAAATTTTAAGATTGAATCATTAACACAGATGATGAAGTAAGTTTTATTTCCATGTATAAAAAGCAACTGATGCTAATTATTTTGAAGTGTTTCTTCTTTTATTTTTATTATTTTTATTTTATTATTTATTTTTTTAAATTTATGTCCAAATTAGTCAGTCTATAGTGCAACAGTGATTTCAAGAGTAGATTCCTTAGTGCCCCTTACCCATTTAGCCCATCCCCCCTCCCACAACACCTCCAGTAACCCTCAGTTTGTTCTCCATATTAATGAGTCTCTTGTTTTGTCTCCTTCCCTGTTTTTATATTGTTTTTGTTTCCCCTCCATTATGTCCATCTGTTTTGTCTCTTAAAGTCTTCGTATGAGTGAAGTCATATGATTTTTGTCTTCTGACTGACTAATTTCACTTAGCATAATACCCTCCAGCTCCATCCATGTAGTTGTAAATGACAAGATTTCATTCTTTTTGATTGCCGAGTAATACTCCATTGTGTATACACACACACACATATATATATATATATATATATATATATATATATGCCACATCTTCTTTATCCATTTGTCCATCGATGGACGTTTGGACTCTTTCCATACTTTGGCTATTGTTGATAGTGCTGCTATAAACATTGGGGTGCATGTGTCCCTTCGAAACAAAACACCTGTATCCCTTGGGTAAATGCCTAGTAGTGCAATTGCTGGGTCGTAGGGTAGTTCCATTTTTAGTTTTTTGAGGAACCTCCATACTGTCTTCCAGAGTGGCTGCACCAGCTTGCATTCCCACCAACAATGTAAAGGAGATCCTCTTTCTCTGCATCCTCGCTAAATCTGTTGTTGCCTGAGTTGTTAATGTTAGCCATTCTAACAGGTGTAAGGTGGTATCTATTGTGGTTTTGATTTGTATTTCCCAGATGATGAGTGATGTGGAGCATTTTTTCATGTGTCGGTTGGCCATCTGGATGTCTTCTTTGAAGAAGTGTCTATTCATGTCTTTTGCCCATTTCTTCACTGGATTGTTTGTTTTTTGGGTGTTAAGTTTGATAAGTTCTTTATCAATTTTGGATACTAACCCTTTATCTGATATGTCATTTGCAAATATCTTCTCCCATTCTTTCAGTTGCCTTTTAGTTTTGCTGATTGTTTCCTTCACTGTGCAGAAGATTTTTATTTTGATGAGGTCCCAGTAGTTCATTTTTGCTTTTGTTTCTCTTGTCTCTGGAGACATGTTGAGTAAGAATCTGCTGAGGCCAAGGTCAAAGAGGTTTTTGCCTGCTTCCTCCTGGAGGATTTTGATGGCTTCCTGTCTTACATGTAGGTATATCATCCATTTTGAGTTTATTTTTGTGTATGGTGTAAGCAAGTGGTCCAGGTTCATTCTTTTGCATGTCTCTGTCCAGTTTTCCCAGCACCACTTGCTGAAGAGACTGTCTTTATTCCATTGGATATTCTTTCCTGCTTTGTCAAAGATTAGTTGGCCATACGTTTGTGGGTCCATTTCTGGGTTCTCTATTCTGTTCCACTGATCTGAGTGTCTGTTCTTGTTCCACTACCATACTGTCTTGATGATTATAACTTTGTAGTATAGCTTGAAGTCATATATGAACAACCCAATGCTAATATCATCCTCAATGGGGAAAAACTGAGAGCTTTCCCCCTAAGGTCAGGAACAAGACAGGGATGTCCAATCTCACCACTCTTATTCAACATAGTATTGGAAGTCTTAGCCTCTGCAATTAGACAACACAAAGAAATAAAAGGCATCCAAATCAGCCAGGAGGAGGTCAAACTTTCACTCTTTGCAGATGACATGATACTCCACATGGAAAACCCAGAAGATTCCACTGAAAACTGTTATAATTGATTCATGAATTCAGCAAAGTTGCAGGATATGAAATCAATGCACAGAAATCAGTTGCATTCGTGTACACCAACAATGAAACGACAGAAAGAGAAATCAAGCAATCGATCCCAGTTACAGTTGCACCAAAACCCATAAAATACCTAGGAATAAATCAAACCAAAAAGGTAAAAAATCTGTACACTGAAAACTATAGAAAGCTTATGAAAGAAATTGAAGAAGACACAAAAGAATGGAAAAAGATTCCATGCTCTTGGATAGGAAGAACAAATATTGTTAAAATGTCGATGCTACCCAAAACAATCTACATATTCAATGCAATCCCTATCAAAATAACACCAGCATTCTGCACAGAGCTAGAACAAATAATCCCAAAATTTGTATGGAACCAGAAAAGACCCCAAATAGCCAAAGCAATCTTGATGGTTCTTTTAAATCAGTGGATGAAGAAATAAACAAGGTGCCGTGATTTCCAGATTTTATTCATACATGTTTCAATAAGATAAATATTAGATGATGTACTTAATGACTGAAGGTTTCAAATAACCAGAGAATACATTATCTTTTTGAATAATCATATTATTAATATTATTATTAATTTTAGAGCTTTTATGTAGCTCTATTGCATACATTAGTTATAGCACAACAATTTACATTCTAGCTTTATACACTTGAGAAAGAAGGGTATGTTCACGTTTTCAACGTTTATTTATTTTTGGGACAGAGAGAGACACAGCATGAACGAGGGAGGGGCAGAGAGAGAGGGAGACACAGAATCGGAAACAGGCTCCAGGCTCTGAGCCATCACCAGAGCCTGACGCGGGGCTCGAACTCACGGACCGCGAGATCGTGACCTGGCTGAAGTCGGACGCTTAACCGACTGCGCCACCCAGGCGCCCCACACGTTTTTAAAAAATAGGTTTTATTTGTTAATGCCGCCTCTATCTAGATACATTTAGAGCAGTTTATATATGGAACTGTCAAGTTCAGTTCATTTACTAATGACTTCCATATCTTTTCTGGCCTAAATTTCATTGAACATCAGTTGAATACTATTGGATACACAGAACAGATCATTTCCAGCATGTCACTTTTCTGCCAACAAACAATCTAAAAACTCATTATTCTCTACATCACATTCTACTTTGGGTGAGCAAATTTCACATTGTGAGACAATGTCAACTATGTGTTAAACTGACGGTGGAGGTTCATGGATTTAATTTGCTAAAGCCACATATTTTTTTAAAAATGGACTCAGAGAAGGTAACTTCAATCCTTATACCCTCATAAAATATGATGGGCAAGGAGAACTGCATTACTGCATCAACAAATTTGGTATTAATTATGAAGGGTGGGTGAGTTTTAGATTTAGTTTAAAACCTCATCTACTTATAACTATTATAACCAATATCAGGATGAGTAGTTATATAAAGCCCATTTATATGTTTATTTGCTTTAACCGAGGAAAACAAACGAAAGCATAAAGGTGCAAAACCACACATGCACACATGCATATCTACTAAGTAATGTAAGAGGTTATTCATCCAATTTTTAGCGAGAGGTCATATGCATACTATTCACAAAGATAAATAACAGTGATTTGTGGAAATAAATTATTCTTATAGCATAAATTCACTTCATATTTTTAAATAGAGTAAATACTTCTACAAAACAGAAAATGTCATGCATGTCTTTTTCTCATTTTCCACCTCCATTCTACTTTTCCAAGTCAGTTTTATATTCTAAAAAGTAAAGCAGGGAGCAAGCACATGAGTTATGACAAATTTCCCTAAGATGTTTCTAATTAGAGCCCTTTCACAGCACTCATTTTGCTTACCACCATTGTCCCTTCCCCCCAAATTTTGTACTTATTCCATCACCTCAAAAGCATTTTAACATCATGGATCTAAGCTACAGCAGCTTTTAATATTACCCCCAATTTCATTTTATGCTAAGAACCATTGTTCCTTTTGACATGTTCATTCTTATTGGTATCATTATACATTTTACCAGAAAGTGAAATTTTAAACCACTCTAAGAGACAGTGTGTCTTTGCATGTCTGTATGTGTGTACGTATTCACATATAAACAGAAGCAACTTAGAGCTAGATTTAAATGAAAGTGGTAAGCTGTCAGGTGGCCGTAAACAGTCTCTAAAAGACTTACTCATATTCAGGGAGAATGTAAACCAAAATGAGTTTACTTTGAACAGTACAAAGCACACTCTCTTGCAAAAACATTAAATGTGCATATATACATTTCAATAATTACATATCTTTTTAAATATTTTAAATATGAATAAGAGGAACTCTAATTTCTAGCACTCTGCTTACCTATACCCCGACCAGACCTGCAAATGTCACCTTCACAAATTTTGAACCTATGAAAACTGAAACTTTAGTTTATCCAGTTCAGTAAATTATCTTTGTGTTCAATATTTCACTTTGTTCTGGTCTCTGCACAGTATACATTTTGAGGTAGTTTGTGAAACATAGAAGACAAAAGCCAGCATTTACCCAAAGTAGGCATTCAATTGAGGAGAGCACCTCCCTCTGATCCATTTACAGAACTGGGAAGACATAGCTATATTCTTAGTGTATCTAATCAGAGTTCTACACAAAAAAAGAAAGAAAAAAAAGTAATCAGAAGGACATTTGAAGAATAAGATTTGAAAATTTTTCACAACTTATAAGACATTCTGATCCATAGATCTCAATAAAACCATGAAGGATAAATAAAAATGAATCTACACCTAGGACATCCCAATAAAACACGAATTCAAGAAGAGAAAGAGGAAATCTAGAGAACAAATAGAAGTGGCAGAGGGTGGGGGTAAAGGGGTAGGAAGAAAGATGATAAAATGTCTTCCGATAAAATGTTACATTTACTGCTGTTTTCTTATTAGTGGGATAACATACATATATAAATTTTCTTAGAAAACATGACTTTCCACTTAAAACTTAATTACATTTCATAATAGAGCAACAAAAAATTTATTTTTAGAACAATGGAGAAATTTGCCATCAATAGACCTCTTTAAAGAATATTTTCAAAGTTGTATTTCATATGGAAGGACAATAATCGAAAATGGGAAATTTTGTAAAATGAAAGGAATGAAGAACAAGTTAATAAATGTGTGATGAATATAAGTGAATGCTGACTGTAGAAACAAAATTAAATTTTATTTTGGGGTTATAAAATGAACTAAAGTACACAACAGTAGCCAACAGGTTATGCTGTTCACAGTTTCCTTTTATTGACTGTTAACAAGGAAGGTTTCAAAGTTGGTTTTATCCAGCCACTCACCAATGTCAACATGAACACAACTTTCTGAACAGTGGTATTTATGGATGCAGATATGGACTTAGACGTCGGTATAGGTAGTTATGCATGACAGTGGGTGCAGAGTTTTCAATTAAGCGTATTTGTTTCTCTGTGTAAGTCCTATCTAATAACTGTTTCTATTTTAACCCAATTTTTCACTCCCATTCTCCTTCCTTTATAGGCAACTGTGTAAAGGTATGCATTGTGTACCCTTCCAGTTATAGGCAACTGTGTAAAGGTATGCATTGTGTACCTTTTGTTTTATGTACTTTTGCAAAAGACTGCTGTTCCATATTATGCATTTTTAATTAAGGTAAAATATATCACTGACCCAATGCCTTTCTAGATCACTTCTCTGCCTTTTGCAATCACAACGTCATTCTAAGGCCCCTTCTCTTTCTGGTGCCATAGCTTCTAAAGTCACGTTTTTGTATTCACACTAATAGAGTATCACTTAACTATTACAAAATAAAGAAAAGCTTCTGAGTTTTATTTTGATTGGGCTAACTTAAGTCGAGCGCCCAAACTTGAACCAACACTTGTATAAGGGGTGGAATTACACGGTTTAATTTAGGCCAAATAAGTCTAGGAAATGAGTCAATTCTACCCAAACTATAAGTTGACTTTAATAAGAGGAAAACACTTGTTCTCCAAAGAAAGTCTGAATGGGAAAATGGGAAGAGAGTATAGATACTGGATATCAACCAATAACTGTCTTTTGGGCTGGTGCTACTCCAAGCATGCTCTGCAGACCAGTGGCAGTCCAGTTTGTCACTAAACTGGTAGATATGTAAAGAAATTGGGAATGTGTTTGTTCAATTTAAGTGTATAGATATTCAGCATTCAGAATCCTTATTTCACTCCTAACAACAAAATGCTGTGTATGTAATGATTTTCCAAATTATACATCTACTAGGATGCTTTCAATAATCTACACATATATTCTGTATATGTGTACATTCTACATATTTCATTCTGTGATATTTTTCTGATTTATTAATTTAAATATTATATACAGTTTATTAAATCTAATATTTAGAACACTGAGGACTTAAATTTTGTATATTTGCTTTTGTTGAATTTTTCTAGTTATTCATTTTTATTTTATTTTACAAAAACAGGAGAAAAAAAGAAAAAGGTAAAACAAAAATTTAGTACGTCACCACACATACTTTAAGAAGACTGTTCCACTGGATTAAACTAAATCAATGGTTTTCAACCCACGTAAGTGCCAAGTGTCCCACATTCTTCAAAAAATGATTTTTATCAGTTTTACTCATTGAATAAAGCAGTCCAAGGACTGTGAAATACAATTTGCAATCCCCTGAATATGATGCTCTGTCACTATTTGATCTCACTTCTAGTCTTACAAGAAAGTTCCATTAAAAGTAGCTATTTTCTGTGGGATTTTAAGATTTGTCCAGAGCTTGATTTCTTAATTAAAAAATGGAACAATATTTATAAAGTAATACAAAATATAAAGCTAAAAGGCTCTTAAAACATTAGGAGCAACCTCTATAGAACTTATAGATGGAAAAGCCTAGATGATTCCATTAGCTAATGAACTAGAGGCTGCCATGAATTGTGTATAGTCGGTCACACAACCTGTGGGGTAAGCCCAGAAATGTTGAAGTGACAGTTTGTGAATAAAAATCTGTAGTCATTCTCTTTTATTCCTTTTTCTTTATATTTGAGGTAATAGTGTTGCTTGATTCTTTTCCTTTATTACTTTTGTAAATATCAAAAGGGAGAAACATTAAAATATGCTTATTAAATTAAAAGCACATACATATGTAATGAATTATTACATTTTATAAATATACTTTTTTGATATTTAGGAACTATCCCCAGATGCACTATAAGTGTTTTTTGTTCACTGATAAAAGTATTCACATTCATTTTTATAGGATTTAATAATTCCTAATTATCCTTAGATTTAATGAACCACGCTAAAATAGAAGTAATAATATTTTATTTTTTTGTTTCTTAATGTTTCCTTCAAAATTTTTTTAAATTATGTCTTATCAGAAGGAAAATAAATGGACTTTTAAAACAGAAAGTAATAGTTTATCATTGCTCAGTTTACTTCTAATAAATATTGGACTTTTTAAAGTCTATTTTTCTTAAGATATCTGATTTTATAATGCCATAGAAGGTATTTAAATTTAGAACAGTATAGAATTAAAATGTTAATAGTTTAAAACTGTATCTCAGATTAAATGAGATCTCAGAGATAGTAACTCATTGAAGGTTTTTGTTTGTTTGTTTTGTTTTTTAATGCCAAACAACAGTTGCTTTAACTGAAAGGTTGTTAACATACCTACAGCTCATTTTACATTTCTCGTCTGTGGATGATTATTTTTTTTTCCCCAAATGTATTTTACCATAATTCAGCAGTAAATAGAACAAAAGAAAAAATAAAAGTGTGTGTCACATGCGTATCTTCAACAATTATTGCCAAATGGTTCTGACATTTTTAAGTGTTGTAGCTTTAAAGGAATAGAGAAATCCCAAGGTATATAGAGAAATGCTTCCTGTTTAGGTTAAAATTTGGCTTATTTAATGTATCTGTTTCCTTTTTTGTTGTTGTTAGTAAAACAAATTCTAGAAAAAATCCATATTTATGTCTATTTCTATAGTATATGATTGAATTCAAGATTTATATGCATTTAGAGTTATGGAATTATTTCATAGTTTTATGAAGGATACCTTATATCTTATGTTTTTTATGTACAAAAGTCTGGAAAGATCAATTACATGGTGCCAGCAGACAGGACTAAAAAAAATGACTATACTGTGTTTTATTCTAAAATTAGACAGAGATAGAGAATCCTGGTTTTCACTCCTCTTTTAGTAGAAAGCTACTTAACCTCAGGCAAGTCTATCTGTAAATAGACAGGGTCAAACTAGAGGAAGCTTTCTTTTAGGTTCTGAATTCTCTAATTCATATGAAATAGGTATTGCAGATTAGTAGAGTAAGAAGAGACTCAATGGAATCCCCAACACACTGAAGGTAGTTGAGTGAGTATGTGTCTTAGATGGGTGCAGGGAAGCATGTTCAATCAAAGCACATTTTGGCATTTATGCAGAGGATGCTTCTGCTCTCAGAGTCATCCTCATATCAAACAGACCTAAGGTAAGAATTCAGACTAAAGTTCTTTAGCTTCAGCTGTGCATAGCTTTTTAAAGGAAGTGACTCCACTTGAATAAATACAGAATAATCATCTGTATTAACTGAAAAACTAACACACTGTAAGTTAGGTTATTATTTTCTTTTTAAAGAGAGGAAATATGTCTTCCATTTTATTATCACTTTCAAGTCTCTCCGGTGAAAATGTTGTCTCCCGGTTCCCATCTAGTGCGTTATATGCCATGATTTTTCATATTTCTTACAATCCTTTCGGCAGTGTAAGTTGAAAACTGGAGAAATGACAGTGAGGATATAAACAGTTGTTTGGGTTAGGTTTCATTTTTGTCTGTTTGTTTTGTTTCTGGAGCGTACCATTGTGCTAACAGATCAACAGAGAAGCAAAATAATTAATCAGCCATCAATTTAAGATCAGTGTAAAGCTAAATTTTACCATATTGTCTAGGTCATAGTGGGAACTCAATAAATGTTTTTTGAAGCATTTACCTATGGCCTTTTTTTTTTTTTTTTAAGTAAACTCTACTGTCAGTATGGGGCTCAAACTCTTAATCAAGAGTTGCATGGTCTACCAACTGAGCCAGCCAAGTACCCCCACCTGTGGCCTTTTTAAAAATAGCCTCCTGGAGTGCCTGGGTGGCTCACTCCATTAAGCATCCAACTTCAGCTCAGGTCATGATCTTGCAGTTAATGGGTTCAAGCCCCGTACCGGCTCTGTGCTGTCAGCTCAGAGCCTGAAGCCTGCTTCGGATTCTGTGTCTCTCTCTCTGCCCCTCCCCTGCTCGCGCGCACTCTCTCCCTCTCTCAAAAATAAATAAACATTTAAAAAAATTAAAAAATAAAAATAGCCTATCACTCTGTAATTTTGTTTATTTCCCTTTTCAAGCATGTCTTTTTCATTTAGCATGTTTCATCTTAATTAGGAGAGGTGTCTAGAGCATAAAACTGGTTTTGCTCTTCTCAACCCAGCCCAAGTTCTTCTTCTTTTCTTTTTGAAAAAATTAAAACTCACCAGTGATGATTTTGAGCATGCTATTAACTGCCAAAGTATATTCTCTTTTTAAAAAAAAAATTACTACATATATTAATGTATGACTTTTTATATACAACCTAATGACTTTATATACAACCTAATGTTAGTGACTTTTATATACAACCTAATGCTATCTAGGAGAGATATAGTATCTCTTACTGAAGTTCATTTATTCATTCAGTCACTTATTGAAGTGCCTATTAAATATAAAGACCAGTTATTCACATTTTCCTTTACTCTTACTTTAAAGCTACAGTAACTCATGTAGACCCAATGGTAATAGAAAATGAACACTAAAGAATTATCTTTTCATATAGAAGATGAGAACCAAAGATTAAAACCTAGGGTTTAACTATCTCCCATTTATATTTAACATATTTCAATTTGGTTAGCAATTATTTTATTTTAATATCACGTATTAATAATAGTATAATCACTATTATTAATAGCTATTATTACTTCTGCGATGACTGACAGTATGGGATTTGGCTAATTCACAAACGCAATAGTAACAGTGGTAGGTTCACATTAGTCGAACCTCAAGATCTAACTTTAAATCTAATGCTTTTTGTATTATACCATAGAAACCTCAAATAATCACTTCTTTGTTACAGGTGCCCCTAAAATCTTATGAATTTATAAGGAAATGAGGAAAGTCTCATAGATGTAAAAGCATTTTTGATCTAACAAGGAGAATTGGGATTATGGAGAAATATCCTGCAGAATGAATGACAAGAGAAAAAAGCAGAGAATCAGGAAATTGCCAGATAGGTAGAGGAAATACCATATAATTCTCTTTAAATGGAATATTGAAAAATACCAGGAAGTAATGAGACACATATTGGGAAAGCAGGCTAGATAAAGAGTATGAGCAAGGAGTATTTTGTTTTTATTTTTTATTTATTCTTTTTAAGTATTAAATTTATTTCATTAAATGTTGTAGAAGCTATTTTTCAACTATGATTAACAGCAAACACTATGATGTTCTTTTAATGTAGACTATATTAAAAAGTCAGAGTAAAATGAAACATTTCCAAAAGCTATACCTGATGTAAAATTCAGTTATGAAAGCAATAGCTTATTAGTGAATTTACTAATAACAACATAGGAAAGGATAAGACCATAAGATATATTTTTACATGATTGAAAGTATTAATAATGAAATAAAATAAAGAATGAGAAAAATATAAGAAAACAAGATTTGGGAGTTAAACGGAAAACATCAATTCCAGAAAAGACATTTCCATGCTTAGAAAGAAACTTATGTGAAGTGAATCCGATATTCAACATTACCAATGGAGGAAAATATTTTGAAAAACTAATACAGAAATTCTCCAGGGAGAAAAAAAAGCAACATATTGATGAAATTCTTGGCTAATACTATGGTTTCTTACTAGAAAAAAAGGGTTCTTCATTATCATAAATTTTTCATAATCTAATTTTACATATTTAATATTCTAATACTATTTTATTAGATTTTTATGCTTAAGCAATATGCATGAGAGCTTACATTTATATAACATCTGGTTATCTACATTGAATTACATCATTAATGGGCTTCTAAAAATTATTGACATGATATATCTATCCCATAAAGAAAAAGATTAAATCAGAACATTTAGAGATATTTTCAAAAGCTTCCTATGTGATGATCATGTTTAGGGAGAGCTGAGATACATGGCCATAAAAACTCTTCATATTCAGCCAAGCAAATGAACTCATGGTCTTCCAATACAACTTAGTTGTTTTTTGTTTGTTTGCTTGTTTGTTTGTTTGTTTGGTTTGGTTTTTTCCAATAGCCCCTCATACAAACAGGACACCATCTTTCATCTTGTTCTACAAGCCAGCCAGGGAGCTATTCATCATACTTCCCTTCTTTCACTTGAGCATGGAGTATTTTAAATAGCAGGCCAGGATTTTTTTTCTAAATGTGTAGGGAAACCATTAACATTATTTGAAATCAAAAGAAAACAAAAGTAAGCTTAGAACCATGTTTCTAATAATTCATTTAGAGGTGAATTTAATTTAAATTGCAGGGGTGTCTGCGTGGCTCAGTCGGTTAAGCATTGGACTCTTGAGTTCAGCTCAGGCCATGATCTCAGGGTTATGGGATTGAGCCCTGCATCGAACTCTGTGCTGACACTGTGGAGACTGCTTGGGATTCTCTGTCTCCCTTTCTCTCTGTCCTTCCTCTGCTCGCACTCATGCTCTCTCTTTCTCCAAAAATAAACATTATATATATATTATATATTGGAATGGGAAAGGAAAAACACTAAAGAGGTTGAGTTTAGGTAGTATGACAAAAGTCCTGTGCTACGTAGTGATAGCAGATATAGAAGAGCATGTCAATAGATGCACAAGATTAGTAATTGAAAAGAAGAAAATAACTCTGAATCTCTGTGCTTTGGAGAGTAGAAAAATGATGGGAACGCAAGTGTAGGAAAATAGGAAGGAAGACAAATTTAGTTTGATACATATTGACTTTAAGACATTAGAGGACTATTCAAAAAGGAGATGATCACCAAGGACTTGGAAGTGTGCTAAGATATTGTGATTCCATTAATGTGTGAGTTCCTTAAGGGCATGACCTTTTTGTATTCTAAACAACAATCACAGAGTCTCAAAGTGATATGTGCCTAATACGTCTCTTATAGTATAGGTTCTAGACAGAACACAATCCACAAATAAGCACTACAACTGCTTCCTTTATGTCCTGTATATATTATGCATGTTTCTACCTTAGCATCTATAATCTTACTGCTGTCATATATTTAAATAACTGTCTCTTCCTACTAAGTTATATATGCACTTAGAAGGCAGAGGACATTTCTGAGTCATTATGTTTCTTGCACATAATTTAATACTTGACACATAGAATACGCTTAATCAACACTTAGTGAATAAATAAACGAATGAATGTCACATCAGAAAAACACCTGAGGTGTAGTAAACCTGACGTGGGGAACTGCACCACATTTTTAATTAGTATTGTTGTATACTGTCACAGTATGGAATGCCCAAGCTCTCTAGTATATGCATAAATAGATAAAACCGATTAGTCCTAACTTTTGTTTCCACTCCTCTTTGTTTCAGAAAGAAGATTATTAGAATTAGGTTTCTGATAATTAAGGGTTACCAATGATTTTATGACTACTCTTAATTGTAAGAATAATTCTTTTTATCTGCCATTACTTTTCAAAATTATGCTATCAAGCAAGATTACTCAGTTCTACTTTCCTTATTAAAAATTTTTTTCTGGATTATTATTTGGTGTTTGTGTACATAAGTCAATAACAGTTCCAACACTAAAAACATTAATTTTATTATCCAATACAAACTTTATTTTCACTTAACCTGACTGAAAATGAAACTAAAACTACATTTAAAATGTTAGTGATCTTTGTCTATTTACTAAACCTTTTTAGATCTCACTGAGAAAAGCATTAGTTTTGTCCTTTTTTCTTGGCTTATCAGCAGTTTTTTGAGTTCTTTACAGAAGCAGCAACAATGGAAAAAAATTCCAGCAACATATTAGCTGATATCTTCTCCAGATGGCAGTGACTCTATTAACAGCAGGAAAGCAAACTTAAGCACCCAGCTTGCATCCAATCCAATGCAAAGATACTCTAAGAGAATATCTAAGTTGGGTCATCAATTAAATTCACTCTGAGGGGCCATTAAGGTATAATATATTGTCAGTTCAGCTAAATTACAGCCCTAAACAAAATCGGCTTCATTTGTCTTCTGTCTGTAGCTCCCCCTGTTGGCAATATCATGCTGTTTACCTACAGCAGATGGAATAACACCCAAGAGCAGTGGCGAATAACTCATCATCGGCAAGGTCAAGCTATCTTCATATTTCTATCCAGATGCTTGTGGGTTCCAAGTTCTTATACCATCCCTCACAACTGAAATACATTGGTAATAAATAAATTCAGGGAAAGTATTGCCTCATTTAGAAGCTAGGTGAATTCTCTATCAGCATCTCTTATTTTTCAGATCAGCCCTTCATATAAATCTTCATGAAACATGTGTGCAGTTCATCTTTCAGAGTGTTAATGGCTAGCTGTGGCTTAAAATATTATATTGTGAGCATTTTATTCAAGAGCCACTGCAGTTGATTAATTCTCCAAAAAACTTTGTGGAAAGTTAGTAGGGAGGAATTTAAATGTTGTTTGAATAAACTTCTCTTGTTTTTGCAGATAAATTCAAAAGATGAAACCAGGGATAGCTAACATATGAGATGATGCTTGAATTGTTAGAGCATTATGAAATACAAGATATTAATGTTTATTCTTCACCTCCTTGGTAATCTGCTAGATACCTAACTATTTAAAGAAAATGCATTGACAAACATCAGAGCTCAGAATCTGAACATTACACACAGTTCGCCATGCAAGGATAATTAAAAAGGAATTCTATTCTTAACTCACATCTGTCAAAGAACATTAAAAACATCTAATTCATAACCACAGCAATCCTTCTGAGTAGCTCCATTTCTTTTTTCCCCCAATTTTCTCATATATCACACCCTAAAGAACCTTTCATTTGCCAACTGTTCTTAGCAAATCCCTCAATTCTCAAGCATATGCTTCAAAATTTTGTGTAAATCTTATCTTTGTACAGAAAAAAAAAGGTAGTTTTCTATCCCTCTTCTCCAGTTTATAAATTTGACTCACTCTGAATTAAGTTCCTTCTACCAAGACTGGTAGTAAGAACAGGGCCTACAGTGGTAACATTCTCTTTGTTGGGGAAAAATGGACACTTAAATGGTCAATTTAATACTTTATTCTGCTCACATGAATACATGTACTTTGGAATATTCTCTCAAGTTAATGACAATCATGTTTAAACTTATTATCTTTGCCATTATGTTTATTAACTGAGGTGATAAAATATACCAAAAGATAAAACCTAATTGGATTTTGAAAGTTCTGTTTTCTTGAATTCTTATGCTTTATAAGAATTTTACTTTTAAGACTAGAAACGTTTGAATTTTTACCAAGCAAAATGTTTACAAGCCACTTGACATATCATTTATATCAAAGTCCACTCATTTAAAGTGTACATTTCAGTGGTTTTAAGTACATTTACAGAGTTGTGCAACCATGACCATATTAATTTTAGAAACTTTTCTTAGTCTCCAGAAGAAATTTTGAACTCTTTATCAGTCATTCCCCATTTCCCCCACCTCCACTAATTAACAACCACTAACATACTTTCTATCTCTATAAATTTCCTATTCTGATCATGTCACATAAATGAAATTATTCAGTATGTGGCCTTTTTTGTCTGGCTTTTTAAATTTAGCATATTGCTTTCAAGGTTCATCTATATGGTAGAATATATCAGTATTTCATTTCTTTTTTTATCACCTAATAATATTCCATTGTATAAATACACAATATTTTGTTATCCATAAACATCTTAGGAAGAAAACAGAGGAATCAATGCTGGTGATCATGTGTTGAACAATATCTTAGCTACAATTCAAAAAGTATAAGTGATAAAAGAGAAGACTGATTAATTGGACTTAATTAAAACTAAAACATACTGAGCTTCATAGATCACTATCAAAAAATGAAAATTTAATCCATAAAATGTGAGAAAATATTTGCAAATCATTTATCTGATAAGGGACTTGTATCTAGAATGTATTAAGAACTCTTACAACTCAATAATAATACAATATAATTTCAAAATTAGAAACATGATTTGAGTAAACATATCTTCAAAGAACACATATGGAAATACTCTCAACATCATTAGTTAATAGAGAAATGAGTAGCACCTGGGTGGCTCGGTCAGTTGAGCATCTGACTCTTGATTTCGGCTCAAGTCATGATCTCATGGTCATGGTGGGATTGAGCCCCATGTCAGACTCTGTGCTGAGTGTGGAGCTTCCTTGGGATTCTCCCTTTCCTTCTCTCTTTGCCCTTCCCTCACTCACCCTCTCTCTTTCTCTCTCAAAATAAATAAATAAACATTAAAAAGAAATAAAAAAATAAAAAAATAGGTAAATGCAAACAATGAGTTACCACTTCACCCCTACTGAAAAGTCCATAATAAAAACATAGATAATAAAGTGTTGATCACGATGTGGAGTCATTGTAATTCTTATACACTGCTGGTGGGAATGTAAAATGGTGCAGCCATTCTGGATAACAGTTTAGCAGCTTCTCAAAATGTTCAACATAGAGTTACCATGACTTGCAAATTCCACTCCTAGAAATTCCACTCCTTGTGGCAACATGGATGGACTTAGAAGGTGTTATGCTAAATGAAATAGCAAAGACAAATACCATGGGATTTCCCTTGCATACGGAATCTAACAAAACAAAACAGAAACAGACTCTTCAATACAGAGAAGAAACTGGTAGTTGCCAAAGGAAAAGGGGTTGAGGGAATGGGCAAAATAGGTGAAGGGGATTAAGAGGTGCAAACTTTCTTTTTTTTTTTTTTTTTTTTTTAAATTTTTTTTTTTCAACGTTTATTTATTTTTGGGACAGAGAGAGACAGAGCATGAACGGGGGAGGGGCAGAGAGAGAGGGAGACACAGAATCGGAAACAGGCTCCAGGCTCCGAGCCATTAGCCCAGAGCCCGACGCGGGGCTCGAACTCACGGACCGCGAGATCGTGACCTGGCTGAAGTCGGACGCTTAACCGACTGCGCCACCCAGGCGCCCTAAGAGGTGCAAACTTTCAATTATAAAATAAGTAAGTCACAGGGATGAAAAGTACACCATAAAGAATATAGTCAGTAATATTGTAATAATGTCGCATGGTGATGTATGGTAACTAAATTTATCCTGGGGAACATTGCCTAATGTATAGAATCGTTGTATCATTATGCTGTGAACACAAAACAAATGTATCATTTGTTAACTATACTTACATAATAAAAATTTAAAAAGTTTTCTAAAACCAATACATAATAGTTACTTTATCATAAAGCTAGCAAAATAAATCCTTTAAACCAATTTATTGTCTACATCCAAAGCTATTCTTCTACTCATTGGGTTTAGTTGACACTCAGGTGGGTTATTATTGCTTCTCAAAATAAATTAAAGGTACTTCATCAGTGTCAATCCCCTCTACATCTTTATCAAATGTCACTTCCCAAACCCTGCCTTGCCAGTATCTTTCTACAACCCATGCATACATGCAAACATTCTGACATAATCATTATTGAGTATTCCATGGAGAAATTACAATATATTTGCTTGTTTCCATTCACCCTTTCTAAAATATGCATCCTCCCTTTTCACCCAAATATCCCTATGTACACTTCAAATATAACTTATTTTTTTTTTAATTTATTGGTTCATATAGTCAACATTTTTTGAGTAACCTGTCTTGTTCCAAGATACAAATTTAGATGGATGATACAACAGCTTAAAAAAAAAAAAAGAAAGAAAGAAAGAAAAAAAGAAAGAAAGAAATTCTCTCTTCACAGAAATCAAATTCTAGTAATGCTAGATAATCCTCAGAGTACTTTGTCCATAAAGCAATATATGATCATACACATACACACACCCTGACACCAGAACCAGCACCTGCACCACTACCACCACCACTAAGTTTAGATATGACTCTCTTTATTTTTTTTAAGTTTTAATTTTATTTTTTTAAGTGGGTTCCTCACAACCATGAGGTTAAGGTCACATGGTCTACCATCTGAGCCAGCCAGACACCCCTAGATATGATTGTCCTCAGATGAGTTCCTAGTATTTCATACTTCTTTCATCATGTCCTATATCACACTATAAATAATTTATTTGGTTACTTGTGCAAAAGAATGAAATGATAGAACTGAGACTTGATGGATGCCGAGGAATTTTCTAGAGTGAACTTGTATGGTGTGGGGTTCTTTCAGAAAATATACAGCAGCTGCACAATGCTCAAGTGGGAACAAATATTTCCATATAGTGCATCCTTATAAAACATTTGTTGATTTGGCTCCCTGATTTGATGTCATTAACTCAGTCAATAGCTCTGCAAGTCCTAAGTCTTCTTTTTGCATACAGATGACTCTTGTGCTACCAAGTAACACGTTTGATGCTCTACTTTTGAAATATTAACAAAGCTCTTTCGGAAAGAATACACACAATTTGCCACTTTTGCCAGGTTTCCAAGAGCTTTTAGGGAAGAGTTATTAATATGCCAATGCCATCCCTTGCCTTTGGCTAGAAGAGCATTAGAAAACTAAAAATATGTATCTGTAGACATTTTAATTGCTGAAAAAATGGATGTTTGAGCAACTGAAAAAAATCTATGTACTTAAAAATTTTTATATTCACATATGATGGATATCACCTCATCATGAATGTTTAGGCACTTAATGACCCAGATTTTTTCCACTTCATAAAATAGAATAAGTAATGTACATTTTCATACTCCATTAATTCAGGTGACTCAGGTACCATTTAGTAAATTAATAGTTAAGTGCACTAAATTTGATATACTTACATCAAAGTAGATTTGATGAAATAAACATACATTTGAGTGCTGGCTATACTTATTACCTATCATGTTCTTACTTGATGTCTGTACTATGAAATCTGTAGGTTTTTTGTGTTTTTTTTTTTTTTTTAATTTCAAAGGACAAGCGCCTCTCATCCTTTGTCTTACCACAAACAAGACTAGACCAAATTCCAGAGAATAGAAAGACAATTATCTACCACAAAGCTTTACTTTATAATAGGGGGAAGGGATGATTTATCAGGTTAAAGAAGAGAATTCCGGGGCGCCTGGGTGGCGCAGTCGGTTAAGCATCCGACTTCAGCCAGGTCACGATCTCGCAGTCCGTGAGTTCGAGCCCCGCGTCGGGCTCTGGGCTGATGGCTCAGAGCCTGGAGCCTGTTTCCGATTCTGTGTCTCCCTCTCTCTCTGCCCCTCCCCCGTTCATGCTCTGTCTCTCTCTGTCCCCAAAATAAATAAACGTTGAAAAAAAAATTTTTTTAAATAAAAAAAAAAAAGAAGAGAATTCCACCTCAAATTGACTTAAAGCAAAACAAAACCAAAACCAATAAAAAAAACAAAAACAAAACCAAAAAAAAAAAAAATAGGGTGTGGAAGAGGGTTCATTGACTCACTTAACTAAAAAATACTGATGTAGATTAGGTATAAATGAATCCAGGATTCCAACTATTTCATTACCATAGATCTCATTTTTCAGTTGTTCTGTGTCTGATGTGTTGACTTTAACCTGAGGTCTATACATAGTTCCAAAGATAAGTGCTACTTCCTGTGGTATATCCTATTGTTTAGCAAAGTAAATGATAGGATCATGTTCTCCCTGATAATGTTAGCAAAGATAACTTCATGTTGAACAGAACTACTCATTGCAAGTGATTGTTGTATTCTCATTGATCAGATTATAGTCACCTCCTGGAGGGAGGTGTGAGAGTTACCTCAGCCAAACTACATAGGCTGAAAGTGGAGGAAGTGCAAGTTATCTACTAGAAAATGGATGCGGTGTGGAAAAACTCAGAATTCTACCTCAAAGCCCAATATGATATTAACATTTTAAGCTCACCCATACATAGAAAAAGAAATTATCCATGTAATGATAAAAAACGACCCACTTTGACCCTTCTTTATCAAGTTGGGTGTCCACACTGACTGAGTTGAGCTTTGATGAATATAAGTTTTGTACTTTGAATTCTTCCTTTCCTTCTTACCATTTGAAGTCACAAATGCCAACTGCTCTAGTTAGGAGTTCTATGTTAAGGGTTAAATTAAGGAATAAATACTTGACACAGATTTCCTAAGCTAGGTAAGTAAAAGATTAAAGAATTAATTAAAATACCCCTGGCCCACAGTTTGAGATAGGAATAAAGATGCTGCCAGTTTTATCCCTCACTCTTAGAAGGATCTGCTTATACGTAATTTAGTGAGCAATTTTTTGTTCTGCTGATATACCTTTACATAGAATGCCCCATAAGAAGTGAGACATTCCATTTTTACTTCTTCAATATTGATATCAAGATTCCAAGGAGCAAAATATATTTGTCATGAATTCCAAGAAAAAAAAAGGCTAAGAGATCAACAAAATATATCCAAAATATTCAATAAGTGAATTTCAATCGAGAAGAGGCTAAACGTTTTACAACATTGGAAACAATTTTATGCAGTTCATTGAAAACCTTTAAAAATGAGAAAAATATATAGATTTCTGTTACAAATTTTGGGAAGCTTTGGTGCCTACATGACACCTTTATGGCTTCCCTCTGATTTTGGCTACATAGCTACAGTTGACTGCTCAGTGCACACTGACTTGGACAGAGAAGTGAGTCTGTTTTCTGTCTCAGGGCTTTTTTCCAAACTTATACAGGAACTTGTTCAACATACATAGCTACAACCCTGAATGGGAGAAGAGTTAAATGTCTCTGAAGGAACATTTAGTAAAAGAGAGATGAGAGATGGTGGAAAGTATCTTTGCTTTGTGGATATGAGTACAATGGATGGAGTTTCTGAAAAACCAAATAGAAAACACCAATCACTAAGGGTTTAGAACAAAGCCATGCCTTTTACAATGGAGAAGAACCTAATTCTTGTAAAAGATCTCCTAAGTTTGTAATAGAGACAATACCTTCTCATTGGACCTCAAAGGATGGAACTAGCAAAAATGAGCTATGCATGTATTTTCTGATCCATCGAATCATAATTATCAGGCAATCATTGTAGCAAACCATTGTACCATGGAAATGATGCCTTTGCGAGGCGCGCCTGGGTGTCTCAGTCAGTTAAATGTCCGACTTCAACTCAGGTCATGATCTCACGGTTCGTGGCTTTAAGCCCCATGTCAGGCGCTGTGCTAACAGCTCAGAGCCTGGAGCCTGCTTCAGATTCTGTGTCTCCTTCTCTCTTTGCCCCTCCCCCACTCATGCTTTATCCCTGTCTCTCTCTCAAAAATAAACATTAAAAAAATCGATGCATTTGGAATTGAAGCCAAGATTCAAGGGCAAAACATTTAAGTGATTTCAGTGACTAGCCCAGACCCCTTTGTAACTCACCTTTGTTACTTACATCTATCCTTCAGCTCATTCCTTTAACCTTATGACTACAGTAGGCTAGCCAAGAAAACTAGGTTGGTATGAGCTACAGTTTCTACTTCTGCAGCTCATCTTGAGGCATTAATTGTTTTTATTTCTTCTTTCACCACCAATTCTAGATTTGGATGGCTGATAATGAGGGAAATCTAGACTGGGTGGGTGAAGGAAAAATGATGAATATCAATTACAGTTTCAGGAACAACAGTATAAGTAGGACTAACTTATTCATCTAGATTTTGATATTATCTGTATTTGAAATTGCAGCTAGGCAAAACTGGAAAAATGAATAACAGTGTGTATTTAGTATGGGTCATGAGACCATGTACACAAAGCTGGAGATGAACTCTAGCAAATGATTTGGTACAACTTTTCCATCCTCTTGGACCACTTCTGATTTCATCCATCAATGTGGAAAAGAGCTTGGTGCATACTGACAAGTGATACCTAAAGCACTAATACAATGGATTGAATGTTTTCTGCCTCAAAGCTCCCCTCTGAAGTCCAAGATGCTGCTCAGTTTAAGCAGGCCCATCTCTGAAATGAGAAAGTTAACTCCAGGGACTATACTCAAATAATAGGCGAAGGGAGAAAAGGCACATATGCTCTAGCCTTTCATCCTTTGGAAGAAAGGATCAGGGAGGAGCTCTGCACATAACTCAGAGACCCTATGACAATGACTTTTGTAACATACATTTACTAACATTTTCTCCACCAGTACCTCACCCTACCTGTTCCATTTCCATATTCCTTCATTTTGTTTCACCCCACAAAGTAAATTCATGCAGCTAAGACAGTCTCAAGCTATTCTTTTGGGGGAATACAGAGAGTAATAGTTATAATAATAGCTAGCATGCATTATCCCTTGATTGTCATTTCAAGCAATATTTTATTCTTGCTTGGAGAACACTGAAAGGGTAGGAAGAAATAGCTGCCTTAAATATGTGACTCTATCTTTAGTATTTTATAAACAGCCCAAATTCCCTAAAAGATTATGCATGATGGTTTGGAGGGAGTGGAGAAAGCAAAACACCCTGGGAAATGAACAGAAGTAAAGTTCTGAACCCTAGTATCTCAGTGGGTCTTGTGAAGAAAAGGGCTGTGGTATGACTTCAAGGAAGGTGTCTGTGTAGTAGGAGGGCATTGGTGTTTGTACTCAGCAAAGTTTCTCAGTGGCCACGGAGAAGCAGAAAATTACTTGACATCAAGGAGCACTAAAGGTTTCCACAAAAGGTATTTTAGTAGTAATCATATTTGATGGATTAAAATTGCTTATAACAATTAAACATCCCATATTCTAGAAAGGAAAGTGGAAGTGGCTTCAATAATCAAAAATATGGATTTTTCCACATTATTATGCACAGGTGTTCTTAATCAGGATTATATTAATTTAAAGAAATTAAATCTGAGTTTATAGATTGAGGTTCATCACGTTTAATGCTTTACTTGGATTAATTGATTTAGACTTCAAATAGTCTTAGTGGATTGTTGTTATTGATGCTTTCTGTGTGCCAGGCATTTTCTAGATCAGTACAGTCAATGCAGAATCATCAAAGGAAGGTATCTTCTATTTCACATAAGAATAAAAACCACAACAAAAGTGGGTAAACCTTTGAATATCAAATAATGTCTTTTTTAGAGTCCACATGATAAAATCGAATTTTTCAGTTCTAAGGGCCACATTTTTATATTTAAATATCTCTAAAATTGTAATGTCTGATAATAATTGATGACTTACCATACTTTATTTGACACTATTTTTAATAGTATTTTTTCTTAGAAGTACATAAAGTATTAGTTTGTTTTACAACTGAAGTGGCTTAATTAGATAAAACAGAGAAAGACAAGATAAAACCACAAATAAATGGGGAAGAAGATGGAGAGAGAATATATAAATTAAGAAGATGAAAACTGATAAATGAAGGACAAAAGCATGAAGGTGAACACAACAAGAAAATATAGAGACCTTATCACTGGAAGGAAAGGAAGAAAGTAGAAGAAAGATAAGGGTATGAAAAAGGAGATGAAAGAAATCAATCCCACAAGAAATGGGACTCTTGTCAGTTACAGGTGGGAGAGATGTTTCATTTCAGACAGCAGGAAATGAAAGCTTGATAGGTCAAAGCCGTATGACCCTACCGAGAGTTTAAATGAAAAAAGTGACCATTTTGATAATAAAAAGGAAAGTGAAATAATTTGTTTTATTTATGCTTAAGTCAAAGATCATTTTAGTGCTTCTATGTGCAATACATTTTCAGCAAAAAAAAATCAATATGTTAAAAATGAGATTTCATAGAACATATGCACAAACACTTAGGATAACTTTGCTGTATTAGATTGTACAGTCCTGAGGAGTTTGTTGTGAGATGTAAATTACTTTCCTTGATCTCTTTGGGTCTATCATGTAAACATTCGACACATATTACCTTTTGCACCTCCTTAGGCTAAGGTAGTATATCCAGACTGAGACTTACCAAAGGGAGGAGAGAAAATCCAATGTATATTCATTCATGCATTTACTCATATACATTCTTAGTATCTTTCCGTTACTATGCTAGGATCTGGATATTGAGAAATGAATTAGATACAGTTCTTGTCCTTTAATATTGTGAAGTTAAAAAACAAAACAAAACTAGGAGAGATAGAAGTCAAGATCATTAGAGACAGTGATAAATGCTGTCACTGATGTATGCACAGAGTAGTATGTTGGGGGAAAGGGCTGGGCAGGATGAAATTTCAAGACAAGAGTAGGAGGAGGCCAATCAGTGCAGGACTAAGAGGGCAACTGAAAAAGGGCAAATCTAATTCTATTTACATTTCAATGAAGATCAGGGTGACAATTATTAATGGGCCTTTAAGAATTCTTGTACCTTTGTTCTTTTCTATGTTATATTTACCATGGTTTTCACATAATTAGTTGTTTTTAAAAGAGTTTTGCAAAAACTGATGGTGTTTTTTTCTTAAAGAGAAGGGAAGGACACGATTAGGAAGATATTTCAGGTGGACAGATGCCACCTTTGACTTTCATTACCACATACATGTGTGTCTTAAGAGAAATATACTCTCTGCCCCTCAGATACACAACACACACACACACACACACACACACACACACACACACACATTTATTTTCTGAGATTTTTGTGAAGTTCCTTTGGGATCCTGGGAGCAGAAATATCTTCAGGTATAATTATGCCCAGAATCAAAGACTATTGGAAAGATACACGTAAAAAGCATGGATGCACGTGAATATTTTCTGGTGCTAAAAAGTCATCCCTCCTGGTATGAAACTTGTGAAGTTGTTATGTTACATCTCAAAAGGGACTTTGAATAATCTCCCTATTTTGAGGTATGTAACCTTAATTATATCCACAGTTGGGCTCAATCTAATTACATGAGATTAAAACAAAGATCTTGCTCCAGCTAGAGTCAAAAGATGTGGCAAAAAGAAAATTCAGAGAGATTTCAAGTAGGAGAATGATTTGATACCCCTTTGTTATCTCTGAGACATAGGGGTCCATGAGTAAGAACCAGAGAAGGGCATTCAGAAGTTAAAGATGAACCCCAGGTGACAGCCAATGAAGAAATGAGGACTTCAGTTTTATACCTGAAAAGAATTAGATTCTGCCAACAACCTGAAAAAGATTGGAAGGAGATTCATCCTCAGGGCCTCTAGATAAGAGCCTAGGCCAGCTGACACTTTCATTTTGACCCTGTCAGACTCTAGGCAAAGGAACCTGCCAAATTAATCTAGACTTCTGAACTACAGAACTGTGAGATAATAAATTTGTGTTTTTATTATCTGATTATGTTTTATAATAGCAATAAAAACCTAATATAGCCTTAAAATCACGCTCCCCAAAGGAGGGCAGTGAATAGGTGTGGTTGTATGTATTCCATAGGTTGTGTCCTTAATTGGCACAGTGCTCCAGAGTCCGTGTCATTGTCTGGCTTCCAGCTAGCTGCTGTAGGCAGCACTCATCTTTGCTCCATGAAATTGTGGCCTTGGAAGCAAAGTCACAGACCAAACAGCAATGCCATATATGCAAGGAAAACTACCTTAGCCACTTTGTTCAGAGAAAGGGCATTACCTTTACAGAATTTCATCTTCTGCCCGGAAAAAAAAAAATCCTGAGTAAATGTGCTCGTATTCCTTATGGTAGTTTGAAATATGCCCACACATTTTCTGAAACTCCCTTCAAAAAGAAGAAGCCTTCTTCTTTTGAGTGTAATTTGGACTTGATACTCACTTTCAAAAAATACATACATTGGAAGATAATAATAAAGTAAAAGTGTACAACCTTACAGACTAGGTCATAAAAGGCATCACACCTTCCTGTTTGTCTTTTCTTTTGGATCCCATGCTCTGGAGGAATGTGAGGCTACTCATATGCAGCAAGAGGCCCATGTAGCAAGGAACTCAGACCTCCTGCCAAGACCCTTGGGAGTGAAAGGAAACTTTAGCCCACGCAAGCTTATAGTTCACAGCAGCCCATCTCAAAGCCTGATTGCCACTCCATTAGACTCTCTGAAACAGTGAAAGACAGATGAGTCACTTCAGCTAAGCTACTTATGAGTTCTTGACCAAAAGAAAATTTGAGGTAGCAAAAGTTTGTTTTTTTAAAGGTTATGTTTGGGGCTGCTAAAAGTAAATAATATACCTACATAATCACAATTTCTATTTTTCAACCTCATATTTCATTCTGAATAAAGTGACATCAAGTTGTTATTGGTATTTCATAATTTTTTGTCCATATGAAGTGGAAAATGCAAGATCAAATTATCCCAGTTTCTGTATCAGAGTGCTTATGACTTCCCATGTGCACTGTCATATTATATGCAAATAAAACCTGAAAAAATGATTTAAAGATCTGTTGGTTCAAAAAAGACTTTAGCATTTGTAATGTGATCCATCTTTCTTAAGTTGTTTGCTGTTTTTCCCCAAACTATGATATATGCGTATTAACTGCTATACACAAATCTCCACTTTCACTGATGCTAGTAGTTTGTAGAAAGAAAGTATGTAGAGCGAAAGAACAGGATCACTTACTACTTTCAATTAATATAGCTTAATGGAATTCAACAACTTTTCAAATCACATTGTTTTGCTATCCAGCGCCTAATATAAGAGTTTTATTATTTTATCTGAGTTATTTAAGGAATTCAAAAAGGACCTTTATGTAGATGCCAGCAAACGTAAGTGATAAAAGATAAGATTGGAACTCTGTCTGCTCCATGCAGGGTACAGACCAGGTAAAATGAGTAATAATTATGATATGTGACCTCATTTTTTATAAGTCTTCCCCAGACACTGAAATATCATATAAAGGTGAATCATAGCAGCTACCATACTCATATTCTCTTAGCAAACATGCTGCCCCACAGCAAGTTTTCTACCTGAGAGAAACTATTAGGGGCCACATTCCATCACATATACTTTGGCCACAACTGAATGAATCCAGGAACCATAATCATAAGCCAGCCAGCACCAAATGAAGTGGTCTGGCATGAAAAGATTTATATCTTCAAAGAGGGACAATGTTGGACACAGGGAGATCATCTCCTTTGGCAACTATAACTAGAAAATATGAAAGAGTCAAGCAATTCCTAATCAGAACAGACAGTGAGACTGGGTACATATGTAAAGGATGAAGCAGGAGAGGCAATGGTTGACAGTAAGTGGGCTTACGTTATGAGTATTTAGAAACTACAAATAAGCAAAAGCCAAAGGTCAGGAATCTATACAGGGTATCAGTGACAGATGTAGTAAAAAAAGAATGAGGGGAAGAGAAATGCCAATGATGACAGAGATTTGCAAATTTCTAATGACAAAGAAATTATATAACGTAAAGTGATATTAAACACTTCCATTCCTGAGGGTATATTGTTATCTACATGCCAAGTTTTATTGCTATTGCTGTTAAGAGATTTTATGGCCATTGTGTCTACACATATTTTTAAAATACATCTGCATTGCTTGAGTTAGACTAGGACTCTTTGGCTAGCAACCCTAAAATAAATGCAATACAATAACGTTTACTGAGTACAATCATTAGCTCTGTTTCTCTATATCCCCAAATGATGTGTGGATCTTCATGCATATATGTGTGCACAGACCAGTCCCCTTTTCTTTCCACCACATGTAATTATCCGAGTCATTATTTAGGTCCTTATGATGGAGAAGAGTATATAATTTCAAAAATACATTTTCACTACTTGGGAGAAATATATTAATAGTGTACTGATCAATCTGTATAAGGGCTTTCAAACTCCATGTTTAGAATATCCTAACAAGTATTCATTCAAAATATTGTGTGTGTCTGTGTATGTATGTATTTGAGTGAACATTATGGGAAAATTTGGAACATTTAGATTCCTATTGTGGTGGCAAAGCTATGCTTTAATTGATCTACTCACAAATATTGCTGAAGAGATATTATTCCTACAACAAACTAGAGTTCAGTGTACTAGATTTAAATCTGCTATAAATTTATCTACATGATCTTGGGCAATAATTCAATTTCCCTGAATCTAAAAAGAATAATTTGTAAGATTGGTTTGTAGGACTGTGCTGATTAATACATGGTGTTCTTATGAAAAACAAATATGGAGGTACTTCATAAATTTTAAAAGCACAGATATAAGACATTAGCATTGATGACACTCTACAAATGACCATCAGCATGCATACTGGCAAAGGAGTTTCTCACCTGCCATATGTAATGTCCACATAACTCAGAACTAGGCAAGATGCTTCTACCAGGTACAACAATTCTATCACGTCTCTATTCCCAATCTAGTTGCCTAATATATCATAGTATATAGAGTGGTATTATTTATTTCTATTTATTTTATGTTATTTTTTATATATTTATTTGTATAACAGCAGTTATTCATCTTATAAGTAGAATATTGTATTCAATAGAGAAATTGTTTTTCTTCTCTAAAAATAATTAATAAGGAATTTGTAACCTTGAGAAAATAATGTAAAATAACTTTTTTATTCAGTTTTATGATGTATTTATTTGTTTATAAATATATATTTAACAAATGTTTGGTGGCCAAACATGTCACATTTCCTTGTTTCAAGCTGATTTCAGTTAAAGAAGATACAAATGTAATTACAGTGATATTGTAACTACATCAAGAGCTATAATAATCTATTGTCCTTGCTAACTTTCCATTTCCCTTTAGCCATATCATGTTCTTAGTTCTCTCTGTAAACAGATTAAATCTCTAATTCGGTAAACACCTTCAACTTTTCTGACCCTCTCCCATTTATCATATTTTCTAAGCCAGAGACACCAACTACTTCAGTATACATTTCTGCCTACTTCCATGCTAAATCTTCACCACCAAGCATGGCTGGAGAAAATCATATTGATTAGTTTCACTTTAAACTCATGATCTAACACTTAGGAGGACATAATGGAATTTTACCCCAATTTTCAGACCTCCAAAACTCCTGCTCCATTCTTACTCTTAGATGATGATCTTTATTCCAATCTTACTAAGAAGACCAAAATAATTTGAAGAGAACTTCCACAGTCCCCCATCACCAAATTCCCATCTCTGCCTCGTCTATCACTGAGGTACTTTTCCAGGTATCAGCAAAGGACAACCCCTTCTACCCAAGAGATCCCATCTCCTCTTCCGATTAAAGGACATGGCTGAAGGAATTCTCAGCAACTTCTTCTATCTTTCCTAACAACATAAAAACCTTCTGTTATATCTCCACTATTTTTAAAGAGTCTTTTTCACCTTATTCCTGTATTTAGCTACTAAACGTTATTTTTTATTACAGAAAAAAATTCTTGGAACTACTTTACTTTGTATACTTTTTCTAAGAGTATTCTTAGAGTATTCTAAGTATATCTAAGAGTATTATCTTTGAATCAATCAAATCAAGCTCTCATAATCATTACTTTGCCAAAAAATCCTCTTGTCAGGGTTTCCAGTGACCTTCATGTTGACAAATCCAATAGTTAATTCTCTGCCTCCACCTTACCTGATTTATCAGAAATATGTTATCACTCTCTTCTGCTACAATTATTCTTTCACATGGTTTTGGAGACATATGCTTGCTCTGTCTTCCTTCTTTCTCAGTGATTACTTATCTTTTGTCATCTTTTTGGATTTGTCTCATCCCTCCTTGCAATCATTTTGATTTCTTCTATTTAAATGACCATATATATACTTATAAAAATATGATATCACCAGCATTAAGTTCTTCCCTGATCACTCCCAAATTAAATATATAATTACCTATATAACATACTCACTTTGTTGTCTAATAGACATCTACACTTAACATGTCCAGAATTCAGCTGCCATTCTCCTTTCCCTATCAAACTGCTTTTCTTACAATCTTCCCTATCTTAGTTACTGACAAGGCCAGCCTTCCAGTTACTTGAAATAACAACCTCAGTTGACATTCTGGATATAGCCTTTTCCCTCAGAGCCTGCATTCACTCTATCAACATATGTTATAGGCCTTATCTCTAAAGCACTTCCCAAATCTGACCATTTTTCACCATCACACCTGCTACTTTCTTAATTTGAGCCACTCTCTTCTCTTGTCCAGATTATTACAATGGCCTCCTAATAATTTCCAGCTTCTTCCCTTACCTTTTCATTCTATTCTTAAACATAGCCAGAGTGACTCTGACATAAAACAAGCCAACGAATGCCACTCCTTTGTCTTTATGTCCCCAATGCTTCTAATGTCACTAAGACTAAAGCAGAACTTCTTTAGCCTATTGTTCTTATTTTTCTGAAACTGAGTTTTATTATCTATAAAATTGGTGTCAATGATATACTTATTATCTGAGGAAGCTGTGAGGATTAAATTAAGATTTGTTATTTATAAAACACATAGAAACAGTATTTGATGATTAACCCATTATTATTATCTCATGTTTTTGCTCTGGCTCCCTATTTGGTCTGTGATATATGTCTCAAGAATATCCTAATATTTCAGTGTTTTCCTTTTGCTTTACAAACAGAGGCACAAAATAATTTCTACTTTTCCCTTAAGGCACTATTAGTGCAGTCAAACACATACCTGCATTCAAAATTTCAAGTCAAGGCAACTTCTTGTAGTGTTACTTGAGGTACTCACATACATTCTAGCAATGGTGCCTGTATTCATAATTACTTCTTATAATTCTGATTGATCAGAATCATGCCTAACAAATAAAGGGAAGTTCCCCTGCCATTTTAGCCAATCATGCCTCATTTGTACATGAGATTAGTCAGGCTGAATAGTGCAGTGAGGGAGTGAGACTTTTACTTAATTGACCAGTTAGAGAAATCAATTGGGAAAAGCAAAATGTGCTTTATAGTAATGAGGGAGCAATGGACATACAGGAATCTAAAGCAAATAGACAAAAAGATTAAGAATGAAGGAAGATTAACAAATATGGGGGTAAAGTAGATCAGAAAATACAAAGTGTTTTAAAAAAACAAAACAAGAACAATAACAACAAAAAAGATCATGCAAAACAGGAGAGGCAAAATCAGGGTAGATTTTGTCCTGTCCTGTAAGAAAATAGTAATACTAATTTTAATCATTGCTCATGAAGTGCAATTGAAGAAGAGACTAATGTACATGTGTCAATGTCAGAATAACCATAGAGACACGGTCAACATTAAAATGTTGCTTCTTGGTATACTGGTAGACACCTGTTGTCTCTGACTCTGGGAAAACAATTTAACTTAAGTCCATCCTTAAGATCATTCTTATCTCATATGTATTCCACCAAAATTGAAATGGTATTCATTATGGAGGTGGGTTTGGTAGCTTTCTTACTATATTAGTACAGTGAATCCATGTTGCCATTTTATTATTGGAGAGGAGATTTTTGGTAAAATTGTCATGATGTTTGCTTACTTACAAACTTCTTATTATAGTTAAATTTAGCCATGGAACCTCATTTTAGGAAAAAAGAATTTTTAATAGATTTTATTTAGTATCTGAGTGATATTTATATGTAAACAGTAGGATAAAATTAGTCATTACTAAGAATTAGAAATCATTAGTAAAGCAATGTAATCAATTAAAGAAAATCAATTTTCAATAAGTTATAAAAATATTTAAGATTATCATATCATAAATCTAAATTACCTTCCATATTTTAAGATCATTAGATTCTCTTTACCTACAGATAATAAAACTTCATGTATGAAATTCAATTTTTTAATTTCTCCAAATACATACACATATTCATATGAATATTATATTTATGTCTGAATTGTCATCTTGGGGTAAGGTTCCTTTTATTGATAAAGGTTAATAGGATGGAAGAAGGCCTAGTGTTTGAATATAGAAACAGCAACATAGATAAAAGACAACGCACATTTATTGAACATCCACTATCTACTAGGGATTGCATATTTCTTATAAATGTCCCAGCTAATCAATGAGGTGTGACATTTTTATGTATTAAAGAGATGACTAAAATGAGGTTTAGCAGTTGGGAGATGGATATAAAGTCACAATGGCATTAAGTTGGTATTTGAACCCAGACTATTATGACTCATACATCTCTGCAATTAATATAAATTACACAGCTTCTAAGTTGCCCTTCTTGTACCTTCTAAAATGGTCTGGATCAAATTATTTTGGTTTTACCTCACAGCCTGCAAAATGTAAGAGGTTTCACACTCTGAAATTGCATTTAGAGAAAATACATATAGAAAGGCAAATATACTACATTAGTAAGCAAACACATCTTATTAGGGTCCAGCAGAAGCATAAGCAATTTTAGCCAGGTAGGCAAGAACTTGAAAAGCAGAATATTAAACCTGAATTTAAGTGAGCAAATAGCAAACATTTTATTGCAAAATTCATGGTAATAAAACCCAGAGGATTTGGTCTTTATCAATGGAGATCTTCTAAAGCAAAATGGAAAAAAATGTCATGTTTTTTCTGTTCTTGAAGAAGTGAGTATAGAGAACAAGGGGTCATACTATGTGCAAAATAAGAACAGCCTGCAGACTATATCACCAGGAAAAACAACAACAACAACAAAACAAAAACAAAAACAAAAAAACACTGAGCCAGCTGGCCCAAGGCCCTTCAAAGTTCTTGATGGCTTGAAGGTTAATAGGTTACTCGTGTGTGTGTGTGTGTGTGTGTATGTGTGTGTGTATACGTATGTGCATGCACATGCATGCACGGGAGAGAGAGACAGGGAGAAAGAGAGAGAGAGGAAGGGATCTGTCAAAAGGCCTGGGGTGTTTCATCACCAACTGCTGTGAGCAGATTTCTGAGATTCAGAAATCTCAGTGTTCATCCATGTGCACTAAGCTACTTGTTCACATCAATGTTAAGGTTACCAAATCTTCATGTCTAGACCAGACCTCCTCTTCAGCTCCAAGTTTCTATTTCCAAATTGCTAGTACTGTCAATTCTTCTTGTGGATTTTTTATGTGTGTTATATTTGAACTAGAAATTGAAATAAAATAATTGATGTATGTATTAAAATAACAGTGTATTACTTTTCTGAGACAAATGACATCTCCCCATATCTCTCATTTCAAGGAAATTATGAGAAAAGATGCACATCAAATATAGAAAATGTTAAGTATCAATCTTTGCCCTAACAGTTTAAGATCCTTTAAACTTTCAGGCAAACTTAACTGCAGAAATATAATTTTTACCTAGCTTTATTAAGTTGAATATAATGACTTCATTTCCTTGTTATTCAAAAGTGGCTGTTTTAGTTGCCATAAGAATAGAATAATTGAATAAAAAAAAAAAAGAAAAGAAAAGGAAGAAATAAATAGGCTACATATAATTTATCTAAAAGTCTTATAAACATTAATAAAGCACACAAGCTTGATAAAGAAAACCCCAGACACAGACATATTTTTCCTATCTTCACTGAGTGGAGAAAAAAAATAGGGTGAGATAAGCCTAATCTCCAGAAACAGGTTAAAAAAAGTCAATATTGCAGCTTGATAAATAGAGGGTAGAATTTTGAAAGGTTATGGAATCTTCTTTCTTTGAGGTCATTAGGAATAAGATTCTCATTCTCAGGGAGGACTCAAATTGTGTTTTATACTGAAGACAAGAGAAACACCAAGCAAAACTCAAGGTGACTTCCCATCCTATTTTTGTATTCCAAGGAATAATGCATTTATTTTTGAAACAATATTTATAATCAAATATAAGGAAGTCACAGAGACTGATCCAGCTGGCAATAGGGAGAAAATATTTCAATAATTCTTGTAAAGCAGCAGGGAAAGCAGGTTATTGTGTATGTGAGTAAGCAAGGGAAATAGTAGCCAGGCTTGATTATCCCCTGCCCCAAATGGACATGCTACTGCTATGAAGAAATTCCATCTAGTCTTCAAAATGAGTGTGAACTGAAGTAATGTAAAGAGGAGCTAGCCAAGCACAGCTAATCAAAATCCATCAGAAAGCATTATACTTGGCATTGTGCTTTGTTCTGTATAGGATCAAATTAAATGAAACTTGTGCCTTACCCTACAAGGCTCCAGCCTCCATCTGTCAGTTACACTTTGGCTTGTTCTCCTGATATTAAAAAAAATAATAAAAACAAACACAAACAAACAAAAAACACTTCAAGATTCAAAAGAGAGTACAAATTTTCTCTTATGAAAGCACTGGTTGCTGGTTCAGTACAACTGATCCCATTCAGATAAGCATGGTCAAGACATAAGGAAAAGTATGGGGAAAATAGAATATACAGAAAAATTCATCTTCCTTGTCAGAAACAAAAATGCACATGTGGCGCCTTCCTTTGAACAAAGGGGAATAAATTGCTTACTATTGGATATCCATCAAGATTTTAATTAGATTTTGTTTATCTATTTGTCCTATCTTATAGATGATATAAAAAATTCCTGAAGCAGTGGCAATGCTAATGAGTTCATCACAACAATGCGCTGTTGCTTTAAGTATATCCAACACATCTCCCTATAATGACTCCTTCACAATCTCACGCAGGAGAATGGAATATTTTGTGACAAACTTGCATTGACGAGGACAAATTCTGAAGTGAACTTTGCTAATGGGGTTTCATCTCATGATGGATATGAAATGTGGGAGGTCAGCAACAGCATCTTAGTTGAAGGAGAACATAAGGACACACTATTTATCCATGTTCAAAATTCATGAACACAAGGCATTCTATTTTCAATCATGATAAACTGTCAGCAGCAAACTCACAGAAGGGTATTTTCAAGTTTGTTCTTTCCGAATAGTCATTAAACTGACACACATATCACTTTGGTTTTGACATTTGAAAAACATATGATACCTTTATACCAAAGACTAATGAAGTTTAATTCACTATATTGCTGTTCATTCAGGTGTATTCAGTATTCAGCCTGTGTATATATCTGATATATATATCTGATATACATCTGAGATATATATATGTGTATATATGTATATATATATATATATATATATATATATATATATATATATATATCTCCACTCTCTCAGCTAAAGCACAGCAAGATCATAGCCACTAGTGCACACAGGCCAGCTCACACTTCATGACATAGTGCAAGCAGGGGCATAAACATCTATAAAGAGTCATAGAATTTTAGTGTCACAGTCTAATCAGAGCAAACTGCTTGACCTTTGCTTATCCTGGCATTGTAGCATGTTTGAGTATTACTGAATGACTGAGCTGATCAAGAAACCTAAATAAGAGGCTCTATGGTAAGTCAACCTTTATCCTGGGAGAGTGGCATACACACCTTTCAAGAAAAGAAAGAATGGCTAAGAGACGTTTAATAAAATGTTGTATCTAACACAAATGACCCTCAGACCCAGTTCTCATGCACTCATGTAGAAAGGCAAGAGGCCTACAAAAAGAGTTTTAAAAAAAAGTGAATGTTGGGATATTGAGAACCTCTGATTCTTATTATTTAATCTAACAGCAATGCAGCAAGAGAATGCTCATGGTTGCACTTTTAATGTAGGCTTTCAGGAACTTTACAAGACCATTCTTAGGCATTAGCAAGGTGTCAGCAGCTGCAGCACTTTTTCACTAGCCATTGGTATTGTATTTGCCACTTTCAGTTCAAAATATAGCGTAAGGTTTCGCTCTTGTGAAATTAAGCTGGAAAGGAGAATAGAGGATGCCAACTTGTGAAAAACCACTTAGATGATCAAACGATGATTTGGCAGAGGTGTGAAGGGAGCTCCAGTTCTCACAATTAACATCATATAAATCACCTTTGTTTTCTATCATGAATGTTTGAGGATCAAGATTAATAGTATCTCAGAAGCACAGATTACATAAAAATAAGAACATCAGGGGGCGCCTGGGCGGCTCAGTTGGTTAAACTTCCAACTCTTGATCTTGGCTCAGGTCATGACCTAATGGTTTCTGAGATCAACCCCACATGGGGCTCTGCACTGACAGTGTACAGCCTGGTTGGGATTCTCTCTCCCTCTCTTCCTCTCCCTCCCTCAGAATAAATAAATTAATAAAAATAATAAAAAGGAAAAGAACAGCAAAGCCTACTACAGTTGTCAATGTGGAACCAGAATTTGGATGTTTTAACTCCCAGACTAATGTTTCCATCTTTTAGGTTCTCCGTCATTATCCAGAGGATACAAACACACATACTAAAGACCCCAGTTGGCCTGTAGGAGATGACATAAATGCCCTGTCCATAACCCTGTAGTCCACTTTGGCCAGTTCATGCATCTCTCTCTCTCTCTCCCTCTCTTCTGTCTAGAACACTAGATGCCTGCTCTTTCGGCCAGAGCAACAAAATGTGCTTGTGAATTACCAAGACCACCATCCAGCCAAATTCTCTCTCCACCCTTTACCCTCCTAGTCTTTTACCTCTCAACCCACCCAAGTACCTAAATACTCAGACCGCTCAGACCTCAATGGTGTTTTACAGCATTTTCCAGAATTTCCCTAAGGTATAAATAACATTCTTTTTTCGACTCCCTTCCTTTACCAGTTTTCCTTCCCACTTGCTCACCTCCTTAAGTGAGTTTCATACAACTCCAAAATAATGTACATGCATTGGCATTCTTTTCTCAGGGTCTCTTTTGGGGGAAACCCAGTCACAATGCCGTATGACTGTTTCCTTAAATTATTTTTTCATGCACTAGAATGTAGTGCAGAGCAAAACATACATACTTATTGAAGGAATAAACGAATTATAATGATGTATATAAAATTAGGGTCTATTTTTTGAAGGAGGGTTGCCAGATTTTTATTTGTCTAGCTAAATAGCCCTAAATAAATAAATAAATAAATAAATAAATAATAGGAGATGATGATGCAGGCGAGCTTTGGTTTTTTTGGTGATGCTTCTTGTGACATCACTACAAATGTTTGAAACAAATTTGAAATATGTTTTTCTTTTGTTAAAGATTTTCTATAATATGGTGAGCACCCAACCGTAAGCACAATATATATTAGAAATTTTTAATGGGAATAAACAGCTTTGTTTGAAAGTGAGGATGGGTTCCCCATAAGGTTTCCATCTGTGTACGCACAGAGATGCAGAAATAGTCCCAGATTTAATGAAGTGATTAAAGGGAAAGGATGCACTGGAATACATGATGATAGACAAATTCAGCTTGTCATAGGGGTTCACTATGTTACTACCAAACTAATGACATGAAATGTCTCATTTACAAATGGAAAGAAGAGCTATTATGATCCATACAGCAAAAACAAAACAATAAATAAAAATTTAGATCTTTCATCTCCAGAAACAGATAGTGTAGTACTTGGATGTTAGCATGAGCTAGATTTCTCAATATGGCTTCTTTTCATAACTTTTGGACCACCGCCTTAAGATGTAATCAGATATTAATGTCGCCATTAGACAAAAGAACATGTTTACCTCATCATGCTCTCATAGAAATACAGGGAATGTTTGTTTAGAAAATAAACTTAAGAAATACCAAATAACACACATTCTCGGCAATATCCAATAGTCTTAATGAATTATACACATACCATTTGTGCATTATTATCACACAAACTCTGTACAACCAGACCTCTGATATACTTGACTTCCTCTAATGTTCACCCTCACAATGGAAATCCAGGCCATCTGTATAAAATGGCTAAAATCAGAATTTGTGTAGTAGAAAAATTTGGAATGACTCAAGCAATAAAGATTTCAGGTGAAAGTAGAGAGAGAATGAGAGAATATTACTGAAAGGAAGTTTGTGTGTGTATGTGTGCATTTCTATTCAAGGCAGCAGTAAATGCTCTCACTTTGCTTTAAAACTCTAAGGTAAAGTAATCATTTCCTCTTAATAAGTAATTCAAAGCTAATATTTGCCTTTATTATCTAAAATTAAATAATTTAGAATGCTTCCTATCATTTTAAATCTATGTTTGAAAATTGCTTCATATTTTAATTGAGAAGGTGTCTGGAGATAGAGGAGAAAGAAAAAGAAGCTATGACATTCATATATGTGTTTCATTGTGGATATTTGAAAGAAATATGCTTTTCTAGTACCTATGAAGCATGCATGGGATACTTTGCTCCTGATATTACCTTGTAGGAAGAATCATACCTAAGAATTACCCAACATATTTGAGATTAGGAGATTTTTTGAATGTCTTTATTTTCAAAATGCACAAGAATGTCCTATACCTAGGTATCACAATAAAAGTATATTTCAGTGTTCTATGCCTTAATTTTGATATTTAATTTATCACAACAATGCTTTAGGAACTGAAAGGAAGACTGGGATTTCGGGGGAACTGAAAGGAAGACTGGGAATCCGGGGGAAATAGTGACCAAAACCAGTATTTTTGTACTAAGTAACATTTTACTAAGTAATAAAAACAGCTTATAATATATGGTACCAAAACATTCTAAAAAACAGAGAAATTTTAAGTACATATTATTGAAAATTAATATTTAAGGCATACAAAATGACTTGTATGTAAAATAAATTACCCCAATCAAGCTAATTAACACATACATTACCTCATATAGTTACCTTTTTTAAAATACTGACATTTTAAAACAGGCACAATTCCTGCTTTCATGGAGCCTACAGCCTTGGGTATAAGAGAATACATATTTTCCTGGTCTTTTCTTCCTTAGTGTCCAGTAATTTAATTGGGGTCCTGTTTGTGTTTTCCACATATCCACAGTAACCTTATACTCATGTCTGACCACTAGAAGAAAAGTACATTCTCAGTACTAACACAGAAAATTTTTCATTTGAATTATTAATAAGACCTATAAAGAGACAATTACCTAGCCAAGTCAGTGTCAGCAGATTGTGGAAATTTGAGACAGAGATATATCTTCAGTAGAACACAAGTCAAGGCAACATAGTGGGTCTAGTAAGAAGCCAGTTTACTTAAGAAACCTGAGGCCATCAAGTCTAATGAACTCTTCTAAACTATGGCATGCATCTCACTTGAATTACTACTTGGATTTGATTGGCATAAAATATCACAAAAGATTCAGAGCAGGGGGACTAAAGACTCAAACTAAGACATTTAAAGAGCAGTATTCACTTTTTAAGATCTAAGTAATTCAGCAAGTGTCAGGACAACCACAAATTTTGTAATTTCCCTCTGGCTTTCATTGCGGAAAATAAAACAATAGAATTATCCATAAAATAAGCTTTGTTTGGCTTCTTCAAGTGTATGTTATACTGGAAAGAAAATTTTGACACAGAGAAAACTGAATTCTAATAACTCTGAAAGCTGATAACATTTGGCAAGTAACTGAGCATCCCTAAAACCCACTGTCCTTACCTGTGATAAGGAAAATATATCTCATATACCTTTTCTTTTTTTTTAAGGATTGGAGTCAGAAAGTACAAATATTCTAAACAATATGTGATATCCCATTGTGATCCAATAAATTTAAAAATACACATTAAAAGAGTGAGACTAATATAAATGATAGTCTTCATTTCCAATTTGAGTACCTAGCTACAGCTCATATCATTCTATCAATTCTGTTATTCAGTTTTGTGACTTCAAAAGTGATTAAGATTTCTTATTCTGCTTAGGAAATTTGGGTGCTTCCCTGAGAAATAATGACTCAGTTGAGATCTGAAAGCAGAGTAGAAGAATGCCAAATGGAAGGGGCGAATTCATGCCAGGCAGATGTTAGACAATGTTCCTGTGTCAGAATGGAGTATGTAGGGAGTGATCAAGGACATAAGAGGGCCATTACTGTTGGAGCAGAGGAATCTGGGGGACGCTGGAGAATGATCAGGTGTTAGATTTGAGTCAGTAAGGGGTAGACTATGAGACATTCTCTAGCCTCTGAATTAATTTTATTAGTTATGAAATCAAACTTCTTTCAAAAAGATTTCATTGGCTGTAATATTTAGAATGGCTTGAGTTACAAAATATTGATTGGTATCGTGGAAAGAACTAGCGGTGATACAGCATAGTGGCTGGAAAATAAAGTACCAGATCATGACCAAAATCAGAAGTCAAAATGTGTCTCTCAGAATCAGTTAAATTTATGCTGCAGGAAAAAACAATATCAGAATCTCTGCAGCTTAACACAGCAGACATAAAATTTTCATTTATGTTACAGAGCTATTACAGGTCAGCTGCAGCTCGGTCCCTTGTCACCTTAACTTTGGGTCGTAGGTGATGGAGCAGCCTTTATCTGGAGTGCTGCTGGTAGTAGTCCTGGAAGGAGGAAATTGGCAGAGGGTATGTTGGCTCTTAAAGCTTCTGTTCTGCAATGACACATGTCATTTTCTCTCATATTTTATTGAGCAGGTCACAAAGTCAACACCGACATTAATGGGATGGGGAAGAATCAGGGAGAAGTACTGCAGGAAAGTAAACTGGAATAGACTAACAGTCTACCACATAGTAAGGATCTTAGTCTTTATAATGGAACCTATGGGGAACAAGTAAACAATCCCAAACAGAAATGCATTTTAAGGTAGTGCCTACACATAAAGGCATCAAAACTGAGTAAGGACTATACAGAGTCAGTATCTATTACTTAACAAACCACAACAAACCTATTATTCTGCTTTGTAGACTATGTACCTTAAGTGACATAGTAGTTTTATATATAATTATGGGGTAGCAATTATGAATCAAGCATTCTCAGTGAACTGTCTGATTCACAATTGTCACCCCATTATTATAATTAACATTATCCAAGGATACATATATATCCCATATATCTCATCCCTTTAAACAAACAATTGAGGCTGTATTTGCAGACTTTGTCTACCTGGTGCCACCCTGCCTACTCTGTTGTTTTGGGCAAATGTAATGTAAACTGTACCTGTTTATCCTCTCACTTAAGTTTGTTCAGGCTACATCTCTTACTCTGTCAGTGAAACTCTAGGTAGGCACTAGATGTTTCAGATTTCAAATTCCTCAAGCTTGAATTAAAACTTTTCTTAAGACCGTGAGCCTGGGTGGCTCAGTTGGTTAAGCATACAACTTGATTTTGGCTCAGGTCATGATTCCATGGTTCATGAAACAGAGCCCCCCCCCCCCCACCTTGGTCTCTGTGCTGACAGCCCAGAGCCTGCTTAGAATTCTCTCTCCCTCTCTCTGCCCCTCCCCAGCCCTCTCTTTTCTCTCTGTCTCCTTCTCTCTGAATAAATAAATATTAAAAAAACAAACACTTAAGACTTTTTTTCTTTCATATCTCAAAATTCTTGAATTTCCATACATTTATATCAATGCATACATTTTATAGTAAAAAGTGTTAAGGATAAAACATTTCAGGGTGAGTCATTGCTCAAGGTCCTTGTGTACAGAGCTGCATAGTTTGTAAAGGTATTCACATTCTATCCATTATTTACTAATGGCATAATCAATGTGATTCAGCACCTAAGCAACTTTCAACACTTACTTTAAATATAAGTAAAAACTACTGTGAATATAATTACTGAGTCTAATGTAACTAGAATTTGTATTCACAATGACAACAGACATTAGTCATTATCTGTGAAAATCTCGGAGTTACCGTGTATCTACTCTCGTGTAGACAGACATTGATTCTCTTTTTGACAGGGTTCATGTAATGAGTCATTTATTGTATTTCAAACTTAACTGCACTGCCAGTGTAGGCAAGGAATGTGGTTGCACATGTTTACATCTGGGCCTACTGCTGAATCCAGAGCAGTGACATGCATACTAAAACAAAAAACACTCAAATTATTGAAAAGGGGAAGGATGTTTGATGCTCTTGCCATAACATAAGGAAGCCTATCAGCCAATGAGCGAGTTTATTAAAATGTGGTAATTCAATTAAAAACAAATTTTAAAATTCTGTTATTTGTAGAATATTTTGGCTATGAGAAAACAAAAATGGAAGCTGCAGCATTACAAATAGCAATAAATGATCAAAAAAGTTATTTTATGTGAATTTTAAAGTAAATTTTTTGTGTTTGTTTTTAGCCCAAATAGGAGGAATAATATATCATCTATGTTTATCATTTAAATTTTCAAAAAGGGAGCTTGACTTTTCATCAGGTGATGGGTGTAAATGGAGTGCTCTCATACAAGGTTGGGCACAGGTGAGTCTATGATTTGGTTAGACAGATTAATACGGGGGCAGCATCATGGTTGACCAAAGCAGTGGATAGCAGGAGTCTACCTATGTGGGAGATCAGACTCTCATTTTAGTTCTAGGTTGGATCATTTTGTACTAAATTGCCCCAGTTCCTGGGAGGTAAGCACTAAATGCTTTGAGTTTCCCAAGTGATGAGAGTGTTATTCATGGAAGGTCTCTCTGACCATACCTGATAGACAGTTCATGCTAACAAGCTGACTCACAATGGACCCCTCAATAGTTATGCTAGGGAGATGATGTAGGGCAACAGCTGGCCTCACAAGACAGAATAACCTTAAGACTAGAGGATGGGTCTTAGGCCACAGGACATCTCTGGGGAAGGATGGGGTATTAGAGATTGAGTTTGACCATGTGGATAATGAATAAATATCCACTTGATGAAACCTCAATAAAAACTCTCAAATTGAAGTTTCAGTGAGATTCTCATGTTAGAAATGCTTCACACATATCGCCACACATCGATACATCGATACTTAGAAGAGTAAAGCATCCTTGAAGACAATGGAAGCTCCACATTTGGATACTTCCCAGAGTGCACCTTACACATCTCTTCCTTTGGCTCATTCTAATTTGTATTCTTTTACTATAATAAAATTGTAATCATTGGGTAAAACAGGACTTAAGCTCAAAGAAATTAGAAGTCTAATTACCGAAACTATGTTGCAAGACATGAGATTCAATGACAAGGCTTGGGTCACGTAGTTCGGATCTGACTGGTAATTTTATACTCTGAGGCCCACCTTCATTGCCCTTACCTCTGCTTGGTTGCTTGATCTCCGTCTATTTTTTGGCCCATGCTATTTCAGATTTAGCTTTGCCTATGTAATGAAGTACGTTAATAAACCAACAGAGAGGATTCTCAGGGCAAAAATGGTGCAATATTTATATTTGTGGTTCAACAGTTAACAGAAAACTTAATTTTCTTATAAACTAGAAAGTCAGCTTATGTAATAGTCTACAGAATAGTTAAGAAAAAATATATTATGTTCTTCTGATGTCCTTTATATAAGCCAATGCTGGAAAACTATCACAAACACTTCATCAATACTAAATATAAACTGGGTTGTTACTACCACTGTAACTGGAAAATTTTGTATGAAACCACGTCTTTTTAAGTATATGCATTTGAAGTCTATCTTTTAAGTATATAATATGCATTTTTAAAAGTATATGCATATATTTTAAGTATATACATTGTGTACATTTGTATTAATAATATATAATTAAATTAATTTATATGCATTAAGTATATGCCTTTTAAGTATATGCATGTATTTTTTTTTTTAATTTTTTTTCAATGTTTATTCATTTTTGGGACAGAGAGAGACAGGGCATGAACGGGGGAGGGGCAGAGAGAGAGGGAGACACAGAATCGGAAACAGGCTCCAGGCTCTGAGCCATCAGCCCAGAGCCCGACGCGGGGCTCGAACTCACGCACCGCAAGATCGTGACCTGGCTGAAGTCGGATGCTTAACCGACTGCGCCACCCAGGCGCCCCTATATGCATGTATTTTAACAACATGCATTTGAAATATAACTTGAACAAATTTAAAGGGTAAATAGTTATATAATAATTAAATATGAAATATCATAAAAGTGTTTTCCAAGTTGATAATTTTATGAATAAAATGAAATATATTTGTTCTCATATATATGTATATTTTCAATATATATACACATACAGATTCAGAGTTAAAGATGACTAAATTAGATATATCTTTAAGCATATGTCTATGGTATTATCATTTTATATTCTTTCATGAACTTTTCAATGTAAGGAGAAATGTTTTCTCTGTGATCTCTTCAAAATCTAATAAACGATCATTCTCATTGAGAACTAATACATATGTGGTGGTATAATTTATATGATACACAAAATATCAAAATCAGAAACATGTAAGTCTTGTTTACAAGTATTGTTTTTAAGTAGGCATATAAAAAAGGTTGGCAAACTGCTCCTAAGGAAACCGACCAAATGGATTACAAAGCAGACCGTAGCGTACTCTAAACACATATTTCTGCAAAGCCAAAATCAAAAGTAGCAGTATTATTAGTATTTGAGATGAGGAAACATTCGAGTGTGTCCTGATGAATGCCAAGATTGAGCAGCTCACTGTCAAGGTACGTTTAGGTTTACTGGAGTAGAGGCACTGTAGCAAAATAACGGACTGTGTACATAAAGACAATAGATTTAATTGAAGTATGCCAGCTGTGTGGTAGGTAATACAGTTCATGTGTTAGTATATTCAGTTTCTTCAGAAGAGGCAACATTGTCCCTGAATGTGAAATAAAAATAGCTAATATGGCTTTTTAACCCCTGATCTTACTTGAAATGATTTTTAAATAGCTTGGGGAATGGCTCCACATACATATATCTATATGAAAAATATGCTGCACATATAAAAAATAAGGATGCAACTGTAGAAGAATTATCATCTTATACACTGTTTACACAGAGTAAAAAATAGGTAAGAGTATAAAACTGTTTAAACTGCATTTTCACGAGTAATTTATATTCATCAGCTTCAGGTATTTAAACAGTAAAAGAACTAATGAAGCACTGGTGACTGAATACCTATTGCTATGTTCCTTATTATTTTTCTTCTTAAGACTTAATGAGCTGTAATTCCAGTCGCTAGTATTTTGTATCAAACATGCTTTATTATAACAAAGAGTAGTGACAAGGAGCTGTATCTCACTTCATGAACACCAAACTTACTGCAGATATGTAAATGAGAAGCTACAAAGCTAGAGAAAAGCCTGGAGATATTAACATCTGTGTGAACGAAGCAGCCATTTCACAACCCAGTGGACCTTAAACACAGCAGACATTGAAATCTGTTCAGTACATGGGGTGGATATTTAAATATGTTCAATTACTGCTTGTCTCCCAGCTGCTGTCTGAACATGGCTTCAGTAATATTAGGGAGTCTACTTTGACATCACTGGCATATAAACATCATGGCCTTGATTAATAGTTACTACTAGACTAAGTGGCCATTTTAAAACCGCAAGTACGAATTTGAATTGAATATGCTCAAAGCCTGTTCCTTGGAGTGAAGACATTGGAATCCACTTACTAAGAAGAAAGGAAAGATGAGAAGAATGACTTCTGACAACTTTGCTTATTTTTTTTGTGTCACTTTGAGAATGGATATTCCATAAGTTTGATTTATGCATGAATATGTTTCAACAAAAACTTAAGTCAATGAATGGTTTAATATTTTTTCAAGAAAAAAATTACATCGATGAATGTTACTTGGAAAATCAAGAACATTTCTGAGTAGAAACTTCAGTCATAAGAAGGAAATGAGCACTTTGAAAAACCATGTTTGCTTCTTTTCAAAGACAATTTTTAAAACATTTCCTTAATGTTTCTTTAAAAATAAATAAAATCTTCAGGAAACTTGTGATTATTTTTTAAAGTGTGTGAGGTTAGTACGTCAGGAATTTTTTTGAGGGAGGAGGAATAAATGAGAAAGATTCAATCCTTAATTTTCAATTATTGAGACACAACCATCATAATTTTTAAATTGATATGTCATAAAAGTTATAAGAACCTTTCACAGTATATAATGAATTCCAGTCTATTATTGATGTGAATGTTTGTAACTACTAGTTTTTCCAATATAATTGACAGAATAACATTCTCTGCTCCTAACCTTTTTATCAAAACCATTATTGGCGCTGAGTATTTGCAAAAATGCCAGCGCTGCCATTTAAAATGCCAATTTCATGGCTTTATGAGTATATAATGTTAGTAAATTAGCATTATTTTCTTTATGTTTGATGCCTTTGCAATTATAACACACTATTTTGTCATTAGTCACATTTTAAAAATCCAGGTGACACATATTTTAAAGTTTACACAAATCATTGTAAAAATGTCCTATATATTAGGCTGTAAGAATCCAGGGTAAGTGATAAATATTTTAAACAGTCACTGAGACTACTTAAATTTCACCATTTACTTCAATAGTTGAGAGGCTCCTTCGGCACATTAGGGATGGCAGGCGGCATATGAATCTTCGGCTTTGTATGCGTTATCAGACCATGTAGGACTGGACAGTAGATAACACATTTTCAGAGGCTATAACTTCCTCAGAATTATGTGGCAAGTTATTTTTATTACTTCCAAAGCATTTCTATAATGTCATTTCTTGGCCTTTAACAGATTAATATTTTTATTTCCTCCATGTGAAGGGGTTGTGGGTTTGTATGTAAAATAAGTTGAAGTTAATTAGTGCAGCTAAACTTTAAGGAAGCCTGGGCAGGTGACCCAAGATTTGAAGGGTATTATGTTAATCATAATTTCCACAGCTTAAACCTCTTCGTTTTCCCTAAGATGTAGAAAATCTGTAGTGAAACAGTATAACAGAGATTCTAAAACACGATAATAAGTCAAACATAATCATCATTTATTTGAAGCAGTATGTTGCTGACTGTCAAAGGTCAGGTCTGTCAATATCTCAAGAAAAATATTTCTCTCAAAAGATGATTCCGTAAAGTAGTTAGTTATTGCATCTGGTGTTGATGCATTCCAACAAAAGTGGTTGTAAAATTATACTCCTATTGTTTAATGTTATAGAAACTAAGACACTAAGGGCAGTAAATAATAAGCAAATTCTCACAATGGACTAAGTATGCCAAAAACTTTTTTTATCACATGTGTATTTATTTCTAAGCAAGATGTTCTTCCTCTTTTTTTTAACTTTACAATAGAGCTTTCATTCATTCATTCATTCATTCAGCAAGTGTTTCATATTATCTCCTATAAGGTACATTTGCAGATTTTGGAGACTGAGAAAAATATTTGCCTTCATGCAGTTTACTTGCAGCATAACATGGCAAAAAGACGAATAAACAAATAAGCAAATATGATTTAATTAATGGCTAGTTTTTAATGAGGTGGATAGGGAAGGTCCTTCTGAGTACATACCATTTAAGCAAGGATTTGAAGAAAAGATGAGTGAGTCAGGTGGATAGCTGTGAAAATAGTGCTAAGCAGACAGAACGGCAAGTGCAAAGTCCCAGGATGGAAATGTGCCTGGTTGGCACCTACTGAGGATTCTCCTTATGATTGTTCTCTTGATAGAAACACATTTAATTTTATAATTAAATATTTACCAAAAGAAAAGACAAAAAAACAGGGAATATTGAAGTTCAAAATAATTGAGAGAGAGAAATGATTTCTAGAAAATTTAATAGTGATTTAAAAAAACAGTCTGCTGTAAGTCACAAAATTAATTGTCAATGTATTTAACAAAATATTCCGTGACTTCATTTCAACTGATCTCACAAATGACATACCCCTTGCAAAGATAAAATCAAACTAAGATGCAAAGTTTATAGTTACAGCAGTAACTAATCATTGGTTATGAATATATATTGTGTTATGTGGGAAAAAATGCCAAAAATACTTGTGTGTAGTTATTGGTTTAAGAGAGATAGAGACAGAGACAGAGAGAGAGACAGAGACTGAGACAGAGATGGGGGCAGAGGCAGGGCTGGTGGCTTCTACAGTGTTTGATGAAAATCCAAAATGTAAATATGCATTTAAATAGCTACAGAAGTCATTCCATCGCAGGTAAGAGGATAATGTCCATCATATATACGTTTATCTTTTTTCTTTATTTCTTGTGAGTGTCAGGTATACAGTATCAAGTTAATCAACTCATGAGGTCATTGTGTAATTGCCATATTGATCCAACCAAAGCATAACTAAATTATTTTAATACTGTAGTATTTTTATCTCTCTTTCCTACTTCCCATTATCTGCTCCTTCACATACTTAGCACTCACTCTGAAATAAAGTGTGAACATATCAGTATATATTCTTAAAAACAGATACATACATTTATTGTTTTATGTATGTTCATAATTAGTACCATATATGTATTTTTTAACTTTCATCTAATAATTTCACAGTCCTATTGAAGTTGTTGTATATAAACAAATTTCATTGATTTTTTGTGACATCGTGTTCCACAATTTGCCAACACTACCACATTATAGTCATTCAATACTACACTGATAGACTCTAGCCTGACTCCAAAGGCCCGCTACTATACCCTATACAAACATAACCACACCTATGCATGGCCTGTGTAAGAATTTCTCCTGCTTGTTTTCCGACGCAAATGAAACATGAATGATCCTATGAATCCACAACCTTACCTAAGTTTATATTATTTCATATTCAAAATTTGGATTTAAAAACCAAATATAAAACAGGGGCACCTGGGTGGCTCAGTTAAGTGTCTGACTTCGGCTTAGCTAATGATCTCACGGTTCGTGGGTTCTAGTCCTGCATCGGATTCTGTGCGTCTCTCTCTTTCTCTCTCTCTCTCTCTCTGCTCCTCCCCTGCTCATGCTCTGTCTGTCTCTCAAAAATGAATAAACATTAAAAAATAATAAAAAATAAAATAATAAAAACAAAATATAAAACAAGTACAAATTAGGTATGAAGTGTGTATGTATGTATGTCTTCTTGTTATAACATTACATCTTTGATTTTTTTAATGTTTATTTATTTTTGAAAGAGAGAGAGACAGAGTGAGGGTGGGGAAGGGACAGAGAGAGGAAGACACAGAATATGAAACAGGCTCCAGGCTCTGACCTGTCAACACAGAGCCTGATGCAGGGCTTGAACTCACAAACCATGAGATCATGACCTGAGCCGAAGTCGGATGCTTAATCAACTGAGCCACCCAAGTGCCCTACATCTTTAAATATATATTTTCTCCTTACATTTATCAAGCTTATCAATGTTGCACTATGTCTCATTATGCCATTTATAATTGTTCATCTGATTTTTTTTCTCTTTTCTTTAACAACCTCGCTTCCCCTCTTCCCTTTGCAACTAGGAAACTATGTGTTTGTTTTGAAAAAATGATATTTCCTGGAGGATATTTTCCGTGAATGAATTCTTTCTTTTTCATTTGAACTTTTCTTTTGAAATTCTTTCCTGTGTTTTTGCATTTTTGCAAAATAACTATGTGGGTTATTTATGTCTCCCATATATTTAGCAAATTCATTCCATTTGCCAAATATGGATGTATTTTACTTTTTCCACGTCTACTTCTTTGAGACTATCCATTAGACCTCAAGCAGTATTTTGAGGTCTGTGCATTGTTGCCTTTCTATCTTTTTCATTTCCTAAGACTCGGACAGAGGACTCAGCTGAGACAACAAAAATCATTATTCATAGGCTGTGTCTCAGGCTGCATGAGCGCATGTGTGTGTGCTTGAGTGCATGTGTGTATATGTGTGTGTGAGAGAGAGATTGGATGAAAAGACTTCTATCTTTCCTGAGCTAGGCTTTACTCCACATAATCATTTTACATTGCTATAGGATGAGACATTGGAACTATTTTACCAACACAAGTTCAGTCATGAACCTTTTACTCAAAATGATAAAAACCTCTGTAGGCATTTATTTCTGCATTATCTCTTCTCTATGCTAAAGTTGCTTTTACTTCCCTTCTTGCCATGAGAAGAAAAGCTTATGAATTCTGACCATAATATTAATGCAAATTTTTAGAGAGAGATAATGGTGCCTCAGTTCCTCTACATCCTATTCCTACTATTTTTTAATATCACTTATTCTTTTTTGCCCTTTACTTATTTTAAATCTCATATCCCAGTACATCCAAACTCCAATCCTCTTTTCACAGGCAGATCATCTTTTGTTATCATGAATCCCATGTTGCACTTGCTTTACCCCCTTCAATGGCTTCCCATTACTGTTACAGTAAAATCTAGAATTGTCATGGTGTATCAGACCACACATTACCTAGCTCCTTGTTTATTTTAACCTCATTTCACTTCACTCTTGTGTCCACAGGCAACACATCAGTTATACTAGTCTTTCTTTTCTTAAATATATACAGAAATGGAGGCAGTTTTGTGCATGTCTGTGTGTGTGTGTGTGTGTGTGTGTACTTGTACATCTATTTTCTACCTCTGTCCATTAAGGGGCCTTACAAAAAATGGCATCCTGCAATTAATGAGAACATCTAGCATTTAAATATTGGTTTGTAAATACCATTTCCCAATAAAATGAACAAAATTCCAGGACTGTGGCTGGGAAAGTCCCAGATAAGCCTGGAACATCTTGGCATACCAGAAAATAAGAAATTTCTTTATAAATGATAGAAGCATATCAAAATTTACAGGAATCACTAGGAAGGATCTATCAATGACCAAATAAGAGTTTTTTTGAACAAAAAAATACACAACACTGCTATAGGATTATAATGCATAAAATAAAGTAAATATCCATGACTAAATACTGATACCAATAATGAAGCAAATGAATTAATGAATAAGAAAGAAGCATTCTTCCTTAGAGTAGAATTCAAATTAATGAATGTGGAAAGAATGATGGACATAGACAATCACAATTTGGCAAATACCAGTTATAAATGTTGGAAGGCAAGAATAATTGATGGATGTTAAATTAGGTGGGTAAAATGTATAAAGATGAACAGAATACTTTCATGGCCTCAAAATATCTCCCCACAAGATAGTGATTAATTACTAATGGAATACAGTAATTTATAGCAGAGAATCTTGAGAGGTACCATCTGAACAAAACTTAATTATTACCAGTAAAAAGTGATAGGTAGTATGAACATTAGGTACTTCCTGATATGATACTGTGAGAAGAGCAAAGCATCATTTCTTTACATTATTGCCAAAATTACACAATTCATTCTAGTCTAAGGACACGTCATATAGATCCATATCAGGGGATGGTCTATGAAATAATCAGCCAGTACTTTTCAAATGTGTCAAGGCTGTGAAAGACAAACAAAACTGAGGAACTGTCCCACACTGAAGGGGACTAAGGAAATGTGACAGCTATGAGCAATGTGAAGTCCTGAGTTAAACTCTAGATCAGAAAAAGTACATTATTGGAGCAATTGGTAAAATCTGAACAATATCTGTGAATAGTTAATAATGCTGTAACAATGTTAATTTCTTAGTTTGATAAGTGTCCTATAATTATTTAAAATGTAAAATTAGGGGAACTGAGTGAAGGATATACATATATATACCATATATATATGGTTCTTGGAATATCATGTATATTCTTAGAATATCATTTTTCCAACTTTTTTGTAAGATCATATTACTTTTCTGCTTAAAATCATCTTACAACTTTCCACTTCACTCAGAGCAAATTATAAAATGTTTTTACCTGGTCTACAAGGTGCTACACGATCCAGACCTAGCTACATATCTGATCAACCCCTTTCCATACTCACCTCACTATTTTTACTACACTATCCTTTTTTTAAATTTCTCCTCCAAAATTCTAAGCCTGACTTGCCTAAAGGTCTTTGTGCTGTTATATCTGTCTGGAAGGCATTTCCCAAAGTACCTCAGTGGATCCCTTACCCTCTGAGATAAAATAACAGCCCCCTTTCCCATTATCACTTATTATCCATTTAACCAACTCTGTTTTGCTTCGTAGTATGTCTCATATTTTGACATACTTATGTAATCCTTATTAATATTTTAAAATTTTATTTTAAGTAAGATCTATGCCCAATGTGGGGCTAGAATTCATGACCTGAGATCGAGAGTTGTATGCTCTACCAGCTGAGAGAAACAGGCATCCCGTATTTTAAATTTTCATGTCTTTATTCAATGTTAAAAGCAACTAACTGATCAGACTCAGACTCCACTCATTAATAAGATTGGTGATTGAAAGATGGTGCTAATTTGTGATTATATTCCCAAACACCTATTATATCTAGATGATTATTTGTAGCAAATGAAATTTAAGCATACATGATATTTATGAGTCTTCTGAATTAACAAGCACGTGTGCTGTCCTGAGAGGTGTGTTTTTTTGTTTTGTTTTTTTTTTTTTTTTTTTTACCTGTTACTTAGGGGAGAGGACTCTGAAGACCAAGAAGAGGACTGAGCCACAATATGGAAGATCATTTTCCAAAAATAGCCAAGCGAAGACCCCTCAACCAAGAGGATTCTTGGTAGACTGTGACATAAAAACAAAATAAAGATTGACCGTGTTAAATTGCTGAGGATTTAGAATCTATATTTTACAACATCTAGAATTACCTCAATTATAATGAATAATAATGAAATGTGTTCCTTAAAGTTTAGCTATATCATTGGCTTAGTTTTTGACATGAAATGAAACAAAGTTTCTGATATAACATTCGAGGTTCAACACGCACTCACTAAACTACAGATCTAAGCAAAGAGGTTGGAAAGTGGAATGCTAGTTATGTCTCTTGTTTATCCTAGTCAAAGATAAACCTTTGACTTTTGAGCATTAAAACCATTCTCAGGCATGGAACTTGCTAAGGCCAGAAGCTGAAAAAGTTTGCAGCACCTCATGAAGGCACACTTTATTTACTTCATTAAAATATAAGTGTTCTATTTTTTATTTTTAAAGTTTTTATTTAAGTTCCAGTTAGTTCACATATAGTGTTATACTAGTTTCAAGTGTACAAATCAGTGATTCAACACTTCCATAGAACACCAGGTGCTCATCACAACAAGTACACTCCTTAATCCCCTTCATCCATTTAACCCACCCCCACACTTCCTCCCCTCTGGTAACCATCACATTGTTCTCTGTAATTGAGTCTGTTTCTTGGTTTGGAAGGTACCCTTTCTTGCTACAGCTTTAGATGTTACAAAAGAGGATAATGCAAAAGGAAGAACTGCTCCCCTTGCCATCCAGAGCAAGGACTCACAGAGAAAAATGGTTTAAAGAATTTCTACCAAAAATAAGAAATAATATCTATTCTAAAAGGTAAGGCTGTCATCCTTTGCAACTCAGATTTCATCATCCCTGTGAATAAGTGCTACGTGGTCCCAGTTCTTTGCTTTTCTCAAATGTGTTATTTGTTTTGTTTTAATTACAGTTTTACCTTGTCTCAGCTCCACTCCTGTATATTTGGAATTTTGGAGCTGCAGACATGTATCTATTCTAGCTCACACTTTGCCGGTTCAAGAAGAACCACATCCAGATCTTATGGAGATGACTTCTCACTACTTGGACCTTAAGTCAGATGCAGTTATTAGAGGCAATTTGTGTTGTATTCTTTGGAGAAAGTACAAGACATTCTGTGTTTCAGAAGAAAAGTAGAAGACAGATTTGCTTATCACCATGGTGAACAGTGGCAATGACAGTTAGTTGATCATACGCATCTTGCTGTCTTCACAGGGTTTAATTTTGCTTGGAATCAGTTGTAAAGTCAGGAGTCCTCTTCCCATGTCTTGCTCCCCATGTTGGGAACTTGAGCCATGTTCTCAATGATGGAACAAGAGCAAAAATGATTTGTCTCTTTCAATCTGAAGTAGTTAAGAGGATGTGTGCTTTCTCGATGTTCTCTTTCCCCATTGGTCAGATGAATGGAAAGTAACCCATGACTTTGAGGGATGCCTCTGGATGAAAGAAAACTGTTTGCTTGATTTAACCACATGGAAGGCCCCAACCAGGAATACACTCACTGTTCAGTGACATAAATAAGAAACAAACCTTAAGCTGTATAACCCATTGAGTATTTTAGATTTAGCTGTTACAGCAGCCAGAATTACCTGAACTACTCATCTATTAGAGTGTTAGTTTCATGAAAACTATTATGTTGTTGTTCACTGCTTTATCCACAACATGTAGAACAGTTACTCATTCTAAATGAATAAATGTAATAATGAAAGAGTAAAAGAAGAAAATAAGGAAGAAAGGAATGAATGAAAACAGAAGAGGACTAAATATATTTAATTCTATCAACTTTTTATTTTCCTATGTGAAAACATTAAAAAATAACAATAACAATATACCATTCAATATCAGTAACTGAACATGTTGTTATTATCCCAGTATTATAAGAACAACTAGCACTAAAATAAATCCCAGTTCTTAAAATTGCACACATTTAATTATATGTGTGTATAGATAGTTTTTTTGTTTTTCCGTAAACTTGCCAATGGCAGATTTAAAATAAAACAAAACAGAAAAAAACAAAACAGCCTTACTGAAAAACCTATGAGTGTGTGCAGTGCTATTTAGGAACAGACCTTTTGCAAAGGCATCACACTCAGGATATTTTAGTGAATTAAGGGTAGACTTGGAATTCTCTACCTTTTAACAAAATGTGAAAATCTCAGCACATTGCCTGATATGTAGTAAGCATTACATCCAATTTGTAAAATTTTATTCACTTCCTATAATATTAACTAGTGAGGAAACAGCCCCTCTAATTTATTTATATTTTTATGGAAAGTGAAAATTATATTCATGTATTACTTATTAAGCTCCATGTACATCTCATTTATCATATCATTTAAGAAACACAGGCACACAGTCACATAGCTAGTCTGTGGTACAGTGATCTTGAAACCTAAGTGTAGTTTTACCCACTATATCACTTAGCTTGAAGAGTTATTATGCTTCCAAAACAGAATGAATGATAAGCTGTCTCTCTCCTAACTGTAATACAAAGGGTTGCAGACAGTTATTTTCCATAGTTCCTTAAACTAAGGCAAGAGAATCAGTTAAAGTTCATTCTAATATTGGTACATGATTACAAATTCATCAACCAAAGATGAAAATGAGTTAAAAAAAAAAGATTCTATTCCTCTACCAAGATTCAAAAATAATAACAATATATTTCTATCAGAAACGTAAAAGACAATAAGACCTAAACGGTTTTACAATAGAATTGCCGAATGTTTTCATCTTGAGGAAAAATATTTAAACTTTAAGATTATTATGTAAACCTAGAAATAACTTTAACAGCAAAGAGAAAAGAATTAATTCTATACCCAAACACAGAAAGAAATGCACTGAATATTATTTTCCCTAAAATTCAAAACGATACTTTTGCTATTTGAAATCAATTAAAAGTAAAAAGTCACGGTTTTTATTTTATAAACCTGAAATAATTATAATGCAGCTGGGTAAAATATATCTAACTGTTGAAGCATTTTTTTTAATATAGAAATCAATGATTTTCCTCCAAAGGAAAGCATTAATCACACAATTATAGAAAATCAGATTATAAAATTTTATAACAAAGACGATAATTCTGAATCATAGAGAAACAGAAATTATTCACATCAAAAAGAATGCTTTCAGAAAACTCAGCATTCTGAATGTTAATTTCATAACATCAAATTGATTGAGGCATGACTAACGTAATAAAAGCTAAAGCAGACAGCACCTAGGGCGTTAGGCATTAGAATCAGAGTGAGAATTGAAATAGAGAAGCAGATATATAGAGAATTATTGAAAGTATAATGTTCTTATCTATGCTACTGCAGATTTTTTTTATCTTTTTAATATAATAATCTCCTTAAAATATCTATGTTGAAATATATCATATAGGCGAGCATGTATGTGTGCGTGGTATAATCTATAAATTTACATTTTAGAAAATTTATATTGCCAAGCTGTTACTCTGGCTTTATAGACCCTGCAATGAAGGTTAATATTATGTGGCATACAGGTCTCTGTGAAGAGAAACATAATTACCGAGCATTCTCATACTTACCATGACATAGCTTCATACCAGAATTAATTATTTAGTTGTTTTTACTAAAAATACTAGAATATGTTTAGCTTTAAAAATTACATAGACAAGTAAGGAAATACCTTTGTGTCACATAAAATATATTTCTAAATTCATTATACCTTGCAACACAATTAACTAGGCCAGTTATCTCACTGCCCCTGCTATACAATTTTTACATTACTTTTATACCTTATGTCATACAACTGTTCTTGACTGTAATGATCTTCCAATTTCTTGGGCAGTTTATCATCATGACAACAAAAAGTCAAGCTCTAAACTCACATTCCATGGAGCCTTCTCTGAATCACCTCATTTATTTTGCTCAACTCTTTAGTGTTTTGTTCCAAAGAGCATTCTTCCAAAATAAATTTCTAATTAACTCTGAAATGGATTTTAACTTGCTTGAGTGCAAACTGATATCTTTATATGAGCACCTATACATTTATACATATACATATGCAGGTTGTACATAGTCTCTTTACTACCTGACCAGATCTCTGGTCCTCAGATAATTGCTTGGCATTTATTGGTAGAAACCAATTAAGTATTTATCAGTTGGCATCATTCCCTTATTTCTTCTATTCCCTGAAGTTCATTAATATCCAGTTCTCAAAATACGCTATTTCTCACAAATCTGGAATTTTTCACACTTTTCTTCTTATTGTTATTATTTATCCTAGATAATTGTTCATAATTTGTCTTGTGACTAAACGGCACAAAAATGATTTTCAGTGATTCACTGAAGTATGTATATAGGTGTGCCTCAGAATTTATCAATTATAAGAAAGTGTACTCCAAGGAAAGGCAAATCAAAATCTTCAGGGATTTTGATAGGAATTTAATTACATAATTTTTAAATAAAAATATTTGTTTCATGCAAACTGAAGGGAGCAATGGTTAACAAATTTCTCTCAGTTGGTGATAAGAAGCTGAATATCAAGCACCAATTTTAAACTTGGAATTGATTTTTGACCAGGGAGGGGTTCTTCCCATGAAGAGAAGAAATGTATGTAATTCTGAGAAAGTTCAACATTTTAAGTTACCATAAAGGAATACATGTTTTAAAAATATTATTTTTTAAAGTTTTTTAAAAATTTATTTAGTTAGAGAAAAAGAGAGAGCATGAGCGGGGGAGGGGTAGAGGGAGAAGGAGCGAGAGAATCTCAAGCAGGCTCCGCACCCAGTGTGGAGCTGAGGCTGGGCTTGATCTCATGATCATGAGATCATGACCTGAACTGAAATCAAGAGTTGGATGCTTTATTGACTGAGCCACCCAGGTGACCCCACCACCACCAAATTATGATATTCTAGGGGCGCCAGGGTGGCTCAGTTGGTTAAGTGTCTGACTGTTGATCTCTGTTCAGGTCTTGATCTCAGAGTTATGAGTTCAAACCCAGCACTAGGGTCTGCACTGGGTGTGAAGCCTACTTATAGAAAGAAAATTTTATACTTTAATAAAATGGGCATAACATAATTTTGGGGATGAGATGTAATTTAATTTGCCAAACAATTACAAAACTTCTGACTCTACCTTTTAATTATTAGATGAACCTTTAGGAGCAGTGAAAGTCACTAAATTTCTGAGCTTCCAAATCTTCCTTAAAATAAATGGGTGTCCCCTTCTTTTCTATATATGGTCACTGATTCAACAATATGTGATATGTGTCAACACTTGGAAAATAATCAACTAATGTTAGTTTCTTCTCTACAACCTGAACCATAATCTCCTTTAATAATAAACAAATGTTGAATATCTACTGTGTGTTTAGCACTGTGATAGGCCATGAAGACACAAATCTTAACAAGATCTATTCCTTTCTCATAAGAAGCTTATAAGCTTCTGACAACAGCAAATAGTCTTGAACAGTATCTCTAATTTCTATCCTCTCTGCTACCCAAGGATAATAACTATTTGTACTCATTTTTCAAATAGCAAAGTATGCATATTTAGGTTATAACACTTATTAGATAATTTGGCAAATATGTATTAACTTTTCTGTACATCCCAATATTATGGAGGTTTCCAAAGTAGAAAATTTGACTTACTTAACATGCATCCCTAGAAACTTGCATTGGTGGACACATGGCATCAACATCAAAAAATCAAAGATAATATTGCCTAGATGAAGGAATAAATCAATATTTATGTCCTGTGAATTATACAGTCTCCAATTTAATGTTTACTTTATAGCAGGTTCTCAAAGTATTATTTTTTATCTTTTATTGCTTTCTTTTTTTTCAATTATAACTCCTCCATTATAGCCTGAAGAGGTTTAAACCGAAGTGATTGAAAATCCCCAAATACGTAGAAGTTCCTTTATGTTCATTTTTTTCTATATCTACTCTCTAGGCATTTTCTCACATAACTTTAAGGTTGTACCATTCACTTAATGTAAATTTTAAGAAAATATATTTATTAAAATAAAGTAGATAAGTTTTAATAAAGTACACACTTTTTTGCTCTAAAATCATAATAGAAAAAGAAAGAAGAAGAAACTATAATGGATTTTATGTGAGGTAGAAAGAATAACAAACCTTCCAAAGATATCCATGCCTTAATCCCAGGAATTTTTAAATATGTTACTTAACATGGCAAAAACAAAACATACCAAACCAAACCAAACAAAGCAACAAATTACAGATGAGTTTAAGGTTAAGGACTTTAAGAAGCTACCTTGTTGGAGGAAAGAGGTCATGAACGAAGGAATGAGGAAAGCCTTTCGAAGCTGGAAAAGGCAAGGAAATCCCTGGTAGAGACTCCTGAAGAAATGCATCTATACAATACCTTGATTTTAGTCCAGTGAGACTTGTGGGGGATTCCAACCTACAAAGCTATTCAGTGATAAATCTGGCTTGTTTTATATCACTAAGCGTGTAGAAATCTATTATGGCAACAATACAAAATGTATACATAGTTTGTAAGACTCAATTTCCAGTTAACTGATTTTCCACACATGAGCAAATGAAATTTTGAGTCTCAGTAAAATTACAAATTCAATGTGAAATATAATTTTAGGTTTATACATTAATGATTAAATCTCGAATAATAAGTCCATGTATTTCATTGATTTACTATATTTAATAAATACTTACGGAAACAACTTGCATAAAATCTTGACTAAAAACATAAATAGATTTGGAGAGTTTATACCATGTTTCCTTGGGTGTAGTTTCACTACTATTAGAACTCCATTTCTTTTGCTCGACAAGGCTATCAAAGACTTAATTTGATTAAAATAACATTACTAAAAGTAATTTAAACTATTAGAAAATATAAGAATATTTAAAAGATCATTAAAATATATAAGTGATACAAATTAAATGAATTTTAAATTAAGGCTTACTCTCTTTTTCACTCTAAGTTTCATTAAAGCCAAAATACAGTTTAGCACTCTAAAACATAAAAAAAAAAAAGTTTGCCAACCTTAAAAAACCTCTTGCAAGGTAACAGCTGCATTAACAGACACTTTCAGTTCTATTTATAATGAAAGAATATGAAATTGTCTCCTGGAAAATTGATATTGGCTGTTCTGACTTCACCATTGTCTAGACATTTAGCATGGTTCATGAGGAACAAATTATTCTGAATGTTAAATTTAAACTTTCTGGTATTGATTTTTTTTTTTTTTTTTTGCCAAAGAGAAATAGAAGAAAGGATATACAGTACATGAAACATATGGTCTTATTATACCTGCTTCCATTTCCATGTCTTTATCGTCCCACTTCCCTATCATGGATTTACTGACAGTTTTAACCAAAGTATCAGTTTTAACATATTGTTTGAGTCAATATCATTAAATATGTATTTATGCTTAAATGAATGTGTTACTGGACAACTAAAGTATTAGCCAAACTACTTAATAAACATCATATTCAATTCATGTGTACAATAAGAAAAGTAATGCTTAATTCAAATAGAAAATGAATCAAATTAAAGCTTATTTATAAATGATTAATAGAGTTTGGTGCATAGTTTGCCATATAATTTTATTCATTTGTTTACATATCCCTTCATTTATTCACTAAACAATATTTTAGGGGGTAAATATCTGGGAATACATAGATAAGTGTGGCACCACTAACTGGGAGCTCTGCATGTAGCAAAAGAGAGAACATCAAAACACAATATCCAACATTACCACAATGAAAAACCAAAACAAATCAACCCTACCATTATCACATAGTGTTCATATTCCCAATGCATTCAGGGTCAGGGACAGAAAATACCTATCACTGGAGATAAATGCCAATCCTTTTTTTTTTTTTTTTTTTAATTTTTTTTTTTCAACGTTTATTTATTTTTGGGACAGAGAGAGACAGAGCATGAACGGGGGAAGGGCAGAGAGAGAGGGAGACACAGAATCGGAAACAGGCTCCAGGCTCTGAGCCATCAGCCCAGAGCCCGACGCGGGGCTCGAACTCACGGACCGCGAGATCGTGACCTGGCTGAAGTCGGACGCTTAACTGACTGCGCCACCCAGGCGCCCCGAATGTCAATCCTTTTTTAAAAAGTTTTAAGACTTTTGGATGAAATCATATAAAATAGAAGGTTAAACAATATATTAGTGTGGAATAAAAGTTTTAAATTTGAAATTAAATATAAATTCTTTATTAAAAATTTCTAGAGAATAATTTTGTTAAATATCCAACACAATAATAGCATCTAATAGTTGAAATATAGATGCACTAAGGGATAAAATTTGAAACATCCCTAGTATGCTCTGTGATGACTCTGAAGTTAGTAGAAATAAGATTATTCATTTTGTACACTACATTCGAAGTGAATATTGATAAACTAGAATTCTTTCTGTGGAATGCAGGCAGTATATTAAGCGCTCTTAAAAATTTATTTCACACACAAAAAAATGATTGAAAGAACTGGGTAGAGTTAACATTGAATATTTAAAATGGGCCAAATAACTCTCTTCAAATTTTTGGGAAACTGTCATTGGGATAATGGAATCCACTTAATCTATATTTCATCAGAGACAAAAGTAAGAAGAGAAGGCATAATCAATAAGGAGACTCTTCTCCTTAGTTTTTTTTTAAATGAATTTCTAACTAATAAATCTTCTCTCCAAATGAACAGGAGGCTGCCTAAAGTAGTCAGTCAGCACCATGCTGAAAGAGTTCCCTGAGAGGGTCTGGATGCATTTTCATGGCAATGACATTACACAAGAAAATGATGATATGCTCTTCAATTTAACTTGAGAAAAACTGGGATGCCATTCATCACTGAAAGGCTATTAGTTGGTCTCTGGTTAGTTCCTATAGATAAATATTGCTTTCCTAAATTTATTATACCTATTCTATACACTTATTTCAACATAACAAATGAGGGAATAGTATCGGGTATGAGACATTTCAGGGGATTAATGGGTTATAGTTTTTGCTCAGTAGAATCACTAGTATGCCTATCTATTTCTTATGCTTAGAACAAGTAAGCACAACTGTTTTTTAAAGAACTTTTGTCTCCTTAATTTTTCTACCCAAGAGAATGCTGAGATAGAGATAACTAAGAAAATATTAAAGACAAAACCTAAACTGTACCAGGGACACGTAGGAGGTTAAAAGCCTCTCGAATCTTTGTCATTTTATTCAAGTGGTAGAAAGTTTTCATCTTCAGTTTGTGACTTTTTGATCTTTATTATACCACCACAACAGCTCATCAATTGAAAGGAATACTTTTGGAAAGGTCCCTTAAAATTGTTAATAATAATATTAATGATCCTTTCCATAACAAGATGAGCTACTCGATTTTGACAAAGGGTGCATAGTTATTAAATTACTCCCTTATTCTTCTCCTCCTCCCTACCCCATAACCACAAAAAGGCAAAGTCTAGAGTGTGATCAGTGTTATCAGCCAGACTTAAGAAATATATGAGAACACTTACAGCCTTTGTGACTTTGGTAATGTCATTTTTATGGGTTAAACATCAATAAAAATGTGTATTTCATATTCTTAAATTATAATGCCAGTCATATTTTAGGTAACTCAATTAATTCAATTTTGTATTAGAATAAATAAGTCTACATTTCCATCAATAGCATGAATGATTATAACGTAAGGAATATATAACTTAATGAATACATTGTTAATAAGTTATTAATAAACATTACAATACTAACAGTGTGTTCCTTTCAGTCTTACTCCTAACAATTTCTACTGGCTTCTTGAGGGCCCTGCCTCAATATTTCTTTCTTTCTTTTTTTCTTTTTCCACACATACACTTGCAAACACATTTTTTTCTTTTTTCAAGTTCTTATTTAAATTCTGGTTAGTTAAAATATATGGTAAAATTGATTTCAGGTGTAGAATTTAGTGATTCATCACTTATATATTAACATCCAGTGCTTATCACAATAAGTGCCCTCCTTAATACCCATCACCCATTTAGCTCATCCCCACCCACCTCCATCAAACCTCCATTTGTTCTCTATAGTTGAGTCTCTTATGGCTTGCTTCCCTCTGTCTCTCTCTTTTTTCCTTCCCATATGTTCATCTGCTTTGTTTCTTAAATTCCACATACGACTGAAATCATATGGTATTTTTCTTTCTCTGACATTTTGCTTAGCATAGCTCCATCCATGTCCTTGCAAATGGCAAGATTTCTTTCTGTTTTTTGTTTGTTTGTTTGAGAGAGAGAAAGAAGCAAGCAAAGGAGGGGCAGAAGGACAGGAACACAGAGACTCTTAAGCAGACTGCGCACCCAGCAAGGAGCCCAGTGTGGGGTTTGATATCACAACAGTGAGATCATGATCAAGAGTTGGACACTTAACTGAGTGAGGTTCCCGGGTGCCCTGAAATTTCATTCTTTTTGATGGCTGGGTAATATTCTGTTTACATATATATATATATATATATATATATATATATATATATATATGAGAAAGAGAGTAGTATCAGGTAAGTGTGTGACATTCAGGGGATTAATGGATATATATATCCATTATATATTATTATATATTATTTATTATACCATATATATATATATATATATATATATCCATTGTTGATTCGATATCACAACAAGATCATTACCTGAAATGAGGCTCCCAGGTACCCTGAAATTTCACTCTCTCTCTCTCTCTCTCTCTCTCTCTATATATATATATATATATATATATAAAATGAGAGAGTAGTATCAGGTAAGTGTGTGACATTCAAGGGATTAATGGATATAGATATATCCATTATATACTATTATATATTATTTATTATATCATATATAAATATATCCATTGTTGATTTGAGAGTCTTCTTACTCGTTGAGGTAGGCCTATATTGCTATATACTTCCTTCTTATGTCCCCCTTGGCTGCATCCCAGAGGTTTTGGACTGTCGTGTTTTTAGTTTCATTTGCTTCCATACGTTTTTTTTTTTATTTCTTCTTTAATTTCCTGGTTAATCCATTTGTTCTTTAGTAGGATGTTCTCTTTTTTAAATTATTATTATTATTATTTATTATTATTGTTATTATTATTATTTTGTTTGAGAGAGAGAGAGAGAACAGGGGAGGGGCAGAGAGAGAAAGAGAGAGAGAATCCCATGCAGGCTCTGCATCCAGAGTGAACACTGATGTGGGGCTTCATCCCACGACTGTGAGATCATGACCTGAGCCAAAATCAAGAGTTGGATGCTTAACTGACTGAGTCACTCAGGTGCCCAAGTAGGATGTTCCTTAACCTCCATTTATTTGTGGTCTTTCCAAATTTTTTGTGTGGTTGACTTCAAGTTTCATGGTGTAATTGTCTGAAAATATGCCTGGTATGATCTCAATATTTTTGTCCTTGTTGAGGGCTGATTTGTGACCCAGTATGTGATCTATTTTAGTGAGTGTTCCATCTTTACTCTAAAAGAATGTGTATTCTGATACTTTAGGATGAAAAGTTCTGAATATGTCTGTTAAGTCCCCCTGGTCCATTATATCATTTAAAGCCAGTTTCCTTGTCGATTTACTGCTTAGATGATCTGTCCATTGCTTGTAGGTGGGGTGTTAAAGTCCTTGGGGCACCTGGGTGGCTCAGTCAGTTGGGCATCTCACTTCAGCTCAGGTCATGGTCTCACCACTCGTTAGTTCAAGCCCTGCTTTGGGCTCTGTGCTGACAGCTCAGAGACTGGAGCCTGCTTTCAATTCTGTGTCTTCCCCTCTCTCTCTCTGCTCCTCTCCTGCTCATGCTCTGTCTCTTTCAAAAATAAATAAACGTCTAAAAAAACAGGTCCCTTTCTATTATTGTATTATTACCAATAAGTTTATTTGTGCTTGTTACTAATTGATTTATATATCCGGGAACTCAAATTGGGGGCGTATTTATAAATGTTAGATATTCTTGTTGGATAGGCCCTTAATTATGATATACTGCCCTTCTTCATCTCTTATTACAGTCTTTGGTTTAAAATCTAGTTTGTCTGATAGAAGTATGGCTACTCTGGCTTTTTCTTTTCTTTTTCTTTTTCCTTTTTTTTTTTTTTTTGAAATCTATTAGCATGATAGATGGTGCTCCATCCCCTCACTTTCAACCTGCATTTGTCTTTATGTATAAAATGAGTCTTTTGGGGGCACCTGGGTGGCTCAGTCGATTAAGCATCTGATTTGGCTCAGGTCCTGATCTCACAGTTTGTGAGTTTGAGCCCCGCATTGGGCTCTGTGCTGACAGCTCAGAGCCTGGAGGCTGCTTCGGATTCTGTGTCTCCCTCTCTCTCTGAACCTCCCCCACTCACACTCTGTGTCTCTCTCTATCCCCAAAATAAATAAACATTATTTTTTTAATAAAATGAGTCTCTTGTAGGCAGCATATAGATGGGTCTTTTTTTTTTTTTTAATCCATCCTGATACCTTGTATCTTTTGATTGAGCATTCAGTCTATTTACATTCAGAGTAATTGTTGATAGATAAGAATTTAGTACCATTATATTACCTGTGGAGTTGCTGTTTCTGGAGATTTTTATCTGTTCCTATCTAGTCTTTGTTGTTTTTGGTCTTTCCCATCTTAAGTGTTCCTTTTAATATTTCTTGCAGGGTTGGCTTGGTGGTCATGAACTCCTTCAGTTTTTGTTTGTCTGGGAAGCTCTTTATTTTTCCTTCTATCCTGAATGATAGCATTGCTGGATAAAGTATTCTTGGCTGCATATTTTTCCCCCTTCAAAATGTTAAATATATACTGCCATTCCTTTACATCCTGCCAGGTTTCTGTGGGAATATCTACTGCTAGCCTCATTTGTATTTCCCTGTAGGTTAAAGATTTATTTTCCCTTGCTGCTTTCAGGATTCTTTCCTTATCTCTGTATTTTGCAAATTGTACTATGATATGTCTCAGGTTTGGCTAGCTTTTGTTGAATTTGATGTGTGTTCTCTGTGCTACCTGGAGTGAGATGACTGTTTCCTTCCCCAGATTAGAGAAGTTTTCAGCTAAAATTTGCTCAAATAAACATTCTGCCCCTTATCCTCCTTTTCTTCTGGGACTCCTATGATATATATGTTATTATGCTTAATGGAGTTGTTGTGTCCCCTAAGTCTTCATTTGTGATCCAATACTTTTCTTTCTCTCTCCTTTTCAGCTTCATTATTTTCCAAATTGTATCTACTATATCATTGATTCTTTCCTCTGCTTCGTCTATCTTTGTTTTCATTGCATCCAGTTGTTTTTTGCCTTTTGGTCGCAGCATTTTTTTTTAATTTCAGGTTTACTAGCTCTTAGTTCATTTATCTCTGCAGAAAGGTCTAGTGTCTTCCATGCTTTTCTCAAGCTTAGTTAGTATCCTTATGATTGTTTTTTTTTTTTTTTAATTCTGGTTCAGACATATTACTTATATCTGTTCTGATTAGATCCTTAGCCCTGATGTCTTCCAGTTCTTTCTTTTGGGATGAATTCCTCTGTCTTGGCATTTTGCCTAGATCTCTGTCTACTGTGTGTTAGGAAAACCTGTTACATTTCCTGCTCCTGAAAGTAATGGCTATATTAAGAAGAGGTCATATACTGTCCAGGATCTGGTGCTTCAGGAGTTTTTTTTTTTTGGGGGGGTGGGGTGGGGTGGCATATGCTGTGTGTATTCTGCTGTTGTGTTTTGGCTGTTCTTTCCCTCAGATCAGATCTCTGCAGAGTTTCTCCTTGCCTGCAGTGTGGAGTGTTTGGATTTTGTCCAGTGTGTGGTGAGTTTTAATTAGGTGTGTTTTGGTCTGCTTGTTAGAAAAAGCTAGATCCTATTTCCCCTAGAGCTGAAACTTTATGGCACTATATCATCAGTAGACTTGGTGTGTGCAGGGCAGGAGAGGGGGTTGTGTTTGTATTCTGAGAGATGGATGGGCCTACTGCACAGGTTCTCAGGCAGACTTGCCTAGGAAAAATGCACCTGCAGTTGCAGTGGGGCGGGATTTGGTGTAAGCGGCTCCAGTCTCCTCTGGGTGGCATTGTGTTGCTCACTGAAGTTGGTCAGTGCTGATGGGCAAGGGGGGAAATTGAGTTGCCTCATGCTCTAGTCCCCAGAGTGAGGAGTTCGTGCCCACCACTGTTCAGGAAACCCTAACAGAAAAGCAAACAGTTTCCCCTCTTTTGTCCCTAGCTTTTGTCAGAACCCTGTCTTCACCCTGTGTTCAAGCCATCCCTCTGCCATAACAAAACACTCCTGTGTTTTAACTCAGGCTCATGACTGGTTTTCAAAGCTCCAAATTTTAGGGACCAGGTCCAGCACAGACCCATGCTGATCCTCTAAGGGGAAGGTCTGACGAAGCTGTAGCTGGTGCTGGTTTGTGCCAAAAAAAATAGTCGCATAACTGCATGGTACTAGGAATTTGTGGTAAGGTGCAGCCAAAAGCTGGGTAGCTGCCTTCAGCAGACGCCTCTGCTGCTATGCTAATTAATGGGTCCACTCAATGTTATCTGCCTTCTCTTTTGTCCCCTGAGAGGCAGTACTACCTCTCCCAAATGCACACCAATAAGGAGAACTGTTTCTCCCTGTGTGACCCAGGGGATCCTCAGACCATACTACCCGCTCCTGGGTCTCTACCCTCTTTCTCCACAGGAGCACCTCTACACCCACCAGACACAACCCTAGCAATTGGGGCAGGGGTCTTCTAAAACTTCAGACTTTGAGCTCCACTGCTTATAAAAATTTGCAATAGTCAGCCCCTATCCTTTTCAACTTCTCATTTACTTGTCCCTGAATTTCCTGAGTGACTACATTCCAATATTAATTAAATCATTTGCTTATGTTTCTATTATTGTGACAATATAAATACTGTACAATATTGAGAAGCTACATTTCTTACTCTCAATGGTGTCTCTGCTCCCTTAACATTTTTTTGTTTTTAATGTTTATTATTGAGACAGCACAAGTGGGGAGGGGCACAGAGAGAGGGAGGACAGAGGATTCGAAGTAGGCTCTGCGCTGATAGCAGCAAGCCAGTTGTGGGGCTTGAAGGATCATGACCTGAGCTGAAGTCCGACGCTTAACCAACTGAGCCACCTGAATGCCCCTAACATTTCTTTTATCATGGTAGTAGTTTTCTTGTTCCTTTCTCATTGGAGAATTTTTTGAAATGCTAGTGATACTTGTTGTCATTTAACTGACTTCATATTTAAAAACCAGAACTCAATGTCTGATTGAAAGTCTGCTTTCAGAGGAAAAACACAAGTACTTTCAGAGTACAGTGATAGAGTGAGGGAAGTTCTTTTGTCAAGAGACCACCAAATACTACTGCATCTTTGAGTGCTTTCCTTTGTGATTCCAGCTGTCTTATGTCTGCAGGCCAATCTCTCAGGTGCTGTTATTCAGTATAAGTGACTGATTTTTTTCTCCTGTTCATCATATAGAACTTTACATATCATCAGAATCTACAGCAGGACTGTTTGCTGAAAGTTTTAAGACTGTTTTGTGACTGTAGGAAGCCAGAAGCTAATTGGTTCACTTCAGTCACTTGGATGGTTGCCTATAAGTCATTTATATTATTGCATCTGTCTTCTATCATCCAACATTTTTTGTAATTATTTGTTTACTCTGTTTCATAATCCTATTGTTCCTTGTGTACTAATAATGTTTTCAACTTTATTTTAATAATGTTTTCAACTTTATTTTAAATTTAGTGGAATTTAAAGAGGGAAAATAATATATATGCCAAATTGTCATCATTAATTAGAAGTTAGATTCCTTTTCGACCTTAAAAGCTCACATTGCACAAGGATAGAAGACAAATCAGGAGAAGACAAGGGACTACTTATTTGATATATGGCTCTTAATAAACACAACTGTGGATGTAATCACAGAACTCCACTCAGAGGAACCTTTGCTTAGCAGTTTAAAAAGCTTTATCAAATTCATATCAAAATTAAGTTAGTTTTTAAAAATTAATATCCTTCTTATACTGAGTTATATGCATACCACATAACAACTTAAGTATGTGCTATTGAATCACATAATATATAAACAATATTAATATAAATCATAAGTAAATAATATAATTGCTTAAACTACCAAACTCGACTTCAAAGGGAAACACTTATTTGCAAAAGAGGAGATACATCCAATTCAAGCTATTATTTTTCTGTCTTAGTCTACAAATATAAAAAATAGAAAATACAATTCATTTACAAAAAAATATTGAAGAAAACTCCTGACAATATTACAGTAACCAGTGGACAGGCCATCAGAAGTTATGTGAATGAAATAAAGTTCTTTTCCTATAATGGCTGAAAAATTTACTAAAATTGAAAATGTAGCTAGTTATTATGGAATATTAATTTGTGACAGTATGGTATATTTACAGATAGAATTAAAGTCACAGAAAGTGAATATTTCCACTAGTGAGTAGCATTTATACTCTGAAGAATAAAGTCTAAACATGAAGAACAATGTTTACAAGCTGTTCTAGACCATTTCCTTTCTTGGAAGTTCATTCTTCCAGAGTATTTTGTTTCAGAGCTTCCTGCTGAAAGCCTTGCAATGTGGTTGACCCTTCTGTAGGTCTCTCATTCTGCTGCTCTGAGCTGCATGATCATGAGTAATGGCAACTGGAGATTTATCACATGATAAAATACTATATCATGTGCAAGTTGTCCAGCAGATGATGGAGGCAATAAAAAATAGATGGAGATTAAAAACTCTACACATTCTCCTGCATATAAGTCTATCTGACTATAAAACAAGTAGACCAAGACAAAACAAAACAAACAAAACAAAAACCCCTGCATTTCTATAAAAAATTCTTTATCTAGAAAAAATACATCACCTTCTTATCTTCATTCCATTTTGAGGATGAGCTGAATGAATCTGTGACTCAATAACTTAACTTGCCCTGGATGAAAGTGATGCCATGAATCCTGATGACTGACTCATATTTAATTCAATTTGAATCAGTTCAACAAATATTCATTGCATGCCAAGTACAAGGCACTAGACAAGTCCTTTTGGGAAGTATGTTGGTGAGTAAGTTGTACAATGATAAATAATGAGATACAATTTCCTCCACCAAAGGAGATGAAATATATTTATGTATACGGCAATATGAAATGTAATAGGTGTTGTAAAAAAACAAAGGTTTGGAGAATATGGAATTATGTAAGTAAGGTGTAAATCAACATAAAGGGAAAGGCTTCATAGGTATATCATCTACCTGGATGAGCACAATCAAGGAATTAGAATACTGACTATGACATCATCTGAAGACCTTTTCTAACTTATCACCTTACCTTATGAAGGTAATAAAAAGTAAACAAATAAAAAAATTGTAAATGACTAGTTGCATTGTACTCATGGTATTGCGTCAGAGCTCTGATATTAATTTGAACTTTTCATTTTAACATAGCTAGTATGGTTTAGGAAATCACAGTGTTACCATAGCACTTGTAGAAGTTGTCATGGGAACAATTTAAAGTGGCACTTCCCTCTACTTTAAAGGATAAAGGAAAGTTTAAGAATTGTGTAGAGGGTTTTTTATGACCTCAGCAACAAATAAGAGTGATTCAGAAAAAGAACACAAGGGAAAGGACCAGATGGAACTTGTTCAAAAACCAGGAAAAAGCAAAATCATAAAATTTTCTGCAAACTACAATGTAATGCTGGATGGGGTGAAAGCATAAAGGTTTTATAAAGCTTTTCAAGAAATATGAACATTTTCTCAAGAGGGAGGATTTTAAGTGGAAGGAAATAAATGATGAGGCTTTTCTTCAGGAAGGAACATATGCATTTGCCAAATACTGTAATATAGTTCAAGGAATATCATTATGCACAGACAGATTTAGCAATACTGTGAATAAAATATTTTCCAAATTTATTGATAGTGAGTTTCAAATATTGACTGTAATAGGTATAGTTCTAAAGCACTCAGATTAATAGCATTTAGTTGTAATCATATACCAGTAGGAAACATATCAGTTTTATATAGAAGAGCTTTTCCATATTTCTATAAATCTTGTAGTTCACTATGTGCCAAAATAAGGATTTGAAGTTGGATGGAAATCAGTAAAAGTATTAAACAGATATTTAGATTTTACAATCTTTCCTGAGAAGGAAGCAACAAATGAAGAATTATTTATACCTTTATATACAGTTCTTGAGATTCCCCCAAAAGTAACTGATTATTTCTCTTATCTTCTTTTCCCAAAGGAATGGGCTCTGTTTTCTTCTTTCTTCTTTCTGCCTGGCTGTTTTATCCTATACCAATCCACCTTTTTTTAATCTTGGGACTATCTTCCACATTTTTCTTTGATGGCTGGAGTTTCAAGAAAAAAAATGATCTTTGATTTTAGTAAATTTGCTCAATCACCACACTACTTTTGGCCTTTCATTATAACAATGATAATCTGGATCATTTCATGTTTAAATATGTTGATGTTTCCAAATATCATATAAATTCCAATTTAAATGGGCTCAGGGTTTTTTTTTTGACATTTTCATCTATTTTTAGGGTGAAAGCCATAGTGAGCTCACTGCCACTGCTAAATGGCATTCCTTTCTAGAGAATGATTTGTTGATTTAACTCTATATTTAAATGTGAGTACATAAACTCAAATCCCAGTTGCTTCATTCCAACCGTAAATTCTGCAAACTACTGTGTTTTTAGATATTCCTGATGTAACATTTTTCATTTCTCCATGAAATGGTTAAAAATATAATAGGCACAAAGCCTTTGAGTTTTCTCATTGAGAGGTGAAGTCTGTACATCCTCTTCTTGACTGAGTGAACTTGTGACTTCTTAAATCATTAGAGTCCTGTGGAAATTGGGCTATGTAACTTCAGAGGCTGAGTAAAAAAAAAAAAAAAAGGTAATGGGGCTTTCACTTCGTTCACTGGAAAATTTGCTAGAGCCCTAAGCTTCCCTCCAGGAAGCTTCATTATCAAAAAGCCACCATGATATAAGGAGGCCCAAGACTTATGGTGGTACCTTGTGTAGGCACTCATGAAGGGCCCCAGATGAGCTGAAGGCTGACAGCCAGCATCAACTGCTGGCCATGTAAATGATTTCCCTAGCTGAGCCTACAGATGAACCAGCTTCCACTAAGATTTGGTTATAATTTCATGGAAGATCCCAAGAAAAATCTAACATCTAAGCTCTTTCCAAACTCCTGACCTATACCATCTTGAGCAAAATAAAATTGTTATTTTAAGTTGCTAAGTTTCACAGTATTTGTTACACAAAAGTAGTTATTATATATACCCACCCTTCATCAGCTCACAATATGGACTTGTAATTTACTACTAAAAACCCAATTTATAGAAATATAAAGTATTAAATCAAAAAATTAAATCCTGATATTTATAAATAAAAGTAATGCCTCTGTGTACACCATGAATAAAATATGCAATCAATTTTTGCATATAAAAATGATATAACTACATATGCAAACATAACATTATAAGGAACATTCATGTAAACGTTGCTTTTATCTATACTTTACTAAATAATTTGATTATCTTACACTAAAGTGACTGTTTATATATCGCATAGGTTGTTTTCTAATAAAAATATATATAAGTTTATAGTTAGAATTAGGCTTTATAAATTGTAGACACGATGAGATGTAGGTAGCAGTTTATATCAATGAACAGTGTAGTTTTCCATAATATGCAATGATAAACTAAATGATGCTGAAGGTAGTATATTTCTTTTGAAACTCAGAGTTCCCAAAATACCTAAAAGTAAAGTGGCCCCAAAAATTTCAAGATAAAGACTACCTGTTCCAACATCGTAAATTATTGTGGCAGATGCTAAGCCATGATTTTTGGCAGAAACATAGAACTCTGGTGTTTACACTTCTAATAAGCCAGAATCTTTACAAAGAGCAAAGCACATCACCAAGCCCCAGCAGATACATAAAACAAGTGATTATGTTACCTGTTTATTTGATTCCAGTGTAAACAAATAATAGCATGATGTTGAGCTTCTGTGATTTCCACTTACTCCCTCTATGAATAGCTCTGTTTCTAGCAATTACAAATGAGCCGAGTCATTCTAATCAGATCACCCTCATTGGAGCATACTACTGCTTGCACTGATTGTGGCAATCTGTTGTGGGATGCACAGAGAAGAAAAGACCTTTCTGAACTTAGCTAGCCTCGCTAAACAGGAGCACTTCTGATTAGAAATATAATGTACTATTGCAAAATTATAATGATTAAAATGTCCATATTGCCTCAATGCAGCTTAAACTTTACTCTATAAAACACTATAACTTAATTCCAAAAAATAATGCATTATTGCTAATTAATGCAATGGCATTAGAAAATATCAAATATAAATACATTATAATTTAATAATATTTCAATAAGCTCTTCTGCTATTTCAATGCACTTGGTCCATCAGATTCTAATTCTTATATAGAAATTACTTGTCATACACAGGCATACATGTTAAAATCATTAATGGACACATGTGCTTTACTTTTCCCCATTTATTGACTGTAATAAAATTTGATATTGATATTTACAGCCCAGATGCTTCCATATATGCACAAAAAATCAAGTGTCAAGTTTTATAAAGGAAACTACAAAGTGATTTTTTAAGATCATTATGGATTTATTTTACATGTTAAATGATAGTTGAAAATGACATATTAGAAATTTTCCAATTTACAAATATTTATTTTAATTCCAGGGTAGTTATCATACAGTGTTGGTTTCAGGTGTATAATGCAGCGATTCAACAGTTTCATACATTACTCAGTGCTCATCAAGATAAGTGTACTCTTCTTTTTCTTTTCTTTTTTTTTTTTTTTTTTTTTTTTTTAGAGAGAGAGAGAGAGAGCCAAGCTGGGGGTGGGGCAGGGGGAGAGAGGGAGAAAATCTCCAGCAGGCTCCCTACTCAGCGTGGAGCCCTACACAGGGCTCCATCCCAAGAACCGAAAGATCATGCCCTGAGCTGAAATGAAGTGGGATACTCAACCCACTGAGCGACCCACATGACCTCAAGATAAGTGTACTCTTAAACAAATAATTTCTTATACTGAAAAAGCCCATATAACACCTTTTGTGTTATAGGTGTATAATACGCAGAATTTGAAAACCCATAAGAGAGTACATTTCTAGCACTCTCTGCAACTTGAATAAAGGTAACTAATTCAAAGTAGCTACATGTTTTTGTTTAACATTTTAATCCTTTTTATTATTGAAATAAAGGAAGTATATGTGTGTCTATACACAAACACAAAATTAATTGTTTCTTTTAATAGAATTTGAGTGACTATGATGTCACATGAAAAATGAAAAAAATATATTTTAGCTACAGGAATGAAATATCCACACCACCATATTTCTAATGCAGAAATATACTGAACTATCTACAGGCATTTATACCTATCACCCTTCAACTCAGTTTCTTTAAATTTTTGAGTGACAGTATAAAAATTTGTGTTATATGAATTTACTGAACTGAAATATAGCTAATCTACATAAATACTAGTAGCTTTTTGTTCAGGAAAAGAACCTATAGAACTAAGAAAAATAATCAAGATTATTTATTTTGCTTAGCATCAATGTATGTATGTATGTGTCTTGAAATTTTATTTTTAGATATGATAAGTTGTTTTAAATTGCTGCCTAAATATCAAACGCACAGAAACACACTAGCTAAAAAAGTCTGTCAACATGTTTAAAGAAGGTTGTATTAGTAAATGTTTTGGGGCAGACTTTACTGTGTGCTGTTCCTACTACAAAAAGATGCATGTTAAATTTCTTTAGAGTTGATAATCCTATAATTATTTATTCCAAAATATGAAGAGGGCAATTAGGAGAACATTAGTTAGACTACTGGAATTTTCTTTTTACAGTCATTTAAAAAATATGTTACTTGTTAATTAGCACTTGTCAGAGCATAATTTTATGATAATCAGGATTTTTAGGTTATATTTTAATCAAAGATCACTGACAGAACTTAAATTGCTTGATTGAATGTTGCCCTCTGTGCATGAACAAACCTGACCCTAAGTCTTGCTGACAAGACTAAAGACTACTCAAAAATCTAAAGATTTTAGACAAGTGCTAAAATATTTAATTCTAAACTCTTTAATTTTAATTAAAGAGCTTGCTTTTTTCATGAAATTTTAAGGAGATAAAGAACTGTGGATCCTCTATCTTCAAATAATATAACTTTGTAATGATGAAAAATACAAGTTAGAAAATGATGAACTTTAAACTTCATTGTCTGTACTGTTTTGGTTCTGTCAAATGTAGACTGTGATTTAAACCCATATTAAGAATTATTATCTGAGCAACAGATTTGTAGATTTGCATATTGTACAGATTCAGTCTACGGATCCCGTTTGCGAAGAGTGATTGAGATACTGGTGACTGAAAAAAAAAAAAAGTTTATTCTGAGACCAATACATTAGTCCAATTCTTTTTGAGAAGGTGTCTTATCATGGAAAACAGCTCTGGGAAAGACCTGCCTCACTCCTCAGTGAGGCTGAGGGACTTACGGAGAGCTCTCAGTTCCTCTGCTTTGCTGCAGGTCAAAAGGTTATACAAAATGTGGAGTCTGGATTACAGGATAGTCAGTGTCAAGTTTTAATTGAGTGAGTGAAAAGTTATTAGGCAGGGTAATCTCCCAGGGACCATGACAAAACCAAAGAGACTTTTAAAAAGAAATAATATCTCAAATTGATGGATTATTTTTGTAAAGAGAAGATTAATTAGCTTCTATAGAGAAGGAGCAAAATAGTACCCAAGGGTTTCAAAATTTATAATGTTAGCAATAATTAGGAGTAATTCCAATCAAGATTGTGAAACCCAGATGGCTGTAGAATCTCTCTTTAAAGTTGTTTATAGCTGATCAAAAAGGATTTAAATAATACAACAGAAAGTGAATTTAGAATAATAGTCATAAAATTAATCGCCGGGCTTGAAAACAGTATAGAGGACAGCAGAGAATCTCTTGCTACAGAGATCAAGGGACTAAGGAACAGTCACCAGGAGCTAAAAAGCGCTTTAAACGAAATGCAAAACAAAATGGAAACGACAACGGCTCGGCTTGAAGAGGCAGAGGAGAGAATAGGTGAACTAGAAGATAAAGTTATGGAAAAAGAGGAAGCTGAGAGAAAGAGAGATAAAAAAATCCAGGAGTATGAGGGGAAAATTAGAGAACTAAGTGATACACTAAAAAGAAATAATATACGCATAATTGGTATCCCAGAGGAGGAAGAGAGAGGGAAAGGTGCTGAAGGGGTACTGGAAGAAATAATAGCTGAGAACTTCCCTGAACTGGGGAAGAAAAAAGGCATTGAAATCCAAGAGGCACAGAGAACTCCCTTCAGACGGAACTTGAATCGATCTTCTGCACGACATATCATAGTGAAACTGGCAAAATACAAGGATAAAGAGAAAATTCTGAAAGCAGCAAGGGGTAAACGTGCCCTCACATATAAAGGGAGACCTATAAGACTCATGACTGATCTCTCTTTTGAAACTTGGCAGGCCAGAAAGAATTGGCACGAGATTTTCAGTGTGCTAGACAGAAAGAATATGCAGCCGAGAATCCTTTATCCAGCAAGTCTGTCATTTAGAATAGAAGGAGAGATAAAGGTCTTCCCAAACAAACAAAAACTGAAGGAATTTGTCACCACTAAACCAGCCCTACAAGAGATCCTAAGGGGGACCCTGTGAGACAAAGTACCAGAGACAACACTACAAGCATAAAACATACAGACATCACAATGACTCTAAACCCGTATCTTTCTATAATAACACTGAATGTAAATGGATTAAATGCGCCAACCAAAAGACATAGGGTATCAGAATGGATAAAAAAACAAGACCCATCTATTTGCTGTCTACAAGAGATTCATTTTAGAACTGAGGACACCTTTAGATTGAGAGTGAGGGGATGGAGAACTATTTATCATGCTACTGGAAGCCAAAAGAAAGCTGGAGTAGCCATACTTATATCAGACAAACTAGACTTTAAATTAAAGGCTGTAACAAGAGATGAAGAAGGACATTATATAATAGTTACAGGGTCTATCCATCAGGAAGAGCTAACAATTATAAATGTCTATGCGCCGAATACCGGAGCCCCCAAATATATAAAACAACTACTCATAAACATAAGCAACCGTATTGATAAGAATGTGGTAATTGCAGGGGACTTTAACACCCCACTTACAGAAATGGATAGATCATCTAGACACACGATCAATAAAGAAACAAGGGCCCTGAATGAGACATTGGATCAGATGGACTTGACAGATATATTTAGAACTCTGCATCCCAAAGCAACAGAATTTACTTTCTTCTCGAGTGCACATGGAACATTCTCCAAGATAGATCATATACTGGGGCACAAAACAGCCCTTCATAAGTTTACCAGAATTGAAATTATACCATGCATACTTTCAGACCACAATGCTATGAAGCTTGAAATCAACCACAGAAAAAAGTCTGGAAAACCTCCAAAAGCATGGAGGTTAAAGAACACCCTACTAACGAATGAGTGGGTCAACCAGGCAATTAGAGAAGAAATTAAAAAATATATGGAAACAAACGAAAATGAAAATACAACAATCCAAACGCTTTGGGACGCAGCGAAGGCAGTCCTGAGAGGAAAATACATTGCAATCCAGGCCTATCTGAAGAAACAAGAAAAATCCCAAATACAAAATCTAACAGCACACCTAAAGGAAATAGAAGCAGAACAGCAAAGGCAGCCTAAACCCAGCAGAAGAAGAGAAATAATAAAGATCAGAGCAGAAATAAACAATATAGAGTCTAAAAAAACTGTAGGGCAGATCAATGAAACCAAGAGTTGTTTTTTTGAAAAAATAAACAAAATTGACAAACCTCTAGCCAGGCTTCTCAAAAAGAAAAGGGAGATGACCCAAATAGATAAAATCATGAATGAAAATGGAATTATTACAACCAATCCCTCAGAGATACAAACAATTATCAGGGAATACTATGAAAAATTATATGCCAACAAATTGGACAACCTGGAAGAAATGGACAAATTCCTGAACACCCACACTCTTCCAAAACTCAATCAGGAGGAAATAGAAAGCTTGAACAGACCCATAACCAGCGAAGAAATTGAATCGGTTATCAAAAATCTCCCAACAAATAAGAGTCCAGGACCAGATGGCTTCCCAGGGGAGTTCTACCAGACGTTTAAAGCAGAGATAATACCTATCCTTCTCAAGCTTTTCCAAGAAATAGAAAGGGAAGGAAAACTTCCAGACTCATTCTATGAAGCCAGTATTACTTTGATTCCTAAACCAGACAGAGACCCAGTAAAAAAAAGAGAACTACCGGCCAATATCCCTGATGAATATGGTGCAAAAATTCTCAATAAGATACTAGCAAATCGAATTCAACGGCATATAAAAAGAATTATTCACCATGATCAAGTGGGATTCATTCCTGGGATGCAGGGCTGGTTCAACATTCGCAAATCAATCAACGTGATCCATCACATTAACAAAAAAAAAGAGAAGAACCATATGATCCTGTCAATCGATGCAGAAAAGGCCTTCGACAAAATCCAGCACCCTTTCTTAATAAAAACCCTTGAGAAAGTCGGGATAGAAGGAACATACTTAAAGATCATAAAAGCCATTTATGAAAAGCCCACAGCTAACATCATCCTCAACGGGGAAAAACTGAGAGCTTTTTCCCTGAGATCAGGAACACGACAGGGATGCCCACTCTCACCGTTGTTGTTTAACATAGTGCTGGAAGTTCTAGCATCAGCAATCAGACAACAAAAGGAAATCAAAGGCATCAAAATTGGCAAAGATGAAATCAAGCTTTCGCTCTTTGCAGATGACATGATATTATACATGGAAAATCCGATAGACTCCACCAAAAGTCTGCTAGAACGGATACATGAATTCAGCAAAGTTGCAGGATACAAAATCAATGTACAGAAATCAGTTGCATTCTTATACACTAACAATGAAGCAACACTAAGACAAATAAAGAAACTGATCCCATTCACAATTGCACCAAGAAGCATAAAATACCTAGGAATAAATCTAACCAAAGATGTAAAGGATCTGTATGCTAAAAACTATAGAAGGTTATGAAGGTAATTGAAGAAGATTTAAAGAAATGGAAAGACATTCCCTGCTCATGGATTGGAAAAATAAATACTGTCAAAATGTCAATACTACCCAAAGCTATCTACACATTCAATGCAATCCCAATCAAAATTGCACCAGCATTCTTCTCGAAACTAGAACAAGCAATCCTAAAATTCATATGGAACCACAAAAGGCCCCGAATAGCCAAAGGAATTTTGAAGAAGAAGACCAAAGCAGGAGGCATCACAATCCCAGACTTTAGCCTCTACTACAAAGCTGTCATCATCAAGATGACCCACTCAGAACTAGACCCACAAACGTATGGCCAACTCATCTTTGACAAAGCAGGAAAGAACATCCAATGGAAAAATGACAGCCTCTTTAACAAATGGTGCTGGGAGAACTGGACAGCAACATGCAGAAGGTTGCAACTAGACTACTTTCTCACACCATTCACAAAAATAAACTCAAAATGGATAAAGGACCTGAATGTGAGACAGGAAACCATCAAAACCTTAGAGGAGAAAGCAGGAAAAGACCTCTCTGACCTCAGCCGTAGCAATCTCTTACTCGACACATCCCCAAAGGCAAGGGAATTAAAAGCAAAAGTGAATTACTGGGACCTTATGAAGATAAAAAGCTTCTGCACAGCAAAGGAGACAGCCAACAAAACTAAAAGGCAACCAACGGAATGGGAAAAGATATTTGCAAATGACATATCGGACAAAGGGCTAGTATCCAAAATCTATAAAGAGCTCACCAAACTCCACACCCGAAAAACAAATAACCCAGTGAAGAAATGGGCAGAAAACATGAATAGACACTTCTCTAAAGAAGACATCCGGATGGCCAACAGGCACATGAAAAGATGTTCAGCGTCGCTCCTTATCAGGGAAATACAAATCAAAACCACACTCAGGTATCACCTCACGCCAGTCAGAGTGGCCAAAATGAACAAATCAGGAGACTATAGATGCTGGAGAGGATGTGGAGAAACGGGAACCCTCTTGCACTGTTGGTGGGAATGCAAATTGGTGTAGCCGCTCTGGAAAGCAGTGTGGAGGTTCCTCAGAAAATTAAAAATAGACCTACCCTATGACCCAGCAATAGCACTGCTAGGAATTTATCCAAGGGATACAGGAGTACTGATGCATAGGGGCACTTGTACCCCAATGTTCATAGCAGCACTCTCAACAATAGCCAAATTATGGAAAGAGCCTAAATGTCCATCAACTGATGAATGGATAAAGAAATTGTGGTTTATATACACAATGGAATACTACGTGGCAATGAAAAAAAATGAAATATGGCCTTTTGTAGCAACGTGGATGGAACCGGAGAGTGTGATGCTAAGTGAAATAAGCCATACAGAGAAAGACAGATACCATATGGTTTCACTCTTATGTGGATCCTGAGAAACTTAACAGGAACCCATGGGGGAGGGGGAGGAAAAAAAGAAAAAAAAAAAAAGAGGTTAGAGTGGGAGAGAGCCAAAGCATAAGAGACTGTTAAAAACTGAGAACAAACCGAGGGCTGATGGGGGGTGGGAGGGAGGAGAGGGTGGGTGATGGGTATTGAGGAGGGCACCTTTTGGGATGAGCACTGGGTGTTGTATGGAAACCAATTTGACAATAAATTTCATATATTAAAAAAAAATTAAAAAAAATAAAGTTGTTTATAAAATTTTATATTTTTCTTAATTATTTGAAGGACTGCTTGCAGAAAGAGCATGCGAAGTAACAACGGCACTCAAACACACATTCTGCTTTAACTCAACCTTTGAATGCTAAGATGTTCCTTGCTGTTCTGACATGGAGAGTAGATCAAGTTATTTGTTGTCACTAACATATCAAGTCACTTGACATAGCAACGGGAAAACAGTTTCAAAGACCCAGAGGCTAAGAAAGTAAACAAACTCATCCAAAAAATACGAGTCGGAGCGCCTGCGTGGCTAGGTCGGTTAAGCATCCGACTTCGGCTCAGGTCATGATCTCACGGTCCGTGAGTTCGAGCCCCACATCGGGCTTTGTGCTGATGGCTCAGAGCCTGGAGCCTGTTTCCGATTCTGTGTCTCCCTCTCTCTCTGCCCCTCCCCTGTTCATGCTCTGTCTCTCTCTGTCTCAAAAATAAATAAATGTTAAAAAAAAAAAATTTCAAAAAATACGAGTCTTAAAAAAAACCAAAAACCAAAAAACATTACCTATCGCTATCTAAAACAATGAAAAATAAATACTGTTCCACAAACTTACCTATTTACTACTTTCAAGGGTAAATGCCAAGGAGTTTTTAAAAATTATATTGTGAAATTGGGGCGCCTGGATGGCTCAGTCAGTGAAGGGTCCGACTTTGGCTCAGGTCATGATCTCGCAGTTTGTGAGTTTGAGCCCTGTATCAGGCTCTGTGCTGACAGCTCAGATCCTGGAGCCTGCTTCAGATTCTGTGTCTCCCTCTCTCTCTCTGCCCCTACCCCACTTGTGCTCTGTCTTTGTCGAAAATAAATAAAATGTAAAATTTTTTTTTAATTACATTGTGAAATTTTATTTTCTCCCTGTCATTGTCTGTTGTTTCCCAGTTGTCCTATACAGAGGCAACTATTTCTTCAATATCCCCTTAGTTACATGGTTAGCCTTTCAGAGATATTCTTGGCATAGGCATGTATATGCTATTAAAAAGTAGCAATTATAAAAAAAAAAATTAAAACTTTAGGGGCGCCTGGGTGGCTCAGTCGGTTGGGCGGCCGACTTCGGCTCAGGTCATGATCTCGCGGTCCGTGAGTTCAAGCCCCGCGTCGGGCTCTGTGCTGACAGCTCAGAGCCTGGAGCGTGTTTCGGATTCTGTGTCTCCCTCTCTCTGACCCTCCCCCATTCATGCTCTGTCTCTCTCTATCTCAAAAATAAATAAACGTTAAAAAAAGAAAAAAAAAAACTTTAGCAAAATCCATTAAGAATAGGGGCGCCTGGGTGGCGCAGTCGGTTAAGCGTCCGACTTCAGCCAGGTCACGATCTCGCGGTCCGTGAGTTCGAGCCCCGCGTCGGGCTCTGGGCTGATGGCTCACAGCCTGGAGCCTGTTTCCGATTCTGTGTCTCCCTCTCTCTCTGCCCCTCCCCCGTTCATGCTCTGTCTCTCTCTGTCCCAAAAATAAATAAAAACGTGGAAAAAAAAATTAAAAAAAAAAATCCATTAAGAATAAACAGAGAGAGTCCTTATTTTATATTCTATGTCTAACATGGGTTTTATCTCAAGAGTTTTTGAAAATATAAAATTCTTCTTGGTTCTGTCCCTGAATATTTGTTTTATAGAATTCCCCCTGTCCTTCTCCAATCTCAATGGCATTTTAACTGCAACCTTCACTAATGGAATTATCACATTTAAGATTTAAATGACACCCAAAATGCTTACTGATGATATTACACAAAAGCAAATGGTCCATGCATTTTTTCATTCTTCATCTTCCTCCTTTTCTCCTTTCTCGTCCCGTTTTTTTTTTTCTCTCTAATGCTTTTGAACTTTTATTGCCACAGTTCATTTTATCCTCCCCATCTTATTTCTTTCTTTTCCTTCCTTCCTTCTTTCCATCCTCCCTTGCTTCCTTTTTACCATGCTTTTCCCGACTTTATGAAGTTATTCACATCTTTCAGAATATTATCACAGCACTCCCACTCTCCGTTAAAATTATTTAATATCATGTCTTGGTTTATATTACTCTTCCCCTATATTGTTAGTTCACTGAAGAGAAATTCTGTATCTGTCATACAGGATAACATTAGCATCTTTTATATTATTTGCCAAATAGAATGTTTGCAATTTATATTGGCTGAAATGATGGATGATTAAATGTGATAAAGGAAGAATATGAAGATATCTCTATTACATAATAGAAATATTAGAATTGTAGTGCATGCCCACAAAAAGGTTAAGTACAACTAGTTGATGAAATCTAAAGGGAGACAGACAACAACTTAATATGGTGATTATGAAATGAAAAGCATTGTGTGAGAAAAATAATTCATCCACTATGAACCTTGACACATTCTCTAGACAATCACAGAACATATAGTATAGATGGGATATCAGCGCTAAACTGGGTGGAATAGCTGTCTAAGATTAGATTGAGATTTTATTCTATTTTATTCTATTTCATCATAAAAAGGAGGGCCTGAGAAAAAGGCTATGTCTGGGTAATTTATTTAAGATTATATTAGGACATGGTGCTAAGGGGGTCCGGTATATTATAGAGGTACTCATCTGTTCTTGGACTTTATGTTTCCTTAATCCTTCAAAACCTTCTGAGAATTCAGATGAAAAGTATGTCTGAATAAAGAAAGGGTGAAGAATTTATCCATCAGTCCTAATCAGCATTTAGCCCTGACTAAATGCTGCACTTAATGGTAAGAATTTCTAAGCAATCAGGGGCACCTGGGTGGCTCAGTCTGTTACGTGTCCAACTTCGGCTCAGGCCATGATCTCACAGTTATTGAGTTCGAGACCTGAGTCAGGCTCTGTGCTGACAGCTCAGAGCCTGGAGCCTGCTTCAGATTCTGTGTCTCCCTCTGTCTTTGCTCCTCCCCCACTCACGCTCTGTCTTCTCTCTCTCAAAATAAATAAATATTAAAAAAAAAATTAAACAATCCCACAGTGCTCCTGCCTAGAGTTCCCTCAGGTTTCTGGCCTTTCTCACCTCAACTTCTGAATCTTGGACAGGATTCCAAGCTCTCTGGTTATACCTTCATAAAAATAGCCAATGCTTTTCTGAATTCCTCTTTGGTTCAGCTGCTAACATTAGAGGTGAGACTAAGACGCCATGAGGTGTTGCCCAAGAGCCAGGCAATTCCATCAAATACTGGGATTCTATGCCTTTTTTTTAGTGATTTCCTGATTTTAATGAATAGATTGGCTTGCTAATTATCCCACTTCTACTTGGACCTTTTTGTCTTCCTCTTTTCCCAAGTAACTATAAACTACTATATATAAGTATGGAGAAAAATATGAGTGTTGGCTACAACCAGCCTACACTTGAACTCTGGCTCTCCTTTATGAACTGGGTTCCCTTGGCAAGTCAATCCATTCCACTGAGTCTCAGTTTAAATGCCTTTACAAAAATAATAGCAATTAATCTGAAAGTATTGGTATGAGTATCCAATATGATTAGGAAGACCACGTGGCTAGCCTATAGTCAGTGGACCATAAATGTTAGATTATTTCTCTTCTCCAATCATTCAATCTATTTTCAACTCCCACCTCTACAAAGTTCTCTCAGCATCTCGCATTGCGAATGAATATTTCCTATTGCCCTATTTATCACAGAATGCTATGTTCCATTTAACATTATCTGTATTTTTTTCACAGTTAAAAAGAAGCAAACAAACAAAATAAGAAACACCTTTCTGGTTTTTAGGCTCAGTGTCCCTGAAGTAGAAACTATTGTTTCATTCTTAAACCAGTAGGCACATTAACACAAACTCTATACTCAACAATGTTTCCTGATGACAACTATTTTTCAAGATGATTGCATATTGCAATGAATATAAGCGAAATGAAAATCTAAGTTTAAAAAATAATTTCTGTATGGCAAACGAGCAACAGAATGCATAATGGACACTAATTAGTACACTGTTTTCACTCTCAGTTTTTACAATAATGCCCATAATAAGACAAGTTAGCAAAAACACTTTAATAAAATTAGGCCTTTCAAAATAAGTTTGACACTTTTAGCACAACATGAAAAAGAGAACTTTTGCAGAATCATCTTGTATTCTAAATAAAAAGTAACTTATGTTCTTATTCCCTGCTAATTACCTTGTTGTAATTATTTTTGTCTGTAATTGGTAACAGTCTCTTTTTATCACTTTATTCCAAATTCTTAGAAATACAAGAATAAAATTGTATTTTTTTACAATTAAATAAATATAATTCTTTACTCATTAACATTCTAAAATTTCAATGTAGCTATTCAATGAGAAATCCCTGTTTCTGGGTTTTATTTATTTATTTATTTATTTATTTATTTTCAGATACAAAATAAAAGGAGAATTTGCAGAATAACAACAACATCAGCAATAATAATAGCAGCAACAAAATAACAAGAAAGTACCCAATTATTTTCCTCATGATACAACAAATAAGAATGCTTCGCCCTTTTCAACAAAATTTAACAGACTTTATATTTTAGAGCAGTTTTAGGCTCACACCATAATTGAGCAGAAGGCACAGAAATTTCCCACTCCTGCTGCCATACATGCAGAGTCTTCCATTATCAACACCCCCCACCAGAGGTACGTTTGTTACAACTAAGGAACCTACACTGACACATCATTATCGTCCAATTCCATAGTTCACATTAGAGTTCACCATTGGGTTGCACATTCTATGGGTTTTGGCATATGTATAATGACATGTATCTGTAATTACTATACTATACAGAGTTTTTTCACTGACATGAAAGTACTCGGAGCTCCATCTAGCTATCTCTCCCCACCCCAACTCCTGGCAATCATTGAAAAGACCTGTTTTTTATTTGTTTATGGGTTTTTTTTTCTTTCAGAATGTCATATTGTTGTAATCATATGGTTTGTAGCCTTTTCAATTGGCTTCTTTGACTTAGTAATACACATTTAGGTTTCCTCCATGTCTTCTCATGGCTTGATAGTTCCTTTCTTTTCTAACACCAAATAATAACCACTGTCTAGATGGACCACAGTTTACTTATCCCTTCACCTACTGAGGGACATCTTGGTTGCTGCCATGTTTTGGCAATGAATAAAGCTCTCATAAACATCCATGTTCAGGTTTGTGTATGGATATGTTTCCAACTCTTTCGGGTAAATACTAACAAGTACAATTACTGGATCATACGCTAAGGGTATGTTTAGTTTGGTTAAGAAACTGTCAAACTGTCGTCCAAAGTGGCTGTACCATTTTGTATTTCCAGCAGCAGTGAATGAGAGTTCTTCTTGCTCCATAGCTTCACCAGCATTTGGTGTTGTCAGTGTTCTCAATTTTGGCCACTCTCATGAGTAGGTACAAATATCTCATTGTCTTCATTTGCATTTCTCTAATGACAAATGTTTTTATATGCGTATGTGTCATCTGTATATCTTCTTTGGTGAGATATCTGTTAAAGTCTTTGGCTCATTTTTTAATCAGGTGTTTTGTTTCCTTATTGATGATTTTAAGGTTTTATTTTTCTTTCTTTTGTGTATTTTGGATGAATCATTCATCAGATATAACTCTTGCAAATATTTTCTCCCAATCTGACTTACATAACTTTTATTTACTCTTGTGTTTTTTTTTTTTTTTTTTAATTAACTAGGACTTCCACTATGATGCTGAAATGTTGAAAAGCAGTGGTAAGAAGGGACATACTTTTCTTGTTCTTGATCTTACTGGGAAGACTTTAAACTTCTGTCACTATTAAGTATGATGGTGTCTGTAGATGCTGTGTAGATACTCTTTATCAGTTGAAGAATTTCCCTTTTATTCCTGATTTACTGAAAAATTTTAACATCAATTTCTGTTGGATTTTGTAAAATTCTTTTTCTGCTTTAATATATGACCATGTGATTTTTGAATACTTCATTTCTAATATGTATATCATGTTTGGAAGTAACAGACATCTCAGAGATAACATAATACACAAAGGCAGTGTGGAACACAGGTTTAGAATATAAACTTTTAAGCCCAGAATGTTGAGATTCAAGTCCTGGCACTGGCACTTACTATCTGTAAGTCTCTCGCCAAGTTACTTTATCTCTCTATGCCTTAGCTTCTTGTCTGAAAAATGGGGACAATAACGTGCCAGCCTCTTAGGATTATAATGAGATTAAATTATTTAATATATGCAAAACACTTAGATGTTTGGCACCTTTGCACACTACAAAAATGTGTTTTAATTTTCCTTCAAATGCTATATAAATACCAGAAAGGCTGAAATTTTTTTAACTCTTTATTCATTACTGTAACCACTGTGCCTAGAACAATGTATAGTTCCTAGTCACATTTGAATGTCACAGATAAAATTAACTACTAAATGACAAAGATGTATGAGGGCTGTAAAATAGCACTCTAAACTCACATTGATATTTTTTACATAAATATTTTGTACAAACTGATTCATCACCAAACAAGGCTGCTGCTAGCACAAATTGGCATCTTTGTGCAAATTAGATAAAAGAGAGCCCCTTCCTATAGGACAAAGTAGCACTGAGCCAGACAATATAGCTTAGTGAGAACATTATTTTATTATTTGGAAACACCCATTATGCCCATATCAGACCATTCTCAATTGAGAAAGACAAATGAAGTTTGAAGGATATTACTAAATGAAGGAAAGATAGAGAAAAGATGGTTAATAGTTAATAAAATCAGTGTCTAAATTAGGATTCATAACTTTAAATTAATATTTCTAATTGCCACTTCTTGATTTCCTCCTTTAGAGAGATCATTTCAGGGAACAGAATAAAAGGAGAAAAATAAGAGTCTGCAAGTGTGTGTGTGTGGGGGGGGTATGTATGTAGGTAGGTAGTTGGGCTACTATGAGAGGGTAATATACTTGTGAGAAAATATTGCCCATAGACTGAAATAAATATTATTGCTTGAAGCTATAACTTCAGGTAATTACTTTTATCTTTCAATGAACAGATATATCTTCCATTTCATACCAGTGTCTGAAAAAATTGAAGTTATAAACAGATTTATAAAATTAAAATTTTTACTGTGGTCATTTTCTTCTTGACTTACTTATCTTTTCTCACTAAAGTTCCATCCTCTTTTAATTAACTTCTGTTTCCATCAAATCAAAACGTCAGAGGGTACTCTTCAACCTGATCCATTTTCTTCCTACTCCGTATGCTTTAAGAAGTCTACCTCATTTTCTTTGACCACTAGTTTCTATTTCTCGTTATAGGTTCACTATATTATAATTGTTTATTGATTATGACAAGTTCCAAACTTTTCTTCCTTATAAAACAATATTTTCCTACAATAAATAGCTTATTTTATGTATTATGATGGTTTACAGTGATAGAACTTAGAAAGTTGTAAATAATTATGTAAAGTATGTACTATATTGGTAATGTGAAGATAATAAAAATGTTGCTCCCTCAACAATGATAATGCCTGCCTAAAAAGTGTGCCTAACTGGGGTGACTGGTTGGCTCAGATTTTAAGATATATTACAAAACTGTAGTAATCAAAACAGTATGGTACTGGCATAAAAACAGACACACAGATCAATGGGACACAATAGAGAGCCCAGAAATAAACCCACACTTATGGTGTCAATTAATCTATAACAAAGGAGGTAGGAATATACAATGAGAAAAGACAACCTTTTATTTTTAATATAATTTATTGTTAAATTTGTTAACATACAGTATGTAAAGCGTGCTCTTGGTTTTTGAGGTAGATTCCCGTGGTTCATTGCTTACATACAACACCCAGTGCTCATCCCAACAAGTGCCCTCCTCAATGCCCATCACCCATTTTCCTGTCTCCATCCACCCTCAGTTTTTTCTCTGTATTTAAGAGTTTCTTATGGCTTGCCTCCCTCCCTTTCTGTTTGTAGCTATTTTTAAAGACAACTTCTTTAACAAATGGTGGGAAAACTGGACAGCTACATGCAAAAGAATGAAACTGGATCACCTTCTTACCCACCCCCCACACACAACAAAAACAAAACAAAACAAAAAAAAAAAACACTTCAAAATAGATTAAAGACCTAATTGTGAGACTGACAACCATAAAACATAGGCAGTAATTTCCTTGATATTGGCCGTAAAAACATTTTTCTAAATATATTTCTTTGGGCAAAAAGAAACAAAAGCAAAATTAAACTATTGGGACTACTCAAAAATAAAAACCTTTCCTTTAAGGAAACCATCAATAAGCTAAAAAGGCAATCTATTAAATAACAGAAGATATTTGTAAAAGATAGATCTGATATCATTAAGGGATTAATATCCAAAACATATAAAGAGCTTACACAACTACACACACTCACACACACACACACACACACACACACACACACACACATACACACACACACAAATTAAAAAGTGGGCAGAGGATCTGGACATTTTTCCAAAGAAAACATCCAAATGGCCAACATACACATAAAAAGATGCTCAACATCATTAATCATCAGGGAAACATATCAAAACCATAGTAAGATATATCTCACACCAGTCAGGGTGGATATTATCCAAAAGACAAGAAATAAGTATTGGCAAGGCTATAGAGACAGGGGAGCCATCATACACTGTTGGTGGGAATGTAAATTGATGCCACTACTATGAAAAATAGTATGGACTTTCCTCAATAATATGAAAAATAGAAATACCACATGATCTAGTAATTCCACAAGTAATTACACTATGTCTTCAGTATTTACCCAAAGAAAACAAAAACACTAATTTGAAAAGATATATGCATCCTTATATTAATTGCAACATTATTTACAATAGCCAGTATATGGAAGCAATCTAAGTGCCCATTACTAGGTGAACGGATAAAGAAATGGTGGTGTACATATACAATAGAATGTTACTGAGTGAAAAAAAAAAAAAAAAAAAAAGAGCTCTTGCTATTTGTGACAACATGGATGGACCTGGAAAATATCATGCCAGGTGAAATAAGTCAAACAGAAAAAAACAAATACCAGGTAATTTCATTTGTATGTGGAATCTAAAAGAGAAAAGAAAAGGAAAGAAAAGAAAAAAGAAAAGAGGAAAGGAAAGGAAAGGAAAGGAAAGGAAAGGAAAGGAAAGGAAAGGAAAGGAAAGGAAAGGGACTCATAAATACAGAGAAGAAACTGGTGGTTGCTAGAGGGGAAGGGGTTGGGGGAATGGGCATAATAGGTAAGGAGATGAAGAGGTGTGAACTTCCTGTTACAAAATAAATAAGTCACATGGATGAAGTGTATCTCATAGGGAATACAGTCACTAATACTGTAATAACATTGTATGTTGACAGATAGTAACTACACTTATTGTGGTGAGTGCTGCAAAAGGTATGCAATTATTCAATTACTATGTTGTGCACTTGAAACTAATATAATATTGCATATCAACTATATTTAATAATAAGTATTTTAAAGGAACAAGGAATGCTCAAGCACAAATACAAAATAATGCTTGGCATTATAGCGATAATATTCTCTTAATTAAATAGCACAATTAATTTATAAAATGAAAACAGTGAAAAGAATTTCACAGTTTGTAAAACAGAAAATATTTCAAAATAACTGATAGGTCAAAGAACAAATGAAAATGGGAAGTAGAAAATAATTAGAACTGTTGGTAACAATATTATTACAAGTAACAGTCTGTAGGATACAGCTAAAACATTTAGAGGAAATTTTGTAGTCTTAACTGTTATAGAAAACTAAGGAAGAAATCAGGAAGTTACACTACCTCAACTTAAGAAGTTAGAAAAATGAGCCAATTAAATCTTAAAGCATAAAGAAGAAATTAATGCAAATAAGAATAGCAATTATAAAAATATAAAAAAGGAAACAATGAAAAGGATAAATACCAATAATTGGTGTATTGAAAAGACTAAAATAATAAGCAAATATTTAGCAGAACTGGTAAAATAACAACTGAGAGAAAACAAGCACTGTTAAGTAGACAGAGACCTAATCAAAGGTGAGAGGGAAAGACAATGATTAAAACTTATTTAAAAACTATGCAATTAATTTAAAAATAAATGTGAAGTGCACAAATTACTAAAACCATACAAATTCCCAGCTACTCTCATGAGTAAGTAGAAAATATGAAAATAATAAAATAATGAAATAAATTGAATTTCCAGTTCTAATTCTGTGAAGAATACATCCCACTTGGCTGATCTATATATGGATTCTATCAAACATTTATGGGGCAACAATCCCAATCATAGATAAATATTTTAAGGAAGTAGAAAACGGAGGCAAAAATCTCACCTCATTTTAGTAGAATGTAGGTAACAATGTATAAAAGAAAAACACAAAGAATGAATTCAATGTTGCTGATAAATATATGTGCAAAAATTCTGATAAAAACATTAGGACAAATAATATAGTAATGTCCTAAAAGAGCAGGACCAAGAAAATCAGACAAACCAGCAACTGGGAGAAAATATTCACCAAAGACATACCTAGCAAAAGACTATTATCCAAACTACACAGAGAACTCTAAAAACTCAGCAATAAGCAAATGAACAGCTTAATTTTCTAAAAAATGGGGAAAAGAACCTGAACAAACACCTCATCAGGGAATATGTACAGATAGCAAATAAGTATGTGAAAAGATGGTGAACATCATTTGTCATAAGGGAATTGCAAATTAAAACAGAGATACCACTAACCATCTATCATGATGGCCCAAATCCAGAACACTGACAGCACCAAATGCTGTAGTAGCTGTGGAGTAGCAAGAACTCTCATTTCTTGGGAGTAGGAATGCAGAATGGTGCAGCCACTTTGGAATACGGTTTGGCAGTTTCATACAAAACTAAATATACTTCTTCCATATAATCCAGTAATTGTGCTCATCGGTATTTACCCAAAGGAGTTAAAAAATATATATCCACAGCAAAACAAGCACACAGATGTTTATAGCAGTTTTATTCATAATTGCCAAGCCTTGAAAGCAACCAAGATGTCCTTCAGTAAGTGGATGGGTAAATAAACTGCAGTGTACCCACGTACGGGAATATTATTCAGCCCTAATAAGAAATGAGCTACCAATCCATGAAATGAAATGGAGGTATCTTAAATGCATATTGCTAAGTGAAAGAAGGCAATCCGAGAAGGCTAGATCCTGTTTTGCCAATTATGTGACATTCTGGGAAAGACAAAACTATGAAGATAGTAAACTGATCAGTGGTTGCTAGGGATTGGGAGTGAGGGGAGGCAGGCTGAATAGGCGAAGCTTAGAGGATTTTTATGGCAGTGAAAATATTTGCATAATACATTAATGGTGGATACGTATCATCAGGGATGCTAGCAGTAAGTAGGTGGGGGAGTGCTGTTGTGTTTGTGAGCTTAGGGTGTTAATGAGAATTCTGTACTCTCTGCCCCTTTTTGCTGTAAATCTAAAACTGCTCTAAAATATGCAATCTATTAAAAATTTTTAAAGGGTGGGGGTAGGCATGGGACTGTAAAAGCCAAGAACAGCCTAAGGAGACATGACAAGTAAATATAATGTATCCTGGGTGAAATCCTGGAGCAGAAAAAAGACTTTAGTAAAAACTAAAGAAACCTGAACAAAGTATGGATTTTAGTTAGTATGAAGAGGAAAAAGACCTTAGGTAAAAACTAGGAAACCTCAACAAAGTATGGATTTCCTGTAGGGAAGGTAAAATATTTTCAATATAAGCATTTTTAAATAGAAATCTACGTGACTGTGAAAGAATCTTCTATAATAATGGATTCTATTAATATATATTAATGATTTACTGAATTTGTTCCTTAGCATTTTTCCTATAATTCCATCAATGATTTTATAAATAATAATTATCATTACTGTTTTAATTGCCTCTCTCCAATTTTATCCATGAACACTGTGAAGGCAAAGATTTTGGTTTTGCGTTATATCTGCATCTATCATAAGGCATGAAATGTTTCTACAAATAAATAAATACCTGCTACATGAAAAAAAGCTATTTTTTGTCTACCTTTTCATTGAATATTCATATTTATGGTGTGATCTTATATTAGGCACTTGTAATAAATTCTTTATTTTATCAACAAAGTTTTACTTTGATTCCCTATATCATGTTAATGCCATTCAACAGCTTATTTCATTCACTAAAACTTATATGATTTCTTTAGTATATTTATTTTAAATTAGTTCAAAGCAACTGAAGTGCTTCATGTGATTATGTTTAATTTACAAAAGAAAAAAAAAGGCAATGTAACTGTTGTCTCAGTTAAATGAAAGGATCAGTAGATGGAGAGGCACTGAGAGACTAAATGGTTATCCAAGTTTATAGAGACCGTAAATGGCAAAGCCAGAATCTCCATCCGGAACCTCAAATCCATTGCATTTTTTATTGCAGCATGGCTGTCTACTTATGTTATACTCTTTAATTTTGAAGTTGCAGGGAATTGATTGGTTGTTCTTTAATAAATGATGTGATAGAAACATCTCTTAACATCCTGTTTTTCATTCCTTTATAAATGAGTGGAGAAATAACTGAGGATTTATACCAACCTAATGGAAAGAAGATTGCTTGAAAACATTTCTGAGACTTATCAAATATGAAGTCAAAAGGAGGGGCGCGTGGGTAACTCAGTCAGTTAAGCATCTGACTCTTTTGATTTTGGCTCAGGGCATGATTTCACAATTTGTGAGTTTGAGCCCTGTGGTGGGCTCTGTGCTGACAGTATGGAGCCTGCTTGTGATTCTCTCTCCCTCTCTCTCTCTCTCTCGACCCTCTCCTGTGCTCGCTCTCTCAAAATAAATAAATACTTAAAAAACAAAATCAAGAGGATATGATCTTACTCTGAAAGTGTTAGGTCCACTGGGCACCTGAGGAAATTCTGTACGTGTACACATAATATTTGATATGTAACAGTGTACAAGTTGCTGCATCTTCCATTTTTCAAATGTGAAAGAAGAATAAAAAGGAGGATATAAAAAGGCTTGAACCAGAGGTGCTAACTGGGGAACAGTTCCATTTTAGTAGGTTAGCAGTGTCCCAAGTAATTGCTCTCTAAATAGCCTTTATATTTTTAGAATTTTTATACATGTGTGAAGTAGTAAATATTAAAATTAATATTTAATTACACATAACATTTCAGTTTGCATTATTTTTCAGTTGTGATTAAAAATACCAAATTACGTTTTATGTAACTGACTCCTTCCAAGTCCTTGTGAATATCGGAGGAGAAAAGGGTACCTACTTGCTACGATATCATCATTTCCCTTCATACCCATAAACATGTGCAATACTGTCTACTTGCTTTCACCGATTCAAATTAAATACATCTACGTAGCTAAGTAAGAGCTAATTTACTTACACAAAACAAAACAACAAAAAACACTAAACTAGAAACTATAGGTAAAAAATAATATAATGTTCTCTGAACTGATGAAGTATGCAATCTGATGTCGCTCTGAAGTTCAAGAACTGTTGTGGCTCCAGGAAAGAAAACTTGGGTTGACTGTTGGTCAAATCTTTAATCAGTTAAAAGAGAGATTTTCTTTTTTTATACACACAAAAAAGGCCTTTTTGTAATAAGATGATTTGAGATTATAGCCTTTTTTTTTTCCTGTTTTTCTTCTATTTCTTGCTATCACAGTATAATTTCCTAGAAGTGCTCCAAGTGGAGATTTAATATTTATATTTAACAAATGATTTAAACTCAATGTCTTCTTTAGCCTAAAATATGGATAAGGGGAAAAAAGACTTTAATATAAATTTTATTCCCTATATTCATATAGCAATTAACAAATTCTTTTTTGTGGTATTATTACATTTTTCTTAGCTTGGTTACACATGAAGCTTAAAATATATAGTGATGAGAGTTTTGTGTGATTGATACTATTTTTGGATTCACATAATTTTTTATTCATGTATCTGATTTTTCCCTGTGTGCAGAGTGAGGAGAAGGAATAAACCCCATGCCCATTAACACTTTGATTTCTGGCACCAGATGTTTCACAGTGATTTTATGCCCATTCTCTTGGCGGATATTTGGTGTTTGATTATTATTGACAAATGGGAGCACTGAGAGCGTGAGTCATGTTTCTGTCTATAGTTATGTGCCTCCTTTATCACACTAAAATTAACTCTATATCAAAAGTAAATAATGTGTTTTTTCATATATTAGAATTAGAAAATATTAAGTGACTTATATGATCAAATTAGCTTTAGATTGTAGGTACTGGTGAGATCATTTTATATTAATATTATTTATCTGTATTTAAAATTTGACTTCCAACAGCCAGATGAAAAATATATAAGGAATTTTAAGTCTTTATTTATGAAGGTGAGAATTAATTACTGTTGAAAATATGAGGTAAATTTGAGATTGAGATTTTTGGGATTATTTTAATAGTTTACAAAAATCTTAAGAATCTGAGATTTAAAGTTAACATAATCAAGGTTTTGGAAGACAACTGTATTAAGACATTGTGTAAAATAACAAATCATAACAGAAACTTTAGAGTATCCTTTCAAATATTAATTATAAGCTAACATTTATTTTTCAACAAATATATATGTACATGTATGTATGTGTGTGTGTTTAAAGAGTCATTTGACAAGGTTTTTTTTTTCTTTGTTAACAGATTTCTTTTCTGAGACTCATGTAGTTAATCCAGCATGTCAACAGCATACTTGTCTAATTACTTTTTTGTACTGGTGGGCCATGCCACCTGGTTCAATAGAGTAATGTTGAAATCAGAACTGTGGCTTCATAGCATATGCCTGTCAAGAATGAATATCAGACATGAGCTGAATAAAAGTACTGCTAAAGAAAAATTACACTGGAAGTTCATAGGCAAGCGAATTAAATAGGCAAGGGAGACTCTATTCAATACTATTAAAACTATTACAAATGAGGAGAGAAATTGAACTCAACTCTACTGAAACGGAAGTTGGATTTTTTCAGCGTTGAGGTATAATTGACAAATAAGTTTGGTAGATATTTAATGCATACAGTGTGATGATCTTTATATGTATGCATTGTGAAATGATTACCACAATCAAGCTAATTAACATACCCATCACTTTACATAATTGGTTTTTTTTTTTTTTTGGCAAGAACAATTAAGATCTACTCTCTTAGCAAATTTTAAGTGTACAATACAGTATTATCAACTGTAGTCACCATGCTGTGCATGAGATCTCCAGTAGTTATAACTGAAGGTTTATACCCTCTAACCAGTAACTACCTATTTCCCTTAATGCCCTGAAAAGCACTACTCTACTTTCTGTTCCTATTAGACTTTTTAGATTCCACACATGAGTGAGTTCATACAGGATTTGTCTTTCTGTGTTTGGGTAATTTCACTTAGCATGTTTCCCAGTTTTCTCCATGTTGTCACAAGTGACAGTATTCACTTCTTTGATGTCTGAATAATATTCCATTGTACAGAAGGGTCATTAAACTCTGGAATCAGGGGCACCTGGGTGGCTCATTCCGTTGAGCATCTGGCTTTGGCTCAAGTCATGATCTCATAGTTTGTGAGTTCAAACCCCACATGGGGCTAGCTGCTTTCAGCACAAAGCCTGCTTCAGATCCTCTGTCTCCCTCTCTCTCTCTCTCTGCCCCTCCCCTGCTTGTGCTTTCTCTCTCTCTCTCTCTCAAAAATAAATAAACATTAAAAAAAAAGGCTGGGATCATCTAATGGAAAAGTTCTAGATTAGGCCATGTATATTTGCAAATTGTCACTTATTGGAGTTAGGCTCCTACTCCCTCATAGAGACTGGGAGATGGGAGCTCCACCAACTACAATGATTACATTTCAGGAGTATCTCCCACATCCTTAAGAAAGACCTTTCTGGGGGTGCCTGGGTGGCTCAGTCGGTTAAGTGTCTGACTTCGGCCCACGTGGGGCTCTGTGCTGACAGCTCAGAGCCTGGAGCCTACTTCAGATAATGTGTCTTCTCTGCCCCTCCCCGACTTGTGCTCTGTCTCTGTCTCTCAAAAATAAGTAACTGAAAAAATTTGTTTAAAAAAGAAAAATACTTTTCTGGGTTGTAAAACTGGCATGAGGCTGGGAAAGATTTACATCTCAAATGGGCAGAGAAAAAAAATGTGCAACTACAGGTTTTCTAAAGTATGTGCTCCTAAGAAGAGAAAAGTCAGGGGCCTAGAATCAGGGAAATGCCTGTGTTATAGGTTAGTCAAGCTGAGGGGAATGTTTAAGGTCATCTTATCATTAAAAGCTAAGTTATAAAGCACGCCAAAGTTGTTCTTTTCTTTATTTTAGAGAGAGAGAGAGAGTGAGTTGGGGAGAAGGGCAGAGGCAGAGAGAGAGAGAGACAGAATCTTAAGCAGGCTCCACGCTCAGAGCAGAGTCTGACACAGTGGTCAGTCTCATGACCCTTGGATCATGACCTGAGCTGAAATCAAGAGTAGGAGGCTCAACTGACTGAGTCACCCAGGCGCTCCTATGTTATTCTCTGGTAATGTATACTAAGTTAAAAGTCAAGAATAAAATGACAAATACTAGGGTGCCTGGGTGGCTCAGTCAACTAAGCATCTGACTTTGGCTCAGGTCATTATCTTGTGGTTTATGAGCTCAAGCCCCGTGTCGGGCTCTGTGCTAACAGCTCCTCCTCTCTCTGCCCCTCCCATGCTCATGCTCTGTCTCTCTGTTTCTCAATAATAAGTGTTTAAAAAATTTTTTTAAATGACAAATACCAAGTATACTAGTATAAAAAAAGAGAGGAACCGGGAAAAAGAGCAGGAAATAAATGATTGTTAGAATTTCAAAAATCATAATTTTGCTTGCATATTTATACAGCCTTAAACAGCACATGAATATTGATGGGACAAGCCTATTTAGAGGCTCTAAATGTAATGGACAAAATATCAATATTCATATAAATAAGAGTCTTAAAAATAAACTTTATCTTTGACATGTATGCCTTAAAAACGGGCAAGTGATTAATACCTTGGACATATTTTGGTATTTCACCAGTCCCAGAATTCTGACTTCATATCAAAAGTTTGAATTGGTAGCTCCTTACTGAAATAGACTATAGGAAGAAAAATTCGTATTCTAGAGTCAACTGATGATATAAATATATACACTCTAATTTAGAAATTGGGAGTTAGTCACACATATTTAAGTGTACAATTATCAAACCTCAAACTATGTGTTACATTGAGTTTTGACTGGAAATTTCTGGGCACAAAATGTGTTATCCAGTTAATTGGGCAATGAACTAACAGGTTTGCCAAGTTATATTATGCAATTTCACAGGACTCAAAGGGCAGCTTAAAATTTCACTGCTTAAACTGAATTATAAATGATAACTAAAAAGTGATAGCCTATGCCTTTGTGAGGTCTCTTTATTATTATATCATTGACTTTCATAAATCAAACAAAGATAATTTTGAATAAAGTTGACTTGTATTCAAGAGATTATAGCTGGTAGAAGTATATATGTCTATAAAATCATATTTTTGTCCACATATAGACATAAAATTGATTTAAAAGGCATGGTTACATATTTCCACAAAAGAAAAATAAACTTTTAAACAAACTTAGGGAATTTAACTTTAAATACTCAAAAATAATTGTTGCATTTTACTGAGATAAATGATTGATGCTAAATCCTGCATTATCCAGGATTGCTTTAGCTCACTTTCCCTACAAAAGGCAGACTGGGTAAACATTTGCTAGCTCTCAGTGTGTATACGTGTTGCGGGGTGGGAGGCAACATCTCAGAAAAGCAAACTTTAAGGGAAGAAGGGAGAAAGACAGCAAAAGGAGCATATGTCACAGCATCACAACAATGCAGATAATCATTTAGTCATGCAAGGAGGACTTTTGGAATCAATGAGTCCCAAACAGTCCATTGTGGGTGGGTGAAGGGGAGAGGCCAATCAAGCTGTCTGTTGGCTCCTATCTTCTTTCTACCTTTCATATACTAGAGTTTACCCACATGGTACTACCCTGTACTTCTGGATCTATGACTTCTGGTTCAGTGCCAATCCAGTCTGGCCAGTGCTAAGACATGGTGAGTAATTTCTCCTCAGTTGGCATTCATAGTGGGACTCTTTGGACTGTGGCTCCTTGTGGTCCAGTGACTCATGAACAAAAAGACAGGTATGTCATCCATCTCAACGCTTATTATATTCTATAGATAGTGATGGAAGAAGGAAATGGTAATGGCAATAACCACTGCTGGGAAAAGAAATATGGAGAGACTCTCAGCAGCTTCTGGTCTGGACCAATAATTAAACTGAATGAACCACTCTGCTCTGGCAATGAGAAAAGTTCATTTAAAGACTTAAATTTTGCTTTCTGGAGTAGGGAAGCTACCTTGTTCGTTGTTCTCTTGTCTGTGATATGTTTTACGATTGGAGTTGTCAAAAATATATTCAAGATGGTTTCAGGTCTCACATTTAGGTCTTTAGTCCATTTAAAATCGATTTTTGTATATAGTGTAAGAGAGTGGTCCAGTTTCATTCTTTTGCATGTTGTGCTCCAGTTTCCCCTAATATCATTTGTTGAAGAGACATTTTGGCATTGGAGATTCTTTGATTAACTGACCATATAATTGTGGGTTTATTTCTGGATTTTCTATTCTGTTCCAACGATCTAGGTGTCTATTTTTGTGCCAGTACCACATTTTTTTGATTACTATACAGCTTTGTAATATAACTTGAGGTCCAGAATCGTGATAACTCCAGATTTGCTCTTCGTTTGTTTCTCTGTTTGTTTTGGGGTTTTTTTGTGTGTGTTGTTGCTGTTTTTGTTTTGTTTACTTTTTTTTTTAAGACTGCTTTGGCTATTCAGGGTCTTCTGTGATTCCATACAATTGTTAGGACTGTTCTAGTTCTGTGAAAAATGTTGTTGGTATTTTGATAGGAATGCATTATATGTGCAGATTGCTTTGGGTAGTATAGACATTTTAACAATGTTTGTTCCTCCAATCCATCAGCATGGAATATCTTTCCATTTACTTGTGTCATCTTCAATGTGAGACCTGAAACCATAAGAATCCAGCAGCTTACCTTCCTTCATTACCTGACTCTCCAGGGGCTATTTTCTGTCTGGGGATACTGCATTTTTTCTTTATATCTAAATTTCTGTCTTTACCTGTTGTTCCTACATGACTGATTGCTTCTCACATTTCTGGATTCAGCTTGAATTTTATTCCCACAAAGACAGCTTCCCTAAACAACTTAGCTAATAGGAAGCCCTGTCCTAATTCTCCATCACTGAATTGTGCTCACTTCCCTCCAGAGCACTTGCTGTGATTATTAAACTTTTTAGAAGGTTTTTCTTATTTCCTCCTATTTATAACTTCTGCTTTCAAAACACTCTACTCAAATTTAGAAAACTTTAAACACATATATGTTAACATATATAAACATTTAAAAAAGAAACATTATAGGGCGCCTGGGCGGCTCAATCAGTTAAGTGTTCGACTTCAGCTCAGGTCATGATCTTGCTCTTCGTGGATTCCAGTCACCCATCAGGCTCGGTGCTGACAGCTCAGAGCCTGGAGCCTGCTTCAGGTTCTGTGTTTTCCTCTTTCTCTACCCCTTGCCCACTCACACTCTGTCTCTCTCTCAAAAATAAACAAAAAAATTTAAAATACATAAAAATAAAAAATAAACATTACTTAATTCTACCTTTTTATTGAGGTCTGATTTATAAAGTGTTTATATATATTTATAAAGTGTATTTATATATTTATATGTTTATATATGTAAACATCTATCTGTCTATCTAGAGAGAAGGAGAGCATGAGTAATATTAGGAACTGTAGGAAAGAATTCTAAACACAAGTCAACTGGAGACAAAAAAAAATTTATCTGTTTTTGTTTTGTTTTTTCTCTCACATAACAAGAGAACTTTGATAATTGTACTTTTCAATGAAGAGAAATAATACACTACATAAAAAGCATTTATAACCTAAGTTGTAATCTAAATGTCACAGCTTTTATATTTCAAAATATTTAAAATGTTCTTGGGCACCTAATTGAAGCAGCAATGACTCCTTTTGTCAATGAAACAAAAATAAAACATGTAAGGAGTTTATTTATGTTAGGCAGTATATAATGTTATCTTCCATAAAATCTGCCCTTAAAATGATTTCCATTTGAATTTGAAAGCCAGGATCTTGCTAAGTGGTCATTTGTTCATATAAATGTCAATATGAATTTATATTCATGAATTATTATTCTAAAAATAATTATCACATTCTTTTTATTTTTTTTTCAACGTTTTTTTTTTTTTTTTTTTTTTTTTTTATTTATTTTTGGGACAGAGAGAGACAGAGCATAAACGGGGGAGGGGCAGAGAGAGAGGGAGACACAGAATCGGAAACAGGCTCCAGGCTCTGAGCCATCGGCCCAGAGCCTGACGCGGGGCTCGAACTCACGGACCGCGAGATCGTGACCTGGCTAAAGTCGGACACTTAACCGACTGCGCCAACCAGGCGCCCAAATCACATTCTTTCTAAAATCACTTAGCTTAATCTCAGAAGGTTATAATCAGTTTTCTCTTTTCACTCTGAGCTTTTGGACAATGGAGTCTGGTTCTCTCTTCCACTGTTTATGTGTAGACTTATTTTGATTAAGACATAATGGTGTTAATCTGCCATTTGTGCGTGGAGTTCAAAATCATTTTCTCCTTTTTTAAAAATTAATACTATGTTTTTTTAAGTTTTTATTTTAATTCTAGTTATTACATATAGTGCTATATTAGTTTCAGGTGTACAATATAGTGATTCAACAATTCCATACATCACCCAGTGCTCATCAGGACAATGCCTTCCTTAATCCCCGTCACTTACTTAACCAATTATTTACAACAGCCAAGATACACAAGCAGAAAAAATCATTTTCCTCTTACTGAGTATTTTGCAATGTAAAATACCCTATGCTCCCAACTATTTTATAAAACATAAAATCCTGAATATTTTCCTATAATATGAACATCTAACCTGTGATGATTTACCATTGATATCCCCATATTCTATTCCAATATATGTATAAAAGATTCTCTCTGAGAATTTGTTAGGGGCTAAGTATGACTGTGAATTAAATTCGCTGCTTATTTGTACATTATGGTGAAATTTACATCACAGAGACCAACATTTAAGAATGGATTGTATTCAACCCACAGATTCAGGCTCAAAATTATTATCTACATCTGTGTTAATCTGTTTCTATGCATAGAGAAGTTAGTAAGTGTTATCTAATTTGTCTTCTTGGTATTAACTGTATGAAAAAAATTTTGAAAACTTGGCTCCCTAAGAGTCATTTACAGCTCAAGATAAGTTAATTTGAGAATTTATACAATTTCAGGTAGTCACTGTCCCACACAATTATGAACCTTGCAAAAGCTTTGCATCTTTGAGAGTTTCAAAACTGATCTAGTTTTTCCAAACTATTATATTTATTTTTAATAGTGTAACCTTATTTTGGCCAGAAATACAGCTATATTTTTCCTAGAATTTGAGAATCTTTGCCAACTAGGCAGTCTCTCTCTCTCTCTCTCTCTCTCTATATATATATATATGCACCATTTCAGTATTCAGTATATATTCAATATATATATATATTCAATACATTTATATTATGTCTATCTGTGTGTATGTATGTGTTCCTAATAACTAAATAATTGTATGGTGCATTTATTTTTATAGACATAAATTATTATACAACTATTACAGAATTTGCAAAAAGAAATAAGTACAGACAACTTGAAGGCTATGAACAATCAGTAAAATCATCACTTTGTCGTGTCAAATTCATTTCATTTAATCACTTAGTTCAAGAACTAAAATGTCAATGTCTCCAAAATTGTAGAGGTGGTAATTTTAAATATGAGGCTCAATCTAAGATTAATTAAATTATATTAACCTGGCCATTCATAAATAACTCCTACCCTTTCACATTTATCTTCTTCTTTTGCATATAGATTACTATGCCAAGAACATGTTGACCTAGGCAGCCTTGATCTGTTTTGTCATCTTTGCAAACTCCAAAGTCAATATCCAGATCCAATTAGAAAAGATGATCTGTGAAATCTCCCCTAATCTCTCAGACTCCTCTGTGATATAATAGAACTCCTAAGCAACCATATTCTTAATTTATTTGGTATTGTGGTAATTTTCCATTGCTGTAGATTTTTTTTTAAGTCAGAACATTTATTTGTAGATATACTGACAAAATTCACTACTTAGGGCATATGTCAGCCAATATGAGATAAATGAACTATATTTTCTGTAATGTATCTATGTCAAAACATACTTTATCTCTTAAAAATGGAAAATGGATAAAAAACAAATAATAATTCCTTTTGTATCATGTCTATTCCTATGAATGTGCATTTTGGTGGAATTCAATTTAAAGGAATTAATATATTTCAAGTACGTGAGCGGAAATCATAATTTATCATTTCATTATTGTTATTGTTCTTGTTGCTATTGTTATCATCATTACTATATGTCTGGCCCTTAAGATACTTTCCTTGAATAAAATAAAAAATAAAATAATTTCTCCTGAGAATTTTCATGAGCCTTAAAGGATTCCCATTTGGAATATGATCAAGATATCTTCCCAAGATCTTCTAGAAATGAAAACCCTACTATTGCCATTAAAACATTACACTATGATTCCCTTACCTCATCCTCTTAAAACAGTTTTTATCAGTTGGAAATAAAATTCTGGGCAGACACTTTTTTTTTCCAGCATGGCAAAGACATTAAACCCTTGCCTTCATGAATTGCTAATGATGGTTGGCACTATCTTAGTCTTTTTTTTTCAGTTCTGTAAATTGTAAATTACATCTGTTCCTTCAGTTACCTTCTTCTACACTTTCTTTTAGATATGTATCACAGTTTCTGAATCTATCCTACATGCCTCATGCCAAATTTGTGTATTCATTATACATTCTTTTTCTGTCTTTTTTTTAATGTTTATTTTTTGAGAGAGACAGAGACAGAGCATGAGTGAGGGTGGGACAGAGAGAGTGGAAGACACAGAATTGGAAGCAGGCTCCAGACTCTGAGCTGTCAGCAAAGAGCCCAGCATGGGGCTAGAACTCATGAACTGAGAGCTCACGACTTGAGCCGAAGTGGTAGCTTAACCGACAGAGCCCCTCTTTGTCTTTTTTTTTAAGTTTATTTATTTTGAGAAAAGACAGCACCCACAGGAACAGGGGAGGGGCAGAGAGGAAGGAAGAAAGAGAATCCCAAGCAGGCACTGTGCTGTGAGTGCAGAGCCTAATGCAGGACTTGATCCTAGGAACAAAACCCTGAGAACATGAAATGAGCCAAAATCAAGAGTCAGATGTTTAACTTGACTGAGCCACCCAGGTTCCCCTTTTTCCCTTCACCTTATGGTATTTGTGAACACCTGAGCATCATCTTACAACTCACAAATTCTCTCTTCAGCTGTAGCCAAGGAAGAGTTTATCTCCTCAAGGAGTTTTAATTTCCAAGGCTCTATTTTTTTTGTTCCAAGCTTGCTAATTTTTTTACTTAACAAATGTACCTCTTTTTTATGAGTATTTATCTTTGTTTTATAGTATCCTGCTAATTGTGAAAGAAGATATTCTTTTATTAATCACTGAAATAAGTGCCTCACACTCACCAGAATCAGAAATCTTACATAGTATTCAACTTTATTAATAATTTAAAGGATATACACAATTATGGGACAACTTCTCAGGTCCTTCCTCTTACATTAAAATGCATTGGTCAAGTTTTTGATGCAGGTGGTACATCCTTTACATAAAGGAAGCTAATTCAGTTATGAAACACCCCCAGTTTATATTCTAATATTTATGCAGGTGCCATTGTAGTTTTAAGGTGCTTCAGTAAATCATAACATCTAGATTCACAGACTATAAACAACATGGAGAGAACAACTGTATCCTGCTGAAAACATTTAGTTTAAATTTAATCTTTATTAATGATATTTGATCAGATCTTTAATTTTTTGCTTTTTCCTATCCCAGGAAAGACAGGAGGAGTGTGAGGGAATGGCAGCTAACTTTTCATCCCAAATACAGCCTCCTAAAAATGCCATTGTAAAACCTCGATCAGACTTTTTGATACAGTTAGTTTCACTAAACTTAACTTAAATATTTATATTTAGGGGTGCAGTCAGTTAAGCATCTGACTTTGGCTCAGGTCACGATCTCACAGTTGGTGAATTTGAGCTCTGCATCGGGTGACCTCGAGCCCCACTTCAGGCTCCACACTCCCTCTCCCTCTTCTCTCTCTGCCTTCTCACTAGTGCTTTCTCTCTGTCTCAAAAAAAAAAAAAATATTATATTTAGGTTCTTCTTCTTCTGTGTTTTTAAAATTAGATTTTTTCATGTGCTTTGGAATTTTGATTTTTGTCTCCATCTGACCGGATTTTTTTTCTTCTTTTTCTCTTTCTTGATGTCTCCCTTTATGGTATTTCTTCTATATCTTCCATTTTATTAGTTTTCAGTGTAACAAAGGACATTTTTAGGTGGCTTTAACTTAGCAGAACAAAATTCTCTATTTTACAATCACTTACATTCACCATTTTATGTTTTGGCTTCATTTCTAAAATGCTAATTATTTTTTAATCAAACTATGTATTTTTAAAAGTTTTCTACTTGTAAGTTTTATCTATCACAAATATATACTTTCAGAAGAAACACTTCAAAGCAAGAAATTATGCAGCCAATAATATATTAGTTACATATTTTTATTTAAATTTGTATAATCAAGCAAAATCATTTAGAACTTAGATCTGACTTACCATGGTGGAAATTGCTAACAATACCAAGAGCTAAAAAACATAATTCATTTATTTACCCAAAGATATGAAAAATTTAACTATATCTATTTACATAAAATGAAGGAAGTAAAAAAATTTACAAATAAAAACAGTGATACTCTGATCTGCCAATACATATTGTGATTTTAATATTCAGAATTTAGTATTAAATTTTAATTAAATCCTAGATCAGCAAAAACAACTCATTTTATCATAAGTGAAATGAGGGCAGTTCAAATTTATCAAGAGAGGGTATGTATTCACTTGGAAGAAATCATATATTTGGAGTGAGTATATGATGTGCAGAGGATATGGCACAAACATATAAATCAAGGTTCTTGGATAATTGGGATCTTTATCAAAGAGCAACTTTTCTCAACTTTGTTTAAATTAATTTTAGTTGTTTTGAACAGGAAGCCTTTGAACATACAATTATTATTACTTAATAAAATAACCATTATTATGTGGTGTTAATTTTCAATTTATGGAGTACTGACCATGTTAAGTGCATAGGTGTTATATGCTAAGTGTTAAGTGCCAGGTGTTAAGTGCTTTATACATTCCCTGCTTTTATTTTTACAACATTCAAGCAAATTAGAGGTTATCTGTGACCTATTTTCCAAATTCAAATATTAAAGGTTCAAGTAGGGTCACATCAGTCATACATGGTAAGACTGAATTAAAAACTAAATTCCTAGCCAGTGGCTATATTATCTATTAAATCATATTTAATTATCCCATTCACTATCTTTTGAAATTTTTAACCAGCTCTAGTATGATTCCTAAATTTAAAAGATTCTAGCCAATAATTCTTGATATGTAAATATAAATGTATATCTATAAATTCTTTCCTAAGTACTAAATTTATCATAATGAACACTAAAAGAACAAGTCAAATTGAGAAAGAACTTTGTTTAAAATACTTCCTTTGTGTTTATGAGAGCAAAATATTAACTATATATTAATCAGTTTTAATTGTTTATCAATACAGAAATGAAAAATAATGAATATTTAAAACTCAAGCCCAACTATGTTATTTCTTCAGCCTAAAGAAAAATAACTGGGTAACAGTACATTTGTTCTTGAAATTTCAAATTGTAGTGAAGTAAATTTCAGATGCACTATTGATAACACAGTAAGATGTAATTCCTGAAATATGCTTACAGCCCTAAGTAGAATGGCAATAACTAAAAATGGTTTACAAACCTGTAAAATATTAAAAGCAACAGGAGTGAGCATGCTTAACCTGCATGTGAAGGACAAAAGTGTTCCTTATGTGTCTGCACCATATTTTCTTCTTCTTACCTTATTCACAACCTCAGTGATAAAAATAAATTCAGTTATAGTTAATTCAAAAGAATTAAACTTTTTTGCACTATCTGTATTCTATTATGTAATTAAGACTGCAATCTGTTCAAAGACAGTAAATTTTTTTCCATACGTGACATATAGCTTTAATGCACCACTACACATTTAGAAGTTCTTATTGAATATGTACAGTGTTATTGTCAGAGCACAAATCTTTTCTACCTTATTCTCCCTATATGCACAAAATCTACTAAGAAAACTATCATAAAAAGTGTATATAGTAAATATGCATTATATTAATAAATCTTACATTCAAAAGTAATTTTTAAACTGAAATATTTTATCAACATATGCCATCTTTAAAAATAATAATGATAAGAAAGAGAAAGGAGAAATTTTATGACTAACAGAAGCATATTTTCAACAAGGAGATTTTCATAATAGTCGGATAATGATTATATGTATCAAATTTAAGGTAAAAATATAACTTTCCTTTAAATAATTAAATTTCCTATACGAACTCAAGTATTTTCTGGTGATGGTATTGGGTGAGTGGTTCTTTAATAAAAGGCAAACTGTTTATTATGCAATAAAACAGCCCTTAAAAAAATTTCTATTTACACATATAGAAACTAAGTCGGATTTGGGATAAGTAACTTTCACTAGATCACATCACTATCATATGGTAAAATATCATATTATTATGGGTCATCTTTCCTCCAAAGTCCAACGCAGATAAACACTAGTTCTTACTATTAACCATTTTATTTGGGGAATTCCCTGGATAGCATCAACTGGTTGAGACAGATAAAAGCAAGCTTTCATGGTAGAAATGGTGTGCTTCTGGCAGACTTAAAGCTGCCCAACTCCTTAGCAACCTGGTTGACAAAAGAGAAGACCTCTATATAGAAGTCATTGTGTTCACGCAGTTAAACTCTATATTTTTACCTTTTTAAATTTTTTCAAAATTTATTTTAATTCCAGTGTAGTTAACATACAGTGTTATATTAGTTTCAGGTGTACAATATAATAATTCAACAATTCCATGTATTACTCAGTGTTCATCAAGAAAAGTACTCTTTTTTACTATTTTATTCTAAATTCAAGGTAGTTAACATACAGGGTAGTCTTGGCATCAGGAGTAGAAGCCAGTGATTCATCTCTTACAATATGAGACCCAGTGCTCGTCCTGAAGAGTGCCCTCCATTATGCCCATCACCTATTTAACCCAACCCCCCACACCCCCACCCCTCCAGGAACCCTCAGTTTGTTCTCTGTATTTAAGAGTCTCTTATGGTTTGCCTCCCTTTCTGTTATCTTACTTTTCCTTCCCTTCCCTTATGTTCATGCGTTGAGTTTCTCAAATTCCACATATGAGTAACATCATATATGTCTTTCTCTGATGGACTTATTTCGCTTACCATAAGACAAGTGTACTCTTAATCCCTTTACCCATTTCACCTATCCCCCACATATAGATGTCCAACAGATACATGAAAAGATGCTCAACATCTCTCATCATCAGGGAAATGCAAATCAAAACCCAGTGAGATACCATGTCATTGTCAGAATGGCTAAAATCAAAGACACAAGAAACAACATGCAGTTAAACTTTAAAAAAATTATGTTGTACCACTCATATATAATACCTAGTTTCATTTCCAAGTATGATGGATACGATTTGGTGGAGGTGTGAATCTTTGTCTAACTGACACTATTCAGAATCTTCCAAATTATGAAGACAACCACTGGCATTTTTTGATAAATATAATTTCAGAGGGTGGGTTACTCCATACTTACTAGATAATGCATGTGTGTTTGTTTATGTGAGTGTTCGTGTGTGTGTGTGTGTGTGTGTGTGTGTGTGTGTGTGTATAATTCAAGGACATTTACCCTGAGAGAAAAGAAGAATATACCTCTATGCAACATACATTTTATCAGATACTTATAAAATGGGCAACAGAAGTTATTCTGATGTCTTACATTACATTTAAAAAGAGATTAAGACCCTCTTTCCTCATCTCTCCTGACAATGAACTGAATAAATTAAGCAGCAAAAGTTTTGTGTAAAAATGATTAGCAAGTGCTTCAGACGGACTCCCCCATGAGATGCCTGTCACCATGATTTGTTATTTATATACATAAAAAGAAGGACAATAGATCTAGTTCTTGTCCCTTAGGTGCTTGCTTTCTACTGAATAAACAACTTATCCAGAGAAACTGGTAACAGAACAAATTTATGGCATAAATTTGGTAACTCCTCATTATACTCTAAAAGTTTTATATAGGTCAAAATTTGCCATTTTATAAGGTGTAATTATGGCATTTCTTTATTAATATCTAATGATCAACATATCATTAGAGAAATAAGGTAAGAATATAAAGGTTAAGAAATGTTCTTACACAGCAAAAAAAAAAAAAAAAAAAGTCAAACAGCTAGAGAATGAGGAAACACTGGAATTAATAATGATCCATCTTAGCAAAACAAGATGTCTTATTTGGAACAACTCTATTCTTGTTTCTACCATTAACAAACACAATGTTATGGCTTCCCTGGGTGAAGAAGAAAAGATACTCAAAATAATGACAGTTTGCAATGGTTATACAAACATGAATTCATTTGACTTTCCCCAGACTCTCATTAAGAATAAAATGGGTGTGTGAGACTTTGGATAGGGTATCCTTAAGATGAGTGTGTATAACAGGTATAACTGATGGAACATGAGAGCTAACAGAGATAGCATCAAATTCAACTTATGTTCCAATTACATTCTAATTATTTTGTGTTAGACATGATTAAAAAAATTGTAATTTCTTATCTTTCTACTTGTTTGCTATGTTTTTCTGGATACATAACCCTGTATTTATCAGGGAAAAAAAGTTTCAGGAAATTTCAAAATGTCTATATACATGAATCGAAAGTAGGAAAAAAGAGGAGATCATGGGAGTGTGAGATATAAACAAGGGGAGAAGGGTCCCTATGAGAAAAACCTATGACGAAAGTTACTATGGGGCTTTCAATACCTTACGTTTGGAGAAGCAGGATCGAAGGCAATGTGTATTTTCTCTCAGACACCGAATCTGTCCCTACACAATATGTCCTCTAAGAAAGCCTATAATTGACACGTCTCCATTTTTGTATCCACTAGAGGCACAAAAAGAAAAGGACCTAAGCTAAGGCACATAATGTTAGGATAAATCTATGATAACAGAGATCTGGAAATACTGCATCATTTGCTAAAGGATATAGATATAGTTCTGTCTGTTAAGAATTTGAATTTTTTAATACCATATTATGAAATTTAAAACTTTATGAAGAAGGAAATGAAGAAATAATGATTTAATTTATGACAATTTACAAAATATTTTCTTCAAATATGTTTTCTCAATCTCTTTTTTCTTTAACAGTGGTTGAAGACTTGAAACAATCCCGCAGTTCTTACCTTCAGCTTTCCTATATTTTCATTCCAATGAAATTAATTTAAATTAATCTATTCATCAGATTAGAGAAAAATCAATGGGAGATAGCATGAAATGTGGAAGGTTTTGCATGTTATTTTGGTATTGCTTGGCTAATGATGAGGCACATGATGTGGATGAAAATTGAATGTTGATATATTAAAACATCTTTATTTCATTTTGTTTTGAAATTACAATTTCATTATCTTTGCCTCTCTTTCCCAAGAGCAGTCACAGAATTTATTCTGATGTCTAATGACTAAAATATTGATTCACATTATTTCTTTATTAAAATTTAAATGTAATTCTTCAGAAACATATTTTCTAGTCAGTATGAGCCTCCAAAGAATTTGTTAGGAAAAAAAAAAAGAAAAACTTGAAGAAACAAACATTTACCTATCATTTACTTTGTGGCCAACACTATGGTAGACAAAGGGCCCTGAATTTAAGGAACACAAATTCTAGATGAAGATTAGAAAATTAACAACTACAGTTCAATACGATTAATATTAGTATCTGTTATTTGCTTGTAAAATAATAAATATGTGTGTTATGATTATTATTCTGAAACATTCTACACTACACACAAACCCTAACTATAATGCAAACGTAAGTTTAGACTTTTATTATTTTAATTTCCTTGTTTGAAGGGAAGACTTTACTTTTTTTAAGTTTATTTATTTATTTTTGAGAGAGAGAGAGCATGTGCATGAGCATAGTAGGAGCAAAGAGAGAGGGAGACACAGTGTCCCAAGCAGGTTCCACACTGTCAGTGCAGAGCCTGATGCAGGGCTGGAACCCACAAACCCTGAGATCATGACCTGAGCTGAAATCAAAAGTCAGCAGCTTAAATGACTGAGTCAGCCAAGTGCCCCAGGGAAGAGTTTACTTTTTAAAACGTAATGAAATATTAACATTTTGGTTTAGAATTTGTTTGCTTGTAATTTACTGTATGTTCTCCTAAAATCAGAAAGAAAGGATTATAAGAAACTCCTTATCTTGATCATAGTCTTATCATAACCCCAATCTCTGATGAAACATTTGTTGGCCTTGACTTTACCCTCCATACATTATGTAGGTCATGAGGATAATTTTATAATTGAATGACTATATGATTGTGATATCACAAAGTAATACAAAATCTGGTGCTTCTCTTTCCAAAGATTTACCTAAAGGTAATACTGAAACAAGCCAGCCAGAATATTGTCATACCAAGATGAATTGTTTTACATATTTACCAAAAGCTTCTATTAAAATATATTATGATTTTATATAAGACATTGATACTATGCATGCATAAAACATGTTGTTATTTGAGTTCATTAATTTGATTTTTAAATGTGTTTAATAATACAGTATCACCACTGACATAAAATAATAAATTTCCAAAATGCCATTATAATATCTGTTTTTCAAAATGAGGTTGTAAAATAGCATTCTGGCGTCATCCACTTCCATAAATTGCCCTAGCTATGGTATCTGTGCACGCAAGTAAGTATAATTCAGCCAAAAAGCCATTTGAAGCCATCTTAAAATTCAGTGAAATGTAAAAAATGCCTATTCAAATAAGAATAGATACAAATTATTTAAACATTCAGCATGTGCTATTCTCAAAAGAAGTCAGCTTTTGGCAAAATGGACACATTTTTTAGTTCATAATGCATATAAAAAGCAGTTTATGCATCCATACATATTATTTGTGGCTTAGCTTAAAAGTCACTTCTTTAGCACAGTTTCTTATATTGAATATTTCTGTAATACGTTCCCTTAGCACTTCATTTTTTCCTTTATCAGCATTCATCACAAATTTTAATTATAACATCATTAATTTAATATCTGTCTCCCATTAGAGTTTCTGCTTCCTAAGTACAAGTCTCATGTCTGCTTAAAGACTTACAAAGTATCTGCTGAATATATGAATGAAAGAAAGAATTAACAGAAGTAGTTTAATTGATAAGTAACCAAAAGGTTTCTAAACATTAAAAGAAGATCCCTCTCAAAAAAGTTGAACATTTTTTTTGAGCTAAAAATTTATACATGGCATATTAAAATTCTCCCTCTACCAGCATGTTTTGACAACAATTACCATTTTATAATACGAATCACTTTAAAATAATGAAGCTAGCCTAGCAAAAATGACATCATTTTTTCCCTAATGTTTAATACCAGGTTCCAAGTTGAAAGATTCTAACGATCAAGAGAAATATCCTGAGCACAAATTAGCTTAAACTAGAATATGCCTGCTTCTGCACTCTCAGTTTCAATATTTTACTGATCACTGGAAAAAGTGAAAAAGTAAAAAAGAAGATTTGGTTCCCAAAATGTTATTTTATAAAGTAAACTTTATTGCTATATAGTTTATATATAATAAATTTGTTTAAGTGTAAATTCTATGCATTGGAAAAGTGCATACATTCTTGTGAATACTAATGTATTCATTACCACAATAAAACAGACACCATTACTTAAAAATTTTCCCTCATGCCCTTTCCCTGTTAATTACTCACATTGCTGAGCTGGGCACAAGTGGGGAGATGTATGGTGGAGTATGTTCAACTTCATAAGAACCTACCTGCCAAATTAGGAAAGGCTGAACAGAAAAACGAAAATTTTCTAGATAAAGCTTATGAATTTAAAATCACATATAATAAATTAGTAAAAGACTGGCCTCATCATTTACAATCTTTCAAAAATTAAACAAATAAAAAAACACTATAATTAAATGTATTTAAACTAACAGGCTTCCTGCAACCCTTGTGGCCAACCCTTCTAACTTAATCCCTAATGTACTTTCCCTTCTCAGGAAGTCATAGACTGTGTCCTGGGGAGAAATTTCCCACAGTCCACAAGAAATATTTCATTCATACAAACTGAACATTTTTTTAGCTGAACATTATAAGAATACTCAGAAGTTTCCATTTTATCATCAATAACTACAGACTGCATATTCTTACTATCCAATCAATCCACCTCTATATAAATTAAACTGGGTAATTTTGTGTTCTAGAAAACATGGCGTAAAAGTATAACATCATTAAAAGAGAACTTATCAGGTACTCTTGATGTTACTGTACAAAAGTAAAATGAAAAGGAATCGATCTCTCAATCTTTTCCAACAAAAATATCAACCATTTTCAAAGGACAAGAATTTGGTAATTATTCCTATTAAAAGATATTAAACCAAAGCTCTTCAACAAATCTCCAAGAGTAGACAATGCTCAGATATTGTTGGCTGACTCAAATCAGAAAAGGAAGCAAGACTCTCCTAGATGCATAAAAACCCTAATTGTTGCATTGTCAATAGGATATTTTATTCTTTTTGTATTATTTTTCATCTCTGTGATTTATAGCTTTATACTTTTAACATTTCCTATCATATTCCCTTTACTGATAATAATAACGGCCTTGGTCTGTGCTTTACTAGGAAACTTCATCACCTATCATTTATCTTTCACAAGCCATTGTTAGGGCAGCAAATTTAAAGAACTATTGGATGTACCACCAATGCCAACCCTTGAAAAATTCATATAATGGAGATACTTGATATTAATGCTACTAAAATTAATTTTGTTTAAGCATCTTCTATTCAACAAATAAGTAAGAAACCTTATTGTGATGGGGTGCCTGCATGGGTCAGTCCTTTAAATGTCCAACTCTTAATTTTGGCTCAGGTCACTATCTCACAATTTCTGAGTTCTAGTTCAGAGTGTGAGGACTGCTTGGCATTATCTCTCTCCCTCTCCCTCTGCCCTTCCCCTGCTCAAGCTCATATGCTCACTTGCTTTCTTTCTCTCTCAAAATAAATAAACTTGAAAAAAAAGAAATCTTATTGTGATATTAATAAATATTTCTGACATTACCTATTATTATAGAGATAAACAAGATCTGCCCAACTCCAGAATTTTACCTCAGGTAGGATTGTTTTCCATGTTGTTTCCCTCATGGTAAAACTACAAATTAATATGACACACAGTTGAAAATGCATTGGTTCTTTGGGATTTTCAGGATGCCTACACATGTACAAAAATGTTATTTTTGTAACCAAATATTAAGAATGAAATTTCCTGGGGCACCTAGATGACTCAACTGATTAAATGTCCAACTCTTGATTTCAGCTCAGGTCATGATCTCACAGTTGTGAGATCCAACCCATATCGGGGCTCTGTGCTGAGTGTGGAGCCTGCTTGAGATTCTCTCTCTCTCCCCTTCTGCCCTCTCCCCTGCTCTCTCTCTCTCCCAAAACATAATTAATAAAAAAATTAATAAAACAATAAAAAAGAATGAAATTTCCTTCTTTCATAGAAACTTGTTTTTGGCATCTAACAGTTGATTCTGAGTCTTGGCTTAGATAAACACAAATATTTTCATTTTCAGTTAAAATGAGATTATTTCAATTCTTCCTCTTGGTACCTGATAAAGAAGAAAAATGTAGCTCACAAATGTAAAAGCTGGAATTTTTTTTTTTTTGCTTTTTTTATGAATGGCAGAATTCCCTTTTTAATAGAAATCTTTATTTTACCTAGGGGAAAGATCAGTGTACAATCTTTAGTGTACAATTAGTCTATATCTCACAAACTTATCCCTCTCCTCCCTGAGGAAAATTCCCAAGCAGAAGACTCTGAGAAAGGCTTTCTTTTTTAATCTAATCTTGCACTTGTGTTAAAGGAGTGGGAAAATACTGTTCTATCTTGTTCTTCAGTTCTTCCAGACAATTCTCAATACAATTTGAGGCTTGCTGATATCCTTTTGTACTCACAAGCCTAAGCATCAGTGGAAACATATTAAGATTTAAGTCTACAAGATAATTTTTCCAAATATCCTTTCCTTTTCAAATTCAAGAATCTTGTCACTTGAAATAAAAACATTTCTCTAGGGCATCACAGCGACTTCTACAAATAGTTCAAGTGATATAAATTATCTGCTAATTAAGGCAAGTTTTCCAGCTATTCTTCATCTTGAAAGCACTCTGGAAAATATGGCTTACCATTTTTGTAAAATTACTCCTCGAAGTCATGTTTCAACTGAAAACACCTTCTTGAAGCCTCTTCCTCTGATCAACCACTGAAGTCTACATGTAGCAGGCAACTTAGGTTTCTCTTTATCAGGTTTTCAGTTTTCTTTTTTAACCTTCTTGGGTGGAATATTTTAAATACAGATCCTTTTTTTTTTTTGGCATTATCTAGAACTATTTCTTTCCGACTATAAGAATTTTTGACACAGCATCTCACTGTGAAAAGAGCAGTAAATTACAATAAAGTCAGGAGTTTCTTTTCTTAAAAGGGAAGCAAAACCTCAAACATTCTCATTGATATAAACAGTAATTCCAATGCAGACCTTTTGTTTCCAGATAGGAAGTAAATATATTTTGGTACTTCCTTGTTTCAGGCATTATTTGTGGGACACAATGCTGCATTGAATTTCACCACCACTTACAAATCTGACAAATATTACAGCATGGCATTGACTGGTGAAATCTATGGACTCATCAACCTGCATCGAGCAGACTTTGTTTTCAGTTTATTACATGAAAACTCTTCTGCCTCAGGTGACATGTCCTCAACACACTGATGTAAAATACTGTTTGTGAGTGGAAACTTATCAGTTTCTCATTTTGCATCATGTTTCAGCATTTATTCGCTATAACTTTACATGTTAGAATTATGAGGTCCCACTAGCTGTGTGACTTTTCCTTTTCTAGCAGCTAAGTTCTGAATTGACAAATTTTGTTATTTGAGCCTTTTCACTAAATGTTCCTCCTTTGAAACAAAAGCTTTTGTAAAATGCTATGCTTTTGCTTAAGTTTATTTATTTATTTTCAGAGAGAGAGAGAGAGAGAGCGGAAGTGAATGGGGAGGGGCAGAGAGACAGGGAGAGAGAGAGAAACCTAAGCAGGCTCTGCAGTCAGTGCAGGGACTGAAGTGGGGGTGGGGGGGAGGGCTCGAAGTCACAAACCATGAGATCATGACCTGAGCCCAAATTAAAGTCGGATGTTTAACCGACTGAGTGGTGCCCCTAAAATGCTGTGATTTTTAACAGCACTTCTTTAATTTTGTTGGAACCACTGCTGCCCTTGTAAGATGTCTGCCACGTACATAACGCTGTGGATGGAATAGGACTCCTTGGATTGCTAGTCCATGGAAATCCGTTGATAAGTAGCTTTCATTTTAAAGACTGATTTTTTGTGCATGTGCTTTGTGCAGGACGAGGGCTGTGACTAGCGTTGTGACACCAGAAATGGTTATTTTTAATCATTAACCTCATAAGCATTGTCTATATGTCTAGGCCTAGAAATTCTGCCTTTCATTTCGCTCCCATCTCATTGTTTTTCCACACAGAAACTCATTTAATTATAACAATAACATTTGCCGTTAAAAAAAAATCCAGTTCAAATAATCAAAGTAAAACTTTTGGAGATCCATTTTACCAAAGGAGAAATAATAACATTCTTGTGCCCTCTACTATAAATTCAGTTAAAACGCTCATCATTTAAGATAAAATAAATTTATCTTACAATTGTTGATATCACCACAAAGCTTGATGAACCAGTGTTATGTTAATAGTTTCCCATGAAGAAAGTCTGCTTATCAAAAATTTAAAAAATTGTACAGATAATATAATCTTTTTTATAATTTCTTTCTCATTTGTATTCTCTATTTGATGAGACACTTATTTATTTAAAAAAATTTTTTTTGAGAGGGAGACAGCGAGAATCTTAAGCAGTCTCACACTCTGTGGAGCCTCATGCGGGGCTCGATCCTATGACTCTGGGATCATGACGTGATCCAAATCAAGTGTGGGTGCTCAACTGACTGAGCCACCCAGGTGACCCACCTTCTCCTACTTATTTAAACGTACATTTCATTAATTCTTAACATTTATGGGGCACCTGAGTGGCTCAGTCGGTTAAGCGTCCGACTTCAGCCAGGTCACGATCTCGCGGTCCTGGAGTTCGAGCCCGCGTCAGGCTCTGGGCTGATGGCTCAGAGCCTGGAGCCTGTTTCCGATTCTGTGTCTCCCTCTCTCTCTGCCCCTCCCCCGTTCATGCTCTGTCTCTCTCTGTCCCAAAAATAAATAAACGTTGAAAAAAAAATTAAAAAAAAAAAAACATTTATAATAGCAGCTTTGAATTTTTTCTCAGATCTCTAAAGTCAGTTTATAGTGCCTTCTTTTCTCTCCTTTGTATAGATTATTGGACATTCAGCTCATTAATTGTAGCATCTTATATTGTAGCAACTCTGGACACTAAGCCTCCCGCCTCTAGGGCTTATTGCTATTTACTTCTTTTTTGCATATTTGCTTACCAACTCATTTGAACCATGTCAGTGAACTCTATGCCCCCTCCAATGTCACTGTTGAGAGGGCACAGCCTTGGGCACACTCATGATCAATATGAACCCCTCTCCCAAATCCTGTGATAACAGTTGTTTCAGCTAGGTTCTCTCTGTCTCCTTCCCTGATCTTATTATTTACCTTCTGGCTTTGGTCTCTCTGCTGATATTACACCCTTCTGTTGGCCTCTACTAATTGCTAGCTTATTCTTCTATCGTTTTTAACAACGTACTGGGGTATATACTGCTTCATGGCCTAAAAATTAATTCAAACCTTTTGCAGGACTAGTTAAGGAGGCCAGTCTTTGGGGCTTGTTCTGACTCCAGAAAGGCTAATACATGTCTCTTAACTTCCTGCCTCTGATAAGTTTCTAGCTGGTTTGAAGTTTAGCTGTTGTTCTCATGGAGCACCCAGCCTCTACTTAATTGCTCACTGCTAAAATCTCCATTGCTCTTAACTGCACCCTTAGGACTAAATTTCCCAACAGGTTTTCCGAATATTCAGCCTCCAGTAAAGTCAGTCCCTTTACAGGAGCACTAGACTGCTGTCTGTTCTCATGGTCTGCCACTCCCACTGGACAGAAACACTGTGCTATTGGTCCAAAGATTGAGGCACGTGGATCAGCCTATTTTTCTCAGAGTGAGACACCTGCTGAGCAGGGTGCTGGGTGGGTCAGGAGCCCCTAGTCTTCTTGGCCTGCCTCTCCCAGTGTGGAAACTGCCCTACAACCAAGCCAGAGTGAGGGCAATCAGAGCACTGTATTCTCAGCCTGCCTTGTTTGGGACAGTTTGTGTAGTAGTCAGGGGCTGGGTGATGGAAGAAGGGAGCCCCAGATGTATCAGAAGCACTTACCTAAGAGCTTCTCTTAAATGAGTTGGAGATGAGTGGCAACCTGCCGTTCCTGAAGAGAAACCATCACCTAAAACAGAGCTGGAGGGAGAGGAAAGCCCCATTTTCTTGATTACACCCACCCTTGGTAGAAGCATCCATCATGCTGAGCTGGAGACGGGTGAGGGAGTGGATCATAGCTCAGATGCAACAGGCTGTCCTTGTTCTTAACATAATTAAGCACATTTCTGCGAAAAAGTGTTTCCTCATTTTTTTTATGTGATCTTAGGACAATTTCCAGATAATGTTAAATGGTGTGTGTGTGTGCGTGTGTGTGTGTGTGCGTGTGTGTGTGTGTGTGTGTGTATAGAAATTTAGTATGATTGTTGCTGTGGAAAGAAGGTATACAGAGTCCTCCTGCAGACTTCTAGAAGTGTTTCTCTCATTACAGAGTAAACTCTTGATCTAAAATGCCATAATACAGCAATGCACAGTCCCTAATGAATTTATGTACTTGTATATTTTTTTCATCTCAGAGAGGTACAAATTTTCTTCATATATTTCTTTGCCATTATATAATACACAATATATGTGAGATATCATCTTAAGTACTTTTATAATTTATCTTGGGTGCAACAATGCTTTCTTTAGCTAGAAGTATACATCCTAATTATCTGTCAAACTTTTCAGTCATTTGTTACTTGTGTTCTACTTTTTTTTGACATAGAGAAACTCTTAATTGTATATATTCAAATATATTAAGATTTTCTGTTGTGAATTCCTTCATTGTTTATGCTTGCAAAAGACCCCTGTTTTGAGAGGCTTGGAACATATCCTGTATGATGGCTTTACTTTTTGTCATTTGTTAATTTCATTTTTGGGTTATATTTTACTTATTTTGTTCATCTGATAATTATCTTTATGGCCATGTTGAAGCAAGGGTCTAAGCAGATTTTCATTTTTCAAAAAATCTAGCCATTGCATTAGCTTCTTTGAGCATCTTTTTCATGTTTTGATATTTATTAGGCAAACTTTCATGTATTTTTTCAAAAATTTAATCACTCTTGCCTGATTTTTCTAGAAGAGATTACAATCATTCTATAAAATAGAAACATTACATTGTTAAGAACTCAGTATTACAAAATTCAGATGAGAAGTTTTGAGCAATGTAGGTATTTGGGGGCAAAACATTTCAGACAGAAGAAACACCAAATGGGATTAAGGTGGGAGAATGCCTAGAATGTTCCAAACACACTCACACACACACACACACACACACACACACACACACACACACACACAGAGAAAATGGCAAGGTAACTGGAATGCAGTAAGTTATGGGGGATGAGGTCACAGAACTAAGTGGTAGGGAGCCGTATCACATGGAAACAACTTTATTTTTCTAGTGAAATAGGATGCACTAGATTGGTTTTCATTAAACAAAAGGAAAACAAAACAATGATAAAGAGAAGGAAGATTGCAGAAGCAATGCCCTTTAATAGTATCTTGTGCAAAAGGAGAGAGCTTATCCCAGAAAGGAGCAAAGACATTTCATCTATGATTTCAGCTACACAGAAGTTATGGGAACAGATTGAAATAGCAAAGTAGTAATGAGAGTTTGTAGAAATTCACTTCCAATTGTTACAGTGTTCTTACTAAATTTGGTATAACTATCATCAGCTATGAGTGAAAATGTGAAGACATGTTGAAAGATTCGGAAAAGAAGAGAAAAGAAAATGTGCAATTATTATCTAAGGGAGTGAGTAACAGATTGGACTAATGTCTACAGACCAATAACAAGGTGTCTTATTTTTATGCCTTGTCCATTTATGACCAAACAATCATCTATCTACTAGGTAAAAATGCCAAAAATGTCTCATAATTAGTCCAAAGATTTCCTGTGTTGGTTTGCACTTTTAATTGGTTTTGATTTTGATACCAGATTTATATATGCCAGCATCCAACAATTAATTTGGTAGTATTCCATTTGATATATATTCTGATTCATTTTTAAAGCATGGGAACTTTCTCTCATCAGAACATCTGAAAGAAAATACTGAAGAAACCATTTGGGCTGGGACATTTATGGAAATAATATTTTATCTGTGAAAAAAATTCATGGTCTCCAATGTTTCCTACTTCATGAATACTTATATTTTGAAAAATTATCCATTCAGTTTTATCGTAGGATATAATTTATCTTTTAATTAAAAATAATCAATAAAACATTTTTTATCTCTGGTTCTGACTCATTTTCCACTGAAATTATTTTCACTAATCCAAACTGTCTTTTTTTGTGAAATAAATCCAAACATTTACATTAAACAGTGATGTAATATTCAGATATATTTACTTTAGAAGTTGAAAATAGATAATCAGTGAACACTACATATGCATTCAAGTACTTTGCCTATTTAGAATTTAGCCCCATTCTGCCAAGAATAAGATAACAAATAAAAACTAACCCTGGAAATGTTATTAAATAAGGATAATTATGACCCTTTCCTGACAAGGCTTTAAATCCTGTCATCAACTAAATCCACCATGAAGAAATATTTTTATGCTCTTCAAAGCATGAATGATTTAACACATTTTTACATTCTACAGTACCTGGACACAATAAGATAAGTTAAATATAGAATTGCAACCTTTACTTCAATTTTGTTGCTTTTATGTATTTAAACCTGACCATTAATGCACTTTTGCTGATTTAATTTCCTACACAATCATACTTAATTGCTTGCCATGTCGTATAATGTTCAATAAAGCAAAGCAATGAAGCAAAAAATAGCAGGACCTCTTAGAAAGGTTAAAAGGAAACCTGTATTAGGACAAGAGTGAATAACACCTCCATGCTAATTACCACTGAATGGCTGAAGCTTATAAATAGTGAAAACTCTCATTAACTCTATTAAAAGGTAAGTATAGATTTTATGTGGTCAACTAAATGAATAAAACTTAGTAGTCATATTACCTCTTACTGGTAACTTCTACTTATTAGATTTTTATCAAAAAGACTTGTCTCAGTAATGGAACTGTATGATACAATTCTATGCATAGTTTTTTAAAAAGTTATGAAAAAATATAAAAAAGCATACAATTGAAAAATATCACAAGAAAACAATTCATATTTATTGCTTCGAGAAATTTTCTAAAACACTATAGACACATTCTTTTTAACAAGAATTAGGCAAAAAAAATCGGTTCATGATCATTTGTTTCCTTAATCCCTGCATCCCTTTTAGATGCTTCTTCCGCTAGCTAGCTATTTTTGCTTACTGCTCCCCCCAAGCTAGCAGCCTTAATGTCCAAACTTAAGAACCTCATCTGTCCACTTAAAATTTTTATTTTACATCAATTTTCATGCATCTACTCTCATGTTTAATGTACTTACATTTGGAAATAAATCGTATGGTTGTCACAATAGCAATATAAAATCACATGAAGACTTTATGGAAGGTGACATACCAATGCCATAAACTTAGACAGGGTGGGCATTTTAAACTGCGTTGAAGCACGGGTAGAATTTGAATATTCAAAGAAGGAGAACAGGTATATTCCTGAAAATGGATACAAAATGGGAAGGCACTTGGAGTTGAAATCGGTATTAAAGTTACATATTTAGTTAATAGTAATATAATGTACTGATTTGGGGCCCAGAGGGGCTGCTGACAAAATTATAGTGCTAATATAAAATGTTTGCATTTTGGGGAAACTGGCTGAAGGAAACCACTGATTTATTTTTACAACTTTCCCCAAATATACAGTTATCCCAAAGTTAAAATATTAAAAACATGAAGAACAAGATTTGATATAGTATATAAGCACTTCCTTATTTAATAATAAGAATTAGCAGGAAGCCTGAATAATAATATCTGAGCATAAATCACATTTCTCTATATCTTGAACAAGTATAGTAACTATAGCTATGATTTCTATTGCTGATGAAATTATAGCTATAACTAAATTATCTGAATTTTTCTTCTACATTAATAATGGAAAGAAAAGATCAATTTAAATAGAAGTTAGTGAAAATAAACATGCACATTTCTCTTCATTTCATTCCCAAACCTCACTCATGGGCCTTATAGAGTTAGGAGCCCTGCTCAAATGTTTTCAGGCCTTAAAAAATAAAGACGTATCTCTACTTCTGACTATACCTCATTTCTTAGATTCTTCTTTCATCAAAACGTCTTAAAAGAAATATTTTACTCTTGGTCCATTTCTCAACTACCATCAGGAACTCAAATTCTGACTTTTTTAATGAAACTGTTATTGCCAAGGCTAGCAACAAATTTTATTCACCAAACTCACTTGCGGTATCTCATTCACATTATCAGTAGAGCTTTACCTGGTTTCACCATTCTGTCTCAATCATTTTCCTGTTAAGGCTTCTTGATACCCCATGCTCCTACCTCTCCTGTTATCACACAGGTTCCTCATCTCAAATCCCCTGCCTCCTTCTCAGTTTTTTGACTTTGGCCTCTCCTCATACACTACCAGAGACCACTAGAATGTAAGCAGAAATCTATGTCTGTCTTATTCACTTAGCATGAGTAGTGGTGAGTGGCAAAATTCTGGAGACGGATAAATATTTATTATAGAAAATATTGTTTTATGAATATGGATAGAAGCTAAATCTGTGAAAATACTGCTCTCTAAAATGCAGTGTTGTGGCCTGAGAAATTATATACTTCAGACTACTAGAATTGAGTGTGGCAAAATCATAGAGTGGGATGATGATTTCACTCTTTTCTAACCATCGATATGGTGCCCTAATTTCTCTCAGTGAAAACAGTTTTATCCTGTTTTGTTTTGTTTACTTTTTTTTAATGTTTATTTATTTTTGAGAGAGAGAGAGACAGGGTCTGGGTGGGAGAGGGGCAGACAGAGAAGGAGACAGTGAAACCAAAGCAGGGTCCAGGCTCTGAGCTGTCATCCCAGAGCCCAACGTAGGGCTCGAACCCACCAAGTGGGAGATCATGACCTAAGCTGAAGTTGGATGCCCATCCTACGGAACCACCCTGGAGCCCCTTATTTTTATCCTGTTTTTGTTTTGTTTTGTTTTGTTGTTTTGTTTTGTTTTGTTTTTAAATCTCCAATGCATATCTTGTTCCTAGAAGAGTGCCTGGGGATAGGGCTGCTCAATGCTTTGTTGAATTAACAAATAAATAAGCGATCAGTCATCATCTGTGCCTATTTCATGTTCTCATATTACAGAAACACAAGCTCTGAATTGAAAGTTTAGGAAGAGAGAACACAAATATGACCTACATATTGAGACAGTACCTATTGCCAGAAACTGAAGCATCAAGCTCATTTTCTGTAAAGCACGTAGTGAATAAAGGAAACCTCATTTATTTTTTTTTTTCAACGTTTATTTATTTTTGGGACAGAGAGAGACGGAGCATGAACGGGGGAGGGGCAGAGAGAGAGGGAGACACAGAATCAGAAACAGGCTCCAGGCTCTGAGCCATCAGCCCAGAGCCCGACGCGGGGCTCGAACTCCCGGACCGCGAGATCGTGACCTGGCTGAAGTCGGACGCTTAACCGACTGCGCCACCCAGGCGCCCCGAGGAAACCTCATTTAAAATGAAGTTGTGAGGTCAGTCAGGTGAGCTCTCATGCCTTACCACTTGTCAGTCAATTGCAGACCCCAACAGGAAAAAGCCTACTTTACTACTCAGCAGGAGGAAGAACTTCCCTTTGCCCAGCGCACAATCTCAGCCAATAAGAAAAGACCACACTCAGCCAATAATAAACCAGCACCACCTCTGAACTCTTGCTTTCATCAAAGCAGCCTCTATAAAGTATGTTACTTTTCTCTCTATAAAGTATGTTACTCTGCTTTGATCTCTCACTTGCCTATGGTTTGCAAGAGTTGGCATAATCTGAATTGCAATTCCTCTGCTATTTCCAAATAAACCGTTTTGTTGGTAAAATAACTGGCTGTCTTACTTTGAAGGTTGACAATATAAAAACGCTATTAGCATTTCTTTTAATTTACTAAATTAATTTTAGTTGAATTAAGTGCATTATTTTTCAGTATTTCTCAGGTGACATTTAATAATACCTGTTATTAGTATTTTGTTAAAGAAAGTTTATTTTAATAACCTGAAAGAGGGGGGTGGTGGGTGGCTCAGTAGGTTAAGCATCTGAATCTGGCTCAGGTCATGATATCATCTTTTCATGAGTTCAAGTCCCAGGTGGGGATCTGTGCTGATGCTCAGAGCCTAGAGCCAGCTTCAGATTCTGTGTCTCCCTCTCTCTCTGCCCCTCCACCGCTCACTCTCTGTCTCTTTCAAAAATAAATAAACATTAAAAAAATAAAATAAAATAACCTCAAACAGAGAATGTAAGTAACCTTATCTGAAAGACCTTCACTGGCTTCAAGGAATAAATAATACAGAAGACTATTACCCCATTCTGACAAAATAATATTTTAAACATCACCTACATGTGTCTGAAATAAATTGCCTTTAAGAATTATCTTCACAAATAACTTTCAACCTACTTTTAAAAGAAAAAATACTTTAGGTATCCTAATATGTTTTCTAGAATGTCACAGGATGCAATTAAGTGCTTCTACTTAATAACTTTGTTCATTGGACAACAGTGGGTAAGGAGGAGATATTATAAAAATGTTTACCATTGTCTATCAAATTAAGACATTTACCAAGTAAAACTAGAGACTAAAATTGTTTATTCCTGTCTTTCTCTATGTCTCATCAAATCATGTCTGATTATAGCTAGATTCCCTAGTATTTAACTATTATTGAATGCAGTAATGAAAGAAGCCATGGAGATACTTAATTATCCACACAGTGGGTGTTCAATGGAGAAGCTTCTTTTTAACCTTTTCCTCTGTGATAAGATAATTACTGTCTGGTGCAATTGCCACTAATATAAATATTCACTGATTGCAAACTGTGGCCTAAAGGCTGTTACTGATAAAAGCTTCTCTGTGACCCTGTGGGGGTGCCATTGCTCATTTCTAAACAAATAAGGCCTCATCAACCAAAGAACCATCAGTGTTTCCATATCCAGAAAATTTAAATAAAATTAGGAGATAATTTCTGATGAAGCATCATGAATCTATTTTACTAAATCAAATATTCAGTAATGTTTCTTACATTTTATTTAAAATAGACCAGAATCATCTTCCATGAGAATATGAATCTGTGCTAGAATGATTATCCTGTAATATTTTCATAAATTATTTTGAAAATGTAATGCACAGTCTTCTCTCTAGGCAGTATTTCTAACCATCTATATTGTGTAAGGAAGTATTTCCTTACTTGGAGTAGTGAAATCAATTAGCATATTCTTAATACACTACTCAACAAAATATTGATGATAAATACCAACAGATGTTACATGTATGCTTCATCAATTCAGTGCTGAGAAATGTTAAAGATTTTGACCCTTAGAGGGTTCACAGTTCTTTTGAATCAATAGAGATAAAAGTTTGTCCAATTTGGATTTTATGCAGTATACTAACTTCCCACTCAAATTCCTTGAGCATTGGTAGTTCATGTATGTTGGGACTTACATTCCGCTGAGAATTAGAATATGTAATTAAAGCTCCCCATTATGAATCCCATGATAATGGATAACAAAATGTGTACTGTAATGGAGCCCAGGTGCTGAGAAAGAATATTTTAAAATGAAAATATTTTTTGTTTGTTGATTTCTTGGTACAGAATACATGCTCCAAAGGAAGCACCACTGTTTTTCATATTCATGAGTAAATGATATACAGAATTGAATGCCAGTATAGTTCCTTTGTGAAGATTAGGTTAAAAGGGGTTAATAAGGTATTATTTAGTACATGAAAATATTAAAATTTCCTTATCCGTCAAATCCTCCTGAATGGGACTTTTGCAGCTACTACTGCAAATTTAGCAAACTCAGCATCTCCCCATGCCTCTACTCTCTGAACTTAAAATTTTGCCTAATTTGGAAGGCACAACTTTTCCTGCCACCCTCTTATATGTTGTGGTTCTCTTCTCATAGCGTAGTATGAGGAGAGATTGAGTTACTGCCCCTGCTGGCCTCTGCTCATTTTGAATAAAACATCCCTTTATTTTCCTGTAATAATAATAAAAAAAAAATCCAGCAAACAAACCAACAACTCTCCATTTGGGATGGGATCCATGCCATTCATGTAAATTTTTCCCCACACATCAATAATTTGTATTTGCTGATCTCCCAAAAATTATTTTAAAATTTAGAACTTGATTCAATTTTCCTCTCCATCCAATCCTTGCTGTCATGGATAATAATTTCAATATCATGGCCTCTCAGTTGCTTGACCAATTCATTTCTGATTATCTTCCCTTCTATTGCACCTCTGTTGCTCCCCTTTCTGGAAAAATCATAGAATTGATTGTTGTCAGTATTTCTAATTGCTCCATTGAAAACTCAATAACTCAAGGACTTCATTCCTTGACTGCTCTCACTCCTTCAAGATTGCTTATTCTTCTATCCGATTGTGGCTCACACTAAACTCACTCATTTGACTTTCTATCCTTGACAAGACAAATCAGCACCATTAATGAGCCTTCTCTTTTCTTCATGTTTCGTCCACACCAGTTTTCACAATCTGTACTTTCAGTAACATCATAGATCTTATTTGCTTATTACACCAATCTGGTGCAAAAGCAACCCTGGGTTGACCCAGTAATTGCTTTGTGTGTGCCTATACCCAACTGTTACCTATTCAGAGAGAAAGTCATGTAACAGAACACATTAGTTTCATAAAAACTCAAAACAAACCGAACTCTACACAGAAAATTTAGTCTATATTTTTTTCTAGCCATTAGCTACAGTTCCCAAAAAATATATTTCCAATTCTACTTCCCCACTTCTTTCTTCAAACCTCTAACTCTTTCCCCATGCCTGCTAACTCTTCCATTTCCTGTATCCTCACTCTTAAAAGATTTTTTTTACTCCATAACGTAAAATCTCACTGATTACCGAAAATATAAAATTAAATAAATTTTTTACCATCTTCTCCTTCCTCTGAAAAGCAGACTTTTCTACAATGTTATTAAGTATTACTATTTTTCAAAGCTTAGGTGAGGAACTGCTCTCTTCTTAATCTATTTCCTGAAACAAAGATTTTAATTACCACTTCTATGTAAAATCAGCGTCATATGATTTCCAGACACATATATCCAACTTATTACTTCATACCTTTACCATAGCTTCACAAGGTCATGTCCAAATCATCTTGCAAATATTGAAATTTTGATCAGTGCCCATATCTCAGTTATTCCCAAATATTGAGGAAGACCTTGAAATTGTTACAAAAAGACTATCCTTCTGTGATTTCTGGGAATCCTATGAAATCATGTTGCCTTTCATTATCTTTAAGTTATTCCCAACTCTCTAAGTAGTAGATTACTAATAGCAATCCACATTAGTCTTGTCGAAAGAATTGCAACTAAACCTTTTCTGGAAGAGTCAACTGATTTCCATCCCCCATTGCAAAAGAGGCCACCTTTAGAACTACTAACAAATTTACCTCAGCATTCCTGATTGCCTATATATTTGGCTAAGCTTTTTTGAATGACCTGTATCTTCTCAATGAGTAAAATAAAATTAACCAGGCTATACTGTTATAGTTTTGGCATTGTGTCAATTTAAATTTGTTTGAATATCATGATTATACTTTAAAAAAAATATTAGTTTAGTAAAAGTTATCATCCATTAGATTGTGCAAAGTAGAAATAAAAATGCCTTGATATACTAGTCCTCAACTATATCAATTCTAATCCAAATCTTATTTCACTTCTTAAATATTAAATCATTTTAGTGCAATGTACTCCTCATTGTTGTCCCCTTAATCAAAATGATCATTCTCTTCCCCCAGGGCTACTGTAGTAGGTATCTCACACCAGTTCCCATCCTGCTCTAAATTGTTCTACACACTGTACACAGAGAAAACTCACTTTAAAATCCAATCATGTCATTCGCACATCTTTATTTTAAAAGTAAAATTTAAAAAAAGCTGTTAGAATAAAACCCAAAATGCTTAAAGTCTTACGTTTTCTCTATCCTGCCTACTCTGAGATTTCATCTCTTTCTATACTTCCCACACACTCTCACGTTTGTGTTATGTCAGTTCCAATTTGACATGAATCTTCAAAGTGGACGACCTCTGAAAAACATGGTTCCAATGGCTGGGAATGGCCTTTCCACAAAATCCTTCCCCAACTGGTTATTTCTTACTCATAATATATAATAACATATGTCCAAGGTTTTAAATAATGTCTCCCATCATTAGGTTTTTTTTTTAAATAAAAAGTGTATCTCTGTAGCATGTTGAAAATTCCAATTAAAAAACACATAGAAATAGTGAACTTACTTATCTATAATTCATTTTACTCAGGCCACAAGCCCTCACTTCTACTGAGTCACAGAAAATACTACATAATCTTCCTATTTGTACTAGTTTTCTGGTTTTAGAATTAATCATTTCAAGTTGTCACTTGTCAATTTGAGTTTTCAACTCACTAAATTCAAGATTATTCTTTCCCTTTCTGTGGATAATTTAAGTTCTCAGATAAAGAAAGGGGTTAATATATTATCCTAGAATGTAGATAGGATACACTGACCACATGTGGCTGTTTTTAGCTCATCCCGGGCATTTGTTATTTGTCAGTAACCAAAGGTGAGGTCTCTGGTCCAACTATAATCTCTCATCACAATGGCCATGCACTATTCATCCTTCTTGTCCTAACTCCCAGGCTACCTTGCTCTCTATCAATTACCTCAGCATTTTTAGGTCCCTATTCTTTTGTAGGAAGGGATTAATGTGTTACTACTTTTCCTGCATCTTTGAGTCCTTCTCCAAATGTATCCGGAGTTTTTAAATATCCACCCTGGTCCCCACCACATATGCATGTATGTGCACACATGTGCATACATGCACACACACACACACACACACACACACACACACACAACCAACTAGGTTTGGGGACACTGGAAGGGGACAGATATGGGGGCTTTTCTTCAGGCATCTACTTCTCAAGAAATCCCAATTATGCTTCTATCAATATGCCATGACCTTCTTGATCTGTACCTTAAATTTCTAAAAGCAGTTGAGACAAAATTACAATTTGATATTTTATTTTTTTAATGTTTATTTACTTTTGACAGAGAGACAGACAGAGCATGAGCGGGGGAGGGGCAGAGAGAGAAGGAGACACAGAATCCAAAGCAGGCTCCAGGCTCTGAGCTGTCAGCACAGAGCCCGATGCGGGGCTCGAACTCAAGGACCGTGAGATCATGACCTGAGCCAAAGTTGGACGCTCAACTGACTGAGCCACTCGGGCGCCCCTACAATTTGATATTTTAATTTAATACTTAGAGACTGGGTATTTTCAGGCAGGTAATTACATTTATTCTTACCTCTACTTGATCGAATGTGGGTTGTTATTAGAATCTTAATTCTCGAATATATATATTCACTTTGTCTGAAATTTTCAGTCTAGTATCTTCCTCTACCTATAGGTTATATATTAAGCTCTATCAATATAACTCTTACATACTATTTTGCTCAAATATTGCACTTTCATAATTACCTGACTTTGAGAAAACATTCTATTTCTGGTTCACCCAATTATATATGTGCAAACTTCCAATTTTTTAGGTTACTAATATAATGCTAAGTAAGAATCAGAGTACATATGTGTTTGCACGTGTGTGCACACTCACAGGCACACATACATGCATGCATGTACACGTATGTGCCTAATCCTGAATAGAAAACATTTCTTTTTATTTCTTAAATTCTAACTATTCAAATATTTTCAAGATCAGTAAAACCAAAATGTTATTTTGAATACAAATAAAAGATTATTCTCAAAATAAATGGAAAAAGCAGCATGATTGCTTTAGATACAATCTGTTTAGACTTTTAGGTTTCCTATTCTGCATGATTCTATGTCAGGAAATGATCATATGAATTTTAAATGCAAAACCGCATATTGAAAATAAGATTTTAATTAATAGAACATTATTAATAGACTTCCTTTATCTTCAGAATGTTTTATTTGTTTCTTTAATGCCTTTTTTTCGTAATTATATGGAGAAAATTTAACAATCTGGTAAAGTTTATCTGTAATGCACAGAATTGTGCTTCCCTCCAAAAGAATTCCATATGCTAAAGCACAAACCCCTAATGTGACTGTTTTTAGAGATAGGGCCTTCAGGGAGGCAATAAAGGTTAAATGATGCTATGTAGGTGGAGCCGTAAGGCAATACAACTGGTGTTCTCATAAGAAGAGTTGCCAGATGTGTTCATGCACAGACGAAAAGCAATGTGAGTACATAGGAAGAAGGTGACAACCCCCCAGGAACAGAGGCTAACAAGAGGCCAACTTTGCTGCAACCTTGACTTTAGACATCCAGCTTCTAGAACTGTGAAAAAAATGAATTTCTTCTGTTTAAGCAACCTAATCTGTGCTATTCTCTTATGGTACTCTGATATACCCTTAAAACAGATGAATGCAAACATCACTGCATAAAAATGTGCTGGAAAAAGAACACTTTCCAGTAAAATATAAAATAAATTTAATCTCTAAAATTCTGATAACATATTGTCTTGTTCCAACTTATCACTAGAAACATTTTAAACTTCAAGATGGTAAACAAAACAGTAACATTATTAAATTAAAGGGAGAAGAATAATTTGTTCATTATCTAATTCATACCACATGTACCAATGAAAGAAAATTAATGAATTTCTGCCTAACCCAGCTTCATTGAATAAAAATAGTTTTATTAATGGGATGTCTGGTTGGCTTAGTTGGTAGAGCATGCAACTTGATCTCGGAGTTGTAAGTTCAGGTGTTATGTTGGGTGTAGAGATTACTTAAAAAAATAAAATCTTGAAAATAAGATATTTTTATTAATTTATTTATTTGATGTGTCAAAATTAGAATGGAAAACCCAACTTTTATGTTTCTAAGAACGATTAAAAAATAAAACAAACAATAGAAATAGAAGAAAAACTCATACTAAATCATCGCAGAGTATAGGTGATTGAGTTAAACATAAATAGAAAGGTCTTATAAAAATCAGAGTATAATCATTCATTTCATAAGAATCTTAAAGGGCACCCTGTAACTTATCCAACATAACTGGTTGCTCTATAGCTCGGAATTGTTGCATAAAGGAGATGTTTAATTAAACCTGAGTTGTCCTACTTAGAGTGGTAAAGTGAAATGCCCTTTTTCATCACAGAAAGATATCTTAACACAAGAAAAAAATAAAGGTTCCATCTCAGTCCCTAGTCTTCTTTTCTCCCTGCTATCTTCCTCCCTGAAAGGTGCTTAAACACCGTTGTCTCATTATTTTGATTTTGACTACACATATAGGTCATGTTTATGAAAACACTGAACAACTTTAGTTCCTCCTCTAATTCAGCCTCTTCACATACTGAGTCTAACATGCAAACTTTGCATCTGCTCTCCTTCCTGGATGAAATAGAATGTCATGGATAAACAAGGATATTTATATAGCAGTTCTTGACGACAGGGTAGATAAAGAAAAAGATACTGGACACTATGGGCAAAAAAGGCAGAAACCTGGTTCCATCAGGATGTTCCATGGTTAACAGAAGACATGCTTCCAGCAATCTTCCTTATTTGAAACTGATTATGGACTTCAATCACATGTACAAAAAAAAATCTTCACAACATATAGGTTAGTGTTTGAATATCTAGTTATTATTATCAGAGCCAAGTTGATACAACAAAAGATCAACACTTTCAGTGTATTAATAGTTAACCAAACAGATGAATTAGTGGTCTAATTATCCCATCATCTCCTTTGCAACTGAGAGATTTATACCAATCAGGATCAAAACTTTAAAATCTGAAGCAAAAGAAGTCTGATTATTTTCAGATTTGTCATGTCTTATCTGGGTCTTGATAGGATGGATGATTAAGGATTGTTTTATTAGAATAATCATCCCCCAAGGGACAGTAGTGTCAGTAGAAGAGCTCAAGCCTACTGGAGAAGCATATATATGACTGCTATTGCTTAATAGACCTAAATTCCAGCTGTACCTGTCTTTTCATGGCAAAGACCACTGCATTTTGGATTTTAGTCCGTTGTAGACATTTAACATTAGCATCATATGATTAGAATCATCCAATTCTCAAAGGCTTCTCTCAGAATTATAAACTATGGATTGAAAGCCCACAAATGTAGATACCCGATTAAGGTCTAAATAGACAAAGTCATGGTGCCCAACGTAATGACACAAGTTCAATAGAAAGTCACCTAGTTTACACATCTAGTGGCTAAAATTTGAGGAAAAATTAACAGTACAAATACCTCTTGACCAAAAGAGTAGCTTATTATTCAGATAATAATTGAGGTAGAATAGGAGGTGTGATTTTTAATTTCAGCTTACATCAGCTGAAAATAATAACTTCTTCTGAAAGCCAAATATTATCTTAGGTTGAGTAGGTGTGGACTATGCTGATATCTTATTTGCCTTATTACTTGATAACTTAAAAGACAGCAATATTACATATCATTTTCAGCATTAAAAAAAATTCCACCAAAGTTCATAGTCCCACATGCATTACAGACAGCAGATCACACATTAATATTAATGATACTATTTTCTTTTATTGTAGAGGTTTTCAAACTTTGTCAAACTTAGTAATTCAGTAATACTTTTTAACTCTACCCCCTAGGCCAAAAGAAATACCTAACAGTCCTGTTTATTAAGGAATTACATTCATTCTACTTAATGTACCATTGTATTTTAACTTCTAAGTAGTTGTTTGAAAAAAATATTCTTGAAATAAAAAAATATATTGTAAAATACGATTAAAGAATCACAATTACTAATGGGTTGTGTTGTTGGGAATGGACACTGCAAGGAATCAGATTGAACCTTGAGCCCTCATTTCTCATTCTACATTAATTTTCACATGATACTCACTTTTTTATCCCAATAGTTGCTGAAAACCCAGCTTAACAAAGATAGGATGCCACTGAAACGAATGTAGCACTAACATGAAAGCTACAAACTTCTTAGAGCAAATATTTTATGTACTTTCTTACTGGTATTGAGTGTCACCACATTTTCCTTGAACATTTAAAATATCACGCTGTGCTCCTGTGGGTTTGCTGAAGTACCCCAGGGTGCTTCGGTGCACGTTTTAAAATTAGAAGTCCTATTACTCTGGCACTTCTTATTTATTACTAGAAATTCTTGTTACCTTACTGGCCAATTAGCAAGTATAACTCTTATGTCTCTAAAATTTAGCAGCCCTGTACATGAAAAAGATATACTCCAATCATACAGAATAGATATATACATATGTACCTAAAATCTATCTATCTATCTACCTATCTATCTATATATTTAAACTTGTGGAAGTCAATAACTAGCATCCTGTCTCCTACATTCACAGTCCTGTCACAAAAAGTCTAGCTGTTAATTTTTTTCCTGTAAAAATTTTATGTCTTTTATTCTACCATAGTGTAATCTATAATGTTCATCCCTATCATTTTTTAATTGCCCACTCATGTTACAGCCTATTCCTCAGTGGATAATTATCTGGGAGATTTGCAGGTTATTTGAGTTAACCTGCAAATACTTCTAGTACAAACTAAAGAACTACAAAGATATGACAATCATCTCTACAGGAAAATTTGTATACACAGAGATCAAGTGTGTTTATCTTATTGATACTTCAAAAACATGAAAGCCTTTTATCCCTGGACATGTTTCCATTATTTCAATATACAACAATTGAATATCTAGTAAATGTAAGATACTTTTACAGTCATGGTGATGAAATGGCAAGAAACATGTTTTTCCCTAAAGATCTTAAAACCTATTCCAAATTCTCAACATAAACACGAATCAAATTATAATGTTAAGTGTTTGAGAGAAGCTTTATAAACAATGTAAAATAGTAACGCTACTCAGAAGTCAATGAACATCAGCACTCCAACAACCTTAGACCCTAAGTGGTCTGCTTTCTTCTTGAAAAATTAAAGGTCAAAGTCACAGGTCAACCCTTCTTTCAAGCACTCTTTAAGAGTAATTCTAACTGAGCCCATGTGAAGAGAAACACTTTCAAAATCTTATTTTAATACCATGTTTAAAGAAAAGGCACATTTAAGTAATTCTCCTAGAACCTGGGTTTATAAGAAATTTGATGAATGGTTTCCAAATTCATCTGGATCTTCAATCCTGTCTCATAATATTATAATGGATACTAAATAGCTAGTATTCTCCTTACAATCAGTAACCATTCCAATTCTTCATCACATTACCAAAGTATCCAATTCTAGGAGTTTTCTTTCATTCATAAAATGAATTAACTTAGTTGCTACTGAAGGCATAAAATTTGAACAAATGTTTAAGACTTCTCACATATTTCTACTACCATGTTAACAATTACGTGTATCGTCATCCAACTGTTAACTACATCTTTAGTTATCCTAATTAATATAATGCATTTGGAAGGTTTAGAAGATATTTTAGAAGATGGTAAAAACATAGTATTTAAATATTCAGTTATTAGAATCAGAACAACTTGGCTTTAATTCAAGATTCCTAATTACTTAGTTGGAGATTTGCTTAAGGATATTACTTAATATTTCCTATTTCAAGTTAATATATTAATATTTAAGTCATAAGTTTCTTGTGAATATTAAGATATAAAGACTGACTCTTAAGAAGTGCTGTGATGTAAAACCCATACTATATATTTCATCCCACCAGATTTCCATATACATTTTGACATATTAGAAATAGTATTTCCATTTTGGGTTTCCAGCCATTGTCAAGCATTGTCTTTCTCATCTTACACACACACAAACACACACCCACACCCTTTCTCAATATTAAGCTCACCTTTACTAACACATGATTTATCATTTCCCTGTCAATCTTCTTGGCAAAAGAGTCTGCACTTGATGATTGTAAATCTCTAACCCCACGGTTCAATCAAAAATGGTTTGTCTTTACTGTCCCTTGCTGTTAGACTTTGTTAGGGTCAATAAAGGCCTATGAATTTCCAAGTTGAGTGGGTACCTTTATTTTATTTTAAAAAAATTATTTTGTGTGTAGATCTTATACACAAAAGAATGTGTTATTACAGCATTTGACAATCATTTCAACTTTTTGTTTTCCTTGACTTGAATGGAAAGGAAAAGCTGTATTTTTCACAATTTGCTTCCCACAGTGTGAATGGTCTCCTCACTAGGAATCATTTCATAGGTTCCCACAGGCATAATGGTACCTCTTGTGCTTGAGCTCCTATTCCCTCCACCCCTTCCTACAGCTAAACTACACTTCTCAGACTTCCTGGATTTGGTTACTTGCCTATCTATATTTTCTGAAATGCATTTTGAGTGCAAAAAACATACACTTCCTTCACGAGTGGTTTATAAAACTTCTTTGAATGTTATCTCCATGCTCTTTTAGTTTCTGCTGGCTATATACTAAAAGAGGACAGTATCAAACATGGAAGGAGCCAGGGTTTATGAATAACGGCATGGAGGAAAGCAGGCCTAAAAACATTGCTCAATACTGTTATATAAAAAAGAAATTATATATATCTTATGTTAGTCAACTTACAAGTGGGGGATAGTTGGCACTAGAAACTTGCCTGCCTTTACTAAAATGTGATAAACCTCAGAGGCTCTTCATGACCAAACTGCCATCTTTCTGCCTTCCATGGTCAACTATGTCTACATTATTCTTCTAACATTGTCATAACTGAAATATTCTAAATTTCAAACAATTCAGCTCACTGATAGTTTTTGCAAAACTTCAAGCTTTGTTATGCCTCAGCACATTTCAATTATGTTGTTTTCAAATATTTAGGGATTTTCCAGATAAATTTATTATAGATTTCAGCTTAAACTCTTATAGTATGAGAAAATACTTTGTCTTAGCCTATTCAGGCTGCTAAGGAAATACTGCTGATCAGGCAGCTTATAAACAACAGAAATTTATTTATTAGTGTTCTGGAAGCTCAAAATGGGAGATGAGGGTGCCAACATGATCAGATAAGGGCCTTATTCTGGGTTGTGGACTTCTCCCTGTATCTTCATGTGGCAGAAGGGGCCAGGAAGCTCTGCGTGATCTTTTTTATAAGACTTACATCCCATTCATGAGAGTGAGACCCTCGTAATCCAACCAACCCCAACCCCCCACCTCCTAACATCATTCCTTTGGTATTTGGATTCAAAAATGTGAATTTTGGGGGGACACAAACATTCAGACTATAGCATCTGTATCATTTTTATTTTATTAAATTTGTTAAGGTTTGTTCTTTGGCTCAGAATATGATTTGTACTGGGGAAATCCTATGTGCATTTGAAAAGAATGCGTATTCTCTTCTTGGAGAATAGACCTTGCTAATATATCAATTAGGTGCCGTTAGTTGATAGTTGTTCTCAGGTCATTTTTCTCCTTTAAGACACCTCTGTCTTTGCTAAAGTATCTACTGAAACTTTCTTGTTAGAGACATAAAATAGTAATTCTTACATATTCTTGGAGAATTGACACCTTTACATTATGTAATGTTCTTCTTTATTCCTGAAGATCCTCCTTCTGCTGAGGTCTACTTTGTCTGAAATATAGTTACTCTAGCTTTCATTTGATTAATGTTTGTATTGTATATCTTTCTCTATCACTTTAGTCTACCCATGTAGATTGTACTTTGTACAAAACATGCAAAAAGGTTTATTTCTAAGTGCTCAAAGCTGGCAAAATTCCAAATACCAATCAGTAAGAGAATGGATAAACAAATACCAGTGATTAAAGTGAGTACTACTCACATCAATAAAAAGGTATAAATAACTAATACCTACAATAATTTGACTAAATCTCAAAGAGGCATAGTACTGAGTGAAAGGTGCCCGACAGTAAAGGGCACCCTGTTTATTTATTTAACATCCAAAAGAGGCATAAATAATTCATGAGGATAGAAAATGTTTGTTGTCAAGGGTGGGGGAAGAATGACTACAAAATGGTATGAGGAAAATGTTGGTGATGATGGAAGTTTATATTGTTTTGGGTAGTTGTTATATGGCAGTTTAACATGGCCAAAACTATCAAATTAACAAATTTAAAATGTGTACATTGATTGAATATAAATTATGTTTCCATTAAAAATCCAACTCTTGCTCTGGATACAAGTATATTCACTACACTGGGGTCTATATCATAAGGGAGGCAGTGTAGTTGTTAAGAACCAGGGATGGAGGCCAGACAGTCCTTTTTCCCAGCCCAAACATTTCAGTGACTGTGTAGAATTTCGATCTTTCAGTCTCTCTTAAATCGTTGTTAAAACATCTTTCTCTCAGATCTGTTCTGAGAATAAAGTGGTCTTATGCTTATAAACCATCCAGCATAGAAGCTGAAGGAATGGGAGATTGTTATAAGTATGTCTTTCTCCTCAATCACTCAGTTAATTCTGTTTCTTTGTGTGAGCCCTCTAATTCCCTGAGATAGTACCTGACCATCTTCCCATATGAATAGCAATTCCTTCCTATTCTTAGCAAGAATTTTCCCCTGTCCTTAAAAAAAAGTGAGTTTAGCAATGTGTGGGAAGGATTTTCATCCCTTCCTTATATATATGCCTTTATCCTTTGATATGCTGAATTTTTATGAATATAAAATAATATTGTTTTAATTTGTGATCTAGACATTAAAAACTATCAAATACTTACACTATGAGAATATAACCTTTCTGTAACATTTATCCTAACTATGTGAACAAGTAAGCCTTCTATGGCTTATTTCACTTATGGTTGATTTTTTCCTGCAGTTAGATATATGTTATATATTCTAGGGTCATGCTTCTCAACCAAGTACCACAAGTTCTGAAATTATAAAACACAGGTAAGCTTAGGGCAAGAGATATTAGTGATTGAGTAATAGTCTATCAACAGGGAAATAAAGAAAGTGTATATTGCTACTTTACATCCTATGATTCAAGGAAAAAAAAGATAGTTTAAAATAATGTACATCAGAGATTCATTCCCAATAAGGGACTATGTCCTATAGCACTAAAATTAAACAGTATCATACATCACATTCTTCTTCTAGAATGTTATTTAAATTGGGTCACACTATTAGCCATGTTCAAGAAATTTTTTTTTTCTGGTTACACAGCTAGTTAAACTCTATGTGAATCCCTCTAAAATTGTATTGTGGTATTTCTAAGGTGGCATTGGAAAATGAAGCCATGAAGGTTGATATTTTCATAACCATTTCTCCTCTTTCTTTCTATTTCCTCTAAGACAGATAAATGTTGAGGAACAATACATCCATAAGATCTAGAATCTGTATTACCAATTAGACAAGATATTTTAGGGAAAAAATAAGATAAAATAGATTTATAGTGCATATTATAATTAGCTGAGCCCAAATCATACAGAATAATTAAAATATTCTTATGTGAGGCTAAAAGGTGTCTATCAAACTCTAGGCTACTTACCTGGAAACTATAGTCAACATGGTTCTGTCTATTTGTCTGTCTCTCTCTCTCACACACACACATATACACATATTTTTGGAAGATAGTCTGTTTTTATCAGGATTAATCATTATTTTGTTTTGTTATTCCTAATGAGCATACCTAATAAATGCTTTTAAATTTTTTTTAATGTTTTATTTATTTGTGAGATAAAGAGAAGCAGTGAGCAGAGCAGGGGACGGGTACAGAGAGAAAGGGAGAATCAGAATCTGAAGCAGCTCCAGGCTCTGAGCTGTCAGCACAGAGCCCGATGTGGGGCTCAAACTCACAAGCTGTGAGATCGTGACCTGAGCTGAAGTCAGATGCCCAACCGACTGAGCTACCCAGGTGCCCCAAATTTTTTCTATTCTATTCTAACTGTATGTAATATCTATAGCAGGACAAAACAGAAACAAGAGTCTAAGTCAGAATCATAAGCCTGTTGTAAATAATTTCTAAAAGTGCTGCACTGTGAATAATCTGTTTTCTGAGACATTCATCAGGGTCCAAAGACCACGTAGTCATCTATAACCATCGTAATTTTAGCAGCATAGCATATCTAATGGCTGGTGGATTTTCTAAAGTAAACCCTCAAACAAACATTATAAAAGGAAAAAAGTGCTGTAGTTTAGGATAATATCTTAGACTCATCTAATGATGACTTGGTCATCTTCATTTACAAGGTTGTAATATTCAACAGAAACCTAGGTCAAATCTCTTGTACTGGAGCTAAAATTGGGGATGTTTTGTGAATGTCAAGTTTGGATTACTTTCCCCTTCTTTAAGTTACTCTTATTTAAACCACTCTGCCATGAAGGATCAATATCATGTTTACTAAATGTAACAAAATGAAAATTATTGAACTAGATTTTTTAAATAAAGCAAACATTTTGAAGAGTGAATAAATCACAGGTACATTTTGATGATTTTTTTAAGTGAACACATCCATGTAACTCAAAGAAAAATATGATATAAAGAAGCCCCTAAGAAAGTTTTTCAAAGTTCCCAGCCATTATTTACAAGAAAGGCAACTAACCTAATTTCTATCATCATGCTTTAGTTACATCTGTTTTTGAACTTTAAATAAATGGAATCACATACAGTATATATTATACTCTTGTATGCTGCTTTTTTGATCAATATAATGTTCGTGATATTCATCTATATTATAAAGGGTAGCAGTAGTTATTTTCCATTGCTGGGTAACATAACATTATGTAGCTATACCACAATTAATAATCAATTATAAATTTGAATGACATTTAGAGTGTTTCCATTTGGGGGGTATTATGAAAAACATTTATGAACATTCTCTGAATGTCTCTTGATGCACATATCTGAACATTTCCATTGAGTCTAATAATTGGATTACTTTAGTCATGGACTATGCATATATTTTCAGCTTCATTAGGTAACTACCAAAAGTTTTCCAAACAAATTGGGCCATTTATTTTCCTGCCAGCAGTATATGAGATTTCCAGGTATGCCACATTCTTGCCAACATTTGGCAACATGAATATTTTGCAAATTTAGCTATACTGCTAAAACCCAAAACTCAAGAAACAACAAGTGTTGGTGAGGATATGGAGAAAAAGGAACCCTCATGCACTGCTAGTGGAAACACAAACTGGTACAGCCACAGTGGAAGACAGCGTGGAGGTTCCTCTAAAGATTAAAAATAGAACTACTCTATGATCCAGTAATCACACTAGTAGGTATTTATCCAATGAATACAAAAACACCCATATGAAGAGATTAATGCATCTCTATGCTTATTACAGCATAATTTACAATAGACAAATTATGGAAGAAGCTCAAGTGTCCACTGACAGATAAATGGTTAAAGAAGATGTGGTGTATATATATATATATATATATACACAATGGAATATTATTGAGCCATAAAAAAGAACTAAATCTTGCCATTTGCAACAACATAGATGGATCCAGAAAGTATAGTGGTAAGCAAAATAAGCTTGTCACAAAAGACAAATACGATATGATTTCATTAATATGTGGAATTTAAGAAACAAAACAAAGGGGAAAAAAGGGAGAGAGAGAAACCAAAAAATCCAGACATTTAACTATACAGAACAAACAGATGGTTACCAGAGGGGAGGTAGGTAGGGGCTGGGTGAAATAGTGAAGAAGATTAAGAGTCACTTATCTTGATGAACACTAATACACAGAATTGTTTAATTAACGTATTGTACATCTGAAATTAATATGACATTCTGTTAACTACACTCATTTTTTTTAACTTAAAAAAAAAGAAAAAAGAAAAACTTAGTCATTCTGGTTAGCTTGCAAATTGATCTCATCCTGGTTTTAATTTGCATTACCCTGATGATAAGTGATGTTGAACATATTTTCTCCTCCTTATTTGACATTAAGATCCTCTTTTTTAAAGTATCTATTCAAGCATTTTGTCTGTTTTTGTTTTTATTTGGTTTACCTGTCTTTTTATTGAAGTGTGAAATATTATTTATTCTGTATATGAATCCTGTATTAAATATATTTTTGACAAAGTATTTTGCCTCTTACTCTATGGCTTGCCTTTTTACTATCTTAAGAGCTGTCTTTTTATGAACTAAAGTTTTAAATTCTAATGAAGCTTAGTTTATCTCTCTTTCTTTTATGGTTTGTTCTTTTATATCTTCTTTTAGAAAGTATCTCCTCCAAGATAATAATGATATTCCTCTATATAATCTTCCAGTAGCTTCATTGTTTTACTTTTTAGAATTGAATATGTAATGCACACTGCTGAAAGGAAGAATAAAGTTTCAGTCATTTTCCATATGTTTATCCAACAGATGAGGAAAATTTACTGAAAAAGACCACATGTTCATTCTTTCTTCTAAACTCCAAGGTATCTCTGTCTTAATCAGGTGACTCTGTGTGAGTTGGTCTCTGGATTTCCGATTATGTTCCGCCGTGTTGTCTCCTTTTACAGCAGTATCTTTACTAACTAGTCTAATGTAGGGTTCTATTAAGGTTCCACATATAAGAACGAATTCTCGCACTTTGTTCTTCATATGTATTTCCATCACAGTTTTAGAATCATCTTGTAAATTTACGCACAAATGATTGGACACACACACATACACAGACGCAACTTTGCAAGTTCACTGAATTAAGAGGGGAGAGATCAATTTGGGGAGAATTTAGGTCATTTCAATGTGTCTTCCAGTTTAAAACTATAGTATATTCCTCAATTTATTCAGCTATTCCTTAAGTTTTTTTCTCAGTAACATTTTGTAGTTTTCTGTATACTGGACCTCTATTTTTTTGAAGATTTTTTTTCCTGTATATTTGATGTATTTCATGCTTGAAAATGGTATATTTTTACATTTTAATTTTTTATTTAGCATATAAAATATTAAAGTTTTTGTATTTACATGGTAGCTAGTTGTTTTTGTTTTTTTAAATCAATTATCAATTTAATACTTTTTCACCAAATGCTTTTGGATCTAAATAAAGATTTCTTTGGCTCCAACACCTTTGCTCTTTTAAAAGCTCAACTGGACCTTTCCATAAGCCATAGTAGAGGCTCTACTTCCATAGTAGAGGCTTTGCAGGTGGCTGGTAATTGATATGGTAAACTAATACTGAAAAGTGTTTGAAAGTAGCTAGTGAGGACTGGTTTGTTATCGTCCCCAGGTTGTCATTTTAGTGATTTTTTTCAGTGACACTCAGTGATAAATCAAAGGAATGACTCCATTGGGGAGGAAAATTTTTGCTTTTACCCTTCTAGATTCTCTAGCTGGTCAAACAATTAAAAAAAATAATAAGATAAATTAATGGAAGAAAAAGAAATTTAATTATGTACCTATGGGAGCCTCATAAAGAGATATGAAGACTCAAAAGGCAGGTAACTGAGACGTATAACATCTTGAGCTAAGGAGACGGTAGGAGTCTGGAGCTACAAAGGAAAGAAAGACCATTCACAGGGAAGCAGATGAGATGTTTGGAAAACAAAGGTTGCTTTATTATGCAGATAAGTTTCTTAGGTAAAGAGGTATGTCCCATTATAGCGCCCTTCCTGGTACTTCCAGGGTCCCTTTCCAATGTAAATTTAGACAGATGAGCTGGAGGAAGATAACTTTTCCTGAATATACTGGGTTTTGATTACATTTAGTTCAAATTAATCCTCATGCCAAGTGGCATATTTTGGGGTGAAAAATTCTGCTCTCCTTCAAGTCTAAGGAAAATTCTTCCAGGATATATCTGTAGGCACTTCAATTACCCCTCAAATCACATGTGCTAACAATTCATTCTATCTGTGTGGCCAAACCTAATTATACAATCCTACCCCTGTCTAGGCATCCTAGTAACTTATTTCAAATAATGTACTACAGAATGAAAATAATACTGCTACTACCTAACTTGTAGATTAACATTACATATACAATATGTCAAAGTTTCTGTTGAAAAGATGAATGAGTATCCCATTGTATTATAAAACAGGAAGAGGCAATGAACAACATCAATTGCATATTTCAGAGCAACTAAAATTTAAATGCTTCTAATTAGCCTATTCATTTTCAAAGTGTGCTCCTTAACCTACAGTGATCATTCTAGGGAATCAAATAAAATGTCAGTGGTCACAAAATGTTTCACTGGTAATCTAACTATTTATATCCTCGAAAAACATTTAGCACTGTCATCTTTTGTTTTAGTAGTATTACAATGTGCTGACCATAACACTAATTTTATATTTTTTAACTGATGAGTTTAAGTCTTAATATCAAAGAAGAAAATAAGACAATTTTAATTATTTGAATAGAAGGGAAGCATTCTGAAATTTTAAGATAATTCAATTCCTTTTTATGTATAATGTAGGGGTCAAAAGCAGGCTGCCCCAGGATGGGCCAGTTTAGCATGATGATTATTTTGAGTTAAAAGCAATCAAAACCCAGCAAATTTAGGAAAAGCTCTTTTCCTCCCCCTCAACTGTCCAAAAGATTATAGATAGAGGACCTGCTCTATGAAGACAGCTGTCACCATAGATAACTACATTACCATATGAAGTAGGTATGATACATAGGGAGGAAGCTAGTAAGGTCTTTTTTTTAAAATTTATTTATTTTGAGAGAGAGAGAGAGCAAGAGCAGGGAAGAGTAGCAGAAAGGGAGGATCCCAAGCAGGCTCTGCAAGGTCAGCACGGAGCCCAACATGGGGCTCAATCTCCCAAACTGTGAGATCACGACCTGAGCCAAAGTCAAGAGCTGGAGGCTTAACCAATTCAGCCACCCAGGCACCCCGCTAGCTAGGCCTTTTGACCAAAGTCCACTATGTCCCATTGTTCATTTGTTTACCATTTACTCTTTTTCATCTTGCTGTAAATTGCATTCCTTCCCTTTGAGGTCCCAGACACCTACCCCATTTTCATTAGTTCATAATGACACATATATCTCATGTTGTCTGGCTGTCTTTGGAGTTTCATGTCTCAATGGAGTTCTTGTACACATGAAATTAAATTTGATTTTCTCCTATTAATCTGAGACCCATCAATTTGATTCTTAATCCAGCTAAAAGGACCTTGAAAGGCAGAGGAAATTCCTCCTTCCTGAAGATATAAAAGAAGATTGAAAAAATAAAAAGGAGTCACATCCATGCCTTTACAGGTGAGGCTGGCAAAGGTGATGTTTTGCCTTCTTATTTCAGACTCCATAGAATAAACATGTTTGTGCGTGTGTGAGCGTGTGCGTGCGTGTGTGAGTGTGTGCGTGTGTGTGTGTGTGTGTGGTTTACTTAGTGCCACTTTTTTCACATTTTCATTGTTGGTGGTGGTGATTTTGTTGTTTAAATTGATTTTTACCCATCGTACTGAACTGCTGTCCATAAACACTAGAATGCTGTGTGTGCCTTAAAGAGAATATACGTGTGTTAGATAAGCTTCATTCAAGCATGACTTATAATACTGATGAGGGAACATGAGGCAAGCTGAGGGCAAAATACAGGTTGGTACAACCCTGTCCAGGTGGATTATGTGTGATATTCTTTCGACACTCCCAGCTACCCAAGAACAAAGGAAAGGAGTTTAAGTGCTTGCCTTTGTAATGTGGGAAACTAAGGCAAATGAAAAACTAAATTCCCTTATTGCCTACAGCCCATTGACAAGTCCTTGAGACTGCCCGAATGACTTCCTTCTAAAGGAGCTCAGCTGCCTCAATGATGACATTTTGCTAGGGGCAAAAGAGAACCTTGGCTTAACATTGTCCCAACCTCAAGGATCCTGTAAATCTACTTCCTATACTTCGATATCCCAAGATATATGCTGGCAATCATATCCCAAGCTTATGGCCCCCTGATATACATCTGAAGGGTCTCAGGACTGCGGTTTTATTAAATGGCAATAAATGGCATTTCCCTAGCAACATTTAGCCCCTCAAGGTCCTGGAAACCTTGCTCCCCAAATTCCTTACAGACTTACTCTATCCCTGATCCCTTCCCAACCTGAGGGTACATAATGAGTTACTGTCAGGACCCCAGTGCAGCTCTTACTGCCCATGAGTCCTGTCCCTGTACTTTAAGAAAACCACCTTTTTGCACCAAAGACCTCCTCAAGAATTCTTTGCCATCGGCTCCAGACCCCACGAACCGCCCCCATCACTCCAAAACTTCATCAGTACCATGTTCAGTGTTAATGAATCAACGATATATTTTAAATAAGGTAAGCAGAAACACTCATAAAACAAACTTATATACTGATCAGGTGATAAAAATGTGATCAGAGATTTGCATGAATTTAACTCCATTAAGAGTGAATTTAAGAGTATTTCCTTTAAGAGCAATCAATTATTATTCACTAATTTATTATTTGAAGCAATTTTATAGAACACAACTACTGTGAATAATGAGAATTGCCTGTATTTAACTTAAAACATACTTATACCTGGACAGTCAATTTGAACAGAATAATTTTCTAAGCATGATTTCAGGCATATCACAGATCTGTAAACATCAGAAAAATCAATATGAAACAATGTGAGGAAATTCAACAGGTAACTTGTTAAAAACCTGCCCTATATGTCAGCAAATTCAAATAAGAAATAGAGAAAACATTTATAGAATCAATAACAGTAGAAATACTAATATTTCTAGAAATTTTTTCATATTTCTAGATTTCTAGAAATATGGTCTTAAAGTATCCGGGATATTCCCTTAATACCTTTGTCCTCTAAATTGTAAGATATAACTCTTTTTAAAAAAGTCAGCATACATATTCAGCACTTAATAAATTACCAACTAAACACCTATGTAACAACAACAAGGTCAGATCTATGTAATACGTGAGGAGCACCTTCCATTGTGACCCTTCTGTCCGTCCTAAATCTAAACCCTATCCTGATTTGCATGGCAACCACATCTCTCTAAGCTTTTATCTGTTCTCCTGCATTCTTTATTAAATAAATGTGATTATTCCCTTTCTTTTGAAGTTATTTTGGGATTTAATCTCACTTTTTTGTGTGTGGTTTTGTATGTGTTACAACATTCATCCTTGATCTAGTAAAGATAAATTCAATTGGTACTTTGACACTATATACAATGCAAGAACCACAGGACACTTTAACTCTGTTATTTACCTTCACAATTATGTGATGTTTATGTGACACTATACTGTGTTTAGATTACATATATATATATATATATATATATATATATATATGACTTTGTATATTCAACAGCAGACACCTTTAGTATTTGATAAAATCAATGGAATATCTGGATTTAGCTGCATATTTACCTTTTTTGTAACTCTTCATTTCTTCCTGCTATTCTAATCTTCCATTTAGGAGGATATTTATTCTGCCTCAAGAGAGTCCTTTATTATTATTTTGTGTGTGTGTGAGGTGCTGATTACAAACATTTCCAAACTTTTTTTGTCTAAAAGAATCTTTATTTTACTTTTAATACTTGAGAGTTCTTTTTATAATTGGAATTCATATTGGGTAATTGTTTTATAGCAAATGGAAAATACCATTCCATTATCTTGTGTTTCTCATTGTTGACAAAAGTACAATCTAATAGTTAACCAAAGGCAACTCGCTACTTTCAAAGTAAATGGCCTTCCCTTTTTCTTTGTTTTTTAACAATTTCCTCTATTATATCCATCTCTTGTGGATACCTTTCTGGATCTATCTTCTTTGAGATATTGGAGTTCTTCCTTTTGTGGATTGATGTCTTTCATTATGTATTAAATTATCAGACATTATTTCTTTAGTTACTACTTTTGCTTATATTTTTCAGTCTTTCTAAAGAATCAAACAATAGAACTTCACAATGTATTCTCTATGTCTCTTACCTCTTTTCTTGACTTTCTTTCCTTTTGGTACCTATGCCTCATTCTAACCGATTTTCATAATCAGTAACTTCTACTTTCACTCTAGAATTTCTATTTGTTTATTTTAAAAATCCATGTCATCTTTATATTTTCTAGCTCTATGCTGAAATACATGTTTGTGTTTATATTCTTATTTATAGTAAGCAAAATAGTATTACAGTCTATGTCTAAATCACCCAATATCTAAAGTGCCAATATCTAATCACCCAATATCTAATAGGAGTATTTTGCTGGTTTTATTTGGGTGTGCATGTGTGTTGGGTCTTCTCACATATTATTTATCTTGGATTGGGTTCTGGACATGTGAAAACTTACATGTAAAAATTATCTTTAACTTCTATTATTTCCTTATTATCATGTTTTCATTTGCTTCTGAAAGACACCAGGGACACTCTTATTCTTGTTTCTCATTATTCAGATTTTAGGATTTAATGTTTGTTGGCCCATTCAAGCAAAGAAAGCTGATTAGGGACAGCAGGTGTATTATGCTTCTAGTTCAGCATAATTCTTGAAATCCCAACATAAAACACCACTTATGTTATGAGGCCATCTATTTTCATGGAGTTCTGAGATACAAATTCTGACAAATTTAGCTACAATTCAAAGTTAGAACCAACATAATTTTTGTTGGGTAAAATGTTAAGTGTGAAAGAAAGAGTAAGCTCAAAGTCTTTTGCAAGGTTTTCCATTTTGAACAAATGGAAAGATGTCAGTACCATTAACAGAAATGGAAAATACAGAAGGCTGAGAGGATTTGGAGATAAAGAATTACGGAAATATTAACTCTCAGATATCTAAAAGATATCCAAGTAGAGATACTGAGTAAGCAGTGGGATTAAACATCTGGAGTTCAGAGAAAAGTCTAGGATGCAGACACAAGCTTGGAAGTTATCATTATAAAAACAGTTATTTAAAGCAATGGAACTAAATGCTAGTAAATGAAAATACAGAAGGGGAAAAGTCCAAGAATATAGTGTTAAGGCATTCCTAAGTTAAGATGTTGGATAAGTAGAAACTGATAAAGTAAACTGCAATCAAGTTAGGAGAAAGTGTAGAATTTTAGAAATCAAATAAAAGTGCTCCAAAAAGGAGTGAATGATAATAACAAACACTGCTGGTAAGTCAAATAAAAGAAAGATCAAGAATTGACAAATAGATTTATAAAGATGTAAGTTATCCATAACCTTAACAAAAGTAGTGTTGGTAACATTATGGGGTTAAATTCTGATTGGGCAACTTCAAAAAGGAAACGGGAGGAGTAGAATCAGAAGAGTAAGTACATATATAGCTGGAAGTAATTTGTTATAAAAAGGACCAGAGAATGAACACACAGTCTAAGGTAGTAAAGAGAGATTTTATAGTTTATTTTGTTAAAGTTTTTTTCAACGTGGGTGAAATAATAGCATGCCTGTATGCTGGTGGGAATTGGAGAAGTATCCACTTGATGTCGCAAGAGAGAAAATAATAAATTGCTCTAACAATGTCCTTGAGAAAGGAAGATAAGATGTATTGCACAACTGAAGGGGTCTAAGGATGCAGAAAGGTTTATTTCTTACGTTAGAAAGGAAGGCACAAAATGCAGGGCCAGATGCTAGCAGGTATTTAAAGTTGTGTTGTAAGCTTCTCTGGAAGTTCTCTCATGATTGTGATAATTTTCTTTGTGAAGTGGGAAGCAAGGTTACTCTCTGAGAGCACAGATAAGGAGGTGGTACTCCTGGTTTGAGGAAAGAGTAGAAACATAAAGCAGTCATTTAAAAGTGCTAGAGAGTGAATGTATTGGACAAAATATGGTATGATTGCTTGGCAACATTGAAAGCCCACTTGCAATTAATGATCATGAAAGAAAAGTCAGGACAGTCGGCATGGCAGAGCATTTTTCTCCAGTCAGTTAAATAGAGATGGACTTAAACTATTACAAAATGAATATGAATAAACAAAAGAGCAGCAGGCAAGTTGAAGAGATGTCCCCAAAAAGTGTCATTATAATAATCTATCATGGTATTTAAGGAGAAACAAGGACCCCTGAGAAGAGTGAGGAGCAAAAGGTGATATTACTGATATTAAAACATAGTGAGGCCCAAGGACTGCTGTGATCAGGGCAATTCAGAGGAGAGGGTTGGAAAGCAATAACACGCTGGGATTCTTGAAACGTACTGTGGAAGCTTAACTTCAGTAATAACAAAAATGTAGGGTATATCAAATAAAAAACAAATTCAGACCTGAGAAGGAGAGATTTTATTTGAAAGAATTATTGTAAGGGAGTAGAGAGGCACTACTGAGTAGGATACTCTGCACTACCAGAATCAGAGAAGCTGTCACAAGATTTGCAGGAATTTCAGGGTTAGGCACAAAGAGTTTTTCTTTTATACGTAGTGAACAAGGCTAGAAAGAATGAGATGTGGAAGAGCCATGAAAGAGTGACCTGAGGGGAAACTAGACCACAGGAAGTTACCAGGAGTGGAGAGTCAGGGAGATCATCCCCTTGGGAAGGGTTGTTTGCTGCCTCGGCTTACAGGTTGTCAAAATTCAGGGAAGGAGATAATCTTAATCACAGCTTAGCTAACAAGAATTGTATTTCTATTGATCAGTGAAGATTAAGCAGTTTAACTAATCATTTATGAAACAAAGATACAGGAATCTGGAGGTAGGACATAGGGAGGGATTCCTTTAACTTTCATTGTTTTTCAGAAACACAGGGTTTTAGGTAAATTCAACATTGTCAAATATTACAGGTAGATGCTATATGGTAGAGGACAAGATCATTAAATAAGAAAAGTTCCTGAGATTGAATTAAGAAAGGAATAGTTTTGGGGGCCCCTGGGTGGCTCAGTCGGTTGAGCCATCCGACTTCGGCTCAGGTCATGATCTCGCGGTCCTTGAGTTTGAGCCCCACTTCGGGCTCTGTGCTGACAGCTCAGGGCCTGGAGCCTGTTTCAGATTCTGTGTCTCCCTCTCTCTCTGCCCCTCCCCCACTCATGCTCTGTCTGTCTCTGTCAAAAATAAACATTAAAAAAAATTAAAAAAAAAAAGAAAGGAAGTGTTGGAAAGCTGAAATTTTCAAGGAATAAAAGCATGTGACTCAAGTGTTGATTGATAACTACTTAAATTTTTTTTTTTTTCAACGTTTATTTATTTTTGGACAGAGAGAGACAGAGCATGAACAGGGGAGGGGCAGAGAGAGAGGGAGACACAGAATTGGAAACAGGCTCCAGGCTCTGAGCCATCAGCCCAGAGCCCGACGTGGGGCTCGAACTCACGGACCGCGAGATCGTGACCTGGCTGAAGTCGGACGCTTAACCGACTGCGCCACCCAGGCGCCCCTATTGATAACTACTTAATAGGAAAATAACAAAACTGATAAAAATAGCCATAATCAATTAGAGAAGAAATACACAAAAATGAAGAAATTCTTTAAATAACCAAGATTTAAAAATGAGATTTAGATAATGGCTACTTAATAGTTTTATTATTTAATGTGAAGTTGCAAAAGTTAAAAAAAAAAAATCTTTCATGATTGATTTATTTTATATAATTTAATTATCCTTTCCTATGGCCAAAGGAAGTATACATTACCTACAATTATTTGTTTTAAATGCTAAAAACGGCAATACTGGCTGTTAGGATGTATGAAAATGCCAGTTTCTGAGAATACTATAACACAACAAAATTGAATTTCTCACTGATCTAGAAATTCTGAAGTTCTAACTAATACATTTGCATGTTCTTTTATCAAACATTTTCTTTCTGTTCTTTGAAAATTAGACGGGAAGTACTTAGCGATGTATAAAATGGTGTTTGTCCTTTCATGTTAGTTTTGTCACATTTATCTATTCACGATTAGTACTTCATTATTCAGAATATCTCATTCTATGAATATAGCATAAAACAAAATTTATTATAGTCATTTGCCTGAAATTTATGAAGGTCATGTCTTCATTGAGGCAGATTTGATATAATAATTTCAGCCACCTGTGTGATGTTTCCCATGTAATCAAATGGGAGATTTGATTCAGTTTTACCGTAGAAAGAAAAACTAAATCACCCAGAAACACTGTTTCATCATGAAAACATGGTCTAGAAACAGATTCAAGTACTTTTGATCCTGAGGTAGGATAAAGATGCTAGTTATCTTCTAGTTCCTGCCGTTATTGTCCCAGTTGTTTGTCATGTTATTTGGGTTATAATATTCTAGTGAATAAATGATCATAAAACCTATCACACAAAAACTAAGTTATGAAAGTATTTTTGGTTCATATTTATCATAGGCCATACAAACAATGCCCGTTTGCCTCTTTCAAACACAGATTTAAAAAATTACCTCAGCAGAATGTAGTTGAGTAAATATTTAAATATTTATTTATTTATTTATTTTGAGAGAGAGAGAAAGAGAGAGAGAGAGAGAGAGAGAAAGCATGAGCAGCAGAGGGGCAGAGAGAGAGAGAGAGAGGGAGAGAGAGAATCCCAAGTAGGCACCCTGCTGTTAGCACAGAGCCTGAGGCGAAGGGTGGAGGAGGGTAGGGGTGGGGGGCACGATGGAGCTCAACCTCCAGAATCCTGAGTAAATATTTAAACTTGAAATGAACTAGTTCATTATATTCTTTTTATCTCTCCTATAATAATCCTCACTGTATATAATATATATTATTAGACGTTAATAGATATATTAGATATTAACCTTAAGCAATGGAAACCTGGCCTAATATAAAGTGACATTAAATATACTGATGGAAATTAATGACGCTACTGTTAAAGGAAATCTTTATTATAATTAGTCATATTTTCCTAGCAGACATCACATATGGTAAGCAGCAAAATTGGCCTAGCAATAAATGAAAAGTTATATGATGCAGAAATTCCTCACCGAGGCTGGAAGACTGGTTAATAACTGAGATGATCATTGGTTTTTGTTTGATGACAAGATTATTTCAATCCTCATTTTTAATAAATACTCAAACACACCTATTTACATGTGTGCCTGTAACCCATTCAAAAATGGCAGAATAGCAAGGAATACGGTATATAATTTTTTTAAGGTGATCCTAATTTATTTTTCTCTTTCTTAAAATCAACAGGTTTACCTCATACATATATAGTGTAATGTGATCTCATCCACATTACACTATATGGGAGGAAAGTGGTTAAGAAGAAGGGTTACAGGAGCACTGTGTAGGCTTAAATGCCACTGCCCTCACGTAGAACTTCTCTAACACTGTAGGCCACAGTACCTCTCTACGTATCTGATTTGTTTCTTCATCTCCATAACAGAGTTAATAGCAGTTTCTCTATCATAAGGTTTGTGAGAAATGAGAAAATGTATAAAATGTGCTTCGTATACATCCTGGAATAATAACTTCAGTAAGTGCTAGCCTTTTTTACTCAATACAATTTTTTGAAGCTTTTGACAATTTAAAGGAAGTGTGTGCTCTTTAAGTTAGATTTGTAAAGTTACTTCCAGGTTTTTAGCATGTTGTTTCTGTGCTGTTACCAATATTTTTAATATTTTGCAAATACGAGATAGAAATAGGTCACAAGATCTGGTAATAACGGACAAATTTCATTATTTTAATTGATGTTTAATATAATTAAAATTTGTGTTGTTATATTAAAATTGTAAATATTATTTTTGCCCTAAATTAATGAATTAGTTAATATTGGTGATGAGGGAGCGTGGGGCGACCTGAGGGCAGAGTGCAGTCTAACAGCACCCCCCCACACCCCAGGTGGGCCACATATGATATTCCTTGGACACTTCTGGCTACCCAAAAACAGAAAAAGAGGAAAAAAAATTATTAAACTGATAAGAACTTCCACCAGTTTACAAGAAAAAACAATCCCATCAATGGCCTAAAGTCCAGGAACTCCCTACTGTCTTAATGCTAAAGCTTTGCTAGAGGGAAAAACAACTTTAGCTTGACAATAGCTAGGTCTCTAGTAAGTCTTTAGCATGTGAAAGTCTCTTTGGAAACTCCCTCTTGACTTTATTTCCCTTAACACCATAAAATAGTCACCCCCCACACTTACAGGGTAGCTCTCCCAGCTCATGGGTCCTATCCCCATGCTTTAATAAAATCACCGTTTTGCACCAAAGACGTCTTCAAGAATTTTCCTGGTCATCAGCTCCGCCCCCCATCACCCCCAAACTTCATCAACTGGCATTTCTTGTTATATTGAAACATTCATTTTAATATTTTAAGTCGCAATCCTCACTTAGGATATTACAACATCCATACATTTGCTTGGTTAAGAAATCATAGAAAAAGGTATTATTTATTGTTGTTTTAATTTTCTTATGTAAACAAGTTGATTACTTCAATAGAAAATAAATTATTTAAAACATAGATTTAATAAGGTCACAAATGACTGGTCTCTAGCTTAGAGACTCCTCTTCCAGGTTCTTCTTGCCCTGTTTGCCCCGCATTCGACCCCCCCCCCCCCAGGTATGGAAGCTGACAACTATAAATTACCCCTCCCACTCTCATCCGGTGCTCAGATCTTTGGAGAAATGGTCTCTGAGCTCGCCAGTGTTAAATAAATCTCCAATCCACCAAAAAAAAAAGTCACAAATGGTCTCAAAAGACACTGCAGTTAGACGTAGGAATCAGGCTTGTAATTTAAATTCTTTGTTTTCTTGTGTTGCTAACAATACTCAGCATATTTGTGCATCTTTCTTTTGGACATTTACATATCCCTTGTAAGAGTAAAATTCAACCCTAACCTAAGTTATCCAGAGCTAATGGTGTATTTACTCCTGACTTCAATTAGGTGAATTAGCAATAAAAATGTAAGTGATTATAAAATGGAGTCAACTAAGACCATTGTGTCTGATTTCACTTGGGTTATAAGCTCTATTTCAAAATTCCATTAGCTAAATTAGAGGTTTATCCTGTAACCCATTTCTCCTACGCAAATGGCAACTCTGCATTTGTGCTGATTGTCACTGTATAATTTTATGAGTTTGTCATTTAAAAAAATAAATGTAATTGTACCGTCGTATAGCAGAGAAAATGAAGCTATTCAACTATACCCTACTACCTCACAGATATTCACATGAATATTACATATTTTTCTACTGAGTGGTTGTGAGTATAATGAGATTACACCTATTCCTAGTACCTTTCTGGATAATAAGAAGCCGCTACTGTACAAGATCATTTTCAAAGTCATTGAAAAGTAGAAAATGACTACAGCATACCAATAATGAGGGCACAAGTAAAATTGCTATTAAATTTCTTCACTCTGTAGTACCAAACTGTATGAAGAAAAATCGAGAGACACCCATTATTTTTTCTTATTATTTAGCTAATGAGAAAATACATGGAAAAAGGATTTTAATGGCCATTTTTAGGAAGAAATAACCATGACTTTTACTTCAGAAAACACTGTAAAAGATTAATACTTTAAAACAGGGTACCATCTTTATTTACCAGAATAAGTAGCACTGATTTAAATTTGGTATAGGTTTCAAAATGGAAAAAAAATAATAATATATTTCATGTTTTATAATAGTACCAGTCTTCATACACATATTATAAGCTAAGCTCAGCAACTATGGTTAAAATCGGTCTCTGCAGAGAAAATTTTTAGAATGTTGATAACCTTTCTTTAGATGTTTCCCTGTAGCTCCATCTACAAAATTTAGGTAAGCCAAGTGTGTATAATGACTTCTTTCTTCATAAGAGGCATAAGAAAACATATAGGATGAATCAAAAATTTAATTCTGTTTATAATATTTTCTTATTATTTGTTCTAAATAGCAGCTGCCCAGATTTTTTAACAAGGATGAAATACTCAAATTATCCAAACTCTTCTTTTCCTAAGTTCCATTTCTTCCTGTCTATCACTGTCGTCTTAATGATTCAGTCGCCTAAGCATCTCATAATTTTTTCTTCTTTCAGCAATGCTGCACACCCTACAAGATATACTGGCATATGAAACCTTCTTGGAGTCATTCTAAATTCAACTATTTATCTGATTCCTCAACATTAATGTCGATATAAATACTCACCCTATCTATTAGGTTTTGATCTCACTATATCCATTCTTTTAGAGATCTTGAGTTGACCTGAGTACCCATCTGCTTTTGCAAACATTGTTGCCATTTCCATAGCCTTGGCCACAGAGAACATTAACCTTGTCCAATTCTGACTGTAAAGTCTCCTGAGAACTGTGTCCACTTAAAAAAAATTACTGCAAAAATAAACAGCTTATAAGCAGAAATGCTTACCTTTGTCAAGGAGTTGCTGCTTAGAGAGGAATTATCGTTGTGACCAGAACCTGAAAAATAATGACTCATTTTCAAAATAGCCTGGACATTACCTGTGTTCCACTTACATTTTAAAAATCGAAAGAATACAAAGTTATTCACAAATCTAAATCTTTATGACCCTTTTTTGGATTTTTCTTTTAATAAAAATAAGCCTCTCACATATACTGATAGGAAGAATTTGGAAGTAATGGAATAAAAAATAGTAACCATGTTATGTAAATATCACTGGGTTCCATATGATGGTTAAAACTTATTTGCAATATTTAGGGGTGCCTGGGTGACTCAATTGGTTTGCATCCAACTCTTGATTTCAGCTCAGGTCATGATCTCACGGTTCATGAGATTGAACCCTGCTTGGGATTCTCTCTCTCCCTCTCTCTGCCCCTACTCTGTCACACACTCTCTCAAAATAAACAAATAAACTTAAAAAAAATTTATTTACAATATTTACATTTTAACACTACTTATGAATTGGTGTGACTTATTAAAGAAGTTAAGCTAAAAAGTTAAGCTAGATACTCATTTTGAAAATTATCTTCTTTTTAAAACACTAATTATATTACTACTAGGATCATTTTTTTTTTTTTTCAACGTTTATTTATTTTTGGGACAGAGAGAGACAGAGCATGAACGGGGGAGGGGCAGAGAGAGAGGGAGACACAGAATCGGAAACAGGCTCCAGGCTCTGAGCCATCAGCCCAGAGCCGGACGCGGGGCTCAAACTCACGGACCGCGAGATCGTGACCTGGCTGAAGTCGGACGCTTAACCGACTGCGCCACCCAGGCGCCCCTAGGATCATTTTTTAAATTCCTTAAACATATACTTATAGGCCCCTATAAATACTTAAAATGATTTCAAAATATCTGAAATTTGTAAAAATAAATTCAATACTACCAGAGGCCTTTCTTGTTGTTTGATATGTAACACATTTTTCAAGGTCTAAATAATTACTGAATCTAATGGCTACACATATAAACACAGGAAATACTATTGGAATTGATCCAGTCAATAGCATTGTTAAGTAAATGAATTATCCTAACATTACATCATAAGCTCTTAACAGAATTAGAACTTACCCTATAGACAAAAGTAAACAAATTAAGAACAAGGAAGCAAATTAAATATAAGGTTGAAGAATTTTTGGCATGCCATAAAATTTGTATTAGCTAGGATAAAATCATATAAGCAAAAATTACTCTTATATGAAAGAACTTTATCATTCAAAGTATTTCAGCTTTTAGGCCAAAACAGAAAAATCACTTCCTTTGCTTTTTAAGACAATTTTTGGGTTTCAAATAGAATTGTCTTTCCTCATGACATTTTATTTTTAACACTTCTCATTATCAACACTGATTTTCATTTATAACCTGGCAGGATAAATTCATCTACTTGTGAAAATAATCTTTACGCATCTTAACTCTCATGTGCCTTCCATGAGCTTGTGTAGTTAAGCCATTATTTATGTTTTGCAAAAACTATAGTTATAAAATTATCAATTATATAATAAACAGCACAAAATATTTTAAAATTAGATTTTTAAAGATACCAAATTTAATTTTGCCTAAAATTAAAAGAAGGAAATGTTTACCTCAAAAAAAGAAGACATTTTAAAGGATATGGAAAAAAATATGTGGATTTTAAAAATATTTATTTGTGAAGTAATGGGACCTTTCTAAATAAGAAAGCCCAGGTGCTATAAGAAATAAATTGAACTTCATTAAATTAAATATATCTGCAGAGTGAAAATAAAAATAAAGTTCAAAAGCTAAAACTGGAATGACATACGAATAAACATCTTAAAATATTTAATTTTCTTAACACATATCTATAGTTCTTAAAACTGATGGGAAAAATATTAGCAACATAAAAAAATACAAAAAAGAGGAATAATTTATTCACAAAACAATATACACATTGCTTTCACATATCAAAATATGCTAAATATTCTATACAATTTTAAAAAAATGCAAAACAAAATCAATCTGAGACACCACTTTTCTTATCAAGGTAATTTAGGACCAAAAATTTAATTCACATCGTTAGTGAAGTACGAAGAATGTGAACTTCTTTGGGGATAATTTGTCAATATCTAGCAAACTTTAAAATGTACATAACCTTTGATCCAGCATTTAAAATCTTGGGAATTTCTATTAAAGACAGACATTATAATATACAGGAAATCAATGGTACAAAAATATTAACAACAACACTGTGCTTCCTAAACAGGAATTCAACCAAATATATCTTAGGAAAAAATAACTACAGCATAATTCTGTTTTATTCTGTGATGTGATACCATACCACCAGTAGCATACTCTTTTGATGCCTTGCCCAGATCCCTTGATACCCAGATTAACTCATCTTCCAGGTTGTGTGAGCTGGGCAACTGGAGTTTATAATTAACAACAGTTTACAATGTTTCAGAGAAATGGTTTTAGTAGCTGTATTCACCTCACTTGGGAGATTATGGTTCCATCTGGGAGTTACCAGGACACTTGTTGGCAATTAGTTACTGATACAGCAGTACAAAATATCAGGCCCCTTTGCTTAACAATGAAACAACAACTATGGCACAATTCATACTACAGAACTCCCGGTGAATCAGGCTGAGGATAGACTTCAGCTACAATGTGTCTGAGTTTGCTTCTTCTGGGACCTCATCCTGGTTTCTCTATTTTCGTGAAGTTTTCTCTTGATAGCATTGTCCCAATAAAGCCTTCATACAAAAATCCTTATCTCAGTATCTATTTCTAGGGAACCTGCACGTGACACATCATTTAAAATAAAATAAAATAAAATAAAATAAAACGGAGGTCCTATTGTATTATTATTCATCAAACACTATGAATATTAAGTGCAACTGACAGATGTAGAACAAACTCTCATTTTTAGAAAAAAATATGCATAAATATTAATATTATTTGTGTCTGGATGCCTAAGAAATTATAACGGCTGTCTATGGGATTAGTGACTGTGGAAACAGAAGATTTCCTTTTTTTTTTCTTTTTTAAGTAGGCTTCATGCCCAGCACAGAGCCCAAGGCAAGGCTTGCACTCAAGATCCTGAGATCAAGACCTGAGCTGAGATGAAGAGTTAGATGCTTAATTGACTGAGCTACTCACGTGCTCAAAAGACTTCCTTTCAACAAGAACATCTATCTTTAGTAATTTTTACAGTTGGGAAATTTTATAATATAAATAGAATTATTTTTGAATTGTATAAAATTAATTTAAATGGCAACATGAACTTTTGGTGTAAATGAAGATGACTTTTAAAATATTTTTTAAAAGCTAGTGATGCCGAAATAGATGCCTACATATCTATAAGCACTTGTATATTGCTCATTTATATTAAAGGTAATAAATACAAGTTTATCATTAAAAATTGGAGCTTCAATTATTAGTAACAAATGTAAGTAGAGGTTTGGCAAGCTACACTGAACATTTCCTCTATTAACAACCCCAACAAAACAAGCCCACTTTCTCACTTGCAATTTTCTAACCTATAAAACATTTTGTAAATTGAAAATTTGCATTTTACTTTATTTTTAAAATCTCAATAGGACTATGGGTTTTAACATATATTAGTGGCCCTTATAAATTTAAAAGTGTGAAAGCTAGGTCTTTATAGACTGTGGAATCTCAGGTCACAAATATTTTACCAGGATACTTTTGCCCAATTTATTTTTTACCAGTCTGTCTTTTTATGTGAATATATCAGCAATTAAAATGAGTTCTAAAAAAAATCACAATCATGATCACTGAAACTTTAATGACTATTATGCTTTAAAAATCCTCTTCTTTTTACAACTTGTTTTTCATGTAACTCACAGAAGGGGAAAATTATTTTTTTTAAAACAAAGTAATTTTGGTGGCTGCACTTTGCAGGTCACAGTTAATTATAGAATCAATATTCCACTCTCCAGGTGGTCAAGCTACACAAAGCCAAAAAGCTATTTTATCACATTAGTCAAAGTTACATTTCTGTGAAGCCCAAAGGAATGGAAAAGATTGAATTTACTTTATAAGATTGTAATTATAATGGAATTGCATGTTTTTATAGAAAAGTACTATTATGGTTATCATGATATTGTTCTAAGCTCTTTAGGTGCATTAATTCATCTAAAGTTCACAGACACTATCTTGATCATATCAGTTGCATTAGTTTATATGTCTGTAACACTAAGAATATCTATTATTAATATAATATATACATATTTAATTCAAATTGAAAGTTAATTTGAACATGTTATATACTCATTGTTATGTGTCTGTTTTCAGAAGTGTTAAATACATATTTATAGCAAGATAAATACATAGATATATACATAAATACTTTAAAATTTTCAGATTGAAAAAAATTAATAAGGATTTACTCAACAAACTTCTCCTGAATATTATCATTGTCGAAAAATGGCACCTATATATCATCTATACAAAATATGTTTATTTGCAGTATCTTGAAAATAAATGCTTTCCAAAATCATCTTCAATCCCACTGAAAGCAGTGCATTAGTTCAATATTTATATATAGTATTGAAATTAATAAAATGCCGATCCCCCATATGTATGTGAATAGGTGCACACACATGCTCATGTATACACATCTACACATACACACACACACACACACACACACACACACACACTAAATGAGAAAGATGACGATGTCTATGGTACACACTGTGCATCTGCTATACTAATAAACGTCTATCTCTTCATTGTCAGTTGGTGGATTGTTAGATTTTTTTAGATTTGTTAATAAATTTTAATTGACAATTTTGAGTTTAAGATAAATTTAGCTTTCTTTATTTTTCTTAAAGTACATAATATGGAACTGATTTTCAAAATAGCATGTCTTGAACTTCTAGTTCTTGCAGTCCAATTCCTTTTTAGAAATCATAATAATAAAATTTGAAGATTTAGTGCTCTAGTTAAAGTCACAATTGCAAATGGTGGTAAAAAACAATGATTTTATATCAGTGGTATCTTTCAAGGACCAAAGGAAAGTAAAATATAATTTGCTGAAAACATAGCTAAGATCTTTCAATACTTGTGATGGTGGATCCTAAGTAGAATGGGACTGGTGCGATTCCAAGATGTTCCATAATTCTACAATGCACAAGGAACATTTTTCAAAATAGGACTCAACCTTAAGGCAGATATTTTAAAGCCTCGTAAGTGTCAGTTTGACTCATTTTTTCTTACATCAATGTCAAACTGAATGAGACATTTATGCTGTCAACAAAGCAATCTGTATTTAAATTCTATTTGGTGTGTTGGTCAAGGAAAAGTGCTTTTAGTTAGCTCTGGAATCTAGGAAAAAAGCAAACCTCAAATTATTTGGCCCTTTACATCCTGCACAATTAGAATTTGTGTACTTTATTCATCCATCACCTATTTGGCACCTTTGTCAGAGAATGTTCAATGGTCCTTGAAGAAGATTGATAGGGCATGATTATTTAAAAGCTTACATAATTACTTAAATGTACATATTTAAATAGGCTCTTGTCTAAGCCTATACACAGCAACACAGTGAAATATGCTAATTTAAAACATAATGTAAAATATTTCATTAAAGTAGTGAAATTGCTCAAGTGTGTATTTTCTCTTTTTCTCCATTCCTTTTTTTTAAGTTTATTTATTTATTTATTTATTTATTTATTTATTTTGAGAGAGAGAGCAAACTGGGGGAGGGGCAGAGAGAGAGAATCCCAAGTAGGCTCCATGCTGTCAGCACAGAGCCCAGGGCTTGAACTAACTACAAGATTGTGACCTGAGCCAAAATCAAGAGTCAGATGTGCAACGGACTGATCCACCCAGGCAGCCCTCTCCATTTTTATACTCAAGTAGAATACCATTTAACACAATAAAATGCTAAATATCATGAATGCATTTTGTCTTTTGAGAAAATTTGGACTCGTGAATCTTGGCTTTGTCTACACAACGGAGTTCTTCTAATATCTCCCAGGATCCCTTTATTATTCTCCTACACGCTGGCTGTTAGTGTGATTTCCTACACCAGAGCAGCACCTGTATCTTTCTGGAGGCCTGACTTTAGCAGCTAGAATCCCCTTTTTTCTGGTGCAGAAAAACAACAACAACAACAACAATAACCACAACAACAACAAACTATTTATATTTCTTCATGCACAAATTTTAAACTGCTGCTAATGGTTCCCAGAATATAAAACTACAATAAACATATCCCTTATTGGGACAACTCAATGATGTCACCTAAACTGTCTAGAATTTTCCCGTGGAGTTGAACCCAAGTTACCCTCTGGGAAGCTGTGCTTGACACAGCACCTTTCATTGTCTTACTTTACTACCTGCCTAAAACTTACACCCAAATCTTCATTTTAGGGTTTGTTTTGGAGTATTCAAACTTAGACACAACCCTATTAGGTGTTTAATGATTGGAAACTTTACTTTCATAAATTTCTAGGTGGAACTATTGATCATTGCTTTCAAAAGCCCTTCTTCTTCAACTTTCTATTAAGATCTCTATACATCTACCCTTAATAAATATTATTTAATGATTTTTAAGCTTTGCTATAATATCTAACCTAGTTGTTGAGCTGGAAATTTAGATCATATATTTCTTTTTCAAATAGTCATAGTCTGCTTAATATTGATTTTCAAACTTAGGTGGAAATCAGTAATACGTGCCTGCACTCGCGGATCTTACGCTGCAATGGGGAAAAAGTGAGTACATACAAATGAATCAATCTGTAAATGAGGTAATTCTTGAAAGAAAAAATGAAACAAATGACATACTAGAGCGGTGGTTGCCCATTCTAGTTGTGTATTACAATCACTTGGTGACATTTTTAAAAATAATGAGGCCCTGACTTCATCCTCACATTTTTTTTTTTTTTAATTTAACTGGTCTGGGAAGTGGGTCCAGGCATAGGCTTTTTGTTGTTGATTTATTTTAAATTACCCAGGTGATGCTACTTTATAGGAATAATTGATAACTGTGATAGAAATTATAGGGGTGGACAAGTACTTCAGATTTTCTAGTCTAGAGAAGACACGTTTATGAAAGTTGCATTTGAACAGACCATTTAATGGTGATCAAGGGCCAACATGTGAAAATCATCTGAAAGAGTGTTGCAGGGAGAAGCAGAAGCTATTCAAGGCCTCTGAGGCAGGTGAGCCATGGAGAAAGAGAGAAAAGGCTGGTACAGCTGGGACGTGATGAATGCCAACAGCCTATGAGATGAGGTCAGACAGATCAGCAGCTAGGACACGAGGTCCTTGTAAGCCATGGTAACGAGTTTTGAATTTCTTCCCTATACGAGTGAAAGCCACTGGGGTGTTTTAAGTGAAGTGACATAATCTGATTTGTGTTTGAAAAGATGCTGGCAGTTATATGAAGAATGGACGGAAAAAGTCAAAAATGGAAACAAGAAGGCCATTTGGAGTATTGAGTATTCAAGAGGAGAACTACCTCTTTAAAACTACAGCCAGCATGCCAGCAATTGCCAGATGCACAATGGTACATGATAGCAATTTATAACAGAGCAGTCAGAAGGTCGTATGCTAGTGTTGCCGGCAAGTAGTAAAGTGGATGAGTGATGAGCTGGACACAAACAAGATGACATTTCTCTACCGGAAAACTCCTCTGGTTGGCCTCACCTTAAATTACTGCAGCATTCAACTGCAGGAACTAAGAAGAATAAAAAAAAAAACACTGAACCGCTTTGCTCAAATCTCCTCCCTTAAAATGTTTTATGCTCCTTTATCTAACAGACTCTTTGTACTAGTGAGGGTGTACTCTTTTGTGAAGTTATATCTTTGTTATATCAATTGAAGTAGAAACATCCAGTGACTTCACTTCGACAACTAAAAAGCTCAAACAGTATCACTTCCCACACTTTTTATTTCTAAGAGATAGTCATGGAAGGTATGTAGAAAATAGTAAAACGTCCTGTAATGAAAATGTCATCTTTTGTTGTTCAGCTGAAGCTGAAACATAAAGTTAAGTATATGTTCAGGAACAATAGACATTGGATTTCATTAATAACGTAATAACAATAATAATTCTTTAACAACTAACATTTATGGAGTTTTTACTATTTGCTAAGTCCCTCCTATTCACTGAGCACTTTTTAAAACATTTTACATGTAGTAAGACATTTAACTTTTGTAAGTCCTTATTTGATAAGTATTCATTGTCTTCAAGGTTTGAACAACTTCCTCTATTAGAGAGAGGGTGAGAGAATGCCAGCAGTTGTAAGATACACAATGACATATTACAAGATGATGAGAAATATCACAAAATAACTACCATCTATCACTACAATATTTATGCTTCAAAAAAGCAATATTTTTTTAAAAAGCAGTATTTATGTTTCATTAATTTATGCTTTAAAACATATACTAATAAGGCTATACTAACTAGGTTTTGAAGTATAATCTATTTGACTACTTCTTATTTAACTATTCTTTTAAAGACACTCTCTGCCCTGGTAGGCTAATAGTTGTTTCAGTAAACAGAGTTTTGCAAGAAAACAGCAGAGATGAATTCTGAGGCATTAAGTTTATGTCAGGATCATTGAAATGAATGTTCTGGAGTGAGTCACCAGGAGATGGAGCCTACTTACAACCAAATGCAATTTCAGAAAAAGTCTTCAATTTTTAAAATAATTTCAGACACCAAAGCAATAATTGCAAGTAGAACAACTCATATTACTAATTTGTTACAAAAGTAAGTGACAGTTCTACCTCCTCCACTCTCCTCCCCAGGAAATGATGTTTCTACCTCCTTAACACTTGAGGAAAGGGATGTGTTGGTGATCAAGACAAAAGGCTATTTCTGTGGCTCTTCTGTATCAGGAACATATTCATGACTTTATACAGGACATTTATTCTTTTTGCTGCAGCATTGTCATTCACGAGAGAAGAAAAAACTATAATGATTTAAAAAAACCCTTAATACTGAAAAATATTACGTACATATAAGGCATCTGATTTATTTCAAAAAAATGAATCATCATCATAATCATTATTTTTGGCATCACTAATTATTGTGAATAAAAAGTGTGCTAAGATCTCTTTTATACATTTGAGACATGTTAATTCTTTCAATTATTAACAATCATAATACTAGGGAAGAATTAGTGTTCTCCCTATTTTGACACTGTAAAGTTTGCCAAGGTTACAGAGTCAGTGAGGTGAATCTGTTCTCAACAACTAAACATTCTGCTTAGAAATGTAAGTTTGGAAAGATGACTTATGACTCTAATTCTGGATAAAAATAATGGTATGATAGAGACAGAGACAGAGATAAAAGAGATGTGAGTGTGACAGAGATGGAGATGTGTCATGAGATTAAAAATTTAATGGTTTATTTTGCTTTTATGAAGTTAAACATTTAAAACGTTTATCCTTTGCTTTTATCATCTCAATAATAGTTACATCACACCAGACCATCTGTTGACTCAGTACATTATTCTCTAATAATTATAAGATAATATATATTAGAGGAGAAAATAATAATCATCCTAGAACACATCGACCTTATGATATGAGTAGTCTCAAACATCATCAGCTTTCTCAGATCATACTTGGTTGTTGTAGAGAATGGGATACCCAAAAGTTTAAGGTCAAGAGTATATTCAAATGCTCACTGTTCTCTTATCTCAATAGAAGAAAAAAAAACAAAACAAAAAACAAAACCAAACTCAGAATGCCCAGATTCTAGGATTGGATGAAATAAAGCAATGTTTTCTTGCTGAGCTATTGCAGGAAAACATAATAATGATTTCCTTTTCTAGAAAGTGAGAGCAATAATGAAGTCGTTTTTTTGTTTTTCTTTTTTCTTTTTTTTTTGGTTTGTTTTTGTTTTTGTTTTTCTGCAGCCTTTTGAATATTGATGCTGGGCTATATATAGTTCACAAATTGAGAAGTGTTTTATTTACCACAAATTTTCAGACTCTCAGTGTTAATAGCCTTCTGTATCCACCCTGCACAGGAGAAAGGAGTTAACTCTTGGATCACTGGGTCAATAAAGTAATTTATGAGCCTTAGTTTATTTATATTTTGAGTTGTCTCTGTTTACTGTATCATTCCTAATAAAGATATTAGAAATATTGAATAAGAATATTTTAGGGGCACCTGGGTGGCTCAGTTGTTAAGCCTCCGACTCCGGCTCAGGTCATGATCTCACGGTTCATGGGTTCAAGCCCCGGGTCGGGTTCTGTGCTGGCAGATGAGAGCCTGGAGCCTGTTTTGGATTCTATGTCTCCCATTCTCTCTGCTCCTCGCCCACTCATGCTCGCTTTCTCTCTCTCTCTCTCTCTCTCTCTCTCTCTCTCTCTGTGTCTCTCTCTGTCTCTGTCTTAAAAATAAATAAACAAGAAAAAAAAGAATATTTTATTACACTGTAAGAGAACTTCAAATCGTTTAACCCCCGTTATGTTCAGAAAATAAAAATAAATCTTGGACACAGGGGAAAAGTAAGCCATCAAGTTCACAAAAGGAGTAAATGGTAGAACCGAATTTAATTAAGACATTCAGCATTTTTCTTTAAGTCCAATATAAACTATATATATGGCTTTTGAAGATTTAGCTCTTTTTAATTAGCAGACAAGAAAACTAGTTTGAAAATAATGAAAGCTTATGTAAAATACACTTTTATATAGTTGCCGTCTTTTCAAGTGTTTTATCCTTAAAATATCAAAGCAAACTTATTTTCCACTGCATGAAAACTACTCTCAAACTTTCTTCAATACTGCTCTCATCAGTATTCTGGGAAACCAGTTTCCCAGATACAGTGCGTCCGGTGGTGACGTCATGAACCAGCCACCATACTTGGCAACCTGAGTGCATCGATAGGCTTTTTCTGCGCAACTCATTTGTAGTAAAGAACGCACCACATGCTCTTTGAGCCATTGACAGTTGCCTTGTTTCATATTTAAACTGCTTATAAAAAGCCAGCACTGTTACTGTGAACTACATCGAACTCTGAGCAAGACTAGCAAAAGCAACCAGTCTGCTGTTTGGAAAGGCATGTTTCTGAATTTCTGTTTGTGAAAGGCGTTTCTTCTCTAAACATAGATAGAAAAATCTTATGTAAAAATATGGATGATGTTCTTAAGAGAACATTCATAGTTCACATTTGGTCACACATTATAGAAGAATGAATGAAGGTATAGATTACAGATTCAACAAACAGGAAGAAAACAGATCCTTTATTTAAGAAAAGTGGTATAAAAAGCATTCTGAAAAGTGATTTCCCTTAACTTTCTCCCATCCCAACTCCACCAAATAAATCAAGTCAATACATTTCTAAATAAAGGATCAACAGGATCGACATTGACAAAATACATCAGATATTTATTTATTTATTTATTTATTTATTTATTTATTTATTTTTTATTAAATGGGCCCATTGTCTTCATTTAGAGGAAAGAAATAGTACTTTGCTGCTATGGACTGAATTGTATCCCCTCCTCCATTCATATATTGAAGTCCTAACCCTCAGTACCTCAGAATATGGCTGTATTTTGGAGGTAAGATCATTACAGAGGTAGTTAAGTTAAAAATGAAGTGATTAGGGAGGGACCTAATTCCATACAGCTGGTCCTTCTGTCCTTATCAGAGGAAGAAATCTGAACTTTGACACATACAGAGAAATATGACATGAAGACACAAAGAAAAGATGGCCAAAGAAAAGATAAGCAAAGGAGAGAGTCCTGAAATAGATCCTTCCATTAGTAACAACCCTGCCAAAACTTGATCTCAGATTTCTAGCTTGCATAACCATGAGAAAGGAATTTTCTGTTATTCAAGCCACTCAGTCTGTGGTACTTCATTATAGCAGCCTTAGGATACTAATAAATTCACTACAAAGAAATATACCCTTGAATTAGATAGCAGATAAATTTGTGTTCCTTCATAGTTTTTAGTATTCCTCATTGCCATCACTGCATGAATGGAATCATACATCTAGATGCATATTTCACACATAGTCACAGACTGTATGGGTGTGTGTGTATTATGTACATTTAGATGTATAATTCACTCATTTCGTGCTATACATATATATCTGTATGTCTGTGCAGACCTCACAAAGCTATGTTTATATTTGAAATCAAATTATCAATAAGAGCTCCAATTTAACTGCATCATGACTTTTACCTACTTAACATAGGAACTCAATTCCCATTCAAAGGGCCTCTCTCCCCAATCATTTTTAAAAGTCCTTTGGGGAATTTCATGCATAATAACAAATACTATTTTCATTTTTCTTATCTGTCTTCCATTTTGGCCCCCGTATGATGTCTGCTACTGACAAAAATGTTTCAAACCTGGCCTTGCCACTTTCACTGCTGCTGCTATCCTCGTTAAGGGAGACTGAATTCCTGAGCTTGGAGGAGCCCAAGTGGCAGACCCTGTTCCTTCCACTCTGTGCAAAAATTTTAGAAATGTCCCTATGCCCTTCATACTTCTCAATTTCCCGACTGCTTATTCTCATGTCATAAACATATAAGTTCATTCATTCATTCATTCATTCATTCCCTGGTTAAACATAATCCTTAGGTTTTGTTCCTATAACCTCTTTCTTAAAAGCACTCAGAACGATTCTGTATAAAAGAGTGATCATGTTGACTCCTGTCTCCAAGTGACTGTTTACTGATTTCTTCCATGCAGGCTTCATCTCTTCTATAAAACATTGTTTATTTATATGGAACACTGAGGTCCAAACACCCACAAGTTTAGGCCTGTCCTGATATATCCCCGTGCCTATTACCATTTTTAGTGTAACCAGAAATCCTACCATATGCCTGTCTCTCTATCCATCTTTCTACCTGCATACATTATTATCACCCATCTGGTGGAAAGTATTGCATATTACATACAAGATATTCATAATATGAATCTAAAGACCCATATCTTAAATCACACTGTTTATAAACTAAATGAGATACAATTAAGCATTTGTACCTAAAAGAGAGCTACTTTAGTGTCTCAAACTATAAATATTGTTACTGATTGAGTTGTTTTATCCTGTTGCTAAAATGACATGACACATTTTGCACACAGTAGAAAATTACTTAATAATTCTCTCTTGAAAAGAAATAAACCATGTATATGCCTTGCCTATAAAAGTACTTTCTTTTTTCTTTTTTTAGGACTTTCAAGTTTTAGGTATTTAGGCAATATATACAGTTGATTGCCAAATAAAAATGACTATAGCAGATATAGTGCAAGACAAATTGACTGTACTTAGGTATTTTCCCTGGAGTGGTAAATAATTTTTCACTACCCTGTTTGGAGCAAAATATGATTTGTGGTTTGAATGAACTCTTGTTTTCTGTTATCTACTGAAGCTCTCCTACATTTGCATGGATATTCAAAAGACTACTGCACTGTAATTGAAAAAAAAAGTTTAGTTAAAGTTCAGATCAATGTGTTTAAAAAAGACCTCCCATGGGTAGACAGGTGAAGTATCTATTTATGACTAGCCAAGAGGTGTAAATCAAAAAGGTGTTTAAATTTCAGAATCTCTTACCCTACATGAGGTGTTTCTTTGTTCATCTCTACATTCGATCTCAGTAGACTCTTTTAGCATGCTTATTGTGTGAAATCTTGACATATTTATGGCACATTCACTGAGCAATAATCCCATAAATTTTTAAGGCTTTCATTTATCCTGATTCAGATTGTTTTTTACTATCTAAATTAATTGGAAGGTGTCCTTCCATGTCAATTATGGTTTGATTAGAATCATCCTGAGACTGTGATCCAAAATGGGAGATTTTATAAAATGAAAAGCTTTCCTTCCAATGGATAATGAAGGCCAAATTATTTTCACATTGTCTCCAGTTATGTTATATATAAAGATTTGGCTTTCAAATGTCAGTTCTCTCTGAAGGGAATGAGATGAACCTTATGCTTATCACATACATCTGTCTGAAAAATAATTGAGCATTTAAATGTCTGATCAATTATCTGCATTGTTAGGAGATGTCATCGATGATAAGATAAGACACTGCTGATTATAATATTAATGGTTTTATAAAATATTTGGGGACATATTTTTTCGGTAAGGCTTCAGCCTAAAACAAGTAACCTGTATAATTTAACACGATCTGGTTCTTATTATACAAGGATCTGATACTATTTAACTTACCTTATATGTAATGTGTTAAACATATACACAAATGGTTTAACCCAGGCCATCGTTTCTACTACAAAGCTTTAATTAAGGCACTAATGACACAACAGTGAACCTAGAATGTAACAGCAGAACGGCCATAGATGGTACTCAAGCATTTCCCCTCTGTGCAGAGGGTGTAGCAGGCCCTTTTATGTCAGTAGCAGAGATAATGTAAAGTTGGCATTTCAGGACACATTACATATCATATCCTATAATCAAATGTGTGTTATGAACCATATTGAATTGTGTGATTTTTCTTAGATCTTATGCTTGGTAGAGGATAATCTGGAATACAACTGGAATAGAAGAGGTAGGCCCTCCAAAAAGCAATAGTTGTGGAAAAGACCTTTGGCTTACAGGGTGGCCAATCAGTTTACACTTGATCTGAGCTTATTCTTCACCATTGCCAAAGCTATTTTGGTGGCAGTGTCCTCCTTCTCCACTTTTAATCTTTGCAAGTTGGCTTCTTTCAATTTGAAATGTTCACATCGGGGATGTTAAAAAAAAAGAAAAAATCACACTGAAATAAAAAAATAAGAAAGGAAAAAGCCAGAAGCATGCCAGCTATAAAACGTTCTGGTGAAAAGCACAAGTTGCAAATGTCTCTATTTTAGAGTATCCTTAGAAGTGCATCAAATCTTGAATTCTTTAGTGGCAGCTCCTTCTATTCTGTCTATATAACCTTATATTTGAATGTAACCAAGGATACAGTTGTGTCTCAACCTTAGGTAAAATGTATTAACATATTGAGCTCCCAGAAAGGCATTGAGCTCTACAAGAGAGTACAACAGGATCCCAAACAGACCCAATCATTTGATTGAGTGCTTTTAGAATTTTCAACTAATTTAAAAGACAGAATCAAAGAAAGAAAAAAAAAACCACCAAATAACTACAATATATAGTATGAAGAAAAGGATAAAGTTCTCATAAGAAAACATAACAATGGAATATCAGTCAGTCTTGAGATCTGGGAAAATTTCCTTAGCACCTAATCATATACCAGGAAAGAACATGCCTAGGGGTGGTGGTCAGGGCTGTCAGGAGACGGAAATGCATGGGTAAAACTGCAATAGTGCTAGACATATGAAGGAATTTACCAGTAACAAATTTCATTTGATAAACTTTATTTGATATTAATCCAGAATTTATCATTAAAATTTTTTATTTGAAATTAATCCAGAATTCCAAAAATGTTTATGCTTCAACATAATTTATATGTGCAAATTTGTATTAGTGATATCTGTTAAAGAAAATGATTATGTGGAAAGAGACCACCCGCCTTGAGGAGTGTGGAAGGGGCACACACTGCTAACGAGTGAATCTCTCATTACATAATTCTATCATGTCTTGTTAATGAAATGTTCCACAGTCGTGGGTGTAACATTATAAATAAACTGAAACCCAAAGTGTTTGGTGTTTGAATAATCCATGAATGGGGACATTTTAAATGTATGTCAAATTTGTATTAGGGCTTAACATCCATTTAAAAGCAAGTAGTCCTCATCTAAATTTATAATCAGAGCATAAGAGACAGAACAGAAGGGAATATGTTCGTGGTGTGCTACCTTATTCTATAGAAAGGAACTCATGTGTCCTCAAATTTAAATTGTGCAACATAACCTGAACTGAGACACATGGATGAAAGCCTCTACTTCTATAGGAAACTGCATTCTTTCAAAAGAAAATGTCTTTCTGGAAGGTGAAAAGTCAGATGTGTGAAGATGGTGTGTGGCTATTGACTGTGAAGAGCTAGACTTGGGAAATCCTTCTCACTTTTATCTTGCTCCTGTATAGAATAAGTTAGTACATAAGGAACAAATTCTCTTCTGTTCTATCATGTCTGCCCTGATTATAAATATAAATGAACAGTCTGCTTTTTAATAGTTCTGAAGCTCAATTACGCCATTGCACATACACTCTGAATATTGCATTTATGGACAATTTGATTACCAAATCTCTCTGGGTCTCGGTTTATTCACAAAGTAACACTCATAACTGTAGGGCATGCCTGCGTCAAGGCACATTGGGATTAGGTGATGGGAGATTTGTTATTTCCTCTATTGCGTATTTCCTCTACACCACCGGAGTGGTGATCCCTCTTCAGATAATCATTTGTTTGAGATATGTAACTAACAGAAATACATAGATGTATTTAAAGATATATTTTAAAAAATAATTATTGTTCACATGAACCCAGTTTATAGTTTATAGTAAGCAGCTTGACATACTCATTTGGGGAATCCAAGCTGCAGAAGTTAAGCAAAATCTAATGTGAGTAATCACTGAAAACATTAACTAATGGCTGACAATAAGACTTCTTCCGAGTGCTTTAACTGAGAAAAGGAAGGAAATTGAACAAATAAGATAGGGGAGAACATGTGTGTTCAGTGGTTGGAATATACATCAAATATACAGAAAATTTTTTTGTTTCTATAATCTTGTTCCTCACATTTTGCCAAATTCACTCTGTCTTTTATAACTCAACTTAGTATTATGTAATACATCATTAATTTTTTGGTGAAATGTGATTTTCATTACAATAAAACATTCTATATGCCTGTATGATCTGGAGACAAATGTTGAGAATTTCTTCATAGATGCTCTGGCACCACACATTATGTATCAGCCAAGGCCAGAATGCTTTGGGGAGCATATATCTAACTAGTCCTGAGAATTTGCTTAACGCTGAAGTGAAAGACAAGAGGCTTTGCCTCCACTGAAAGTCCTTCTTTCTTGGTGTGCCTGGCTGCCTCGGTTGGTTAAGCACCTGACTTTGCCTCAGGTCATGATCTCATGGTTTGGGGGTTTAAGTCCCACGTCAGGCTCTGCAATGATGCACTTACTTAAGAAAAGTAAGTCCTTATTTCTCTACCACTCTCTTTTGAGGTTCTCATTACCAGAATTTGTGCAGCTGTGCAGACGCCCGCTGCAGCCTAACCGGGGTGTGTCATCAGAGTCTTCAGGAATTAGTTATAGATGCCTGATTATTTGGAACATATCTCAAGAACATTTCAGTCAATAAGCACATAAACTGATTCAATTAAATAGACAAAGAGAAGAGAAGGAGAAAAGAAAAATGGGAAGGAAGGAAAGAGAGGAAACACTCAGAAGGCTCATTGTAAATTTTGTACAAATTCATGTGCAGATGTGTCTTATATTAAATATTGTTATACTAGGTGCTGAAAAATACGTATGCCAAATTGCAGTGGGTCATCATAATAGAAATTTGTTTTGCTCCTATGACAGCCCTGCATGGGGTTTCCCAGGTAAGCAGGCAGCTTCTTCTATATTCTGAATCCAGAACACCGTACTTTTCCAATCTGAAACTCCACCACCTCCCATTGGTTGGTCTTTATTTATATCCAGCTGGCAAAGAAGAAAAGGCTCATCAAAAAACTTGTCCCATAAATGTCATTACAAACAAATAGCACAATATAATAAATCCCATTTGGCAAAGGAGTGCTAATCACCTGCACACCTAGGTTAAGGGAGCAGGGAAACAGGAGTTCCAAACTGGTCAGCCACTTCTCAGGTCTAAGGTTACATCACAGAGGTTGATCGTAGAGTTGATCATCTCTGCTTTGTGTTCCTTTCCTCTGAGCATCTCAACGGGAGACTAGAAGTCTAGGCAGATATCCAAAGTATTGTCATAAAACTAGGAATTCATAAACTTTTACTAACTCAAGAATCATGTAAACTTATTTTGTGATTGTATTCCTTCTTTCTGTATTTATCAGGGATTAAATGTGGAAAAGTGGGAGCCAGAGCCAGAGAGGGTTTTCAGTGCTTGGGAGTTTATCATGTTTTAACATCTAATGCAGGCTTTAATGTAAGCCTATTTCTTTGGCCTTAAATAAGTATACATCAGAAATTACTAATATATTTACTTAAATAATCTACAAGAAGAATAATGAGTATGAACAAAATAATTAGATTGGTTTTGAATCCTAAACCTGATTGATCACCAGTATGAAATATTGATGAAATTAAGCCATCAATTACTAATGAATGTTAGTGAGTCTTTTCTAAGAAAATGTGATTAAAAAAAATTAAGCATAGTGACATCTTTGGATTTGCATTGTACTAGGTTTTTTGGCATTAATCTTTTACTACTAAGTTTTCATGGTGGTTTATTTCTTCCATATGATTTTCCTACTGAAAAATTTTTCCTTCAGATTTTTCTTCTGAAAGAAAAGGACAGGAGAGGTAATAACTAGGAAGGAAAACTAATTAGAAGAGGTTTGAAGGTGGAAAGATAACAAACCTCCTTAGTGTCCATCAAAAGGGGAAGGTTTGAATAAATGATAGTGCAGCAATGCAGAGCACTCATATGTAGCTATAAACAGGAATGACCAAGGACACTAAATACTACTCTGACAAGTGCTCCAAAACCTATAGTTGGATGAAAATGCAAGGAGCAGAACACTGTCTCTAGAGTATAATTTTGCATACAAATGATGGAGGAGGGCAAGAATGTAGATTAATACATGTTTCTGTTTGCCTAAAGAAACTGAGAGAATCTATAGTATGTGAAAAAAAAGGGGGGGTTATCTGTGGCAGTCGTTTTTAGAAACAAAACGAATCAGGAAACAGGAGAAAGAGCACAATTATTCACTGCAAGGTTTTTTTTAATGTATTATGAATCAAAAAATAAAATAAATAATTAAAGACATACAGTGTGAATGCAGGGAAAAAATTGTGCTGGAGGAAAGAGACTAATGACAAATTGAAAGCAGTAAATCGGCCTGATTTTCTTCTTTTCCTATTGCTTTTTTTCCTTGTTAGGTCTCATTTGGTGTCACTGCTCAAGCTCTGAACATCTCTCTTCTCTGTGGCTAGTTATAGAGCCTAAGGTTTCTTGTCTAATTCCATCCAACATACTCCTACCTTGATGACCTGTTAACTTGTCTAAACCACTTGTTCATCTCTATTTCTACCCAGTTCTTCTCCTCATTAGTCTGTTCCTTTTTTATTTCCTTTTTTTCTTTTTTTTTAAGTTTAGTTATTTTGAGAGAGACAGCGAGCACAAGTGCGAAGGGGCAGAAAGAGAGGGAGACAGAAAGAATCCCAAGCAGGCTCCATATTGCCAGAGCAGAGCCCAATACAGGGCTAGAACCCATGAAGCCTCAAGATCATGACCTGAGCTTAAACCAAGATCAGATGCTCAACCCACTGAGCCACCCAGGCACCACTCTTTAGTCTATTTCTATTCAGCATCCCCCTACCCCTTGTCACACAAGCTGGAAATCTTAGAGTTGTATTTAACTCTTTCCTTTTCCACACTGTTAATAAACATGGACATTCATGGTCCTAACTTACTTTTTATATATCCTTTCATTTCATTCTTACTACTGCTTTTCCAAGTTTAGGTCCTTCTTGTCATCTAGATGGTTCTTGGAGTTAATTTCTGTATTTTAGACTTGCTTGCCTAAATTTCGTCTTCTGTATTTTAAGTAATTATCTAAAATATTATTTTTTATTATGATTCCACTTGTTCCCCCAAATACAGTGACTACTAGATTTAGGAATGTATTATTCCTTTTAGGAATACATTTTGTTAGATATTATCTAATGTATTAGATATTATCTAATACATTTTATTAGATAATTTATTATTAAGACTTGAAATTTTGGTTATGTTTTCATACAAACAAATCTATGCTTGTGTGTTCAAAGATACATGGGTTGTATTTATTTGTACCTTAAAATACAAGCTAATAGATAAGGATGAACACACAAATTTTATAAAATTGCATGTAATATACATTATATAATTATAAAAGTAACAAATTTTCATATCATGTATTTTATTTCTAAAAGAAATTGACTTTGAATCTTAAGTGAATAAAATGGACTCTATGCCTCAATCTAAAAGTATTAAATGCCTGTTATCCAAAGTACAATAATAGGTGCTATTGGGAATACAAGAATCATTAGACACAGCCTATCTTTAAATGGCTAATGAGAAGGAAAGATTTTTTCCCAGATCTTTACTTAAAACAGATTGAGATAATATGATACAGCTTAGTTGTGTGGTATACAATAGATGTGCAATAAATGTTGAATATATTAGGCTCAATGTTTCAAGTCAAGATAGCTAGGAAGTCTGTAGGATCATATCATTAATAGAGTAGGGTTTCATTATGAGGGCAGGGAAAGTGTTCTTTTCTAAAATATAAACTTCAATTTTGCTTTTAGGTTTATATTCATAACCTTCAAACTTATTTCTTAACTCATTAAACAAGGAAATGTGAAGCAAAAGTTATAATTCTCCATGAAAATAATGTAACTTCTAAGTTTGACAACATGTTGGTAGCTTATGTCAAAGAGAAATTGTATCAGAAAAATTAAAAGAGAAAGGAAGAATTTACTAGAGTCTACAGCAATAGGGAGAGATTGATCTCAACACTATCGAAACAAAAGGAAGGAGAGTTTTTAAGCACTGGGCTGAATTAGTGGAAAAGTACCAGATGTTAGGAGGGAGGTTGGTCAGTGTGATTAGACCACTGGTGCTTCCTAATTGGCACTTATCAAAGTTAGGATCCTACTCTCCCATAGACCTTTGGAGACAGGGGTTCTATCTTTATTGATGATTATATTTACATTTCAAACATATGGTTCCCGGGCCCTTGAAAGACATTCCAGAGTTTCAAACCTGGCAAGAGGCTGGGAGAAGATTTAAGTCTCAAGGGGGTAGAAAAAGCATTTCTAACTATAAGATTTTTAAAGCAAACACTCTAAGGAAAGGAAGGTCATAGACCAGTAGTCAGAAAGAAACTTAGTCAAGCTGAGAGGAATGCTAAGGCCATCATGGTCATTTACCACGTTAACTAGTAAAATCTCATGTATAATTCAGAAGACAAAAAGGTTAGAATTGAGTGGAATGATTAAAAGAAAAAAAAAAAAAACTCAGAAGGGAACATATCTGCTATGATGAGGGATGGTCTGATCTAGTCCCAGAGAACAGAACTGTTTTCTATTGTGAATGGTAACTGGTACTTTGGTAAAAGAATAATTGATCTCACAGAATTTAGAGAAACTTTCTTTGAAATTATATTAATGTATAGGCATAAGCTCAGTTTCTACAAGAAACAAAGATTCTCTCATAATTCAAATTTTGCAGTTGTTTTCACCTTGTTAAAAATTGGAAAAATACTATAAAACATGCCAAAAGTCAGTTAGAAATCAAAATAGTGCATTGCATTATTAACATAAGTATAATGGTGTTCTTGTGCAATTTGTAAGGTTGTATTTTTATATTATTCCAAATTATTCTGTAATCATATACCTTTTTCACTGTGCAAAAGATGTCAGAGACTGAAAATGATAAATGATCTTGCATTCAGTTATTCAGTAGATGATAATGTCCTATTCACAAATGAATAGCTTTATTTCTTAGTGAGTTTTAAAAAGTTTTTTGTAAAACTGAGCTTCTATAATAGAAAGTTTTTATGCTGCTTACCACAGTTACCAAACGTGCAATGTTTCTCCTGAATCCAAAGGATGGCAGGGGCCCATCATGTTCTATTTATACTAGGCACAAACTATAATCTTAAGGTAATGACCCAAGTTTTCAATTCAGAGTAGAAATCATCCTATTGTAAAAGAATCCATTTTTTTTTTATCTTAAGTATGCTTTTTAGTCATTGATAGATAGTCATGAGATTAGTGTTGAAAAAAAAGAACAACACCATATTTTCAAGCCTAGTAATGATTCTATTTCTTTTTTATTTCACTGCATGTAACCATTAATTTCTTTGATTGTGGAAATGTTTATAAATAAATTCAAGCAAAAATTGGAAGCAGAATTGAACTTTTTGCAGTTCTCTTATTACTTTTTTAGTTAGAGATCAAGGTTCTAAAAAGAATTCTCTGAACAAAACCGTAGAAGCCATCTTTCTTGATTTTCACCCTTCTAATACTATTTGTATCTCTCTTACAACAAAACATTGTATTTTTTTAACTTTATATTTTTTAACAAATTTCTTATGTTCCCCCCAAAAGTATAAGGGAGTAAGAGTGTGCCATATTACTTACTTGTATTGCTTTATTACCTATTTTATTACAAAGGTTTTGTTAGGAATTGATGTAGAAAAGCTATTTAAATATTAGCATTTCCATTGTGTTGAAAATAATGAGATTTTAGCAAAATTTTCCCTATATGCTCCAATTTTCCTTTTATAATATTCGTGACCTTGATTTATGAATAAATAAACTTAGATTATGAATAGACAGAAATAAAGTAATACAATATAAATAAAAACTATGATTTTAATGTTTTCCACTTGTCTTAAGTTACAGATCTTTGTTACAATTAGATTTATATTTTAGAATTTAACTAACATTAAAATTATATAAAATAAAAGAGAATGTTGGAGAAATTTTAAATTTCAGTGACGAAAATAATACTGTACAAGAAGCATAAGAAAAGCATTTTTTTGAGGACAAGGCAAACTGATCATACAGTTCTTACTTAATATTTAAATGTACCTTGCCCCTTCCTGTTGTCTTGGTTGTAAGTCTTACTGTATGTTTATTATAGTTAATAAATATAAAACAAATGAAATACTTTCTGAGATATGTAATTGAATAGCAAGCATTTAAAATATAATGACTCAAACGTTTAATAAAAGATTCTGTTAAATGAATAAGTATTTGTTCATTCAAATCATAAAAAGAGTATTTCCTTATAACAGTACACATTATTAGTCTTCCATTAATGTACCTGTATGTGATCAGTTATGTTCATTTCTTAAATTGTGAGAATATTGATTGCTATCTTCTACAGATACAAAAGAAATGAGAACTCTGAAAATCTGTTCCAACAACTATGCAAAGACTAATTCTTCTACCAGACCTCCAATTTAAACTGTGCCTATTTTCATAATCGTGTACTAATTTCCTTGATCACACCCATATAATTTTATGTAATTTTGATATGAAGTGCCTTATTTGCATTTATATTTAATAGAATATAATAACTTGCTTATGCTTGGTTCTCAAAATGTTCATTTCAGCAATGCAAAAAAAATGTATTTATGCTCCATGATTCACCAAACTAGGGGTTCTCAAACTTCAGCATGCATCAGACTCTTCTGAAGGGTTTGCTAAAACACAGACTGGAGGCCCTCTGCTCAGAGTTTCTGGTTCAGTAAGTTCTGGAGTGGCTTTTTAAAATCTGCATTTCCAGGTGTTCTGATCTGCTGGTTTGGGATCCACACTTTGAGAACCAGTTCATTATTGTTTTATTATGAAAATGGGTTGCTTAAAAGTATTTGCTACTATATATTATTTTACAATACATAGTTTTGTCAATTTAGTTCATTGCTTTGTTAACTCATTTCTAGATACCTGCTTTATTCTAAAATAGTTGTCGCTTTCATTTATAGCATATGAGAATGATGAAGATTAAACTTTGAGCCATTGCAATACATGTTTAAAAAGATGTAAATCTGAGATTTAAATCCAGATTGATCTAATTTCTAACTTTTTGAGGGTTTTTTTTAACACCGATTGACTAAGTAATATTTAAGTTTCCACAAATTATTAGTGTTGTTTTGTTTGTTTACATTTAATCTAGCCTGTCTCATGTGAGCCAGCACTTTCTAGTTCTTACATACATTACCACAGCATTCTTCTATAGTGTAAGAGCTTTCCATATTAGACCTTCCAAATGATTATACCCCATAGGTGCACTAGGAAATTAATACTTGTCCTCGGGGTGGTGGCCAGTGCCTAGGGTGGCTAGAGATTTTAGGCTTGTCATCTCTGACCACAGGGCAGAGGGTTCTGGTAGGATGGTACTTTTGAAGCAAGGTTAGATGCCATATTTTGTGGTAACTGCAGGTAGAAAGCAAGAGTGATATTTAGCACACGCTATCCTGCCAAAATGTGCTAAACATGGCCACCAAGGATCAGTTCTGTTCTGAAGATACTGACTTCAACAGCATCAGTAGAGAGCACCATAGCACATGGTAGATAAAATGCCCGTGTAGGTTCTTAGAGTTAATTCCTCAGGATGTAGAAAACAAAACACGCGGCAAAAAAATATGTCAGGAAAAGACATATGTTTATTACATATGTGAGAAAGAGTAGAGGAATTGGGCAGTGTACCTCACTGGGCATAGCTCTAGTCTATAGACCCTTGAATATCTAACTTTTCATGTACATTTCATGTACATACATTTCTCTCTTTGTGGTTGATATGTCCTTTCAGTGGCATCCAAGCTGGTCACTGTAAGATTGCTTTAACAAAGAGCTTCTTAATTTTTTGAAATATTAGGTAAGAAGAATTCAACCGAAATAAAATTAATTTACAACTGCAACATTATATGCAGAGGGGTGCTCCTGAAATGTGGCTTTTATTAATAATATAATTTTAACTGTTGTTAAATTTTGAATGGTTGTAAAAAATATTTATTTTTTTAGCAGCTACTCATGTGAACGTTTGTAGTCAATCCTGATATCAAGAATTTGAAATGATTGGAGCTTCTAGAGATGGCAGAGTAGGAGCACTGTAAACTCACCTTGTCCCATGGATACACCTAGATAACAGCCATATCATTGCAACTAACCCAGATCATGACCTGAAGAAAAGACTTTCCATTGTTAATTTTAGAGAGGAGGTCACATAAAAAATGGTAGGAGGAGTGGAGATGCAGTCGGTAACCAAACTCCTGGTGAGATTAACCACAAACTGGAGAGTCACCAGCATAGAAAAGTCACAAGCATAGAAAAGGGAGAGGAAGAGAACCCACACCAGGCACCCCAGATACTGGGGACCTCCATTAGGAAGATAGGTCCCTGTGACATTTGGCTTTGAAAACCAGTGGGATTTAACTTCGTGAGTTTAGACAATCAGTGGGGGTTTAATTCCATGCACTTTAAAAATCGGCAAGTTCTGCTTTGGGAGAGCCAGAGGGTGATAGGAAACTGTGTCCCTGCCTTCAGGGAGATAGCATAACTAAAACCTCACTGATGTACAGCAAAGAAGCACCACTTTGAAAAGTCCCTCGGGTATATGGAAAGATTTTCTAATCTCAGAGCATGTGCTAGAGAGGTAGGGAAACTTAGACTTCTCCAAGAACAAAAGAGCTGGTGGGTACCATTTCCCTCCTCCTTTCCAACAGCCTAGATACCTGGACACTGGCAGGAACTGGCTCCAACACGCTCCACCTAGCTTGCTAACACCATGCATCCTGCCCCACATTTTCCTTCAGATCTGTCTCATGAAATCTGACCCAGTCTGCAGGAGTCCCTCCAAAGTGGCTCCTGACACATCTCATTATGCAAGCAGCCCTGACAGTAACAAGTGCCACTCCAAAGTGATTCCTGCCCTTGTGAGAGGGGAAGATAAAACCACACATACCTGTCTCACTGCAAGCCCAGGAGTGGGTTGGAGGTAGATAATAATCAGACTACTGGCTCTACCCACCAACAAAAACCTCACAGGAGGCAGCACAAGGAGAGAACTCTGCCATTCCATGTGACTGCAGTCCCAGCAAATGGGATGAGGGCAGTCATCTGGTCTGACCCAACTACAACCTCAAGGCAGCCCAAGACTGGCCCCTTTACAGAAAGGGGACTAAACTCTGCCCACAACAGGCAAAGTGGGCCATGGCAGCCAATAGGACTCAAGGCAAATGTGGCTTAGCTACTATGGCAGGGCACACATAATCCACATAGGAGACACCCCTGAAGCACCAGGTTATTGTGAACAGGGGACATTACATGGCAGGGCACCATAGGACCTCTTCTTCATAAAGCTACTACTTTCAAGATCAGGAGACAGAGCTGGATTTTCTAATACATAGAAAAAACACAGAGAGTTAGACAAAATGAGGAGAAAGAGAAATATGTTCCAAATGAAAGAATAGGATAAAATCACAGCAAAAGAGCTAATTAAAACAGAGATAAGAAATATGCTTGATTGAGAATTCAAAATAATGATCAGAATGATACTTACTGGACCTATGAGTGGAGGATCTCATTGAGACTTTCAAGATAGAAATGAAAATACAAACACACACACACACACACACACACACACACACACAGAACCAATCAGAGATGAAGAACTCAAGAACAAAATAAAAAATACAGTAGAGGGAATCAAAGTAGGTTAAAGGGAGCAGAAGAATGGATCAGTGAGTTGGAAAAAAGAGAAATGGAAAGCAACTAAGCTGAACAGTAAAATAAAAAATAATAATAAAAAATGAGAATAGGTTAAGGGAACTCAGCAACTTCATCAAACATAATAGTATTTGCATTATAGGCTGCCCATAAGGAGAAGAGAGAGAAAAGGAGGCAGAAAGTTTGATGAAATAACAGCTGAGAAACTTCTCTAATTTGGAGGAAGAAAATAGACATCCAAGTACAGGAAGCAGAGAAAGTCCCCAGCAAAATCAACCCAAGGAAGTCCACATCACAGCATATAATATTGAAATAGCAAAAAAAAAAAAAAAAAAAAAAAATAGTGAAAAAGAGAAATGTAAAAGCAGCAAGAGAAAAGAAAACCGTTACATACAAGGGAAATCCTATAAGACTATCAGTGGAATTTTTCAGCAGAAACTTTAACAGGTCAGAAGGGAGTGGCAAAGTGTTGAAAGGAAAAACCAAGAATACTCTATCCAGTGAGATTATTATTCAGAATAGAAGAAAATATAGTTTCCCAGACAAACAAAAGTAAAAGTAGTTCATCATCAGTAAACCAGCCTTACAAGAAAAATTAAAGGGAATTCTTTGGGAAGAAAAGGAGTGGAAAAATCAGGAGTAAAAAAATTAGGAAAGGAAAGATTTAACAAGTAAATACAAACATAATAAAAGTAAATTAATCACTTATAAAACAAGTATGGTGGTGAAAAGAAAAAAAGCAGCACAGAGGTTAAAAGACAAAAGCAGCAAAACAGTACAATCAATAATATCTTTAAAAAACAGTCAAGGGATTCATCCAAAATAAAAGGATGTAAAGTATGACATCATATACATAAAACATGGTAGGGGACATTAACATCTCATTTACATTAATGGCTATATCAACCAGACAGAAAATCAACAAGGAAACAGTGGCATGGAATGACATATTGAACAAGATGGATCTCCCAGATATATTCAGAATATTCCACCTCCAAAATAGAGGAATACATATTCTTTTCAAGTGCACATGGATATTCCCCAGAACATATCACATATTATGCCATAATACAAGTCTCAACAAATTAAAAAAGACTGAAATCATGTCATGCAAATTTTGCAAGCACAATGGTATAAAACTAGAAATCAATTTTAAAAAATCTGGAAAGAATACAAATACACAAAGTGTAAATATCACGCTACTAAACAATTAATGGGTTAATTAAGAAATCAAAGAGGAGGGGCGCCTGGGTGGCGCAGTCGGTTAAGCATCCGACTTCAGCCAGGTCACGATCTTGCGGTCCGTGAGTTCGAGCCCCGCGTCAGGCTCTGGGCTGATGGCTCAGAGCCTGGAGCCTGTTTCCGATTCTGTGTCTCCCTCTCTCTCTGCCCCTCCCCCGTTCATGCTCTGTCTCTCTCTGTCCCAAAAATAAATAAACGTTGAAAAAAAAAATTAAAAAAAAAAAAAAAAAGAAATCAAAGAGGAAATAAAAAATGCATGGAGAAAAATGAAAATGAAAACACACTGGTCCAAAATCTTTGGAATGCAGCAAGAAGCTGTTCTACTAGGGAACATTATAGCAATACAGGCATACCTCAAGAAACACAAAAAGTCTCAAACAACCTAACCTTACATCTCAAGGAGATAAAAAAAGAACAAAAAAGTCTAAAGCCAGTATAAGGAATGAAATAATATAGAATAGAGCAGAAATAATGAAATAGGGACCAAAAGACAAAAACAAAAACAAAGAACAGATCAGTGAAACAAGAAGCTAGTTTTTGAAAAGATCAACAAAATTGATAAACGTTTACCCAGACTCTTAAAAAAAAAAAGAAAAAGAAAACAAAGCAAGACTGAAATAAATAAATCAGAAATGAGAAAGGACAAATAACAACACACACCAAAGAAATACAAAGGATAATAGGAGATTATGAAAAAGATATGCCAGCAAATTAGACAAAGTAGAAAAAATGGATAAATTCCTGGAAACATATAATCATCCAAAACTGAATCAGGAAGAAACAGAAGCTCTGAACAGACTAATCAGTAGCAATGAAATTGAATCAGTAATCAAAAAACTCATAATAAACAAAGTCCAGGACCAGAAGGCATCACAGGTGAAGTCTAACAAACATTCAAAGAAAAGATAATATCTGTTCTTCTCAAACTATTCCAAAAAATAGAAGAGGAAGGATTCTAAATTCCTTCTATGAGGCCAGCATTACACTGATACCAAAACCACACACAGACATTACAAAACATAACAAAAAAGGAAACTACAGGCCAATATCCCTGATGGACAGATGCAAAAATCCTCAATAAAATATTAGCAAACTGAATCCAACAATACATTAAAAAAAATCATTCACTATGATCAAATGGTATTTATACCAGGGATGCAAGAGTGGTTCAATATTTGCAAATCAATCAACATGATATATCACATTAAGAAGAAAAAGAATAAAAATCATGATCATCTCAGTAGATGAAGAAAAAAACATTTGATAAAGTACAACACACATTCATGTTAAAATATCTCAAAAAGTAGGATTAGAGAAAAAATACCTCAACATAATAAAGGCCAAATACGTAAAGTCCACAGTTAACAACAACATTACGAAAACTGTGGGGGTACACCGGGGTGGCTCAGTTGTTTCATGATCTCATGGTTCATGAGTTCAAGCCCTGCATTGGGCTTTCTGCTGTCAGTGCAGAGCCTGCTTTGGATCCTCTGTCTCCCTTTCTCTCTATCCCTCTCCAGTGCACACTCTCTGACTCTTTCTCTCCCTCAAAAATAAATAAACATTAAAAAGAAATAATAATAAATCAAAAACAAATCAAATCCACAGCTAATACTCAATGGTAAAAAACTGAGCTTTTTCTCTAAGATCAGAAGCAAGACAAGGATGTCCACTCTGACCATTTTTATTCAACATAGTACTGGAAATCCTAGACATAGCAATCAGACAAAAAAAAAAAAAAAAAAAGGAATAAAAGGCATCCAATGAGGAAGTAAAGCTTTCACTACTTGCAGATGACATGATCCTATATTTAAAAATCCTAAAGATTCCACCACTATCTACTAGAAATGATAAATGAATTCAGTAAGGTTATAAGATACAAAATCAATGTACAGAAATCCATTGCATTTCTATACACTAATAATGAAACAGCAGAGAGAAATTACTAAAACAATCCCATTAACCACTGTAGAAAAAATAATAAAATACCTAGGAGTAAACCTAACCAAAGAGGTGAAAAAACTGCACTCCAAAAACCAAAATACACTGATGAAAGAAACTGAAGATTATACAAGCAAATGGAAAGATATTCCATGCACATAGATTGTGAGAACCAATATTGTAAAATGTTGATAATACCCAAAGAAATCTACAGATTTAATGCAATCCCTATCAAAATACCAATGGAATTTTTCACAGAACTGGAACAAATAATTGTAAAATTTTTATAGAACCACCAGACTTCAAATAGCCAAAGCAATCTTGACAAAGAGGAACAGAACTGGAGGTATCACAATCCCAGATTTTAAGATATACTACAAAGTATATCAAAGTAGTATGGTACTGACACAAAAATAGACACTAGATCAATAAAACATAGTGCACAGTTCAGAAATAAGCCCAAGTTTTTATGGTCAGTTAAACTATGACAAAGGAATCAAGAATATATAATGGGAAAAAGTGTCTTCAACAAACGTGCTAGGAAAACTTGACAGCTACATGCAAAAGAATGAAACTGGATCCTTTTCACCATATGCAAAAATAAACTCAAAATGGATTAAAGACTTACAGGTACAATCTGAACCCATAAAATTCCTCAAAGATAACACAGGCAGTAATTTCTTTGACATCAGCCATTGAAAAATTTTTACAGATAGGACTCCTCAGGCAAAGGAAACAAAAGCAAAATTAAACTATTGGGACTACAATGAAATAAAAATCTTTTCTCAGTGAAGGAAACCATCAACAAAACCAAAATGAAACCTACCGAATGTAAGAAGGTATTTGTAAATGACATATCCAATAAAGGGTTAATATCCAAACTATATAAAGAACTTATACAACTCAACATCCAAAAAACATATAATGCAATTAAAAGTGGGCAGAGGACCTGAATAGACATTTTCCCAAAGTAGACAGATGGCCAACAGACACACAAAAAAAGATGCTCAACATCACTAATCATCAGGGAAATGCAATTCTAAACAATAATAAGATAACACCTCATACCTGTTGGAATGGGTAAAATAAACAACAACAACAGAAGAAATAACAAGTATTGGTGAAGATAAGGAGAAAAACGAACCCTCTGTTAGTGGGAACACAAACTGGTGTATCCACTGTGAAAAAAACAGTATGGCGACTCCTCAAAAAAATTAAAAATACAATTACCATACGTTCCAGTAATTCCACTTCTGGATATTTACACAAAGAAAATGAAAACACTAATTTGAAAAGATATATGCACCCCTATGTTTATCGTAGCATTATTACCTAGCCAAGATGTGGAAGCAACTCAAGTGTCCATCCATAGATGAACAGCTAAAGAAGATGTGATATACATATAGATCATATAGATAGACGTGATGTATGTGATATATATGTATATATGTGGTATAAATATGTGTGTGTAATTCCATATATACAGAATATTACTCAGCCATAAAAAGAATGAAATCTTGCCATTTGCAAAAACATGGATGAATCTAGAAGGCATAAAGCTAAGTGAAATAAGTCAGAGAAAGACAAATTCCGTATGATTTCACTCATATCTAGAATTTAAGAAACAAAACAAATGGACAAAGGAAAAAAGAGACAAACCAAGAAACGGACCCTTAACTGTAGAGAACAAACTGATAGTTACCAGAGGGAAGGTGAGTGGGAGATGGGTGAAATAGGTGAAGGAGATTAATAATATACTTATGGTGATGAGCACTGATCAATGTGTAGAATTGGTGAATCATTACACTGTGCACCTGAAACTAATGTAACACTGTATGTTAATTACACTTGAATAAAAAAAAAATAATTTGAAGTTATCATGTTTAAGAAGTATTGATCCAGAATTTTTTAGTCATTTCAGTATACTGCATGAGATCAGGCTCAACATTTATTCATTAAATATTGTATAATTATTTATATTTTATGATTTTATGTTTGATATTTGAGCATGTTATTATAATGCAATATTTGATGCTTTCCTTACATTTTGTGTTGTTGTCCTCTTTAAAACATTTTATAGAAAATATTTATTCACTCAGGCACATACAAATATATCCCCTGGTTTATCCAATGTGCTGAACAGATATTTTCTATTATGCCAGGCATTCGAATGGGAAACACAGTTCTAAAAGCCATTTTTCATATCAAAGTTTCACTTGTTGCTAAGTTTTTCCTAGCAGTCTACTATATACTCCTTCTCCCAGAGACACTAGAGCTCAAATCTAGCCATTGTCAATTTTCAGAAGTCAGCAACACATCTCCCTTTTCCAGTGTAAACCGTAAATGACCACTTCCACAAACACTTGTGCCCCTCTTTGTTCAGCGACTCTTGATTTTTGCTACGACTGCATTACTATTGTGGTCATTTTGCCTTATATTTATTGAGATATCTTATTTCTTGGACTTTCCTGTCTCCTAGGAACTCAATACAGTCACACCCCTTCTCAACACAGCCATGGTACATATAAAATGTACATGGTACATACAAAATGCTTTTCCTTTCATTAAGCAATGGGCCCTAATTTAGGGCAAACATCACCCTAGTTTGAGAATGTGGTTATCTCTTATGGTCATGTTTTCTGAAAAGTAAGACCTAAGTCACATACCTAAAAAGAAGCGCAGTAAACAGAACCTTAGCAACTTACTGGTCATATGACTTAGAACCAAATAAAGATAGAAAAAAAAAAAAATCGTTGGAAGCAGGTTTTTCTGTTTTGTGTGGGTCTGTTTATTTATTTGCCCTATTAGGAGAGGATATGCATACTTGAAGTGCTGTAAAGGAAGGCACTAGGTATAGTAACCATAGGAGACAAGAAACTGAGGAAAATGTTTTCATGACAGGGAAGATTTAAAGAAAAAAAGCACACAATAAGATGGTTCCAGTGGCCTCTGAGGATGAAGAAGAAAAGGGGAAGAAAACGTCTTTTCCTAGTGATTCCAAGTGGTCTTTGTAATTGAGATTTTGCCAGTTAATTCTAGGCCAAATGTTTATAAATTTGAAATTTACTCTAAAATGTCTGCATATGCATACCTAGGTTAATTGTCTATGACTTTGGAAGTGGGTAATTAGCATTTGAAGGTCTCTATTAATAAGTGTACAGTGTATAAATGGCTATGACCAACCGTTATTTAAATTTGCACCAGGAGGTTTTTTGGTTTTTTTTGTTTTGCTTTGTTTTTGTTTTATTTTAATGGTAGGGATGCAAGAAATAATTTCCCTGGAGAAATGGATAATGTTCAAAAAATGTGTTTTGCAAAAAAATTATATAGGCATTACCATCTTTGCATGAATAAAGTATAAAACCTGATAAACTCAGCAGGCAAGTGCTTAACGAAGAATTCTGTCATCTGACCCAATTAGAACACAGGAGTAAACCCGTGACTCTAAGTGCTTCTCAAAATGCCCTATAATGGAGGTGGTGGGGGTGGGAGGTCATCTGCTAGCTTATACTGATAATTTATATGGCTTTTTTTGGCTTCTTGATATTTAATATTTTTATGTGTAGACAATCTTTTAGTCTAACATAGCACGTGCTAGAGTGGTACTAGGGAATGAGGGAAAACATCAATATTTATTCATATAATCTGAAAATTGTTTATTTTATTCTAATAATGCAATAGTAGTTCATTTACACCTTTGATCAGTTTGTAAAACTGATACTTCTGCTTTCTATTAATTGAAAAGAAAATTAGTTCTCAGTAATAGCTCAGTACCAAACACATGTAATAGTCCTGTAAGGGTAATTACAGCCATGAGTAGGAGGGCTCCTTTATCATAATGGAGGCCTCAGCATTCTTGTTAATATCTAGCCAGTTGTTACAATCTTTAGGTAGAGAGTACAATTCTAGGAATTTACAAGGTTCCTAATTTAAAATTATAATTTTTTTTCATTTGGGAATTAATTCATTAAATCATCTAAATTCTTGCCTGCTACTGTTTGCCAAGGACTGAAAATATAAAAGCAGAAAAGAAATGGTCTCTTTTTCTGAAGCAGCTTACAAGCTGTGGAAAGAAACAGACAAGTAATTATTATTATACAGTGTATAATGACATGAATACATAGGCTGAAAACCCTGAGATTCAGAAAGCTCAATTCTTTCAAGAATTACAAGGTGTTTTGGTAGATCTGGAGCATAGGCAGGGAGGAAAAGAAAAGAAATGTGAGCTAAGGGTGGCTGATACCTAGAGGTCAGCTCTAGTTTGGATTTTTCCTGAGGGCACTGGTGTGAAATTGAAAAGTTTTTAAATGTGAAGTGGCATTCTCTCCATAGAGCCCTCCGCCCAACAGCTCCTTTTCATAGCTCAGTAGACAGAGAACGCCTGAGGCATATTCCAGAGTGAGACTATTGTGTCCTTTACAGAAGTCATTGTCACTGTCACCCTGGAGACTGTATCCTCCATGAGTCTCAGGGAAGCCAGAAGCACTGTCTTTATTCTCAGTGAAAAGTCATCCATAACAGGGTATCCTTCCCTGAACCTCTAAGTAGATATTTTTTTTTGATTGTTTGCTATATTTTTCTTTGACAATATGACCCAAAAAGCATTTTTCTCAGTGGAATACACCTCATCACATCTTAAATGCCCAGAAGGGCTATGGGTAGGTGAAAAATGCAAGGCAGTCTCCTGTTCAAATTTTTGACCTTCCACATTTTCTGAAGAGAAATGGAGGTGTTGATGAGGAGGGTGATCCCAACTGGAACAGAGCTCATACTCTAGGACCCAGAAGCCAAGGTTAAAGAGAAAATCTGGATCCACAGTTTCGTTAATGTTGAAAAGCTGCCCCAGAACAGAATCAGAACGGAGCATTGGGAACAATGTTTGAGTTCATTATATCCACTAAATGCTGTTCTATTTATCTTTTGGCAAAGTGCGGCAAGAAAATTGTTCTTAATCAGAAAACCCTATTTTAATATCTAAAATTTCAAAATATTTTGATGAAGCTTTAAATGTATTGCCTGAAAAGATTATTTCTTTTTATACTGATCTATCCAAAACCTGAAAGATGTTCCACGCCATATTTGTGTGTGGATCACGGCCTGTATTACATTGTATGTTATTTCAGGTTTTTCTCTCTTTAGAAGATAGCTTCAACTTTCATTCTGGTGCTAGTGAGTTCATGAGGAGTCATTTAACTTACAGATAAATTTTTTAATGTTTATTTTTATTTTTGAGAGAAAGAGAGACAGAGACAGAGTATGAGTGGAGGAAGGGCAGAGACAGAGGGAGACCCAGAATGTAAAGCAGGCTCCAGGCTCTGAACTGTCAGCAGAGAGCCTGACGCAGGGCTCAAACTCAGGAACCGAACCAGGAGATCATGACCTGAGCTGAAGTTGGACACTTAACCGACTAAGCCACTCAGGTGCCCCAATTTAATTTACAGATAAATAGGGTCTATTATATAATCTATTTCTCTTACCAAAGTAAGGTGGTTTTGTTCTTGTTTCTCTTTCTGTCTATAATTTTTTCTCAATTGGTTAGCACAGTGCACTCTTAAAAAACAAGCTGTAAAATATTAAAGTGTATTTTTTAGGAGAGAGATTTTTAAACATCATGATTGACAAAAGAGTGTAAGAAATATAAATATGTGCATCAGCTTCAGTGACTCCTGAGATGTAGGGTTTTTCACTGAGTTTAATATTCCTTTTATACAGAAATATTTTCATAACTTCTCACCAAGAATGGAAATGCCTTGTTATCTTTCTCTCCTTCTTTCTTATAAATGTCCTCTTTTGTTTTGTAGGTTGCTGTTGTGAGAACAATAAAAGATAAGGCCAAAAAAATCAAGTGTTATTTTAGTGTTGAATTTTGATACCTGTTGCTATAATCAAGGTGCTTTTATTTCATCTCTCAAAAATGAGATACATGTTTTCCTGACTAAAACTTTTCTTTTTCAATAAAAACTTACTCTATCATATATGTTTTAACTCTAAAGACAGTGCACCAGCATTCCCTCAAAGAACGAGAATACCAGGAAGTTCAAAATACATCTATCATTCTCAGAATGAGGAAAAAAAACACCTTCTCAGTTTTTTGGGGTGCCTGGCTGGTTCAGTTGGAAGAGCATGTGACTCTTGATCTTGGGGGTGTGGGTGCTACACGTTGGGTGTAGAGATTACATAAATAAATAAACAAACAAACAAACAAACAAACATTTAAAACAAAAACTACATCCTCTTTGATTTCTGAGAATGCAGAAAGGTAAAGGAAAAGCATTAAACCATAAAAACCAACAACAAAAAACAATATTTAGCAAAGTTTATTTTTTCAAAATAAATTATATCATTGACCTTAGTATTTTTTTAAACGTCTATGAAAGCTAAAAGAAAGCTTACTCTTTGTTAATCCCTAAAAACAGATAGTACTGGTCTTCTTTTACATTAGTTCCTGCAGAAATGTATATGGATAAATTGACATAATATTGCATATTTACACGCACACACACACACACACACACACATACACTTACATGTTAAAACAAAATCTTTTAATGACTGTAGTACTTTCCCAAATAATTATCTTTAAATAAAAATATCCATATGTTGTGGGGTGGTTGGGTGGCTCAGTCTGTTTAGCATCTGACCCTTGATTTCAACTCAGGTCATGATCTTGCTGTTTGTGGTTTCTAGCCCCACATCAGGCTGTGCACTGACAGTGCAGAGCCTGCTTTAGATTTTCCCTTTCTCTATCTCTGTCCCTCTCCCCACTCTCAAAAATAAATAATCATTTAAAAAATACATTCATATGTTGGGAGACAGTTCTCCATGGACTTTCTCCATAACTAAAATCAGCTTTTTCCAGATATCTTTTCAAGGATGCTTGTACAGAAAACAGCTTTGGAAGAGAGATGTAGTGCCTCTCTTCAGGGCAAAGAGTAGATACATTTCCTGAACAAAATAATACACCACCTCTTTGCAGGTGTTCTTGAATATTGTGGCAGGTTTGCTAGCATCCTGCTTACAAAATTGAGGCTTTCCTAGGCTTATAGTTCCTTAGCTATGATATAAACCTGTGGTGCACATGTAGCATCTACCTGGGCCCCTTCCTCAGCTCTCCTGTTGGACTTGGGGAGCAAAGGGAACTGATGCAAGCATTCAGATCATCCTGCCTTCCTGCATGTTATGTAATACAGGCATTTGACTCTAACCTAGAAATCTCCATTCTTCTGCCACCATCCATAAATCAGGGGTAGGCAAATTTGTCCAGTTACAAATAGGCTGAAATTTCAAATTTTTTATACTTCTCAACACCTTAATGATGTGGTTTTGGAGTGAAAGGGGTCTGGAGCCATCAACCAAGAAAGAATTCTTGAGATGTATTTGGTTCAAAAAGGTGATTTTATTAAAGCACAGGGACAGGCCCATGAGCAGAAAGAGCTGCCCTGTCACTGTGAGGAGACTGATTATATACTTGGGTGCTGGGGGAGGTAAAGGCAGGGTAAGTTTCCAAAAGGATTTTCATATGCTGAAGAAGACTTGTGACACCAGATGCCTTGCTATTGTCAAGCTTAAGTTGTTTTTCCCTGTAGCAGAGCATTAACATAAGACAGTAGGGAATTCCTGTTATATTCTGCCCGCCTTAAGTATTTGTCAATGGGCTGCAGGCTATAAGGAAATTTAATTTTATCTACCATTTCCTTCTACCTTTGTTTCCCATATCACTTAGTATATACACAACTACACAAGCAAATAATGTAAAATGACATCTATCTTATGTATGTTTCTATTGTTGATATATGATTACTTGGGTAAAGCACACAGTTCTTTTTCTTTTAATTTTTTTTTTGATAGAGAGAGAGAGAGAGAGCACATGCAAGCACACAAGTGGGGGTGGGGGGCCAGAAGGAGAGAGAGAGAATCCCAAGCATATTCCATGCTCAGCACCATCCCACGACCCCAGGATCATGACCTGAGCAGAAACCAAGGATCAGATGCTCAACTCAGGTGCCCCAAGTGCACAGTTCTTAAATGTACAAATTAATGAGTTTTGACTAACATATACCTACCACATCCCCCACAAAATATAGACAAGTTCTATAACTTTGGTGATTTCTCTTGTATCTCTTTCAACCAGCCCCTACTATGAACATTTTCAGTCAAAAATTGTTCTTATTTCTTTCCCCATAAATTAGTTTGCCTGTTCTTGAAGTTCATTTGTATTAAAACATTTTGTATGGGTTCTTTTTAGTCTACTGCTTGTTCTCAAAATAATGTCCTGAAAGTCATCCATACTGTTGTGTAGATTGTATCTTGCTATTTATTGCTGAGTAGAATTTCATAGAATTTATTTGTACAATTTGTTACCCATTCTTGTTTTGATAGACACTTATATTTTTTCCAGTTTTTAGTTCTTATGAGTAAAACTGCATCAAATGTTCCTTATAAGTCTCTTTGTGAACATATGTTGGGTAAATATCTAAAAGTGTTTATAATATAAAACAGGTATATGGCATACATTTAACTTTTAAAGAAACTGTCAACTAGATTGGCAAAGTGGCTCTACCATTTTATACTCCTACTAGGAAAGTATGAAAGTTCCAGTTATTCTTCATCATCGCCAACGTTTTGGTTTTTTAATTGTACCCATCCTAGTGAGTGTAGAGTTTGTTTTGCATTTCCATAATGAGAAACAATGTTGAGTAATTTTTCATGTGCTCACTGGTAATTGGTATATATTCTTTTGTGAAATGTCTGACTGAATTTTGCTTATTAAAAAAAAATTGTGCTATTTATCTTATCACTGATTTGTAGAGATCTTTTATGTATCATTTTTCAGACACACATGCATAGACACATATACTCATATATTATATGTGTACATGTATTAAATACTTCCAATCTATAGCTTTCATTTTTATGTTCTACTGGTAAATTCTGATTAATGAGTTTTATTTTTTTTGAAGTTCTATTTATCTTTTTAAAAATTTTTGATAAGGGCACTGTGGGTTCAACCCATTTTAAACTAATTTTTTTTTATAGTTTGAGATATGGGTTAAAGTATATTGTTTTTCTTTATAGACACTGTTTTTCTTAAAAGATATCCAGTTGCAGCACGACTGACAATAGCTAAAGTATGGAAAGAGTCCGAGTATCCATCGACTGATTAATGGATAAAGAAGATGTGGTATATATACACAATGAAATATTACTTGGTGATCAAAAAAGAATGAAATGTTGCCATTGCAACAGCATGAATGGAACTACAGTGCATTATACTAAGCGAAGTAAGTCAGTCAGGGCAAGACAAATATTACGTGACTGTGGAATTTAAGATACAAAACAGATGAACATAAGGGAAAACAAAAATAATATAAAAATAGAGAGGGATACAAACCATAAGAGACTCTTAAATACAGAGAACAAACTTAGGATTGCTGGAGGGGTGCTGGGTAGCAGATGGGCTAAATAGGCAAGGGGCATTAAGGAGGACACTTGTTAGGATGAGCACTGGATATCATATGTAAGTGAAAAATCACTAAATTCTATTCCTGAAAATATTATTACACTATATATTAACTAACTTGGATTTAAATTAAGAAAATAAAGATATCCAGCTGTTCTACTATTTTGTTGAAGACTTGCCCTTCTCCAATGAACTGCACTGATGTAATTCAACTGCCTATGTATGTGTGTATCTTAACATATTACATGTCTATAGTATCCCAAAGCTGAACTCAATAGTCATTTCCAGGTCTGTTGGTATTTATTTGGTATTTGTAATTTTGATTAATAATTAATTTTTTATCTGTACCTGAATATAGTACTTATATATCAGCCCCAAAGCTATTTCTGCATGAAAAAATAAAGTTTTCCAAATAAAAATTTCAGTCTTGGTCTAAAATACCATGTTCAGATTAATACCTTGATTGTCTCAAAATATAAAGAATATTTTACAAAAGCAGCATATAGATAACTTTAAACAGATGTTTATGAACTATTTTATAGACCATATAAGACCATTAACACTAAGGCTAATGTTTATTGGCTATCTAATTCTCAAATCTCTTATTTTGAATCAAATTTGCATAGGTTCCCAGTGCTCTTCAATATAAAACATACTATTTGTAAATACATACTATAGAAGAACTCCATTGAGAATGTGAAGTAGTAAGATATTCTCCCTCTGGGGGCACCTGGGTGACTCAGTTTGTTATGCATCTGACTTTGCCTCAGGTCATGATCTCACAGTTCAGGAGTTTGAGCCCCACCTCAGGCTTGATGCTGACAGCTCAGAGCCTCCAGCCCGATTCAGATTCTGTCTCTCCTCTCTCTGCCCCTCCCCCACTTGTACTCTGTCTCTCTCTGTCTCTGTCTCTCTCTCTCTACAAAAAACTAAACATTAAAAAATAAATAAAAAAAGTAAAATAAACATTAAATTTTTTAAAAAGATATTCTATCTCTGTACATATACAAGAAATAATAATATCTGCCAACAGAAATACAATTTATAATTCTTCAAAGAACTATAGAGAGCTTTTAAGACTCATTTTAGTACAGCATAGTTATTACTTCCTGAATGAAACCTTTAGGGTAATGGATTTTTAAAATTCTCTTTTCTCAAGCCATTCAATCCAAACTTCCTGAAATATTTTGCAAAAGCCTAGAAATGTTACTAATGTTAATGTACAGTTTCATATTTAAAGTCCCTATAAATGATAGTTTTAGATGTTATACATCTCTAATAGATAATTTCCATTACATTTTAGTAATGTATACACCACAGGAGATGATAACAGACATGGAAACCAAACTTAACGTTAATGAACTTTCTACATATTAGACACTTTGGGTAGAGTTTTTGCATGGTGTGCAAGGGAGTGGAAGTACAACTCTAATTGGCCTTAATTGGAGATGCATAATTAATTCTCTTCATACTGTGCTAAAATCCCAGTGTCTGTTGTTTCAATTGGCCTCTAAATATGAAGATGAAAAAATGTGGTATAGTAATAATGTTTATGAAATAAACTTTGAAATATAAAATACTTCTTATAAAATAATCATGGATCTTTTTATATTGATATGTGAATTATTTTTCCTTTCGTTTAAGACTACAAACTAATATTTAAATATATGTGTTGGAAAGATGATTGTATGAATTCTCCTTATACAAACTAGCAGTTTTAAAAGTCACTTATAAAAGAACTCACCAAACTCCACACCCAGAAAACAAATAATCCAGTGAAGGAATGGGCAGAAGATATGAATAGACACTTTTCCAAAGAAAAAATCCAGATGGCCAATAGACACATGAAACAATGTTCAACGTCACTCATCATCAGGGAAATACAAATCAAAGCCACACTGAGATACTACCTCACACCAGTCAGAGTGACTAAAATGAACAACTCAGGAAACTACAGATGCTGGCGAGGATGTGGAGAAACAGGAACCCTGTTGCACTGTTGGTGGGAATGTAAACTGGTGCAGCTGCTCTGGAAAACAGTGTGGAGGTTCCTCAAAAACTTAAAACTAGATCTACCCTATGACCCAGAAATAGCACTGCTAGGAATTTACCCAAGGGATACAGGAGTGCTGATGCACAGGGGCACTTGTACCCCAATGTTTATAGCAGCACTTTCAACAATAGCCAAATTATGGAAAGAGCCTAAATGTCCATCAAGTGATGAATGGATAAAGAAATTGTGGTTTATATATACAATGGAATACTACATGGCAATGAGGAAGAATGATATATGGCCTTTTGTAGCAACGTGGATGGAACTGGAGAGTGTTATGCTAAGTCATACAGAGAAAGACAGATACCATATATTTTCACTCTTATGTGGATCCTGAGAAATTTAACAGAAACCCATTGGGGAGGGGGAAGGGAAGGGGAAAAAAAAGTTACAGAGAGGGAGGGAGGCAAACCATAAGGGAAACCATAAACTCGTGAATACTGAGGACAAACTGAGGGTTGATGGAGGGTGGGGGAGAAGGGAAAGTGGGTGATAGACATTGAGGAGGGCACTTGTTGGGATAAGCACTGGGTGTGGTATGAACACCAATTTGACAATAAATTGTATTTAAAAAAAAAGTCACTGGGGAGCCTGGATGGCTCTGTCTGTTAAGCATCTGACTTCGGCTCAGGTCACGATCTCACAGTTTGTGAGTTCAGGCCCCATGTCGGGCTCTGTGCTGACAGCTCACAGCCTGAAACCTGCTTTGGATTCTGTGTGTCTCCCTCTCTCTCTGCCCCTCCTCTGCTCACACTCTCTCTCTTTCTCTCTCTCAAAAATAAGTACACATTAAAAAATTTTTAAAAAGTCACTTACAAGAGTATGGTATAGTGGAACTTGTAAATAAATAAAATTAAGGTTTGAGATTAAACTTTCAAAAAAAGTACTAAAATAAATCAGGAAGAATTCTGAAGTAATATAAATTACTTCAGGATTGATTGCCAGTCTTAAATAAATTCATAAAATAATAATTTGAATCCTCTATTTTATTATTCCCCCAAACACTACATCATGAAAATTTATATTACTGTCATAATGATATGAGAGAATTTTTAAATGCAGAGAAGAAAGCACGATTATGGAAAAGAAACAGAAAAACAAAACATGATGTTGCAACTATGAAACCATTTTAATTTTATTTCAAATCCATTTAAAAGCATTTTTAGTTCAATAATGGATTAACTATAATCAGATCACATTATGCTATAATTGACTCATTGACTTTAATGTGACAAGAGGTTGTTAAGAGGCATGTCTTGTATATTATTTATTTGAAAGGTCAATTTTTGGATGATCTTATTGATGTCTACAGATAAGGTGATGATGCAATCCAGAATTGGGAATTGGGGATACTGTTATTTCTTCCCTGTGAGAGTACTTATAGTTAAAATCTTTGTCTTTATGTTAAAATAATTATATATGTCTTTATCTTCAAAATAACCAAAAACATCTGTACTTTGCCAATAAACCTCCATGAAGTTTAAAAATAACTGAATTACTGAAGGCAAAAATGCAGTTTCCTCCTGTGCAGTATGTTTCTATCAATACTGCATATGTCCTTTGTTATGACTTAACACATGATGTAATTTACAAGCACTTGAAAAATTACCAAGTATATTTTATCAGTAGAGAGGACTATTTTCATTGATTCATTCAAAGAAGATGTTTAATGTTTTAACTATTCTCAATTCCTCACATATGGAAGAATGGTTATTATTATTATTATTGCCCAATATTCCTGGATAATTGCTTGAACACTATATAACTCAACAAAACTGATAACTATAAAAGTTTAGAGAAAATATGTCCATCATTCTAATTTTTCTGTGACAATGGTTCACGCATATGGCTTATGATGAAACACAACTGGAGATTAAATTCATTGAGTTACAAAGTGTATCTATATTAACTCCACAGATGATATGAAATACTTCCAGTATTAAAAAATGAGAAAACCCTGGGGTGCCTGGGTGACTCAGTTGGTTGAGCATCTCACTTTTGTTCAGGTCATGATCTCACAGTTCGTGAGTTCCAGCCCCAGGTGTGGCTCTGTGCGGACAGCTCAGAGCTTGGAGCCTGCTTCGGATTCTGTGTCTCCCTCTCTCTCTGACCCTCCCCTTCACTTGCTCTCTGTCTCTCTCTCTCAAAAATAAATAAACATTAATTTTTTTTAAATGGGAAAACCCTAATGTTTAATATTGGAAAGGAGCTAAAAACCTGAAATTTTGCTCAGTGTATGGGAGAATGCCAGTTTTATTCACTGCTATAGATGGAGTATATTACAGTGCTGCTTCTTACAAGGTGCTCACTAAATATTTGTTGAATGAATGGATGGATGAGTAATGGCTGACACAGATAAATCGAATCAGTCAGTTTTAGAACTAGATATTTCAGTGAATACTAGTTTATTCGAATATATTTATGAAACCATCAATATCTTGGTAACAGATTCTTTGTTGTTGTTGTTGTTGTTAAAATTAATACAATCATTTTCTAAATGTTTTAAGGAAATTCAATGCAGATTGAGTAGAAACTGCCAAATAAATGATGCCTTTCCCACTTTCGCAAAAGCTGTCAGAGTAATCTGGTTTAATCATTTCCTGCTATGATAATAGCACCCTTCTTGACCAGGAAAAAAAACAAAACCAAAAACACAACGGAACTCCTGAGCGCTAAGGGATGAAATGGAGGTGCCTAAAAAATCACAACAGACTTTGGGGCACCTGGGTAGCTCAGTCAGTTAAGCGTCCAACTCTTGATTTCAGCTCAGGTCAGGATCTCATGATTTGTGGGTTCAAGCCCTGAGTCAGGCTCTGTGCTGACAGTGTAGAGCCTGCTTTGGATTCTCTCTCTTCTCACTTTCTTTTTTTCCCCTTCTCTGCTCTCTCTCTCTCAAAATAAATAAATGAACTTAAAGAAATTTTTAAAAAATCACAATAGACTCTTTTTTTAGTAGTGGTTTCAACTACTGCACTTGCAGGCCATAGTAGATACTCACATTTTGACCAGTACAAACACACATATAAAGATCTATTTGCCCTGACTACAAAAAAAAAAAAAAAAAAAAAAAAAAAAAAAAAAAGCTAAGTCTACAGTACATATTACAGGTGAAAATAGGACATTCATATTTGATCAGGTCTGATTCCAGTATACATATTGTTTAATCCTAATTTACTAAACCGCATGCCCAATATCTTTTTTGATGTATTATAACATATCATTCTGTAAGTGCATTTTACACCAACAGTCTTAAAATGAGCTTTCCTTTACTATATTTTTTTACTGATGTAAATTATTAAATATTTATCTACTACTACATAGATACAAAAACAAAAACAGAATCCAAAAGTTGTGAAATTACTAGATAGTCATTTAAGTTACAAGAAATATTGAAAATATTGAAGGTTTTATCATCACAGAATAAAACAAAATCTTTTTTGAGTTTATGCATTAAGGGTCAAACACCCTCTATGATGTTGATGGGTTAAACCAATTTCCTCCTTTTCAGAATATATGTAGTTTTCTTGGATGATTAGACTGAATGTCTTTTTAACCCCAGTAAATACACCCAAATATTCATGTATCCAATAAGGAGATCAAATAATACATGCATATGTCACTTCACAGTTTTTTTCTTGGACACAGTATTTGTGTGGTTCTATTCTCCTACAATACTTATTTTTGTTATTTCTTTAGTTACCATTCCAGACTGAATTAAACCACAGTTTGAGCTTTCAGTTTATGCGATGATGATGACACTATTCTGCATATAATGGTCCCTTGTCTCTTTTTTTAGTTGTCTATTACTGATAGAATATGAGTAACAAGATCATAAACATTCCTAATTAAGCCATAAGACATGACAGGTTGTGAATTGTGTTGTAATATTTCACACCTAGTGTTCTGCTAAGCATGAGGCTGAAGGCTCCGAGCCATCAATGCACCTAAGCGTGAATTAACTCTGTGCAATTCATGCCCTGGAGTATCTGCCTTTGATTATGAAACAGTGAATTTGTTTGGCAATTAAGAAAATAACTTTGTTTTGTGTTTGTCCTAATTTAATTTTATGCATGCAGGTTAGACAATATCAGTTTGTTTGGAAAAAAGATTTTTCAAATAATTTAAAATAGACTATGTAATATAATATTCTAAAATCAAAGAGAAACACTATTTAAATTTATTTCTTGGATACACTATAGCAAGATTCTCACTTTTGATTTCAACACATTCACTTTTGATGACAATTGACACAATTCTGTGGAAATCATTTTAAAGCCCTTGAGGGTAACTATTGCCTGATGCCCACCATACCATAATGAAATACAGTCTGAATGGTTTTGTCTCACTCAACTATTACCTTAATGCTATAAATGCATGACAAGTAAAAAAGAGAGGGTCATGTTTCAAAGGAAACACCACAGAGGCAGGTGACTTCTCAAATATAACATAGCCAACATTTAGAAAATAATATAGCAGTATATTTTGTGCTCCTCAGATAGTACCCCTTATTACACATGTACTTTGAAATAAAATCAATGAAGATAAAATAATAGCTGTAACATAGAGCTAACCCTTATTTGTAAGTTACTAGGAATTATATAAATATATAATGTACCATAAAAATTGATAAATTGGTAATCAGAAGAATAATGGCAGGCCACTTAAACAAAGCTATTTAAATGGAAGTATATTATTTTGATAAAACAAATGTTTCTTTGAACACTATTTAATGTCATCTTGCTTTTCCTAATAGTCCTGTGTTCATGATAGAATCAAAAAAGGTGTACCATAAACTTTCCTAGATTGCAAAGAAAATATATCATTAGTTTTAACAACATAGGTTTTGATGTTAGCTAAAACTCAGTTTGTTTTCATGTTACTAATCAAAATCCTTTATGTTAGCATAAAGAACTCCCTTTAGCATTTCTTGTAAGGCAGATCTAGGGGTCATGAGCTCCCTCAGCTTTTGTTTGTCTGGGAAAGTCTTCATCTGTCCTCTATTTTGGAAGACTTACTAGGTAAAGTATTTTTGTTTGATTTTTTTTTTCTTTAAGCACTTTGAATATATCATTCTACTCTTTCCTGGCCTGCAAGGTTGCTGCTGAGAAATGTGCTGATAGCTGCAGTGGGTTTTCTTGTATGAGATGAGTTTCCTTTCTCTTTTTGCTTTCAATATTCTTTGTCTTTGATTTTTGACAATTTTATTATAATGTGTTTTGATGTAGTCATTTTGGGGTTGAATTTGCATGGAGACATATAAGCTTCAGGTACCTGCATGTCTGTATCTCTCTCCAGCTTTAGGTAGTTTTCACACATTTTATTTTTAAATCAGTTTTCTGTCTCTTTTTCTGCTTCGGGCATCTTCATAATGCAAAAATTGTTTTTGTTGGCAATATTCCATAAGCCATATAGGCTTCATGTGCTTTATAATTATTGTGTTTACTTGGTAGTATCATGTTTCCTACAGTCTTGTGCTCCTGGAAAGACCGAAGGGTGTTGTCTCCATGCATCTCCATTGACTGAAGTCAGCATTAGTGATGGGTGCAGGAGTTCTCAGTGGACAATGCTGCGGGTAACTGTAGTGGTGATAAGGGCTATTAGGGTCTTCTGTGTCAAAGGCTGGTGGGGGACCTCTTGATCTCTTTTTTTCCCACAGGGATGTGGTGGCTGAGAGAGACCCTCGTGGCAGCAGGTCTGGCTTGCGGGCACACTAGGCACACTAGCGGTGGTAGGAGCACTTCACCTGGTGCATGGTGCCTGTGGAATAGCCATAGTGCTGGCAACTGGAACACAGGTGCTCCACAGAATGAAAGCAGCTCCAGGGTTCAGGGCACTGGGTAGCCCCCCACACGGTGGCTCAGGTGCCTAAGCAGCTGTAGAGCAGGGTCTGAAGTACTGACACACATGTTAGAGCCAGGGTTCTGAGGTGTGAGGTGTGTGCGTGGTTGGGAGAGAGACTGGACACCCTGGTCCTGGACAGTGCAACAGCACTCCTTCTGAGGGGCACACAGCAGCCTTCCCTCTCCATGTGTCTGTGGCAGCAACAGCTGTTGGTTACCTCAGTGGCAAAAACTGCCGGTCTCCTCTGTGGAGCGGGCTGCAGGGGTCCACAATAAACTCTACCAGTAACTTCATCCTCTTGAAGTTAGACACGGTGAATTGCTCTGGTGATATTTAAAAGCTTACCTCCCCTGGAGCCATTTGCTTCCACTGCAAGGGTAATAAACCTAGAGATATTTTTTTTCCTTTTTACCCCAGAAATATTTGATCATTATTTAGAGGTGAACAAGGTTAGGGGATCTCAGATCTTTGGGGTTTCTCTCTTCTGGTGCAAAATCTCCTACATGTTCAGATAAATATCTAGCCCTCATTACATCATCATTTAGGGAACTGGAGCGTGAGGAATGACTATAGGAAGTATGTACTCTTTACTTTAGAATGATACATTATAGAATTCTGGAACTGTATACACAAGTCTGGAGTGTGGTAATTAATAGTTATAGGACCACTGGAAAGTAATTTACTGACTTATTTTCTAATCTGTCTTATCATCTCGATTAAATATTTGAATTACTGGGGCGCCTGGGTGGCGCAGTCGGTTAGGCGTCCGACTTCAGCCAGGTCACGATCTCACGGTCCGGGAGTTCGAGCCCCGCGTCAGGCTCTGGGCTGATGGCTCAGAGCCTGGAGCCTGTTTCCGATTCTGTGTCTCCCTCTCTCTCTGCCCCTCCCCCGTTCATGCTCTGTCTCTCTCTGTCCCAAAAATAAATAAACGTTGAAAAAAAAAAAATTAAAAAAAAAAAATATTTGAATTACTTGAGGAATACTTTTTATTTTTTCCAAGATAGAAGCTACATGTTTAATATGAAATAATAAAGACAATAACACATTGTATATGAACAATGTACACACAGTCTTTGTACATACTGGCCTGGCCTGGCTGACAATCTCTGGGTTTTCTACACACCTTTGAGGAGAACTTTTTAATTGTCTTTCTTCACATATCTTATTGCATGACTTTTAATACTTTATCACCTAACTAATTAATTACTTAATTTCATCCAGAGATTGAGACAGAATATATTGCCTGTATATTAGAAAACTTTACAACACACAGTGAGAATACCTGCATTACAGCAATGACTTTAGGAATAGAAATAGAAAGGATAATTTTAATTTAGCAGTAGAATAAATAGAATTAGTCATTCATTAAATGTATCAAACATAAAATAAAATAAATTTTAACTCTACTGAGTATTGATTGTGATTCTTATTTCCTCCCAAATGCCTATGTTTTTCTAAAATTGACATAATCTAAAACATTGCTATATTTGCTCTTTTTTCCCAAATAAAACATTTTCCAAATATGACATGAGGGAAGAGACTACATCTTATTTATGTTAATGTGTCCAGTGCCAAATGTACTATTTAGAATACAACGTTTGAAAGTAAAAAGAACATAATAGGAGGATGAGATGGGAATAGAAAATTACTATAAGTTTAGCTGTAAAATGGGGGTTTTAGAATACATGGGTATTCAAGTTAATAATGTTGCACAATAAACCACTTCAAATTTAATGGTTTAAACTTAAATCATTATTTTTAAAGATTCTGTGGGTCAGAAATAGGGGCAGAGTTTGACATGAAAGGAACTTATTTAAGATAAATATGGAAGCCTACGATTTTATTTCTCATTTCATTATCTATGGTGGCTCATTGGTATTCCACTAGTGGTTTTATTGATTGATTTGAATTATTGATTTTAATCGTATTCATCTACCCACCTGTTTCATGCATAAGCAGAGATAACTGAAAGTCTGGAAATGTTACACTTGGAAATATTAAACCTAGTGGTAGTTTCAGGGTAGTGAGACTTCTTGCCAACTAGCTTTGCTCAGAATGGTGTTCCAACAGAGCAGAGTTAAAGCTGATAGCCTCTTTTGACCTACCTTTGGAAGATATATAGCTTCCTTCCCACATATTCTGTTGGTCAAAGCAGTTATAAACTTGTCTAGATTGAAGGAGAAGGAAATTAAATTCTACCTCCCATTGGGAAAATGACAGGTTCACACTGAAAAAGAACATTGGGATGGGAAATGTTGGTATCTCTTGAAAATAAAATTGTTTACCTGGAAATTGGTGAAATTGCCAAAGTAAACTAGGAAAAATATAAGGCTGATGTCTTAATTTTGAAAATGCATTCATTTACCAAATGGCAATGAAAGGGGAACCCATGAGTCAGACATAAGAAAAGTGTCTAAATTAGGAAGAAAATTAGAAAATTCAATTAAATGGAAAATGAAACAGGCCAATAAGAGTAAACAATTGTGCAGAGGTATCTAGGAGGAGAAAACTACCATGATTATTTAATTAAGGGGATCAGACATTTGGTAATAGTCTCATGGTAGGTATGGTAATAGATTCATGAAGGGGAGAAAGTCTCAAGTTTACCGACAACAGTAAGAATCCCTCCTCAAATGCCAGATTCTAATCCCAATTACTCTGCTCACTAGTTAGACAAAATACTTAAATGTCTATTCAACTTGTTTTCATCTCATTGGCTTGTTATGAAGATTAACATAGGTCATAAATGCTTAGAACAATGCCTGGAAATATTAATTAAATTAATATATTTTAAAAGACTTTTAGTTCAGTCAGTTGTATTCACTACTTGGACCCACACTGGCAGAGTAGGAGTTTGGATGTAACAACACAAGATTTTTAATTCCCAGGAGGCCAAGAAGGAGTTCCTATGCTCTTACCTACTAGTGAAATCCTTTGTCCCCACCTCTGAGGATGAGTCATCAAATATACATCACAATGTATATAATATAGCTATTGTTAAAATCGTTGACTTTTTGTTAGTTGCGTATTTAGTTCCAAGAGCATGCTGCTTCTATCAATCCATCAAATACTTTTCAGACATCTGCTTTAATGGGCATCAATTATACCTTGTTACCTAACAGGAGAGTAAAATATGCTATGCCCAAACTATACCCTCTTCTCTATCCCAGACATGACTATGTTCTGCATCATTTCAACAAAGTTACTGTTTATTTGCTATTACAAATACATTAGTAGGAAATTTGGCATAATCACACAGGTTGTATCTTTCATTAATACTAAAATCTTGCATCAACCCTTCCACCTGAGAAGGATAAGTGGAAAGGACCAGATAAAATTTAAAGCACAGTTCCATAAAAGAAGCCCAAATTCTTCTGGGCACATCCCATACACTGTGATTTAATTTAACTGCCACCCAACAGTGCAACTGCAAAAATAAAAGTGACTTTGGTTTATTCTATAAAGCCATCCATTTCTCTTGTGTTTGATTATTAAATGAGATATAGAAAATAGTGGACATGATAAAAACACTGGAGATTTTGACTAAAGCAAAAACCATACAATATGGTTATATACAGTAAGGCAATGGTTGTCGAAGAGTAGGGTTTAGACCCCAAGCATCAGCATCACCTGGAAAATTGTTAAAAATGCAAATTCTCAGTCCCCACCCCAGAGGTTCAGGAATCTTTGTTTTACTAAAAGGCCCTTCAGGTGATTCTGATTAAACAGAGTAAGGGGATAGTTTTGACTGGCATATGGAACCACCTACAGAGCTTTTAACAACCTAATTACAAATTTAATGTGCATTAAATTTACACTTCTTTGAATCAGGTGTGTAAAGAATACTTATCTTTATATCTCTTTAAGTACAAATCATGGGATCTAGTTTTTTATTGATTGTAGGATAGTTACAAACTGTCCATTAAAGAAAGATAAACTTGGTGTTATTCCATTTGGAACTGAATTACTTTTGTCATGACTCTCTATTCAATCAAGGCTCTCTGATTTCTCTCCCTTCACCTTTGTATTTTATTTCTTCCTGGAGTGAGTGGGTTCACATATGTTCTTTAATTCAAGGAGGAATGGAGAGAGAAGCCTCATAACTATTCTCTGTCTACACTGACCCCCAAGTGGGATCAGTATACTTCAATTTCAAAGCTGTATATGTCAATCATTATTGATACCTTGGACGTGCTATGGATTTGTTATGCATTATTGATACCCTGGACCTCCTCAGGTAGCCTGCTGCACATACTCTACCTCTACCTTGTCCCTCTCCCAGAGTACTTAGGGGGCTCTATGTATCTAACCCACACTTTTATCCCTCAGAGGAGATGGAAAGATTTAGAGAAGCCTCGTTACTGCACTGGGGTGTGCTGGAGGCTGCCTTTGGGTGTGAGACCTGACTGAGCAATTCTATCCCCATTGTTACTCTTCCTCTCTGACAATGTGCTGAATGCAGCACTATTCTTGGTAGGGTGCAACTCTAGCTTCTGAAAGCTTTTTGTTGTTGTTGTTGTTGTTTTTTGCTTCCCTTTCAACTACAACCAGAGAGTGAGGCATTGGTTCCCTTCTCAAGAATCTACCTCACATAGATTCCTCAGATCATCCTCCCACTAGCTCTTAGACTAGGGAAGGGATTACTTCAAAATCAGTTTGCATATTTCTCCTGTCCTTTGTCTACATCATACCCTCTACGCACCTGATCCTTCATGAGTCTGAGTGTCATCCTGACACAGAGGCCATGCTAATGTCTGCACCTTTCCAATTTTAGTATGTGTGCTGGTGAAGCGAGCACTGGACCTAATCCTTCACGTTGTAGTATGTAACAGGTGTATCCAAGCTTTTGGAATTGCCTTAACTGCACCCTAACCCTATCTTTAAAGTTTTTACTTTTAATAATCTCAGCTTTTTTTGATATAAAACATACATTTTCAAATAAATACATAAGTTAAATGGTTGGATTATACAATGTTAAATGTTGCCTTATAATTATTTTCTCCACATTGGATTTGAAAAATAATCTATAAAGAAAATCCACTGACTTTTTTATTCTATGGGTATTCTTCCAAACTTTGAGATAATGCATGTCATGGACTTACTAGCATCAAGGACTGTTGGGAATAAAATGCCTAAAAAATTGTCTTTTAAATTTTTAAATTTGGTTGCAGTGCTTAAAGAAGTAACTCTGGATTGAAGAGCAGAGAATAAGCAACAGTAAATGTATTTACTTAATTATTTAGCACAACACATACTGATCTGAAGAGACCATTTAAGTACTGGTTTTAGAAACTAGAAATATAACAAAATACAACTAGTAATATAACTAGAAATATGAACAAACATTAAAACAAGTAAGAATCCTCCCCCACAAGTAGCTTTAACTTAATAAAACCTGAATTAAAGAACGTTGACTCTTTATGTCACTGAGCAGTCATTACTGTTAACTTCTAAAGGTCTTATGTAACTTTGAAACATGTTTTTGACCATACTTAAAGGAGGCAGATCTGTTTCAAAGTCATTGTTGTATTAGTTTTCTCCGTGTAGAAATATGTATTTCAAATAGAAAACCAGGCTTTGGTCAGTTTTAACTCCCTGATAAGATTGTATAGATATGCCATGATACAATGTGTGAATATAATTTATACATAACTTTTACTTATAATAGGGACTGCATATAGCCCAGTATATGAAAATCTATAACAGTATTACAGGAGAAGCTCAGACAATTTAGAACTAACTTTCAAGTTTTTCAGTCATGAATAAAATATAGTCATAAGAGAAATAAAAAGCTACCGATTGAATTATGTCACCATCATGCTATGAAAGTAAGTATGTCTAAGAAAAAATTATGGAGAAAATATAAATTATATGATTTTTTACCTTGTATCATATATAAATAGAAATGGTACATTAAATGATAAAATGTGTCTTATTTTAAAAGTTTTGAGTCATAGCAAATATGAATAAAGATTAAATCATATCAGTAAAAATACTCTTATCTAAACAGCCTTGAGGTATATCTTTTAATTTTACAAACATATGTGTTTCTAAATACTGTCATGTATTGCAAATATTAAGCAATTTTCTAATAAGCTTTCATTATTTACTTTGAAAACAGCTTTTATTACATTCAATTTAGAAAAAAAACAAACTGAAATTTACCTCATTGCAAAGTTTAAAATATTTGTTTTAATGCCAACCAGTTGCTGTATTTCAAAGCCTAATTTCAAAAGCGGGTATTGAGAGGAGGAATCAAACATAAACTGTGTATTTTGCTAATGGTGCAAACTGGTCTGAATGAACAGACAGGCTGGAAATAGAAACGTCGATGAGGTAATCAATAAACTCAAAGAAGGATGAAATAGAGGATAGACAAGTCCCATGATTAGTAAGCAGACAAGAATTCATAGCAGCATCCCCCCACAAAATACAATCTATTTCTCTAATATTTGGTGAAGGAATTAATCTGGAAACTGAACATAAATTCAGGCTCTCAATTTAAAAGGTACATTATTGGGAAAATGGAATTGAATACGTAATCATATTTAAAAATTGGGTCCAGGTGCAGGATGTTACTTGAATTCATAATTATTATCTTTATTATTTAAAAAATATATGCTATTTTATAAATACTTCAAATAATTTAGCACTTTGAAAATCTCTACTCCTCGTGTTCAATTAAGCTTTAAAATAAAAACTGTTAAATATTCTTTCTATATGGCACCACTGTGATTTTCCCTCTCTTAACTTTACAGTTATAGATTTTTGAATTTAACAAAGAACAAAAAGGAGTCAAACATAAAGCCAAAAAATGTGGGAGACCATTTCTAACGAGTTTAATATATTTTGATGAAACACTATATGTATATTAAATCTATTCTCAAGATGACCAGCATCATATAATTAAACATTATTTTTCCCAATAAAATATATTTGAGTTGAGATCACGTATATATGCAAATTTATATGCAAAACAGAGAAAATAATAACAGTAAAGTCATAAAATCTAATTATATCTAAATCACATGGCTCTATTATTACAGACATTTCTGTATCTTTGCCCACTTAACTGTCTCTTTCTTGCTCTTTTTACAGATTTATTCCTTCAAAAAAAGAATCAGAAAGGATTGATGACTAAAGAATATTTAGTTCTACAAATAAATATATTTCATCTGAATGTCAGTCCTGGAAGGAATTAGCAATGGGGGGGATTCCTATTCGACACATTCATACTTCTCTCTCCGTAACACACCACCCTAGGAAATGTTTCAAGCCTCATCTTTTTTTCCATCTTTGCCTCTTTTCCTAATCAAAATATATTTAGAGGAAATTATATTTTTATCAGTCTTTTATGCATAAATGTACAGTGTGTCGAGGTTACATGTAATAGCCTGTCACTCTGCTTAAAAAGATAAAAATCCATTCAGTAGTACACAGGTGGGAGGTACACTGTCGTATGAAAGTTTTTTATTAGCACCAACTTACTCTATCAGTGCACAACTTCCCTGCTAAAATGAGGTTCTATAATCAAAGTGTCCACTGTTGTAGTAGACAGTGCTTTTGCCTCTCTAGCAATTGCTCCCCCTACTTTGTTTCTACCAAATACTCATTTTACGTCTGTCTCTTCTGAATTCCATAGAACTAAATAGATCTGGGGAACTTCCCTCAATCCCCTGCTCCTGACTCCAATAGGGGTAAGTGCAGTTAATTAAGCCATTTGGTGCACAGAGCAGGTGAACAAGAAATGACTGGTTTGAAGGGAAAGACTCTTATTCCATGCTTGAGAAAAAAAAAGATTTTCACTTTCTCTGGGTGTGAACCAGGACCCAAAATGTTTCAGTGTCTCTGTCTGACATCTTATGGCAATGAGGGAAAGGCATGCATTGATTAAATATCCAGAGAGAAAGAAAAAAACAAACAAAAAACCTGGATGGCCTTCCTATCTACCGCTATGTCAAATAATACACTATTTTACTTATTGTTTACATTTTTAAAGTTTGATTTAGAGTTTCCGTTACCTGCAGCAAATAGCAAGAGCCATGATGGCCCCTGAAATGCAAACCTTTAACATCCCCCTTTTAAGTTAGCAACTTAGTTCCAAAGGATTCAGTATAACTTTCTTATCAAAATACATTTTTTTTTTTAATTTATTATTTTTTTTTTTAATTTTTTTTTTTAATTTTTTTTTTCAACGTTTATTTATTTTTGGGACAGAGAGAGACAGAGCATGAACGGGGGAGGGGCAGAGAGAGAGGGAGACACAGAATCGGAAACAGGCTCCAGGCTCTGAGCCATCAGCCCAGAGCCCGACGCGGGGCTCGAACTCACGGACCGTGAGATCGTGACCTGGCTGAAGTCGGACGCTTAACCGACTGTGCCAACATTTTGGATTTTATGTATATTTTTGCCAGTTTTTGTGGTATAAGGTAATGGTTGATGTTGATTTGAATAACTGTTTCATGTCAGCACAAGCATGAATACTAATTGAACTAACCTATTTAATTTTCACAATAAAGAGGTGCTTTTATTCTCACACCACTTTTCAGAGGAGATCACCCCAAACAACAGAGTGATTGAGTGAGTTTATTAAGCAGCAGCTCCAGGATTAAACCCAGGCTGTTTAAGTTCAGAATCCATTCCTTATATGTCTACTAAAACAAAAATACTCCATAAAAGTTATCCAATAACTTCCATGAAAAATTAATATTATGATGGATATTATTCCATCTTGGTACAGACTATATGTTTCTAATAGTCCTGATTGGAGCTTATTTCTGCATTTGTTTTACTGAATAACAACAGATAAAAAGTGATGAAAGAAATGGAGAAACACTATGCTTACTCTCACGGTCTTCCTCGTCTAATCTCTGTTTGTTGTCACAGTCTTTTCATGTCATTAATTTTGGCTGACATAGTTCTAATTTCATTTTCTGGCAAATTTATGGCATTATATTTCTTTTATTCTGTAAATGTAAATATTGGGTAGAAAGAGAAATCAAAACTAGAAAGGAAACAAGATTCCTTCTACATTCTCGAGAGAAAAAGGAAAACAGTAATTAGAATGTAATCAAGAGAGAAACTGGTCAACATTACATATGTTGCACAAAAATAAAGAGCGTTTTCTGAGTGTTTCGTGACTCCTAATGAGAGAGAATTTAAATAACATTTTAAAAATGAGGATAAGTCGTAATTTGTAACGGTTTTCTTCAATCCATGACCCTGTGTCATGTTAATCTTGAATTTTAGAGCATTTAATGCCACTTTATGCTTTCACCTTTCTCTAGATTTATATTTCTGCTAAAGAAAACACTTATAACAAAGAATTAGATTATTAGTTATTCATTACGTTTGCTTTGGTTGTTCCCACTCTGACCCCATACCATAGTACCAGGAACTGGTTTTAAATCACTTGTGGTAAAGTCCTTGCCTCTTTCTCATTTCTCACATCTGAGTTTCCAACTTTATCCATGTTTGCAAGTATCTACCCAGTTCAAAACCCACTAGTCCAATATCTCAAAATTGTCATTTAATTCTTATTAGATTGTGACTTAATTAAAATATCTTTTTTTATTTATCAAAGTCAAATATCACTGTGTCCATCCCTCACACTTATAGCCAGACTATTGCTGAAGCTGTGGTGTGAGTGTCTAGTGGGATCTTTTCCCAATTCTCTTGCTATATCTCTTTGGAAGTAACAGCTGAGCAACCAGAACTCTATCCTGCTACCTGCTGCTAGAAAGTCCATTGGTATGGATCATAGAAAGCTCAGTATTATTCCCTTGATCCAACCAACCAAACTCCATTCAAGGAAAAACTGTCACAGAGAATAACCTCTTCACTGCCAGATCTGAAACAATTTCAATTCACTCATTGAAAATTTCCAGGGGTAGCCAGTTATAGGGAGGCTCCCACATTTTGTGAGCCAGTAGAAATGGCTATAGATACAAAAAGTCATATTTATGAGGTGGGAGGGAAAGGAACCATTGTTTCATCACTCAGTCCATAATGAAAGGAAAATAATGTTAATATTAATATTTAAATGTAAATAATAGTATTAAAGTATCCTAACTTTAGATCTTATAGATAAAAGCTTGTATTTGTATCAAATGAAGACCAATGGACAAAACAATATATTTAGAAATTAAACCCTTTCAAAGAAAAGAGAGGGAATAGATAAAATCCTAACATAAATATATATGAAAGCCTATTAATATTAGCAATTATATATTTGGATTTTTTTAATGTATATTTATTGTGTTTACTTATTTATTTTGAAAGAGAGAGAGAGAAAGAGAGGGAGCAAGTGAGGGAAGGATGGAGAGAGAGGGAGAGAGAGCTTCCTAAGCAAGTTCTGTGCTGTGGGCACAGAGCTCGACTCCGGGCTTGATTCCCTGACCCATGAGATCATGAACTGAGTGGAAACCAACAGTAAGATGCCTAACTAACTGAGCCACCCAGGTGCCCCTGGAATTTTTAGTAGATAAATTAAAGATTCCAATTTTGACATTCGATAATAGTAAATATACTTGCTTCAGGGTACAACCAATCAAATAATTCAAACTATATTTTGAATTTATGATTATAACTTTTTTTATTCATCATGGCAGGTGTCACCGAATTTTGTCTGTAATTAAGAAGATAATATCCCAGGCTTTGTGGGCCATATGATTCTCCAGTTTTCTTGCAACTACTCAAGTTTGCCATTTTAATGCACAAGCCTCCATAGGGCAATACATAAATGAATGGGCTTGGCTGTGCTCCCATAATCTTTATTTATAAATGAGAGGTGCCAGACCAGATTTAGATGGTGAGTAACAGTTTGCAGCCCTCTGACCTATTAGAACTATTATGGAACTTATAGGAACAACAGTTGAACATTATCTAAAATAAAATTTAATATCATTTCTTCTTAATCATATTTCATAGTACCTACTTTGCTTTTCATCCTTATTAGATTGCTCTTTCCTATGTTTCATCTGTTTCTAATATGTGAAATATGTAGATATACTAATTTAGTAAGATGCACAATTGTTGACAATAATGAGAGTCTATCTCTACATTATTTAATAATGCATTCCACTATACACTTCATCAATAGCATTAATTAAAAACAAAAACAAAAACAAGAACAGACTTTGATTTATTTCTGTTCAGATATTTTTTAACACTTATTGAGCCACTACTATTTTTGGGCACTACATGTGCACTAGGGATAAAAGGTGATTAAGAGAATTCACATGCTAAAAGAAATTTACAGGGGCGCCTGGGTGGCTCAGTCGGTTGAGTGGCCGACTTCGGCTCAGGTCATGATCTTGCGGTCCGTGAGTTCGAGCCCCACGTCGGGCTCTCTCCTGACAGCTCGGAGCCTGCAGCCTGTTTCAGATTCTGTGTCTCCCTCTCTCTGATCCACCCCCGTTCATGCTCTGTCTCTCTCTGTCTCAAAAATAAATAAACGTTAAAAAAATTTTTTTAAAAGAAATTTACATTGAGTGGGATCTTTATCTCTTTTTGGAGGATGGGACAAGCAGAAAAGCACTGACACAAAGGTACAAACAGTTGGTGACTGTGCAGTAAAGGATTAACTCAGCTGTTCTGGGCTGCCCCATACTGTACTTCTCCAAAGAAAGTTAAGGCCTTTGCCTAACTTCTGGGACACAATTTCTAAATCCTTGGATCCTGCCTGTTCCCTCCCTCCCTCCTTTATTCCTTCTGTTCTTTCTTTCTTCTTTCCCAAAACAAACAAACAAACACAAAAAATAGGACTTCCAGTTTCCAGTTTCACATGTAAGGAACTTGGATGTTCCCACCCTGTCCTGTCAACACTAAAAAATTGAACAGACTGAAAATTCAACTGTTCTTGAATCTGTAAGGGAGGACAGAGGGGAAACTGTTGCCTCTCAGAGTGGAGACAGAGGTGAATCCAGGAGTTCTGGCTTACCAGAGAAGAAACTCAGGAGCAGGAACTGCCATGAGAACAGGTGCTGGGGCTGAAGACCCTGGACTGCAAATGACAAATTGCCGGAGGCTCTGTGTGGACAATTCTGAGTGAAAATTTCCAGGGGGAGCTGGTTATACGAAGGCCTCCACATTTGGGTGAGTTTTGTCTCCAGGAGCTTGTCTAGGCTTTCACAGTAAATACTGGAGAAAAATCCCCTCATGCTTCCTTGCAGTAGGGAGAGGGAAAAAGGAGTCATCTTAAAATACACCAGAACACCGCTCTTCTCCACAAGGCCTGCCCTTAGGGGGAACTAGTTAATCTGAGACTAACCTGCTGGGGTGTTATCTGAGCCTAATTGACCTGGGGAAAGGGAATGCCCAACTCCAATCCACTCTAGTCAAACACCATCCCCAAAACAGAGGTTTATGAAATCTCTGGCAGAGGTTCTATTCACGTCTCATGAATTCTTGTAGTGATATCTTGAAATATCATTTGGAGTCAATGGGAGACAGTGTTATTTTGAAATTAATGTAGTTATGGAACCACCACAAAATCTTGTTAAAAAAGAAGCATATATATTTCCACATCACAAATTTACTTTTTCAATATTTTATAAGCTATATTTAAATACAATTATTTCCTTAATAATTCTATAAATTATTTAATTTAAAAGAATTATTCTCAGAAGAGATCCTTTGATTTAATCAGACTACCAAAGGGGTCCACATCATTAAAAGATTAATCCCCCGTTTATTATACGCTACGTGTTTTGGAACTTTGAGTTTAGGGTGGTTGCCTTGGTTACCTGAAGCCTAGGCACTGGGGTCAGAACCAGGAGGATACCCTGAAGCAGGAAGTACAGATACAAGCTCCCAGAGCATCTACAATCCATAAGAGGCAGCAGAGTGAACAGTAAAGAACATGTCTTCTGGAGTCAGAGTGCTGAGTTTGAATCTTAACTTTAACCCTCATTCTCTACTCTTTATCTGAAAAATGGTAACAAAAATACCCATAGCAGAGTTGGTTTAAAGATTACATTATTCACTATGTGCAAGACACTGAATACATATCTGTCCTATGGTAATCATTCACTAAACACTTACCATTATTAATTTTTGAGGGTAGAATGTTTACACAATTTCCATTAAAAAAATTTTTTTAGAATGTTTACTTTTGAGAAAGAGAGACACAACGGTGTGAGCGGGGGAGGGGCAGAGAGAGAGGGCGACATAGAATTTGAAGCAGGCTCCAGGCTCCCAGCTGTCATCACAGAGCCTGACACTGGGCTCAAACCCATGAACCGCGAAATCATGACTGAGCTGAAGTCAGACACTTAACCAACGGAGTCCCCCAGGTGTCCCTGTACAATTTCCATTTTATTAACAATCATGATTCCTTCTTCAAAATTAGCAATATTTGATGCTTTTATGAAAGTAAAAAAGTTAAATTTGAGATCACATTTTAATCTGAATTTCAGAAGTAATGAAACCATTTATTGGTTTGTGAATTATGTTTCATGTTATTTCCTTATTATTATATTATAAAACTGACCTCTGGTCTTTTTTATTTATAACAATTTTTTCACATGTTGTTTTCTTGTGAATTCTCAGAAAGCAGAGCCTGAGACAAAGATTTATATGACGACACTGTGTTGAGAAAGTGTAAATAGGAGAAGTGGAAGCGAAGGACAAGGGAACAGGAAGGGCAAGAAGAAGAGACAGTGCAAGGATGCTTATCATTTGGTACTAAAATGTACCGACTACTTGATCTCATGACAGTACTCTAAGTAGCAATAAAATGAGTGCATCTCAACAAGGAGTATATGAGAGAGGAAAGGTTAAGAACTTATGTGACTGGCTCCTAAATCTCATTAGTCAAAGATTTGCAGTCCTAGAGTTTAACAGAACCTCAATTTAAGTTGCTCATGCAAATGAGCTGAAACATTTCAGGCCTCAAGGTCAACAGAGAAGTCCCAGATTTAGAGGAAAAAGTATATGGAGTGGGGGTGGTCAGGGTCCACCCATATGAAATCAGTTGCAAGCAGTAAAGGGTCAGCTGCTATACACAATCTCTGGGCTGGAACACCTGGCCAAAACCGGGGAGACAGGGCAGGATCTGAGGTGGTACTTATGAGATGCTTCATACAGATATCCAGATGTTAATCCTTTGTTGTAGATGTAACTTTTTCTTTTTTCTTTTTTTAATAGTTTAGGGTATAGAGATATTTAAATGTATATAGCCTGATATCTCTGTTTTAAAGATACTTTATTGGGTTGAATTTATATCATACCTAGTTGTATATACTATATTTGATTAATCTGAATAATCCTATAACTCTTCCTTAATGTCAATTAAAAGAGATTACTCCTCTGTCTGTTAAGATTATATTTCTAATATATTTAAACAGACTTAGATCCAAGCAGTATTGTTTGGATCAATACAATACAACAATACCTCTTGGTATGTTCCTCTTGAAATGGAGCTAAACTGAACACTTCCTAACTACCTGTAGTTATGAATTAAGAATGACTCTATAAGTTTAATTAATTAACAAATATTTTTTGTAGTTATTTTTATTATACTGTCAAGCAGGCATATATTTTTTTTACTTTCCTTTCTTTCTGGAACACATTTTAAAATAAAGTGCTGATAATGATCACAAAGTTATGCCTCCAAAATAGCTGAAATGGTAAGAATTTTTAAAGAAAAATAATTATTTCCCCCTATGAAGGGCTACAGAATTACCTATTCCTTTGTTATACATGGCATTAGAAATGGAATTAAGTACTAAAATTATCGCTATAAATTCTTGTCTTTTATAGGAGGGATATTTTATAGTTGATTGCAAGCTCAATGTCCCATATTAGCAATTCATCATTTTACAATATTAATATTCATTTTTACTAAATATGGAAACTTCACATAATCAGCAATTTCCTCATCAATTTGGGAAAATCAAATTCATTATTAAGAGTTAGTATAATATTAACAGCAAAATGTCATTCCTGGTTTAAAAATAAACAAGTCTTGATTTACTTATTATATCTAGTTTTGCATGTTATAAGGAGAGAAAAAATTTATAATGTAATTAATTTGTAAATTATTTTAAAGGATATCTTACTCATTCAACCTATGGGTAAATGAGAGAAAGAAAAGATAAAATAAAAAAAGAAAAAGAAAGTTTATTATTTTTTTTCTTTCTGAAATTATCAACACAAATTGCAAACGCACTTCGCATAGTCTAAACATAGACTTCATTCTTAGTCAATATCAATCTTTTCTTGGCCAATATAAATGCAAAATTAAGACTTAATTGTATCTATTTATATCAGAGAACTATTTAGAGGTTCTGGGCAAAACTACTGATCACAGAGAAATATCTGTTTCTATTCCAAGAGGATATATGGCAAGGAAGGGTACAATTACATATATTAGAGTAAAAGGAAGGGTCTTGTGCTGCTAAGACAAATAAAGAATAAAGTGGTTAGAAATCTCTCACAAAAACTTCATGGATATATTAATATCTTATTGCTATATTCTTTGATTACTGAATACACAGTTAAATTATAGTTTACATTAAAAAATATAATCTTTATGTTTGTTCACAAATTGGGCCCATTGCTTACATATGGGACTTAAAATAGCCCTTATTCTTTCTGAAAGAGGCATGCAAGGATCTTTCAAATGAGAAAATAATTGTAATTCATAACAAAGATTTATATTGTCTCTGATATTTTTTTAATAAATAGAGTTAGGAAATAGTAAGAACAGTATTTTATAAAACAATCAAACATGAAGTAAATAAAGTGAATCAAGTGCCATGCCTATAATATTATATAAATTCTCAGTAATTCCTCAGACTATTGTAATATGATTTGCTTTTATCTGCCTTTGCTACTAAACTTCCAAACTTACACATATATAGACAACTAATGTTTTACAAGGGAGTCAATTCAATGGGAAAAAGATAAGTCTCTTCAATAAATGCTATTGTTAAATATGTATAATTATGTGCAAAAATTTTAAATTAGACCTACTGTCTTAACAGCATTCAAAAAAAAAAAAACTCAAAATGGATTAAATACTTAAATAAAATACCTGAAACCATAAATCTCATAGAGGAAAACACAGAAAAAAAGTCCTTTGGCTTTAGTTATGGCAATGACTATTTTGGATAGGACAGCAAAAGCACAAACAACAAAAGCAAAAAATAAATAAGTGGGACTACCAGACTGAAACTTCTGCTCAGCAAAAGAAATAAAAAAATAAAATGAAAAGATAACCTACAGAACAGGAGAAAATATTTGCAAACCATATATCTATAAAGAGTTACCATCCAGAATATAAAAGGAACATAGAATGTAATTACAAAAGCAAACAAACAAAAAATCTGATTAAAAAATGGGCAGAAGAACTGAATATACTTTTTTCTAAAGAAGACATCTGTATGGAGCCTGATCCATTAAAAGATGAATGATCTCACTCGTGTGTGCAATCTGAAAAAGCCAAACTCATAGAAATAGAGTAGAATGGTGGCTGTCAGGGGCTGAGGAGACGGAGGAAATGGGAAAATACTGGTTTACCAGTATAAACTTCCAGCTATTCAATGAATAAATTCTGGATCTGTATATCCTAGTAACTACAGTTAACAAATCTCTATTAGGTACTTGAAAGATGCTGAGAGAGTAGATCACCACAGGAAAACATGATAATTATGTGAGGTGATGGAGGTGTTTACTAACCTTCTTGTGGTCATTCATCATTTTGCCATATATGTGTGTATCATAACATCACATTTTATACATTAAAATAACACAATATTATATGTCAATTATATCTCAATAAAGCTGGAAAAAATTAAAACTATATTGCTTAAGTTGAAAATGAATAAATAATATTGCTATGGTCACGTGATTTACGATGTTATCAGCAGAACAAAACAGAAAGCATAGAATTAGCTCCACAAATATACTGATATTTGCTAGAGTTAGCATTACACAATCTATATAAAAATAATAATTCAGGGGGCACCTAGGTGGCTTCAGCTCAGGTCATGATCTCATGGTTTGTGAGTTTGAGCCCCACATCAGGCTCTGGACTGACAGCTCAGAGCCTGGAGTCTGCTCTGGATTCTGTGTCTCCTTTTCCCTCTCTCTTCCCCACTCATGCTCTGTCTCTGTCTCTCAAAAAATGAATAAACATTAAAAAAATTTTTTAATAATAATAATTCAGTATGTGACTTCAGATAATACCCTATCCATAAGGAGAAAAACGAAACTACAACACTACTCAGAGCATATCTCAAAGCAAATATAGGTCTTCCTTGACTTACAATAGGATTACATCCTGATAACCCATCATAATTGAAAATGTTTTAATTCGAAATGTATGTAATACACATAACCTATCAAACATCATAATGTTCTCAGAACACTTACGCTAGCCTACAGTGGGCCAAATCATTTAACACAAAGGCTATTTTATTTATTTTTAAAAGTTTATTTATTTTTGAGAGGGAGACAGAGAGAGTGAGCAGGGGAGGGGCAGAGAGAGAGAGAGAGAGAGGGAGAGAGAGAGAGAATGTCAAACAGGCTCTGTACTGTCAGTATGGAGCCCAATATGGGGCTTGAACTCACAAACCATGAGATCATGACCTGACCCAAAACCATATGTTGGACGCTTAACTGACTGAGCCATCCAGGCACCCCCACAATGCGTATTTTAAAATAAAGTGTTGTTGACAGTGCTGCTATAAATAGCCAAATTATGGAAAAAGCCTAAATGTCAATCAACTGATGAATGGATAAAGAAATTGTGGTTTATATACACAATGGAGTACTACGTGGCAATGAGAAAGAATGAAATATGGCCCTTTGTAGCAACATGGATGGAACTGGAGAGTATGATGCTAAGTGAAATAAGCCATACAGAGAAAGACAGATACTATATGGTTTCACTCTTATGTGGATCCTGAGAAACTTAACAGAAGACCATGGGGGAGGGGAAGGAAAAAAAAGTTAGAGAGGGAGGGAGCCAAAATATAAGAGACTTGTAAAAACTGAGAACAAACTGAGGGTTGATGGGGGGTGGGAGGAAGGGGAGGGTGGGTGATGGGTATTGAGGAGGGCACCTGTTGGAATGAGCACTGGATGTTGTATGGAAACCAATTTGACAATAAATTTCATATTAAAAAAAAATAAAGTGTTGAATATTTCATGTAATTTCTGGAATACTATACTGAAAGTAAAAATGAGAATGGCTATATAGGTAAAGGTTGGCTGTAAATGTGTTGGTTGTTGACGCAGGTGATCCTGTGGCTGACTGGGAGTTGTGACTGGCTACCCAGCATCATGAGACATCATCACACAAGATATCACTAGCCCAGGAGAACATCACAATTCAAAATTTGAAGTATGGTTTCTACTGAATGTGCATCGCTTCTGAACCATCATAAAGTCAGAAAATCCTAAGTCAGACCATTGTTAAGTCAGGGATTGTCTGTACCAACATATTAAATATGTTAAAAGTTTTAACATATTTAATAGAACTATTAAATTCCTCAGAGTATGGAGGAATTTAATAGTCAAATATTGAGAAAACTAAGACATATCTTTAAGAATTGGTATAGAAAAGGTCTTTAAAAAGCATAAGTAGCACAAATCATAAAATAGGTGAATTTTACTACATTTAACAAATAAATCCCATTTAATAGGCATAATATATTACCATAAGCAGAAAAGAAATATGTGTCCACAATGTATAAGACAGTCCTTTTGAAGTGATAAGAATAAAAATGTTCCAATAAAATTGGACAAAGCTAATAAATGGGAATTCACCCAGAAATAGATAAAAATGGGTAAAGCACGTGAAAACAGTGCTCAGATGCACTGGTCATCAGGAAACTAAAATTAAAACATGTCACAATTATCAGATTGGAAGAAAAAATATTAAAGCATTCTAATGCTCAATGTTGGTGGTGGTGTTGTAAAATGGGAACTATGATAATCTATTTTTGGAAATGTTATTTTGTATAACCATTTGGGAGATTAATTGGTACTGTCTTGTAAACTTGTAAAGTAAAAGATACACACTCTTGAATCAGTGAATATTTATGCACATATGAGAAATTCTTGTTTATTTACACTAGGGAGTGTTCAAAGAAGTACACTTCAGCATTAATTTTTTTTTTTTCTCACAGCAAACTTGGAACTAACCTAAATAGTCATCAGTAGGGAAATGAATAAATCAGTATGATATATTCATGTAATTTTACTCGAATTTAGGAATAAAATAAATGAAGTAGCTTTATGTGTATCAAAAACAAAGAACACAAAAACAAAGGCAGTTCTGTATGAAACAAAAAGTGGAGTAAAAAATGTAAGTCTTATGAGGATATATCAGATGTGAAATTTTTAAATGTATACATGATTGCATACATATCTTAAAATGTACTTACATGTGTAGACTGAAGATGTTTTTAAAATTCTCATTGCTAATTGTAGAAAAGAAGAGGGATGGGAATTAGTAAAGATACAACAGTACATTATGCCTGAATTAAATACATATAAGTACATCAACATGAAAGTTACACCCTAAATATGTTTATATATATATATTTTCCCTTCTTTTTTCCTTCTTCTTTCTTTTCTTCTTTCCAAAAAGTTTTACTAAGTGTATGCATATTACAAGTGCAAAGGATTTAGCAGTGAATGAAATTCCCTTCCCTCAAGAATTTCATATTTTGTGAGAGTAAAAAGACAATATGCATATAAACAAAATATATAGTATATCAGATATAACAAGTACTGTGAAAAAAAATTCAGTGGGGAAGGAGATAGAGAATGCTGAATGGGAAGCGGGTATTTGACATTTTATTGTTCAGTGAAGGCTTTGATTTTAAGGGGGGAATTTGCACTAAGTTGTAGCTATTTTTCTTAAATCATCTTAGGAAAATATTTTTGTAATTTTTAAAACATTAACAATTTTTATAATTGAGCGATTATAATTTGGTTTGTTTTCAATAATTGCAAGTGCCTAAGTAAACTAAGTTATGCCCCAAGAAAGAAACATTTATTGATTCTTGATTAATGGCAGTTTTTGATTGATAGATGGATGTGAAGATTGCTCATGATACACTAGTAATATATTCAATAGGAAATTTTTCTAATCCACTTATGAAATGTTCTCATTATGGTTTCCTTCCAACAAACAACTGAAGAAATTTTATTCCACTCCACTATCACATCAAGCCAGGGTTATTTGAAGGTTATATTGTATTTTCTACAAGGTTGATTTGAAAGCACTTATAAATCTTTAAGCCTTGTGTACCACTAAGCTTATTAAAATTTGGCATGTTAATAGTTGGTATTTGAAAATTTTAATCTGTTGGAAAGTTACACGTTGATTTCTATTTTTTGTTTGTTTGTTTGTTTGCCAACCTGGGAATAGTTAGTGAATGATGAGTAGCATAGTAGAAGACATCACCCAGCTCATATTAGAACAATTTCCCACAAACTTGCTAAAGTGTATGCTTTTATTTATTTTTTTAAAGCTTATATATATACATATATATGCATATGTATATATATACATATATTTGTGTGTATATATATATTACATGTTTATTTTCAAAAGAAAAAGTAGTATTTCATTAACTACCACACTGATACAATACACTTTAAACGTACAATAAGGTAGCCTTTAAATCTGAGGTGCTCTTAAAGATAACAAATGAACAGAATTCCAAATTTTTGAAATAGGTGAACTGCTGCAGTTATAGGGATACATTTAGGAAAACTGTATAACTCTTACAAGAGCAGCAATGAAAGTTTATTTTGTATACTTTTTAATAATTGAAAATATAACAGGTAATTAAAAAATAAAAGGAAAATTTAGCATAATAAAAAAAGATACAGTTAAATGTACTGGATACATATAAATTTTAAGGGAAGAAGTGAAAAAGGAAAATAGTTGATATTTAAGTACACTGACTACCTAGACAAAAAAATACTTAAAAAAATCATAAACCTCTAGTTTTCTATGACGAATATCCATATTGTTAGAGTATCACCACTATGGAAGTGATTTTGTTATGTTTGAATATGTTATACTTTACTGGCAATTTACATGATGGCTTTTAAGGCTGTGGCAGGCATATGGTTTTTCCAAACAAGACTGGATTAAAAAAATCACTGTTAAGACACAACATACCTTATTTTTTTGGTCTTCCCATATTCAAGAAAAGGGATAATTCATTGTAACATTTTCTTACCACCCAAATACCTCAACCTATACATTTTAAACTTTTTTTTTTAAACATTGGTTATATGCTCAACTTCGTTATTGAAAGAGTATTAACAAGACATTATTTTGGTATATTAAATATTAAATGTGGCTTATCAACAGGATTTGAAGGGTGACTATCCTTAGAGTTCCAAGTTAAAATGTAGTTTTCAAAGTCTTACAAGAGTAATGCTTAAAAGTAATTAAAATAATTAGCTACAAAATGACAAACTGATAAACTAAGTAAAGTGTGCATAAACTATGTAACATTCGCTTGGAAACTTGATTTGTCAGTTACACCTAGAAATTACAGTCATCAAGAAAATTACAAAAAAAAATTTTTTATCATAACATGATTTCTTTGACCCCCACAACATTTTTTTAAAAATCCTACAACAGATAAATATCAACATGTTCTAATTTTTTAATGTTTATTTACTTTTTTTTTGAGGGGGTGGGGTGGGCAAGGGGCAAAGAAAGGGAGGCACAGAATGCGAACCAGGGTCTAGGCTCTGAGCTGTCAGCACAGAGCCTGACATGGGGCTTAAACTCATGAACATGAGCTTATGGCCTGAGCCAAAGGCTGATGCTTAACTGATTGAGCCACCAAGGAGCCTCCAACATGTTCTCATTTCTATTCTAAACCACAGCATTGATGCATTTAGTTAGACTACCATTCACATTGTTATATTCAATTTTCTCTTTATATAACTTGGCAAAATTTCATTTCTTCTAGATTCCAAAAGTACCTACAAAACCCATGCAATTTTACCATTTTTAATATGCTATGGAATATCATACAAAGTAAGGCATTTCAGTGCCATGTATAAATAACCAAGTTACTGTCAATCCAAACATTTTTGCACATTAATAAAAGGATATCTAAAAACTTAAGAACCATATTCTCACCACTGTATAAAAATAACCACAATGAGTAAGTCTTTGTGTAATATTTGTTCCACTATCTCATTTCCAGAGACTGTGACAAGCTATAAAGGTATTTCGGTGTTGGTAAGGGTATCTTGATTGCTAGTGGTGGACGTATTAGTGGTTCCTATATCTGAAACAGAACTTTGTTGAATATTCGCAAGGATAAGTGTGTCCTCCGGCAGTAATCAAAGCATCATCTCATGCAGCTTCCACAGATGCCAGGACTGTACTGCTACAGTGGATACCTTGTTTTTATTCTGATGTGTTTTAATATGTTTGGCAAGGTGGTCACTTCTCATAAAGCGTTTTAAACATTCTGGACAAATTTCTTCTTACCTGTACATGGTCTTCTGTGCTTCTATAATTCAAGTAAATAATTCGAGTAAATCTTTTACCACTGAACATCCACTTACAAACAAAAGGGTGCTCCCCAGAATGCCAATGCAGATGAGCTCTAAGATGTGAGGTCTTCCCATGGACTTTACCACATCCTGGTATAGGACAAATGTGTTGCTTCTTTTTTCCAAGATTGCTACCTCTCCACCACATTCTTTACGGTTGGGACAGGGGCAAGCTACCCTCCAAAAAGTCTTTTTCCTTCTTGTTGCTGGTTCCCTTGTAGTGTATGCTTTTATATTTTTTCAAAGGTTATTTATTTATTTTGAGAGACAGAGAAAATGTGAGTGGGGGAGGGGCAGAGAAAGGGAGAGAGAGAGAGAATGAATGAATGAATGAATCCCAAGCAGGCTCCATGCTGTCAGCGTAGAGCCCAACATGGGGCCCGATCCCACCAACTGTGAGATCATAACCTGAACTAAAATCAAGAGTTGGATGCTTAACTGACTGAGCCATCCAGGTACCTCAAAGTGTATGCTCTTAAAAGTCACCTTTAACCTAGACTATTGTTTTACATAATGTGCTTTTGGTGACTTCACTCTTAAATATGGCAATCAACTCATGGTGGTGAATTGTCTATATTCAAATGCTATTATGTTATTAAATTGCAATCAATGTTAATTTGTTGAATCATACAAGAGAATCATCCTTACTAGTTCTATTACTAGTAACAGTAATATTAAAAGTACTATTAGACTACTAAAAATACTACTACTACTAAAAGTAAGACAAAGTCTAATAACAACTAGTTGACTTACTAAGAATAGTGCTTCCCATGTTCCAGACATTACTGGGGAGAGGATGTTTTATAGCTGTTAACTCTCATTTTTCAGGTAGGCTGAAAAATTGTTGCCCAAGCATGCTAATACTCAACATTGGTGGTGGTCTAGTAAAACGGTAATTCTCATAATCTGTTTTTGGAAATATAACTTTATAAAACCATTTGGGAGATAAACTGGACATTATCTTGTAAACTTAGAAAGTTGTGATGATGTTTGGATTGCACCCAGACACCACATGTTTCAACACTATGTACGTTTTTTTTTTTTCTTCTTTTTTTTTTCAACGTTTATTTATTTTTGGGACAGAGAGAGACAGAGCATGAATGGGGGAGAGGCAGAGAGAGAGGGAGACACGGAATCGGAAACATGCTCCAGGCTCTGAGCCATCAGCCCAGAGCCCGACGCGGGGCTCGAACTCACAGACCGCGAGATCGTGACCTGGCTGAAGTCGGACGCTTAACCGACTGCGCCACCCAGGCGCCCCTATGTACGTTTTTTTAAAAGAAATAATATGAGTTTAAAATACTTAGTGTAGTTCCTACAAATCCAAGATAATTATATTTAGAACCTGATATATCAACAAGAGACTGAACAGGAGAGAACTCAGCAAATGTCTCCACTTATATCACCTCCACAAACTGGCCTATTCAAGTTACATGATTTTATAAAGTTTTTAAGACACAGTGATTTTAATTATGTTCTTGAATAAGCTCTTATTCTAATCAATGTGTACACTATTGGAATCTCTCTAAAACAGAATTTAGTTTTCAACAGTTTAATAAGAACATCAGCCAAAAACAAACAAACAAACAAACAAACAAAAACAGGTGAGATGTTTACACACTTAAATTGTCATGATTTTAAACAGCTTTATTGAGATAACATTCACATGCCATAAATTCATCCATCTGAAGTGTAGAAATAAGTTTTTAGTACACTCACAGGAGGTGTGTAGCCATCACAACTATCTAATTTTAGAAAATATACATCTTCCTAGAGGAATCCCATACCTGTTAGCAGTCATTTCCCATTTCCCTAACCCTAGCTGCCAGCAACCACAACTCCATTTGCTGTCACTTTGGATATGCATATTCTGGGCATTTTATATAAATGGAATCATACACTATGTAGTCTTTTGTGACTGGATTTCACTTAGCACAATATTTTCAAGGTTCACCTGTGTATTTTATGCATCAGTACTTCATTTTTTTTATTGCTGAATAATATTCCAATGTATGGATATACCACATTTGCTTATGCATTATTATTTGATAGACATGTGGGCTCTTTATACTTTTTGGCTGGTATGAATAATGCTAATAACTTTCATTTACAAGTTTTTGTTTGGACATATACTTTCTATTGGCTCTATACCTAGAAGCTGAATTGATTAGTCACATGGAAACTTTATGTTTAACATTTTGATGAACAGCCAGGCTGTTTTTCAAAGAACCGCACCATTTAATATCTTCATAAGCAATATAGGGGTGTTCTAATTTCTCCACATCCTGACCATTATTTGTTATTGTTTTTTTTTGTGACAGTCATCCTAGAGAGTGTGAAATGATATTGATTTCTCAGATGACTACTGAATTAGAGCATCTTTTCATGATACTTTGTATGTATTTTTGAAGAAATGTCTATTCAAATAATTTAACCAATTTTAATTAGGCTATTCATCTTTTTTTTTAGTAGTTGTAAGAGATTTTTTTACTACTTCTGGATACAAGTAGTCAAATATATGATCTGCAAACATTTTCTCTTATTCTATGAATTATCTTTTCACTTGATGGTGTCCTTTGAAGCACAACAGTTTTTAGTGTTGATGAAGTCCAATTTATATAATTTTTTCTTTTGTCACTTATTCTTTAGGGACCATATCTAAGAAAAAAAATGTATTGATATGGGGGGGTAGCTGGTCAACTAGTCAAGTGTCCAACTCTTGATTTCAGCTTAGGTCATGATCTCTTGGTTCGTGAGCTTAAGCCCCACATCAGGCTCTGCACTGACAGTGCGGAAGCTGTTTGGGATTCTCTCTCTCCGCTCTCTCTGTTCCTCCCCCACTGTGCTCTCCCTCGCTCAAAATAAATAAATAATCTCAAAAAATAATAAAAAAGTAAAATGTATTGATATGGATAGAAAAAAATACCTTTCCTTTACTGAATACCTTTAGAATCTTGGTGATAATTTTAATTGAAATCACTCCTGTTGGGCAATGTAGATTCACAGATCATCATGGCCTTTAGAAAAAAAAAAAGTGATAAATGGACTTAACAGTTAAAGCAAACCCAAAGAAAATTAGCTTTTGAGTTCTTGATATTTTAAATAAATACCCAACAGAGGTGGGCATATTACTAGCTGGAATTTTAATAAGAATGCACAACTCATAATGTTATAAGAAATTAAAATAATTTTATCAAATAATAAGGATTAAAAAACTTCTCATTACTTGCCTCAAAAGTGATCATTTGTCAATAGTGGAATCTAGGGAGTACTCAAACTGTTACTCTCTCAAAAGAGGAGTAGAAATCACTCTAAGAATCAGTTTTGGAATTTCAGCTATGTAATTTACGAAGTTCCTAAAATTGAAAGGCATCCTTAAAAAAAAACTTTTTATTTATAACTCCTTAACTCCTTCATAAAAAAATGTACTTTATCAATATGTAAAACAGATAAGAACAATAGATATATTAGAAGATTGATATGTAACTTTACAACTTACTCCTTATCACATATTTCAAAATTTATGCCTATAAAAATAGACTAATTACCATTATTAACTGGCTTTACGGGCTGAAGTAGTCATGATTTTGAACTAATAAAATAGACTCATCTTAAGAATATCCCCTATGTTATAGACTGAACTATATTCCCCCAAAATTGATATGCTGATGCCCTAACCCCCAATGTGGCTGTATTTGGAGACAGGGCTTTTATGGAGATAACGAAAATTAAATGAGGTTATAGGGTGGGGTCCTAATCCAATAGGACTGGTGTCTTTATAAGAAGAGGAAGAGAGACCAGAAATCTGCGCAATTGCACACAAAGGAAAGACCATGTGAGCACACAGTGAAAAGGCAGCAGTCTGCAAGTTGAGAGTCTCTTCACTGGAAACCAGCCCTGCTGACACACCTTATATTGGACTTCTAGCCTCCAGCAACGTGAAACAAGAAATTAAATTTCCATCGTTTTACGAAGTCTGTGGTATTTTGTTATGGCAGTCCACGCAGATTAATTCAACAATGACCTTACTCATAGGTTGGGCCCAACATCTGATTTAACTTGATACAACATATGGGAAAAGAACATTTGCAGAAAAATCACATTATCTGTTGCATTTCTTATTTTCTAGCTACTGGTGTATGCCAGTCAATGAGATCCCTGGAAGGCAGTCAGCCAGAAGTAGGACAGTGAAGTGAGGGCATTTCTTACTCTGGCTCCTTCCCTACAGGGTTACCCTCGTTCTGGAGTAGGGTAGGTTGAATGGAGGTGGCTGTGCCTCCCAAGCTATCGTCCTTTCCTTTCCTTTCCTTTCGGTAATTGCTCCCTACCTTCCTTCTTTTAGTCCTAGAAGTGGTCCTAGCTTTGCCATTATTAGCTCCTTAGAATCATACCATCCTTTCTGATATGCTATACTCCGTTCACACTTTCATAAATATTCTCTTTATTAAAAACTCCCTGAAGTATTCTAATTTGACTGTGCCATCTGTTTCATGCTGATACCCTGCCTGAAACTGAGATCTAACTTCTAAAACAGATACTTTCAATTTTGAAGAAACTTATGTAAGTTATGTTAGTAATATGATGCTAATGTAGTCAAATTAAAGCATCACAAAAACATTTATTTAAACTGATTTTCTCCAAATTATCTATGTGCTAGCTTAGAATTACTAATCTTAGTAATCACAAAGTATGAGTCAGATTTCTGTAATGAGCCTTGTAGACCTTTCCTGGTACTGAAAAATTACTTGGAAACCTAAGAATGTCACAATATTAAGCAAAGCAATTAAAGATCATGACACAGATGCATGAAGTTTAGAATTCTATTGTGGTGATCAAACTGGTGATTTTTTTAATATTAAGAATTGATTTGAGCTCCCTATCTATATTATGAAAAGAACAGTTTGTGAACCAGAGGAAATAGAACATTCTTTTCACAATATAGAAAGATGCATAAAATGGAGATACTATATTTTCAGCAAACATAAAATGCAGAGTACTATATTTGGCAAGTCTCATTTCATGGGTCTAGGATGAAAACTGGTGTTTATACGTGTAAAAAAAGAAACTTGAGATTTTGATGAGCCAGTTTTGGAAATCATTACTCTATCCAATCTTTCTATCCAGAGAAAATAAAATGTTCATCTTTCAAGTCTGAGCTTACATTCTGTCGCTTTTCCACAACTTCCTATAAGTAACCCCAACTCAAACACATTTTCTTGGGAACCCAGTCTTTCATTCTTATGCAGACCTGATTCTGTCTTCTGTCCTGCTCTTTCTTCTTTTCTACCAAAAGGAAGAAAAAAGGAAAGAAGTTAGGAAGGAAAAGGGAAGAAGTTAAAAGAGAAATCATAATGTAATGTGGACAATACTGTTAGGGCTCAGAAAATTCCCATCCACTTTCTAAATTCCCCAGCCTCCATGAATTTGGGTTAAAGTCTTATAACCAGGTCTGTCATGTAAAATAGGAGGAAAAGTGATAAAGAAATCAGTACCAAAAGAAGGGTGCAACTCTCAAAACAATAATACTGGCCTGGAATCTGAGAGGACATCTGTGACAAAATTATTCCTCAATGTTGAAGAGATGATTATCTGTATCAGGTAGTGACAAAATTATTAATACTGCTGTCTGTTCTAAGTAGGAAAGAATATTGTTTCCTCAGTCAGAAGCTTTAAGGGAAAATGTTAGAAAACAGAAGGTTAAAAATATGTTCTGGTTGCTACTGAATATGCTGAGCAAGATATTACAAGAAAAAGATGGGCTTAAGAAATAATCGGCAGACTCAATAGTTAAAAAGAAGACAGACAGGAGACTTATAGAACTGGACAAAACTACTGCTCCTAGATCCCAAATAGGTACAAAAGGGATTAACAAAAGCTCTGAACAAAATGATCAAACGGCTTAAGGATAAATAGATTAAGGATGAAGACTTTACAACTATTTTTCCTGATACCTTCAATGCAGAAAACATTAGATTGACAGAGAGGCATGAGTCAAGAAAACTAAGAAATAAAGTAGAATCGAGAACACCTTTTAAAAACCTTAGCATTTTGCTATTGGCATGTAAAATTCATTAAGATTAGAAGACAATTAAGCATCTGTGGGGAATGTATTTCCAAATTAACTACAGATCTAGGAGTGGAAGAGTTTACATGAGACATACAATCACCCATGATCCCTGACACCACACTGATGACATAGGTTCCTGGTGTTTCTCTTTCCTCACTCACTGCTCCCTTCATCCTCACATTGGCTTCTCTCCCATCTTCCAGCCTGATTTGGGGCCCAATCTATTCTCTCTACATTCTCTTCATGAGCTTGGTTATACAATTATATGGTTTTAGCTAAAAATAGATTTATGATGTTTTTAAAAATCTAAATCTATATCTACCAACTCTTCACTAAGTTCCACAACTGATATTTTAATATTTATTTCAAGTTAGATATCTAATAGACCTCCCAAACTTAAAATGTACCAAGACAAAACAAAACAAAACAAATTTAAGTAAGTAAGTAAGTAAATAAATAAATAAATAAATAAATAAATAAATAAAATGTGTCAAAACAGAGCTTTTGTTTTTCTCACCACTCATCCAACTCCTTCTGGCTTGTTGTGCTCCCAGCATTTTCATCTCAGTAAATAAAACCACAATCAAACAGATTCTCATTCCAAAAAGAAAAAGATAAACAATGCATATGTGAATATCTCTTCTGGAACAACAACCACAGAAGCCTATTATTCCAATAGCACCTGGAGAAGTCACAGAATTTTCCCTACATATACGCTGAAGTCACCCCTTATGATCAGAAATAATATAACCTCAGTCTTGACTAAATCTCCAATTTATTCAACCCCTTACTTTTCCTTTCTTTGCTCCAGCCATATCAGTTGGTCTCTCTTCTTTACCTTTATCATAATGCACCACCCTCAAATTCGGACTCTTGCTTTGACAGCTGAAACATTCTCATCTATCAGGTCTCAGGTCATATTACACTTTCTCAAAGAGGCTTCCAGATTGCTTTATATAAAATAGCATCATCATTCCTTTGAAGTTTCATCACTTAATTAATTTCTACAAGCATTTATTAAAATTTGAGTTATCGTTTTATTTACTACCAGTCTCCACAGACTGAATAATGATCTACATGGGATCAGTGTCTTGATAGTGTTGTTTACCACTGTGCCCCTGATGCTTCACTTTGAAAACTAGTTGTTGAAAATGAAATATAATGAGTAGATTGAATATAATTAACCAATATTCCTCATTCCATTATTTTAGAATAGACATGATATGATGAATACAACTATCACTCTGTTCTTTTGGACTTAAGTCTACTTATTCTGTTATGGAATTTTATAAAATTTGATAAAAATTAACCTTTTTGAAACTTGTAATTTTTTAAATTATATGAAAACACTGAAAGCCTCTTATTGGGGACAATATCCCCCATCCAGTAATAATTGATGCTTAAAAATCCATGCTATGTTTTTAAGAGATTCTCTGTATCTGGTTATAGATAAATAAGTGTACTTGCAATTAAGTGTGATAACAAATCTATCAGCCAATGACATCAATAGATATACATATATATATATATGTATATATATATATATATATATGTACACACACACACACACACTCACAAATACGTATCTCCTATCACTATCTGTCTCACTATCTGAAGAAAAATCTTACTGTATCTAAGGATATATATTAGATTTTTGTAGTTAATTAGAAGATAACACTAACTGCATAGTTATTAATCTGGGTCTTATTACATCAGATGACAAAACAGAGTAATGCCAAAGAGTTAAAAAACGGAGGGACTCAGAAGAACTAATTTAGAGACGAAAGATTACAAGAAGATGAAGTAACTTAAAATCTCCTTTCTCATCACTGTAAATGGTCCACAGTCACATAACAATTGATAACAAAACCCGTGATAACTTGCTAAACGTTTTGCTCAAACATTTAGAATGAGCACTTAACAGTAATCATTTTACATCTATAATTTTATTCCAATTGTTTTCCTTATATCATAAGAAAACCTGGAGATATTAGTAATATATACTTCTTTCTTAATGAAAAAAGTAAATTATTGGAAATAATTAGAAAAATATCTGGAGAAAAGGAAAAACAGAAATTTAGACTGGAGAACATTCAACATTGCAAATTTATCTTTTAAACTATAATATATGTGATTGTGGTCATCGCTAAAACACTCAAAGTCTATAGAGTGTACTGATTATGCACATAGACCCTGGAGCTCCACTGCCTGGGCCACAGCCTTTAATAAGTTTCTTAATGTCTTTATGCCTCACTTCCCTCATCTGTAAAAACAGACCTAAGTTTCTACCTATCTCATAGAGTTATTGCAGGAATTAAATGAATAAACATAAATAAAACACTAGAAACTCATGCTACTCACTCATACTAGTTTAAATCTATACTGAAATGTAGCTTTCCTAAAATATTTTATGAGATATTATGCCCTATTTTCTCCTTGTGATACTGTTAAAAAAAAATAAAAAGTAAGGACAGAAACTGCCTATCAATTTTATCCAGATATCTGCTAAAACAATATATTGCCATATTGAGTCTTTGCTTCTTACTTGTAATTTTAAAAATCTGACAGAAAAGAAGAGTCAGTGACTAACACATTGCTGAATATCTGCTTTACTTAAAGAAAAGTTGAGTTATAGTCTTATAACAAGTCTATTATAATCATCAATATAAGAAAAAAATTGAGGTGCCTGGGTGGCTCAGTTGGTTAGGGGTCAGACTCTTGGTTTCAGCTCAGGTCATGATCTCCTGGTTTCCTGACTCGAGCCCCATGTCGGGCTCTGTGCTGACAGTGCAGAGTTGGCTTGGGATTCTCTCTCTCTGCCTCCCCCTTCACTTGTGCTGTCTCTGTCTCTCTTGAAACAAATAAACTAATATATATATATATATATATATATATATATATATATATATATAGGATAAAGATAGAAAACTTTTGAGAGCCCTATAAAGGACAAAAATTTTTTTAAAGGTTATGGGCTGTGGACTAATGATGCATACAACTTTTCAAACTAATTAAATGTACCATAAAGCTAGATGTTATCTAAACTCTAAATATTCCAATGTTAAATCTGAAGTTTTCCTTAATATTGCTGTTGGTAAGAACTACAGGGATATTTCATAGAAAGAAAGAAAAAGGAAAAAAGGAAAGAATAAACAGAGAGAAGAGAGGAAGAGAGGGGGAGGGAAGGAAAAAGGGAAAGGGAAGGGAGATAAGGGAGAAAATAGTCATATGCCCTTGATAATTCTGATTCAGTGGGTTTGCTGTGGTGTTCAGAAATGTGTTTTTTCAGTAAGCATGCCAGACATCTACAGAAGTTTCTATAATATGAGAAAACTTCTTAGCTCTTATAATAGGTTATGAAACAGATTTTAATAGATTGCTAACTAATAAATTATAAGGACTAAAATTCAGTATCTGCCTTTTATTTTAAAATAGGATTTATTAAAAAAATAAAACAGGATTTGTCAAATTGTTTTATATTTTTAGATATAGATGTTAGCCTATATTTTTCAAATAATTTGATTTACAAAAAAAGTTTTAATTAAATATTTTCCTGACTCTATTCCTCAGGTACCTGAGTGATCAAATTATATAAAAATTTCCTTTGACTCTATTTCTTCAGCTAGTTAATATGAATTCTACACAACTGGCACAAAAAGATGTATGGTTAGGTATATTTGTCATAAAATATGAAATGCAAAATAAATGTAAATAAAATAAATATATTTTTGTACAGTGTACTTGTGATTGGCTAAAGAATGTATTGAATACATGAAATAAAATATACATCATTTTATGCGACCCTGCAATTTAGTACTGATCATAGAACAAAAAAATTCAAAAAAATGCTATGCTTATAAATCATCTAGCTCACATACAATGATTTGTAGATTAGGGCACTAAGTCTGGGAAATGTAAAGTGTTTTTATTTAAAAAAAAATTTTTAATATGAAATTTATTGTCAAATTGGTTGCCATACAACACCCAGTGCTCGTCCCAACAGGTGCCCTCCTCAATGCCCATCACCCACCCTCCCCTTCCTCCTACTGAAATGTAAAGTGTCTTTCAATGCAGAGATTAGATCCCAAGTCACTATATCATATTGCATGTTAACATATAATCACATATATGTATAGACGTATACACTGAAAGTTGTTCAAACTATGAAATTAAATATTATGTAAGTCAAAAGTATTAAAATTAATCCATAGGTACTGTGTTATGTAAAAAAGTTTAAAAATAACTTAATCTCATATGTTTCAGAATCTTTTTAAGGATGCAAGTGATCACAGAAACACATCATATGGTCATAAAGATTTATAAGCTGTTAAATGAACTTCAGGGCAGATGCAGAGAACATGTAACACCTGGCATAGATAGTATGTCTAACGATAATACAAATCCTTTATGGTACATTAACACCTTCAAAAATGAGTAATGTCCTAAGATTAACTCTGCAGAAAGTTACAGATGAGGGTCAAAATGAAATGTAATTTCGTGAAACTAAATCAGCAATAGAATTCATCTAACGTTTCTGTTATATCTGTTGCCATTAATATTTTCCAATAAACATAATTTAAGGTGTGTCTATGATGAATGATATTTATTTCTTTTAGGATCTGGGATATTTTGCGATTTATCTGAATTAGAAATATTATATATTCTATTTCTCATTATGTGCCTAATTAATTCACTGTATTAAAAATTCATCTTACTTTGTTCAGATCAGGCAAGCTAAAGCCTTTTAATTTCATTGTGCTCAAAAATTAATTCTTTCTGCTACTTTAAGGGCAAATAACTTATTCATATTACTCAAATCATCAGAAAAGCATAACTTTCCCCTTAACAATTTTGTGAAACTAAGACTTCTCTGAAAGTTTTTCCTTCTTCCAGAATATTCAAATTTCATGATTGGTAACTTAGAATAAACCAAGTAATATGATATTTTACTTCATATGTGATTTTTATTGTTTATTGCATTATACAGAGAAGTGTAAAGAATGATTCTATGGAGGTAAATTTCCAAATAACTAATTCCAAGCATTTAAAAATATAAATTAATCCTTAGGTTAAAATTTCAGTATCTTTCTTTTCAAACATTTCTAGAAAGTTACCTCTTGTTTATATATATATATATATATATTTATACATATATATGTATATATCTATGTATATATGAATATATATATGAATAAATTGAAAAAGACAAAATGAAATTTTGCTAAGCCTAAATAGCAATAATTTATCATAAGAAAAATCACATGGTAGTATTTGAATATTGTCTGAAGTTTGTTATAAGGTATACCAAAAGATATATCTCCCATTAGTTCTTTGCCCCATGGAAGTATTTAGTTCCACTTCTCTATCACAATAACTGATAATAATAAGTTAATTATTATAGACTTTAAGTTTTAGTAAAATCTGTATTCTTGCCTGTTTAAACAGAATCTATTATTTTCATTGATTGATTCTAGTGTCTAGAACTATTCCTTATTTTAAAGGTTTCAGGTTGCAGATTAGAAAATATAAACGGAATCAACTGTTTATGTAGGTAAAGTCTCCTATCAGTGGAACATTACATTTTTTTGTTAATTTTATGAGGCTCCCGGGTGGCTCAGTTGGTTAAGCGTCCAACTTTTGGTTTTGGCTCAGGTCATGATCTCATGGTTCTTCGGTTTGAGCTTGCATCTGGCTCTGCACTGACAGTGTGGGGCCTGCTTTGGATTCTCTCTCTGTCTCTCTCTCTCCGTCAAAATAAATAATATCTAGTGTATTTGTCTAGTTGCTTTCAACTGTACAGTTGCTCATGAGTCCTTTTATGTGAAATGTCCAGGATAGGCAAGTCCATAGAGATAAGTGGTCAACAAGGCTGGTTTGCAAGAGAGTACAGTAGTGCCCCCTTATCCACAGGGGATACGTTCCAAGACCTCCAGTAGATGCCTGAAACCATAGATAGTATCAAGCCCTATATACACTGCTTTTCATGTACATACATATTTATGGTAAATCTTTTTTTTTTTTTAACGTTTATTTTTATTTGAGACAGAGAGAGACAGAGCATGAACAGGGGAGGGGCAGAGAGAGGGAGACACAGAATCTGAAACAGGCTCCAGGCTCTGAGCTGTCAGCACAGAGCCCGACGCGGGGCTCGAACTCACGGACCGCGAGATCGTGACCTGGCTGAAGTCGGACGCTTAACCGACTGCGCCACCCAGGCGCCCCTATGGTAAATCTTAAGTAATAATTTAAGCAGAGCAAGAGACCAAAAACAATAGTAAAATATAACAATTATGGCAATATACTGTACTAAAAGATATATGAATGTGATCTTTTTCTCAAAATAACCAAATTGTATTGCACTCATGCTTCTTGTGATGATGTGAAATCATAAAATGCCTGTGTGATGAGATGAAGTGAGTGGAATGATATAGACATTGTGACACACTATTAGGCTACTATTTCCCTTTTGCCCATACTTCAGGAAGAGAATCATCTACTTCTGAATCATGGTTGATCTCAGGTAACTAAAACTACAAAAGCAAAACTATGAAAGGGGAGGGGACTACTGTAATGGCAAGTGAGTACTAATGTGTGTATGGGGCTTTTAGAAACAGTGATAAGAAATTCTAATGTTAGATAGTAATGATGAGCACACAACCCTGTGAATTTACTAAAAATCACTGAATTGTACATTTTTAAAAGGTGTATAGATTTGCATGTGAATTATATCACAGTAAAACTGTTATAAAACAAATCCACATTGAACTTCTTCTGACATCGGTACCCAGTGATGATGGACACATGAAGTGCGGAGTAGGTGGACCAATGCAATATGAAAAATATAATCTGGGAAGAAACATTTAATGTGGGGAAATGAAAATCTGGAACTCTGCATATTAGTAAAAATGGAGTGGGGAGACAGTTATGTCATACACTGAAAAAATAGCTCATGATTTCTTTTTCCTGTGTAGATGGGATGAGTGCATGATGTAATGTAAGACCCAAAGAATGGTTTAAAAAAGTAGTTTGTTGTCTCAGGTAATCTTAGAACAATATTGTAAATTCTATATATGTTAAAATACAAGAGCATGTAATCAACCAGTTCAATTAAGTATTATTATCTACATAGTATTCCACTGGAGCTTCTTTTGTGGCATCATGTACAATTTTGTGGCTTCATATACAATTCTTAATGACAAATGGAGATAGTCATAGGTTTCTGTGTATATAGTCATTAGTTTCTGTGTTTTTGTGTGTGGGTACGTGTATTTGTGAAAAAGAGAGTGTGTGTTTCAGTGTATTTGGAGAATGGGAAATGGCAAAGTCGTGTGGAAGAAGGAAGCTAGAGCTTTGCCTTAGGCTCACACATAACTCACCTGTTGTAGAAATGAAACATTCAAGGGTAGAACATTAAATCACTGAATATGACAGAGAGAATTTAATATCGTGAGGGGTCTATAGCTTCACAAAAATTTAAGAACAGAATAAGGTTGTAAACAAGGAGAAAGATCAGATGCACATTCCAATAAAATTCTTAATTCAAATTTACTCCTTTCAAATAACTTTAAAATTTATACTTTGCATTTGAAGATCAAGCAGATATTCCCTCCTTACTCGTTTCTTATATCAAACCCAACAGCAAACCTGTCTGGAACAGTAACTGAAACAAACTTTTATTAAGCTGGTATGCCCCAGGGATATAATTTTCACACAGGAAATTAAATTTACGAACAGAAATTCAGTTGATTTTTATTGATTATTTAAAATATATTCTTTTTTAGAGAATCTATAGATAATCAGGAAACAGATGTTTATCATCCTCGCCCCAAAATTGAATATAGATCTCATAATGATGATGGATAAAATCAATGAGAGTAAAGAACAAAAAATAGAGTGATTAATTACGCTGTAGTTTTTTGGTCATTGAAATTACTTTTGGGTGGAAGCATATCAATCAGGGTAGATTGTGATGTGGTGGTTTATAAAATATAACCCAACACCTCACTGGCCGAAAACAAAATTTTATTTCTTGTTTATAAAACAAGCTTAAAAAGAGACAGGCAAGTGACTAAGGGTGGAGGCTAACGGAGGCCCCGTGTCCATGCAATGACTCACCTGTGTCTAGACAGGGAGATGTGCACTGGCACTTAAAGTTACTATAGTATACTGACAGCTATTTCTTATTCTCACATTTTATTGGCCAATGGAATGGCCATACTTTTCAAAAGAGTTGAAGAAATACAACCCATTATGTTTCCAGACGCAGAAAAGGAGAGATTATAAGGTAAAGAGCATTAATGAATACTGTTAATAGGTTGTGAGATCAAATTTTAATACACTAAATTCAGACCAAAAATAAATGTTCATCTTGTAAAAATCTGAGAATTTGCAGAACTTGAGGAATTTTACTTTATGATTTTGAAAGTTTATTTATTTTTGAGGTGGGGAGGGGCAGAGAGAGAGGGGGACAGAGAGAGATCTGAAGCAGGCTCTATGCTGACAGCAGAGAGTCAGATGCGGGGCTCAAACCCACAAACCATGAGATCATGACCTGAGCCAAAGTCGGAAGCTTAACCCACTGAGGCACCCAGGCGTCCCAGAGCTTGAGGAATTTTTAAAAGGCACTGATAAAAGCTCACCATGCCACCAAGAATATTTACAATTAGGGTTAGGATTAGGTTTTCTAAGTAAGATCCAAGAGTAGTCAAAACAACTAAACATCTATTTTTTTTTCTTAAAGTATTTTTATTTATTTTGAGAGAGAGAATGAGAGAGAGTGGGGCAGGGGCAGAGAGAGAGGGAGAGAGAGAAAATCCCAAGCAGGCTCTTCACTGTCAGAGCAGAGTCCGATGTGGGACTCAAATTCATGAACCACAAGATCATGACCTGAGCTGAAATCAAGAGTCAGACACTTAACTGACAGAGTTACCCAGGTGCCCCTAAACATCTGTCTAATAAAGAGGCATTTTCATCCTATCTTGATTACAAAAAGTAAACATAATAAACACATCTAAATACCAAACTGCATTTCAGTTCTATTAATTGGTAGAAGAACAAACTGCTACAAAAAGAAAACTTGGATAAATTTTATCTCTTCCCTTTTGAAGTATTGAGATATGTGATTAGCACAGAGATGGCTCATAATAAATGCTAAGAAAAAGCTAGAATTATAGGGGTGCCTGGGTGGCTCAGTGGATTAAGCGTCCAACTTCAGCTCAGGTCGTGATCTCACAGTTCATGAGTTCGAGCCCCACGTCAGGCTCTGCTGATGGCTCAGAGACTGGAGCCTGCTTCAGATTCTGTCTCTGTCTCTCTGCCCTTCCCCTGTTGGTGCTCTCTCTCTCTCTCCCTCTCAAATATAAAATAAAACATTAAAAAAATTAAATAAAAGCTAAAATTATAAATAAAACTTTTTAAACAACCTTCTTCTTCACCTTCGAAACAATGGCAAAGTGCTTTTTCAGGGTATTAAGTTTCTATTGTTGCTGTAACAAACTACCATAAGCTTGGTGGCTTAAAACAACACACATTTACTATCCTTCAATTATAGAGGTCAAAAGACCTAAAATCCATGTATTGGCAGGCTATGTTGTGGAGAACCTAGGAGAGTTTCTTTTCTTGCTTTTTCCAGGCCTTAGAGGCCTGTATCCTTACTTGAGAAATCTCCCCCATTTTCAAGGACAGAAGTGCGACATCTTCAAATCTCTGTCACCTCTGGCTTCTGCCATCCTGTCCCCTCTTCATCTCTGACTCTCCTGTCTCCCTCTTATCAGGGCCCTTGTGATGAGGATAATTTGTTAACAATGTACTGAGTGTCCTGATACTAGTTATGTTTTTGAAGTTTCACAGAGTTTACAAATTATTCAATTAAAATGTTTTCTCCAATTATAAAAAAGTTTTACTAGAATTTTAATTTATGAGGTTATCAAATTTAGCAATCATACCCTTTTATTACAAGTTTTATAGAAGGATTTGAATGTACCAGAAGGATTGGCTAAATAAAGTTGATGGTAATTGAATGCTGTATTTGCTTCTGATAGACCTCTTCATATTATTTTTAACAAGTTCTGAAAGATTTTTCTTTCAAAATAAACGAGAGACAAAAATGGATTTAGTTGTTGTTTTGAAATGCATGAGCTTCTTTATTAGCATAAGGATAAAGAAAGATCTTTCACAAAACAAATGTCTCAATGATACAGAAACTGAAGGCAACACTGTGAACAGGGGTTGGAACAAACTGGCAACGAGGGGTCAGTACTGGTCACCGATGTAATATGTTCTCTGCACAGCACACTTTTTATTGTAGGACACTTATCGTTACTATGTAATCTGAGTGGATTGTACTTCACATTAATAAAATTAAGGTGATGGACTCAACTTCTATACATGCTACAAGAATCACTTCTCCACGGAAAGTGATTCTAATAATCCCAGTATTAAAGTAGAATGGAAAGTGATATTCGCATAAAATTATTTGGATTTGAAGCTGTCGTGTATGACATTAGCCTTACAGTAGCAGTGTTAGTAACAGGTTAAAAATGCATATAGACCACAGGTGATGCAATAGTGACTTAATTCAGATTGATGGGTTTAGGGGTGGATATTAATTTGAAAACAATATAGAATGTATACTTTATCCCATCAGGCACTATGCAAAGTGGTAAATGATATGGGGTTGAAAAGAAGTTAGATGTTATTATGTGAATATCTGAAATCTGTTGTTCAGTTGAGAAGATATGATTGATGAAGAGAAACTATCTGGAGAATCATCAAAAATCTCAGTGTTTGGGGCACCTGGGTGGCTCAGCTGGTTGAGTTTCTGACTTCAGTTCAGGTCATGATTCATGAATCTCACGATTCATTGGTTGGAGCCCCACATCAGTCTCTGTGCTGACAGTGACAGTGCTGAGCCTGCTCCTGATTCTCTAGCTAGCTAGCTCGCTGCCCCTCTCCCACTCGTGCTCTCTCTCTTGCTCTTACAAATAAATAAATATTAAAAAAAAATCTCAGTGCTTCTGTACAGACAATAAATACCAAAAATAAATAAATAAATAAATAAATAAATAAATAAATAAATAAGTCTGAAAATACAGAAAGAAGTATGGATCAACTTTAAAAAGAAAAGATGAAGTCTGAATTTTCCAAAAGTGTTATTTATGGATAATGTGTAGGACATGATTTTGTTAAGACATGATTTTAAAATGTAGGAATTTGTTTTGTGTGAATATACACTTTTGGCTATGCACCAACAATCAGTTAAGAAATACATGCATATTTTTCAGGCAGTTACTGGATTACATTGAGCACCAAAAAGCAATGTGAATAAATTAAATTGAAGGATTTCTTCCTGTAAAAAATTGGGAAGTTAGTAACTTCCTAAAATTATTGTGTAGTATATGCCATCAATTTTATACTGTATCTGGTTACTTTTAAAAACTTAAATTTTCTAGAATTTGCATGAAGCATCCTTTTGTAAATAGTAAGCATTATTTGTTTTATATTTAAAACACTGAGTTCAATTTATATATCCATATAATGTATGCACACTGTATTGCCAGACACATCACACAATAACCTCATGAATACTTAATGCTTTTTATTCAGAATGTACATAGATTTCGTAAAGTTACCCCGCTGCTGCATAAACAGTTCATAAAACCAGCATGATCTGACTGTGCAAGTGCTTTTTAAAATTAACTTGGTAGTAAATTTTAATTATTTATACAAGCTATAATATGAGCTTATATTTTGTCAGTAGTGTTTGATGGCAACATTGTGACTGGACTTAGATTCTTATATAATATAAGTTACATAAAATAAAATATAGAATATGTTTAGGTTATTATGTCATCATGTTATGATTCTTGGTCCTTACTGCAAATAATTAATAAGTACATATTGCTAGATTGAGATATATGGTAATTTTTTTCTAACAGCATATGTGTATTGACATCATACATTAAAAAGAAAAAAAGGGAGAAAAATACCACCTAGCACTCTTATAAAAAGGCATCCAACATAATGATCATGATTGGATATGATTACTTGAGCTATGCTTTCACTATTTTCTTTTCAGCGTGTTTACCATTAAGCAGGCAATTGGGTTATTTTGTGTGATAGATCTATTTCCTGACACAATGTCTACATCTTGTCAACAGCTCATTGAGTGAAGAGAATTTGTGTGACATACCAAAGAAGCATACATACATACATATATATGTATGTATAAAACTTAGAGATAAGGGTAAACCTTCTAATTCTTCAGCAATAGTAAATTCTGCCTAAATAATGAAAAATTGTAATAGTACATGTAATAAACAAGGCTGTTACAGTTGACAACTAAGTGATGGTAGTGTTAGAGAAACAATCAAGAGAAGAAAATAACAAATTTAGGTGGAAACAAGTATCATAAAATGAGACATACTAGAAGAATTCACAAAATAATACAACTTGAGTTAGTGATAACGATTTCTGGTAATATCTACTTGATAATGGAGTTTATTACACAACTTCTAATAGAAAGTCCTGCTGAATACAGTTAAAAGCCATTTTAGCTAAACGGTGATGACTATATGTCATCACGCCTTCTTTTGGATTTGATGGAAGAATAAAACCCAGGAAACATTGCATTTTCAATGAGAAAACTGACAGCGAGACCATCCTTAGATATCTGCATTTAGATAGTCTGCCCGACATTACATTTCTGCCACTTATGTATGCCCTGTCCCCATTTGAATCCAAACCCTGAAAGCTAAAAATTTGTGTTTACAATATACAAGTAAAGTAATGTAAACTTTATGTTATTTCACACATTAGACAATAAACAATAACACTTGACAATATTTGAAGACAATTTATAATCTTTATCAACAGCTGATAATGAAAAGTAAATAACTTTAGATCATTTTTATTTTATTGCTTGACTGACTATATTTAATTTAATCTGGTTTTTGGCCTACATAAAACTCTTAGTTTGAACCTCAAATTGAAAGAGAATATTTCCCAAAGCCAGTGAATCTTAAACTTTGATGCACAGTCAAATCATCAGGAGGAAGAGGGAGAGAGGGGTCTTTAAAAACATTTATATTTATTCTTGGCTCTTACCTACAGGCATAAAGATTTAATTGATATGGGCTATGACCCTGTCATCCAGAGTTTTAGAAGCTCACTACATGATTTCAGTATTCAGTACAATTTGGGAAGCTAAAGCCTTATTCCTTCTTAGAGCTATTTTAGAGATACCTGAAAGGAAGGAGAAATTGAGAATAACACCAAAACATTTTGATTCTACTATCAAACAATACCTTGAAGATCACTTTGCCTTCTGAAAACCATTAACTATATTGCTAACGATGGGAGAGGCTTAAAATAATGATTCAAATTCTGTTCATGACCCTCATCTAACAAAACCTCATGTCTGGCCTTGCCTCTCTAGATCAAACCTAGATTAAACTGCCACATGCATGTTCCAGCCAAAACTCAAAGATTGTTGATCCTAGTTCAAAGTAATGACCAAGAGTAGGCATGGTGGAAAGACAAAAACTAATAATCCTTGATCACACTATGGTGTGTTCTCCACCTTTCTTTGTTCTCATAGCAACATCATGTATTAGAAGTAAGTTCCCACCATTTGATAGATTAAAAATGGATATTTTGGGGAGTTAACTATCCTATTCAAAGAGTGGGCTTAGGCAGGACTCATAAAAAGTTCTGTCAGACTCAAAAGACTTTGATGTTTTTAACTTGTTGGATTCTCATTCTAGTTCTTCTAGAAAACAATAAATCATAAAAATGATTGAGACGCACAATTAAAAGAACAATTTGAATCACTGTGCTATTAAACCACAGGATACATGGTGGTATGTATCCGAAGATGTGGAAGAGAAAAAAACATATTTATATGAATGGACTTGATTGACACAAAGTCTCTTAACACTTCCCGTAGGAACTCATCATCTAAAGTCATGCAACTGCTTGAATCTAATATAAATGAAATCTTGTGGGGTAAACAAATCACATATATATGACGGTTATATACATAAATGTATTGATATTGTGTATATATAACATTTTAATATATTTCAAACAGAATAGATTATGAGGTTATGAATTATGATTAGGAGCCTTTTTCATTTCCTAAATCCCTTGTTATTTCCTATATGATACAATTTAAGTTTCATCCTATAAGCTCAATGAAAGCTTTTAACAATCTGACTCTAAATTACCTTTCTTTTTTTTTTCAATATATGAAGTTTATTGTCAAATTGGTTTCCATACAACACCCAGTGCTCATCCCAAAAGGTGCCCTCCTCAATACCCATCACCCACCCTCTCCTCCTCCCACCCCCCCATCAACCCTCAGTTTGTTCTCAGTTTTTAAGAGTCTCTTATGCTTTGGCTCTCTTCCACTCTAACCTCTTTTTTTTTTTTTTCCTTCCCCTCCCCCATGGGTTTCTGTTAAGTTTCTCAGGATCCACATAAGAGTGAAACCATATGGTATCTGTCTTTCTCTGTATGGCTTATTTCACTTAGCATCACACTCTCCAGTTCCATCCACGTTGCTACAAAGGGCCATATTTCATTCTTTCTCATTGCCACGTAGTATTCCATTGTGTATATAAACCACAATTTCTTTATCCATTCATCAGTTGATGGACATTTAGGCTCTTTCCATAATTTGGCTATTGTTGAGAGTGCTGCTATGAACATTGGGGTACAAGTGCCCCTATGCATCAGTACTCCTGTATCCCTTGGGTAAATTCCTAGCAGTGCTAGTGCTGGGTCATAGGGTAGATTCTAAATTACCTTTCAAAATATGTTTGGACTATGTGCACATCTCCTAAAAAACTATGAATCTGCATATCTTTGTTCATAATAATTTCTCTGTTCATGATACTCTCTACTGTTCTCTCCCCAACTCAGCTTAGAAATATAATGTTCATTTTTTCTGAGTGTAAATGTTAATTCAGCAAATTCTTCCAGGTCAAGACAGATGTAAGCACTGCCCTCTTAAACACTCATCTACCACCATGATTTACTTTCCTTAAGTAAATGGGAACATTAATAACTTGTCAAGCACAGAACCTTGATATTAGAAAGGCTGGCTTGAAATCCAAACTTGACAATTTATTAGGTGTTTGATTTTGGCCACATTACTTCAACTAAATACATTGTACTTTCCCCATACTAAATTAAGACTTAGTATTTTATAAAGACATAGTAAAAAAATAAATGAGGCATACAAAGTATACATTTCATTATGCATATAAGCATCATTTTAATATATTTTTTTAATTTGATGGTAAAGTCAACCTGTTGGGATATACCTTTACTATATATCCTATTAGATATAAAATTATAAATATATGAATGTGCTTAAAACATTTTTGAATCTGTATTTCAAATGTGTTCCATATGTTGGAAGAAATAAATTCCATAATATTAGCATTTCTTTCAATCACCAAGATGTGATCTGTTTTGCAATACTGAGCAATTTTCTAACAAGTTCATAATCTATTACCTTTCATTTATGTGTGTACACACACACACACACACACACACACACACACACAAATCCTAATGTCCTTTCCAAGTTTGGCAATGTTGTGAAACTAAAGCAACTCCTGCGTTTATGGATGAAATTCAAATTCCCTATTTTACTGACTGCTTAATTCCTGCAAAATTAAGCCACCTGCTTACTTAGTACAACATTACACTAACTCATTCTGATTATACCGCAGACTGCAAGTGCCAATGTAAATAGTGAGTAGGCACATCTCCAAAATATTTTCTAGCAGAATATTCTGTGCTCTATGGACACTTTTAACTGACCTGTGTGTTAATAGTCATTCAATAGGCAGTAAAAATGTTAGCATAAAATAAATACTCAAAAACAGAAGCAAAGCAACAAACCAAAGTTATCCAGCAATAATAAGGAAATTTATATGGAATCTGGAAATTCAGTATGTAGAATCTTATCATCAGACTCCCCCAAGGACAAAAATAAAATGCATCATAAAATGATCTCTACTTGTAGTTAGGTGCCTCTTCTTTGACCATCTTAATCATAATAAGACATAATCAGAGGGTTACACATACATTCAAATACAAATTCAAATATTTAATAAATAATAATCCTGGATTTTAATGACCTAAATTCATCAACATATTGCCAAATTATCTAATTTCTTCTAGATGCTAGGAAATATGTATGCTACATACAGAATGCAGTTTCTTTTTTTTTTTTAATTTGAAAGAGAGAGAGAGAGAGAGAGAGAGAGAGAGAGAGAGAGATTATGAGCAAATGGGGGAGAGTGGCAGAGGGAGAGACAGAATCCCAAGCAGACTCCATGTGCACATGGAGTCTGATGCGGGGATCAGTTCTACGATTCTGGGATCATAACCTGAACCAAAATCAAGAATTGGACTCTCAACCAATTGAGCCACCCAGGTACCCCCAGGATGTACTTGTTGACTAACTTACATTTCAAGAATTTTTAGGAACTATCTATATTATATTCCTCCAAATTTCCCCTGACTCTCTAAATTACCTTTAAAGTTGTAAAGATATCATCATTTATATATACAAACATAAAATGTATACATCATATATACATACATACAAATATCTTTCTGCATACACACATACATATATGTACATGGTACATACGGATACATATATGGATACATGAACACACATATACCTATTTGTATATAAAGATCTCATCTGTGAAAATGGTAGAGTAGGATGTGTCTCCCTACCAATACAACACTGCAATGGCAGAATCTGCCTGATGTAATTATTTTGTACCTGGAGTCTACTGAAGGCTTAAAACTTCTAAGGGAAGGCCTGAATGGTAAACTGAAGTTAATTTCAATTTCGGATCTTAGCACAGTAGCACCTACCCCTCCTCTACCCCTCTGGCCACAGTAGCAACTCAACAAGTGTTCCAGAAGCAGCTTGGACACATAACTTGTGGCAGCCAGAGTGGGCAAAAAGGACCCTAACCTCCAAATATCAAGTTTCTCTGCCCTGATTGGGGACTATTGGTTCTATCTCAGAGGTGCAGAGAAATGTCATCAAAACTAAAGGGGAAAGAAAAAGAAAGAAAGAAAGAAAGAAAGAAAGAAAGAAAGAAAGAAAGAAAGAAAGAAAGAAAGAAAGAAAGAAAGAAAGAAAGAAGGTAAGTGTCTAAATACTGACTGAAGGTATACCTCATTATCAAATATCCTGAAGCACATAGAGTAGAAAACATTTATTCAACATCTCTCTTTAGCCCATAGTAATTCTATTCTACTTATTGTCTCTATGAATTTGACCACTCTAAGGATCCTCTACAAGGGAAATCATAGAGTATTTATCTTTTTGTGGCTGACCTACTTCACTTATTTTAAGTCTGCAAGGTTTATCCATATTGTAGCATGTGTCAGAATTTTCTCCATTTTTAAAACTAAATAATATTCCACTGTAAGTACATACCACATTTGTTTATTCATTAACATTCAATGGACACTTGGGTTGCTTTCTTTCCACCTTTTGACTCTTGTGAACAATGTTGTTATGAATATAGTTATAAAACTATCTGTGTGAGTCCCTGTTTTCAATTTTGGGGCATATGCCCAAAAGCAGAATTGATGGATCATATGATTAATTATATTTTTAATGTTTTGAGAACCATCATACCATTTTCCACAATTTGTGCCATTTTATAGTCCCCTAATAACAGTGAATGAGGGCTTCAATTTTCTACATCTTCATCACATTCGTTACCTTTTTTAATAGTAGCCATCCTAATGATTATAAAGTGGTGTGAAATTGTGGCTTTGATTTGCATTTCCCTAATGATTAGTGATGTTGAGCATTTTTTTTTGGATGTGCTTATTGACCATCTGCACATCTTATTTTGATGAATGTTTACCCAAAGTCTTTGCCAATCTTTTAAAAAATTGTGGAAAAGAACACATGATATTTATCATCTAACCTGGTTTTAAATGTATAGTTCAGTACATAATATTAAGTATAGTGTGAAGTATAGTCACATTTTTGTGCAACAGATTTACAGAACCTTTTCACTTACAACACTGAAATTCTATAAACCCAAAATACTAACTACCCTTTTCTGTACCCTCCACCCTTGGCAACCAACCTTCTACTTACTGTTTCCATGAATTTTTTTTTTCTATTTGAGACATTTCATGTGAGAGAAATCATATGGTTATCTGGTGACTAACTTATTTTGCTTAACATTCTATCCTGAGGATCATCCGAGTTGTATCATGTGAGAGAATTTCCTTCCTTTTTCAGGCTGCATAAAATTCCATTGTATGTATACACTATATTTTTTTATCCATTCATCTGTTTATGAACATTTGGGTTGGTTACACCTCTTAGATATTGTGGATAATGCTACAATGAACAAAGTATACAGATACTCTTCAAGATCCTGCTTTGAATTCTTCTGGTATATACCCAGAAATAAGATTATTGGAACATATAGTTATTCTTTTTTTTTTTCACTTTTTAAGGAAGCTTTTCCTAATGGCTATAACCTTTTGCATCCCCTGCCCCCAACAGTTCACAAGGTTTCCAACATCTCTGTATTCTTACCAACATTAATTTCAGTTCTTTTGATAACAGATATCCTGGTGGGTGTGAGATATCTTATTGTGGTTTAATTTACATTTACCTAATAATTAGTAATGTTAAACCTCTTTTCATATGCTTAAATTTCATTTGTGTATCTTTTTGGAGAAATATGTATTCAAATCCTATGCCCATTTTTTAAGTGAGTTAATTTGTTGTTGTTATTGAGTTGTAGATGTTCCTTATACATTCTGGATATTAGTCCCTTATCAAATATATGATTGGCAATTATTTTCTCCCATTCTGTAGGTTACCTTTTCATTCTGTTGTTTCCTTTAGTACACAAAATTTTTGAAGTTTGATGTGGACCCGCTTTTTAAAAATTGTGTTGCCTATGCTTTTGGTGTCATATCCATAGAAATCACCAGCAAATATGAATATCTGAAATTGTATCCTAGATTTTCTTATAGGAGTATTAAAGTTTAGGTCTTACATCTTTGGTCAATTTGCATTAATTTTTGTGTAAGGTATTAGCTACGGGTCTGAATTCATCCTTTTACATAGGGATATCTATTTTTCCCAGCACCATTTGTTGAAGAGATGATCTTTTCCCCTTTGTAACAATATTTAGACTACCTACCCATGAAAATCTCTTATTTATATTCTTTGATTTCCCTCATCATAGTTTTATTTGTTTTTCATCATTTAAATTCTGTACATATTTTATTGGCTTTCTACCTATGTTATTTCCTTGGTTTTGGTGCTAATGTAAGTTGTATTAAATTTTTTAATTTGAATTCCAATTGTTGATTGCTGGTATAGAAAAACAACTGACTTTAACTCACTAACACTGTATCATGCAAACTTAATATAATTTATTATTAATTCAAGAGCTTTTTGTTGATTCATTAAGATTTTCTACCTCAGTAATCATGTTTTCTGTGAACAAAAACAGTTTAATTTCTCCCTTATTTGTATACCTTTCATTTCATTTTCATGTCTTATAGCCTTAGCTAGGATTTCTAGTGCACACAGTCTGCCTCCAGGAATTCATCAGTTACTATGTAGGTACTATGTTACTATGTAGGTACTATGTCGTTACTATGTAGGTAGCACTAACAGCAGCTTATGCTTCAGATGAGCTGATCTCTTGCTCTTTCTCTCTCTCTTTTTGTATTCTCTGGTTTCCTACACTCTCAGTAATACTTTCTCCTGTGACCAAGACAGCCTTAATGTTCCCCTGAGCATGACTAAATAATAGACAGATTTCTTCCTGATTATAGAATTGTGGTCTCCTTTTCCTTACAATACTTACTTTGGAATGTTTACAATTGCAGGGGTGCATGGGTGGCTCTGTTGGTTAAGCGTTTGACTTTGGCCCAGGTCATGATCTCACAGTTCATGGGTTCGAGCCCTATGTCAGGCTCTCTGCTGACAGCTGAGAGTCTAGAGCCTGCTTCAGATTCTGTTACTTTATCTCTGCCCCTCTCCTGCTCATGCTCTGTCTCTCAAAAATAAATAAACATTAAACAATGTTTAGAATATTTATAATTGAAAATTCTTGTTTTGCCCTTTGTAAGTAATGTAAATCTTCCAAACTCTTGCCAATTTTACAACCTAGTAATGTCCTTCTTAAAGACCTAGGAAACATCTCTTTGAAATATAATTATCAAAAGAGGTTAGACCCCTGTCTCTCAGTTTCTGAAGGAGGATACAGAGTATAACTCAACGGGTGCCAAACAGCAAACTCAGATGGTCTAATTGCACAGAAAAATATTAGCAAACTCAGAATAATTTAGTGTGCCCACCATATCCTACTGATTAACTTCTCTTAGTACATTTACTTTTTGATTAACATCCTCCACCTTTTTCACCAACTCACTCCAGTGCTTAAAAATACTTCTGTTTTTTGTTTGTTTGTTTGTTTGTTTGTTTGTTTCAGTGGAGTTGAATTTAGTCTCTCTCCCCTATTTCAATAATCTTGAAGAAATTCTTCCTTGCTTGTTTAATACTGTTCAGTAGAATTTTTGTTTTGACACCTGTGACCACAATATTCTAATGAACCTAAGAAAAATCACACTGGCTTTCAATTGTTCAGCTTTTTTCTTGCTGTGAAGGCAGAACTGATGACTTGCAAACTTTTCACATGTTGGACTAGAAAGATGAAGTCTAGACAGACTAATCCTTAATTGTAAACTTCTGAGCAACAAGAAACTGAGGGAATGATTTGTGTGTATTTCTTTTTTTTTTTTTTTTAAGGTTTATTCATTTTTCAGAGACAGAGAGAGAGACAGAACTTGAGGTGGGGAGGGGCAGAGAGAGAGATGGAGACACAGAACCTGAAGCAGGCTCCAGGCTCTGAGCTGTCAGCACAGAGCCCGACGCAGGGCTCGCACTCACAGACCATGAGATCATGACCTGAGCTGAAGTCGGACACTGAACTGACTGAGCCACCCAGGTGCCCCTTTTTGTGTGTCTTTCTTAAGGGGTAGTCTGAATATATTCAAGTAGTAATAATGACCACAAGAGATTCTAGGAAATGTATTTGGGTCCTGGAATTTTCTAGATCATCCCCTGTTAAAGCCCAATAGATTTTGCACTAATATAACAAATGGCGAGTGACTATAACTTAAGGGTATTGTTATTATTATTATTATTTTGGAAGATAAAGATTTGTTTTATTGAATAACAGATCTGTGTTATTGCTAAGGCCACTATGTACAGACACAAAGTTTTATCTCTTGGTCTCTTTCTCCTTGGACAGAGTCTTTTTTTTTTTTTTTTTTTAATTTTTTTTTTCAATGTTTATTTATTTTTGGGACAGAGAGAGACAGAGCATGAACGGGGGAGGGTCAGAGAGAGACAGGGAGACACAGAATCGGAAACAGGCTCCAGGCTCTGAGCCATCATGAGCCATCAGCCCAGAGCCTGACTCAGGGCTCGAACTCACGGACCGTGAGATCGTGACCTGGCTGAAGTCGGACGCTTAACCGACTGCGCCACCCAGGCGCCCCTCCTTGGACAGAGTCTTGATGATTTCCTCCTTCTTGGCCTGGAGCTGCTCTTCACAGCACTTGTGTGCTATGATATTCCTTGGTCATAGATCTGAGGGCCTCAGCCTGTCAGCCAGAAGCTTCTTGTGAACCTTGTCTGCCTTCAACTTGTGGATGTGTTCCATGAGAATCTGCTTGTTTTTGAACACATCACCTTTCACTTTCCAGTACAGGCTGTGATACACGTGTGGTCAATCTTAGATTCACAGTATCTTCTGAGCAGCCAGTACAGAATTCTCGTCCTCCTCATCCAGCTTAACTTCTCAGGCATTTGAACACTGGCAGTATGTTTTCTCTTACCAATGCCATTATGCTTGCCCTTCCTGCTGGCCAAAGTTTTTTTCTGGTACCAAGCCTGGAAATGGACGGGCACAAGCTTCACAGTGATCAGCCCATCTTTAATCAGTTTCCAGATCTGCTGATGGGAGTTGGCATTGATGATTTCATTGGTCTCATTGGGGTTGAACCAGACCTTCTTTTTGCCACAGCAGAGGACACTGGAGGCAAGCCTCTTCTGAAGCCCAAGCATACTCATGACTGTGGCCGCAGCATTGAAAGGCAAGAATATTAGTATAAATTTGACCCAATTTGTATCTTTAGGTTAATGAAACCCATGCAATGTTGACACTTTTAGCTTATATTTTCTAGCATTCTATCAAACATAGCATAAGGGTCAGGTCTTGTTGCCTTAGCTATCCACTTACATGTCTTAAATAAATTAACTGGATTAACTAGGTCGCAGTTTACAGTTCCCTAGTGTTTATAACTTTTATTAAAACATGAAGACATCCTGAAATATGAATTTCTGGAAATTACTATAGATTACAAGCAAAACTTTAATAATAAGATTAACACTGACAATTCAAATTACACTCATTGCATTAATCATGTTGGCCTCAAATTCTATTTTATAATAATATAATTTTTGTTGTCTCACTAATTATATCATAAACTGTATATTTGAATTTAACAGGTATTTCTGTAATTTAGTTCAACGAATAAGAATATCAGTATCACATGAAAAATTATATATTTAACATGTTTTAGTATTTATTTATATAAAGAGCTCTATATTAGTTAAAATTGAAGTTTAAGTGTTTTCTAAATTTATCTATAAATTTAAAGGACATTTTAGAAACTTTATTTGGCCCACTTTAAAATGCATGCGTTCTTTTTGGTGGAATGGTAAATCACGTTTGTTTGGCATTTTTAGATGGTTTGACCATATTTAAAACGGATATGGCATGAATAATCATCTGTATTTATGTATTATATATTAAAATATAATTTATATTAATCTTGTAGATTTTATAAGTATATATTACATATAATTTTATATCTATATATTATATAGATATATAGTCAACCATTTAGCAGAATTTTTTAAGTAGTCTCTAATGCAACTATAAGTTAACAACATAAAATATGTGTAATTTAGTAAGTAAAGGCAACATATTCACCCTCAGTCCAGAATGATTATAATAGGAAGATCTTTGTCTTTGATTTATTGATCTGTGCAGTTTGAACAATTTCATGTTAACATCAACAAATTCTGGCTCTGAAAATTAGCTGAAAAAGAATTTAGATAATCATGACAGAATCTTGATATGCATGTTTCCATTGGGACTAAACCAGATAGTAATATAACAAAATTCTACTGTCAATATCAGATTTTCTTTACACCCCTTGATGTCTTTGACCAATAAGTAAATACGTATTTAAATAAACTTGTGGCTCAATCATATTTTGGGGGTTAAGTGGTAAAGTAATTTCTAAACATTTTACAAATATGACTAAATTACAGAGAAATTTTTTGAAATCCTATGCTCCATATCACTTGTTAATGGAGCTAATTTCTGCATCTTTATGATACTATTACAACTGTCTCCCTATCTTTCATAGGAATTGTGCTTTTAACTGGGGAACCTATTATCATATTGAAGGCTAATAATCAGTTCTTTATTTCTAAATGATACTCTATTTTTTTTTAAATTTTTTTTCCCAACGTTTTTTATTTATTTTTGGGACAGAGAGAGACAGAGCATGAACGGGGGAGGGGCAGAGAGAGAGGGAGACACATAATCGGAAACAGGCTCCAGGCTCTGAGCCATCAGCCCAGAGCCTGACGCGGGGCTCGAACTCACGGCCACGAGATCATGACCTGGCTGAAGTCAGACTCTTAACCGACTGCGCCACCCAGGCGCCCCAATGATACTCTATTTTTTTTATACAGCTAAAATAAATGACTAGAAAAATTGTGACCTACTTCCTTTAATAGACTCTGTGCCATGAATATTGCATTCATCTATAGAACAAGTTTTAAAATATTCTCTGTTTCACATTTTCTAACAAATAAATCTGTATTCTATGATAAATGTTTGTCTTTGACCTGTATATTAATATCCATTATTGAACAACATGTGGCAACCTTTAAAGAAATTAAATTGACAATTGCTAATAACATCAAAAAGGTAATTGTTATTTGATGTAATTGCCTTGGCAATATTGCTATCTGAAGTTCAATGGAGTTTTTATTCATTGCACTTTTACTTTGATTTTTTAATATATTACTTTGAACCCTAAGAAGTAGCAGCTGAGACACTCATTACTTTTGACTACAAATAGCTTCAGAATTGATGGGAAAGCTGATTTAGACAGCACATTCAATACAAAGGCTCTCTTAAGATGTCTTGGTGACAGACTTTAGTGACAAGGAATTCATGTGTCTTCCTGTATATTATAAAACAGAATTCTCTCATTGCAATTTTAACTTCCAGAGAAATAAAGATAGAATTGAAGATTATACATTGATCTCTGGCATAATCACATTCAGTGTAAAACTATTTCATATAACGGCATGTGTCTCAGAATAAATTTAATACTAAAATTAAACATTCACTTACACTTGGCAATAAAGAAAAGATGAAAACAGAGATTCTGAAAATAAAATGAAAAATGAAAAAATAATGTAGATATTTATTACCCAGAGCTAATGTAAGAAGACAAAAAAATATGAATGAATAATATCCTTGCAAAGGGAAGGAAAAAAGTAGCTCTTAAATTAATGCAACTTCACAGGGTCCTAAAGTCTCTAAAAAGTGAAATTAATTGACTCTCTGGAATACTTATGCTATAGCATTATCATTTATTTATTGTGTTGATATTCCCAATGAAAATTTTTAATATCCTCCTTAAGTAAATGAGGTAGATAAGAGTTCTAATTATGTTTTACTTTTGGTTTCAGTTTGCAGGCTGAAAGAAGGGGCTGCTAATTCTATGATGAACTTTTAATTCCTTTCTTTCTAAGTTTTTCTTTTATTTCTTTAAGGCTGACTATAGAATGATTCAATTATTTTATTAATCAAAATGCTTTTAACAATGTAATTATGTTTATATTTCTGCATGTTTCTAGTGTAGGGGGAAAGATAAAGAGATTTTTTTAATATCAATAATAATATCACTAGTTGAATACAGAGTATAAACTTTTGGGTCAGGCAAAAACATAAACCTGGCTCTGATGAAATTAATATTATAATAGCATTAGTAGTAGTAGTAGAACAAGTAATATAGATAGTAGTGTTAGTTATCAGAGTAAAAATAATGAAACAGTCATAGTAGCAATGATAGAGAATAATAAACTTTGGTTTAATGAAGTTGAGGTAAGTAGGAAATTGCTTTAAAAACAAAAAAATATATAGTTACATTGAAACAAATTTGATAAATACAGTTAAACTTACATTTGAGAAATAATAAAATATATTTAAATTTTTAACAAAGACACTTGTATTGGCTACAATTTGTTATTATATTTTCCTATTAAGCAGGATCAGAAACCTTGTGATTTATCATTCTGAAAATGCATCTCCAAACCTGCTACAGAGGTTAGAGGGTGTAAACCAGGCAAGGATCCGGTTTCCCCATTTCAACTTCAACATTTTATTATTATTATTATTATTAGTAGTAGTAGTAGTAGTAAACTACTGAACCCATTGTATATGGTTTAGTTAAAAAACTGACTACTAAAATAGTTTGATATTGTTATTACTGTTAGAGCATATAAAATAATTTGTAATATGCCCTGTATCTTATCACAGGGAATTAAAAAATACATATGAACATTTGAATATACATTAAAGAATTAAAAGAACAGTTTGACTTATTTTTTATTATTAATTTTAAATTAGTATACATAAATAAGTTCTTATTTAAAACTGCATAAATGCATGTGGAAAATGAAAAATTCAGGAAAGCAAGGAACACAAAATTTTAACCTGAGCTGACATGGAGAAGTGGTGTAGTGCTATCCAACTTCCACTTTCTTTGGCTGATTAAATGAAGAGTCTTTTGAAGGTAAAAACTCAGACAGAAGAAGCAGACACAAACATTCTTATCTGAACTATGTCTTACTGCAGCATTCAAAAGAAAAAGAAGATGCACCATGGTGGCTGCAAACCATCATGGTTGTCACTCTTGACCTACAACTAAATCTTATCAGGTGATAAGGAGGTAGAAGATATTTAAAACTTGAAAGATGAATCAGCTATTTGATGCACACATCATTACATTCAATATTTGTTTATAAAAAAAAATAAAAGTAAGTAGAAGATATGTCATTTCCCACATCAAATACAATGCTAGGCACACAGAAGACTTACAATTTTTCTAGTGGCTACAATTTTAAAAAGAAAAAAAGGTAAAATTAATCTTAATATATATTTTACTTAACCTAATATGTCTAAAGTATTATCAAATCAAAATGTAATGAATATAAAAACTAATGAGATATTTTTTACATTCTTTTCTTCATACTAAGTCTTCAAACCAGCAGGTACTTTATACTCACAGCATATTTCAATTTCACATTTCAAGCGATCAATAACCACATGTGGTCATTGGCTTCATCTCACCACACAGCTGCCTTCATTACCATCACTTGAAATCCTGCCCATCTATCTCAAGAAACAAGAAAAATCCCAAATACAAAATCTAACAGCACACCTAAAGGAACTAGAAGCAAAACAGCAAAGAAACCCCATACCCAGCAGAAGGAGAGAAATAATAAAGATCAGAGCAGAAATAAACAATATAGAACCCCCCCCCAAAAAAAAACAGTAGTACAGATCAATGAAACTAGGAGTTGTTTTTTTGAAAAAATAAAGAAAATTGATAAACCTTTAGCCAGGCTTCTCAAAAAGAAAAGGGAGATAACCCCAATAGAAATAGAGCCCAAAATCACAAATGAAAATGGATTTATCATAATCAATCCTTCAGAAATACAAGCAATTATCAGAGAATACTATGAAAAATTATACGCCAAAAAACTAGACAGCTTGGAAGAAATGGACAAATTCCTAGACACGCATTACCAAAACTCAAGTGGGAAGAAGTAGAAAATCTGAACAGACCCATAACTAGTGTAGAAATTGAATCAGTTAGCAAAAATCTCCCAACAAATAAGAGTCCTGGACCAGGTGGCTTCCCTGGGGAATTCTCCCAGACATTTAAAGCAGAGATAATACCTATCCTTCTCAAGCTGTTCCAAAAAATAGAAATAGAAGGAAAGCTTATGGAATTATTCTATGAAGGCAGCATTATCTTGATTCCCAAACCAGGCAGAGACCCCACAAAAAAGGAGAACTACAGGCCAATATCCCTGATGAACATGGATGCAAAAATCCTCAACAAGATACTAGCAAATCGAATTCAAAGCATATAAAAAGAATTATTCACCATGATCAAGTGGAATTTATTCCTGGGCTGCAGGGATGGTTCAGTATTCACAAAACAATCAATGTGATACATCACATTAATAAAAGAAAGCATAAGAACCATATGATCATGTCAATAGATGCAGAAAAAGCATCTGACAAAATACAACACCCTTTCTTACTAAAAACTCTCAAGAAAAGATAGAAGGAACATACTTAAACATCATAAAAGCCATTTATGAAAAGCCCACAGCTGATATCATCCTCAATGGGGAAAAACTGAGAGCTTTCCCCCTGAGATCAGGAACATGACAGTGATTTCCACTCTCATCATTGTTTAACATAGTGTTGGAAGTCCTAGCATCAGCAATCAGACAACAAAATGAAATCAAAGGCATCCAAATTGGCAAAGAAGAAGTCAAACTTTCACTTTTCGCAGATGACATGACACTCTACATGGAAAATTCAACAGGCTCCACCAAAAGACTGCTAGAACTGATACATGAATTCAGCAAAGTCGCAGGGTACAAAATCAATGTACAGAAATCAGTTGCATTTTTATACACCAATAAGGAAGCAACAGAAAGAGAAATAAACTGATCCCATTTACAATTGCACCAAGAACCATAAAATACCTAGGAATAAATCTAACCAAAGATGTCAAAGATCTGTATGCTGAAAGCTATAAAAAGTTTATGAAGGAAATTGAAGAAGACACCAAGGAATGGAAAAACATTACATTCTCATGGATTGGAAGAATAAATGTTGTTATAATGTCAATACTACCCAAAACAATCTACACATTCAATGAAATCCCAATCAAAATTGCACCAGCATTCTTTCGAAAGCTAGAACAAACAATCCTAAAATTTGTATGGAACCACATAAGATCCTGAATAGCCAAAGTAATATTGAAGAAGAAAACCTTAGTGGGAGACATCACAATCCCAGACTTTAGCATCTTCTACAAAGCTGTAATCATCAAGACAGTATGGTATTGGCATAAAAACAGACACATAGACCAATGGAATAGAATAGAGAACCCAGAATTTGACACACAAATGTATGGCCAATTCTTTGACAAAGCAGGAAAAAAGACAGTCTCTTTAACAAATGGTACTGGCAAAACTGGACCACAACATGCAGAAGAATGAAACTGGACCACTTTCTTATACCATACACAAAAATAAACTCAAAATGGATGAAAGACCAAAATGTGAGACAGGAAACCATCAAAACCCTAGAGAAGAAAGCAGGCAACAACCTCTTTGACCTCAGCCACAGCAATTTCTTATTTGACACACCTCCAAAGGCAAGGAAATTAAAAGCAAAAATGAACTATTGGGACCTCATCAAGATAAAAAGCTTCTGCACTGCAAAGGAAACAATCAACAAAACTAAAAGGCAACCGATGGAATGGGAAAAGATATTTGCAAACAACATATCGGATAAAGGGCTGGTATCCAAAATCTATAAAGAACTCACCAAATGCCACACCCAAAAAACAAATAATCCAGTGAAGAAATGGGCAGAAGACACGAATAGACACTTTTCCAAAGAAGACTTCCAGATGGCCAACAGACACATGAAACGATGTTCAATGTCACTCATCATCAGGGAAATACAGATCAAAGCCACGCTGAGACACCACCTCACACTGGTCAGAGTGGTTAAAATGAACAAATCAGGAGACTATAGGTGCTGGCAAGGACGTGGAGAAAGAGGAACCCTCTTGCACTGTTGGTGGAAATGCAAACTGGTGCATCTACTCTGGTAGATGCAAAACAGTGTGGAGGTTCCTCAAAAAAAATTAAAAATAGAACTACCCTATGACCCAGCAATAGCACTGCCAGGAATTTACCCAAGGGATACAGGAGTGCTGATGCATAGAGGCACATGTATCCCAATGTTTACAGCAGTGCTTTCAACATTAGTCAAATTATGGAAAGAGCCTAAACGTCCAACAACTGACAAATGGATAAAGAAGATGTGGTTTATATATGCAATGGAATACTACTTGGCAATGAGAAATAATGAAATCATGCCATTTGCAGCAATGTGGATGGAACTGGAGGGTATTATGCTAAGCGAAATACGTCGGAGGAAGACATATCATATGTTTTCACTCATATGTGGATCTTAAGAAGCCTAACAGAAAACCATGGGGGAGGGGGAGGGAAAAATAGTTACAAACTGAGAGGGAGGGAGGCAAACCATAAGAGATTCTTAAACAGAGAACAAACTGAGGGTTGTTGTGGGGTGGGGGAGAGGGGAAAATGGGTGATGGACACTGAGAAAGATACGTGTTGGGATGAGCACTGGGTGTTGTATATAAGACAATTTGACAATAAATCATATTTTAAAAAAAAGAATCTCACCCCCCGCCAAAAGGCCTATTTGGGGTTACATTAATATTGTCAATTATTCTGAATAAAATCTCCATGCTTACAAAAAGAAAAAAGAAAAAAGAAATCTTGCCCAATCTGATCATTAAAAAAGAGCACATCATTCTTCTGTCTTTAATGGTTTATTGCATTTTGCCTACTAACCTGACAATGAGTCTAAACCTCCAATACTAAAAAAAAAAAAATGTTAATGTAATGTATCATGTATCCTTTATCAGCTCTCTATCTATATTCTACAAAGGCAGCTTTTGCCTTTTCTAGTTCACCTTTTCTTGGGAAATGGATTCAACCAGGAGCAATGACTAATTTTTTTCTAGAAAAGTATTTTGTTTTCCTATCTCTTTATTCTGCCCGGAACAATAACAATGAAGGGAGTATCAAAGAAAAAAATACAGCATTTTGTACTTTCTTGATATTGTTTCCCTGGATATAATCCTGCCTCTTCCTCACCTCAATAACTAAAAAGTAAGTACATTTAAAGTGTTTATTATCAACATCTATTTATCATATGCACATTTTTCAGATAAGCTCTGACAAATACTAGCAAATGAAGTAACTAGCTTCAGAAAGAATGCTTATTTTGCTCAAATTCCTGCATGGATTATTACAATACCTGACCACATGGCTTTTGATTCCAGGTCCAATACTTTAAATTATGGCAGTCCTTAATTTATCTGGATGTTTTAGTTTTTATTCCCTTTCTTCTCATTCTTGATATTCTCTTTATAATATCACAAGGTATCAAAACTGAAAATGTCTTCCCAATATAAATTTTGCCTGAATTTGTGTCATTAGCTACTGTCTTTTTTTCTGTACTTTACATCAAAATTCCCCAAAATAGCCCAAATATTTTCACATGCATAGTCCACTTGCCCACAACAGAACTCATCACTTTGATCCTTGAGATGTTACCTCTAGGGGCGCCTGGGTGGCTCAGTTGGTTGAGTGTCCGAGGCCATGATCTCACAGCTCGTGAGTTCTGGCCCCGCTTCGGGCTCTGTGCTGACAGCTCAGATCCTGGAGCGTGCTTCTGCTTCTGTGTCTCCCTCTCTCTCTGCCCCTAACCCACTCGCAGTCTGTCTCTGTCTCTCTCAAAACCAAATAAACGTTAAAAAAAAAAAGATGTTACCTCATTTTTTTGTATTTTATTTTATTTTTTATTATTTATTTTTAATATATGAAATTTATTGTAATTGGTTTCCATACAACACCCAGTGCTCATACCAAAAGATGCCCTCTTCAATGCCATACCACCCTGAACGCGTCCGATCTCATCTGATCTCGCAAGCTAAGTAGGGTCGGGCCTGGTTAGTACTTGGATGGGAGACCTCTCATGTTAACTAAACATGACTTAGTATTAATTGAGCAACATCTATATTTCAGGCACTAAAATGGCTGATAAAGTTGTTATTGTAAAATTTCTTAATCCAATGGAAAATACACTCACTTCATAGGACTTTATAGGACTTTATATCTGAATGTGCACCAGGAAAACAGAAGTGAAAAGGGCTAAGCACTGTCTCCCAATCCTGATTGCATAATGAATACCCGGAGACATTTAATACTTACTGATGCCCTCACCACCACCCAGAATTTGACTGAATTGTTTTGAATGGGGTTCTAAGAATTGTTGTTTTTTTTGTTTTGTTTCTTTTGGTTTGCTTTGCATGTTTTTTTCCCACCTTTAAGTGGTTTTATTGTAATTCCTTCAAAGTAAGTAATTCAATTGATTGGGGTTCCTTTTGGGTACAGGTAAAAAGTCAATAATTTAATCTTATGTATTATTATTTTCATTTTTAATTGTGTTAAAATACATAGAACATAACGTTTACAATCTTATCATTTTGAAGTGTGCAGATGAGCAGCACTGATTCACATTGTTGTACAACACACTCATACTGCACACTCACATTGTTGTGCAATCATCACCACCATCCACCTCTAGAATCCTTTCCATCTTGCAACATTACAACTCTGTACCCATTAAATAATAACTCCCAATTCCTCCCTCCTTCACTTCCAGGTAACCACCATTCTACTTGCCATCAGTATGAATTTGACTAGTTCCTCATGTAAGTGGAATCATATGGTGTTTGTCTTAGAGCTGACTCACTTAGCATCGCTTTGTGCTTTTTGTTTCTCTGTTTTAAGTTTGTTAAGTACAGGCAGGGATTAGAGCCACTAGATTAAAATTAAAAAATACAATTTTAAAATAAGTCAAAAGGAAATTTCTAATTTGGGGGACCAGGCAATATCTTTGCCGATAGCATAAGTAGGAAGTTTAAGGGGGAAAAAAACCTTGTTAGTTAGAAAGAGATAATGGATACCTACATTACAATACTTGAATAGGGAATCCATAAAAAATTAAATTTCAGGTGTGAAACTGGAGAGATGGGAAGCAGGGAGGAGAAAGACTAATGGATGATAAAGAAAATTAATTATACTGACAGAATGAACTCAATGATGCTGTGAATACAGAAGAAATATGAACTTTTTTAGACATTCTATAAACTGCACAATATGTGCAGAAAACCATCAGGCACATCTACTTTTTAAATGTTTACTTATTTATTTTGAGAGAGAGAATGAGAGAGAGAGCATGTGTGCAGAGAGGGCAACAGAGAATCGCAAGCAGGCTCCTTGCTATCAGTGCAGAGCTTAACATGGGGCTTGATCTCACAAACCATGAGATCATGACCTGAGGCAATATAGTTGGATGCTTAACTGACTGAGACACCCAGATGCCCTAGGCACCTATATTTAATATCTTACTTTATGTATCTCACTGTAACAGAAGTAGCTACACTTCACAAATGAGGCAGAAATCGGGACTCAGAAAGAGAACCATGGCCAATTGAAAGGATACATATGATAAAGATCATTCAGTTGTTTTCTGATGAAATTCCTGTGCTCATTTCATGTGACCACTGCATGTAGAAATCTGAGTGGAAGGTATTTAAACGGTTTGAAAGTGCTTTATAGTTCAGATTAGAGATAACAAGTAAGTGCAGTTTGTTTCATTATTAGAGTACAGGTGATAAAGTCATATATACATTCTGAAAGTGTAGATCTAGAAACACTAACTAGAAAAGTGTCAGTGTATAGGGAAAAATAAGTGTTGATTACGAACATCACCAGTATTATCACTAGCATCACCATCTTCAGGATTAGAAAAAAAAATACTGAGTGTGCATTTTTAAGTTGAAACTATTGGCAAACATCGAACTGGATTTCTCAGATTTAAGATAGATATTTAGAACTACTACAATTAAATAAGAACTAATAGAAGGGCATCCTCTCACCTTTTAAAACCAGACTTACTTATTATATATATTTGTTTTGCGTCGATGATTTACAATGATCAGCAGTTTTAAGGGGTCTTAAGGGGTCGTGGAAATCTTCCCTATCACACTCACAGTTGTGTATCTTTTAGCAGCAGTCACAGAGAGGGTATATGAGTCCCTGAGCATAGAGTTGTAATAGCTTAACTAGTTTAGTATTCTTGATGAGATGCAGTCTTATACCACTCCACAAGTATAAAAATATCAAACATACCCTCTAAAAAATGACTCTGTGTTTCATTTAAGCATTCTGTTTATAAATTTTTATCAACAGAGAAGAACCAAACTTTGTGTATATGACATAGTATCAACGATTGGATGCTTTATAAGTAAGCAGGATTGTTTTGTTTCTTTTTTAAGTATACAAAACGTTTTAGTATGGGATTTCACCATGGGATATAATTTAACACCACAAGAATACTGTTTGACACTCCCTTCATTATTCTATATTGGCCTTGATCCAATGTCATGACTCTTTTGTAAGTATTTTACTATGTCCACATTTCTCAAATTGTGTTCTGTGTGCTATTAGTAAATGGTCCAGGGGAAGAAAGTCAAAAAAGATAAAACAGCAAAATATAAAACTTCATAGGAATTAAAGAAGCTAAGAATATGTACAGAAGATAAACTTTTAAAGACCTTTTCTTAACCTAGAGCTGTACAGAAGTTTTTGAGCCTAGGCTACTTATGTATTGTTCAGATAATTTTTTAACATGTGTTATTCAGGACAAAATACTTTTTGTAAAATATTTCATAGTTTCTTTTTGTAAAATACTCTTTGGCTATAAATGTGAAAGTGTTAGTTGGGAATAAAATTGATTAATAAGAACATAGCTCTGCACTTTAGCGACAATGATCACTGTGTAACATGCTCAAAATCTTACCACTTACATGGATCCATCATTTAGTGTATATTTACACTTATTCCTAAAGTCTCAGGGGCTTCATTCTTAAGCTGTGCTATGAAAATATTTTTCAATTATACTATATGCAAATATTCAAATCCATAATACTTTCATGTATCTTATTGAGTTTTTAAAAGTCAAACAAAATATTCAACAATATATGAATGGATATTTAGCTTTTTGGTTTTGGAAGTATTTTGATCATCTTATCATCTTACTAACCTTTAAAAAATAAATTTCTGTATATTTTTAAATATTGCTTCCATTTATTTTAAGTTCAGTTTTCCTTTAAATTATGTGATCTAGAAAACATATTTCAGATACATAAAAGACAACATAAGGTTATATTTACTATTTTTTTAGCATTAATATAACTTCTGGATTTGTGAAAATACTTTCCATAATAAGGTATTTTACAAACTCTATTTCTTATCTGTCCATGTTAAATTATTAACCCCAAATGAAATATATGCCTATGTCAAAACCATCAAACATATCCTCCCAAAATACTGAATATTATCTAGATTATTTAATAAATAATTGATAATTATTCTTGCAATATTAATAAAAAGTCATAACAATGTAGACATATTTAAAAATTTTAGAACCAGAAGAGTTACACACAAAATCACACATCGGGCCTCACTTCTGCTAAAGTTTTATGTGAGTAAGAGAAAGGCATGATATTTTAAGGAACATTTCCAAAGGTCATTATATTCAGGCAACATTTGTGAGAGTTGGAAAACAGCCATATAAATTTTCTATTCTCCTATTTTGATACTCACCTGAAAAAATGAGTCTCTACTGTTGTATTGTTCAGGAACAAGTAACTAAGATATCAAATATTACATGATTCAACTCTAGCTGTAACATGATGTATTTGTTCTGGCACCGATACCGAGAAAAATACAAGTGCTTCTGTTTTTAATTATATAGTTAACACTTTATCTTTCAACTGCAAAGCTAAATCACATAGCTTTTTCACATATTTTGAGGGCTGAAAGAGTTTAAAAATGTCAACTACATGGCAAAGGGGTGGGGTTGTAAGTTTATCAGGGCATACATCATCACTAAGGTGGTTATCATACCAGTATTATTAATAATACTTTTTTTCACTGTCAAGTATACTGATTTGGATGATAAATTATATGGAGATCTACTCATAAAGGAAGTAAAAGTTGAGATGTATTTTGAAGGCTAAGGATATTTACCAAGTAATGGAAGAATGATAATTTGAAATAAATACATAAGCAAAAAAGAATAATGAAAAATGTTAAACATGTTATGGGAACAAACTGCCATTAGGTTCAACAGAGCAAATATGAGCCATAAGGTCAACTGGGTGACGATATACATTAGGGACCAATGGGAAGATTGCTATGTGTCTCTGAGAACATGGGGGGCTTATTTTCAAGGATACTAATGGAAAGCTGAAAACAGAAACCTATTAGAATTCATGGGAGCTCATTCTTAAATGAATTCTTTCTTGCTAAAACTCTATTTTGCCTTTTTATTAAGTACACTAGTTTTGTCTTTTTATGACCATCTAATCTGAGCTCTTCCCTCTTCAAGGTTTACTACTTCTATGTCCCATCCCTAAAACCATCCATATCCATCCAATATTCATAACATAACCACTAACTACATGAGTTGGCTACAAGATGAAATAATAAATACCTCTCTCATAAATTAAGTTTTTTTTAGAAAACCAAAAAACAAATTTATAGATATATGGCATTTTGATTTTCCCTAATGATGTGTAGAAAAATTAGTTGTTTTTTTTTTTTAATTTTTTTTTTCAACGTTTATTTATTTTTGGGACAGAGAGAGACAGAGCATGAACGGGGGAGGGGCAGAGAGAGAGGGAGACACAGAATCGGAAACAGGCTCCAGGCTCTGAGCCATCAGCCCAGAGCCTGACGCGGGGCTCAAACTCACAGACCGCGAGATCGTGACCTGGCTGAAGTCGGACGCTCAACCGACTGCGCCACCCAGGCGCCCCTAGAAAAATTAGTTTTGATGATAGAATTAGTTTACCAGTCACTGGTAAGCCTATGAATGTCCATTTGTTGTTTATGTAAGACAATAGTAACACTGTCTCTTCCCTTTACAAGGAACCATAATAGAAATGTAAAAGGGCCATGGATGAGGCAATTTAACCTGTATAGGAATTGCAAAATCTGTAGGACAAGCCCAATGCCAAAAGGCCAATGAATTCCTTATTCAATTTTTATCTTCATTCTTTTCCTGTGCAGGAACATGATTGGAATTGGTTTTTAGAATGATTTATTTGACAGAATTCTGGAAAGAACCTACACTCTGGAATTAGAAAATGAATGTAAGTTGGAGGAGAAACAAAGATAATTTTTCTGAGATAGTAAGGATTTTATTCAAAAATAATGAAAATAAAGAATTCCAGAATTGTTATGTGTGGGAATGGATGAGAACAAATAGGATGATATGCTATGTTTTATATATATTTCATTTGAAACTCAAAAAAGATATTCAGATTATCACCTGAGAAGTCAATGGACATTATAAGAAAATAACAATTTCACTGAAATTAATATCTATAATGCATTAAAGATAATCTCAGACCACTAATATTATGTGTATTATTTGTAAACTTGATTGCAACAGAGCTTATATACAATGCAATTTTTTTAGGACATCTGACAATAAAAATTTATTGTAAGACAATTTGTCAAAAAAAAAGTGGTTGCTGAGAAGTGATTATGGGAATGAAAAAGTTATGGAAACAACTGGATATTGTAGTCAGGGCAATGGTATTTTACGAAAAACTGCCAAGGTATCAATCAAGCAAACCAGCAAGTGGTGAAAATTCACAGAGAACAAAGTAAGCAGACAGATACATCATCATCCTAATAGTAACAGAAGGAATATACTAAGAAGCGTGGAGAAAGGGGATTTTTAGAAATAATTTATGCCAAAATATGTATATATGTTATCTAATGTGAAGACACAAAAGTGAATTGATCACTCTGGGCTAACCAGCTAAAATATCTATATAAACACTTTACCTTATTAGAGCTCAGAATGATTACCCAAGAGCACTCTGAAATTATATTAAATATCTAAATAAACTTTTAACTTGTTAAGAGGTTCTTATTCTAAATTATCTGCCTGGGGCGCGTGGGTGGCTCAGTCGGTTAAGCGTCCAACTTCGGCTCAGGTCACGATCTCGTGGTCCGTGAGTTCGAGCCCCGCGTCGGGCTCTGTGCTGACAGCTCAGAGCCTGGAGCCTGTTTCAGATTCTGTGTCTCCCTCTCTCTGACCCTCCCCCGTCCATGCTCTGTCTCTCCCTGTCTCAAAAATAAATAAAACGTTAAAAAAAATTAAAAAAAAATAAATTATCTGCCTGATGTAAAACATTGCTTTCACCATTTTATTTTCATGTTTATGTGTCAGAGACACCAAGTAGGCTATTAGAAATTCCACCTTGGCAGTCAGGAAAACGTTAGGAAAAGAGAAACAAAGAGTCATCTTGATAGAGATGACTATTGAAGACAAAAATAAGGATTATAATGACAAGGCAGAAAATAAAAAACCTAGGAAAAATAAAGTTTTAATCAGTGAATCAAAGAAATATTGAAAGGTAAATTATTCATCTTGAAACCACATATATATATATATATATATATATATATATATATATGGATCATTTTATTATGTACTAGAAATAAATATTCAGGAAATTAAAGATTCTAATTTATATTTCTCAGAAAAAATGTTTTTGTATGTCTTTTTTATGTTTTAATTATTTTTTTGCTGCACAATAGTAGTTATTTATCCTTTCTTATGCTTTTTCTGCCTTACCTTAACAACAGTTTTGTTGTTGTTGTTGTTGTTTTAGGGGGAAATCCTTTAGTTTTCTTTCAGATCCCAAGAAGTGCGAGTTCATCAGTGGACTGTCCCGTGTCACTCAAATATCTTTTTCCAAAATCCATTCCAAAGGTTTTAAATACCATCTAGTGATACTGTGACTCCCAATGTATTAGATACCAACCTTATCTCCTACTTCCAAAATATCTGAACTGAATTTTCTCCCTCCAGCAGCATTAATATTCGCTGTCCTAGAGTGTCTGTAACACAACCTCCTTGTGCCTGAAAAGTCCCCCATGTCCATTTTCTACTTTTGGGTCTCAGATTAAACAGCATCTCCAGTGAGAAGTCTACCTTGATGATTCTCTTCCAAATTAGGTCATTTCCTTTCTTCAGTCATTTTCAAACAATGCACTTTCTTTGCCTCCTTCATAACACATACGGGAACCTTATAGTATGTAAGTATGCATCTATTTGCTTTTTATTTTCTCCCCCTCCAATACTGTGACAGAAACCATACTTGTCTTTTTATCTTTATATTTCAGGCATCTAATACATGGTCTGCACATCATGGGAAATATGTATATATATATATATATTTACATAAATGTATATGAATGAATGAAAGAAGAAATTCAATAGAAAGCAAAAGCGAAGAGAAAATTGCAGTCATTAAAAATACGAACCTAAAACACATACAGGAAGGCATTATTATTAGAGAAATTTACTAGTATATAAGCAAATTGCATATAAATGGTAATAATGTGGCTATACTAGCACAATATTTCTACTACTAACACTGCTGCTCCTTTGTGACTACTAATAGAATATAATTGTGCTAGGGATCAACTATATTCCGATCAATGTGCAGGCAGAGCATAGATTTTATTTCAATTCTAAAAAGAACCTCAGGATAAAAGTAGCTGCAAATATCATTTTCCAAATGAAAAAAAAAAAAAAAGATGACCAGGTGGATTAAGCAATTTATTTAGCTCATGATAATATTAAGAATCAGATATTCTGACTTCAGTGTCTATGCTCTTAACTGGTATACTACACTGGTGACATGAATATAAAAAACATATTACATGCAATTTACCATTTTATATTTTAATTAGTATTATGGGATACATTTTTTTGTGAATTCTAATAATGCAAAATAAAATTCCTGAGTTTCAGACTTTTTCACTTTTCAATATAATTGAATGTAATCATGTATTCTTTTATATTTCAATGTTAATTTATATAGGATTATCCAAGAAACAAAATTAATCCCAGAAATCTGAATGACAAATATATACTTTAAATCATTATTATTTCAATTTGATTCTTTCCACTGTCGTCAAGAAACATACTATATATGATTTCAATCATTTTTAATTTATTAAAAATTCTTTTATGGAAACTACCTTGGTGAAAGTATGATATGCAATTGAAAACAGAGCAGGGGCTCTTCTTAGTTTGAGTGAATTTTTCTGTAAATACTGATCTCCTCATGTTGATGGACAATTATTAATGTCTTCTATATATTACTGATTATTGCTTTATTCATTCTGAGAGATTTGTGAAGAAATCTTAAACTATAATTCATTTTTTCCTTTTAATGTTCTGTGAGTTATCATTCCATACATTTTGTTACTTTGTTATTAAGTACATACACATTTAAAATTGCTATGTTTTACTGCTAAATAAACTTTGTATCAGTAAGAAATGCCACTTTGCATATCTGGTAACATTCCCTGTTCTGAGGATTAGATTTTGAATAATATACTTCTTTCCATACTTTACTTTCCTGTTTTTAATAGACAGCAGTAATTTTTTTCTTGAGTGTACACACTATGGAAATCTCTATCTTTTATTTAGAGTGTTTAGGTCATTCGTATTTATTGTGAGGTGGCTGGGTTGATATCTATCATTTTATTTGTACTTTGTTTCATCACTATTTGTACCTTTTTCTTCTTTTCCTCCCAGAATTTAAATTAATTAAGAATACTCATTTCTGTATCTCTTTTTTATCCCCACAATTGTCTTATTGGCCACATCTCTTTGATTTTTTGAGGTGGTTATAAACACACACACACACATTACACATGGCATTCCATATTCAAATAATATAAAACTACTTCATATATAATTCAAGCATGATAAAGTAACATATTTTATTTCTCTCTTCCAATCCTTTGTGCTACTGTTGTACATTTTACCTTCATATTTCAAACCCCATAATTGATTTTGCTACAAATAATCAATTATTGTTTAGGAACAGTGAGTGAAGAAAAAAAATTTTTTTTTTGCTCACATATTTATCACTTCCAGCACTTAAAAATTCTTCTCTGGTGACAGTTCAGTTTTTTACTAGTAGTATTTATTTCTGCGTGAACAGTTTAACATTTCTACCATAGCACATCTGGCAATTCATGCTCTCAGCTTTTGCTTGTTTAAAATGTATTGTCTTTGTTTTGAAAGTTACTTTTACTGATTATAGAATGCTAAGTTGAAAGTTTTCCTTCTCAAACACTTAAGGATGCTCTTCCATTTATTTACACTCTTAAAAGAAATCCATGATGATTCCAGTCTTGTTCCTCTATACCTAAAGTGGTTCTCTTCCCCACACACAGGCTGATATTTTTCCTTTTTTTTTTTTTTCTTCTCATGTGCCTTGAACTGATTTCTATTTATCTTTTGTTGTGATTCATTGAACTTTGTGGATCTGTGGGTTATGCTTCTTAAAAAAGTGTGAAAATTTCTGGCAATCATTTCTGTAAATACTATCGTCTGTTCTTTCATCTTTCTGTCTCTTCCCTACTTTGAATTCAGTCACACATATGTTAGACTATTCCAGTATTACTGAGGTTCTGTTTATTTTCTTTACTCTTCTTTTTTTCTTTGTGTGATTAAAATTGGATTGTATCTGTCACTGCAGGTTTAATTTCAATGCTATTTTTTGCAGTCTGGAGATAATCTTTGTCACTGTGGATTAGGCAAAGATTTCATAGATAAAACACTGAAAGGGTGATCTATAGAAAACAAATTGAAAAACTGTATTTCATAAAGTTTTGAAAAAACTTCTCTTCATCATGACAGTGTAAGGTAATAAAAAGATCAACTACAGGCTGGGAGTTAAGTATTTGCAGTTAATATAGCTAATAAAAATGTGTAACAAATATTCAAAATTCAGTAATAAGAAAACAAAGAAGAAAACTTAAAAACGGTCCAATATTTGAACAAAATCTCCATCAAAGGATGCATATAGATGGAAAATAAGCTTATAGATATAAAAATACATATCATTATTCTTTCAGAAATGTAAATTAATACTACCATATGAGATACCATAACACATGCAATAAAAAGGACTTTAATTAAGAAGACTGACCACACTAAGTGGTAGTGAGGGTGTAAAGAAACTGGAATTCTTATACTCAGCTGATAGGAATGCAAAATACTACAGCTTATTTAGAAAACAGTTTGGCAGTGTATTATAAAGTTAAACATTCAACTACTACATGAGGAAGCCATTCCACTTTTGGTATTTACTGAGGAGAAATAAAAGCATAGGTCTATATAAAGACTGAATTTTTTAAATTTAGTTTTTAAGTTTATTTATTTTGAGATATAGAGCAGAAGCAGGGGAGGAGCAAAGAGAAGGTGAGGCAGAATCCCAAGGAGGCTTGGTACCATCAGTGCAGAGCCTGATGTGGGGCTCGAACTCACGAACTGTGAGATCATGATCTGAGCAGAAATCAAGAGTCAGACACTTAACCCACTGAACAACCCAGGCACCCCAATATATAAAAACATTAGAAAACTGTTTACAGCAGTTCTATTTGTAACAGTTCAAAACTGGAAATAACTCAGATATCCATTAACATGCAAACTGACAAACAGTGGCATTATATAATGGAACAGTACTCAGAATGAAATAAATTGAAATATTGATATATGTTTCACACATTGATATATATTTTCACATGGAAAATCTCAAAATAATCATGCTGAAAGAAGCCATACAAAAAAGACATACTGTATAATTTTATGTATACCTTACTCTAGAAAATTAAAAAAATAATCTATTGTGACAGCATATCACTGTTATCCTAGGGATGGAATGCAGGTGTGAGTGTTAGTGCAAGGAAAAATGAATGGGAAGAAGGAAATATAAAGGCAGAGAGGAAAACATATAGACATGATGGATATATGCATTATCATGATTTCTGTGATGTTCTGCATGCATACATACTACATATACCAAAACTTTCCAAATTCTGTAATTTAAAAATGTGTATTTTATTGTGTGTTATTTATACTTCAATAAAGTTGTTTTTGAAAGATGGCAATGATGCACTGGGTTTAATGTGGCTGAAATAAAAGATCTTGAGAAATGAGGAGTATTCATCTGATGAGGTAACTGGTTAGTCATCATAAAGCTATCATAGCATGAGTGGCTTTGAAGGATTAGATGGGAGGCTAGATGAGAAGAAAATGTGAATGGGAAATATGTAAATGAATACAACATTTACAGGAAAATCCTGTTAGAAGCTTACATTTAGATGTATGAATAGAGATCAGGTAGTAATAGAAGTCAATCTAGGGAATGTTGCTTCTATGGTTATTGGCTTGTTCTGAGATGAGAATCCCTAAATATACTGTCAAATGTTTCAGTAGAAAGATTTACAAAACTCAGGAAAGATTTAAAAGAAAGTGAATTATATTGAGGTCACTGAGAAGATGGAGAGAAGACACCATCTTCATAATGAAAGCATCTGCCTCGGATACGAGAAAGAATGAATCCTCCATTGTCACTGGAGAGATAAAGAGCAGAAGATAAATTAATAAAAGAGTGACTAAAATGTGCAGCCTTTATTTTTAAGAGCTGATTTTTTTAAATGTTTATTTATTAATTTTGAAAGAGAATGAGAGAGAGAGAGAGAGGAAGGGTCAGAGAGAGAGAGAGAGAAAGAGAATACTGTCTGCACTGTCAGCACAGAGCCCAATGTGGGGCTAAAACTCACAAACCGTGAGATCATGACCTGAATTGAAATCAAGAGTTGGCCACTTAACCGACAGAGCCACCCAGATGCTCCAATAAGCAACCTTCTTCATGGAACACTAATCTCTGATGTAAGAATTATAGGAAATAATTCAAAGTGAACTGAAAGAACAGTTTCCTAAGATATACAATTATAGCTAATATTTGTATAGATAGTTTGAGAAACATTTTCCTGAATCTGCTGTAACAACATACTTCTCTAAAAGTGACTGTCGTGTGCCCTTGGACCAATTACATATATTCTGTAAGTCTACTTTTCTGCAAATATAAATAAAAAGATACATACATTGTAGGTTGTGATGTTAAATGAAATTAATAATATGAATGCCCAAATAATAACCACTCTTAAATACTCATTACAAGAAGAAAGAGAAGTGCCAAATATCATCTTATTATGCAAAGATGCTAAGGCATACACACAATATTTGAAATAGCAATTGTGAAGTATTAAAAGAAAGTTTTAAATTTGTATTTTGAAAAGTATGCATTTTTATTCAGATGGATCAGATGGGCACGAATGAAGGCACTGTAATTTGCTGAAGCACATAATTAATACATTTTGTTGATCAATTCAATTTTTTAATCAGGTAGTCATGTAGGTGAAGCTTGCTGAGCCTGCCAGATTGTGGTCTCAAAATGGGATAAATAAAATTGCACTTGAACTGAGTAACTAAATGTGGTTGGTAACTATCAAATCAATATAAAGTTTTGCTTTACATTTAATACCTAATATAGTTATAAATAATTATTAATACCTTCTAACATATCCTTCCTACATTTAAGCATTAATCATCTCAAATACACTTCCTCTGATTTTCATAGAAAAAACTGACAAATAGTACACACAAAAGAAATGCATGACTATATCTTTCGTTAGTCATTATAATGTAAAATGCCACCCTTTGTTATATACATTTTAAATCACCTGACAACTTTTACAATTTTATAAACAATTTTATAATGATCTTATGTGATGACACAGAAATAGTACTTAACACAATAAAAATAGCATTGTGAAAAAATGAAAAAAAGAAGTAATACATACTAGCAAGCTGTCAACAATAATTTCTTAGTCTCCACATTATTTGCCCTGTTATGTTTTCTCCTAATTTCACAGAGAGAAATAAATGCAAATGTGAGATACTGAGATTCACGGGGTTTCTGAATCAGACTTAATTAAAAATATTTCTGTACATATCTACTGAAACGGTCAAAGGTTCTTTAAAGTAAATGAGTCTTTGTTCCAGGTCAACCTAGAAAAACATATTTTGCCTTAATTTATTATTATTTTTAAATGAAGTGTTTGCAGACTATAGGTTCACTTGACTGTAAACGGTTATATTGAAAACTTCTCCACTGCTAGACAGGGAAGATGTTTCTTGAATTTTCGGACTGATTTCTGCAGTTTACTACACAGTACCTAAAATGGTAAATAACAGATGCAAGACACGCATCTTCCTACAAAACCATGGGGAAAAAATATAAAACAGAGAAAATGTAGGTTAAAAAAACTAAATACCATGTAATTCATCAAACTTCTTTCTTCATAAAACTTTTGATCACTAAAGATGAGTCTAAATTACTTCCCAGAGGGCTCCAACGATTCCACACCCACGGTTTGCTTGGTGGGTCATTCCTGATGTTTATTGGTCTCTGTATGATGAAAGGTTTCTTGACATCTGTTCCGCGTGCTTTCTAAACCCATTTGTGGCACATTGTTTTGTTGATGGAAAGAGTGAACTATCAACTTGAGTGCATTATGCTTTTCAGAAACACTAAGTTATGAAAAACCTACTTGTTCTTCCTGCTTTCAAGCCTCATTTCTTATATAACTTTTCCTTTTCCTATTTCCCATTGTTTATTTTTCCTCACTGCCTATTTCTATAAATGAACAATCCACCTTCTTACCTAAAGCTAATGCTTCCTCTCCTGTGCTACATTTTACCTGCTCTTACGTATTCTGAAAGACATGGTTCCGGCAATTCTTCCTTCTCTCAGAGCATCATTTTCTCTCTTGACAATTTTCACTGACACAAAAACATGTTTTTATTTCTCCCACTTAAATGAGAACAGTCTACAATCTTGTCTGACCAAACTTTCCCTGCTAGTTAAAGTTTGAATCCACATTTCTCCTTTGCCACAAAAGTTCTGAAAAAAATTTTCTATATTTTGTCTCCAATTTCACTCATCCATTTCTTACTTAAATTGACTCCAGGGGCGCCTGGATTGCTCAGTTGGTTAAGCACCTAACTCCTGATTTCGGCTCAGGTCATGATCTTACAGTTCGTGAATTCGAGCCCTGCATTGGGCTCTGCGCTGACAGCATGGAACCTGCTTTGCATGCTCTGTCTCCCTCTCTCTGCCCCTTCCCTGCTCATGCTCATGTAACATAAATAAATATTTAAAAAATTAAATCTTCTCCAGACAGACCTTGGTAACCATCACTCTAAGAGAATTGTTTTCATGAAGGCCAGCAATGATCTCCACCATTTGTTAGTCTAGTGGTGAAAAATCAGTCTATCTCATTTAACATACTACAAACATTTAACTCATTTAAACACTTTCTTCACCTAGCATTGTTAAAGCCTCATTTTAGTTGTCTTCTTATATAACCAGCCTCTCCTACTAAGCGTCTGTGTTAGTTTCCCTCTTTTCCTTTTCCTTTCTGTTGGGATGTCACCATCATTACTCTTAGCTCCATTTTTTTTTCTGTATGCTTTTTCATTGTTCATGTGATCATATTCTGTAGCTTTATTTTTTTTTTAAGTTTATTTATTTATTTTGAGAGAGACAGACACAATGCAAGGGGTGGGGAGAAGCAGAGAGAGAGGGAGAGACAGAATCCCAAGCAGGCTTTGTGCTGCCAGCGTAGAGCTTGACATGGGGCTCGAACTCAAGAAGCCATGAGATCATGACCTGAGCCGAAACCAAGAGTCGAGAGCTTAACTGACTGAGCCACCCAGGTATCCCAGTTCTGTGCCTTTGAAAATAACCCTGTCTCTGTTTTCAGATCAGGTTTTGTTCTGTATCCCAGGTTTTAATTCTAAATGCTTACTTGACCTCACACTTGAATATCTAATAACATCTGAAAGTAAAAACATCCAAAGGTTAACTTCTAAATTTTACCCCTCAAATTCCTCTAACCAGTTTCCTCCCCACCTCATTGATGGCATTTCTGAATTTCCAGTAACAAGGACCAATCTTATCAACTTCACTGACTCTTCTCCCTCTCTCTCTCCTCTCCATCTCCCTCCTTCCCTGTGTCCTGCAAATGCATGCACATGCACATACACGCACGTGCGCACACACACACAGTCTACATCAAGAATTTCCGTGCATTTTATCTTTAAAATATATGCAGAATTCAGGAGCTTCCTACCACCAATACTGCTTCCACATCATCTCACCTTGATTATACAGAGTGCTTCCACTGGGCTTCCTGTTTCCACTCATACCCTCCCCCCCTCCCGCCCCGCCCCACCAGGAACTTCTCTCAACGTCACACTAAGAGTGATCTAGTAAACATAAAAGTGTGATCACACTGTGTCTTCATGCCATGGGTACGGGTTGGCCAAACTGGCCCACCACCCTTAATGTTTGTTCTGCAAATGAAGTTTTATAGGAGCATAGACATGCCAATTCACTTAGTACATTGCCTATGACTCTTTTTATACTACACTTGAAGAGATGAACAGTTATGACAGAGACTGTATAGCTTGTAAGTGCCAAAAAATATTTACTGTTGTGCTTTTCACAGAAAAAATTTGCTGATCTCTAAAGTTCACTAAAAACTAAATTCCCCACTCTCCATTAACTCATGTGGCTAAATGCCACAGCCACCTAAGTATTTTACAAGGCCCTGTGGAACTTGATTCTCTGCTACCTCTCTCCTGCTCCAGTCACACTTGTCCCCTTACTGTTTCTCCTTAGGGATTTTGCATTGGATGTCTACTCTGTCTAGAATGATCCTTCTTTAGATAGCCACAAGGTTAAACCCCTTACATCTTTCTAGTCTTTGCTTAAATGTTAAATTAACGAGGGCTATCTTGGGTTCACTTTTAAATTGCAACTAACTTTACTAGCTCTGTATCTACACATTTCTGACACTTTTTTCACTGCTATTATTTCTATAGCATTCAGACCTTAAAAATAAAGTTGAATCTATTACTTGTAGTTTGGTTCAGCCTCCCTACAATAAAATGTAAACTCTACTGCATTAGGTTTTGGTGTACCCAACTATTCTAAGCACCTAAAACAGTATCTGATCCAAAGGAGGTTCTTAATACACATTTATGTGATGATCTTATAAATCTGTGTTTTGAAAACATTGCAAAAGCAACTGGTATGGAATAGACATATGAGTGGATAAATGCATGTGTATGTGAATAAATGAGTGAATAAAGAGTTTCACAGAGGACTATGAGAAGTAGCTTACAATATTAAGAAAATTTTAATTTTGGTATATAGTGATTAGTATTAATTATATTTACAAATAAGTATTAATTGAAAATTTTAAAACAATAAATATGAAATAGTAGCTGAATTTGTAAAATTTAATTGTAATAAGTATTAAGTGAACTTGTAAAATTGTTAGGTTGAATTAAAAAAAACAGAAATAATGAATGAAATAATGTCATAGAAGTTCACAGAATTGTTTCATACCTGAAGAATTTAACCTTGTGTAGGCCAGGTTGTAACCCATGAAAATCATAATCAAGAGAGAAATATTCAAAGTTTTCAGAGAGACACTTTTTTTTTCAATTTACAGGTGGAAGAGAAGGAGTATCTGAAGAAAAATATGCTAAAGATGTATGGGAGAGGGACAATTGCTGGTACAGTATCCTGATAAAAAGAATGAAAGAAGTATTTAGAAAAGGAGAAATATAGCAGAATAAAATAATTATATAGACATTATCTAATACTTGGCAGGCTCTGTTATATGAAACATATTTCATTTTATTTTTACTTAATCCTAACAGAATGTCTAGAAGATGGACATTGTTATCTAAAACTGAAATCATCCTACTCCTCAATAACCCTGGCATATTTTTCTCCTCCTGACTCTCACCTTCATTAAATGGCTCCATCATTCACTTAGTCTCTCAGTCTTGAAGGTATTGGAGTCATAGTTGACTCCCCTCCCTTCCTAAACCCCACATCCATTTAATCAAGTCCTATGATTTATATTACTGTAATAGTCATATTTGTAGCTTGTATTCATATAACATGCTTCCCACAAAGTACTTTCTAAACATTAACTAATTTAATTCACACAATGACCCTATGATGTGAATACTATTATTATTACTATTAATCCAAAATGAAGAATTCATATATTAGTAAAAAATATGTTAAAGCATACATACCTAATATGTGATAAAATCAAAATTTAAACTCTAATTTCTCTGTCTCCAAAGTGCATGTGGCTAATCAATTTCTAATATTACCTCAAGTGCTTCGGGTGCTCCTTAGATCTTCTTTAACTGCCTCTTTATAGTATAAATTATCATCATGTCTCACTTGCACAAGTATAGTTACTTACTAACTTGACTTTCTACATCTACTCTTGCCCCCTCAAGCACAGTCTCCCCCACTGAACTCAGACAATTATTTGTAAATTAAAATCTTATTAATTTCTTATTTCATAATTTCTTATTTCAAAACACATAACTGGCTATCCTTTCTTTAGGAAAAAAGTCCTAACAGAAACTTCATGTAGATTTTTTTTTTCATCTCTGGATCCACTATTGGCAGCATTGCATTTGAGTTAATCTACTAACTTCTCATGTTCTAGCCACATTAGTAAGGAATATCCTTCTTCCTTTCATTTCTCTCTGATGGGCAATTGCATACATAGTTTCTATTGCCCATGTCAGATACCTTTCACAACCTTTGTTAAATACTAAATCTACTCAATCTTTAGATTTCAGTTTAAGCACTGTTTTCTCAAGGTAGATTAAAATTTCACTACCCTGTGACCCAAGATTATTTTTATAACCTTCATTATTCTATTTAGGTATTCAATTTCTGGGTTTCCTATTTATAACTTCTATGAAGACAGGGATCAAGTTTATACTATTCCTTGATTCCCTACACACACGCCTAATATCCAGCATAGCACTTACACGGAGTAAATGTACGTGGCAAGAATAAATCAAATGCAATCAGGCATACAATGGAAGTTGTATGGAAGCTGTATTTATTCCAAGAATAACTACTATTATGAAATGTTAATTATCATGGTATCATCATCTCTTAACATAACAAATTTTGAATTTCACAATTTCATATTGTTAACTCACACCTGTTATATCAAAAAAGATAAAAATATTGGTAAGGTATTAGAGAAACTGGAACCCTTATACACTGTTGTGAGAATGTAATAATGGTGCACCAGCTATGGAAAATAACATGGAAGCTCATCAAAAAATAAACAAATAGAACTAACATATGATCTGTCAATCACACTGCTGAATATATATCACATTATTTTAAAATTGGCTATTTGCATATCATCCATCCAAAACACATAGGTTGATAATTTAGCACATCTTCTCTTAGCTTTATAGTGTCTAAGAAAGGGCCTTATTGTTTATTGTGGTAGAGTAACTGAATAGACAGAGTTATTTATATACAGAAAACAACTGTTGTACCAAGAAAGAAACAGGGAGTATCATTCCAACAGATTGGAATATCTGGAGTATCCAAAATATGGATTAAAAAAACAGCAACAATTTCTAAAAACTAGCAGCTTCCTTCATTAAGATTGCTGGAGAGTGACTGCAAAACACAGTAGTGTCTAAGATAACCAAAAGATTGATTAGGTTCTTCACATTTGGGTTAAATATTCAATTGATTCTCTCATGTATACATTTGTTTATTCAGCCAATATTTATTGAAGTTTCATAATGTTTGAGGCCTTGTTTTACATGTTTATGACAGAGCAATTAACAAAACTGAGAAATCACCTTCCCTCAGGGGCTTCTATCCAATAGAAAAGCAGGCAGTAAACCAAAACACTATAAACATATAATGCAAGGCTAGGTAGATAAATTGTGGAAAGACAATAAAGTATATGCCAAGGATGTAGAAAAGGTGTCACTCCACGAGCCAGCTGCCTTTTTTTGTAAATAATATTGTATTGTAACACAGACATACTCATTTATTTTCATATTGCCTATGGCTGCTTTCATGCTACAATGATTACGTTTAAGTAGTTGTGACAGATACATGCATTAGAGATTAGTATATTTACTTTACTATCTGGCTTCTTAAGAAAAAGTTTCCTGGCACCTGGTGTAGAGCACGGCATTTAGACACTAGTTAGGGAAGGTTTCTTTACAGAGGTAATCTTTTGGTTTATGAATAATTTGAAGGAGATTACGAAAATTACGGGAAGGCGCAGATTCGAGGCACAATCTAAAAGACTGGATAGGGGCATGCTTACTTAATGTTTTGTCAAAATACATAGTAACTATTTTAGCTAGAGTAGAGTGAGCAAAAGCAGCATTGACAGGAAACATATTAGAGAAGAAATCAGGTATATTATCATGAAGAATTTCGCAAGGTAAGTAAGATCTTTTCATTTTTATCTAAATTATTTTTGAGAAGGTGCTGAAAGGATTTGATTGAGAAGCATCTTATTGGGGGATTTAATTTTATTCTTTTTGGAGAATATGTAATAGAAGGCTGAAGTCAAAAAGGAATAATGACAGATTGATTCGATGTAAGCAATGATGGTTTGAATTTGGGAATAATATGGAAATGATAAGAAACTGTCTGACAAGATAAAATTTGAAAGCAGTTAAAACTGCTAATGGATTGACTATGGTATAACAGAGGGAAAAAAAGTCACTGATAACCAGATTTGGAAAGGAGGATGTTTATTTGAACGGGGTAGGGACATTTGGGGAGATTGTGAATTGGGGGAAGAAAATCATGGGTGAGATATGCAAAGAATAAAAAGAAAGAGATCCAAGTATATCACTAAAGAAAGCCAACAGGGCACCTGGGTGGCTCAGTGGCTTAAGCATCCAACTCTTGGTTTCATCTCAGGGACCCCAAGGTTCATGAGTTCCAGTCCCATATCAGGCTCTGTGCTGACAGTGTGAAGCCTGCTTGGGATTCTCCTTCTCCCTTTCTCCATCCCTCCCCCACTCGTGCTGTCTCTGTGTCTCTCAAAATAAATAAACATAAAAAGAAAAGAAAGAAAGCAAGCCAAGAAACCAGGAAAAAGAACAAAAGATTAGAGAAAATGTATAAAAACCATAAAACAAGTAACAAAATGGCAATAGATACATATCTATCAATAATTACTTTGCATGTAATTGGAGCATGGACTACATGCTCCAATCAAAAGACATAGGATGACAGAGTGGATTAAAAAAACAAGGCCTATCTCTTTGCTGCTTATAAGAGATTCACATAAGACCCAAAGACACACAGATTGAAAGTGAGGGATGGAAAAACCTTTATCATGCAAATGGATGCCAAAAGAAAAGCCCTTAGCAATACTTATATATAGAAAATGTCTTGCTTTCATGGGGCTTACACTTATTAGGTAGACATATAATAAACATGATAAATAATGGTGATCTATTACTGTTTAGAAAAACATAAAAAACTTGAGTATATATAAAAAAGTATTTTCGTCATTTATGTATGGGTTATCTGGATTCAAATGGGCAGTTCTTGCTTGGAATTTCTCATGGAGCTGCAGCCAATTGTCTGCTGAATCTGCAGCAGTTATTAGAAAGCTTGACTAAGATGGATATCCAAGAGGATTCACTCACATATCTGCCAATGAAAGGTTACCATCAGCTGAGATGGAGATGTGCATTGATGCACATACCCTTGATCATTTCATGTGATTTGAAGGCCCACAGCATGCAGGTTAAGTTCAAAGAGGGAGAGACCCAAGAAAAGCATCAGAAAAGACCTGAGTGAAAATGACAAGGTTCCTTATGATATAGCCATGGAAATTCCAGAAAATGACTTCTCTTGCATTCTATAGATTAAGAAGTCACTTGCCTGCCAGTTCAAGTTCAAAAGGCAGGTAATTAGAATCCACCAGTGTTACACTGCACATGAGTACATGGGATGAGAAAGAATGTCATGCCTCCTTTGGAAAAGGAGAAAAATAAACCAGGGAAGATGAAGAGGAAGAATCTCAGGGATTTACAAGTTTACATAGGAGGCTCAGGGTAGCTCTCACTGAAAAGCACAGATATTGGTGAAGACTTTGTAACAAAGTATCACTTAGAAAATAATCCATGTGTTTCCCCAATCAATGTGGCTGTAGTGGAGAGAGAGAAAAGAATATAATGATGCCAGAATCATAATTGGTGGTCTTTCCAGTTGGAATCCCTTAGGCACTATATGAATTTTTTTTCCCCAAGTTAGGTGTGTTTTGAACAGGAGACTGATACATTGGAAGTTGCCTTATATTTAAAGTGAAATATAGCCTCCTACAGAGGACAAGATGAAACCAAGACCATTTAAGAGGTAATTGGAATAATTCAGATAATGGATGATGGTAGCATGCACAAAATGCAACCTAGGGAAGTGATGAGAGGTGGTAACATTCTGGATATATTCTGACAGAAGAGCCATCGGCTTTCCTGATAGATAAGAGGTGATTGGTGAGCAATAAAAAGAAGCAAAGATTACTAGAATTTTGGGGGCCAGAACAACAGAAAGAATGATGTTCGCATTTAAAGAGATTTTCAGAAATTTGGGCATTAGGGCAGCATAATTATCCTGGGAGTAGGTAAAGTACTTGTTATTGAGATGAAGGGGTCAAAGAACAGAGAAGCACTGAAAGAGACAAAGAGGTAGGTTTAAATCCTTACGGGAAAGAGATCATAACCAGGTCTGTCTGTCTCCTTACTACTTAGCACATTTCAATTTTTATAGTAATGCTGAGATAATGTTAGATATGTTATGTTTAATTTTTACCCAAACTCTTTAATTATCTAACTAAAAATACTGTCATATTGATTGTGTGTTAAAGCAATTGAAACCTATGCACAAGCTTCCCACATTTTTTTTTTTTTTTTTGGATTTCACACTCTATAATTTCTTGGTGGATGTGATTATATAGTAAGGAAATGTGTCTAAAGTTCTGTTTACCTGTCTTGACAGATCTTTCTTAAATGCAATTAACGATGACTTCAATTAACCCACTTCTGCTTTAGAACACATAAGTACAATTATTTTAAGAACTCAAGAAATCAAAACAAATATACTGTTTAATTGCAAGTGAATTTGGTCAATAATTAAAATAAAACATAAGGCTCACACTATATTAGCTATGCATGCATTCTGAAAATATAAGCATATTCTTAAAGAGAAATTAGAAATTGGTGAGAGAGCATTCATAAAGGAATAGTATTTTCAGGTGGCTACAGATTTGCTTGGTTTGGGCATGTCTGAGGTGGCTTCTGGTTGGAAGATTGTTTGAGGCTTCATTTTTACCTTTAAGAGGAGTTAAAGGGCTCAATATAAGGAATGTACTAAAAAAAAAAAAAAAAGATAAGATGAAAAATCTCTCTGCGCCATCTACTCTCTGCCCTCCAGTAAGTCTGCCCTGATAAATTAGAAATATGTTAAGCTAAGTTTTCAGTTGTATTTATTGACCAATAAACTCATTTATTTACTTCTTAAATGACATTTAATTCACTTCTAATTTTGAGCTATTATAAATATAATATCAAAAATACTATAAAGATATATATATATATATACACATATATATATTTATGTATATGTGCTGTGATTTCTGAGGGATGCTGGCTATATCAAGTTGTACATGAGTATGGACTTTAAATATTGAGCAATTTTCCTCCAAAAAAAGCAAGTACTAATGAGTTTTTTCAACAATGTACGGAAAATTCCACTTTTCACAGGATAACCTACTTTAAGATATTCTCACTTTTGAGATTGTCCATCTTCTCATTTAAAAATGGTTATTTATTTTTTTTATTTTCATTTATCTGGGTTGCAAATCTTTCTGTAAGTATGTTAGTCTTTTCAAATCTTCCCTTAATTTGAAATCTTACCATTTTGATCATCTAAATGAATTTTAACAGCTATTAATATGAATGTGCATATATGCTAGGAAATTAGAAGATACATCTTGTTTAAAAAATTGGGGCACCTGGGTGGCTCCGTCAGTTAAGCATCCAACTTCAGCTCAGGTCATGATCTCATTGTTCGTGAGTTCAAGCCCCACATTGGGCTCTCTGCTGTCAATGCAGAGTCCACTTTGGATCCTCTGCCTCCCTCTCTCTCTCTGCCCCTCCCCTACTCCCTCTCTCCCTCTCTCTCTCTCCCGAAAAGAAACATTAAAAAATACTTTTATTTATTTTTTATTTTTTTAATGAAATTTATTGCCAAATTGGTTTCCATACAACACCCACAGCACATCCCAACAGGTGCCCTCCTCAATGCCCATCACCCACTTTCCCCTCCCCCCCACCCCCCATCAACCCTCAGTTTATTCTCAATATTTAAGAGTCTCCCATGGTTTGCCTCCTTCCCTCTCTGTAACTCCACCCCCCTTCTCCTCCCCCAGGTCCTCTGTTGAGTTTCTCAGTATCCACATATGAGTGAAAACATATGGTATCTGTCTTTCCCTGCATGACTTATTTTGCTTAGCATAACATAACATAGTATAACACTCTCCAGTTCCATCCACGTTGTTACAAATGACATGATTTCATGCTTTCTCATTGCCAAGTAGTATTCCATTGTATATATAAACCACATCTTCTTTATCCATTTGTCAGTTGATGGACATTTAGGCTCTTTCCATTATTTGGCTATTGTTGAAAGTGCTGCTATAAACATTGGGGTACAAGTGCCCCTATGCATCAGCACTCCTGTATCCCTTGGGTAAATTCCTAGCAGTGCTATTGCTGGGTCATAGGGTAGATCTAGTTTTAAGTTTTTGAGGAACCTCCACACTGTTTTCCAGAGCAGCTGCACCAGTTTGCATTCCCACCAACAGTGCAACAGGGTTCCTCTTTCTCCACATCCTTGCCAGCATCTATAGTCTCATTTGTTCATTTTAGCCAATCTGACCAGCATAAGGTGGTATCTTAGTGTGGTTTTGATTTGTATTTCCCTGATGAGGAGTGACATTGAGCATCTTTTCATGTGCCTGTTGGCCACCTGGAAGTCTTTGGAAAGTGTCTATCCATGTCTTCTGCCCATTTCTTCACTGGATTACTTGTTTTTGGGTGTGGCATTTGGTGAGTTCTTTATAGATTTTGGATACCAGCCCTTTATCCGATATGTTGTTTGCAAATATCTTTTCCCATTCCATCGGTTGCCTTTTAGTTTTGTTGTTTCCTTTGCAGTGCAGAAGCTTTTTATCTTAATGAGGTTACAATAGTTCATTTTTGCTTTTAATTCCCTTGCTTTTGGAGAGGTGTCGAGTAAGAAATTGCTGCGGTTGAGCTCAGAGAGGATTTTTCCTGCTCTCTCCTCTAGGGTTTTGATGGTTTCCTGTCTCACATTCAGGTCCTTCATCCATTTTGAGTTTATTTTTGTGAATAGTGTAAGGAAGTGGTCTAGTTTCATTCTTCTGCATGTTGTGGTCCAGTTCTCCAGGCACCATTTTTTAAAGAGACTGTCTTTTTTCCATTGGATACTCTTTCCTGCTTTGACGAAGATTAGTTGGCCATACATTTGTGGGTCCAATTCTGGGTTCTCTATTATACTCCATTGGTCTATGTGTCTGTTTTTGTGCCAAAACCATGCTGTCTTGATGATTACAGCTTTGTAGTAGAGGCTAAAGTCTGGGATTGTGAGGCCTCCCGCTTTGGTTTTCTTCTTCGATATTACTTTGGCTACTCTGGGTCTTTTGTGGTTCCATACAAGAAAGCCAGTGTGACAGAAACAAAGAGAGTGGAGAGACACAAAGCTAAAAGAGAGAGGCCATTTATTTTTTTATTTTTTTTTTTTATTTTTTTTTTTCAACGTTTATTTATTTTTGGGACAGGGAGAATCAGAGCATGAATGGGGGAGGTGCAGAGAGAGAGGGAGACACAGAATCGGAAACAGGCTCCAGGCTCTGAGCCATCAGCCCAGAGCCTGACGCGGGGCTCGAACTCACGGACCGCGAGATCGTGACCTGGCTGAAGTCGGACGCTTAACCGACTGCGCCACCCAGGCGCCCCGAGAGAGGCCATTTAAAGCAGAGTAATTTGTTATTATAAGATAAAATTGAGGCTATTGAAGGATGTTAAGCAACAATGAAAAATTAGAAAATATCAATTTCAGAAAGGTCATTCAGAGTCATCTTGTGAATAACAGATTATAGGAATCGGGATAAATGTAAACAGTTAGTCATCTATTGTAATGGTCCAGAAGAGAGAAGTTCGCTAGTGGAATCTAAAAAACAAAACAAATAAATAAAAAAGAGCAGAATCAGACTGAAAAATACAGAAAAAAAAACTGATGGTTGCCAGAGGGAAGGGGGTGAAGAAATGAGCAAAATGGGTGAAGGGGAGTGGGAGTTACAGGCTTCCAGTTATGGAAAGAATAAGTCATGAGAATAACAGGTACAGCATAGGGAATATAGGCAGTGACATTGCAATAATGTTGTATGGTGACAGATGGTGGCTACACCTGTGCTGAGCCAGCATAACTTATAGAGATGTTGAATCACCATGTTGTACACCTGAAACCAATATAATATAATGTGTTAATTATATGCAAATAAGAAATTAAAAAAAAGAATTATCTGTTTCTTGAAATTGTCCTCTAACTTGCTGTAAAAATATATGCCCAGAGTGTTATTTTGGGTAGGGACATGACCACTCTTAATACTTTTAGTTCTTTTCCATAGCTCTTCACCACTTCAACTTCTATCTTATTATTATCTTCCATTTTTTTAGGTTTATGATTTTGTCGTTAACTAGATTCATCATTATATAATGCCAGAATTTTAACTTAGAAGTGACAGATCTATATGATGAGCCAAAATTGACTGTAGATGGTATCACGGGTTACGTGAAGGTAGCCATCAGTTTACTAAGATGACAGACCCGCCCAATAGCAAGAAATTACTAATCAATAGATCAATTTTTGTGCTATGATTAATCAACAGATTAATTTTTCGTGCTGTGATTCCAGTACTTGTCAAACATGCAATGATGTGCCGTTGGCTAGCATAGCCCAATAAAAATTAAAATAGTGTGGGAATATTTGGTGACACTGGCCAACTTTGTTAATTTCTACATAGTGAATTTTGTTATTGAGAGATCTAAAGCATATTTGAAACTGAACAGCATCGTGTTGAGGCCAAGTAGTATACCCTTTTTTAAGGCGTCTATAATTGAGATGATCTCCAAGTAATATCATCTTTCCTATACTTCTTTTCAAAACTCTGTTTTTGTGGAAGTTTGGAGATAAAGGCAACTTTATACACAAGGTTCCCATGTTTTGCTATTGTTGACATAAGAACCTCTCTTTCTCTCAGGTACAATGAAATCTAGAGGTTTCTAGATTTTTGGCTGGCAGGCCTATTGCTTTGTTTGCTCCCTAACAACAGAAAAATGAGTTAAGACCTATTACTCATATACCAATGATTTTTTATAGAAACTGGTTTCACAGGAAGCTTGATAGCAAGCAGGAATAGGATTTATAGTCAGTGAAATGGGACTGGATTTCTACATTCCTTAACCTAAATTAAAATGGGAATAATTGTAGTGAATATGAGATCTATTACTTCTTTTTTTTTAATTTTTTAAAGGTTTATTCATTTTTGAGAGACAGAGGACAGAGTGTGAGCACGGGAGGGGCTCTAACCCATGAACCGTGAGATCATGACCTGACCTGAAGTCGGACGTTTAACCAACTGAGCCACCCGGGCGCCCCACAAATTTATTTTTCATTACTCAAATCCTAATTTTTAATACATTTGAAGACCAACTGTGCAGACAGATGGATATTTCAGTTTCATAAAACTTTCTTATAAACAAATCATATATAATGTAAATGATGAATATTTTAATAAGGAAGGAAGGATGTGGCTACATGGTATATAATTCAGCTCCCAAAAGAAAAAAAAAATATTCTGACTTTAATGGGATTAATTCTTATTGTTCAAATAAGATAATTAAACTTATTTTCAGTGTAATTTTACTGGATGATTTTAAGAAATACTCCAATATGTTCAGTTCAATAAGTTCTATCACTGAGAATATAATGAAAATCTAAGTAATCTATAAAATGGAAAAGTCATACTTTTTCCTGTATAGAAAACAATGTCCCCATTCATATTTATACCCCATTCATTAAAAAAAGAGAAAAATATCATTTTTAGTGAAACTTCAGTATTTCTTTTATTTCCATACATATGGCTTTAAAAACAAATTGCTGGCTTCTTTTATATAATAACTGAAAACAAGCAAAATAAACACGAAGAAGAAAGGACTCAAAATGAAAGATATTTCTCAATTTTATCATCAGTAAAACATATCACTTAATATACAACTTGACAGATGTTCTTATTGGGCTAAAATAAAGCATTTGAATTAGAAGATGATTTATATCATCTTTTAGATCATCTTTTAGATCTTTTGTATTCTGTCCTCAAGTGGCAATTCTCTGGTTGTTTTCAATGTTTACATTTATTGCTATTGCCCATATTTATAAGTTAAGAGCAAATAATTATAGATATGGAGCTTTATTCCAGTCGCCTTTTTTCTATATTTTTGAAGATATATAAACTTTCCTGTATTTCCTAAGATAATTCTACTTTTGGTTGTTTATTGTTTTTAAAAAGCTAACATTAAGTCTCCTCTTTATTGACCCTGAAATTTTTATTAGAACCAGATTCAATATCCAACTACTAAATGTAATTTTATTAAGAATGTGCATCCATGCATAAGTATCAGATTGTATTAATTTACAAATGCAAACTTCAAAATTGATAAAGGCATGATATCAATGTCCAAACTACTTTGACCTTCTGGTTTCTAGGACTCTTAGTAGTTCTACTTTCCCACAAGCAACCACATTAAAGAGCCCACTGGTTCTTCTTCCTAAAAATTCAGTTACATTGCCATATGATGTCTTAGATTCAAATGTGGCAACTAATGAAAAGACTAATGAAAATTCTCAGACTTCCTATGTCAGCAGGTTTTGTTGTAGGCTTTCTAAGATACTCAATTCTTGAGCCATAGAGATAATAATAATCTCGGCATAATAATGTCATGTGGAAATATTTCCTTAAGGTGGAGAGTACGTATAGCATTTAAGTACAAATACAGAAATGCATGTTGATTTTATATTGTAATTATAAAATATAATATCTTGAAGTCCTTTCAAATTTTTAAATAAAATCAAATATATTTCCGAGAATAATTTCAGACTTTTACAATTCTTTTCAATTAAAGGGAAATCAAATATATTTAGTAAAAAATAGTAAGTATGCAGTAATAATAAATATGTGGGTACTAATTACTGGAATTAATTTACACACAATGGGTAATGGACAAGTTTCCTAAGTTCTTTATTTTAAATATTTTGGGAATTAACTGTCTTGCCTTATGGCCATTGACCAAAAGATGCTAAATATAGAGCACCCCATAAGACTATGCTTTGCATATAAGACCTTTGGTGGCACTGAACTCTATCTGTGACACTAAACTTGAGTTCACTATATTTTATTACTATCTGATGATTTAAGAGTGCCTTGGAAGTGAGGTATAACTTTTCGAAGAGAGAGAAAATAAATACATTATTCCATTGTGGATGCGATGACATTTTCAACAAGCAGAGTATTTGAGTCGCCTGTTTGTTTGTTTTATAGAGATAAATGTGTGTTACTATGACATTTTCAAATATCAGACAACAGTTTAACAACTTCAACAGAAATATGATTGAGAAAAGGCACAGAAGGACTCCGTGAAAGCTTGCTGAACATTATTACTCTTTCCTTCAAATAGATTTTCAATGAGAGAACAATCAAAGATAAATCATCACATTTTAATTTTAGTAATTTTGTAAGAATATGGTGAATTGAACAATTAAGACAAAGCTAGAGATTAGAAGTCATATGAACAAAATCTGCATTCGAATAATATGCTAATATGCTTAATATGTTAATAAAAAGTAGGAAAAGATCCTATAATTGTATTGCATTTTCAAAAAATGTTAAACAATATTGTGCTTCTAATATATTTAGAAGATAAAAGTACAAAAAGATGAACTACAAAAAGAAGTGTAATAAAAAAGCCTAAGTATAGTTAGGCTTTGAGATCAACATTCAACAAAATAAATGGTTGACTAATTGTTGGAACATTCACTATATTTTAAATAATAAGTTGCAATCAAGTAAAATAATAGTAAAAACACTTGTTAAAAAAAAGACATACACTCAGAATAGGAATAAAAAAGCCTAGAGGAGACCTGCATCTCTACCTTCTTACTGAAGTCACATATCCCTTCTGGACTTGGTAGTTAAGTAATTTTAACTGTCAATTCACAAGAAATTATAATTGCAATCATGTGTGGCACACAGGATGCTAGTACCCTAAATATATCATGTCATAATCCTTGCAGTCTTTAACTATATTACCTTATATGGCAAAAGGGACTGTTCTAGGCTGAATTGTGTTTCCCTCAGAACTGGTATGTTGAAGTCCTAACCCCAGCACCTCAAGATATGAATGTTTGAAAACAGGGCCTTTAAAGAGGTGGCAAAGTAAAATGAGGCCATTAGGGTGAGTGCTGATCCAATCTGACAGGTGTCCTTAAAAATAAGAGGAAATTTGGACCATAGAGAGACACCAAGGATGCACATACCCAGGAAAGGTCCATGTGAGGACACAAAGAGAAGGTGGCCATCTGCAAGCCAAGGAGGCCTCAACAGAAATCAACTTGCTAACATTTTGATCTTAGATTACTAGGCTCCAGAACAGGGAGAAAATGAATTTCTGTTGTTTTCAAGCCATCCAGTTTGTGGTATTTTGGTATGGCAGCCCAAGCAGATTAATAGAAGGATTTTGCTATTATATTAAAGATCTTGAGATATGAAGATTAACCTGGATTATCTGGGGGAGCCCAATTTAATCATAAGAGTTCTTTAAGAAGAAAGAGGGAGGGTTAGAATCAGAAAGATGTGATGACAAAAGCAGAGACCTGGATACAAAACTGAATGAAGAGGCCATGGAAAAAGAAATGTAGGTTGCTCTAGAAGCTAAAAACGGTAAGGATGGATTCCCCCTAAAGTCTCTAAAATGAAGGCAATTATGTTGACACCTTGATTTTAGCCTTTAAGATGCATTTCATATTTGTGACCTCCAGAACTGTAAGATAATGAATTTCTGTTGTTTTAAACTAGAAATCTTGTGGTAATAAGTTATAGCAGCAATAGAAAACCAACATACCTTGGCCTCTAAAACCCAAAATACATTTCAATAAAATGTCAAAGAATTGTTTTCAGTTTAGGGAATAAACTTTCTAATTAAAACTAATAAATGCTCGTACATTCTTAATAGTGTTGTATTTCCCATGAGGAAGGATTCAAATAATACACTCAATATTCATCAGCAGTTATATTATTCATTAGTTTATAGAGCTTTTTGGACATCATTTAAATGTAGTATCAATATATTTTTTCATCATTTTAACATTTTATAGTAAAATGTTGAAATCAAGAGCAGTTTAAAAAAGTGCTAGTAGAAAGTTATGGTCATCATTTCTAGAAAAAAAAAAGGGACAATTATAAAAGGTGTAACTTATAGGTTCCACTTCTTGCTTCTTAAAACTTTCCAGCTTGGAGAGAGTCTCAAACATGGAAGAGAATTTGAGCAAATTTATAAATCTTTCCTGACACTGGAAAAGAATACTTAATGAACTTCTTAGTGTCTGTGTCTGATACATAATAGGTTTTTAAATCATAAGTGGTCTAATTGAGGTTTTTGCTTGATAATATTAACATTGAATACAATCTAATTTTCTTTGCTGAGAGTCAGTATTTACTAAGACATTTTATCATAGTAACATTTTCTTAGGCTTATTTGCTGGGATGAAAATAAACTAAAAAACTTCTGAATATTCTATGCTCTTGGCAGTTAAATATTTCATTTAAAAATAATATGGAGTTATGGATGCTTGGGTGGCTCTGTCTGTTGAGCGGCCAACTTCAGCTCAGGTCATGATCTCACAGTTTGTGAGTTCAAGCCCCACATGGGGCTCTGTGCTGACAGCTCGGAGCCTGGAGCCTGAAGCCTACTTTGAATTGTCTCTCTCTCTCTCTCTCTGCCCCTCCCTCCCTCACGCTGTCTCTGTCTCTCAAAAATAAATAAACATTAAAAAAATTAGGGGTGCTTGGGTGGCTCAGTCAGTTAAGTGTCTGACTTAGCTCAGGTCACTACCTCATGGTCCGTGCGTTGGAGCCCTGCATTGGGCTTTGTGCTGATAGCTCAGAGCCTGGAGCCTGCTTCAGATTCTGTGTCTCCCTTTCTCTGCCCCTCGCCTGCTCATGTTCTGCCTCTGTCTCTCAAAAAATAAATGAAAATATTTTAAATTTTTTTAATTTAAAAAGTTATATGGAGTTATAACTCAATTAAATAGATTGTAACTGAATCTCTGCCAAAGTCTAGTGTCTGTGTTAAAAGTGGGAGGTAACAAAAAGAGGTTAGAGTGGGAGAGAGCCAAAGCATAAGAGACTGTTAAAAACTGAGAACAAACTGAGGGTTGATGGGGGGTGGGAGGGAGGGGAGGGTGGGTGATGGGCATTGAGGAGGGCACCTTTTGGGATGAGCACTGGGTGTTGTATGGAAACCAATTTGACAATAAATTTCATATATTGAAAAAAATAAAATAAAATAAAATAAAATAAATTAAAAAAGTGGGAGGTAACAAAAATCAAAGTCAAGAGGTTAAAAAAAGGGAGAGATAAAAAGAAAATAAATTACAATAATATAGCTTCAATTATTTTTATAGTATATATACACAGAAACAGAGAAGGGAGGCAGCTTCCATTCTAGGCTAGAGAAAAAAATCCACAATTTTGTTAAAAGAAAATAAGATTTGCAGTGTATCTTCATTTAATACCTGAACAGATCATACAACTGGAGTAGAGGGTTTCCACTAATCAACACTACAAAATATGAAACAATCCAATTAAAATTATGACTCTACTGATATTAAGGATATAAAATGCGCTGAGGAAATTCAGGTGAAGCCTTAAATAAAATGTTTTGTAATTAGAATTGTATTCTGAATGAAACAAGAGTTAACTATATGCATTTTTATGGCAAAAGGAAATATAAAACTGTCCAAGGCAAAGTTTGTACTTCCCTTTTTGAAAGGCCCTCATTGGGCTACACGCCTAAAGCTAAAGTTGTCTTCAGTCCATTTTTCAGGAATCATTAACTAACTGTATGATTTCAATTATGTTAATTCACCATGACTTTTTTTTTATGGTTTATAGCATGGTCTATCATGGTGAATAAACTATGTGTTTATTTGAAAAGCATGCATTTGTATAGTAATGTGTAGTGTTCTATAAATATACACGAGATCTAGAAGACTGCAATTGTCAGATCTGTGAATTTACTGTTTAAAATGCCACCTAACAATTGCTGTATAATGCATAATATTGATAATCTAGATTAGTATGATAATCTATTATTATTAATATTGCATTAATAATCTTGATAAAAGTTAGAATAACTAAGGAGATAGAGTGGTAGAGAAAGATAAATGCACTGGCTTCCTGGTTTATTTCACAGTGGAAATGGTGGAAATTGATATTATCAACAAGTTGGAAGCCCTACGATGTTTGGTTTTGGTGATTTCTTTCTAAGGGTAAGCACTATCTTGACAATGTCAGCATATACTGGTCTTCCCACTTTTGTTACCTCATATAAATAAAAGGTTAGGGTGCACTAATTTTTTTAAGCCAACATTCTTTCTGTTCTTAATGCTCTATATTATTTCTCTTCAAATACTACTTTTTAATATATATTACATATTTCCTTCCAGTTTCTGTCTTTTATAAATAGCACTGGTATAAACATTCTGCTGTATGTTGGAGCATTCCTAGAATGGGATTATTGGGTCATAGGGAAGGCCTATGGCCACCTTCAACTGATGCTACAAAACAATTTTTCAGATGTTGGATCAGTTTGTTTAAAATACTTATTTTTGAGAGAAAGAGGGAGAGAGAGTGAGAGTGCACGAGCAAGGGAGGGGAAGAGAGAGAGACAGAGAATCCCAAACAGGCTCTGTGCTGTCAGTGCAGAGCCGGACATGGGGCTTGAACTTATGAACTGTGAGATCATGACCTAACTGAAATCAAGAGTGGATGCTTAACTGACTGAGCCACCCAGGCACCCCAAAAGATGTTGTATCCATTTACTTTCCCTCCACAAGGAAGAATTCCAATTACTCACTGACACTTGAGATTTTCCAACTTTGTCAGTTGCCATTGCATGCTCTCTCATTAGGTTTACTTTGGATTTCCAATGACCAATAAAATTACGCACATTTTCATAGGTTTTGGTTAACTGGTTATCTCCTTTTGTAAAGTGTCTGTTCAAGTCCTTTTTTTTCTTATTATTAGAAGATTTTTAAAAAATTTAATATATATTTTTGAGAGAGAGAGAGACAGAGAGAGAGACAGAGAGAGACACAGAGTGCAAGTTGGGGAGGGACAGAGAGAGAGGGAGATACAGAATCCCAAGCAAGCTCCAGGCTCTGAGCTGTCAGCACAGAGCCCAAAGTGGAGCTCAATCTCATGAACTATGAGATCATGACACAAGCCGAAGTTGGACATTTAACCGACTGAGGCACCCAGGCACCCCTAGAAGATTTTAAATTATAATCTGCATACAAGTCATTTGTCAGAAGGAGATATTAGGAACATACTCTCCTATTTTATAAGGTATGTTATTGCTGTTTAATAGTGTCTTTGGTGAATAGAAAATTTACTATTGGGCAGTTTATCCTGTTTTCTTTTATCCTTGTTACCATTTCTGTCCTGTTTACAAAATCTTTGCTTAATCCATTGTTAGCAAAATGTTCAATGATTTTTTCCAAAAGCTTTTTGTTTTATTATTCATGTTTAACTGTGAAATTCATCAGGAATTTCTTTATATGTACATATGAAATTAGTAAGATTGAACTGTAAGAAATCCCTGATATTTAAATGTTTTTGGCCTATTTAAACAACTCAATTTATGACTTAACTTTCTTTGTATAAGTTTTGTCAAGTTTTGGCATCAATGTTGTATTAGTTTCATTAGTTTGAACTTGATAAAAATTAAAAGACTGGAATTAATCAGTATTAGAGAAAATATATAGAATTTGGCATGTTCATACAATGTTGACAATAGTGAGAATTAAAAATCACAGGGAACTGAACGTTTATAAACAAATTAACATATTTTGGGGCTCTCTCTATAAGTGTATGCGCACAAAGATAAAATCCTATTGAGCTGTGGTCCACTCACTTCCTTCTAGAATATACAATTTTATATAAAAACAAATACTTTTTTTGTTTTTGAGATATTTCACTTATCTTTTAACACATTACCAATCTTCTCAAGAAGAAATAGTTATGAATAAGGTTTGCTCATCCTCCTTGAGTTAAGTTCAAATGAATTTGTTATATTCGTTGTTTCTTTTCACCTTTTATTGTGACTATTTCACTCTTTCATTGATGATATTATTGTTCAATCTCCTTCCCATTGATTTTGTTGTTTTCAATGCATTACAGAAAATCAAGAAGATTAAAAATGCCTTTATTCTACCATTTTTAACAGCATTAATTGTCCCACAGATTTTGAACTACATCTTTATTTGTTGTTATTATGTTGATTTTGTTGATGAGTTTTTTTTTAGTTTATTTTTTTTAAAGTATGTATTTATTTTGAGAGAGAGGTAGAACACAGGAAGGTCAAAGAGAGAGGGAGAGAGAATCTCAAGCAGGCTCCACACTGTCATCATGGAGAGGGATGTGGGCTCAAACTCACAAACCTTGAGTTCATGACCTGAGCCAGGATCGAGAGTTGAACGCTTAAACAACACAGCCATGCAGGCACCCCGTTGTAGCTAAGTTTTAATTTTCTCTTCTACTAAATAAATTTTTTTGAATGTTCTCAAAAGTACTTTATTAGTTTGCTTTGTGAAAGAAAGTAACCGGTATATATATATATATATATATATATATATATATATATATATATTTTTTTTTTGTTTGTTTCAATATATGAAGTTCATTGTCAAATTGGTTTCCATACAACACCCAGTGCTCATCCCAAAGGGTGCCCTCCTCAATACCCATCACCCACCCTCCTCTCCCTCCCACCCCCCATCAACCCTCAGTTTGTTCTCAGTTTTTAAGAGTCTCTTATGCTTTGGCTCTCTTCCACTCTAACCTCTTTTTTTTTTCCTTCCCCTCCCCCATGGGTTTCTGTTAAGTTTCTCAGGATCCACATAAGAGTGAAACCATATGGTATCTGTCTTTCTCTGTATGGCTCATTTCACTTAGCATAACACTCTCCAGTTCCATCCACGTTGCTACAAAGGGCCATATTTCATTCTTTCTCATTGCCACGTAGTACTCCATTGTGTATATAAACCACAATTTTTTTTATCCATTCATCAGTTGATGGACATTTAGGCTCTTTCCATAATTTGGCTATTGTTGAGAGTGCTGCTATAAACATTGGGGTACAAGTGCCCCTATGCATCAGTACTCCTGTATCCCTTGGGTAAATTCCTAGCAGTGCTACTGCTGCGTCATAGGGTAGGTCTATTTTTAATTTTCTGAGGAACCTCCACACTGTTTTCCAGAGTGGCTGCACCAATTTGCATTCCCACCAACAGTGCAAGAGGGTTCCTGTTTCTCCACATCCTCTCCAGCATCTATAGTCTCCTGATTTGTTCATTTTGGCCACTCTGAATGGCATGAGGTGATATCTGAGTGTGGTTTTGATTTGTATTTCCCTGATGAGGAGCGACGTTGAGCATCTTTTCATGCGCCTGTTGGCCATCCGGATGTCTTCTTTAGACAAGTGTCTATTCATGTTTTCTGCCCATTTCTTCACTGGGTTATTTGTTTTTCGGGTGTGGAGTTTGGTGAGCTCTTTATAGATTTTGGATACTAGCCCTTTGTCCGATATGTCATTTGCAAATATCTTTTCCCATTCCGTTGGTTGCCTTTTAGTTTTGTTCGTTGTTTCCTTTGCTGTGCAGAAGATTTTTATCTTCATAAGGTCCTAGTAGTTCGTTTTTGTTTTTAATTCCCTTGCCTTTGGGGATGTGTCAAGTAAGAAATTGCTACGGCTGAGGTCAGAGAAGTCTTTTCTTGCTTTCTCCTCTAGGGTTTTGATGGTTTCCTGTCTCACATTCAGGTCCTTTATCCATTTTGAGTTTATTTTTGTGAATGGTGTGAGAAAGTGGTCTAGTTTCAGTCTTCTGCATGTCGCTGTCCAGTTCTCCCAGCACCATTTGTTAAAGAGACTGTCTTTTTTCCATTGGATATTCTTTCCTACTTTGTCAAAGATTAGTTGGCCATACGTTTGTGGGTCTACTTCTGGGGTTTCTATTCTATTCCATTGATCTATGTGTCTGTTTTTGTGCCAATACCATGCTGTCTTGATGATGACAGCTTTGTAGTAGAGGCTAAAGTCTGGGATTGTGATGCCTCCTGCTTTGGTCTTCTTCTTCAAAATTACTTTGGCTATTCGGGGCCTTATGTGGTTCCATATGAATTTTAGGATAGCTTGTTCTAGTTTCAAGAAGAATGCTGGTGCAATTTTGTTTGGGATTGCATTGAATGTGTAGATAGCTTTGGGTAGTATTGACATTTTGACAATATTTATTCTTCTAATCCATGAGCACGGAATGTTTTTCCATTTCTTTATATCTTCTTAAATTTCCTGCATAAGCTTTCTATAGTTTTCAGCATACAGATCTTTTACATCTTTAGTTAGATTTATTCCTAGGTATTTTATGCTTCTTGGTGCAATTGTGAATGGGATCAGTTTCTTTATTTGTCTTTCTATTGCTTCATTGTTAGTGTATAAGAATGCAACTGATTCCTGTACATTAATTTTGTATCCTGCAACTTTGCTAAATTCATGTATCAGTTCTGGCAGACTTCTGGTGGAGTCTATCGGATTTTCCATGTATAATATCATGTCATCTGCAAACAGTGAAAGCTTAACTTCATCTTTGCCAATTTTGATGCCTTTGATTTCCTTTTGTTGTCTGACTGCTGATGCTAGAACTTCCAACACTATGTTAAACAACAGCGGTGAAGGTGGACATCCCTGTCGTGTTCCTGATCTCAGGGAAAAAGCTCTCAGTTTTTCCCCAGTGAGGATGATATTAGCTGTGGGCTTTTCATAAATGGCTTTTATGATCTTTAAGTATGTTCCTTCTAACCCGACTTTCTCGAGGGTTTTTATTAAGAAAGGGTGCTGGGGGCGCCTGGGTGGCGCAGTCGGTTAAGCGTCCGACTTCAGCCAAGTCACGATCTCGCGGTCCGTGAGTTCGAGCCCCACGTCGGGCTCTGGGCTGATGGCTCAGAGCCTGGATCCTGTTTCCAATTCTGTGTCTCCCTCTCTCTCTGCCCCTTCCCCGTTCATGCTCTGTCTCTCTCTGTCCCAAAAATAAATAAACGAAAAAAAAAAAAAAAAAGAAAGGGTGCTGGATTTTGTCAAAGGCCTTTTCTGCATCGATTGACAGGATCATATGGTTCTTATCTTTTATTAATGTGATGTATCACATTGATTGATTTGCAAATGTTCAACCAGCCCTGAATCCCAGGAATGAGTCCCACTTGATCATGGTGAATAATTCTTTTTATATGCTGTTGAATTCGATTTGCTAGTACCTTATTGAGAATTTTTGCATCCATATTCATCACGGATATTGGCCTGTAGTTCTCTTTTTTTACTGGGTCTCTGTCTGGTTTAGGAATCAAAGTAATACTGGCTTCATAGAATGAGTCTGGAAGTTGTCCTTCCCTTTCTATTTCTTGGAATAGCTTGAGAAGGCTAGGTATTATCTCTGCTTTTAAAGTAGAACTCCCCTGGGAAGCCATCTGGTCCTGGACTCTTATTTGTTGGGAGATTTTTGATGACTGATTCAATTTCTTCGCTGGTTATGGGTCTGTCAAAGCTTTCGATTTCCTCCTGATTGAGTTTTGGAAGCGTGTGGCTGTTCAGGAATTTGTCCATTTCTTCCAGGTTGTCCACTTTGTTGGCATAGAATTTTTCATAGTATTCCCTGATAATGGCTTGTATCTCTGAGGTATTGGTTGTAATAATTCCATTTTCATTCATGATTTTATCTATTTGGGTCATCTCCCTTTTCTTTTTGAGAAGCCTGGCTAGAGGTTTATCAATTTTGTTTATTTTTTCAAAAAACCAACTCTTGGTTTCATTGATCTGCTCTACAGTTATTTTAGATTCTATATTGTTTATTTCTGCTCTGATCTTTATTATTTCTCTTCTTCTGCTGGCTTTGGGGTGTCTTTGCTGTTCTGCTTCTATTTCCTTTAGGTGTGCTCTTAGATTTTGTATTTGGGATTTTTCTTGTTTCTTGAGATAGGCTTGGATTGCAATGTATTTTCCTCTCAGGACTGCCTTCGCTGCATCCCAAAGCGTTTGGATTGTTGTATTTTCATTTTCATTGGTTTCCATATATTTTTTTAATTTCTTCTCTAATTGCCTGGTTGGCCCATTCATTCTTTAGTAGGGTGTTCTTTAACCTCCATGCTTTTGGAGGTTTTCCAGACTTTTTTCTGTCGTTGATTTCAAGCTTCATAGCATTGTGGTCTGAAAGTATGCATGGTATAATTTCAATTCTGGTAAACTTATGAAGGGCTGTTTTGTGACCCAGTATGTGATCTATCTTGGAGAATGTTCCATGTGCACTCAAGAAGAAAGTATATTCTGTTGCTTTGGGATGCAGAGTTCTAAATATATCTGTCAAGTCCATCTGATCCAATGTATCATTCAGGGCCCTTGTTTCTTTATTGACCGTGTGTCTAGATGATCTATCCATTTCTGTAAGTGGGGTGTTAAACTCCCCTGCAATTACCACATTCTTATCAATAAGGTTGCTTATGTTTGTGAGTAATTGTTTTATATATTTGGGGGCTCCTGTATTCGGTGCATAGATATTTATAATTGTTAGCTCTTCCTGATGGATAGACCCTGTGATTATTATATAATGCCCTTCTTCATCTCTTGTTACAGCCTTTAATTTAAAGTCTACTTTGTCTGATAGACGTATGGCTACTCCAGCTTTCTTTTGACTTCCAGTGGCATGATAAATAGTTCTCCATCCCCTCAGTCTCAATCTGAAGGTGTCCTCAGGTCTAAAATGAGTCTCTTGTAGACAGCAAATAGATGGGTCTTGTTTTTTTATTCATTCTGATACCTATGTCTTTTGGTTGGCGCATTTAGTCCATTTACATTCAGTGTTAGTATAGAAAGATACAGGTTTCGAGTCATTGTGATGTCTGTAGGTTTCATGCTTGTACCGATGTCTCTGGTACTTTGTCTCACAGGAACCCCCTAGGATCTCTTGTAGGGCTGGTTTAGTGGTGACGAATTCCTTCAGTTTTTGTTTGTTTGAGAAGAACTTTATCTCTCCTTCTATTCTAAATGACAGACTTGCTGGATAAAGGATTCTCGGCTGCATATTTTTTTCTGTTCAGCACATTGAAGATCTCCTGCCATTCCTTTCTGGCCTGCCAAGTTTCAGTAGAGAGATCAGTCACGAGTCTTATAGGTCTCCCTTTATACGTTAGAGCACATTTATCTCTAGCTGCTTTCAGAATTTTCTCTTTATATGTGTATTTTGCCAGTTTCACTATGATATGTCGTGCAGAAGATAGATTCAAGTTATATGTCTGAAGGGAGTTCTCTGTGCCTCTTGGATTTAATGCCTTTTTCCTTCCCCAGATCTGGGAAGTTCTCACCTATTATTTCTTCAACTACACCTTCAGCACCTTTCCCTCTCTCTTCCTCCTCTGGAATACCAATTATGCGTATATTATCTCTCTTTAGTGCATCACTTAGTTCTCTAATTTTCCCCTCATACTCCTGGATTTTTTTTTCTCTTTTTTTCTCAGCTTCTTCTTTTTCCAGAATTTTATCTTCTAGTTCACCTATTCTCTCCTCTGCCTCTTCAATCCGAGCCGTAGTTGTCTCCATTTTATTTTGCAACTCATTGATAGCAATTTGTAGCTCCTCCTGGCTGTTCCTTAGTGCCTTGATCTCTGTAGCAGAGATTCTCTGCTGTCCTTTATACTGTTTTCAAGCCCAGCGATTAATTTTATGACTATTATTCTAAATTCACTTTCTGTTATATTGTTTAAATAGTTTTTGATCAGTTCGTTAGCTGTCGTTATTTCCTGGACGTTTTTTTTTGAGGGGAATTCTTCAGTTTAATCTTTTTGGATAGTCCCTGGAGTGGTGCGGAACTGTGGGGCACTTCCCCTGTTCTGTCTTGAATAACTTGCGTTGGTGGGCGGGGCTGCAGTCAGACCTGATGTCTGCCCCCAGCCCACTGATGGGGCCACAGTCAGACTGGTGTGTGCCTTCACTTCCCCTCTCCTAGGGGCGGGATTCACTGTGGGGTGGCGTGGCCCGTCTGGGCTACTTGCACACTGCCAGGCTTGTGGTGCTGGAGATCTGGCGTATTAGCTGGGGTGGATCGGCAAGGTGCACGGGGGCGGGAGGGGCAGGCTCAGCTCGCTTTTCCTTCGGAGATCCACTTCGAGAGGGGCCCTGTAGCACCAGGGGGGAGTAAGACCCGCCAGCGGGATGGATCCGCAGAAGCACAGCTTTGGGTGTTAGCATGGTGCAAGCAAGTTCCCTTGCAGGAACTGGTTCCCTTTGGGATTTTGGCTGGGGGATGGACAACGGAGATGGCGCTGGCGAGCGCCTTTTTTCCCCCCTAAGCTGAGCTCTGTCATCCGGGGCTCAACAACTCTCCCTCCCGTTGTCCTCCAGCCCTCCCGTTCTCTGAGCAGAGCTGTCAGCTTATAACCTTCCAGATATCAATTCCCGCTTGCTGTCGGAACACACTCCATCAGGCCCCTCCGCTTTTGCAAGCCAGACTCGGGGGCTCTGCTTGGCCGGCGAGCCACCCCTCTGCCCCGGCCCCCTCCCGCCAGTCCGTGGAGTGCGCTCTGCCTTGTCGCCCTTCCTACCCTCTTCCGTGGGCCTCTCGTCTGGGCTTGGCTCCAGAGACTCTGTTCTGCTAATTCTCTGGCAGTTTTCTGGGTTATTTAGGCAGGTGTGGGTGGAATCTAAGTGATCTGCAGGACGCGGTCAGCCCAGCGTCCTCCTACGCCGCCATCTTCCCAGGAACCTCCTCTACTAAATAAATGTTTAAAAAATATGTCTGCTTCTAGTCTCCAAAATATATCATCCTTGTGTTATTTACTTGTAACGTAACCAGGAGAATATAATTTTCTGTAATTCTACTTTTTACAGTCAAATTTTACACCTAAACGCAACTTTCTTCAGAACCAAAATCAAGTTTCAACCAGTAAGAAGGAGGGTCTTGAATGATTTTTAGATAGTCTATCACATAAAAAGTATTTATCCTTCAGATTAAAAATACTATGTGAGTTCCATGTTAACAGATGTGGCTTAATTTTAGGAAAGGCCTTTCCACATTCATATTGATTCAGTATGCTTTTTTCAAGAATCTTAACTGAATAATCCAGTTTTCACAACTAGACCCTGTGTTCTATAAGATGATGCTTATGCAGGGTTTTTATAGTATAATTGTATTGAGGCATATTTAACATATCATATAATTCACACTTTTCTTTTTTTAATCTTTATTTATTTTTGAGAGAGAGAGAAAGACACAGAGAGAGAAAGTGCACATGCATGCGAGTTGGGAAGGGGCAGAGAGAGGGTGAGAGAATCCTAGCGGGCTCTGCACTATAAGCAGAGCTTACAGTGTTGGGCTGGATCCCACAAGCTGTGAAACCATGACTTGAGCCAAAATCAACAGTTGGGACACTTAACTGACTGAGCCACCCAGGCACCCCTAAGTCACATCTTGCAAGTGCATAATTCAGTTACTGATTTTAGTAAATTTGCCAAGTTGTGTAATCATCATTACACATGATAAATATGTTCATCATTCTATTATGACCCTTCATAGAAGTGCTAGATTTTTAGGTAAATATATGTTTAATTAAAAAAAAAATTATCAAACTGTTTTCTAAAGCACCTATGTACCATTATAGAATTCCACCAACAATGTTAGGAAGGTTATCATTTTTCCATATTTTCAGTATAATTTGTTACTCTCAGTTTCCTTTATTATAATAATTGTAATATGTAACACTTTATTATAATCATTCTAGTTGAAAGTGTTTCTGAAATTGAGTAAAATAAAGAAAACATTGTGATGATGTGTTACTAATAGAAATTACCTAAAATATATCTAAAACTAAATATCATAATAAAATATGCAGATATTAAATATTTTATATAAATGAAATAGATCTTGTTTTATATCTATTCTTTGGGGGGGAGTAGCAATTCATTAGCAATTTCATATAGAAAAATTAACTATATTGCCTTACAAAATAGACTTTTTGAAATTGCTTCTTGAACTTTAGATGTATAAATTAAGAATGATTGTATTTCATTTTAAAGACAGCACCAGTATAAAATTCACAAATCAATTATAGAAACAAATTTCTATATTTATTCTATTTTCCTTGATTGTGATAAGGTAGAGATGAATATATGTAAATATGAAATTATTTTAGCATGCAACAACACCTTTGAGAGTTGTCATAGTGAGTGTTTGAACTATTTGCAGTTATCAAAATTATAATTTCTCTTTCAACATAATAAAGCAATTTTCAAAATATATCAATGTTCTTAGTGGAACAAGTTAAATCTTACCTCAAATAGACAATTTACACTTGAAGCAGCAGTCTTGGTTTTCACTTCAAAATTATACTAAACTAGATAACACTGCATTATTATAATTTTACCTTAGTGTGATCATGTTAGTGACTGGTGTTACGTTAGTGAAATTATACAACCTTGCTCTGTGACCTTAAAACTAACCCCATTTCTGGACAAGTAGCAGAGAACAGCTAAATGATAAATTCATCAAGATAGACACAGAACACTAATGGGAAGGATGTTTCTTGTCAGTGAATTTTGAAAGGCGTAATCACTAGTGAATACCTCAAAGACGGGCTGATTCTATATAGGAGTTTATTTCCAACTTGAAGAACAAAATGGAATCATTGAGCCATAACTTGAAAAATACTCGACTCCTCTGTGTTTGGACCACAATATCCACAGGACTATTTTTAGCATTAACTTGAGGAGCTGGTTCTGAAGCTAAAGGTTAAACAAAACCCCTTGGGAATGTATGACCTATAGCACTGTATGAGTTTTAAATACACATAGGCACCCTGCAAACCTATTAGGTTACCTTCTGTTCCTCTTAGGACAGAGTCAGGAGAAGAGCTTAAATTCTAGTCAGTGATGTTAAGCACTCTTGTACTAAGGTTGACAGTGATAATGAGAAAAGCCCAAAAGTTCTTTGTAAGTTCATTATAAGTATACACCCTGAGTTTCAAACCTGGCTCTGCCATTTTTACCAGTTATGTAATCTGGGGGAAGTTACTTAACACTGTATGTTGCAATTCACTCATTTGTGAAAAGGTAGATTGAAAATATTTACCTCACAAGGCTCATGAGGATTTAATGAGGTAATATATATTAAACGTTTAGAAGAGTAACACATAATAACTAGTATTATACACGATGCCTTTGTTATGCCATGCAACATGTGGCAGGGATTGTAGGTGCAGTATATGACTAATGAAAATACAATACTGGTAATAAATTAATATAAGTAAGGTGAAATATTTTTTCCCACCAAATTCCATTCAGTTTCAACAGACAGTATAGACTTGGTTAACTAGTAGGAGTCCATTTTAGCTTTAGTTTCCCTGTTTGCTTTCCTTCCACTGTCTCTTCTATCATTATATACCTCTGGTCGCTAAGCAAAGAATACACACTTCCCATCCCATCCCATCCCATCCCACCCCACTCCACCCCACCCTAACCCATCCCATCTCATCCCATCCCATCCCATCCCATCCCATCCCATCCCATCCCAACATGGCTCTAAAAATAGGAAAGTAATTGCATACTGGTCCGCAGGGTTTGACAGTTCCTGTCTCTTGTTCCAGGGAGATTCTACTTCCACAGAAGTTTTGGAGTACTTGTCATGGATACGCCATGACAGATGCCCAGTTTGAGGTTTCTTTCTAAATTAGCTTGAAGGATTTGCAGCATATATGGCACACGGTTTTTACAGTATTTGCCTTGTACTGAGTGGAGCTCTCCCATTTCCCCTACTCTAGAGGAAAACTGGATTATCCAGCATTATCTTAATAATTCAGGTTTATATTCTATGCATTACTTTATAAGGAATCATGGATTCTACCCAGTGTATATAAAAAACGAGTCTACTGCTACCTGTCTCCTACCAATAATCAGTGTGAACTCACAAATTTAGTCACAGATTCCAAATATGGACTTCATTCCTGTCACCTTATGTGGGGAGGGCACAGTGTCTTCTCTGACATTTGCTATTATAATTAGCAACTAGGTTCACCAGCAGATGGAAAGCTTAGTGATGAATCCTGTTGAGTTACATGCTAGGTAAGGCAATGTATTAGATTTTTGTTTTGTTTTTAAAGACTGTCTTTTTAGGGGTAGTTTTAGAGTCACAGAAAAATTGAGAGGAAGGTACAGAAATTTCCCACATATTCCCTGTGCCATTATCAACATCTCCTGCCAGAGTGGTGCACTCATTACAACTGATGAACACCTGCCTCCTCCCATAGGTCCATCATTAAAGAATACCAGGAAAATATGAAAGAAGATTATGTTACTACATCTATTCATGCACATATTTTCAGCCCTCTGTAATATTCTTCAGAAAGAACCACTTGTAAGACCAAATTTTTACTTACAAATAATGTCCACATCTTCTTGAAAAACTCTGGTGCTACGCTGACCATCAATAGGCTCCTTCTCCTAGTGTGAACCCTGAAATCAGAAGCAGATATGTCTTATTCGACCTTGCACAAATATCTACTCTCTGCAAGTTTCATGGATGGCATTTCAATACCACTCCCAAATTATTAACACCATTATTTAGTAACTATAAATTATTTATAATGGCTTTATATTATGGAGATGCCTATTTCAAGCATAGATGTTAAAGAGAAGTAAATTAAACTATTACCTTAAAGTTAATAATTCAAATCAGTGAGAGCACCTAAAATAAACCCAGATCTCTGAGGTTTGGGTTTATGTGTATAAATTGGATGATATATCTTTGGGGGTCATTTTTCTCAACTTATCACTATGATTTTATGGAGATGTAAAAATGTGACTATATATATTTTCTACAATCAACTATATAAAATTGCACCTTGAATTATTCTTTTAGAATATTCTAAGTTATGAAACAACATTGACTATATTTTGTGGATAAAACATAAATTTAATTCTTAGGATTATGTTGGAGGCTTCCATTCCCTCTATTGTCCCTGATAAATACTGTGCATTTTAATTACATTAAAATATACACTTTTTCTCTATTTAACCATTTGTTTTTACTATATTTCCCTTATTTCACTTATTGGACTGGGAGGGGAAGAAGGCAGAGAAGAGGGGAAGAGAAAGGAAAACGGATTTTTAGAGTTTTTGAATAAATATTTATAGTTTTCTTAAATAGAGGAAAATATTAAAACTAAATGAAAAATATTTATCAGAATTTGATTTATAAAGCCAATGTAACAGGCAGCATTTTAAAATTTGTCCTATGAGAAAAAAATCACCTTTTGTTGTATATTAATAGAGCCCTGGGCATCTTTGGGCAATATTCACATCAAATCCGTTTCTGGATACTTGGAATTAAGAGGATGAAAGGCGCATAAATATCAAAAGAATGTGATTATTCATTACAAGAATAAAGCAAAGCCCAGCATTCATGGGTACAAAATGACAGATATGTGAGTTAGGATGAAGGCAGCCCAGAGTAACGGAGTAACAAATGCAATTTCACTAAAAAGACAATGGTTGAATTCCAGATTTGCTTATTACATAATAGAGGCTTATAAAGTAATTATTTAGACAAGTCTGAGCTTTAACTTGTTTTTCTTGAAAAAGAGAAAATTGACTTCTAAGTTTGTTGAGTATTAAATATGTTAATTATAAGCAGATATTTTGATGATTATCAAATTTATTGAATAACTATAATTTGTTGAATGCCATCTCATATAGATATTAAAATGACCCCAGAAAATGTGAATGCTACAAATGATAACATGGCGACTCTGAGGTCTTTCACAGGAACGTTCAGTTAGCAAATCTTAGACCTGGAATTTATGCCAAAACTGACAACCTCCAGATTGAAAGACACTTAGAGGATATTAAACTCGTTTTTTTAAAAAACATAAAACCCATAAATTAAAGAATAATAATAGTTTCCCATCTTATCTACATTTTAGCTATTGTTTCCTCATGTTTATATTTTAATAAAAATATCAAACTGTCAGATGGGGTGTTACTGAATTTAATCTTTATTGGGTCTAATAACCTTTCGGTAACTAAATTTTTAAAATTCTATTTAATTATGAAGCTTGCTTAGCAGACCTGGTACCAAATAACTGATTCCCAAAGAACTGATCTGCTCTCATAACAGAAGTGATAACTTACATTTATGGTATAATTTTTATGTATAATTTTTCCATCCTAAATTATCCTGCATGGTAAATTATATTTTAAAATAATTTGTTTACAAGATATGAACCATGGGGTAATCAAAATTAAAGATATACACCTAGTCATAATCACTATAAATATTAGAAATGGGTATACATCACTTAATTCTACACAAAGAGTTAGGAAAAAATGTACATTAAAAGATTTATTCTTCTCCAAGTAAATACACTTGCTTTAGTTAGGTTTATTTATGATCCTGTAATAAGTAAATACTGAAACAAAGTCAACCTGCATGAAAATACCGATTTCTGCTTTACTGTCTCTTCATTATGATCCTTATATTGTAAAAGAGTCATAGCTAATGTATATAAAATTATGTGCATTCAAGGTGTTAATAAATATTAAGCTCAGTGATTTTGAAGAGTAAATTGTTAAAACCTAACCTGAACTTAATAAGATTTACCTGACTTAATGTGTTGTATTCTCCTCCTGTCATAACGGAGGGAAAAAAAAATAAAAGAAGGGCTTTTTCCAACTGAGTAACAGAGCATGTGCCCCTGCTGACTATTTTATTGACAAGGTCATACTTACAGAAAGCAACATATAAACAAACGCTGCTTCATCTATTATGCTACTTCTTTTTACAAAGATTACATGGGATTATGAGTTTTGCTTGTAAACATTTCACTCTAATTTAGCTGAGCCCTGGAATGTGACATTTACTGAAAACTCTGGATAAAATATTTAGTGGATCAATACATGTTTACAAGTAGCTTGCCCCATTAACCACCCCCCCCAAAAGAAGATTGCATGATGTTTCCTAAATACGCACATAGGAAAGAAATTAATTGGCAAGATGGTAGATATTACTTTAATAATTACTTTTGAGAATTCCTTTATTACATAACACTATTTTAATATACTATTTCAATGAGTATTTTAGATTACTGAAAACTTTTAGTATTGTATCAAAACAAAAAAACAACTTGCTGATATAAAGGAAAATACAAATTGAAAGCACTTTAGAGGAACAGCATGCAACAGAAGGAAATATTAAGCTGTCTTCTCTGTTCAGAATTGCAATATAAAACGTATCTGAGTACCGAATAAATACAAGATGCTGCATGTAACATAAAAAATAAAGACTTGAATAAAATACTGTACTTGCCCCTAATATTTTTCTAAGAAAGCATTTCTCTTAAAAAAAGTAGTAGTTTCTAATACTTTCATATTTTACTTTACCTTTGTAATATGTTACAATCCATAATATTTACAATGAATGATTATTTTTATAGGATGGCTTCAATGAACACATTGTTACGAACTGAATTGTATACTTGTAAATTCATATGTTGAAGTCTCAACCTCCATTACCTCTGAACGCAACCTAATTTGGAGATAGGGCCTTTAGAGAGGTAATTAAGGTTAAATGAGACCATATGGGTGGGCACTAGTTCATGTTACCGCATTTAGAGACTGGGTCTTCAAAGAGGTGATTAATTTAAGATAGGGTCTATAGGGTAGGATCCTAATTGAACAGGACTGGTGTGCTTGTGAGTAGAAAAAGAAATGCCAAGGAATGTGGAAGAGAAAAGGCTGTGTGAAACATTTAAGTTATACTCTCTTAGCAAATTTCAATAACACAATACAGTGTTATCTACTATAGTCAACAGGTTTTACATTAGATTCTCAGACCTTATTCCTATCGCTGAAAAAAATAAATGCATGACATGATGGATGTGTTAATTAACTAGATGAGGAATCCTTTGACAATGCATACCAAATCATCATAATATATGCCTTAAATATCCTACAATTCTGTCAATATATCTCAATAAAGCTGAAAGGGGAAAAAAATGTCTGTACAAGGACATAGCAAGAAGACAGCCACCTGGAAGTAAAGGAGAGAGAAAGACCTCAGGAAAATCAAAGGCTACCAACACCTTGGAATTTGAACTTCTAGGCTCCAGAACTTTATAAAATACATTTCTGTTCAATCCATCCAGTTAGGTTTCTGTTATGGCATCCCTATGAACTAATAGACAGGTTTACTGCTGTTAGAGTGAATAATCGTAGTACACACATAAACAGAAAGAATACACAGAAAAGTAAAATTCTCATGTACCTACCACCACAAAGATCAACAATGATTAACTCATGGTAAGGTATACTTCATCTTCACCCTCATGTAAGTTCTCCCTATTTGTTTTATTTAGAGATCATTCCACACATCACAACATAATTTATGTTTTTAAAAGTATATATATCTAAAAATAGGACTTTTCTTTTTTAAAAAATAGATTCTCTTTTTAGATCAGTATTATATTTACAGAAAAAAATTAAGAAAATAAGACAGAGTTCCCATATATCCCCTCCCCTCTGCACACAATTTCCCCTATTATTAACATGTTAGTATAGTATTAAAAATAAGGACTCTTTAAGAAGATATAACTATGGTATCATAATCACATATCCAATTATCAACAATACTGAATACCTTTTAAAAATCTATCCCAAAAGATGAAACCAGTTTTTTCAAATGAATATTCTGAAAAAGTAATGAAAAATTTAATCAGCATAAGAAATAAATTCTATAATTTAAAAAATGTGAGTTTCCATACCAATTACTTTGTTAAGTGCTCATATATATTGAATAACTAATGTTCTACTAAAATACTGTTCAAATTTTGAGGGTTAATTAAATAAGTAAGGGATTGGCAAACTATGACTCTTAAACAAATTCAGTCCATGGCCTGTTTGTGGAAATAAAACATGATTGTATATTATTGTATATTGCATATTATCATATCACATTTGTGCTCATTCATTTTTATGGCTATGCCTATGGCTACTTGAACACTAACAAAGTGTTGAGTCGTTATAGCAAGGAGCTCCCAACTTGCAAAGTAAAAAATGTTTACTCTCAGTCCTTTCACAGGAAAAGTTTGCCAAAACCTGAAATAGATCGTCAATAAAGTCAGTTGGAGATTCCACCATTATAAATTCCAAAAAAATTCTTTCACATTTCAAGAGAACTTCAGGTAACACTTACATATTTCATTAATGTAGTTCTCCAATGTGAGCCTAAGTTTTCTCTTTTTCCTCTTTTTCTTCAAATTTAAACTCTGACTCAGATTTATATTGGAAATAATATAAATTTCCTAAAGCACCTAAATATCAACACTTGAATGTGTTATCTCATCAATATATTGTCTAAATAAACAGAGCCTCTCATATATCCTGTTTGCCTTTGTCTTCCACATCTTAGGCTTTATTGGTCTCACTCTATTTTTTTCAAAACTAGTTTTTCTTCCTCTCATTGATACACATGTCTATGTCTGCCCTGATTATTATCCATTGGTTACATAAGTGGAAATAATTTTGAAAATTTAGCATCATTTTATATGCACAATACCTGCTAAGCATGATTATGAATAAAAATATGTAAAAAATGACAGAATTTATGGTCTTTCTGGATATAATTAATATGCCAATGTCATTTGTGTTTATAGATCAGGACAGTGTGCGTGTATGTGTATATGTGTGAAAAATTAAAATTAACATAAGAATTCTATTATGCTGATCATATAGCTGTATCCTTGAATCCTAGTTACACTGCAAACTCTTGAAAGTAGAAGGCTAAAAATATCTTTCATTTAAGCATGAATTTTCTTCAGATGAGAATTTCTCTATTAACAAGGATTTCCTTTAGTCCTTTCATCTCTATACTCTTTTCAAGAACATCATGCATCAAACAATATTCTGGTATATTTCTTTGTAATTTTAATGACATGGCGTCTTCCATCTTTTGAGCAATATAATTTTTCATGAAATATCTCTGGAAGTGTTTACTTTCAGTTTGTGGGGGAAACTGAAAGCCAAGCAGACACAACCCATTACATACATGCTGTTGAGATAAACAAGGACTAATCCTCAAGTAAGAGGATTTGATAGCACTACTGGTCACGTGTAGTGTTGTTCATCCTGAAATCACTTGGTAATTGGCTTTACACAAAGGAAAAATAAACTTCTTCTATCTTTATGACAGGAGGTATTTTTGCAACTTAGAACAAGATGCCCACTGAAGTTAGGCGCCTACCCTCCCACAGAAACTGGGAGATAGAGGTGCTATCTACTGTGATGTTTACATTTTAAAAAGATGGAGCTCAAGTCCTTGAGAAAGACACTCCTGGGTCACAAAGCTGGCAAAAGGAAAGGATTTACATACCTTTCCAAGAAAGGATAACATTTTAAGATTTTTAAAATAAATGATCTAAGAAAAAAGGAGAGGAAGGGAATATCTTCCCTTATTTTCAACATGGAGAACTGTCTTGTTTTTAATTTATGTATCCTATTTTTAATATTATTTATCCTTACAAAAGACAGTAGGTCTTTATCTTTAAATTAACTGCTACAACTAAATATTGTATGTTCTCTAAAAAAAAAAAAAAAGTTAAATTGCCATTGCTGCATCAGCAGGTATGGTGAGGTACTACATGACATGTGTAAATATTCCAGCCTGGTTAAACTATGAATTGATGCAAATGATCTAGGTATTATCTCTAGTAAATGAAAAGATATAACTGATGAGTTTGAAAAATCTTTCTTTCAGATTTTTAAATATACAATTGAAATTTATCCTGGAAATTACTCTTGATAATATTAGTGCAATGACAAGTAATATTTATCTTAATTTAATAGTTAATGTTATTGAACGTTAAATAGAAGCACTCTAACATAACACTGAATTAATAATCATATTCTACTCAGAACCTGGACACTTTGTCACAATCATTTAATACATATTCATCATAATCTCTTTATCACAGTCATTTAGTTCATATCTTTATAAGCAACATTATAATGTAATGCTATTTACTCCTTCAGATTTTTTTATATTAATGCCTCACAAGCATTTCAGTGAGGAGATAAACAAAACAACAGTCTCATGCATATATAATAAAAGTTGTGAAAAAAATCACGCATCGTAGAAAAAGCAAAAAAAAAAAAGCAAATTATTTTTTGATACAAATAGATAAAATATATTGTCATCAGGGAAGCTTTTGAAACCAGTGTCTGTTTTGTGAATATATGTACTATCTAAGGGAAAATAAAATTTAAAAATAGGCTTAATTCTCCATGGTGAAATGAAGGAATAGACTTCTCCATCTCTTTAGCAGAGCATTTATTTCAGAAAGCTTGCAACTGTAATTTATTTCTTCATCTCTTTCAAATGTATTTAGATCCTTCAAAAACTAAAGAAGGCTTTTGTCAGCTTTATAACTCAGGAGTGTCTTTCTCAAGGACCTGGGACCCATCTCTAACACATAAACATCAAGGGAGATAGCACTCCTATCTCCCAGTTTCTGTGGGAGGGTAGGAGCCCAACTTCAGGAGGCATCTTGTTCCAACATGCAAAACTACATTCCATAATGAAGACTGAAGAAGTTTATTTTTCATTTGTGTAAAGCCAATTACTAGGTGAATTCAGGATGGATTACATGCAACAAATGGTGCTGCTCAGCCACTTAACAAGGTATAATCTTTTTGTCTGTGCAATCTCATAGTAGATTGCCTGGGGTGTACATCAGAGTCTGGTTTGATGCTCATTCATATAATAATAAAAATATTTTCTTTCTCTAATTTGTGGGGAGGATTTCTGGGTTGAAAACGATTTTGTTTTTAATTATAATTCCTTAACACTATCTACCTATTTATCTCTGTATTTAGATGGGTATGTATGTATGTACATATGTATTATCTATCGATCAATCTATCTTTTTTAACTTACTAGGCCAATTAGAAGATGATATTCATTAGCATCTTCAGAGAAACATTACGTAGTGAAAAGGACACTGAATGATACCTGAGAAGCCTAGTTTCACGTCTTCCACTCAAACTTGGTTTGCTTTGGCAGAAGTGAACTGGTCTATGAATGAAATTTCAATGACATATTAATAATACCACCTAATTACCAAAATTGTTTTCAAGGGCAAAAGATAATGTTCAGAAAAATAATTTTGTAGTTATAAGCCAATATATAAAAATGTTTAATTTTGATAAATAATTACTATATTTCTTAATCTATTACCTCTCATCCTAATAATTATACCCAATGCCAAACCCATCACAGCACTCATAAAATTAAATTTGTTTTTCTTCATAAATACCTATCTATATTTTACTCATGGCAATATGACTTAACTTTAGAAATTTGTGGAACTATAGAGAAAACATTTTCAGGTTTCTGCATAGTTAGGGCTTTCTGTGCAATTCTTACTGTAACTTGGGACCTATGCTAAAAACAAGCCTTGGGAGATCCTTTATGACTAATAATACAGTGAGAGAACTCCAGAGATATTACTTCCCCAAAGATACACATTTACATTTCAAGGAGTACTGAGACCCTGTGGTTATATTCTTTAGCTGCAAAGTTGGTAACTCTGATCCTATCTTTCCCCTGGGGAGGTTTATTTATATACCAATGAGGTAGAGTAAGAAAACAAGTATTCTTTCGACTATTTTTCAAAGGAAACTTTCTCAGATGGGAAAGAGGGACAGCTGCCTCTTTTCCTGTGCAGAAAAAATCACTTGGGCATGACTCCTTGCTTACAATACAGAACTTGCAAGTGTAGGGTGATATCTGGATTTTGTCAGGTCACCTTAGAGGTAAGAATTAGACACAGAGAAACAATGCAGATATTACTTGCTGTAAGTAAATAGCAACCTGTTCTGCTCTAGAAACCTTGTGTGTTTCTTCAGGATAATGTTAATATAGACGCTAAAAACTTATAATCACATGAATATGATTTATGCTTATTCTATGAGTAAATTTGTAGGTATGATTCTGTGTGTTTTATTTTGAGTAAGCCTACAGAAATTTTTAACATCAATGCCAAAAATAGAGATAATGACTGTTATTGCGACAAATATGGAATTACAATAACAATTTCATAGTGCATTTGTGTAAGTTATTTTGTTTAATAACAATCATCAAAATTTAACACCAAAGTATTTTAAAAATCATATAAGACATTCAATTATTTGTTTTAATTTTTTAATTTTTAGTTTTCACATCGCATACCCAGCAGGGAGCAAGAGGAAAGCTTAGACAACCATGAAGGATATTGTTGAGCTTTTAAACCTCAAAGCACTAAACAAATTAGGTAGTACTTATCAAGCTGTATATCTAGTTCATACAGGTTAATTAACTTGAAAATAAATATTTTTTACTATTATTTTGAAATATCTTCATTCCTTCTGATTGAAGATAGATGATATATATCATGAAAATATGACTAAAATAGCACAGATCAGCTCCTGCTTTGGAATTCCTAAAGCCAAAGATATATATTTGTGGTTAAGATATATTAATGCTGTGAATCTTTTTCCTTCCCTTTTCTGTATGCCAAACCATTGCAGAGGGTTTTTTTTTCCATTGCCCTAGAGAAGACATAAAGCAATCAGACAATGAAGTTACTTATCAAAAGCTTTCTAGTTTTTCTTCCAAAACTTTATATAATTAGAGATATTTGTAGGGTGTACTTCTCATTTTTGCACCAGCAAAAGTCAAGACCTATACTCCAGTTTTAGTGAGGTTTTCTTTTTTTCTCCCTCAGAATGATAATGGCTCCATAATATTCACAGGTAACAAGGTGACTGGGTCCAGGGAGTCGAAAGAAGAAGGGAGCAGGGAGTGGAATGTGGAACTCTCTTAGAACACTCTGAAGTCCTTCCTTTTAGATTTTTTTCTTACAGAGCTTCTCCAAGCCTTCTCTCTTTGCCTTCAAACCCTCCTCTCCCCAATATTTGTCATTCAAATGGGGAGCTGGGTGTGGACACCATGCATTCAGATTGCATGTGTGTCCTAAGTGGCTGTCTCTTACATTGTGTCTGGACATTCTAACATGATGGATTTCTACACTGAAGACTGAAATCTTAAGAATACAACTTAATAATTTTTTACGTATTTATACGGACACAAAACCTCCCCTCAGATCAAGATATAAAACACTTCTACAGCCTCAGATAATTTCCACATTGCCCTTTCCAATCAATATTCCCATCCCCCTCTCAACTCAGGGCATTAACTATTCCGATTTCTGTCACTAAGGCTTAATGTTAAACGGAATTTAAAGTCTTTCTCTTATTCACTTTACAATGCAGGTAACTTCCTAAAATACCCTGAGAAGAGACTGAAAGGTACTGCTCTTCCAAAAGCCAAACAACCTAAATACATGACCTATTGAACATAACATTGATGGTCTATTTTATAAAAGAGGGTTTCCCAATAAAGACTCTTTTTCCTCCCAATAAAGAATTCTCAATAGTTTCAAGCCATGAACACAGAGGAGTCAATGAAACTACAATTTCAAAAATTTTCAGTGTGTGAGAAAGCAAAAGTAGCAAATCAATATAAAAAACACAAACCAAATAACAGCATGCAGAGGAAATCCATGAAATAAAATAAATATTCACTTCAGAAAATATATTCAGAAAATAGTACATTATCTTCAAATATATAATAAGATACTGAATCTATGATGCATGAAATAGAATTTTATGACAAAAAACAAAAACAAAAAAAGAACAGTCAAGAGAACAGAAAAAGGTTCTAGGAAATACTAAGTGTGTGATTCCACAAAATGGAATCAATGAAAGAATTCATAGACACAGTTAAGAAAACTTTCAGAGATTAGAAAAAAAATAAACAAGAGAGCAATTTTTAGAAAAATAAATGAATACAAGGGTTCAGCATTTGACTAATATCTGTACATAATGGAAAGAACAGAGAAAACCATGAGTAATGAATGATTAACAACAGAATACACAAAAACTATGGGGATGTATGGATATGAACCCATAAATAACACTCCTCTGAGTGCCCAGGCCAATGAGCATGGCAAAATCCACACTGAAACACACTACTGTGTCCTTTTGGAGACTAAGAAATAAAGAAACAATCTTAAAAGCTTTCAGAGAGGGGCGCCTGGGTGGCGCAGTCGGTTAAGCGTCCGACTTCAGCCAGGTCACTATCTCGCGGTCCGTGAGTTCGAGCCCCGCGTCGGGCTCTGGGCTGATGGCTCAGAGCCTGGAGCCTGTTTCCAGCTCTGTGTCTCCCTCTCTCTCTGCCCCTCCCCCATTCATGCTCCGTCTCTCTCTGTCCCAAAAATAAATAAACGTTGAAAAAAAAAATTAAAAAAAAAAAAAAGCTTTCAGAGAGAGAACGGGAGATAGGCAAAAAAAAAAAAAAAAAAAAAAAAAAAAAAAAAAAAGGATATCAGTGAGAAAATGTATACAAAAGCAATGATAAGGAATATGTGAGGAATTACAATATGAGGGTAATGCAGAAATATCTTTGAAAGTCTGAATGCAACCAACTGATGCTAGTAGATAACTTGTAAGTTTTAGTTGGAAACTATTCAGAAGTGGAATAAGAGGGGTGTGTGGGCTCAAGGGAGATTTCCACGTTCTGTAGGCACATTTGCATGTCTGTATTTTGCTGTTTTTTTGTCTAAAGAAGTGAGATATTCAAAGATGTTTTTGTATTTATGGAAATGTGTAATAAAAATATAATGTCGATTCAGTAGATGGGAAGAGACATCACACTGCCATACCCCTTTTTAACGTTTTACAAAAGAAATTCAAACATGTTTAATTTTAAACTTAAATCATATTTGAATTTGATTGAAATGTTGTATTTATATTTTATTTATTATTAATGATTATTGTTTTATATATTTCTATACATAGAAATGATTTTTGATTTACTCACTGAAATCAGTATTAGAGAATATACATACAAAATCTACATAAGGAAAAACAATTATTTTTATAATTGAAAGCATGTAGAAATAGACCATGAACAGATGTTTATTTCTTGTTCCTTTTTAATTATCCCTAAACATTTGTTTTAGGGAGTAGATGGAGCTATATAAACATGGAAGTTCTAATGTGGAAGAGGGTGCTTTACACACAATGCATGAGAGAAATCAAATACACGGAATGGCTCTGTATGGGTTGGCAACTTTAAGAACTCCCCTCCTCCCTTTTCTAAGGCATTGAGTACATGTGCCATATATCTGTGGTGAAATATAACTTTTAACTTATTTATGGACACTGCAAATCATTTCCATTAAAAATATATATATCTGAACTACCACCACGGATTCTGTTTTTGCCAGTAAGCTGTCTATTTCTATTTTCCCTGCTTCAGCTCCCAAAGGAAACTGTTATTTCCATATTCTTACCTGTTTGCAACAACTCAAAACAAGTTGATAGTAAATCAGTGAGAAGAGCGATTTTACAGTAGATCAGAGATGAAACACTAGGCATGGAGTGCACTGAAAATACTGTTTGCTTGCCTTTTCTGTTTCATCTTCAGAAAGACCTATCATCACTAAAGACAACCATAAGGCAGTGAGAACTGCATTTGGCTTGACATTCAAAGGACCTGGGTTACAGATCTGCCTCTCCCTGCTTGTACGAACTTAATCAACTCACTGATAATTTTTAAGCCTCCTTTGCTTTTTATACAAAACTTGGATGATATTAGATTTACCTAAATTATCTATTGAAATATTGAAAATATTCTATTTAAATTTAAGCAACACTGTCAACATCACAATTTGTGTTTAAAGAGGTTTTCTTCAAAGTCAAAGAATAAGAAAGCAACCAATTAAAATTATAGTTACATTCCTCTATTAAATTATTGCTATTAAACCTAATTCACTATGGAATTCTTAAAACATAAAAACATCAGTTGTTGTATCTTACTGAATTGTAGCACAATATAGAGGACAGAATATAAGTGTATTAGAATCAGTTAGATCTGGTCTCAAATTACTGCTTTGTCACTTACTAGTTGGATCACTTTCTGATTTTGGCCTGAACCTCTTTTCTTAAAATGAGAGAAACTCGGCCACAACATGAATAATTTTTTAAGGAAAGATTGAGGTTATTCTAATCATTTTTTGAAACTCAGTTACACACAAACTAGTCTGATATATGTAAAAGTAGTTCCCTTAACTTTTGAAAGTTTTTTTTAATGATTTTTTTTAACATTTATTCATTTTTTGAGAGACAGAGCACAAGCAGGGGAAGGGCAGAAAGAGAGGGAGACACAGAATCTGAAGCAGGCTCCAGGCACTGAGTTGTCAGCACAGAGTCCAAAGCGGGGCTTGAACTCACAAACCATGAGATCGTGACCTGAGCTGATCAGACGCTTAACTGACTAAGCCACCTAGGCACCCTAACTTTTGAGAGTTTCTAAATTATCATGACATTGTTCATGTACTTTTTAATGTTAGGAGACAATAAGATCTTACCTTTACTTAATAACAGAGCTTAATGCTAATAATGAATTTAGTTAATACTGTGGGAGAAATATATATGTTCATCTAGTATGTTTTTTCAATATAAAAGATTTTTGGAATTTAGTGGATTCATTCTTGAGAGTCAGAGACTGGAAAAAGACTTATCCCTGTTAATTTGTTTGTATTTCCACACACAGAATTTCTGCCAAAGATTCAGAAATTTATGTTTTCTGCAGGTTTATATAGGCTCTATCTGATAGATTAATAAAGGTTAATATATATAGAAATTTAAACATGTGGAGAAAATTCAAATGCAGATAGAGTATGTCCATATGTCAACAGTCCCTTTCTTTCAGTAATACAAACCCATGATTGTCTTGTTCTCCACAAAAATATATGCACTTTCAGAATCCTCTGGTCTTTTCCCTGACTTGCTGATGTTTTCTAAAACACACACCCACAGACAATATTGCCATCCCCAGCATCTCTCAATGAAAAATTAGAACATTTAATGTTCTTAATGTTGCTTATGGTGCAGAAGCTAGAAAGACTGTGAATCTGTAAACATCTCAGGTCCACACTGTAAGCACTGTTCATAATCTCAGGGTTATGTTTCTGTTTTCTGTTCAACTACTAGGAGATGAAAGCATCTTAGCATTTGACACAATTTCCCTTCTACTAATCCATATTTTACTGGTTTATTTACTTATTTTTAAAGTTTATTTAGAGAGAGAGAGAGCAAGCAGGGGAGGGGCAGAGAGAGAAACAGAGAGAGAGAATCCCAAGCAGGATCCACTCTGTCAGCTCAGAGCCCAGCATGGTGCTTGAAACCATGAACCATGAGATCATGACCTGAGTTGAGACCAAGAGTTGGATGCTTAACTGACTGAACCATCCAGTACACCTTATTTATTTTTGAGAGAGTGAGCACGAGCATGAGCAGGAGAGGAGTAGAGAGAGAAAGAATCCCAAGCAGGTTCTGCAACGCCAGTACAGAGCCCGATGAGGGGCTCAAACTCATAAACCATGAGATCGTAACCTAAGCCTAAATCAAGAGTCGGAGGCTTAACCCACTGAACCACCCAGGGGCCCCCAGATTTACTGGCTTAAATGCAATAGTAAAATAAACTTGCCATGTAATGAGAGATTTATGTATATTAGAAGGAGAAATGTCACAACGAGGGCAATAATATGTGCTGATATGCAGTATTAATAAAGACATTTAAAGCCTCATTGACCACCTTCTCTTTCTTACAGAGCATTCTTGTTGATAAAGTAACCAAATTCATAGGATACCTGAAAGAAATTACAATGGTGATTTTCTGTATAGAAGATGGCATATATCTCTAGAGCTTTGCCCTAAACTGTCGGTTATTTTTAAAATTACATATTTTGTGTTCAAATGGAAAGAAAAAACTTAGTACAGCTTCTATTCAATTATTGACCCTATTAAATGAAAATATAACACTTTTTATTGTTAGTAGGCTAAAGGGATATTGGTAAAGGCACTTACTGGCTGGATTTATTATAAAAATTAATTTTCTGGATCCACTACAATCATTGCAACTTTTACTGGCTTTTTATTTATAGAACTGGATGTTGATAAGGAATTAAGATATTTATACATTGTCCAAAAAGCAGGTTTCTAGGAGACCAGCTCATTTTTGTTCTTCATTTTTCTTTCAATAGTAACCTAGATAGGGGGTGCCTGGGTGGCTCATTCAGTTAAGCATCTGACTTTGGCTCGGGTCATGATCTCGCAGTTTGTGGGTTTGAGCCCCATGTCAGGCTGATAGCTCAGGGACTGGAGCCTGCTTCAGATTATGTGTCTCCCCCTCTCTACCCCTCCCCCACTTGCACTCTGTCTCTCTCTCAAAAATAAACATTAAAAAAGTTAAAAAAAAATACTAACCTGCACTGAAAACTCAGGATTATTTGCCTGGTAAAAAAAAAAACAAAAAACTACTTATTAGTACAAGGAGAGATAATATAGGTTTGTCTATGTATGTTTACATGTTGGGAATATGTGTATATACATATGCACAGAAAACATCTGAAATGTACTTCTCTGCCTATTAAAGGACCACAAAGAAAATTCCTGAGTAAATATCCAATATCTGTCTCCATTATCTCTAGGAATCTTAACATAAACACTAGTAAAGTCTTGCTTTCCTTTTCTCCAGTGAAACAGACTTTGGTTTGGAGATGATGCAAGAAACAGGGCCCTGAGCTATACCATTCTCCTTGGGTTAGGATAAGATGTGATAATAGAATTAAAACAGCCAATGAAGAGTATTACCTTGTCCACACTGACAAGTTTCTCATCTTAGAAAGGTGAATATCCATATGGAAGTCCAAATTGGGACAGGTGACATGATTACAACCTCTTCCCCACTTCCATCAAATCTAAAGTATATAATTAATTACAATTATAGGGCTTACATCTTGATGGCTTGAAATAAGGGAGAAGATCATTGAAAAGAATGTTCTCACTGTGGCTCCATCAAAAGAATCAGAGAACTATTTCCTTAAGTGCTGTCTGATCCAATAGCCAAATTTTTCTTTGTATGTCATTTGAACAGATGGCACTGTATTTTTCTCCCCCGGCACAACAGGGTAAAAAGTGCCTTGAATTTCCACATATCCATGCACTTTGATTCAGAACATTCTGATCCAGAATAGAACTTTACTAACATATGAGCTATTTTAACACGTGCCTATCTTAACACCTCTCTGTACTTACTGCTATAGCTGTATTTCAGGTTAAAACCCAATTCCTTGGCAAGGTTTCTTAAAAGTTTATTAATCATGTTACTACATTCATATGATAAGCTAAACAAATAGTAGTATGGAACTTTGTATTTATTGCATGGAGTTAAACACTTACTGAAAATGTTAGTATAAATATTTGTTACACATTTCCCTTTGAGGTTCTAAAAACTCACTTTCATTTTATTAGTCATTTCATTTTATTTTTTTAAATGTTTATTTATTTTGAGAGAGAGAGAGAGAGAGAATGGGAGAGATACAGCATGAGTGGGAGAGGAGTGGAGAGAGAATCTCAAGCAGGTTGGATGTCATGACAGTGAGATCATGACCTGAGTCGAAATCAAGAGTTGGGACACTTAGCTGACTGAACCACCCAGGCACCCCTAAAACTCATTTCAAAAACTTAACCTCAGTAAGGCATATTTATGACATTCAATTAAATTTATTGAAATAAATATTCTTTAAAAGATACAGACCTCAGTCATATTTATTAAAAATAAATTGTTCCAAAAGGTATAAACATAAATGAAGAAAAACAATCAAATGACCAAAAACTGGAAAATGTAGATTTAATTTCTAATTTAAAATGCATATAGAAAATACATTAAAACATCATTTATCCTTCATGAATGAGCAAATATTAAAATGATAATAGCTGAAATATAGCTAAAAATAAAGCCATTAATTTATAAGACTTTGATGAGACTATGCCTTTATTGATATTCTTATGCACTTATGATAGTATTACATGTTTTTTGTTTTTGTTTTTGTCTTAGAGAGCTGTAGTTATTTATATACTGTTGATAGAGGCTCTATGATATATTTATAGTGTGCATATTATATTCCACACCATTGTTGTGTTGTTTTCTTAGTGGTATCTTAAAAGAGCAGAAATTTTGAGTTTTTTTGGTAAAATGCAATTTATCATCTTCTTTATTTTTTTTTTTGGTGGCTTTTCTAATCCATATTTGCTTAACCTGAGGTCACTATAATCTTCTATATTTTCTACTAGAAATATCGTTTAGCTTTTACCCTGAAGCCTATGGTCCATTTTAAGATAACTTTAATGCTTTGTTTGAAAAAAGGTTTGAGTTTCATTATATTCCATATGGATATTCAGTTGCTTCAGTAAAATTTGCTTGCAAAACTATTATTTCCCCATAAACTAACTTGGCATGTTTGTCTAAAATCAATCGACCATATATATGTGGATCTTAGGAATTCATTCTTCTGTTCCATTCATCTCTATGTATCTTTATGTAAATTCCATATTGTCTATAATATATTTTTTTTAAGTAGGGACACCTGGGTGGCTCAATAGGTTAAGCATCTGGCTCTTAATTTCAGCTCAGGTCATGTTCTCATAGTTCATGGGATGAAGCCCCGCTTTGGGCTCTGTGCTGATAGCAAGGAGACTGCTTGGGATTCTCTGTCCCCCTCACTTGCTTCCTTGCGTGCTGTCTCTCTTAAAATAAATAAACTTTAAAAAAAAGTAAGTCATGAGATCAGGTCATACAAGTCTTCCTATTTTCTGTGAAAATACCTTGACTATTCTAGGTTCTTTACATTTTTGAGCAATTTTAGAAACAGCTTGTCAAGTGGTATATAAGAAAGACTGCTGGGATCTTGATTGGGAATGTGTTTAATCCAAATATAATTTTTGGAGAAAACTGATATTTTAACAAATTGAGTCTTACAATCCAATAGCATTGTCTATTTATTTATGTCCTCTTTAACCTGCCCCAAAATATTTTATAGTTTCCAATGTATTAGCTTTGTGCAAAGTTTTATTCAATTTATTCCTTAGAATTTCTCATTTACTAAAGCTTGAAAATAACAAGTTTAACTTCATTCTCCAAGTGTTTCTTATTAGTATTTAAAAAACTACATCTATCTATCTATCAATCTATCTATTTATCTATCAACATAGTCATAGTCTTTTTATACTGGAACCTTCCAAACATTATTTATCATGTCTCATAACTGTTCTTGAATTTTATTAACATTTTCCTTGTAGACAATCATGTTTAATTATTTTTTAAATACTTTTAAAGTTTATTTGTTTTAAGAGAAAGAGAGAGAGAGAGAGAGAGAGCAGGAGAGGGGCAGAGAGAAGAGAGAGAGAGAGAGAGAGAGAGAGAGAGAATCCCAAGCAGTCTCCACACAGTCAGTGTGAGCTGGATGCAGGGCTCGAACCCACGAAGTATCAGATCACAACCTGAGCTAATACCAAAAGTCAGACGCTTAACCAACAGAGCTACCCAGGTGCTCCTAGCTTTTTTTTTTAATGTTTATTTATTTTGAGAGAGAGAGAGAGAGTAAACGTCAGTGGCGGGGGGGGGGGGGGAGGAGCAGAGAGAGAGGGAGAGAGGGAATCCCAACCAGGCTCCCTGCTGTCAGCAAAGACCTGAATGTGGGGTCGATCCCACAAACTGTGAAATCATGACCTGAGCTGAAATCAAGAGTCAGACATCCAACCGACTGAGCCACCCAAGCACCCTAATGTTTCATTATTTTTAATTCATCCTTTTCTTGTTTCATTGCACTTGCAGGGGCACCTAGGAAAGATTAAATATATGTGGTAACAACTGACATTCTTGTCTTTCATATACTACCTGTTAATGTCCTTTGTCAATTGAAGAAGTTTTCTTCTATTCTTATTTTTCTGAGAGTATTTATCATGAGGCTTTAGTATGTGTCTGGTAAAGAAATTCTTGTACAATGTGGTTAAGGAATTTTTGCACAATGAAAGTTTCACAGGCCTGCAAAAGTCTTATACTATGTCACATGAAAGAGTTTAAATTTATTATATAAATACTTCTAAATATTTCTAAGGAGGAAAAAAGGAAGTGAAGCATACATTTAGAGTACTGAAGAAATAATGGGGAAGTATCTTTTGGTTCTTAGAATAAGAACCATGGTAATTTCTGAGAAGCAAGTCAGATACACAAAATTTATTTAGAATGGAAATGTATGTGGTGTAATTAGTAAGGATATGTCCTACAAATAAGTGACATTGCTTTTCCCCCCAAATTTTTATGTATCAATTGTGGTATAGAAATAAAAACCATATAAAAATCAAAGGACTTTGCTGTCTTCAACAAAGAAATTTCAGAAAAATACACATCCTAGTTGACTGAATAAAAGATGCTTTTCTTTCACTCACTGTTAAAGAATTATCCCACATAAATGTCCCTTACATGGGTGGAATACTGAGAATGAAAACCATATAGCAATGTCACTATGTGCAGAAAAATCGTTTGGATGTAATTTGAAACACATTCAGATAAAAACTCTCAGAAAACTAGTAATTACTGTAATGTTGCTAAATATGGCAAAATAAATCTATGAAAAAATTACAGATAATGTCATATCCATTGGTAAAGACTGAATGACTTCACTACTATCCACATCAAGGCAAATGTTTCTGCTTGTATCATTCCAAATTAACATCATGAAGAAGAACCTACCCAGAGTAATAATGCAAGAAGAAGAAATAATGTAAACACTGGAAAGGAAGAAAGAAAACAAAAATTTGCAGATTACAAGATGGCCTACATAGAAAAATCCTAAGTCATTTGGGGAAAGAAGAAAATAAAAACATAGTATAACTAAAAACTGAATTAGAGAGATTGCAGGATACAAAGTCATACACAAAAAAATTAATTATGTTTACATTACCAATGAACAATTGGAAATTTAAATAGGAATAAAACAGAAAAAGATTGAAACTATGATATTAGAAAAAAATTGAAAAAAACATTTGCTCTGAAAATGTTGAATATATAACATAGAAATCTAAAAAAATAAATGCAGGGGCGCCTGGGTGGCGCAGTCGGTTAAGCGTCCGACTTCAGCCAGGTCACGATCTCGCGGTCCGTGAGTTCGAGCCCCGCGTCGGGCTCTGGGCTGATGGCTCAGAGCCTGGAGCCTGTTTCCGATTCTGTGTCTCCCTCTCTCTCTGCCCCTCCCCCGTTCATGCTCTGTCTCTCTCTGTCCCAAAAATAAATAAACGTTGAAAAAAAAAATTAAAAAAATAAATGCAGTATTTGCATTCATAAAACCACAAACCATTGATCACAGAAGTTAAAGGCAAATAATTGGAAGGAAACAACATTCATGGGTTGAAAAATTCTTTCAAATGTATCCATAGATTCAATAGTTTCATTAACAACCCCAGTAGGATACTTGATAAATGTTGACAAGCTGACTGTTAAATTTTATATGGAAAAGGAAAGTACTTCAACAGTGAAAGCAATTTTGAAAAACAAAGAACAAAGTTGAAAGTCTCACACTATTTGATTTCAGGAATCAGTAGCTATAAAGCTACTACTAACTATAGCACAGCATAGTATAGATGAAAAAACACAGAGCCCCAAAACATAATTACTTGTTTATGGTCAACTGTTTTTCCACAAAGTTATAAAGACTGCTCAGTGGATGAATGGTACTTTTTTTTAAAACAAATGGTGCTGGAACAATCAGATATCCATATGTGAAAGAAAGGTAAAGAAAAGGAAAAAGAACCTTGAACATATCTTGCACTATATGTAAAACTTTAGATAGGAATATATTATAAACTTACATACAAATCCTAAAGCCACAAGACTTCTAGAAGGAAGAAATGATAAAAAAAAAATTTTTTTTTGCTATCCTGGATTTTTCAAGGATGTTTTGTATAAGGGCAGAAAAAACATGAAGCATAGAAAACACTGATAAATTAAGCTTCAACAAAATTAATAGTATTGCTCTTGTTCAAAAGACTCTTGAAAAAATGAAAGGATTGGGAAATATTGGGAACATTTTTTAAACAAATATTTGATATAGGATTGGCATCCAAAATGTATAAATTACTCTCATAACTAAAAACAAAAACTAACTAAAAACTAAAAACTCTCATAACTAAAAACAAAAAGAAGCCCTTTCAATTTGTAAAATAGGCAAAGGTTTGTATGTCCAACTTAAAAAAAATAAGTTTTACATATGGCAAATAAAGACATGAAAATTGTGTAATAACATTAGCCATGAGGAAAACATAATTTAAAACCATAGAGAAATAGCAGTACACACCTCTTAGAATCAGTAAAATCTACCCCAAAAAAAGTGACAACACCAACTGTTGGCGAGAATATAGAGCATCTGGAACTCTCAAGACTTCTTGATCAGAATGCAAAGACAGATGCACTTTGCAAAACATCATGGTAGTTTCTTTAAAAATTTAAAACTGACCATAACCTGTCCTAGATATTTACTCAAAAGAAATGAAACAAATATTCACAATGAAAACCTACATGTGAAACTTATATCACTTAAAAAAAATTTTTTTTTAATGTTTATTTATTTTAGAGACAGAAAGACAGAGCACAAGCTGGGAGGGGCAGAGAGAGCCAGAGACAGAATCTGAAGCAGGCTGCAGGCTCTGAGCTGTCAGCACAGAGCCTGACGTGGGCTCGAACCCACGAACCGTGAGATCATGACCTGAGCCAAAGTTGGATACTTAACCCACTGAGCTACCCAGGTGCCCCAAATTTATATCACTTCTATTCATAATTACCCAGAACTAGAAACGTCCATCAAATGATGCATGAAAAATCTGTGGTTCTTCCTTACAATTAGATTTTACTCAGTGACACAAAGGAATGGACTAATGGTACATGTAACAATATGTAAGAATATTAAATTAATTATGCTGAGTGAAAGAAACTAAACAAAACAAGTTTATACTGGATGATTCTATTTATGTACATTCTGAGAAGGGGGGCATACTACAAATGATTGCTGGGAGCAGAGGGTGGAAGGAAGGATTAACAACGATGAAAAGCAGTAACATTTACTTTTATTTTTTAAATTTTTTTCAGAGAAAGCACACACGTGCGCATGAGTAGGGTGGGCAGCGGGTAAGGGAGAGAAAAAATCTTAAGCAGTCTCCATACCCACAGGGAAGTCTGATGTGGGGTTCAACATGGGGCTTGATCTCATGACCATGAGATCATGACCTGAGTCAAAATCAAAAGTTGGACACTCACCCAGGCACCCCAAAGCACTAACATTTAAATACAACTATATATGGCTAAAATAATCAGTGGTAAAATTATCTCTGCTAATTTTCGTGAAACATTGGGGCATGAACTATAAGATACTAGTAGAAATAAATTTTTTATTAAAAATAATGGTGATGATACCTGAGATTTCTGTTGAAGTATCAAATATAGTTGTTGTTTTTTTAAATAGATCCAAAATAGGAAAGTTAGAAAGAGTCAAGGTAAAGCTTATCTTATTTATATTTTGAAGCGTTACTTTTCCTCCTGTGTAATGTAGGCCAAAAAAAAAAGTGTATACAAAAGGAATATTTCATTGGCCAGCTACCATTACAGTTTGCAAGAGAGTAGAACAAAAGACCAGACACAACAGTTGTGCTCAGAGGTAGAATTAGCAGAGTTTACAGGTGGCGTCTTTGTGAGACCAAAGGAAAGGGTTGGATGAAAAATAAATTTGAGATTATACCTTGAAAACTGGCATATTGTTAGACAACTTATCTATAATGGTATAGGTGCTGATACTTGTTTTCTTTTCTTTTCTTTCTTTCTTTTTTTCCCCCCAGAGGAGTAACTGAGGAACGTGGGGAAGAAGGGAAGAGTATTTTGACAATCTCATTTTGGACGTGGTAAGTTTGAGATGACAATGGGAGATACAAGTGCAAATAGAAGAGTGCAATAAACTATATGAGACTCAAGTTGAATGGAGAGATTGAAGATCATTATTTGAGAAAAGTATATAAAATATAAAGATGTTGGGGTGCCTGTGTGGCTCTGTCGGTTAAGCATCTGACTTTGGCTCAGTTCATGATTTCACAGCTCGTGAGTTCAAGCTCCATGTCGGGCTCTGTGCTGATAGTTCACAGCCTGGAGCCTGCATTAGATTCCGTGCCTCTCTGTCTCTCTCTGCCCTTCGCCTGCTTGTTCTCTCTCTCTCTCTCTCTCTCTCTCTCTCTCTATATATATATATATATATATATGGATAGATATATAGATATATCTATCCATATATATATATATATATATGGATAGATATATGGATATATATATATATGGATAGATATGTGGGTATATATATATATATATATGGATAGATAGACAGATATAGATATAGATATAGATATAGATATAATAAACATTAAAAAATAATAAAAAATAAAGATGTTTATTTATTTTTATTTTTTTTAAACGTTTTATTTATTTTTGAGACAGGGAGAGACAGAGCATGAACAGGGGAGGGTCAGAGAGAGGGAGACACAGAATCTGAAACAGGCTCCAGGCTCTGAGCTGTCAGCACAGAGCCTGACGCGGGGCTCGAACTCACCGCGAGATCACGACCTGAGCCAGAGTCGGCCGCCTAACCGACTGAGCCACCCAGGCGCCCCTAAAGATGTTACTTTAAAACATGAACATGCAGACTCTTGGGAAGATGGCGGCATAGGAGGACGCTGGGCTCACCGTGCGTCCTGCTGATCACTTAGATTCCACCTACACCTGCCTAAATAACCCAGAAAACCGCCAGAGGATTAGCAGAACGGAGTCGCCGGAGCCAAGCGCAGACGAGTGGCCCACGGAAGAGGGTAGGAAGGGCGGCAAGACGGTGTGGGCTCCACGGACTGGCTGGAGGGAGCCGAGGCAGAGGGGCGGCTCGCCGGCCAAGCAGAGCTCCCGAGTCTGGCTGGCAAAAGCGGAGGGCCCTGACGGACTGTGTTCCGACAGCAAGCGCGACTTAGCGTCTGGGAGGTCATAAGTTAACAGCTCTGCTCAGAAAGCAGGAAGGCTGGAGGACAAAGGGAGGGAGAGCTGCAGAGCCCCCTGGACGACAGAGCTCAGTTTGGTGGGGAACAAAGGCGCTCGCCAGTGCCATCTCCCCCGCCCATCCCCCAGGCAAAATCCCAAAGAGAACCAGTTCCTGCCAGGGAACTTCCTCGCTCCACGCAAACACCCAACTCTGTGCTTCTGCGGAGGAGCCAAACCTCCGGCAGCGGATCTGACTCCCTCCCACTGCCACAGGGCCCCTCCCGAAGTGGATCAACTAAGGAGAAGCGAGCTAAGCCTGCCCCTCCTGCCCCCGTGCACCTTGCCTACCCACCCCAGCTAATACGCCAGATCCCCAGCATCACAAGTCTGGCAGTGTGCAAGTAGCCCAGACGGGCCACACCATCCCACAGTGAATCCCGCCCCTAGGAGAGGGGAAGAAAAGGCACACACCAGTCTGACTGTGGCCCCAGCGGTGGGCCAGGGGCAGACATCAGGTCTGACTGCGACTCCGCCCACCAACTCCAGTTATACACCACAGCACAGGGGAAGTGCCCTGCAGGTCCTCACCACACCAGGGACTATCCAAAGAGACCAAGCGGAAGAATTCCCCTCAGAAGAATCTCCAGGAAATAACAACAGCTAATGAGCTGATCAAAAAGGATTTAAATAATATAACAGAAAGTGAATTCAGAATAATAGTCATAAAATTAATCGCTGGGCTTGAAAACAGTATAGAGGACAGCAGAGAATCTCTTGCTACAGAGATCAAGGGACTAAGGAAGAGTCACGAGGAGCTGAAAAACGCTTTAAATGAAATGCAAAACAAAATGGAAACCACCACGGCTCGGATTGAAGAGGCAGAGGAGAGAATAGGTGAACTAGAAGATAAAGTTATGGAAAAAGAGGAAGCTGAGAAAAAGAGAGATAAAAAAATCCAGGAGTATGAGGGGAAAATTAGAGAACTAAGTGATACGCTAAAAAGAAATAATATACGCATAATTGGTATCCCAGAGGAGGAAGAGAGAGGGAAAGGTGCTGAAGGGGTACTTGAAGAAATAATAGCTGAGAACTTCCCTGAACTGGGGAAGGAAAAAGGCATTGAAATCCAAGAGGCACAGAGAACTCCCTTCAGACGGAACTTGAATCGATCTTCTGCACGACATATCATAGTGAAACTGGCAAAATACAAGGATAAAGAGAAAATTCTGAAAGCAGCAAGGGGTAAATGTGCCCTCACATATAAAGGGAGACCTATAAGACTCGTGACTGATTACTCTTTTGAAACTTAGCAGGCCAGAAAGAATTGGCACGAGATTTTCAGTGTGCCAGACAGAAAAAATATGCAGCCGAGAATCCTTTATCCAGCAAGTCTGTCATTTAGAATAGAAGGAGAGATAAAGGTCTTCCCAAACAAACAAAAACTGAAGGAATTTGTCACCACTAAACCAGCCCTACAAGAGATCCTAAGGGGGACCCTGTGAGACAAAGTACCAGAGACAACACTACAAGCATAAAACATACAGACATCACAATGACTCTAAACCCGTATCTTTCTATAATAACACTGAATGTAAATGGATTAAATGTGCCAACCAAAAGACATAGGGTATCAGAATGGATAAAAAAACAAGACCCATCTATTTGCTGTCTACAAGAGACTCATTTTAGACCTGAGGACACCTTTAGATTGAGAGTGAGGGGATGGAGAACTATTTATCATGCTACTGGAAGCCAAAAGAAAGCTGGAGTAGCCATACTTATATCAGACAAACTAGACTTTAAATTAAAGGCTGTAACAAGAGATGAAGAAGGACATTATATAATAGTTACAGGGTCTATCCATCAGGAAGAGCTAACAATTATAAATGTCTATGCGCCGAATACCGGAGCCCCAAATATATAAAACAACTACTCATAAACATAAGCAACCTTATAGATAAGAATGTGGTAATTGCAGGGGACTTTAACACCCCACTTACAGAAATGGATAGATCATCTAGACACACGGTCAGTAAAAAACAAGGGCCCTGAATGAGACATTGGATCAGATGGACTTGACAGATATATTTAGAACTCTGCATCCCAAAGCAACAGAATATACTTTCTTCTTGAGTGCACATGGAACATTCTCCAAGATAGATCATATACTGGGTCACAAAACAGCCCTTCATAAGTTTACCAGAATTGAAATTATACCATGCATACTTTCAGACCACAGTGCTATGAAGCTTGAAATCAACCACAGAAAAAAGTCTGGAAAACTTCCAAAAGCATGGAGGTTAAAGAACACCCTACTAACGAATGAGTGGGTCAACCAGGCAATTAGAGAAGAAATTAAAAAATATATGGAAACAAACGAAAATGAAAATACAACAATCCAAACGCTTTGGGACGCAGCGAAGGCAGTCCTGAGAGGAAAATACATTGCAATCCAGGCCTATCTCCAGAAACAAGAAAAATCCCAAATACAAAATCTAACAGCACACCTAAAGGAAATAGAAGCAGAGCAGCAAAGACACCCCAAACCCAGCAGAAGAAGAGAAATAATAAAGATCAGAGCAGAAATAAACAATATAGAGTCTAAAAAAACTGTAGAGCAGATCAACGAAACCAAGAGTTGGTTTTTTGAAAAAATAAACAAAATTGACAAACCTCTAGCCAGGCTTCTCAAAAAGAAAAGGGAGATGACCCAAATAGATAAAATCATGAATGAAAATGGAATTATTACAACCAATCCCTCAGAGATACAAACAATTATCAGGGAATACTATGAAAAATTATATGCCAACAAATTGGACAACCTGGAAGAAATGGACAAATTCCTGAACACCCACACTCTTCCAAAACTCAATCAGGAGGAAATAGAAAGCTTGAACAGACCCATAACCAGCGAAGAAATTGAATCGGTTATCAAAAATCTCCCAACAAATAAGAGTCCAGGCCCAGATGGCTTCCCAGGGGAGTTCTACCAGACGTTTAAAGCAGAGATAATACCTATCCTTCTCAAGCTATTCCAAGAAATAGAAAGGGAAGGAAAACTTCCAGACTCATTCTATGAAGCCAGTATTACTTTGATCCCTAAACCAGACAGAGACCCAGTAAAAAAAGAGAACTACCGGCCAATATCCCTGATGAATATGGATACAAAAATTCTCAATAAGATACTAGCAAATCGAATTCAACGGCATATAAAAAGAATTATTCACCATGATCAAGTGGGATTCATTCCTGGGATGCAGGGCTGGTTCAACATTCGCAAATCAATCAACGTGATCCATCACATTAATAAAAAAAAAGAGAAGAACCATATGATCCTGTCAATCGAGGCAGAAAAGGCCTTCGACAAAATCCAGCACCCTTTCTTAATAAAAACCCTTGAGAAAGTCGGGATAGAAGGAACATAGTTAAAGATCATAAAAGCCATTTATGAAAAACCCACAGCTAACATCATCCTCAATGGGGAAAAACTGAGAGCTTTTTCCCTGAGATCAGGAACACGACAGGGATGCCCACTCTCACCGCTGTTGTTTAATATAGTGCTGGAAGTTCTAGCATCAGCAATCAGAAAACAAAAGGAAATCAAAGGCATCAAAATTGGCAAAGATGAAATCAAGCTTTCGCTTTTTGCAGATGTCATGATATTATACATGGAAAATCCGATAGACTCCACCAAAAGTCTGCTAGAATTGATACATGAATTCAGCAAAGTTGCAGGATACAAAATCAATGTACAGAAATCAGTTGCATTCTTATACACTAACAATGAAGCAACAGAAAGACAACTAAAGAAACTGATCCCATTCACAATTGCACCAAGAAGCATAAAATACCTAGGAATAAATCTAACCAAAGATGTAAAGGATCTGTATGCTGAAAACTATAGAAAGCTTATGAAGGAAATTGAAGGAGATTTAAAGAAATGGAAAGACATTCCCTGCTCATGGTTTGGAAAAATAAATATTGTCAAAATGTCAATACTACCCAAAGCTATCTACACATTCAATGCAATCCCAATCAAAATTGCACCAGCATTCTTCTCGAAACTAGAACAAGCAATCCTAAAATTCATATGGAACCACAAAAGGCCCCGAATAGCCAAAGGAATTTTGAAGAAGAAGACCAAAGCAGGAGGCATCACAATCCCAGACTTTAGCCTCTACTACAAAGCTGTCATCATCAAGACAGCATGGTATTGGCACAAAAACAGACACATAGACCAATGGAATAGAATAGAAACCCCAGAACTAGACCCACAAACGTATGGCCAACTCATCTTTGACAAAGCAGGAAAGAATATCCAATGGAAAAAAGACAGCCTCTTTAACAAATGGTGCTGGGAGAACTGGACAGCAACATGCAGAAGGTTGCAACTAGACCACTTTCTCACACCATTCACAAAAATAAACTCAAAATGGATAAAGGACCTGAATGTGAGACAGGAAACCATCAAAACCTTAGAGGAGAAAGCAGGAAAAGACCTCTCTGACCTCAGCCGTAGCAATCTCTTACTCGACACATCCCCAAAGGCAAGGGAATTAAAAGCAAAAGTGAATTACTGGGACCTTATGAAGATAAAAAGCTTCTGCACAGCAAAGGAAACAACGAACAAAACTAAAAGGCAACCAACGGAATGGGAAAAGATATTTGCAAATGACATATCGGACAAAGGGCTAGTATCCAAAATCTATAAAGAGCTCACCAAACTTCACACCCGAAAAACAAATAACCCAGTGAAGAAATGGGCAGAAAACATGAATAGACACTTCTCTCAAGAAGACATCCGGATGGCCAACAGGCACATGAAAAGATGTTCAGCGTCGCTCCTTATCAGGGAAATACAAATCAAAACCACACTCAGGTATCACCTCACGCCAGTCAGAGTGGCCAAAATGAACAAATCAGGAGACTATAGATGCTGGAGAGGATGTGGAGAAACGGGAACCCTCTTGCACTGTTGGTGGGAATGCAAATTGGTGCAGCCGCTCTGGAAAGCAGTGTGGAGGTTCCTCAGAAAATTAAAAATAGACCTACCCTATGACCCAGCAATAGCACTGCTAGGAATTTATCCAAGGGATACAGGAGTACTGATGCATAGGGGCACTTGTACCCCAATGTTCATAGCAGCACTCTCAACAATAGCCAAATTATGGAAAGAGCCTAAATGTCCATCAACTGATGAATGGATAAAGAAATTGTGGTTTATATACACAATGGAATACTATGTGGCAATGAGAAAAAATGAAATATGGCCTTTTGTAGCAACGTGGATGGAACTGGAGAGTGTGATGCTAAGTGAAATAAGCCGTACAGAGAAAGACAGATACCATATGGTTTCACTCTTATGTGGATCCTGAGAAACTTGGCAGGAACCCATGGGGGAGGGGGAGGAAAAAAGAAAAAAAAAAAAAAAAGGAAAAGAAAAAGAAGAAAAAAAAAAAAAAAAAACAGGTTAGAGTGGGAGAGAGCCAAAGCATGGGAGACTGTTAAAAACTGAGAACAAACTGAGGGTTGATGGGGGGTGGGAGGGAGGAGAGGGTGGGTGATGGGTATTGAGGAGGGCACCTTTTGGGATGAGCACTGGGTGTTGTATGGAAACCAATTTGACAATAAATTTCATATAATAAATAAATAAATAAATAAATAAAACATGAACATGCAAAAGATCAAGTTAAAAGATATAGAAAGAAAAATGAAAATGATTCAAAATAAACTCAGAAACACTAAAATGTGTGTGCTTAGTAAAGTAGAGCAATCCACCAAAGGTATAGAGAAGGAGCAGTCAAAGCAATATGGAGAACATTAGAAAGATACACTGTCAAAAAATGTCAGAAAGACAATGTCGAAAGCTTTTAAGAAGTCAAATAATACAAACCTCAGAAAGTGACTTTGTTAGTTCAATGATGGCTACAAACCCTTTGGCACTTCTCTTGTGAAGTGATTCCCCATCCCCTTGAATCTCAGTGTGCTAGCTGAGTGCTCTGACAAATAGAATATGGTAGAAGTGATCCTGTGTAAGTGTCTGAGCCTGAGTCTAAAGCCTGGAAACTTCTGCTTCCTGGCTCTCAGATTGTTTTTCCTGAGGAAACCAGTCATCAGGCAAAAATCTAATTACCCTATGGCTATCATACTGTGACGAACCCCAAGCTAGCTACATGACAGACAACATTAAGAAAAATATATTAGCATAGAAGTTATGCTATAGCTATAGAATCTTCTATAGAAAGATTCAAGTCTCACCTGCCATGTGCTGCAACAACATCAGAAAATCTCAGCAAGAACAGTTTAGGTGAGTCCATAAATATTCAGAAAGTGAGAGGTGACAATAAATTGCTATTTTAAGTCACTAAGTTATTGACTTCAAAAACTCACCAAGGGGCACCTGGGTGGCTCAGTTGGTTAAGTGTCCAACTGTTGATTTTGGCTCAGGTCATGATCTCATGGTTCATGAGATTGAGCCCCTCATTAAGACTCTGTGCTGACAGTGTGGAGCCTGCTTCGGATTCTCTCTCTACCTCTCTCTCTCTAACCTTCCTCTGCTCACTCGCATATGGGCACATACATGGACTCTCTGTCTCAAAATAAATAAACAGTAAAAGAAAAAACTAACCCAGTATACATACAGGCAAATTATCTTCATCTTAATAAGCTTTTCAAACACTTTTTTATTTTGTTATCTCTAATTTTTGCCAGATTATTCTTTTTAAGTTTATTTTGCTCTAATTTCAATGACTTTACAAAGCAATATGCAGTTTCTTATTTCATAAAATGATTTTCAATTTTTTTTCAGTTTCAAACTATGTATCTCCTAAATGTTAAAATTGCATTTTACTTCCAGTGTATTTGTAATCTTCCTGCTAGCAAATTAGTTATCTTTTATTTTATAAACAATACTAAATACAATAAATTATATCTATATCTTTTTCACTATTGCTTTATTTCCTTCTTTCATAATTAATTGCCTTTTTGTTAAACTACACACTTCACACATTTTTTTTTAGAAAATGTTGGTGCATAATCTACCCGGTATATATTTTTCAAAACTTTGGCTGGATTATTAAATGGCAGATTACCTGGCTACAAAATTCAAGGCAGGACACGATATAATTTTTCTAAGGTCTTTTTAATGTTAAAATTGTTTTGTTTTTGTTTCTGTTTTTGTTTTTAAATTTTTTTCCCAATGTTTATTTATTTTTGAGATACAGAGAGAGACAGAGCATGAGCAGGGGAGGGGCAGAGAGACATAGAATCTGAAGCAGGCTCCAGGCTCTGAGCTGTCAGCAGAGAGCCTGACGGGGCTCCAACTCACAAACCGCGAGATCATAACCTGAGCCGAAGTTGGACACTTAACCAACTGAGCCACCCAGGTACCCATTTCTGTTTTTGTTTTAATAAAAATTTTGTCTCTTGGTCATCCTTTAGGTAGTCATTATTGCTTACTGTGGTTGTTTCCATTTATCTTTGCAGTTCTACAGTTTTAGTGCCAGGCAATTAATTATGAATACATACATTTATTTTCTCTGACTGAAATCACTCATTGCCTTTATTTCCTTTTTTAAAATGTTTTCTTTAATTTGGAATAGTTCTTAACCTCTCTTTATCTTTTGTTAACATTACATTTTCAAATTTACATTTCAGAAGAGTCAAAGTTTTATAAATTGCCATGTGTTTTATAAATTGTCTTTCAGCTTAGCTTTGCCTAATATCTTATCATGATTAAGTTCACATTGTTCATTTTGGCAGATACAGTATCTATGACATGTGTCTTCACATCAAGAGGCAGTGCAGGATATTAGTTTGTCCATTTTGATTATGTAATTATAATTGCATATTTATAATTGAATTCCGATCTTCTGCCATTCTGTACCTTTGTATCTCTGTTCTCTTATATCAAGAATTTGGGCTCCAGGAGTGCCTGGGTGGCTCAGTCAGTTGAGTGTCCAACTCTTGGCTTCGGCTCAGGTCATGACCTCACATTTCATGGGTTCGAGCCCTGCCTCAGGCTCTGTGTTGACAGTGCAGAGCCTGCTTTGGATTCTCTCTCTCTGGCTCTCTCTCCCCCTTCTCCATTGTGCTCGTGTGTGCGCTCACTCGCTCTCTCTCCCAAAATAAGTAAATAAATAAACTTAAAAAAAAGAATTCTGGCTCCAAACAGCAGTATATTTACTCATTTGCTCAATCCTACAACACAAAAAATAATATCCAAGTTGCTATACTGACACCATTGTGAAAAAGAAACCCAGAATGTTAAAAATAAACAAGTAACAACTTCTGGATGGAATCACATGTATGTTGGAAATTACCAATGCTGCTTATTGTATTCATATTTGTTTAAAATTACTTGGGACTGTACATAATTAACATTTAAAATAAGCATAGTTTTAGAAAAGACATGCGGAAATGAAGAACAATCTCACCGTCAGAGCAGTAATCAGGAGTTGAAGCCAAATATGGCCCTTACAGGCTGGGGGACTGTATCTATCCTTAGAGGTTAATTTTCTTATGACTATAAGCCCCAAGAAATCAAGGTGGTAAAAGCGAGTTTGTTACATAAAGGTAAGAAGAAACTTTATCCCATTTATCAAACTAGAAATAAGAACTGGTCATCTGCCCTAATTTATGAGTGAATAATGGAACCATTCACTCAAAACCTAAATTTGAATCATGTGTACTGCAGGACAGAGTTTAAATTCCACTAGCCAATCAGGCTGAGAACTCCTAAGTGAGATGTCAATGTGTAACTTGGTCTTAAATTGATTACGTAGAAAACTGACAAAAGGAAAAACTAAACTAAACTAAAAAGCAATTTTCCCAAAGGGACACTTCTAAACACCAGAGCATGTGTTACCCTCACAATATACTTCTGAAGATGAGTTCACTCCCATAAATACAGAATACATGAGGAAATAAACTCTTACTCTAGAAGTCAGCAGTCCAAACAAATAGGAGGATTTCACACATGAGCTAGTGTATAAATAAAATAAATACGTATCATAGTCCACAAAACAGTAGGAAAACATAATTTTTATTACAGCTATGTGCCAGAAGCCTCACTTACAGTTAAAGTTGAGTTCAGGCCCTGCTATGGTTATATATATTATACAGTATTGTACTATCAAGAGTAACAAAACCACAAAGTTTCAGATTTCAAATATCAGTTATCACATGAATTTTTGGAATATTGTTAGTATTTTGGTTAAATAAAGAATAGAAAACTTGTTTTATTTTCTAACTCTGTGAACAAAAATTATGATAAAAGATCTAGCTTTTGATATCAACCCAATTGATATATTTGGGATACACAGCATTTTAAAGGAAAGTAAATGAATTCTTTGAATGTTTGAAAAAATTGTGATTTTCTGCTAAAAAGAGCTTTTCTATTTCACCGATTTCCATATTAATAGCTTTATTTGCATAAAAATATACCTATCCCATTTACTTTCTCTTATTTCTGAATGTATTTGGAACTCTTCTCAAATCCTTTCTACAGGAGCTTTATGCCAACATTTATTATCAAAAAAGAGAAAATAATAAATGCAAAATCAGCAGGATACCACTGGATTTCCTTAAAGATTTGTCTCTCTAAAATCTCTTGTGAATTCCAAGTATGGAACTGACTATAGCAATATCAAAAGATTTGTTGCCCAACTGAAACGTTTTTATATTCATTTCAATATAGAGTAAATGGCCATTCAATTTTGTGTGCTGTTAAAATAAAAACCAGAGACAAGCCTTGAAAATTTCCTGAGCAGACAAAACCAGTTCAGTCCAACAAGCAAAGCTTAATTTGCTGTATTTTGCAAGACTAACTTGACCTGGGCCATTTCTTGTTTATGCCTCTGGAAATCACACGCAAAACTTACACTGTTGAGCAAATTTGACATGTGGCAACCATTAAACAATTCCTTATCATTTAAGAAAATTCTAATATTATAATCAAAGGCCATGAAGAATAAACTGTCATTGCCTCCTCACTATATATGCTGCTGCATAAAAATATAGGTCCAGAGACTCATTCTACATTTTGGTTTGAAGGCTCTTAAGTTCACGAGGTTTTGGTTTGTGCACAATAAAGCATTTACTAATCCCAACTTTGGTAATTCATTGGTTTTACTTTTACTATTTATGAACTTTTGACATTGCCTATGCATGTCATGTTTCAGAGTTCTATTTACAATTTCCCAATATAATTGGTGGGTAAGATTATTAATAATTCACAAATAAATGGAATAAAATGACAATTTAAAAATTTCCAATTTAACTCTAACCCTGATATCAGAAATCACAGAGAAAATGGGAGGACTAGGAGAAATAGAAAAAAAAATATTTGCAAATAATTTATCTGTTAAGGGGTTAATATCCAAAATATAGAAAGAACTCATACAATTTAACAGCAAAACAACAACAAAAAAAAAACAAATTAGAAAATGGACAAAGGATCTGAATAGACATTTTTTTTCCACAGAAGACACACAGATGGTCAAAAGACACATGAAAAGATGCTCAAAATTAACCATCAGGGAAATGCAAATCAAAAATCTAAGATGAAATCACCTCACACCTGTTAGAATGGCTATTATCAAAAAGATAAGAAGTAACAAGTATTAGCAAGGATGTGGACAAAAGGAAACCCTGTACACTGTTGGAATGTAAACTAGTCTGGCCACTATGGACAAGAGTATGGAGACTCCTTAAAAGATTAAAAGTAGAACTATCATATGCTATAGCAATTCTGCTTCTGGATATTTATCCAAAGAAACTGAAAACAATTAATTTTAAAAGGTAGATACAACTCAGTGTTGACTGCAACATTATTTACATGCAATAGCCAACATATGAAAACAACCTAAGGGTCCATCAATGGATGAATAGAAAGAAAATGTGGTATATGTATCACAACAGAATACTACTCAGCTGTAAGAAAAAATGAATTCTTGCCATTTGCGAAAAATGGATTAACCTTGAGGGCATTATGATAAATGAATTAAGTCAGACAAAGGCAAATAGCATTTGATTTCAGTTATATTTAAAAAAAAAAAAAAGTCAAGCTCATAGATACACAGGATAGGTGGTTGTCAGAAGTAAGGAAGGGGCGCCTGGGTGGCGCAGTCGGTTGAGCGTCCGACTTCAGCCGGGTCACGATCTCGCGGTCCGTGAGTTCGAGCCCCGCGTCAGGCTCTGGGCTGATGGCTCAGAGCCTGGAGCCTGTTTCCGATTCTGTGTCTCCCTCTCTCTCTGCCCCTCCCCCGTTCATGCTCTGTCTCTCTCTGTCCCAAAAATAAATAAACGTTGAAAAAAAAATTAAAAAAAAAAAAAAAGAAAAAAAAAAGAAGTAAGGAATAGGGGATAGGTAAAATGGGTGAAGGGAATCAAAAGGTACAAACTTCAAGTTATAAAATAAATAAGTCGTGGGTATGTAAAATACTACAACAACAACAACAAAAGTAGCTTTATTTTTGTTATTTCTTCTGATCTTTGGAATGGTTATAGATTATGTGATTGTCCTCAATGACTTCTCACACAAAATCTCATTCCAGTTTTAGTTTTCAATTCAAGAATATGGTTTTAGGAGGCCTGGTGCTACAGTCAATATAAAACCTGATTACATGAAACTGAGTAAGCAAATGCAGGGATTGCAATTTTTTATAGTATTAAAGGGAAAATTCTCCAGAATGAAAATTTATTAACACTGTTAAACACCTGTTAGTAAGTAGGTGTATGAAGGGGATATTGTAAAACTCCATTTTTAGATAAGAAACAAGTCTGTTCTCATATTCTAAATTTGAAGAACTGGGATTTTAAAAAATATATACTTTCCTCAGTAATATCATTTGATATTTGTCACGAGTAATCTAAGGCCCAATTATGTTAGTAAGACTGCCATCCCAGAAACCTACCTATGGGTGCCATAGACAGTGGTTTCCAACTATAAAACTAATTTTCTACTTTTCAATGGTCATATTTTATAGCTTAGGTGTTTTTCTCCCTGCCCTCCATCAGGAGTATCTTTTTGTTTGGCTAGAAGTTTTACATTTGCTAGATGGCAGTCTGTCTGTTAGGAATAATAATGGAAGCCTTCATTCACCATTCATCCTGATGAATCTATGTACTCATATTTAGCACCTAGATCAAGTCCCTTCAGTGGAAATTATTTTCTGAATCCACTTAGTAATAATCATGCTTTTAAAGTGTAAATCCTGGACTGATTATTTACTTACCTATATTTAATTTGCATCGTGGCACTGCATTCAAATCAGGAAACTTAGTTCTACCTCAAGGAAAAAAAAAAAAAGACTGAGAATACTTGGTAGCTTGATTCTCTAAAAAACCACTGAATGAGATTTAAAAATATCTGTTATCTCCTAAGACAGAATATTGCTGCTAATGACAAAATGGCCAGGACAACATACTGAATAGTATTAAGTTTTCTAAGTGTGATATATATAAAACATGTGGCTGCAAACACATTCTAGGCCACTAAGGAGCTTCTTCATATACTTGGAAGCCCTTAGTCTGGGAAATTCAACTGGACCAGAACACGTGCCTCTAAGGTCCATGACAAAGTAGCACAATCTCTCCTACAACAAGTAAAATGGCCAAAAATGATCATGGAAGCACTTATGAACAAAACAATAAACTTGCAGAATCCAATGCTTAGAAGAGGTCTTGGCATCATTATCAGATACAGATAGTTTCTTGCAGTTCCTGAAATGCACATTCTAGACCTTAAATTCTGATACTTAATAATGGCAAGAGTGATTAGAAGGACTTGGCAAGATTATTTATAACAGGAATCCAGGAAAATTTTCTTGAATGGTTTTTAATTAGTGTTGAGTCATCAGAAAGTGACTGATGTCAGGTTTTTATTTTTTTAAGTAGTCTTGGAATGCTTTGCAGATCTATGAAAGGTAAAATCTCTGGTAATTAATATGTACCTTGCAGTAATTTTTATGACTCTTATTAGTAGAATGCCATAGATGCTTTTTGAGATGTTATGCAGATTCCTCCTTAAATATTTCATCAACTCACAGAGCATATTTTTGTTCTCTTGTCTGTTAGAGTTTCATGTGGCTCCAAAGATCTTAGCTTTATTTTTCCCCCTAAGAATTCCATTTTTTTCCTACTGTTCCTGCACTCTAGGAATAAGAAATACAGTGAAAACCATGTTTGATCTTGAAGAATTTGAATGTATCTTGAATTAAATTTATTATACATAAGTGGCATTTCCTCTTCCTATCATCAGAGGAGAGATTCAAGAGAAACTGATATGGCTAGATTCTGTAAGGACTTAAAAAGTGAGACATGGCCAAGATATACCTAAGAAAGAATTCAGTGTGATATGGTGGAAGTCGGGGTCCAGGAAGATCTTAATAATATTATCAGCTGCATGAAAGATACTGACAAAGAGATGATATCCTAGATACTCTGCCCAGGTTGGAAATAGTTGGAATTTGCCTGCTTGATTTGTGGAATTATTTACAAAGCAGTTATAAATAGAGAATCAACTCTGGAATATTCAGAAGAGATAAAACAAAATGTGATATTATCAATATACAGAATTCACATGAACCCAGAGATAAAAATACCAAGTCAAATTTATTTCACGGCTAGAAACAGAGAGAAACAACAAGAACATCCACAAAGCAGAAACAAAAAAGGGGAAAAAAGAAAAAAAATGGGGATTAATAAAAACACTATTGTAAAACTCTATGTCCAAAAAACTTCTTCCCCCCAGTGCCTAAGTGGCTCAGTCAGTTGAGCATCCGACTCTTAATATCAGGTCATGATCCCAGGGATGTAGGATGGAGTCTCGTGGTGGACTTTGTGCTGAGCATGGAGCCTGCTTGGAATTCTCGCTCTCTCACTCTCTCTCTGTCCCTCTCTCTGACTTATGCTCTGTCTCTCTCTCTCTCCCCAGAAATAAATTAAATTAAAAAAACCAAACAACAAAAAGTTGTGTCCGTTAGTTATAAACAAAGAGATACTAGCTGCTAATGTCAACACACACACATGCACACAGGCATGCCTGCACACACACACACAGAGAAAAAAAATTGTGAACCAAGTATAAAAGAGAGGCTAAATAAATGACTTAAGGAATTAGAGGGGAATATTACATTAATTATACCTAACAGATTCTGGAAAATAGGTACACTTGTTGCCTAGTTTCCTTAATTAGGACAATTATGGTTTTGTACATATTAATTCAAAGACCTCTGCAGAAGAAAATCATTGATAGGCTGAACACTAGTTTCCTGTACAGGGGACATTGAGGATGACAAGGCAGAGAATGTTACAGAACTCATCTTACGAAAAATTATATATCAAACAAGTTGGAAAAATTAAAACAAAATTGATGATAAATTCGATTATCTTTTTCTTGCTTTTGAAATATAGAATATATCTGAAGTTCCAATGGGAAAGTGAATAAAAAATGTCCTATCTTTGTAGAGAAGAGGGAGAGGCTTAGATATATATTATTTGATAATCTGAAGACAACACATTTCAAATGGTTTAAGTGATCACACTAATGTAATCAATCTGTGAATAAGAAGAAATGAAATAGAGCATAGCAAAGTCTGCAGATAGAAAAACAGACCATACGGCTAGAAAACAGCATGAACAATTTTTAAAGAGAAGGAATTGCAATATATTTTTCTTCATGCAATATAATATTGGTAACTTTGAGAAAATAAATTTTCTTTGAGAAAATAAATTCGATGAACTGCAATTTTACAGTGGCAAAAGGGCCTCCTTTTCTAGAAATATGAGTCGCTAAAGTGAAGTTTGTTTTCTTCAGGCTGCACTTAACATGTATCTAATGATAATAGTATGATTGCCAGTTCTTTTTCAACATACTTTAGAGAAGTTCTTTAATAGGCTTATTGGCACACTTGACTTTGTTGACTTTCCTGCTCAGTAGAATGACATGATCCAGAAAGAACTGAAAATCTATTAACTCTTTGATTTTTCTTCTTTACATCCAGTGTCCCTTATTCCTGAAAGTACTACATCATCTTCCTAATGTTTTAAGTAGAAATAAGAAATTTCACATACCATTAACTTAGCCTCTCTATAAGTTTGGTTACATCCCTCACAATGATATAATTTTGTTGATTTGTCTATGAATTTTGCTAGTCAGCTATTCAAACTGTTGCAATGACTAAATTGCTCTTGAAATCTAAATAAATGACTGTGTAATAACAGGACGCCTAAAATCCAAAGAGGCTTTTCATAACCAAACGTTATGTTTGACAGAGTTCATCAGCCCATCATTTTGTTTTTCAATTTCCTTTTTTTAAAACTGGTTAATATTTTGGAAATAGAATGTTAAGAATGTCTCTATCAATTTATCTATATTTGCTTCTAGAAATTCCTGTGCTTCCAAGGGATTAATTTGTTTATTGGTCAATCTACTTCTGTATGTGCTTTGCAGAATTTGTCTGTTGGGAAAATAACTCTATTATAATATAATCAATGAGGTTCATAATAGGTCATAATGGTTTATACTGCCTCTTGAAAATGTTCAGGGTGACTGGAAATTTGGGAAAAATTGTAGACACAGAGTTTTACACGTCTGTGGCAGATCATTTAATCTGCTGTTGTTTTGCTGCAGAAAAGTACACATGCCCCTGACTGTTCATAATGACCTGAGAGAAGTCTGATTCTTGGCCCCAAAGGCTTCCACTTAATAAAATTTACATTCACTTGTGTGTCTATATTTGAGGCAACAGCTGTATTTCCTCTCCTGCCATGAGATACAGTCGAAGGTGGATTTCTGGTGTCACTACTTCAGAAAATACAGAGGATTAATGTCTGTGTCTTGGAATGAGTCTAGAGCAAATCCTGGCACAGGGTGAGTGAGGCAGCCATAAGAAGGAGGCCTTCAGATCTCGGAGTGCAGAAAAAGTAACTGACAGCCCCCCGGTGATATGCTCTAGAAGTCCATCACTACATTTCTGCTGAGGGCTTATTTCTTACAAATGCTTCCACCTTGGCTGAATGTGGCAGCGAGAGGAAAGCAATCGGGTTCCTGGGACAGGCCAGATCTTCTAATGGTGCATTGGCTCAAGGATTCCTTATTGGCTTTGCTGAAACTTCCCTTAGAACTGCATGGCAATAAATCAAGCATTTACCTAACCCTCCTTCCTTCCCTCTCACCTTCATTCAAGGTCAGATCTTCACACCTGACTAACAATTCTCCCAGACATTCTAGGCTCCCTCTCCACTCTCTCTGAAAGGCAGTCCCTTAATTAATGTATTGTGGATCTAATTGCATTTTGGCACCTGCCTCTCAGAGGACTTGAACTAAAAAAGTGTTGGAGAAGCTTGTAGGACACTGTTTTAGAGAGGAGTGATCCTTAATCTACTTAAGAAACTGCTCTAAAAAAATAAACTGCTCTAGGGTTGGAACATGCATGTGTATGTGTATGTGTGTGTTGGTTATTTTTCACATTTAAGGGTAGGTCAGAGTCTGACTTCTAGCTGGATGAACTTTTTCTTTCTTTTCAAATTATTTTCTTCCTTTGTTTTTGTTAAAGATTTTGTTTGTTTGTTTTTAATTGTTATTCCTGATTTGGGATACTTAGGGCAATTAATCCGGTGTGACTGATGAACAACCAGAGTTTCATCTATAGTTTTCTGAATTATTATGGAGGAAAAAAAACTGTTGAAAATATCAGTAGAACAAGAGGGCACAGCTGGGTTCTTAATACCAATCATCTGTGATAGATCACTGACCAAAATGAGTGTGATTTGTAATATTCAAAAGTCCCACTGACGTTCACAAGTATATTTCAATCAATAGAACAGCAAGGAATAGAGCTGTTCGCACTGATTACTTCAGTTATTCAAATAGAATTTTTAAAAAAAATCAATGATTCATTTCCATAATTACTAAATATGAATCAAGCTTATGAAACTTTACAAGAAATTGTGATTTTTAAATACTTTGTTACTCAGAGTTCATGTTATACTATTCTTTGTATATTTACTTTCCCAGTGTTCTTGCAGAAATACAATTAAAAGCCTTTTTTGGGCAAAACAAAACAAAATACAATTTAGTTTTTAGTTATCACTAAAATGAATTTTGACTAAAATATCTTCCCTATTTTTGCTTCATAACATCATTGAGTCTTTTGCCACTCAAAGAAGTTTTTGAAAAGTTGTTTGGTGAACTGAAAGCATGTCAATCCCATTATTTGAATGGATAAAGTAATCACCTATTTATCAATCAAGGCAACTTCTCATAGTTGTAGCAAAAATACAAATATTCTCATTCTCTATAATAGTTTGCAAACATATAGAACAAGGAAAGGAGACAATTATCAGGTTAAATAAAACAGGCCATTAGCACGGCTTTTGATTTATGCAATGAACAGTTTTATACAATTAGAACAACCTCTAGTTTCACGTAACTCAGGATTTAGTGAAAGTTTGTCTTTCTGTATACACACACACAAACACATAAGTATGTGAATATATGTTAGTATACACAAATAGGAACAGAATGGGAGGAAGGAAGGAAGGAGGAAGGAAAGGGGAGATGTCTTCAGCTTCCTATCTTTTTAAAGATTTATAAGGTCACATTGTAATGAGGTGAATAAAAAGATGTTCCGACCAATTCTTCTTGGCCTGCCTCTAGATCTTTGTTCATACAGAGTTCATTAAAAGTTTATCCAGACTTAGATACTGAGGTAGGCTTTGGAGATATAAAAGTAGATAAGAGTTCCCTTCCCTGGAAGAGTTCATAGGTCAGAGGAGGTGAACATGTAAGAAAATATTTAAATTATAACAACTCTATATTTAGAGGGCTTTAATAAGCGTATGTTAACTATCCATGTAGAATATTCAAGGCTTCAAGGTATTTGTAACTTTCAAAGACTAACTGGTTAAACCCACCCATTTACTTGTGCATTTATCTAGTACTTACTTTATACATACTTTGTGCCAGGTACTATGTTAACAGCAGATACTGCAAAAATTATGTCTCCAAATGAAGATACAGAGACCAGAACAGAAAGTGGTAAATTAACTACAGTGATGTCTACTGAGAGTTAGGTTTGGGGAATTACTTGGTATAATGGAGGAGGTAGCAGGGATATCTACTTTAGTTTGGGAAATCATAAAAGACCTCACAAACAAAAGACTGCGATTACTGTAAGCTTTTATCCATATTGCTCCTTCTCTATCATTACTTCAGTGTGACTTATACTATGTGACTTCAACAGGCATGTGCCTGAAACTGTAATTCTTACAGAAAACAATGACATAACACTGATTACACAGAATAGTTTAAGTGTGGGTACAACTGATGAATGTGACTCCATTTCTCCAGGTGTTAGGTTTGCTGTATTTATATTTTAGAGTAGCAGTAAATAGTCCAAAAGAATTACTCTTCATGATTAATCAAATTTACCAAAAAGAGTTTGGACATATGAATATCATGAATATAGCATTGTTATTTTTGTTCCTAGACTTTTTTTTCTATTTTAATAATAGTTTACATTAACTACTGTTTCTACCCTTTGTTTCTTTACACATATCTTTTAAGTGAGAAATTTTACCTTTTTAGGTATCTATTTTTTTTGCCTGTTTTCAAAATGTCTCTAGAACAAAGCACAGTATATACAACTCAAAAGTACTACAATGCTATTTTAATCTAGAGGAAAATAAGCAGTTGATGCACTATAAACTCTGTGGTCTAAAGTCAATGTGATTTCAAGACAGAAACAGCTTCAACTATTGAAAAGTTAAATGAAAGTAACAATTAGAAAATATTGAGTCTTAAAATGTTCCTTTAGAGAGTAAGCATACTTTTAAAATCACAATTATTAGGTATATTTGCCTGCATTACCCATGTAGTCCTATCTGGAAAATTAGTTTTCTTAAAGTTGTTAATTTACAATAGAGCTTCTAATTACCTTAATGGTATTGCTGAATATTGTTTTCAATTAGAACAGTTTAGCACATTTAGTGGATAGATGTTATCGCTTCATAAGGTTCATGCTCAACACTATACCAATGCTTTTTATTAGTATGGCGTTAAAGGTTCAAAAGAGAAGGGAAAATTGCCTCGAAGCCAAACTTTGTCTTTTAAAAAAGTTTCTTATAGCTAACTGAGGAGCAAACCACTGTTTTTGTTTTATGTCAATACTTTGTTAATTTATTTATGAAACCTGAGGAAAAAATAACATACAGTCTGGATTAAGAGTTTGTATCTACCAACAATACGGAAACATACTTAAATTAAGCTGAACTACTTATGGGCATCTACAATTTAATTTTTACCAAATGTTTAAGGAGCCAGTTCTAGTAACAGACATCCTCCCAGGTGCAATGGATAAAAATATAAATAAGATAACTTCCTGGCCTGTAAGTGGTACATATTCTGGAAGAGAAGAAAGAATGTGTAAATAAGCAGACTTCAGAATACTAAATTTTATCTTTCTAATATAGTTTCTCAAAACTCTCTTAATTGGAGTTTTTTTCTTTATCTTGATAAAAAGTTAGATGATTTAAAAAAACAATAAACTGAAATAAATGAGTAAGGAAGTGCATCATCTAACAAAACATTTAGCAATAATGAATGACAGTTACAATGCCATATATTTTAACAAGATTACAGATCCCTGGATACACTAATTCCTCATAAATATAGTCTATTAACTGCCCCACCCCTGTATTTGCCATGATAGTATTATGTTGTAGTGGTGTTTGCTGATTTTTAATTACTGTGAATAATACAGATTTAACTTCATTTGCTAAAATTCAAATTATTCCCCACTCCCTACCCAACAGTTAGGTCTCCTTACATTTTTCGTGAAAGTCTATGCTAACTCACACATGTTCATGCAAACACACACACACAGGGAAAAGAGAAGTGGAGTGAAGGAGCAAGAGAGACTGAGAAAGAGCAATATTTAATCTAGGATATCTTCAACAGAAATGCATATTTTACACAGAGAACTTAGAGATATTAGTTACATTTTGGGTTTGAAACCAAGTCTTGCCCTTGGCTATATGTTTTTGTTTTTGTTTTTGTTTTTGTTTTTGTTTTTCTCAAACTTATTGTCTAATCAATGGAGTCAAAGTATTTCAGGATGTAAGTGTAAGTTTTAAAAATCAAGTGCCAAGAGGGCTGCACCGTGGTCTGCAGAGCCACTCTCACTAAGCTCTTGGCAAGCTAATTCATGGCTGACTTGGAAAAAAATTAATTAAATTAAGTAAAAAGAAAAAGAAAAAGAAACTACCTACATGCACCCTTGATGCAGTATTATCAACAACAGCCAAATAATGGAAACAGCCCAGATGTCCATCAACTGATTGCTAAATAAAGAAGATGTGGTATAGCTATACAATGGAATATCACTCAACCTTAAAAAAGAATGAAATCTTGCCATTTGCAACGACATGGATGGAACTAGAGAGTATTATGTTAACCAAAATATGTCAGAGAAAGACAAATACCATATGATTTCACTTATATGTGGAATTTAAGAAACAAGACAAATGAGCATAGAGAAAAAGACAGAGACAAACAAAGAAACTGACTCCTAACTACAAAGAACAAACCAGAGGGGAGGCGGGTGGGGAGATGCGCTAAATAGGTGATGGGAATTAAGGAGTGCACTCGTGATGAGCACCGGGTTTTGTACGGAATTGTTGCATCACTACGTTGTACACCTGAAACTAATAGTACACTGTGTGTTAACTAACTGGAGTTTAAATAAAAACTTAAAAAAAAATAAAGTGCCTAGAAGAGGGCCTGGTATATTGCAAGTGTACACAGTATATTGTTTCTTTACTATAAGTGCCATCAAACTACAAGTATCTTTATAAAATTCAACAAATCTTAAACAAAACAGGGAAGGTGTGCAATTGTTTTGTAACAAATACAAATTTGTACATAAACAAATACAAATGCTCTGAAATACTAGAAATCTTCCTGTTGTCATAAGTAGATATGATATAGGTTAGAATGTGATATGAGTAAGTTGAACATTTTCTATGTTAAAAGAGAATACATTATAAAAACTGGATACTGCACAGGCTGATGATAAGCCAAACATCTCAGAGAAAACTGCCTATAAAGGAAAATGGCAGAGCCCAAGGTCAAGCAAAGAATAACCAAGAGCACACATCTGATAATGAAGTTCCATTCCCTCAGTGGTTCCATACACAGGGTAAGAGAAAACAAAACAGGATCTGAAAAAACCAAAAAGTACTATGATGGATTAAGTACAAAGTTTATTTCATACCGATAATTTAAAAAAGAAAGCAAAAGACCATCTCTAAGGAATATAGAAATAACAAGTAAACTGCCTTTATCAGAAAACCAAAGGAAGCACCAACATTTATACTGAAATCCCAGGGCATTTTCATTAAACCCAACACAACACAAAACAGAAATCATATATATAAATGTTGCAAAGGAAAGCCATCATTTACTGAAATAATATACGGAAAACAAGATAAATTATTGCACCATTTAAGTACGTACTTTATCATTAAAGGAGATCACTGTAAAAATGTCAAAATATTTCCAGCATGTAATAATGAATTATCAATGTAATAAACAAAAAAATCATTAAAATAACAATAAAACATAAATTAGAGTGTACGACAGTGTTTTTTAGCCCTATCAAAAACTATCAAAATTTTGATGTTGCCATTTTTTGTTAGAAAACAATGGTTTTATTGCTTTATTTTTTAATGTTTCTGATCACCAGATACTCAAGACATCATTTCAAAGTTTGCTGGATACATGCTTTTTATTTTCTTGGAATACAACAAAAATACTGATTTTTTAAAACCAATCTTTTATTATTATTTTTTTAAATTTTACCAGTGATTTATCCTACTATGAAGATGCATATTTCCCAATAGAACTTACCCATTTTGGAGAGTTTTTCTCTTAACTAACATTGAATAATTTCACAGTTTTATTATTTGTTTGTTTATTGATTGATTGGGAGGGCTTGTGCACGAGTGGGGGAGGGGCAGAGGAAGAGGCAAAGAATCTTAAGCAGGCTCTAAGCCCAGTGCAGAGCCAGACCTGTGGGGCACAATCTCATGACTGTGAAATCATGACCTGAGCCAAAATCAAGAGTCAGATACTTAACCAACTCAGTCACCCAGGTGCCCCTATTAAACTTATTCTTGATACGAAATCAAATACAAATAATTTTGCCCCAATTTTTTTCCTGAAATAAAACTGGAATAAAGAAGATCAACTATGCTACAATGTTACAAAAATGGGCATGAGTACATGATAAAATATTTTTAAAAATTTAAAGTTATTTATTTTGAGAGACAGAGAGAGCAAGAGGGGGAGGGGCAAAGAGAGGGTCAGAGAGAATCCCAAGCAGGCTTCATGCTAACAGTGTGGAGCCTGACGTGGGTCTCAAGTTCACAAACCAAGAGATGGTGACCTGAGCTGAAACCAATAGTTGGACACTTAGCCACCTAAGCCACCCAGGTGCCCCAACAAAATACAAGATTTCAAGTGCTATCATTATACAATAATGAATGACACATCGTTGCACAGTATATGGGATATTATTTTCATACTTGCCCATCCACTGTTCCTCTCTGGATTTGTGGAGTACACAAATGCTCCTATACATTGTGTATGGCTGTTTCCTCCTAACACACTCATTAGTTCACATTAAAAATTGCATTTGGCTGAACAAATGTTAATTATGAAAATAATTACTGTAGTCAAAATTAATATTTTGTTTTCTTAGGTATAAATGCCTTTTACTATGAGTATCTATTCGTTTACAAATATCTGAGAAGTCCCAAATGCATTACCCATAATTTGTTGCAAATAAAATCTAAATGAGACTACAAAGTTTTTCAAATGTTATACCTTCCAATTAATACAAAATAAGCAGATATTTTCAACTGAATTATGTGCTAAATAGATCTTAGTCCACAAGAGATTCATCACATTTATCCTTATTTAATACAACCACCTTAATTTACCAAAATTAAATTACTTGCCATATTATTTTCAACACGTAATAAGATTATTGTAAAACAGCAAGGTATCGTAAAATGTTTATGGAGGTAACAGAATTAAAGAACAAATGATTCTATTATTTCTGCCTGTATTTGTACACACAGCATTGATAAAGAGTAATTCCCTTTACCTAGACAAGAAGGTTGAGCTAAGTGATCAGAAGTATATTACTATGGGTTATCACCATACATCTGTAATTTAATGGCATGTCACTGGTGTGCTATTAAAAATGGATGCATTCTGGGGGTGCCTGGGGAGGCTCAGTTGTCTAAGCATCGACTTCATCTCAGGTCATGATCTCACACTCCATGAGCTTCACCCCCGCTTTGGGCTCTGTGCTGACAGCTCAGAGCCTAGAGCCTGCTTGAGATTCTGTGTCTCCCTCTCTCTCTCTACCCCTTCCCCACTATCTCTCTGTCTCTCAAAAGTAAATAAACATTAAAAAAATTTTTTAAATAGATGAATTCTGCACTGAACCAAAATACAACAATTTGTTAAGCACCATATTTTAAGGATATGTTAATATATCCTAAATTTACAAGTACAAATCATAGTTTAAAAGTACACTGCAGTTCTAACAAATATATGAAAGCTAACAAGGCCCAGCTTATAGATCTTAATTACAGACTACATCCTTTATCCTATTTGTGGCCATATTGTTTTTAATTAATTGCCCTCAGTTCATACTTGTTTGAAATTAAGTTCATGATGCCACCTTTTTTTGTAATTATTTTAAACCATTTGCCTGTTTTTTGCTCATTCTATTTTTTATTTTTTTATTTTTAAAAGGACATTAAAAATAGATTTTTGTCATACTTACATCTATCAATATGGCATGACTTTGAATTTTTATATAGCACTCTAATATTTTTGAATGACTTTAACTTTGATCAAGACTTGTTGCTTTTCTTTTAAAATTTTGAATATATGTAATTTTCAAATTCCTCGAAGAATGTATACTGTCATTCTAATGTTTATTAATAATTTTTTTGTCTATTTGGACAAAGAGTATGTATTAAACCTTAGTTATATAGAAGTCTCTCTTCCAGCTTCTGAAACTTGAGCTATAAACAAATATTCTGTTCTCATGAAGACAATAAACCATTATACAAACTCATGTTCATTACTATACATTGTTATACATTTTAAAAATTGATCTGTGTTATATAGAAACAGGAAGCATATCATGGGGAAGAGAGTAATGGGGATTATTATCTTAAATAAGAGGGATTCTCTAAAGTATAGTCACTTAGGAGAGATCAAACACATTAGGAAGCAAGTCATAAAAATATCTATAAGGACAGTGTTTCAGGATGAGGCTACAGCTAATATACGGACCTTGAAGCACAAACATGTCGTCTTCTCCCTTAGAGTAACATGCTGAAGAATAAACAGGTTGATTTCAAGACCAGGGTAGAGTAAGCTAAGGGATAAAAAACAGAAATCGAGTTACATTATTAAACTGAGTCCTTCGGATGAAGGGACCAAATATATTTGGCTATTGTAGGATATCGCAGACTATGGGTCTGGAGTTCTCTCTTGTCCAGCAAGAGAGCAGATGCAGAATTGAATAAGAGAGAGGCTACTGTCCGAGAGGAGACAAGAGCCCGAACAGGGGTTTCATCTCTGTATTTATTGAGCTCACAAGATATCACCCATGTGGTGAATGTGAAGAAAACAAGATCTTACACATCTGAACATGGAGAAAACAATCAGACAGTAATCATTAACTTGTGTGTGTAAGCAAAGGGTCTGGGGGGCAAGTGGAGTTTGTAATCAAATTATATTGGCACCAGATGGAAAGTAATTTCCTGCAGGTGATATAACAAGTTACTCACGATCCAGTTACAATAACCTGCTAGCTAACCTTGGTCACTTTTGCCCCGTGGTGGCGGCTTTCTGCCCTAAGCTTTCTTCTAACCCATTTATGTAAGTAGAACCTATTTTCCCACAGTAGAGAACTGAGCTTAACCTTAAGGATAACAGAAAGACTTGGAGAAATTTGAATCTGAAAGTGGCATGATTTCAGAAGGGCGTTTTTACTGTTCTGCTATAAGTAAAAGTGACATGTGGAAGCTACTAGCCACATGTAGCTCTTTATATTTCAATTCATGTAATTAAAACTAAATAAGATTAAAATTTCACATCTTTAGTCCCACTAACCACAATTCAAGTATTCAACAGACACATGTTGCTAGTGGCTACCATATAGGGACAGTATGGTTACTTTCATCATTTTCAATAGTTTTAGCATTGCAGAAAGGGTTATCTCACAGCCCTAACGAGAGACAGTGGATTGACTGAGGCAATAATTAGAGAAGTGGTGAGAACCGAGAGGCTGAATGGAGAATTCAAGTTTCCTTTTGAATAGAGAAGGCCTGAATTACCTACTATGTACGTATAAGGAGATTTATGTGGTCATTTTTATCTACAAATCTAGAATACAGGGAACTACATTGGGCTAGAGCAATAATTTGAATAATCAATATAATTATATAACCAAAAGACTAGATACAATCACTCTAGGGAATGGAGTTAAACAGAGTAGCAAAGATCTCCATCCAAGAACTGACAACGGGGAACATCAAAGAAGCTCAGGAATTTCAAGAAATTTCAGAAAGATATGAGTCATATTCCTGGGGAGTTGAAAATTAGCTAAAACAGGAAAAAACATTTGGGAGAACTCATAGGATATCTTGGAAACAAGAGTTTCATGAAGGACAGAGTTAGCAACTATTTTAAATGCTGCTTAGATGTGGCCCAGTGGAGACCAAAAGTGATGACAGAGGAGCTGTTTTAAATAAATAGTACTGAATAAAGTTGATTCAGAAAAGATGGGGAAGCACAATTCAAGAGCAGAGACAAGATTTCTTAGCAGCACTTCTGAATGTGAAGAGAAGCAGAGAACATAACTGAAGAGTTTTGTGTTGTAAATTTTGTAATTAGAATTTAATTTTTAAAATTTATTTTGAGAATATTGCCAAGTTTTTATAAGATGAGTAGAATTATTTAATTAAAAGTTGAATATTGTTAAGAACAGAGCTTGGGAAGGTGATAAGAAAAAGAAATCAGTGCCCAAAAAAGAGGAAATAGAAAAAAGGGATAGCATAGGGTGTGGATGCCAGATACTGAAATATTTAGTGGTATGAAATGAGAAAATTACAAATAGTTTTGTTTTCCAGTCTTAATACAGAGCCCAACTTTAATACCAATTAGTAAGAGACACTCTACAGAAACAAAATCCACTCCAATACCTGGGCAATCCCAATGCCAGCACATGCATATTCTTAGGACTCCTTTTTCACGCTGAAAAGTATTTCAGATTCAGAGAGACAAGAATTGAGTGCAGAATGAATTAATTCAAGGAATACTAAGTTTTATTGTCTCTAAGCCTATAAAATCCACTAGTCATGTGTTTGTAGTGCATATATTTCAGGTTTATTCACAATAAACAATCTGGAGGAACTAGACATATCCTTTTAAAGCAGTCTTAGATCAGTAATCAGTACTTGTTAAACCCTGTAGGGCACTCGTTTATTGTTCAGCTACTGAATTCCACTGGTCAATACTGACAAGGAATTCTGGTGAAGATTAAAAGTGCCTGATGCACACCTAAGGAGGGCAAATCATGTTTCTGCTTCCTGCTTCCTATCCCACCCCAGTGTACACTTTAATCCTATGTGGTGTCATTTGCCTCATGTATCTTAAGTATCTTCCTTCATTAGTATTAAAATATTTATGCATCATTTTATAGAAAGCTATAATCTTTCTACCATGTCAATGATCACAGGATTTGAATCACATGATAAAAATCAGAAATTCATTCATTCAAACAGCAAAAGAGAGAGAGAGAGAGAGAGAGAGACAGAGAAAGTGACCTTCTCACTTCATAGGTCTCTTAATAATCTTTTACCAGTTGGAATATTCGTTTTGCTCTTGTATTAAGAGATACTTGTACTTTTTTACGTGTGTTGATGGAAGCATTCTATCACATGGTAATTTAAGGCCAATTTGACCTCTTTTTCTGGCTAATCTTATTCCATGAGTATCACATTGAGGACTTCAATTTAATCTTTCCAAATGCTTTCTCATCCTAGATTTTTTTCATCTCTATATTTGCTTTGTATTTAACTATACTAATAATCCTATAAAACCTTTTATACTGCATAACAGCATTAGACAAATGTTTGATACAGATAAATAGTTACAATTAGAATATCATTTTCCATTCCTCTTCCACAGAAGTAACTTTTACCCATTAACTATACAATTGCAGTGTTTAGGTTGGTAATTACAACATATGGTTCAGTAGATGATGCATAGTAATATTCTAAGATATAATAAAACAGTTTTCACCAATACAAACTTGCAGATGTTACTGTGAAACACTGCCCCACTGATCTCACCTGAGGATACAGTCGTATTGCCCCTATTTCAACCAGTTAAAAGGTAAATTCCCTTCTAAATTATTATGTTCAAGTCATTAAAGACAATAATAAAAGCCACATAGCCATAGGTTAGTTTTACTACAAGACTTGCACAAACCTTTCTCACCCTATCCTGCCCTGGATGGATATCTATAATCCTGATCACTGACTATTAAACTTCAGATTCTTTAGTGATAACTATATCTAATATAGGGTAAGAGCACAAGCCCTCAATTTGATTTGTTGTATTAGAGACATTCTGTGAGTCTTGTGATGCATGTAGTCCACACACAAATTCTTCCACTGTTTCCACAAATTTTTCCAAACTGTTTGCAGCCTTGACAAGCCTCCTTGGAGGGCTCTCCCTCTAATCTCTAACGTTCATATTTCTACTTACAAATCTTTTTCCTTGTTATACCAAACTTCCAGAACTGCCACTTTGACTTGGCTCCATATTCCAAGACGAGTCCCAAAGGCGCCATTTTTGGTTGGCCTGTTGAGGCAGGGGCTGTCCAATTTTCCCCATATGTTGTTGCCATCAGATGCTGATGGCACATGTGTATCTGCGTAAACAATATGCTATCCAAAGTATACGCTGTCACATGAAACTGTTAACCAGGCATATTTTATTTCTAAGAGTTTGAGTCTGGGTGTGTCAGAAGCCTTCATGCAAGCTATCCTTTAGAAAATCCATAGGACAGTCACTAGTGATATGCTACCAAAATATCACCACTCTCCTTAAGCAACCCACGTTTTGCTTTCTTTACATTTCAGCTCTTCACATTCACATTTAGTGTAATCAGAAGAGCACAGTGAATGCTTCTCCTCATATTCACATATTTGCTTTCAACTGTTATACTCCGGCAGCTGCCTCAGCAAAGCCTCATCCTGATTCACAGACATATAGGATACAGATGCTTGGCTCTTCAGCATCTTGTATCCTAAGTGACATAAAGATATTATCTTTCTCAAGTTGCCTGAAAAATAATCATAACAAATGTATCCCCCAAACTGTGAGGTGAATACAAAATAAATTTCTTATGTTCACTTTCCATACACGAGGAGGCTCCCCATTTCTAAAGTCTACACTTGAGGATGTCTTTGCTGTAAGGCTGAGGATGTTAGATACATGCAAATGATACTTCTCTTCTGACCTATCATCAACCAATTTCTCATGGTTTCTAACTTTAGAAATAAAAGATTATTCATTTGATAATTTTATTAGTTTCCTATTTATATTCTAACAAATTAACCACAAACTTCATGGCTTAAATTTAAATTAAAACAACATAAATTTATTTTCTTACAGTTCTGAAGGTCAGAAGTCTGAAATGTGTTTCATGGGGCTGGAATCATGGTATCAACAGGGTCGGTTTCCTTTTGAAGGTTCTTGCCTTTTCTAACTTCTGGAGACAGACTTTATTCATTGACTGAAGGTCCTTCCATCTTCAAAGTCATCAATCATATCATTCAAAAATCTGCTTTAGCCATTACATCTCCTTTTTGGCTCTAACTCTTCCTCTTCCTGTCTCCCATTTATAAGGAACCTTGTGATTACAGTGGGACTCATTTAAAAATCTTCAACTTGAGCATATCTATAGTCTTCTTTGCTGTTAAAGGTCACATATTCACTCACAAGCTCTAGGGATCAGCATGTGGGATCTTTAGGGAAATAATATTCTGCGTACCACAAAAGATATATTAGAACAATGGGAAAATCCTAATGAGGAGAATTTCGACCATATTTATCTTCAAGATAGTTTGCTTCACTTAGGACATCCCCTTTCATTCTTTCTAATCATACGGTCTTGACAGGATTGTCAGGAACCTGAATTATTGCTTATAATCATTATTGTGGGCTTTCTGTCAATCTGATTCTATGTTTCAAAATGGTTTCCTGCATATAAGACTTCCCTTGTATTTAAAAATAGAATATAGTATCTATCTGTAGCTGATTCTTTGTCATTGTTTTTTCTAAAAACTATTCCTTTATGTCTCTCTTTTTTCCTTGTCAGGCAATTTTAAAGATGAACTAATTTTCTATTTTTTTTTTTTTCAACGTTTATTTATTTTTGGGACAGAGAGAGACAGAGCATGAACGGGGGAGGGGCAGAGAGAGAGGGAGACACAGAATCGGAAACAGGCTCCAGGCTCTGAGCCATCAGCCCAGAGCCTGACGCGGGGCTTGAACTCACGGTCGGCTTGATCGTGACCTGGCTGAAGTCGGACGCTTAACCGACTGCGCCACCCAGGCGCCCCGATGAACTAATTTTCTTAAAATATGCAATTTATCTAGATAGTCATCATTCTAGGAATATCTAGTCCAAGTAAAATTAATAGGAAAAAAAAGAGAAATTTTGTTAAACCTTTAAATATAACATTTTGTTTTTGTTTTTTTCTAAAACAGCAAATTGAGAAGTAAACTTAAATATAATCTTGTTATTAGAATGATAGATAAGAAAAAAAATATTGGTTATCAGTTCACAAAAAAACCATGAATATGATACAATATGATATAAATATGATTTTAAATCTCTATTAAAACATAGAGATATAAGATGAATATTAAGAAGTTTTGTAATATAGCTAATTACAGGGTGAATCTTTAATTAAGTTGATTTAATAATTTCATTTAAAACAGCTCTGTCTTCCTGATTTCTACAGACCACCATGTAAAAATTATATTCTAGTTGTTGTTGTTTACAAGATTAGGGTTTTATTTCTCAGGATTTAGTTATTTTTATATTGTTTTCCATTGGCTTTATGATTAATATCAAGATCCTTAGTTAAGTTTAAAACATTAGATTATTACTAAATTGAATTAAATTATGATCAATCTGCAGAAACCTGGTATATGTCTGGGAAAGTAAAAACATAAAATGTTGATCATTTATATTAATTTATTCCTACTTCTCAATCTTTCATTATAGAAAACTATAGAGTAACAGGAAATTAAAATATTTTTAGATACTGTTAAAATTTCTGGTTTTGACCTACATTTTGTAAATATGAAATCTGTTCTCATAGGGAGAACATTTCAATAGTTCCTGGTTTTCTGTTTTCTACTTTTTTCTTGTGTTTGTTATAAACAAAAATAAGTACTTTGGTTAACATATTAGTATTTAATATGTTTGAGATTCTACTAGGTGAAAGAGTTATAATATACATGAATACATAGAAAAGAAATATGATATTTCTGTTTTATAAGTATTCCAACTTGTTGAGATAAAATATTATAATACATATATTCTCTACATATTATGCTGATAAAGATAATTATATTTAAAAATGGGATATTTTAAGTGTATCATCTGTATTTATAATTATACATTGGTGTATGTCTAGCCACATACACATAGAGATGTTTGGTAACAAACAAAAAAACAAAAAACTTGTATTTTCACATGGATGATATACAACAGGAAACAAATAAAGAATTTGAGTTTCCTTCTATAAAATGGCGAATTTATCCTGTATCCACAGAACAGTTTGTATTTCATCATGAAACTGTTATATTTGGGGTGCCTGAGTGGCTCAGTCAGTTGAGCCGATTTCAGCTCAGGTCATGATCTCACGGCTTGTGAGTTTGAGCCCCAAGTTGAGCTCTGTGCTGACAGATCAGAGCCTGGAGCCTGCTTCAGATTCTCTGTCCCTCTCTTGCTCTGCCCCTCCCCCTGCTCATGCACTGTGTCTGTCTCTCTCTCTTAAGACTAAAACAAAAAAAAAATAAAATAAAAAAGAAACGTATATTAAATTTCTATATTACTTTTTAATTATTATTTTTTTTTATTTTTTTTTTTTAAATTTTTTTTTTCAACGTTTATTTATTTTTGGGACAGAGAGAGACAGAGCATGAACGGGGGAGGGGCAGAGAGAGAGGGAGACACAGAATCGGAAACAGGATCCAGGCTCTGAGCCATCAGCCCAGAGCCTGACGCGGGGCCCGAACTCACGGGCCGCGAGATCGCGACCTGGCTGAAGTCGGACGCTCAACCGACTGCGCCACCCAGGCGCCCCAACTTTTTAATTATTTTAAAGGAGTTCATAGAAGTTGTTATCTATTATTGTAGACTTTGAAAATATTACCTATGGGCTGTGTTTTGATTCTGAGAAGGTATATCCATATCTTCTCTCCTCTGATAACAAAGTTTCTAAATTCAGAGCACCAAAACCTATAAGATGCATTTTACATGTAAATTCTTTATGAGATGCCTGGAATGGCCACTAAGTAACAGAAAAATTCGTTTTTCACTTCACTGAAGATAAAAAAAAAATGTGTTTGATATTCTAAAATTATAATTCAAAACTATACTAAGTACTTTTTTTTCCCTTTTAACAAATTTTAGAGAAAAAGACACTGATTTGACTTCTTAGCCAAATAAGATGGAATGAATCTACATCAACCTATCTCTACCTCTGATTACATATAAAATTCTGGACAAAATAACAACAAACTCCTTGAGGACTCAAAAAACTAAAGAACAGGCAGATATAAGAGAAACCGAAACTGAGGGACCTGTACTGTGGTAAACTTATACTGTCTTTGTTCTTCTTCTCCTTTATCCCACCTCATTTATCTACTGATTTTTACCTGTGAATGAGCCAAATCCTGGAAATGGTCAGTGAATGCACATAACAAAAAATCAGAGAAAACTACACTTTCCAGGAAGAGGAATAGGTGAAAGAGTCTGCATGCAGGGGAATGTGGGAGAGAAATCTTTCTTCTCAGACCAGGTCAGGATAAAAGGCAGGTTCAAGCATAAAGCCACAGTGCTAAGGCACTAAGACTCAGAGATGTTAAAAGGGTATAAACCTGCAACTAGTAGATAAATAAATTCTGGAGACCTAAAGCACAGCATAGTGATTACAAGAAACAACACTGCATTATATACTTCAAGATTGCTAAGAGATTATATCTTTTTTTTTAATGAAATTTATTGTCAAATTGGTTTCCATACAACACCCAGTGCTCATCCCAACAGGTGCCCTCCTCAATACACATCACCCACCCCCACGCCCCATAAACCCTCAGTTTGTTCTCAGACTAGATCTTAAGTGTTCTGACCACAAAAAAAGAAACAATAATTATGTGACATGATCTTAGAGTTGTTAAGCTAAAGGTATGGTGGTGATCATACTACAAATATATAAATGTATCAAGTCAACATATTATTTACCTCCAATTTATACAGTGTTATATGTCAATTACATCTTTAAAAAATGACTCAGAGCCCATCCTTCTGCACAGAGGGAGTGTGAAAGGGGTCCATTTGGTCTAAAGAGTGTAGGGGAAATCTCTGCTATTATTTTCTCTCTTTTCTCCTACCACCTCACCATGAGACTCTCCCAATTGCGTGAAACTGCAGGACAGCAGGTCAGGGTGGTGAAAGAACCTCCCCTTTCTAGCCAGTGGGCCAGGAAAAGGGCCACGGGAATCAGAGTGACAGAGAATCTGGAACAGAGAGAGAAACTCAAGGAAAACAACGCCCAGTAACATCACAAACTACTCAAGAACTAGTAATTCTGAATTTTATGAGGACCTATCATATTCATAAGCAGTAAAGGTAAGATAAAAATGTTTGCAGATTACGGAAAACTATGACAATTTATGACCAGCTGACCAGCTCAAAAAAAAATTCAAAAGGAAGATTTTGGGGCTTACGACAAATTATACCAGATAGAAATTTGAGGCATAAGGAATAAAGGAAGAAGAGCAAAATTTGTAAATATCTGGGCAAATACGAGAGACTAAGTTAGAAAGCAAAAATTATATAAGTGTTTGACATAGTACATGTATAGTATAGTAGTATAAATGTACAGTGCATGTGACAACAATAACACAATGTTAACACTAAAAAAGAGAAAAGGGTAAAGGGAACGATAGGATTGTAAGGCTTCTAAGTTTTAGTTGAATTGGTAAAATAGTACCTCTGCATAGCCTCTGAAGAATTAGGTATGCAGGTTGTAATTCCTCAGCAAAAGTATAAAAATATCCAAATAGCAAATTAAAATTAAAATAATGCAACTTACTAGAACACATCAATTACAAAACAGAGATTATTTATGAGATCAGATAAAAAGAATCAATTATATATTGCCTGCAGGAAACCAAACTTAATTATAAAAGTATCAATAGATTAAAAGTAAAAGATGGGGAATGATAAACCATGCAAATCCAAACCAGGACAATGCTGGAATGGATATGATACTATCATACAAAATATGCTTTAGAATTAGGAAAATTACCAGAGATAAAAAGTGACATTACACAAATATGAGTGATACATTTTTGACAAAAAATGACAAAGCAAGGATAGTATTTTCAATTAGATATCCATACATGAAATATGAACTTCAGTTATACTTCAACCTTGTACAAAAGTTGAATATCAGTACTAAGAGCAATATAAAAATATTAAAGTTTCAGAAGAAAACATAGAAAATACATCTAAGATGGGGCGCCTGGGTGGCGCAGTCGGTTAAGCGTCCGACTTCAGCCAGGTCACGATCTCGCGGTCCGTGAGTTCGAGCCCTGCGTCGGGCTCTGGGCTGATGGCTCAGAGCCTGGAGCCTGTTTCCGATTCTGTGTCTCCCTCTCTCTCTGCCCCTCCCCCGTTCATGCTCTGTCTCTCTCTGTCCCCCAAAAAATAAATAAACGTTGAAAAAAAAAATTTAAAAGAAAATACATCTAAGAGCTGATTTAGCAACAAGGTACTACATATAACACAAAACCATGCTTTATAAGGAAATAAAAAGAGACTGTCTTTTTTCCATTGGATGTTCTTTCCTGCTTTGTCAAAGATTAGTTGGCCATACGTTTGTGGGTCTGGTTCTGGGGTTTCTACTCTATTCCATTGGTCTAAGTGTCTGTTTTTGTGCCAATACCATGCTGTCTTGATGATGACAGCTTTGTAGTAGAGGCGAAAGTCTGGGATTGTGATGCCTCCTGCTTTGGTCTTCTTCAAAATTACTTTGGCTATTTGGGGTCTTTTGTGGTTCCATATGAATTTTAGGATTGCTTGTTCTAGTTTCGAGAAAAATGCTGGTGCAATTTTGCTTGGGATTGCACTGAATGTGTAGATAGCTTTGGGTAGTATTGACATTTTAACAATATTTATTCTTCCAATCTATAAGCATGGAATGTTTTTCCATTTCTTTATATCTTCTTCAATTTCCTTCATAAGCTTTCTATAGTTTTCAGCATACAGATCTTTTACATCTTTGGTCAGATTTATTCCTAGGTATTTTATGCTTCTTGGTGCAATTGTGAATGGGATCGGTTTCTTTATTTGTCTTTCTGTTGCTTCATTATTAGTGTATAAGAATACAACTGATTTCTGTACATTGATTTTGTATCCTGCAACTTTGCTAAATTCATGTATCAGTTCTAGCAGACTTTTGTGGAGTCTTTCGGATTTTCCATGTATGATATCATGTCGTCTGCAAAAAGTGAAAGCTTAACTTCATCTTTCCGATTTTGATGCCTTTGATTTCCTTTTGTTGTCTGATTGCTGATGCTAGAACTTCCAACACTATGTTAAATAACACTGGTGAGAGTGGACATCCCTGTCGTGTTCCTGATCTCAGGGAGAAAGCTCTCAGTTTTTCCCTATTGAGGATGATGTTTGTCAAAATAGAGAACAGTTCAATAATCACAACACCTACTCACTCATGCTACCACCTTTATAATTTAAATTTCCTCTACTGTTAACCACTGGCAACCACTGACCTTTTATTCATCATTATGCTTTTGTGTCTTCCATTATGTGATAAAATTGGAACATATAGTGCATAGCCTTTAAAGCCTTCTTTCATTTAGAAAAATTCATTTGAGCTCATCCATACTGTGTTTTCCAATAGTTTGTTCCTTTTTATTGCCAAGGAGAATTTAATTAGATATGCCACAGTTTATTTACTCTCTTACAGGGACATTTCACTTCTTTTCAGTTTTTTTAAAATTTTGAACAAAGCAGCTGTAAACACTCAGTAATTGTGTGTTAGTGAGGGGAGGGTAAACACGGGCTTTTATTTCACTTGGGTGAATACCTAGAATTGAGATTTCCAGGTCATATGTTAATTGTGTTTATAGAATCTTCCCTACAGTGTATTATGCTAAGTGAAATAAGTCAGATTGAGAAAGACAAATGCCATACAATTTTGCTTATACGTAGAATCTGAAAAACAAAACACATGAAAAAACAAAAAGCAGAATCAGACCTATAACTACAGAGAAAAAGCGGATGGTTGCCAGAGGGAAAAACTGCTTCATGTGCACCTATGCAATGTAATAGGCAGGAATCTATACTGCAAAAGGAATTAGATAAAATCTAATGCAAAATAAACATTTTTGCAAGTGCTAGAAAATTTTCACTACCATCACAGAGGTGTTCCCATCCCCAAACTTGTCTCTGAAACCCAAACTGATTTTCTTAAGAATTCTTTAGATCTGTACTGAAGTCGTTCAGCTGCAAATTCATAACCCTCCTTTTGAAACTGCTGACTTCATGATTCACTGCTGTTAAGGAGGTTTCTACTTACTTCTGAAAAAACAAAACAAAACCACATAGAGACACAAAACTTATACTTTAGTTCCATCATTCTCCACTATGTAACATCCTTTTTCCTGATATAATGTCCAAAATCCCTACCTTATGTATTTCATTATTACATCTGTAAACACCCTTTCTTCTAGGATTAAAGCCTGGCCTCTAATATTTGTTACTGTAATTGTAATACTGTTTCTGAGTTCTTCCTTCCTTGATCACATTGACTATTATTCCCATTGTTATATTCAACTATTGACTTTTGATTATTCCGGCCATAACTATTTCACATATTCTTTTATTATACTGTTTTGAGTTCTGTACTCTGCTTTCTGATTATGATTTCTTTTATATTAAGCAATTTGGCCAAGATTTATCCCAATTCAAAAACTCAAATTTGATATTCTTCCAATTTCCCTTACCCCATCATAGCTATCTGTTACATGGCATATAATTTTAAACTGTCTATAAACATTCAAAAGTATAGAAGGCTAATTATATGTAGACATCTTTAATTCTAGAAATACACCAACCAAAATAAAATGTATTTAAAATTTTTTAAGCTTGTTGAGAATTTAGAATAAAGGCATATACCCAGAAATCCAAAAGGCATAATAAAATTCTGATGTCTATCTCAACTAGGAGTGAATTATTTTCTTCTTTAGGAGAGCTAACTTACTGAAATCTGTAGATGTGTCAAATAACATCCCCATGGTTCCTTGATTCTGCTATTATTGTTGTATCTCTTATTTTGAGTGACTGCAATATATCATAAAGATGTGTATGGCATGTTTCAATTTAAAATGAGCAGAATTCTGATTATAAAGATACATTAGAATCTGCTTAAATGGATTAGTAAGATGAATAATGCATTATTTCCTTATTATTCATTGAAAAGTTTGGGTAACATCATAGAATTCAGACTCGTTGGCCAAACATTTAATAAAGAGAAGGAATAAATGGCTATACCTATGTCATGTTTTGTTTTTTGTTTGTTTGTTTTTTCCCCCAAATTAAAGGAAGGAATGCTGGAATGATATCCAGATATAGTTTACACAATAATAAAAAGACTGTGTTCTTATCATTTAAAAAAATGTTTACTCAAGAGATTTTCCTTCTACATGAAGATCTCTTGACAAATGTATTTTTTTATAAGTTTCAAAGAAAATTGAGATTAAATGCACTTCTAATATGTGAACTATGGAATTAAAAATGAGTTTATATCCTCTCATTTTAGGAAAGTTACAAATTTGAGATTAAAACCATCTGAGATAGGATCCTAAGATATCCATTATTCTTTGACCATTGCAATTTACTGTTTCTGCATGTTTCAATTTGCCAATCTGTAATAAGTGACTATTAATATTATCATCACATAGGTATTTTGAAGACTGTATCAGCTAATAAAATGTATCCATTATCCTCATTATGTAAAGAAGATTCATGCTTAATAAAATGCATGGATGTATACAATGGAATAATATATGTATTACATAGCATTCAGATATGTATTATATAGTATTCAGGATGCATTTGATTCAAAGTAAGAGAAAATCTCATTCAAAAAATCTTTCATAATAATGAAGAAATTATACTATATAACAGGTACACCATAAATTTAGTAACTCTTTAAGACTGCTACATTGCTGGGATGCCTGGGTGGCTCACTCAGTTACATGTCTGATTTTGGCTCAAGTCATGATCTCGGCTTTGTGGGTTTGAGCCCTGTGTCAGCCTCTGTGTTGACAGCTCAGAGCCTAAAGCCTGCTTCAGATTCTGTGTCTCCCTCTCTCTCTGCCCCTCTCCCACTCGCACACTCTCTCTCTCTCTCTCTCTCTCTCAAAAATAAATAAACATTTAAAAAATTTAAAAAAAGACTGCTACATTGCCAAAAAAAAAAAAAAAGTCTATCCTGAAATAGCCTATGACTTTTCAACTCCAAGGTTATCTCCAGACAACAAGAGTCTCAAAACCAGAAAATAGATAAACAACTTCTAGAAAGACATTGCCCAATGAGCAAATCACGTATGATCATGAAGAATTTTGGGTAGCGAATCCTCTTTGGGAGCAGAGCCAGTGCTCATGGAGATCAGAGGACAAACCTGGCCAACAGATTCAATCCTAGAGCAGAGCAGAGATTGAAATCATCTTCCACTGAATCCCACTGAGTAGGGCAGAAGACCTGAAAGAAAGCAAGGTCCCACTGGCAAGACAGGAGGGAAGAAACACATTTGTCCAAGTGAACTGTGCATATAAAACTGTGCCTATAGAACTGTATCTATATTGAATAAAAAGTATTTTTCATGTATTATTTTATTCAATGATGTTTCATTTCTAATTTGAATTGTAGAAATATATCCTGATTTATAATCCAAGTTCTTATATCTGCACATTTTTTACTGTATTCTTAGTAGTATGATTTACCCTACATGTGCTTTTCATTACAGCCATATTATTAGCACAAAGATTGTTTACCTTCCTCTAATGTTAAGATTTTTCAGAGAATTAGTCCTCTAAAGTGGCAGATTAAGAAGTATTTCAGGGAAAGAAAAAGGTGAATATTATATAGGCTTTAAGTTTCATAATACAAGCTGAATCCTCCAAATTACTTAGTGATTATGAAACATTGATAGTTACTCTTAAGCCTAACAAAGGCCCCAGAAGAAAGAATGAATAAAAATTCACAAGAGCAAATGGAAATATTGTTTGCAAGTGGTAATTTGCATATGTTACTAGAAATAAGTTTGTTTTAAATAATCTCGACAGATTAATTAATAAAGGACCTTCAATACAATATTTATTTAGAGATACATTAACTTTTAAATGATAAACTGTGATAAATAAATGTTAATATTAATTTTCCTATATAGAGATCAAACCTCCCAAGGAACAATGAAGGAAAATAGATAAGAAATATCTGTGTAATTCTCAAATACGTTGCTTGACATACTTTCTAACTTCACACAAAACTTTCTCAAATGAGTTAAGAAATACATCTATTAGTTATTCGTGAAAGTGAACTAGTGCACAGTCTAGATTAAATACAAACTAAAAATCATAATACATACAATACAGCTACTATGATACAGAGACTAGTTAGTGGAAAAATATATTTTATTATAAAAATTATCAAAAAATCTTTTATACTACCCCCTCCCACACACTGACTTTTGTTGTTCACAGAGTATAGTAAACCCAAATTTCACACTTGATGTCATTTACCTCATAAATATTTCAGTGTGAAGTTCCATTTGATATACTTTTTCATATACTTTATGCCATAATCACACCTGGTATTATAAGTATTAGTCTTTACTTTTAAGTAATACCCCAGTTCATATTCACGTTTTCCCTATTTTCTGTGTTATGTCTCTTTACAGTTTTGTTTGTTCTGTTTTTGTTTTTCCTAAATCAAGGCCAGGCTTTGGATTTGGGTGTTATGTCATTTATTTAAGTTTTTCTTTACTGCCACATCACAGCATTCATGTCATTGATTTGTTTAAAAAAAAAAATGGATCATAAAATCTCTAGAATGGTAGGGCTGATTAACTTTTCTTGGTGTCTATAAGTCTTCCTCTATGATCATGTTTTCTGTAATTTGGTAATAAATATAGTTTGGATCATGGTTTAAGTGTTGATGCAAAAACATTTGCTGTATTGTGTATTTCTTAGTGCATCATATTCGGAGTTAATAACACCTCTTGTTGCCTTTAGTAATGGTAAGATTTTAGATCCTTATGGTATTAACATAACTAGTATAAACACTCCTTGGCTTTAACTTATGTCTCTAATATATCAAAAATAAAATACTACTATTACTATATTCATAATACTGCCAAATATGGTTTAATATTTCTTACTTTTTTCCTTTTTCTGTTTTTTTTTTCAGTATGTCTTTTCTGTCATCTATAAAAATCATTTTTGTTACATTTTGGTTCATCATTTCAGTGTTCAGTTTTGAAAATATAATCAAATACTTTATTTAATACCAGGATCACTTACATCATTATTAGTGTTTTTCCACATTTTTAAAATAAACACAGAGTGGTATGTTATGTGGATGCCCTATAAATCCTTAGGAGACTTATGTTGTCTGAATCAGCTTTTACCCATACCAATAATACCACAATTAACATTATGAACATTACTGCAAACTAATCCATTAAACTCCTCTTAGATAATGTATTTCTTTAAATATAAGATCCATTTTTTTAAGTTTATTTATTTATTTGGAGAGAGACAGAGATAGCATGATGGAGGAGGGGGAGAGATAGAGGGAGAGAGAGAATCCCAAGCAGGCTCTGTGCTGCCAGCACTGAGCCCAACACAGGGCTCGAATTCACAAAATGGTGAGATCATGACCTGAGCCGAAACCAAGAGCCAGACACTTAACTGACTGAGCCACCCAGGTGCCTCAAGATCTATTTTTTAAAAACACATCTTCCTTTTATACGCCACAAAGAAATTTATTTTCAAGTTATCAGGTTGCTTAATATGATAGAATGCTAAAATGCCATATACTTTGAACTTTGTGATTTCAGATATTTTAAAATTTGAGATATTTTTTGTCTCAGAATTGATGAATATTATATGTAATCACCAATAAGCCATTTATATGATAAAATGTACCACCACTGTTCACAAAAACAGTAAGTGCTTGTTTTAATGCATGACATCAAACACATTTGGATTTCCACTAAACACAGAGATTAGGATGAGTGATACACTGAAGTCACAATCTCGGAATGCCTCACTGGCTTTTGTAATATACATACAACCTAACACAATTTGTTTTACATTTATTATGTGTTTATATGTTGAGGCATGTGCTATACATATTGAAATTTAGATACTTATTCTATTTTAAAAAATACCTCCTACCTAAAAAATATGCATTGTGCTATTTTCTTTTTCTATTATTTTCTTTTTTCCTTTTTTTAATGTTTATTTTGGGGGGTGGGCAGACAGGCAGAGAGAATCCCAAGTAGGCTCTGTTCTGTCAGTGCAGAGCCCCGACCAGGGTTTGAGCCCTTGAGCCCATGAGATCATGACCTGAGCCAAAATCAAGAACTAGACAGTTAACAGACTAAGCCACCCAGGTGTCCCTCACCTACTATTAAGTGTAGTAACTAAGGAGGTGTTAGTTCACCAATTTCAGATGTTTCTGATGTAAATTTTGGATATTTCTGATATAATCAATGCCTCTATGTGCTTCCAGAATTATTTCCTTTGTAATGTATCAACATAAATGTGTGTATAAAAGTATAACCAGAATTGAAAAACACTTAAAACAGATATTATTTACTTTTAGTCTATATATCGTAAGATATATTAAAGGTTATTACTTTTAAACTTCAAGCCCTTCACTTTAGTATGTATCATATATTGCAAACACAGAGTAGCTATAAGAGACACATCTAAGTCCCATTATCTTTATCTGCCATGTTGTAAGATTTGTAAGTGCATTTTTAATTTTTTTAATGTTTATTTTCATTTTTGAGAGAGAGAGAGAGAGAAACAGAATGTGAGCAGGGGAGGAGCAGAGAGAGAGGACACAGAATGTGAGCAGGCTCCAGGCTCTGAGCTGTCGGCACAGAGCCCAAAGTGGGGCTTGAACTCAAGAGCCATGAGATCATGACCTGAGCCAAAGTCAGCCGCTTAACCGACTAAGCCACCCAGGAGCCCCTTTTGTAAATGCATTTTATAAGAAAATTGCAGCTCTCTTTCCAAGTTGCTCTGTGTTTAGTAGTTATCATCAGTAGGCTTGTTCTTCATTTTCTGCAAGATTTTTTAAGCTACATTTCTTTTCTCCTCTCTTTCTGAGTTATTCTTACTCATTTACATACAATTTCTTTGATAATCCTTCTTCTTTACACTTTTTATTTTGAGACAACGCATTCTCCAAGCAGTGCATTGTCTTCATGCTATCCTCCTGGATGTTTTTCTATCATAACTACCCAGTTTTGTTGATTTCTGTTTTTCACTTACATTTGAAATGAAAGGTTTACTGACACTTGGAAAATCTGTCTTATAAAGAGATTTTAAAAGGATGTTTTTCAAATTGCAAGGGAATCTGAGTCCCTTGTGAAAAAAATTTCCCTCTTTATGCAGTGCTTCCTATTTCTTCACTTTGGTCCTCCCCCTCCCGCCTTTAGACAGTCTTTCTTCAAAGACTGAGAAATCAGCTAAATGCTCTTTCAGCATGTTCACTTTTTAAACTTTTATTGACTATTAAAGGTATGTTACACTCACTGTCACACATAATTTAAAAGTCTCCACATTTTGGCATATTAAAATATTAGTAAACCATCCTCATTTTAGGAATCTAGTAAATATTAGAGATGGATGATGGTTTATGTTCTCATGTACATGCATTTTCAAACATTATGTTTTGTCTGAGTTGGCAAGTCTATAATGTATAAAAATGGATGAGTCCTGCAAATCTATTTTCAGAGATTATTTTTCCTACTATTAGAACTAATTTCTGCTGATGTGAAAGTATTATTTGCTTGACCTAGAAAATGTGGCTGTTTAATGGACTTAGCCAAGCTAAGGCTGTGAACTGGTTATCTGAGTCCTAAACCTCAGAGCTTGGCTAATTCACTGATAGATTTAGCCAACTCATTTTACCATTTTAGACCCAAAGCACATTATTAATAAATCGGAACAAATGCCACTGGACTTGCTGCATAATAGCATAAGAAGAAATAGCTAATCAATAGATGTTTCTTCATACTATAAAATACTATAAATTAACACCCAAATTGTCCCATTCGGAGTCATAAAATTCAGTTATTTATTTCAGTATTTTAGAATTCTAAATATTGGAAAATATGGGAGAGTTATTTGTTAAAAAGAAATCTTATAGGAAGTAAAACAGGTGCTATGGCTAATGGTGCTGTAATTCAGCAGATTTCTGTTAGTTCATCACAATATATCAGCATGACACTGAATTTCTGATTTCTGACTTTTAGAGTCCATTATAAAACAATGATTTCACACTAAGCCTTGGTATAAAGGTTAGCCCATCTTTCCACAATCTCTTGAAGAGATACTATTTTCAATTAGTAAGCAAATAATAAGGACATTGCTTTGATTTTAATTGAAAATGTAACATTTGAAATAATGTCTTTTTTTAGAATTGGCAAAATTGACAGATTTCCCCTGTAAATTATTGTCAATACAAAGTAAAATAGAATTTAAAACTACACTCCGAGGGGCGCCTGGGTGGCGCAGTCGGTTAAGCGTCCGACTTCAGCCAGGTCACGATCTCGCGGTCCGTGAGTTCGAGCCCCGCGTCGGGCTCTGGGCTGATGGCTCAGAGCCTGGAGCCTGTTTCCGATTCTGTGTCTCCCTCTCTCTCTGCCCCTCCCCCGTTCATGCTCTGTCTCTCTCTGTCCCAAAAATAAATAAACATTGAAAAAAAAAAATTTAAAACTACACTCCGAAATCTTAGTGTTACTATATCACATGTAATGAATTTTAATCTACAACTGCTTTAAAATAGAAACTATTTAAAAAATGTTGCATTTTTATACTTGTGTTGAAATTATAAAATATTAATTCTAAAAAAATAGGCTTACTTAAAATTTGAAAAGTTCACATTTTTAAAACATTTGCTTCCTTGAAATCATTCAGAAAATAAATATTTTTCTCAGACCCTTTCTAGAATAATTAAAATCTGATGATTATTGGTTAATCTTCCTTTTAACTACAAACCATTCGGAAAGTAGATTAATGGCTGACCGAAGATGCAGGAATGGGAAAGAAATGTAACAAAGGGGCATAAGGAAAATTTGAGGGGTAATGGATATGTTCATAAGTTTGACTGTGATGGTAGTTTCACAAATGTGAATATATAACAAATCTTATCAAATTGAAGGCTATAAATGTGTGCAGTTTTTTTAAGTGTCAATTATACTTCAAATAGCTGTTAAAGTACATAAAAATATACTCCAAAGCAGAATGAGTAAATACTCTGAAACACTGTTACTCAAAACAGCAGGTCCATGTACTCTTTGCTATAGGTATGTAACAAATTAAGGAGTGTGCACCAGAATGTAGTGCAATGTCCTGTTCCCTCCACTGAGAAATCTTGCTATGGAAAAAATATATTAACAGAACTAAGTAGTCAGCATGCTGCATATCTTGTTAAAGATCAATATCAAACACTTCACAGGTCCGTCTATTTGATTTTATTTCACATCTTAATTTTCTTCCATTGATTTGTAATTCACTTCATGTCCCATTACCATACTATCCCAGATACTGAAACAAATTTTAATATTAATCAGTGTTTGTACATCTTTATTACTATCTTTTTAAAGAATTCAATGATCATTCTTGTTTATTCTCCCAAATTAATATCAAAATGAGTATCTCTAGTTCCAAATATAAAACCTCCTCATCGTTTTTTTTGAGATCATATGAAACTTTTACATTACCTGAGAGAAAATAGGGTTTTTTAATATTGAAATTTTACAGAAGTATAATATAAATTAATTCAAATTTTCTTCTATGACAATAAGACATTTTCAGATTCCTTCATATAGATTTTTCATACATATCAGTATTACTTTTAGGCATTATTTTCTTGCCATTAAAAATGTTATTATGGGGGCGCCTGGGTGGCGCAGTCGGTTAAGCGTCCGACTTCAACCAGGTGATCTCTCAGTCCGTGAGTTCGAGCCCCGCGTCGGGCTCTGGGCTGATGGCTCAGAGCCTGGAGCCTGTTTCCGATTCTGTGTCTCCCTCTCCCTCTGCCCCTCCCCCGTTCATGCTCTGTCTCTCTCTGTCCCCCCAAAAAAAATAATAAATAAACGTTGAAAAAAAATGTTATTATGTGTTAATATTTTCTGGTATGTTGCATATGAAGTTATTTATTCAAAAATTAGTTTTACACATGTATTATGTTCTAGGTCTCATTCCAGGCACTAGAGATAAAGCAGGGAACAAAACAGATAAACATTTCTTCGCTCAGACAACATTTGGTCTGTAAAAGAAGAAATACATATTGCAGTGAAAATGCTTGACTGAGACAATGTGAATTTTGCAAAAAGAACTGATTAAATGTCATCTATTTATCAAGAGAAGGCTGTTCTAGGAAGAATAAAGAACAAGTATGGGCAACGTGATTTCTGGAAAGTTTGAGGAACATTAAGAAAACTCATGTGGCTGACCATACAGAGCCAGAATGTAATGTGCCCTACCAGTAGGGTGGGGTGGGGGGGGGTCATAATTATGTAATGCTTTCCCTCTGAAAGAAATGGGAAGCCAATAGAGTGCTCTGAGCAGAGGAGCAGCAAAATATAATTTCTATTTTAAGAAAATCAACATGGCTGCTATATGGAGAAGAAATTTAAGGCAGTATGAGTAAAAACAGGGAGAGCAATCATAATGTGATTAAAACAGTCTTTACAGGTGAAGGTGGTGGTTTAAGTAAGGGTAATAGCAGTGGGGTTGATAAGAAGAAGTCAAATCCTGTATATATTTTAAAGATAACAACTATAGGATTTGCTGAAAGACAGAATGTATGAAGTAAAGAAAAGGGAAAACCAAAGGGAAAACCCAAGTATAGGTATGAACAATTAGGAGAATGATGTCACCAATAGCTGTGATGATTGATGATCGCAGGAGAAACAGGGTCAGAGACACATCACAGAAGCTCAGATTTAGGCCCGCTGTGTTTGAGATTCCCACTGGGCATCCACAGAGAACTGTCAATAGGTAGTTAGATATACTGATTTGCAGTGCACAGGAGTTCAGAAGGTTGGAGTCATCAGCACATTGGTAAGAGTTTCAAACCAGGAGGCTGTATAAGTGAGTGAAGATAGAAAAATGATCGCAGGGCTGATGGCTAGGGTGATGCCAACATTTACATTTGGGAGAAATGAAGAGGAAACAGAAGGGTCACCAAAATGAAGTCATAAATGTAGGCAGAAAATGAGCTGCCCAGGAAGTCAAAGAAATACATTATTCACGAAGGAAAAATAATTGGTTATTCCAAATACTTACAGATAGTTCAAGAAGGATAACAGCAGAGCAATTACCATTCCTTTTAACAAAGTGGAGGTAATTGGTGACCTTGATCAGAGCTGTTTGGATAGCATGTTGAGGATGAAATATATTTTAATGAATTAAAGACCAGTTTAGACAAAACTTTCAAGTAGGAATGACAGAAATAAGTGGATAGTTGGAGGTGAGGCAGAGACAAAAGAGGTTATCTTTGTGCACAAAATAATACAATTCAGTATAGAAAGAAAAAAATACATAAGATATTTAAAAGGCATGGGGGAATTTCTGGGGATAAAGCAAGAGGAGAGAAAATCTAGTAAACAGTTGGAAAGGTTGGTCCTGTCTAAAATCTCAAAGCTGTAATCCACAATAGCAAACAGGAACGACAGGCAAGTTTATAACCCCACATGAAGATAAATACCTCTAATAAATTAATTTTTCTGTAAATTAGGAACCAAGGTTTTCACCTGGAATTTTAAATGGAAGGAAGGATTTCAGAATTTGAAGGAATAAGGGACAATATTTATACAATGAGAGATTATGGACTGAGAAAATAGACTAAGAGTATTGGGCAGCATTACAGATCTATTTAATATTACAGATCATAAACTTAAAGTGAAAACTGCTCACATAATTGTATGTGTGTGGTTTTTTGGGTTTTTTTGGGTTGTTTTGTTTTTGTTTTTTTGTTTTGTTACTAGCCATGCACATTTGGGTTGGACAGCATGGGAATGGCAAAAAGCTGAATTTAGCCAGGGTTGTGGTTTACCTAATGAGCACAATTACAGATAATATATATATATATATATATATATATATATATATATATATTTTTTTTTTTTTTTTTTTTTTTTTGGTAAATGAATTTTGTATCTGGATGTTACAGACTGAATATCATCTCCCTATCCCACCCACCCAATTCATATGTTGAAACTCTAGCCCTCAATATGTATTTCAAGGTAGGGCCTTTTTTAAAATAAATTTTTAATGTTTATTATTTTTGACAGAGAGAGACAGAAAGAGAAAGAGGGGCAGAGAGAGAGGGAGACACAGTGAATCCCAAACAGACTCCAGGCTCCAAGCTGTCAGCACAGAGCCTGACGTGGGGATGGTACTCATGAATTCAGCCTGAGCTGAATTCAGATGCTTAACCAACTGAGCCACCCAGGCGCTCCTCAAGTTAGAACCTTTAAGGAGAAATTGAAGTAAATGAGGTGATAAGGGTGGGCCCTAATCCAATAGGACTGGTATACTTTTAAGAGGATGAGGAGATACCAGAGAGCTCTTTGTCCTCATACACAGAGAGGAAAGGCTATGTGAGAATACAGTGCAAGGTTGATTACCTGTAAGCCAGAAAGAGAGCCCTCACCTGAAATCAATCCTGACAGCACTTTGATCTTCAACTTCTGGCATCCAGAACTGTGAGACAATCAATTTCTGTTATTTAAGCCACCCAGTCTGTGGTATTTTGTTGTGAAAGCTCTAGCTGACTAACACACTAGACACCTTTATCATCTTATATTTATAATTAGACTTAGCTACAGTGATTAAGAATTTATGTGTACTCTCTGGTACAAGTGGCTGCACAATGAGGCTCTACAAATGAACATGGCATTAATGTTTGTTTGTTTGTTTGTTTATCCATTCAAAGCTACCATTACTGCTGATGCAATGACTTTAACTTTAGGAAACTTCTGACTCAGCAGCCATAGCCATATTATCCTTACTTTGTGGCTTCAGTCCAGTGTTATGATAGCATCCTTTCCTCCTTTCTTCCCAAGGAGAGTAAATAACAACCAGAGAGGGAATAACAGCCATTCAGGAGGTAGATTTCAGTTCTACCTCTCCCTTCTTAGCCTCTAAACACGCATGAACAGATAGGACAGTGGAAGACACTCACTCAGCCCTTCTCACTCCCTACACTTGACTGATAATACTATTGATCCTGGGCAGTCTTCTCCTATACTTTCCATCCATTCTCTCCTAAGGTCTAGGTCACCAAAACTGTCAAGAACTGTGCAGGGTCTGAGATTTTATCTTTTCAAAAGCTAACCTATTCCTGTTTCTTGGGGGCTGATTAGCGTCAGTTACCCACACTCTTTGAAGAGCCATGCAAAAACACACTGTGAATCTCTGCATACACTGTAGATTTCTACCACAGGAGAGGAGCACTGAGCTTCTGGAACCATCACTTTTCTAGTAAGTTCAAGAAAACCAGCTCTTTATCTGGGCATACACATAACTTCGTCCCTTAAGATAGGACCTTGCATTTTTGACTTTACCAGTAAGAATATGCAAGAACACTCAGGGATTCCAGCAATTTATCTCTCCTATCAAAGAGATGGGCTAAAGAAAGCTACCACATAATAATAAAAGGGTCAGTGTTAGGCAATTAGATCTAGGGGGAAAAATAATGCTAAATACAAATAACATGGGTAGAAGGCCTGAAGGCCTGATTTTGATACTTAAGGATAAGCATTCATCTTCAGAGTTAAAAGAAGAGCTGGAGAGTCCAGAGACACTGATCTAGTGAAAACAAATTGATTAGCAAACTATGGGCCACAGGCCAGTTTCCTGCTTTTGTATATAAAGGTTTTTTTTAATGTTTTTATTTATTTTTGAGAAAGCGCAAGCAGAGGAGGGGCAGAAAGAGGGGGACTGAGGATCTGAAATAGGCTCTGTGCTGACAAGCAAAGAGCCCCCCCAATGGGTGAGATCATGACCTGAGCCGAAGTCAGATGCTCAACTGACTAAGCCACCCAGGTGCCCCTATATATACAGTTTTAATGGAACACAGTTATGCCCATTCATGCACTTACGAATTGTCTATGGCTGCCTTTTTTTTTTTTTAATAAGGACAGTTATGTAGTTGCAACAGAGACTGAACAGCCTTGTATTTAAACTATTCACTATTTGGCCTTGTAAGTAAAAAGCGTGCCAGTCTCTAATGTATAGATCTCCACATGTATACAATGGAGAAAGAAAAAATTTTTAAAAATTATAATTCATTATACTCCTCTAAATGACTTTTAAAGATACAAAACCAGATGATAAAATAAAAGCTCTATGTTGTTTTTATCCCCAGCTTTACTTAGGTATAACTGACAAATGCAAACTGTGTATATTTAAGGTATGCAATATGATTTAATACACATACACTGTAAAATCATTACCACCATCAAGCTAATTAATACATCCATCACCTCATCTAGTTGCCTTTTTGGTATGTATGTATATATACATATATATAGATAGATGCGTGTAGGTGGGTAGTTTTTTGGGGAGTGAGAACACTTAAGATCTACTACATTAGCAAATTTCAAGCAAACTACAAAGTGTTAATGATATTATCTATGCTGTTAACTATATTATTGTAACTTAAAATTTTTTTTTCTTAATGTTTATTTATTATTGAGAGACAGAGAGACAGAGAAAGACAAAGCATGAGCACGGGAGGGGCAGAGAGAGGAGGAGACATAGAATCTGAAGCAGGCTCCAGGCTCTGAGCTGTCAGCACAGAGCCCAACGCAGGGCTCGAACCCACAAACCGCGAGATCATGACCTGAGCTGAAGTCAGACGCTCAACTGACTGAGCCCCCAGACCTCATTGTAACTTTAACATTAACTATATTATTAAGAATATTATACTATAAAGTATACTTTATTATTAACTATATTGCTGTAACTTTATTATCAACTATATTGTTATTAACTTTAGTCACCATGCTATACACTAGATCCCCAGAACTTATTTCTTATATCCTTTGAGCAACATCTCCCTAGTTCTGCTACCCTGGAGTCCCTGGCAGCCACCATTCTACTCTCTGTTTCTGTGAGTCTGACTTTTTTTATATTTCACATAGAAGTGAGATCATGCAGGATTTGTCTGTGTCTGGCTTATCTCATGTAGCATAATGTCCTCCAGGTTTATCCATATTGTCACAATTGGTAAAACTATAGCAGGACTCTCGCACAGAGGGACGGGACACCAGGGCCTTTCTTTCCAGGAAGCAGCTTTATTCATGCTACCTTGGCTCAGAGGGCTAAGACCCAAAAGGCTGTGCCCCGAGTGCAGCAGCCTTTCATATAATTTCTACTTCTTTGTCTCCCATACATGGTAACATACAGACATACAGTTATGACTGGGCAGTCTATGTTACAGAGTCCTGAGGAATGTCACATACAAACATACAGTCTGACTGGACACAGTCCAAGTTACAGAGTCAGGGCTACGCAACCATGTATAGGAGTTGATTGGGCCACACTGCCTTTCTTTGTTCTGAGAAGGCCTCCACCACATTCCTTAGGGAGGGGCTCTACTCTACCACAGAATTTCCTTCATTTTTATGACTGAAAGAATACATATATATATATATATATATATATATATATATATATATGCACGTAAATATATACATATATATTTAGAATATATATATATATTCTAAAGAATATTCACATATTCTTTACCCATTCATCCACCAGCAGACACTTAGGTTGCTTATATATCGTGGCTATTATTAATAATGCTGCAATAAAGATGGAGGTTGCAGATATCTCTTCAAGGCCTCGATTTCACTTCCTTTGGATATATCCTGGGAAATAGGGTTGCTAAATCATATGGTAGCTCTATTTTTAATTTTTTGAGGAACACCATCTTGTTTTTTCATAACGGCTATACCACTTTACATTCCCACATCAACAGTGCACAAGGGTTTCCATTTCTCTGTACCCTCAACAACACTTGTTATCTCTTGTCCTTTTGATAACAACCATCCAAACATGTGTGAGGTGATATCTCACTGGGGTTTTTCTTTGCATTTCCCTGATGATTTGTGATATTCAATACCTTTTCATACACCTGTTGAACAACTCTATGTTCTTAAATGAATTCATGAACTCATCTGTCTTTAAATACTTAAACTCTGCAGCATTTAAGATGACTCATCATTGCTGTGATTAGGACATGATTAGGCAGAAGTTAAAGCTGATCAATATTTAGGCAGTTTGGTCACTAGTATCTTTCAACACTACAGAGAATTTTATCTCTGAAAGAAATGATACGCAATGCTGAAATTATTTGGGTATGCATAGTTTCTTAATGCAAACAGCTCTAAAGATGCCTGAGGCTAGCCTAAGGTCAAAGCCACTAATGTGAACTAAAATCATCATTAAATGAGATTTTTTATGATATTTTAATTAAGCTCATTCTGTCACAATATGAATTGTAAATTTGACCTTTAGAATCCAACTAACTTATAATGTGCATTCGGCATTTCTCCATGTAAATTTTAAAATAAAATTTTAAATTGTATTCCTCGTGCTTTTCAAAAGTAAAGTCTTAGATTGGCAGTTTTGATTTTTATATAGTTTTTAATAATAAGTGACAATGGAATACACACTAGGTTCCTATTCTAGAGTATGTGTGATACAATTTGGAATGTGTCCACTATTAGAAATAAACCAGTAACAAAAATACTCTTCTTACTGATTGTTTCTATAATAGATAGATACAGTTTTAAACCACAGAAATACCATAGAAGTTTCTTCAGTGTTCTAAGGAATCTCTTTGTTTCCTACCTTCCAAATCACAGACTTCACTCTTCTCTAAAAAATTTACAAATAACAATTATTTGGAATTCTTACAAAGGGAAAACTTTATATGTTTTTTTAATGACTACGAAACCCCAAAGGACTGTATTTTCTGACCTGCCATACATTTTCTTGATGAGGCAAATAAATCTTGTTGCATAGTGAAGCTAGACTTCCTCTGTAGGAAATCCCCATCTGTCACTACATCCTCAATGTGATCTTGTATCCAATTTTAAAATTAACCATCACAGAAAATAATCTCATGCTTGATGACACTATTAAAACCTGCTCATTTTCTAACTGTTTTGCCATACTATGTTTTACATAACAATACTTTTTAAAGAAAATTTCATATTATTGATATTTTGTGCAAAATAGATAACTTAATTCAATTAAAATGATGAGACTGGTTATGTGATTGAACAGCCAATCCATATTTGTCTCTATTCACTCAGTTTAGTCATGCTCTTGTCCATAACCTACGTAGTTTATGAAAAAATGAGCCCAGTGCACAGCCTAAAACAAAGAAATTCTCAGAATTCTACCAGTGTTAATTTGTATTTATTTTTACTATATACATGAACATTTCTTCTTAATAAGGTTCTCAAACCATGGAGATACCATTATTTTTCTGTTACTGCTCTTTATTAGTGTTCCTCCTCTAATATGGACTTTCACAGAATTTATAATTATCAAGCTAACAAATGGAAGCTGAAGAGAGATCTATCACATCACGATAACTTACATGCTTCCTGAAACAATTCTACAATATCCAGGTAAAGTATATCCCAAGTTTGGTTTAAGCATGATCATGAAAGAATGGCTGAATCCTGTTTTGCTTGATTATCCTCTGTCCTCCAATTTTCTTCAACACATTAGACTAAATTCATGATGCCTCACAAAAATGTTCTTTTGGTGGCAGTCAATACATAGTTTTCAATTGTTCAACTGCTACCATCACAGTCTTTTGTAAACGCTCTCCTTTTATCTAGATTTATACTTGTCTCTACCATAATCCTTTCCTGTACTTTTCAGACTGTCCTTACATATTAAGAAACTTATTTTAAAGTATCAACTCCTTTGAAAATATTGCCAACTTTACCTCTCAGTGGAAATCTTGTTTTATGTTAGTTATTCCACTCCAAGACGTTGGCTGGCTCTCCTTATGTCTCTCCAGTGGAGGATATTTATATTTTTATTAATGTGACTTTAAACTGCTTAGTGTCAGGTATTTCTCTTTCTTATTAGCTACTGATCCTAAAAAATTTAATCCACTTAGGCATAGGCCATTTGGCTACAAACTCTTCAACAACTGGTTCAGAGTTTCTTTTACTCAATGTTTTCCATCCACCTGGGTAACTATCTCATCTAAATAAATGACCCATCCAACATACAAGACTCACAATTCTTGATCTCCTATGTGACTTCCATCATTATTATTATTATTTTTTGAGAATTTATTTTTAAGTAGTCTCTACACCCAAATATGGGGCTTGAACTCACAACCCTGAGATCAGGAGTCACAAACTCTTCCAACTGAGACAGTCAGGACCCCATGACTTCCATTCACTTCCAATTTATTTTAACAATTCACTGAGCAAATGACTCAGAAATTCGTTGTAAATCAAAAATCCACTAATTCAAACTACTACTCTGATAACTCCCTTCAATCCTTCTAATTTGTTTGCTTTCACATCTTTCAACTTCATTAGCATCTTCCTCTGATTCTTATAACTTCTTATTTATCACAACCATTTACCATTCATTTTATATTAACTCAACCGTAATTATCTAATGACTGCTATTAATTTCTGTTGTATTAGGGTGATGAAATAAAAGCAGGAATGATTATTCTTCTACACCAATTAAAGTACAGTGGGAACAATGATATAAAATATCAAATTTCACTATTTTCACTTATAAGAATATGATCATACAAAAACTAAAAAACAATAATTTCAATAAAATGGAAAATTCTGAGATAAGAAAAAGTTTGGTAAATCAAATAAACTATATATATAAATAAGGAAAAGTCTCCAATTTATGTATTAGAGGATAGAATAATGTTTAACTTTGGGGAGAAAAGGAGGTAGTGATTAGAAATAATAAAAGACAGACATATTTATAATTTTTCTGGTGTTCAACTTGGTTCCGTTTTATGGCCAAAATTCCATTGCATAGCTATACTACATATCATTTATTCATTCATCTGTTATGGGTATTTAAATCATTTTCCCATTTTAGTTATGCATAATGCTGTAGTAAATATTTGTATGTAAGTTTTTGAATGGAGATATGTTTCCATTTCTCTTTTGCACATACCTGCTGTATATCAGTTTGGGAAGTGCTGTCATCTCAACAATATTAAGTATTCTGACCCATTTCCACTTATTTAGGTCTTCTTTCTACAGTAGTTTGTAGTTTTCAGAGTCAATCTTTTGCACATTTGTTAAATTTATTGCTAAATATTTGATTTTTTAGGTATTATTTTAAATGGAATTGTTTTCTTAATTTCATTTCTTAATTGTTTATTGCTAATAGAGAGCCATACATGCTACTTCACATATTATATATTCTTCAATCCTTCTGAAATAATTTACTAGATCTAATTTTCTTTTAGGATTTCTTAAATCTAAAATCATGACATTGGTGAATAGAGATTGTTTTACTTCTTCCTTTGTAATCTAGATAGCTTTGAGTATTTTTCTTGCCTAATTGCTTTGGTTAGAATTTCCAGCACAATGCTGAATAGAAGTGTTGAGAAAATATATCCTTGTCTTTTCCCTGAATTTGGAAGGAAAGCATCCAGTCTTTCACCATTAAATGCAATATTAGCTGTGTGTTTTTCACATATGCCCTTTATAAGATTGAAGAAATTCTTTCTATTCCTAATTTGTTGAGTTTTTTCTTTCTTTCTTTTTTTTCTACAAAGGGTTTTAGATTTTTGTCAAATGCTTTTTCTGTATCTATTTACGTGGTCATGCAATTTTTGTTCTTCATTTTATTGATACATCACATTGATTGATTTTCTTAAGCTGAACCACTCATGAATTCCTTGGATAAATTCCACTTTGTCATAGTGTATAATTCTTTTTTTTTTATGTTGATAGATTTGGTTTGATTGAATTTTGGTTGAGGATGTTTGTGTCCATATTCATAAGACATATTGGCTTTATATTTTTATTTTTTTGATTCTTTGTCTGATTTTGTATGAGGGCAATTAATCTGGCCTCCTAAAATGAATTGGGAAGATTTAATTATATATATTTTTTAAAGTCTGTGAAGAATTTGAATTAATTCTTCCTTAAATGTATGGTAGAATTTAAAAGGCATCAGGCCTGGGCTTCCCATTGTGGATAGGTTTTGATTTCTAATTCAATCTTCACGTGTTATAAATCTCTTCAGATTGTCTCTTTCTTCCTCAGTTTGTCACAGTTTGTGTTTGTAGGAATTTTTCCAAAGCATCTAAGTTATATAATTTCTTGTTGTACAATTCTATCATTTCTTTAAGTTCCTTGTATTTATTTAAGTTAGTAGTGATGTCCCCTCTTTCATTTCTTATTCTAGTAATTTTTCTTGGTTAAGGTACAGTTTCTGCTGATAAATAAGGTTTTGATGTTATTGGTTTACTTTATTTAAGTGATGGATTATTTTTCTTTTGGTACTTCAAGATTTTCTTTTTGTCTTTGACTTTTGGCATTTTTCCTATATGGCCTGTTCACAGTTCAATTTGTGTTTATCTTACTTGGTATTCATTGAGCTTTCTGGAGGTGTAGGTTATTGTTTTTCAATAAATGAGAAAGTTTTGTGCCATTATTTTTAAAAATATTTTTAGTGTCTTTCTTCTGTCTCCTCTCCTTCTGGTTTTCCATCCTGTGTATATTGGTACTCTCAACGGTTTTCCACATTTCTCTGAAGCTCTCTTCATTTTTCTTCATTCTTCATTTATATTGATCTATCCTAATGTTTTTTTTTCTTTTCATAGTTCAAATCTACTGTTTAGCCCCTCTAGTGAATTTGTTTTTAATTAATAACCTTTATTATGTTACCAATTTTAAGTTTACAGAAAGATTGTGTGAAAAGCACAGAGAGTTACTATAATACCCTCTCACACTGCACCCCTCAGTTTACCCTATTATTAACATTTGTGTTAGTGTGGTACATTTATTACAATTTATCAGTCAATATTGCTATATTATTTTTAGCTATAGTTTACATTAGGGTTCATTCTTTGTGCTGTATATCCTGAGTTTTGCCAAATATATAAAATTTATCTACCTTTAAAATATCATACAGAATAGTTTCACTGCCCTTAAAACCTCTGTGATCTACCTATTCATTCCTACTTTCCTTTTACCAATCCAGTGACAACCACTGATTTTTTACTGTCTCTATAGTTTTGCCTCCCTTAGAATGTTCTATAGTTGGAATCATACAGTATGTAGCCTTTTCATACTGACTTATTTTATTTAGCAATATTCATTTAAGATTCAAGTATTTTAATGGCTAGTTTATTTTTTGTCGCTGAATATTAACTTGTTTCATGCATATATCAGTTTCTTTATACATCTGCCTACTTGGTTGCTTCCAAGTTTTGACAATTATGAATAAAGCAACCATAAAAATCATTATGCAGATTTTTACATTAAAATAATTTTTAAATGCACTTAAGTAAATACAAAGCACAGTTGCTGGATCATATGGTAAGGATATAATTAGTTTTATAAGAAACTGACGAACTATTTTGTAAAGTGGGAGTTTCTTTTTGCATTACGACCAGCAAGGAGTAAGAATTACTATTGCATCCTTGACAACATTTCACCATTTTGGGTTTTGTTTGTTGTTTAAATGTTTACTTATTTTGGGGTGGGGGAAAGAGGAGCAGAGAGAGAGGGAGAGAGTCCCAAGCAGGCTCCACGCTGTCAGCCAGAGCCCAATGTGGGGCATAATCTCACCAACCATGAGATCACGATTGAGCCAAAATCAATAGTCAGATGCCTGATCGACTGAGCCATCCCCCACACCCCATATTGTTTTGGATATTTGCAAATTTAATAGGTATATAGTGGATTCTCATTGCCTTTATTTATTTATTTAGCTAGTTATAGAGAGACCACATTCATAAGCACAAGTGCGGAGAGGATGGGAAGAGAGAGATACTCTTAAGCAGGCTCCATGTTCAGCATGGAGCTCAATCTCATGTCCCTGAGACCATGACCCTGAGATCATGACCTGAGCAGAAATCAAGAGCTGGATGATTAACCAACTGAGCCATCCAGGTGCCCCAACTCTGCTCCTTTAATTTGCAATTCCTTAAAGACATGATGTCGGGCATCTTTTCACATGCTTATTTGCCAACTGTGTATCATGTTGGTGAGGTGTATATTCAGATCTTTTGCACATTTTTAATCTCCATCCAATGTAAGGTTGAAAAATATTATTTCTCTATGAGAATATTACTCAAAATAATTATTTAATTGTGACACTATGACCTGGAAATGATGCTAAATAATTTTATTTTGCATAACCATTTTAGATTAATTACTGTAGTAGAAAGTATATTACACTCTAAAACACTTTATTATTTTACCCTACTTTATCACATCTTTCTATTGTCGTTACTAAAACAAACAAACAAACAAAAAAAAACCAATGTGTTTGTAATTCTAATTTGGTCTCGAAGAATATCATTTTTAATAATACATTGTATTCTTTTATCTTAACATGTTCACCAAAAAAAAGAGCATTCACGTAGGAACAAAGCTTTATAAAATTGTTTCAGGTAATCTTTCCTCTTGACATCAAAAGTTCACACAGTATCTTTCATAATATCTTTACTAATATGTTTCTTTTTTTTTTTTAATTTTTTTTTCAACGTTTATTTATTTTTGGGACAGAGAGAGACAGAGCATGAACGGGGGAGGGACAGAGAGAGAGGGAGACACAGAATCGGAAACAGGCTCCAGGCTCTGAGCCATCAGCCCAGAGCCCGACGCGGGGCTCAAACTCACGGACCGCGAGATCGTGACCTGGCTGAAGTCGGACGCTTAACCGACTGCGCCACCCAGGCGCCCCTACTAATATGTTTCTAGCTAAACAGTTATGTCATGGATGACTTCACTAACTACATTAATTTTAATAAAAACACAAAACCAAAGCCATGGTAGGGAGGCACTGTCACAAAATGAATAAACACATGGGTTCTGGTGCACCATTATCTAGATCTGAATTTTGGACATATTGCTTAACACGTTTGTAACTGCACAAATTACTTGGTGTCACTGCAATGCAGTCTTCCTATCTGTAATATAAGAATGAACAATAATATTGAAGAAATTTAGTTCAGAGGCAGTACAATTTAAAATTCAAACCCTAAGTGACATAATAAGTTCAATAATCTGTTGATTAAAGATAACCCTGTATGGCAGATGCACTATGATTTGTAACTGAAGAATTTCTTAATATCCTTAATTTTGAGATTAAAACCTGTTAGAAGAAGCATTGCCAGAAAGCAGCATTCTTAACATGAAAACTATCTAAGGGCTATGTGCACTCCGAAATAAAAGGAAATGCTGCTGAAAATTCAAACTTGGAATGCATAGCTTATGAGAAAATAATTATATCCCTGGCTTTGAGAGAAGAGTTGCTTTAAGTATTTGGGGATTAAAGTTATTGCTGACTGTGTTTCCCCCACCCCATGCAGTAATAGTGGCTTATCAAATAGAAAACATGGGTTCTTACTCTAAATTCAACTGACTCTATTAAGCATTAATGCTTTTTGTGCGTACCTCACTGGCATGTAAGACTGGAGTCAAAGATACAGAAAAGGCTCAGTAGCAGCAGTAGCCAATTCCACTTTTTAAAACTGCTCAGTGGTTCTCTCATTATGGTCTCAGGAAAACCAAATATGCAGAACAAATAATCCACCCCATTAGAATTCATTATTAAAGAATCTCAAGCAGCACTTCTGCTGAGATGGCACAGAGCCACCTGCCCTAGTGCCTCATCATGATTTTGGAGGGTTTCTACTAGCTGTGATGTGGGCTTGTGAAAAGAGGAGAGAATAGTGTAGCCTGCAGTGTTACGTCATAAAGACTGCCTGCTATAATGAAGTTGGAGAAATTGTTTTATTGTGCTAAGTATACCATGAAGCACTGAAAAATAGAAGAGATCAGTACTTGGGGATATCTCAAATACTTCTTCCTCAAACTGACTGGGGGTGATCGGCAGTGAGACAAGTCATATTAGAGGTATCTATACAACACCTGTGAAATTGAAATGTATACTGACAGAGTCGATGTACAAAATCTATTACAGCTGGCAATTTTCTTTAGAGGTACTAAAATGTCACTATTGCTTTTACGCTCCTAGTCTAAAGGAGTTCACTCTCTTCTTTCCAACACACAATTGTGTGAAGTCCACACTTCTTTTGTGTGACATTTAGGAGAAAAAAAAAAGTTTTCTTCAAGAGGATTTACTGTAATCAAAACCTTTCAGATTTACAGTTACAAGATCCATTACGATGTATTTACCTGACTTTCATTTAGGTCTACAGTTGGTCAGAAGCTTACGTACTTTGTATGTTCTTATAGCTGACGGTAGAAAGTATTTTAGAATACTTTCCTGGGTAGATCTTTTACTATTCAAAGATACTTTTATCCCACTTGCCCACTTATTTTCCCCAATAGGTCTCATATCAAGATATTCAATCCAAGCTATGGGACAGATATGTTCATAACCTGGAGTTCCTGTGCTCATATATTTGTCTTCACATCACAATTTTGCAGTAGTATTTGGAGCCCACAGAGTACACTAGTAATTGCTTTTCTTTGTGGTACTTTAAAATGGACCATTTTTGCAGCTGCTACAATCTTTTATACACAATTCTGGGGAAAAAACAAAACACATGGGGCTCAGAAGATATAACCACAGGAATCAGCAGAGGAAACAAGGATGAATCCTTTTCTTGTTTGCGGAAGCTTGCTGCCAAACACAACTGTGAGATGCAGCACACTACAGAAATTTACAGTGGATAAAATTTCTCACACGTGGAAACATTCCTATTCCAACAGTTATTTATTTTTGATCTAGTATTAAATTTTTTTGTGTTATTTTCTATAGTCTTCTGAGATCTGAATTCTCTAATTGTAATGGCAACCTGCAATCGCAGTACAACAGACACTCTGAGAAGAAATCATAATATAGATTAAGGATGAAGTGACTCTTTAGAGATCATAGAAACACTTTAGACTGAAGATATTTAAGTATTGCATTTCTTACATTAGGAAGAATTAAGTAATTTTTTATTGTAAAGATGTGTATGAAAAACACATAGACACTTAAAATGTCTAGCCATTTTCTATCTTCTGGAAATAGTGGAATATTTAAATATCTGAAAGCAGATCTACAAAATACATTAATAATGAAAAAAAAAAGATAAAAATAAGAATATGGCTATCTTAATGTGGCTGTCATCTCTTTATGTACATTTTTCTTAAAGTAAAATTATATTGTAAAATCAGATTATTGAAACATTTTATAGAATTAGATTATATATTCAGAGAAGTGTATAAAAAACAAGAACAATTTTATAAATACAAAGTCAATTGGGTAAATGGAGCCCAGTTGAAGACACAGAATGATATTAACCCTTGAGAAATCTCTGGCCCCTTTCCTGGATGAGCATTCCTTCATGATGAGTACCCTTTTCATTCCTCCCCAAAACACACACTATCCTCATTTCTTTTGGTTTATCATTTATCTATTTCAAATTTTAATGAACTAAAATCATACTGGATGCATTATTTCTGCCTAATTACATGTGTATACACTATGTTTTACACATTTATTTACTGATTAAAGTATATTTTCCCACATATTCAGATACCTCATATATAGAACTGCTAAGTCATCAGGACTGAATGTTTTCTTTAATTTTTTTTCAGTTTATTTATTTTGAGTGAGAGAGAGACAGAGACAGAGACAGAGAGAACGCACGCACGAGTGGGGGAGGGGGAGAATCCCAAGCAGTCTCCTGGCTGTCAGAGCTGAGCCTGACATGGGGCTCGATCCCACAAACCAAAGTCCACCCAGCTGTGTTCATTCCTTCCTGTCCTTCAAAGTACTTGACAGTCTCCTCCAAGGCTTTTGTGTGTGTGTGTGTGTGTGTGTGTGTGTGTGTGTGTGTGTGTCCTGGTTGTATGTTTTGTGTTGGTGAATGAGGTCAGATCCCACAAACCTGAGCCGAGATTAAGAGTCAGAGGCTCAACCAACTGAGTCACCCAGGTGCTAAAGGAATGAATGTTTTAATTTTCCTAACTAAGCCAAAATGTTTTCCAGAGTGTTACAGCATTTTAGGGTTTTTATCATATATGAAATAAGAACTGATCCAAAATATTATCAATACAAGTTGTGTACAAGTTCTCCAGAGAAAAAGAATGAATAGAGTAAAAATGTGTGTGCATGTGTATGTGTTTATATGTATGTATCTCTCTCAATAGAGATTTATAAATATATAGACTTTAATACATATGTATAAATTTCTCTATGTATATAAATATACAAACCTATATTTCTATATAAACTAGAGAAATAAACACACAGAATTATCTATATCTATAAATCTCTATCTGTAAATGCACAGCATTGAAAAATAAAGAGATTTAATTTCTTCTAATGACAGAGAGTAGAACTTTGCACCATCCTAATTTCAAACTCTATTCTGGCCCCTGGACAAAGTTGAGACATAAAAGCTTGACAATTTTTTTATTTACATCAATTTTCTACATAAAAAAATTTACCTAGATACATAGTTTCCTTTTTAGTTGGTGATAACTGGTTTTTTACACTACAACATCCCGATTTTCTAAAGCTTCTATGGCCAAATATCATATTTTTTTCTTAATACTTGAGTGTTTATAGCATTATGGATTACATAAATATTGGTCATTACTATGATAATTTTATTATGCAATATTTTGCTTTTTATCACTGATTATTTTTTACTTGCACAGATTTTATATAGCTATAACTATCTTATTTCCAGTTGCTCGAAAAATCTAATACAGTAATTCTCAATGTGTGGCCCCTGACCAGAAGCAGCAGCATAATCTTAGGCTATTTAACAAAGAAAATATGGGGCGCCTGGGTGGCGCAGTCAGTTAAGCGTCCGACTTCAGCCAGGTCACGATCTCGTGCTCTGTGAGTTCGAGCCCCGCGTCAGGCTCTGGGCTGATGGCTCAGAGCCTGGAGCCTGGAGCCTGTTTCCGATTCTGTGTCTCCCTCTCTCTCTGCCCCTCCCCCGTTCATGCTCTGTCTCTCTCTGTCCCAAAAATAAATAAACGTTGAAAAAAAAATTAAAAAAAAAAAAACAAAGAAAATATGATTGTGACATATATAGGACAAATTACCATATTACAGAAATTAATATTTTCTCACATAAAGACATTCATGTGGAATAAATCTTAACTGAGACAATTTTTTAATGTCTTTCAAACAATTGTTTTTATTTCAATTATTCATACATATATGCATCTATGTTACATGTTCTTGTCTTTATTTTATTAATCACATTTTCTTTATTTTATTTATTAACCTAATGAGACAAATCTAAAAGTTAGTAATAAAAGAGACAAAGGTAACACTTGATAGACTGGATGTGAAAGTAAAACGTTCTCATTATCACTCAGGTCACACGTTTTACCTAGTAATATTCAATCTTTAACAGGTCTTTAAGAATGCAAAATAGGAAGAAGAAAAAAGTAATACCACAGTGTCTGAACCTGAGCACAAGAGTAAAATGAAGTTTAAAGAATGAAAGTAGAGAGTAAAGAAGCAACAATATGACTCCATTTCTAATGAAATTTTTAATCCCTTTAAAGCTCTCTGCTTAATTATATATTCTTTAACAGTTCTTTTTGAAATTTTCCTCCTTCCTAATACCTTAAGTTTTCTCCTATGTCACTTGGTGTTCACTTTATCACACCATCCTGCATATATATGAACTGTTTAAAATATCTACTACTGTCTTACAAATGTCCCCAAAACCAGTGACTTAAAATGATACAGATTAATCATTTCCCATAATTTTGTGGGTCGGCTGCGTGCTTCTCTGGTGATCTTGCCTGGATGCCTTCCACTGGGGTTAGTCAGCGTTCAGCTTGACTGGAGTTCAATGTCTAAGACGGTTTCATTCATGGTCAGGTGTTTGAAGCCTTAGCTAGAATGACCGAGTCTCTTTCCCCATGTGTTCCTTCATTCTGGAGCTTCATCACAGCATAATATTCTCAAAGTTCCAAAAGAACAACAGAGAAAGCTGCAAGTTTCCTTAACATTGAGGCTCAGAAATCTCCCAGTGTCATTTCATTGCATTAATCAGAGGAAAAGATCAGATCCAAGGGAAGGGAAATGTATGCTACCAATTGATGGAAGAATCAGCAAGGAATTTGTGGCCATTTTTAAACGACCTCAATATTTAACTTTTACTATTTATTATCTTTTTAAGTAAACATCTAATCAAATGACTATAATCTAAGTTTATTTTTTGTTTTTATAAAACATTTCCACATTGGTACTAATTCAATGTTACACCAAAAAATCATGTCAGCCAATTATTTTTATCATATATGGGCTTTATATAAACTATGCTCATTTAAGATCATCCTATTCAATATTAGTTTGATTCTGGTAGAGAATCACTGGGTATATTTAAGCCATATGTTGTTTTGCTGAACCCATGAATATTATATAGGCAGGGATATTAGATTCCTATTTAATCAAGGTTATCTATATACACAGAGCCTTAATGAATAAGTATCTACTTGAATGTGACTAAAAAGGTACAGTATATGCACCCTGATAATCTATTGGTAATCAAAGCCAAGAGCAAAATCTAATTTGGGAAAAAGATACTTAAAATGTAAGTTATCAAAAAAAGAATGCTTCTTTTATTTTGGTCTTTTCTTTTTTCATGCATCAGACTGCTTAGCTGGTAAAGATGAAACTAACAAAAATTTAAATATATTAAATATGTATGGCATGAGGGAATGATGCCTAGAAAAGAGAGAATGACCTTTGTAAAAGACCATAGTAAAATTAACTTATTCAAAATTAGGTAACAAAATTAATTTTTCAAGGCCAATTATTTTAAAATAATTTAAGCCAAAAATGCAGATTTTTCAAACTGTTTTTTGAAATTATGAATTAATTAATAACAAACACAGTCTCTACTTTGTGGATAACAATAAGGATTACTCCTTAGACGAAAATAAAATGAATACTGTCTCCTATTGGTGCATTATTGTTATTCTTAGATTAACTTGTAGGAAGCTGGCACTAAGAAAATTAGATAGGATGAACTGAGTGCCATGTTGATTTGTTCAGTGAAGGAATTAAAATAAGCATGTGAAGTGGACAGTCACTTTAGATACTGCTGAGTGGTAGTCTTTTATATTATTATTTGGAAATACATTATATGTATTATTATATAAAATGTATGAGAAAAGTAGATTTTCATAATGAAACGAAATCATTATATTTCTCGAATGCCTGAAATTTTTCTATGCATTGTTCTGAATGCTAAGGGTATGAGAGAGAGAGAGATGGAGACGGAGACACACACACAGAAAAATTAATGGAGAGGTGTTTATATAAAGTTAAATTTATGATATATTCATCTTTCCTTCTTAGCTATATAAAATTAAACCCAATTTTACTGGTGAAGGAATATAATCTAAGGTTATTTTGATAAAGGTGGCATTAATCTTATCACCATCATTCACTTACTGGAGGTCACTGCTTAATTCATTGACATGAAACATCATTAAATGTTCACAGAGGGCAGCAAAATGGGAAAAAACTTAAATGTTAAAGCAGATACCTAGGGCACAGGTTTTATCTTGGGTTCCAAAATTCGTTTCAATTCTTGCCATGGGCCTAGAGTTTGGGTCTGGTCCCAAAAAACACTAGTTGCAAACATTTTAATGGTGATCTTTAAGAGACTTACATTCCATAATTTTACTCCGCAGATAGCTACTGAGTACCTAATACGTTCAAGACACTGTGTTTGGAGCTGGAGGTATGAAGATGACCAAAGCTCAGCCCATAACGTCGAAGATCTAATAAGTAGTGGGGAAGAGATACAGATATCATACCATATGCTAATTCTTAGAATGAGAAAAAAACTGGGACCAAATCTCAGGCTTGCCAACAAATAGCTGTACTTGTTTGCTTTCTTCTTTACTTGTGCCTGCCTCTTCTGTTATCTGCCTTCAAGGGACATTTCTCCATAGCTCAGTCAGAGTGTAGAGCTTTTTGAAATGCAAAAGAGTGACAACACAACTCAAGTTTCTACCCTCTCAGATGGAACAGTCACCCTTCTACCTCTCAGCATTAATGACTCCTACATATCAATCGTATATATGCTCAGTTATCATTTCCTCAGTATAATCATGTCTGATTTCTATGACTTAAACACCTCTAACTTAGAACATCTTAAATTTGTTAATGATTGCCCATTGTGTGTGATTATTGATTAACATCTTTCTTTTTCTGGATAATGCTTATTATTGAAGGCTAAGAGCTTGAACACAGTACTTTAAAAAATGATATACACTCATGAAATACTTTTAAATGAAGACTCTTCATACGACTGCATATTAGTTTTCTTTCATGTCCACTATTCTTACCACACACTAAACAAAGAGGTATGTAGAAATTATTAAAAAGGACTGGATATCTCTTAAACCTTGATTGTGGTGATGATATAATGGAGGTTTCCGTATACATACATACACACATCATACCTTAAATGAATGAGTATTAAACTTATTCATTCATTCAAAATTATATATTAAGTATTTCCTACATGCATACTGTTTGGCCCTTGAGATAGAGTGTTTAATCAAATAAGACAAAGTTCTTGCCATCACAAAGTATACAGCCTAGTGAGGAAGATAAAGAGTAAATAAATGATCAGTAATGTGAAGTGGTTATAACTGCTTTGAATTCAAACAGTGCAGGACCACAAGCTAGGAATAGGAGAAGATTTTAGAAAGAATGGTTGAAAAGGCCTTGCCTGTAGAGGGGATATTTGGGGCAGCACCTTGACTGAATGGAAGTACTTAGCTACATTAATATCCAAGGGAGCTGATTATCAGGTGAAAGGAACAACTAACGCAATGAGCATAAGGGGAAAGTGCTTGGAGTATTTGAGGAACTACAAGGAAGCAGTGGGGATGGGGCAAGATGAATGCAAGTGAAAATCAGGGAGATGAGATTTAAGCAGAATTCAGGAGCCATAAATATACGGCCTTCCAAGTCAGGAAATGGATACTGGATTTTATTCAGAGTTATGAGAAAATATTTTGAGTTCAGATTTATATTTTGAAAGAATTAACCTGGCTTCCGTATGAAAAATAGATTCTGTGAGAATAAGAGATAAAGCAGAGTGATCAAGTAGGGTTTGATTTCCACGTTTTAGGTGAATAAGGATGGTAGATTAGACCAGAGTGTTAGAAGTGAATATGGAGAGTAATGGTCATGTTCAGTATTTTATTGATGCCATCAACAGGATTTCCAGGTCTATTAGATGTGAAGTTGTTGACAGAGTGAGAAGCCAAGTATTAGGTTCTGACTTACAAGATTAATAGAGTTGATTTTTTTAAAACAAGGAATCCTTGAGAAGGAGGCCATTTGTGTAGGGTAATAAAAAGTTTAGATCCGGTCACATTAACTTAGTAATTACACCAGCATAATAAAGTAGGACTCTCCTGAATGAAGGTATGTTTACACGCCTCACTATCTATTAAAATTCCAGCAACTGTCTGGAGTTTAAAGAACACATAATGGCAGGGAACATAAATGTGTGTGATGTTATCATATACATCAAATTTTACCTTCATAAGACTAAACTTATATCACTCTGGGAGAAATTAAAAATACAGAAGAAAAGTCCACCTCAAGATTATGACATTAGAAGGTTAGAAAAATGAAAAGGATTTGGTAGGACTAAAATAGAAGATTTTCAGCAGATGGAACAACAGGAGACTGAGCCAAATTAAATAGGATCAAAGGATACATATATATTCACCTATGGTAGCTACTGAGAATTTTCCAAACCTGTTACCAATTTACAAACCAAATAGCTATGTATGAGTGTCACAGTTCATCTCTATCCCCATCAACCCTCAATATGTTTTATCATGTTTAAGTGTCCTTTGCCCATTTTAAGTTGACAAAATTATTTTTCCCCATCTGTTCCTCTAAATACTTATTATTTCATCATTAGGACTTAAATCTCCAATCAAATGAAATTAATTTTTGTGTATATTTGTGCTAAGATGAATATTGTCTTTCTCCATGTTTCTCCACATCTTATTAACTAACACTAATTATTGAAAAGACTTATTTTCACCACTGTAATGCACTGTCACCTTAATGTGAGGTTGTCTTTTAACTTCCAGGGGACCAAATTCTAAGCTATAAATCATTCTGTAATTTTTATGTGGATATGTGCTGCAATATCTCCCACCCCACAATCTCTGCTTTTTCCAACACACATGTGGCTATTTTATGTAAAGGCTTCCCCAGACACATGATATTTACTCAGAATTAGCAAATGCCAAGAGGACTTTTCAACCAAAGTAACTGCACATTTGCCTTAGCAATTAAAAGTGGTGAAGGGAAGGGACGGAGGGAAGGACGAGAAGGAGGTAGAGAGGGAGGAAGGAATTAGGGAAAAAGAGAATGAGGGAAGAGAGAGAAAGAAAGAGGAAGAAATAAGAGGAAGCACAAAGTTTGTTCACTGTTTGGACTGTTACCTAGGACGTTCTAGCCATTATGATACTAGCTGAAATTTTTTTATATACACTTTCTCTATTATTTAAAAATTTGTTTATTTAGAGAGTGAAAGAGTGGGGAAGAGCAGAGAGAGGGAGAGAGAGAGAGAGAGAGAGAATCCCAAGCAAGCTTCATGTTGTTAGCACAGAGCCCGATGTGGGGCTCAAACTCAAACCATGAGATCATGCCCTGAGCTGAAATCAAGAGTCGGACACTTAACCGACTGAGCCAACCAGGGATCCAGACATTTTCTCTATTATTAACTAAATCATGCAACAAAAGGGAACAATTTATTGGTGACTGACATTCAATCCTATGGAAATTGGTGTGAATTAATAATTTTATTTTCTAATTTAAATTATTAATATAACTTACCATCTTACTATATCATGCACTATATCAAATATTATTGTACTATTCCTAAAAAGGGATGTGTTTTAATATTTTAGCAATTTTTATGTCCATACTGGTGCTTATAGATTGAAAGCCAGCTATGAGGAGATAGCCAAATAATGGTGGTGTCACAAATATCAAAATCGCTTAAGTAAGAATGAGAAGTCAACAATGCCATCTGACAACAGTGAAATCCAGCATATCCTGTTATATATTTTTAAGATCAAAATGTTTGTTAATATTAATAACGATAATTACCTTTTGTTGAGTGCTTGAGACATTTGGGCACTGTACCTAACACTTCCATGCATCATCTAATTTAATTACAACTCAATGAGGCTTAAATTTAAATTATGCATATTTTATCATGAAGGAAGTTGAAATGCAGAGGTGAGATTGTGAGACTAAGTTCTCATGACTGGTAAGTTCTAAAGGCCACATTAAAAGATATTTTTACTCTGGAGCAACTTTTCTTATTCATTATGCAATACTTACTACTTCTACTTTAGTATTATAATTTATGATTCACAAGAAAATAGTCTCTACTGAAAAGCCACAAAATATTCATTCTATTAATAGTGTGAAGAATATATCTTAGAAAATTTATTTTTTCAGGCATTATCCAAGGATCTAATGACATTTCAAAGACTAAATGTGTGTGTGTGTGTGTGTGTGTGTGTGTGTGTGTGTGTGTGCGTGTGTAGACAGATAGATATAGATATGGTGGGAATGGCTTAACTATGGTAAAGAAAAAAATTTAAATATTTTATTGATTGTTTTGTGAATATTTTAGGATTTCCTTCCTTCAGTCTTTCTTTCAATCTTTCTTTACTTTTCAAATTATTTTATCAATGAAAGTAGTTCTACCCATAGAGACAGAGAATACTCCTTTTGAAAAAAAAGTATCTTAAAATTTACAATCGTATTATCTGTACATGATCAAAGAAAAGAAGGAAAAGTATTTACTTGCAAGTGATTTAAATAACCATAAGCTTTGTATAGTTCCAATACTTCATAGAAAAGGAGCTTTATAGAGTACCTGAAATTTTCTTCAGGTGGCTAAATGAGTGAGCACTAAAGCAAACAAGTTAGGTTAACCCAAGTGGCATTACAGACATCTGTGTCAGAGACTAAACTAGAGATTTGATCTGTATGTGCAGGTTTTGATCACTGAATGCCTAACTGAAGGTTTCATTTGTAGATATTACCCTTAGCCTCCTGAACAGAATTTCATAACAGTAATAAATAAATGAGAGTAAAACCAGCTAGGAAATAGGGAGATGAGAGACTACATATATACACATTTTGTTTCCAGAAATGGATTTTAAATTTAGTAAGTAGAGTGTCTGAGTCATGGACTAACCACTAATTATCTCTGAGGATTTAGATGATTTTGTTAAAATGTCTGAGTCTCAATGTCATCTGTAAAAAAGGTCATAATTAAAGCTAAAGTATACAGATTTCAAATAATTAAATGGGACATGATATAATATGCGAAGGCAGACCATAGTTCCTGGAATATAGTATAAAGTGAATGTTATATATTATTAGTAGTTGTTGTAAGAATCTCATCCAGATATTCTCTACATGGGTGACAAATGGTTAGTGCACAGAAACAGTGAGTGCACTAGCTTCACTCTAAAAATCCTGTGCGACCGTAACTCTGATAGAAATATAATGAATACAACTTAGACAAAGTAAAATGAACAAATGAAAGCCAGAATCCCCTTGATTTCTTTTGTGAACTCACTCAATCCTAGAAAATTCACTTTTCTCACTTCCTAAGACACTACTTCTCTCTGAGTTTTCTGGTCCTGAAAAAAATGAGCCTAACTGGAATTATGATGAGCCACAAATAAATTCTTGTCAGGCTCCCATGACCAATCATGAATCACTTCCAGAAAATAATTATTCAGAAACACTCCATATTACAGTCTACAGAATCATTTCAACTCAACTGGTTTGATTCCATTTTTTTTCCTTTTTTTTTTTTTAATTTTTTTTTTCAACGTTTATTTATTTTTGGGACAGAGAGAGACAGAGCATGAACGGGGGAGGGGCAGAGAGAGAGGGAGACACAGAGTCGGAAGCAGGCTCCAGGCTCTGAGCCATCAGCCCAGAGCCTGACGCGGGGCTCGAACTCACGGACCGCGAGATCGTGACCTGGCTGAAGTCGGACGCTTAACCGACTGCGCCACCCAGGCGCCCCTTTTTTTCCTTTTTAATTTAAATTCATGATGTCACAAACACCACAGACTTTGAAAAAAAAAAAGAGTATCCCTTTCTCTTTCCATGTCAATGTGACAGATCTATATATATCCTGGGTTGGGAAACAATAGAAAAATAAGAAGCCAAGCCAAGACAGGATTTGGACAGGATACTCTGTTTACACTCCACTTCCTTCACAACCCCTCCTGTCTATACTGCACTTCTGGAATAAATGATGGATAATGGTCTTTCCACAGGTGATGGTGCATCTTTAATTAGAGCAAGGCTAAACCTGCAGGTTTGTAAGTATGGTTTAATCTTGCTTTCATCCAAGTATACAAATTTCATGAAAATTCTCAAGGAAAAGAGTAAGAATGTATTTTTAAAAGCACTATTCTCCCTTCTTTAAAATGAACAATTTTATAAGGCAATTCTAGTGTCAGCTATTTTAACAGAATCCAAAAGAGAAAAGCACTTTCAAAGTTTGCAATGAATCATCCCTACTAAAAGAACAACTAATTTCATTTTTCATAGTTCTTTCTAGCTGTGCAACTAAAATTGCCTTGTGTAAATTAGTATGAGATTTTTGTTGGGAGAAGCACAGCTTGAGGTTGTAGAAAGCCTCTAACACTTATGTCTTATCAGCAATATGCTTTTCTGTTTTGTGATCACAAGTTTTCCCTGTCTCCTTTTTACTGAAAAGTCCTGCTGTTTCTACCCCACACATAGCAAGTGTTATGTCCCCCTGGGCTACAATACTGAGCATACTGACACATACTTGTTTCTGTTCCCTTGATGGTGATTTAGACTGAAGGGAGCTTATTGGATTTTTTCCCCCAAGCTTTCCTAGCATAATGTGTTGAGCTTTTTAACATAACAGTACAATTAACATCTATTTAAAAAATACTGAGTAATGTGAGAAATAATTTTTTTTCTAAATTTACATCACATAATTTGTTGAAATTAAATGAGAATGCAACATCATTTCATTTTTAGTAACTTACTGTAATGAGAGTTGAAATAAAATATTGTTCTTTTCTCAGTATATATTCTCAAATATCTTACAATTTTATACAGCTTTCCAATTAAATGTAGTATCGACACTGGTATTATATTGAAAATATTTTTATGTAGTCTCCTTAAAATGTACAATATACACATGAATTGTTTTTGTTTCTAGTAAGGAAACATTCCAACATATGCCAATATATAGTTTATAAGATTAAGAATCATACTAAATTTAGGAACTTTCAAACATCTATGTACATATAAAATATTTTATTAACAGTTAACATTTTCTTGTTACCATCTTAATAATATTAACATCACTTATCATTTTAAATGTAAACTGGTACAAACCAACCTTCACTTGAAGATGGAAAAATTATTTGCAAAGATCAAATGATTAATTTACTTCTATTTTACAGGTAAATATGATTCATGATTACACCACTGCATAAAACAGTAAAGAATGGACACTGATCTAGGTGTTGAGCCTACAAAATCTAAATATCCAAAATCTTATAGGATTCAACTTAATAATTTTAAGTTAATAAGTAAATATGGTTCTGTATCTTTTATACATTTATAATGCTGGTAACATCAATTAAAACTAAAATTTTGGTCAATAAATATAGTTTCAGATAAAATGATCACTATTTGGTGATAGGAGTTTTATTGACTGTTGATCCTTCTACATGAAAACCAACACTTCCATATATGTAATAATTTATTTATATTTTTATTAAAATGAAGCACTGGCATGAAGAGAAGATTAAGTTATTCAACCTCAATCAATGTCTGTGGTGTTAAGATTAAAGTTTAACCAACCTTAGTTATAGAAGTTAAAAGGTCAATGGATCTAGTAGAGAGAGGATAATGTGTAAAAGTCAAGATGACAGAGCTGGGGTGACTGACTAGGTTCAGACCTCAGTCTCACTGCTGATTAGATGTGGATCTCTAGAAATTTTGCTTAGCCTCTTACCTATAAAATATACCTACTTCAGAAAGATCTTATATGACTTACATAAGTCCTTAAGACAAGTAGAATGTGTAATGCAAAAACTATCATTAGTATTATTATTTAAGAAATACTCCTTTTAGACCAAGAGAACATTTTTAGTTTGCTGTTTTAATATATATTGCCTTCTTCACAAATTTAAATTTGAGGTATTTACCTACACCGGCAAATGATACCATGAGCCAAATCAGGCTCACCATCTGTCTGTGAAATAAAGTTTTATTAAAACACAGCTCTGCTCATTCATTTATGTATTATCTATGACTGCTTTTTCACTACAACAGAAGTGAGAAATTTCAAGAGACTACATAGCCTACAAAGCTGAAAATATTTACTCTCCGTCCCTTTACAGAAAAAGTTTGCCAGCTCCTATGTGGGTCAAAACAGCTGCAGTATCATTTCTAGGGAGTTTTGTTTCCTTCTTCCCTGTATGTTTTAAAAAATATGTCATGCTTATACTTCATATTATATAATATCTTGTTTTATTTCATGAGGTCCAGATACTTTGGTAGAAATGGTTTGGACTTTAGAATCTCTCATGTCCCTCAGTAGATAGATGTGTGACTTGATAATCACTGATCCTCTAAGTTTGCTTACTAATCTGTAAAAGAATCTAATAAGATGCCAAGAATATAGGGTGGCTTATTAATGTTACTTCTGCCCCACATTTATTCTTACGACAAATGTATTTGTTAGACAAGGAAGAAAAATGTTATGTATTAGTTATACAGATAAAGAACCAATGGCTGAATATAATGTCAAATTACTTATTAGTTTAGGAGGGAAGAAAAAGAGAACTAAAATGTATAAGCCACTGGTTAGACATAGATTTTGGAGCCTGATCTAGAGATTCATATCCTATCTCTATTGCTTATTAACTGTGTGACCATGGCCTTAATCTGTCTGTGCCTGTTTTCTTTCTTTATAAAATATTGAATAAATGTTTCCTATTTCAAAGTTGTTTGGGGAATTAAATAAGCTAATATATAAAAATGCTCAAATGATTAGGCACACATTAAGCATTAACTATTAGTATTAACCATCCTCAATACATCAGAACATCTAGTATAATGCTAATTAATTATTGTAACAATCCTAGACTTGATCATTCTCCCCAATAAATGTAGGTAGGTATATAGATAAATAGGTGGACACATAGGTAAAGAATCTGTGGGACAGGTCATTTAGGCAACATGCTCAGGTTTCCAAAGCAAAATTGGTGGATCTGGAATACATGTCCAGATCAGTCTTTTCCACAGTAGAAATCTTTTCTCCCAAAGTACTTAGTATTCCTATTCCAGTATTCAAAGCCAGGATTTTTTCAACTACTCCAGGGCCTATTTTATCTCTGAAGGATATTCTATTATTATCATGTTATTTCACTTCCTTTTAGGGTAGCTGTAATTAGAGAGGTCAGTGGATAAGAGGAAAAGTGCATTTAAGCATATAAAATACATGTTTATATACGTTCTCTCTTGAGCCTTGTAACATGTCTTTCAGTATGTATCTACAGATGAGTTGAAAGGTTTGCCAAAGCCACACACTTTTAAGTGTTTGGTCCCAAGATTCTTGAATCCAAATTGCATGCTCTTTCCAAAAATGTCCCTATTTTCTTTTTTTTCCCCCTTAGGTTGATTTATTTTTTAAAAGTTTTTATATAAATTCTAGTTAATATATAGTGTAATATCTGTTTCAGGAGAATTTAGTGATCTTCACTTACAATAGAACACCCAGTGCTCATCACAAGTGCCCTCGTCAATACCCACCACCCATTTAGCCCATCCCCCACCTACCCACGCCTCCAGCAATCCTGTTTGTTCTCTACAGTTATAAGAGTCTCTTATGGTTTGTCTCCCTCTCTTTATTTTCCCCCTTCCCTACGTTCACCTGTTTCTTAAATTCCACATCTGAGTAAAATCACATGGTATCTGTCTTTGTCTGACTGACTTATATCACTTATATCACTTTGTCTGACTGACTGAAATATCACTTTAGCATAATACACTCTAGTTCCATCCATGTTGTGGAATGGCAAGATTTCATTCTTTTTGATGGCTGAGTAATATTCTAGTGTGTGTGTGTGTGTGTGTGTGTGTGTGTGTGTGTACAGACACACACATACCATCTTTTCTTTATCTATTCATCAGTTGATGGACATTGAGGTTCTTTCCATAATTTGGCTATTCTTGATAATCCCGCTATATTGGGGTCCATGTGCCCCTTCAAATCAGTATTTTCGCATCCTTTGGGTAAATATCTAGTAGTGCAATGCTGAGTCACAGGATAGTTATATTTTAAACTTTTTGAGGAACCTCCCTACTGTTTTCCAGAGTTGCTGTACCAGTTTGCATTCCCACCAACAGTGTAAGAGGGTTTCCCTTTATCTTCATCCTCACCAACATCTGTTGTTTCTTATGTTTACTTTTAGCTGCTCTGATATGTGTGAGGTGGTATCTAACTGTGGTTTTGATTTTATTTCCCCAATGATGAATGATGTTGATCATCTTTTTTACGTGTCTGTTAGCCATCTATAGATGTATTCTTTGGGAAAATACCTATTCATCACTTCTGCCCATTTCTTATATGTCCCTATTTTCTAAAAGCTTACTTTCTATTTTTGAAAAAATCATCACCCTACCTATTCTATATCCACATATATATATATATATATATATATATGTAAATGCTCATATACAAGAAACATATTTACATGTCATATATACTTATATTCACATGTATATGTATATTTATACTTATATATAAGACTGTGGTGAATAAAATAATAGCACCCCAAAGATGTCCATGTCCTAATCCACAAAACCTTTGAATATGTAACCTTGAATGGCAAAAGCAACTCTGCAGATGTGATAAAAGAATCTTGACATCAAAAGATTATCCTGGATTATCCAGTGGGCCCAATGTAATCACAAGAACCTTTATAAAAGGAAGGCATAAGAGTCAGAATCAGACAGGAAAAGCTGATGATGCTACACTTCTGTCTCTGAAGATGAAAGAAAGGGTTAAGAGCCAAGAAATGTAGACAGCATTTACATGCTGAAAAAACAAGGAAATAGATTATGCCCTAGAGTGTTCAGAAAAGACACAGACCTCTGGATCCATTTTGGACTTCTGAACTGTGCTGCCTAAAGGCAATTTGTGTTAAAAAGAAATCAACTTGTGTTAGTTTGTTACAACAGCAATAGGGAAATAATAAATTCACAGATAATCAAAGAAGGAAAACACATGTAGTAGCTGCTTAAAAAATTTCAGTTTAAAAAGTTATCAGGTAACAGAACAAAAAAAAAATTATATAATGGGGTAAGTGCTATGATCATTATCTTATACTATTTTTTCATTTTCTATTTTTCTATATAGAATATAACACTATCTAGTATATTCTATATCTAAATCTGTTTTTCTTCCACTAGAATGGATGCGTCATGGAGGTGAGATTTATTCTGCTTTCTTAAATGTTACATCTCCAACCCAATGTCTAGAACACTTTCTGATACATGGTAGCTGCTCAAAGATTGTAAATTTATGAATGAACAATAGCACAGAAGAGATTATAGACAAAAAGTATTAAGTGTGGAGAAATCATGAAAAATAGGATTAGGATAATTTCTCATTTGTTAATGAAGTTGTTTTCTTTCTTCATGTATGTTCATGCAAGATTGTGAATGAAATACTGGAGAGGACTAGACTAAACAGTGATGACTCCATTTTCATGAAGGAATTGAGCCTAGTTCTAGACCTTTATGGGTGAGTAGCTTTAGTCTTAGTTCATTCAGGATGCTATAACAAAATATCTCAGATTAGATGTCTTACAAGCAACAGAAATTTAATTTTTACAGTTCTACGGGCTGGGAAGTCTGAGTTCAAGGCACCAAAAGATGATGTGTCTGGTGACAGCTCACTTCCCAGACAGGTGTCTTTTCATTATAACCTTACATGACAGAATGAGCTAACGAGCTCTATGGGATGTCTTTTGTAAAAGCACTAATCACATTTTTGAGGGCTCTACCCTCATGACCTAAGCACCTTCCAAAGTCCCACCTCCTAATACTATCACACAGGGTGTGAGGTTTCAAGATAGGAATTTTAGGGATATTCAATCTATAGTAGTGATGATGTTCAAGAAGAAAGACATAAAGCAGAAAGAGAAAAATAATTCAGAATAGATAAGATGTGGTTATTAAATACTTAATGCAACAGAGTCATTAACTTAAGTTACATGTCTGTAAATAGTAGAAAATAATTGATAGATATTCTGAGGCCATAATAAAATAATAAAAGGAAAGGATAACCTGGAATATGTATGCCAAGAAACTTATTGTGGATAAAATAGAAGTATATTGTTTGGAAAACAATGTCATATAACTGAGGTTATATGAACTTTAGTTAAAGGTAAACATGTGTTTGATTCCCTGAACTACCATTTGCTATCAAAATGTTTTACTTATTTAACGTCTACTTTATTTTCCGTACCTTTTATGACTACTGTGAAGAGAAAAAATAATATATGTAAAACACCTAGCAGATATGATGTTTAATGAATGCAAAATGACAATGTTTCCTATACAATTTTATTTAAAATTTCTATAATTTTAGGCCCTGTAAACATATTTCATGCATTTGGAAGATGGAGAAATGAAGTTGATTTCATAGGCATATGAGGTTATTACTCTGAAGATATGTGAAACAAACAGATCAATTAAGTAAAGTATATCTTTGACCCCGCTATCTACCCTTCTTTCCCCCACCCCCTCTAATACCAAGTCACCTTCTCTTCTTGCTTTTCCAGGTGACAATGGTCCTCAGTTTGATAACAGTCCATTAAGCATACTGTTATTAAGGGTCATAATGTGTAGAGCATTTTCCTCATCACAGTGACCTTTATATAGATGATCAAAAACTAAGAGGCACATGTGGAACACAACTTATGAAAGACCATTTGCAAATTCAATATAGTAGAGCAAATAATATATTTATTGAGCTAAACCTAGAAATGATATTATTTTTCATTTAAAATGCATTAAAATATAGAAATGAGTTAACTTTTCCCCAAGTTTTTTTGCAGTGTGTCTCCAAAGCCCAATGAAATTACTTTTTTTCTTCTAGTGTCCCTGTGACTGACATGCTAGAGCAGGCTCTGAGTGCTTGGCAGTTGTCATTGATTCTGATCCATTTTGACACCTTCCTTTGTGAGAAGTTTGTTTCTTCTGGAGATGAATCAAATGTGTTGATGCCCCAACTAGTTTCCCTCAGTGTATGAAAAAACCAGAGGAAAAATGATGTCTTACAAGCTTTACACAGCCCTCTGGTTTTCATGTAAAAACTGGGAAACCCATCTGTTACTTCTTTCCACTTCTCATATATCCAGTAGAGGGACAGAAATAAGACAATTTGTTGGTGATATTTATTATGAAAATAACTGCAAATAAATTTAAAAGGGCATAAATATTGCTAAGAAGTTTCTATTATTTCCTATACCTTCCTCTCTTAACTACTGAATTCAATAAATATTTCTTGGGAGCCTATTCTGTACTAGGCAGAAGGTTGGGTATGCCAGGGAGAAGATAATAGTTAAGATACAACATGCTTTGAACAAATTATCCAAATTATCAGAAAAAATTTTTTAAACCTTTTTCATTGTGACTTTGTCATCTCACTCCACTGCATAATTGGAAAAGGTGTAATACAATCCACTGTCATCAAGAGAATTACATACAATAATGGTCTTTATATTATATACTTACGTGTGAACAAAGGGATAAAACATTGGTAGTTGACAATTAAGTAGATATTGATTGATGAAACATTTTAATGTTGTCATATTAGCACTTCTCCATGTGTTTAAAGGAGAAAAGCTAACATTTTCTCAGGGTTCCTAAAGAACCTTTTTATTTTATACTTGTAAGATATTAAGTAGATATATAAAAACAGACCTTTGCATTGTTAAGTTTTTACACATGAACATTCTACTTGACCCACAAATTAGTATTCTTTTTGGGAGGCTCAAATCACAACAAATTGATGTATATTGGAAAATGTTGAAAAAAGCTGTGGCTTAATCTCTACTTTTGAGGCAGACAACCCAATGACACTTTTGAACTACATGCTCCAGGAACTGAATTTTGCCCACTTCAAGTGGCTGGCAAAGGGAGGAATCTTCTATCTCGAGTCAACCCTTAAGAGTACTGAGCTTTCCTCATACTGCTACTAAACACACCCTTTTGGAGTTGTGTGCTTTCCCTTCTCTTACAAGGAAAACCAGTGCTGACTGGAATTGGGCATTTCCCTTCCTCCAAGTTAGTTAGGCTCTGATAAAACTCCAGAACATTAGGCTCTGGTTAACCAGTTTCTCCTGAGGGTAGGCCTTGTTAAAGCATGCTCTGGCATTTTTCAAAATGGTTCCTTTCCACCTATTCCCACTCCCCAACCCTCACTGGAAGCAAGATGTGATTTTTTTTCCTCCAATATTTACTCTGAGAACCTGCTCAAGCTCCTGGAGGTGGATCTTACAATATCACTGGAGCAACCTTATGACTGGGTCCCCCTGAATTTTTTAAGTCTCAGACTTGTCCACACTGAGCTTCCAGCAATTCATCAATAACAGTTCAGATATTTCTACCCAAAAGTGATTCCCACAGTGGTTTCTACTTGTGAATCTACTAAAGTAAGCAATGATTCCCTGTATTAGCCTATTTAACTCTATCTTGAGAGCAGTGATTTGCCCTATGTCCTCACCTTTTTTGTGGATCATAGAAAACTTTTTGATATTTCAGTGTGTTCAGCATTTTATTTGTCAGCATGGAGTGGAAAATTCCAAGCTTCTTACACACAGAATGGGAAAGTGGCAGGTTTGATATACCCTTTGGAAAAGAAGTGATGACTTATACTGGACTTGTGTTTAAATTGAACATCTGACCCATAAATAACATATGATTCCCCAATCTGACAGTCCAATGTTGTTATGGGGTCAAATCCAACTCGATGGCTAAAAAGTGGTAAGGGCCCAGAAGTTTCACTTGTCAAATGTGAATGTCAAATGGAAAAGAATGCAGGCAACCTGGTCCCAGTGGTACCTTTGGCTTTACATAAAAAAGTGGCCACTGTTCCTTAGAGTGAAGTATGATCCTTCTCAAATTCAAATGTCTAAACAAATATACTGAATAAATGAGGCTCTCAATTCATAGATGTTCCTCTAAATAACTGGGATTTGTTCACTGATGATTAACTAAGTTGAAATCCAATGGTGCACACTGGGACACTGCTCATTTTCAATCTCAGTGGCAGACACGTACAACTGAAAACAGGTGGTTGGTCATTCCATTCCTTGTGCAGAAATCAAGGATATTGTCTCAGTTTTCTTCAATACTTTCCTTGATAGATTTGATATGTTTTTACAGACCTTGGGTTATACCCAATAACCTGTCTGTATAGCCTGCCACTTGGAAAACCACTGAATGTCAAAGTCAAGGCTGTTTGGTTCCATACTATGCAAACAAAGCATGGATGCAGATCAGATGGTGAGGGTCACCCTTAGAGATCCACGGTAAAGGCTCATACTCTGATGAGACTGAAAAGAATCAAGCTGCTGACCGAACCTACATTTTCCAGTATACTAGCAACCGATATATGGTTCTCTGCATAATCACACCAAACATAGCAACAGTCAACCATCTAAGACCAAGCACAGAGTAAAGAGCTCTACGTTTCTGATAAAGTTCCAATTGTATGTCAGACTTGTAAATCTTTCCAAAAGCTGAGCCAGTTTTCTTGATAACAGAAATCATACTGTATTATGCACTCTTAGCAGACTGACTAAATCAGACCTCTGATCTCTTTCTCTCTCCAGGTGATTGGTGATTTCTCAACACTTTTAATATTGTTGCTGTCCAAGTTCCATCAGCCAACTCTGACAATCATAACCCTTGAAACTGAACGATATCATATGTTGAGCTTTCTGGACCATTCTCAATCTGATAATGATGTACCTTTCATTGCAAATGTCATTCAACAAAGAGATAACAGAGCATTAAATGGATCTTCCATACACAATGTAATCCACAGGCATCTGAATTTCTTGAGTATCATAGCTACTTCCTCAAAAATCAGCATCACTTATCACCAGGGGAACGCAAATCAAAACCAAAATAATATCTCACACTTGTTGTTAACAATTATTATAAAAAAAAAGAGAGATAACAAGTATTGGGAAGTTTGTGAAAAGGGAAATCTAGTGACCTGTTGGTGGGAATGTAAACTTGTGTCACTATGGGAAAAAAAGGATGCTCCAGCAATCCCAATTCTTGGTATATAGTCAAAGGAAATTAAATCACTATCTCAAAGAGATATTTGTTCCCCAATGTGCATTGAAGCATTATTCAGAATAACTAAGACATGAAAACTATGTAAATGTCCATCAAGGGATGAGTGGATAAAGACAATGAATACATACATGCTATGGAATATTAATCCGCCATTAAAAAATAAGTAAATTCTGGGGCGCCTGGGTGGCGCAGTGGGTTAAGCGTCCGACTTCAGCCAGGTCACGAGCTCACGGTCCGTGAGTTTGAGCCCCGCGTCGGGCTCTGGGCTGATGGCTCAGAGCCTGGAGCCTGTTTCCGATTCTGTGTCTCCCTCTCTCTCTGCCCCTCCCCCGTTCATGCTCTGTCTCTCTCTGTCCCAAAAATAAATAAACGTTGAAAAATTAAAAAAAAAAAAAAAGTAAATTCTGCAAATTATGGATGACAATATGGATGACAGTCCTGACAATAAGTATGAAATAAGTCAGACAAAGAGAAACACTACATGAACTTTCATATAAGTGAAATCTAAAAAAGGCCAAACTCATAGAAACAGAGTAGAATGGTGGTTGCCAGGAACTAGGGTATGGGGAAACTGGGGAAATGTTGGTCAAAAGGTACCATCCTCCAGTTATAAGATGTGTGTGTTCTGGAGATCTAACATTCGGCATAGTAACTATAGTTAATAATACTGTATTATATGATCAAAAGTAGCTAAGAGAATATTAAATATTCTCACTACACAAACAAAAATGTATAATTTTGTGAAGTGATAGATATATTAACTAACTTTACTGTGCTATTCAATTTGTAATATACATGTGTATCAAACCATCAGGTTGCATACTTTAAACTTACACAATGTTGTATGTAAAATATATCTCAAAAACTGAGAATAAACTGAGGGTTGATGGGGGGTGGGAGGGAGGGGAAGGTGGGTGATAGGCATTGAGGAGGGCACCTGTTGGGATGAGCACTGGGTGTTGTATGGAAACCAATTTGACAATAAATTTCATATAAAAAATAAAATAAAATAAAATAAAATAAAATAAAATAAAATAAAATAAAATAAAATTCCTTGAAACATTAAAAAAATACTAGAAAAAAATCAATTCAAAATGATTTTTACACTCCCTCTGTCAACCCCTCAAACCTTAAGACACTTCAGTCACCAAATGTATATACATACCAGAAAGGGATCATATCCCTGTCTACTGACTTATTAATCTCACTACTTTGACTTTATCTCATCAAATTTCATCAGTAGGATGTGTGCCCTATGATCTGTCACAAAGCTTTAGCCACTTCAAATCATGCATGAGTTGACAACAATCTGGATATCAAATTCTCATTATGTCTATTTTCCCCTCCTATTCCTTTCAATGAATACCTTAGACATTATGTATGTGGGTCTGAAAAACAAGCTTTCTTGTTCACCAGTTTTAAAATGTCTCATTTTTCAGACTGAGTCACACATTTTTAATCTTATTCAGAACCAGGGTTTACTAATGATTAGCAAAGTACAAAAGAAAGGTGCAACCCCATATGCCATGTTGAGAGGTCCTTAATCCATCAGAATCAGCAACCTGAGTCTCCATTTCCCTATTGGGATATATTTTGACATGGAGAGACAAGTAAGAACTGAGTACAGATGGAGTTAGCAATGAGTTGTAGGATTTCCAAGTTTAATACCTAAGTACTGTATTGTTGATGCATTCCATTACTCTACAAATTGCAATATATTTACAATTAATAATCTATCTAGCTTAAACAGTTCTTAGTTTAATACTGAGTACATAGCAAACCTTCCATATATTCTATACAGTAAATTTTATCATAAATGTTTGTGAAATATTCTAATTAGAATCATCACTACCGCAGGCATCGAGTGGAAGTTAAAGGTTAGACATAACTGTAAAAATTCATGAACTGACAGAATTGATTAAATTTGTGTCCTTTATAATGTATATACCACACTTCAATAAAAAGTAAGCATACAGGTATTAAGACAGTCAGGTATGAAGGAAGTAAAGGAGGGAGGGAGGTCAATGATCAATGAGAGAGAGACAGACAGACAGACAGACAGGGACAGATATCCCAATAACTGTGAGAAGGGTGAGGCAGAGACAGACCGGTTAGCAAGACAATGCAAGTTTAAAGCATGGAGATGGAAAATCAGACAGTAGGAAAATTTTTCAAAGGGATACCTCACAGCATCAAGGAATCCCCTGAGCCCCAGGGAATAACAGCAGCACTTCTCTCTGCCACCTTCCCCCTCCAATTCCTTCTCCCTCCCCCTCTGTTCTCAATCCTAAAGTATTGTTTACAGAGTACACAAACTTTCCGAGGGCCTATATTCCTGATAATATACTCATATTTCCCTTCACATTCTTTGAAAACATTATTTCATGAGCAAATTGGGTGGAAGGACAGAACAAGTAGCCTAACTGAAAAGCTCTTATTCCACTATATCTCTCTAGTTTTCAGTCATTTTAGCTCTGGGAAACAAATACGTTCTTTCTTAAGCATTCCTCAAAGTTTTATATTAGCTTCCCAGATTATTCCACAACTGTTTACTTAAAAGTCGTCCTCAGTTTGTAGTGCAGAAAAGGCAGTCAGCAATTTGCACCCTTTGTTTTATTTTGTTTTTGTCAGTGAGTGGAAAAATGTTAATTCATTAAAATATCCAAAATACATCATGTGGCAAAATGTTAATATTAATATTAATTTAGACTTAGGAGTAGATATAGAGACATACCAGTTCACTTTTTAATATTTTCTTACTTTATAGTTATTGCACCATTTTAAATAAAAATATAAAAATAACCATGTCAATAAGAATGGCAGTGTTTATGAATATCTGCATATGATATGGTGAATAACTAATCAACAGACTATCTTATTGGCTAGATATGGAGGGCAAGACAAAAGGTACTTATACATTATATTTTATTTATAAGAGAAACTTATAAGGCTGTTGGCTGCACCATTAATCAAATTAGATAATAAAAGAAGACGGAGACTCTAAAAAATGAGAAAATGAACTCCAATTTTGACATATATAATATGTGATGCCTGTTGAATATTAAGAATATGACTTTTGATGGGCAATTAAAATGCTGAATGGAAGCTCTAAAATGGGTAAATGTCAGAGATACAGATTTGGGGGGTTTTCTTCTTGTAAGTTACAGTTAAATTTATCAAGGACAGGTTTTATAGCAAAAGACAAGTACAAAACTTCCCCGTGAAAACTTAAAGTATTTGAGTGAATAACTTTCTTTTTATGCTTTCTCTCTTTTCAATATGTCCAGATGGGCAAAATAGCTCTATCATGCCTAGTTTTCTTATTTAGATGTAATTTCAGCTGGGTAGAATGCTCCGCTCCCTCTTAAAAGTTTCCTCTTTCACTATTTGTTGTCTGAGGGAAATTTTGTCTTCACAATGATTTCTCCAGGATTCTATATAGCTCATCAGAATTCTGCACTAAAATATAGGGGCAAAATTCCAACTGGTATCATAATAGCAATTCTATTTGCTTTGTTCTCTGTGTGTGTGTGTGTGTGTGTGTGTGTGTGTGTGTGTGTATACATATATCTTTTTGAGGAATTTCAGGAGCATCTGGCATAATGAAAATGTATATATTCCCTGATTCTTGACCAAAAAAACAAAAAACAAAAAACTCAACATAGCCTCTTAATATCATCATGCTTGATTAAAGTTTAATAAATATCAATTAATATGCTAAGGATAGTTTGTAAGTATTTTGTTATGCAAATTAATGAGAGCAAGCAAAGAGAATTATATTTATTTGAAAACAACCTCGCATCAATGGCTTTAATTTACACTGAGCTAGTATTTTCAACTTTAAAAAAGAAATATGTATTTTCTATTTTTAAAAAGAGCCAGTTAATAACTAATTTTCTCCAAGCCTGCTTTTATTTTCAATTGACTCCAGAACATTGAGGATATTTAAACCATAGATATAGAATTTTGGAAAATATATTTAATGTCCAGCCTGAAATATCATGAACATTTAATTTACGATATATAACCACATCCATCTAACTAGTCAATAAATTAGAACTTGGTATCAACAAGAGATATTTAACTATAAGTTTTTACCATCCTATTATGATTTGAAAACCAAAAAAAAAGTGCAAAAATGTTTGGCATTTTACATGCCATGAAATGATTACATGAAGTAGACAACTTTAATTCAAGACCCTATGAAACAAGATGCAGATGACTAATACCACAGATATTCATGCTTTTATCCCCATGATCTTGTGACTTTTTCCCCTAGATTTTTTTTCTTTCTTCTATTTCAATGTCTGAATTATAAACACTTATCACCCGTTAATGATGACTCTAATAAGGCTTCTATTCTGAATATTCTTATTTGAATCTAAAGGCATTTCTTGGTATGGGCCCAAAATCTAGACTTAATTTTACCTGTGAATAAAATATACAGTCAAAACAACCCTTAAGTTTTTATCTAATCTCCTTTAGGTGCCCCCACTTTCCTTCAGTGTTGGCACCTTGCAATAAATCTGTTCATTCCTGGGCTAATGGGACTCCATTAACAAACAATACTGTGTATGGTCAGGAAGGCAAAGGTTTAAGACCACTTATTATACTACTCTTAGGAAGAGACGCTCTTACCTCACTGAAACAATTCCTGAAGACATCATCTACTGTGTTGACATTATAACTAATCCTTCACAGATGCAGTTCTTGTTTGGCAGCTACACACTGGATACTGTACATGTGAAAACTGCTTCAGTTTACTGAAGTTACAAAAAAAGCTCACATTTTAAGCTCAACTGCATTTTCTTATTCCTTTAATCTACTTGTTGATTTTTTCTATTATATATCTTACAATGAGGAGTAACTTGCTAAGTGATGCTAAAATCATGATAGGGTTTGGAAACACAGTATTTTTTAAACCACTTTAGTGAGGTATGATTGACATACAAAAAAGCTACACATATTTAATGTATACAAGTTTGGAGATAAGTATACATTGATTAAACCATCAGCACAGTTGATACCATAAACACATTGATCGCCTCCAAAAGTTTCCTCCATCACTACTGTGTTTTTTGTTTGTTTGTTTGTTTGTTTGTTTGTTTGTTTGTTTTGGTAAGGACACAAAAGATCTATCCTCTTGACAAAGTTTTAAGTACCCAATAGAGCATTATTAACTATAAGCATTATGCTGTATAGTAGATCTCTAGGACTTATCCATGCTGTGTAACTGAAACTTTGTACCCTATGGCTAGTGATTACCATTCTCTCCTCCCAGACTCTGGCAACCACCATCGTACTCTCTGTACCTTTTCTGTTTTTGTTTTTGTTTTTTTTCTTGAAAGGTTGAAATAAAAAAAATAAATAAATCTTGCTATTTGCAACAATATGTATGGAGCTAGAGGGTATAGTGCTAAGTAAAATAAGTCAGTCAAAAATGAGAAATAACAACCAACATCACAGAAATACAAACAATTATAAGAGATTATTACGAAAAATTGTATGTCAACAAATTGGACAAACTAGAAGAAATAAGATCCTAGAAACATATAACCTATGAAAACTGAAGCAGTAAGAAATACAAAATTTGAACAGACTAATTACTAGCAATAAATTGAATCAGTAATCAAAAAGCTCCCCACAAACAAAAGTCTGGACCAGATGGCTTCATATCAAATGCTACCACATATTTAAAGAAGAGTTAATACCTATTCTTCTCAAACTATTCCAAAAAATAGAAGAAGAAAAACTTCCAAATTCATTCTATGAGACCAGTATTACCCTGATACCAAAATCAGCTAAAGACACCACAAAAAAAGTGACACAAAAGTGACACAAAAAGGCCAATATCTCTGCCGAACATGGATAGAAAAATCTTCAACAAAATACTAGCAAATCAAATCTAACAATACATTAAAAAAAAATCACCACAATCACGTGGGATTTATTCCCAGGATGCAAGGATGACTCAATATATGCAAATCAATCAATGTGATATATCACATCAGTAAGAGAAAGGATAAAAACTATATGATAATTTTAATGGATGCAAAAAATCAAAGTGTAACATCCAGCCTCAACAAAGTAGGTTTAAAGAGAACATACCTGGGGTGCCTGGGTGGCTCAGCTGGTTAGGCGGCCAACTCTTGATTTCAGCTCAGGTCATGATTGTGGGATAGAGCCTCATGCTGGGCTCCACACTGGGTGTAAAGCCTACTTGGGATTCCCTCTCTCCCACTCTCTCTGCTCCTCCCTGCTCATGGCTTCTGTCTCTCAAAATTAATAAACATTAAAAAAATTTAAAATAAAATAAAGAAAACATACCTCACCATAACAAAGACCATATATGAAAAGCCCACAGTGAACATCATACTCAATGAGGAAAAACTGAGAGCTCTTCCCCAAGCTCAGGAACTAGTCAAAGATATTCAGTCTCAACACTGCTCTTCAACATAGTGCTGAAAGTCCTAGCCACAGCAATCAGACAACAAAAAGAAATAAAAGGCATCCAAACTGGTAAGGAAGAAGTGAAACTTCCATTATTTGTAGATGACATAATACAATATGTAGAAAACCCCATAGACCGCACCAAAAATAAAAAACTACTAAAATTGATAAATGAAATCAGTAAAGTTGCAGGACACAAAATCAACATACAGAAATCTGTTGCATATCTATACATTAATAATGAGGCAGCAGAAAGAGAAATTAAGAAAATCCCACTTATAATTACACCAAAAATAATAAAGTACCCAGGAATAAACTAAAGAGGTGAAAGACCTGTACTCTGAAAACTATAAAATAATGAGGAAAGAAACTGAAGACCACACAAAGAAATGGAAAGACATTCCATGCTCATGAATTGGAAGAACAAATATTGTTAAAATGTCCATCCTACCCAAAACAATCTACAGATATAATGCAATCGCTATGAAACACCAATAGCATTTTTCACACAACTAAAACAAACAATCCAAAAATTTGTATCAATCCACAAAAGCAGTCTTGAATAGCCAAAACAATCCTGAAGAAAAACAAAATTAGAGCTATCACAATTCCAGACTTAAGTTATGCTACAAAGCAGTAGTAAACCAAACAGTAGATACTAGCACAAAAACAGACACACATCAGTGGAACAGAACAGAAAACCAAAAAACAAACGCACAATCATAAGATTAATCTTTGGCAAAGGAGGAAATAATATGCAATGGGAAAAAAAAAACAAATCATTTTGGGAAAACTGGACAGCTACATGAAAAGAATAAAATTGGACCTGTTTCTTACACTATACACAAAAATAAATTCAAAACGGATCAAAGACCTAAATATGAGACATGAAACCATAAAAATCCTAGAAGGGAGCACAGCCATAGTAACAGTTGTTTTTAGGTAAGTCTCCTGAAGCAAAGGAAATAAAAGCAAAATTATTGGAACCACATCAAAATAAACAGCTTCTGCACAGCAAAGAAATAATTTTAAAAAAGGCTAAAAGACATCTTACTGAATTGGAGAAGATATCTGCAAATGGCATATCCAAAAAATGGTTAGTATCCAAAATATATAAAGAACTTACACAATTCATCATCAAAAAATCAAATAATCCAATTTAAAAATGGGTAGAAGATATGGACAGACATTTCTCCAAATAAAACATCCAGATGGCCAACAGACACATAAAAAGATGGTCAACATCACTCATTATCAAAACTATGAGATATCACCTCATACCTGTCAGAATAGCTAGAATAAACAACTCAAGAAACAAGTGTTAGTGAAAATGTGGAGAAAAAGGAACCCGCATACACTGCTGGTGGAAATGCAAACTGGTGTCGCCACTCTGGAAAACAGTATGGGGATTCCTCTAAAAGTTAAAAATGTAAATACACTAAGTTCCAGTAATCACACTACTGTGTATTTACCCAAAAAATACAAAAAACACCAATTCAAAGGGATACACAATAAACTATGTTTATTACAGCATTATTTACAATAGCCAATAATGGAAGCAGATCATGTCCATCCATAGATGAATGCATAAATAGGCGGTATATATATATAAACAATGTAATATTACTTAGGTATAAAAAAAGAATGAAATTTTGATATATGCAACAACAAGGATGAAGCTGGAGGGCATAATGCTAAGATAAACAAGTCAGTGAGAAAGACTAATACCATATGATTTCATTCATATGTGGAATGTAAGAAACAAAATAAGTGAACCAATGAAGAAAAAAAAGACAATAAAAAAAGGTCTCAAATACAGAAAACAAACTGGTTTCTGGAGGAGAGGTTAGTAGGGGGAAGAGTAAAATAGATAAAGGGAATTAAATTAAGAGTTCTCTTATTTTGAGCACTGAGAAATGTACAGCATTACTGAATCATTATATTAAACACCTGAAACTAATATAACACTGTATGTTAGTTATAATTGAAAACAAAAATTTTTAAATGAATAAAATTAAAATAAAATTTAAAAGGGGAGGGGTGATAGGCTAAATGGGTAAGAGGCATTACCCATGATTACCCAGGAGGAATCTATTCCTGAAATCATTGTTCCACTATATGCTAAGTAATTTGGATGTAAATTTAAATAAATAAATAAATAAATAAATAAATAAATAAATAAATAAAAGGGTGTATTTTCTTATTTTTAAATTTTCTATGTCTAATTCTTTGTTTTAATTTTTTTTTAAGAGAGAGAGGGAGAGTGGGAGAGGGGCAGAGACAGAAAGAGAGAGAGAGAGAGACAGAGAGAGAGAATCCCAAGCAGGATCTGTACTGATGTGGGGTAGAACTCACAAAGCATGAGATTATGAGAAACCATGAGGTCATGACAAAACCAAGAGACACAACCAACTGAGCCACCCGGGCACCCTTCTGTGTCTGATTCTTGTGTGTGTCCTGCAAATAGCATGTAGTGAGATTTTTATTTTTATTTTTATTTTTTAATGAGATATAATTGACATATTCTATAAGTTTAAGATGTACAACACAATGATTTGATATGTATATATATTGCTTGATGATTACCACGATAAGTTTAGTTAACATCCATCACCTCATATAGTTACATTTTTGTTGTAACAAGAATTTTTAAGATCTACTCTATTAGCCACTTTCAAATATACAATACAGTACTTTTAACTGTACTCATCATGTTGTATATCACATCCCCAGAATTTATTTATCTTACATCTGTAAGTTTTCACCTTTTGATCACATATACTCAATTCTACCACCTCCCACTCCTTTGCCTCTGGCAACCACAAATCTGATCTCTGTTTCTATGAGTTTGGTACTTTTAGATTCCAAATATAACTGAGATAAATGTTTCTATGAATGAAATACATCAGACATAGAAGGCAAATACTACATAACAACATTTAAACAAAGCATCTAAAAACCATCAAACCCAATAGTGTTTAGTGTACGTTTTTGGTCTCAACTTTTATCATTGGTTGTCCTACAGCTATATCCGTTTTGTGGTATAAAAATCTATTGGCTACTACCTAGAAACTAGATAGGGATTTTGTTATCTTGGAGTCTGATGTCTACCTTCAGGAAATTCCCTGATGTCAACTTAGTTTCCTCTCTTGAAAAAGCCATTTTTATAGAACTTAAATGCAAAAGGTGAAGAAGTGGGCAGTAGTTTGAGATCAAAAGACTTAACCCATGCCATTTTCTGAATTGCTCTCTTTTATCCTCAAGTTTATTTTCTGTGAGAGAAAAGAAAGTTGTGGAATATATCTTATACACTAACGTTAATAAATAGAGAACTAAAATTCACAGAACTGCTTGCCCAGTGAATTTGCGAAATTAGTTTAAACACTACAAAAAATTTCTCACCATGTGCTTTATGTACTTTCAATGAAGAAGAACAGTAAGTTTACATTATTTTTTTTTTATCTTCTACTCATTGATTCTATTTTCTCTATTGAAATATTTAGTAGTGCCAATGACTTTTGAGTATAAAACAATACACGTGCAAAGAGCACCTATAGAAAATAGATATTTGGGAAGAATTTTTACTACTTTTAGGCTGTGGCCCTTTGACAATATTTCAAATACTATGAACCCTCTAGGCTATTGAGCAACCACTTCTACAGTCAAGATGGAATATTAAAATGCAACAATTCAACTTACTTCAACTTACAATTGTAATTTCCCACAGCTATACTACATCACTTCTAGTTAATTTAGGAACTTTAAGAAATAAGAGACATGGAAGTAGACTTCAAAATAATAAACTGAAATTTGGTTTTCTTATCTTTTTATGAAATACACAGTTTACTTAGAAGTTACTTATGGTATATTGTCTCCAAATATATTTAAAATGCCTAGCATTTTGTAAATTATTTTAAAAAACACATATGCAATACAATTTTGATGTACAATTTTAGAGTTTTGAAATAATTGTTTTTTGTAGATAATATACTTAAATAAATCAATTTAAAAGAGAAATAAATATTGGTATTACATAAAATATATCAATATTAATAATATTTTGGTCCATTTACTTCCAATGTTTTTTTTTTCCTCTGAGACCTGATCATTCTATTATTAAAACGTGACTACATCATTCATAGGTGTATCTTCTCTTAAAAGTTTGTATTGACATATAGCATATATATGTTATAACATAACATATAACATATATATAACATATAACATTTTGTTAGTTTTAGATGTAACATAATGGTTTAATATCTGCATATATATTGTAAAATGAGTACTACAGTAAGTTTAGTTAACATCTATCACTACACAGTTATAAACTGTATATCTTTTTAAAAATGTTTTAACGTTAATTTATTTTTGAGAGAGAGAGAGAGAGAGCGAGAGCGCGCATGAGCATGGAGGGGCAGAGAGAGAGAGACATACCCAGAATCCAAAGAAGCTCCAGGCTCTGAGCTGTCAGCATAGAGCCTGACACAGGGCTTGAACTCACGGACCATGAGATCATGACCTGAGCTGAAGTCGACTGAGCCACCCAAGTGCCCCTATACCTTGTTTTTATAAAAAAGTTATATAGAGAAATATAAATTTGATTATGATATATAGTAGATCATTACATATCATCATGTAATTATACCAACATATTTATATATACCTCTACTGTGGGTCTTTTTAGTTATTTTTTCTCATATTAACAAATATTTATCCAAATATATATTTAAGAAATTAAGATATATCATTTTATCCACTTTTATGCAGCATACCACTTCTATGCAGTATAGTACTACAAGTCCTAACCAGAGCCAATGGGGGAGAAAAAGGAACTACAAGGCATCCAGACAGGAAAGAAAGAAATAAGGAAGTATCTCTGTTCACAGATAATATGATCTTATCTGTAGAAAACACTAAAGACTCCCACCATAGGGGGAAAAAAAATGTTGTGAATAAAAAACCCCTCAAAAAAAAAAAAGACTTTAAAATATTTCACATGAAACCAGAAAGACCCCAAGTGACCAAAGCAATTTTGAACAAGAACAATGATCAAGACATCACATTTCCTGCTTTCAAAACATATTTTAAAGTTACAGTCATCATAAGAAGATGATACTGGCATGAAAAAACAGATAGGTCAAAGGAAAAGAAAAGAGACCAGGAATAAACCCTCAGATACACTGTCAACAAGGAAGTCATAATACACAATGGGGAAAGGACAGTTTCTTCAATATATAGTTTTGGGAAAACTCCATGTCCCCATGCAAAAGAATGAAATTGGACTCTTTTACCAAATGCAAAAATCAACTCAAAATGGATTAAAGATTTAAATGTAACACCTTAAACTATAAAACTCTTAAAAGAAAACAGTGAAGTTTCTTGGCATTGGCCTTGGCAATGATTTATTGGCTACAACACTAAATACACAGGCAAGAAAAGCAAAATGGATAAGTGGGATTACATCAGAGCAAAAAACTCCTACAACAGCAAAGGAAATAATTAACAAAATGAAAATTCAACCTGCAGGTATAGAGAAAATATTTGAACACTTTCTATTTACTTATTTGCTTCAAGTATTTTTATTTTTATTATTTTTAAAGTTTATTTATTTTGAAAGAGCAAGAGAAAGAGCACAAGTGGGGGAGGGGCAGAGGGAGAAGGAGAGAGAGAGAGAGAGAGAGAGAGAGAGAGAGAGAGAGAGAGAATACCAAGCAGGCTCTGCACTACCAGCACTGAGCCCAATGTGGGGCTTGATCTCATGAACTGTGAGATCAAGACTTGAGCTGAAATCTAGATGTTCAACTGAATGAGACACCTACATGCCCCTCAAGTAGGTTTTTAATTATTTAATGCATTAGTTTCATGGCTAATTTAAAATCTTTTTCAGATAATTCTAACAACTCTAATCCTGATATTGGTATACACTAATTGGATTTTTTCATTCTTTGAAGATATTCCTGGTTCTTTGTATAACAAGTGATTTTCAATAGAAACCTGTACAATAACAGGTTATATTATGAACGTCTGGTTTCATTTAACCTTCTGTTTTCAATGCCTTTCTTTGACAGCACTCTGGCAGGGGAAGGATGTTGTTGTCTCATTACTGCCAAGTGGAGGTAGAAATCTAGTGTGGTAAAGAGTAATGCCTTCTCCCTGAGGATGCCCAAGTTCTAAAATTTGCAAGCTATGAATATATTATGTTAGATGGCAAGAGGGGATTGAAGTTGCAGGTAAGATTAAGGTTACTAATAGATCCTGAGATGCAGAGACTACCCTGGATTACCTGTGTGGGCCCATGTAATCACAAGGGTGCTTATAAGTCAAAGAAAGAGACAGGATATCAGAATCAATGATCTACAAGTGGTTTATTTCTGAATTTGAAGATGGATGAAAGGGCCATGAGCCAAAAAATGCATTTGGACCCTAAAAGGTTGAGAAGGCAAAGACACAGATTCCCCTGTAAAGACTCCAGAAGGAATTCAATCCTGACAAAACCTTAATTTTAGTCCAACAAGGTTCATTTCATCCTCTGACCTTACAGAATTGTAGCTATAAATTTATATGTTTTAACTACGTTTGTGGTAATTTATCAGCTATAAGAAACTGATACACCTAAGTTCCCTACTTGGCCTCTACTGGCATCTGAGGTGACCTTGGTACCTCATTACTGCTGGGTGGGTTCCACACATAATCTCTACTAACATCCTATTGATTGATGTTGATCTCTTTACTGTGGGAAAATGATACAAGTCTTGACTCTCTACTAGCTTCCAATGATACCACTATAATGTGGACAGAGAAAGGTGCTTCATTATGGCCATGGGTCCATAGAAGTCCAGATTATTCACTAATATCTGTGGGTTGGGCTCATTACTGGTAGCAGGAATGAAAGTCCTGACTTTTTATCTGACCTTCTCTGACTCCAGCCCAGCAGTGGTGTTGGGGAATCTTGTTATAGCCTTGTAATGGTGGAAGACTAGGTTCTTCATTCATCTTTATCTGGCACTGGCAGGAATGGTGTATGAGTTTTCTGTGGTATTTGGCTAAATTACAGTGATATAGTCTAAAAACTGTGGATCTTGCTAGGCTGCACTTTAACTGGTCCTTTAAAGAGAGGAGAGGCATATGCAGATTTTTTTTTTTTTTTTCCTCTGCAGTTCAGTGATGTTCTGTTTGCCAGTTTGTACAGCCCCAAGTTCGGGATATATGAAGCAAAAAGAAGACTCACTGAACTAACTCTCCACCATGTCATTCCTTGTGTCCTGATGTCCATAGTCAAGCTTTAAGAATCTTCTTCGTATGTTTGTTTGATAAATAATGTCTAGAGTTTATAGCTGAAAATAGTGGAAATAATGAATAAAAGTAGATCTCTCCACCTTTCTAGAATCAGAAGCCATCCTAAAATTAAGTTTTAACTACTAATACTTCACTACTCAAAGATTAGTAGATTCCAATCCTGACAAATAATTCTTTCATAGTACTACTTGCCACAATTCTTTCATAGTACTACTTGTAATATAAAATTTTGAATGTGAGAATGTCTCCAAAAATCACTAAAGATAGAGAGGTTACCTATGAAAGAATATAAATGATAAAATTCCACCAATTTATAATTCCAAATGTAAAGAAACATAATAAAATATGCTCAAAATATATAGGCTAAACATTAAATAGAGGAAAACTAAAAACAGCATCATAATGGGAGATTTTAACACACTTCTCTTGATTATTAAAGATCAAGCAAACAAACTCCAAGAAAAGCACTCAACAACACACCTAATAAAATCTGTCAAGTAAACTTACATATTTTTTTATTCAACTGCAAGAGAATATACCTATTTCTCAAGCATACATTTCACACTACAAAATTTGATCACAGCTGTAGTCCACAGAATAATTCTTAGCAAATTAAAAAATAATTATGCTAAACATAATTTGACGAAAATATAATTACAGTTAAAAAAGAAAAAATGTTTTTAAAATACCCATCTACTTAGAAACTAAGTAATACAGTTTTATATATCTATGGATCAAAAACAAATCACAATAATTTTAAAAATACTTAAAACTGAATGAAGATTTTAAAAATTGCATATAAAACTTGTAGGCTGCAGCAAAATCAGCATTTGGATGGAAGTTTATTTCCATAAATGTTTATGTTAGAAAAAAGTGCCTAAAATTAATTATTTAAATGTATAATTGAAGAAAAATGTACAATTGAAAAAGTTGAAAAAGAACAACACAAAATTAGTATATAATAGGGGCAATGAGACAAAAAATAGACATAATTCAAATAAAAAAGTTCTTAAACATTAAAAAAATGTTAATGTTTGTTTATTTTTGAGAGAGAGAGAGAGAGACAGTGCATGAGTGGAAGGGCAGAGAAAGAGGGAGACACAGAATCTGAAGCAGGGTCCAGGCTCTGAGCTGTCAGCACAGAGCCCGGCATGGGGCTCAAACTCACGAACCGCAAGATCATGACTTGAGCTGAGGTCAGACACTTAACTGACTGAGCCACTAGGGAGCCCTTTAAAATTTTTTTAATGTTGACTTCAGTATATTAAAGAAACTTAAAAGCTTGATAATAGTGGAGAAAATTCTTATGAAACCAAGATGATGTAATGATTCACTCCAGGAATCATTTCAAAGGAACTAGAGGAGGATCCAGTAAATTAGGACAAATAGCAGCTAGAAAATAATACAGTGTCAATAACATTATTTGGCAAATGAAAGCAATGATCATATCACTGTGGGTCAAAGGTATGAGTTAAACCAAGCCTAAGTCAGTTGAAGAGTAAATGTGAGCTAGGTGGTGCTGAGACACAACGAGCTAAGTGAGATATGTCAGACAGAGAAGATAAATATTGTATACCACTTATATGTGGAATTTTAAAAAGTTAAACTTTGTGAAGACAAGAGTAAAATAGTGGTTATCAGAAGGACTATGGGGTGGAAGGATACGAGAAATGCTGTTTAAGGGTACAAACTTAAATCAAGTAGTAAATAAGTCACAGAGGTCTTATGCACTGTATAGTTATAATAGACATTGATATTATAATCATCAAACTGAGACTAAATTATTTTAACCAAAAAAAAAAAGAAATGATACCTCTATGACATGATAAAGGTGCTAATTATCATTATTATAGTAATCATATTATAATCAATAAATGTGCCAAATCAACAAGTTGCACACCTTACATTTATGCAATATTATATATCAAATATACTTCAACTTAAAAATGATTTAGTGTATTAGCTAGAAGAGGATGAGGTCTGTAACAGGAAACCTCAGTAGAGATTTATTACATCATTCTTCTATGTTTGTGAAAATATACTCAGGAAAAATTGAATATGTAGGAAAAAGAATGAGAAGTTACAGCATATAGTCTGTGTTAGGGTGACACTGAGTGAAAATCAGAACAGGAAATATACCATCTTTCTTTGATCAGTGCTGGAAAAAGAATATCAATTGCTAAAGAATGCATTAAAACCAGTCTTTGAGGAAAATTAACATTTTGATAAAAATGAGGAGGTGGAAGAGAATTTCAAGTAACTGTACTTAAAGTTGGACTTTAAGGAGCAGAATGAAAGTGTTCATAAAATCAGTAGCTTTCATAAAGTTGCACTCCTTGTGCCTTATTCCCAGTTTATGACCATTTGATATAGTAACTTCTTTAAATAAAATGATTAAAATGTGTAAAAAATACAAGGTCTCCAATTTGTGGCAAGAAAGTAGGCAACATGCATATATATATTTAATCTGAGACACACTGACCTCAAAAAGACAAAATTTAGTCCTCAGAAAGTAATATTTACAAACAGGAAATTGTCTAAAATTTTCTAATATGTTGCTCTCAAAAGGCCTAATTTATGAATATTAAGAAAAAATAGCTTAATACTGAAACAACTTTTGAGAGACATATTAGATACAGGAAATGGTGTATGTGCTGCTAAACATATTTTGGAATTTTAAAAAATACCTGCCTTTATTTTCCTGAGTATTAAGGAGAATAAAATATAACTTATTATAAGTAACTCATGATGCATCTTGCATCACTAAGAAATTTTTGTTACATCTAGCGTTTGGACATAAATAGACACATATAATAATCAAACTTTGAGAAATTAAGTTATTATTTTGAGTATCTATTTGCACTTATTTGTCTCTGCATAAACCAAAACATGCAACATTTCTTCAGAAATTTTTTTTTTATTTAAAAAAAATGTTTTTAACGTTTATTTATTTTTGAGACAGAGAGAGACAAAGCATGAACGGGGGAGGGTCAGAGAGAGAGGGAGACACAGAACCTGAAACAGGCTCCAGGCTCTGAGCTGTCAGCACAGAGCCCGATGCGGGGCTCGAACTCATGGACTGAGAAATCCTGACCTGAGCCGAAGTGGGACGCTTAACCGACTAAGCCACCCAGGCGCCCCTCTTCAGATATTTTTCATGTAATTTCTGTTATGGCTCCAAAGAAATGATACTGATCTCTTCAAAATATATAGCAATTTATTTTTTCTTTGGAATTATTTTATTCTATTTTATAATAGAATCTATTTTGTCACTTTTGGTAAATTTGTGACTAAATGCACTAAGGCAATGAAAACAAGATAATCAGGTATGTATTCAAATTAACCCAGTTCAGGTAGGTAATGTTATAATAAATAGCAGTCTCTCTAGGATCTGCATCTATGTAGCTAATCAATAGTTTAGCCAGTGCTCAAATGGGAGATAGAGAGCTAAGTCCAGAAAATTAAAGGTGAGAAGTATTACACATGAAGAAAATATATAAATAAGGAACAAGAAAGTTTAGGAGTAATAATACAGATATTTGTAAACTTTAAAACTGATCTTAGTCGGGGCACCTGGGTGGCTCAGTTGGACTAAGTCTGACTTCGGCTCAGGTCATGATCTCATGGCTCATTAGTTCAAGCCCCACATCGGGCTCTGTGCTGACAGCTCAGAGCCTGGAGCCTGCTTCGGATTCTGTGTCTCTCTCTCTGGGCCCCTCTCCCGTTCATGCACTGTCTCTATCAAATATAAATAAACATTAAAAAAATTAAAATTGATCTTAGTGTTGAAAATAGCCTTTTTCTGGATATAATTCCTACAATGTGCAAATTTAAAGAGGGACAAGAGACGCCTAAGTTTTCGTTACTCTTGGGTTAAATATGGGAGTGAATGGCTGGGTTGTATGGTAGCTTATCCATGATTGTTGATAGTTTTATTCTTAATAGCCTCAAAATAAAAACCCACATGTCCATCAAAAAGTGAACAAATATCCAAAATGTGGTATATCCATAAATAAATGACTACTACAATATTATTCAGCAATAAAGAGCAATGACAACAACACAGATGAATTTTAAAGTCATTTTGAGTAAAAGAAGCCAGACATAAAAGAGTATCACATACTGAATAATTGCATTTATATGAAATTCTGGAAATGCAAACTAATAGTGTAGTGTCAAAAATAAGATTGGTGCCTGGGGCTAGGGCAGAAGGAGGGATGACTATCAAAGGGGTACAAGGAATGTTTGGGGTATGATGAAAATGTTCTGTATTTTTACCATGCTGGTGATTTCACAGATGTACACAACTGTCAAACGCACTGAACACTAAATGGATGTAGTTTATTGTATGTAAATTATATAAAAAAGTCAATTCTAAAAAAAAAAAAATAAAGAAGGACATGAGGCAGACTGTTGGTTCCTACCGTATATGATTCTGGATAGCAATGGTTATGTTAAGGCTTAAAAACAAAACAGCAACAACAAAAAACTACATGGCAATTAGTTATTAATTAAGACAAGGGTTTATTTCTCAACTATGCAAAGTAGGCTATGACTCCAAGCAACTTTTCCAGGCACTTCAAAGACAAAGTCTTATCATTCCACCATCTTATTAAAGAGGCAATTTACATGATTATTCCAGGAGAGAAAAAACATCTCACATAGGAAATTAGATGCTTTGGCCTGGAAGTTGTTTACACTCATAACCAATTAACCAGAATTTGTCATGCAGCCCTACCAAACTGCAAAAGGGCTAAGAAATGTGGCTTTCTACGTACCCACACAGAAAAGAGAATTAGATATTATAAATAACAAAAAATTTTGTAACATACCTAAACCATATGGACAGTAAGGTTTTCTCTGTATATTCATTCCCTCTGTGACTATCATACAAAAGTGCAACTATTAGTGCTTATTTTAATCTGTCCTGAAAAATCTTACCATGAAAGTAATGATCTTCAATGTAAACTGAGTGGTTGAATAATATTCTAACACATATACTGCTTAATTCATTTAACTAATCCCCTTTCTTGGAGCAAAAGTTATATTTGGAAAGGTTCCCTATTATAAACACTGCTGTGGTGATCATCTGTATAGATGTCTGCTTGCTAGAAATACATAAGTTTTAGTATTACATTATTAGTTATCTATAGCAGGATGCATTTTCCTGTCTATTTAATATCCAAATAAAATTGACTGAAGCCCCCATTATCTACATTGCAGAAAGCCCAGTGCTCTTGCCAGAGTCAGTCACTTCTGGACCAAAGTTCTCCCTCCTCTAAATTCATGGCAATGCTGTTCTCAATTGTTCCACTATTTCATTCACATGCTGACCCTACCCTAAAGAAATCAAGAATTCAAGCCTGTCACGCATAACAGAACTTTAAAGTTTTGTGATCATGACATAAAAAGTTGCATCATTTTACTGCCTGGCACAGTCAAAGGTGAAACTGCATATTTGTCATCCCTGTCACTGGGAGACTTTTTTGGACACCCTGATATTGATCCCTGATTATTCACTGAGCACATTACTCCTTTTAGAACTTAATGTTTTCACTATAATTCTAGAGTTTCCTTTATCCACTTTAAAATTTCTTTTCTTTAAAACTGTGCCTAGAATCACTTTTGTATATGCAAAATCATTGCTACCTAGGTGCGGACTGCTCTGAAATTGAGGTTATTATTTTTTTTTTCTTCCTCTTAAAAAAGAACCTGCCTTCCTTAGAAGTCAGTTCTGGTTTAAAACTAGGATTTTGTTGTTGTTATTTATTTTGAGAGAGAGAGAGGGAGAGAGTGCATGCATGCGAGTGGGGAAGGGGGGGGGAGAGAGGGGAGTGGGGGTGGGAGAGAGAGAGACTCCCAAGCAGGGCTCCACGTTCTCAGCACAGAGCCCAAAGCCAGGCTCCATCTCAGGAACTGTGAGATCATGACCTGAGCAGAAATCAAGAGTCAAAGGCTCAACCTACCGAGCCACCCGCCGGTTTAAAACTTTGATTCTGATTAGAGGCAACACTGTGTCACATTGTTGGGAGGTTTATATTCTCGTTCCTAAATAAAATTGTTCTCTAAGCAGATCCTGGCATAAAACTATACAATTCGTTAGTTATCGTTGTTGTTGCAAAGAACATTTCCCTCATGCTTCCATATGGTTTTGTTCTTATTCAATCCTCTATCATCTATATAAAATCTTGTCAAAGTGAAATATTTTTTTTCTCAGATTTTATTAAGATTTTTATGATAGCTTATTTTTAAAGAAATTTCAACATATTGCTTCATAATTATGTTAGCATCACTTATTTAGAATTTCTGTAAGTGTACTATAGTCATTGATATTCTCTGTTTATTTTACAAATCTTTTCCCCACCGCTGCCAATTCATATCCTGTGGTCTTTAATTTTTTCCTAAAGGGATTATAGAAATAGCATACTCTCTGACTCCTTGCATGTCAAGGAATGCCCTTCTCTCATCTTCCCATGTAAAAGACAGCCTGACGGGTTATGTCACAGAGGGCATGCAAACTTTTTTTTCACATAATGCTGATAATGAGCCCTTGTCTTCTGACATTTACTGATGCAGAACAGCCTAACGTCAACCTCATTATTTCTCCATTTTTATCTGCTTGACTGTAGGGTTTCTTCTTTATTAGTTTTTTGTTTGTTTAAAGCACCAAAGTCTATCGAATTACAAACTTATCTTCGTCATCAATGTTAGCTATTAATATTAACTCATTTGATCTCTACACTAAAATCTTTCTTCAGATAGAGAAATTTCCTTGTTTAAACTTATCTGTCCATCATCTTTTGTTTATGCTGACTATTGTTTGGTTACCTCTCCTAACACCCTCCCTACCACTCCACCTCTAACAGGACTTCTGGTTGTTCCTCAGACATTGCAAACACATCCTTGACTAACGGTTTTACATTTACTTTTGCTTTTTGTCTGTTAACACTCCTCTATCCGGTAGCCACGTGCCCAGTCTTCGCTCCAGCCTTCTATCCAGTCTGTTCCAATGACACTTTCACAGATAACACAGATACTTCAGCAAAACTAGCACACCAACATCCATTCACATGAAACTCACACTCCCAATACACTTTATAACTTTGTTTTTTAAAATTCAATCGCACTTCTTCCTATCTACCATGTTACATACTTTTTTTTTTTGTCTATCTATCCTCAGATAATTCCAGCCATTGCATGTCCCATATGAGCTTCTTAAGAGTAGGTTATTTTTTTCCCCTCAAATTTACCACTCTGTGTTCAACTCTGAGAGAGGTTTCTGGAATATATAAATATTGTTGGATCATAAATGAATAGATGAATGAATGGATATGTGGATATGTGAATGAACTATTTCCTCACTTTACACTTGCTGGAATACCTGGTATATTATTGTACGATCTCCTATCTTTATTCTTCATGTTTGTTCATTTTACTGTCATTTAAAAAAATGCATTTTTTCTTGTGTTTTAGGAGAATAGCTCTACCTCTTATTTTTAAGGTCTTTCTTATTTTTATTCTCCAATTTGCTGATTTATACTAATGCATTTTCATATTTGTCTATGTGTTTTTATCTACAGGAAATATTTCCATAACTTAAGATAATTATTATGCAGTCTTATGCTTTTACTCTGTTAATGTAATGTCTCCTTGAATAAAATTGAAAATATGAATTAAAGCAAGATTAAAAGCAAATTCCAGAGGTAAAGTGAGACCTAAATAAAATGGATCAATCATTGCGAAAACTTCTTTGTGTTTATGTTCTTTTAGAGAAAACCACAGTTAATTTATTAAATAAACCTTTATCTCACAAGGATATCCTTAAAAAGAATTACAGTTAACTTAGTACATTATCAAAGTCATATTCGAAAGTCGCAGAGATCACAATTACATTACTAATTTCTATAAATTCAGCACTAGGAGCAGTTTTAGAAAGATTTGATTCATCATTTCAATCAAATTTGACTGTTGGCTCTTACTATGTCTATTAAGAACTCTCACAGAATACAGCAGTCTCCAACTAATGGTTTCTGAAATTCAGTAATTTTGGTGATATTCTATCAAGGATCTACAACAGACTTTTCCTTCTGATATAGTACAACACTAGTTAGTTTGAAATTTCCTCACTCTGATCTTGTTTGTTTTGTCAAATTAGCAATATGATCAGATTTAAAATAGATTAAGAATGTAAAACTTTTGTAGTTAAGAGAAGAAATTTAATGATTGCTACACGTCCATAATAGACAGACTCTTAAAGTAGTGGCCATAGATAAAATAGCAATAATTATAATAATTGTAACAACTAACATGTATTGGTCCTTAACTAAGTAATGAACATTATATACACAATGAACATCACATTTACTTTTTCATTAAATACTTAATAATTCTGTAGAGTTTTTTTTTCTTTACCTTACAGAAAAGGATACTTAGAATCATGAAATGCAAATAACAGGAACAAAGTAATATTGTTGGATATGGCAGTACTATATTGTGAATCCAGGTCTGAGTGTAGGGCCCATGCTTTTATTTACTTTTATTTACCAATTTTATCTACCATTTTTTCCCATATAATTATCCATTTCTTTTGCCTGAGCAACAATTACTTCAATACTGATGACATCAAATCTTGCTTTCTCTTTTTTCTTTTCCTTATGGAGTAGGAACAATGTAGAGGGCAAATGATAGCTCCAAAAAAAAGAAATTCAAATACTATGGAAGACTAATTAGGAAATATAAACCTAAGTAAGTTTCTCAATTGTCTTTTATAATAAATAGCAATAATAATAACAAACAGTAATGATTTCATTTACTGAGAATTCATTATGTGCCATATGTTAATCAATTATTCTATATGCCTTACGTACAGTTAATGTTTAGTATATTTTTGCAGGAAGATTAATACTTTATAGATTAAGAAACTCAGACCAAAAAAAAAAAAAAAAAGAGTATGTGTATGTGTGTGTGTGTGTGTGCGTGTGCATGCATGTGCATGTATGTAAATTCACATATTCCCTTTTTCAGCTTCTTAACCTCAATAGTACCAATAAGTCTGCATGTGTGTGTTAGCACACTGGGTATCTATGAACACATCTCCTGTTAGTAAACTGACAGATTTTGACCAGTGTTTTCTGTTCATTCTGGCTACAACTAAGAATACATACTGCGATAGGTACGTTAGGGGTACCCTTTTACAGACCAGATTGTATAAAGTGATATACAGTGCAATAAAACCATGAAGCTCATGACTAGGACCAGTAGAATAATGTATGTTATGTAGGACACAGAAAATTTTGTCTGCAAGTACATCAGAAAATATAGGTAGGGAAGTATAGAGTTCTAATGTATAGTTGCACAACCCTGAAGTGCAGTTAAACTAAGAGAGTAATACCATGTTTTTAAAAAAATCTATGAAAAATTATGATACTAGCATAATAATTATTACACATACAAATTATTTTTAATATTTTTATGAAATGTTACACTCTATTTATAAATGTTTTATTATTTTTTTTTATTTTTTTTAACGTTTATTTATTTTTGAAACAGAGAGAGAGACAGAGCATGAACAGGGGAGGGGCAGAGAGAGAGGGAGACACAGAATCAGAAGCAGGCTCCAGGCTCTGAGCCATCAGCCCAGAGCCCGACGCAGGGCTCGAACTCACGGACCACGAGATCGTGACCTGACCTGAAGTTGGACGCTTAACCGGCTGAACCACCCAGGCGCCCCTAAATGTTTTATTATTTTAAAACATCCTGCAAAATATTTAAAGCTCAAAGTGGGTCAACATGATACACTAAAAATGGTCATGGTATATAAACCATTCCTGATGATTTTTGAAGGGGTTCAACATGTTTGGCACAAAACTACCTTAATCCAGTGGCATATAAATTAACTCTTATTATTTTAAATTTCTTTACTTTTCTTCCAAGCAACAGCTTGGCCCATAACAGTTACCCTCTAATCGCTTGATTTGCAAGCTCCCATTTCTCACTCAAAATAGAAATAGTTTCCTTATGTCATCAGTATAGCATGGAATCTTGTGAGAATAACAACAACAACAAAAAAAGAATCATAAGTCAATAAAGTGTTTAACTGATCTGTGTTACCAAATGACTGAGACAGACCAACCACTGAAAACTAATCATATCTGAAAACACTTGTTATAGAATATTTACGTTCTTTCCAACTTAGGATCTAATGATTTATTTCTTTAAAAAAAACTCATTTAATAGACTTATTTTGGATTCAACCTTGAGTAATCTACTGCCATCTGAACAAATGGAATAGCCAGAAAAATATTTTTCAGATATGTTAATGTTCACCTCTGTTGAAATAATGCCTTTTAAAAAGTACAGCTTACTAGACACCTGGAATTTATTCAATTGCTTTACACATCTAGCAATAAAATTAGGGCTGTATATATGAATATTTTTCTCTGAAGAAGATGGTCTGTGCTTTTACAATGACTACTATTAGTAGTTCTAGGGTGAGTCATTGAAAATATAATATCATGTGAATAGTTTTGTAAAAGGTAAATCTCTAACATTAGAAATTATTTCTTTCATGAAGTATATTAGCTGATTTTAACCACATAAGTTAACATTTTGAAATATGAAGTATTAAATATTGTGGGACTGCATTGGAGAAAATAGATAATATTTGGGTAAATGGCATAATAGCAACAGTTTCATGCACTAATTGAAATCCCAGGATTTGAATTCAAACAGATCTTGGTTTAATATGGAAGCGATATCACTTTTAATGTCCATACCTAATTCTATTCATTGTCCATACCTAATTATATTCTATTAAATGGAAATAACTGTCCTATGGTGTGAATTATAATAATAATACACAGAATACACCATTACAATAACATTATATACATACACATCCTACACAATATTCATATGTGTATTAGTTTCTTATTGCTGCTATACAAATTACCACATACTTATTGACTTAAAACAACACAAATTTATTATTTACAATTCTGGTAGTCAGAAATCCAAAATGATCTCACTGAGCTACAATCAAGATGCTGGCAGGGATGTATGCCTTTCTGGAAACTTTAGACTTGCTTTAACTTCTGCAGACCACCTGTATTCCTTGGTTTGTGATCCCCTTTCACCTTTAAAGTAAGCAATGGCAGAGTGAGTCTTTCTCACATTGCACCACACTGATATGGACACTGACTTTTTTGCCCCCCTCTTTTCATTTAATAAAGACTCTTGAATACATTGGGCCCATGTGAAATCCAAGTTAATCTCCCCATACCAAGGTCAGGTGATTAGCAACCTTAATTCTATCTGCAATCTTAATATCTCTGATATTCTAGAAATATTACATATGTAATTATGTTAGATATATTATATAACATATATTTTATAACATACGTTAACACAGCAAACCCAGCATCATAATATAATAGTAAGAATCCACTGCTTTCATATCTAGGATGGTTGTCAAAACAGCTCTCTTGCTCCTGGTCAAGCTCACTCACATGCTATCAGCGAGCTATTTCTGATATAATCTAAGATGGCTTTGGCTGAGACCACCTGGACCACATGTCTGTTCTTCACATGTTTTTCATTCTCCACCAGGCTAGCCTAGGGACATTCTCACAGAAGTCCCTGATTAAAAGAAGTGAGAGCAAGCCTAATCAGGTGTTAAAGTCTATTAGTCCTCTGCTTATGTTCTGTTTACCAACATTTCACGGGCCAAAAAAGTCACATGGCTAAACGTAGGATCAGAATGAAAATGTAGAATTTATATGGCAAATGGTGTGGGAGGGAGAAAAAAATAAAGAATTGAGGCTATTTTGCAATCTATTACTAGGCATTTAGCTTTATTAAAAACTATTAACTTAGAAAGGCAACATATTTAATGCATATTATGTATTAGGCAATTCTAGGCAGTAAGGAATCAATTGAGAAGAGAAACAATTTTAGTCAATATCACTTTAATTAGATGATTAAACCATTGCTTTATTTTTTATTTATTTCAAAGAATCAATATTTGAGCTGGTTGATTTTCTCTATTTTATTCGTATTTTTATGTCTCATCTATTTCATTCTTTTTACTTTAGGTTTAGTTTGCTCTTCTTTTTCCAATATGTTAAGGTAAAAAATTAGATTGTTCTGAGATCTTTCCCTCTCTGTTTCTAGAGACATCTAAAACTAAAAATTTTCCTCTAAGCACTGATTCCACTGCATTCCATAAGTTTTTGTATGTTGTGTTTTTATCTTCATTCCTTCATTTATTTCAAAGTATTTTCTTCTGAGTATTTGACTCAATGGTTTTTATTTAAAAAATTTCTAGATGTTTGTGAATTTCCCCAATTTACTTCTTTTACTGACTTTCAATTTCATTCTATTGTGGCTAAAGAACATATTTTTTTTATTACTTCAATCCTTATATTCTTTGAGAGTTTTATGGTCTAACATACAGTCTACTCTGGAAAATATTCTGTGTAGTTCAGAAAGAATATATATTCTACACTTGTTGGCTGGAATGTTCTATAGACTTCTGTGAGGTCCAGTTGCTATATAGTATTGTTCAGATATCATTTCTTTTTGTTTTCTTTTGCCTACTTATTATATCCATTATTGAAAGCATGGTATTGAAGTCACTAATTTATATTGTTGAACTATCTACTTTTCTCTTTAATTCTCTCAGGTTTTGTTTCATATTTGGGGGCTCTGTTGTTAGGTATACATAATGCTTAGAACTATTATATCTTATCGATGGACTGATGCTTTTATGTCTTTCTTTGTCTATAGTAACAAAGGTTTTCTTATAATCTAGTGACTTCATGTTTTTACAACATTTCCAGGTTTTTTTGGTTACTATTTGCATAATAGTTCTTTACCTAATCTCTTACTTTCAAACTTTGTGCCTTTAAATCCCAATTGTGTATCCTGTAGACAGTATATAGTTGGATCATATTTTCTCATCCATTTTGCCAATGTCTGCTTTTAACTGGAGTGTTTAATCAATTCATGTGTAATGCTGTTGTTAATGTAGGATTTATTTCTCATTGTGCTACTTGTATTCTATGTGTCTTCTGTATTTTTTCTTCCTTTATTTTTCAAATGTAGTCTTCATTTGACTTCATTTCAAGTTTTTGGTTGATCTCCAGTTTTCTGAAAAACTTGATTGCGAAAACTTTAGTAGGTTTATATGGTACTTCTATGGGGAAAGTTTTTGGAGGTACTTATTCCACCATTTTTGATGACATCATTCTCAACATTAGATGTTGTTTCTTTGATCTCTACTCTAGCACTTTCTTCAGTATAAATACATGCTGACATTTTTCCATGAGGTAAATTCTCTTGAGCCTGTTCTCCTGACAGCTATTCTCCAAATATTTTGTTACAGCTGCTCAAATTTCTTTCCATTCTTGTTCTTGTTTGTTGTTCCCCTATCTTCTGCTAAATCTGACATTCACTCTCAGCACTCCACAAAAATGGCACTTGTCATGGTCATCTGAACTCCATGTTACTATACAAAATACTTGTATTTTAGACTATATTTTATGTATTATATTTAGTTCTCATTTTACTCAAGTACTCAGTGACATCTGATGAAGAGTAGCACTTTCTGCTCCTTGATAAAATTTTGCAATTGTCTTCTGGGACACCCTAGTCTGCTGATTTTCCTTGTACCATACCTATCACTCCTTGCCAATATTATTTAATGGTACTCTCTCTTTGCCTTGATGATTACTGTTGAAAAATTCTGGGGATCAGTCCTTGGTCATTGCCATATATACTCTCTGTTGGTAATGACATTCAATATCAAGGTATTAAATGCTACATGTATGTTGACGATTCTTATACCCAAACCAGATTCTTCTCTCACACTGCAGATAAATAACCGCTCTATCTGCACTCTTCCCAATATCACACAATGTTGTAACTACATTCTTTAAGTGATTCAGATTTTCTTTCTCAATAGATTATAAATCATATATACATTACAGAATGTTTTAGTTTTACACATTTAACTCAAAATGAATATATCAATAAACTAATACTCTCCTGAGATATCCTTTTGTACTCAACAGTAAGTGCATGATTCTTCATATTTTGCTTATAACATTATCTTTTTGTTCATCATTGTACATATATATTGGCTATATATTGGCTATTTAGACTTTACTTACTTATTTTTAAAAGATTGTTTTCTTTTTTAAGTTATTCATCCATTTTGAGAAAGAGAGAGACTGAGTGGGTGAGGGCAGACAGAGGGAGACAGAATTCCAAGCAGGCTCCACGATGTCAGCACAGAACCGAATGAGGGGCTCGATCCCATGGACCATGATCATGACCAAAGCCAAAATCAAGAGTTGGGACACTTAACCGACTGAGCCACCCAGGTACGCCAATTCAGATTTTAGTTTTAAGCAAAATGTGTCTAGAACTGTGACATATTTGAAATTTTACTCTGCTTATATTATAAGCTAACAAATTAGACTGATACAGTCAGAGATGCTGGCAGATGACAAAGGATCCATGGGTCAGATCAAAATGACTTTATTATTCATAGCACAGCAGACAGCATAGGCTTCATGTTGTCTTCTATTGCTTTTGTTCCTCAGGTACTTTCAAGGCAGTTTAGAGATTGGCCTAGATAGACCAATGGTTTTGTGACACAGCTGAGGAACTCAAGTTTTTGTAGAGTACTTCTAGCAAAACTACACTGCCTTTGCCTGAGAAGAATGCATCTTTCTAGGAAACAAATATACTCTCTGCACCCTGAGACAGACAATACCTTAATTGCCCTTCAAAAAAGAGAAGGAAATTATGTTGTGATGAAACAAAAGAATATTATAAATGTATGGGAAAAAATAAATTATAAGCAAAATAAGATGAAACATTTTGCTAATGTTAAGGTGCACAAGAGAACATTAATTCATTATTCTAGGGGTGCCTGGGTGGCTCAGTCACAGTTGAGGGTCTAACTCTTGATTTCAGTTCAGGTCATGATCCCAGCATCGTGGGATGGAGCTTCACATGGGGCTCCATGCTAAGCTCCATGGAGCTTGCTTGGGAGCTCTCTTTCTCTCTTTCTCTCTCTCTCTCTCTCCCCCTCTCTCCCTCTCTCCTGCTGCCCTCCCTCACTCTCTAACAACAAAAACAAAAAAGTAATTATTCTACTCATTTAGGTTAAAATAGGCAAAACTCTAAGCTGTTGACCATATAAATACATGTAAATACATAGTCCAAAACAAAAACTGATATGATATATGTAGATATGCCATGTGGAATGTTCTCCCAACAAAGAGACTATGAAAATCTTTTAATCAACTTTACACTGGATTTCATGTGTTTCTTTTATGCTGATTTATAGGAGTCTCTAATGTACACAGATTATTGTATTTTGAAAATTTTGTCAATATATTTTCTGTTCCTTTTATGTTTTGTTCTCAAAGATTACATCCTGGGAAATAACCTACGTGAAAATCTTAGAGAATAATCTACTCATTGGGAGAGACATACATTTTATCATTCAAAGCCCTGGTTTTAAATCCTAGCTATTATTTTATAATATATGGCATATATTTATAAACTCTAAGCATTATTTGACAAATTAGACTAGCAATACCTAACTACCAATAATTTTGTTATGATGAAAGAAGACAGAATTTGCAAATGCACAAAACAAAAGTGTTTTAATTATCATCAGATTCCAGAAAATTTTAATTAGTTTCATTTTTGTAGTTAATTGGTATGCATATGAAAGTTGCGTAACAAATACCAGCAAATTGCTATGCAGAGATCCTTGCAAAAATGACAGCAAATAATCATCCAGAATTATTTACAACAATTGATATGTCTAGTATCAAATGACAAATTTTAAGAGAAGTTATTTATAAATGATATTTTGGCTCTTTCACTTGCTGTTATGTTCCTTTTTCTGTTACATTTTTGACTTTGTGTCATGAATAATTTTCCACTACCATATATTTTAAAATGGAAAATATAATGAAATAACATAATTTCTGACTCAACTGTATAAATAGAGCTTATTTTTGAAATATGTCATAAAATGAATTTAAAATAATATACTCTTATAAAATTCAATATTTATCTTAATGTTTTTAAAATTACAAAATCATAAGGCTTTATGTATATAACATTCTTAACTTTTTTCTCAAAAAAAACTAGTGAATTTTAATTCATGCTTTGTTAAAATGTTTGTGAATAATTAATATCAAAATTAATCTATAACTATTTTTTTAATTTTTTTTATTGTTTATTTATTTTTGAGAGAGAGAGACAGAGCGCTAGTGGGGGAGGGGCAGAGAAAGAGGAAGACACAGAATCTGAAACAGGCTCCAGGTTCTGAGCTGTCAGCACAGAACCTGATGTGGGGCTCGAACCCATGAACCGTTAGATCATGACCTGAGCCAAATCGGCCACTTAATCGACGGAGCCACCCAGGAGCATCCAATGTAACTTTGTATTTTGAAAGTTTCATTCTGTCTAATCACATTTTGAAAAATACGTAAAGTTTAATAATATGGACATTTTAGGGGCGACTGAGTGGCTCAGTCAGTTAAGCGTGTGACTCTTGATTTTGGCTCAGGTCATGACCTCAGGGTTCATGAGTTTGAGCCCTGTGTTGGGCACGCAGCTAATAGCCTGGAGCTTGCTTGGGATTCTCTCTCTCCCTGTCTCTCTGTCCTGCTTGTGCATGCTGTCTTCTCAAAACAAATAAATATTAAAAAAGAAAATAGCTAAAAAAAAAACTAATATGACATTTTACTAATAAAGTCAATCAGGATTGAAAAAAGTAAAACTGTTTACTACTGTGCAAAAATTATGGCTTTTTAAATTACTTGGCTTTAGAATAATAATAAACATTTACAGTAAGATTGTGATATATTTTACTACCATTAATCCACACATATTGTATTTTAACATCAACACTGGCTTGATTCAGACATATTAATATCACTGATTTCAGAAGGCTGAATTTAAGTTTAAATAAAAATATGAAGTAAAATTTAGAATCTGTCATTTCTTGATTACTTGTTTTAGCTTTTAATTTCAACATGTAGTTTCATGTGTTTCCTTTTTGTCAGAGGGATGCTTATAGTAACTCAAACTACAGTCTCCTATAAAAATACATGACAATGATTATGTATAGATTCATAATACTTACATTTTAGTATGGTTAATGTGGTATTATAAATAAACATTTTAAAGATACATTTTGTTTGGGGCATACCATAAGCTAAATAACAAAGTTTAAAGTATTTCTAGTGTTGTAAAACAATAATTATACTAAAATTATGTTTAAAATATACTACTCAAGAAATCTTATAAAAATTTATTTTAAATCCAATCACAAAGCATTGGATTTTCTTTTGAAGGGAACATTTTCTAGATTTTAACTGGATCAGCAGCATGTATAAAAACATAAAATTATAAAAACAGCTCCAAAATACAAATTCTATTATATTTTTTCAGTATTGAATAGGACCTTATTAGAGAATGGGATAATAATGTAATTCACCTTGATATTGTTCTTGTTCATCTATTTCTATATACAGATAAAATGATAGAGTATAAACGCATTAACACTGAAAATAATAATATGTAATATGATTCAAATTGAAGTGATTTCATTTGGGAAATATATTGTTACATCTCATTATCATAAAATCTTTACAAATGTAGCTATAGTCTATACATAATTATCCATGTATTGCTTTCTAAGTCATCAGAACTTCAAAACAACTGTGCTATTAGTACAAATGAGAGGTTTATGAATACCTAAGAATTGCAAGTGATACTAAATTTATGCATCAATTACTTATGGTAATTAGCAAATATCGATATTAGCATTACCTTGTTTGGACAATAGAATATTAACATTAATCCCTGAGTTAACAACTTCAAATAAGCAAACATATGTACCACTATAATATTAAGCAAATGGACTATAAAAGTTTTCATTACAAAATAATGAAAATGACTGTTGAACTAATTAAAATAACTTTAATTTATTAAAATAAAAACTATTCTTTTCAATTTGTGTTACTTCTCTCTGAAAGTAGGAAACAACTGAAGTGAAACAATAAAAATATAATCATTAGGTTAAATTTATATAATGTACTTACTGTAAACTAAGAGGTCTTCTGATTTTGTTAAAGAAAATATTTCCTGTCTTTCCCTGTTGGATATATTTATATTATTGTAATTTAATGTTCTAATAAAACTGTTCAGGTCATTTCATAGTAACCTTCAACTAATAGAAGGAATTTGCAAGAAAATCAGAATCTAGTTTGCCTTATTAGATGTGGTTTTCCAGCAACTTATTTATTTATTTATTTTTAACATCTCCACACAATGAGAGTTTGAAAGTTTTTTTGAATACCACTGGGAAATGCAAACCTGCTTTATCATATTTGGGGTACTTTGTAGAAATAACTTGGTTAAGGCACAGGAAGAGAGATTCAAATTACTTACTTCTGAAGTCCCTAATGGAACACTTAAAGTTATTGGTAGATTGGGTTCCTGAGTCCTTCACATTTTGGAAGTTACTCTTTGTAAGATAAGTCACTCTTTCATCAAAATAATATTTATTGTGGGAAGATGCCAGAATAAGAAGAACCAGTGATCTGTCTCCACACCTAGACAACAATTGCACTGTCAGAACCTATCTGATGTAACTATTACGGAACTCTGGAGTCTACTGAAGGCTTGTAACTCCAGGGAAAGGCTTAGAAACTAATTTGTGGTTAATTTCAGTCAATCACAGCTCTATGCACAGTAACAACTATTCATACTCCACCCCTAGATACAAGGAAGGCAGCTGTACAAATGTCCCTGGAGTTCCTTGCACATAGCTTGTGGGAGCCACAAAGAGCAAAAAAGGACTCTCTTCTCCAAATATTGGGGGTCAGTGTGGTAATTTTTAAATGTTAGGCATAATATCCATGGTAACCACAAATAAAATAGCTATAGCATATATACAAAAGAAAATGAGAAAGGAGTTTAAACATTCCACTTCAGAAAAAAAACAACTAAATAAAAAAGAAGAAAATAATACAGGAAACAAGAGAAAAAAGCTGTAAGGCAGTTAGAAAACAGAAAAATGACAAAAGTAATTTTGACAAAATAAAAATCAGTAATTACTTTTAAGTGTAAATGGATTAAACTCTCTAATCAAAAGTCTGACACTAGCAGAATGGATAAAAACATATGATCCAAGTATATTATGTGTACAAGAGACTCACTTTAGAACCAAGTGCATGAAAAAGATATCCCATGCAAATAGTAACCAAAAGAGAAGAGAGGTAGCTATACTAATACCAAACAAAATATATTTCAAATATTAAATAAAGGTTATGAGGGACAAAAAGGACATTATATGTTAATAAAAGGTTCAATAGAGAGACATAAAAATTATAAATATTTATATACCTAGTACACCTGGGTGGCTCAGTTGGTTAAGTGTCCAACTTCAGCTCAGGTCATGATCTCACAGTTCGTGGGTTCAAGCCCTGCATCGGGCTCTGTGCTGACAGCTCAGAGCCTGGAGCTTGTTTCAGGTTCTATGTATCCCTCTCTCTCTACCCCTCCCCTGCTCACGCTCTGTCTCTCTCTCAAAAATAGATAAACATTAAAAAGAAATTTAATAAATAAATAAATAAATATTTATACACCTAATGATGACCACTGAGACACACACACACAAACACACACACACACACACACACACACACATATATATATATATATATATATACATATATATATATACAGAAAACATCACAGAATTGAAGGGAGAAATAAACAATTCTACAAGAACAGTTGGAGACTTCAATATTATATTTACCATAATGGGTAGAATGACCAGACAGAAGATAAAGATATAAATAACAAAACCAAGACAATAAACCAACCATATCTAATAGGCATATAAAGAACACTATACACAAAAACAGATACACATTATTCTCAACTGCACATGGGACATTTTCCAGGATATATCATACAAATGGACACAAAGTAATTCTCAATAGCTTATAAAAGACAGATATCAGAAAAAGTATCTTCTCTGACCACAGCGGGATGAAGTCAGTAATATATTAACAGAAGAGAAACTGAACAATTCAGAAATATTTGGAAATTACACATCACACTCTTTAAAACCAATAGATCCAAAAAGATATCACAAAGGGAATTAGGAAGTATTTAGAGACTAGTGAAAATTAAAACAGGACATACAAAAATTTATGGGACAAAGAAAAAGGGGGAAATTTATAGCAATAAACACTTATATTTTAAAACAATAAACATTTCAAATCAACAAAATAACTTTATAACTCAATGAACTAGAAAGAGAACAAATTAACCTTAAGTTAACAGAAGGTAAGAAATAATAAAGATTAGATCACAGATAAATAAAATAGAGAATAAAAAACAATGAAGAAAATCAATGAAACCAAATGTTGGTTCTTTGAAAAGAGCCACAAAATTGACAAACTTTTAGCTAGATTGACTAAAAAAAGAGAGAAGACTTAAATTACTAAATTCAGAAATGAAAGTGGGAACATTACTAACAACTCTACAGAAATAAAAAAAAGATTATAAAAGAATACTACGAACATTTGTATGACAAGAAATTGGATAACCTAGATGAATTGGATAAATTCCCAAAAACACAAAGCCTACCAAGACTAAATAACAAAGTAGAAAAACCTGAAAAGATCCACAATTAATAAGGAAATTGAATCAGTAATCAAAAATCCCCTGAAAAAATGTACTGGGTATGATGGTTTCAGTGGTGAATTATACCAAACTTTATACCAAACATCGGTCATTTCAATTAATGTGCTACACCTCATTAACAAAATAAAAGATGGAAATCACATGATCATCTCAATAAATTCAGAAAAAAACACTGAATAAAACCCCATACCTTTGTATGATAAAAACACTCATCAAACTAGGAATAGAAGGAAACCGCCTCAACATAATAAAAGCCATATATGAAAAAACCCACAGCAAACATCATGGTCAATGGTGAAAACTAAGAGCTTTTTCTTTAAAGTCAGGAAAAAGGCAACGATTCCTACCCTTACCACTTTTATTCAACATACCACAGGAAATTCTAGCCAGAGTAGATAGTCAAGAAAAAGAAATTAAACTAAATTAGAAAAGAAGAAGTAATATTATCACTTTTTGCAGATGATACTATCTTATTTGTAGAAAATCCTAAAAAAATCCACCAAAAACCCTGTCAGAACTAATAGTAAATTTAGCATATTAGCAGGATACAAAGTCAACCCATAAATTATCAGTTGCATTTATCCACTAACAATATTGTTATCCACTAATAACAATGAACTTAAAAATAAAATTACAAAACAATTCCACTTATAATATTTACCAATAAGAAAAAAATACTTAGGAATTATCTTCATTAAGGAAGTGAAATATTTATAAAATAAAAGCTATAATACACTAATGGAAGAATTGAAAAACCACATAAATATAAAGAAATACATCCCATTTTCATTGATTGGAAAACTTAGTATTGTAAAGATGTTAATATTACCCAAAAGTGATCTACAGATTCAATGCAATTCCTATCAAAATCTTAATTTGTTTTGCAGAAATAGAAAAACTTATCTCAACATTCATATGGCTTCTAAAGGGACCCAAAATAGCCAAAGCAATCTCTAAAAAGAAAAAACCTAGAGAACTCATGGTTTCTGATTTCAAAATATACCACAAAGCTAAAGTAATCAAAACACTGTGGTGCTGGCATAAAGACAGTGTATATATCAATGGAAAAGAATACAGAGAGCCCCAAAATAAACTCTTGCATATATGATCAAATAATTTTTGATAAAAGTGCCAAGACCATTCAGTTGGGACAGGACTGTTGTTTTCAAGAAATGGTCCTGGGAAAACTGGATATCTACTTGCTAAAGAACGATGCTAGGCCCTTACTTTTAACACTATAAAAAAATTAACTCAAAATCAATCAAATACCTACATTTATAATATCTAAAACTATAAAATTCTTACAAGAAAACATAGAGCAAAAGCTTCACAACAATTCAGCCATAATTTTTTGGAACTGACCCCAAAGGCACAAGCAAAAAAAATAAAAATAGACAAACTAGACAGAATGAAAATTTTAAATTTTGTGCCTCAAAAGACACTATCAAAAGAGTAAATAAAAACACACAAAATAAGAGCCAGTATTTGAAAAATCATGTATCTGTCAAGTGACTAATAACCAAAATGTATAGGGAACTAAGCAACAATAACATAAACACCTCAATTCAAAATGGACAATGACTTGAATAGATATTTCTCCAAAGAAGATGTACACATGGCTAAGAAGCCCATAGAAGATGTTCAACATCACTGATCACTGGAGATATGCAAGTCAAAAGTATAATGAGATACCACCTCACACCCATCAGGATGGCTATTAAAAAAAAGAAAAGAAAAAAAAAAGTGTGGTGAAGACATGAAGAAAGTGCCTTGGGCACTTCTGGTAAGAATGTGAAATCGTACAGCCAATGTGGAAAACCTGGTGGTTCCCCCCAAAATAGTGATGATGGTTGCACAGCACGGAGTATAATTAATACCACTGAACTCCTAACAGTGTTAAAACAGTGTTTTTAAATTCTTTAGAGACAACATAGTTTCCTACTACCTGCTACTTTGGCAGATCTTCCCCTCTCCACTGCACTGGGAACATTACTGCCAATTCTCTACTTCTTGAAATGGCCAAGAAAGAATTTCACAATATGTATCTATGCTGGCCTCACAGTCCACATTTATTTGCTCATCACTGTTACAGAGGACAAAACATGCCTGGTGGGACTGAATCCATCCCTATTCTACGAGTGAGAACCTTCCTGATTTAGGATGGAATATCCTACATGATCCCCATCCTCATTACCATAGTTGACTGGTACAGGATGAACCAGTCAGAATGAAGAACAGGGGCTATGTTGAAGACATCTATTTTCACTTTCAGGTTGTGGTTCTGCAGACAGGAGGCCTAGTACTGTCTCAGCCATTTTGTTGCCATCAGGCAAAGTAGTCTGGGGTCAAGTCAGAAGAGAGGAAAATACAGTCAAAGGAACTAAAGAGAAATGGACCCAGATCCTAATCTATTTGGGACTAAAGCCAGCCATACCTCTGGAATTTCAGTACAGGTCACAATAACTCCTTATTTGAGCTAGGTTATGTTTTCTACTATTTGTTAAACTGGAAGTCATAGCTGCTTCAAAGAGGAATAATTCTGCTTTATTCAACTGAGTAATACCAACATTTTTTCATAGAATGTACTTTTAAATTAATGAAGTTAATACAAAAGGATTTACATTTTATGGATTGAGAATAAAAAAAAATAAAGAGTAAAGTTTTATTTTCCTTTGACTTCTGCAGGACTTACTGAAATAATATTTTATTTGAAGACGGTTGTTCTAAATTTTGTGTCTGGTTCTGAAATGTTAAAAATAATGCTTGGTGTATAAATACCATGCCAAAAAAGATCTGCCTAAGCTTTGCTGCTTTCTACTTTCATCTAGTTAATGAAGCTTATTTAGCTCTTTTCATTTCTTCGATTTTATTTTTTAATCATTTGCAGGTATCTCCTCTTCATTTTTCTCTTTGACCTGTGAACAATCCACTTTGAAAATGATATCTTGATTTTGTAATTAATCCTGTGGTTTCTAGGTGTAGAGGTAGGTCACAATTGATAATAATGAGTTTACCTCTTATTCTACAAAATTCACTAAAAGAGTTGATGTTTCACCTCCAGTGATAAGATGTTATGTGCTGAGGTCACCTTCTAGCTTGCTGAAATTTTCATTAAAAAGGGAGGAAAAGAAAAATCTTTCAGCTGAATTGGAGACACTGTGACTATCAACAACATTTTGCATCAAGAGCCTATTAAATTTTCCAGTATTAGCCCATGGGATTAACTCATTATTATGATTATGATTGATGCATGGTATTTTTACATACTTTGAGAGTCCTAACATAACATTACTTGTCTCTATTATAGACATATATTTGTAATTACTGATTCGAACCAGAGATATTCAATAATGTTACTCAATATTTTCCTCATATATTATCATTTCTTAAAGGAAAACATGTTTTCCATATTCTCTCACATGTTTAATAAAGCTACAGGTCCCAAATACGAACTTTTTTTTTCACTTAACCCAGAATAAACAGTATCTTCATAGACTAAATCTATAGGTAAGAAATGATTCAATCCTTTGGGTAATCATTTTGAGACAAAATCAAAAGGTCACTGTGATACATCTGCATATTTTATTTAAAAAATATTTGACTTAAAGCACACATACACGTTTCAATTTGATTTTTAAATATTCAGAGAGCAACATAGAATAAATTAACTATGGAGCCTATGTTTTCTACTCTTGTATTTTTCCTTATTACTTATACTCTTCACCATTGATCAGCCCTTATTATTTATTTCTGTCTTCCACAACACTCTAATCAGCTACATAATTACCCTCAAGCCCAAACTGTCATCATTCTAATTTTGTGACTTTTCCAATCCATATTTGTGCTGCTGAGTATGACTGTAATCTTTGTAAATAACTAGCTAACTATCACTGGACACTTAAAACAATCATACTATGTTTCTCTAGTCATCTCCTTTATTTTGGGCAGTAATCATTCAAGCCTTCAACACTTTCCTTAATCATCTCCTTTCCAAGATCCACTGTCATTCAAAAATTGATTTCATCGTTCACTTCTAAAAAAACAATCGTTATAAATTATACGAAAGTTCACTATAGCTTTAGAACATCTGAACGGGCTAACATCCTTCTCATATTCTCTAGACTCCATGAAAGATAAATCAATTCAATTGCATTTTGACTCAAAATGTCCTCCTATCATCTCAGGAACCTCACTTAATGAGTTTTCCCATTAATAGCTAACATATACAAAAACATTCTCTACTCCTTTTTCTCACCATATAGTTTAACCTTGCATACATCTTTCACATCATAAGCAACGACAATACTGTCTTCCATGTAAATTCAAGATTCCTGAGAAAATATCCCATGTAATATTCAACAAAAATTAATTCTACTAGACCTATTCTGCTCTTTAAAGCAACTTTTGTCAAAATCATCAACTTCCTTTCAGCTAAATTTAACAGAATGACTTTAGGTCTACTCTCACTTAAATATCTGTGGCATTTGACAAATGTTATCAAATCTTCATCTTTTAGCAGATTCTTCCATTAGATGCATACAGAGTAATAGTTCCTTAACACTTTATTTAATGAGAGTATGGCCCTACTGACAAGTTGATTGCAGATTTCTATTTTTCAGAACTGTGAGATACAAATTTCTGTTGTGTTAAGCCATCTAGCTTGTGGTACCCTGTTATGGAGCCCTAGTAAATGAATACAGATTTTTTTTTCCAAATATCCTTGTCTTTCTTCTGTTCCAATCTTCAAGCTCTTAATATGCCATCGTATTAATTACAGTGGCTACAATTACCATCAACAATAGGAAAAATCTTCACACAACATTCAAGGCTTTTGATGTTCTATGCTTGTTTTTTAAGGTTAACTGTTTTACATGTGCCCTGTGTACTCCATACCCTTTGTATAGGGACTAAGGGCTGGTATCTTAGATCAGAAACTAGCTCTAAACACTAGCTGTCTTTGGAAAAGCCACTAAACTTTTTAAGTCTCAATTTCCGGACTTGCAAATTGAAGTTATAAAAGTACAACAATGTTACTCTATAACTATCCTATTAGTCCTCTTATTCCTTTTTTTAAATTTTTTTAACTGAGCATAAATAGGGTTTTCCAATGCCAAGATCTGGATGTATTGAAAAAAATCAACCCTCTAAATGAAGGCAGAAAAAGTTTATTATGTGTATCACCATGTATTTTCTATTTCTTAACAGCTCTCTTTTATTCCTGTCTAAAGATCCAGAAAAAAAAAAAAAAAAAACTAATTTGAGAAACAGTATCAACACAAGCACAAAATACCAATTAGTTGATTATTACTGGTCAATAGCAATAATTTTTATATGGAGCCATTTAAAATAGGCTTGATTTCTGATTTAATGGTTCCCAATAAAAATCAACAATTGAAAAATTAGTATACATCTATTTTGATTCATTTAATAGATTTCTACCAAGACACAATTCAATATTTATCACCAAATATATTAGTACAGTTTCTGATTGTTTTATCTTTCCTCCTGGTTGTTTTTAATGTTTATTTATTTTTGAGAGAGAAAGAGAGAGAGACAGGGAAAGAGAGAGAGAGAGAGACATAGCACGAGCGGAGGAGGAGCAGCGAAAGAGGGAGACACAGAATCCGAAACAGGCTCCAGACTCTGAGCTGTCAGCAAAGAGCCCAACGCAGGGGCTCGAACTCACAAACCATGAGATCACGACCTGAGCGGAAGCCGGACACCCAACTGACTGAGCCACCCAGATGCCCCTTTCCTCCTGATTGCTTAAAAACTGTATATTCTCTCTTGATATATTGAAACTACTCAGATTTGTTGTTGATGACATTTTGTGTGTTTTTATACTAGTGTTTGCCCATGGTATTGCTGTGTTGTTCTTACACAGTTTTTAATGCCCATTCACAGTTAAGGGCACATTCATAGAATTAATAGTTTAGGTGTTGAACTATTCCCAGGATTTTTAGTTGAAGAGTTTATAAGTACTGTATATACATATAGGACAAAAATGCATTAATAGAAATTATAAAGTTTATTGGTTCCACCTAGTGGCAATGCAAAGCAAGTTAAAAATAAAATTAGCACTATGATATTATTAAAAGGCTAGGACTCCGAAAAGTTTACTTATATGACCTTTCCATTTTGGTGGATATTAAATGCTTAAAATAAACCTACTATTTTAAAAACTCATATAAATGAATTTCAGATTTCTATACCAATTTTCTGGTAAAATAAGTTCCCCCCCTCTCTAATTTAAAAGAGCTGTCTGAACAAAAGAGCTAACTAAAATAGTATCTCCTGGTAATTGTAAAGTTTTTTGTCATTTTTTAGATTTTTTTCTTCTAATTAAGCATATGTTTCCCTCTACATATCTATTAATTGCCATTCTTTAAGCTGTTGGGACCTGAATAAATAGCCATAAGGATGTTTATAAATGATCAAAAACAAAACACATAAATCTATAAGGTAATATGATAGTTCTTATAGGGAAATTCATCCTTATTATGAGCTAATACATGAAATGCTTTCAACAACTAATCATTTTATCAGCAAAAGTCCCAAATTTTCTACAAAATAGCACTCAAGCAGTCAAAATGTTTTCACAATAAAAAATACTAAATTATGTTTCCTTCAAATTGCATAATTAGTTGTGATATCCCATGCTAATTGTATTTATTATCATAAACATGACAAAATAATGATATATGAATAAACTATTTTTTCCAGTGCAGATATCATTAGAACACCTGTCAAGAAAATTATTTTTTGTCTCTTGCTCCAAGAGCACCTTTGAGGTTCTTATGAAAGCTATTTATGTCTTACAATTAAATTCATTTTTATTGTCTAATGTCTGCAAAAATTCAAACTGCACATAGTGTGTTTTATCATAGAAAAATCTTTCCAGTTTAGTTATGACAGACTTGTGTTTTATATGCTGTGCAAAAATATCTGATCTGTGTACAAAACACATTGCTAGGAAAATGAACATTTCCATATAACGTTGGATATTGTTAACTAAATTTTTAGATATTTTAAGAGAAGAAAATAAAAGGAAAATTACAACTGAGTATTCTTTGTCAGATAGGAGTAATATGCTACATTAGGCAAAATGAATAAAATCTTCAGCGTGTCAACTTTCAATCTTGCTTATTTAATTAATTTTACATATAAAAGCAAATGACTTAAAAACCATTCCATGATAGCAAATTACTTTACCATGTTTACCTTTGCAGCTTGCTAGCGATGAGCTAACCACATCCTTTTATAGCTGTCACAATTGTGGGGGCTTAGTGTTGTTATTATAGAACACCAGAGGAGAAATAATGGATGAAAATAGCATTATCCTTATATTCTTATCATGGTTTTTAATATTAAGTTATACTGAATCATGAAGGATGCAAGCACAGACAAAAATATGCTGTTTGGATTAATAAAATTACTAATGTAACACATTTAATTAACATATTATGAACTGCTTACATTTCAGTATACATATATAAATGATGCTCATTTTTAAATCATATTGTGTAATCCTATTATTTGATGACAAGGTAAATTATAAATCCAAATACCATGACTGTAGTGTAGACACAGAGAGCAAGGTTTATAACACAAAGTACTTTTCACTCCTCTCTCAGAAGAGAGATACAGACCGACAAACAGACAAGGAACATGCTGAGGGAGAAAACCTATGAGAAAAACCTATGAAAAAATACCCAGGCATTCAACAATCATTAACTCTTAGAAAAACTGATTATGTGGGAATTAAACATACCTGACTCTATGTAAAATTTCATATGGTAATCTTCACATTTCTTCAAAAAATTATGTCCACTGAAAAAGGTGTATCTGATGATATACGCATCCCAAACTGCAGGAATAGGAAGTATAAGTAGTACTTTAAAGAATAATTAATATTCTTCACATTAATACTAGTTTGTAAAAACACAACCTGCTTTTAATTCCAAATTCCTATATTAGAGGCATGCTCCTGCCTCAAAGCATTTCTATCCCTATTCCAATACCTTTCCTTCCAAAAGCACCTGTCTCCCCCCATCATGACCTCTAGGAATTTATTCAAATGTGTATTTCTAGTGACACCTCCCCTGACATCTGTATTTAAAATTACACTCTTTTTAAAAGTAAATGTGAGGGGCAGCTGGATGGCTCCGTCAGTTGAGCATTGGACATCAGCTCAGGGCAAGATCTCACTGTTTATGAGTTTGAGCCCCACAGTGGGTGCCCTGCTGTCAGGGCAGAGCCTACTTCAGATCCTCTGACTCCCTGTCTCTCTGTCCCTCCACTGTGCACTCTCTTTCTCTCAAAAATAAAAACATTTAAAAATAATAATAATAGTAAAAGTAAATTTGAAAGTGAATGAAAACTCTAGTCTACCTATGATGCTCCTAATATCCTTAACCTAGGGATTCTCAGTGGCAGGTTCCTTGCTTCTTTTCTTTTCCCTAAAATATATGAACCTTCCCCAAAGTCCATACCTTGAATCTCTAAGCTTTTTCTTTATATTTCACTTTGAATTCTCACTAATTTCCACAACTTCACAACACATGTAGGTAAACTAATTCCAAATGTAAATCAAGAGATTGCAGGTAATACACACACACACACACACACACACACACACACACACACACACACACCATATAATTCAATGTATATTTCCAAGATTTAAAAATTAAGATAGAATTCACATACTATAAAATTCACCCTTTTAAAAATATACAATTCAGTTGGCTTCAGTAATTTTGGAACATTTAGTATTTTCACAATATTTGTGCAACCATAATCAGAACATTTTCCTCACACCAAAAAATGTTTTACTCAGCATTCACTCCCCATTACCCCTTCTTCTGGCCCTTGGCAACTGCTAATCTATGCACCATTTGTGTCTGCTTTTCTCACTTAGCATAAAGTTTTGGGATTCATTTGTAATGTAGCATCTATAAGCATTTCATTCCTTTCTGTGACTGAAGAATACGTCATCCTATGGATACAACATATGATTTATATATTCATCTGTTGATGGACATTGGTTTTTTTTCAGTTTTCAGTTATAAGACCAATGCTGCTGTGAGTATTCATATAAAATTACTGGGACAGCATGTTTTCAATTATCTTGAATAAGTATGTAGAAGCAGAATTGTAGGATTATATGGTAACTCTAAGCTTATTATTTTGAGAACTGCCCAACACTTTTTCCAAAGGAGCTGCACCATTTGACATTCCTATCAGTGATGTATGAGAGTATCAGTTTCTCCACATTCTCAAAAATACTTGTTATTGTCTACAGTTTTTTAATATTATAGCCATCTTAGTGTGTCTGAAGTGATATATTATTTCAGTTAGATTTCCCTAATGACAAGTGAGCAATGGTGGGTAGCTTTTGATATATTTATCAATAATCTAGGTATCTTCCTTGGTGAAATGTCTATTTGAAATCTTCTGCCCAATTTTAAAATTATATAATTTGTCTTTTTAATTTTGAGTTATAAAAATTATTTTATACTTCATAGATACTAGACCCTTATCAAATATAATTTGCAAATATCATTTCCCATCATGAATTGCCTTTTTTCTTTCTTGATCATGTCTTCTAAAGCACAGAAAAAGTTTGAATTTGGAAGTCCAGTTTATCATTTCTTGTTGAGGGGAGCCTGGGTGGCTCAGTTGGTTGGGCGTCCGACTTCAGCTCAGATCATGATCTCACAGTTTGTGAATTCGAGCCCTGTGTCAGGCTCTGTGCTGACAGCTTGGAGCCTGAAGCCTGCTTCGGATTCTGTGTCTCTCCCTCTCTCTGCCCCTCCCCTGCTCATGCTCTCGCTCTCTCTCTCTCTCTCTCTCTCTCTCTTTCTCTCTCTCTCTCTCTCTCTCTCTCTCTCAAAAATTAATAAACATTAAAAAAAATTATCATTTCTTGTTGCTTGTGCTTTGGAATCATATCTAAAGAAATCAATTCTTAATCCAAGGTCACGAAGATTAGAGCTAAGTTTTCTATTAAGAGATTTATAGTTTTAGCTTATATGTTTAAATCCTTAATCTGTTTTGAGTTATTTTTTGTAGCTCATATAGTTTCAAACATATATATATATACATATATATATAGTATGTGTGTGTATATATATATAAATTTTATATATTATACATATAAATATATATATTTAATTTTGCCAAACTTGGCTTTTATGATATTATTTAAAAGTTTTCTTTCTTCTTTTATGTTTTTCCAATAACCTGAGAAAAACTGTCACATTTAAATCCAAATCACTCTAAACAGTCTCCAAAATAACTACATCTAACAAGAACAATTAAACTCATGTAAAACCTACTTGTTCATTTATAAAGAGTAGAAAGTAAAGATCACAAACCTCAATGCAAGCAAGAAATTAAAACCAAACCTAGAAGAACTATCTTGAACTCCCACTGAAAATCTAAATCGACAAACACTGAGCAGAAAACTTATGAGAGCTAACCTATAAAACTTTCAAAACAGACTTTAAAACTTTTTTAACTAAAAAACAATGGAATATAGGTGCATAAAACATAGATATTTTGTACAATAAAATTTATAGTCTAGAAACTGTCTCATATATATATAAATATATATATATACTTAATATGATAATAGAACCATTTCAGATAAGTATAGCAATGATGTACTCTTTAATAAATAGTACGATAGTAATTGTATAAACACGTGGGAAATGATAAATTTTAAATATATATCAAACACAAAACAAAATAATAAAATTCAAATAGATCAGAGACATAACTTTGAAAGAAACCACACAAATATTAGAGGAAAAAAAATATATATATATACATAAACCCCAATAAAATAATGTACAAAATACATGAACAAATATTTCAAAAATATATGCAAATGGTCCTTAAACATATGAAAATATATTTAATCTCAGATACAATAAGAGAAATGTAAATCACTACTACACTAAGATAATATTTCTTCGTTCAAATTGGCAGAAATTAAAATGTCTGAAAACATTTAACTAATAGGAACTTTGAAGAAACGGTACTCTTATCAATTGCCAGTAGAAATGCAAACTCAGCTCATAAGAAAGGAAATTCAGAAATACCTAACAATCTATGTAAATATTTAACCCTTGTGATTTAACAATCCCAATTTTAGTAATTTAACCTGATGCTACACATTGACCAAATGAAAATATATACTCTTAAAGTTACTCATTACAACATTTTTTTTACAGTGTATTAGTAAAAATCTAAATGTTTATATATTTCTCAGTCACAAAAAAAAGAATGAAATATTGCCATTTGCAAGAATGTGGAGTTAAGAGTATATTATGCCAAAGGAAATAACTTAGAAGAAGACAAATACCATATAATTTCACTCACATGTGGAATTTAAGTAACAAAACAGATGGGGGTGCCTAGGTGGCTTAGTCGGTTGAGCATCTGACTTCAGCTCACATCATGATCTTGAGGTTCATGAGTTCCAGCCCCATGCTGGGCCCTGTGCTGACATCTCAGAGCCTTGAGCCTGTTTTAGATTCTGTTTCTCTCCCTTTCTCTCTGCCCCTCCTCACTTAGGCTCCACCTCTCTCTGTGTCTCTCTCTCCTCTCTCCATCTCTCTCAAAAATAAATAAACATTAAAAAAAAAAGAAGAAACAAAACAGATGAACACAGAAGGGGGGAAGAGAAAGGCAAACCTTAAAACAGATTATTTTTTTAATGTTTTTATTTATTTTTGAGACAAAGAGAGACAGAGCATGAGCAGGGGAGGGGCAGAGAGAGAGGGAGACACAGAATCCAAAGCAGGTTCCAGGCTCTGAGCTGTCAGCACAGAGCCCAATGCAGGGCTCGAATTCATGGACTGTGAGATCATGACCTGAGCTGAAGTCGGACGCTTAACCGACTGAACCACCCAGGTGCCCCAAATAGATTCTTAATTATAAAGAACAGGGGTGCCTGGATGGCTCAGTCGGTTAAGCGTCCGACTTCAGCTCAGGTCATGATCTCCCAGTTCATGGGTTCTAGCCCCACATCAGGCTCTGTGCTGACAGCTCAAAGCCTGGAGCCTACTTCGGATTCTGTATCTCCCTCTCTCTCTGCCCCCCTCCCATTCACACACACTCTCTCTCACTGAAAAATAAACATAAAGAAATCAAAATGTATTTATAAAAAAATTATAAAGAAAAACAGGTTTGCTGGAGGTGAGGCAGGCAGTGGGATGGGTTAAACAGGTGATGGGTATTAAGGAGGGCACTTTGTGTGATGAGCACTGGGTGTTATATGTAAGTGATGAATCACTAAATCCTACACCTGAAACTAATATTACACTATGTTAACTAACTGGAATTTAAATAAAACCTTGGAAGAAAAATAAATAAATGTCCATCTATAGAAGATTGGTTAACTATACATTATTATATCCACATAATGGATATATGCAGCTATATATGCCACTTTATAAAACAATAAGAAAGATCTTTGTGAGCTGATATAATTGGTTATATGACAAAGTAAACCTATAATACACTGACTTTATGTATAATAGGGAAAATAAAAAAAATACAGAGATTTGCAATTTTTCCAAAAAATGTAAAAAGAACAGAAACTTCTGAGATTGGTTACATATAGAGAATGTGTTGGCATTAGGATAAAATGAATGAGGAACTGGTGATATTTCTCTGAGTATGACTTGTATAATTTTGATTTTTGGAACTATGTTACATTTTTACAAAATTAAAGCAATGAATGAAATGAGTTAAATAAACAAAACAGGAAAGGGGAAGTAAATTATAGCATATTATACTAATAAAACTAAACATAATTGCATTTCAGATAAATAGCAATAACCATGCAAAACAGGGAAAATAAAATCCCATGTAACTGTAAAATACAGTACTCTGACCCTGTAGCTTCAAGCTAAGGAGAAAAAGAAAGCAATTATTAAACTCGAGTTATTAGGTTTGGTTTCCACAGTAGTATGGATCAACAATTCTGAACCTACTTTCTGTATACCATAGAATTGAGCAAATAGTAAACATATGGTAGAAAATGGAAGTCAGGTCTCTCATTGTTGAAAAAAGTAGTTACAAAGAAGGAAAAGGAGGCTGAAATGAACCCTGAAGAGTTGAACCATAATTTGATGGAAACAAAATGGCCTAAAAGTTTTTATAAACAGATTACAAAGATACCTATATAGATAAAAGAGGGAGAAAGGATAGGCGCGCGCGTGTGCGCGCGCGCACACACACACACACACACACACACACACACACAAAGAAAAGCATATAACAGATAAAAAACTTTCAGGCATTGTCCATAGAGCATGTCTAGAAGCACTAAGAACACCTGTCTAGATAAGACTTAATTTCAGGGCTGGGTAATAAGAGAGCAAGGCAAATGTAGGACAGAATAAGTGACAAAAATAAAATGTTACGGACAGGTCAAAATACAGAGACTCCAGCTCTTATTAAGACATCTTGAACGTTAATAATAAGGTAGATTATAATTCATTACAAATGGAAATTTGTTTCCATAGTCATGCAAATTAATGAATAATAAATTTTTAAAATGTGGGCAGGGTTTTTTTTACACTAAAATGCTAAAAAAAATTATAGAATGAACCGCAATAAGAAAACCTCAATGTTTGTGTTTTCTGGCCATTAATTTTTGTGTCTGGGTTCTCTAGAATGCAGACCTTGAGATGAAGGTTAGAATGTAAGATGTTTATCAGAAAGGATATTTGGGATCTTCCTCCAAGGACAAAAAAGGAAAAGAACCAGAATTGGGCAGATGATGTAATGTGATAACATCTCAAAATGGACTTTAGATTCTGAGGGTGGTGTGGCCTCTTAGTATTGTCTTGAGTTGGGGCAAGCTGTTACATTCCTGTATCAAAGAGTCACTGGATACAGGCCTTTCCAATAAGGAGGTGTTAGCTGCACTGTAAAAATGGCTTTCAATTCTGTGAACATAGTTGAGTGATCTCAAAGATCTTAGATAAATGAGAAATGACAAATTTGAGAAAGGAGGCAGCATCATGAGAATCTTCTAAAACTGCATACAATTCACTACATTGCCCTTTAAAACATTAATAGAGGGGCGCCTGGGTGGAGCAGTCGGTTAAGCGTCCGACTTCAGCCAGGTCACGATCTCGCGGTCCGTGAGTTCGAGCCCCGCGTCGGGCTCTGGGCTGATGGCTCAGAGCCTGGAGCCTGTTTCCGATTCTGTGTCTCCCTCTCTCTCTGCCCCTCCCCCGTTCATGCTCTGTCTCTCTCTGTCCCAAAAATAAATAAACGTTGAAAAAAAAATAAAAATAAAACATTAATAGAAAATTAAGGCATATGGCATAATCTATCAGCCTACAGGTGTAACAATTCCAGTTTCACTTTACCTAAGGTCAAAGCATTGAGAAAAATAGGTACTGAGTGTCTCCTCATTCCAAAGGAAAGTGCTATAATCATCAGGGCACAGAGATTGACATATTTTCTTTCCACCTGTATTAATTATCATTCCTTCCTCTTGACTATCTGACAATAGAAAGATGATGGTTGAAGATGTAAGGAAAGTGCAATTATTTTTAAGAGCCACCAGTGTAGTTGTTTACCACCCTTCATTGCAAGTGAAAGATGATGCCCCTGTTTCATTTCAAGCCTAGTGAGAACAACCACATGGAGACTGCAGTTATGAGAATATAAGAATTTATAAACATAAGGATAACTCCTCTGTTAGGAGGACTAAAAGGAAAAGTTTATGTTAGGAGGTTTTGGTCCTTTGCCAGAACAAAGAGAGGTAGTTGCACAGAGAAGGAATAATACCTAATCAAAGAGAGGACAAAATTCTGTGTTTTACAGACATCAGGTATGAAGTCTAATACAAGTCTATATATATATACACACACACACATATATATATATGCACATATATACACACACACATATATGTATATATATGTGTGTGTGTATATACGTGTATGTATGTATATATATATGTGTGTGTGTGTGTGTGTGTGTATATATATATATATATATATATATATATATATATATATATATGGTACCACTGAACATGATCATCTGTAGGACAAGGGGACACAAAACCATTTTTTGTGGAGTGGATCATCAAAACCAGCGTCTAAGGGAGAGTTGATCATGTCATTTTCACTTTGAACTTCATTAATTTGCTCACTTTCAAATAAGATGAAAACTTCAAAAAAAATGTTTTGTGCCTGTGTGTCATTAACATGGCTGGCTAGCATGAAAGCAAACGAATGTTCCTAGGAATGATCTTAAGTACATTGTTATTTTTTCTGTGTGTAGTCAGTTTATTTTTAATTCTTACTAATATTCAGCTTTTAAGAACATTCTTGTCAAAGCTGATATAACCAAAGCCTAGGCTGGCAAAGAGAACTAAATCATCAGAGCTCAAAACAAAATTTGTGAGAGCTTTAAAATTTTTTTGAATTATCTTGCTTCTAGCCAAAGATTTGTAAACAGGAAAGGAACAAAATCCAGGCTCCAAGAAAACACTGTGTTACAAATATTAGATTGAGCCTGTTGAATATCTTGTTTTCTCCTCTTGTAGAGGAGGCAGAATTTAAATGGCACTTAAGACACCAGAGTTTCTATTCTGCCAAATGAACCAAGATCCTGCCCAGACATCAAGACATTCAACAAACCTTCCAAACCAAAAATTAATGTGCATGCGTGCACGCGCGCGCGCACACACACACACACACACACACACACACACACTTTCCAACTCAATTTCTTAGAAAAATTTCAATGTTCTATTTTTTTCACTGTTCATAAATGCTTTAAATAATAATGAAAAAAGTCTAAAAAGATACTTTACTAATGAATCAGTAAAAACAGTGGCTGAAAACCGTCAAGAAGCAGGTGAGAATTTTAAGGGTTCCTATCGTATCATCTTATGCTGTCAAATTGATCGTTGATAGTATTTCTTTTTCACTAAACATTCTCATTTAAGTATATCTCCTTTCTTCCTGGAGAATAGAGTGCACAGTATGTATTACGTGCTCAATTACATTCTTCACTCATTTGTCCATCTCAACTCAGAACCTGAAAGTGTCTCTCTGCTCGCCCATGACTAAAAGGAGCTGAGCAAATAAATATCCAATCCTAAGTTGTTGACTACTGATAACTCACTCCGATCCTCTTGGCTCTGAAATTGCTTTCTGACAAGCCACATTTACACTGCTTAACTTCCAGCAGCAAAATAAGTTCTTAAAAATAATCTAGAATAACTCAATTTGAAATGGTTTTATCTCTAAATAGGCTCCTCCCTGCTGCCCTCCCTGGATCTCTTTCTCTCCCTCTCTCTATGTTTAGTAATTTATTAACATTCTTTGCAACATAATTATTTTTGAATGCTCTAGTTCTCAGTAGTCTCTTCATTTCATGGGAATTATAATTAGAGTATTTTAGGGATATCACATGCACTATATGGTATTCACCAATGCCAAGTTTGCTATGATGAATTTTACTAGTTTGTCATGTTTATGGATGAAAAACTAAAGCCCAGGGAATTAACTAGCAAGAATGTAAACAAGATTACCAGACTACTTTATTCCTTATCTTCCTTCCACTATATCGGATGATAGTATATAAGATAGCAGCAATTCAAAATTTGGGAAAAATGCACAATAGGATTGACTGGGGTAAATATAAAGTGTCCTGAAAAATAATTATAAAATGTAGGTCACCAAAATAAGTTGTGAATATATTAAATTTCAAAAAATGTTGCAATTTTTAACACAAATCATAAACACCACTGAATATAAATGCATATTTATTTCAGATGGATCTTAGGACAACTCGTGTTATTTTGGAAAGAACACGCAACTTAGATACCTATATACGGAATTTGAACGTTGGTTCTTTCATTCAATACACCCAGGGCTTTGAAAAGATTGCTTTCACTTATTAGCCTCAATTAGCTATACATTGCAGGCATATACATTGCAGTATTAATTCATATATTACAAGGTCATGAGGAGCTAATAAAATATGTACACAATATTTTATTGTATATGCATATAATATGTAAAATAAATGCATATATGTATATATAATATGTATATAATATATTTACATGTACATAACATACAATAATACTTATAATTGTAAAATAATATGCAAATAAGTCATATGACTATGTTCTTAGATCATAGCAGCTACCTAGTGTTAGGACTACTTCTGACTAATATTAGTATTAATATTACATCAATAATATATAATAGGTAAAAATTAATGGTTATTAAACTTTACTCTGCCATGTAGGATCTACAGATCCTATTTAATAAAAGAAATAAAACATTAAAAGACTACAAATGATTTTAATTAATTTTTGTTTAATAGAAATATTCTTAAAAATAACCCCTTCAAATAGAAAATATTTAGATAAATATACATTCTGTTTAACTATTCACAGATGAAAATACTTTTATTGCCTTAAATCCACAATCCATTTTGATAATACCTATATTCCAGTTACTGACTAACTTGTTTAGACACTGTCAGGAAATAAGTTTGTTTTTTGTTAATAACCAGAGACCATACTCAATGAACAAATTCTACAATATTGAGCTGCAGATCTCTCTATAAAAAAAAAAAGTGTGTCAGTCATACATATGAGACAATGATGCAAAGTTCTTAACTTCAACTACTAGAAAATTCAGAAAACAGGTAAGTATCCTAAAGTCATAGCCCAAATACAATCTACTAACCAATCAAAGCATATTAGCAATAAAATATAAATGTAAAAGAAAAAACATGCATAAATATACATTGTGGACTCTCAGTTATTTGTCTTTGTGGGAGAATATAAAACTAGATGTCAAGCACTACTTATTAATTGTTTTGAAAGAATTACTTAAAAATATTCTCCACATAATTTGAGTATAAATAGGGATATATATTTTTATATTTAATGATTTTTCCTATGATGTTTGTAAAGAAAAAAATGAGTTGGTGTCAATACTTAGATTTGAAGTGAAAGCTTAATTGTCAAAACTGAAATGATATGCCCCTGAAAGGATAGTATCAAACAACACAGATAGTTATATATATCAAGGTTATTTTCATAAAACTGTCTTACAAAAACAAAACACAACCATTAAAGTTTTCTCTATTATTTTTTGAATTATATAAAACAATCAAGAAATCTAAATTAAGCAGGGTTATTTTAATACCCTAATCATGTAAGTGTCTTAGATATTTTCTTACAAGGAAATCATAGCTGAAAGTGGTATTCAGGAGATTATATTGGTAAAAAATAGGTAAAAATTGATGAAGTCATTAAATTTTCAAAAGTTATAAATTATCCTGCAAAGCTTCACTGGCTGCAAATTAGCCTGTGCTGTAGCCCTCTGCTAACAATCTATAGATCATTTTATTATTCATGAATTTTAGTAATTTCAGGACACCACAGGTCATCTTATGCTCATTTATTTGCTAAACACCTTGTGCTAGTATGCCTATGCTGAAAAATTGCTACTATTTACTCCCTGTGAAACACGCAAGCAACAAAGTGCCGATTTTGGCCCCAGACATCCAGTATGCCAGGCTGCACATACATCTTGCTGTCAGTGAAATAAATGAGCCCTTAAATTGGCTGCAAAGCTTTAAGAACTGAAATTTATATGTCTAGTTATCAAACAGAAAGTTCAGAACACCTGTCAATATGAAACATAATTGTGACAAACTGTTACATTTTACCTTTAACTTCTCAGTTTTAATATGGCAGGTTCATTATAAAAAATTCTACAAAACCTAAGTCAGCAATGACAAAACAATCGTGACTCGTGTGTGTGTGTGTGTGTGTGTGTGTGTAATGGCATTGCCATTTAGATACTGGGTCATACATCTGCAGATGAATAACATGTCACAAATAGCCAGATTATCAGACTTTACTTTGAGCAGAAAGTCAAGTCCCAATGGATTTGCTAACTTCAGTAAGCATTTAGATAACTTCCTAGATTTACACCTTCTTCACAAGTTACTCTCAAAATAACACAAATTCTGAGGATAGTGTTTTATTTTAGCTTGTAATCATTAGAGACTTTGACACTTTGAAGGATACTAAATATTGTCAATCCCTTTATATATGCTTTACAGATGAAGAAAACACTCTTTTAAGGGTTATGTGACTGGCCATAGAAAACAAAGCCAGTGGTTAACAGAGGAAGAGGCAGTGTATAAAAGGGAGGGGACTTTATTACTCTGATTACTAAGTAGGACAGTATAACTTTTTTCTTTTAAGCTTATTTATTTATTTTTTTGAGAGAAAGAGAATCCCAAGCAGGCTCCGCGCCATCAGCGCAGAGTCCAAAGCGAGGCTGAAATCATGAGATCATGACCTGAGCTGAAACCAAGAGTCAGACGCTTAACCAACTGAGCCACGCAGGTGCCCTAGAAGGATAATGTAACTTTAACAGAAACCATGGGAGACACGTATTAAATATTTTTAAATGCTCTTATATGTGTTTTATATTAAATCCTGGCCACAACTCCAATTTTAGTGATGAAGAAACTACGGTACAGCAGGATGAGTGTCCTGCTCAAGTTGGTCATGCACAGGCTGCATTTTGTGATGCCGTTATTCAAACTCCACCATCTAAACTTTAGTATTCACATTTTTAAACCACTACGTTAAAGCCCAGAATCCCAACAATGACTAAAACCCTTGACTACATCCAAGGTACCTCCTTGTTTCACTATTCCACATTGCATAATACTAATTTACCATCTAATCTATTTCTCCTTAAAGGCATCATGACATTTGCAGAATAAACACATCCAGCCTTCCAAACAAAAGTCTTTCCGGGATGTATTCTTTTGTAAATCCTGTGTCATAGACATGCACGAGAGCCAGTTTTTGTGCACAAACTGCAGAGCTAAGTGAAGCATGACTCTAAAAGAACTTCACTTCTCCACTCGGTTACACTCTTTTTTTTTTTTTTCTGTTTGCTCAAGGACAGTCCTTCTTGTACAAAACTGTACAGATCTTTCATAACTATAAAGATGGCATACATTACTCAAACTCATTTCAAGTAACAATATATTAAATTTAAACTTTCCATTCAATTTGAAGTGTTCAAATGAGACATTTGTAAAATAATGCAATGTCCATATGACTGTATCCTCCCCATCAATATAGCTCACAAAAGAAACCAAGGATTATATCCTACTCTTCTTATGAATTCATTTTGTGTGGAATTCTCAAGGCAACAGAGCAGCTTTAATAATTCTGAAGAAAGAACTGTACTTTAAAAATGTATGACACTTATGCTTTGATTAATTTTTTTCTGATGCTTTCTTTCAGATGTTGGCTCTCAGATTGGTGATAGCCAATGATTTGTCCTCTTGTTAAAGAGGAATGTGATTTGACTGCCGTATATTTTGCTAACTGAATTTTCCAAGTCACTCTCTCCTTCATCGCATTCATCACATATGCTGCTTCCACAGCTATCCCAGAAAAATATAAAATTGATTATTTTACATTTAACTGCTTTTGTTCAAAATTCAATCCCGCATTATACCATCTTGAATTTTAACTTTAAAGTATATCCAGTGCCATGGACTATTTGCAACGCCTAGAAAAGTTCCTGACATGTATACCTACTCAATATTGAACAAACTAATTTATTTCTAATTCTTTACCTCTCCTTTTGCAATCTGATATCCTGTTATGTCAATTTTATTATTCTTTTCTGAATAATTCCCCACAAGGAATGAGCACGTGATGATACTTCTAATAACTGCAATCAGTACTTCCTAAGCACCAAACACTGTTTTAATGCTTTGCAGGTATTTAAAACTTACAATAAACTTACTATAAAGAACTAAGACCTCAGAAAGGTTAACTAAACTTCCCAGGTCACATACTATTAAGTGTTGAAGCTGGTGAGCATCTGCAGGCAGCAGATAGGATGCTGAAAAGGAACTGAGGCTATATATTTTACTGGTTCCCCATCTACTGACAGATGCCAAACTTTCATTCCTGAATTTCTTTTGGGTGGACCTCTCCACCCACACACCTGCCCATGTCCAGATATGCTGAGTTATCTGGTCTCTATAAGCCTAAAGATTTAAGAACAAAGATTCTCCTACTTACTCGTTCCTCTACCCCCCAATTAACTTGTCATGAGATACTTTTGGCTTCCATCTACTCCACAACTATTCAACTTATTAAAATCTCTTTAAATTATCCTATTTGAGTGTGTTTTGCATCTCCTGCTATACCTTGTTGGATTCCAGGATAATTTACTATGATACTCCCATGTTCACCAATCTGATAGCAGGGACTTGAAAATATTAAGCGATTTGTTCAAGTTCTGTAATTTTGAGGATATATTCCAGAATGCTGTTTCTTCTGTCTGAATGTACAAATGGCTTCTGGAAAAGTTTTAGGAAACACATTCCTTTTTTTTTTTTTTTTCTGCCTTCATGGAATGTGAAAAGGAAGAGACAAAGAATCTGTAAAATTAGAGTCAGAATGACAATAGCATGCAAATATGCAGAATGCTAAAAATGGAAATGTAATTGAAGAAATGTGATAATTATGAAATAAGAAAAAAGTAATCTTAAATAAGAGTCTACTGGGTCACCTCTCTTCCTTACATCAGCAGTTATTCCTAAACATCATGAAAAGGTAATTACATACATGGGTTCATACATATTCAATCTTCAGAGCATATACCGTGACAGAATTTGAAGGGTTATCAGTCTACCATAATATTTAGAGGAAAAGGGCTTCCCATCCTGTGTTTTCCGCTCCTCAGAGATTCACATCCTCTATTCTTCTTCCATTTACAGTATGCTTTCAGTATTCCTACTGCTTTGAAATTTCAGTTAGTTCCTTTTTATTATGTCTGTGATGATCACTTTATTTTTTAAATTATTTTTTCTTTTCTATCGAAAAGTTGTGGTAATAACTTATGGTAAGAATAATGCCCCCCACGTGTCTGTATCCTAATTCATGAAATCTAAAATATTTTAGGCTACATTGCAAAGGGAAGTTAAGGGTGCAGACAGAAGTAACATAGCTAATCAGCTGATCTTAAAATAGGAAGAGTATCATGGATTATCAGGTGGGCCCAGCTTAATCGTGAGGATCATTAAAAGTGGAAGAGGAGGGACGTCCGGGTGGCTCAGTCAGTTGAGCATCCGACTTTGGCACAGGTCATGATCTCGTGGTCTGAGTTTGAGCCCCACGTCGGGCTCTGTGCTGACAGCTCAGAGCCCGGCGCCTGCTTTGGATTCTGTGTCTCCCTCTCTCTCTGCCCCTTCCCTGCTCATGCTCTGTCTCTCTCTGTCAAAAATAAACACAACATTAAAAAAAAAGTGGAAGAGGAAATAGGAAGACAGGAACTTGCAGTATGAGGACTCTGTCCATTGGTGCTGACCCTGAAGATGTAGGAAAAGAGCCATGAGCCTAGAAAAAGCAAGTCGCCTCTAGAAGCTGGAAAAGAAAAGGAAACAAACTATGCCCTAGAATCTCCAAAAAGTAACTCAGTTCTTCTGATACCTTGATTTTAGCCCAGGAAAACCCATAGCAGACTTCTGACTTACAAAACTGTAAGATAATACACTTGGGTTCTCTTAAGTCACTGAGTTTGTAGTTATTTGTTGTAGCAGCAATAGAAATCAAATGCAAAATAAAAGGAAATTTTAAGTGACCTATTATATTTCAAATTTACCATACTATTTTTACTGTATTTTGTTAAAAATTTGCACATTAACTTCCTAAAGCTTTTTCAAATTTTATTTTTTATTATAATAGTCCTAGAATAAAGTCATATACACCTAACACCAACCTAGTTGAAACAGGATATTTTTGTCCATTAATACTTTCAAAGATGACAAAGATTTTGAAAAATATTATTATATCATATATTTAAAATCATAAATAATTTACTATTTTCAAGTCTTAAAATATTAAAGATAAAAGATATGTAATAGGATTATAATACTATCTATCTTACATTATTTGTGAAATTTGTTAGAAACTGATGACATTCCAACACAGATGAAAAATGTGAAAATATATGAAAAAAATACATATGAAAAAATTACAGTAAACCTTACAATATCTATCTCTCCCTCTCCCTGTATATACACAACATATATGTATTATATTTAACTATATATATACACATTTTAATAGCCTCATCTACATTATTTAAGTTAAACATGAAGATAAAAATCCTCCCACAAATAAAATTCCATGATTAAGTAACTTCATTATGAATTATACCAAAAGTAATAAATGTTGTCAATTTTGTATAATCTTCCTAAAAAATGACAGTCAAGAACCCTTCCTAAGTTAACTTATGAGACTAGAAATATGCATATACTAAAATCATAAAGACACCATAAAAAACATGTATTTATTGAGAATATAGAAACAATTGTTTAAAGTATTAGCAAATCAAATATAAAATTTAACTGCAAACTTTCACCAAAAACAAGGAATAAAAGGGGACTTCCTCAATCTAACACAGTCCGTCTATAAGAAACCTACACTTAACATCTTACTTAACAGTAAAAGACTAATTTCCTACTATGATTGGGATTAAGGAAAGAATATCCAATTATCACTCCTATTCAGTACTTTTTAGAGGTGTTACCCAGTAAAATAAAACAAGAAAAAAGCACAGAGGTTGAAAAGAAACATAACTATGTATATGTAAACATGATGATGACTCTATAAAATTCCAAAGAATGCACAAAGAGTCACTAACAATGATAAGTGAGGTTAAGTTTTGAAAACTAGCCCAATAAAGACACTGTGAAATTAGTGTAAGGATAAACTAACAGATAAAATACATAGTCTAGAAATATGCCCACACATATATTGTCAATTGCTGAATGACAAAGGTTTCAAGTTAATTCAATGCGAACAGATTACTTTTCTTTTTTTCTCACAATTTATACTGTACCATCTGGTTAAGAATGGGCAAAAGGTAAGAGTCAACCCCCACTCTACTCCACATACAAAAATTAATTTGATGACTCATAGTGCTAAATTCAAAATCTGAAAAAGTAAGATTTTAAAAAACAGTAGGAGAAAAACTTTTTTGTTTGGATTAAAGGTTTTGTAGGTAGGACAAAGAGTGTAAACTGTAAAAGAAAATAATAATAAATTTGACTTCACACACATACACAAAAAAACAAAAAAACTTCTGTTCCTCATAGGCATTGTTAAGGAAATGAATAAGCAGGCCATACACTGGAGAAAAATTCAAAACCCTTATCTGAGAGAGGACAGATGTCCATAATATAAAAAGGAAGCATACAACAAGCTAAAAAGAAAAATTAAATAATAATTTATTATTTTTTAATGTTTATTTACTTATTTTGAGAGAGAGAGAGAGAGAGAGAGAGAGAGAGAGAGAGAACGAGCAGGGGAGGAACAGAGAGAGACAGAGGGAGAGAAAGAATCCCTAGCAGGCTCTGTGCTATCAGCACACCAACTTGGGGCTCGATCTCAGGAACCAAGAGATCATGATCTGAGCCCAAATCAAAAGTCAAACACTTAAGCAACTGAGTCACCCAGGTGCCATTGACATAATTTTTTAAATGAACAAAAAATATAAAAAATTTTAAATGGCCAAAAGATTTGAAAAAAACAACGACAATGAAGCACATGAATGGATACTTTATCAATAATTTTTAACACTTCACTGGGTTAAAAGGCAATCTAATAGAAAATGATAACATTTTTAGAAATATAAAAATATAACAAATGAATTAATTTGCTATGCACCTACCACTACGTTTAACAATTTATACATATTAAAGTTTCAAATATCCAGAGCCAACCTATGAGTCAGGTGCTAGTGATATCCTCATTTTCACGAAAGAAGGAAAACAACTTGCCCAAGGAAAGAGTATAGAATTTGAGGCTGGAGCCTCAGGACTGTCAAACTGTGGGAAATTCCCTGAGCTTGCACTGATGGGTTAATAAGGCATAAAGTATTAGAGAGAGCCGTAGGATGAACACACCCAAGTTTGGATAAACAAGATTAGGCAAGTAAGATTAGGTAAATGGGGCAAAGGCCCCCAGTATAGGACAAGGTATAAGACAATAGCAGAAAGCTGCTTCCACAGGAAGGAAGGACTAATTAGGTAAACAGGTAAATAGGGCTATAGACTGCAGAGGGGCAAAGTTACCCAGAGCTGAGCTAATTAGCAAAAGAAAGATGCCTTTTTGACCCTGAGGTAACATGCTCTGTCTTTCTTATCCCCTAGGCCAGTTTAGGTAAACAGAGGTGGAGCCTCATGATTGCTGTAAACAACCTTCCACCCAGCAGGAGAATCTTGTTTTGTATTGACCCAAACTCCTAACGCAGCATATCTCCAAAACCCCCTTTTCCCCATGCCCATGAGTTAATGTTCATGGTTTCACTGTCTCTTTGTGCATGCCCATCATGCTCATACAAGCCTTCTGATTGTAATAAAAATGGAGCAAGGACCTCCTTACTTGGGGCTCATGTCTCCTCCCAGACATTAGCCTCTCTCGCATTTTCAATCCTGTGCCCCACTCTCTTGCTGGACTAGAGAGAACTCCAGACCCAGAGTCTACGGCATCAAACTCCATTTTTGACCTTTATGATATGCTGCCTCTCCAATGATATACTGCCTAATCACTGTTATAAGTGCAAAGAAAGAGGACTTGGTAGGGGTGCCCTGGGTGGCTCAGTCAGTTAAGCATCTGACTTCAGCTCAGGTCATGATCTCACGGTTCATTCCTGGGTTTCAGCCCCACGTTGGGATCTGTACTAACAGCTCAGAGCCTGGAGCTTACTTCTGATTCTATGTCTCCCTCTCTCTCTGCCTCTCCCCGGCTTGTGATCTCCTCTCTCTCTCTTTCTCTCTCAAAAATAAATAAACATTAAAAAAAGTTTAAAAAAAAAAGAAAGAGGACTTGGCAAATTGGGTATTACTGAACTAAGAAACTCTCATAAAAGCTCTTGAACAAATAGGCTCAAATTTAGAACACACTGTATTGAATTTTATGGGTATAGAACATTCAAACAAATCACCACATTTAGTTCTCAATGGAATGTGAGAATATTTTACAGGTGTAAGAGCTGAGTAATTTGACTGCACTACAGTAATTGGGAGTGGGTGAATAGAGTTTTCAGAAAGTGAGTATAATGCTAATGGAATTAAGATAATCTGTTCCTTGTGCAAGTATATGTGAGATAGCATATTATTCATAGTAAACTACTACAAAAATTACTATCTTCTTTGTTCTTTGAGAAATTTTCTAGATGCAACATTTTATTCAGTAGGTTAAAGGCTAAGCTGAAGTACAGAGAGGTCTCCCAAAAAACCATTGTGAGTTAAGGAATATAGGAATTTATCTTCCTTGTAACAGTCCTGAGATAAAAGGTCCAGGCTGGTAAGACAACTCTGCCTCATGGATTCACTCAGCAACCAAGATCTTCACCATGTGCCTCTGCTATCCCACAGGGCATTGGTTTTGTTTTTGGTATCAAACTGGATTTCCTATGAACCAGTTTCAGTGTTGTGAAAAAGTTTAGACAATATGGGAGAGTGGATAACTAATGTTTTCAAGACTGGACCCAAAATTTTCATATATAATTTAGCTCACTTTTCATTGTCAAGAGATTAGTCATAGGTCACATCTCACAGCAAACAGGCTTGGAAACACAGTCAATGTTAGATGGCCGTATCTTCAGTTATAGTAGAACAAGGGAGGGATAAATTTTGGTCCATGCCCAACAGCCTTCACCTCTTGCTGGTATATCCATGTGTGCTTCTTTATGTGTCACTGCACAACTCCATACACCACCAGTGCACCAAAATTAATGCACTCTTTATCACAGTGCGTTAGTTCAGGAAATGTAAGGATGAAATGACATTGCTCTGATTTCCACTGTTTAAAAATAATACTTAGATGGTTTTGTTTTCTCTTTCTGTCCATATAAAAAACCAACCTCTGATCCCTTACATTTTCAGATGACTACTAATATTCTATTTTATCATCCGATCAAAAGCTCCTTCAGAAGTATAATACATGCACTCCATACACTTTAAAGCTAGTTTTATGGTGTAATGCAGGGTTTTACAAATTAAGAAACATTAAAAACATTACTCTTGAAATTAAGATATAATTTAAAGCTATGCATTCTGTTTTGGGTAACATAACATTTTCAATACATCTATTTTTATACACTTGTTCTGTTTCAATTCATAAAACTGAGCTCACAAAATAAGCAGTTTCTAATTTGAGACCTCCTTAAAATGTGCCCCCAATTGACCTTACATTGTCACCAAAATTACCATGAAATAATGTAGTCTTTGTGAAAGTGCATTCAGAAATTCCTTCATAAAACATAAATGTGTTTCCTAAGAAGCATGAGCACTTTAGCACTCATTCATATCTAACCTCCCCTCCCAACCTTTAAAGATCAGCTTCATCCAGATCACCACTCTTTGAATAAAAGTTTAATGTGGACCAGAACTGTGAGAAAAACATGCAATTTAAGATTTTCTAGAGGCCACATTTTAAGAAGTTGAAAACATTGAAATTTTCTATTTTATTTAACCCTATATATCTAAAATATTATTTCGAAATGGAATCAGTATATAAATATTACTAATGTAGTTTACAGTATTTTTTATAGTAAGTTTTTGGAACCTTGTGTGCACTTCACACAGCACATGTTAAATCTGAGTATCAAAAGGCTTACCTACATGTGGCTAGTGGCTACTGTATTGGATGGAGCAGTTATAAAATGGAAAATTGATATGATGTTTAAATGCATTGTAGCAGGGAAAGATAGGAAATAGTAAAAACAATTTATTAAAGTTTACAGAATTTTGGGAGAAAAACTCCAGTTGAAACAGTATAGAAAGAAGCAATGAAAACTGCAAAAACAAAGAATGGAAGAGTTAAGACATAAACTTTTGAGCAAAAAAATATGCCAACCACAAAAAATCCACAATGCTAATGCCTAAAAATGAAATTCTAGCTATATTTTAGGAACAAGAAAAAGGCCAGTTCTTAAAGCAGAGTGAGCAAGGCAGAAAGTCTAGAAATTAAGACAGAAGACCCAATTTGGACTTGATCAAATATAGCCCAACAGAAATTAAAATGTAATGGCTTTTACTGTAAGAGAACAGTGGAGATACGAGAGCATTCTGAGCACAGAAGGGACAAGATTTGGTATGTAATGCTACATATCACCGAGTTCTTAAGAATATGTTATGGGGACAAAGGATCTTCCTGCTCTTCTGTTGAGACTGAACTGAAAGTAGGTGTAGTAGTTTATGAGGGCTGCCAAAACAAATACCACACCTTGGGGGTTGAAAACTGCAGATAATTTCTCTCTCAGTTCTGAATGACAGAAGTCTGAAATCAAGGTGTTGGGCACGCTTTCTCTGAAATTCTTACAGGAAGATCCTTCCTTGCTTTTTCGTAGCTTCTGGTGGTTGCCGGACATTCTTAAAGTTCCTTGCTCTGTTGGTGCTTTGCTGCAGTCTCTGCTGCGGCCCATGTAGTGGTCTCCCTACTGAAGTTCTCTTCTCCATATAAAGATACCAATCATTACATTAGGGACTACCTGAAGCCAGGATGAGTTTATTGTAACTTGATTATCTTTTACAAAGACACTGCTTCCAAACATGGTCACATTTACATGTACCCACACCTGCAGTTAAGACTTGAACCTATCTTTTAGAGGGATACATTCAGCCTCCAGTAGGGAGTGAGGATGGCAAGAGGAGGACCAGTTAGAGAGTATGTTAGCAAAATAGAGGGGAGACTGCCATGAGTGGAGACATGAAGTAAAAACTGTTGGACTGTGGATAGAGGCTCTGGGCCTTCTTTGTAGAGAAAATAAATGTTTGGGGGGGGGGGCGGGGGTGTGTGTTTCTCCCTTCTAGTCATGAATATAATTTCTGTACCATTCTAGATGGTAAACAGAAACACTGGTGAATATCTGGAACATTGTATTCCCTAAAAGAATAATAAAGAGGGGAGCCATGGAGTTATATGAGGGATGTAAAGGTATAAAGGCAGACCGGCATGTGTGAGTGTGTGTTTGTGTCTGTGTGTGTGTGTGTGCATGCGCACACATGGCTGAGTGGGAAAGGATAGGAGAAGAGGAAGAAAGTGCCAAATTAATTTGAAAAATGTGGTCAAAGCAAATATTTTCAAAGACCAATATTTCAGACAGGAATCTTTCAGTTAATGAGTTTCCCCTTCAAATGTAAAATAAGGTTATTAATTAGCTGTTCATTTGAATAAAGGAAATAAGGATAACATAAGAAATAGAAGTCCAGTAGTAATAGCCTCTTAAACAATATCAAGATGCCATCGGACAGAAAATTTAACTGTACTTCTAATACTAACTAAATATATTAATAACTTAATAGGAAGCAGACAAGAATATAATTTTAAAGTAGTGTGTACAAAAGAGACTGATATACATATTTTTTATCTTTGAGCTCAGATAAAAATTACCTGTATTTAAAAACTATAATCTCAAAGGGTTTCAGCCCTAATAACCAGAGTAATGAGCTGTTTCTTAGAATTTAAAGCCAGTTTATTTTAATCTCCTACCATCATCCTTAAAGATCATGCATGTTTTACAAAGAATTTCAGGTTTAATATAAATTGATTATTACAAGTGCACAACATTCATTAACTATCTTTGCTAGTTACACTGTATTTTTAAGTGTACTTTAAATTTTATATTCATGACTGACATTTCTGAATAGGACAATTTACTCTCAATAAGGAAATGATTTTAGCAGAACTCATTACGAAGATGGATAACAACTGAACTGGCACAAACTTCAGAGTAACCACTCAGCATGAATAGTGCAATAAATGAGTCAGCAATTGAGGTGTAATGTCAATAATGAGGACTTCTGAATTTTAGGGATTCTTGAATTTGGAAATTTATTTGGTTATTTCTCACAGAAAAGCTGCAGTATCTGTAGGTATGCTGAGGTAAATCAAGTTGTCTGTGTTAGGAAAAATGATTTGTAGCTTTTTAAAGTAAGGTTAACAACTTGAAAAACAAAATGATATACAAATAATAAGAATGTAAATTTTAGTAGCTTTTAAGTGGAATTTTACTTTTCTTATGCTTTTAAAATGTTCCTGAGGTACTAAAATGTAACTCTCGTATTATCTTCCTATTACTGTTCAATATAAATATTTTCTTCACTTTATTGAATAGCTGCTAGAGTTTTTATTAATTAACCAGAGTAAGCTTTCACATCATAGTGCCCTTAAACAGCAGCTTAGCACTTAAGAATTTGACTGTGATATACATTCATTATGGATCCTTTTTTCTTTAATAGCAAAACTGCAGAAATTTTAGTCAACTGTGTTGGAACCAACCATATTATCCTCAATATAAATTATTAACTTAAAATGATATTCAATCAAAATAAATATCAAGTATTAAAGTATCCCTAATACATATTTACAAATTAACTTTTAATATATTTTTACATAAACTATAATATAGCAATATAGTTTGGAAATATGTTTATCATAGCATATATATTAAGAAATAGCATAAGAATGAAACACAGATATTATTAATTACAATTACACAAATTTTGTAAACATATTTTAATATAACTTTATATAAAAATTAGCTTCTGAATCTTCTCCACTAAGGAATTGGTTATACTCCTAATTGGCAAAGGGTGATATTCTTGGACAGACATCAATTTGTATCAGGATACCTCTTGCTTAAGGTCCTTTACACCTAAGATTTTAGTGTTTTTGTTCTATTTAGCTTCCTTTAACTATGTATTTGCTCAAAATTTACTATTTATTAGAAATATTCCCTATCCCCTTCTACTCGCCCATGTCCACACTACTAACACATCTTTTCTTCTCCATTAACATGGGTAATAGTAACAATGGGTGAGTATACTTCCATTGTTAAATTTATAGAGTCAAAATCAAGTAGAGAAATGAAATCATCAAAATGGTGGTACAAGAGTTTTCTATCATCTTCCCCTCAAAGAATAGCAATTCTGACAACTACCCAAGAATAAGAGAGCCTTTGTGGAGGTCCATGGTCCAGTAGAGAAGTTCTATCACACAGCTGGAGCAAAAAAATCTGAGACTGAATGCATTAAAAAGGGTAAAAGAGAGTTTCACATTACTTGCACCATCCCTCCCCAAAGGCGGCACAGCTCAGTGCTAAGACTGACCATCTCAGCTCATAATTTCTCCCACAGGGGAAAGTAAAAGCATGTGAGTGAGCAACCAGCCACAACTACATCAGGAAGCCAGACCATGGACTACTGGGTGTGCCATATCTGCCTACTAACATGGTCCACAGGAACCCCAGTACTCCACACACTTCACCCACACATATCCCTACCCCATGGCCAGCTCCATGTGCATGTCCCCAACAGTACTGAGAGTGGCCTTTGCAAACAGTTAGTGAGCACGCACATAAAGTCAACTCAACTCTACAGGACTGGGAAAAACAAATGAGAGACTGTCAGCAACCAACCTGGCTTTGCAAGCACACACTCTGAAGAATTCCTCCTCAGATACTACGTGGCAATGAGAAAGAATGAAATATGGCCTTTCGTAGCAACGTGGATGGAACTGGAGAGTGTTATGCTAAGTGAAATAGGTCATACAGAGAAAGACAGATACCATATGTTTTCACTCTTATGTGGATCCTAAGAAATTTAACAGAAGACCATGGGGGAGGGAGGAAAAAAGAGGTTAGAGAGGGAGGGAGCCAAAACATAAGAGACTCTTAAAAACTGAGAACGAACTGAGGGTTGATGGGGGGGTGGGAGGGTGGAGAGGGTGGGTGATGGGCATTTAGGAGGGCACCTGTTGGAATGAGCACTGGGTGTTGTATGGAAACCAATTTGACAATAAATTTCATATTTAAAAAAAAAAAAAAAGAATTCCTCCTCAGGAAGAAATAAAAAGTCTGGAGCAGGCACATCCATAGAAAAGGTCTGAGAATGCTTCAGAATCTCTGACAGGGCTGACGGAAGGTATATCTCTCCTGAAGCCAGTCAGTAAAGACTGGAGGAGGCAACTGCTTCTTCAATGTGAAGACACTAATACAAGTGTCAAAAATCATGAAAAATCATGGAAACAGGACACCACCAAAAAAAAAAAAATATGTAATTTTCTAGTAACCAACACCAAAACCTGGAGATATGTGATTTGCCTGATAAAGACACAAAAACAGTTGCTTTCAGGAATCTCAGTAAGCAGCAAGAAAACAAAAATACATTTCATTGAAATCGAGAAAACAAATCACGAACTTGAGAAATTTAGATAAAAATAATAAACATAAACTCTGAAGCTAAAGAAAGCAATGACATAAATGTAAAATACAATAGAGAACATCAAAGATTTAAACAGAAAAAAATAACCCATAAAGATGTATTATTTAAAATTATCCAATCAGAAGAAAACAAAGGAAAATAATATAGAAGAATGAAGAAAGCCTATCATTGAAAGAAATGATCTATGCATTAAGTCCCTTAAGAAGAAGAGAAAAAAAAGGGGGCATATTATTTAAGGATATTATGGCTGAGAATTTTCCAAATCTGGGGAGAGTTATGGATATGCACTTTCATTCAGGTCATAGATCCACCCCAAAATTTTAACAGCAACAATTTTTCTTCAAGACACATTATAATAAAATCATCTAAATTCAAAGAGAAAGAGAATTGTAAAACAGCAAGAGAAAAAGAACTCACATACAAGGGAACCCCTGTAAGACTATCGATCACTAGCTTTCTCAGCAGAAACCTTGGAGGCCAGGAGAGATAGGATGATATAAAGTGTTGAAATAAAATAACATCCAACCAAGAACACTTTGCCCACCAAATATGTCCTTCAGAAGTGGAGGAGAAATAAAAATTTTTCAAATAAAAGTTGAGGGAGTTAATCACCATGAGACTCACCTTACAAGAAATGCCAAGAGGGGTTGATCAAATTGAAATAAAAGGATGCCTAACATGAAAACACAGGAAAACATAAAATACACTGGTATAACTAAGTATACAGTGAAATTGAGAGTATACTAATATGGCAATATGGTAGTATTTTACAATTGTACTACAAAGGTTAAAGGACAAAAATATTGATAATAACTATTAGCTACAATAATTTGTTAATTATACATAATTCAAAAAGGTAAATTATGACATCAAAAACATAAAATGGCTTGGGGGAGATAAAAGATACAGTTTCTGTGTACAATCTAAGTTGTTAACAGCTTAAATTAGGCTGTTACATCTATAAAATATTTTATATAAGCCTCATGGTAACCACAAGCAAAAAACCACTGTAGACACCCAAAAAGTTAAAAAAAAAAAAAAATCAAAACATACTACTACAGAAAATCAGTAATTCATGAAAGAGAAGGGTCCAAGTGTAGTATACTGGAGGTACAGTAAGATCCTAAACTCACCTCCTCCCATAGACATACCAAATCTAGAGCTACATATATATGATTTCCCTCTGAAAAAAAGGTGTGAAAACTAGATAAACAGCTCCTCCAGAACAAATAACAAAAGAACCACACTGAGATGGGTAGGACAGGCAGAGACACTGTCTCACAAAAAACCCACCCCCATCATGCTAAGACAAAATAGGGAGGGATCTCATTAGTGAGGTACTTCATCCAGAAGAAAGAGAAGTTGATGCTCCACATTCGGCACCCAAGCTCCTGGGATCTTCATGAGAGAGACCAGCCCCCAGAATGTCTGGCTTAGAAAACCAATGAGATTGACATCTAGGAGTCCCAAAGTGCTAGAGGAAACTGAGGTTCCCCCTTTGGAGGGTTTGTGTGCAGTCACACTTGCCCTGAGACACAGTGAAAAAAAACAGTAGTTTGAAAATCACCAAGATTATCTGTGAGGGAGATTCATTTGCTGATCTGGGTACATCATCTAGAGGGATGGAATCAGCTGAGACGCTCCATGGAGACAGAGATGCTGGTGGACACCATCGTTTCACTCTTCACATAGCCTGCTAACACAGGCAGGCAAGCTTGGATATGGCATCTTCTTCCTGCTTTGCTGGGATGGGCAAGAATGAGCAGTGGTAGCACTTGCCAAGGCAAGAGACTATGGGCATTTGCAGCACTCCCTCACTTTCTGGCTGCAGTGGGTGAGTCCAAATGGTCTCAGAGCTCTCCTGCTCCCTAGTTAAAGTCTGTGAGCAAGTGGGTAGTTATGACACTCCCTCTCAACCCCCCAAAGCTTAAAGCCCATGCACACAACAGACAAAGAATTCTCTAGCTGCACTGCCAAAGCCCACCAATGTGCAAAGTCAGGGCATTTTCCCTAATGTCTTTCTAAAATTGGGGAGTGTGCCCTGCCCACCATGCTCTCCTGCTATTTTACTAAAGCCAGCAAGAATACACAGGGAACAAACTTTGACTGGTCCTGGTGGCCATGAGTGCTGGTGTTCCTGAGCTCCAGAGGCCTGTAACAATTGGGAAGACAGTTCTTGGCCAGCCACCACCCACACGGCACTGCACAGAGAGTAGAATGAAACATAACCCTAGGCTTCCTGTGAAAAAGGCCTATTTTTACTCACTTTGAAGATTCAGCCTGAGGGACAGGCTTCAGGTTTCCCATACATCTAGAGGCTAAGGAGGCACTCCTGGAGAACACAGGAAGGGAGACGCCATCCTTGTGCATGCCCCCACCGGGCTAGCTACATCTTAATGAGACTTCCCAGAAAGGAGCTTATACATCTGCAGCCTCAATTTTTGAAATTGTCTCCAAGGGAATACCTACAGATCTCCTGGTGTGGTGGCCAGGAAGGATCTACAAGGCGCACACTCTCTCACTGTCTCTCGTTCTCTGTTGCTCTCTCTCTCTCTAGAAGAGGAACTGAGGAAACAAATATGTTCCAAATAAAAGAATACGACAAGACCTCAGTAGAAGGCCTCACTGACATGGAGATAAGTAATATACTTGACAAAGAATTCAAAGTAATGGTCATAAAGATACTCAATGAACTCTGAGTATCTTATGGATACATAGAAGAAGAATGGATCAAAACAATGAGAACTTCACAAAGAAAGAAAAAACATAAGGTACCAAACAGAATTCAAACAGTTTAAGAATACAATAACTGAACTGAAAAATACATTAGTTGTTCAACAGTGGACTGGATAAAGTAGAAGGACAGGAGCAAAAAGTAAGATAAAGTATTGGAACTCATACATAGGAACCAAAAAGAAAAAAAGAATTTAAAAAAAGGAAGATAACTTAAAGGTCTCTGGGACAGCATCAAGCAGAGTAACATTTGCATCACTGGGGTCCCAAAAGAAGAGAGAGAAATGGAAAGAAACCTTGTTTGAAGAAATAATGACTAAAAACTTCCCTAACCTGGGGAAGGGAACAGAAATCCAGATCTAGGGATCCCAAATAAGATAAACCCAATGAAAGGCACAATAAGACACATTACAATTAAAATGTCAGAAGTTAAAGAAGAATCTTAAAAGCAGTAAGAGAAAAACACATTTTTATGTACATAGGAAATTCCATAAGGCTATCAGTAGAATTCTCAACACAAATGCTGCAAGCCTAAAGGGGTAACATACCATAATCAAAGTGCTAAAAGAAAAAAAATCCAATAAAAAATACTATATCTAGCAAGGTTATTGTTCAGATTTGAGGGAGAGATTAAAAGTTTTCCAGACAAGCAAAACCTAGACTTCATCATTACTAAGCTGGACTTACAAAAAATATTAAAGAGACCTATTTAAGCTGAAAAGAAATGACACTAATTAATAACAAAAAAAGTATGAAAGTAAAAATCCCATGGAAAAGGTAAATGTATAGTATAGGTGGTAAATTAATCACTTATAGAGCTACTAGAAAGCTACTAAAAAGACAAAAATATCAAAATCAAAACTACAATATTTATTATGGAAAACATTAAAATAAAAGATGTAAAAAGTGTCATCAAAAGCATAAAATGTGAAGGAAGGAGTAAAAATGTAGTTTTGGAATATGTTCTAATTGAAGTTATTATTGACTTATGTGAAATAGACTATTACATACATAGGAAGATATCTGTCAATCTCATGATAACCACAAAGCAAAAACATAGTAAATACAGAAAAGAAAATGAAAAAGCAATCTAAACATAACACTGAAGAAAGTAATCAAGAAAAGAGGAGAAGAAGAAATAGAGAGGAACTACAAACACAGCCAGAAAACAGTTTTTAAAAATGACAATACATACTTATCAATAATTACTGTAACTGTAAATAGACTAAATTCTCCAATCAAAAGACATAGAATGGCTGAATAAAAAAAAAAAAAAGACCATCTACATGCTGCCTACAAGACATTCACTTCAGAAGTAAAGATGCACACAAATTGAAAGTGAAGGGATGAAAGAAGATATTTCATGAAAATGGAAACAAAAAGAAAGGTGGTGTAGCTATACTCTTATCAGCCAAAACAGATTTTAAGACAAAGACTATAATAAAAGACAAAGGGGGGCACTACATAATGATAAGGAGTCAAATCTAGCAAGAAGGTATAACATGTATAAATACATATGCACCTAATGTTGGAGGACCAAAACATATTAATAGAATATCAATAGCTCTAAAGTTAGGAAAAATTGACAGCGGTACTAGTATGAGACTCTAACACCCCAATTACATTAATGAATGGATCATCCAGACAGAAAAGCAATATGGAAAAATAAGTCTTAAATGACACATTAGACCAGATGGGCTCAATAGATACATACAGAACATGCCATCCCAAAGCAGAATACACATTCTTCTCAGAGCACATAAAACATTCCCCAAAATGGATCACATGTTACATCACAAAACAAGTCTCAATAAACTCAAGAACATGGAAACTGTATGAAGTATCTTTTCCAATAACAATGGTAGAAATAAATTTCAATAAGAAAACTGGAAAAACTACCAAAAGAGAGAGAATAAACAGAATGCTACTGAAAAAAGTACTCGACAAAATGTAACAACCATTTATAACAAAAACCCTCAATAAAGTAGGTATACAGGGAACATACTTCAACCTAATAAAGGCCATATATGACAAATGCACAGCTATCATACTCAACTGTAAAAAGCTGAAAGCTTCACCTTTAATATCAGGAATGAGACAAGTATGCCCATACCCACATTTATTCAATGTAGTATTGAAAAATCCTAACCAGAGCAATTGGGCAAGAAAAATAAATAAAAGGCATCCAAATCAGAAAAAAGTAAAACTGTCACTATTAGCCAATAACCTGCTACTACATACAGAAAACCCTAAAGACTCAGCAGAAAAAGAAAAAAAAAAAAAACTGTTAGAATAAATGAATACTGTAAAGTTACAAGATACAAAATATACAAAAATCTGTTGCATTTTTAAACACTAATAACAAACTATATGAGAAATTAAAAAAAATCCCATTTACATTTGTATCAAAAAATATATAAAATGCCTAAGAATGAATTTAATCAAGGAGGTGAAAAGCATGTACTCTGAAAACTCTAAGACACTGATGAAAGAAATTGAAAAGACACAAATAATGGAAAATATTTCATTTCATGGAATGGAAGAAGTAATATTGTCAAAATGTACATATTACCCAAAGTAATCTAAATATTTAATACAATCCCTATCAAAAATCCAATGGCATTTTTCACAGAACTAGAATCAATTGTTCTAAAATGTGCATGGAACTGCAAAAGACCCTGAATAGCCAAAACAACATCAAGAAGAACAAAGCCAGAGGTATCATGCTCCCTGATTTCAAACTATATTACAAAGCTATAGTAATCAAAACAGTAGGATACTGGCAAAATAAACAGATATATAGATCAAAAGAACAGAATAGAGAGCCCTGAAATAAACCCATACATATATACGGTCGGTTAATCTATGACAAAGGAGGCAAGAATAGACAATGGAGAAAGACAATCTCTTCAATAAGTGGTGTTGAATGCATTGAATGCAATAAATGCAAAAGAATGAACCTGGACCATTATCCTACACCATATACAAAAATTAGTTAAAAATGGATTAAAGACTTCAATGTAAGACCTGAAAGCATAAAACTCCTCTAAGAATACATAGGTGATGAGCTCCTGTACATTGGTCTGAGTGATATATTTTTGGATTTGATTCAAAAGACAAGGGAACAAACTGAAATAAGTAAATGGGACTATATTAAAAAAGAAAAAGAAAAGAAAACTCCTGCACAGTGGAAAGAAACCATCAAACCAATACTAACGATTATATGCCAACAATTAGACAATCTACAAATCTACAAGAAATGGATACATTCTTAGAAACATACAATTTATGAGGACTGAATCATGAAAAAACTAAATATGAACAAACCAATTATAAGTAAGGATGTTAAAGCAGTAATTAAAAACAAATCTTCCAACAACACCAAAGAACCCAGGACCAGATGGTTTCACTGATGAATTTTACCAAACATTTAAATAAAAATACCAATCCTAATACTCTTCTAAAAAACTGAAGGAAAAGGAACACTCTCAAGCTCATTTTATGAGGCCAGCATTACCTTGACATCAAACCCAGTTAAGGACACTACAAAAAGAGTAAACTACAGGCCAATATTCCTGATGAATATATTGTCAACAAAATTATCAATAAAATATAAATGCAAAATTCTCAAACAAAATTCAATGGCACATTAAAAAAATTGCACCTCATCATTAAATGGGATGTTTCCCAGGGATACAAGGATAGTTGAATATATGCAATTCAATCAATGTGATACAGTACATTAATAAAAGACAAAAATCATAAGATCATTTCAGCAGATGCACGAAAAGCATTTGATAAAATCCAACACAGTTTTATGATTAAAAACTCTCAATAAATTGGGCACAGAAGGAATGTAGCTCAATATAATAAAGGTCATATATGACAAGTCCACAGCTAACATCATACACAATGGTGAAAGTCAAAAGCTTCTTCTTTAAGATCTGGAATATGACAAAGATGCAAACTCCCACCAATATATTCAACACAGGATTGAATATCTGAGCCAGAGCAATTAGGCAAACAAGAAATAGAGGACATCTAATTTTAAAATGAGCAAGTAAAATTGTCTCTATTTTCAGATGATATGATCTTATATAGAATAAAACCTAAAGACTACACCAAAAGACTGCTGGAATAAATGAATTCAGTAAAGTTGCAGGATACAAAACCAACATACAAAAATCAGTTATGTTTCTATCTAAAAGAAATAATGGGGCGCCTGGGTGGCGCAGTCGGTTAAGCATCCGACTTCAGCCAGGTCACGATCTCGCGGTCCGGGAGTTCGAGCCCCGCGTCGGGCTCTGGGCTGATGGTTCAGAGCCTGGAGCCTGTTTCCGATTCTGTGTCTCCCTCTCTCTCTGCCCCTCCCCCGTTCATGCTCTGTCTCTCTCTGTCCCAAAAAAAATAAATAAACGTTGAAAAAAAAATTAAAAAAAAAAAAAAGAAATAAAGCAAACTCCCATTTACCATAGTATCAAAAAGAATAAAAACTTAGGTATAAACTTAACCAATGAGGTGAAACACCTATACACTGAAAATTATAACACATTGATGTTATATATGAACAAGTGTACAGGTCTGAGATGTACATGAAGAGCTGTAATCAAGAAACCAATATGTAAATTTTATATTTGTCCTACTCAGATAGGTAGAAATAGCCATGAGTTTTGATCAAGATAAATGTTTGCTACATAAAAAGTGAGATACCCGTTAATGCATAATGAAGCAGGTATCTCAAGTTAGTTTTATAGATAAGGAAACTGTCTCAGATGAATGAAATGTTGGCTCAAGCAGCAGAACCCAAATTAGAGAGCAGGTCTTCTAATATTCTTTATTTCGTCCTAATCAAAAATTCATTATTCTAGCAATTATATCAGACTATATGTATTTTTTCATAAATGCTCTTTTAAGTGATACCTCCCTTTTTCCTCTACCTACACAGTTAGTTATATTAACCATGTATTTGTTTTTATATTGTCAATATATTGTTTAATAATAAATATGTGTTACCATTCCAATTTACTGAGTTTAAGATTCTGATCATCACATTCAACTTTTCCTTTACACACACACACACACACACACACACACACACACACACACACATATAATTATATATAAAACATATAACATAACTTATGATTATATAAATACAATATGTATTTATACATATGTATAAAATAATACAATATGTAATTATCTCACATTACTTAGTATAATACAACATATTATTTAATTATAATGATGCACATATAAAACATAAATATATATAGAAATATGTATATTTCTTCAGTGTTTTAATGCTTATTCCTGCTTCATTAAATATGCAAGTTTTATGACTATGCTAGCAGTGAAAAAATTATTTATGATAGAAATTATTTCATGAGAGAGATCCAAACTCTTGGCATGCAAGAGCTACTAGAGATTTTGTTAAAAGTTAATACCAACTCCCTAGTATTCATTTTCCATTAATACCAATTAACCAAAAGGTTATCACTTTAATCTGTAGTTTGGATGTCAACAAACTAAAGGCCACAAGTCAAATCTGGCCTAATACTGGTTTTTGTAAATAGAGTTTTACTAAAACACAGTCAGACTCATTCAATTACATTTTGGCCATGCCTGCTTTTCTGTATGAATGGTCAGAGTTGTGAAGACAGCATATGGCACACAAAATCAAAGATATTTGTTACCTAATCCTTTCAGAAGAAGGTTGCTAAACCTTGATATAAATGATACTCCTGAAAGTGGCAAAATTGAACAGCTATTAGGAATCAGTAATTCATATTATTTATTCTGAATTGTATAATTAGAACAATTCCAAGAGGCCCTATTCTTACTCTTATTTAATGTATAGGGTAATTAATGCTGAGTATTTGAAGTACACTCAAGAGTTCAGTATTTGAAATCGGAATCACTCCTTTATTCCATACAGTGTCCATTTCCAGGATATCATTGTTATTCTTTCCATTAACACAATATGAACTCAAGAGATGCTTTCCTACAATCCTTCAAAAATTTAGATACATGTTTATTCCATATTTTACATATTTACTTTTTAGGGGAGCTATCAGGGTTTTTTTATTATTATTAAAGAAGGTATGCAATTGAAAACTTCACGCATTTAGAGTACAGTGAGATACATTTTAGGTGATGGAGAGAATAGTTGCCTTAAAATTCACAAAATAAAAGTATCACCCACTTCACATATTTAAAATACAATGTTGCTATCACAAGTGGGAATTTATAGTGCCTCTCAAAGAATAAGTTACACATGAGCTTACAATTATAAGGAATAAAGAGTTTTATTTTTTTTTTATGAATTAGTCTATTCAAGCTTATCTGTAAATAAAACATTCTCAAATGTGACTGAAGTTAATGTTGCATAAATTATAAGGGCAAAGATAACACAAAGTATTACAAGTAAAAATGTTATTTCTTATTGACTTTCTTAATTATCATTAGTTTTTCAAGGAACACAAGCTTACTAAAACAAATAATCAGTTAAAAATAATCAACTAGCAAATATTTTACAGATAGTTTCATATATACAGTGATGAATGAAGCCACTTTTTGCTACATGTATATAAAACAGTCCCCAGTTCACTTTTACAATAGTCTATATGTTCTATTATATTTTTGTCACCAGCTCATATCCCTTATTCCAAGCTGCTTGATATCAATTAATATCCTAGAAACCTCTTTCATACCTATATACAATCAAGCATTGGGTCAGCTACATTTTCTAAACCAGAGTGAGTTTCTAAGGAAAACTATTACACTAAGTATCCAAGCAAAATGTGTCCTGGTATGTCCCTAGTGGCATTCTGGATATTGTAAATGAAAGACAGATAAGCACTGTGGAGCTCTACTTCTTATATGATTGAGTTCTTTAAGGATCATTTATTCACACAATCGGCACCAATCAATACCAATTTTATGGGTGCTAACATGGGTTTGACTAGGTTTCTACCCTGTCAAATATAAACGAAATTGTTAGTGACTTCTGTCTGACACAGATTGCTTCACAAAAACACGTTAGCACTGAATGAGTATCACACTTACCTCAAACTCATGAGGTGCTTCTGTTCAACGGGTATAAAGTGTTAGTTATGTGAGATGAGTGAGTTCTAGAGAGCTGTTGTACAACATTGTGCCAAAGAGTTAAAAATACATTATTGTACATTTAAAAATTTAAGAGCATTAAAAAAATTTAAGAGGATAGATCTCATAAGTGTTCTTAGCATAACTGACAAAACAAAAATGTTCTGTCGTCACAAGGTTAATGCTGATGATATACATATAGAAAAATTCACTTTATTTTCATGTGGTATTCAAGATATTTTGTGCCTAAAAATATACAAAGAGTTTATGAAGTTACAGATTTCAGCCTCATCTGTCCAGACCATGACCCATTAAATAGGAGATTAAGCCATAAACCTACATTCTAAGCAAGCAGTACAAAGAATTCTGAGTTTGGACATCCATGAAACAGAATCTGAGACATGCTGATACAAAATTGGATAAATAGCCTTCAGATAACGTGTTTTATATTAGTCATTAATATTTTTCATTGTAATAAAATAATGGCTCTTCTCCCTAGAAAAATGACTGTCTAAATATTTACACATCTTGTCTTACTAACAGTCCTTGTAACGGATACGAAATTAAGTATATCCAATTATAGAATAACTAGTAGATTTGTGACTTATTCCTACCTTAATCTGTAGGATATGCATTTTAGAATCCTTTCATTAAAAGACGCAGAACCACTGAGACTTGATAAAGTAATGGTGGTATGGTGTGAGTGTGCTTATAGAACTGTATTATGAATAGCAGGAATTTTCCTAAATAAAATTCTAATTAGTATTTAAGTTGGGAGGTAATTCAAGATCTAAGTCAATTTCTATAGTTAATGCACTTGTGGTTAAATTCTTGAATCTGTGCTCTATTTTTCCATTAATGAGCTTCTTCGTGTATTTTTGCTTCTCTTTCCTTCTCTCCTTATCCTCCCATACCCCCATATATCTCCCTCAATCAGGCTTTTTGCAGCATTTATTCATGGGAGGGGAAAAAAAAGGTGGCCAATAATAATCTATTTTTACTCATTTCAACTCAGCATTTCTCCACAAGTCAATTCATGGATCAAAATCAGTCCAGACTTAACACATTGCAAACTTCCTGCATTCAGACAACCAACCTGAGCCCCAAGCTGTAAGTGCACAAACACTGCTTTTCCTTAAAGACCCTAGTCCCCCAGTGAAGCTGAGTGTAAAATGATTTCTTTTACAAGAGAACTTATAGTGTAGTCAATGTGATTAAACTCTTCAAGGTATCTGGGAAAATAATTCAAACTCAATGAAGTTGAAATTACCTTATCTATAAATTATGAAAATAGAGTAGATTTTTCTCTAAGTTCCTTATGCTTTAATAGTCATAGTCATTATAACACAAATAACTTTGCTAGCAATAATGTAAAAGAACACTAATTTTGCATATCTTGTAGCATTTTTAAATGTGTAAGGAATAGCAAAACAAAGAAATTTTATCTAATCAGACCACAAAGGCCATCAAAGGTAAAATGTTAATCCTAAATACATTGCAATCAAACCAAAACAATTTGTAAACACAAAATTCTACATAAGCCAATCATTACTGTTTTATATTTAATAAGGGAGTATATATATATATATATATATATATATATATATATATATATATGTGTGTGTGTGTGTGTGTGTGTGTGTATATATATGTACATATATATATATACATATATATATACATATATATCAAATAGTGGATATATGTCTTATATACGAACACACATATCTGTATAATAATTGCATAAGAGTAAATTTTGTTCTAATTTTTTTTTTTATTTTTTTTTTAAATTTTTTTTTTCAACGTTTATTTATTTTTGGGACAGAGAGAGACAGAGCATGAACGGGGGAGGGGCCGAGAGAGAGGGAGACACAGAATCGGAAACAGGCTCCAGGCTCCGAGCCATCAGCCCAGAGCCCGACGCGGGGCTCGAACTCACGGACCGTGAGATCGTGACCTGGCTGAAGTCGGACGCTCAACCGACTGCGCCACCCAGGCGCCCCTGTTCTAATTTTTCATGATATATGAAAATTACTGCCAATCGAGCAGTTCTTGAGTTAATCTAATTTCTTGGCATTATTTTATTCCATTCTCTAAACTACCAACAGAAATAATAAACAGTTTTTAATTGTCTCATGATAGAAGATGAATTTCAATGTATGCTGAAGAATAAATCCAAACTAATACTTGTAAATCTTCATTAAGGTACCAAAATTAAAATCAGCTTAAAAATATTGTTGAGTCAGTATAAAATTTACTTAAAAACATACACACTAAAATGGTGGTTCTCAGATTCTACAATGCCTAAGAATCATATGGAGAACTTGTTACAAGAATTTCTTGACTCACCCCCAGATAACTCAGGTTGCAGTATGGCAAGTTGGGTGCCATGAATCTACATTTCTAATACTCTTATAGGTAATACTGAGGCTGCTAGCCCTAAAAACATTATTTAAAAACCACTGTTTTAAAACATCAAGCACTCTCTGAAGATTTTGAGACGTTAGGGGGGGAAATGGTGATTTAAAAGATAAAATAGATATCTCTGGCTTTTTTCCTTTAGAGTTAATAACAAAACAACTTTTATTGTTAATATACTGGTAAAAGAGAGGATTCTAATTTAAACTCAGAAAAGAGTGAATGAGTCATGCCTAGATTTTAACATCATCTCTACTACCCATTAGTTTGTGACTTTAAGTTACTGAAATTTCTCTCGATCTCTGTCTGTAATGTGCCTCTATTAAAATATAAAATATTGTGAAGGAAAGCAAACAACTCTTTGGGAAATTGCCTTAACTACAGCTAATCCCTGATATGTGCCTTGGCACAGATATTGTTTTATAAAAGAATATTTTAATGAACTTATGTCTGCCTCAAAAAGCCATTGTTGAGCTTTATTTATTCATGAATTATATAGGATTATATTAAGGAATTAGAGTCCATGCCTTATTCTCTAATTTTCACTAATGTTTAAGTTGGAAGACTTTCATCATTCTGCTTACCTCTGTATTTAACAATTCAATATATTGCCATGTAGCAATAAAATGACATCAAAATCATTTATCCTAATAAATTGTGATGTTAAATAGAAATATTTCTGAAAGTTTTAGATGTATAATTAACTATTTATATTTACCTGACACTAGGATTAAAGTCTTTGGGGGATGTAGGTGGGAAGAATGATTAAATCTCTGGATTCAAAATTTATTAACTATAAAAATGCCTGTCTCAATTTTACTCTATTTACTCAATTTTACTCTAGACCTTTCATTTTCAATTTAATATTTAAAATAACATGTTAACCTTTTCTTCTAAATGAGGAAGAGGCATATTCACTCTGAACCCATCTTTTTAGTCCACTATCTTTTGATGTATTTTAATCACAAGTGATAGGATATGTGTGACCAAGTTAGATGAGTCCTAAGAATAATTCTATAGAAAAATTCTGGAACAGATTTCACTTAAGATAAAAAGATGAAAAAACATAAGACTAGTTTTATATGAAAAGAAAAATCCATTTTTGCGTAGACCTTCAAGATGGAATGTGTGACATGGTAACTTGAGCTGCAGCAGCTTTATTATAAACATGAGACAAGCTCCCTTCCTCCAGATATTTTGTAATGTGAAATAATGGAATATCTTGAGTAAGGGAGCCACTGTTGGTCCAATAACCTACTACTTGCTGCCAAAATCTTATAACTAGTAAAGAATATTAATTTATCTTAGCAGCTATGTTCAACATTTTTTTAAAGGAAAAGTGCTGGTTTGCTGAGCTAAACTAATCTCACAAAACTATGATATGTGTATACAGGATACACAAGATATATGGAATGGCATTTCACTAAACTGTATGTACATTCTCATGCTACATTAACAACTCATGGAAGAGGTAGTGATGTCTTCCAGACTTCAGTCTATCTTTTTGTGAATAGCAACTGTCATCTCATTACATGCCTCAATATAACAGGAAAAAACACATACAAATATTTTAAAATATAAATCCAAGGCAACCAAATAAATAATGTTTGCTTATTTGAACATGTGGCTGCTCACATTGGAAAATAAGAGATTTATAAATGAAATGTAGACAAAAAAATTCCACCTCTGTTAAAACTATCACTACTGAAAAACTCCTTTATCTTTGTCTCCTCCCTGGCATCAGTCTACCTTCTGTTTCTGGGTTTGACTATTTTAGATCCCTCATCTGAGTGGAGTCATACAGTACTTGTCCTTCTATAGCCAAATTATTTTATGTAGAATAACATCCTACAGGTTCATCTATGTTATTGAAAATGGTAGGATTTCCTTACTTTTCAAAGGTAAATATAATTCCATTGTGTGTACATGAGTGTGCATGTGCGTGTCAAATTTTCTGTATCTATTAGTTTGCTACAGACATTCAGATTGTTTCCATATCTAGGCTGTTGTGAAAAATGCTGCAGTGAACACAGAAATGCAGATGTATCTTCCAGATTCTGGTTTTAATTCCTTTGGATATGTACTTCGCAAGGGAATTACTAGATCACATGGTAGTTCTATTTTTTATTTTTTCAGGAACTTCCACACAGATTTCCATGGCAGCTGCACCATGTGACATTCTCATCAAGAGTATGTAAGGGTTCCAATTTCTTCAGATCCTAACACTTATTATAATAATAATAATAATAATAATAATTATTATTATTATTATTATTGGTAAAAGCCATCCTAACAGGTGTAAGATAATATCTCCTGGTGGCTTTAATTTGTATTTTCCTGACAATTAGTTATGCTGAGCTTTTTGTTCATATACCTGCTAGCCATTCATATGTCTTCTTTGGAAAAAAAAATGTCTATTCAACTCCTTTCCTCATGTTTTAATCAGGTTATTTGCTTTTTTTGCCATTGACTTCCATAAGTATTTTGGACACTTGTGGTATGGTTTGCAATTCATATGGTTTGCAAAGAATTTCTCCCATTGCATAGGTTGTCTTTCCATAGGTTGACTGTTCCCTTTTCAGTGCAGAAGCTTTTTACTTTAATGTAGTTCCCACTGTCTATTTTTGCCTTTTTTGTCTTTCATTTGGTATTTTATCCAAAAAATCTATGTCAAGAACAGTATCGTAAATCTTCTGCCTATGTTCCAATGTTTTCTTCTGGGGGGTTCAATTTTAGGTTTGCTATTTAAGGATTCAATTTCATTTTTTTTTTGCATGTGGGTACGCAGTTTTCCCAGCATCATTTTTTGAAGAAACTATCCTTTCCCCATGACAACTTTATTGAAGATCAACTGACCATATAGGTATGAGTTTATTTCTGGGATCTCTATTCTATTCCACTGCTCTGTATGTCTGTTTCTATGCCACTGTTACAATGTTATAATACCTGTAGCTTGAGATCACATAGCTTAAAGAGCCTAAAATATTTACTATTTTTCTCTATAGAGGTAAACTTCACCCACCCTGAATTAAACAAAAATGTGACTTTAGGAGATATCCAGCATCACCCTAAATCCAGGGACAATACTCCTATGTGAATTACGTAAAGCCATCATATCCAGAAAATCGTGTTTGGCACAGCTATCACCTTTTGGGTTGGTCATTGACCACAGCGGCCCATAACCCATGAAGGTTGCCAGATAGTCTATCTTTCAAGCATCTCTGAGTAATATAGTTCTTATCAGCCCAACATCGTCCTCCACAGTAGGGTGCAGATGTGAGCTACTAACAGGCAACAGCTATTACTGCTGGAAAATTAGTGTCCAGGCCTGGTAAATGGCGTCTGGGCAATGCAACAGCATCTGTTACAGGCAGAAACACTAGTGTCTTATGTACACTGAAAAGTTTTCACTGCAAATCATGTGTCTGAATACGAAGAATATGTAATATTTGCATCCTTAAAAATCAAGAACTAATACATGTAGTGTTATAACGTTCTTAGGAATATACCTGGCAGCATCAATTACAGTTACAAATATGCATACTCTTTAGGCCAACAATCCCACTTCAGGGAGTTTCTCTATCCATATACCAGAAAATAATTACAAGGAAGTTTAATGGAACATTTTAATGATATTTACAAAGAGTTTACCACAAAAATTGTTTTGTTCATAACCAAATGAATAAGCATAGAAAAAAATTTAAAGATATATGTTACAGTATTAGCAAGAATTGCCTTTGAGTGATAAGAAATAGTATTTACTTCTCTCATGTTTTATTTCTGAACATGTTGTTTCTATGAACATATAATACATACACACACACATAAAGGACAAACTCATGGAGTATATAAACTCTACAAATGATGGAATATTTTTTAAAATTTGTATTATGGAGATGTTTAAACAAAAAATAGAGAGCACAGTATAATAAATACCTGTACACATCACTTAGATTTAACAGTTGCTGACATTATGTCACAATTATCTTATTTCATTGTTGTGTTGAAGTATATTAAAGATACCAAGACATTTCACTCCTAAATACTTCAGTATTCATCATTAAAACATAATATTTTCTAACATAACCAAAATATTGTTCTATATTCTTCTAACACAATGATTAATTTGTAGATTTCACCTAATAACCATTCCCTATTCAAATTTCCCTAATCATCTTTTTCTTTCAATTAAAAAAAATTGTGATAAAATACAAAAACATGAAATTCATCATCAAAGCATTTCTAAGTGTATAATTCAGTGATATCAGGTAAATTCATACTATAGTACAACCATCAACTACCATCCATCTCCAAAACTATTTTCATCTCAAAAAACTGAAAATCTATACAGATTAAACAATGGCTCCCCACTCGCCCTTCTCCTCAGCCTCTGGCAACCATCATTCTACTTTCTGACTATGATTTTATTACACTAAGTACCTCATATAAGTAGACACACACAGTATTTGTCTTTTTGTGATTGACTTATTTCCTAATGTCCTCAAGGTTCCTCCACATTGTAGTGTGTCAGAATTTCCTTCTTCTAAAGCCTAAATAATATTCCATTGTATGCATACATCACAGTTTGCTTATCTATTTACCTACAGATACTTGACTTCCTTCCACACTTTAACTACAGTTGATACACCTGCTATAAATATCAAAGGGCAGATATCTCTGACACCCTGCTTTCAAATTTTGAGTATATACCACAAGTGGGATCACTTAATCATTCCGTAAATTTATTTTTAACTTTTTTGAGAAGCCACCCCAATGTTTTCCACAGTAGCTGTATCATTTTAGATTCTCATAAATAGTGCACAGGACTTCCAATTTCTCCAAATCCTTGACAACTCTTATTTTCTGTTTTTCATAGTACCGATCCTAATGGGTATGAAGACGTATCTCATTACAGTCTTCATTGTCATTTCTGTAGTATTTAGTGACATTGAACATCTTTTCATGTGCTTAGTGTGTATTTGCATATCTTCTTTAGAGAAATTTACAGTCAAGTACTTTGTCCATTTTTTAATGCAGGTGTTTGGTTTTTTGTTGTTGAGTTTTAGGGGTTTCTGTATTTTCGGAATAGTAATATCAGATACACAATTTGCAAATATCCTGTCCCATTATTACTCTGCAAATATTCCCATTATTACTTTGCAAATACTCTCTCCCATTCTGTAGGTTGGCTTTTACTCTGTTGATATTATCTGTTTAAATTTTCATTAATCTGATTTGTCTAATTATTATATTTATTTATTTATGTATTTATGTATGTATGTAGTTATGTATGTGTGTGTGTGTGTGTGTGTGTGCGCCTTTGCCTTTGGTATCAGATCCAAGAAATCACTACTAAATCCAATGCTGTGAATCTTTTCCCCTATGTTTTCTTCTAAGACGTTTATAGTTTTAGGTGTTACAAAAAGAGCTTGGGATCCATTTTAAGTTAATTTTGGTATGTAACTTTAAGTAAGGATCCAGCCTTTTTCTTCTACACTGTGGATATCCAGCTTTCTCCAGTTGAAGAGACTGTCCTTTCTCCATTGAGTTGTCTTGGTACCCTTGTCAAAAATCATTTAGCCACATATGCAAGAGTTAATTTTGGGCTCAGTACCACTATGCTTTGATTACCATAGCTTTGTATTAACTTTAAAATAAAGTGTGAGCCCTCAGTCTTTCTTGCTTTTGTATTTACCGAAATTTCTCCATTTCATCAAGGTCATCCAATTTGTTGGCACCGTTTTTGAAAATCATCTCATATATTTTTTTATTTTTGTAATATAGATACTAATGTCTCCATTTTCATTTCTGATTTTAGTAATTTAAGTGTTCTTTTTTTTGTCAATCTAGGTAACAATCTGTCAATTTTGTTGATATTTTTGAAGAACTAATTTTTGGTTTTGTTGATTTTCTCTATTGTTTTCTCTATTTTAGTCTGCTGTAATTTTTTTAAATTTTTTTTAGCGTTTATTCATTTTTGAGACAGAGAGAGACAAAGCATGAATGGGGGAGGGTCAGAGAGAGAAAGAGAGAGAGAGAGAGACAGAATCTGAAACAGGCTCCAGGCTCTGAGCTGTCAGCACAGAGCCCGACGCGGGGCTCAAACTCACAGACCGTGAGATCATGACCTGAGCCGAAGTCGGACACTTAACCGACTGAGCCACCCAGGAGCCCCTAGTCTGCTCTAATTTTTATTATTTCCTCCTTTTTATCTAGCTTTGTATTTAGTTTGTTCCTCTTCCTTTACTTCCACAAGTTACAAAGATAGTTTATTGATTTAAGACCTGTCTTTTTTATTTATTTTTTAAGTTTTATTTACGTATTTTGAGAGACAGAGCAAGTAGGGGAGGGGCGGAGAAAAGGAGAGAGAATCCCAAGCAGGCTCCGCAATGTCAGAATGAAGCCTGATGTGGGGCTCAAACCCATGAACCATGAGATCATAACCTGAGTCGAAACCAAGAGTCAGATACTTAACTGACTGAGCCATTCAGGCACCTTAAATTAAGACCTGTCTTCTTTTTTAATGTGAGCTTTTTTATAGCTGTAAGTTTCCTCTTTGGCATTGCATTTTCTGTGTCCCATAAGTTTTGGGATACTGTGTTCTCATTTTAATTTGTCTCTATTTTCTAATTTCCCTTGTGATATCTTCTTGGACGCACTGATTTTTTAAGAGTGTGTTGTGTAATTTCCTCAAATTTGTATATTTTAATAAAACCAACAAAACAAATGTCTGGTCTATTTCAAATATTATAATAGCATTGCTGTTTTATCAACATAAAATTTATTTCTCTTTCCTAAAACATAAGTTAACATGAAATTATGAAACTATATACCCTTTATATTTATTGTTGAATGTATTTTTAAAAATATTTGAGTGAACTGAGTGATGTGTCCTACGCCAAACGATATCCCATTCAAGTTATCTAAATTCTTCCTCCATTTCTCTAACAATTTGCCCTGGACCTAACACTGCTGAGGCTGTGCAGTTGTAGACAGTTCAGTGTATTAGATATTTATACTTTCAGTTGATGTGCTGTGATGAGACAAGGTCTCTAGAGAGAATCCAACTCCCAGCAATTTGCAAAGCTCAATGAAAACTTTGCAGTTCATTAAATTTTTTTTCATAGAATAGAAAGCCAAATTATCAGTGATAATATCCATGAGTAATCAAATTTTAATAAACCAACCAAATAAACATCTGGTCTATTTCAAATATTGTAATAGTACTGCAGTTTTATTTCAACATAAAAATTCATTTCTCTTTTCTAAAAATATAAGATTACATGAAAACCTAAAAATATTTTAAAAGTTTTATTTTCTCTTTATCGTTTCCATAATTTGTCTTTTTCATTCTTGGAAATATGATATAGAAGCAGCTTAAAATGTCATAGAGTCCACCTCTTTGTTTCCTAAATTATTCAAAACTATAAATACCAATTCAGCCAACAAGAATATATTGCTCTAGGTTAGTATACAGGAAAAAGAGATAGTAGAAAAGCAAATTTGAAAGTGTACATATTTTGAGATGCCTGGGTGGCTCAGTCAGTTAAGCATCCAGCTCTTGATTTCAGCTCAGGTCATGATCGCACAGTGCGTGGGATCTAGCCCTGCTTCCAGCTCTGTGCTGACAGCACACAGTCTGCTTGGGATTCTTTCTCTCTCCCTCTCTCTCTGCCCCTCCCCCATTAATGCTCCTCTCCCCTGTCTCTCTCTCAAAATAAATAAACATTAAAAAAAAAAAAGTGGACATATTTTGGAGAATACCTGAGGAAACTGTTGTTTTACCCACTTCACTTGATCTTAGCCAAAAGGCCGAGAAGCGATGTGTTTTACCCACTTCAATACTACCACAGTCTGACAACACGACTGATGTTACAGATGTGAAATGAACATTTAATTTCCTTCTACTCTGGACTGTACTTTTATGTTTTTCCTATGCAGGCCAAATGATTTTCATTCCAGTGTAAAACCCACTTAAAATAATAATGCATTATTAGAAAGTTTAAGAAAATTACAAAAGGCAAAGTTTTCATGTCACAGCTATTTTATTCATTCTTTCTTTTCATTCATTTAATAAGCACTCATTGATTTAGCAATATGCTGACATTTCTAAGAAAACCACAATGATGGGACTCAGGTCTTTCCCTCCAGGAAAATATAGTATACTTTAACAGTACTTGGGTACATGAATGTATTCAAATGAGTAAGTTTACTAAATTATCAAAGGGGCTATTACAAAGGTTTGCATAGCACCCATCTGAAACCAGTAACAACAAGCAGTCAATTCTATCTGCGAGTAAGAATAGTTTTGCTGTTTTATGATAATGATTTATTCAGTGCATGTGTGTGTGCTGAACATCTGTAACTCAAAGCATGCACAAACATAAATAAGCCATATGAAGACAGAATTCTCCAAGGGGGTACTACATGATATTTCACAACAAAGCTTTTTGGGTTCTGATAACACAGGCAAAAAAGTAGCTGTCAGTTTCCATATTGGTATTACTTTTTTAAACTTATGCTAAATTAAATGTCAGGGTAAATAGCCAAAGAAAAGATAAATAGATAGGCTTTTTAATCAAAATGGTAATAGAATTTTAATGCATTTCCCCATTGAGCTGTTTTATCCTTTCATCTATGAAGCAGGATTCTTCTCTTGTATGCTACCTATGATCTCTTCCATCGTGATTATTTTGCCTATCCCACTCAAATTGATATCTCTCTAATCCTTAATTTATCACATTGTCTCGATCTACTTAGTATCTTTTTTCCTTGTGATTTCTGCCTTAGCTTGACATTTTCCAAAACCCAAGGGTAGAAATATGTTAAATTCAACACTTATAAATAATTCCATCAATACTGCAAACAAATGAGGGCAGCAGTGGCTATACTTCTATCAGAAAAAAAAAATTATTTTAAGTCAAAATCTGCCCCAAGAGACAAAGAACATTATATAATGATAAGAAGGTAAATTCACCAGGAAGATGAATTTATTTATAATTATAAATATATATGCACCCAACATCAGAGCGCCTAAATATATAAAGCAGACACTACCAGAAATGAAAAGAGAGACAGACACACAATAATAATAGGACACTTCAAGACACTACCCTCAATAATGCATAGAATATCCAGATACAAAGCCAATAAGGAGATAGAGAACTTGAACAACATTACAGGTCAAATGGACCTAACAGATATGCTCAGAGAACATTCTACCCAAATGGCAGGGGCATATACATTCCTTTCAACCACATATGGAACATTCTTCAGTACGGATCACATGTTAGGTTAAAAACAAAGTCTTAACAAATTTACAAAGATTGAAATCACAGCAGGAATCTTTTCCCAACTACCATTAAATGAAGCTAGAAATCAACAGCAGAAGAAAACATGAAAATTCAAAATATGTAAAAATTAAACCACACACTCTTGAAAAACCAACAGTACACACAAGGAATCACAAGACAAATTAGAAAAAAATCTTGAGACAAATGAAAACATTACATATCAAAATGTATGGGATGCAGTATAAGCAGTACTAAAAGGGAAGTTTACAGTGATAAATGTCCACATTAAAAAAAACTCAAATAAACAACCTAACTTTACACCTGAAGAACTAAAAGAACAACAAACTAGCCTAAAGCTAATAGAAGAAAATTTTACACAGAACAGACATAAAACAGATAACAGAAAAATAGAAAAATATCAAGCTTACAAAATAGATAAATTAAAAAAATAGACAAATTTTTGGCCAAACTGGGAAAAAAGGGTGAAAACTCAAAAGATATAGGAAATAAAAGAGACACTACAACTGATGCCATAGAAATATAAAAGGATCACAAGAAACTGCTATGAACAACTGTATACCAACAAATTGGACAACTTAGTGGAAATGGATAAATTCCTAGAAACTCACAACCTATCAAGACTGAATTGTGAAGAAATAAAAAAGAAAAATGTGCAGATCAATAATGAGTAAGGAGAATGAAACACTAGTTAAACCTCCCTACAAAGAAAATCTCACTGCTGCATTCTACTAAACACATCAATGAAGATTTAATGCCAATCCTTCTCAAACTTGGCCAAAAAAATGAAGAGGAGTAAATATTATCACTCGTTTTGTGAGGACAGATTTACCTTGATAGCAAATCCAGACAAAGACACTGGAAGGAAGGAAGGAAGGAAGGAAGGACGACAAAATCCAACATCCCTTATAAGCATAGATGCAAAAATCCTCAACAAAATGTTAGCACACTGAATTCACTGACACTACTGTAAGGATCCTACACCATGACCAAATAGGATTTATCTCTGGGATGTGAAGATGCTTCAAAAAATGCAAATTAACAAACATGCAAATGCAAATTAACAGAATGAAGGTTAAAAATCACATGATCGTTTCAAAAGATACAAAAAAAATATTTGACAAAAATTCAATACTTTTATTATAAAATCTCTCAACAAACTAGGAATGGAAGAAAATTAAAACAAAATAATAAAGGCCATATATGAAAACTCTACAACTAACATCATACTCAATGTAGAAAACTTGAAGGCTTTTTCTCTAAAATCAAGAACAAAGCAAAGATACCCCTTCTCACTAATTCTGTATCACACAGTACTGGAAATCCTAGCTAGAGCAACTGGGCAAGAGAAATAAATAAATTATACCTAATTTGGAAAGAAGTTAAATTACCTCTGTTTGCAGATGACATGATTTTGTATATAGAAAACCCTAAAGACTTCAATAAAAAAAGGGTTAAAATCAATAAATGAATTCAGTAAAGTTACGGGATTCCATATCAACATACAAAAATCAGTTACATTTCTATACATCAAAACCAACTATCTGAAAATTAGAAAATTAGGAAAATTTTTAAAAATTAAAAAAAAATCTGGGGCACCTGAGTGGCTCAGTTGGTTGAGCGTCCTGACTTTGGCTCAGGTCATGATCTCACAGTTGTGGGTTCAAGCCCCGCGTCAGGCTCTGTGCTGACAACTCAGAGCCTGGAGCCTGCTTTGGATTCTGTGTCTCCCTCTCTTTCTGTCCTTCACCTGCTCGCTCGCTCACTCTCTCTCAACAATAAAAAATAAAATCCTAAAAAATTTTTTTAATTAAGAAAAAATCATACCTGCAATAGCACTGAAAAGAAAAAGATACTTCAGTGTAAATATAATTATGAATGTAAAAGATTTGTAAATTGAAAATTATAAAACATTGCTGAAAGAAATTAAAGAAGACACAAATAAATAGAGAATGCCCCAAGTTCGTGGACTGTTCCGGAGACAGGCATATTCTGTCAATTCTTCTTTGACAAGAGTGTCAAGAACCCATAAGAGAGAAAGGAAAGTCTCTTCAACAAATGGTGCCGGAAAACTGGATACTCATATGTAAAAGAATGAAATCGGTGTCTTATACCATCCACAAAAGATGAACTCAAAATGGACTAAAGACTTTTTTTTTAATGTTTATTTATTTTTGACAGAGAGACAGAGAGGCAGAGTGTGAGTGAGCAGGGAAGGGGCACAGAAAGAGGGAGCTACAGAATCCGAAGCAGGCTCCAGGCACTGAGATGTCAGCACAGAGCCCAATGTGGGGCTGGAACTCATGAGCCAAGAGATCACGACCTGAGCCAATGTCGGATGCTCAACTGACTGAGCCACCCAAGCAACCCTAAAATGGATTATAGACTGAAACATTAAACCTGTAAGTATAAAACTTCTATAAGAAAACATAGCAAGAGCTTTATGGCATTAGTCTTCTTGGCAATGATTTCTTGGATATGACACTAAAAGAATAGACATTAGAAGCAAAAATAGACAAATGAAACTATATGAAAGCAAAAAGCTTCTACAAAGAAAAGAAAACCACAAACACAATGAAAGGACAACCTATGGAATGGAAGAAAATATTTGCAAACCATATATCTCATATGGGGTTAATGTTCAAAACACATAAAGAAGACCTCAAGTCAATAGCAAAAACAAACAAAAAACAGAAGAAAACCCCCAAAACAACAAAAACAAGCCAAACGTCCTGATTAAAAAATGAGCAAAGAATCTTAATAGACATTCCTCTGCAGAAGATATGCAAATGGTCAACAAGTATATAAAAAGAAGCTCAATATTACTAGTCATCAGAGAAATGGCAATCAACAACATAATGAGATGTCATTCTACATTTCGTAGGCCAGCTATTATCAAAAATAAAAAAATAACAAGTGTTGGTGAGGATGTGGAGAAATTTGTAACCATGTATGTTGCTGGTGGATTATAAAACGGTATAGCCACCATGGGAAACAGTATGGTGCTTCCTGAAAAAAATTAAAAATAGAACTATCATTTGCTCTAGCAATCCTATTTTTGGGTATGTATCCAAAAGAATTGAATTCAAGTCCCGCACTCCCATGGTCACTGCAGCATTATTCACAATAGCCAAGGTATGAAAACAACCCAAATATCCACTGTTAAAATCAAAACAAACTTGAAAACTCTATGAGCAGATAAAACCAATTTAGTCATACAAAGTATAATTTAACTTACTTTGCAAAACTAGCTTGACCTGGGTCATTTCTTATTTATGCCTCTGGAAATCATGGGCAAAACTTACACTGTCTCCCAAGGTTAATATAAGGTAATTACTGACCAATTTACCTATCATTTTGGGAAATTACAATATTATAACCAATCTCTGTAAAGAATAAACATTTAATGCCTTCTCACTATATAAGCTGCTTTATAACAACATAACCCTGAGTTTTATTCCGTGTTTTGGCTTGAGTACTCTCAATTCACAAACTATCTTTTTGGTGTGTGCACAATAAGCTTCAACAAATTCCATTTTGGTGATTCACTGGTTTTGTGCTGTTTCTGAACTTTTGATACCATGGAAGAATTGATGGATAAAGAAAATGTGGCATTTACATGCAAAATATTATTCAGGCTTACACAAAAAAGAAATCCCACCATTTACAGCAACATGTATGAACCTATGGGCCATAATGCTAAGTGGAATAAGCTAGTCACAGGAAGGCAAATCAGGAATGATTCTATTTGTATCAAGTATTAAAATAGCCAAACTCTGAAACAAACAAATGGTGGTTTCTAGGGGCTGGAAGAAGGATTATGGGAAGTTGCTGTTCAAAGGCTATAAAGTTTCACTTATTCAAGATAAGTTCTAGAGATATACTGCACAATGTTATGCCTATAGTTTACTGTACTGTACACTTTAAAATTTGTTGAGAGGTAGACCTCATGTTAAGTTTTCTTACTCCGATAAAAACACTTAATTTTTCAAAATTAAGAGAAATAACACCTACTTTAAGATAACACAGGACCCCTTGCTGCTGCCGTGAGGAGGAGGTGGTTCCTAGGAGAGGAAAAACAGGGAGAGCCAGAGCGCCAGGAGTGAGGGGAGGAGCCAAACCGGCCAGCTGTCACTTTGTCGCCAAACCTCCAAAAGCAGGAACCAGGCTAGCAGCACGCGGTGCTCCTCCCTGCGCCGCAGGGCAGGCTGGGATGGTTGCGCGCGCAGCCAGCACCCGGGAGGAGGCGGGGCCAAGTGGCACGCGCGGCAATGTGGCTCAGGGAAGCTGCCTCCCTTTTCACCTTCCCTTCTTGTCCCCTCCCTGCTGCACTTCTCTCAACCCCCATGAAGAACAGCACCAGGTAGGCACTGCCATCAGGGTCGCTAAAAAGGAGCTCCGCTCCAGCCACACTGGAATAAAGACCTCAGAAAAAGAACAGTAAAAAGCAAGTGAACATACTGATGAAATAAATACAAATGAAAAAGATTTAATGAACAAGCCAGTAAGGATATTTTGAAAGTAGAACAAAAATATAAAAAACCTCTGACAATCTTTTTTCTTTTCTTTTTTCTTTTCTTTTCGTTTCTTTTTCCCCAGAAGAGGCTGGAATTAAGCACCATAATCCCACATTTGGGGGGAATCGCATTTGTCAACATCCACAAGTTGGATGTTGTCTGCCTGCTTGGGGAGGCACTTTTATACAAGAGTAGCAGTGACAGAATTTAGAGATATTAAATCACGTTACAGAATAGATTTTTGTTTTGATGAAAACCCTTACTTCCAAAATAAAGTTCTCTCCAAAGAATTTCATATGAATGAGAGTAGTAATCCATGTTCAAAGTCCGCTGAAATCAAATGGAAATCTGGAAAGGATCTGACCAAAATTTTCATGTCAAACACAAAATAAAGCCAGGAAGAGACAGCATGAGGAACCAGAACCTTTCTTACCCTGGTTTACTGACCATTCTGATGCAGGTGCAAATGAGTTAGGAGAGGTCATCAAAGAGTTACTTGGCCAAATCCATTACAATATAGTTTCTGACATGAATGATGAGAGGAACGAGTCACAATTGTTTTTGTTTCTTTCATTCCTTCTTCCTCTTGTGCCTTGTGACTCTATTTTTGAGGTCTCCTTTCTTTCCATTTTATCATGGTTCTCTAATTATTTAGGGGTGGGGTATACCTTGAGCAGAATACAGTGGGAATAGAATCTCTACCCCTTCCTGTTCCAAATTCGTTTTTATCTCTTCCTGTCTCAACTAAAAAACTATGGAATTTACACCACCCTGCTCTATGGGAAAAAAGAAATCCCTCTGCTTCCTTATTTCTGCTGGAATCTGGAGGATACGAGGCTCCTGTACAGTAGTGCATAGAACTCTGTTTTTCTTTTTCCTCTGTGTATTGGGCTCAGAAATCACACTGCCTCTCTATGTGAAAATGGACAGTTATCATTTACCAACTTGTATTTGTCTTCTTTCCCTTGATTACAAAAAAGAAAGAAAGAAAGAAAGAAAGAGAAAAAAACTTAAAAACTGGGGTTACAGAAGGTCAGCAAATGGTGGGTTTGAGATATTTGGGTGGTTTAAGTGGGCATTTTTAAAACATGGTTTTTTCTTTGGCATGTTAAATTACGATGTTTGACATCCTTGCAGTTTAAAATGACAATTTTGAAATCAAATTCTCTCTTAATGATGACATGAACCTTGCCACCCAATTGACAAATCAGTAGAATCTGTAGAATCTTATTTGAAATAGACATATCTATTGTAATTTTGTTCCTATTTATTTTTTGTTTGTTTCACTAGATAGGAAAGATGATGCTCAGTTTTAAACATTAGAAGTGTACCAGGTCTTTGTTACAATAAAACTACCAAAATGTACACAAAGAATTTGATGCTTTCCTCTCAGAACAGATATACTTAATATATCTTTGCAAATTTGACTTGTATAACGTATTGTCAAACTTTGTTACCCTAACTCTGTAGTTTTTGATTCCCAACTTGCAGGATGACCTCAGAGCTATGTGGATGCAGTAGAGGGATTTGAATCAATGGATTAATGTCTTCTCAGCTTGAGAACATCATGGGTAAAATTTGCCATCAGTTTCTAAAACTTACCACATTATTTAGGATACCAGATCCATCAAAATTCAGTTCTGAGTATAGTGTATCCATCCTTGATTTGTATCTTGAATTGGCTTTAAAAATTTCTATTTATTCATTTATTTATTTATTTATTTATTTATTTATTTATTTATTTATTTAGAGAGAAAGAGAGAGAGACAGGGACAGAGACAGAGCATGTTGGGGGAGGTGGAGAGGGAGACGTAGAGTCCAAAGCAAGCTTCAGACTATGAGCTGTCAGCACAGAGCCTGATGCGGAGCTCAAACCCACAAACAGTGAGATCATGACCTAAGTCAAAGTCAGACACTTAACCAACTGAGTCACCCAGGTGCCCCATCAAATTGGCTTTTTTTATATGGGCCTTTATTTACCTGCTAATAGTGCCACCTTCACCATCAGACAGATCTGGTGATTTAATTCCAAGTTACACAGGGACACTGCTGGTATGTCTTCACTTTCCCTCTGAAATGTGGCCAAGACAGGCACTCAGAGAAAGAAGTCTGTGTTGACTATAAGAAACTCAAGTTATAAGTATTTTTGTCTCTAAGTACCAGCTATTTAGCATATATTTCTCAAATGAGACTCATCTGTGTGAATTTGGATGCAATGACAGACTCTGTCTGCTAAGGGCTATTGTGCATAGAATAACATTTTGAGAAATTTAGCTTAAGCTAAGCATAAGATTTTTAATGCTATAAAATATATTAGCCAAAATTTAATGCCACTTAACTTTTTCAGAGGTGAATTAATGGACACCTTGCTCAAATTCAAAGCTTTTTGACATATAAAACTTTACTAGTGGGACTATTCCATCAATAGGTACAATGTAACCAAAACCTGTCTAGACAGGTGGTATGTAGTAGTTTCTGCACTGGTTTCTGTTTAATAAATGCATCACTCCATACTGGTCAGGAATCTTGCTTCAATAAAGAAACATTTATATGTATATAACACCTATGTATGTCAGAAAAGAAAAGAAAAGGAAAAAGAAAAGAGAAAAGAAAAAAAGAACTTGTCTCACTAATAGCAAGAAAATAGAGGCCAGGCTTAAGTGTTTCACCCCCAGAAGAGAAGTGATCACAACCAATCATAATAATGACTGACAAGGTTTAAGTAATAGCCAAGAGGATGTAGCATGAAAAGGATAATGAATGCACTTCACAACCATATGCTATGGAACACAACCTCCTCAGGAAAAAGACAGGTGGGCAGCCAACAAGTTACTATTCAATTTGTGCTAACAGAAGAAATCAAGGATGGGAGCTCAGGTGGCTGAAAACATTTAGTCCTTTTAAGAGTCATGACCCCTTGCCAAGATTCGAGTGTTAAGCCAGTTATCTGACATTGAAACCATTGCTGGAAGAGATAGTTATGCAGGAGAAAGGACCGTGCAAAACCTTATCTATTACACACAAAATGGATACACTAGTCCTTCACTAAAGAATCCCTTAGTCATTTCCTCTGGTAACTGTGGACTGGGGAGTAGATTGCCAAACAGGTTGAGGTATGTTAGAAATAGGGTCTGTGTTGATACTAGCACCTGGAGACCTAAAGCATTATCATGTCATTGTGCCCCTTCTCTATTATATATGGAGTATATTTGGTAAATATGTGGGGAGGGGAGGTAATAAATAGATCCTGGCCAAGGGGCTGGCTACAGACCTTATCTTGAGGATACGGTTGCCATTTTATCACTACGTTTCTTAAGTCCGAAGAATTATCTTGGAAGGAAATTTTAGGGCAAGTCTTCAGAAACTACTCTTTCCTGGATAAGAAAGTAATTCAAAAATTTTATGTTGCATCCCATGTGGCTTAGAAAACACAATTGTTACCCTCAATAATTTACAAGGGGCAAGGATAGTGGTCCTTTGATTCACCAGTCTGACTGGTGCTGGATGGGTACTGGATGATGTCTGTATACTACTGCAAGTTCAACCTAACTGTAGTCCAAACCTCAAATACCTTTGCTAAAATTTGATGTAGCCTCAGTCATAGGATGTGTGGCTTATCTGAAAAATTTACTCTTTTCTCTCCCTCTAAGAAAATATAAATAAAACCAGTTCACATCCACATGGAATAAATGAAACTTACAGTTTTGTTCCAGTGCTCTGTTAGCTCTTCCATCTTAGCCATCAGTTAGTCAGAAGAGATATGGACTATCTGCATAGTCCATAAACATCAATGAAACACTAATAATGAGTGAAGTGTTATATGTGTAATGCATTACAATGAGTGGTAGAGTACACAAGTCAGACACGTGCAGGAAGCCTACACAGCCATGATCCCCACCATTGTGGCACCAGTGTCCTTTCTTCATCTTGTGTCTATGGGGCTCTCTTATGACTAGACAAAAGAGGATAAGAAATCCTTATTTTGTTTATTGATGGTTTGTCTCAGTATGAGGGTGCAAGTCAAAATCAATAACAATTGAATTATACTACTATAAGGGTTAGCCTTGAAAAGTAGTGACAAAGGAAAATCTTCTCAGTGGGCATAACTTCAGACTGTGAACATGGTCATCCACTCTACATGGACAGAGTAGTGGCCTCAGGAGAGAATAAAAATAGAGTCACAGACAATAGAAAATGTCAGAGAAGTTATTCAGGATCCTGGATCGATAAAGTATTGCAATATTGAGAAAAAAAAAAAAGAGGTCTTATACATAGGCAAATGATGTAAAAATGTGTCACATATTATGTTTAACCAGAATGTGTCCACCTCTGAAAAAGGACCAATCCATTAAAAAGCTAAAATGACCCAGCAAAGGGGCTTTTGAAAGCCTTTGTAATTGGCAACTGCCAGCCTGGCATAGCAGGCACATGAAGGAAGTGGCCATGGTGACAGCCATGAAGGCAATGCCAGGGTCCAACAGCATTGGCTCATGCTTTCGTATTACCACTGCTAGTCTCACTATAGCTAAGCCAGTGTTCAATCTGCTAGGAAGAGAAACAGTTGCAGGCTATGGCATCATCTCCTGAGGAAACCAACAGCAGCTTGATGATAAAGGACCACTGGTTTATTCTCAAAGATTAGGTATGTATCTGGATATATACATATATATATATATACACATACATATACGTATATATATACACACATATATACATACATATATATGCATATACATATATACATATATATACACATATATATGTATATACATATATATACACATATATATGTATATACATATATATACATATATATATGCACAGCCTCAGTGTATCCAAAGATTTATTTGACCTATTGGCATCAGATAATACTTCAATTGCACAGGGGACCTACTTTACAGAAAAAAGATATGCAGGAATGGGCTCATGACCATGAATTCACTGATCTTGTACTGCCAGGCTTAATAGCTATTCCAAAGAAGGGACCTTTTCATTCCAAGAAACACACAACCTTATCATCATTTTAACTAAGAACGGCTATCACCAGGTCACACAAAGAAATTTGAGTAATCCCAAATATAATCCAATTGACCTAGTACTTGTTACATGAATATCCAGTGAGGAGAACAGCTATTAGGAAAATGTGAACTTTTTCTAACAATGTGATTCGCATCTCTCATTAGACCTTTTTGTCTTTTTGTTTTTGTTTTGTTTTGTTTTTTAGAAGAGAAAGAGCATTCATTTGATAGTGAGCAACAATGTACTGCATTCAAACTATGAATTGGGCATTGCGATAGTATCTGGAGTAAAACTCATGAGCCCTGGATCTGTAATTTCTCAGAAACTAGTGGGCTCATATCTTCATTTGTCAATACCTGTAGCCCATAACATTAATTATGTACTGGTCAATGACCTGCTCACTTGCTTGCTTTAGCAGAGTGGCTTATCTAAAGTTCTAATCCTCTGAGTGTTAATCTGTCACCAAAAATAGTTTCAACCATAATTTTCTCACTCTTGATCACAACTCACCAATATGACCCAGTGAAACAAATTATAGTGTTCTACCACATTGATTTGACCTCTGGTCCTTTGTAAATCTTACTTCTCTAATTAGCCTATAAAGAGAAATTGCAATATATAGACTCATGGAATAGCATAAGGACTGAGGAAACATTTTTAACAATTTGGGAACCCTAAGGGACTTTAGAACTGTCATGGTTATTAGTTGGGTTTAAAATTCCATGCTCTGTGTTAATATAAATAGTCTTACGACAACACAGTCCTGCTCCAGGCATTTCCAAATCACTATAGTTTTGTATATCGCAAATGCTGAAATATACTGGAAATGACAAATTATATTACATTTTTATATTACAATATTGAACATGCTATTACTTTTCATTCCTACAACTACTGCCCTTTTGACATCCTAATCATTGCTTGTTTATATAACTTCAACTGCTTCTCAGATGGTCGGTCTCTTACTGGATCTGTCCTGCCTCAGGTCACCTTTCTATGAAACTATATGTACTTCATGTGGCTTTACTTGTCAGAATAACATGGCTTCTTCATGTCTACTCAGTAGTTTTGAAACATTTTTCAAAAATTGTACACTTTTTTCTACAAAAACAATATCAGATAAAATTTTATTTTATGAAAAAGTAGATACCTCTTCTTCTGGCTATGATGGAATAATTGGTATTTCAATAACCCTCGATGTATAATCAAAAATGAAACTGAACAAAATATATGAAGCAATTTCTTTTAGGCATTGGACAGCAGGCAGCACAATATTGCAATCTCAAAAAGAAATTTTAAAGTGATTAAATAACCACAACACTATCTGTAAAGAAACAAAAATATTGTGTCATTTTATTCTAATAAAATGTACATATATATTACATTATCCTTCAAAAATCCATCTACTAATAGCATACCTCCTTATAAACATTAGTTTTAGCCATTTCTCCTTTGGGAAAAAAAAGATTTTTGTATCTGAATTTTATATTATTATAATGAAATTTCCATTTATTTTTATTTTATTTCCAAATATTTTTATTTTAATCCCTCCAAATAAGAGTTTCATGAGGATAGCAGTCTTGCCTGTCTTGTGTGCTTCTGTACCATAGTCAAATGCTCAACACTTAGTAGATACTCAATACATGTATGCTGAGTTTATGAATGGAAGCATACTTAAACATTTCATCTCAAATAGATACCCAGTACAATGCTATAGATGAAATAGTTCTCTTATAAAGATATTTTAGTAAGTATTTTAATCAAAATTATAAATATATATTTATTTACATGCTGTAATTATATATAATAGATTTATAATACTTGCATTACATATAAATGTATATATAAATGATCCCAAACCTTAGATCTGCAAATGATCTTAAAATATACAGTATAGCTCTATCATTTTAAACAGCTCTTGAAGCTATGATAGAGACTGTATGTGACTTGGCCATATATATTATTATTTATATTTAAGAAAGCTATGTTAGTCATTTGTTCTTTTGCAGTTTATGGGAATATAAGTAACAAAAATATTAAGTCAAGTAAGAGGAGAAGACACTAAACACATTATTGTTTATAGAGACATGACAGATGCAGGTTATGCAAAATACGAAGCAGGACTCTAAGTGAAACATTTTCCTATAATCCATTCAAATGAGTATATTATATTTTACAACATCATTCATTCAAATGTATTTTATGAGTACCCATGATATGCCAGGAACTGTAGAGGAGACTTAGATCTGTATCTGTGATCAAGATAGATGAACACCCCTGCCTTCAAGTAACTTACCTTCCATTAGTGGGAAATATGCAATAAGCAAAATGGACGTAATAAATAAAATATTATATATTGAAGATGGGGCACGTGGGTGGCTCAGTCGGTTAAGCATCTGACTTTGACTAAGGTCATGATCTCACAGCTTGTGAGTTTAAGCCCCGTGTCAGGCTCTGTGCTGGCTCAGAGCCTGGAGTCTGTTTGGACTCTGTCTCCCTCTCTCTCTGCCCCTCTCCCACCCACACTCTGTCTCTCTTTCTCAAAAATAAATAATAAAACACTAAAAAATAAAAAAAATATTATAAAAATTTATATTGAAGATAGTAAGTGTCTTGTAGGACATGATGCAAAGAAAGTGAGTTCAGGAATACTGGGAAGAGGAGAAAGTTACAATTATAGAGTATTGGAAGTAGAGTGATATTTACTTGTATGTCAGGTTATAAGGTGTGTTCAAGAATCAGCAAGGAGGTCAGAGAGGATGCTGGACTGAGGAATAGAGAAAGAGGGCAAAAACATGGATATTTTACAAAGATATTCGGTAATATTTATTACATATTTTATAAAGGATAATATATAGACTATTAATTCTACGATTTGAAAACATGAACTTAGAAGAATAAACTTACAGTTAAGGAAATTTAATCTCACAGAGATAATAATGGAAACTGTAGTATGCTTTATTCAGTTGACAAGTTCAGAATCAGAAGATAGTGGAAAAAGATCAGGTGTCCTTATTCAGATTTTATCTAAGAGAACTTCATCTCTTGGTGACAAAATGGGAAATTACAATACTATAGCACCTTTAGGTGCCTTTTATTTTATGTAGGGCATTAGTAACTCACAACCCATAGCTGGTGGCAGAAGTTAGGATGTCGCTTTTTTCTTCTTTTTTTTTTTTTTTTTTCAATCCAAATATTTAATCCCTCGTAGTACTTATAAAAGAAAGACCAATTGGATTCTTTGGCTTTGTGAAAGTGAAAGCCCCATGTCCTTTTATTTAGTAACAAGTGGCTCATCACATTTGATCTGTTGAACTATAAAAGAATAGAACTTCAATATGAACATCATACAGAACCCTCACCATTCATTCTTTTGTTCCATGTGGCCGCTGCTTTTAGCTCTTAAAAGCACTTATTTCACATCATTTTCTGAAGTTGGTACCTTTACTGAAAAAGCTTTCTAACTGTCCAGGAATTCTGCAACTACTGTAAATCAGGTGACAGCTTAACACCAGAGGTCTTTGAAAATGTTGCTTTGCTTTTATTTTTTAAAAAAATCAAGCACCCAGAATAAAACAACACTACCACATAATTAATGCATGAGGAAAATTATATGAATATTTGAATATTTGGATACAATCAATAATTATATTATAAACTTTTGATTGTCTGCATTAAATAACATATAATCAGCAGCTGAATCCACATAAAACTGCTTTGTATTTTGCAGCTTGAATGCTTGGTACATATATAGAACAGCTATGTCTTCTTGAAGGGTTGTCCCTTTCATCATAATATTATATCCCTTAACGTCTCTGGTAATTTTATTTGCTCTGAAGACTACTTTATTTGAAGACCTCTCAATCTTTTTTTAAAATTTATATTTGCATGTTATACGTTTTTTTCCATCATTTTAGTTTCAATTCGATTATATTGTTTTGTTTGAAGTGAGTTTATTTTGTGGATACTTGGAGTATGTATTCAAATTCACTCTGCCAATCTTTTTCTTTTCATTGGTATTTAATAAAATTACATTTCATGTAATTATTAATACTTTAGAATTTAAGTCGGCTTGTTTTGCTGTGTATTCTAGTTTTTGTTTCTCTGTTTTCTTTTACCTACCTTATTTTGAACTACCTAAACTTTCTTCAACTTTCATTTTCTTTTAATTTAATTACTAATTTAATTACTAGCCAATAATACTAGCCAATAATAATAGAACAACCACTTAAAATCTATACAAACAGATACACTAATAAACAGTCTACTGATGTTGTCACTCTACCCGTTCAAATGATATATAGAAACCTATGTCTGTTTATGTTTCTTCACCCTCCTCCATTACAATTGTGTTAAATATTTCCTTCTAGATTCCAGAATTACCATAGAGAATTCTGTGGTAATTTTGATGTTAGAAGTTGTTTTTTTCTCCCCAAGTTTTACTATCTTCTCTTCCTCAGTCCTCTGAATTTTCATGATGATGAGACTTACTGTGAGGCTTTTATTTTCATTCTTTTCTTTACATATAATAAGTCACCAGTGGCACCATATATGGGGCAACTATGAAATATTTTTTTTAAATGTCAATAAAAAATTCCATATGTGACAAACCCAAGTTGACATCATACTCAATGGTGAAAAGCTAAAAGCTTTTTCTCCAAGATCAGGAACAAGTGTACTCACTCTCATCACTTCAACTCAACATAATACTGTAAGTTCAAGCCAGAGCAATTAGGCAAGAAAAATAAATAAAATTCACTGAAATCAGAAAGGAATTAGTTAAATTGTCTTTTTGGAAAGAAGATGTGATCTTGTATATAGAAAGCTAAGGACTCCATCAAAAATTTAAACTAATAGTGATGAATAATGAATTCAGTAAAGTTGCAGGATACAATGTCAAAATACAAAAATTAGAGGTGCCTGGGTGGCTCAGTTGGTGGAGTTTCCAACTCTTGATTTCGGCTTAGGTCATGATCCCAGGGTTGTGGGACTGAGTCCCACATCAGTGCTGAGCATGGAGCCTGCTTAAGATTCTCAATAAATCTCTCTCTCTCTCTCTCTCTGCCCCTCCCTGTCACTCATGCTCTCTTTCTCTCTCTCTAAAAAAAAAAAAAATACAATAAATAGTTGCTGATTTTAATGGGCAAAGGGCCTCAATACACATTTTCCAAAGAAGGCATATAAAAAGGCCAACATATAGGTATATGAAAAGATACTCAATTTCACTAATCATCAAGGTAGTGCAAATCAAAACAATAATAAACGAACAACTTATGTCTATTAGATGGCTATTATGTAAAATACAAGAGATAACAAATGTTGACAAGGGTATAGAGAAAGGGAAACTCTTGTACACTGTTAGTGCAAATGTAAATTGGTACAGGCACTATGAAAAACAGTGGGAAGTTCTTCAAAAATTTAAAAATAGATTAGCATATGATCCAGGAATCTAATTTCTGGGTATATGTTCAAAGGAAATTAAATTGCTACCTCTAAGAGAAATCTGTACCTTCATGTTCATTGCGCATTATTTATAATATGCACGATTTAGAAACAACCTGTGTATTTTGATAGATAAATGGATAAATAATATTTTATCCATGATGATGACTCAAAAACTATAAAGAAAAAGATCAAGTCAGACTCCCCAACTTAAAGAAAAAAAAACACCCTCAACCCAATAAACAAAATTGAATGACAAAAAGCAAACAAAATACTGCAATATATATGAATGTAGTTCACAACTCCCATGTTTTCAGCTTCTCCAGAAAAGAAACATCCAGTCTTTTCCCTGAGCAATGTAAGATGCCTAGAGAATCTAGGGGCTTCTTTAAAAGATTTCAACAATCCATTGGTTTGAGGCTATTTTAACACTCCCCTTTCAAGGTATTTGGCTCTTATAATCATGGAACCACTAAAAGTTCCTGAGGGGAAAAATAGTTAATTTTCAGGACTCTCACTCTGTCACTGGGTTCAACATTTTTTTTCCTCAATCTCAGTTTTTTAATGCTTTCATCTCCTTGCGATAAAAGCCTTTGCAAGATTAATGTGTCATTTTGGTAGGGTTAGCAAAAGCAGACTTAAAACACTTGTTCAGTTCACGATTTATAATAAGAAAATTTGGAAGATTATAAAAATATAAAAATATAAAATAAGTAGTTTCTAAAACATTTAAAATCAAAATCTTAGCTTTGTCATCCCAATTGCAAACCAAAAACAAACCACACATCTACAAGTGACCTGAAAATATCTTCATGACTCCTTAAAAAAAAAAGTGTACCTCATTTCTGCAAAGAACTTAATTCAATGTGTACAGTTAATTTATAATCTGTGAAAGTGTTGCTATATAAAAAGTATAGCTAATGAATAAAGACTATAGATTATGACTATACATTGACTTTTTTTTATAAAAGTAGGTTTAGATTAACTGCAAAACTTTTGCTCACCTTTATCAACTTCATCAGGAGAACATTCTTTGACATTGAAAATCCTTTTTATAATAAGAATGGAGTTTGTTACACTGACATGAAACATTCTGAATGCGTGAATATGCTATGAAAATTAGATATAACTATCTAAAATTCTCAACAGTTCATGATTCTTATGTCTTGAAATTCTATTGTTCTAATGAGTATTTTTTTCTGTATTATGCTTTAAAATACATGTGGTCCCTCCTGTGCTTCCAGAAGGGACATTATTGTCTCATTTTATTGGCCATGACAACATTTTTTAAATTGCCTGACCTTAATCTGCTCTCTTGCTTCCACTTTTTTCATATCAGATTTGGTCCTCCCGAACTTCATTCAGTCATCACCCGACAAACTATGATGTACACTTCATGATCAAGGTAGACATTATATATACTGGGAATAAATTCCCAAGCCCCCAAATTATGTTAGGTGCCCTTTCTATACATTCTAGTATAACACCCACTTCCTCCATTATGCACATATTCAGAGTCTACAAATGTCTTGTTAAATATGTCTCTATTGGGGTGCCTGGATGGCTCAGTCACTATCAAAAAATATCAAACAATATCAATGAAAAATATACATATATGCCACAACATTTGTGAGGAGAATATGTTTTATTTTGGTTCAACATTCAGAGTTAATTCTTATGACTACTGTGAGCATGATAGCTTGTTTAGACATTGTGAACTATGCGGGTACCTGGATGGCTCCATCAGTTAAGCAGGGGACTCTTGGTTTTGGCTCAGGTCATGATCTCACAGTTCATGGGTTCAAGCCCCATGTTGGGCTCTGCACTGACAGAAAGGAGCCTGCTTGGGATTCTCTCTCTTGCTCTTTCTCTCACCCTCCGCAACTCATGCTTTCTCTGACTCGCTCAAAATAAATAAATAAACTTAAAAAAAAAAAGACATTGCCAACTATGCAACAACATGCCCTTTACTGATCTCAATGTGCACTGTATGTCACATGCTTTCTGGGATTTTTTTTGTTTTTTTGGGGTGCAGGGAGACTTCTTTTTTAAATGTTTTTTTTATTTTTGAGAGAGAGCATGAGCAGGGGAGAGAGGGAGGGACTGAGGATCTGAAGCAGGCTCTGCACTAACAGCGCACAGCCCAATGTGGCTCAAATGCAGGAACCAAGTCAAGTCATGAGATCCTGACCTGAGGGTACTGAGTCATCCTGGTGCCTGCTTTCTGGGAACTTCTTTTTTCTTTCTTTCTTTTTTTTTTTTTAACGTTTATTTATTATTGAGAGACAGAGAGAAACAGAGCATGAGCATGGGAGGGGCATAGAGAGGGGGAGACACAATCTGAAGCAGGCTCCAGGCTCTGAGCTGTCAGCACAGAGCCCAACGTGGGCTCGAACTCACAAACTGAGAGATCTGAGCGGAAGTCGGATGCTCAACCAAATGAGCCACCCAGGCGCCCCTTGGGAACTTCTTAAGATTTATTTCATTGTGCTCTACAGTAACATCTATCGTTTGTTTACTTGTTTATATTTTGGGATATATTTGTTTATTTGTATATATATTACATATATTTTCTGGTTTAAAAATTTTATTAAAACAGAATTTTTTAGTAATTTTGGTAACAGAAAAAAAAAAGGTTATTAACCTAAACAGTGGTTCTCATACCTGCAAGTGGAAAAAATAATAATGTTATAAAAGTGTGAAACTTAAGAAAGATAAATATCATGAAGAAAATCTTTGTGTGTGTGTGTGTGTGTAAGCAGCTTATATAAATGGTTGTATTTACCTCTAAATTAAATTGGCCCCTATCCCAACACATCCAACACTCTAACTGATTTAGATGTAACAAAGCTGTCTAAGAGTATACCATTCTTAGGTCAATAAGAACAATTGCTGAAAAAAAAGATATTTGTTCACTCTTTGATCCACTTTCTGTAGAAATGCAAGCCTTACTTAAATGTCATACAAACAACACTGAGATTCCCCAAAGAATATTTTGAGGACTGGTATCCAGGTTATTCTGTATCCTCGCGCCCTCTGCTTCCTCTATTACTCCAAATGACCAGTAGTATCTCTCATATTCTAGCTGACACCCAAGCAGAATTTAACATGCTCTGTGCTTTTCAAATATACTCTGCAATTAGTGTACATTGTAAATAAAGATTATTGATGTCTTTTGGGTTTGTGAATTCCACTGGTGTTAATAATGGTCATTAGTACCTATGCTCCCAACTGGTATTATCACAGCAGCTTGCCTCCAAACATATTTTCTTTTTGTTATTTTAGAAAGATTTCTTTGTCCTAGGAATATGTAAGCACAAGTGTATATAATAAAGGGAAGCATTCATGGTGAGGAGAGGAGGGAAAGAGGAGAGGGAGGAAAATGATGAAGCCAAATGACAGGACATTTTTCATTTACAGAATGAGGAGAGAGAAGTCTGCTATAAAATAAATTCATATTTTTCTTAAATATTGAAATTATTTTAATACTGTTTCCAGGTAGTATGCTATGAACTCAGTCTTCTCTGTTGGACCCACATCATGCCTCTCATGATTCAGATGAATTTGAACTAAACAAACAAACAAACAAACAAAAAACCCACATAACATTAGACGATACCTAACATGAAAATAAACTCTTTGTTTAACAGAATTGAATGAGGGAGAATGGGAAAAGAAACAGGCTGGTCTGCTCACTGTATGCAATAGTGAAGCAGTTGGAATTTAGGAACAGGATTGTACTCCCAGGGCAAAAGGAAAGTGGACCTTAGTGTCTGCACAGGAGAGTCTTATGAGGGCTGGTAAGTGAAATAAAAGGAGGGAAGAATTTAGCAAGTTCAAGGTACAATTAAATCTAGCAAAATAGATATACTCTTCCTTCTACTTAATGTAACTTTTCCTCTAGCCCTTCAGAATTTCTGTAAATGTGTAAACCCAGAAAAGGCAAAATAACTGAAATTATTATAAAAAGTAGGGCACAGGAGGATCACAGATTTTGGGTTTGTTTTCACCAGAACCGGTATCAGCCAGCTCATTGGTAAGAGAAATGATTTAAAGAGAACATGCATGAAAGAGATACATAACAGAGTCACACCAACAGGACCAACTTGGGAAAAAAATGACATAAACGAAAAATGGCCTCTGTCATAATTTTAGCCAATTAGTATTTTAACAATCAAGAAACAATTTTCTGACTTTGCCATTTCTCCACAATATTTGATAACCCTTTCTTCCTGAAAAAGTCTCCCTCTTTGATTTACATAATAATAACCCCTAATAGTTTTTCAACTTCGTTATTTCTTCTTATTGGCAGAAGAAGCATTTAAGTCTCTGGATTTGATAGTAGAGGAACAAGAAAGGCATGGTGGCTACCTTTTGGCTCCTGGCAGCAGAAAGTGTGGGGAGCTCCCATCCTGCAGAAAATTCCATGGACAGGATGAATCAACCCCTCATTCTCCTCTCTTCTGTCAACAACACACATATTGGTGTTTTTTAACATTGTCTATATTCTTTCTTCTTATTTTATATAATCTCCCTGGCAGTCATACCAATTCCTTTAGTTTCTTTTGTTTTTTGTTTTTATTTATTTTGAGGGGGTGGGCAGAAAGAGAGGGAGAGAGCAAGAAATAATCCCCATGTTGTCAGCACAGAGTCTGACATAAGGCTGGATACCACAAGCCATCAGATCGTGAACTGAGCTAAAATCAAGAGTTAGATGCTTAACCGACTGAGCCACCCAGGCGCCCCTTGAAGGTCATATTAAACGTGCCTAACATTCAGCTTGTCAATTTCTCCTGGGAAAATTATACTAAAGATGCTAAAATGCAAAGGATTACTGAAACTACTGTCATTGGATTATTAAAATTTTATGAGAAAGTGCTTACATTCGTCTACATTCACTTCCACTATTTATGCATTCACATATGTGAGCTGATTGTTTGCTATGTGCCAAGTAATCATTTAAGTAGGAAGAGAGATGCAGACTAGGCACATAGTCTTTATTTTATGGAGTTTACATTCCTATCAGTAAGAGAAAAAGTTCCTAGGAACAAATAAGTATGGAAGGAATTGAGACAATTAAAATTTCTAAGAATAAAGATGAAGTGTATTAAGGAAGTGTTAAGTGATGGGACAAGGATATTTTATGTGCAAAGGAGAGAAAAGTTCTCACTGAAATAGAAGTATTTGAAAACAGAACTGAGCAAAGTGAGGAAGGAAGCCACATCAAGTTTGATGGAAAGAATCAGTAACATTTTCCAAAACAAGTGCATTTTCCAATTTAAAAGTATTTTTTTATGAGAAAATGATCATCCAGTCCCTTTTATTAGTAACAGATTTATGTTTCACATTGCATCATACATAAGTACTCAGAATGTATCTTGTTTTCAAATTTTTATTTAAATTCTAGTTGGTTAATATATAGTGTAATATTGATTTCAGGAGTAGAATTTAGTGATTTATCACTTACATAAAACACCTAGCACTCATCACAAGAGCCCTCCTTAATGCCCATCACCCATTTAGCCCATTCCCTGCCCACCTCCCACTCCAGCAACTCTCAGTTTGTTTTCTATAAGAGTCTCTTACGGTTTTGCTTTCCTTTTTTTTCCCCTTCCCTTATGTTTACCTGTTTTGTTTCTTAACACCCCCTCCAAAAAAAAGAGTAAGAGTAGTTTGCTGTCTACATAATTATTTTTAATTCATACTAAGAACTGAGAAGTATTGGGCATGAGTGTTTTCTTCTGATGTTGTAAGTCCTGCATTTAATGTAGACACTGGCTCAAAAATGGAATTATGCTTACATGAAAATTAGATGAGATGCAGGATAACTATCTTTATGTGAATAAATAAATATATTTTCCTATGCTTGAGGAAAAAAAACACACCAAATATTACTTAATGTAGTGGATGATATGATAACCAAGGAAAATTCTTTCATAGTGAAAAATTTCAGAATGTTTACCAATATGGTCTCTAAAAGAATACAATGAAGATTTTCTTTAATTAAATACCAATCTTCAAATAAACAAGAAATTTTGAGAGTTTAAAGTACAGACAGATTATAAATTATGGATCATGTGAATATAATGATATTTATGATTTTTGTGTAAATCCAGAAAGAATAAAGCATTTTAATCTCTGGTAATAAAATCTCAAAGTGTCTAAAAAGTACTCATTTTAAAATAATAAATGTAGGGGCGCCTGGGTGGCGCAGTCGGTTAAGCGTCCGACTTCAGCCAGGTCACGATCTCGCGGTCCGTGAGTTCGAGCCCCGCGTCAAGCTCTGAGCTGATGGCTCAGAGCCTTGAGCCTGTTTCCGATTCTGTGTCTCCCTCTCTCTCTGCCCCTCCCCCGTTCATGCTCTGTCTCTCTCTGTCCCAAAAATAAATAAACGTTGAAAAAAAAATTTTTTTTTAAAATAATAAATGTATAAAATCATAATATTTTGCATAAGGATATATTAATGGTGTATGAAATTGCTTATTTATGCATATTATATGCAATTTTTAGTAATCACTTAATATAAATGAGATGTGGGCAATAGTGCCTTTAGGGCAAAACTAAATATCTATGTTCTAGTTTTTATTAAAAGTTTGCTTTTAAGCAAACCAAGTCACGGTGTCATGGTTCATGGGTTCAAGGCTTGCATTGGGCTCTGTGCTGACAGCTCAGAGCCTAGAACCTGCTTTGGCTACTGTTTCTCCCTTGCTCTCTACCCCTTTCCCGCTGGTGCTCTGTCTCCCTCTCTCAAAAATAAATGTTTTTAAAAAATAAAAATTTAAAAAAAGAGAGAGAAAGAGCTCTCATGAAAGTGACCACTCTACTTGACCTTTAAAAAAAAGTTTTGCTTCGGAAGAGTCCATCTCTTTTTCTAAGTTAATATTTGGTCTAGTCTTCTGATTACAAATGAGTTAGTATCACACTCCTACTTTATCTGCAGTAATTTGTGTTTAAAACATATCTCCTCTTCCTTGAAGATAGATGATACAGATAGGGATTTGACTTTACAGTATGTCTGAAACGCTTGCTTTATTTATATTTGGAAGCAGTGTCTTTTAAAATGGCATTATCGTCTATAAAATAAAGATCACCACAAACCTAATTAGAATTAATAATGCATTTTAAATTTTAATTACACACTGCTCTCCTGTTAAAATTAAATCTACAATCATTTAAAATGTTAATAACCCTTTGAGAGAAATGAAGACCATATGAATATTAGTTCAGGCAGATTGGATAAAGCAGTTTTTTTTTTTTTTAGGAATATATGTCTTTTATCAGTATTTGACCCTCTAAGCTATCATTGGCAGAATCTGTAACTAAGATGTATTTTTCTCCATATTAATTTCCACTCATTCTATATTGCATTGAATTTGTAGAAGTATTGTATAACAAAACACAATTAAAAGGATGTCATAATTTCTAAATTAAGAAAGCCTGTTAATTTACAGAAATGGATGATATATAAGAAAAAACATTCTTACAGTTGTAAATCTAATCTAAAATACTTAGATTCCATTCAACACTAAGGGGTTATATTCTACTTTTTAAAGAATGCTATTTCACTCTATTCTCAGGGATTTTTGATACTGAAATGAAAGAATATGTTGCTTTATAAAAGAAAAATAACATATGCTGTTTTATCCTAATATATAATTGTTTTAATATTATTTAGTATATAAAACTTGATTTCCATAAAAATGTTTCAAGAATTGCCTCTTAAAATAATGAAGCACACATAAATGTGAGTGAAACTACTGAATTCCAAAACAAATGTAATGAGTTATACTACAAAATATAAAATTGTGAACAAAATTTACGTGGTTATTTTAAATACAAATATTCTCCCAACTGTACATTTAATAATATTTGATACAGTTTTAATGCTGGCATTCAATTTATTTCATTTGCAGTTTACTTATAAGTAAATTACTTTGTTTAATTATCAAAATTTCATAATGGTAATGTGAATTCAATTCCTCAAAATTAAGAATTAGATCTCAGTGCACACAGTTCACAATATATTACCTCTTTCTTTTAGCAATAATCTCACCTTGGATAAACCACTTTGGCTATGCTACTGCCACTGTGCAAAGCTTACCTCCTTCTTTATAGTATTTCCCAATTATAATAGACTTGGAGTAGAGCATATATCATGGCTACAAGATGTTACAATTACCCAGACTTATCTGGCAACTTTTACACTATTTGGGAGCATATCATTATGTCACATGTCACTAAATGTCAATGACTTTCAACAAAATAAGATACCCTTGTTGAAACTTTAATCATGTCCCAATAGACAAGCTCATTTTTATACTGTTTTTTGGTGATGCCCTGGCCACTTATTTTTGGCTGTGGATTGTCATGGTGAAGCTATGAAACCTTGGAAGGAAATTAAACAATTACTTGAAAAAGAAAGGGAAACTTTTTTTGTAGCATTTATCAAACAGTATTCTTTTTATCTGATATTGAAACCTGACACATCCTACTCAAAAGTTAATGCAAGATACCAAAATCCATTAAGATATCCTAAGATTATAAAAGTCAGATTTGTTTTCATTATTCATAAAATTCTAGCATCCATGACTACTGAAGTAATGTCTGACTACTGTTTCAGAATCAAGCTGTATGTCTATTGTGATGGCATGGAAAGATTAGCTGAACTCTCAAAATTACAATAGGATAGGATGGGAATGGAAGGGGAGGGGAGGCAAGAAGGAGGAGGCGAGGGGAGAGGAGGGGAGGGCAGTGGAGGAGAAGGGAGGGAAATAAAATATGGCCTTTGAAATATTTATCTTATGTAGCATTATCTATATCTGAATTTGAAATCCATCACTGATAAAACTCTTTAAAAACATAGTTTTGAATGGTGTTTTAAATGCGGTTTAACGTGTGTTTGAATGTTTCTAAATAACATTATCAGTAGTTTCTAGTGTTATAGGTCTTACTTTTTAACTCTTGACTCTTGAATTTCTATTGTATAAAACTGAATATTTTAAAAAATATGTCTTCTATTTTTGCAGTAAGTACATAATTCCCAAAAACATCCTTTTTTGTCATCTAGGACCCAGCATTCCCACTTCTGTCTATAGCACAAATGTCCTTAGCTTAGTCTTGGCATGTTTTTGTTGTCATCACAGAGGCATCATCAACGAAAAGTTATGTAGCCCCCATGCCTGCCAATGAATAGATAGGACAATAAGTTACTTGTTCCCCCTTATCCTCTTCTTGTTTTCAGAATCCTCAATCAAGTACTAACTTGAAAGTCTGGCCTGTTTATGAGGGCTGGTTATTTCATGGTACTATATCTCCAGCATTTACCACATTTCCTGGAACATGATAGTTATTCAATGAAAATTTGACTGAATGACTGGATGAATGGGAATAAATGAATGAAATGAATGCTGTGACTATGCTAAATAAATCTAAGACATTCTTTTCCTTCTTTTACCTTATCATGCCCTTCGAAAATAAATGTCTTTTTGTGTAATTCGAGGCACCTTGTAATTAAAGGACATTAGTATAAACATAAGTATGTACCTAAGATTTCAATAACAACCTTTTGTCCTTTTTTTTCCTTCTTAATAAGGACTTGAAATTTTAGGGGAAAAAAAAAAACTATGTTTTGTACTTGGTTTATCCTGGGCTATTTTTACTACTAACGAAAATTGTCTCTGAATAGATGGAACAACAAAAATAGCTCTTATGCAACATAAGGTATTCTTCATATCAAAATAACAAGTTAGGGTTATACTTTAGAATCATATGCTATTTTTTCAGCCAAACAAAAATCAATCTCCATTTTGGGGAAAGTAGAAAAAAATCAAAATGCAATATCATCTGAATAAAAATTACCAACTTAGGAAAGACAGAATCTTCTTAGAAAGAAAGAGAAAGTTCTTCATTAATTTTAGTTCCAATTGTTAAAAAAGGTTTCTAAAAACACTATAGAGATAGTCTAAGTGTTTTGTTTGGAATCAGTTTCTTCCTGTGTGCATGCTATCCAACTTATGATGGAAAAAAAGAAAATTAGCAAAGGTTAATTTATTTTTTGTAATGTTCTCATGGGAATTCTATAGCACATTAGAAACTGAAGTTAAGGCTTGTTATTTCCAGAAGCAAAGACTATGAATAAAATGATAGCATGTGGACTCTACAGATTCTTCCAGACAAACTCCCTACACACCCAGTAGTCTTTCTCAGATTGTAACTTTGGTTTGACCACAATAAAAGTTTAATGGAACCAATATCCAGAGTCCAAAGTGAAATATTCACATACATGATATCCACATTTGTAAATATGTATTTCACCATTTGTTTCACTTTCAAATTTTCAAGCAGCATTAAAAAACATGGTAAAGTTGGCCATATCTTTTAATTTGTTCATGTGAAATCTATATCATATTTTATACTTTTGAATTAATTCAAATCCCAGTAATTACTAATAAATAAAAGTAGAAATAGATTTTGAAAGGATTCTTCTCACATCCGTGTCCCCAATTCTAAACAAATTCTAAATATCAAAATTGTAAACTATTAAAAAAGGTAAGCTAAATGATATTCAATATTGGAATTCATATCTACTTTTATTTATTACACCATGCAAACGAGAATATAGAACTCTGATTTTTAGCTATGTTAACAAGGTAAAACCTTGGTACTGCTCAATAAATCTAGATAGTATTTGGTAATTTCAGAGAGAGAGAGAAAGGAAGAGAGACTGATAGAAGTGACAAATGCAGAGCAAAACCCAATAATGTATCTAATATTCATAGGAAAATTATTTTTGTTTTGTTTTGTTTAATGTTTTTCTTTGAAAGAGCACAAGTCAGGGAAGGGCAGAGAATCCCAAGCAGGCTCCACACACACCAGCGAGCCCAATCTGGAGCTTGAACTCACAAACCTCAAGATCATGACCTGAGCTGAAGTTGGGACACTCAACCAACTGAGCCACCCAGGTGCCCCAGGAAAATTCTTTTAAAAAGGAATTATTAGTTTACAAAGACACAGACATATAATCATTAATATGGAAATAAATATGTGGATTTATATAAAAGAATAAAGAGGGATCCCTTGGAGATAGAAGGTAATAGTCCATTCTGAGCTGTAAAGTCACTGTCAAACTTTTCTTTCTTTCTCTCCATCTCATTTCTCTCCCTAGCTGCTTGTCTGTTTCTACGTGCCAACATTTAATCTTTATTCCTCTGGAAACTGGTTTCTTTGCTCATTAGATGTCTTAAACTAAGTCTATTATGATCACATCTAAGTGGCAATCTCAGTCCACAGAATTTAGTTACTTTCTGGCTCAGTCCTGCAGTTAATCATCTCTGTGCACATGTTAGAAACTTTTATGATACTGACTTCAATGGTGCCACCTTACTCCAAATATCCAATGAGCCTTCCATCGGTAGGAGTCAAATCTTTTTCAGATCTCCTAGTCTAAGACTGTGAGTAAGGCTTTTTCTCTAAAACACTTCTGAATGAACAAAAATTTTAACACCCTTAGTATCTTAAAATCTATTAGATTGGCTTGAAGTTAGGGGCGCCTGGGTGGCGCAGTCGGTTAAGCGTCCGACTTCAGCCAGGTCACGATCTCGCGGTCCGTGAGTTCGAGCCCCGCGTCAGGCTCTGGGCTGATGGCTCAGAGCCTGGAGCCTGTTTCCGATTCTGTGTCTCCCTCTCTCTCTGCCCCTCCCCCGTTCATGCTCTGTCTCTCTCTGTCCCAAAAATAAATAAATGCTGAAAAAAAAAAATTAAAAAAAAAAAAAAAAAAGATTGGCTTGAAGTTATAAATTACTTTGATTATACAACTTATACGTAAAAATATTTTTTTTCTCAATTGGTTAATCACATTGAAAATAGTTAAATTATTTTGAAAGAAATCCATCAATTTATCTACTAATGTATATACCCATATGCTTTCAATTACTATTTATATCATCTCCTATAGACTCATAAAGCAATAAACGCAAGGTTGTTAGTTTTGACTTCCTACCTAGACTCTGATTCTCTAACGTTCTCTAGTCTAACTGGCCGCTATGGAACGAGCTCTTCTGTCTGTGGGCACAATCTCACCAAGAGAACTGTAGGAAATAGTATATCTATAGTTTGCAAATAAGAAACCTGGAAAGTAATTTTATGTAAACAACTTATAGAGCACATACATCCCATTTTGCCAAGTCTCAGATTTTTTTAAGTATTACTCAAAAATTTCATATGGATTGTTGAACTAATTGACCTGGAATAAGTAGTTTGGTATTACAACTTCCAGACTTTTCAAATGCATGAATGGAATTATTGGTTCTTTCAAGAAGATTACTGCTTTATTAACTGTTTGATTTTTGAAGTGAGAAAATATAGTATGTTCTACACTACAGTATGCATGTTAGGGATACAAGCCCCTTGTTTCTTCATACTATCAAGAACTATAATTCAAACATAGTTTCTGTAGTTGAACAGAAGTTTTTAAAATTATCTAGCCTGAATGGGAAAATTGCATCTTGTAAAAATAAAAGCAAAATAAATACATGATATAGTATATTCACCAGCATAAAATAAGTGACATTTAACATTGCATCAAATTTAGGTATTCATTGACCTTCTGTTTAGCTTAGTTTTCAGCATGGCTATTGACTTACAATGAATACTTTTGCATGATAATAAAAATCACAAAGGAGAATTTACGGAACAATACTGCTGAGAAATGGAATTGTGTCAATACAAGTAATTCACATTAGCAGGTGAGTCTCCCCAGAGATTTACTACTTATTTTCCTCAGAGGATGAATTAAAAAGATTTAGCTACCTTCATCACGAAGCCATAAACTCAAGGGAATAACTTTCATTATGAGCAAATGTTTGAAAATTTGTTATTCATTATTGGAAATTAAAGACTAAGTAGATTCATTAAGGACATTAATTACATAGACAATTAGCTGTTGTTTCGGAATTGCTTAAGATGGTTTCAATAAAATAATTTTAATGACTATGTGGATGTTGTTGCATTTCTAAACATAAATATTCTATCATGGCAATTTTATTGAATATAAGAGGAAATATATGAAGCTAGAAGAAATACCTAATTTATATGGGGATTACGTATCTTAATAAATTACTTTTAATCCATATCTGTATATTGCAGTTTGAAACACAAGATGTTGGCATGGTCATTAATACTGGAGGGACTTTATGATGCTAAAATAAAATATTCCTTGGAGTATTTGGAACTATTTGGAATTACAGCTTTAAAATATTTAAATAATTATGGAGGTCAATGTCTGATCTAAATTTGAACATGTATTCAGAAATGTGCTTGTTTGACAGATTATATCCAGTGAAGTAACTGACATCTATTTTAAAAGGAATGTTTTTCACTTACTGCATTTGCGTAAGAGATATGAAACCTGACTGCTGGTTTTCATTACAACTCATTCTCTCACTAGCTGAAGCTTATATACAAGTATCCCTGTTCAGTAAACAAGTAAAACAAATAGTTTTAATCTCCCATGTGCAAATCTATGGATTCACTTTGGTCAATGCAGAAGTCAACTTTAAATCCATAAAGAGCATAACCATCACAAACTCCACCTTAAAACTCCTGATCATTCTCCCTCAGTGAGCAACACAGCAATTTTCTCCTTCAACATGATCTATCTTTCTTGGATTTGTATTAGACTCAACGTTCTGTGTAGCAGAGTTTGCCTTATTCTTTGACAGTATGTCCATTTTTCCTATATTATTATTTTCATATTTCATGTGTATATGACTGTAACCAAGTGATTTTACTATTCTGGAATAGGCACTGGGACAGCTATTCCTTAGAAACTATGATAGGTGATCATAGACGAATGAAAGAGATACATAGACAAACTTAGTATTTTCCGGTTCATTGGCCATGTGATGTCAAGACTTCTCTTGCTTGAGTATGAAGGTATATGATCTAGAATACGCTTATTTTTGTAATAATATCCTTTTAGGCCTGTAACTGAATCTCTGCCTCAAAATATTAAGATTTCATGTTGAAGAAAAATAAAACCAAAGAAAAGTGTAAGTCTGGAAAAAGAAAATAGATTTATATGTTCATATGGACCAGAACAGTATTTGCCTTAGATTTTCCATCTCTACGTGATGAAGGAAGGTATGATATTCTAGCAAGAAATAGTTCAAGTGCTTAACATTCCAGATGCTAGCAAAAAAAAAAAAAAAAAAAAAAAAAAAAAAAAGAGTCAAGCAGTCATAAAACTAGATAGATGCAGATAAGTAGATAGGCTACTCTATATTCTTGACCTTCATCTGTTATATCAACATTTCTTCTCCTGACTGGTAATGGCAAAAAATCAGAGGGTAGAAAGAAAAACTTCCATGAGACAACAAACCAGTGAGCAAAGTATTTGCTCAATTTCATCAATTGTAGTGAAACTTTGTAAGTACATTGTAAGCAGATCTAAAGGATAAATAAATCAGAATCCAAATCACAATCTGTGATATTGTTATCTGATAAGCATTACAAGAGCAATTATATTTTTCTTTATTTTTTATGTTTATTTTTGAGACAGAGAGAAAGAGCGCAAGCAGGGGAGGGACAGAGAGAGAGGGAGACACAGAATCCGAAGCAGGCTCCAGGCTCTGAGCTGTGGAGCCCAATGGAGGGCTAGAACTCACAAACCTCGAGATCATGAGCTGAGCCAAAGGCTGATGCTTAACTGATGGAGCCACCCAGGCTCCCTGAGTTTTCTGCAAAGCCTTCACATGCTAGGTTATACAATAAACAAATATGAGTATATTTCATAAAATGTTATAATCATTAATGTTTTAACAAAGTCTTTTTATGAAAAGGTGACATAATCTACTCTTCGACATTTGACACCAGAACAATAAATAATTCTTCACACCCTATAAATCTGATAAATTTAATTGAATAAGGGAGCACATATGTACTAATAAAGTAAGTATGACTATAGATTTGGTAAAATAGTTCATATAATTCCTAAATTTAATTTAGTTCCATTAATTCTTAAAATTAATTGTGAAAAAGTCTAAATATATGATATTTTTTTAGGGTGGGCCTGACCATGAAAGTCACTGTGAAAACCAAAATTCAATGAGATCAAGTATTAAAAAGTGGGGTCTGAGGGGTGCCTCAGTGGCTCAGTCAGTTATGCTGCCAACTCTTGGTTTTGGCTCCTGTTATGATGTCATGGTTCCTGAGTTTGAGCCCCATGTGGGGCTCTGGGCTGACAGTGTATAGTCTGCTTGGGATTCTTTCTCTCCCCCTCTCTCTGACCCTCTCATGGACTCTTTCTCTTTCAAAATAAATAAATTAATTAAAAAAAATTTTTAAGGTAGGATCTGTTTTCTGCATATCAAGATGAAATTAGTTAAATAATATTGTAAATGATTCCTAATATTTATATGCATACATTATAACATCTGAGATTAAGTAAATTTTGCATTATATGATTTACAATTCTTCAAATCAGATAATTATGTTTTAAAATATAATACAGTTCGATAAGCACATCTATATATACATAAAAAGGGGGACATATATAAATATATAACATTCACATTGGAATAGAAAAAAGTAAATATTCAATCAGGAAGGCATTATTCTTTGAAAACTGATGTCTGAGAAGATAAAAATTGCTCTTTTTGTTACTAAGGTGAAAATAAAGTTTTTGAAGCTTTTCTTTGGCCAAGTACTATGGTATCACAGAAAGTCAAAGACCCATGCAAATCTACCCCAGTATGCCGGCCTCTGACGAACCCATTATCACTAAAGGAGTATTTTTCAAAACCTCCTTTTAAAATTAAACTTTAAGTTTGAGATCATTGTAGACTCACATTCAGTTTTAAGAAATAACATACAGATTTCCCAGGTTCCCTTAACCCAGTTTCCCCCAATGATACATCTTGCAAAATTATGGTACAATATCACAGCAAAGCCGGTGACATTAAAACAGGCAATACACACCAGCGTTCATCACTCCAACGATCATTTATCTGGAACTCTGGCACTTAAAAAATTTTTTTTCTAACATTTATTTATTTTTGAGAGACAGAGAGAGACCGAGCGTGAACGGGGGAGGGGCAGAGAGAGAGGGAGATAGAGAATCCTAAGCAGGCTCCAAGTTCCCAGCTGTCAGCACAGAGCCTGACGCCGGGCTTCAACTGTGAGATCATGAACTGAGACAAAGTCGATGTTTCAGCAACTGAGCCACCCAGGTGCCCCTGGAATTGTGACACTTTAATGGAACTTCCACTTTGCAAATATTTCAGTAATTGGGTCTCCAACAGACAACTTTTCTTCTCTATAGATAGTCCAGTGGCTTCATATTACACAGATCACAAAATCTTACAGTCTTTCTTCTTGTAAATAATTCTATAGCTTTGATTCCTACATTATAAATGGAATTAATTGATCAAAAGCTGTATTTTGTGATACAAAAATACAATGATGTTGGCAGAAACAGTAGGTAGGAAAGTTAATCCGAATTCAGACTATGTGTCAACTTTAGTCAATTCTATCCTATCCTCTTCATGAGGAAAGTTCCACCCTATCCTCCTCTGAATGAAACATGGTCTAAATAAATTAGGCATTTTTTTCTTTGGGTGAAAGTAGGCCAAGATATTTAGAGAAGCCCTTTTACTACAAAAATCTGAGACTCTTTATAAAATTATTTTCAGCCCTCCTTTGTCTGCAGTTTGTTGCCACATGGTCTTAGCAAGGCTCCTCCATCTCAACATTACATCTGTGTTCCAGAACTGAAAGAGTTCAAAATGGTACATGCCAGTCAATTTTGTCATATTTAAGAGAGGACTCTTAAAAACTGAGAATAAACTGAGGGTTGATGGGGTTGGGAAGGAGGGGAGGGTTGGAGATGGGCATTGAGGCGGGCACATGTTGGGATGAGCACTGGGTGTTATATGGAAACCAATTTGACAATAAATTTCATATATTGAAAAAAAAAGAAAAAAAAAGCTGGAAAGAAAAAAAAAACCTTATCCAGTGAGTTTTACTTCTATTTCATTGGCATAACTGTGTCACCTGGCTATTCTTAGCTACAAAGAATCTGAGAGATATGTTTTCTTTTTAAGCTGGATACATTGTTGCCTTTTAAAAAAATTAAGGTTCTCTCTTAGCTAAGGAAAAAATACATCTTAGGGTATTATCTGTGAATACCACATGGGTCTAGTGCATTCATCTGCCATTGCGTATATATTGGTATATATCCTTATTTCATTTCATTCACTCGTATGGACGACCGTTGTGAATTCCATGAATGTTTGTCAGAAATAGAAGCTGAATACCCTGACCTACCACACAATGGTTCACTCAGTAGCCATAAAGTTTTATTGTAGTAGTTATTTGAGCCAACAGCCAAGTATGAAATTATTTTGAACAAGAACCAACCTCAACCCCTACATTGAATGGCTTTGAAATTAGCTCTTGCTGCTGATTTTTGCAGATAACATTTCTAAATGAATTCATCTGAAAATTACAAAGCAAGAAAGTGCTTATATGCAAAACTTCTACTGCTGTAATGTTATTTCAACAACTAAAGTTTGAATTATTTAAGTAATGTCAAGTTGCTTACACACTTCTGCTGTTACAAGTCAAAGAAGCATATTTTCCATTGCTATACAAATTTGGAGCAGATATATTTTCTGTTGAGTTCAAACTATAGTTCCAGTATTGCTTTTTTTTTTAATTTATTTAACTTTAAAGGAAATTTCCATATTTCAAAATCTATTTAACTGTACAGTTGAAAATCTTCCACGTAACCTTCATTTGGGAGCGATTATTCTGCAATATGATATGCTAAAAGGCAAATACCAAGAGAAAAACCTAATAGAATACTTTAAATGCTTTCCAAGTGTTGCATAAGCTCAATTAAAATAATACGCTTGTGGACCGATATCAATATTTGCCAGTATCTCTGTGTTAAAAAAATTTCAAAGATGAAGTATGTAAAATCTCATTATAGATGAGTATTAACAGGTAATACAAGTATTTACAATCAATTTTGGTAACAGGAAAAATAAATTATGAATCCCACTTAAGTAAAATGTTACTCCCCAATAAAGAACTCCATTGTTCCCATTAGTAGACCTGTACTACAAAAGAAATCTACTCAATTATTATATTTTGGATTTTGCCAATAAAAACCTGTGGAAACATGTCATCTCCCTTGTTGTGGAAGCATCCTAAATTTTGTTTCTTGGCCCAAAAAGCCTGAAACTTTTACTAGTTTATCCTTTTCAGAAAACAAAAACTTTGTACCTCACTTTGTTATTGACTGCTTCTCATAAATTACCAACTCAAGTATTCTTATTAGGAAAATTTTACCTAACCTTCTACGTAGGTCCAAACAACTAGGACCTTTCAGAGCAATTTCCCTTTATGATCTGTGTGCCTTTTGAACAGTGTTTCAGACAGAGAATAAAATTTAAACACTTTCCTACTGTCTGTATGACTCTTGATTAACTGAATTTTTTTGCCTACTTTTCTGAACCCCACTTTGTGGTCCTGGGCAACTTTCACACTGCTACCTCCACATTGCTCCTTCTTACTTTCAACACGAATTCTTCTTTGTCTTACAGCCTTTTTGCTGTGGATAAACTTTCTGTCTGAACCTCTTATCTTCCAGTTGTTCAAATATCTGGATATTTCTCATAATTTTGATCTCAGAAGTAACACTCGCTCCTCAGAAAGACCTTCTCTGAGAACCATACCAAGTGCTTCCCACCCCACCAGCGTCTGCAAATAATATCTCCATATTTAAATGGTCTTCAAAGTTGTAATCGTTATGTAAAATAAATGTATTTATTTGTGTATTTATTAACAATTGGTCTCCCATTTTCCCTATAGAAATACTTTGAAAAAGCACAATATTTTTTAAATTAATGGATGAATTAATGTGTCCCACAGTAGCTTATACTTTCTGAATGTAGAGACTATTACATGCTCTTAGTAAAAGTGATTAATACATATTAAAATTTGTAAAATGAATGATTACGTTCTACTTGCTCCTAAAACTTGTAAGTCAGAAATAAGAAACTAACACTTCACCTTGAATTTACTCATAGTACTCACTTATCATGTACTCTTTCAATTTTCTTTTGTACTTTGGTTTTTGTTTCCTTAATTCATTTTATTTATTAATACTATTCAATCTACCATAAATATGACAGGATGATGACAATAGGTCCTGAAAATAACCCTGTATAAAAATAAAGTTTTGATTTTAATTGCCTATTACAGTAGAGTCAAAATTTACTTTTGTATTTCCATAACCTGACATTAGTGATTCTGCTGTATTTGAACTTAGCTAGGCTTTCCATAATGAGTAGAGTTGTAACTGGTATTTTGCTTTTAATTTAGCCACTTCACGCTTGTCCTTATTGACCTTCACCCATGGTTTTAACTAACCGTTTATCTAACCTGTCAAGATCATGACAAATGTCCCCAGAGTTTGCTGTGATTGAATGTGAAATTTCTGTAGTAAGAAGAATCCCCTTGGCAACTGTTAAGAGAGACACCAGAAAACTCTGACCCTTAAATTCAAATATACTTGGTTTTCCAATTAATCTAGAGCCTAAAGTGAAAAAAACAAAACAAACAAACAAAAAATCATGCCACCTTTATACATGTAGGCACATACACAGGATGTGCCAATAAATGAAGTATCTAGTAATACAAACAAGACAAGAAATTAACTAGGAAAAGAATCGCAAATCACACAATGCTTTTTAAAAACAAATAAAATATTTTACAATATGCAGAATTATATTTTAAAAATAACATATTCGTTTCAATCCAAAATAAAAGTAGAACTGTTTTTATAAGTCACAGGCATTTAAAGTGTAGCTTTCGTATTGATTTTCAAATTATATATTTAAAAATATTACTTTATCTTTTAATATGCCCTTTCTTTTACAGTCAGTATATTAAAAAATAAAATAGTGATATTTACAAATATGGATTTAGGGTGTCCACTAATGATAGGAAGTTTGGTTTTACTGTTTATAAAATATTGGATCCCCTCAAATTTAAATTAGCTAAAGAAGACATAAAATTCAAGTGAATATGTGAATATCATAGAAGTTTTACATAGTTGCATTTGAAACAAAAACACTTCCACTAATTGCATTCTACATGGTATCAACATGTTAAACGGTAAAAGTCTTGGGGTAATGATCAAATGCATGCAACGTGTGCTTATAGTGTTTTTTACCATCTGTGACCTAAAAGGAAAATAAGTTATTAAAGAGTCATCAAAATCTACTCCACTTTGGTATTAAATATTATATATGACTTAGACACTCAGAAAATGACATATTCCAAACCATAATTGCAATGTATAGTTTTCTTAGTAGCTGTATTTTAGGAGATGCAGAACAAGCTATGGACTTTGGTTCATATATCAATTTCAGACAACTGAGGATAAAAAATCAACTTTTCAAATACTCAGTGTATGACTTTAGGCAAATTACTTAACATATTGTGCCTCAGTTTCCTCATTTTCAAAATAACAATAATAATTAAGTTGCCCTTAGTGTGACTGTAAAGAACAAATTAGTTAGCTAATGCCTGGTACATAATAAGCACTATAAAGTTGTTATTATTTTTAGGTATTATCAATTTAATTCAGTAATGACAACTTTTCCTAATTCCAAATGCTAAGTTTCAGATACATTAAAAAGCGATGTGCTTTTCAATTGATGTCTTCTAACTTGATTAGAAAAATTTGACTTTATTCTCCTGCGAGAAATAAATGGTGTAAACAAATGAGAAACTTGCATGGAGACTGGAATTACACTCAGCTCCAACAGTGAGACACAGAGCCACCTTGTGGAATTCTTGGCCATGTGCTAAAGAAAGATGTCTAGATACAGGATGGGTTCAATCTAATAAAATGTAAAGCCACCACAGGCAATTGCTTGAAGTGAATTACAAAAACTCTCTTGATGATAGCCCTTCTAACATAAACTGTCATTAGTGTGAAGGAAAAATATGAAGGTCAAATACATTTTTCTTCTCTACCCTCTTGCATATCCTCCAAACCTACCCACCATTATAAATGAAGACTGGAGTTATCAGGTTGGGGTCACTCATTGCAGTCCAGTTATTTCTTATCCCACTGAGTTACTAAAAAGTGTGTCATGTGGAAACAAAAATCAACAAAGGAAACCGTCTATAACGTTCAAAGTGTAAAAGTTGTCATCCTGAGATGTCACTATTGTGAAAAAATAAAATATTTATAGCATATGGTTCCTAGTCAGTTACAAACCACAAGATAATAAAGGCATGCCAGTTTGCTGGGCTGGCAGGGTTGCTCTGCCTTTAAGGATAAGCTGATGTTACCTCTTCGTTAAAATGCTGACCAAGACAGAGTTAAGCGTTAATGTTCCCCTCAGTTTGAGTAACTTTTAGACAGGCTTCTTCCTGTCTCCAGGCCACTGACCTCCCTTTTCTCAGATCATTTACTTTAGAATACTTGCAATTGTCAATTCTTTCTCTGCCCCTTTGAGATGTAAATCTTCTCCAGCTTCTTGCCTATTTTACCATCCGGGAGCATCTTTCTGAAGCACCCAGGAGCCATCCTTTTGAAATGTAAGAGTTAGTGCACCTTTCTCCCAGTTTCCATGGTAGGGCTGCCTTGGGTCAAGTTGTAAAACTACCTCCTGTCAGGAAGATATAAGAAAGTTTACTTTTCCTTTAGGTAAAGCCAATTATCAAACACAGATGGTCTATGATTGCACCACCCTAGCTCTTACAAACTTTCTGACCCTTGTTTCAGTAGAATTACACTGAATGCTGGCCTATTTCCCCTACTGCAAAAGCATTGAATAAAGTCTCTTGTGCCTGTTTAACTATGTCCAGTACAATATTTGCTTTGACCCTGTTCACTTAGTATAGAAATTAAAGATCAAAATTGTTGTTGTTGTTTTCAAAAACTGGAAAGATGCTTCTTTTTTATAACTTTTTGTGTCCCAATGAGACTGAACATTTTAGATTCATCAACGTACTCTAAAACGGTGCATTGTTTTCCTTTCCTTTTGCAGTCTCTCTTGACAAATATTTAAAGCAGCCAAGAAGACTTTCAGAGTCAATGTTATCAGAATCTATTCTCCTGAATACAGTAAATTCTGACTGGGACACTATTTGCACAGCAATATCACTAAGTAGTCAAAATTCTTGCAAGCACTGACAGCTGCCTTTCTTTCTTTTCCTTAACAATTTTATTGAGATATCTTTGCCATATAAAAGTTGTATATATTTAAGGTACACAAGTTGATGTTTAGATATACGTATACATTATGTAAAGATCACCACAATCAAGCTAACACTGTGTGAGTGTGTTTGTGTATATAAGATAGACATTCTCTTGATATGGTGAACCCTTCAGTTTTAGTCCTGGGTTTTCAAATATGCCCATGCTATAAATGTTCAGCTTTCTTAAACTTTTTGAAATCAGAAATGAACCTCACATACAGTAAATATGATACATTGAAATCACAAAATACAGATGTGTAATGAATGTAATTTTCCTTATTCTTCCTTACAAGATTTGGTTTCTGTCTCTACCATGGGTTTTTTTTTCAAGTAAAAAGAACTTACTCTATCCTATTGGAAAATTTGTCACATCAGATTTTTCCCCGTCAGTTTCAAAGTAAGCCTCTGATAATTCAGGTTTTTCACCTTTCTACTCATTTTGTGGCTGACTCTACCTGGGGGCAGAGTAGGTGAGGAGTCTGGCTTTTGCAATGCTGACAACATTGGACACCATTCTCCTGCCCATACCATTCATTTCTCCACGCTGATCCACTTGGTCTTGGTGGTCACCAACAGTCAAATCATTCATTTGTTTAATCATTCATGTGTTCACAATGTTTTATCCGTTCAACAAATTTTTATTAACAATTCTCTCTTTCTTGGCATGATACAGTGTATAAATAACATTATCTTTGGCATCATGGTGCTTACATTTTTACCTTGAAAAAGAGGCAATCAATATAATAAAAGTATGTTAGATATATGTATAATAGAGGAAAAGAAAGAAAGAAAAGAGAAATAGGATTGTTAACGGCTACAATTTAAAACAGGATGGTAAGGGAAGACCTCAATGAAAAGATACTATTGACCAAAAATGGACTATGAGGGAATGAGCCATGTTCATGTTGTGAGGAAGAACACTGTAGGTAGAAAAAAACCAGTAAGTAGAATGATCCTGAGATAGGAATAAACTAGGAAGTTCAGGGAAGAGCAAGAGAATATCAGGAATAGCAGGAGATAAGGTTAGATAAATATAAATAATGGATGAGGGTGTGTCTTATAGCATTACGATGATTTTGAATTTCACTCTGAATGAGTGGAGAAGTTATTGGACGGTGTTGAACAGAGTGATAACATGATGTAACATAACTTGAAAGACACTTTGGCAGCAAAATTGAGAACAGACTTTGGGAGTCAAGAATGGTAAAAAGGAAGTCAGTTAGGGAGATCTCACAGGAATCTAGGAAAGACACAATACTGACTCTAAGGTGGAGGAAACTAGAGATAGAGAGAAGTGGTCTAATCTAGATTTATTGTTGAAGAAGAAGCCAGCAGCTTTTCTGATAAGTGAAAATATAATGTGAGAAAAAGTAACACACACTAACATTTGGCCCTTAGCAACAGGAATCATGGGGTTATCTCTAACTTAATTGAGAAAGATAGGCATCGATTTCAGAGGTGATCAGATCAAATTGGCATTCTGGGTGGCTAATAGGCATCTCTGAGGTGGTGCTGAGAAGGCAGTTTGTTTATGAGTCTGGTATTCAAAGGAAATATCAAATCTAAAGACACAACTTTACTATCCTCCTTAAAAACCATGGTCTTTTATTCAAATCTAAAAGAGGAAAAATAGTTTCTCCATCCATCCTGCATTCCATCAAATATATTTTTTCAAGGCATAAACAATTTCATCAGAATACTTTGTTTAATAAAATTCAATATGAATACTTTATAAAAGAAGAACTGTATTCAAAATACTTACTTTGAACAGTAAACACTATACTTAGAGTTTAATTGTGACAGCCATCCCATTAAATTTGAGGGAAACATAAGGATGTCACGTCATTTTTATTCTAGTATAGGCCTTGATAAAATAAAGAGGTTTAACCAATGTAAAATGAGTGAAAAATGAACATTAAACAGAAACAAGTTTTCACAATGAGAGTTTGTGAAGGTGGGTAGTTATAAATAAGTATATAAGGTATCAGTAAGCTCCCTATAACCAATAATCAATTATAAAATGCAATTCAAAAGTCAATAATAGCCAGAAAAAGGAATATAACAAGTGTATGTCAGATTTCCAGCATGTAAATTATAAATTTTTTCTAAAGGAAGAGACAAAGCATTTATATCAATAGAGGTCTATGATATTATTTAACATGGATCTTGCCACATCAAAAAGTAAGTAATTTCCAAGTGAACTGATGCACAAAATAATCAAAATCAAATTCTCTGAAATCAATGGTGGGGGTGAAAATTCTTCCTAGATTTAATATGTCAGAGTGCTAATATTAGAAAATCATATTTTGCAAAGTAAAATTATCAGAATTATTTGAATTGTATTGAAGTATTTCAAAAACATAAAAATACTGAAGTACTCAGGACTAAAAAGGAATTTTGAGATCGGTGGCCAATTCTGTGACATCGAGATTTGTGACAAGTATGATATTGACATGAGTATCTCTTGACTGCAAAACCAGACATTGGATCTAAGTAAAGCAAAAATAATTTCCAAAAGGAAAGAGTACTTTAGACATTGCTTATCCAAATATCTGCATGTAAGAGAAAACAACTACTCTCAAAGGTTCAGTGTAGGTAAGCTAGAGCAAACTGTGCTCATTTAAAGTTTGCGGTAATATTTATTGGGACCGGTATTTAGAGTATTCAAAAGTATTAGAATTTCTGTGGACCACATCATTCTTCAAAGAACAGTTTAGTTTGAAGATGAATACCTATGTCTAGCCACTATCACCTGGATATTTCCGCCTTGCTTATGTTAACAATCTTAAGCTTCAAGGAAATATCCTAATGAGGGAACATGCTGTGACAATCTGCTAGCTAAGCTACTCCATGCAGACCAATTTCATTATTTTTAATGTATGTGCCCTTGCCCATGAATACACGATTTCCATTTTACTCCTGTCTCGTCAAGCTTAGGTATAGACCCATGAAAAAGCAACCCAGATACCTCAAAATGATGTAAACCTGACTTTAGCTTTGCAGTTATAAACTTCTCCTTGGCTTTGCATTTGTAATTGAATTTGATGATAAGCACCTGGGACATCTTTCTTATCCCAAGATTAGTAAAGCTCCTTTTAACAATGTGCAACAGTGATAGCCGTTATCTGGCCATTCTCCTTTATTTTGCTCATGAAATAATTTATGAGAAGCTCATTTTCTTATATCTCTCTTCTTTAATACAAACAGATCAGCAAGGGAAAGAAAACATTGCATTTACACTAACCTAATTTTAGCAAATAACTCTTCAAAAAACTCTCAGTGATTTTTTCTTCTTTTAATCTTTAAAGAAACCTGGGATTTTAAAATGGTGAACTTTCTGGGCATTCAGGGTCTAGAGAAGAGCCAGTATATATATGACAAATAAATCATTTTGCCAATATCTAAACCAGTGGTGCTCAAACTTTTTTGACAGAGATGCATACTAAAAAGTTCAGTTCATACTTAAATATATATACAAGAACACTTCCCTAAGCTATAACAAAACTGAGTGTTGTGTTTCATTATATCTGACTCTAAACAGCTGAAGCTGACAAAATGCCATGGATTTGAGTGACCTGAATGAACACTCACTTATTAGACCAAACGAAGGATACTTTCCTGGCTAATGGACAGTGCAGATATATGAACTCATTTCATTTTGTTCATTGTGCTAGTTTCAGCACTTAATTAGCACAACCACCATGAACCCTTCTTTTTTTTTTTAATTACTTAAAAAACCCTGATTATCCACCTCAGCAACCTAGTAAAATTTTTAACTGGTGTGTGTTCCCTTGCTTGGCAAGTTAATTGATTCAGCTTTGTAATTATTATTATTGTGAGTAGTAACAGCAGTAGTAACAATAGCAGCAGCACTGGTAGTCATAGTATTTTATCTCTGGTCTTTGTTTTATTCTTAGACATTCTAGGAGTCTTACCAAATTGTCTAGTTGCCTTCACTGACTGACTTGCGAATGGAAACAAATGCTTACACGTGCCTCCTGAGTGCTCAGTTTAGGGCTTCAGTGAGCCGTGCGGTGGGTGAGAAGTCCAGTGGTGACCGACTGAGATCTGAGTCCTTTTTGAGCCTTCCCTACACTTATTTCAACTGAGATTGTTTGACAAATTCTAACTCTGAATCAGTATAGCTCATGACCTATTTTATAATTTGGACCACCACTCGTCTGACACTGAGCTTTCAGTCTGAGTGTGTTTTCTTTTTTCCTGTAATTGTTTTCCAGGGAATTCTTGAGTTTGTCTTTTGGCCAATAAAGGAATCACTTCTTGTCTTGTGTGGGGTGAACATAGGCACCGCACGTTGAAACAGCACCACCCTGATCCTTACCATCCTTTCCTTTCAATTCTACAACAGTTTGCCTTTCTAACTGGTTTTTAAGTTTGTCGATATATATGTACACTTTAGTAATACCTAGACTAAGTCTAAATCACACCAAGTAGAAGAAAAAAGTAAGTGAACTGTTTATCTCTTAAATTTCATGGTAGCTCCGATATTAATTATAAGTTTATAGAAACTTCTGCAAGTTTATAGAAAGTTGTAAATACTCATGTACTTTAAATATAGAACATAAACATTTCTAAAGAACTTTCAAAATTAACTACGGATTTTAGTGTTTTGCTTCTTCTAAGAAACTGCCTGGTTGAGTCTTCAACTATGGGAAATATCTAAAACAAAACAAAAAGTTTAGCTGTAGTTAAGGTAACACCTTGGTGACTTATCTCTTGACTAAGAGACAAGATGCAATATATTAAATGATTATAACTTGTGTACTGTATATGTAAAAATATGTGAACATTTCTATAAACTGTATCTAATCAAGATGATTTTTTAAAAGTTAATGTTCTGACTTCTCCATGATTTTATCATGGTATAAGGATGTCTACTTAATTAAAATTCTAGTTTATGAGATACTTGGTTTAATGTCTCATACAAAACATAAATAAAATTAACATCTTAAGTTTTTTATCCTGAAAGAAAATGTTACTTTCATAAATGTTTAGGGTTTTAAAAATGCAAGCGTGTATGTTCAACTAAACTGAATTATAACAATGACAAAATAATCTGTGATACCCATACTCTTTGAGGGTAACTTCAATTTCTAAAATATCTGATTTATTTTAAAATCTTGAAAGGTTGTTTTTTGTTTTGTTTTGCTTTGTTTTGTTTTGTTTTGAGAGAGAGAGTAAGCAAGCAGGGGAAGGTCAGAGAGAGAATCCCAAGCAGGCTCTGCACTGTCAGTGCACAGCCAGATGCGGGGCTTGAACCAATGAACCATGAAATCATGATCTGAGCCAGAATTAAGAGTCAGACACTTAACTGACAGATCTACCCAGATGCCCCCAAATCTTGAAAAGTTTTAAAGAAGTGTCTATTACTAAAAAAAATTTATAGGAATATCAAAACTTATCAAGGAATGTGAACAAATATATTACAATCATTTTTACTTATTTTTATATTACATATTTACATTCTATAATATTTTACTTATATTTTTAATTGTTTTCTGACAATATTCTTATATATTACATACCCATATTGGTTGCATGTAAAGCTTAAATCAAAATGGTAGAATTTATGTAATTTTTGTATATTATTTTAATGAGGTTAATTCTATTTAAGATTGAAATGAGAAGTTTTCAATAACTTTATCCTGAAATTGTGCAGGATGACTCTGTGCATGTGTGTGTGTGTGTGTGTGTGTGTGTGTGTGTGTGTGTGTGTACAGTCAGTATACAGACTCTATACGTAGACTGTTTATATATGTGTGTGTGTGTTTATATACTTATATATAATATCAGGACAAAAATTAGTGGACTTATAATTAAAAAGAAATTATGAACTTGTATATATAGTATATTCTTCATATACACTTCTTTCTGTGCTTATAGATCATTTAAGTGAAACTGAAAGGATCCTTCTTTGTAAGAAATTCTAACATTCTTAATTATTGTTATGTTTATTTCTATAATGTTATTTTAATTTTTATATGGAAACTTTGATTAATGAATCAACCAAGACAACAGAGTCTTTCTAACTTAATTATACAGAAGTAACTTGATAGTCACGTAATGCTTTAGTGAATGCATTGTTTTCATATTGAGAAAATTATACTTATATTCCTGTAAAAATACTGATACAATAAATATCTACGGATTGATTTGTTTTAGGACAAATTTGTTTTCTAGCTCTAAATATTCTTATTGGTTGAAAAAAAACTTATGATACGAATTAAAGGCACTAGGGACACCTGGATGGCTCAGTTGGTTAAGTCTCCAACTACGGCTCAGGTCATGATCTCACAATTCGTGAGTTCAAGCCCATGTCTGGGTCTGTGCTGACAGCTCAGAGTCTGAAGGCTGCTTCAGATTCGGTGTCTCCCTCTCTCTCTGCCCCTCTCTTGCTCATGTTTTTTTTTTTTTTTTCTCTCTCTCAAAAAATGAATAAACATTAAAAAATAAAAAAATTTAAATAGAATTTCCTTAAAAAAAGGGTACTAAATATTTGTCAATGCTTCCACTGTCAGTTATTACTCTAAAATGATTAGTGAGCAAATCCCTGTAATTTGATTTGTATTATATAGATGATTCTACTTTCCAACACTCTGTTACTATTTATGACTACAAGTTCACTAGGTTCTTTCAGCTTAACAGTCATAGGCAGTTTTTGTTTTTCATGTTATGTTTTTTATTTATTTGTTTTTTTCTTTTATTCTTGGCTGATGTTCCTGCAACAAGCTTCAAGCAATTAAGTATTCTGGAAGAAGTATCATGAACCTCAAGGACTCAGGCAGGATCTTGTTGTATAACAATCACTAAATGAAAGGACATTAGTAATTGTTGCTGTTGTCAAGTGTATTGTTATTAGGATCTTACATATTGTAATTGAGTTGCTATCATGTAAAGTTTGTATACCAGATGGCTGTGCATGAAAAGGAGACTATTTTCTACATAAACACAACACTATGCATTAAAAATCTAAAAGCAAGATAGAAATGTTGACCAAATAATCCGTGATTTGTCTGTCATTTGTGTCATCATTCTATTATCTCAGCCAAAAGAGATTAAGGAAAAGGACTGTAAGGAAAACTTTGCTTACTTTAAACAAACAGCTCACAGCAGTCCTTGCCTAGGAAATATCAAAACTGACTACTGTGGGTTTTTTTTTTTTTTGGGTTTTTTTTTTGGTTTTTTTTTTTTTTTTTTTTTTTTGCCACAGAATTAATCATCTGGGGCTTGTAAAGAATATGTCTATTGAGCAACTCTGAGACTACAAACCCTTACTTGATATAAAGTGAAGACCCTTTCCTGATCAATGAACAATGAAACTCATTTTATTCAACTACATACAGATCAATGGACTTATTCTATCTTCTCCAGGGTACCAGTTTTAATACTTAATTAGCACAACTTTCATGAACTCTCACTTTCTAGCACTTCAATAACTGACTTTTTGCCCTCTGCAGACTAATTTTTTTAAATTGTGTATATATTGTTTGATGCAGTTAATAGACTCAACTTTGTACATTCTGGTAGAGTGCTTAGTTCATTGACTGAGTATAACTAAAAATAAGCATGTAAGGCGATTATATCCTTGCTATTATGATATGGTATGATATTTAATTTATTATATTTTTAAGCAATGCTGGTGATGAATTCTAATTGATTTTATTAACTATTAAAAAATCATGGCCTGCATTTTTAAAAATACATTTCTTTATTTATTATACAATTTCTTGGATCAGACTGCTATTGGAATCTCTATTCCAATACCTGATAGCTTTATAACCTTAAAAAAGTATACTTAACCTGAAGTATATATCATCATATGCAAAATGTGTTATTATTGGATGCACTGCAAGGTTTGATTATATGAAAAGTTTATAAAGCATGTAGCATGGTGCCTAGAACTTACATATTATGATTTGAATCATGGAATCACCATGATTAGTGTAAATATAATTGTTAGTATTAGTAATGATCCATTTTTGAAATTCTTACATTAAACAATATCTTTAATTGGCAAGGATAATCTTTATATGTAAAATCACACACACATACCAAAAAAGTAAGTAAATTTTATAATGGATTAACTCTTTATTGGTAATCTTTTGAGAAAACGATAAATTTATCTGAATCTAAATTGTTTTTAATGTTTATTTTTGAGAGAGGGAGAGACAGAGTGTGAGTGGGGGTGGGGGCAGAGAGAGACACACACAGAATCCAAAGCAGGCTCCAGGCCCCAAGCTGCCAGCACAGAGCCTGATGTGGGGCTCGAACCCACAAACTGTGAGATCATGACCTGAGCCGAAGTCGGTCGCTTAACTGACTGAGCCACCCAGGTGCCCCTAAGTTTATCCGAATCTAAAAGGTTTGGCTGAGTGTATACCCAAACCTGCTACATTCTCTCTGGGACCTCTTATTTAGGTAGGATTGTTAAACAGTAAAAGACAAATGAAAGAATTCCACTTTCTTTTGACATTCTCTATGCGTTAATAAGGAATTGCCTTGCCATGGTAATAATATGAGCTATTCTAAATTATTCTCCTGAAAATTTCTTATTATACAGCATCTTGTGTGTATTATTAGAGATGAAATAAATGCAATTCCCAATGCAGCTCTTCTCAGTGAGGGTCAGATACTTAATGAAGCTTCTAGTAAAGCTATACATTGAAGTATTTTCATTTAAGTGGGGAATGGGAGAAATGATTTGATGACTTAAACAATACAGAATCATTTGTAAAATTATGGAAATTACCATGGTAAAATGCTTAATAATCTGTTTGTAATATATTCAAAAAGAGCAATCCAAATGGTTAAGTTTAAAACAAGTTGCTAATATACAAAAATTAGTTAAATCAAACCAGCTGATGGAAATCTGCTCCATTAACACACATATCCCAGGCAGAAAGCCCCACTGGATGACAGAGTAAAAACAGTGTGGGTCCTAATACAAGATAGATCAATATTAACCTTATAAGGAATCTACATTTCTAGACACAAATCTTTTTAAGAAAATGTAATATTGATAAATGACATGGAGATTTGCTTATATGCTTTTCCTCTGTAACTGACTTGTGAACAAGATTGTCTTTAATTATATCAGTGAACTAATAGTTTACATTGGCAACTTTGAAATCCTACATAAATGGAATTTTGAAAATTAAGTCACAGTTTTACAAAAATGTGTACAAAATGTTTACAAAAACATGTAAACTGTTGATAATGTAATATATATACTCATACTAGGAAATAAAATATATCTTTGATAAGGAACTTAATGCTGTTTGCGGCAATATTTTCAAATGTAAACTTTTTTGATATAATTACACTTCCATTTCATTATGGTATTGGTTATTGTAATATTTTGCAAATGTCTGCAACTCTAAATAAAAAGAAACTAGTCTTGAGATTTTAATTTATCCATCAAAACCACAAACTAATTCCCAAGGCTTATACATAGTTTTTAAAATTTCATATTTGTCCAGCTACCTGAGAGCACTATGCCTCCTCCCTCCCTCTCTTCCTTCCTTCCTTCTTTTTTCTTTCTTTCTTTCTTTTTTTCTTTTCTTTTCTTTTCTTTTCTTTTCTTTTCTTTTCTTTTCTTTTCTTTTCTTTTCTTTTCCTTTTCTTTCTAATTTGCCTTAAGGATTTGAGACCCTTGAATTGTTATGAGTATCTAAAACCTCTAAAGCATCCTTTTTCCCTATTTATTTTTGCAGTTTAAAAGTTTGTGAAGTATTTCTATTATTCATTCAAAGAATCAAAGCACTTTCAGCTATGCTCTGTATTGTTTGGAACAACTGAATTTCCAAAACATTCTAATTGCATCACCATTTTATCTAACTTTTTGTTAATTCAGTTGCATTGTATGCTAATTTGTAGTACGTACTATAAGGGCCTAGATAAAATTTCAAAGTTATTTTAATCCTTAGCAATGAAGTGAAGGTAACTTTGTATACAAGTATAAACTCAGTGATAAAACAGTGACATTTGAAACATGGGTTAAAGACTACTCAAAACTAAAAATACTCAGATCCTGGTAAGGACTCTAATTGTAAGCATTTCCACTGAGATACATGAGATCTTATAAGATATGGAGCAAAGTAGGGAGATTTTACAAACTTTGACATTTGCAGAATTTAAGAATTATATATTGAGTAAACTTGGTTGCAAGTAACTGTTCCAATGTTTATAAAATTTCTAGTATTTCAGTAAATGGTTCCTATACCTATATGATATAAAATCAGCATTTGTTTGCTTTCCTTTAAAAATAAGGTATTGTTAAGTGTTTAATCAATTTTGTTACAAGATTTTAAAAAATCTGTTATTCTTTATTATTTTCTGTATATTGTAGCCAAAAGTCAAAAAGAAAATCTTCCACTAAATACAGGAATACACAATGATGCCTACTTTAACCAATTAGGCAGGTAAAATAAATAAAAGGCATACCTAATGCCTTTTAAGAAGTTAAACTATATCTATTTGCAGATGACACGATCCTATATATAGAAAATCCTCTGAAATATCTATAAGAAAGATACTAGATCTAAGAAAAAAACTCAGCAAAGTCAAAGACTGAAAAATCAACACACAAAAATCTTATGTATTTCTATACATCAGTAAAGAACAATCTGGAAATAAAATTTAAAAGCAATTCCATTTGGGGAGCCTGGGTGGCTCAGTCGGTTGAGTGTCTGACTTGGGCTCAGGTAATGATCTCACAGTTCGTGAGTTCGATCCCCGTGTAAGGCTCTGGGCTGACAGCTCAGAACCTGGAGCCTGCTTCATGTTCCATGTTTCCCTTTCTCTCTGCCCCTTCCCCAGTCATATTGTCTGTCTCTCTCTTAAAAATAAGCATTAAAGGGGCGCCTGGGTGGCGCAGTCGGTTAAGCATCCGACTTCAGCCAGGTCACGATCTCGCGGTCCGTGAGTTCGAGCCCCGCGTCGGGCTCTGGGCTGAGGGCTCAGAGCCTGGAGCCTGTTTCCGATTCTGTGTCTCCCTCTCTCTCTGCCCCTCCCCCGTTCATGCTCTGTCTCTCTCTGTCCCAAAAATAAATAAACGTTGAAAAAAAAAAAATAAAAAAAAAAATAAATAAGCATTAAAAAGTTTTTCTTAAATAAAAATGAATATAAAGCAATTCCATTAATAATGGCATTTACAACAAAACAATATACAACCCAATTAAAATTAATCAAATTACTTGAACAGACATTTCTCCAAAGGAGGTATACAAATGGCCAAAAAGCACATGAAAAGATGCTCAACATCATTAGTCATTACAGAAATACAAATCAACACCACAGTGAGATACTACTTCATACCTACTAGGATGGGTAAAATTAAAAAAGAAAACAAATTCTGAAATAAGTCATACAGAGAAAGACAGATACCATATGTTTTCACTCTTATGTGGATCCTGAGAAACTTAACAGAAGACCACGGGGGAGGGGAAGGGGGAGAAAAAAGTAAGAGAGGGAGGGAGCCAAAACATAAGACTTTTAAAAACTGAGAATAGGGGTGCCTGGGTGGCTCAGTCGGTTGAGCGTCTGACTTTGGCTCAGGTCATGATCTCACAGCTCGTGAGTTCGAGCCCTGCATCGGGCTCTGGGCTGACAGCTCAGAGCCTGGAGCCTGTTTCAGATTCTGTGTCTCCCTCTCTCTCTCTGCCCCTAACCCACTCGCATTCTGTCTCTGTCAAAAATAAATAAACATTAAAAAAAAATTTAAAAAAAAAACTGAGAATAAACAGGGTTGATGGGGGGTGGGCGGGAGGGGAGGGTGGGTGAGGGGTACTGAGGAGGGCTCCTGTTGGGATGAACACTGGGTGTTGTATGGAAACCAATTTGACAATAAATTTCATATTTAAAAAAAGAAAATAAATTAAATTAAAAAAGAAAAAAAAACAAGTGTAGGCAATTATGTGGAGAAATTGAATGGAAATCTGTGTGCTGTTAGTATGAATGTAAATAGTACACAGCCACTGGGGAAAATAGGTTAACAGTTCCCCCTAGTTAAAGACAGAATTACCATACCCAGAAATTCTCCTCCTAGATATACACCTCAAAGAAATGAACACAAGCACTTAAACAGATATCTTTATGCCACTTCTAATTGTGGCATAATTCATAACAGCCAAAGGTGGAAACAACCCAAGTGTTCAACAATAGAGGGATGGATGAACAAAATGTGGTGTATGTATACAAATAGAATGTTTATTCAGCCATAGAACAGAATGAAATTCTGATGCATGCGACATAACAGATGAACCTTGAAAACATTATTTTAAGTGAAATAAGTCAGGCAAAATGGAAAAAATAGTGTACCATTGTACTTGTACAAAATGCCTAGAACAGGTAAATTCTTAGAGACAGAAAGTAGGTTACAGGTTTCCAGGGGCTTGTAGAGGGGAAAAGGGAGAATTACTGCTTTTTGTGCTGTCTAAAAAGCTTTGGAAATAGTGGTAAGGATTTCACAAAATTGTGAATGGAATTAATGCCTCTAACTTGCACACGTAAAAATGATCCAAATGGCAAATTTTATTTGATATATATGTAACACAATAAGAAGAAAAAATAAAATTCCAAAAAAAAGTTATACGTATATAAAATTCACAAGTGATGTGCAAAGAACATGAATCTCTTGAAAGGTAACATTACTTGACCACTTAGAATCAGCATACAATTAAAGTTTCTTAATTTATTTATTTTTAAATATTTATTTATTTATTTTGAGAGAGAGAGAGAGATCAGCAGGAAAGGGGCAGAGAGAGAATCCCAAGCAGGCTCCATACTGTCAGTGCAGAGCCTGACACAGGGCTCGATCTCACGAACCATGAGATCATAACCTGAGTTCAAATCAAGAGTCAGATGATCAACCGACTGAGCCACCTAGGTGCCCCTAAAGTTTCCTAATTTGTAGCAGCTAATTATCATCTTTGAAATAATTTATAAAGAAGTTTACCTCTAAATAAAACAGCATGTGTCTTCCCATAACTAACATATTTCTTATATGGTGGGGATATAAAACTAAAAAAGGAAAGTATTTCCCAGAAAACTTCCAAGGAAGAAATTAAGTAGGGGGAGAAAGAATGAGAGAGAGAGAGAGAGAGAGAGAAAGAAATTGATAGAATAATTTTCCTGAGAGACAAGAAGAAATGTAATCCAGTACAAAGATTAGATAAAAGAAACAGCCGCTTTGTTATAACAGGATACACTGCATCCAAATGATGTAAAAGTGTGTGTGTATGTTTGATTTTTGGAGGCAATGAATACGTATCTAATAGAAAATATGGAAATAGATTTTGAAGTGCACGAACAATTTTTGAAAGAGTTGAGTGAAATAGGATGAAGATTAATTGACCAGATACCTTGCATAGAATTGAGGTGATGAGGGATTATTTCAATTTTATGATGATTGTTTCATACTGGGAATAATATGTCCTGATATTTTATGTAGACAGAAATCAGATAACTTGGTTCTCCAGATTAGTGTAATGGAAAAGGAAAAAAGTATGGGGCTTTAGAATAATGAGAGAATATTATTAAAAAATGAGTCATGGAATACAACTGGAAAAACGGCACACTAAGAAAGAAGAGAATTTTTGAAATGGGAGATAGCATAAAGTTTAATGAATTAGAGCTTCTGATAAAAATCAGAGAGTAGGAGTAGCTGAACTAATTAGCTGTAAGGTGGGATATGGGATGGTTATGGTATGAATATTAGCAGAATTAATTTTCCAGCCAAAGAGCTACAGATAATAAATAGATATGCCCACGGAATGGCTGTCTGAAAGTCATGGGGAGGAGTAGTCACTGGAAACAAGATCAAAAACTGAGACATGGTATTAAATTTATGATCCACTATTGTCAACAAGAATGACAGAAACTGGGGTAAAGAGAAGGTCTGTAGTTTTAAATGTTTACAGGGTACTGATGATGAGTTTCAAAGATAATAACATCAAGGAAAGTAAAAACTTGAAAAAAACTGGTCTTAAAATGAGTATAATTACTTAGTCTTTTCATAAGGGAAAGGAAAGAATGGAGTGGCATACAATTGCCAGTCTTTTACTCATAACAGAATCCAGATCATAGACTTATTTTTCTTTCTCTGTATCTCTGTCTCTGTTTATCTCTCTCTCTGCCTCTCCATGTCTGCCTCATTCTCTTTTTGGGTGTCTGTCTATATATATTAATGGATATTCTTGAAAAACAAAAATGAAAATGAAGGACTCTGTTATGTTACCCACACATGCTTTATAATGTCCATTGCTGAAAACATATATACTCCTATATTATTAATTATCTTGAGACATACTTTTAATTTTTTTCTGGAATATATTTCTGTTGAGGAAATATCTGAGGTAAGGATTTTTTTAAAAATTGCCAGTAGAATTCAATATGGGAAATTCAAAATTCGAAATGGGAAGACATGAGCAGACATTTTTCCAAAGAAGACATACATACAGATGGTCAACCAGTACATGAAAAGATGCTCAACATCACTCATCATCAGGGAAACGCAAATCAAAACACAATGAGATATAACTTCACACCTGTCAGAATGGCTAAAATCAAGAACACAAGAAACAACAAGAGTTGGTGAGGATGCAGAGAAGAAGCAAACTTGTACACTGTTGGTGGGAATGCAAACTGGTGCAGCCACTGTGGAAAACAGCATGGAGGCTCTTCAAAAAAATTAAAAATGAATTACTACATGATTTAGTAATCACACTACTGAGAATTTACCCAAAGAATACAAAAACACTAACTTGAAAGGATATATGCACTCCTACGTTTACTGCAGCATTATTTACAACAGCCAAATTAAGGAAGCAGCCCAAAGGCCTGTCGATATATGAATGGATAAAAAGAGGTGGTATGTATATGTACAATAAAATATTATTAAGCCATAAAAAGGAATTGAAATCTTGCCATTTTCAATAACATGAATGGATCTAGAGTAGGTAACGCTAAGCAAAATAAGTCAGTCTGAGAAAGACAAATACCATATTATTTCACTCATATGTGGAATTTAAGGAATACAACAACTGAACAAACGAAAAAAACAGATACAAATCAAAAAATAGACTCTTAACTATAGAGAACAGATGGTTACAAGAGAGGAGGTGGGTAGGGGCATGGGTGAAATAGTTGAGGAGGGATTAAGAATACACTCATCTTTCTTTTTTAAGTTTATTTATTTATTTTGAGAGAGAGAGACAGCATGCACCAGTAGGGGAGGGACAAAGAGAGAGGGAGAGAGAGAATCCCAAGCAGGCTCTGCATTGTTAGCACAGAGCCTGACACGGGGCAAGACACAGGGCACAAATTCATGAACCGTGAGATCATGACCTGAGTGGAAATTCAGAGTTGGGCGCTTGCTTAACTGACTAAGCCACCCAGGCACCCTACCAGTTAGTGAATATTTTAAAGCAGGTTAATATTGTTTAAATATGCCAAGGTGATTTCAACCAAGGTATCAATTGTTTCTTGAGGTCAATGAACATATTGAAATAGGTAGGGTTTAAGAAGAGGGAAAAGTTAAAAAGAAAACCAACAACTACCAGAAGAAGTGTTTAATAAATGCAAAGCTTGTTTAAAAAAATAAAGTATTTGTTAAGCATATTTCAGATTTTCTCTCAACATTTGTAAGGTTGTGGCTCAACATATTAATGGGCATTCTTTTCTGGTATTTTACTTTTAGTAACAACTTCAGTTGCATTTTCTAGTTACCATTTTTAGGATTATTCACTTGACAAGTCTCTGCTATGAAAACTAACAGTAAAAAATGTGATGAAAGATGTCAAATCCAGTTTTGCAGATAGCCATAAATCTTACCTTTTTAAGTTTTTTTTTGGTGCTTCCTGAAGCTGAGAAATATAATTGGCCTATAATTGCACTATATAGAATACTAAATGAGAGAATTATAATCAACCTCCATATTACAGATATTTTCATGGACTCATGAATCACAATGATAATTTAATTAAAGAATACTCTATCTCAACACTTTCCATACAGTGTCTAATTTAATTTTTTTTACCAATGTCTCTGATAGGTTTTATGAAACCAAGTCTACAAAAAAAGAAAAAACAACAAAGGCCTAAAAGACCTTAAGAGATTTGCACAAGGTGACATGGCAAGTGGAAATCATATTGGGACTGAAACCCGGATGTGCCACGTTTGCCTGAGCCAGAACCTAAATTCGTCTCTGTTTTGCGATTTACCCTAATATGCTTTCTCATACTTTCATTACTAGAAAATTATTTTCTTTTATATTTCCTTAATAATTAAACACCAATACCCACTGAACTGCAATTTATAATAGATTTTAATAGTGCCTACAATCTCTAGCAGTTGGACTACACATTATGTTTCTGGGTTTAGATTTAGAGGGTGTGAAGGAATTTTAGGAAGCCCAAGGAAAGCAACAACAATTACAATGAGAATTTTGCAGCCAGAATTATGACACCTATTGTTTCTTTTGGTTTGTTCTTTTACTCTGTTACTTCCAGTCCATTAATGTTCTACAGCAAAGTGAAAAATACTATTCCTTATAGAATCTTTTATTGCCTATAGGAAAAATTCCATCATGCCAGGATGATATTCATGTTTTCTTCTACCACGCTCACTGCATACCAAAACTCCAAAACCATTTGGTTCATCATATTTTTTTTTTAATTATCACCACCTAGGGGTGCCTGGGTGGCTCACTTGGTTGAGCGGCTGACTTCGGCTCAGGTCAGGTTTGAGCACACCAAAGGGCTCTGTGCTGACAGCTCAGAGCCTGGAGCCTGCTTCTGCTTCTGTGTCTCCCTCTCTCTCTGCCCCTCCCCAACTCATGCTCTGTCTCTGTCTCAGAAATAAACAAACATTAAAAAAAAAATAAATTACCACAGTCTACCTCACCTCTTGATAACTGAATTTTTACTAATCTTTCAAAGTCCAGTTCAAATTATACCTTATATATGGAAACTTCTTCAATTTTAACTCCCTCAATCAAACGTCCTCAAGCAGATTACCCTTTTGGAGTTTTTGGTGCATATCTCATTAGTTTATTTGTGAGGATTTCTTTTGTTCTTCCAGTTACTCCCTACTCCAAAAAACAAGATCACTAGTTCCTTCCAGAGAACAAGACTTGTTTAACTTTGAACCACCCTCCAGGATATAATACTTGATAAGTACATAAAATATCTTCACTGAAACACGAAATATTATAATCTCACTTTTGTCTTGACCTTGAATCAGCAATAATGTTATTCATCTCACAAGATCCCTGCAAAGTAATCACAATAGTTGTGATTAAACTATTGTAGAGAGAAAGAAATTAAGTCTGTGAATTTAGTAATCTTTCCAAGGCCAAAGGACGTAGTTAGTTATATATAACTTTGAATTCTGGATTGGTTGGCAGTTCTGCAAAGTGTTACACTATCCCTTTTAGCTCATTTGAGCCCCAATGTACAGTAATATTTATAGGTCTGCTAAACATAGAAATATATTATTGACTCATGATGCCATGATTTTAATTATGAGCCCAGATATTATCCTAGGAAATTTTGCTTAACCTTCTATTTTCCTGATTCAACGAATTTATTCATATTGAATTTAATTTTATCTGTTTATAAACAATTTAAGGAAACCATTTTATTTTCACTCTTAAACCCCATTTTATTATTCTGTCTCACTATCGTCCCTAATAGAATATTACATAGCTTTAGTCATGAGCCTTTTTTTTTTTTAAATCTCGCCATTTGCAACAGCATGGATAGAACTAGAGGGGATTATGCTAAAAAAAAATTAGTCAAAGATGGACAAATATCATATGACTTCACTCATATGTGGAATTTAAGATACACAACAGATGAACATAAGGGAAGGGAAGCAAAAATAATATAAAAACAGGGAGGGGGACAAAACATAAGAGACTCTTAAATACAGAGAATAAACTGAGGGTTGCTGGAGGGGTTGTGGGTAAGGGAAATTAAGGAAGACACCTGAGATGAGCACTGGGTGTTATATGTTGGGGATGAATCACTGGATTCTACTCCTGAAATCATTATTGCACATATGCTAACTAACTTGGATGTAAAATAAATAAATAAATAAATAAATAAATAAATAAATAAATAAATAAATAAATAAGGGAACCATTCAAATTTTGCTCCTCTTCTAATCATCTTATACCTTCTGTATATAGTGAAACCACAAATGAATAAATATACTCTCTTCCAACAGGAAGACAGTGATAAAAGTACTAAAAAGCCCTACAAATAATATCAGGTTATTATTCATCAAAGGAAACTATTGTTCCCTTCACTTAGATTTAAAAAATTGTATTAAAAAGTTTTGAAAATCCTTGCATGTACAATATTTTGTGGTTAGAACTGTTGAATGTTTATTGGCCTATGTGAAAGGAATTCATCGTAAAGTCCAATTATTAAAGTAGAAATAGCCAGATCATGAAACAAATCTGCATAATTGATATGACTGCCTTCTTAGCAATCTTGGCAGAAGATCCAAAGATAGATTACAGATATAAAATTAACTATGGTATTATCCCTATAGGTTTAAAGAACTCTCAAGGAGAGATAAGCAAGTGTTCCCTGAGTTAGTTCATGACTTGTATGTATATTAATGTTTCCTATGACTGGGAATCCTTACCTTATAAAAACTTTTGTATCTAAATTTTATTTTAATTTGAGGTCTATAGAAGGACTTAATATAAGAAATGAAAACACCCTAATAAATCTCTATCACATTTTCACACTTACCCTACCATTTTGGGGGGTATATCCCAGATAAAAACTCTCAAATATCTATCAATATAACTAATTTGTTTCTGTAATATTTTCGACAACAATAACAACAAAACAGTTCTGTAGATTCAGCAGGTAAAAGCAATAGCAGCCAAAGAATTTTGGGACTGGGCTGGATTGGCATTAGGTAGCCACAGGGAATATTGTGTATTTTCTGAAACTATACAGATTCCTTTAATATAAAAAATGTCCAACACATGAACATAAGAATATGTTGATACTGAATCAGGCCTTTTGTCTCATATCCAGCAAAATAAACTTTTAGTGATGAGTGATTAAAAATATCCAGTAAAATCTTGAATTGTAACTTGTTCTACAAGTGTTTTGCAAGATGAGAAAATATTTCTAATAAATTTTAACTTGATAAACAAGTGATGTCTTGTAATATGAATAGTACGTGATGCCAAGTGTCACATGACCACAACTGAGCCAATGGTTCTTCTCTCTCTCTCTCTTTCTCTCTGTGAAATTGTGGGTGATTGTCTCCCGTGCTCAGATGCTTGGTCTCAGGATGTGGTTGGTGTTTGGAAGAAATCAGTGATTCTTCAGAACGCTGGAAGGTGCCCACAACTGGCACTAGTGTATTTTTTGTCACTTCAAGGCACCTATGGACAGTCCTTTGCTTTCCCACACAAGAGTAAGCTTAGGAACGCTTTGCGCTTCATTCTAGGCCAGGCTGCCTGCAGGTACAGACACTTTCTTCTGCTGACTTACTGCCAGTTATATTAAATACATTATATGAAAAGAGTTTATTAATACTGTACTGTAGTCAACATCCGTGTGAGTGTATACAATGGCCCACATGCAGAAAAAGATTAAAAAGAAAGGTGGCAAGAAGAAGATGATTATGGTGGAAGTTAAGAAGGAAACCACATTGAGAAGTACAAAGGAGGTATACAAGTGGCTGAAATTGCAACATTTTATAAGAAGTGTCTGTCTGCATCTCATCTGCAGAGGAGGAGAAAAAGGCGAAGGAATCCCTCACTGCAAGTGAGATTGGGGAGAAACGTAAAATGTGGGAGACAATGCAAAATTTTGTACAAAAGCACCACCTGAATAAGTCTGTATGTAACAGTGCGAGTGATGAATCTGTTTAATGACAATGCAATGTTACATTTCCGCAAAATCCTCAAAAGGAGGCCAAACCAAGTGTCATCGGATAGGTTCCTCGTTAAAGTTGTACAAAAAGAAAAAGATTCTATGAGCCAATAGATAGCAGTCATTCCGTTAGTGATAGTGAATGTCATCCTACACAATTACCCTGCTCTCTCTTGTCTCCCTCACACCGGCCACAAGGGTTTTCAAAGGTAAGAGCAGGTTAATTTATTTTTCTTTATATTTTGCATTTTCTTTATTATTTTGTATTATAATACAGTATTATAATCATTTATATGAATATTTTTGGATTGTGGAATGAATCATCTGAGTTTCCATGATTTCTTAAGGGGAAATTCACTTTGATATACATGTGCTTTGGATTACAAGCATATTTCCAGAATGAATTATGTTCACAAACCAAGGTTTTACCATAATTCCTTATACCATCAACCACTTCTACATTTTAACATTGAAACTCAGTTCTTAATCTATTCATTTAGACAGCATATATTTATCAATATTCTTTAAAAATTTTAAACAGATTTATTGCAGTATAATTGATATACAAAAATCTGCACATATTTAACATACATGATTTGATGAGTTTAGACATTAGCATAAACATATGAAACCATCACCACGATTAAGACAATAAATGTGCCTAACACTTCCAAAATTTTTATGTGTCCCCTTTTGCGTGTGTGGTAAGAACACTTAACATGAGAACTACTCTCTTACAAATTTTTAAATGAACAATACAGTATTGTTTATTACAGGTATTGTACTGTATAGCAGATCTCCAAACTTCATGCCAATTGAACAAGTCTTGATTTCCTCCTTCCTTCCGCCCTAAAATATGGTAACCATAATATGGTTTTATTCTATTCTACCCTATTCTATTCTATTCTATTCTGTATTTTCTGCTTCTATGAGTTTAAATATTTTAGGTACCAAATGTCAGTGGAATCATGCAGTATTTGTCTTTCTGTCTGGCCTATTTCATTCAGCATAATGTCCTTCAGTTTCATCTATGTAGTAGAAAATGGCAGGATTTTCTTATATTTTAAGGCTGAATAGTATTCCACTATACGTATATACCACATATTTCCCCCGCATCTGTTGACAGACATTTGGATTGTTTCCATATCTTGGTTATTGTGAATAGTGCTGCAATGTACATGGGAGTGTTGATATCTCCTTGAGATTCTGATTTCAATTTTTGGATAGATACTCAGAAATGGGATTGCTAAATCGTAGGGTAGTTTACCTTTAGTCTTCTGAGGAGCCTCCATACTGTTAGGTTTTACATATGTTTTACAGTTTTAGGTCTTATTGTTAAGTCTTTAACTCATTTTGAGTGCACTTTTGTGTATGATGTTTAGATAGGGGTCCAATTTTATTCTTTTGCATGTTGACATCCAGTTTTCCCAACTCTATTCGTTAAAAAAGCTATCTTTTGTTTATTATGTATTCTTGATACCGTTGCTGGATATCAATTGACTATATATGCATGGGTTTAATTCTGGTCTCTATTCTATTCCATTAGTCTTTATCTCTGTCTTTATGCCAGAAATGTACTGTTTTAATTACTGTTAACTTTGTAACATACTATATAAGAGTCACAGAAATAATTTATAAACAAAATATGTTAGTTCTTCATGGTATAGGTCACATAAGTGGGCTCATTAAGCCTATTAAAATAATATATAGATATATAGAGATAATAAAACTGCAGTTTATCTTAGAATTTATTCATTTATTTTCACACTAAGCACAATACCTGTACTTAATATTCTTCATGCAGTGATTTCTAGTTCATATTTTTTCCTTGAGATCCAAAAATTGCTTTCTAACCTATATATCGACATTTGCAATTAGAAGAGCTTCAAGAACCACAGAATCCAAGTTTCCAAAACTGAAGTCATTAACTTCTCTGGAAAACCTGCTTCTTCTTTGGCATTCTAACACACACTAAATGATAATGCCACCAGGAGCTGAGACATCAACACTGACTTCTTCCCATCACACATGCCTAACAATCACTAAGTTCTGTTAATATAGTATCGAATACTATACGTAGAAAAAAAATCCAGCAAAATCCTTCTGCCCAAATACAGATTAGATATATATATAGAGAGAGAAATAAACAGAGAGATATAGAGAAATTTAACATCAGATTTAAGAAACAAATATCTTAGGCAAAATGCTGCAATGAGGTGCGTTAGGGGAAAATGAAAAAATAAAATGCCTTAGTCAAATAATTTATGCAACTCAAGAAATACGCTTTTAGGCAAATTCCAAATCATAGTATGTGGTTCTTTTACTTATAAACTTTTTGATCTTTTCAATCAAAGGATATATCGTTTTAAGTTTATGGCATTGCTTTATTTATTCTTAATCTTTAAATTCAAGATAGGAACATAAAAGAAAAATAGATTAACATAACTATTTTTAAAAATGTTCTACTTTGCTTTGTTGAGGCTTCATAGCTATAGTGTTTCACGTTTCTTGTCCAAGAGATGTGCCTGAAACTGACACAAAGCCACAGCCTTTACTCATGTTTCTCTTTAGTATAATTGGTCTGAACAATACATCTTTATCTTCCAGCCTTGTTTGTTAGGTATTGGTCCCTGAGAAGAAAACAGTCTTTCTTAGGGAGAGAGCAAAGTGTTGTTTGTTATGTAGACTTTTATCGATCATAAATGAAAAGTCTCCTTTCTGCTGTGTTTGTTGAAAAGTCCTTTGAATAGAAAACCCATTTCCCCCTTCTTAGATGCTGCTTTGGAGAACAACCTAAAAATTTATGCAATATTCATTTTCTCCTTAGACAACGTATTTCTAGTAAGCATGTTTTATATACAGAGTGATCTTTTTCTGTAAGCTTTCCTAACCAATTATTCAAATAAATTGACCTAAAGAAAGTCTTCTTCAGAGGTTTAGAAGTCTCTGAGGTTAGAGGTCTCTCAATATTTCTACAAGTGAATAGATGAATAAATGAGCTTCTGTAAAATAGGTTGGCAAAAAATATTATTGTACATTCTTATGTTTTTTAACAGGCAAGTATGAGAATGAGGTATTATTATACCAATCAAGTAGATATAAGTACCTCAGTTTGTTAACTAAAACAACACTTTTTTAATATCATGTTTACATCAATGGAGAAGAAATACCATTGTTTCTTATCACTCTACTTTTCTATATAGCTACATACCCACACATCACAAAATACAATGGAAGTTGAAATGGACTTGTTAGGCAGTTGTTAGGCAAGAGCTAGGAGAGATAAAGCATGTGCTGACCACACCCTCAGAGCCCCCCCCCCCCCCACCAGGGTTAACAGAACAGGAAGAGCCAGAGCTGGCTCAAGCGCCCCAAGGGGACTTCTAAAATCTGAGCCTGTGCACAAAAGGTGCAATTTGCCCTTTAGGCGCATGGTGCAGAAGCCAAAATATTATACAACCACCAGCTGTCAATCAAAAATATCAATTAAAGCCAAATTTACGTATGCAGAAAGGAAGCTTAAAAGGATGTAGCTACAGCTTCCAGGTGCCATTGCCACTGGCAGTGTCTCCCTTTCACTTTTGAAAGCATACTATACTTATCTACTCCATAAAATCTATTTCCCCATTCTGGTCTCAGGTCTCCAACTGCATTTGGAACAAGAACTAAGCAACCCAGTAACAGATGGACATAAAACAAAAGAGATTCCTAACTCATAGAAAACAATTATTTACAATTCAAGCACTATTTCCTTTTTTTAAAAATGTTTTGAGAGAGAGAGAGAAAGAGCTTGGCTGCAAGTGAGGGAGAGAGAGAGAGAATCCCAATCCCCAAAGTGGGGCTTGATCTCAACCTTGAGATCATGACCTGAGCCAAAATTAAGAGTTGGATGCTTAACCAAGCGAGCAACCCAGGTACACCTCTTTTTTTTTCTTTTTGTAGGCTTCACACCCAGTGTGGAGCCCAATATGGGGTTTGAACCCTGAGATCATGACCTGGGACTAATAGTTGGACATGAAACCAAATGAGCCACCCAGGCATCCTGAAGCATTATTTCCTTTTAATGTAATTCAGCAGACTTAGGCACTTGCAGATTCCAGTAAGAGTAAAAGAGGGAATAAAAGAGGGATGGAAGGAAAGTCACATTTATCAAGTCGCCATTTTCAGATAGTCATGGAGATAAAGGCTTCCACGCATGTGTACCTTGTAACAACTATGATATTAGGAACATACGGTTCCCAGTTTCTCACAGTTCTGACTTCTTTTGACCCACTAAACAATTCATACAAGTTGTCACTGAAAACACACCCTCACAGATGAATACACTCTCAACAATAGTTCCTCTAAACTTACTTTAGCATTGCCAAAACTCTTGCAGATCATTAAGAGATTCATAAACACATCTGAGAACAAAGTATTTTGTGGCTGTTAGTCAATAAAAGGAAATGTAGTCACTCTTAGAAATGATAGGTACAGTATGAGCTTGTGCTCCATAAAATATGCCCCTCCTTTCCATGCTAAGTCTCACACCTCTTATTTATTTATTTATTCATTCATTCATTCATTCATTCATTCATTCATTTATTTTGAGAGAGAGAGAGCGCGCATGCTTGCACGTGCAAATGAGGGAGGGTGGGCAAAGGGAGAGGGAGAGAGAGCCTAATGCAGGGCTCAACCCCAAGACCCTAAGATCATGACTTGAGCTGAAATCAAGAGTCAGATGCTCAGCTAACCCACTGAGCCACCCAAGCACCCCTCACACCCCTAATTTAGACTAATGTCACAAATGTAATTCTCAGAGGCTATGTTAACCTCCAGATTATCCTTGCCTCTCTCCAAGCACGCTCTATATTTCTAATACAGCAATCTTTCTAACCCAGGAAGCCAACAATTTTACTTATATGATCTAATTCTACATTGCCTTTAAAAGAAAATTTAAATTCCTTGTCTCAGTGTACATGGCTCTCCATGATTTTTTGTTGTTGTTTAACTGTGCAGTCATTGTCTCAGTAGACTCTGCCATGTAGCCTATGCTTAAATCTTATTAGAACCTTTCTACACATAAGGGCAGGTGTACCCCAATGTTTATAGCAGCACTACCAACAATAGCCAGAATTATGGAAAGAGTCAAATGACCATAAACTGATGAATGGATAAAAAGATGTGGTTTATATACACAATGGAATACTACTTGGCAATGGAAAGAATGTAATCTTGCCATTTGCAATAGCATGGGTAGAACTGGAGGCTATTATGCTAAGTGAAATACGTCAGTCAGAGACAGACAGATATATGTTTTCACTCATATGTGGATCTTGAGAAATTTAACAGAAAACCATGGGAGAAGGGAAGGGGAAAAAATAGTTACAAACAGAGAGGGAGGAAGGCAAACCACAAGAGAGTCTTAAACACACAGAACAAACTGAGGGTGGATGGGGGAGGTGGGGAAGAGGAGAAAATGGATGATAGGCATTGAGGAGGGCACTTGTTGGGATGAACACTGGGTATTGTATGTAAGCGTTGAACCACGGGAATCTACCCCAAAAACCAAGAGCACATTTTATACACTGTATGTTAGCCAATTTGACAATAAATTATATTTAAAAAAATAAAAATAAAATAAAAATAAAAATAAAAATAGCAAATTTCTGAAATAAGCAAAAATAAAAACAAAAACACAACAGATCACCACTGTCTAAAGTCTGCTGTAAGTGTTGTCATTTATCTAAAACCAGATCACTTATATTTGAAGAAGTAAAAGCAAGGGTACTGTGAGAGCCTTAATTCATCTATAGAAATTGAAAATTAGTGATATTGCCCAAATTTTTAGAGATGTTATTTTACATATAATGAATGCATTAAAACAACATCAAAACCATAGCAATCTCATTGTTATTGTTTCCTATAAAAGTGGTCTGCTGATCTAAAATCTTGTTTTGTTTTGCTTTTGTTTATACTAATGCTTATTAATACTATTCTTTACTTTCTCAATTTGTGTTAAAGAGATGTCAGAATTTCTAAGTAATGTTCTGCTCCTTTAGATTATTATAGCAATACTCTTCATTAGAAGTTGCAGCTGGCCATTATTTCAATTCAAGTTTGTAATATTAAAAGTCAATAGGCTGGTCAAGTACTAACAGCTATGTTTCTGAAATACTTGTCACCCATAGCTCATATTGTAAAATAAGGCTGCCGGTCTATATTTTTATTTAGATTTCTATAGCTCTATTTTTTTTCTTTTTTCCCCTTTTATACTTTTTTATCAACTTCTTCCCATTTTCTTTGTATCTATCTTACTATCTATCTTGAACCTAACTTGAATTTTGTATATGATGCCTGTACATAAGAATTCAATTAAAACAGCTCATACACAGCAGTTTAAAAGGTGTCAAAACTACTTTTTTGGTTTTACCACTATATATAGGTTTTACCTACATATACCAGGTTTTACCACTATATATAGGTTTTACCACTATATTTTTTAAATCAACATAAAAGGTCATCTTCAATTTTCCAACATGTAACTATTTGAACACTTTTCAATGGCCACTTATTATTAACATTAAAAAAGACAGCAATAGAGAAACTTGTGGTGCTTGTGTATATTTGAATATTTACCAGGCCCACCTGAACATTTATGCATCTATATGATTATATGGGTCTAATCACACTTATTTATACTCATTTCCATCGTTGATAACTATATAATCTATATCTATATCTATATCTATATCTATCTCTATCTATCTATCCTTTTTTTTTCTTTCCAAGATTTTATTTAAATTCAAGTTAGTTAACATATAGTGTAGTATTGGTTTCCAGAGTAGAATTTAGTGATTCATCACTTATATATAACACTAGCGCTCATCCAACAAGTGCCCTCCCTAATGTTCATCACACATTTAGTCCGTACCCTGCCCACCACCCCTGCAGGAACCCTCAGTTTCTTTTCTATCGTTAAGAGTCTCTTATGGTTTGCCTCCCTCTCTGGTTTTATCTTATCTTATTTTGTATATATTTTAATAAAGAGATTAAAAAGACAACTGAGCATTAAAGAAATTAAATAATATTCAGCATCTTGTAAGCAGTGAGTAACAGATCTGGGTTTCAAGCACAAGTCCTCTCTCTTCCATTTATCTTAACAAACTAAAGACAGTTTACTGTTTCAAAATATGAAAACTCTATTCTTGACTCAAATCAATATGCTCATTTTTTAATTAGAAGGCATTTCTATAAATTACTTTCAGAACAATATCTGGCACAATATTCTGTTAATTTCTCTTCTTATGTTTTTTTGATAAAAAGTATATCCAAAAAATTAATTTAATACAAGATTTAAAGAACAAGTCTTATTATTTAAATGCATTTTTTCTTCTCTTAATATCACACTGTTCTATGGCTCTGTGGCTCTGAGAGGTACAAAGAAAGGGAGAGGTAGTAAGAATTTGGTAAATATAGTAATAAAAGATACAAGAAGTTTTGAAACTTGCTGCATATGTGTTTCACAATCTCCATATTCACATGATAATTAGGCTCATAATTTAAAGGAGAGAATATTTTGTAAAATGTTTCATAATAATTTTCTACCAAATTAATTTAATATCTATAAAGTAGCCAAGGACAAAATAAAATGAATATTTCATGGGCAAAAGGAATTGAACCTAGACAACATGAAAAGATGTCATTTATGATTATATTAATAGAATTATTTGAAAAAAATAATTGAAGTAAAATTCATAGAGTTCAAATAACAATATTACTTAGAATTCATATCTGTTACATTAAAGTAAAAGTCATAGTTTGAACTTGAACTATCAGATATAATTCGATTTTCCTCAGTACCTCAGCAATGCATTCTAGAAGTTAGAAAAGAAAATAAAAGTCATACATTTTTTATATATGATAAACTATTAGCTTAAATATTCCATAATCAAATATACATTGACACATAAGTATGATTATCTAAAACGTTTGGTAGACTTATTCCTAAATTGCGAGGAAAGCAGTAAGATTTTTTTTTTAATTTTCTGCTTAATGAGTAAAATAATACATCCAAATTTCACTTTTTCTTAATGAAATGTATTATCTCCTTTGTTCAGCTATACTCTTTCTTCACTCAGGTGCATTCTTTCTTTCTTTAGAAAGAAATGTAAAACATCTTCGTGACCTTGAATAATAAAGACATAAAAATAATAAACCACAAAGTAAATGGCTGATGATTTCAAATACACTTAAATTATTTAGTTTGAGTGAAGTTAGCAACAGTTCCTCTCAGAAACATTAATTTAAATAACTATCCACAACCAAAAATACCTTCACAAGAGCTAACAATTCCAGGTGAGTCATTACATCACCAGAATGATACACACACACACACACACACACACACACACACACACACACACACACACACACTGAGAAGGGTAAAAAGATATTCACATTCCCCGCCACCCCCCCATCACCACTCTAGCAAGCCCAGGCAGCCCAGTGCCAAGACAGAAAGAGATTCACCGTAAGAGAAAAAGAAAGTGAAGTGAGAGCCAGTATGCCCCCTGTGACTCCATGGTACCAGGCTCCCAGGGGTCTCCCATGAACCCAGGCCCTGGCCTACCTATTTTGGTACTGAAGCATCTCCATGGACCCAGATGCTAAGCCTACTTCAGTGGTCCCCAGGGCCAAGCCTGTTCTCACCGGTCCAGGAACCAGGCTGGTTGCCATGTGTTCAAGCACCAGGCCTGCTCATCTGCTGACCCAGGCACCAGACTGGACTACCCAAGGACTTGAGCAACAAGCCTACCCATGAACCAAAAAATGGCTCATTCAACTTCTTGATGGGCTGACTGGTGAAGAGTTTATCTATCAAAGCCAGTACATAAAGATTAAAAGAAGAGCCTACTTCCTTGAAATCGGAGACACCAACACAAAGCCACAGGGATCATGATTAATCAAGGAAATATGATACCACCAAAGAAAACTAATAAAACTCCAATGACTAACCTTAAAGAAATGGATATTTATCAGTTGTATGACAAAGAATTCAAAGTAATCCTCTTAAAGAAATTCAGTGAAGTATAAGGAAACACTTATGAACAACTAATTGAAATGAGGAAAATAGTACATGAGAGGGAGCAGGAGTACCTATATTTGTATCAGAAGAAGTAGACTTTAAGTCAAAAACTGTAAGAGACAAAGAAGGCTATTAATTAATGATAAAGGGGTCAAGTCATCAAGAGGATATAACAATTGTAAATGTACATGCCCCTAATATTGAAGCACCTAAATATATTAAGCAAATACTAACAGAGAGAAATAGACAGTAATACAATAATATTAGGGATACCCCTAATACCCCTACTTCAACAATGGATAGATCATCCAGACAGAAAATCAACAAGAAAAAACTGACCTGAACTACATTAAAAAAAGTTTTAATGTTTTTATTTATTTTTGAAGGAGAGAGAGAGAGAGAGCACGAGCGGGGAGGAGCAGAGAGAGAGGGAGACACAGAACTCGAAGCAAGCTCCAGTCTCTGAGCTCCAGGCTCCGTTAGCACAGAGCCCGATGCGGGGCTCAAATTCACAAACTGTAAGATCATGACCTGAGCCGCAGCTGGATGCCCACCTGACTGAGCCACCCAGATGCCCCATGACTTGAACTATATTTTAAAGTTCCTATGGACCTAACAGACATATGTAGAACATTCCACACAACAGCGGCAGAGTACACATTCTTCTCTAGTGCACATGGGACATTCTCTAGGGCAGATTACATGTCAGGTCCCCAAACAAATTTTAGCAAATGTAAGAAGACTGAAATAATACCAAGTGTCTTTTCTGAGCACGATGGTATGAAACTAAAAAACAATGGCAGATGGAAAACCAGAAAATTCACTACTGTGTGGAAATGAAACTAATAGGTCAAAGAAGAAACCATAAGAAAAATAAAATATCTCAAAACAAATGAAAATGAAAAACAACATACCCCAAACTTATAGGATATAATGAAATCAGTTCTAAGGGAAAAAGTTTATAATAGATGTCCACTACATTAAAAAAAGAAAAAGATCACACACACATACACACACACGTGCATGCACACACCTAACTTTACATCTCCAGGACCTAGAAAATGCAGAAAAATCTATATATGGAGATACCAATAAAATATATAGACAGAAAAATAGGTGAAGAATTTTATCAGGAGTTTCACAAAAGGCATATCCTCAAAATGAAACGACACTAAAACACCAGTGTATACACAATAGAGTGCCTAAAATTAATTAAGAAAAGCAAAGTTTATTAAACATTCCCAACTGAAATATGGCTTCAAAGACATAATAGATAACTTTCTCAGATACCTATAAGCAGTGGATTATGATAAAACATATAGAACAATATTAAAATTACATTTCTTATGTTTTTACCCTTGTAAAAACATTCTTTCATTAGTTTCTCTTAGTTTCCATACGTTTCTAGTTGGTTTGTTTTCAGTACATTATTGTATCTCCTCATCTATTCAAAGTTGACAAACTGTATACACTAATGTTGAGAGTCATACAACGAGAGGTTTGTGGAACAATGTGTGGGGATTGCCAGTTGATAAGCAGATGAACGATGGAGAAAAGACCTCTCAGTCTGAGTTTGGTTATACTGATATCTAAACATACCCATAAATATACTCCATGTTTTTGGGCATGAAAGTCATTTTAGAGAACACATGAAAGACAATGGTCAGTAAATAATTCATAAGAAGCTTATGTATTAAACACAATTTTAGTATATTCATTTATAATGAAAACTATGATTTTCTAAAGGAACAGTAAGGAGATAGAGGCATACTAATTCCCTAGGACAATTTACATAAAGATCCATATCATAAACAGGAATTTGATCAGAACACAACAAAGAACAGTTCTATGATTCAACTGGCTATTAAAAGTAGGAAATGGGTTCACAGAGTATCTTTGTAATAGGGATATTCATTTTCAGAGCAGTTGAGAGCACCTTGAAATAGTTTCTAATTGTAGAATTTCAAAATCTGCATTTGTCTTAACAATATGAATATAATAGCAAATGTATCTTCTCTTAAAAAAGGCTGTAGAAAAAAAACCTCAGGCCCATTTTAGGACTGGCCATTTGATTTTCAATGCACTCCAGCTCTCAGCAAACACCTATATGTGTACAATTTCCCCCATTACTGCGTTGGCCCATTTAGAGTGGCAGACACGTAGCCAGCATCTAGAAATGTCACGTGTGGTCAAGAGCCCATCTGAAATGGGTGGGTAGTTGCTCCTAGAATTACCTCACAGGGTCATCAACTCAATCCCCTCTTTGGTATCTGTTTGACCTAAGGAATATACCAAATAAAAATATATATATATACCAACTATTATCCCACACTTGGATGGATATCAAATATTTTAAGAAATGTTATCTTTCACTTGCATCTATGTTTTCTTTTCGTGTAACAAATTTACTCTTGCGCCAACCATGAAAGTGTTATCTTTTTTACTTAGTAATGTAACATAAATATTATGCCAACAATAACAAGTAACATGATACAAAAGAATGTTTTAGACTATAGATTTGATAAAAAATCAAAAAGAGTATCAAAGTCTCTCAATTCAGTAAATAATTTTCAGTAAAATATATCTATTAATGAAATAGTTCAGCTTCCATGTGAAACTATAATTGAACACAATGTGAGCTTTGCAATTTTAAAGATATTAAATGCTTATTACAGTTGTTTAGATAGTAAAAAAAAGAAATAGACATAGCCCTTGAACAAAAGAACTTAAATATTTTAAGAGTATATTTCTTCTTTGACAAAAATAAAATCATAGCCATTCATTCACAATTGCAACATTAACTTGATACACTCTTCATTCTAACAGTGTTGAATATACAAAATTTTATTTCTCTGTCTACCAGGCCTGACTGAAGTCAATACACAAAGCTGCTTATGGGAAAGGTTTGGCAGCTACAGCCCTGCAGATGTGAAGATATGTGCTCTGTTAGCCCTGGCAGCTGGGTATCTGTGTGCTCCCCAGTTATATTTCTTGTCTGACCTCGTGATTTGCTCCACTGTTAGCTGTGGCGACAGCTGTTCAGCTGTATTGAGGTTTTGTCTATTATTTATTATTTATTGCAAACTACAGCCCAGCACGGCTAAGTAGCACTATCTACTAGAGGTAATTGTGCTGAACAAATCTCTTGTCCCCAAATCCCTGATCTGGAGTTCATGATATGAAGGCACCAGAGGAGCCACGGTCAGCAAAACCGGGAGGAACACTCATTCTTTGGTTCTGTGCTTATGAGAGAGACTGTTTCCTTATCTCCTCCGCACAGCACTAATTTAAGATATAGACTGCCAAAATACATTAAAAACAAGTTTAATAATGAAAAAGCCTATCTTGTAGCATTTTAAAATAAAATACAGATGACAGAAATTGCATTATTTAATAAGAATTCTTACAAAAAAAGATCTACAGTACATAATACAGTATATATTTAGGAGTCATAGAATAACAGAATGACTAATGTAGAATAATTCAATGACTAAATGTATTTATATCTATAAATTTATTTCTAAGCACTGTGCTGGCAGCATACCACAATGTTTTTGTGTGTATGTTGTGATTTTATTATCATTCAGCTTGACACATTTTCTAATTCCCCTCGTGCTTATTATCTTTGACTCGGTATTATTTACAAGTGTCATTTAATTTAAAATCAAGTGGGGATTTTCTAAATGTCTTCTTGTTATTGATTAGTAATTTAATTATCTCATGAATAGAGAACACTCTATAAGATTTTAATGTTTTGATAAATTGTGATTTACTTCTTGACACAGTATGTGGTCTAACTTAGTGAGCATATCATGTGGACTTGAAATGATTTTATTCTAGTTCTTGAATTTAGTTTTCAATACCTCAACTGAATAAAGACATCTGAGTGTCCAGATTGTTTATTTATTTACTACTTCTGTTGTTATTTTAAAAATTAGTTTCTGAAAGGGACTGTTAACTAAATATTACTGTGGGTTTGTCTGTTTCCCAGTAGTACTGTCTGATATATTTTTTGGCTTTTGTGGTTTTTTGCATCAACCTCTGTGTAATTTTATGCTTCAAGTGTCTCTTATTGATAGCACACACTTGGCTCTTGGCATTTTTTCCCAAGTCTAACCAATTCTGGTCTTGTTTGCGAAGATTAACCTATTTGTATGTAAAAACTGAGACTGTTTTTTTTTTTCAAATATTTTGTCAGTTGTTTTTGTTTGACCCGTCTACTTTAGGATCATCTCATCTCCATTCCAAACTAATATTTTTAAAAAATTTATTTGTTGACTTTTCAACTATAAATTTTGCGTTAAATTTCAGTGGTAGTTCTAGTGATTAAAATTTGCATACTTAACTTTCAGTCTATTTACATTTAATGTTTGATATAAATGCCAAAATACAATCTTAGAATTTTCTCATTAAATATTCATATAACTTTAAAGAAATTAAAAATATATACGATCTTTTATGTATACCCACATATTTACTATGTATAATGCTCTTTCTTTCTTGTTGACACACATTTTCACTTGTGCCAATTTTTTTCTTATCATGAAGAATTTCCTTTGTTATGTCTTATGGCATAGGTTTGCTGTCAATAAATTATTTCAATTTTAATTGATCAAAGATGGTATTACTTAATCATATTTTAAAGATATTTTAGCCTGACACAGAATTCTAAGTTGACAATTCTTTTTATTCCTTTAAAGAGTTTAAAAATATATTATTTTCATTTTCTTCTGGCCTCCTTATGTCTAATTAGGAGCTCACCACCAGCTGTGTTGTTTTTATCCCCCATGTAAAGTGTCATTTTTTTTTAATTGGCTGTTTTCAAGGGTTTTTTTGTTTTTTTGTTTGTTTGTTTTTTTAATTTGAGAGAGAGAGAGGCAGAGGGAGAGAAAGAGAAAATTTTAAGCAGGCTCCACACTCAGCACAGAACTTGATGCAGGGCTCAATCCCATGACCCTGGGATCCTGACCTGAGCCAAAATCAAGATTTGGATACTCAACTAACTGAGCCACCTAAGGACCCCAAAGGCTCTTTTGTACCTTTTATATGATCAGCTGTTTTTCAACTGTGGGGAATAAGCTTAGACATTCCCTGGGCTTACACCAATGGGTTAACAAGGTGTAAAGAAGCAGAAAGCCATAGGATGCTCACACCCGTGTTTGGGTAAAGAAGACAAGGCAACCAAGAATAGGGAGGTATAAAGGCACCCAATACATAGCTACATGAAATAAACAAGATTAGGTGTTCAGGGTGGAAGCACCCCCAATTCAGTACTATAGCAGAAGCTGCTTTCACAGGAAGGAAGGACCAAGTTAGGTAAACAGGTAAATTGAGCTATAGACTGCTGCAGGTGAAGCAGCCCAGAGCTGAGATGCTTAACAAAAGAAAAGGTGCCTTGTTAACTCTGGTTATTTCCCCTATCTGTCTCATCCCCTAGGCTAGCTAAGATAAACAGAGGTGGTGCCTCATGCCTGACTGCTCGGCGCCAATATTTTGTTTTGTATTAACCCAAACGCCTAACCCCAAACATCTTCAAGACCCCCTTTCCCTCACGTCCACTAGTTAATGCTCACAGATTCATTGCTTCTTGATGCACGTCCATCACCATGTTTGTAAGCCTTTATGATCCTAATAAAAACGGGGCAACGACCCTTATTCAGGGATCTTGTCTTTTCCCGGACATTAGCTATCTGTCACTTTTCATTCTGCATCCTTCTCTTTTGCTGGCCAAAAGAGAACTTTAGACAGTGTCTACGACATTCATTGATGTGCATTTGGAAGTTTTGGGGTAATCTTTGTTATTCATGTCCATTTTAGTTTCTATACTTTGGAAATGTTTGGCCATTTCTTCATGTTTCTTCAAATGTATTCCTGTCCTTCTTCTTTCCTCTATTTTTGGGTTCCAATTATGTATCATAAGTAAATATTATAATCTCAAAACTAATGGATAATCTATTCATCCTTTTACATTACCATAAATGAAAGTCTAGCTTATTTTATAGCATGCTCATTCACAGCAAATAGAAAAATGAGATAAAAATATTTATAAATGTGCATAAAAGCACTGGCAAGCTAATAAGACAACAGGAATTTGTGAAGCTAAAATGTAAGAAAGAAGGGATAACTAGAGAAATAATTTTGTTGTCAAATTATTGTTGCCCTTTCCCCTCTTTAGATATACAACAATTTGAAAATGACATCAGTGTTGATGAGAAAGTGAAAAGTGCTGTCCATATTCTTATGAAGCTTGCAGAGAATGCAAAATTGGACTCCAGTGTCCACCAAGAAAGAAGAGACTTCACACCTCAAGTTCTAAGCTTACATCTTGTAAAGGGTATATCTGAAGTGCACCAGTCTTCACAATGACCTTTACTACAGATTGTCTTCAGGTGTTCCAACTTTACAACAAATGTTTGCCAAAAGCAAAGAAATCAACACTAGAGGACATTAACATTATCCAAGCCTCAAATTGTCTTTCCATGCCTAATGCTTAACATTCAAATAAAAATAACAAAGGCTTTTATTCTTTCTCATTGCAAAGTAGTATTCCATTGTATATATAAACCAAATCTTCTTTATCATTCATCAGTCGATGGACATTTGGGTTCTTTCCATAATTTGGCCATTGTTGATAGCACTGCTATAAACATTGGCATTTGCAACAACAGGTATGGAACTGGAGGGTATTATGCTAAGTGAAATAAGTCAGTCAGAGACAGACAGATATTGTATGTTTTCACTCATATGTGGAATTTGAGAAACTTAACAGAAGACCCTGGGGGAAGGGAAAAAAATAGTTACAAACAGAAGGAAGGCAAACCATAAGAGACTCTTAAATACAGAGAACAAACTGAGAGTTGATTGGCGGGGGTGAGGGAGAGAGGGGAAAATGGGTGATGGGCATTGAGGAGGACACTTGCTGGGATGAGCACTGGGTGTTGTATGTAAGTGATGAATCATGGGAATATACCTTTGAAAAGTGCAGCCCCAGAGGGACTCTTGAGTGGGCTACAGGAGTGGTAGGCAGGATAAATAATGGCCATCTCCCCCACTGGCAGGGACCAACTGTAAGCCAGACCAAGGGAGCCCTGTGACACCATCTATGTATATCCGCCTCCTAGGGCACAGAGCAGAGTGGTGAGACTGGAAAGTCCATCTAGAGGGATAACCATATTAGCCAGCCCAGGACCCAACTGATCAAAGAGGTTTGGGCCTCTGATAGTTGGGTAGGATCTGGGGAGGGGCCGAGCAGGACAAGGATGGAACTTTTCCTTCATGTAACCTCTGTATTGAGTTTCAAAAGGACCGTTGATTAATTTTGATGATAATTCTAAAATAAAAAGTTAAAAGTAGTAAAAAATAAAAAAAAATAAATAAAAATAACAAAGGCATCAAAAGCATAGAGCACTTTCCTGAAGACTGGGAGGAAAAATAGATGCAAAAAAGTAATATGACCAGGAGTTTGAAACACCTTTTGTTAAAAATTTAAGAGAAATTATGAAGAGAAAATAATAATAATATAAAAATAATAGATCTTATAAACCTAAGTGTCAATCCTGTGCAGAATTAGAAAGACACACTAGTATGTTTTAAAAAATAATTAACTGTCTTTTGTCAGAAATATCACCTTCCAAATTCCCTATAATTATTACTATAATGCAAAGTACCAATGCAAAAAATTGTGAAACATGCTAAAAAATATGTTCGAGTACCCAGAATTCGAGAGGAACAATCTGCTAGAGATTGAGTTGATGAGAACTGATAAAGATTTTAAATTGCTATTATTAATACAGTCAAGAAAATAGAGAAGGTGGGTTAAAAGGGAGAAAAGATGGAAAGTTTAACAAATATTTGGGTTCACTAAACTATATCAACAATAGAAATCCAAATTCTAGTTATTGGTGGATTTAGCAGAGGACTAGAGATAGCAACCTGCCATCTGCAATGATTAATATGGATGCAGAACTATTTTAAAGCTAGGCAAGAGAATTTCTGCCTTTATCTCTGGGGATACTAGATGCCTGCTTTTTTGGTTAGATTGTTTGGTTTGTTGGACTTACAACTGGCCAAGATAAGGGAAATGGTATTTTTGATATACTCTTCAATATATGAAACTTTTCTGGTTACACTCAGTGCTCGTTACTTTACTAATGTTTTTTTTTGTTTGTTTGTTTTTAATTTTTTTAACGTTTATTTTATTTTTGAGACAAAGAGAGACAGAGCATGAAAGGGGGAGGGCCAGAGAGAGAGGGAGACACAGAATCTGAAACAGGCTCCAGGCTCTGAGCTGTCAGCACAGAGCCCGACGCGGGGCTCGAACTCACGGACCACGAGATCATGACCTGAGCTGAAGTTGGATGCTTAACCGACTGATCCACCCAGGTGCCCCACTTTACTAATGTTTTGTAACTACCTTGGCTGGTTTGACAAACCTGGTTTGACTGCTGGAAGAGTCAGAGAGCTTTTTAAATGAACTTTCTCCAAGCCAACAAGATTCCTCACTAGATTCTGAAGATTCAGACTCATTATAGTCCAGCTTGCAAAACTTAGGCCCAAGAGGAGGCTCATGCTGTGAAGGTCCCTCAGATCTTCAAACTTGGCTGTGTTCTCTCTTTCTTACAGCACCACGTCTTTCACTTTAAATAAAAATCTCATGTGGGTACACACTCAGGTGTCTGGAGAGTCCTCTCAAATATTTGAAATGGGAAAATAATGCAAATAGTGACCTGAAAGATAAATTAATAAGGAGATACCAACCAAAGGTAAAAGAAATATAAAGGTAAGTGTAAGAGATGGGTAGAACATTGTGTGAAGAAAGAGGAAAATCAGGCCAAAGCAGTCTCTGAAGACATAATAATAAAAAGTTTCCAGAAAAAAAAAAATCCTTCAATCCTTGGGCAATATCTTCTTCAATAGAGAATAACCTGTTTGATATTAAGAAAGAATCTTGTTGTGTGCTAATGATCTGTATTACTTTTGTATGCTGTACAGCAAATTATCACTAAATTATCAGATTAAAACAACAGTCACTTATCTGTTGCTGTAGATCAGAAATCCAGACACAGTATAAATAGATTCTCTGCTTAGGTTCTCACAAGGTGAAAATCAAGATGTTAGCTGGGCCACATTTTCATCTGCAGTTCAGGATCCTTTTCTGAGCCCATCAGGTTGTTGGAATAATTTAGTTCTTTGTGATTGTGAGACTGAGATTCCACAGGTGTACCTCAGAGCTATTACAGTGAGTTCAGTTCCAGACCACCACAGTAAAGCAACTATCCCAATAAAGCGAGTCAAATTATTTTGGGTTTCCCAGTGTATATAAAAGTCATTTATACTATATTGTAGTCTATTAAGTGTGCAAAAGCATTATGTCTCAAAAATTATGTACCTTGTTTTAAAAACACTTTATTGCTAAAAATGTTAACCACCAATCTGAGCTTTTAGCCAGTCATAATCTTTTTTCTTGATTCAATGTTGATGGCTGCTGACTAACTAGGGTGGGGGCTGCTGAAGGTTGGGGTTGCTGTGACATTTTTTTAGAGAGAGAGAGAGAGAGAGAGAGAGAGAGAGAGAATGAATGAGTGGGGGAGTGGCAGAGGGAGAGAATCCCAAGCAGGCTTCACTATCAATGTTGTGAGGAGCCCAACATGGGACTCCCTCTCATGATTGAGATCATGACCTGAGCTGAAATCAAGAGTTGGACATTTAACCAACTGAGCCACCCAAGCACCCCAGTGGCAATTTCTTTAAGTAAGACAGTGATGAAGTTTGCTACATCAATTGAATCTCCCTTTCACTTATGATTACTCTGTAGCATGTGATGCTGTTTAATAGCACTTTATCCACAGTAAAACTTTCAAAATTGGACTCAGTCCTCTCAAACCCTGCTGCTGCTTAAACAACTATGCTTCTGTAACATTCTACATCATTTGTTGTCATTTCAACAATCTTCACCAGGAGTAGATACCATCTCAAGAAACCGCTTTCTTTGCTCATGTATAAGAAGCAACTCCCCATCCATTAAAGTTTCATCATGAGATTACAGCAATTCAGTCACATCTTCAAGCTTCCCTTCTAATTCCAGTTCTTTCATTATTTTGACCACATCTGCAGGCAGAAGATACACAACATCTATTGATTAAGTTTGAGTCTCATGTGGACACGATTTGTGGCACTCCAAAACAATTATGGTAGTAACATCAAAGATCACTGATCACAAATCACCATAAAAATATAATAATATGAAATAAAATGTTTGAAAATGTTTGAAATATTGTGAGAATTACCCAAATGTGACACAGAGACACAAAATGAGCAAATGCTTTTGGGAAAATGGTGCCAATGGGCTTGCTTGATGCAGAATGCAGAATGAAACTTTGTAAAACACACACACACACACACACACACACACACACACACACACACAATAGCTATAAAACAAATTAAAGTGAAGTGCAATAAATGAGGTATGCCTGTATTTTCTTTCTGGCTTTTGGACTGGGGTTGCTCAAGGCTCCAAGAGGCCACCCTCAAGTCCTATTAAGACAGCCGGCTCACAACAGGGAAACTTTCTTCTTCAAAGACTGTTGGAGAATCATTCTCCCTTCAGTAAGGAACTCGGGCCCTCTTTTAAGCTCCTTCACCTAATTAATCCTGGCCCATCCAGGATAATCTTCTTTTTAATTAACTCAGGCTGACTTGGGACTTTAATCACACATGTAAAATCTCTTCATACTTTCCATTTGTTATAGCCTAATCAGAGAGATGAAACCCTGTCATTTTCACAGGCCATCTCCACAATCAGGGGAGGGGATTATACAGGGTGTATACATGACTGGCCACAAGAATATTGGAGGCCACCTTAGAATTTTGCCTACCACGTGATCCTCATTGAGATTGAGAATCTAGTCATAAAAATTCAGTGATGATGTGACTGGAACTGACCATTTGCATTATCAGAATATCAAGGCCACTGAAAACAGGCATAGAGGTCTGGATCACCCTGGCTTGCAAGTGAACTAGATTAGATCGCATACTGAGTACAGGGAAATCTACAATAGGTGAGTTCCAGCTTAGAGACCACCTGCAAAAGTGGACACTTTCAATTAGAGTTGGGATGAAAATATCTTAAAAAGTAAGCAATATTGGCAATTAAATAAGAATTTGTTCCTTGTTAATTGACAATTTTTAGAAGAATATGTTATTACTAGCAGAAGGAATGTGATAAAATATAAAAGAAACTAAAAATAAAATGCCATTTCATGGAAGAATAAATATGTAAGTAAGAATAAATATGTATGTGCAAAAAAAAGTTTTTAAACTCTCCTATTATACAACTCCATATGTTATTTACAAATTAAAAGATAATGAAACAGAAAAGTTAAAAATAATGTGCAAACAGACAATGTAATTTAAGTCATAATACCCTAATTGGGTAAAAGGATTGCTAATTTTTATAAAAAGTATAGTCTATAATTAATGTTATAATCTTTTTATAAAAACATGCCAAACATTTAAAGCGCTGAAGAAAAAACCCATTAACCGTCATTTAGATTAAATAAATGTTAATGTGTAATTGTATTTGATTCACATCCTTTATTTTTAAATGAACACTTATAGATACAAATAGCCCCTTTGTATCTTTGTGTTTCAACACTATTAATAACATTAATTATTAGCAAATTATTTTACTAATCACTTCTGGACATATTTATCTATGGCATCATATTAATTTGCATATTCATTTAACTTTTCCCAGAAGTTATAGTATGACTTTCATCATTATACATCTGGCTATTTTTACTTAATTATATTTTTGAGATTTATATACAAAGTTTAGTCACTTCCATAGCCCTGAAATGTTTCAGTGTTGGAAGAGACACTTTACCCAAGGGCAAGAAGGAACCAAGGCTCTGGCACATGTAGTTTATTGATCATATTAGCAAAAATGTTTCCCTGTAACGCAATAATCAGAGAATTTCAAAATTATCTTTACCTGACCACCTTACCAAGGCAGCAGTACAACTCACTTTTTTCTGCATCAGAGTATTTTCAACCATCTGACTTTGTATTGATTTATTTGGCAGCATTATTAACCATTTTATCACCCCACAGAACATTGCACTGGCAGACCCCCAAAAGTAGAAGAAAATAGGTACTAAATATGACTCTATAAGACCTGTGGATAATACAATGTAAGAAATCAATCTCAAAACAAACAAACAAACAAACAAACAAACAAACTCTTTATTCACTAAATTTTCTGAAGTTTGGAAGGTCTATGGCCTGAGGATATTCCCTTCCCAAACAAAATTTACTTTGCTACCTTTTGCATGCTACCACTAAGAAAGAAGGGTAGCCATTTGCGGATCTCACTGAAGTTTTTCAAAGCTTATATCTAATTCAGGTGTATAACCCAGATTCATTTGGTTCTGTATAGAGTTTTTTCTCAGTTCTGAAACTACACATCGTTGTACCCTTCACATCCATTTTTTCCTGTATGTAGTTTAAAATAATGATCACTTATTCTAAAGTCCTTCTGCTGCTAATACCAGCAATTAGTTCTGGATGTTTATTTGTATTAACTGCTATTTTTCTTAATCATAGCTAACATTTTCCTGTTTCCGCACGTCTAGTAGCTTTTCAATGTACACTTGACACTGTGATTTATATGCTGTAGACCTTCTAGGTCTCTATATTATCATGTGAAGAGCACTGGATTTTGCTCTTGCAAACTGTTAAATTATGGGTGAATACTTTGATCTTATGGAATCTTGGTTTTAAGCTTTATGAGAGAGTGGTTATTATGGTTTTTCCTTTAGTACTAAGTGAATTCCTTAACCTAGGCTTAGAAGTGGCAAATCTAAGGTTTAAATGAAAAGCCAAAGGGGTTTACCTAGCTCTTCTTTCTAGCACAATGAAGCTGTTGAAATTTTTGCCCATCTCTTTTGGCCTACAGAGAATGTTGTCTATTGTGTATCTTGAATTGTCAGGCTGGTATAGTTCAGTAGTTCTTAAATGTACATTTTTTGGCACAGGCCAAGTTTTGAAGAGAGTTTATTCACAGATTTCAGAGTATCCCCCCTTTCCCTTTTGTGGCTCACTTCATTCTGTGATGTTACCTTCAATTTCCAGCTGGTCTGGCATCACTGAAGTTTAATTTCTGATTTCTCATTCCAACAACACTTGCTCTGAGTTCTGTATCTAATGAGCAAGAGACTGCCTTCAGGAAAAATTAAAAAAAAAAGGATTTAATACAACATGACTCACTTTTTAAAAACTGAATCCTATCTAATTTCTCCTTCCTTATGAAAAATACTTTTCATAGAAATCAAAAGTTCATTATATAAAAGGAAACAATGAATTACTCAAAAATATATTTGATCCATTTGCCATGAAGTAAATAGATACTGAGGAAACAAAAGAAAAAAAAAACTTAATAACCGTTCCCAACAGTTTTTGGAGTTTAGTTCATGGTCCCTTGAGTGCAGGTATGCATATATTACCTGAAATATTTATTTACGTGCAGATAACCAGGCCCCTGCAGAGACCTGGATTCAACAACACCATGGAAGGGTCTGTTAAATGTGCCTTGTAAATAAGCACCCAGGTTATTCTGGTGCAGGTTGTCTGGGGACAAGTTTTAGATGAAAAAAAAAAAAAAGAAATCTGGTTAGATCAAATATGAGGACTGAGAATTCCTGAGTGGCAGCAATTCCTAACTTTACACAATGGCAAATAGGATTTCTTCTGTCTAAAGCTTTTATAAAATTTCCAGCTGAAATCACATCATCCAAAACACCTGTGGAATACCCTGCGTAGTGTGATTGCAGCGAATCTCAGCTTGTTTTCACTCGGTGGCATTTCGATCATTCAGCACGACCTGAATGTGTGCAGTTTGGCTTCAGGACTAAAAGACTATGTTGTTCTGAAACCAAGAGCTATCTGACCAAAGTTGACATTTACTGGCATAACTCAATCTCACACTGATATTTGAATGTTCACAGAATCCCTTGCCCTGCTTCACAACACTATTGATGTCTTAAACTATTTCATTTATCAAAGGCTGTATCTCCAAGAGAACAAAATCAAGCATAGGTCATTTCAATACAAGCACTCAATCAATTTTTCAATTTTAACTTTGATAGAATCAAATGATTTGAGTGTTTTTACTCAGAACACTCTATTTCAGCTCTGTCAAAAGAATTGATTTTCTGTTTATTTAAATGGCTATCAAAAAATTAACCTATCTAGCTGACCACCACCTAACTATATTTGTATATACATTTGAGCATATGAATATCTTTCTATCTTCACTACTGTGTTTGATATATCATATGTTCTGTGTGATTAGATACCTTATAAATTGATAGAATTTGTATCTATACAGATGGGGTAGATATTTATAGCTATATGTATCTGCCTTTATTCTATTATCTATCTATCTATCTATCTATCTATCTATCTATCGAGAGATCTTAGTATTTCACCGCTTGTACATACTATGTGTATGCTATGTCAATCTATTATACAGCTATGCCTTTTTCTACCTGAAGAAAACACCTTTAGTCTGGATAAGATTATTCCTGATTCAAGATTATCTGAAAATTCTGTGATGAGTGAAACATAAAATGAGAAGGGAAAAAAAACTAAAAAGCATAAACTTTTTACTTACTTAGGGTAGCATCTTGACTCAGATAATTTCTTCTTTTATGATGAATCTTATAATTTACATACAACTAGTATCCGGATATTACATTCTGCACTATTAAGTCAATGAACTCTTTAAAATTTTAAATATTGTGCAAAGAGTAAAAATAATCCCAATTAGAAGAGATGCCTTGCTAAAATACAGAGGTATATTGAGTGACCCAGTATAAATACATAAATTATCCTGTACTAGGGAAAGAGTATGAGACTAGTATATACATATATATGATGTTTTACAATTTTGATTGGTCCCTTAATGTAGTTATTTTACCGAAGCGTTTATGTATTCAGACTGGAAAACTGCTTATGTATTCATATTGGGAAAAATGAAAATAGCTTCTATTCATGCTATTTATGTCTATCCATTTTCAATGTACAATAAATATTTAATGAGAATCTACTATGTTCTAGATACTTGGAATTGGGCACAGAATAAACCAAAGATCATTGTTCATATGAAACTTCCACTTTGGTGTTTTGGCGGTATAATAAACAATCATAAAGATAAATTAACAAAATGTTTATCATATGAGATAAAGAGAAATGTGGAAAAAGAAGAGCAGGCAAAAGGGAGTCAGGATTGTGTGTGTGCGTGCGTGTGTGTGTGTGTGTGTGTGTGTGTGTGTGTGTAGGGTTAGGTACTCAGGTGAGGCTGATTAAAAAGTGACATTAGAACAAAGGCATAAAACTACTGAGGAATTTGGTCATGAATACATCAGGAGAAGAATGTTTTATAGAGAATACAGGTCATCTGAGGCTCTAAGAAATGTGAGTATGTGACATGCTTGAAGAAGAGTGAGGAAATCACTGTAGCTTAGGTAGAGCAAGAGGGCAGTTAAGAGATAAGTCAGAGAGGTAACTTATGTACAGATCAAATACAATTTGATCATAAGGACTTTACATTTTCTGTGTGACATTGAAGGAATGACAGAGAAAAAGAACTAATAACAACCTATAACCATCTTGGAATTTAAACTTTTATGCATTTTCAACATGATTATTACAAAGTGCCTAGTATTGCACAGAATTTAATGTAAATTTCCTATTAAAAGCAGTATTTCACAATAACCTGAAATTTAAAATGTTTTGTAATATTGCCCTAGATAAGGAATCTTATGAAACTAAAGCCTATAAAGATCTTCAAATAGAAGTAAATGACCAATAACTGGTATAATTTAAAATATTTTTAAGAGAATGGAATTTGTTAGAGATAATTCTATTGCACAGAAAGCTAGAGATGGATGTGAAAACTTTTAAAATACTTTATAAAATGACAGCCAAATATGTTTTATACATCATGGATATTGTTTTTCCTAACATCCTATTATAATATTATTCTGATAGTCACTATTTTGAGGAATTGTAAATTGATCTTTTACATTTGCAGCCAGTCTGCCTTCTTCTTTCCACTTTCAGAGTCTTTTTATGATTATATCTATTGAATTATTTCCAGGTTATTTAGGAATACTTGGAGGAGAGGGGCAGGGAAAAGTGAGCCTATATAAACTTCTCCCAAAACTGAAAGTCTAATTATGACTATTTGAAGTTATTATAAAATTACCTGCATACAGAACTCTTCTGCTAAAAATACCACACATATGGGGCACCTGGATAGTTCAGTTGGTTAAGCATCCGGTTTCCGCTGAGGTCATAATCTCATGGTTCGTGAGTTTGAGGCCCACATCGGGCTCTATGCTGACAGCTCAGAGCCTGGAGCCTGTTTCGGATTCTGTGTCTCCGTCTCTCTCTGCTCCTCTCCTGCTCATGCTCTGTCTCTCCCTCTCAAAAATAAGTAAACATTAAAAAAATACCATACATATAACCACAGAACTTAGAAATAATTATTACTTCAAACTGTGTACTTCTCATTTACTCTGCTTTATTTCTGAGCATCCAGATAATCAAAATAATATAGAAATGTACATGTGGATATAAATTTAACTTAATCTTTTATACCTATGATATACAGAGAACTGATGTGAAGTATTATTGTTATGACACTTACAGCATATAGAGAGTGAATGTTCATTTTTCCAGCAAAGGAAACTGAAATAAGTTTTCCTAAATCAAATATATACATTTACTTCTCTGAACATATGGCATGGTTATTCAGTTCATTCACATGACGGCATAACAAGTCCCCTGAGGATATCACTTTTTGATCCCATTTTATTAAATGTCACAAAGTATAATGTTGAAGGCTATATGTAATGCAATTTGCCATTTTCACCTAATCTCTCTCTCTCTGTGTGTCTCTCTCTGTCTCCCTCTCTGTCTGTCTCTGTCTCTCTGTCTCTCTCTCTCTCTCTCTCTCACACACACACACACACACACACACACACACACACACACACACAAATTTTCCAAAGATGCTCTATGAAAGATTTATGGTATCATGCAATTTTTATATCAGCAAATTCACTAATGGCTTTTACCAGTGAATCCCTCAGGACTTCTGCTTTTTAAATGTCGAAATACAGCTCTTACACTTCAAAAGAGCAGAAATTTGGTGTGAAAGGTTTAAAAGCAAAAGGTGGAATAATATGTTAAAGGAAATATCAACCCTGATAGTTCAAGAAGCTTATTCTTCTGTGGTAACTTAAACACGGCCCCGCATTACAACCCAGATTATCTACACAGCAGCTTACCACATGTCAAGAAATGTGACTGCACTTATGTCTCATGGTCTCAAAATAAATTTTTATAAAGCTATACTATAGCTGTGGCCCACAGACTTAACCTCCGTGTTTACATGTTTTCAAAGCCATCATTTAATTTTTTGCATATTCAGAGTCACATTACATTAGTGAAATATAAAAACAGATTTTTCTCAGGATAGCCTACTTGTGGTGCTCCAGTTAGTCAATAGGAAGAAAAAAGAAGGTTCTTTGACTCCTTGTGCCTCAGTAGTGGTATGAGTCAATGTTGTGATATCTGTAGATACAGATGATATAGACATAGACGTAATCACATACATATCATATATGTATATTCAGTGTTAACATTTGGTACACATTTTTCTAAATGTTAAACTCATTTCATTCTAAAAGTAAATCTACAACGTGTGTGCTATTAACAATCCCATTTTAAGTATAAAGAAATGGTGAACAACAATTTTACATCATGTCTCTGGTCACAAAGTAATAGAGCTGGGAAGTGAACCTCCACCCTAACCAAAGCATGTATGTAGGTAGTCTATTTGCCTTATCTTAATCCTGTTGCTCCAACCATTAGCATATCACAGATGCTATCTTCTTAACAAGAAATCACAATCTTTTTTTTTTTTTTGCATGAAATTCAACTGGATCATTTGCAACTACTTTCAACTATGAAATTTCCAAAAAGTTCAATTTCTTTTATATTGGTGGTTATAAGTCCATGGGACTTTCCTGACTATTCTTTTCTAATAATGGCTTGGTGTATGGGTATATAAAAGTGTAATGATTTCTCTATTTTTATCTTACTTGATCATTTTCCAAAAATCCAACATATCATTAGAGACATGCAAATATTTTTAAGTGATCCTTTCAAATGAATTTCTAGTAAACCTTAATTTTACATGATATTAACTTTTTAGTATTATTTTTTAATGTTTACTTTTGAGAGAGAGAGAGAGACAGAGTGTAAACAGGTGAGGGGCAGAAAGAGAGGGAGACAGAGAATCTGAAGCAGGCTCCAGGCTCTGAGCTGTCAGCACAGAGCCAGATACAGGACTCGAACCCACAAGCTATGAGATCATGACCTGAGCCAAAGTTGGAGGCTTAACTGACTGAGCCACCCAGGTGCCCCTAGTATTATTTTTTTAATGTTTATTTATTTTTTGAGAGAGAGAGAGAGAGAGAGAGAGAGAGAGTGTGTGTGTGTGTGTGTGTGTGTGCTCGCGCGCGCACACAAGCGGGGAGGGGCAGAGAGAGAAGGACACAGAGGATCTGAAGCAGGCTTTGTGCTGAGAGCGCCCCCAATGCGGGGCTCGAACAATGTGGGACTCAAACTCACAAACCATGAGATCATGACCTGAGCCACAGTCAGATGCTTAACTGACTGAGCTATCTAGGTACCCTTTAACATTTTAATATTATTTTATGCACCTATTATTTACCAATTATTCATATAATTACCCATTTAATCAATAATTCAGCTTTAATATCTCTGATACCTTTAAAAAGACATCAGGAACTTATCATCTATTAGAAAATGTGGAAAAATAAACAAGTAACTATAAAAGATTGTAATAAGAACTATGAAAAAGAGATGGGCAAGCTCATATTTAAGAATTTATAGTCCTCATAAGTTTATGAAACATCAGAGTTTGCCTATAGACTAGACATCTAAGTGTAATCTCTCTCTCTCTCTCTCTCTCTCTCTCTCTCGGTTTTCAGTTGTACACAAACCTGAAAACACACACACAATGAAATTTCAGTTAAGACATCGTGTTGTGTAATCATAAAGGTATATTCAGACTATTAATGCTTCTGCATATCTCTACTGCTACTATCAAAATCCAATTTAATAATAACTTACTATCACATTATTGCAATGATTTCCTAATTGTTCTACCTGCTCCTACTCTCTATTCTTAACAATGAACATTGATTCCTATTTCACCCAATGTCAAAGTTCTTTCATTGAGGTTCAAAGCTTTATTATTTCTGATGCCCACTGACTTCCTGATATCATCATCAGCTATTCTTTAACTTGCTCACCCTTTTCAAACACACTTTTCCTCCTTATTTTTCCTCAAATATTCAAGCACAATATTGCTTGATGATCTTTGCACTGACTCATCCCTCTGGCTAGCCTGTTCGACCACCAAATATTCCTATTACTAATTCCTTGAACTTTCCTCAATTATTTACTCAAATGTTGTGTTGCCAATAAGCCTAACAATGACTTGATCTTTAAAACTGGTACTCTCCTCAACTTCACATTCCAAATCTTTTCTTACTACTAATTATTCTCTGCCAGTAATCTTATGCACTACTACAGTATTGTTAATTTCATTTTCTATTATGTTTATGCTTTATGTTACGTCTACTTTTCAAACACAGTTTGGCTCCTTTAGGGCAATTATTTCTGACTGCTTCATTCATTGATATATCTCAAGTCCCTATAATAGTTCTGAGCATAACATGGCTGCCCAATTAATATTGAGGGAAAAATAAATAAGTAATGACTCATTCTTAATGGTAACAGTGACTGAGTAAAAGGGCCAAGCTAAAACTTTTGGGATAAAAATTGTAACATTTGGACAAAAAATATAGAATAAAAAAAACTATTTAAAAGAAAGTATCCAAAAAAGAAGAGGTCAGAGGACAGTTTATTCTTGAAAAGTAGCAACAATAAAGTGTAAGAATTCATATTCATGGCTTTTTCTTGAGTGTATTCTCCAATGCTGTGGCTACAACAGAGAAAAAAATCGCATTGAAATAGTGCAGCCTTACCAGCTGAAGACGGCAGAAAAGAATTCAAGACTGAATAATTTAAGAGGGGACAGCCTTGAAGTGACAGAACCACAGTGTGTGATCCATAGTATAGGCATAAACTGTTTAAATCTCTGGATGATCACAAAACTACACATATGCATTAGAGACCCAATTAAAAAAAATATACAGACACCAGAAAGTAATCTCTTTATAAGATAAAACTGTGCCAGGTGAGTTTTGTGTCTTTGGTGCCTTATTAATATCATTCCCCAAATATATGCACCTGGAACAGCAAAAAGCTAGAGCCTAATAACTGAAAGATTCAGAGGAAAAAAGCTAAGACTGGTGGAGCAGTTAGAAACTATGAGGAATCCCTACAAACAAGAGAATGACAGAGAGGTCTGATCTCAAAATTTAAATACAATCTCCATTATCTATTAGGCTAAAAGACAAATTAGAGAGAAACAGTACAGGCAGCTTCTGTAAGGCACAAGCATTGGGCAGACATGGAAGCTGCTGTCTAACACATGATAGATACAATCTACATCCATTGTCAACCAGGCAAGGTTATTGTTTACCACAAAAAGAAATAAAAATTTCCTATAATTATTATTATTAATAATAATTTATATTTGCTACAATACGTTATTTACAATTTTTAATTTCCAACAGAAGTTCCTATGCTTGCAAAGAAACAGGGAAGTGACACCTTACAGTTAAGAAAAAAATGCACTGAATAAAAACAGACTCAAAATGACAGCAAATTTTGGATTTATAAAAGAAAAATTCACAGAAAGTATCAGTCTATATTCAAATAATTTTTAAATTATGCCCAAAGATGAAAGAAAAATGGTTTTAAATGGTCTTAATGAGTGAACAGAGAAGAGACTACAATATAAATGGAAAGGAAACAAAAATGGAATTTTAGAGCTAAATGTCCAATAAATTAAAAGAAAAAAAAAAACATTACTATATGGGCTCAGGGGGAGACCAAGGATGGCAGAGGAATCATTAAACATAAAAATAGACCAATCTAGGGGCTCCTGGGTGGCTCAGTCAGTTAAGTGCTGACTTTGACTCAGGTCATGATCTCATGGTTGATGAGTTTGAACCCCGCGTTGGACTCTGTGCTGACAGCTCAGAGCCTGGAGCCTGCTTTAGATTCTGTGTCTCCCCCTCTCTGTGCCTCCCCTGCTCACACTCTGTCTCTCTCTCTCTCTCGTTGTCAAAAAAAAAAAAAAAAAAAAAAAGACCAATCTAAATATCAGAGACAAAAAAAGTAGATAAATATACATGAAATACATGTGAAACAACATCAAAAATTCAACATATTTATAATTGTGTTGCCAGAAGGAGAAAGAAAAAAAAGCAAAATATTTGAAAAAATAATGATAGACACTTATAAAATTTTGTGGAAAATATTGACTTAGAGATCACAGAGACTCCAGTCTAAATACAATGGCCCATCACTGTCAAAATGCTGAAAGCCAAAGAGAAAGAAAACTTAAAATGAGCCAACAAGAAATAAACTTTACTTAGAGGAAAGAATATTATGATTAATGGCTGATTTTTCACAGAAACAAAGGAAGGAGTCCAGAGACACTGGAATTCCATATTAAAAATGTTTAAGGGGAAATAAAAACACAAACCATGAACCAAGAATTCTATATCTAAAGAACTATACACACACACACACACACACACACACACACACACACACAAGTCCTCTTTATTTTGAAATACATATGACTGTGTTGTTGAGTTCACATACATATAGATTTGAAATGTATTACATAAGGCAGGAAAGAAGGAGAAGAAATGGAGGTAAATACTTGCAACTATTCAAGTAATTGAAAATTAACTTTAATTTGATTATCATCATTTAAAACATTTATATCATAAAACCCTAACTAACAGCTAAAAAAAAAATGCAAAGAGATGTAGCTTAAAAAGTGAATGGAATGGAATACTAAGAAAAAGAAGCTATGGACAAAGATGTTAGGAAAAGCGGACTGCAGAAACACGTAACAGATGAGCAATCTACACACAGTTAGAAAAGTGGCACATCTAGATACAACACTTTTGATAGCTACACAAAATAAAAATGAACTAAATTTCCTAATCAAAATGAAAACAGTGTCAGACTGGGTAAAAAGAAAAACAAGAATGGACTGTGTGCTGTCTACAAGAGATAACACATTAATTCAAAGACACAAGGAAGTTCAAAGTGAAGGGCTAACCATGTAACAGTAAACATAAGAAAAACGTAGTGCCCACATTATACCAGATAAAGCAGACTTCAAAACATGAATATTATAGAGAGAAAGAACAAAACTTAATAAAGACTAATTCTGTCAAGAGGATAAGACAATAACAATTATATGTGTACATGTGCCTAATAACAGTGCTTCAAAACACATGAAGTAGAAGTTGCAAAAACTAAAGAGAGAAATAGACAAATCCACAATCACAGTTGGAGAGATATATTATGTATTTCACTCAATGATTGAATAAAGACTAAACAAAATTTCAGGACAAATATCTAGAAGATAGAAATATTATGAACCACAAAAATCTGACACACGAACATTCTATACCCAACAACTGCAAAATACACATAGTTAAGTATACTTGAAATATTTACCAAGATGGACAACATTCTGGGCAGAAAACAAAGCCACAATATATATCAAAAGATTAAAATTGAATAGAGTATCACATTTCATTATGATTTTGTGACTGGTAGTAAGGAAACTTAGATGAAATTATTATTTCCTAGGAGAATACATCTTAACTGAAACTAACTCAATGAAAAACATAAAACTGAATAGTCTAATAGCATTTGAAACCTAGAATCATAAGAAAAATTTCCTGTACATAGAATTCTAGGAAATGAGGATTCAATTTTGAACTCTGAACAAATATTCAAATAACAAAGGCTCCAAAATAGATTTACATATAGATGTCATTTGATTACAAGAGTAATTCCATTGTGTAACCATATGGATACAATATCCTTTTAAACAACTGATACCAGGAAAACTGGGTATTCTTATAGGAAAATATGCTTTCCTCCCTTCCGCAGGCAACATGATTAAATCAATTCCAGGAGGATAAAAATTAAGCATGGTATCATTAAAATTAAGAATTTCTCTTCATCAAAAGACACAGGATGCTTAACTCTTTTGTGTACTAGAGCTTTGGGGAGAAAGAGGACAACTCCCCTAATTGGAAAGCTCCTTTTTCTTTTTTTATTAAGTGTGTTTGTTTGTTTATTTATTTATAATTTTTTAATGTTTATTTATTCTTGAGAGAGAGAGAGAGAACAGGGGAGGGGCAGAGAGAGAGGAAGACACAATCTGAAGCAGGCTCCAAGCTCCAAGCTGTCAGCACAGAGCCTGACTCGGGACTGGAATTCACAAACCACGAGATCATGACCTGAACCGAAGTCGGACGCTTAACTGACTGAGCCACCCAGGCGCCCCTTATGTTTATTTATTTTTGAGAGAGAGCACAAGCAGGGCAAGGGCAGAGAGAGGGAGAGAGCAAGAATCTCAAGCAGGCTGCGTGCTGTCAGCACAGGGCTCCGATGTGGAGCTTCAACTCAAGCACCGTGAGATAATTACCTGAGCTGAAATCAAGTGTCCGACACTCAACCAACTGAGCCAGGTAGGAGCCCCTGGACAGTTTCAAATCAGGTCCAGGAAATGGTTTATTTCTCATACAAAGTAGATACTAGTTTCAGTGACTTGATATCATGGATTACTAGCCTCAAGTGTGAATAAGTTTTCTTTCTTTCTGTCTCTTGTCCACAAATATTGATGACAAAATTCCTCCTAAGCACAGGGAGGATAAAAATTTTTAAGTTCTTTCCTTCTCAAAGAGGTGGTAAAGCATTGTAAGGGCCAAATTCAGTCCAAGTGGTCATTTTATTCAGGCACCATTTGAAAAAAAAAGAAAGAAAGGAAGGAAGGAAGAAAGGAAGAAAGAAAGAGCAAACAATTTCCGTGTTTGCTGTGGGTAGCACCACTCATTAGTTTGTTAAGCCCAGACTGAGCGTATATTCATGTAACCTGCACGCATCTGATTTATGTGACATCGGTTTAAAATTCGTTTAGAAACAACACATGCACTTTATCAAATGTGTGCCATAATTCCCTTTTTTTTTTTTTTTTTTGCCCTTATGATCATCTTTGCTTATTATTTATCTATCACTCTCTTTATAGCTGGGATCAGAATCGAATTCCTTCTCTTTCCTCTTTTCTTTCTCTTCTCTTCCCTTCTCTTGTCTTTCTCCTTTCTTCTTTTCCTTTCCCTAGCAAATATTTGCAAGGGACTATCTCTAAACATTTGGGCTATAACACTAAAGGAGTTTGCATTATAATAGAAAATCTTTGCCATTCTAGTTCCTAATAAGCCTATTGAACACTAAAAGCTACAAAAGAAAAAAAAAATATTTATAGTTAATCAATATAGTCCATAAAGAAAGTACAAACCAGTCATATCAAAACTGGTTTAACTGACTTCAAACTGATTTGACTAAGTTTTAAATGAGTATTATTTATTGAATATTTATATAAACATTTGAGAATATTTAACTATTAAATAAATATATATGTTGTATTTTTTGAAGAAAAAATATGAACTATTCTTTTAAAAATAATTTTTCCCATTTACAACCCACTGTTCACTACCAGTCATACTAGGTTATTTAACCCTTTCATCCAATTGATTTGTTTTAAAAGACCTTTTTTTTCTCACCTGACCTCACAACAAATCTTAGCATATAGTAATATATTTCCAGGTTTTATGATTTAGAATTATGGAAGAGATGAAGAGCTTGGCTACATTAGGATCATTATTCTCAACCCCCGTTTGATATTATTTTTTGTACTGTTGTTCCCCTGTCTTCTAGTCAAATACAATATTTTCTATTTTTTGTATTGCAGATTTATGGATATCGATAAGATGAAAACATGTAACACTCGGGTTTGTTTAAAAATTGAACTACAGAAAAAAATTGCTGTTATATAACTTTAAATTAACAAAAATGCAGAAATCTATTGATTGAAAAAGGTTATTGCTTTTAGAAAATATGTGCATGATTAGCTAAAATTATTTAAAATGTTTAAACATATGATACTCAAAATTTATGGTCAATAATGTGTGTTTGTTTTGGACTACTTTAAACTGCATCAGGTTTTATTTGGTCTCAGAGCTTTTTGTATTATCTGATTATTATAGTCAAATATGTAGGAAGGTGATATTTATTAAAAGAAAACATAATAAGAAACATCATCTAACATAGTTAAGCTATTAAACTGAGGGGATATCTTATGGAAAGTATATGCTCAAGAAAGTTCAACAAATGCAGACACACTGAGTCTGGCTTAATACTTCATCTCTCATACGTAGCTTAGTAGTGTCATTTCATGTCTCTTAAAAAGGCTATATAATCAATGGTTGTACGAATGACCAAAAAGAAGGGTAAAATAAATTTCTGAGAAGAGGAAGGGAAAAATAAAAAAATTCCAACTCTACCAACTATTAAAACCTTCTATTTATACTTCAATTTTTTTTTAAATTATTATTTGAGGGAGAGAGAGAGAGAGTGAGAGTGAGGGGGAGTGAGAGAGAGGGAGACACAGAATCTGAAGTAGGCTCCGGGCTCTGAGCTGTCAGCACAGAGCCTGACATGGGGTTCAAACTCATGAACCATGAGATCATGACCTGAGCCGAAGTCAGTCGCTTAACCCACTGAACCACCCAGGTGCCCCTATTTATACTTTTAACATCTCATTAATCCTTTCCATCTTTCCCTCTACACTGTCACAAACATAGTTCAGACCACCCCATCTTACTGTAAGTAAAAGCAAAGTCTCTAAATTAGTTTCCCTGTCTCAATTTGTAACCTCATATATTCTATTATTTATTATTTTTAATATAAAAACAGATAAAACATATATGTAAAACCTAACAACATTCGATAAAATAAATGGCAATTAGATGACCTCCTAGTTCAAGAATTAGTGTATTTCCCTAGGTTACTCAAAGGATACCATTGTCTAGGAAAACCTCTCCTTACTCTCCTACATGAATTTTGTTATAACCATATTCTCTATGTCTTTATTGCTTTCCTAACTCTATTTCCCTGAACAGAGTAACTTGCTTTTTCCTTTTATGGTAAACAGGATAATAATCTCCCAAAAATGGTCCTGTCTTAATCTCAGATATCTATAAATTTGTTACCTTACATGACAAAAGGTCTCTGCAGATGTAATTAAGGACCTGAGATGAGAGGATTATCCTGGATTACCAAAAATGTGCCTAATTTAATCACATGGGGGCTTCAACTTGGAGCGAATTGTGACTATGGAAGGGAGGTACAGAGAGATGCAAAATTGCTGACTTTGAAAACAGAAGAAGGGAACCAAGAACCAAAGAATATGGGCAGCATCTAATGGCTAAACAGACAAAGAAACAGATTCTTCCCTAGAGGCGCCCAAAAGTAACACAGCTCTACCAACACTTTAATTTTAGTCCAGTGAGATCTATGTCCAAACATCTAACCTACAGAACTGTAAAATGATAAATTTGTAGGCTTTTTAATCCCCCAAATTAAGTTCATGGCAATTCGTTACAGCAGCAATAGAAAACTTTTAATGAAGTATGATTGTTTAAATCAAAACAAAACTAGCAAATAAAAATAGCAAGTTGTAATAGAACTATATGTTTCTGAAATATTTATATTTTCATAAAGTGGTAAAATAATAATTCCCATCAGAATTTGGCATGTTAAGGGTACATATTTTAACCTAAAGAAGATGATCTAATTTTTTTTTTTTCAACGTTTATTTATTTTTGGGACAGAGAGAGACAGAGCATGAACGGGGGAGGGGCAGAGAGAGAGGGAGACACAGAATCGGAAACAGGCTCCAGGCTCTGAGCCATCAGCCCAGAGCCCGACGCGGGGCTCGAACTCACGGACCGCGAGATGGTGACCTGGCTGAAGTCGGACGCCCAACCGACTGCGCCACCCAGGCGCCCCCTAAAGAAGATGATCTAAAAGCCAATAGCAAAATTAAGTTGGGAACCAATTGGGAAAAATAACAAAATAGTAGCATAAAAATTTAACAATATTGATAGTTAATTTGAATGTAAATGAATTAACTACTTCAACTTAAAACCAGGAATTGTCATTCTAGACACAAAATATTAAGAGCCACTTATACTCTTCCTCCATGAAATGCAATGTAAATATAAAAATACTGATAGATTTAAGGCTAAAGAATGATAAAATGAGAAAATGCTATGAAAACATTGAGAATAAGAAAGATAATTTGGTTATATTAAAGTCAGAAATATTAAAACTGAAGACACAAAAGGCATTACCTGAAATAAGGATGGACATAATTTCTTAATTATAAAACTGTGAACTTGTCAGGAAGACAAAATGATTCTTAATGCATACACATCTAATGAGAACAATTAATAAAGAAAAACAAGAAAACCTAAGTAGGAAATAAGCCAACCTACAGCATTAAAGATATTAACAACTCTTTACCAAAAAGTGCCACAAATATCTATCCAAAAAATCATCATATACAAATCTGAACACTAATGATTAATTTACATTTACAGAATAATATTCAATACTGAAGAATTAATTTTTTTCAAGTCTTCATGGAACATTCACTATGGTAGGCTACACGTTACCCTTTAAATAAATTATATTATTTTTTTCCAGAATTTAAATCTTGCAGAATATATTCTTTGGGGGAAAAAAACTGTAAATCACAAATCAATAATGTATCTTAGAAGTTTACAAATATTTGGAAATTAGGTAATACACTTTAAAATCATTAATGGATCCCAGAGGAAATAAAAAAAGGAAACAAACTAGTTAGAAACATATGGTAATGAAAATACAACACATGAAAATTTGTGAGATGCAATTAAGCCAGTGCTTATATTAACATTTACAGCTCTAAATGTTTATTTTAGGATAAATGAAAAGTTTAAAGTAACTATCTATGCTTGCAGTTTACAGACTTAAAAAAAAAAATGTGTGAGCAAGTTACTATCAAAGTGTGTAGAATGAAGAAAGAAAGGCAAATAAGAGTAGAAAGCACCAAAATAGAAAATAGACGAGCCATAGGAGAAAAAGATTAAAATACACCAATGTTGTTGCTTTTATGAACTTAACAAATATAAGTAAATCCCAGAGAAAATTATAAAGGAAAAAAGAGAGAAAATACTACCATCAATATCAAAAATCTAAGAGGATTTCTTACTACAAATCCTATGAACTTTAGAATGATAACGTTTAGGAGACAGTTCTTAATATATTTCTTGCACACCCTAGACTTGGGCAAAGCCCATGTTTGAATAAGCAAATAGACCTGAACATTAGAAATAGTATATACTAGGGTACCTGGGTGGCTCAGTCGGTTAAGTGTCCGACTTTAGATTTCGGCTCAGGTCATGATCTCATGGTTCGTGTGTTCGAGCCCCACATCGGGCTTTGTGCTGACAGTTCAGAGCCTGCTTGGGATTCTCTCTCTCCCTCTCTGTCTGCCTTTCCTCTACTTGCTCGCTCTCTCTCTCTCTCTCTCTCTCTCTCAAAATAAATTAACATTAAAAAATATATTAAGAAAAAGAAATAGTGTATCCCTCCAAAGATATTTAGAGATGTACGTCTTTAAAGATGTCCTGCAATAGTAAAAAGAAAGAATTCTCCTTCTACCTGGAGACACTTGCTCACATTCTAGGATAACGTCTGAACTCTTGCCCTGGAGAGGAGGACAAGCAGATGTGCGAGAAGCTCCATGTAAATTCAGACTCCACATCTTCGCGTTTCTCTTCTCTGGTGCACCCACTACAAGTGCAGGTTACCTCTGGCCCTTATTTCATCATCCTTGAGGACTGGGCTGACATTAGATATTTCTCCTAGAGGTTTACGTTTATTTATTTATTTTTTCAGTAACAAACTGTCTTTGTCTCTTATCCAGGGACTTGTCCCCACATCAGCCTAACTTATTAGCCTCCAAGTGGGTAAAATTTCAAACTCCTTGCAGTAAGGATCAGAACGATGACAAAGGATTATTGTGAAAAGCTTTAGGCCAGTCAGTTCAACAACTTAAGTGAAGTGGTTTCCTATTGGCAAAATCTGGAACAATTTGAGCATGAAAATAAATGTGATAGTAATTAATTATAATACATTGAATAAGAAATAAAAATCCTGTTTGAATATAAAGACACAAATATATAAACCAATGAACAGTGAAAGTTCTCACAGTAAAATGACAGTAAAAACAAATTATGGAATGATTTAAAAATTGATTTTAAAATTAATGTGTAAAAATCTGATAAGATGCAGAGTATTTATATAGTGTCAGATGGCTCTTACCAAAAAAACTTTTTTTTAATTCATAAAGGATAAATACTTCCCATTAGAGTGGAGGAACCTCAGGGACATATCCTTAACCAAGTGATCAAAGCTAACATCACCAATACTGTGCAAACCGATATATTGTGCCTCCTGCTATGATATACTGAAAAACACGAAAATATCAGTTTTCAGTATTACCAGAATTATATTATTTAAATCTAAACATTCACTACTCTGTAAAACTTTTGAAATAATTACTATTTCCATGGGTTTAAAAATGAGAAAACTATGTTGACTCAGTCACAAGCAAAGGTAAGGAATGACAGAGTTTTCCAAAACAGGTTGGTACCAAATTGGGCCTATAGCCTTTTTATATAAAACTAAAGGGTAACTTAACCATAGCCACTGCAGATTTGATTATGGCAAAGCTGAGTAGGTAGTTGCACCAGAGACCTTCTGGCTCCCAAACCCAAAATATTTAATATTTGTTAAAACTATTTATATAGCTTGAAATATTTGGCCTTTTACAACAAAAGTTTGCTAATACTTGCCTTTGAAGATACAACATTTTGTATGTTCTTGCATACTAGCTTTTAAGAAAAAAATAATTCAGGGGCGCCTGGGTGGCGCAGTCAGTTGGGCGTCCGACTTCAGCCAGGTCACGATCTCGCGGTCCGTGAGTTCGAGCCCCGCGTCAGTCTCTGGGCTGATGGCTCAGAGCCTGGAGCCTGTTTCCGATTCTGTGTCTCCCTCTCTCTCTGCCCCTCCCCTGTTCATACTCTGTCTCTCTCTGTCCCAAAAATAAATAAACGTTGAAAAAAAAAAAATTTTTTTTAAATAAAAAAAAAAAAAAAAAGAAAAAAATAATTCAAATTTCAGTTTAACAGATTAAAATAGATTCTATTAGCTCATGCACCATCATTAGAGTTACATATCATATTCAAATTTGAGAGAATTTCATAAGATTTCATAAGTAAAATATATGATATAGGACAATATATTGTTAAATTACATCTGACTAATTTTTAAAGTAATGAATAATTTTGGCCTTTTTGGATAGATGTATCTTATTAAGGCAGTACATTTAAATATTTTACTTTTTATTATTTTATGTTATGCTATGTTATGTTATGCTATGCTACATTATGTTATAGAAAGTGCAAATGGGGTAGAGGGGCAAAGGTAGAGAGAAAGAGAATCTTACGGAGACTCCACACTCAGTGTGAAACCTGACGCAGGGCTTGATCCCAAGACCCTGGGATCATGGCCTGAGCTGGAATCAAAGAGTTGGTCATTCAACTGACTGAGCCACCCTGGAACCCCTAAAACTGTATTTTAAATATATTTTTCAACATAAGCAGAAGTAAAAGCTATATATGATTGTGTTATGGGTGGGTGACATTATATAAGAAGGTTAATTTCTCAAGTATAAGAATTGAACCTGCTTATTAATAGACAAGGAGATATCCACTGGAAACAAGAATGGAAATTGCCCATTGCTTTGTAAAGTTGATTATTGATTGTAAAGCTATATTATTACTTGTTTAGGATTCTTTGATTATAAAAACAGGCATAAAATCAAGTTAAATTAAAGCTAAAAAGTTAAATAGTAAGAAATAATATGGGGTGATTCTCAAAATCAAAGAAATATTGTGGGAAGGAAATGATCCAGAAAAGGAATTGAAAGTTTGTAGACTCTGTGGACATGATTTTCTGAATCCTTGTGTGAAAAAGAGTAACTAGAACTTTTGCTTGTTTAAAATTGAGATTCCCTGGAAATAATCTTAATAGATTTGCTTGGATTAAATATCAGTATATTCAGTAGGAGAGTAAAGGAAAATGTGACTAACAAATCCCACTGATGATGTGAAGGGATTGATATTAAAAAAAAAAAAACTGAATTGCCAAAAGTCTTTTCATCTATAGCTTATTTTTGAAATTATCCTAATTTATATTTTTAGTGACATTAAAGAAATTAGTTAATCCATACTGTCATCATATTTTCAGAGAAGACAGAAAACAATTGCCACCCTTATACTGTAATCTCCAATTTACAGTGAAAATCATCTTTCTGTCCCGCATTTTTGGTAAATCCTAGAAATTCCAAACATCTTTCCCCATAACAAGCTCCCTACCATCTCAAAAACCAGTGATATGCAATACATTTGTAATAATTTTATCCACCATTCATTCAATAAGTATGTAATAAATATGGGGAAGGAATAAATATTCAAAGACTGACTTTATGTGAAAGGTATGCTATTGTTATTTAATCGTCAAAGGCATGCTCTGAGACAGGCATTAATATCACCAATTTATTAATAAGACAGACAAAATTCAGAGAGAGTAAATAATTACCTTAATGATACATAATAAGCAGGAAGAATTTGTATGCAAAACCAAAACAAAACAAAACACACCTTCTTTCCTTTATACCACTCTGTTTTTTTCTGCTAGCTCACATAGATAATGTAAATGTGAATATGATGTCTTTAAATAGTAAAATAAAGTGTGTAAATAAAAATGTACAGAAGTGCTGTGTGTAAAAGTATAGACATGCTTTCAGGGGAAGAAGAATTTGTTTTGCTGTGGGCAGTTAATCAAAGGATTCTTAGTGAGAAGCTTGCCATTGGATGACAGCAATTATTGTTAAAGACACATATCTGATGAAAAAATATGCCAGGTGGAAGGCATATTTTGAGTTAAAGTATTTAGATAGCATGTTTGGCCAGAGATGAACTTGCATGGTTTCTAAAATAAGAATAATGAATACAATTTTAAACTAGCTTAAACAAAGTACTGACTATATACAAAGGGAAAGCATTTTTTTTTACTATGAAAATGTCCTAAAAGGAAAAATATCAGAGAAATTGTTTTCACTAATATACTTAATAAACCATAGTCATGTAATATTAAAAACTGTAGCAGAAAGTTTCCATTCTACATCTCCAATATGGTAATTATAATCAATTTCAATTAAAATACTTCCTATTTTAGTTTTACAAAGAAAAAAATTATTACTATAATTTTAGTCATGTTTTAATATATTATTTTAATTCTTTTTTTTTCCGTGAATTCTCCCCAAAAGTTAGTGAATGTTTTCAGCTATCCTCTATCTGGTTTTTAAGAAATTCTTTTGGAGCTAAAGAAGTGCTTTCCAAACTTCAGAGAATTTTATAAACAACAAAGGTAGCATTTTATCTGCCCCCACTTTGCACTCTACTTCCTCACGGAAGTGAGGAGGCCAAGTCTTTTGGGGATCTGGGCTTTAACTTTCTTACAAGAAGGTTATTTTCCAATATTGGACAAATACAGAGTTTTCCAAAGAGGCCTATTTCATTCAGGTTGTATGATTAATGTCAAGGTCCCAGAAGGTCATTATCTCTTTTAAGTCGGTCAGAATGACATCTGCCTCAAGCAACCTAGAGGCACAGCTGATTGTTCTAGTTTCATGGTAAGAATATAAGCTCTTCCTGTAACTTTGGATTTAAGTCAGTGTAACTATTTAGTGCCAAAAGAGATGAATTTGGGAAGAAGTGGGAAGAAATACTAAGTTTGCTTAATTGAAATATAATTAGATTATAAGTAGAAATATACATAACTCTTAAAATATGTATGATTTTCAGTTTCAAAACAACATCATTGGCAAGTTGGATGAAACAACATCATTGGCGAGTTGGAAATATTTCTATAAGTAGAAATATACATAAATAACTCTTAAAATATGTATGATTTTCAGTTTCAAAACAACATCATTGGCAAGTTGGATCATTGGCGAGTTGGAGTGTTCAAGTGAACACTCCATGTCAATGTTTCATGACTAGGTTTCTGTATTTTATTTTTCCAAACACTGCTCATCTTTGTATACTTAAAAAAAAGCAGGAAAACACCAGAACTAATAGTCCCATTAGAGATCACATTCACTAAGAATTTGTTATGATACTTATTATTCCTATTGTTGTCAGCTCTGGCCCAAGTATGGACAAAATCTTTACTCTCAGTTCCCATTACACAACTGTTTTCCTTACAATGTGCTTAGCATGCAATCAATAAAGTGAATAGAATGTGGTGCTTCTTTTTGGAGAAGGTATGGAAGATCTTAACTAAAACAGAGAGGGAAGTACAGATTCTACAATAATCTAAAAGTTTATTTACCAAGCTTCCCCTAAATTAAAGCCTTAAAAAAACAAACAAACAAAACAAGAATCCTTTTGCAATTGGGAAATAATCTATTCTACTTCACAAGACATGGGTTGCTGGGAAGCTAGATCACGAGATCAAACCTGGGCCAGTTTAGTAACTCTGCACTACAAAATATACCATTGTCTCAAAACTGGAAGCAGAACCCTGATGCAGATATTGCTACTACAATTCAGGCAGACCATTTCTGTATGTACAGTAGGATATCAGACCAGCTGCAGGATTCTGCCACCTACTGACCAATGTGGATGGTCACATTGGTGGATGTGGACAGTTGATTGTAGAAGACATGAGAAAGCTCCATGGTTTCTAACAATATTATTTACCTTGCTTAAATATAAATAATATCCTTATTCAACTCAGATGTATAAGGAATCAGTAAATTTGCTTTAATCTTTTAAATCACTTAGACTACCAAAGACATCCTTAATTTCTTTGTGTTTTTTATCTCTAACATTTTTTTTTTTTTTTTAGTTCTTTCTTAGGATTTCCATCTCTCTGCTTACACTGCCAATCTGTTCTTGCCTGTTGTCTACTTTATCCAGTAGAGTCCTTGGAATATTAACAATAGTTGTTTTAAATTCCTGCTCAGATAATTCCAACACTCCTGTCATGTCTGGTTCTGATGCTTTCCCTGTCCACATTGTATTTTTTTTTCTTTCAGGATGACTTAATATTTTCTTGAGAGCCAGACACATAGTACCAGGTAAATAAAACTGCTGTAAATAAGCCTTTAGTAATGTGGTGGTAATGTGTGGGAAGAGGGGAAGCATTCTATGGTCTTATTAGGTCTTAGTTGTTTTTTTTTTTTTAATTTTTTTAATTAAAAAAATTTAATGTTTATTTTTTGAGAAAGACAGAGTGTGAGTGGGGGAGGGGCAGAGAGAGAGAGAGAGGGAGACATAGAATCCGAAGCAGGCTCCAGGCTCTGAGCTGTCAGCACAGAGCCCAACAGGGGGCTCAAACCCATGACCTGAGCTAAGGTCAGATGCTTAACCGACTGGGCCACCAAGGTGCCCCTAGGTCTTAGTTTTTTAGTGAGTATAGGCCTCTGGACTGTGAGCTTCACAATTGTTTCTCAGTTTTTTTTCTCTTCCCTTAGTTGGGACAGGTTAGCTATTGTGGGCTGGAGTCTAGTGTTTCCCATCGCCAGGCTCAGATAATACCCCTACAGGTTAGGCTTCTTAAAAAAGAACAGAATGATCTGGCATATTTCTAAACGGTTCCTTTTCCTCTCCCTCTTGCCAGAAGCATGAGTGGATTTCTCTCTGATATTTACTGTGGGAACCTGGTCCAGTTCCTGGAGGTATCACAATATCATGGTGGCCTTCAAAGAGTAGGTCTGGAGTGGTCTGCACTGAGCCTCCGGCAATTCACAGTTACAAGTCAGGTTTTGCAACTTGGGCTCTGGTTCCCACAGCTGTTTCTGCCCCTGAGTCTCTGCTCCAGTAAGCCATGACTGTTTTCACCTGTGTCTTTCCAATTTGGGGGGCAGAGGTTTCATTTACTCTGTGTCATCCCCTCTCTTAGGGAGCAAAGGACAGTTGTTATTTTCAGTCTGTTGGGCTTTCCACCTGTCAGGCCAGAGTGGAGATTTCCAAGTTCCCTACATGTGGAACTGAAAACCAGAACCAATAGTTTGTTTTTGACTAATTCTTTTACTCGACATAACCTTTAATTATAAGTCAAAGTATCTAGTGAACAGATTAACCATTGCTTCCCTGTTGTCAGTTTCTTTCAAATTTTATCAATCTACACTACAAATACTCTTTCTACATTCACTATGATTTTTTTTTTTAATTTTCTTTTTCAACGTTTATTTATTTTTGGGACAGAGAGAGACAGAGCATGAACGGGGGAGGGGCAGAGAGAGAGGGAGACACAGAATCGGAAACAGGCTCCAGGCTCTGAGCCATCAGCCCAGAGCCTGACGCAGGGCTTGAACTCACGGACCGCGAGATCGTGACTTGGCTGAAGTCGGACGCTCAACAGACTGCGCCACCCAGGAGCCCCTCACTATGATTTTTATAAATCGCTTGAGCCTCCCATCGCAGTGCCTCTCATATAAGAACTTTTAGATTCTAAAATGAGAATTGTATCCTAGGTAATCATTTCACCATCCTTGTGGCAGGCCTATCTAGTCTAGAAGATAAAACTCACAGAAAAAGAACCCTAAAATATTTCTCAAGGGCAGTTCATGATTTTCTTGTATTAGTTTTCTTACTGGACAATCCATCTGGACATTTTTTTTTTACTGTCCTACATGATGATAAGATTTGTAACAATTCACTGCATAAATGGAATGTAACTTTAAGATAGTCCATATAATAATAGTAACAATTCAATTCAGAAACATGAGACTGTTTTCACATCATCACATACTTAACCCTCCCTCCTAAACCCCTTAATTTGCACTTAAGAGAAGGTTGTAATATAGATGTCTTGAATCTCTTCTAGTCCAAAAGTGAACCACATTTATAAACCACCAAAGTTGGTTTAAAAAGTATGGCAAAATGGGGCACCTGGGTGGCTCAGTCGGTTGAGTGTCCGACTTCAGCTCAGGTCATGATCTCACAGTCCGTGAGTTTGAGCCCCATGTCGGGCTCTGTGCTGACAGCTCAGAACCTGGAGCCTGTTTCAGATTCTGTGTCTCCCTCTCTCTGCCCTTTCCCCACTCATGCTCTGTCTCTGTCTCTCAAAAATGAATAAACGTTAAAAAAATTGAAAAAAAAAGTATGGAAAAATGAAATCATGGTTGATATTTTGTTATAAACAGTTTAACATCTGTTAATGCCATTTCACCATTAAACGTGTAGTCACTATAAGCTACTTATTCTCCTTTGTTTTTGATTCAGCATACTATTTAATATTTAAATTATGTTTAATAATATGGGTTTGGAAGAAGACAGAATTGGGTTTATTTGGATTCCAACTCAAACATTTAGTAGATATTCAACATTTAACAATCTTCTTAATCCCTGTAATGTTCAATTTACTCATGGAGTTTACAGGTGGGTTAACAAGATTGCATATTCCAATTAAGGTTTCATCAAATTTTAAAGAAAATGGCTATAGGTAATCAAATAAAACATTTAAAATATATATCCAACATTGGCTAAAATAACAATGATATTAAGGAAAAAAAGCCCTAAGGAAATAACCTAAATTCCTCTATAGCAGAAAAGTAATTTGATAAATAAAAAAATAAAAAAAAGTTGTATACATAGGTACAATTTAGGAAAGTACAATCAAAATGGTTATAATTAAATAAAATAATTAAAATGGTTATAATTATATGAAATATTGTTATGCCACTTTTTAATAATTACTGACTTTTTAATCTGATGAGAGCATTAGTTTTAAGTATTTAGCTTAGAAATTATATAGCGAATTAGGGAAAACAATGTTTAATGACTTTAGATGGAGGAAAATTTGGGGGGAAGGCAAAAATAAATATATAGGATAAGCAGGGAATCATGCAGATATTCTTGTAGAAGGTCTATCATTTTTCCCATTTTAGAGATAAAGAAATTGAACTATAAGTACTATATCCAAAGATACAAAACTAATAAGGTTCAAAATTGCATCAAAATTTTGTGTGAATGTGGAGATAACTATATTAACTATCAGAATTAAGAAACTTAGAGGATGAACGTTAATTATACTTCAACTGTGAAATGTAGTCAAGCTTTATTTCACATTTCTGTCACAATTCTCATTAAGAATTCTAGGTGGTCTTGTTTAGAAATTATCAAGATTTTCAAGATATTTTGGAACAATGTTTCTGAAGCAGACAGGTTTGATTAGATCCTATGGAAGCATACAACTTTTTTCCCATGCTCCCAAGGGGAGCTAAGAAATTATCTCAGCAGAAAATCCCCTGTAAGTGGATCTTTCAACACTCACAAGGAGAAAGAGCAGGAGTTGGCATAATAGAAGTTTGATGATACCAAAGAAACACATGTGAAAACATACATCCCAGTTAAATCAGTCAGATGAGTTGGAAATTCATAATCATGCCTCACTAACAGAATAATCCCATGGAATTTAAATTTCATGTCCAAGGAGAAAGAAAAATATGGCAAAATTTTTATTGTCTGTGTTTATTCTTGACTGTATAAAATCCCACAAGGTACAATGCTGAAAAAGCAAAAAGGGAATGCCAACGTGATGCAAATATTATTAAGTAAAGGAAGTATCTACTTAATGTAGATATTAAGTGCAGGAAGCACTCCCAGCACCAACCCTAGAGGAATTAAAGAGAATTGGGGTATCATAAACTAGAATATCACATGGGGAGCCTCATAGGACTGGTTCGGGTACCTCTGAGGTGGAATGATATATTTGGAGCTGGAAAAGCCAAAAGGAGCTTGGAAACTTCAACTACAGATTTCTTCTTTTTGGGGGGCAACACTGAAAAAACTGTTTCCCAACAGTTCTTAATTATCAGTAAAAACATTGTTTCGTATGTTTTATCTACTGTTTTTGTTTTTTTTAGGCAAATTGGTCAATCTGGTTTTGGCTGCGCTGGAAGTCCAGAAGTTGTTTGTATTAGAATAATTTAATTTACAAAATTCAACAATTTCAAAAGATGCTATAAGTTTTAGTTTGGTCCAAAATATTTAGGAGAATAAAAGATTCAGTGGCATATGAGCTTATATAAATGATTATAATTTCAATTAAGCATGAATTAGGATCTAGTAAAATTTTAATACAAATTAATAACATTTTCCCAAGTTAAAATAAGAACCTCAAAATAAACTTTAAGTCAAGTTTGGAATGATTTTTTGGTAAACATTGTTCCGAAGTTACCAAGAAATACCATTTGCCTCATTTTCATAATCAGATACCTGTGATTCGCTTGAAGAATTCTGTCCCTGATAGCAAGGTTTTCTCTTAAATTGAAAAACAAATGAACATTTAGTTGCCCTCACATTTATGTTTACTCTTCGTTCCAGAAGTTGTGTAATTCCTTGGTGTAATTATAAGACGTCAACACTGGTCTTCCCATTTCACCTGTCTTCTCAGTTAACTAGTTTCTTCTCACTTCTGACAGATTTTAATATTTCTATTGGGCTTTACCTCACCTACATCCAAATTGAATTCATGAAGTCATTTTGTTTTATGCTGGTTAACATTTGGACTTTTTTTTTGCCATAAACAAATTAACCTCTTAACCTATCTTTCCCCTGCTTTAAGAAAAGTCGGTTCCATAGAAAGCAACATTTCAATTCAAATAATAAACTTATAGCAGTGTGAAATATGTTCTCAAAAATACCACAGTGAAGAGTATCGACAAATTGTTTAAAATTCCTTCTCCTTAGCTTATAAAAAAAAAAAAAGTACAAACACTTCAATATGCCAGAACTATTTCTCATAAACCGTCTTTTGGTTTTAATATCTTTACTCACAAATGCTTTCTATTTAAAAAATGAGACTGAATCTTCTGTTCCTTTAAAACTATTTAGATATGTAAGCTTTTACCTATTAGCTGGTATTTTTTTAACCTCATCTGAATATAAATGTTTTTTTTTAAATTTCATCATTCATTGATACCACTGACTATACAAATGGAAATATATATGTAAAATATCATATAGGCAATGCTAAATCAAATGTGTATTCATCAAAGTATTTTGAAGTTTCCTACATAACAAGCTTATTCTAGGTATTGAGGAAAAGTTTGGAATATGAAAATTCTCTACTCTCAAGGAATACACAATCACTTAAGAGGCAGACAAGTGAAAAGATTATTCTATTTCACTGGCATAAGTGCCACACCAAAAAATGCATAATAGGTAAGCGGCCACAAAATAGTCACTTACTGCTGATGAATGAAGTTAATCTAGAGAAGGGGAAGCCTAGAATGTGCTGTAAAAGTCAAATAGCATGTCACTAAACGAGATGCTTCAAGTGGGAGGAAGGGAGAGCATCTAGGCAGGGGAAGCAGAACTGAAACTGTACACACGAAGAAGCACAGATCAGTAGTAGTTCTGTGAGACAGGAGCACAAATACCAATGGGGGTCGAGAGGGAAGAGATAATTTTGGGAAGAAAGTCTAGGGCAGGTTGATGAAGCTTTTTGAACATGACATTAGTGGATGGATTTATCCTGTATGGAACGGAAGTACAGTAGAATATTGCAAACAAGGGGATGACATGATAACATGTGTACCTTAGCTTTTGTGAAAACAAAGGTTTGGAAGAATGCAAGACTGGAAGGAGAGCACAATTAATATAAATAAGAATACGCAAAAGTAATATTATAGTGTTGTGTCACTTTCTCCCCGAAGGCCCGTAAGAGCTTTTCAAAAATCGTATAAAATATGAACCCAGAAGAGTCTGCATGATTAGATTACAGAATTAAATAGCAACTCAAAGATCACAAATTCCAAAAGGTATTCTAAATAGTGCATTATTTTCTGCTGTTACTAAGTGGAAAAATATATTCCAATCATATCTGATCAACCAGCTTCATTAGAAATAGCAGATAGTGTTTCCAGCTGACTATTAAATGTGCATCTGTTAGGTTTCATTACTATTATTAAAATAGCATTATCAGTTTTGCTCCTTCCAAGTCAAAACAGTCTATTCACTAGATAAGATCAGCCAAGTTTTTGTTCCTAACATCACACTTAAAACAACTCCCTGTCCTCAACTGTTTGATAGTGGTTTTTGAAAAGGATTTTTATAATACAGACAAAAATCAGCTATAAAAGATCCATTTATAGTACATGCTTAAAACATAATGAAATGTGAATCTGGAATTGAAGAAAAATTCAAAAATATATAAAGAGAATCTGAGAAGAAATATTATTCCAGGAAATAATAGTTACACAGTTTGTAATATTCAGCTATTTATAGTGCTTTTTGCTTTTAAATCAACCTGATATAATTTTTGGACCACATGATACTCAGATAGGCAAGTTACTTTATGTCTAGTACAACTCTGGCATATATAACATGAACTGGATTAGAAGTAACCAGTGATTACAGTCTGGGTTTGTTATTGTGACTGCCAGAGACATAAATGGTCATAATGATTTTCCTTCAACCTTGCTTCTCTTTGTTAAACAAAAGATATTTATAGTTTGAAAATGCTTATTTTCAAATGTGTTGTTTTCAGATAATTTTCCATAGTGACATATTTTTGATACAAATAGTTTAGATTGTTTAAATGTATAAGCAAAGGCAGTTGAAAATTATGACCTATTAATACACTATTTGAGATGTTTATTATGACCAGATAGAAACTTTATCTCTCAAGTGATGGGATTTGTAAACAAATGTAAATTTTTAAAATTCTTTTATGAAAATAAGGCTAATTTTGGGGCGCCTAGGTGGCTCAGTCAGTTAAACGGCTGACTTCGGCTCAGGTCGTGATCTCACGGCTTGTGGGTTCGAGCCCCGCATCAGGCTCTGTGGTGACAGCTTGGAGCCTGGAGCCTGCTTCGGATTCTGTGTCTCCCTCTCTCTCTGCACCTCTCCTGCTCACACTCTCTCACTTTCAAAAAATTAATAAACACTAAAAGAAAAAGAAAAGAAAAGGAAAGAAAAAAGAAAAGAAGACTCATTTTTTTTGAGAAACTATTTGATATTTGTTCTCATAAATTACAGTATTATTTCATTCAAATCATAATGCCATCTCCAAATTAATTAGAGCAATAAAGTGACTCATGCTCTATTCAGACTTAATGGTTACCCTTATGGCCTGCTAGTCATGATGCTCTGAAAGAATAATGACGTGAGGGACTGAGAGGGGACAAAGAAAATTCTTGCATTCTCTTTGGGGAATGAGAGAGACAAAATACAGACAATCAGTAAATAGTATAAACTCAGCCTTCTGGACTTTTTCTTGGTCACATGTACTTGAAACAAGTAACTGTTCAACTGATTCTGTTATTACACAGACACCTCTCTGAAAAGGGAACAGAGTTGGTGATGAAAAAGACAAAACCTGAAATTACACAATTAATTACAAGCCATTTCTCTTATGGCTATATATTACACCTAGGAGAGTCTGAGCTTAAAGGTTATACTACTAATTCTCTGTTCAAATGGTACTTTTATTACCCATTAAATATCACTCAGTGTGTGATTATTTTTACCCTTGACTTAGAAATTGTGAACCTGAGACATTAAAATGGGTTAGTGGCTCTAAATCAGACAATACATAAAAACTCCCAACTAATTGGTTTTTATAAATTGTTTGGCATCCAGATGCATTGAAAAATGAGTACTTAGCTTCAGGAAGAAACAAGTTAAATAAACTTATGACATACAATAGGAAAGTTATAAAATATCAGTTTGTAGACTCATCTTCTGTTTAACGTCTTTATCTTGACCACCACTAAGCTATTGTATAGTGAGGAAACTCTAAATATGTTAGTCTACTGATAGTCCTTCATATGTACCATTGGGTACCTTAAATTTTATAGGAATGAGTGCATTTTAAAGGAAATGTTTATATTGCGCAATAAAAGGAAAAAGGATATACACAAGGGCCTAAAAGTAAGGAGCAAATCCCAACAAAATATGGCAAAAGCCCTTTGATAGCAGATGTGAGTCTTTCTCACTTTTATATATTCAAAGTGTAAAAATAATTGGTCAACACACAGATATTGTGTATATAATACAGAAAAAAAAAAATAGGACCTACACTTAGACAGCATACAAGTACCTCTTAGGGATACGTACTATCAGGATGCTGATATAAAATACCTAAGAAATTAAGAAGTGCAGCGGGGTCAGGGGCGCCTGGGTGGCACAGTCGGTTAAGCGTCCGATTTCAGCCAGGTGACGATCTCGCGGTCCGTGAGTTCGAGCCCCGCGTCGGGCTCTGGGCTGATGGCTCAGAGCCTGGAGCCTGTTTCCGATTCTGTGTCTCCCTCTCTCTCTGACCCTCCCCCATTCATGCTCTGTCTCTCTCTGTCCCAAAAATAAATAAACGTTGAAAAAAAAAAAAAAAAAAGAAGTGCAGCGGGGTCAGAGGGCAAACAGCACAAAAAAGAGGTATCTCAAAATTTGTATTTTCATGTTTGAATCTAATAAAGCCTTATCCCATTTAAAAGCTAGCATGGAAATGATGAATCATTATACTGTACATCTGAAATTGGATATTACACTGTATGATAACTAAACAGAATCTAACTGAAAACTTAAAAAAATAACATTTGTCTGTGTATCTCTATATCTATCAATCACCTGTCGACCATCTATATCTACACACATACACTGGGGTCTTGAATAATTACTGCATAGAAGGTAACTAATAAAATTTGACACGATTTTATGGTATAGTAACCAATATGACGTGAGGTCAACAAAATCCGAAGTTGGGGCATTCAATAGAAGTTCCCAAGAAGCACTCTTTCCCACTCCACATTGTAGGAGACAATAATATAGATGAACAGATTGTGCTGCTTCATGTCTTTTTCTAGAACTACAGGCACTATTAAAGTCCACAGTATGCATTTCAAATAACTTTAAGCATCACAGAATTAATTGGTAATTTTTAATTTTTATGTGTGTTCCTCCTCTAGAACAATTTTTGGTATTATTAAAATTAAATTGACATAAATTGCACTTTATGTCTATGAGGGCACCATGTGGTTATTCACTGTATTGCTAACTGCCCTACATAGAAATGGTTTTATGTGTTTTAGCTACATATCTCTAAAACATTAGAATGAAGCATATGATTTATATCATAAAACAGTAAAAAATTATTTTAAATTGAAAAGCATACAGTACTATTTAGAACTATATTACGAATAACAGGAAGTGGGGAGTAAGTATGCATCAACCGTTTTCATAACTATCATGTTCATGAAGTAGCAATAAGCCAGGCACTTCAGAATAATTGGAGATCCTTGCCACTTGCAGTGTTCTATACAGAACAAGCCAATAATTTTTGAAATATATTTTTCATTGCAAAGAGTGTTAATTACCCATCTGCTGTTTGCCTTCTTGGAAAACGGTGGTATACATAATTTAAGCAAGAGTTTGTTTATTGCTAGCCTACTGTAAAATAATTTTTAAAAATCAGATTAATCGAAAATGGTGTGCTTTGTCAATAAAGTTACTTCACAGAAGACCATGGGGGGAAGGGAAGGGGAAAGAAATAATTACAGAGAGGGAGGGAGGTAAACCATAAGAGACTCTTAAACACAGAGAACAAACTGAGGGATGGAGGGGTCGGGGAGAGAGGAAAATGGGTGATGGGCATTGAGAAGGGCACTTGTTGGGATGAGCACTGGGTGTTGTATGTAAGCAATGAACCATGGGAATCTACCCCAAAAACCAAGAGCACACTTTACACACTGTATGTTAGCCAGTTTGACAATAAGGTATATTAAGAAAAAGATGTACATGTTAATTTCCTTTAAGTAAAACTTCCATATTGAACTATAAGAATATACTATATGTAACAGAAATTGTAAATTTTTATTATGTTATAGAAGTTATTTACTTACAAAGAAGATTTGTTCTTAAACATCTTATTTAATGATCCAAATTATTGATACCTAATAGAAAACATAATCATATTCAAAAGAAAACATTTCCTGGAAACACATTTCATTTTATTTTTATATCTTAGTTAATATACAATGTAACATTGGTTTTAGTAGGATTTGGCGATTCATCACTTAACACGCAACACCCAGTGCTCATCACAACCAGTGCCCTTCTTACTACCCATCACCCATCTAGCCAATCTCCCACCTACTTCCCTACATCAACACTGTTCTCTATCTTTAAGAGTCTCTTGTGGTTTGTTTCCCTTTCCGCTCTCATCCCCACCCTCCCATATATTCATCAGTTTTGTTTCTTAAATTCCACATAGGAGTGAAATCGTATGATCTTTGTCTTTCTCTCATTGACATATTTTGCTTAGCATGATACATTTTAGCTCCATTCACGTTATTGCAAATGGCAAGCTTTCATTTTGTTTTTTGAATGTCTGAGTAATATTCCATTGGATATATATACCACCTCTCCTTATCCACTTATCAGTCGATGGATATTTGGGTTCTCTCCATAGTTTGGCTATTATTGATAATGCTGCTATAATTATTGGGGTGCATGTATACCTATGAGTCTGTATTTCTGTATCCTTTGGGTAAATACCTAATAGTGCAAATGCTGGATCATAGGGTACTTCTATTTTTAGTTTTTTGAGGAACAACCATAGTGTCCTCCAGAGTGGCTGCACCAGTTTGCATTCCTACCAGCAGTGCAAGAGGGTTCCCCTTTCTCCACATCCTCATCAACACCTGTTGTTTCTTGTGTTGTTATTTTTTACCATTCTGACAGGTGTGAAGTAGTATCTCATTGTGGTTTTGATTTGTATTTCCCTGATGATGAGTGATGTTGAGCATCTTTTCATGTGTCTGTTAGCCATCTGGATGTTTTCTTGGTAAAAGTGTCTATTCATATCTTCTGCCCATTTCTTAGCTAGGTTGTTTGATTTCTGGGTGTTGAGTTTGATAAGTTCTTCATAAATTTTGAATACTAACCTTTTATCGGATATGTCATTTGCTAATATCTTCTCCCATTCCGTAGGTTGCCTTTGAGTTTTGGGATTGTTTCCTACATTGTGCAAAAGATTTTTATCTTGATGAGGTCCGAATAGTTCATGTTTGCTTTCATTTCCCTTGCCCTCAGTGACAAGTCTAGTAAAAAGTTGCTCTAGCTGAGGTCAAACAGGTTTCTGCCTGTGTTCTCCTTTAGTATTTTGATGATTTCCTGTTTTACATATAGGTCTTTCATCCATTTGGAATTTATTTTGTGTATGGTGTAAGAAAGCGGTCCAATTTCATTATTCTATATGTCACTGTCCAGTTTCCCAACACCAGTTGTTAAAGAGACTGTCTTTTTTCCATTGCATATTCTTTCCTGCTTTGTCAAAGATTAGTTGTCCATATAGCTGTGCATCCATTTCTGGGTTTTCTGTTCTGTGCCATTGATCTGTGTAGTTGCTTTTGTGCCAGTACCATGCTATCTTGATAACTACAGCTTTGTAATATAGCTTGAATTCTGGAATCATGACGCCTCCACGTTTGTTTTTCTTTTCCAGGATTGCTTTGGCTATTTGGGGTCTTTTGTGGTTCTATACATATTTTAGGATTGTTTGATCTAGCTTTGTGAAGAATGCTGGTGGTGTTTTGATAGGGACTGCATTAAATGTATAGATTCCTTTGGGTAGTATAGACATTTTAACAATGTTTATAGTTCCAACCCATGAGCATGAATTTTTTTCCCATTTCCTTGTGTCCTCTTCAATATATTCATAAGTCTTCTACAGTTTTCAAAGTACAGATATTTCACCTCTTTGATTAGGTTTATTCCTAGGTATCTTATTGTTTTTGGTGAAATTGTAAATGGAATTGATTCCTTGCTTTCTTTTTCTGCTGCTTCGTTATTGGTGTATAGAAATGCAACAGATTTCTGCACGTTGATTTTATATCCTGTGACTTGGCTGAATTCATTGGGTAGCGATTTTTTGGTGGAGTCTTTTGAGTTTTCTACATAGAATATCATGTCATCTGCAAATAGTGAAAGTTTGACTTCTTCTTTGCCTATTTGTATGCCCTTTATTTATTTTTTCTGATTGCTGAAGCTAAAATTTCCAGCACTATATTAAATAGTAATGGTGAGAGTGGTCATCATTGTCTTGTTCCTGACTATGAAGAAAATGCTCTGAGTTTTTCCCCATTGAGGATATCAGCCGTGGGTCTTTCGGATAAGACCTTTATGATCTTGAGTATGTTCTATCTATACCTACTTTGTTGAGGGTTTTTTTTATCAAGAATGGATGCTGTACTTTGTCAAGTGCTTTTTCTGCATTTATTGACAGAATCATATGGCTCTTATCCTTTCTTTTATTAATGTGGTACATCATGCTGATTGATTTGCAAATACTGAACCAGCCCTGCATCCCAGGAATAAATCCCTCTTGATCATGGTGAATAATTCTTTTAATGTACTATTGAACTTCATTTGCTAGTATCTTTTAGAGAATTTTTGCATCCAGTTTCATCAGAGATATTGGCCTGTAATTTTCCTTTTTAGTGAGATCTTTCTCTGGTTTTGGAATCAAAGTAATGTTGAATAACATTACTTCATAGAATAAGTTTGGAAGTTTCCTTCCATTTCATTTTTTTTTTTTTGGAACAGTTTGAGAAGAATAGGTATTAACTCTTCTTTAAATGTCTGGTAGAATTCCATTGGGAAGCCATATGGCCCAGGAATCTGATTTGTTGTGAGATTTTTGATAAATTTTTGATAAATTGAATTGTTTCAATTTTGTTGCTGGTTATGGGTCTGTTGAAATTTTCTATTATTCTTGTTTCAGTTTTGGTGGTTTGTGAGTTTCTAGGAATTTGTCCATTTCTTCCAGATTGCCCAGTTCATTGGTATATAATTTTTCATAATATTCTCTTACAAATTATTTGTATTTCTGTGGTGTTGGTTGTGATCTCTCCTCTTTCATTTGTGATTGTATCTATTTGGGTCCTTTCTCTTTTCTTTTTGATAAATCTAGCTAGGGGTTTATCAATTTTGTTAATTCTTTCAAAGAACCAGCTCTTAGTTTCATTGATCTATTCTACTGGGGTTTTTTGTTTGTTTGTTTGTTTGTCATTGTACCACTTATGTCTGCTATAATCTTTATTATTTCCCTTCTCTGCTGGCTTTAGGCTTTATTTGTTGTTCCTTTTCTAGCTCCCATAGGTGTGAAGTTAGACTGTGTATTTGGGACCTTTCTTGCTTCTTGAGATAGGCCTGAACTGCAATATATTTTTCTCTTAGGACTGCCATTGCTGCATCCCAAAGGGTTTGGACTGTCCTGTTTGCATTTTCATTTGCTCCCATGTATTTTTTCATTTCTTCTTTAATTTCCTGGTTAACACATTCATTCCTTAGGATGTTCTTTAACCTCCATGTATTTAAGGACTTTCCAATTTTATTCTTGTGGTTGACTTCAAGTTTCATAGCAGTGTGATCTGAAAAATATGCACATATGATCTCAATCTTTTTGCACCTATTGAGGGCTGATTTGTCTCTAGTATGTGATCCATTCTGGAGACTGTGCCAGGTGCACTGGAGAAAAATGTGCATTCTGCTGCTTTAGGAGGAAATGTTTTGATATATTAAGTCCATCTTGTCCAATGTGTCAGTCAAAGCCATTATTTCCTTGTTTATTTTCTGCTTAGATGATCTGTCATCCATTGCTGTAAGTGGGGCATAAAGACCCCTATTATTAATTTAGTATTATCAAATGAGTTTCTTTATGTTTGTTACTAATTGTTTTATATAATTGGGTTCCACCAAGTAGGGGGCATAAAAATTTACAATTGTTAGATCTTCTCGATGGATAGACCCTTTAATCATGATATACTGCTTTTCTCCATCTCTTATTACAGTCTTTGTTTTAAAATCTAGTTTGGGGGCACGTGGGTGGCTCAGTCAGTTGAGCATCTGGCTTGTCATTTTGACTAAGTTTCTGTGTTTTACATGTTTTAAAATGCTTGTTATATTTCCTGCACCTGAGAATACTGCTGTATTAAAAAGAGGTCATAGGACTGGGCAGAAGTGTGTTTCGACTGCAAAAGTCAGTGCTCTGAAGAGCTCCTCCTTGCTTACAGTGGGGTGTGTTTGGCCCTTTAATTTGGTGTGCTTTGATTTGTTAAAATAGGCCTTGCACCTGCTATGCTGTCTCTCTCCAACCATGGAAATTCTTCTGCAAGTCTGCAGATCGATTTCCTGGGTGTTCCAAGTGATCTGACCTCAATACAGCTGTGTTTGAGGGACAGGAAAAGTTCAGGGTCCCCCTACTATCACCATCTTAACTCCTCCCTTCACATTTCATTTTTTAAAGTCAGGTTTATTTAAATACAATATATGTACAATAAAATTCAACCATTTTTGTGTACAATGCTATGTGTTTTGGCAAATGCATATACTATGTATCCACTTCTCCAACCAAATCCATTACCCTCCTAAAAATATCTTAGTCTTTTTTTAAATCAAAATCTCTTCACAACCATGAAGCTTCTTTGTCCCTGTACTTGTGCTAACTCCAGGTTGACATATAAAAAGTCATATGATGTGTACTCTTCGGAGTTTGAGTCCTTTCACTTTGAACAATTTATTTAAGATTAATCTATACTCTACATACATTGGTAATTGGTTCCTCTGTATTCTTATGTAGTATTGCATTGTATGGGTACACAGATACACTACTCTTTATTTATTCATGCACTAGATGAAGACATTTGGGTTGCTTATGGTTTTTATGATTGTTCATAAAATATCAGCACAAATGTATGTGCAAGTTTTCTTGTCAACATAAAGTTTTATTTCTTTTGGGTAAATACCAAGAAATAGAATGTTAGATAATACAGTAAGTTTATATTTAACTTTAAAAGAAATTATCAAATACTTTTCCACAGTACCATTTTTTTTTTTTTTTTAATGTTTATTTATTTTTGAGACAGAGAAAGACAGAGCATGAATGGGGGAGGGTCAGAGAGAGAGGGAGACACAGAATCTGAAACAGGCTCTGGACTCTGAGCTGTCAGCACAGAGCTCGACATGGGGCTCAAACTCACAGACCGCGATATCATGACCTGAGTCGAAGTCGGACGCTTAACCAACTGAGCCACCCAGGCGCCCCCCAAAGTACCATTTTCATTCCCACCATTATGTGTGAGAAGTCCAGTTAACTCCAATCACATGAAAATATGTAATACAATGTTTTTAATTTGCATCCCACTTGTGACTAATAATATTAAGCAATGCTTCATGTGATTGTTGCCATTCATGTATTTCCTTTGGTGAATGGCCTAATGAAACATTTTGCTAATTTTTCAAAATGGTTGGAAAATAAATGTCTTCTTATTCCCATGTTCTGAGCATTTATTATATATTCTGGATATAAGTGCTTTATTAAATGTAAAGTTTCCAAATAATCTCTTCCAATCTATGACATGTATTTTCAGTTTTTTAACTTTGGCTATCAAAAGCAAAAAACAACCATTTTTCTTTCCAATTTTGATATAGTCATATTTTTAATTTTTATGGATTATGCTTATGCTGTGATGTCTAAGAACTCTCTAAGATATAAAGATATTCTTATAAATTTTCTTTGGTAAATTTAATGCTTTTGAGTATTACTTTCAGGCTTAGAATATATTTTAATTAATTTTACATGCTCTGAACGTGGTGATTGTTTCCTTGATTTTTACATATACATGTCCAAGTTTCCAGCACCCTTGTTGAAAAAAATTCTTCTCTCCAATAACTGTTTTTACTCCCTACAAAAATCAATTTATTGTAGATCTTTAGGACTATTTTTAGACTCCATTCTGTTCCAGTGATCCAAATGTCCAAATTAACTATTTACTGTTGCTTCGTAGGCCTTAAATAGTATAAACTTTCAAATTTTTTGTTTCAAAATTATTTTTGACTAGTGTAGTTTGCATTTCCATATAAATTTAAAGCTTGTTTATTAAAATATTTCTGGTACTTTGATCATGTAACTGAATATATGAATTAAATTTAAGGAGTCTTCCAATCCATGAAGATGATACAGTTCTTCTTTCTCTAGGCTTTATTTGAATCTCATCAGTATTTTCAACGTTTCAGCTTATAGAACACCACATAGCTTTTTAGGTTATATCTAGTCTTTAAAAAACACCTTTCTTACTATTATAAATGTTAGTTTAAGATTATTTTAATTGATTATTTCTAGTACATAAAAAAAAACAAACAAACAGCTGATGTTTGTGTATTAGTCTGAGTCCTATGATCTTGCTAAGTTCATTTATTAGTCCTATTAACATTTTAGTAGATTCTTTGGTATTTTCAATGATGATGGTCATGTTGTCTGTGGATAGAAATAGTTTCACTTCCTCCTTTTCAATTTAGATGACCTTCACCTCTTCTTTTTCTAGTCTTATTGCACTGACCAGGACATTCAATGTGATATTAAAGATTAGCAAGACAGAACCCACTTTTTCCTTGCCTGTCACAGGGAAAAATACACAGTATTTCAGAGTTTAATATGGTAGTAGTCTTTTGTAAGTCCTGTTCATCAGGTTGAAGAAATTCCCTTCCATTACTAATTTATAGGATGGCCAATGTATATGGAATTGTAACAAAATATTTTTTTTAAATTTCCTGAGATAATTATCTGATTTTTCATTCTTAGTCTTTATATGTGGTGAATTACCGTCATTTTAAAAGCTTTATTGAGGCAAAATATACATAAAATAAAATCACTCTTCATAAAATTTCAATGATTTTTACAGCAAATTTAGAATTATATACTAAAATCCAGATTTAGAACATTTCCATCACTCCCAAAAATCCAGTGCACCCAATTTGCAGTCACTCCTCAAACCTAACTTTATGATCTGGTAACCACAAATCTACATTATGTCTCTATGTATGTGTCTTTTCTAGAGATTTCAGATAAAGTAGTATTTTAGAGACTGTATGGTCTTTTGAGCCTGGCTACTTTTACTTAATTTATCAAGTTTCATTCATACTGTACCATGTATCAGTAGTTTATTTTTACTACCAAATGGTATTCAATGATATAATATGTCTGATTAAAACTATTTTTTTTACAAATATAACATATCATAAATAGAAATTTGTTGAATAAGTGAAAGCTCTAAATTAGATAAGCACCACTTTAATTGATTTCTTTTTGTAATTATTTATTGTGAGAAATTCAGCTTGGTTTTTAATCCACTTTTAACTTTTACATTTTGTGTCAGGAAAATTAGAGATCAGCTACACAATCTATCTTGATTTCTCAGAGAATCAATAGCAAGTCATTGTAATTTTATTCTTCAGGTTAACAAATATTGTATTAATGGCATGCACTTATTATAAATTAATTACTATGAATTAAACATCTATTTTTCAAAGGAAATCTGAATATGAAAATGGTGTTTTATGTCTTCTGCATCACATATGATTGACTTGCTTATGGATCATTTCTTACATTTATTAATACAGCTAAACAAATTTCACACAAATGAATACCATTTTGCTAACGCAAAAAACATTAAATGATTTATTTTCATTTTTTCTTTTTTCCTTCATTCGGTGGATCTAAATTGAGCTACTCAATACCATCTGCACTCAGATTTATCATGATATAAATCTCCCTTGGCAGAAAAAAGGATATTTACAACATTCCAAACATTCATCTGTTGGAGCACACTCATTCTTAAATGCACAATATTTGAACATCTAATCCATTATGGGACACTATTTTTATACAGAATATTAAATTTTTACAAGATTAATAAAAAATTAATTCCACTTTCTCAGTTAAACTACCTCCTTCTTTCATTTTGAGGATTTCTTAAAGGGTTATAGATTCATCTTCCGAAAATAGATGAAATGCTGGTTTACTTTTTTTTGCGGTTATAAATAACAGTTAGCATGAAATACTTATGAGGACACAGTGACAATTCCAAAACTTAACGCCATCCTTAGCTATATGAGGATTTATTACATAAGCATAATTGTTAATATAGGTAAGAAAGAACAAGTCAAATGAATAGAAAAGTTCACTAAGATTAATAAATATTTAAGTTGAGAATGGACTTTTAAAAACAGAATTATAAAATACAGAAATCAGATTATATGAAAAGTGGCAGAGAACAACCATAGAGACATCATTTAAAAAGTAAACATTACACATTAAAATATAATCTACATTAGAGACAAAAAATATAACGGTATAAATAAGCTTAGAAGCACATAAAAATAAATCAACATAAATGTGGTAGAACCTTCATAAAATTCAGCAAAAATAGATACTAAGGCCAAAATAATTATTAGAGACAGAAAAAAATAAATATGCAGTGATAAAAGTTTCAATTCAACAGGAAGCTATATTCATTTTAAACTTCTGTAGCTAGATTAAAAAATATTACATGAATATAGATAGAGGATAAATACATGGCTAATAAATAGTAGATAAACATATAATTCATATTTGTATATTTCCCTTTGAGTAACTGGTAAATCAAGAAGATCGTATAATACCTTAATTAGAGTACTGAACACCAATGATCAAAACTGACCTTAACAGAATGCTCTACGCCCAAAGTGGAGAATATGTATTCTTCCAAGTACATTAAAAAATTAAATGTAACCTAATGCTAGGCCCTAAAGCAAGTCTCAGCTCCACAACAGGTATCATAATGGTCTTATTATCTGATTAAATTACAAATACATAGAAATAGTTAAGAACAGATAACTAGACATACTGTATATTTGAAAACAGAAAGTATACAAAACTTTTAGGTCAAAAAATTATAGTAAGCATTTTTAAATAGCACTGTATAAAAATAAATAACTACACTTCTAGTTTTGTAGCATATTGCCAACATAATTTTTACAAAGAAATACAGAACCCAAATGCAGGTAGTGCTGGAAATGACTCATTCTGGCTTGTGAGTGACGACAGTTAAATGCTCAGGAATTTTGTGAGATGCATGTGAGATGTGTGCCACTGTGAAATGTGAGTAGCTTAAATGTAACCATAGTGGAATCATTTACATCACAGTAATATTCAAAAGCTACAATTCAGAGTTTTAATAATTTTGTAAAATGCCATTATGCCACTGCTTGCATGTCATATTTGGAAAGAAGGAATGCTGTAACCAAATTTGGAATGCAGATAGAGCTGAATAAAGCCAATGAGAATAGAAGATTTAAAATAATAAACAGAAGAGGAAAAAATAATGAGTTGAAAAATATTCTATGGACACTATAAAATCTCAAGTAAATGTTCTTGAAAAGATTACTAAGATACAAGTAACCAAAATTATTAGGAGATTGGTTAAGGAGAAATATATTGAATGACTAACAATATTAGAAATTAAACAGAGGTCATAAAATACACATGCAACAGAGATTTAAAGTACAATTATATAGAATCATTAATACATGCATTTCAACAAAATTAAAACAAAGCTAAACTTACCAAAACTAAATCGAGAGGAATAGAAAACCTGTGTTGTTTTACAGGCATTTCACAAATTGAATCCATATTTTCATGTCTTAGCACAATAAAAAACTCTCATTACTATTACTGCTGGATTATTTTGTACAAAGGACCTACAAATGTTTATTCAAGAGGAAATATATAAGCCTAATCATACACAATTTTCCCACAAATAGAAAAATGTAATACTATATGCCACAGTTAAAAGCTATAACCAACTATGCAAATATATGCTGTTGAGTGAAAATCTAATTGAATGAGTTATATAGTACAATTCTAACTGAGCAAATTAAAATTGCAAAATAAAATATTCTAATAATATATGCAGGTGAAAATATAAAAATCAGTCATTCCAATGGCTTTCTATGTGAGATGGGAATGAGAGTAGAGATGAGATTAAATTATTAACCTCCAATAATTAAATAAGAATAAATTTACTTAACAATTACAATAATTACTGAAATTGAGTTAAAAAAACAAACCTTGAATACAAAGCCAGATTGAAATATCTAGCACAAAGTTCTTGTTTTAATGACAAAATTAAAGTGATCAGAACTTACTGGGTGATTTCAATTATACACAAGTAAAAATTAGGAAAAAAATTCACCAACCTACGATGCGGTACTGATTGGAAGGATGCATGCTGGGAGTGGCAGGGGTGCAGATAATGCACTGTTTCTTCAATACTTAACATTTGTTCATTTTATTTCTCCTATTTAAATTTTTCCTGATACACTTTCTTTTATAAATTACTAATAACTAAGCTTTTTGTTGTTGTTGTTTTTAACCCCACAGATGAAGCAATGAGAAAAGAAGGACAAAAAAAGGAAGAATATCAAAGTGAAAGGAAAAATTTTAAAAAGGAGAGACAGGAGGTAAGAAATATTTTCCTGAAATTACTGTCCAAGATATTGACACAAGATGGAAATTAATAAGGGGACTAGATAATGTTTATGTTGTTATACTAGTGTTGCAATTATATTGGTATGTACAAAAGAGATACTGAGCCAAAGTAAAGTTAACTGGTCCCATGCAATTAGGTTATATGATTTAAAAGAACAAAGCTATTAGAAATAATGGTATTATAGTTTAAAAATCTCTGAAACATAAGTCACAAATATTTTCGATATGCAATTCCAAATATATATATTTATTGGGTCTTCTCTTGTCATTCATTTCCATTTTAATTCAAGCTTGGTTTATTGATTCCAAGTTATTACATTAAAATTTTCTTATTATTTATATTATGCACATGTGTTCAGACAAGCATATCAACATGTGTTACATTTTGCAAGACGACTTTCAACACATTCATATTTTACTCAGTACGTGCATTGATTTCAACTCCATCACAAGATGTTTTTATCAGATGGCTTTCTGATGATAAAGTCTGGTGGGTTGATTCTTTTTATAAATACATTTGCTCAGTAACATTTCTCTTTAGGAAGAACACATGGATAGTGAACTTCCAAACTAATTGTAGTCTATGGTTATCCCTTGTTTTTAAAAAAAAAAAGAAAAAAGAAAGAAAGAAAGAAAAGAGAAAGCTGGGTTTAGGTTTAGAAGGAGTATGCCTCACTATTCTCTCGTCAAAGCTATGCAGATGTGGTGGAAGAGGCTCAGTGTGCTGGTCAGTAATCAAATTCATCTTTTGTGCACATTCTCTAGACTTCGTTGCCCTTGGGTGAGGCCAAGTGTCAGAGTTCTTGTAATGAGATATGACCACAAACTACAAATGCCACTTGTAGGCTAAGGCTAGGAAGAACTTCTGTCTCTCTAGGGGGCAGATGCTGAGGAGACCATAACTGGTGGCTGAGTGACAAGGTTGAAATCTTTGAATGGCTATTTCATAATGAGATAAACCATTCCATTTGGGCCTACTCTTTATAGCAACTGGAAGAATTCTACTATTGTTAGAGCAAACCTTGCTGTATTTTCTTATATTTAGTTTTATTTATAAAGAAATATAAAAGTTCGTCTAATTGTGTAGTGGGTACCCAATTTATCCTATCTGGCTGCTTGCAAGAAAATTTTTCAAACTGAATTTTTGGTGTCACTAGGTATGGCTGTTTTCCGTTAATTTTTCATGAAACATTTTGATCTATGCAGATTTGAGGAATCAGGTTTCTCCTTAGGTGCAGAGATGTATCATTCATTTTATGTTCTGGGTGGTTTCATTGTCTCACACTGAAATCAAATATTTTTACTTCATACGTACTCTAGCCCTGTTTCAACACCCACATTCTTTTCTTTGTTGCTTAATTGCCTTACATTTTGAAATTTATCAGTATTTTCCTACCATGTCACAGTTTTTGAGAGAGTTTAGTTTAGAGGAGGAAACAGTAAAACTTTCTGCAGGTTAAGTCCTTTGTACACAATCATAGTTTTCCTAAGTTTTTCCCAGTTCAAACACCTTATGTAATAGACAATTGGTACATTAACTAGGAAAAAAACCCAAATGAGGCAGAAAGGCAAAATCCAATTTCATTCTTTCAATAAATATTACTCTCCTATTATTTAGGTAATGGAGAACCAGCAGTGGACAAAATGGTCACTTTCTTTTCCTAAATTAAAGTACATTCTATTTGAGAAGACAGAGGATAAGCAGAAAAAGAAATTATAATATAACGTTACCAAGACTGATGTGAGTGCAATGCATTTGTCTTCTGAGGTCCTCTGGTATTAATATTCACTCACCAACCAAAACTTGAAGGCCAAATATGGATTATACTACTAGATATCCATATTGCCCTAATACTGATTCAAGTTATAACTACTATTTGGTTGTAAGAAGGGTAATAATTAGAGGAAAGAGACCAGCGGACAGACAATAAATTCAATTTTTTTCATTACTGGTTAGAAGAATACGGAGTTAACATCTCATAACATTTACACATACCTGGGCCTTCACTGTGCTCTTGATTAGAGGTACAAATTTCCTTTGTCTATAAAACTCCAATTAGCTGCTAAATTTCTAATAATACTAAAAGCTTTTGATAAAAATTCCATTAAATTATTTGGGAAATATCCTTTTACCATTTTTGAAGTACTTTTTGTTTGTTTTAAATCATATAGACCCCTCTTAAGGAGGACTGATTATATGCTGTTTGATTCAGCAAGTATAAATATATGACACAAACCTAAATAATTGATGGTGTGTACCATAATTGTAGTTTATGACTATTTTCCTGTCATAAGTCTGGTAGCTTTGCCTAGAGTCTGTTGTTGCTTTTTTTTTTTTTTTTAAATAAAGAATAATAATGCCTAGTTGCTTAAAGAACCCAGAGAGGATATGGCAGATGGTTCTAGTGTACTGCCAGTTTCTCCAACATCTTGTCTGGTAACATATGTGTATGTTATGGACAGACTTCTCACTTAAGTAAATGATTTATCTGAAGGGAAACCAGCAATAGCCTCCACTTTCTTTTCCTGATCCTATCTGGAGAAAGCCTAAGTAGGACTTTGCTTTTGTGAACCGCAGATAGGCACTAAATAATTGAAAGCAGATTTGGTTAGAAGCATCTAAGGACTGCCAATTCTTCCATTCTTGGGATACTGCTAGTGCCACATGAAGCCTCAGAGTGCCAATGGTCAGGTAAATTGGGAAATGGGGAGGAATTATAGACAAGAAATGTGCATGCAGTAAGAGTGGGAAAGACTGAGTCCTGCTATGGAACTTGAAGAGAGTATCTAATCACTCTTGCTGCAATGGTTTTGCCATTTACTCTATAGTGTGAATCTAAACTCCTTTATTTTATTTAATGGTAATTGTTTTTGTATTATGCAATAACCCTTTTCAATCACAATCAGCTAAAATGCACATTTATAAAAAAAGTACTGAATTCTTTTTTCAAGGAATTTGAAGATAAATACATAAATTGCATAATATGTTTCTCAAAATTTGCCTTCAAACCTGGGCCCAGGTGACATTACTGACCACATCAGCAGTGGCCTCTGAAGTAGTAGCAATTTTTAAGACCAGAGGTTGACAATTTAACTCATACAGCTGCAGTAGATGTGCTTAAAGCCTGACTTTTCTTTCAGATCAAATGACTATTCTAATCCCATTTGGCTCATTTTTTAAAACTTTCTTTTACATGTATGAATAATAGAGTAATGACTGCTAATATGTCAGTTCCATTAGTAGAAAATTCATATTCACTTGAATGATGTCACATTTTTATCAGCTTCATTAAATATTTAAAGAGGATATCAGACAATAATTTGCTTTTCCCATTCAATTTTCTTAATCTAATAACTAAGGTCAAGAAGTTCATTCTGGAGAAACAATGACATCATTGAAACATCTGACATCATTGTGATAGCTATGATAAATTAAGAAGTTTAAATTGAATTAAATCACTAGTTTTTGTGTTGATACTATTTGATGGAGTACAATATAATCAAAGCCACCATATTTTTACCAAATTAAGAATAACGTGGAACAGAAATATACTTGTAATTGGTTGTGGTACATACATTACAAATAATTTGTTACAACTTGTGAGTTTCTTCCAATTGAAACAGAAGCAGATTAGAGAAATGTCTCTGAATATGCAGTTGACTCGGAAACATCTCCAGTGGAATTACTCGAAAAAGGCAGAATTTCCATTTCTTAAGGAAGCAAATTTCTTAAGAAAGCATGAGAATATTCACTAAATAGTGTAGACAAAAAGCACACATATGTATCAACAGTTAGGAAAAAATATAACATTTTCTTTAGAATTTAGAAATTAATATGTAAGTAAGCATTTTAAAAATTAAAGAGTTTATCTTCAAAGAGTAGCCTTTCAATAACTGGAAGCTGTTATTGTATATCATACTTACTGCCTCATTAGTAACCAAAATATTTTTTATCTATTCTAATCATTTACAACTGTTCATTTGACTATTTATTCAGACTAATTGAACACGGTGGGGGAGGGGAACAGTTATCAGTAGTGTAAAAAAGTCTAGCCACTGGATAAGAAATTAATAGAGATGGTGGATGGGAAGTACATGGGCATTTGTAAGAAAGATTTGTGTGTTGTTAGGATGAGAAAATGAGAATAAAGGTTATTTCTGCATTGTATAGATTAGAATTAAAGAGAAACACATAGTGTGGAACAAATGATATCTAACCATTTAAGAGACCTCAAGACCTTTTTCCTCCCATGATCTGTATTTGCTATTTGTTTGTTTCTTTCCTATGACTGATTAAAAACTAGTGTACATCCTATATACTTTTTTAATATTAAAACTTTTTAAAAATATTTATTTGTTTTTGAGAAAGAGGGAAAGCATGAGGAAGAGGGGTGGGCAGAGAGAGAAAGAGACACGGGATCCAAAGCAGGCTCTGCCCTGGCAGAAGAGAACCCAATGTAGGGATTGACCTCACAAACCATGAGATCATGACCTGGGTGGAAGTCAGATGCTTCAGATGCTTAACCGCTTAACTGGCTGAGCCACTCAGGTACTCCATCCTACATAATCTTCCTAAGAGCAACAAATATGGAGATTAATCCCAAAAGCCCACAGTATTCCCATGTCTTATAAAACTCAAAAAATATTCCTCAAGCAAATATGGAACAGATAAATATCCTAGATTATTTCCAGATTTGACTTTTTCCATTGTTTCAATTTCCTCCAGTGAAATTCATTTCAATAGAGATCACAGTGTGTAGAAGGGATAGATGCATCTGGTTTGTATCAAAATATGTACTTTAATTTAGAGAATTAGTTGCTGGAATCTCAAGAGGGTTTTTAGGTTACTTGTCAATCATGAATAGAATTGGAAATTAAATGTCAAGGACAGTTTTATACAATGGGTTTCTGTAAACTTCCATCAAATAATTTTGTACTTAATTAAAACTTTTACTGGCTTCCATCTGTTCTTACTTTAATGGGCTCCTGGGAAAATCCAGTTTATTTTAAAGATACACACAAATTACTTTTAACAGTATTTGATCTAGATTTTCTTTTGTAAGATAGCATTCTTAAAAATATTGTTATGCCCCTTTTGAATCTGTTTATTCCCATGATTATAAAGAAGACATTATGACAAACATCCCAATGGAGTTCAGCTTTATTGGAAAAACATACTTTAAATTGTACCTTAAAATTCCTAGGTAATGCAAAGTGCTCTAGGATCACAGAGGAGGAGGAACTAAATCTGGCTTCGGAGAAGGGGGTGTTCCTGTCCCACAATCTAGATGCACCGAATCAGAATCTCTGGGATTGGGCAAAAGGTACTGCTGTCCCATTTCCATTTCACCATGGAGAAACGGAAGGACAGTAAGTGAAATAACATTCCAAGCTCATAAAACCAGCAAGGACAAGAGGTGGAATTCTGGTGGCCCAGGGCCTGAATTGCCACACAGTGACTGTGCTACCAATGTTGCACTATTCTATTTTAAACCTGAACGCTGCTACCAGAATGAACTTCCTAAAATATTACTTAATCCCACAACTGTTCTTGGCAATCACAGAAAAAAATTAAGTTATGTATATATTCCATACCACCCTCACTCATCCCCATCCACCTTTTTAACAAATATCCTCCTCTCCTCCAAAATTAATCATTTCCTCCAGCCACACTAGTTTTCCTTCTTTCAGGAGACCCCCACACCTCCAAGCCTCTGTGAATTTTCTCCAAACTGAAATACCTCTACCCTCCTCTGTACTTACTCATACCCCACATGTCCTACCAGGTGCAGTAGTCAGAACACTTTCATAGCATTGACTGAATAAACTAAAGTCTCATAGCGACTCCAAGAAGCTTCCCTGATGACTTCAGCACACACCTTTTCCTTCTGTAATTTCTTTTGACTTATGCTGTGCACCTTTAATTAACACCTATTATAGTAGCACCTCATTCATCCAGCATCACTGGGAAAAGGGAATGGTCATCAGAAGCGAATTTTCCAGACCACTAAAGCATTAATTTAGGAAGGAGTAAAATAAAGCGAAGTTAATTTAGGAAACAGCAAAGAAGAGTAGTGCTAATTGCAGTTACAGACAGGCCGAGGTTTAAATCCCAGTTCTGCCACTTACTAGCTAAGTGGCTTTGAGCAACTGTCAACTCAGTTTCACCATCTATAAAGAGGGGATACACTATGAACTCCACAAAGTTGTTTTGGGTATTGAAGAAATCACATGCAAAAAAATTCTAGATAATGGCATAATAAAAAGGTTATCTCTCTGGATGTCCAATGATACTTGACTATCTCACTCACTATACTTAAACTTGATAGTCACTTAGGCATCAATGCCTTTGCTATCTCAGTTAAAAAATAATAGTGTATATCAGGGCGCCTGGGTGGCTCAGTCGGTTAAGTGTCCGATTTCAGCTCAAGTCATGATCTCACAGTTCATGAGTTTGAGTCCTGCGTCGGGCTCTGTGCTGACTGCTCAGAGCCTGCAACCTGCTTCCAGGTCTGTCTCCCTCTCTCTCTCTGCCCCTCCCCAGCTTGTGCTCTGTCTGTTTCTCAAAAACGAATTTCAAAAAAATGTATAAGTAGATAATAATGGTGTGTAATATTTCTTCTGATTATAAGATATTAATCTATATGCAATACCATATCGGGTGCATTTTTTTCTCAGCCACCAATGTTTTTCAAATTTCAGAAGTTATCCTGGGTCTTTCTAGTCTGCTGCTGTTAATTTATTATTGATTCTTTACCTCATCCTCCAACGTGGGTGTCCAGAACCATTTTGCTATATATTTTTCCTAAAATAATGTGTGATCTTTTACCTCTGTCTTTGCTTATATTTCTGTCCTGCAAGACTCCTGTGTAGCATATATTTCTCAAATAATTGTATCCATGAAAATTGTGTTCATATGCTTCTGAGAATTTTTTTCTAAAATTTGTTAATGTAACTGTTTTATTAAGTGTCCTGTTTAAATATATTGGTTACAAGTAACTTTCTTACATTCATTCATTTGGATAATCACATGGCTTTTTTATGTTGCTTAATTCAGATCCCTGAGTGATAATTATAGCAAAGGTCCTCTCTGTCAACCATTTCTAAAATAGTACTCATAGCCATATCATTCTCTATGCCATTACCTTCTTCTCCATAACTTATCTTACATCCTAAATATGGTTTCAGACCAGTATATCATAATCTGCCAGAGATTTGTTTAAAAAATATATCCAATAACATCAAAATACAGTCTTCTCATAGACACAAGGGCTAGTCATTAAGAGAAGCCATGTCACAATCCATAAAAGAACTGTTAATAAATTTCAGAAGAGAGAGTCATATAATGCATATTCTCTCAAGATGAATTTAAATTCAAAATCAGGAAGATATGCAGGAAAATCTGAAAATATTAGAAATTAAATTGCAAACATATAAATAATGCAGTCAAGGAGGTTCAGTAAAAATTGTCATTTTTACTATTGTCTTTTTCCTATTGTTAAGAGTTTACTTTAGTATGATATATTACAATTATTGAATCAGTATTGGCTGGGAGAAGATTTGCATCTCAAAGGGCAGAGAAAGAATTTCCAATTACATTTTTTTTCTAAAGTAAAGGTTCTAACCAAAAGAGAGAGAGAGACAGAGAGACAGAGAGAGATCAGGGGCTCAGAATGAGGAAGAAGTTTAGCCAAGCTGAAGGGAACGGTAAAAAATCCTTTGGTCATTTGACCAATACATAGATTTCAAAAAGTACAGCCATAGCCTTTAAAAAATATCCAGTATAGCAGTTCTGACACAGATCTTTAGATATCTATTTACAAAACCATATGTTGTTGGGACTCTGAGAGAGAAACAGAGGCAGATGTGATATATTACTACTCTAGGGATCAGGAAAACATCACAGAGAAAGAAAGAGAAGGTGACACTTTTTGTGATGCAGATTGATTCAACATAAAGGAAGATCCTTAAGAGGTCTTGGAATTACTTCCTTGATTGATGGCTACATCCTGATGGGTGGCTGTCAACTGGAACATTTAATTGTAGAAGAACCAATGCAGTGTGACAATTATATTAGCACATAATGACAAATGAGCTTGGTCTAGTTTTGGAAATTTTTACAATATTAGTTAAGTACTATAACTAATGATTTGCAGATTAGTAATTACCATATGTTTTATTTCAGACTAAGCCTGAAACCATATTTCGATTAAATACTTTAAATTCCTTTGTGTTTTAAAAGAGCATATTTTTATCTCTGAATTTCAAAAGGCTCTATACTTTTAATTAAGTCTCAAATATATCTATTACATATTAATCATAATCCATATATGAAAATGTATTGTTCGTTAGGCATGAATAGGATATATTAAAAAGGAAATGTCTTTATTTTTAAATCTAGTAAAACAAATTAAAATGCCTATGTCTCTACATTCATCACCATCTTAAAGAAAATCTTGTTGTAGGATTGACTTTTAGTTTTATAAGTTTGAAGTAGTAATTTTTGAAAAAAGAACGTATGTTTCTCTACCCTCATTATAAATGGAGTTAAAGAATCTCTGTATTAACAGAAAGAAGAGATAGCACAAGCAAGTGGAAATTTAAAATTTTGGGTTGATTTATTTTTTAAATGTTTATTCATTTTTGAGGAAGAGAGAGAGACAGAATGTGAGAAGGGGAGGGACAGAAAGAGAGGGAGACACAGAAGCTGAAGCAGGCTCCCAGCTCTGAGCTGTCAGCACAGAGCCTGATGCGGGGCTCAAACTCAGGAACTACGAGATCATGACCTGAGCTGAAGTCAGATACTCAACCAACTGAGCCACACAGGCGCCCCAATTTTGTGTTGATTTTTAAAGAGAATCAAATGACTTTACCAGTGCTATTCTAGAACATAAAATGTATATGTAAACATTCTTCACTAGTTAATTTTATTAAAGTATATTTATTTTTTTAACCTGTGAGGCTCTTTTTTTAATGGTGCTGTCATATAATTGATTGGTTTTTAATATTTATAAGGTAAATGCAAGGACTTTGTCAGAAGAATTATGAATATTACTTCTTTTAATATCATTATTAAAACTTAAAACTTAAACTTAAGTATTCATAGTCCTTTTTATTGATGAGGAAGCTTCCTCAACTAACTTCAGTAATTTGCACAAGATCACAGTTCTGGTAGGGTCTGAGGCTCCCCTTGGCAAGGATGTATTTCTGTCTAGGTGGTTATAAAATAGGAATCTTTCCCTGAACACTCACACAGAGAGGAAAATGAGGATAAAAATGAGGGGCAAATTATACTCTAAGAAATCAGGAAGGGGAAACTGAGTCTGTCAGATTAATATGTTCAGAGGTTCATATAGAAACTGGTTATATTTTCCTCAAATCCTAAAGCAGGAACCCAAGTTAAAACAAACTAATAAATAAATTTCTTGATGGTCAGAAGTGGTAGAATGCAAGTTTTCGTGAGTGTTTGATCAAGAGCTTTTGCTGATATTTGTAGCACTCATTTATGCACTGGATGTACAGTGGTACTGAAAAAAAGTCTTACATTTTTTAATGTATATCTGAAACTATTCTAAAGAAAATATTTTAAAAAATTGACTGGAAAGCAATAGAGCTTAAACAGAGCTTAACAGAGCTTTAACAGAGCTTAAAAATATATGAAGCAAAACAGATTTGAAAGAATTTACAACTGCAATATTTTACTGGAAAACTTTCATCCTAAAAATTGTGTTATGCTTTTTAATTGTCCTTATTCAGTTTAAAACATTTTTACTGAACCTCCTTGACTGCATTATTTATATTTTGCTATTTTATTTCTAAATATTTTCAGATTTTCCTGCATATCTTCCTGATTTTGAATTTAAATCCATCTTGTGAGAGAGCATATATTGTATGATTCTCTCTTCTGAGATTTATTAACAGTTCTTTTATGGATTGTGACATGGCTTCTCTTAATGACTAGCCCTGTGTCTTTGAGACGAATCTGCACTTTGATGTTATTGGATATATCTTTAAGGCAAATCTCTAGTAGATTATCAAGTTTTATTGGTCTAAAACCACGTGTATTTTGCCTTCATTTTGCATAGTACACAGGTTTAGACTGGTGGGTTAGTAGATGTGGCTACTGTTGCCCTGCTTTGTTTTGTTCTTCAGAATCGTAAAGAAAATCAGGTCTTCTGGTGCTCTGTATTCTGCAGGTCTGAAGAGTCAGCCACCAGGCTGCAATGTGCCTCTGTGCGTGGGTGTGGGTGAGCTTTCCTGCTGGAGTCTCCTGAACTCTTGTATCAGATGGCTGGAAGTCTTTTACTAGTTTTGTAAAAAGTTAAGCTATAATAAGTCTCCAAACACTGCTTTTATACCCTTTCTCTCATCTTTCCTTCTGAGCTTGCAACATGTATATTTTTACTTTAAACTGTGTTTTGTATATCCCTCATTCTCAGTTATCTTCTGGGTTCATTCTTTTGTTCTCCCTGTGTGAATGTTTTGTACTGACTGTTTTTCAAGTTTCCTAATCTTCTGTGTTCAGTCTCAAGTTAAACCGAATCAGCAAGTTCTTAATCTCAGTACTATGTTTTTCACTATGAGAATGTGATTTGTGTTTAATTGCTATTTTGTGCTTAGATTCCCCATCCTTTCTCCCATTTTTTCAATGTACTCATTTGTATTTATACTAATTATTTTACAATCTTTCTCTGCTACTTCCTACATATGTAACATTTGGGATTCTGCTTCTACTGTGTCTTTTGTCTCTTGACATCCCTCAAACTTTCATTCTCCTTTTCTGGTCATATATTCTATGCTATATATATATTTGTTAATAAAAGCAATGTACACCCACAACTTGATGTAGCTTTTGTCAGGGGATGATTCACCTTCATTAGGAATAGAGTTTGAAAGCTACTCGTTTGAATGTAATCACTGGCTGTTCTACTTACATACAGTCTACTTTTGAATTCAAACACCCTGATTACAAAATCTGTTATGTGTATGCTGCAGGACTCTCCCTTTAGTGACATTTTGTGGCCTAAAAATCCTGTGACCATGGAAGATTTCACTTCACCTTCCAACCCCTCAATAAATATACAATGGGAAAAATTGGCCATGCCTTTGGAGATGATCTAGATTTTAATCTCTCAGGCAAGACTACTTGTCAAAATGTCCATTGGTCTCCTGCCACTAAGAAAGCCCCTCTGCCTATTGTAAGCCTTGTCCCCACTCTGTGCTTACCCTCAACAATTATCCCTGGAAAGTAGGGTATGGAGAGTAGGATGATCTCATCCCAAACTGGATTCTTCCTTCTCTGAAATTTTAATTCAATGACTCATTTGCTTCCATAGTTATCTTATGTACTTGACAATATGATCTACCCTGATTATTGTAGTTCTTTTGATCTATCCAATACATCATAAAAAGATTTGGAGATTTCAAAAATTATTTCAAAATTCTTCAATGTCTCACTATAGTTTAGGAATAAATTTTTAAACAAAACACTCTTTTGAGTAGTAGATAAGTCCATTCATGCCCTTTAGAATAATATTTCATATTAATTTTCTTTCATTCACTTTTTACATGTAAGTTGTAGAAGGACTTACATTTCCTGATATACCAGATTGTCCCACAGTCCTTTTCTCCCATAACTACCTGATATTTACTGTGCTTAATTGACTGTTACTTGTTACCTGTTTTTTCTTCCCATTGAATAGTTTCTTTAAGAGTTGGTTCACATTATATATTCTCAGGAGATGCATATTCCTAAATTTAATTATATCTCTCTCCTCTGTATTTTTATAGTACTCAAAAGCATGAACATTTATTAACTGCATCATGTAAAATGGTAATTTATTTAGGATCTTTTTTCTCCCAGTTTTATTGAAATATAATTGACATACAGCCCTATGCAAGTTTAAGGTGTACAGCATAATAATTTGACATATGTTTTTATTACAAAATGATAATTACAATTAGTTTAGTTAACATCCACCACTTCACATAGATTTTTCTTTTCTTGTGATGAGAACTTTTAGGCTTTACACTCCTAGCAACTTTTCAGTATACTAATCAGCACTATTAACTATTGTCATCATCCTGTACATTACATCCCCAGTACTTATCTTATAACTGAAAGTTTGTATCTTTGACCACCTTCAGAACTACTCTTCCCTACTCATCTACCAGCACCTAAAAGAAAAACACTTTGTACATCTCAGTTTCTAAAATTTGTGTAAATGATGAAATGGAATATACTCACAGAAATCAAATTGGAAACTGATATATAACATTATATCTAAAATATAATGGTCACCATAGGATAAATAGATATCTCATTAACAATCACTGTGCCAAGGAAAAGCAGAGAATATCTGGGATTTTATGCCATTTTGGTCCAATTTTGGAAGCTCATGTACTCCTAGTCAATTGTTTTTAATGTTTTGGCAGTGGAAATGGTTATATAAGGAAAATAAGGATTTCTAAATTTTTTGAGGAATGTGCACCATCTCTCAAATTCTGTGATCTATTAGACCAACCCTAGTGAGATTTCTTCAGAAAATGATCCCAAATAGGAAATACTAAAATTGAAATTGTTTTATATATCTAAAAAAACAAAACTAGCAAAATAGAATATCACAACAGAGAATTTCAATTTGGATCAAAATGAATTTCTTGCAAAGTAAATTTCATGTTTAAAAATTAGATAAATATCCAAGATATTAAGTGAATATAAATACCTAAAGTTTTAAATTTTAATATTAAACATAAATTTAAATATAGGGCTATTATATGTTTTGTATTAGTGATAAATGTACTTAAAATGGATAATATCCACTTATGTATCTTTTAAAATAATATTTTTTTAATTTTTTAAATTGTTTTTCTTTTTATATTTAATATGAAATTTATTGCCAAATTGGTTTCCATACAACACCCAGTGCTCATCCCAACAGGTGCCCTCCTCAATACCCATCACCCATCCTCCCCACCCTCCCACCCACCATCAACCCTCAGATTGTTCTCAGTTTTTAAGAGTCTCTTATGGTTTGTCTCCCTCCCTTTCTAACTTTTTTTTTCCTTCCCCTCCCCCATGGTCTTCTGTTAAGTTTCTCACGATCCACATAAGAGTGAAAACATATGGTATCTGTCTTTCTCTGTATGGCTTATTTCACTTAGCATCACACTCTCCAGTTCCATCCACACTTCTACAAAAGGCCATATTTCATTCTTTCTCATTGCCATGTAGCATTCCATTGTGTACATAAACCACAATTTCTTTATCCATTCATTAGTTGATGGGCATTTAGGCTCTTTCCATAATTTGGCTATTGTTGAAAGTGTTGCTATAAACATTAGGGTATAGGTGCCCCTATGCATCAGCACTCCTATATCCCTTGGGTAAATTCCTAGCGGTGCTATTGCTGGGTCATAGGGTAGATCTGTTTTTAATTTTTTGAGGAACCTCTACACTGTTTTCCAGAGTGGCTGCACCACTTTGCATTCCCACCAACAGTACAAGAGGGTTCCCGTTTCTCCACATCCTCTCCAGCATCTATAGTCTCCTGATTTGTTCATTTTAGTCTGACTGGCGTGAGGTGGTATCTGAGTGTGGTTTTGATTTGTATTTCCCTGATGAGAAGCGATATTGAGCATCTTTTCATGTGCCTGTTCATCATCTGGATGTCTTCTTTAGAGAAGTGTCTATTCGTGTTTTCTGCCCATTTCTTCACTGGATTATTTGTTTTTCGGGTGTGGAGTTTGGTGAATTTTTTATAGATTTTGGATACTAGCCCTTTGTCTGATATGTCATTTGCAAATATCTTTTCCCATTCCGTCAGCTGCCTTTTAGTTTTGTTGATTGTTTCCGTTGCAGTGCAGAAGCTTTTTATCTGGATGAGGTCCCAATAGTTCATTTTTGCTTTTAATTCCCTTGCCTTTGGAGATGTGTCAAGTAAGAAATTGCTGTGGCTGAGGTCAGAGAGGTTTTTTCCTGCTTTCTCCTCTAGGGTTTTGATGGTTTCCTGTCTCACATTCAAGTCCTTTAACTATTTTGAGTTTATTTTTGTGAATGGTGCAAGAAAGTGGTCTAGTTTCATTCTTCTGCATGTTGCTGTCCCACTCTCCCAGCACCATTTGTTAAAGAGACTTTTTTCCATTGGATATTCTTTCCTGCTTTGTCAAAGATTAGTTGGCCACACTATCGTGGGTCCAATTCTGGAGTCTCATTTCTATTCCATTGGTTTATGTGTCTGTTTTTGTGCCAATACCATGCTGTCTTGATGATGACAGCTTTGTAGTAGAGGCTAAAGTCTGGGATTGTGATGCCTCCCACTTTGGTCTTCTTCTTCAATATTACTTTGGCTATTCAGGGTCTTTTATGGTTCCATACAGGCTTTAGGATTGCTTGTTCTAGCTTGGAAAAGAATGCTGGAGCAATTTTGATTGGGATTGTATTGAATGTGTAGATAGCTTTGGGTAGTATTGACATTTTAACAATATTTATTCTTCCAATCCATGAAAAAGAGTGGGGGGGAGCGTATAAGCATCTGTGGCGGGGGGTGCAGAGAGAGAGAGAGGGAGACACAGAATCTGAAGAAGGCTCCAGGCTCTGAACTCACAGTCTGCGAGATCATGACCTGAGCCTAAGTCGGATGTTCAACCAACTGAGCCACCCAGGCACCACATTTTTTAAAATAATATTTTAAAAGGCTAATCTAGGGGCGCCTGGGTGGCACAGTCGTTAAGCGTCCAACTTCAGCCAGGTCACGATCTCGCGGTCCGTGAGTTCGAGCCCCGCGTCAGGCTCTGGGCTGATGGCTCGGAGCCTGAGCCTGTTTCCGATTCTGTGTCTCCCTCTCTCTCTGCCCCTCCCCCGTTCATGCTCTGTCTCTCTCTGTCCCAAAAATAAATAAAAACGTTGAAAAAAAAATTAAAAAAAAAATAAAAGGCTAATCTAGACAACTTGAAAGTAATGTGAATAAAGGAAATTGATAAAACCAATATTTGAACATTTTATCACTCCTATTATTTATAGACATTATCTATTCTGATAACATAAACCCAAGCACAGATCCAAATCACTATGACTTTTTATTTAAAAAGTATACATATTATTCACAAAGACAAAATTTTTCTTAAAAAATTATTTTTAATGTTTATTAATTTTTGAGAGACAGAGAGAGGCAGAGCACCAATAGGAGAGGGGTAGAGGGAGAGGAAGACACTAATCTGAAGCAGGCTCCAGGCTCTGAGCTGTCAGCAGAGAGCCCAACAGGGACTCAAATCCGTGGATCGGGAGATCATGATCTGAGTCTAAATTGGATGCTCAACATACTGAGCCACCCAGGTGCCCCTTTTTTAACTGTATTTATTAATATTTATGTATTTTTGAGACAGAGACAGAGAGAGAAAGAGAGACAGAGACAGAGTGTGAGTCGGGTAGGGGCAGGGAGAGAGGTAGACACAGAACTCTAAGCTCTGAGCTGTCAGCATAGAGCCTGATACAGGGCTCTAACCCATGAACCGTGAGATCATGACCTGAGCTGAAGTTGGATACATAACTAAATGTGCCACCAGACCCCCCCCCCCCCACTGAGCCAGCCAGGTGCCCCTTTCCTGTTCTGTTTTGTAGTAATGTGTAATAAAATAATGATGAATATTGATCATTACCTATCAGCTCTTATATCTAAAAGTCTTTATGCTCTTAAGTTTTATGTTCCAAAAGCTCCTAGATGGTAAACAAATAGTTAAAATATTTTTATATAGTTGAATCATACTTCTGTGAGGACATTTCAAACAAGTAAGGTAGTTTGTTGTTGTTGTTTCAAATAGAATCAAGTTCAAATATGAGTCAATCCACCACAAGTCTCATGCAGAGTTCCTTCTGAGTTCAGTTCTGTGTTAGTTTGTTCAGGCCACAATAACAAAGTACCATCGACTGGATGGCTGAAGCCACAAAACATTATTTTTTCATTTTTCTAGAGGCTAGAAATGGGAGTTTAAAGTGTTAGCAGGGTTGGTTTCTTCTGAGGCCATCCTTCTTGGCTTTCAGATGGCCGTCTTCTCCCCCTCTGCACGTGGTCTTCTGTCTGTGTGTCTGTGCCTTAATATCCTTTCTTTACAAGGACCCCAGTTGTACTGGATTAGAGTCCACCCTGATGATCTCATTTTATCTAACTACCTCTTTAAAGACCTATGTCTCTAAAAGCATTCACACTCTGAGGTACTGGGAGATAAAAGCTCAACATATGAATTTTGGGAAGTCACATTTCAGCGCATAAGAAGTCCTAGAGTAAATCCTACTGTTTCATTTCTACATTGTTATAAGCGTAATGTGCTCATCACTGAACACATGTAATAAACAAAAGTGAGTATAAATCATTTGAAAACTAGATGAGTCATGATGGTGAATGTATCAGGCTTACTATACTTGCTTACTTTTGGAATAAAACCTATAATACTTAATTGTTCCTATTTTTATTTTTCATTTTTGTTTTATATGCTGGTTTATTAGTCACAGCTTATGCAGCCAGATATTTGCCACCCCCATGACTTTGTGGCCTATGTATTAATCATGGTGACTGCACAGAATTTATCGTGGTGCTGGGTCTTAAGCAATCAATCCATTTTACTTAAAACACAAAATAATTTGACTCTCAAGTGCCTATGAAATATGTACTATTCTATGCGCTATTGAAAGTATTTCTTTTAATAATCACAATTTTGTAAACATAGCTTTCTTTCAAGGTTTTGGTATCCAAATTAGGATATGTACACCTGGGATATTCTCATTTTCTGATATCAAGTTCTAGAAGCTCGGTTACAAGACAGTACACTTGTTTGATTTATTGCATTAGTTAGTGCAAGATGCTACAAAATATTGGATTATTTGCCTTTGTACTATGATCAATGATTTGTTCATTAACTGCAGCTCTTTTGTAGCATGTTCACAGATTCCATGTGAGAATATTTTATAGAGCCATACTTCAAATAGAAAGGTTATCACACTAACAACTTGATAATAGATAACACACACCAAGGCTCTATTTCATTGACATAACTTAAGAATACTAGCTTCTAACATCGCAATTGGTTTAATAAGATGAACTCTTCCATAAGTTTATATTAGAGTTTTATAGATAGTCCAAGTATTCCCTTTCCAATTGTCAACATTTCTTCTCTAGCTTTTAGTTGATTTATCATGATACAACACAATTTTATAACACAACCATTTGAAATAACTTACATTATACTATTTTATGACTGTAACCATTTGTATATTAAACAATTTCTTATATCCTTATTTGTTTAGTTTCTTTAATTGTTATGGTTATTTTCATATTGTCTCCTTAGACAGTACTTTAGCTATTTCCCTGATGCAATGCTGATTAGCCTTACCCTAATGAGGGCTGTTTGCAGACTCCCAATGGATGCCTATAAAACCTAGCTCAGCATTCAGGTCCAAATAATTGTTAATTTCTTCCTTAATTCCAGGCATTACCAAGGGATCATTTAAAATACAATTATTAAATTTCTAGGATTAGAATAATCATCTCAATTTTATAAATATGTGAATACAAAAACTGAATTACATTCTAAACTTTGCCTCAAAAATATACAAATAAGAAACTATCAACATCTTGACAATATGTAGGTCTTAAGTATTTACATTTAATAACCTATAGTCACTTATAAAGTTAAATCTAAAGAAGTGAACTTAATTTTAGGTTGAAACTTTGGAAGGCTTTAAAACAGTGAATAACTCAGACATCTATATAGCATGTCATCAAACACAATAGTTTTTATATTAATTTTAGGAGAAAAAGTTAAAAGTCACTTCTAGTATGTGAGATTGGTAAAACCAGACACATTAGGTCAGAATAGGCACAATCCCTTTTGAACACAAACAATAGTCATAAACAGCTCTCTAGCTCTATAAGCCTGTGGAAATAAAGTACAGATTAAGTCTAGCTCTTCATAAAATGAAAGTTTATTTACTAATGCATTTGAAAGGATGAGAAATACCATGTAGCTGCAAATAACTTATGTTAAGCATATTCTCAAAAGGGACCTAATAAAAAAAAGAAGGAAGAGAAATTTTAGAAGAGTTAGCATTGATGTGTCAGGTACTGGGCTAAGGATTAAGGATTCAGTACAAAAATACCATGTTTTACATTCCTTATAGTGAAGTAGAGAACAATTCACTAAGTTCTATTTCAAATATTCATGATAAATAAAAATAACATATCTTGGACATTGTTTCTCTTGATGGGTTCATGAGATATAGCTATAAAAATAGGACACAAAAATGTATTTCCAAAATAAACACAGGGATTACATTAGGCTGAAAATATATACTAAGCTGCAACAGCACATGAATTGGTATGGCAGAAATGACATAAAATATTTATAACATTTAAATTTTATGACATAAATGGACATAAAATAATTGATGCTGGATTAATTTCAACTAATATTCATTTAAAAATATGACTTATAAATGAATTTACATGATAAATATATATTTCACTTGGATACTGTTGGAAACATACTCTCCCTTTACATCATTGATCATTTAAAAGGGACTTGACCAAGAGGTTTATTGACCCAGAAAAAGTACTCTGCACAGAGTTGAAATGTTTATAGAATGTTTTCAAAACTAAACATGATTCAAATCTAGCCCTCATTCATTTTGAGTATAAGTTTTGGTCAAAATACCTCTCTTAAATATTCTGTTTCATGCTAGCAAATACCAGATGAGTCTGCATGTCCTAGGAAGTCAAGTGATACCTCATGGACAAAGTTATAATGATTTATATTCTGAAAGAGAATGAATATACCTACTTGCAAAATAAAAAAGGACACTGTACATGTAGAAAGCTAAGAAAAGTAAAATCAAGTCACACAACATTCACAGTAAGGCAATCACTATATTCTGCTGTATACTTTGTCTTCCTATTATTTTTATAATGATGCCTATAAAGAAATATCCAATTATGTAAAAGAACTCAAAGTGAAAACACAAGTTCCCTTCTCTAACTCACCCAAATATCAGCCCCAGTGTTAAAGACATTTTTTTGCTGTGTACTTGAAGAAATGTTATAGTTATAATTAAGAATACCACTATCTATATATGTCTATATATGTTTATATTTCTATTTGAGTATATTATAATCAACAGAATTATGCATTGAAATCTGTTCCAGAACTTGTGTTCCTCCTTTTTAAAAATCCTAATGATATGTAATATAAATATTTTATGCCTGCATATATAGATTTAACTTCTGTATAAGTTCTGATATGAGTGTGCTATCATGAAGATACTCGGTTTTAGATATCTGGGAAAATAGTTTGTTTCCAGATGTTGATCTTCCAAACAGTTCTGTGATGATGATCATGATGATGATGATGGGGATGGGGGCAGGGAAATAGAGAGAGGAGAGAAAAAGATGGAAGAGTGCTACATATTACCCTCCACTTAACTTGGGGGGAAAGTGAATGCAACCCAAGTTCAGAGTTTATTCTTTAGTCATTTAAACCAATCCTTGAGACCCTTCATCTTTATCAGTGACTGATTAAAACAAAAGCCTTTGACCTAATCTAGCCAATAGAATATGAAAAATATGTCAGCTTTTAGGCATCTGTAAAAGGCGTCTTTGGTTCCTAGAAAGGAGACATTGAAGAGAAGACCTCCTACAGCTCAGGAGAGAAGACAGGAGTCACTTCTGAGAGGGCCTATGTTTCCGTGTAGGGTACATTTTCATAGGTCACCTCTTGTAAAATCTTCAGCAGTGTGACTACTACACTGAGCCAAGGAACACCATGCCACTCTACATGGAATATTCCTTGAGAGCTGGTAAACCAATCCCAAAATACCATATTAGTGCCTATTCCTTTACTCTGTATCCTCTGGGCCATTTTGAATCCTCCAAGATTACATCAAGGCAGGATTAAATGTGCAGAGCTTTTTCAGGAGAAACAGTTGTGCCAGATAAAGGGGAAGGGAGAAGAACACAGACAAGATTTAGACCTCAATATAGCTAAAACGCTTGAAAGCAGGAAGAAGAGAAGGGTGAGTAGAAAGGTCCCCAGGCTGCAGTGAAGTTCTGAAAAACTTTTGACATAACCAGTGGAATGCCTCTAAGTTTGCTTGTAGAAAAATTCTATTTCCAGAAGAGGAACAGCACAGTCCTAGACCTCCTGCCACACTCAGCAGTTGGGAAGCCTGGGAGAAATGAAGAACAAGGATGTGGCCGGAGGGTATCAGTTAACTATATGCAGCAGATTTTTAGGCATACAACAGTATGGTAACTATAGATACTATACCGTACAACAGATCTCTATCATTTATTAATCTTGCATAATTGAAACTTTATACTGTTTTTAAATTTATTTTAATATTTTTTTATTTTTTGAGAGCAGGGGAGAGGGGCAGAGAGAGAGAGAGAGAGAGAGAGAGAGAGAATCTTAAGCAGGCTCCATGCCCAGCGTGGAGCCTGATGTGGGGCTCTATCTCACACCTGAGATTATGACCTGGGCATGACCTGAGCTGTAATCAAGATTTGGATGCTTAACCGACTGATCCACCCAGGCGCCCCAGAAACTGTATCCTTTGATGAACATTTCTTCATTTCCCCCTCCCCTTGTAAGCCCTTATAATCTCTCTACCTGAGTTGAACTATTTTAGGTTCATCATACAAGTGATCATGTACCATTTGTTCTTCTCTGTCTGACTTACTTCACTTAGCATAATGTCCTGTAGGTTCATCCATGTTGTAATGGAGAATTTTTTTATTTTTTATGGGTGAATAATATTGTATTTTATGTAAATATCACATATTAAAAAACAATTATCTGCTGATGGACACTTAGATTGCTTCCATATCTTGGTTATTGTGAATAATGCTGCAATAACTTCTTGGAAATGATAGCAAAAGCACAAGCAACAAAAGCAAAAATAGAGTTTACAAGAGATTACTAAAAAGCTTCTGCATAGTGAAGGAAACAACCAACAAAATGAAAGGGCAGTCTATAGAATGGTAGAAAGTGTTTGCAACTTATATCTCTGAAAAAGGGTTAATATAAAAAATATTTAAGGAACTTCTACATCTCAATAGCAGAAAATAATAACAACCCAATTAAAATATGGGCAAAGGATCTGAATAACCATTTCTCCAAAGAAGGCATACAAATGGCCATCAACTATAGGAGAAAATTCTCACCATCTCTACCATCATGGAAATACAAATCAAAACCACAATGATATATCTCCTCACACCTGTTAGGATGGTAATACCCCCAAACCCCAGAAGATAACAAGTGTTGGTTAGGATGTGAAGAAAAGGGTGGGTATGTAAACTGGTACAGCTGCAATGCCACAGTGGGAAACAGTATGAAGGATATAAAAAAAATGTAAGTCAGTCACGTATCTTAAAGAAATTTTGTGCTGTCTTGTATCTAATAGGTGAAAAACCTTTGGCTATATGCTTAATCTTTATTTTTTGCTATTGGTTGTTTACTTTTTTAAAAAGGGTAACTCTATCCTCTGTTAACGCACGTTTTCTGAAAATAGACATTTCCCTGCCATGATTTGATTATTTAGTTCTATAACATATGGCACAACTTATAGATTTCCCTGTTACCTCCCATCCCACAACTGGCCACAGAGCAGGTGAAACTGAGCAAGCTGTATTTGTTTGTCTTTAACAATAGGAGTATCATGATATGTGGGGAAGAATACTAGCTTAGAGACCAAAAATGAATTTAGCCGATATGTCTTCAGTTTTTACTCTGATTATAATCCCAGATATAATTTTACACTTTTTTTGATATTTCTATTTTCACTTCTGCAAAATAAAAATGGTGACATTACTTAATATATACTACATTAGTAAAAACTGCAGCAACCAGAAACACAATCTTCTTATTAAAGATCAAGTTTCTTTTAATATTTACCTTTCTGAGAATGCTGTTATGTAGGTTAATATCATGTTGACTTTTCAAAATATTAATTGTGTGGAGTCATAATAGGTACTTGCTGAATATGTGTACGTATGCCCTTGTCTGATAGGAGAGTATATACAGAAATATATGTGTGTGTACTTAGATCTGTATACTCAGCATCCATGCTCAGTTGACAGTAAATATACTAATTAATAGTATAAAATTCAGTGTTTTATTTGATTGATTTATGTTTTAAGGAGTTTTTTTTTTTTTTTTTTTTTTATTGAGAGAGAGACAGAGTGAGAGAGAGACAGAGAGTGAGAGAGAGAGAGAGAGCGCATGAGCAGGGGAGGGGCAGAGAGAGTGTGAAGCCTGATGTGAGGCTCAAACCCACCAACCGTGAGATCATGACTGAGCTGAAACCAAGTAAGATGCTTAACTGACTGAGCTACCCAGGTGCCCCTTTGATTCAAAATAAAAGACTACTTTTTATTAATTGATTTTTCCATCGGTTATTATTTTTATTAGGATTGGGTATTTTTAAATTAAAAAACCTACAACATTGTTTATTCTAGGCTTGCACTTTTATAAATACTACAGAGAATAAATTATACTAAGATAATGCTCAGGTACAAAAATCTTTCTTACCTAAATATATAAGAAATACATCCTTCTCTTCTATCAATAAGATATCAAAGGTTCTATATATACTTCTGGATTCCTTTCATTTTCAATGGAATAGTTTGCTTAACTTTCAATTTACATGCAACACAAATATGATGTATACAAGTATAATGCTTGGATTTCTAAAAACAAAATCTCTCTCTGTGATAAGAGCAAACTGGCACTGTATGCACATTTGTTCGTAAACTTGTAATATTCACTTTATGTTTTAATAAAATTAAATCATCTTAAAATAGTGATAAAATGAAAGTGATAGTATATCCAAACAATGCAGATTTTCTGTCTATTAAGTAACTAATTTAAAAAACATGATTGTGGATCTTTCCAAAAAGCAGAAAATGAAGTACAATTCTTATACCTGAATGTTAAGTACTCTTTTTGAAAATGCCACAATCCAGAGTTCTCTTCCAAACACTTGGTGATATATTACAGAATTGGATTTCACTTTTTCAAAAATCAGTAGTAATATAATAAAAGAAGTCAAGGATATGGACTAGAAAACAAAATTACTGAGATATATTGAAAAAGCAATTTAATTTACAATGCCATGTTTTGAGAAAATATACCTAAAGTTCATGGTTGTAAAACCAATATAAGAAATATTTGAATTTAATTATATACTCACAACTGAAATAAAATTCTTATCAAAGACAAAAAGAGTAATTGTTAAGAAAGCATATCTCAAACTGATATATTTTCTTCAGCAAAGATGCTCTAGGCAAACTTGGAATATGAGAAAACCTACTGATTGGATTAACTCTTGCAAAGAAGGAAATATACAATTATTGAGAATGAACTATTAAAATTGCATAAAATAAAGGACTCCTGAACATTCTGTCTCTGAGTAAATTTATATAGATCAATTACTCCTTACTCCCCTAGGCCCTAATAAAGAAATATGGAAAAAAATAGCTTGAGTTGTTCTAGGTTCTGCTTATAATTACTTCTTTTAATATTTGTGAACATATATTTAGATTGGACACATACAATATGTATTATATATTATATGTATACATATATGTATTTATATATGATTTGATGATTAGGTTGTAAGATCATCAACTCTAAAACTGATTCTAGCTAGTAATTTAAAATGTTTATATCTTTAAATACTAAGTTGCAAAACAAGAATAGCAAATAGGTATGTTTGTTTCTTGCTTATTTCTTCTCTCTTCTAAGGTGGGTATCTGTCCATAGATTTCTCCTTATATAATATAATTGAAGAAGATACTTTACTGGTCACAATTCTACAATTATCATGATATTTAGAAACATTATTCTGAAACTTAATTCAGAACAACATAATATTATGATATGGAAATCCCTCAATGTCCAATGTGTGAAGTTAATTAATTCCCTCTACTCATTGCATTCATTCTCCCCAAACAACTGTAAGCACCGTCTATAACCTTCCTCAATTGACTGACACTTTGCTGATGCTTTCATTTAAGTGTTTGGGTTTCCCAAATGTAAGATTGAGGGACTAAAGTGTCTTTTATTTTTCAAATTTTACTTAAATACTTAATGCTAGAGTGACTTATAATTGTGTTCAAGAAATACACATTTCTATTAGGAAACAGATATTTCCCCTTATATTCACCACCAATATGTAATAGTCTTCTAAAAATTTGCTAATTTATTAAAATAAAAGTATATTTTTGTTGCTTAATTTGACATCCTTCTATTTTTCAGGTAATTTGGGTTTGCTATTCTGTGAACTGTCTGTTCATATACCTCATCCATTTTTGTATATAACTGTCATTTTTCTAAATTTCAAAATTACATTTTTACCTTATAGATTTTAATATTTTAAATTAATGGTCATTGACAGTATGCCTCAATTTATTGATATGGCTCTGCTATATTTTTCCTTATAATATAATTTTCACTTGCACTTATGACTATATTTCTCTTCTAAAGATTTTATTTATTCCCTTTTGAAAAACAAATCTGGATCTCTAGATTGTCTAGAATCTCCTAAATCATTTTTTTCATTTGTTTCTTTTCAGATTTTAGTTAATAGGGAATTACTTTTTATATATGTTTATTCCTGTAATTATAGATTTATTTCATGACTGTCACATGAGATGCAACTATTTTTATACATAATTAAAATAAAACACAACTTTATCATATAATAAATCCCCATCTAATGAGATCTTTCTGAATTCTATTTTACTGATATGTCTATTCCTGAGAAAATATCTTAGAATAAAATAGATTTGTTTTATATTGATATTAGGTAAAAAAAAAAAAAAGGCCCATAATTATTTTTAAATAATGTTCTCGGATATTCTGTAGAATTTATTCAATTTTTAAAAATTGTGATTCTGGAGGCGCCTAGGTGGCTCAGTCAGTTGTGTCTCGACTTTGGATCAGGTTTTGATATCGCAGTTCTAGGGTTCAAGGTCCACATCAGGCTCGCTGCTGTCAGCGCAGAGCCCACTTTGGATCCCCTGACCCCTATCTCTGCCCCTGTCCTGTTTGCGTGCACTCTGTTGCTTTCAAAAAATACGCACTAAATTTTTTTTGATTGTGATTCTACCTACATTCCAAATGGAAAGATAGGTAGGTAGGTCTGTAGGTAGCTACATAGGTAGATGATAGATAGATAGATAGATGAAAAGATAGAGATAGACATATACAGGGAACCAGCAATGTTGTAATATTAGTTGTTCTCCAAAATGAAAACACAGAATATGTGTGTTCCAATTTTTTTTAGATTTTGTTTCATTGTTTTATTAAAGATGTTAGATTTTCTCCTCATAACTTGTATACATTTTGAAAAATTTTAGTTTTCTAAACATTTTCACAGTTGTGTATGGACCTTGACTATCTTTGATTACCTTAGAAAAAAATTTATTGCTCTTATATTTAGAGTTTAGTCACTTTGCCATATCCCCATATTATTTCTTTTATTTCCTGTGTTTTCTGGATTTTGTCACTTCAAATCACAATATATTAGCAAAGGAGAGAAATCAAATATAGAACTCATTATTTCCTTCTGTTCTTATGTTTGTAAGAACTTCCAAAGGATGTGAAATAAAAACGTTAATGGAAATAGATAGGACTTGTTTACCATTTAAAATATTTGCCAGTGTGTAAATACTGAGTAAATAGTCATTTTAATACTTTGGTTGTTTTCTTCTACACACATATATCTCATTTAGAGCTTTTACCAACAATGTCTGATGAATTTTTGAAATAACTTTTAAGAAGTATTCTTTCTTTTCAAAAGCGGTAAGTTGTTTTCTATTATTAAGTGCTGTTTTTAAGCACTACAGGAGATGAATCACTCTCCTAACTTAAACAGTAAAATTTTGGATCAAAATAAACCATTTTACATGCCATTACTGGCCTGATACCAAAAAAGAAATCTGTACAGCCTAAAACCAGAGTCTATGAAAAAGAAACCTAGAAAACAAGTCACACAATTGTTTTTGCTTTGTTTTTCCCAGAGTTTCTGCCCAATATGTAAATTTGAGCTTCTGCTTTGAGATATGTAGTGTGTTAGGGGGAGGGAAGAAGACTTAAGATCTGCCTCAGTGGTGTAATTTCAGAGGAAACTCCTACAAACATTAGGATCACAAAAGCTACTCTAGGAATCAAACTCAGTACACAGAAGGAGACACAAAGGAACATGCTTCTTTCCACTTTAACTTGGTAGAAAGAGAATAAAATCATTCGTAAGAATTCATAACCACCAAAAAGGCATCATATATTTTTGCAGCCCAAATCCATGCTATGTGGTCCACAAAGTTTCCAAAAGATTCAAGTGGAGAATTTAATTTAATTTAATGTACTCTCATATTGGTCATGCCTAAGGCAAATGGCTGAAGCGAAAGTGAATATTCTCATGAGGAAAACAACTTTAATTGGTGGTCTCAAAGAGATATAAAGTTTGATGGAATGCGGAGAATGCACAGTCAAGAATCAGTTAACACAAAAAGATTATACCATATTATGTATAAATAAGAACCACTAAAAAGAACATACCTAGAAACTGAACCATAAAAAAGTTATCAGATTCAAATTTAAAATAAATACATTTTATATTTTTAAGGAAATAATAGTGAAAAAAAAATATGAGCAGGCATGGGAAATGATGTTAAAGAATCAAGGAGGTGTGGGGATGAACCAAATAAAATACCAACAAATTCTAAGTTTTTCTTTTGGACCACAAAAGAAAAAGAGAAAAGATCCCATAGTGTTCTGGGTTATGAAAGAAAGTTCAGAAAAGATATTAGTAAATGCACTGACTTGAAAATAAATTTAAATAAACACTGACTTGAAAACACTATATTTTTAATTCATTAGAAAAAAATTAAAATTTCCAATACTACTTTACAACAAAAATATGTTTAAAAGTGCATGATTAAGATATTTTTAAAAATTTAAAGTTCTTCGTATTATTCAGAAAGAGTGTAACTTTACTGATTAATTTATTATCTCAGTTATTCTCAATATGCATTTACAGTTACCTACAGGTACTTCCTAAAATAAAATATGTCCACCTACATTAAAGACGAATAATGGAGAAAACAAAATCATCTTAAAAAATAGTTTTATTCTGAAAGAAAGCAAAAAAGAATAATTGCAAATTTAAAGAAAATGGGAGCAAACTTGTGAATAAATATTAATATATTATATTAGTCTGGATCTAACTAGGAGATAAAAATATACAGTATGTTGAACAAGGGTAAATTAATATAGAGAATTACTAACTGTTGTACCCATGTTGCACTGTGAAAAATAAAAGGAATCTAAAATATATATGTAAAAATTATTAACTATGACAAATGAGTAACTATAAAATATAAAGAAATTCTATATAGTTCTCTAGGGCTGAGGGAGATACTCAGAAGTGGTCTAGCCCTTCTGAGTTGGCAGTGTGAGTGGCTGGAGAAGGTGTGTTCAACTACTGGATAACAAGAGAATTTTACTGGCAGAGCCAGGCCCGAGTTGGGCTGGAGGTGGTGGACAAACAGCAGGCAATCCTCTTGTGTACAGGCCGTGTGGGGCTTGCCCAGAAGTAGGGATAGGTAAGTGCTTGCAGGCTGCACGAGGCTGTAGGTTCCACCTTCAGAAGGCTGAGAAAGCTGCAGGTGGATGTGGGCTGCAATGCTGCAGAGGGACCACAGTCTGGGTTTCTGTCTGGAGCAGTCTCCACCAGATGTTCTCATGCCCACAGCACTAACCCTGGTCCATTCACCAGAAAATGAAGGAAGACTCATCCTCCTATACTGTTTCTAAAGTGCCCTTCTCTGAGAAAGCTTTATATTATGTTCACTTTAAATGATTAGCGCTTAAACGGAATCCACTGTTTATCCTATTGCTTATATTGAAGAGTGCTTTTGAGGAAGAGAGGCAATAAACTGACAATAGGCACAGTCTACCCATTTGATGACTCAGCTTCCGTACACACCCTTCTACACACATGAGAAATCCCTTACCACTGAAAGGGTAGCAAATTGAACTACCTAAAAGGATGTTTCTATTTCTTAAAAGTGAAGAAATTTTCACTTTCCCCTAAGTGAGATGACTAATAGTCAGTAGAGCTATCATGAGCTGTATTGATTATCTTCAAATTCAGTCAGTCTCACGGAATATTCTGTTATTTAAAAACTAAATTCTAAACCTCCAGGGACATTTGTAAAAAATCATAATAAAGAGGGAAAAAATGGAAAGGAAGATAAAAAAGAGAATGATTCCTTTACACAAAGGAACATAAGTTGCAACAGAATATGCACAACTACTATGGTCCTCGTTTCTATAACTGTTTCTCAGATTAAAGTGGTTACCTACAGCTTCTTTGATGCTCTCATTTCTTTACTGGTGAATTGACCCAAACCTTCATTCCTGAAGGGTCTATGTCCTCAATCACATTGCTTTTTATCGGTTGCTTTCATTTTGAAGTTATTATTTAGTTTATTATTGAGCAGGCAATAATGATAAATATAAATATAAATAAATAATAACTTAGAGATATCCAGATAATTTCCTAAGTTTCAGCCACAGTTCTCAATGCTATTATGTAATGGCTCCTAATTTCACCTGAGGCTGAGTCATGACCAATCAATCATTCCAGAAGTATTTTTTTTTAATTTTTTGTCTGTTCGTTCACTGGTAAAATAGGCAGGTGGAAGTCTCATCTTCTAGTTGAAAAGAATAATTCTGTGTCTCTGTGGAAATGTTCCCTTCTTTGGAGAATCAGCTCTATAAGACAAAGAAGCTTAAAGTTGCTGGGACAAAAGCAGAAATTCTGCAAAGAGGTTATTAGGTTTATTAGTGGGAAGGGCCATTTCCACCTCTACCCCTTGATCCCAAAGGTATCCAATTGTTTGGACTACAGCAGAAACAGCACCATACGGCGTTCTCTGATTGAAAGCATAAACTGCATCCTATAAAACAGAACCACATACTTTCAGGATGCTGTTTTGCAATGGGTGCTGAACTGGGCATTTAATAGTCATTCCACATTTTTGTTAAGTCAGCCACTTTAGGATGACAGAGTAATTGATTAGACTGGTTAATTCCATGGGCCTGAGTCCACTGCTATACTTCTTTTGCTATGAAATCAGTTTCATGATCCAATACCATGCAGTGCAAGTGCCATGACTGTGCACCAGGCATTTTAGGCAAAAACAAATGACAGTAGTAACAGAATTATTATGAGTAAGGAAGGGAAATCCATATCCAGAATGTGTGGCTATTCCAGTGATGACAAATACTTGCCTTTTTTGTGAAGGAAAGGTCTGATGTAATCACAGAGATAGTGACATATCCGGGACTCAATGTTGGTATCTGTTATTGGTCAGTTAGGCATTTGGCAAGTAGGAGTAGCCAGGTCACCCTTGGTAATGCACATTCCATGTAGTTGAACCATGTAAAGGTCTACCCACTGAGAGGAATTTCCTTTATTACTGTCTTCCAGAGTCACCCCTGAATGGGGCTCTAGTGATGAAACTATCCACATTCAGATCTCATTGGCATATTGTGCAAACTCATTTGTAAAGCATGCTCAATTCTTATTTGATTAGTTGATCATAAGGAGCACCCCAGGAATCCATTGGCTCGGATTCAGGTAGAGAAGGCAATATACCACAAGCTGGTATTGAAGTCTAAGCCATCTGTTGATGCAATTCACTTGTACCTTTTAAACCTTCCTACACTTGGACTCTTAGGTACAAATTCCATTTGTGATAGAATTCTGATGTGCATACCATATGTTATGGGCAGTTAGATTAGATAATACCCAGTTCATGATGGGAATTTCAAGCCACATGGTTAATTGACGTCATGCCTTGTGATTAAATGTTCAGTTTCCTACCAAGACCCAGTAGCAAAGAATAAACTTTTATCAAAAGAATAGCTTTGTACAGAGGAAGGCATAAATCAGCTCCAATATCCTAGAGATCTGTATTGTGATTCTTCCATTGGTATTTGCAAAAGATTTTGTACAGCATACTTATTTGCCACAAATATTTTAAGTGATGTGGGGTCTGTTGGATTATGACAAGTGAGTGGTAGAGCAGCTTGTTCTGCAGACTTAATATGTTGTGGTACCATTTCTTGGTCTACTTCCTACTAAAGCAGTTAGCCTTATGAACAACTCTGTAGAAGGGAAGGAGTAGCACATTCAATTGAAGTACATGTTTCCTCCAAAATATGGAAAGGTACGACAGGTGGTTGCCTCTTTCCTTTTAGCAAATTAGTTTTCAGCCTAGGGGAAATATCTTAATAATTAAACCTCCACTAAATCAGAAAATTCATTGAGATAGTGATGGGAGGAACTTTTGTGGGGGTTATTTTCCATTCTATCATTCACATAAGCCTTACTAAACCAGTGAAAGTACTTGTTATGCTCTGCTCATAGGGACCTATATGTCGTCAATTTAATGGACCAGTGTGATGATTTGTGAAATGTCAAGGCAATCAAGATCTCAGTTGAAAATATTATGGCAAAGAGCAAGAGAATTTATGTAGTCCTGAGGCAACACTGTGAAGATATACTGTTGGCCCTGGCAGGTGAAAGCAAACAGCTTCTGGTGGTCCTTACAAATTGGTATAGAGAAAAAGGCATTAGCCAGGTCAACAGCTGCATACCAAGTACCAGAAGCTATGACTTCCTCCACTAAAAGTATTATATTTAGGGCAGCAGTTATAATTGGAGTCATCACCTCATTACTTTACAATAGTCCACAGTCATTCTCAAAGATCCATTTGTTTTCTGCACAGGCCAAATTGGTAAATTAAATGGGAACATGATCATTAAAAGCATCCTCATTTTTTCAATTATTTGATGGTGGCATTCATCTCAGAAATTTCCCCTGGGATGCAGTATCACTTCAGTTCATTATCTAGAAAGAAAGGAAAAGTGACTGGGGGCTTCCATTTAGCTTTAATGGCCTCACCCTATAGGTCACACGGTCACTGTGAAGACTGCCAGTTTTCAAAGTGTGTTTATTCCAATCATACATTCAGGAACTGAGGAAATAATCACAAGTAGATCCGTGAACCAACTAAGCTCGATGTGATTTAGACTTAACTCCATCTATCACATGCCCACCATAAAGCCCTTAGTTTGACTCATGGGCCACAGAAACTCACTGTGTCACCAGAAATTACTGTTATTTTGGAGCTAGTGTCCATTTATCCATGAAAGGTCTGGGTATGCGTTTTTCCCCAATGAACACTCACTTTATTAATGGCTAAGGTTTCTTCTAGGGAAGGCTTGTAAGAAGACTTACAGTGTGTGCTTGAAGCAACAGTACAGTCTTTCCTCAAGGGACTCAGCATCCCTTTCGGTCAAGGGGCTCTCCAGTCTATTAACTGAGTTAGGTCTGAAATCTGGGTAAGAGGCCATGATTCTCTAGTTTTTGATGACTCAAGTCAGGTTTCTTGCTACCATATCTAGAGGTTTTCTTATTACATACAGAAAAACACACTAACAGGCTACCTGTCTCATTCCAAGAAATCATGATAAATCAGCCACCATGAAAAAATTTACAAACAAAAATATTCTGGTTACAATTATATCCATTTTGTCTTTTATGATTGAAGTACACACATGTTTGACAAATGCTTCCACGTGGTGTCTGATATTCTGGGATCCGATCATCCCAGTGAAATTAAACTACATCTCAAAAGTAGTACCAAGTGCTGTAATACCTGGCTTACAAAGGAGAGTACCACAAAGCTTTTTAGGGATGCAGGTGTATTTATCCATGTATTTCTAAATGCCTTAGTGAAGGGAGTGTTTCCTGAGCCCTTGTATAGAACACAGTTACGGGGGGGGGGTGGGGGGTGGGTGTGCAGGTCACATGTGTCTAACGTTCCCAATGCCCTAATATTTTGGGGATTTTTTGGTTTGTTTTTTAATTCCACTATAGTTAATGTATGGTGTTATATTAGTTTCAGGTGCAAAATATAGTGATTCAATAATTCTATACATTGCTCAGTGCTCATAAGGTAAGTGTACCCTTAATCCCATTCACCTATTTCACCCATACCTCAACCCACCTCCCTTCTGGTAGCCATCAGTTTTTTTCCTACTGTTAATCTGTTTTTTCGGTTGTCTCTTTTTTGTTGTTATTTCTTTTGTTTCTTAAATTTCTCATGTGAATGAAATCATATGGTATTTGTCTTTCTCAGACTAACTTATTTCACTTGACATTGTACTCTGTAAATTCATCCATGTTGCTGCAAATGGTAAGATTTCATTCTTTTTTACAGCTGAGTAGTATTCCATTGCATCTATGTATCTCCTCTTCTTTATCCATTCATTTATCAAGGGGCACTTAGGCTGCTTCCATAATTTGGCTATTGTAAATAATGCTGCAATAAACATAGGGGTGGACATATCCTTTTGAATTAGTGCTTTCATATTCTTCAGGTAAATGACCAGTAGTAGAATTACTACATCATAGGGTAGTTCTATTTTTTTAAATTTTTTTTTTCAACGTTTATTTATTTTTGGGACAGAGAGAGACAGAGCATGAACGGGGGAGGGGCAGAGAGAGGGAGACACAGAATCGGAAACAGACTCCAGGCTCTGAGCCATCAGCCCAGAGCCTGACGCGGGGCTCAAACTCACAGACCGCGAGATTGTGACCTGGCTGAAGTCGGACGCTTAACCGACTGCGCCACCCAGGCGCCCCTCAGGTAGTTCTATTTTTAATTTTTTGAGGAAACTCCATAATATTTTCCACAGGGGCTGCAGCAGTTTGCATCCCCGCTTACAGTGCATGAAGGTTCCTTTTTTCCCATATTCTCGCCAACACTTATTTCTTGTGTTTTTTATTTTAACCATTCTGACAGATATGAGGTGATATCTCATTGTGGTTTTGATTGCATTTCTCTGACAATGAATGATGTTGAGCATCTTTTCATGTGTCTGGATATCTTCTCTGGAGAAATGTTTGTTCACAATTTCTGCTCATTTTTTAATTGGATTACTTGGTTTTTGGGTATTGAGTTGTATCAATTCTTTATACATTTTGAATATTAACCTTTTATTAGACTTGTCATTTGCAAATATCTTATCCCACCCAGTAAGATGTCTTTTTATTTTGTTGCTTGTTACCTTTCCTGTGGAGAAGCTTTTTATTTGGATGCAGTCCCAAACAGTTCATTTTTGCTTTTGTTTTCTTTGCTTCAGGAGATATAACTAGAAAAATGTTGCCATGGCTAGTCTCAGAGAAACTACTGCCTGTCTTCTCTGTTGGAATTTTTACAGTTTCAAGTCTTACATTTAAGTCCTTAATTCGCTTTGAGTCTATTCTTGTGCATGATGGCCTAGATCCATTCTTTTGCATGTAACTGTCCAGTTTTGTCAACATTTGTTGAACAGTCTCTTTTTCCCGTCACATAGTCTTTCCTCCATTGTAAGATTAATTGACCATATAATTGTAAATTTATATCTGGACTCTCTATTCTGTTCCATTGATCTATACGTCTATTTTTGTGCCAGTATCATACTGTTTTGATTACTACAGCTTTTTAGTATAAAATGAAACTAGAATTGCAATATCTCCAGTTCTGTTTTTCTTTTCATGATTTGGAGTATTTTGTTATTCCACAAAAATTTTGGGATTGTTTGTTCTATTTCTGTGAAAAATAGTATTAGTATTTTGATAGGGATTGCATTAAAACTGTAGATTGCTTTGGGCAGAATCGACATTTTAACAATATTTGTTCTTCCAATCCATGAGCATGGAATGTCTTTCCATTTCTTTTTGTTGTCTTAAATTTCTATCATCAGTTTGTTACAGATTTCAGGTATAGGTCTTTCACCTCTTAAGTTTATTTATACATATTTTATTACTTTTGGTGCAATTGTAAAAAGAGAATTTTTCCTCAATTTCTCTTTCTGCTGATTATCAGTATATAGATGCACAACAAGTTTCTTTATATGGATCTTAAAGTCCTGTGACTTTATAGAATTCATTTATTAGTTCTACTAATTTTTTGGTGGAGTCTTTAAGGTTTTCTATAACCTTAGCATCATGTCATCTGCAAACTGAAAATTTTACTTATTTTTTACCAATTTGGATACCTTTTATTCCTTTTTCTTGTCAGATTGCTATGGATAGGACTTTCAGTATTACATTGAATGGAAATGGTGAGAGAGTGGACATCATTGTCTTATTCCTGAACTTAGAAGGAAGCTCAGATTTTCACCATAGAGAATGATATTGACTGTGGGTTTTTCACATATGGCCTTTATTATGTTGACATATGTTCCCCTAAACCTATTTTATCATGAACGAATGTTGTACTTTGTCAAATGATTTTTCTGCATCTATTGAAATGATCATATGGTTTTTATCCTTTCTCTTGTTGATGTGATGTATCATGTTAATTGATTTGTGAATATTGAAAGACCGTGCATCTCAAGAATAAATCCCACTTGAATGATTTTTAATTGTATTATATTGTATTTATTCTATTGTTGGATTCAGTTTGCTAATATTTTGTTGAGGATTTTTGCATTTATGTTCATCAGAGATATTGGCCTGTACTTCTCCTTTTTTGTAGTGTTTTTTATCTGGTTTTGGTATCAAGGTTCTTCTGGCCTCACAGAATGAATCTGGCAGTTATCCTTCTCTTCTAAGTTTTGGAAAAGTTTGAGAAGAATAGATATTAACTCTTCTTTAAATATTTGGTAGAATTCACCTGTGAAGCCATCTGGTCATGGGCTTTTGTTTGTTGGGAGTTGTTGATTATTGATTCAATTCCCTTGCTGGAAATCATTCTGTTCAAATTTTTTATTTATTCCTGATTCACTTTTCAGAGGTTACATATCTGTAGGAATTTATCCATTTCTTCAACATTGTCCACTTAGTTGGCATATAGTTGTTAATAATATTGTCTTATAATCCTGTATCTTTCTGTGGTGTAAGTTGTTATTTCTTTTTCATTTTTAAAATTTTGTTTTAGCCCTCTTTTTTTGTTTTTTGATGAATCTTGATAAAGGCTTATGGATTTTGTTGATCTTTTCAAAACCAGCTCCTGGTTCCATTGATCTGTTTTACTGTTTTTTTGTAGTCTATTTTATTTCTACTCCAAAATTATTACCTTTTTTCTTCTACTGATTTTGAGTTTTGTTTGTCCTTTAGATGTAAGGTTAGGTTGTTTATTTGAGATTTTTCTTGCTTCTTGATGTAGGCCTATATTGTTATAAACTTCCCTCTTAGGATAGATTTTGCTGCACTCCAAAGATTTTGGACCGTTGTGTTTGTATATACATCTTCTGCATATGACAGTCTATACTAAGTTGATGGTCACTTAAGTTTGAACCCATTTTTTACTCCTCTCTCCCAATCCCACATTTTAGGTAGACATTGTCATAATTTACAACCTTTTGTGAGTTGCTTGACTGATTATTAACTATATTTATTTTTGCTGCTTTTGTGCTTCCTATTTTTCTTTCTCCTTATTAATGCTCTTTCCTTTCCACTCAAAGTATCCTCTTTAACATTTCTTGTAGGGCTGATTTAGTGGTCATGAATTCCTTTAACTTTGTCTGGAAAAGTCTTCATTTCTCCTTCTATTCTGAATGATAGCCTTGCTGGATAGAGTATTCTTGGCTGCAATTTTTTTTCCCTTTCAGAACTTTGAATATACCATTTCACTACCTTCTGGCTCACAAAATTTCTCCTCAAAAATCAGCTGATATTACTATCAGATTTTCCTTGTATATAACTATTTTCTTTTTTCTTTCTGCTTTTAAAATTCTCTCTTTATCACTACTTTTTGCCATTTTAATTACTATATGTATTGGTGTGTTCCTCCTTGAGTTGATTTTACTGGAGGCTCTATGTGCCTCCTGGATTTGGATTTCTGTTTCTTTCCCCAGATTTGGGAAGTTTTCAGCTATTAATTCCTCAAATAAGTTGTCTGCTCCCTTTTTTCTCTCTTCTCTTTCTGGGATCCCTATAATGCCTAGCCTCAACTTTTTGATACTAATCTTTTGGATTTCTGATGATACCAGGTAAACTCTGACATCTCAATCTCATTAAATGTAGGCCCCTCTGTAGAAAAGTTTCAGTCAGTCCACAAAACAAGTATTCATTTGAATCGTACCAGAAGTCCCCACTTCACATTTCATGATACCTTTATTTCCTAACTAATCCCCTAACTTTCATATGAAAAACTCAGGGATACACACTTCAATTATCATTGTAATTCGGCACTCATACAACTAAATATTGTTTTTCTTTTCAGTAATATCAAACCTGCAGATACAAGAAATAAGAGACTCTTTTAGGGCTGTTATGAAAGCTGTCTGATTCTCAGACTATGACTTGAGGTGAGGGTTAATGGACCTGAGCTTGTCATTTTTCTCTGTAAGCACTCATGCACTCAAACAATACAAGCCACACTGGGGTATTTAGAGTCATAATTACTGACATAATGGTCAACTTCAGCAGCCACTTGAGCTCCAAGAGCTTGTGCTTCAACTGTCACTTTATCAAAATCAACCAGAGGTGATAACCTTATTATGGTTCTACTACACATCATGGTTTACTAAGGTATCATTTCTAATTGGCAAGGGACTCAACATACAGGCAAACCATAGGCAAAAACAAAACCAACTCTGAATCCCATCTTTAGGGTTCTTCTTCTGGGACTACTCTGGATACAAATTCTGTAGAAATATGAGTCCAGTCAGGAGACAGAAGCCACACAGTAATTTAAATGGTAAAGTTTAATATAGATAATTATTAGCCATGGTAAAAAATAACTGTAAGATCCAAGGAAACTCTACATATTATCCCTATGCTAAAGGAAAGGACCCAAGGAAGGACAAACTTAGAAGGGACTCCTTACTCACTGGAGAAGTTATGGTTTGGTCATTGGACAGAAGAGGACTTTGCTGGTTAGGTTAGTCCATAGCTGGTCTGAAGCTATTGGGCAAACAACAGTCAATCTTCTTGAGTTTAAGTCATGTGAGAGCTTGCTGAGGAAAACTAGACAACTTGCGAAGTGCTTATGGTTCCATGTCAGGAGGGAAGAGGAAAGCTAATTGGTAGGCTGATGCTGGCTCCAAGTTTACCAAGGCAACACATTCTAGGTCTGTGGAATGATCAGGCTTCACTGGATGTTCTCACATCTACAACATTGACCCCATCCCACACCAAAAGCCCTATTTCAAGAACATTTTATCATTGTACTCACTTTAAATGAGAGTGTTTGAAGGAATTTTTTAATCATAGGATGGACATATACTGAAGGATTAATTCATATTTGAGAGACAATGAATTGATAACTGACAACATACACAATAGAATTTATGGCAAAACGTTTACGAGAGTTAAAAAATGATTATTGTCAAGTTCACTTTTTGTCAGAGTGATATACCAATTTTTATATTCATCAAAATGATAGACTCAAACTCATAAAGGTCAAAGAACAATAATACTAAAAGGAGAAACTGACAAATATATCATCTAAATAACTTACATTAATGACATACTTCACAAATTAGTAAGTGAAAGAGACAAGGTTTTTAGACATTAAAAAACTAACTAATATAACCTAAGAAACATACAAACAAGATCTGAGGACACATTATTTTTAAATGATCATGGATATTTTATGAACATTGCTATTCTCCTTTGTCAGCTCTCAGGTCTATTCAGGGACTCTACTCCTAAGGTTTTCACGAAGCCAACATATTATTTTTGAGATGTTGGTAAGCGTATCCTGATTTTTCACATAACTTGATAAGTTTCCTTGATACTCAAAAGACTACACCTCAATACAGATATTTATGAAAGGCCTTATGGCAGCTTACCAGGCAAGCTATGTACTGGAAGTGAGCAGTGGTCTCCACGACAGGAAGCCTGCGATTAGCCATAAAGCAGGCCATACCTTTCTGTCCCTATTTTCTTCATATCTTTTGGAACTACAAGTGTCTGTGACTGATTTTAACATCTGTTGGAGTCCCTAGCAATAAACTCTCTCAGAATTCTCTGGACATTTGGTTTCTGAACCATGTTTTCCTCCAGCCATTGAAAAAAATATATGTATTTTGAAAGAAAACTACTGTTTTGTTATAGGGGTCTAGTGAAAATGAATTACTTGACAAGAAATCCCTATATTGTAACAGGTTCTCCCTGAACTATAATCTCACAAGATGGGATAAGTTCCAGAAAGCTCTACTGTAAAATGAAGCAATATATCCAATCACAAGTCTAGCCCGGCCTCTGAAGTCTCAGCTCGCTACAAGAGCAGACTCATTCCTTAAATACAGAGATCCCTCTCCCTGATTCTTCATTCTGGGGATGCAATTTCTTTTTCCTGTGGAGATAATAAACATTTTAGGCTTTTCAGGGCCTAGGATGTCTCTCACAACAACTCAACTCTATTACTGTAGCATGAAAGCAGTCACAGAAAATTCATAAATAAATGGGGACGGCTGTACTCCAATATACATTATTTTAAAAACCATGCAGAGGACTGACTATATTAGGTCTGTGGACCATAATTTACCAAATTCTTGATTATATAATTTACCGTTTAATAAAGAGAACTGGTTTACTGACAGGGCTGCACATCAGAGGACAATTCCAGTCATTCCAGAGAATAATGGAATATAGTTAAGAATGCTGATGTATGGTCAGGTCATTGCTCTACTCAAGACTAAACTAAGCCAGGATGCCTGGGTGGCTAAGTCGGTTAGGCGTCCAACTTTGGCTCAGGTCATCATCTTCACCATTTGTGGGTTTGAGCCCCACGTAGAGCTCTGTGCTGACAGCTCAGAGCCTGGAGCCTGCTTCAGAATCTCTGTCTTTCTCTCTCTCTCTGCCCTTCTCCTGCTTGCACTTTCTCTCTGTCTCTTGAAAATGAATAAATGTTAAGAAAAATTTTAAGATTAGACTAAGCCAGATACAAAAGAACAAATACTATGTGATATCAAATATATGAGGAATCTAAAAAAGTCATATGCATAGAGGCAGAGAACAGAATGGGTTTTCCAGGGGCTGCAGTAGGAATAAATGGGGAGGCATTATTCAGAGTGTGCTAAGTTTCAGTTTTGCAAGATGAGTAAGTCCTGGAATTCTATTGTAGAGCATGGTGCCAATAATTAACAATATAGTTGCATATTTTAAAATTTGCTATTAGGTTAGGTCTTAATGTTAAATACATTAAATGTTAAATACATAAATGTTAATGATAAATCTAATAATAATAGATTTATCATAGTATAAATTGTGGTGATGGTCTCATGATGCATATCTATATCAAATTCATCAAGTTGTATACATCAAATGTGCACAGCTTTTTATATGTCAATCATACTTCAATAATGAGGCTTGAAAAAAAGAGACTAGACTAGCAAAGGTATATTAACATAGGGCACCCATTTATGCAAATGAGTAAAAATTGTTTTTACCTACAGACTGCATAAAAGGAAACTTAGACAAAGAAAAAAAAAATATCTACAATGATAAAACTGATCAAGAACAGGCACCGGACTCCATGCTTTTATCCATCTTGGCAATCAACTATTATGAAGAATGTGAAATTCTAAACGGGGATTCATATGACAAATGAAGACTAGTACTACATGATTTCTGGGCTTACTATAACTAATTATACAGTAATTAGGACAGTGAGAATGGTAAAATGATTGACATTTAAATGGATGAAACAAGATAAAGTGCCCAGTAACAGAATTGGACATTTATGATCAATTGATTTTTGACAAAGGGCCAAAGCAACAGAAAAGGGAAAGGAAAATCTTTTAAACAGTGTTCTAAAAACTGGATGACTCTGTGGGGAAAAGAGGGAAATATGAATATTTGTCACACATCATAAACAAAATGAAATGGATCACAGACTCAATATTAAAACATAAAACTTGCAGGGGTGCCTGGGTGGCGCAGTCGGTTAAGCGTCCGACTTCAGCCAGGTCATGATCTCGCGGTCCGTGAGTTCGAGCCCCACGTCAGGCTCTGGGCTGATGGCTCAGAGCCTGGAGCCTGTTTCCGATTCTGTGTCTCCCTCTCTCTCTGCCCCTCCCCCGTTCATGCTCTGTCTCTCTCTGTCCCAAAAATAAATAAATGTTGAAAAAAAAATTAAAAAAAAAAAATAAAACATAAAACTTGTAGAAGAAATCTTAAAAGAAAATATCTGTGAACCTTAGGGCACAAAAATATTTTTTAGATCAGAACAAAATTATGTCCTTATAAAAATTAAAAAAACACTTGTTCTTTAAATGATACCATTAAAGAAGAAGAGTAACAGTAAGAGATACATCAACAATACACATATCTGATCATGGGCTACAATGTCCAATACATAATGAATTTTTACAATTTAATAATAAGAATACAAATAATAAAAATTGCTAAAACATTTTGAGAAAACAACAAATAGCCAATAAACAAACAAATAAGGTGTCAACTTGGCTAGGTTTCAGGGAAATGCAAATTAAAGTAACCATGAGATATAACACATCCACTGGAATGATTAAAACAAAAAAGCCTGCCATTATTGAGGACGGTTCAGCTACGGAGCAACTGGTATTAAAGGGGTAATGAGTAGTATAACTTTGTAAAACTGTTTGTCAGTTCTGCCATTTCACTCTTTGATATTAATAAGGGAAATATCCACTCAAAAATCTGGATTCAAGTATTCGTAACAGTTTTATTTCCAAAAATCAAAACCTGAAAATGACCCAAATGTCTATCAACGGGTAGAGGGATAAATAGTATGTGTCCATATAATGTCCATATAATGGAATGCTTTTAGCAATAGGTAGAAATGAACTACTAATATACATAATAGCATAAATAAATCTCAAATTCACTATCGTCAATGACAACGTTGATAGCAATACATACATATGAAATGATTCAATTCATTTTATGAAATGCAAACTGATCTGTAGTTTAGTGGTTGCTTAAAACTATAAGCAGAGGGACAGACAGATACACGGAATGTGAGGGATATTTTTAGGATGATGGAAATGTTTTGCATTGTAATGGCGGTGGTGATTTCCTCAGTGTACACAACATACAGACTTACTAAACTGTATACTTTTATAAAATGTAGCTTAGGGGCACCTGGGTAGCTCAGTCAGTTAAGTGTCTGACTTCGGCTCAGGTCATAATCTCATGGTTTGTGAGTTCGAGCCCTGTGTCAGGCTCTGTGCTGACAGCTCGGAGCCTGGAGCCAGCTTCGGGTTCTGTTTCTCCTTCTTTCTGCCCCTCCCTCTCTTCCGCTCTGCCTATCTTCCCCTCTCAAAAATAAATAAACATTAATAAAATAAAATAAAATTAAATTAAATAAAATTAAATAAAATTAAAATAAAATAAAATGTAACTTATTTGTGCAAATTCTGCCTCAGTGACACTGATAAGAAAAAATACAAACTCTTGGAATTTGTTCAAGTTCTCAACCTAACTCTGCATATTTGTTCTACATAAATGTTTTAAAATCCTTTAGTGTTATAATATTATATATGTGCATAATATTTTATAAGATATATTGGGTTATGACGCTAAGGAGTGTTGTCATTTGTTTGGGCTGTGTGTGCTTCTCCATTTAATCTTCTTGTATGCAAATTTTATAGAGCTTCTTTTTACCTAACATATGAATTTGTCCCCTTTATCTTCATAATAGAGAGGAAAAAAAGGGAAGAAAGTGACATTGTATAGATGGGGTGTTATGTTATATAAGATGAACTGGGAAGCCTCTCTGAAAAGACTTCGTTAAAATGAGAAAAAGAGTCATGACATGTTTTGGGAAGATGAATCTACAAGAGAGTACAATACACACAAAGGCAAAGGCTCTGAGGCAGAAATGAATCTGGCATTTTCTGAGTTCAGCAAGAGAGTGAATGTATCTGAAAAAGAGGGTGTGAAAGGAATAGTTTCATTAGAAAAGAAAAATAAAGATCAATAGTGTTCAATCATATAAGAATTTATAGATCATAAGAAAGAGTTTGAGTTTTATTTTGAAAAAGCTTTGATGGTGTTGAGGAAGGAATGAGATATGATTGCACAGGCTGTGGGTGAGTGAATAGGGTATGAAGAATAAAGAGAGTAATCAAGGAGAGTGTAAATGACACAAGATGATGAGTTTGGAGTATGGTGTTAAAAGTGGAGCTGATGAAAAGTGGTCACATTTGGAACTTTTTGAAGGTAAAGCTAACAGGTATTACTGACATTTAGACATGGATTAAAAGAAAAAAGAGGAATCAAGAATAATTCTCTAGGTGGCTCAGTAGGTTTAGCATGTGACCGGTTCAGGTCAGGATCTCGCAGTTTGTGAGTTCGAGCCCTACATTGGGCTCTGTGCTGGCAGCTCAGAGCCTGAAGCCTCACTTTGAATTCTGTGTTTCCCTCTCTCTCTGCCCCTCCCCTGCTTGCTCTCTCTCTCTCTCTCCTCTCTCTCTCTCTGTCTCTCTCTCTCTCTCAAAAATAAACATAAAAAAAAGAACAATTCCTAGATTTTGAGTGGAGTAAATACGTGACTTTTCATGCCGTTTATTGATCTGAGAATGCATAAGTTAGGAAAAAGATTAGAGAAATAAGAGCTTTACTTTGAAATTACTAAGTTGGGATGCCTCGTAGATATTTAAGCAAAGTATGTGCAGAGTTGGATAAATAGGAAGAACCTGTATATTTAGGAGTAATCCAATGATAAATTTTTACAAATCCATAGATATGTATGAGATGAGCTAATATCAAGACAAGGAAGACAGACTCTCAGGGATTCCCTTTATTTAACATTTTGAGAGATAAACAAATACAAGAAAACTTAGATTCAGGGAAAACTAGAAGGCTATCAAAGTCAGTGTTCCTATAGTGGAATTTCTTTGTTAATACATTACGAATTGTTTGACAATTGAGATTTCTCTACTAAACAAATATTAAATTCATTTATTATATTCATAAACACAAACATTTAGTAATATCCATAATAGTAATAAATAGTAAGTATATATATCAGTGTTAAGAATCTAAAGGGAGATATTATATACACAGATTGTATAGCACATTATAATTTCCTAAAAGACTTTTAATATCCATTGTATCATTAGATTTCTCAACAACCTTAGGGTAAAGCAATTAATATCTTAATTTTACCCATGAGAAATTTAATGCTCAGAAAGATGAAGTGCCTTGTCTAGATGAGAAAAGTAAATCAATGGAGTTCCTTCCTCGGATAATAGATTAATTGAACCTCTTAATGCAAGTTTAAAATAATATTTTTAAGTCATACTACTTTTTAAATGCTGTTTCTTTAAGAGCAGGATCTCACAAAAAGCAGCATTTTATATCTGTACAGCAGAAAGGAAAATAGAAAAAAAAATCAAGTTCTTTAACTTAATTTGGGCAATGTCACCCAGCATTTTCTAAAACATGTCCTTTAAAACAAAACTAATTTTTAAAAATGCTTCTGGACTTTCTATGGTCAGACTTCAAACCCATGAATGACAAATAAAGGTTTGCTTCTGAAGGCCACCAAGATTTTGGAATGTTCATTGCACAAACTAATCATGGCAAAGGCTGACCAAAGTAACACCCAAAACATATTCTCAAAACCTGTGTGTGGCTCAGAGTATAGATCCAATTGGTGGAAAAAAAGTAAGAATCTGAAACATTAAACAAAAACACAACAAGCACCACGACAATATAACCCCATGATTACTCCAGTGATAGTGACCATACCAGCTATTTGAGTAGTTTTTGCTGGTTAGGTGTCTAGAGTTGCTATTTCCTTTCATGTTTTCCAGCCTAGTTCTTTGGAGTCTTGCGTGATTTATGAGCTTCCTTATATCACTCAAATAAATTATTCATTAATGAGTCATAAAAAATACTTCTGGATTTACAGAAAAATTACAAATATAATACAGAAACTTTCCATGTCCCTGTACAGGGTTTCCCCTAGGATTACCATTTTACAATAATATATTTTGTACAATTACTCAGCCATTGATCATTATGGTAAAGTCTATTCTTTATTTAGATTTTCTTCACTTTTACCTAATGTCCATTTTCTGTTCCAAAATCTTTGTAGGACGTGGCCTTACATTTAATTGTCATGTCTCCTTAGGCTCCTTTGGTCTGTGAATTTGTCATATTTTGTTTTTAATGACTGACAGATGTGAGGAGTACTAGTCGGGTACAGTGTCCCTCATTGAGATTTTTCTAATATACTGTTCTAGTGGTTAGACTGGGGGTCTGAACTTATGGGAGGTAAAGTACCATGGAAGTAAGTGCCATTTTTCATGACACCATATCAAATTTATATGCTATCAACACGTCTTATTACTGCTGACAGTGACATCAATCACCTAGCTGAAGTATGGTTTGTCAGGTTTCTCTATTATGAAGTCACTCTTTTCCGCCACTTTTCCATATTCTACTCTTTGGTGGGAAATCACTATGCTCAATCAACATTTGAAGAGTAAGGAGTTATGCTCCACTTCCTTAAGAGCACAGTATCTCTACAAACGATTAAGGATTTTTCCCTTCTCCATTTATTTGTTTGCTTGCTTGCTTGCTTCTTTATATCAGTATGGACTCATGGATATTTATTTTATACCTGGGTTACAATCCAATACTATTTTGTTTCTTAAATTGTTGTGGCTTTGGATAGGGTGCTTTTTCAGTTGGATCCTGTATCACTTTGACAGATCATATCATGTGTATGTGTGTGTGTGGGGTGGTGGGCTATGTTTTTTAAATGATATTTACTTAATTTTTGACATAATAAGACCCTACAGGTACATCCTGTATATTCCCTGCATCATTTCTAGTAAGTAAGAGGAAGAGGCTACAATAATCCTAGTGGTAATTATTATTATTCTTATTTCACATTTAGATAAATTTATTTATTTTTTATTATTTATGAAATTAAAAAAAATCTGTGGACCTAGATCTTGGAAACAATAATCTCTGAAATAGCATCATAAAAAAAGTAGAATCACTTTAAGCATAAGATAGGAGGAATCAAATTATGTATGACATTAAGAAGCTGGTAGGCTATAATTTCAAATATGAGAATGCATACTTATATATTAGGATTAGTTTCTAGTTACATCTACAAGCATATAAGGGTTTATTATTATATACTATTTAGTAGCAAACATTTATTTATTCCCATCTATACATAATGGACTGTAGCTTTCAAAAGACTTTTTTCTAGTAAGGGTGTAACTTTTTGTTATATGGAAACTGTTTTCAATATTAATAAGAATCAAAGAAAGTAACTACAAATCAAATCCATTTTCTTGAAAACTGGATTTTGAATTCACAAATATCTAGGTCAAAATGATAAATATCCTTTATGCAACATGCTCAGGATGGTATTTCATTCTGTTGGTAATTCAAAATTTCTAGATATTTGAAGATATATGGAAACATTTTCCCACAAGTTCATGTGTTGTTTTAAAGCAAAGTGGTTGCTTGAAAAATATGTAAGGAAATGGATACATATGTGCTACCTGATATAATTATTTGCTTCTTATTAAATAATAATTCACAAAATAGTTCAACATGAGAACACAAGAACAGATCAACTAACAAGGTAATAAACACTTGCTCCCTCTTATATTTTGGTAAGTTGTTTGGAATTTGAAAGAGCTGATGGTCATGAAAAATGCAGCATACAAAATTTGAAATAATAGCTTTTGTAAGTATCATTCACACATCCTTTCAAATGTATAGTTGTTTATCTTGTCATTTGCTTGTTCTATCCTGATTTCATTAATATCTTTTGACGTTACTGTCACTTTTCTGTATCTTACTCTTTTCATGTGTTATACATCTGTTGCAGCCATAAAAATTCAGGTTTCCATTGATGTTTACCTATAAAATACAAATTATGTCACAGTTCACAAAATAATCTCATGCTAATAGTATGTCTGCTTTCTGAAAAAAATGGTATGTGTCTTATTTTGTCAAAATCGTATTACATAATTTATGTATAAAAAAATGTAAGCAGACAGTTGAATTAGGGTTCTTAGTCAGTTGGGGTTGCTATACAAATGACCAGAACCTGGGTGGCTTAAACAAAAGAAATGTACTTCTCACAGTTCTGGAGGCTAGAAGCCTGAGATCAGAATGCAGCAGTGTTAGGTTCTGGTGAGGGCCCTCTTCTGCTCTGCAGAGGCCAATGTCTCATTATACCCACGCAGGGCAGAAAGATTAGCTAGCTCGGTAGCCTCTTCTTATAAAAGGCACTAATCTCTGGGGGGCCGGGGTACCTCAGTTGGTTAGGCCTCTGACTCTTGGTTTTGGCTCAGGTCACGATCTGCAGCAATGTGAGTTTGAGCTCTGCGTCCTGCTCTGTGCTGGCAGTGTGGAGCCTCCTTGGGATTCTCTCTTTCTCTCTCTCTTTCTCTCTCTCTCTCTCTGTCTGTCTCTCTGTCTCTGTCCCTTCCCCACTCACACTGTCTCTGTCTCTCTCAAAATAAATAAACTTAAAAAATAAGTAAAAGGCATAAATCTCATTGATGAGTTCCCATCTTCATGACCTAATTATATTTCAAAGGCCCTATCTCCAAATACCATCTCTTTAGAGAGTAGACTTCAACACATGAATTTTGGAGGAACCCATTTACTACATAATAAATTCCATCACAATTCAATTGGAACAAAGGGATTTATAGATTACAAAACAAATCAGTCTTCAAGAAAATAAATTTTCAGCCCTAGTTAGGCTAGAATTAATGATGTTTCAATAATATGCAGGAAAACATAAAGAAAAATTTCTACACATACCACACAATTAGTGTATATTCTTGATTTAAAAATTAATTTTACTGAAGCACCTGCGTGGCTAAGTTGGTTAAGTGTCTGACTCTTGATTTCAGCTCAGGTCATGATCTTGCAGTTTGTGAGATCAAACCCGACATCAGGATCTGTGCCCTAGCACACTCTCTCTCTCTTTCTCAAAATAAATAAACATTAACAAAATAACAATAATAATAATAATAATAATAATAATAATAATAATAATTAATTTTACTTAGTAGCTACTGCAGAACTTTTATGGTATCCAATTATTTTAAATTTCTTAAGAGAAAATATTAGCTGGTACAAGTTTTCTGGTAAGATTGGCACATTAGAAAGATGCACTTATGTACATCAATACTCTTAAAAGTAAAGAATCAACACATTCCTTTCCAAAATAGTTTTAATCAAGAAATTGAAGATGACACAAACAAATGGAAAGATACACCATGCACATGGATTGGAAAAGTTAATTTTGTTAAAATGTGCATACTACCTAAAGCAGTCTAACGTAATCCCTGTCAAAATATCAACAGCATACTTCAGAAAACTAGAACAAATAATCCCCAAAATTGTATAGAACCACAAGATAGTCAAAGCAGTCTTGAGAAAGAAGAGAAAAGTTAGAAGTAGCACAATCCTGGATTTTAAGATATCCTGCAAAGCGACAGCAATTAAAACAGTATGGTACCAGCAAAACAAAACAAACAAAACACGTAGACTAATGAAACCCAATAAGGAGTACAAAAATAAACTGACATCTATATGATTAATTAATCTATGACAAAAAGTTGGGAACAATATACAATGGGTAAAGAATGGTCTCTTCAATAAGCGGGGCTGGGATACTGGACAGCTACATGCATAAGAATAAACCTGGACCACCTTTTTATACAACACGCAAAGATAAAATTGATTAAATACCTAAATGTGAGACCTGAAACCATAAAACTACTAAAAGAAAACAGAAGCAGTAATCTCTTGGACATAGGCCTTAGCAACATATTTATGTGTATGTCTTCTCAAAGAAGGGAAACAGAAAGATAAACTTTGGAACTACACCTAAATTAAAAGCATTTACACAGCAAAGGAAAAAGATCAATAAGACAAAAGGCAACTGGTGAATGGGAGAAGATATTCTGCAAATGATATATCTGTTATCTGATATCCATATATAGATAAGGTGTATAAGCTAGTGAGCAACAGAAAATCACGTTCAGAATACCTAACCAGTAAGAGTTCCAACACACCTTACCAAAACCAGAAATCTATGGGAATCTAGAATCCTGTGCATAAGAAAAGAATTTTCATGAGGATAAGTAGCAGCACTCTTGTTGGGTCATATGTAGATGAGCAGGTGCTGGCAGGTGGACTAAATGCCCATGCCTGGAGAGAGAATGTGAACACAAAGGGATAGGATAACAAAGTAACATGGTAAGAACTATTCATATTCAACTCTGAGGTTTCCTCTCAAGACGAAGACTCAAACAAACTGAAAAGGGTAGGATAATTATTAAGTAGGAATTGATAAAGCATATTACAAAAGGGAAAGATTACTTATACAGAGAGTTCTTAACATTTATCAGTAAGAAACATAATAGGTACTTTGCTGAGGCTTTTACATATGTATCTTTCTCCAACAGCTCATATTTTGCAGATCAGGAAATGAAGGCTTAGGATCATGGCTTAGTCAGTATCTTATTGCTAAAAAGTTGTGAGGTCAGACTTTGAACCCAGGCAATAGGAATCCAGAACCTTTCTGTGGAGCCACTTATCTCTAGTATCTCCCCATGGAAAAGTCCCAGTAGAAAAGATTGTACTTAAGTAAGCAAATCACAAAAGAACAAATGCCAACGGACAACAAATGGTCAGCCTTGCAAAATGTGTATTAAAGCAAGAGCTGAGACAGCACTTTTTCTCCCCCCATGAAATGAAAATTCAGGGAACCTGGGAGTTCAGTGCTGCTGGTGAGATGTGACCAGATACTGTCTCTGGTGATCAATACCAGAAGCCTTAAGCCTTTCATTGTGACTTTAAAATTCTACCTGTAAATGTATGCTTCAGAAAACATCATGAATGTATACAAAGTCTTAAAAGCTGTTAAAATGATGTTGATTGATGTCAGAAGAAATGACAGCGTATCTTGGGTAAAAATATGTACACTATGACTCCATGTAAAAATATATTTATGCATTAAAAATACTTGAAATACAAAAAAAAACCATGTATACACCATATCCAAAATATATGAAGAAATTATATAACTCAACACCAAAAATAAAAACAAAACAAAAACAAAGAATCTGATTAAAAATGAATAGACATTTTTCCAAAGAAGATATTCAGATGGTTAACAGCCACATGAAAAGAGGTTCAACATCACTAATTCATTAGGGAAATGCAAATCGAAACCACAATGAGATATCACCTTATACCAGTCAGAAAGGCTAGTATCAAAAAGACAAGAAACAAGTGTGGAGAGGATGTGGAAAAAAGGAACCATTATTGTAAGTTGGTCCAGCCTTTGTGGAAAACAGTATGGATGTTCCTCAAAAAATTAAAAATAGCAATACCGTATGATCCAGTAATTCCACACCTGGGTATTTATCCAGAGGAAACAAACAAACAAAAAACACTAATGCAAAAAGATATATGCATCCCTGTGTTTATTGTAGCATTGTTTACAACAGACAAGATATGGAAGCAACTCAAGTGCCCAATGATAAATGAATTGCTGAAGAAATGTGTGTATGTATGTATGCATATATATATAAACATATATATGCATGTGTATATATGTATATTAATACACATGAACATGTATATATGCATATACATATATATAACAGAATATTATTCAGCCATAAAAATAATGAAATCTTGCTGTTTGCAATAACATGAATGAACCTAGAAGGATTATGCTAAGTGAAATAAGTCAAAGAAAGACAAATACCATGTGATATCATTTACATTACATACAGAATCTAAAAATCAAAACAAAACAAACAGACTTTTTTTAAATTAAAAAAAATTTAATGTTTATTTTTGAGAGAGACAGAGACAGAGAGAGAGACAGAGTGTGAGCAGGGGAGGGGCAGAGAGAGGGAGACACAGAATCTGAAGCAGGCGCCAGGCTCTAAGCTGTTAGCACAGAGCCCGATGTGGGGCTCGAACTGACAAACTGCAAGATCGTGACCTGAGCTGAAGATGGACGCTTAGCAGACGGAGCCACCCAGGTGCCCCCAAAACAGACTCTTAAATACAGAGAACAAACTGGTGAATACCAGAGGAGAGGTGGATGGGAGGATGGGTAAAATAGATGAAAAAGATTAAGAGGTACAAACTTCCAGTTATAAAATAAATTAGTCATGGAGATGTAAAGTACACCCAGAGGAATAGTCACTAATATTGTAATAAAAAAATCATTCGGGGTGCCTGGGTGGTGCAGTCGGTTAAGCGTCCGACTTCAGCCAGGTCATGATCTCACGGTCTGTGAGTTCGAGCCCCGCGTTGGGCTCTGTGCTGACAGCTCAGAGCCTGGAGCCTGTTTCCGATTCTGTGTCTCCCTCTCTCTCTGCCCCTCCCCCGTTCATGCTCTGTCTCTCTCTGTCCCAAAAATAAATAAACGTTGAAAAAAAAAATTAAAAAAAAAATCATTCAATCATTTGTCTTTTTTTGCTCACACAATTTGCAAAGTTTTCTTTAAAGTCTTTTTCATTGGGGCGCCTGGGTGGCACAGTCGGTTAAGCGTCCGACTTCAGCCAGGTCACGATCTCGCGGTCCGTGAGTTCGAGCCCCGCGTCGGGCTCTGGGCTGATGGCTCAGAGCCTGGAGCCTGTTTCCGATTCTGTGTCTCCCTCTCTCTCTGCCCCTCCCCCGTTCATGCTCTGTCTCTCTCTGTCCCAAAAATAAATAAACGTTGAAAAAAAAATTAAAAAAAATAAAATAAAATAAAGTCTTTTTCATTAAAAAGAGTAATTAGCAAACTAGAAAAAAGAGCATATCAATTGTTTAAATATCTGAAATGATTAAAAAAATAAAGTATACCAATTGGTTAAATGTCTAAAATTATCAACTGGAAAACAGTATGGCTTTGGGGGAAGCTTTTACTAAGACCTGAAATGAGGAAGAAAAAACAATTTTGTAAGAAACAATTCAGAAAAAAAAAAAAACCTTTATGTTGACATTCATTCTTGAGTGAATTCCAACTTAAATTATGATCTGTTGGGGAGACAGAAACCAAAAAAAAAAAAAATTTTAATGTTTATTTATTTTTGAGACAGAGAGAGACAGAGCATGAACGAGGCAGGGTCAGAGAGAGGGAGACACAGAATCCGAAGTAGGCTCCAGGCTCTGAGCTGTCAGCACAGAGCCCGACGCGGGGCTCGAACTCATAGACTGTGAGATCATGACCTGAGCCGAAGTCGGACACTTAACCGACTGAGCCACCCAGGCACCCCGAAACCAAAAAATTTTAATAAAGACAATTTAATATGAGGAATTGTTAGTTAGGTACTGAATATACTCTTAAAAACGAAGCTGCTACTGTTAGGCTGTTAGTTAGACATGAGCAAGGAGGGATAAAGCAGGTGCTGGCCACACCTTCAGAGCCACCTCTAAGAGCTAACATATTGGGAAAGGCTTAGCCACAGAGCTGCCTCAAAAGCCACAAGAGAACTTCTAAGAGCTGAGCATGTGAGGTGCAACTTGCCCTTAAGTACATTTATGGCCACAACAAATCTCATTAAAAACCCACAAATATACAATAGTTAACTAAATATAATTATAACAGAATGCATCATGGGCATGTGCAGAGGCCAAAATGTTATATAACCAGCAGCTGTCAATCAAAAATGTCAAAGGCAAATTAAATATGCAGAAAGCAGGCTTAAAAGGATGCAGCTAGAGCTTCTTGGCAGGATGGGGGTGGAGTGGGGGGGTTGGTGGGCATTGCCACTCTTGCTCTGGCAGTGGCCTGCCTTCTCTCCTTAAAGTGTACTATATTTATCTATTCGATAAACTATCTCTTCCTTCTGGTCTTGGGTCTCCAATTCTTTGGTGCATCTGGGACAAGATCCAAGCAACCTGGTAACGGTACTACTCTTTGGACTGGGGGAAAAGTGACTATACTTGAAATTATTTACAGTTTTAAGATTGAAGGAAGATTCTTGCAGAGAATACACACACTCATTCAACAGAGTAGGGGGTGCTTCTCAGCTGTTGTTTTTGTCTTTGAACTCAAAGGAGACAAGAGAATGCAGACCTCTAACAGGAGCACTGACCAGCTGGGGCTAGTTTCGCTGAGAGGGCAAAATAAGCTGCTTTTCCAAGTGTTGGCAAAACCAAGCCCTGGACTCAAGTCATGTTACTAAAACATACTGCCACTGTCAGAAAGAAGAGTTGCTAAGGTGATGTTCCCAGGAGCAGGGAACAAGATGGAAGGAGCAAATCCTCTTCCAGCTTTCCAGCGTGCTCTACCACTCACAGTTGTCTGAAGTTTCCAGAGACAGCTCTCTCAGCAGGCATGTGTACTACATGTCTCAACACCAGCATCACAAACTAGTGTTGGGAAGGGTGGTTTGATGAGAGACAACAGCATACCAAAGGGTTACTTAGTAACTTTGCCTGTTACTAAGCACTTGTGCACACCCTTCTACAAATATTTCAACCTACAGTAAAAACAATTTTTGCTTTCACTAACAACAGGTACAACTATCTTTAAAGGGCCAGGTAGTAAATATTTTAGTTCCTGTGGGCCACACATGGTCTGATGCATATTCACCTTTTGTTGTTGTTGCTGTCTGTTAGTTTTCACAACCTTTTTAAATGTATAAAAACATTCTTAGGTTGCAAAACTGTGGCAAAAATCTGTTACAAAACAGGCTGAAGGGTGGATTTGGCCCATAGCCCGTTTTTTCCTAATCCCTGCTTTGTATAATAAAAAATGATCTCACTCTCTCACAAAGCTGAGAAGACACAAAATCCCAAGAGTCATTACACTCCATTTATGGCAAGCAGTTGTCATAAATTCCCCTATCCATTTCTGGTCTTTCTTATTTACTTCTCATTCTGGTCATAGCCCCATCTGAACATTCTTTTACTAAAGACTAAATTGTACCAATTTATGTCTATCAAGTAACAACAAAAATGGAGAGCACAGTTAATTTCTTAAGAGTTAAAAATCTAGTTAACTATACAAATAATAATAAATGAAAGATATGTGCAGCTACTATGTTCCGTGTTTTTATAACTGAGTACAAGGTTACAGTTGATATCTACAATTTCTCTTTCTACTATACATTCTATGCTTTTTTGTCCTCAACCAGGTCCATGTGGTTCATGACTCAGACCCTCATTCCTTAAGGTCAGTATCTTACATGTTAATGAACTTTTTCTTTAGTTGCCATATAATTTGTCATAACCTTTTCTCTTGGATATAGAAGTGCTACACCCCATACTACATTTTGGCTTCCAAACCTAGTCTCTGTTACTACTGTTAGGCAGTAAACTAATCTCCACTTGGTAATCTGGGTCACTCATCGAAAATATAAAAGACAAAACCAAAACTTTGTTGTTTGGTTCAGGAGCACAAGAAACACACAAAGGCCAGACGGCAGTCCCACTTCTAGTTATATGGACTATTGTTGGTTGCACTGATGAAAGCATTCTCCTTTGGGATCTAAGACCTTCAAATCGGCACTGCTCAAGGTGGTAGGAATAGGAAGCACATTTAGTGGATTATTAGTTAAAGCCACTCTCCCTTCTGCTCTAGTCTTGTCTACTCTGGCTAAGGGAGATATAACACTGTATACTGTGTATTCAGGGCACATACTGAATCCTTTAAGACAGAACATTAAACGTCAATCATCTTTCATAATATTAACCAAGATCATATTTTTTTCTTATCAGAAAAATACTATTTCTAGGTATCTGTGTGTATGTGCATGTACCTATTATATCTACCTTTCTCCTCCCTTTCAAATTTATACTGGGAATGCCCAATATAAATGTTTTATAATATATATGACATTTGCCGGTATTTTGCATGCTCACAGACATTCTTTTTCAAATTAGGTTAAACCTCTGCCATATTATCTGGACTTTTTTTTCTTTAACTGCAACAACTTAACAATGGTAGAAAAACTGTAATAAATGTATATTATATTTATTTTACATACTACTTCTTGTAGCAACTGTTATACAGCTGGTAGCTTCAAAACATCTGCTACTGAAAGGATGCAGACTATTTTTTAAAATCTTAATTTGTTTGTACCCAGAGGACAGTTGAAATTAGTCCAATAATAACAATTAAAACACAATAATTGATCTTCAGTGCTTCAGGGCTCATAACAACATTTGTCTATTATAACGTTGGGTTTAGAACTTGATGCATAAAATATGAAGATAAACAGTGAGACACAGGGGGCAAAGTCAATTTGTGAGGTAAGTAAAAGCCCTTGAGAAATAAGAGATCAATAATAAGATCCAAAAACGCCTAAACTGATAATTAGACCATAATTTCTGGTTACAGAAGAAAAAGTTTAAACACCTTTAGAGATCTCCAAACAAGAATAGTCAGCTTACAAATCTCATGAACATCATGAATACACCATGAATGCACTTTCAAATCATTACATCATGAATACACTTTCGTATCAATTATATTAGTTTTTTGAGGCCAACATCCTATGGTAATCTTACTGATGGTACAAAGAGATATAGGACATAAAAGGCTTATGTTGTTTATCCTTAAGTTTCAGTTCTTGGTTGAATTGTAAACTATTGTGAAATATATTTTTTGTTAAACTGGCATAAAATCGATTTACAAACATATATATTAAGCGTCTATAACACAATAATCTAAGAATGGGGGGAGTCCCTCATTGTTTAGAAACAAGTTGTAACTTGTTGTAGTCCAGGGGCTATTCTTCAACTTTGACCTACCGTATTATGTAACACTTTCCCATATCACTCTTTATGTAGTAAAGTACTTTGCATCTTACTTAAGAGATATTCAGGATTTTAATAAAAATTAAATGAAAAACAGGATAAATAAGAAATGACAGAGGTAATGTGTAAACAGTCATAGCCACAATGGAGTATGGTGTACATGTATGTATATATATTCTTATAGAAAATGAGTTACATTATTAAAATTACCAGGAGGTCCTTCCAAAACTGGTGTTTCTCCAAAACTTGGTTTTAAAGTACATTGGTCATTTTCAATTAGCTAATGTTTTCCAAAAATGATTAATTGTTATTTAAAAAAGGAGGTACACAGACAACAATTTTTGTGCAGAAGGAGTTAGAATTCTTTGCCATTCTTATCCAGAACATTTCTTTCTGAGATTCAAGGCCTAAGTGGCCTTGTTTTAGAGTGTGTTGTTTCTGTTAGTTGACTTTCCTTCTTTCTTTCATTCTGTCTCTCCATCCTTCCTGCTTCCTTCCTCCTACTCTCCTTCTTACTCTCTCCCTCTCTTTAAAAAAATTTTTCTTAATGTTTATTTATTTTTGAGAAGGAGAGAGAGAGGAGACAGAGACAGGATGTGAGTGGGGGAGGGGCAGAGAGCGAGGGAGACACAGAATCCGAAGCAGGCTCCAGGCTCTGAGCTGTCAGCACAGAGCCTGATGCGAGGCTCGAATTCACGAACTGTGATATCATGACCTGAACTGAAGTCGGATGCTTAACTGACTGAGCTACCCAGGCTCCCCTCTCTTCCTCATATTCCATAATTCTGTCCATGTGTAAAAATCTTGTTTCTGCATGATGGTCCACACGTACATAACCAAATGGAAAAAAAAAACAAGAAATTCTTCAAAATCATAGAATAATAATAAAATGAAACATTCCAGTATAACTTGTTGGTGCATAAACAGACCTCTGTAATACAGTTTTTTTTTTTTCCCTAAGTGAATTCATTCATAATTGACTGTTGTTGGCATTTTCTGCAATTGGCTTAAAGTCCTATTCTACTGAGGAAGCAAAATCATTTAAAATCTCTTATTATTACCATGGAGACTTTGCTACTGAGATGTGTATTTCACTTTTATTGAGAAAAAAATGATTTATCTAACATAATATCTCCATCATATACAAAGACTTTTATAATGTGAAAAAGTTAGGTAAGTTTACTCATTTTAGAATAAAGTAGCTCGTAGTCCTATAATAAACTTTCTCTCTTGAATACAGTGGATGTGAAGGCACATTATTGATAATTTATATTGTTTGTTGTTTGTTCAACACCTTAGGGATAATTATAAATGGGAAACCTTTGAGGAAATTGAATTTTCATAATGTGAACTTCCAATTAATTGATGTTTGACAAATATTCATATACTTTATTAAGTGTGACTGTAGTGAAATACATCAACAAAACACATCTGTTGATGATGTATGGAAGACATGCTCAGTGCTATTTTATGAAAAGTACCTCCTTTGAAAATTACTCATTCAATTTAAGCTGTCACTGCTGTGCCATCCTTTTGAAGAATTGCATTGATATGTCATGAAATAATAAGGACTCAAAGACTAATGTTTGTTAAAAACTCTGAGATTATTTACTATAGAGAATCAAACAATGTAAAATAAAGACTTCTGAGAATCACTTCTAGTGTCTCCACAAGCTTATTCCTAGACCCATATATTTTTATCCTCTTGGATTACTCTGGAAAAAATAAAAGCTCATAGGAATCACTAGGTTCAGAGTGTTCCAATACAAAGATATTTATGTGCCTATAAAAAAGAATTCTAAAGTAGGGACAGGTAGTTTTTAAGAGAGGTAGCCTGTTCATTCTTGAGGTAAAACTAAAATTTAAAATAGGTATAGGAGAGAATCTATTTCATTTGTACTAAATTCAATTATAGCTTTGGATGAGAGGAATTAAAAGAAAATCTTTCTCATGAACAATAAGTTCATGAGAGGGGTGATAGTTAAGGGTGAACTTGGAGGCCTTTTAAGCAACCTAGGTCATTTTTATTAGATTCTGGAGCCAATGGAAACTAGTGAAACAAACAGAAGAATATGAACAAATTGGCATTTGTAAAGATAAATCTTACAGCAAAGTATAAGAAGGTGTCATGCGAGGGCAATAATAGAGACTGAGAGCCCAGGTAATACGCTGTCATGTTAATTCCAGCAAGAATGTAGAGTCACCCAATGTAATAAAGAAAAGGACAGAGATCATTTAGAGGTATATTTTAAAAGGACAATAATTTTATATTTGGCTTCAATAAGACACAGGGAAGATTTAAGAATGTTTTCCATAATTATAGCTGAGGGCATTGAGTAGAACAATAGCATGAAATGTTGAGATGGTGAATATAGGAAAAGCAGATATGCAGGAGGTAAATGACAAGCAAAATTTTGAACAGGTTGTATTTGTGATGTCTGTGGTACATTCCAGTGAACAGTATCATATCTGGGTTTTAAGTGTTTATTATAAACGAGCCTGTGCTAGGAATAGTAGTTTAAAATTCTACCAGCCTAATATATTTTTATCACAAATTTAATATTTTCAATATATAAATTACTCATACAAATTGAAAGTAAAAGCATCAAGAGCCAATTAGGCAAAAATCACAAAAATTGTACAGAAAATTCATGGAAAAAGTACAAGTAACCAATAAATAATAATATGGAGGAATTCATATGTCATTTATTATATACTAGGGTCTTTTTTCTAATAGCTTTACTGAGGTATCATTAATATACAAAAAGCTATATATACTTAATGTGTATAATGTGAGGAGTTTGGAAATCTACAAATTTTTATGATACCATCACCACAATCAAGATAGTAGACCCACCCAACACCTCCCAAAGTTTCCTCATGTCTATTTGTTTCTTTTTATTTTTTGTTGTTTCATTGTTTTAAAGTAGATATTAACCTAAGCTCTAACCTCCACAGATATTGCAGTGCACAATACCATATTGTTAACTATAGGTACTATGTTGTCAGTAGATCTCTAGAATTTATTCATCTAGTGTAACTGAAACTTTACATTCATTGAAAAACAACTTTCCACTTCTCTAGCCACCAGCAACCGCTATTATAGTCTCCACATCTATGAGTGCCACTATTTCAGATAACTCACACAGAAGAAATCCTATATTCCTACGGTGACTAGCTTATTTCATTTAGTCTAACTTCCTCCAGATAGCTCATTTAATAAATAAGGAACATGGGGACAAGGTATAGGATGAGAAGAAAATGGAACCTTGAAGAAAACAATGGGCAAGTGAAAATTTATAATTGACAGGGGAGAAAAAGGATCATACAAAAGAAAATGAGAATGAAAATCCAAGAAGAAGGAAAGACACATTCTGGAAGGGGAAAAAACTTTATGGATGAGGAAGCAGTCAACAATGCTATATGCTATAAGACACTCAATTCAGAGAAGAAAACAAAATGCAAAATGAGAGTACCATAACATTTCTTGATGACCTTATTCAGAAGAGCATTACTAGAAAAGTACAGGAAGAAGCTAAAAAATTAGTGAATTCTATGTGGAGGAAGTTGGATGACTATAATTTACACTTCTGAGAGTTAACTGCAGCACTGAATTATTATCATATGAATGAATTATTAGAAGAGGGCCACAGGGATGAACCAGAACTTTCTCATGCAAACTGAGATTTATGGCCTTCCACAAAACACATTATCTAGATAATGTATAGTATTAGAAAATATATCCCTTCATGACAAATTTTCTGTAGTGCTGATAGAAGCTAACATTTATTTAGCACAGACTTTCTTCCAGTCACTTAATATATAAGAACAACTCATCCTACCTTCATAATATGTCCCAAATAGGTAGTATTGCTATGCCATTTTTAAAATGCTTATTTATTTTTGAGAGACAGAGTGCAAGTGGAGGAGTGACAGAGAGGGAGACAGAGGGTCCCAAGCCAGCTCCGTGCTGACAGCAGAGAGTCTGAGGTGGGGCTAGAACACAGGAACCTTGAGATCATGACCTGACTGCAGTCAGACGCTTAATCGACTGAGGCACCCAGGTGTGACTTGCTATGCCATTCTTAAAAAGAGGAAATTAAGACACAATAAGGTTAAGTAAATTGGCTGAAATCACATAGCTATTAGGAAGAGAGTCAAGCTTGAACCCCAGATGTCTAGTTGTAAGGGTATTTTTTAATGTTTATTTCTTTATTTTGAGAGAGAAATAAAGTAGGGGAGAGGAGGAGAAGGGGGGAGAGAGAGAAAGAGAGAGAGAGAGAATCCCAAGCAGGCTCCGTGCTGTTAGCATAGAGCCCGATGTGAAGCTCAATCTCACAAACCATGAGATCATGAGATCATGACCTGAGCAGAAATCAAGAGTTGGACAATCAATTGACTGAACCACCCAGCCACTCAAGGATATTTTCTTAATTTCAATGCACTGTGTTTGGGTGCAGTTTGCTACTCTAATACTGCACTCTAACATTACAATATGTCTGGTGTGTGTGTGTGTGTGTGTGTGTGTGTGTGTGTGTGTGTGTGACTTATCTTTCCTTAGACATCATAAATAGTACTAACTGTGCAGCGCTAATATCAAAGAAGAAAGCTGGATGGCCAATGAGTGACAAAAATATGGTGAAGATGAGTAGAGGAAAAGAAGCTGCTTAGATATGTATTATATGTACTTTAATAAAGTATTTCTCAAAAACATAAACAACTGTACACCCACTAAAAGGTGTTCTGTGAAAAGTTCACCTAGTCCACACAGTAGTAATATCAATTATACAGATGAGATCATTTTGACATAGAAAATAAAGAATAAGCCCATAGGAAGACCTACTGAATCAAAATTTTTGATTTAGGCTTCTGACATTAAGTGGTGACATCCATTATTGGTACTATACTTATAGTCTTGAATTTCCTCAGGGTCGGTAAGAGAGAACAGATAAGCAAACTATGGAAATTCAGGCAAATAAATCACTGGGGTAGCCCCATGTATACATTCAATTGTGTTCAAACAGTAGACACAAACTTCTAAGACATTTAATTAGATCTGAGACACATTAAAAAAGAGGAGTGGAGGGAAAAAAGGCATCCATAGTTGTGAAATATAATTTTACATGAAAGAGTGGCTTCTCCAAAGTAAAGGGCAAACACTATAAATTGCACATGAATGAAAGAAATTATATAGCAGATGCTAATATAATATCAATATACTTTAACAATATTCATTAAAATAAGCAGGAATGTAATTGGGAAAGTGAAAACCCAATTAACCCGCTTAACCTGCTTATTTAGATTATAAGTTGCTAGCACTCCTTGCATACAATTCCAGTATCATGGAACTATTTGGTGAATTCAAATGAATTTAATACAAATTAAAAAGTAAAATATGCAGTTCTGAAGATAAAAATAAAGCAATATTAAAGTAGACTAAATTCCAAGGTTAACATCCAGTGTTAAAAAACAAAATTACCCCACCCCATAGATACTATTTTAATTCATATTTAAAAAGCATGTGTTATACATTAGAGATGGAAAATGTTCCCACACTGTGAGCTTCTAGGCCTGAGAGTATACACTGTGCCATCCCTAATATGCTTCTTTTCCAAACCAAAAGCAGCAAGATTGTATTAAAAGCATTGCAGAGCTCTCTGGAAGCATGAGTTGTACAGAGGCAGTGAGATGGAGACCATAGTTTTTAGGGCGTTTTCGTTTTTCAAAGCCAAATGAGTATCACTGTATTCTAAGAAATGGAGAAACAAGTTTAGTGTTAACTGAAAACATTCTTTGAGGATGTGGATGGTGGCGGGGGGGATCTTTATATTTTGCGAATGCATTAGCAGGGACTGTAATTTCTAATTAAATTCAATATGCACTCCATTTCAGATTCCTGTATGGCTTCAGATGCACCTTGTGGCATCAATGACTTCCTGCTATGGTCAAGGACATTATGAAAACTGAAAGAAAGCTGGCAATTTATTCTACTCTGAAACCATTTAATATTTTCTAAAGAGAAATGATATACACTTAACGTGATATAGAAAGCTGAGCAACAAACACAATAAAACAAAAATTATGACTTTGGAGATGGGAGAATGTTGTTAGAAGATCATCTCTGCCTGTTATTACTGGTAATTCATCATTAGTCATCTTTTTGTTCACCCTGAATTTCCTCCTACTTACCAATCTTGTAAGTTTTTTTAAATTTAAAATTGCAACTGAATCTTTACCAAAATTATATGCCACAAGAGCATATAACTTATATAGAAAAACATTTTGTGATTTTTTCTTTAACTTCTTGTCAGCATGACACAATCTCAACATAGGATTATGTAATAGAAAACTGTTGTGAAAATAACTTCAGGTAAAATACAAATGTTAAGGATGTTTCCAATGAAATTAAGATGATTTGAAGGAAGCCGCATTGATCCTTAAAAACACATTTGCATGATTATTAATGATAGCTGCATGTTCAATACAAAACTAAAGTTCTTTAAATAGATTTCTTTTTATTTGGAAACATTAAATATTTTACATTCAGCAGCTTCCATAAGCTTAAAGCTCTAAAAATATAAGCAATACCAACAGAAAACCTTGTGGCTTTTTTTTTTTTATTCAAGCATCTAAATACTAAAAGTGGTTAATATTGTTATTGTAGTAGTTAATATCTTAAAATTATCCCAGTTGATTCTATGGATTAGTATTATTTACTGATGGTATGTCAACAGAGTAAACAATCACCTATTATCTTGTAATTTATAAAATGCTGACATTTGTTAAAATAAAGATAAGACTCCTTGGTTAACAAAGCATCAGCTGAGTATAGGCCCCTCTGCCCAGCAATTGTTCATAAAGAACATCAGCATTCATATGGATTCAGTTACTTCTGTCTTTAGACAGCAGGTAAAAATCCCTTAATATTATTCTTTTTTCTATAATGCTAAACTTGATTAACCTATTAAAGAATACAATTTATTTGAACTTAAATATTCCTCTTGCATGCAAGGCTCTGTTTAATACCTGTTATCCTCTCCTTTATTTACCTCTGTGTCTACAGCTGCAAATTCCCAGAAATAAACAAACCCAGTAAGTACAGAAAATAATACCCTGTATAGTATAGATCTCTCTTTGTAACATGAACGATTTGCTACATATGCTCTTCTCTGCACATAAGGGTCAAATGCAATATTTAAGCCAGAGGCATTATCTAAGATTCATTCAAATATCTGAGTGACTTCTGACTACATCATGAACTAGTGTAGTTATTATGAAACATATTTACAAGGCAAAGCGGCAGAAATGTTCTATCTTCTACACACAGAAGATGTTAATATGGTTCTTTTACAAAGAAAAATAAGCTAAAATAATTATGAATATCAATTAATAATGATATATTAATACTAAAATATGTCCCCCATTACAATTTTTACTTCATTAGTCATCTGAAGTTTTACTATTGAATCAGTAAATTTTAAATATTTAGAAGGAGGAGGAGGAGGAGCAAGATGAGTTACCCTCTATTGTTGTTACTGTTAACGCCCCAGAAAATAACGGAAAGTAGAGCTGTCATGGGACTAACACTTATTTATACTTCTATTTTATTTTACGTTATTATTTTTTAAGTAGGCTCCACACCTGGTATAGAAGCCCAATGCAAGGCTTAAACTCATGACCCTGAGATCAAGACCTGAGCTGAAATCAAGAGTCAGGTGCTTAACAAACTGAGCCACCTAGGTGCCCCTATTTTTACTTTTAGAGACAAAAACACAGACTTGAACATCCAACCTTTACGTGAAACAAAATTTCAAAATGTATACAATAAGAAAAAAGGGGATAAAATTGAATGTTGTCAGAAGATTGCCAGATAGTTTGATTTAATTGTGTGTTTTGAACATTGATGATGAATTTTAATAAATTTTTATTTAAATAAATTATAATATATACAACATTAAAGAAAAGATTAGTTCATTTACTCAATTAGTATTTATTAAAAATGATATATTTGAAAGCACTTTAGAGTCAAGAGATCAAACTGCCAAAGTTACTTCCAAATATTTCTGTAAAAGTAGAAAATCAAGAAATGCCAACTTCAATGACAGATATAAACAACAATCGACAAATCACAGATATGACACATCAAAAGTAAAAATTTACAAAGTAAAATAGTATACAACCGAATTCCAAACAGTTTCAATGACAGGATGATTAATATCTTGTTTTGTTGTACAAGTGATGGCAAAAGCAAATGAAAATGATAAATATTCAGTCTTTAAGGTGTATCTCATGCTCATGTGATTTAATATCAGAAGGCACTGCCCAATGCAAGGACCCTGTTCTTTAAGACCACTGGATGGGAGGATGAGAAGAGTTTTTGGATACCTAGCATTACTTAAGAGAAGAACACCAGACATGTGCCTTAAGATAAAAATTCTGAATAACTAGGAATGTGTGTTCTCTGGAAGACCAGAAATAGATTGTAAGTCCTTAATTCTACTTAGACAATCTAAACTCTGACCAACTAATTGTGTCTTTGTATTTTTCCCAAGTCCACACTCGAGAGGCACTATTTTCCTTAATATTAGACACAGGTAATTTACAGAAGACACTGAGAGTCTATAGGAAGATCTGCAATATTCTTAACCTTAGCACCATTAAAAGAAAGGGTATGTGTACGTGTGTGTGTGCGTGCGGGGGGTGGGGTGTGTGTGTGTGTGTGTGTGTGTGTGTGTGTGTGTGTGCAAGTACTTATTCTATAGAGGGTAAAAAACTAGTAGGTATTATACCCAACCAGCTATTTCAGACCAGTTGAAAAAGAAATGTTTTTGTGAATTTCAGTATTTTAGTAAGATTTCTCTAATATATAAGGAACTCCTGAAAAGGCCAGAATGTCTTCATAAACCATACCCTGGAATAGACAGTTATCCAAACTTTAAGAGATTTCCTGTGTAACTGATAATGAAAACTATGGGTTTTGATAACATGTTAAACATCATAATTAGAAAGGTGTATTTAGTACAGTGCCTCTAATTTTAGGAATTTTAACTCACAAACTTTTTAGTGGAAGTCTGATTACATTCAGTAATACATGAAGATCTTTAATTGCATGCCATGTAGGCAATGATACAATACCATTCTCATCAGCATTTACTTATCTTCTCCTATCCACTGGTATAAGGGTTCCCTACACTAAAATTACAACACCCAGGTGTACAGCACCTGGGTGGGTGGCTCAGTCAGTTAAGTGTCCAAATTTTGATTTTGGCTCAGGTCATGATCTCATGGTTTGAAAGATGGAGTCCTGTGTCCTCTGTGCTGACAGTGTGGAGCCTGCTTGGGATTCTCTCTCTCTCTCTGCCCCTCCCCCACTCATGCACACTCTCTTTCTCTCAATAAATAAATTTAAAAAAATTTTAATGTTTATTGAGAGAGAGAGATAGAGAGAGAGAGAGAGAGAGAGAAAAATGAGTGGGGGAGGGTCAGAAAGAGAGGGAGACACAGAATCCGAAGCAGGCTCCAGGCTCCGAGTTGTCAGAACAGAGCCTGATGCAGGGATTGGACTCATGAACTGTGAGATCATGACCTGAGCTGAAGTTGGATGCTGAACTGAGTCACCCAGGAGCCCCATACGTAGATAGGGTTGAATAAGTTCAACCCTAGCCTTAATTACACCCTTTTAAGTCATGTTTTTGAGATAGATTTCACAATTCATAACATTTGCCCTTTATAAAATACAATTCTATTTATCTTCACTAATGCATACAGTCATAGAATGGCTACCATAATCAAGATATAAAACTTAACTATCACGGCAAATCTTCTCCTTGAGCCCTTCTGCAGTCAACCCATTACCACACCCCTGGCCCCTGGCAAACACTGATCTGGTGTCCTTTCCCACACTTTTGTTTTTGGGAGATTCCCATATAAATGGTATCCCACCTTTTGAAATTGGCTTCTTTCACTCAACAACTACACTGAGACTCATCTATGCTTGTATTAGCAGGCAGTTACTTTTGTTGCTACTTGTGATTTCATTATATGAATATACCTCCTTTTTTCTATTCAATCACCATCTGAAGGACATTTGGGTTATTTCCAATTTTTGCTGATTAAGAACAAAACCTTGTAAAAAAATATATATATATGTATATATATATATGTATATATATATATATATTATATTATATTATATTATATATTATATTATATTATATTATATTATATTATATTATATTATATTATATTATATTATATTTTATGGAAAGTTAAGCTATACTTCCCTTAGGGCAAGCACCTAAGAGTTGGATTAGTGGGCCAGGCACTAAGTATATGTTTAATGTTAAAGAAAGTGCCAAACTGTTTTCTAAACAGTGTATGATAGTTGCTCTGAATCCTCATCAGCACTTAGCATTGTTAAACTATTGTTGCTATTCTGATAGATGTATAGTGGTATCTCATAGCGATTTGAATTTGCATTCCTCTAACAACTACTAATGTAATCACTGGTCATCATATTTTCAAGCCTGAGTGAGAATTTTCTTAGTTGACACACCCAGGAAAACCAGGATTCTATTTTAAAAAAATATAGTAAATTAGATGATGGGTTGGCCATTAACTATTTATGTCACAAACACTAATAACATCCTATTATTTTACTTCTCAGTTCCAAAACTATATATATTTAAAAATATATTAAAAATCCAAGCATTTCTTAGATGTTCTCAGCTATCAATCTGGTCTAACACACAATGATCTCTTGACTGGATTATTAAAATAGCATCCTACCAATATTCTTCACTTACACATTTGCACCCTGACACGGGTACATTTCCATAGTTTGAATGTGTCCTTGAATCTTAAATCAGGGGATGATTACCACTTAAACCATCCAGTAGCTTCCAGTCTCACTCAGAAATAAAATCTTTAGAATGGCACAAAGGTCCACAGCTGAACAGAATTTCTAAAGCCTTTAGCATTCAAGAGAAGTTATTTTGAGTGCAGTGTATATGATAGATTGGGAGGAGGGGTCTTGAACAAGAAAACACAATTGGAAATTAAATGGAATAATAAAAGCAAAGAGAACAAGAATCTGTTTTAGAAAGATATCTGCCAGATTCAAATATCTCTATAACTTCCCTTTCATTTTATACAGATAAAGTAATTTTTTTACTATCTATAATTTTGAGTAACTATTTTTCTAGTGGTGCTTTTTAAAGATTTCATCGGTTATCTTTCCACATTCCAGTATGACAATACAGAAACATCACATTCTAGGCTCCAAATGCATAGAAATTGTCATTTAATTGGACACATCTGTCACATATGATTTGATTGAAAATCATCATTTTTGAAAATCCTTTCACCTTCAAACCTCTGCATTTTCTTATACAATAGTTATTTGTGTGCTTTCCTCTTTTGTTCACTACTTTGCAAGCTATGTGAAGGCCTCCTGTAGAGTTCATCTTCATTTCTTCTGGATTGCTTACCATCAAGTTTTGCTTATGGTAGGCAATCAGTAAAGGCTTGTTAATAGGAAATAGCTACTAGAATGCTCTTACTTTATTTCCTGTATATAAAAATGATGTTCTGTTTGTAATTACTTAAGAAAAATAGTATCTGAGCAAAAATATATTTTTTAATGCTAAAACTCATTTTCCATATAGACCTACCACCTTTATCTATACTCCATTCCTTAACTTTGTATGGTATGTCTCAAATGATTAATGTTATTTAAAATAATACTGAGAAAGAAAAATATACCTTTTAAAAGTTTATTCCTTTATTTTGAGAGAGAAAAAGAAAGAGACCGTGAGCGAGCATGCACACACAAGCGGGGGAGAGACAAAGAGAGAGGAGAGAAAGGATTCCAAGCAGGCTCCTTGCTGTCAGTGCAGAGCCCAACACGGGGCTCAAACTCATGAACTGTGAGATTATGACCTGAGCCGAAATCAAGAGTCAGATAATTAACCAACTGAGCTAAACAGATGCCCCAGAAAAATACATTTTTGAAGTGGGCTACAATACTCTTCAAGTTAACACATGTTTTGGAGGCAAACGTAAAATCTATTTGCATTTCCAAGTTCATTGCAGCATTACTCACAATAGCCAAGATATGGAAGCAAACTAAGTGTCCACTGATCGATGAATGGATAAAGAAAATGTGGTGTGCACACACAGTGGAATATTGCTTAATCACAGAAAGAAGGAAACCCCACCATTTGTGACAACATGGATGAACCTGGAGGACATTTTCTAAGTGAAATGAACCAGACACAGAAGGATGAGTACCACCTGGTATCACTTATATGAGTTGTCTAAAATAGTCAAACTTGTAGAAGCACAGAGTAGAACAGTAGTAGCCAGGGGTTGGGAGAAGAGTAAACAGAGAGGAATTAGGCAAAGAGTACAAGGTTTCAGTTATGCAAGATGAATAATGCCCTACAGGTCTACTACCCAGTGTATTGCTTATAGCTAACAAGGATGCATTGTATACTTAAGATTTTTTAAGAGGATAGGTCATGTGTTGTGTTGTTACACAAAATTATAATAAATAAGTAGCACAGGAGGAAACTTTGGGAGGTGATGGATATGATATGTTTATGGCATAGATTGTGGTAAAGGTTACAGAGGTTTATACTTATTTTCAAACTCATGAAGTTGTACACACTAAATGTATACAGCTTCTTGCGATGTTCAAAAAAGTCTTAATTATACTTTCACAGCAAAGTTTTTAGAACCATTTCCTTCCTACTGCTCCCGAAACCCAAGTATTATTAAAAATAATAATATCAACAAATATAATGATGCATATTTAATAGCTTGGTCTATTCTATATTTCCTGCAAATACTATTTTACAAAAATTAAATTATATATATAAAACTGTCCTTGTTTTTCTTTACTGTTGTTCACCTTATTTTGTTACCAATATGGAAGCACAGTGAAATTCTACTACTTATAAAATCAGACATTTATTTGGGGAAAAATAAAATCCCTGAGTGTGTTAGTGAATTTTATCTTGAAGAGCTACTGATTTAATTGATGTAATCTGACCTTGCCATTAGTCTAGCTGGAGGCAAGCTATTTCTGTCTGCATTACTTTTCATTATTGCTTCCTTGTAGGAATTCAATACCTGCTGCTCCATATAAATGTGTGACAAAGCTAAGGAATATAGTCAAGAAAGTCATTCAATTTTCATCTGCTATTCTCCCATCAGTGTTAACACACAATCATATTCTTCCTAACCTTCATAGTTCAAAGACCATTGTTTCAACTGAAATTTGGGAAACCTTCATTCGAGATTCTGACTTAAGATACAGAAGAAAATTTATATTCCTTATTTACTTATCTAATGTCCAAGAATCATCACCCATGATATAAATCACTTGAATTCCCTAGCAGCTTCCTTTGCAGTGCGCCTAAGCTTATTATTAATTTACTCTGTTCTTCCTAGGTGCAGAGTGAAGGAGAAGATCAAGTCATATATCACATAAACAATTAAAAACTATCCTTTGGCTGTAAGCTTTTTGAAATGATGAAGTGCTGGTACAGAGTGAGCTGTCCTTGAATTACTTTCATTGGTAAGTATTAGACAGTATGATGAATTTTTTACAAGCCAGACATTTGGAATGGTATCTTCAAAGCTGTGTCAGCTGCCTATTTATCTTTATTATGGCCTAGAAACTGATAGCAAAAATACAATGTTAGTACATGTATTACATTAACAACAATTATGGGCATCATTTTTTTTTTCTTAAAGATGAATGCCGTAAAAGCTGGACTTTCATAACAATGCCATTTCTCCCCATCATGTTAAAAAATAATTTCAATGGAAATATGCGACAGTGGTTAAAAATCAAATTAAAATATTTTATGCTCAAAAGCGAATCCTTATAGGACTAAATGTAATTTTGTCATTTGTATTATAAAGAACAGGTGACTAAGTATTTTAGAACAAAGACATGTTAAATATTTTATATGAAAACGATACACTGATGTACTTTCTTGGAACTGAAATAATTCTCATTAGTGCAATGACACAATGTATCTCTAGTATCCACATAAAAACAGAGTTTCTCTTATGTTGTACCAATTTTCAAAATGATTCTGATTTGGAGTATACATACACTAATATAATCAAAACTTACTGTCATTTGAAAAATTCATATTTAAACCAAAACTAACAAGTACTTTAACAAATCCTGAGATAGTCATTATGTATTTGTAATACAGTCAAATGATTTTTCAAGCTGGAAGGAAGAAAAACCAGCTCAAACCCACAGGGTACATTACAAAACTGTTCAGCCTAAAAATTCACCTTGTTAATTTTTTTTTTAAGGAGACAACTGTAGTACTAAGAAGCTATGTGAGTTACCTAGTCTCAGTAAATGCTGAAACTGACTCCAAAGGGGGCTCTTCCAATTCCAATTTGCAATTCCTGGCATGAATTCACTCTTCCTTCCAGAGCATACATATGTCTTTGATGGTTCCTGTTTATGTGACGGCTCTAAGTAAATTTTGAAGATATCTTTATTGATACCTCCCATTATTAATATATAACATTTAAATATCAACAAAATATAAAGTGAATTTGCTCAAAAGACTTAAAAATACAATGAAATTATTATTTTTTAAGTGGAAATATTTCTATTTAGATGAGTATACCAGATAGCTACACATACAGAAACACACACATATACACACACAAACACATGTCTGTAAACTCACTTATAAATTATTCTCCAATCTAATGAGATAACATTTTTGACAAAATTATATCCATATAAAAATAACTTAGAGGCAGTCAACCAAATTTGGAACCATCTGTGCCCACTGTGTACAAAATGAAATTGAAGATTTGAACTGTGAGTAAAATAAACAAAGAGGCATGGCTTCTCATATATGAGTGTATACACCAAGACTATTTGATGTGTAAGGGACACTAAAGGTTAGGGGCTTACAGTAATTGTGAGATTAAGTTTTGTATTTGTACTTCATACAAATTAAAGTATTTTTGTTTTAATTTGCTCATCTGACTTATTTAAAATAATAAGACGTTGTTAGCCTAGCATAGGTATATTTCAAAGGACAAACAACTCTAATTTTAACAAGGGTATTCTACAATGGCATAGTTTTTAACCTACTGTGTTTAAATCACCCCTCTCAGACTCATTTGTCTCAAACCTTCTTTGTTCACTTAACTTTTGCTTGTCTCTTTGTAGCTCATTACCTTAAGTTTGCAGACCCTGCATCACCATTCCTAAAGCCATAATCCAATGTTTCCAAGCTGAGGGACTTCAAATGATCACCTAACTTCTTCAGAAAAACAAAACACATAAATCAAAGTGATACTATAAGAATTAGATGTATTTGGTAGCAAAGACATCTGTAAAATAAGCTCTACCTACATAAAATGCCTTATTAATATTAGATAAATCAATATTGAGATTGATGCTAAATAAAATGTATTACATGTCCCACATATGACCTTTCTATACTTTTTAAAAATTTATTTATTTATTTTGAGAGAAAGAGTGAGAGCACAAGTGGGGGAAGGGCAGAGAGAGAGGGAGAGAGAGAATCCCAAGTAGGCTCTGCACTGTCAGCACAGAGCCCGATGAACTGTGAGATCATGACCCAAGCCAAAATCAAGAGTCGGACATTTAACCAACTGAGCCACCCAGGCGCCCCTGACTTTCTATTCTCAACTATCTAGGATTTATTTTATCAAATTTTAATAATTGAAGAATACCGTAGTCCCTCCTTATTCCTGGGGGATACATTCCAAGACCCCAAGTGGATGCCTAAAACTGCAGATAGTACTAAACTCTATACATTATGGGTTTTTTTTCCTATACATATGTACCAATGATAAAGTTAACAGATAAAATAGGCACAGTAGAGATGAACAATAATGAATAAAATAGAACAGTTATAACAATATACTGTAATAAAAGTGATGTGAATTTGGTGTCTCTCTCTCAAAATATCTTACTGTCCTGCACTCACCGTTTTTGTTGTGATAACGTGAATTTATAAAATGCCTACATGATGAGATGAAGTGAGGTAAATAACGTGGGCACTGTGATGCACCATTAGATTACAACTGACTTTATGATGATAAGTCAGAAGGATCATCTACTTCTGAACCATGGTTGATGGTAGGTAACTTGAAAACAGAAAAGCAAAACTGTGGTTAAGGGAGGACTACTATATGTTTGATTTATATCAACTACATTTCAAGAAAAGCACTGTTCATAAAAGACACACATACTGCTTTAGATAATGAGAACACTGAATGTATTGTTTGCAAATTCATTCCAACTCTGGAGTAAAATTAAATTCACAATATTTCCTTAAAATCTTGATTACTTTAAAGTCGTGATTTCTTGATTAGAGAAAAAGAAACAAATTCTGGTAACTTTTAAGAGGGAATTGTGAAGTCATCTGTATAGTTTAAGAAAAAATAATTTCTTAATTCTCAATTGGAGGTCAACATCAAGTTATCTTCACTTTATGCAATAGCTCTATTTTGACAAGAAAAGAATTTGTAAAGAAAAATAAAATTCATATGACTTTGCTGAGTTCGTAGCCTTCGACACTTCTAAGCATTTTCTTGGCAAATGAAAAGAAAAGCTATTTCCAGCTAACTCCATAATTGGTTACTACACTGTGATATATCTTCACGGATATTTTTTTTGGAATTATCAAAAATGTCTAGTTTACCACTCGGGTACTATGACATTCATACTGCATTCCTTAATTAAGGACCTTAAGGGTGACTTCCAAAATGTCATTTTCCATAATCTTCACGTAACAAACCCTAGGAGTTCTTCAAGATATAACTGTGTCAATCTACATCTAATTCCAAGAAAGTTACTTTTTTTTTTTTTTTAGAGAGAGAGAGGGAGAGAGAACATGCAACTGGGGGAGAAGGGCAGAGGGAGAGAGAATCTCAAGCATGCTCCATATTCAGTGCAGAGCCTGACTCAGAGCTTGATCTCATGACTCTAGGATCATGACCTGAGCTAAAATCAAGAGTCGGATGCTCAACCGACTGAGCCACCCAGGTTCCCTGAGACAGTTACTCTTATACTATACTGTGTTTCGAAACATTTTATTCATTTATCTGTTATGACACTTGCCATATTAGTTGCAAGTTTTAGTTCATTAGCCTGTGAGTCACTTCATATTGAAAATATTGTTAACATGTCTGTATACCCAGCATTTAAGAGACTGTTTGTAATATATGGATATTTCATAAATGTTTTGATAAATAGTAAAGTTAATGGGGATAATTTAAGATGAAGAAGGGCCTGAAGTAAAGAAGGGATTAGAAAATAGGATGGAAGGAAACAAGGAAGGAAAGAAGAAGTAAGGGTAAGACAGAATACATATAGTTGACAGAACTGTAGATGCTGTCCCTCTAAGGTTGGCTCCTGGTTGCTGCTTCTTAACATATCTCCTTCTGTATATACAAGTACTGTTAACTATAGTCATTTCATTAGCATATGGATTTTATGTAAATTATTAGTATAATCAATATTGACATTGCTTTTGGGACACCTGGGTAGCTCAGTCAGTTAAGCGTCTGACTCTTGATTTCAGCTCAGATCATGATTTCACAGTTCATGGGAATGAGCCTATATCCAGGCTCTGCACTGAAAGTGTGGAGCCTGCTTGGAATTCTCTTTCCCTCTCTCTCTGACCCTCTCCCACTCACACACTCTCTCTCTTTCAAAATAAACATTAAAAAAAATAACATTGCTTTTGAATCTACCATTGATAGGTGTATAGTGTTGATAACCCACCCATCCCAACCAGCAAAGCCTCTTCCAAAATGGTTTTTTAAAAAAAGTTAACATCACAACTTAGCAATCAATAATTTAAATTTCTTAAAAATACTAATGAAAGGCAGACTCACTTCTCTTTCTAGCTAGTATGTAGAAAGCAGAAAAAAAAGTTTATTCTTTTTTGTTAAGTTTTTAATTTATTATTATTTTTTTAATTTTGAGAGGCAAAATTAAGAGAGGGAGGGGCAAAGAGAGAGAGGGAGAGAGAGAATCCCAAGCAGGCTCTGCACTGTCTGTACGGAGCCTGATGCAGGGCTCAATCTCAAGAACTGTGAGGTCATGACCTGAGCTGACACCAAGGGTCAGATGCTTAACCAACTGAGCCACCCAGGCACCCCAAAAGTTTATCCTTAATAATAAAAAAAATCCATACAACTACTAAATCATAACCACCTTGAACACATAAAAGAAGACAAAATTCCAGGCCAACGAAATAAGCCGCAATCCAAAGGCAGTCTTCTGTTAAGGGAAAACAAGTCGTCATAACTGCCTCACCTGTGACAGAGCATAGGCTAAAGAGATTCAAAGTTTTGCATGTGGGAGAAAATAGTATATATTAGGGAGGAAATATCCTAAATTTTTAATGAATAGCAGAATGCCAAATATAGACTAGTGTGATACTATGGTGACCCTGGGATTTCCACCAAAAAAGGGGAAGTTCACATTTACAGTCTTTTTTTCTTGAACTTCCATTTATCTGCTACTTGAGACCAAATGAAGGCAGAACAGGAAACTAGAGAGAGACTCCCTTGTTGGTTATGCAGACATACAGAAGGTGTGAGCAGTCAAGCTTCCAGCAGTATTTCTGTAGGCATTGTCAAGTTAATTACAGAGCTTATGTGACCAAACAAAAGAACAAATAGAATTTAAGTGGTTTTGAAAAACAACGGTAAATGTGGAGATTTAATCTGCAGAAATAAACACAATGTGTTATTGTCAAAATGGCAGAAGTATCATTCAACATAATTGAAATAGGCCCATGCTCACACCATCAATTAATTTCTGACAAAGACATCAAGGCAACTCAATGCACAAAGAATCATCTTTTGGGGGGGTGCCTGGGTGGCTCAGTCAATTGAGTGTCTGACTTGATTTCAGGTCAGGTCATGACCCCAGGGTCATGGGATCAAGTACCGCATCAGGCTCCATGCTGAGCAGAGAATCATCTTTTTTCAAAAATGGTATAGAGGGGCACCTGAGTGGCTCAGTCAGTTAAGCGTCTGACTTCGGCTCAGGTCATGATCTCACAGTTTGTGAATTCGAGCCCCGTGTCCAGGCTTTGTGCTGATGGCTCAGCTGCTGTCTCTCTCTCTCTCTCTCTCTCTCTCTCTCTCTCTCTCTCTCTCTCTGCTCTTTCCCTGCTTGTGCTCTCTCAAAAATAAATAAATATTAAACAGAATGGAATAGAAAGAACTTCATGGCCCTATGGGGAAAAAAAGTGAATTCTGACCCATACTTTCAACTTGTAAAAAACTAACCTGAAGTGTGTTTGGATGAAATCTAAAATCCAAGACTAATGAACTTCTACAACTAAACCATTAAAGGTTTAGGATAAACCTTTAGGATAAAGTTAAAAAAACTCACAAAGCTAAGTGCTGGAAGAATGTATAGTAACTAAAACTCTCTTACGTTGCTCATGTGAATGCAAACTGACACAGCCACTTTGAATTTTGTTTGTTTGTTTGTTTTTTTAATGTTTATTTTTGAGGGCTACTTGGGTGGCTGAGCTGGTTAAGTGTCCAACTTCGGCTCAGGTCATGATCTCACGGCATGTGGGTTCGAGCCCCGCATCGGGCTCTGTGCTGACATCTCGGAGCCTGGAGCCTGCTTCGGATTCTGTGTCTCCCTCTCTCCCTACCCCTCTCCCGCTCACGCTCTTTCTCAAAAAATAAACATTAAAACTATTTTTTTAATATTTATTTATTTTTGAAACAGAGAGACACAGAGTGTGAGCAGGGGAGGAGCAGAGAGAGAGGGAGACACAGAATCTAAAGCAGGCTCCAAGCTCTGAGCTGTCAGCACAGAGCCCTATGCAGCTGTCACCCACAAGCCATGAGATCATGACCTGAGCCGGTCAGACGCTCAACTGACTGAGCCACCCAGGTGCCCCCTGAAAAACTCACAATGCTAAGTGCTAGAAAGAATGTGAAGCAACTAAAACTCTCTCATGTTGCTCATGTGAATGCAAACTGACACAGCCACTTTGGAAAATAGTTGAGAATTTCCATTTTTCTGCAATCCATTCCTAGATCCTTAGCCAAGAAAAATGAAACACACACACACACACAGCTAAAGGTGAATTTTTATGGTGGTTTTACTCATAATTATCAAAACTATAAGTTATAATGTCTTTCAAATGGTGAATGGATAAACAAATTGTGGTACATACACCCAGCAAAATAAAACTGAGCAATAAAAAGGAACAAACTACTTACATATCTAATGGCATGAAACAATAATAATTAAAAGTAAAAGAAGCCATGTACAAATGTTTAGATCACACATAATTCCATTTTTTTCAGCTACTTAAAAGGCAATAACCAGAGTGACAGAACATAAATCAACGCTTGCCATGGGCTAGAGAGCTAAGAGCTGTTGGAAATACGCTGTGCCTCCATTACAGTAGCAGTTACACAACACCGTGTACTTACCAGAATATATAAAAGGTACTCGCCAAAAGGGTAACTTTCAGAACATGTAAACTGTACCAATTATTCCTCAATAAACATGATTTACATGTAAAAACCTAAAATTATGTTATGAATTACGATGTTTTCCAGTATATAGTGAACACAGAATCACTAGTTTCTTCTCCTGACTTAACCACATCTAGCTTTCAGCAAAGAAAAAAAAATATGTTATTATTTGTATAATCTGAAAGACATAAAATCACACATGTATATTTTATAATACAGATAAGTATTTTTTGAATTATTTTAAGTAGACTAAGAAAACTGAGGCTCAGGTCTGGGAAAGGGAAGAAAGCCCGAGAGTGAATTGATTCAGCAGAGATGGGTAGTTGGATCAGATCTATTTGTATTGCTTTGACTGGAATAGATGTAAGTGCCGTCTGTTGGTCCTAAGAAAATTAAACCCCTGAGTAAGCAGGGAAGATGCTCTATGGAGAAGGCAGGATTCAGATTTTTGTCTTCTGGGTGAAATAACTGGATGCCTATGTAATCAACAGCAGTGTATGGTCAAGCTCTGAGTTGGCACCTTTTTTCTGAGTAGACTAAACACAGTTACCCTCAGAGATCTATAGTACCAGACAAAGAACTTCAACTCAGTTTATGCAGTAACCTTCTTTTGTTCACCCAATAATCTCGTATATTTTACTTTTAATCCTGGCACATCAAGTTTTTCAAACATTGTCAATGTTTTCCAGAATATCTTCACAAGTAATCTACTTTGTAAGGCTTTGTTAGATCCTAAGTACTTAGAGTAATGTTAACTACATGCAATAGAAACATAGAATTAAATAGACTTTATAGTAGCCATTATTTTTTGTGCCCTAACTTCAGATCTGACCAATATTATCCTAAGGATGGCAAATAAATCTGCAGTTCAAATAGCATTACAATGTGAGTTATTTCTGATTTTCAAAGTAATTTGAAGGTCATGTCCATACAGACATTTTAGAAAATCCAAAATAAGTATTAATACACTTCCATATTCTAAGCACAGCAAAAAAAATTTTTTAGCATTTTAAAAGAAGCAAAAAAAGCAAATCTTAAGTGCTTTTCTGCTGAGTATCTTCAAAGCTTTTTCCTGATATCAATCTCTAAACTTTTTTTTCTCTTCTCTCCCAATCTCTCTCACACATGCACACATTCAAAACTCAAGTCTATTCAATTTGAAATACAGTGACAATTATAAAATATTGAGGAGTTATCACAAGTGTTATTAAATTAAGAGCTTTAAGGATTGATCTCATCACTGGATATATACAGAAATATATTTTTAAGTAGTTGCTAAGGAAGGATTAAGATCACACAATATACTGGGAATTCTTATCTAGATAACACAGTTAAGAAGTAGCTTACGGGATATTGAACACACACCACCCCAATTATTGGCTGGTAATGAACCACAGCTTTGCAAAGCAGTAAAAAAAAATTATTTCCAGGATGGCAATGACTCATTACCTGGAGAAATGATTAATTTCCTTCAGAGTTCAAGCCCTACACAATTATCTACTTTGCCTATATTTAAAGCTGGCTTGAGTTAGAGGCAATAGAATATCTACATCTGAGAACGGATTAGTTAAACTAGTGTCTAATTCCATTTGCATGCTATCCTCAATCTCACGTCCTCATAAATGTGTCAGAGAGAGAATTTAGGCGCCATAGCCCCAGGGTGACCTGATTACATTCCTCCAGGAGAGCATGCAGTTGTTTCTCTTTATTCATCCTCTCGAAATAAGAGATGTCACCGCACTGGTGGAATACTGAAGGGTTAAATGGCCAATTAGCCAAGCAGAAAATTAAGTCTACTTAGATGACAATTTCAAAAAATAATTTCAAGAGCAGATCTTACATAAGATTATGGATAATCACTTTTGTATACTTTTTATAACGTTTTATATAATTTAGCCCACACAGTACAAGGAAACAAGGCTCCTTTTTATTATTGCTATCTATACTGTTATTACTATCACTTCATTGTAATTATTAATAACAACTACCATTGTACTTGTACTGTGGGTTATACGGACACTACTAAAACAATGTCTTTAATGATTACTACCATCTTCTTTTGCAGGGAGAAGGTAAGTGGAGGAGGGGCAGAGAGAGGGGACAGAGGATCCGAAGTGGGCTCCACACTGACCTGAGCCGCAGTCAGACTCTCAACCAACTAAGCCACCCAGGCGCCCCTCATCTTTTCTTTCTTTCTTTCTTTCTTTTAACTGAAGAAGCTTAAACACCACATAGCTTATATAAATTGTCAACCATGTACAACTAGTAAGGTACAAAGACAATGCTCAAATTCCAATTCCTCTGACTTGAAAATAGCTCTGTACTTTTCTCTGTAAGTACCACTGCTTAGCTTTAAAAAATTTTTTTAAACCTATGCAGAAGTTGTTTTCCATTGTTCTACACTGTTTTCATCCCCTATGGAGAGAATGTGTGCAATCTAACTTCGACTTCTCCAAGATTAACACTGAATGTAAAATTAAAGCAGTTAAATATTAAATTCAGAAAGTAAACCAATAATTTGGGACTTCGGATGTTTTTGTGTATTTAGACGTATATTAGAAGATTTGTATTTTGCAATATTGTCTGCCTTCTCTCGTTTCTTTGATACTTTAGATTTATGTATAAAATTGAACACAGAAATGTTTAGTTTTAGCTTGATCATCAGATAAGTGTTATTTCCCACAAGCAACCAAAGAAATGGTAAGTATTTTTGAGATGGTAGGGAAAAGGAGGCACATAAGGAAAAACACTACAAACAATTCTATCAAAATTTACATTGGCTTTCTCTTTAAAGTGTTTTGAGTTAATTATGCATTTCTGAAAACCTCAGCCATGATCCCACAGAGGAGGAAAGTCTTTGCCTCACACAGCGGGAAAACATTTAAGAACTGTATTTTGAAGAGAAATACATAAGAGAAAATAAATTTAGATTCATCATGTACTTGATAGTTTTGAAAAATTAGATTTTTGCCAAATTAAAATACCCTGAGGATAAATGCTTAGTTTTTTTTTTCCTCCCAAATTAGTTAAATCTTTTAAGTCATAATCAAGAACAATTGGTAATTGTGAGGAAAGATCTGAATACATAAAAGTAAGCTAAGTCAGTCCTGAATTCCTGCCAGAAGTTTATTTGGGAATATTACATATGGATGAAAGGTTTTTAAATTCAAATTATCTTTTAGTATTTATTGATTCAAAATTCAACTTTTCTATTTCATTTTTGTAGTCTATTTTATCAATTTATCCCAAATCATATCACTCCCCACAGGGAAACATTATCTTAAAAAATACAAATTTATTTGTATCTTCCACTGGACTGTATGACATTTGTGGGCAGATACTATGTATTATTTTGTATCCCCAGTATTAATATTTTGTCTGGAGTATGGTAGGCATTTAATGCATATCAACTTGAAACTAATTCCATGAAAAGATACCCAAGTTTCTCATTCTTAGATTATATTGCCTCTAACATGACATTCCAAACTGCATCACTGTTTTCTCCTTGTGGTAAAGTAACTTTAGCATATTTTGATAAGCTTTGCTTTCTTATTTATTATTTTTAATTGAGGTATAATTGATGTACCATATTATATTACTTTCAGGTATGTAACATAACGATTCAACATTTGTATCTTTTGGGAAATGGCCACCACAGTAAGTCTAGTTAACATGTGTAACCATATGCAGTTACATAATTTTTTTCTTGTGATAAGAACTTTTAACATCTACTCTCTTACCAACTTGCAAATAAGCAATACAATATTAACTACAGTTGCTATGCCACACAATACATCCCCATGACTTATTAATTTCGAACTGGAAGTTTGTACTTTTTGACCCCCTTTACTTACAATAAAGCTAAAAACTACTTTTAACGAAGCTAAGGTATCTTCAATGCTTCTTACCACTGTGCAACAATAATTCATGCTATCAATTATTTATTCAGAGTATAGCAAGTATCTGTTCAACACTTTAATGTTAATTTTTTTTTTTTTTTTAGCTTTTACTGGCCCCTTGTCCTCTTTTTCTTCTTCACTAATAAGCTCTGTGTTCACTGTTGAAAAAATATATTAAAATTGCATCATAATATACTTAAAAGCAAACAAATGCGTATCTTATTTGCACATGGCTATCACCTCAAACTACTTGGCTTTCTTCTTCCTTCTGTATTATTCAACTCGTGAGTTCCACAGTCTGTGGCTAGGGCCTCCATTTATTCTCGCTTTTCCTCTTTCTCTTTCCATTTCACTCAATTCTTTTTATTTGATTAAAAATTTTTTTAAATATTTATTTTTGAGTGCCAGAGAGATATAGTGTGAGTGGGGGAGGGGCAGAGAGAGGGAGACACAGAATCCAAAGCAGGGCTCGAACTCATGAACCGTGAGATCATGACTTGAGCCAAAGTTGGACACTTAACTGACTGAGCCACCCAGGCATCCCTCACTCAGTTCTTTTTACAGCAATTATCTCAAAAGTCACCAATAATTTCCCATATACTAAAGTCAATACACTGACTGCTCGTCATCATTTTTAATTGCCTTTTAGCATTTGCTAATTTATTATCCTCATTCACCTTCAAACAGCCTCCTCTACTGTCTTCTGCAGCAAGGGATAACTGATGATGTCCCTTGTGTTCTCATTGTTCCTTCTCTGCTTACTTGTCCTCTTCTCTCCCTACCCAGATGCAGTGATTCTCCCAGATCCCTTCAATCACCATTTTCCTTCTCTCACTTTTATGCTTTCCACTGTAGATAAAATTATCTCTTATTTTTAAATTGTTAACACCATCTAATTACACAAGATTACTACATTTATATTAATAATTTGAACATATAAACTATTCTATATATTTCTAACTGCCTAAAGGTGCTGTCTACCAAAATATCGTTACCAGCAAATAAAACTCAATATAGCTAACACCAAATTAGTCATTTGTCTCTCCAATTTATCACGTATCTACCTTTTAATTAATAAAGGTCATTCACTCCAGCACAGATGTATAAAGCAATTAATCATTTTCTGTGCAAATGGAAGCAGCCTCTGAATAAATATATACATATATGTAAAAATAATATAGATAATTTGAGAATTTGAGATATTCAAGAAAAATAAAAAAATAATGCAATCACACCAATCTCTAAAATTGGCACAGTATTTTTGTAAGTTTCCATTAAGGAATGCACAGTGGGAAAATATGCCACCTAAAAATCATAGCAACCTCATCAGGGCATTGGGTATTTATCTAACAGAAATAAGATATTTCTCTGATCTTTCACTGATTGTATGGTACTTGTGAACAGTAACATATATAGGATTGACTCCTCAATGTTTTCTTTTCTGAGAGTTTCTCCAAGAGTGTAAGAATTGAGGCCATCATTTCCTCCACTAGGGAGTTGTCAGAAAACTGATGAACAATAAATGTCATTTACTCAAATATGTGAATTCAATGGTTGCCATCTTCATATTAAATCGTAATTCCAAAGTAAGCTGATTCTGATGAAACAAATATTCCAGCTGGTTATAAAAGACCTCAAGGAAGTGCATCTTAATCTTGACTTAGTATCACCTTGGGAACTTTAACAATAATCTTAAAGCCCAGAACAACTCTCCAGACCAGCTACCTCATAATCTCTGGAGATGGGACTGAGCCAGCATTTTCATAACTTTCCAGGTGACTCCATAGAGAGTTTAAGTAAAAAATCCATATTTCAGTAAAAATAGTGTGACAGTTAATATATTTTACTGTACCACTCCTATAATGAGTTGAGAGATTTCCACTGTTGTTGTTTTGTTTGTTTTTGTTTTATCTGGAATGGTGAAAAGCCACACCCTCACATATGTGACTCATAGCCCAGAGTCTGAATGATTTTGTGGGGGTGATTTTGCTCCTGGCAGCAGAACTTTTCAAACTTGGTACTATTGACAATTTAGACCATATACTTTTGGATACTTTTGTGACAATCATAAACGTCTCGGGACAATGACAATTGTCCCCTAGGCAGCAAAATCACTTCTGGAGTAACAACCACTGATATAGAACCATAAAAGAAAATGTCTAAGATTATAAACAAAAAGGAATTGTGCAGGAATGAGAAAAAGTGGCTAAATAGTATTTTGTTACCGGCAGAACTGGAGAAAAGCTGATTCAAAATAACATTTTATTCAATCTAAGATGTCAGTGATATTGAAATGTACCACTGAGTTAAAAAAGAAAAACTCTACCTATTAAACGATAATAGAGTATCTATTATTACCCTGACATTGGAATATACAATGTAAGAAAATGTAGAGCTCAAAAATCAACAAAATCCTGTACATTCAATAGTTTATATATTACAATTTTCAAGGCTGTAGAGACCTTAAAACTTATACATATCACATATAGATATAGAGATTTAATTATATTAAAAATTATCACAGTGCATGAATTGCTTATAATTTACTCTCACTTAATATTACATTATAACTATTGTGCCATATGCAGTAATCATTAACATTTTATTGGAATGTATCTCAATGTATTAAAATAAATAAAGCAGTCTTGGGGTACCTGGGTGGCTCAGTCAGTTGACTGTCCAACACTTGGTTTGGCTCAGGTCATGGTATCACAGTTCGTGGGTTCAAGCCTTGAGTCTGTTCAAGCCTGTCAGCTCTGTGCTGACAGTACAGAGACTGTTTGGGATTCTCTCCCTCTCCTCTCTCTCTGTTCCTCCCTGCTTGTGCTCTCTCTCTCTCTAAATAAAGGAATAAACTTAAAAATTAAATTAAATTTGGGGCGCCTGGGTGGGCAGTCGGTTAAGCGTCCGACTTCAGCCAGGTCACGATCTCGCGGTCCTTGAGTTCGAGCCCCGCGTCGGGCTCTGGGCTGATGGCTCAGAGCCTGGAGCCTGCTTCTGATTCTGTGTCTCCCTCTCTCTCTGCCCCTCCCCCGTTCATGCTCTGTCTCTCTCTGTCCCCAAAAAAATAAACGTTGGAAAAAAAATTAAAAAAAAAAATTAAATTAAATTAAATTAAGCAGTTTTTAGCACTTTCCCCACTATAAAGTCCTATTGTAGAACTTTCTTAAAACCCTGGCAAGTGTTACATTTTGGAGTTTGTATTTTCACAACACTGGAGAGTCAACTTTATAGTTGTTACACTTAATTTAGAAGAAAAGAACCCCATAATTGAAATAACTTGCTGTTAACACAATAATTAACAACTTGCAATAAAGTTCTTAGCTCTTGTTAGCTCTTCTGTAGTAAAGGATTTTAGCAAGATCAAGAACCTTGTATTCTCTAAATTCTCTACTCACTCCCTTCCACCAGATTTAGGAACTCAACAGCATAAGGGATGGTCCAAACAAAAGTATACTGTTAATTGCTGGAATGCTTTGTCCCAAAGTCTGAAATGGAGACCCCAAGTGAGTCAATTCCACATCTGATCTTGATGTCCCAAGCCTTCTATTAGGCCTACATCTTTTTTTTTTCCCCCTCTCAAGTTAGTTAACAGATAGTGTAGTTTTGGCTTCAGAAGTAGAACCCAGTGATTTGTCTCTTACATATGACATCCCAGGGCTCAACCCTAAAAGTGCCCTCCTTAATGCCCATCACCCATTTAACTCACCCCTCCACCTACCTACACCCTCAGCTTGTTCTCTTGGAGAGACTCTTGAAGAGTCTCATGGTTTGCCATTCTGTTTTTATCTTATTTTTCCTTCCCTTCCCCTTGTTCATCTGTTAATTTTCTTAAATTCCACATGAGTTAAATCTTATGATACCTTTCTTTTTTTACAAAACTTTTAATGTTTATTTTTGAGACAGAGAGAGAGACAGACAGACAGACAGTCAGACAGGCAGACTATGAATGGGGGAGGGGCAGAGAGAGGGAGACACAGAATCTGAAGCAGGCTGCAGGCTGCAAGCTGTCAGCACAGAGCCCGACACAGGGCTCGAACTCAAGGACCATGATATCATGACCTGAGCCGAAGTTGGAGGCTTAAATGACTGAGCCGTCCAGGTGTCCCATATCTGTCTTTCTCTGACTGACTTATTTCACTTAGCATAATACCCTCCAGTTCCATCCATGTAGTTGCAAATGGCAAGATTTCATTCTTTATCATAGCTGAGTAGTATTCCATTGTATATATATACACATTTTCTTTATCCATTCATCAGTTGATGGACATTTGAGCTCTTTCCATAATTTGGCTATTGATGACAGCACTGATATAAACATTGGGGTACATATGACCCTTTGAATCAGTATTTTTGCATCCTTTGGATAAATACCTAGTAGTGTGCAATTTCTGGGTCATAGGGTAGTTCTATTTTTAATTTTTTGAGGAACCTCCATACTGTTTTCCAGAGAGGCTGCCCAGTTTGCATTCCCACCAACAATGCAGTAGGGTTCCCCTTTCTCCACATTTCCCTCACCATAATCTGTTGTTTCCTGAGTTGTTAATTTCAGTCATTCTGACAGGTGAGGTGGGATCTCTTTGTGGTTTGATTTGTATTTCCCTGATGATGTATGTGTCTGTTTGTCATCTGGATATCTTTTTTTGGAAAAGTATCTATTGATGTCTTATGCCCATTTCTTCACCGGATTATTTGTTTTTTGGGTGTGGCATTTGGTGAGTTCTTTATAGATTCTGGATACTAGCCCTTTATCTGATATGTCATTTGCAAATATCTTTTCCCATTCCATCAGTTGTCTTTCAATTTTGTTGATTGTTTCCTTTGCAGTACAGAAGTTTTTTTATCTTGATGAGGTCCCAATAGTTCGTTTTTGCTTTTAATTCCCTTGCCTTTGGAGATGGGTTGAGTCAGAAATTGCTGCAGCTGAAGTCAAAGAGGTTGTTGCCTGCTTTCTCCTCTAGGGTTTTGATGGTTTCCTGTCTCAGTTTAGGTCTTTCATCCATTTTGAAATTATTTTTGTGTATGTTGTAAGAAAGTGGTCTGGTTTCATTCTTCTGCATGTTGGTGTCCAGTTCTCCCAGCACCATTTGCTGAAGAAACTGTCTTTTCTCCATTGGAGACTCCTTCCTGCTTTTAGCCCTTGAAGTTTTACAACTTTATGATCAGAAGATGAATGGGGGGAAAATAAAGAACACCAGGGAGAGAGCACCAACATAAAATGATTTTTTTTTTTCAAATATGATTACAGGACTGGCCTAAATTCCCTACCTAATAGGAGAAGGCCCTCCTGATGCAGAGGAAGTTTTACTCCCAGTTTACCATGCTGGTCAGGTAGAAGGAAGCATTCCCCCAGAAAGGGTAAAGCCAAGACAGCATGAACACAAGATAATTTTATAAAAAGTATTCTTAAAGAAGTCACAGATTATATAATACAGAAACACAAGATTTTAACATCTTTGACCATCAAATTGGTATCTTCAACTTTAGTCAGTAATGCTAGCATCCCCGTTCTTAAACCATGACTCCTAGGCAAGAATGAGGAAGATGGGAGCTTGGAACAGCATCAGAAACAAAGGAGGATCACTCTTCCTAGAAGCAGGAGTGAATGACTCACATACCTGCCTCCATCTCCTAATTCCTGACCCCCACCTTGTCTTCCTCCTTCCTGTGTTGCTGGGGGTAGAGCTTTTTTGCACTCTCAGAGGCGAAAGAAACTCTTCCAACTTCCACAAAATGGGATAATTTTATTCTCTCGTTGCAATTCTTAAAAATGATTTAGTATTTTCCTGAAGGAGAACTTTTTCATGTAGCTATAGGAAAAACCAGACTCTCCACTTACACATTTTAAAAATGGAAGCCATATTGCTCTCATATGATAAAGCATTAAGTAGGATATCTCAGGTCAGAATTAAATCGAGAAAAGGATTTTCCATGCTCTGAATGTTTTGTATTCATTCCACCCTGCTCACAAAGACAGGCTTTAAATGAAGTTGTCTTAATGATTCCAATATTTATCAAGATATTTTTAATTTCTGTGAAATTCTGAAGTACTCTGATTTATCATATTTGTTTTTGGATATAGTATAAGTAACAAAATAGAAATAACTAAGGGAACACAAGATTGTATAGACATATCCACAGCAACCAGAGTCAGGGAAAAGGATCCTCATTAAATTATTTAGACACAGGCAAAAATTAAAATCATTTAGTACAGTCCAATGTGCAAGTACCAGAGGAGTTGTTCTTTCTCTACTTCCTGCTAGTTGCCATAACAATAATAATAATAATAATAATAATAATAATAATAATAATAAAAGGTATAATATGAAATTTGAGATAAAATATTACTCTACTGCTATACTATAAACCATTCATTTGATATTTATATCCACTTTAAACCTAAGAAGATAATGTGGATCCTAAGAGTATTACAGTTTTGCTTTCAAATTTGAAAACATACTTTTGAATTATATTATAGCTTCTATTTCGTTGGACTTCTTTATACTGTCAAAGCCAAATGGAATAGTGCTCACAAGCTGTCTGATTCTGAGTGCCCAGGGGTTGGGTGGTGGGGAGCTTGTTGAAAGGATTTTAAAATTATAAGTTCTTTAGGGCATGGATTTATCTGTATGCTAACCTTTCTGAGACACTATTTCCATTTACATCACTTTATGAATAATGAATAATAATGACAGTGCAAGTTCTATTAAAGATTTTAGTGCCTTGGTAGGTGAATCAAATTACTACTTATAAATTAAAATCACCATTCAAACAAGCTGTAACATTCTATACTGGTGCTTCTCTAAAATGTATGAAAGTTTTCTTTCTCCTTGAAATATTTTTTCCTCAGTGATACTAGAAAACAAAACAGAGGATTTGGAAGTCCATTAGAGTACTGTTTTATTTGTTCACAGTGGAAAATGATGGCAAGATTTAGACATTAGAAAACATAAATTGCAATAGAATTATAGTAATTATCTACTTCTTAATTTCTTATAGTAGGTCTATTAACAACTCACAATTAATTTCACCACCTTAAGTTTCTGTTGAAAGTCTTTTAAATCGGGGCGCCTGGGTGGCGCAGTCGGTTAAGCGTCCGACTTCAGCCAGGTCACGATCTCGTGGTCCGTGAGTTCGAGCCCCGCGTCGGGCTCTGGGCTGATGGCTCAGAGCCTGGAGCCTGTTTCCGATTCTGTGTCTCCCTCTCTCTCTGCCCCTCCCCCGTTCATGCTCTGTCTCTCTCTGTCCCAAAAATAAATAAACGTTGAAAAAAAAATTAAAAAAAAAAAAAGAAAGTCTTTTAAATTAATTAAAAGTCATCTAGAGTGACATCTGCCTCCACTATGATGGAAGAGCTGGTGTTGGGCCAGCACCCGAGGTAAACAAACCACAGCACTGGACAAAATATTAGAGAAAACTGTTTTGAGGCAGCAAGAACCATAAAACTGTGATTCACAAGGGAAGGAAACTTCTGTGAAGAACCCCATTATTATTGAGGTTCTCTAACGGAAGACATTGGAGACCTTTAGTGGAAGATGCCGAATTTTAACCTTAACAGGGTGGTGACCCTGAACAGAGGAGACAGATTAGAGCTGGGGACCCAGACATTTCCGTTATCTGTGGACAACAGTGCAGGCGCTGTGAATCAGGAAGGGGAAGTCAAAAAGTCCCCTTGAGCCCTGGGTGGGGGGCTGCTAAAGCTGACAGAGGGAGCCACACAAGACTTACCAGAAAGAGAATGCTACAGAATTGAGAACAGAAGAGAGATAATGAGGGTCAGATTTAACCTTATGCTGTTAGGAAGAATCTGTGAAGTGACCAAGGTATTTCCCTCACGTCTTCAACATGGCAGGACTCAATGTCCGGGCCTCCTCATGCTTACTTTCAGGTGCTGCATCCACCGTGCCCTATACCTTTATAGACTCCTGAAGAAGGTAGTAAGCAGGATACAGCTAAAGTAGGGCATAGCGAGGAAATTATAACTTTTCTTAACTTGGGAAAGAAAAAAAACTTAAAATTTATGATGTAATGGGATATTAAGAAACAAACAAACAAAAAAGAAATAAGAAAAGCTAATTAAAACCAAAATAGGTAGAAGAAAATAATGTTTTAAGAAGCCAAAATTTAGTTCTTGGAAAAATTCCATAAAATGGTTAAAACTGTACAAATGCTAATGAAGGCAAAAGAGAAACATACCCATGAATGTGCATTTGGTAACAGGAATGAAACAGGGTATCACTAGAACTCCTACAGCCATTAAAAATACAAAGAAAAAAAAAAAACCACAAAACACTATGATCAAAATCATGTTAACATTTTTGCCAAAAATAAATAAATAAATAAAATGAACAAGTCTTTAAAAAACACAACTTAGAGGTGCCTGGGTGGCTCAGTGGGCTGAGCATCCGACTCAGCTCATGATCTCGCGATTCATGAGTTTGAGCCCCTTGTTGGGCTCTGTGCTGACAGCTCAGAGCCTGGAGGCTGCTTCAGATTCTGTGTCTCCCTCTCTCTCTCTGCCCCTCCTCTGTTCGTGTTCTCTCTCTCTCTCTCTCTCAAAACTAAATAACATTATTTTTTTTTAAATGCAGCTTAACAACAATGAACAAGTCCTTAAAAAATACAACTAAATTTTGATGCAGAAGATAACCTGAATATTCCTATAGCCAGCAAATATATTAAATCAAGTGTTTTCTTATAAAGACAATCAAATGCCCATATAAATTCACTAGTGACTTGTGCCAAACATTTTGAGGAAAAAACAAATAAACAGCATACAAAGCCCTTCAGAAAGTAAAAATGAATGAGATTCTGTTTAAGTCATTTTATGAAGACAGTATTACCAGGATACCAAAAACTGACAAAGATCTCACATAAGAATGTTACTCTTTATGAACGCTGGCAACAAATTCTCAACAAATATTATCAAAAATATCAACAAATAAAGTCCAGAAATATTTATAAACACATAAAATATTTTAGCTAGGATTTTGAACCCAGTAAGTACAATTTAAAATACTCAATGTGAGGGCACCCCGGTGGCTCAGCTGGTTAAGTGTCTGACTCTTGATTTTGGCTCAGGTCATGATCTCACTATTGTGAGATTGAGCTCAGCATCAGGCTCTGTGTTGGGCACACAGCCTGCTTAAGATTCTTTCTCTCCCTCTCCCTCTGCCCCTCCATTGTTTGCATTCTCCCTTTCTCTCTCTCAAAAAAAAATTAAAACTTGACTACAATTAAAAATTCAAAGAACGATAGTACCAAATATTGGCTAGGTTTTGGAAAACTCCAACATTCATACATTGCTGGTAGAACTCTAAAGCTAGTAAAGCAATTGTAGAAAACAGTTTGATACTTTCTTTAGTTAAATATACAGTTACCATATGATCTAACAATTGTACACCCCAGGCATTCACCAAAGAGAAATAAAAACAGATGTCCACAGGAAAACAGCAACATACAAACACACATACAAACATTCAGACAAATTGTCATGACAACTTTATTTATGATAGCCAAAACTGAAAACAGCCCAGTTATCCACCAACAGATGAATGGATAAACAAACTGGTACCCATACCATGGAACACTGCTCAGAAACTTAAAAAATAAAAAGCAGAAAATTGCAAAAGCATGAATGGATTTCAAAGTCATTATGCTGAAAGAAGAATTCAAATACAAAACAGTGTATGTTGTATGATTCCATTTCCACAGTAAAACAGATCACTGTTTACTTTGGAGAGTAAAAGGGAAGCCATGAGGGGACTTTCTGGAATGCATCTGGATTTGACTGAGGACTACTTAAATGTGTACATTTTGACATTTATTGAACTGTGAAATAAATATCTGTTCATCATATGGTATGTATATCATACACATGTATTGTTTATATATGTTCAATATTGAGTTGTATGTACAGTTTATTATGTATAATCTATAACTGTGTATGTTGTATGTAAAGGTCATTTTATATCACGATTATTGCTTCCACCCACAATCAGCATAAGACCTCAAGGCAATCGCTTATATTTTTAACAAAATGTTAACTTCATCAACTACATGGTTGGTAGTCAAAATATTATCTTTCATTTCAATGAAAGATATAAGGCACAACTAATGATATGATGAGGCCCGACTAATGATCTGATAATTAGGATTAATTTTTAAAGGCTTGATTTATTCAAACTACTCCATAAGTAATGTACAATGTTGGCAACAACAGTATAATAACTGTGGTACAGGCCTCAAATTCCACAAAGTAATATGTCACCTACCTATAGAAATTCTCATTTAGAATTACAAATTTAAATTAGGAACTGAATTGTTACTAAAATGCATTATGTGTAAGCTTCATTATGTATAATCTCACTTTATCTCATAGTAGACAATAAGGGATAATATCATATTTTAGAGACAAAGATATTCCGCTATTTAATACATTTTCAATAAAAATGTAATTTGCTCTCCATTAGAGTTGGAACTAAGCACATAAATGTCTTTTAGTTTACCTTTGCACAACTACAAAAATGTTTGCTAATTATATCCAAGGTTTTGATCTATTATTTCAATTTAAGCACTAAAACAAAACATTAAGACTTTCTAGAAAAGTGTATTAAACTATGAAATATAGATAAGTAATAGGTATGCATGAGAGTTTTACTTGGAACCATTTTACAGAGCAATTAATAACAGTGTACACAGAAACATCAAATCAGCATTCTTAAAACATGCAAGACTGGTCTAGAGTTGATGAATTCTTAAACCCAACGCAGCTTTCGAAGCAATCTAAAGAAAATAAATGTATCAATTTTCTTATTGAAAACCTAACCTTTACCTAAAATGTTAATCAGACAGATAATGCATATGAAAAAGAAAGCAACAAAACTATAGTTGACAGTAAGGCCAGCAACCTGCTGCTTAATTGAGAATCAAAAAAACAGACGTATGTCCAGTAAGTCATCAGACTAAGTTCAGTATTACAATGTCTCTGCAAATGAAAGATCACAAAAAAAGAGCAGGTACTAATCACCAACTACACTGTGAAAAGTGAGGCAGCATCAGCTACACTCTCCCTATTATGTGTGCATGTGTGTTTGTGTGTGCATAAACTGATTTTTAAAAATTAATCTCATATTCTGAAGCATGGAACCAACAGTCTCTACTATTACTGGTAGGCATGTTTTTTAAATCATACTCAGTATAACTAAAGTTACATTTCTAATACATAAACCGTGTGGGTTATTGAATCAGTAATATTGCTTCATTTTATTACAGATTCAAAATAATGGGGGTTAAAACTTCACGAGTAATATTTCTTGAATTTACGTCATGTAGTAGGCAATAAGGGAGGAGCTTTCAGATATATTGTTTTGTCTCTAATATAATCCTCTGAAGTAGGAGTTATCATCCAGATTTTTAAAATGAATAATGTGACTAATTTCTGGAAGACTGCTCTACTTAAGAGTGGTAAAGCCAGGATTCACATGCTTACCTTGTCAATCAATGCTGGTATCGTTTCAATACACTAATATGCCTATTGGGGAAAAAAAAAGGAAATGATCTTTAAGTTGGAATGACTAAAAGTGAAAACATCATTTTTCCTAACATGTTAATATATAGTGACAAACTCATCAGGAGGAAATTTGGCACAAAGAGCATTGCAGAACAATTCAAATTTACATCATAAACTTGGCTGATGACCCCTCTTATGGAAAAATCAAGTCAAAGAGCGTTCAACCCATTTTACTTCAGACCCATAAAGTTTCTAATCTAAGGTAAACATTAAATTATCTGACCAGGTAAGATATATAAATTAATCTTAAAATACATTTCAATATGAATTGTGTAATGTGTCAAATGCAAAAAATTTAACCCTATACTGAGATATCTGCAAACAGAACTGTGAACCAAAGCTAGGACATATTTATATTTATATCTATTTTATTCAATATCATGCAGTCTGTTAGAATACACATTACTAAATATATGTGACATAGTAAATAAAATTCCTTATTGTGCAACTTGCAGAACATGTTTACAATTACAGTATATATATAATTTATATACATTATATATAATATATACATATATAAGTGACTTAAAGGGCATATGAAATAAAACAGATTAAAATTGTCATGTAGCAGTGATATATGATTTTCCTTTGTTAATTTTATATTTATCTATGTTTTAATATCACTCACTTGTTAACATGTACACAGTAAATTTTATGATTTCTTATAATGTAAAAATCTGCAAGGTATATAAAGCCACAGACAAATTTAATAATTTGGGAAAGGGAAAGGATACCTATTTCCTGGATGATACAAATGGTATAATACCTAAATGCATTCAGCTCGTATTGAAAGTTGGGTGACTATTTTCAAGACTGATGGAATGCTGGCTCATTTTTTCTACTTAACTCTGACAGTCACAATGCATGCTTCTAGCATACTTTTTAAGAAAATGTAGAATTTGTTAACAAACAATATAGGCTGGAAAGTGCTAAAATGTTAATTTTATGAGGATAAATACAAAAAAGCTCTAAACTTTCAAGTAAGGTAACAATTACTTCACAAATGATATCCAACTCCTACTGAGAGAACACATTCAAATGTTATGTCATTTAATGGGTTTGGACACTTACTAGCAAGAACAACTGCTAATAATTACAGTTACCAGCAACTGAAAACCCAAGGGAAGATGTGATTGGGTTCATGCCCAATAGTGGAGTAGGGGGTAGTTTCCGGTACTATGTGAAGTTCAGCTATAAAGAATCCACTTCAGGGATTGAGAGTCCCTGGTCCTAGACAGTTTATTAAGAGTCAACTCAAAGAGAATTTCTGGGGTCATGCCCTTACAATTCAGTAAGAAACCCATTTTGTTTCTCCAAATCATGGGTCAACAAAGTTTGACCTATGCACCAAATCTAAAGATTGGGAAACTGTGTTTAGCATTCGACTCATTTGAAATTAAATGTGGTAATGATCTCATTACCTTCAGAAAATTGGGAATCTATAGCCCATCATATGCAGTGGCCATCAGACTGTTGAATAAGCAGATTAATTTAAAATACAACTCTAGTTACAAATCAACACCACAATGAGATACCACCTCACATCTATCAGAATGGCTCACATTAACCACTCAGGAAACAACAGATGCTGGTGAGGATGTGGAGAAAGAGGAACTCTTTTGCATTACTGGTGGGAATGCAAACTGGTGCAGCCACTGTGGAAAACAGTATGGAGGTTCCTCAAAAAATTAAAAATAGAACTATTGTACAACCCAGCAATTGCACTACTAGGTATTTATCCAAAGGAAACAAAAGTGCTGATTCGAAGGGGTACAGGTACCCCGATGTTTACAGCAGCATGATCGACAATAGCCAAAGTATGGAAAGAGCCCAAATGTCCATCAACTGATGAATGTATGAAGATGTGGTAGATACATATATACACACATGCACGCATGCGTGTGCGCCTGCATGCGTTCACACACACACACACACACACACACACACACACACACACACACAAATGGAATATTACTCAGCGATCAAAAATAATGAAATCTTGCCATTTGCAACAGTGTAGATGGAACTAGAGGGTATTATGCTAAGTGAAATACGTCAGTCAAAGAAAGATGGGTATCACATAATTTCACTCATATATGGAATTTAAAATACAGAACAGATGAACATAAGGGAAAAGAAGCAAAAATAATATAAAAGCAGAGAGAGAGAGAGAGAGACAAACCATACTAGATTCTCAAATACAGAGAACAAACTGAGGGTTGCTGGTGGGGTGTTAGATGGGGGGAGGGGCTAAATGGGAAATGGGCATTAAGGAGGACACTTGTTGGGATGAGCACTGGTGTTATATGTAAGTGATGAATCACTACATTCTATTCCTGAAATCATTATTACACTATATGTTACTAATTTGGATTTAAATTAAAAAATAAATAAAATAAATACAACTCTAGAAAAGAATATGCATATGCCTATTAGATATTCCCGGTTAACTGAATTATTTCTTTCATTTCTCAGATGATTCATTTTAAGTCTTTCTGTTTACTGACAGTTTGGCTGGAAGTATTTGAGTGTTAAACCAAAAAAGAGCACAAACTTTGAATCATTAAGAGTTTTATGTATGTGTGTTTGGTACATGTGTATTCAACTACTGTGCCTAATGTTTTTTAACATCTGTTACCTGACAATGAGTTATTCAACTTAGTTTTCACTTCACTAAGTATGCAATAAGCCTTTTCATGAAAGCTAAATTTGCTGAGTAAAACAATTCTTCCTTCATGTCTGTATATTCTATTCTAGAATTGAGTTTTATCATAATCTTAAAAATACCCTAATTAATGCATATACACTCACAGAAAATATTCCATGGGATATAAACAAGTAAACAAATATTCCATGGGATATAAACAAGATAATCTGACAGTCATGTATGATTTCATACATAACAAAGAAAACTGAAAGTAAGAATTCTATTTTAAATTGTATCAAAAATAAGAACTTTCTAACAGGTTTCTACATATAGTGATTTAATGGATTTTATTGTAAAAAACCTAGGACTGTACTCATTTTTGTGTATTACAGCTATGTGTACTTTTCTGTGTTGGTATTCAATGTTACACATGTCAAAATAAAAATAAAAGAGAAAAAAATAAAATGAGAAATTCCCACAAAAAAATGAACTTGAGGGAGACATGATAAGAAGTTAAACAGAAACTACTCCTAATTCTCATATACTCTCTTCCTTCTCAGTGTCCCTTACTTTGTAATATCCTATATTTGTGTGACATATTTTTTATAATTGAAAACCTAGGAGACACGTTATTATCAACTAAAACCCATCATTCATATTAGTGTTCACTTTTTGTGTTGTATAGATCTATGGGTTTTGTCAAATGTATATCATGTATCCACCACTCCAGTACCATGCAATATCTTCATTTCCATAAATAGCTCCCATGTTCCACGTAGTCATCCCTCTCCCCTCTACCTGGACTATTTTCTCAAGAATTATCTAAGCAACTTAGTCATATGGTGGACACATTAGAAAAATAAGTCTGTGCAGAAAGAAGAAATTGGAAATGGATGCTGAATCAAGAATAATCACTGTCCACTGTGGGAGGAATGGAAGTTTGAGCGAGGCAGTGACTATGTTACTATGTTGCCTACTGAGAGCCAACAGATATTCAGAAAAAGTTTAAGTAAACACCCGCATACAAGCACAAGCTCTTAATTCAACTTATTGTCCATACTCTTTTTGGTTTAAGATTCAAATATTTCTAGCCAAGATCATATTACTCTGAAATAGTCTTTATCATGGATATGCTATAACTGTAAATATGAGCAGATTAACACAGAATATTTAACTCCAGAAAAGAAGAGGCACATGATATGCCTCACTAAATAAATACTTCCTTCATTTTCCCAATGATTTATTTTACATTCTTCAAAAATGTACATTTCCTGAAAATTAAAATTAAATTATAGCTATATACATTAAAATGAAATTTCAGATTTCTAAACTTTAAAATGTATACAAATTTGAAGCTGTTCTAGTTATTACAAGGCTTATTGTACTTCCCTGAAAGGTGATTAAAAATCAAAAAATCACAGCAAAACCTAAGGGAGAGTGCTTAATTCTAAACATGAGATAAACTCATTCAATTATTTGAAATGTGGAGCCCGCTGTGTATTGGTGGATTGTGTTTGTTTGTTTTAGAGAATTGATTCATTTGAATTATCTTCTATTTTCATGTAAATACCATGTACATTTATCTTTCTTTACCACTTTCTGTATTTTCCTTTCTAGGTGAGTCACTGATTATCTGAATTGTCTAGGAAGCCATAGGCATAAGAAAAATAATTAAAAGTAAGGAAACAGATACCAGAATCTGTTCTCTTCTGCTCTGTTATCTTTATGGATGGCATTTTACTTACAAAACAGATACATAGGTAACCTGGAACTGCCAACTCCAAATGAGGAAATATCAGTATCCCAAATAGCTCCATAGAATACAGATAGGTTTCTTAGACTTCAGGATTTTTGAATGGCTTGAGATTGAGTCAGAGTTTCACTGTGCATTTCTGGGTTCCTACTTATTTTATGATTTCAGAAGGTAGGTCCTCCAAGATGAGACTGAAAGGATTATGCCTAGAACCAAGGAGGGAATGAGACTTGTGGAGTTTTTCCAAAAGGGATAGATTGAAGATCCATTAATAGAGGTAGAGAGGACTCTGCCTGGAACTGAAGCATTCTTTGTCCAATAAAGGTGCTATTACTTCATATTTCAAAGAAAATCTGAAGGATGTTTGAAACATGTCAATACCTCATGAAAAACAGAGAAGATTTTAAGAATTCTCTTTGCTCTTATAACTTAGAGTTTCATTAACCTCTACAATCAGGCTAGGTATCCTTTCCAGAATATGATTTGAGGTACCCTGCTATGGTGGAGATAACCAGTGCTAACTCTGTATAAGTTTTCTCCTGGTCAAGGCAAATGGGATAATCACACTTCTCTACCCTTCTTGAAATCTAATTGATATTATAAATTCTGGTCAATTAACTTTGAATAGACATAAATGTAATCTTCACTTCTGAATTAAAGCATTTAATGGATAGTTCAAGGCTTTCTAGCACTCCCTCCCCTTGCATTGTGATATCCATATATTGAGATGGATATACCATGAGGTCAAAGTGTCACTGAACTACTATACAGAGGACAGCTTGTATGTAACATCACCCAATTTTAAATGTAAATTTGCTTTTATGTGAAATGTTTTCCTGTTTTGGCAGAGAGATTTCTTTGCTGTTAATGCAACATAGCCCATCTAATCCCAATGTGATACTAGTCCAACCACAATACTACACATCTTTAAAATCAAATTGTTGGAGTAAACACCTGATGCTTCTAGATAGCAGGAAGGTGGTGAAGACTAGGGGGAGGGTGGCATATGCATGGCTTTCTTGCTAATGAATTTCATGTACTTTAAAGTGCTGGTGCTTGTGACCTCTTATTTGAGTAAGAGGGTAGAATAAAAAAAAAAACTCCTTAAAACATTAAGAACTATGAGAAATTTCAAAATATACTATTGTCAGTCAATGATGCCTAAAAAATTAATTTTCCTTGCCAGATTTTTAGGAAAAATAGAAATGACAGAATGAAAAACTTCCCATCTCTGATGCTCTAAACAGCTTATTTCTGGTCTTTATAGATGGCTGCATTAGAAATTACACAAAATTACACAAAATAAGCAACCAATCAAGAAAAAGTATTATTTCTACAGAAATAACATTTGACCTGTGCAATATAGTTTATGTAAAATCATGTGTGCATTTGCATTAACAAGAGTAAATGCTTTAAAACAAGATTTAATGTTAAGTAAAAAAAATCAGATTATAAAAATAAAACATATGTGCATAAATTTAATACATGTATATATGAAGACAATATCTAAAAGGTGTCATGGAAAACAAATGTCATTATATTTATTATATATCATTCTGATAATAAATTAGGGTATGTGAATACATAAATATTGTGTAAAATTTGTATTTAGTTTTAAATATATTTAACAAATAACAACGATATACTATTATAAATATAAATCACTTAAAACTGCCAGGTAGAGCTTATATTATTTAGGACTTATGAATGATATTTACGGACATAAGAAAGTGCACATAAGGAATTACTATTCCTTAAAATGTTTACTTTTCTCTTTTGAAAAGTCTTTCTAGAACGCATTTTGATGTCAAGGAATAAGCAAAATCATACATTTACACATGAAGGTTTTAAAACATAGTTTCAGGGGACTGATTGCTTCTTTCAATGTCATTATTTAAAATCTGACTTTGTTATACACATACTGGGTATTTAATCACATCGCTGTTAGAGTCTCTATGATTTGTAAGTTTCTTAACAGCAAAACCTCTGATTTTAATATCCCCTACCATGTCCCGCACAGAGTTTTGCAATAATAGAGCTTAATAAATCATGTCAGATGACTGAATTGATTGAATTTTATTTAACAAATGTCTTTCTCTAGCTTATATTAATAGTGAGAAATTTGATTTCATGTAACGTTTTCTTTTAAGAGCTTTGTCCCAAACTTGAAGTTGGGACTAGAATACAGGAATATTCACTTAGGTTATGTTTATATATATTAGGTTTTGTTTATGTATATTGATACAATAAATCCCTAAGCATATTTAAATATATTTATTATAGGTCCATAAATTATGAAAAGCAATTCATTATAAGATGATGTGTATTTAATTTGATTTAAATCTTTTCCCCCATTTAAAATTTTCTTTAAAATAGTTATATAAAACATGTAGCAGGTAGAACTTTAAACCAGTCATCTGTTTGCTGAACATAAATATATTCATATTCCATAAATATATTCATTTATCCATAAAGAGAAATTATGGAAATTGCCTTTAAGAAACAAAGGCATAGAGGAAATTGTAATGAGAGGAATATTCTACATGTTAGAAACATAGGGGAAGACTGGCCTAAGATCTAGGATGAGATAAAAGCTGGAAGCAATTCACATTAAGTACGTATAAATCTTAAAATGAGGATGAGGCACAAAAAATATTAAAGATGGAAAGCTGCAGGTGAGGAGCATACGATACAAGAAGTGCCCCCGTAGGCAAATAATGAGAGCCAGCAAGGGAATAGGAGGAAGATCAGAGGAAAATAATATCCAAGAAGTTAACATGTTCACATCTGTAAATCTGCCCTTCCCCCCCAAAATCTCATGCTAAAACTCACACAATTAATTTTCCATTTGCCAATTACTCTACCCTCAGCTTTTATCTTAGGTTATGGCAACCCATTGTTCCAGACATTCAGCCTAAGCATCTTGGTGGTACCCTTGATGTCTTTTTTTCTTTCTCACCCTATATCTACTCTTGTAGGAAAACTCATAGATTAGTTTTCCAATGATATTTAGAATTTGACTGTTAACTCTTTCCCTGCCATCACTGTGGTGCTCACTAACATCTCCTGACTAGATTGCTGTAATACACTGGTAATTGGTCTTACTTCTTTGCTTGCCCACTGACAATTTATTCTCTTCAGAAAACAAAAACAAAAACAACAACAAAAATCAAAAACTCCCCATTTCAATAAAAGTAAAAGCTGTTGCCTTAAAATAGTTCATGCAGTCTTTAAGGATCTAATTTTCCATTGACCTACTCTCTCGATTCTTTCCTAAACTACTGTCCACCTTGCTTATTCCACTGCAGCCACCTCTGACCCCTCGATATTCCTCATAGACCAGTTGTGCTCCAGCCTTAGGGCCTTTGCATTTGCTACTCCCCTCAGCATGAAGTACTCAGATTTTACAACTGACTTCCTCACCTTGTTAGATTACTTGCTCTATTAGCACTTTTCATTGAGGCCTACTCTAGTCACATCATTTAACACTAAGTACTCCACGCCTTCAGTAATTCCAATCCTGTTCATCTTGCTTCACTTGTCCCTTTTTTGCAGCAGTAATTTAATAATATGTATTGATTCTTCTCTTTTTCTCACTCCATAAACTCCAAAAAGGAAGAGGTATCATTTTTATATGTATTGATGTATTCCAGGTGCCTAGAATACAATCAAAAACACAGTATGGGTGGAATATACTTCTTAACTAGATTGAACATAGGAGTAAAACTGACAAGAAAGATGTGGAAGGCAAATTGCCAAAACTTATAAAGAACTCAAGTAAAATCGAGATTGGTGCCTGAAGCAGCCATGGTTCCTTAAAAGAAAAAAAAAACAAAGATAATAAAGATGTCAAAAAGAAGATAAAGAAGGAGAAGATGAGGAAAGAGGAGGAGAGGAAGAGGGAGGAGAAGCAGGTTTTCAGAATAGGAAGAAATGTGATAAAGGACTCAGAGGCTTACACAATATTGAGAATCCTTTAAAAAAAAAAACTCATGAAGTCTGGGTATCGGAATCATGGAACACCAAAATGCGAGATTTTCTGGAAGATTCTCTGAAGCCAGTGACAAACCTCACAAACTGTCTGCCAAGACCCAGAAACCTGCCCTAATTTGCCTCTTGACAAATCTCTTCTGCCTTCCAAATCTCAAATGAATGTGTGGAACATATCTAAAACCCTACTAGAAAGGGAGTCTAGAAAATCTAATTTCTGGGCTTTCAGATCCTATTGTACTGGGAAGAGCAGCAACCACTGAGAGAACCATGTTAAAGATGAGCACATGAGAGTGTTTTGAGGAGATTTAAGAAAAAAGTATGAGATTAAGAACACAGAAGGAATATGTACTTTAGACAGGTTGAAAGATCATTCTTTTACTGACTTAAGGCATAAGCCAAAACATTTAGGTGTAGATCGTTAATTGCAAAAAAAAAAAAAAATCTGTTCTTAGAAAGTCACTTTTTTTCTTTGAATGAAAGAGAAAATGATTACTCAGAGCACCGAGAAAGAGAATGAAATCCCAAACGGTCAGAGTATATCCTGAGGCACAAGTGCTAAAGGGGCCATGAATAATTTCTTGACAGTAAGTCATAATCATTAGTTATTGAATGAATGAATTGGGTACTGAAGGCTCAGGAAAACACTAGAATTTTTTTAAGTTATTTCGTTAATCAGATTTCTTTGCTTAATCAACGCTTTGTACATTTATTTAACCACAGATGCTTTATTTTTCCACTGCCTATTATCAACTTACAAGTTAGTTCTCCACAAAACACATACTGAAAAACACTGTCTCAAACATACAAATTGTGAATAATTACTGAATTAATATAGAATTGTTGTAAATCCAATAATGAATTCTATAGAATCTCATTATATTTTCCAATACCCGGTGTATATATATGGTTGATACTAAAATTTACTTATTTTTAGAGGTTCCTTACTTAGTGGGAATTTTAATTTGGGGAGGATATACATTTATATTCCAAATCAAATGAAGCTCCCATATTTCTGTTTGCTATATCTTATTTTCATTTTTGCCTTGATATCCCCAAAACGGTCCATGAACAAGAAACTTTCATCCCAGCTTCTATTCTCACGACCATTGCTGACCTCTCATTCCTTCAAGAAAAAGGTCTTTGTTCCCTGATAATTTCTTGTTTGTGACTTTCCATTGTAAATTCTGAATGAGCTCAGAAGTGGGAGTAATACCGAATGCTAACTGGAAATTTTGACACCAGACGGATTAATCTTGTCAAGCAAAGATTCTAACAAGTCTTTTCCTATTTCCAGCAGGAGTATAATCTTCTTCCCACCTGACTAATTGTGCTGTTCTTAGGTCTTCACCCCTGGTAGAATCAACAGCCTTATGAGTGAGAAGCATTCCTCTGCTCCTCCATCTGTCATTTTCACCGTTCAGTCAAAATGAGCCAAGTCATTTTCTGTTCTCTGTTTTAGAATTGACAGAAGTGTGAAAAAGAGAGGGTGGGAATTATGAGCAACTATCACCATTTTATATCTATATATAAGATTTCAGCAAAGATAAACTGGTCTGGAACAAATATTTGAACACAGCAAAACATAATTGAAAAAAGTCTAATACAAATAATACATCTTCAAACAAGACAGGAAAGGCTTAAGAAGTATAAATAAAGCATAAAAATGTCTGATATCCTCAATTTTCCATTTTGCCCCTGTAGACTTTTCGTAAGTGTAAAAGGAAAAGATTGTCCCTTAGTTCTTGCTCAGCACCCCATGAAGCCAATTGGTAGGGAGTTCTTATCTTTCAGAAAGGACTTTGTAGTGATGTGAGCATTGGAAAGCATAAAAAGAGACACAGATGAAAGAAATGCAATGTAGAGATATGTTTGATTAAAAGAATAAGCACCATAATTCTTTGAAATTCTAGTAAATTCAAAGGAAATTTGAATACTTGTAACTGAAAAAAACTGATTACAAAAAAAAATGGTAAAAAAAAATCCAAGTTAAGTACTCTGAAAATTAACAAATTGAAATAACCTCTTTTTATTTTACATGAATTATTTGGAGAATCACTTATCTTCATCATCCTGCATTTTTAAACATACCTATGAAATTACCCAATAATTGTTAATTTTATGGTGTGTTCTTGAAAGGAAATGTGCATGTGATTTATATTATAGAAGGATAAATTAAACTTTTAAAAAATATTCAACCTGTTAAATATTATTTTAGAATAGGAACGACACAGGTCCTTCACAGGCTGTCTGTGAAAATCTACAAACGTTTTATATTCTTGCCTAGCTTACTATGCTGAAAATATTTGTACTCTTGCCCCATTTAATATGCTTAAGATAATTTTGACATACAGTGGCTACAATGAATAATTTTATAGTCCAATGCTATATATCTTTTATTTAAATAACCTCTTGTATATCTATTGCTCAGCATTTTTAGTAGCTCTGCACATTTCTGTGTGTGCTTGCTTTTATATTCGCTTTACATTCTTTTGTTGTTTAACTTTTTGGCCCAAGAATTGTTTAACAGTATGTTAGTTTCCAATCATACTGCATCTATTTTAGATTCATTGCTAATTTTTTACATTTTTCCCTAATGAGAATACAGACTGAATGAATGCCATTGATCTTTAATAACCACTTTTTTTTGCCTAACATGTTTATTCTTTTTTTATTACTGTCCTGTGGCATGTTTTATATGTGTGCTCACAGGAACTGTTAAATATTTGATACATCTGTTAATTTGTTAATGCTTCATTTATAAAGTTCTCTTAAAATCTAAACAGATCCCAAATACATTTTTTTTTAACTGATCTAGCTCCCTATACTTTTGTCAGCTTTGCTTAATGTATTTTGTGGGTCTGTAAGGTTCATAAATACTTGTGATGGATGTATATCTTTGTCCCAATGTTAATTTTACCAATAAATAAGGCTAAAATATTTTGCCTTTTGCGTGAGCATTTCCCATTTCCTACCCTCTATGCATGTGCGTGTTTAAATGTGTTCATTGTAAATTTTAGATAACATACTGTCCAATATTGTCTTATCTAGTCTGGAAATCTTTGGATTTTAGTTTGTGAGTTTAAAACATTTACTCTATATATTAATGGAAGATTGTTAAAGGACTCTTCTCTCACGTTATTTCATATCTCCTATGCATAATACTGTTTTTGTTAGCTCCCTCCCAACTTTCCCACTTTATAGTGAGAAGGTAAAGTTTTCTCCATTGGGTTAATAGTTATGCACTCCTTTTTTGCACATATATTATTCCATTACTAGACAATCATTTATGTTAATTTACCGTGTTTAAGTAATCACTATTACATATATACACACATACATATATACTTTAACAAAACTAGTATTCTAAAATACTATTATTTTCTCATTTAGCATAAAAATGAAACCTAGTATGGAATATTATTATTCTTTGATAACTCCTTGAAAATGGTAATTCCTCGAAAACTCCTCGAAAATGATAATTTCTTGAAAATTCCTTAAAATTGAGAATAACAAACTGGTTTAAAAAACTATTAAATGTCAAAATGTTTTATCACACTTTCTAGAACTCTTCAAGCATTTCCTTAACTTCTTTCTCTGAATATAAATATCCTCCCTCCAAAATATTTTCAACATGGATTTTATATGGCAAAACCAAGATGACTTATATATCTGATGACGTTTTATTAGTTCCCACATTTAAATGAAAATTTGAGTAAACATTAAATTTAGGGGCAAAAGTGGTGTTTTGCAAGGAAAGACACACACACAAAACAAAAACAAAAATCATCTTCTTGCAATCAATATTGCTGTTGAGAAATCTGATACCAATGTGATTCTTAGAATGACTTTCTGAACTCTCACAAAATTTAAAAATTTTCTCTTTGGCCTTCTATATTCTTAAATTTCATATACTATATATAGGATTGGGATTTATTTTTCACTCCTGTTTTTTATTTTATGAAATCTTTCAACATGGAATCTGGGAGTCATGATAGAAAAGTAGGTTAGCACATTACTGTAGAATCAGATTCCTCATATTCAAAGCACACTTCTGGTAAGATTTACCACGATGATATGCAGGAAATTTACTTAACATCTTTATGCTTCAGTAAAAAAAGTAAAGTACTCATAGGTTTCAGGAGGATTAAATGTGAATTATCACAAAGAATTCATAGATTTTATTAATGTCTCTATGTTCAGATTTAGAAAGTTTGAAGATATAATCAAGCAAATTACAATTTTCCTTGGAAAAAATTATTTCTAGTATTTCTACAGATTTCTGACTTGTAAATTGAAAATAATAAATAACTAGTTGTTATAAGGTCAAATTAACTCACATAAAGTTAAGTACATATATCTATAATAAATATATATACTAAATATATATCTACAGTATACACACATGTATACACCTACATACACACACACTACACATATACATGTACAAGTGTACTTATGTGTATGCATTTGTGTGAAAATATCAGTTATGTCTAGCACACAGCAAGAACTATAGAAATCTTACTTGTAGCTATTATTAATGTCCAAAGGAAAAGTTAAATGCCAGTCATGATGGGTTAATGGAATTGGGGAAAAGGTGAAAAGTAGAGATCCTCATACATTATGCTTTATTATTGTTGTTATTGCCCTTTACTATTTTAAATAATGTTTTTAATTTAGAATAGTTTCATATTTACAAAAAAGTTGTGGATATAATACAGGACTCACATAAACCCAACACCCAGTTTCTGCTATTATTATCTTATACTAGCATGGCATATTTGTTATAATTTATAAACCAATATTGATACATTATGATTAGGTAAGGTTTATGTTCTTTTTCATATTTTAGTGTTTTACCAAATATCCTTTTTCCGTTACAGTATTCTATTCAGGATACCCCATGACATTTAGCAGTCATGTCACCTTAAGCTTCTCTTGTATGTGACTGTTGTTGAGTACAGGTGAAAGACTTCTTAGAATGTTCCTCAGTTGGGATTTGTCTGCTGTTTTTCTCATGGTTACAGTTATGGAGTCTTTGGAGGAACACCACAGAAGAAGTGCAATTTTTAATACATCATATCAGTGTTCCATACCATCCACCTGAGCTATCACTATGATGCTCATCTTAACCATCTGGCTGAGGGAGTGTTTATCAGGTTCCTTTATGTAAATTTCCTCTTTTTTTTCCCCCCTTTCCATAACGTATTCTTGGAAGAAATTCACAAATCACACTTAAAGAGTAAGGAGTTATGCCTAACTTCCTCAACAGCAGAGTATGTACATAAATTATTTGGAATTCTTTTGCATAGGACATACGTCTCTTTCTCCCCATTTATATATTGATCCAATTATACATTTATGTCAGCATGGATATATATTTTTTATATTAGGCTAAAATTTAATATTACTTTATTTTAAATTCTTGCTTAAATGGTTTCAGCCTTGACCACAGTGAGCCTGAAAAATCAGTTGGCTTTGTGTCCCTTTGACATACTCTCATTGCTATGGGTTCATTTGTTTAACTTTCTAGAGCACATTCTTACTCTACCACTATAAGATGTTCAAAGTTAATCTTGTATATTCTCTGACCAGCCTTACATTCATTTTTCCAAGGATCCCTGGGTTTCTTTTATTGGATAATGCCATTAAAACCAAGTTTGGGCTCTAGGTTTGCTTGTTGCTCTGGAACGTCATTGTTTCTGGCCTCTCGGTGACAGAGCAATGAACAAATTTGTATACTAATAGGATTATATACACACACATATTTCTTTTTTTTTAATGAGAGAGAAAAGAGGGAAAAGTGGCAGAAAGAGAGAGAGAAAGAGAAAGAGAGAGAGAGAGAGAGAGAGAGAGAGAGAGAGAGAGAATGAATCCCAAGTAGGCTCCACACTCAGCATGGAGTCCAACATGGGGCTCAATCTCATGACCCTGGCATCACGACCTGAGCTGAAATCAAGAGTCAGATGCTTAACCAACTAAGCCATCCAGGTGCCCCTCATACATATTTCTATCTGTAACCATCTATATTTAGCTAAACACGAGTTTATACTTTTGTTTCAAAATCTAATCCATTGCCCCATGGACAATCTAACTTCAATCTCTTGCTTATCTCTACTCTAATACCCTACTCTAATACTAAGAAGCCTGACTCCCAAACGTTTGGCATCTATTTGCTTAATTGCTCAATTCCAGATTATATGTAAAATAGTTTCAGAGTTATTAACTCATATTCCTGTGGAAAACACCTTATCGACAAGTACAGAGTACTTATGAACAGTTCATTTTGCCTTTAGTCTTACAGACGTCATTCATTTCTGAAGTTTAGATTAATACCCTGTAGTGAGGTTATATATTTGTAATATAGTTAGACTATCTTATCAAAATCTGCATCCCATTCTGGGATTCCCCTGACCTTCAAAATAATTAAATTCACATAAATTAAGGTTTACTCTTTGTTCTGTGAATTTTGACAAATGGATAGAATCATTGATCCTCCACTGTAGTATCATACAGATAGTATCATACAGTATAGCCCTCTAATCTAAAAATACTCTGTGCTTCATCTCTTGAAATCACCCTTCCCAAACCCCTGGTAACCAGTGATCAGTTTAACATCTTGGTAGTTTTGCCTTCTTCAGAATGCTATAGAAATGGAATCACACACAATGTACACCTTTAGGTTTCTTTTTTTAAGTATTTATTTTTTAATGTTTATTTAATTTTGAGAGAGAGAGAGCGGGAGGGAGGAAGGGGCAGAGAGAGGGAGACACAAAATCTGAAGTAGGCTCCAGGCTCTGAGCTGTCAGTACAGAGCCCGATGCAGGGCTTGAATTCACAAATGACCTGAGTTGAAATCGGACATTTAACCAATTGAGCCACCCAGGCGCCCCAAAAGTTTATTTATTTATTTTGAAAAGAGAGAGACAGAAACAGAGATAGAGAGTGTCGGGGAGCGGTAGGGAGGGAAAGAATCCCAAGCAGGCTCTACAAAGTGGGGCTTGAACTCAGGAACCATGAGATCATGACCTGAGCCAAAATCAAGAATCAGATGCTTAACTGACTGAGCCACCCAGGCACCCCGCTATGTACCCTTTTGAGACTGTTTCTTTGATTTAGCAATATGCATTTAAGATTCAACCAGGTCTTGACAGTTTTTTTTTCTTATTACTGAATAGTATTGAAATATATCATAATGTCTTAGGTTGTCAATCAATTCAACTATTAAAGGACATCTTATTTTTTCCAGCTTTTGATGATTAGGAAAAAAGCTGCAGTGAACATTCATGTACATGCTTTTGTGTAAACATGTTTACTGACCATTGGGTGTAAATCAGTAGAGCTATTATTGCTGGATCATAAAGTAAATTTATGTTTAACTCTGTAAGAAAATACCAGTCTTATAAAATGTCTGTAACATTTTCATTCCCATCAACCATGAAGAAAAGTTTCTATTGTTTTGTACCCTCACCAGCAATTGATACTGACAGGTTTATGGATTCTTCCCATTCTAATATTTCTGTAGTGGTATCTCATTATTGATGAGCCTAAGGAAACTCATTCATTTTCAGTTTTCTTAGAGTTTTGAAAGGATGAGAGTGACAACTTCCAGGTTCTTTACATGTCATAGTTAAAACCAGAAGTCCAAACGAAGGCATTTTTCATCATTCCTGCTTGCTGCCACCTGGCCAGGCATTTCCTGTAGTCACAATGCCACTTTTACACCTTTAGAGAAAAGAAGTACAGAGAGTCACCCACTCATTTCTGTCCAGCAGCTCTTCCTCAACAAGGGCTTCCTTGACACCTGCACTGGCACTTCTGAATGAGCTGCTGCTGACTTTAGAAAAGTGGGCTGGCCTTTACTGTACTGAAGCTACACAAGTGTGTACCAACATTATCAGAACTTAAAAATATTTCAAAAAAAAAAAAAAAGAATTTAAAAAGATTTCCTCCAGCTTCTCTCCTTAGCAGGCTTTAGCCACCTGCCCCTCCCCTAACCTTACCTTAAATAAGTGCATTGGAATTCAATAGTATCTCTCACTCCTCTCTCTCTCTCTCTCTCTCTCTCTCTCTCTCTCTCTCTCTCTCTCTATATATATATATATATATATATATATATATATATATATATATATGTTTTTGAGAGAGGGGGTGGGAGAGAGAGAATCCCAAGCAGGATCCATGCTGTCAGCACAGAGCCTGATGTGAGGCTTGAACTCACGAACCATGAGAAGTCGAAGAGTTGAAATCACGAGTTGGACGCTCAACCGACTGAGCCACCCAGGCACCCTAGAGTTTCTCATATTTTTATAGTAACTTTTCAATAAAATGCTCTTGAGTTTTCATAGATTGTATCATATAGTATGTGCATATATATATATATATATATGTATGTTTGTGGATTTAAAAAAATGAATTAAATGATAATTCAGATTGGCTAGTCATGTACTCTAAGGGTAATCAACTATTATTTTAGCAGAAAGAACAAACTCCAGATATGATTCTTACAAATATTTCAGCCACTTTAATTTCTGATCAAGACCAGAAATGCTGCTAATTAGCATATGAAGGTCATATATAGGTTTTTCTTGGTGAAGTTAATGGTTGATTAGTAACCATTGCAAACATTAGATATGAGTTCCCATTAGCAACATTAAAAGTATTCAAATTATGAGAATTGGCTAAAATATTTTAGACACTCTAGAAATGCAAAACTATGTGTCACCTAGATCTTTAGTGAGGCCACCTGTGCTTAATCCCTAAATTCCTCTAGTCCAGTTACTGGTATGGAGCATTTCCTGTCACCTCAAATTGACCATAGGAATAAGAGAAACCTGACTCTGAAAATGAACCCAGAGTGAACCCTTTCTGCAACTCAGTGGTTGAAGTATCTTACAGAACAGCAAACTAGGACCTAGTCAGGCTTTGTAGAACAAGTTTTAGGAAATTTCTGTGTATGTGTGCAGGCTTACATATAAAAATATTTGTCAGATAAATGTTTGTGATGATGGCAACATTTAATCTGTAACCCCCCATTCATTATAAACTATAAGCAAGGCAGTATAGGAGATAACTACATCTGTTTCAAACTTAACCAAAGGAAACAATTATTCCCAAAAGAAACTAAGAACTCCAAATAACCAAACTAACTAAGGTTGATGTGCAATATTTAGTTCATGAAATTTGCATTCATCTTTAAATCTACTGCTCGCCAGGACTGACCAGAAGACTAGCAATAACTTTCTGTGTTTACAAGCCTGGAAGCACTGTTATTTTTCTTCAACATAAAATTATGTATTTTCGGTTCAACATAGTGTTGTATGCTTTCTGCCAGACAAAATTATATATTTAACTCACTTGGTTTAATATTCTGCTAAGTGAAGCATTTGATTTTAGATTATTATTTAGTGAACACTAGAATTTATTACCAGTAGTGTGTTATAGGAAGTTTGTTCTAACTATTTTCAGTGGGATTTTTCTTGCCTATAATCTGAATTTTTTATTTTATATAATTTCCTTCTTAAAATATTACTTATTAAAATTGCATGCACTGTATGCTACAGAGAAAAATTTCCCCTTTCATATCTAGAACTAAATCTTGTAAACACTCTACTTTTCTCTACTTATGAATATTGAAATAGTTACATAGCCTCTTTAGGAATATTTTCTAGTTTTCACATGTATATTGCATAAGAATTTATCTTAAAATACACAATTATTTCTCTTAGTTTCACTAAATCCAATATAATTGAAGGAAAATAGGAAGTGAAGATACTTATAATATCTTAAAATTTTTGCATTTTATGGCATGCTATTGGTATAGAAAATAAGTAGGGAGGAAATTAAAAACGTAATTATGCTGTGTAGATATTTCATTGTCCATCTAAAAACATAGTGGATCCAGGGCTTTTATGCTAAGATTATTTTTGTCTGATGGTGTTACCTCCTTGTTTCCACAAACCATGCACTAAGCAATAGATCTTGGACGATCAATAAGTTCTATAATTGATTTAGACAATACTGCTATGTCTAGAGGTTTTAAAATCCATTATGAACTTTTTCTAACTTATTTTAATTTTTAGGATAAGACAGTTTTGGAATTGATCGGGTTTTAACTTAATGATTCTGTAGAAATGCGACAATAAATGAGTGAATCGTACCATCCGAATCTTTTTGCTATTTTCAAATAAATCCATGTTTTCAAAGTCTGGGCCTGAAAATGGTAAATTCCAATGAATAAAACATAACCAACACACCAGAGACCCTCTTGTGCACCTTCTCAGTAACCATCTACTCCAAGGACAGTACCGTCATAACTTCCAACACTACGAACATATTTTGTCTGTATCTCACATTATTAATGGAAAATGTGACCTATATTCTTTTGTGTATGTCCTTATACATGCAAAGTTATATTTGATAGACTCATCATTATACACAAAGTTCATTCTCAATGTTATATAATATTCTATTATATGGATATAACGATATACATTTACTGGTTGATGAATATTTCGATTATTTAAAGGTTTTAGCTATTACACATTTTATGAGACCATAAAATTCCTGGTTATGCAATTTTACATATACAGATATATGTTTGGAGAGTATTATACCAGGGCTAGAATTTCTGGTCTTTAGTATACATACGTTCAGTTTTAGTAGGTATCACTATACACTTAAAAATTCTCATAAATCAGTAATTGGAAGACAGATGACCCATTTAAAAAATAATGTGGGAGAATACTTAAAGAGACATTTTACCAAAAAAATATATTTGAATGACTAGGAAAGATGTGAAGATCTCATTCTCATGAGAATGGGAAATTCAAATTAAATATACAAGGTATTTTGTGTTTCAACAGCTCATTCTCTCTTCTACCCAGAACTTTCCAGTCCATATCAAAATAATAGCCTCCTACAATACCTTTTACAAAACTACCCACTTAAATGAAATATGTGTCTAGACACATACTGTTAAGGACATCACAGTATTAAAGTACATATACATATTCAACCATGACCTAGGTCCTGAACCATTTCAATTTTGCAAAGAGATATATTACATACAGACTACACTCCAACCAATGCATCTGTAGTTTTTGTAGTAATACTGTATTGCATATGAGAGACATACTTCATAGTGTCGATATTAAAAGTATGTATCCTTGAGAGTTTTATAAATGTATGTGTGTTTGTGATGTTAGCATATAATTGTTGAAAAACATAGGGTTGAGCTCTAAATAGATCTTTAAATTTATTACATTCGGGGTGCCTGGGTGGCTCAGTCAGTTGGGCGTCCGACTTTGGCTCAGGTCATGATCTTGCAGTGAGTTCGAGCCCCACGTCCGGCTCTGTGCTGACAGCTCAGAGCCTGGAGCCTGCTTCTGATTCTGTGTCTCCATCTCTGTGTCTGACCCTCCCCTCCTCATGCTCTGTCTCTCTGTCTCAAAAATAAATAAAACATTTAAAGAAATAAATTTACTACGTTCTTTTATGAAGTGTAACATACAGTGTTTTATTCATTTCAGGTATAAAATGTAATCACTCAACAATTCTATACATTACTCAGTGTTCAAGGTAAGTGTACTCTTAATTCCCTTTATCTATTACCCCCAATTCCCCACCTGCCTCACCCTCTGGCAATCACGTTGATTCTCTGTATTTAAGAGTCTGTTTTTTTGTCTCTTTTCTCTGTTTTTGTTTCTTAAATTCCACATACTAGTAAAATCATATGATATTTGTCTTTCTCTGACCAGGTCATTTCACTTAGCCTTATACCCTCTAGGCATATTCATATTGTTGCAAATGGAAAGATCTTATTCTTTTTATGGCTTAGTAATCTTCCATTGTATATACACACCATCTCTTCTTTATCATCTATCAAGGGATATTTGGCTTGCTTTTTTAAAAATGGTGCAATAAACATAGGGGTGCATTTGTAACTAATGCTGCAATAAACACAGGAGTGCATACATATTTTTTGAATGACTATTTTCATTTTCTTTGGATGAATACCCAAATACTATAGAATTACTTGATCATATGATAATTCTACTTTTAATTTTTTGAGGGACCTCCATACTGTTTTCCATAGTGGTTGCCCCAATTTGCACTTCCACCAACAGTGCATGAGGTTGCTTTTTCTCTGCATCCTCACCAACACTGGTCATTTCTTGTCTTTTTTATTTAAGCCATTCTGACAGGTATAAGTTGGTGTCTCACTGTAGTTGTGATTTGCATTTCAACCAGTGTATTCTTGAAGGAAGACTTTCCTCTTCAAAGAGACAGAAAATAGAAAGTTCATCTACTCTGTTTCTAATGTAATACATACTATTGAAGAACATAATATGTTCCTTGGAAACCAGAAATTAATCATGTATTTAAAATAAACATGAGCTCAATGAAACATAGGTTTTCCAAATCTAAACCATTATTCTTAAAAATTCTGGAGATATTTTACTTCCACATATCTCTTATAATTATCATATGTACATGTTAAAACATATGTAGTGTATTACACTCATTTCCAGAATCATTTATCTTTCTCTCTTTCCTGTCTGAATTCTGTAGCTCTATGTCAAAACTCATTTTTGTTTTGAAATGAAAAAAATACATTTTTAAAAAAGGGCAATTCTACCATTGCCATTTTGTTGCCTAAGGTATGAAAGCTATATAAGTGCTCATAAAATTCTGTAAAGAAATGAAGACGACCCTGTAAATCAACTTTAAGGTCAGCTCTTTTATCCTTGATGACAGAAAATGCACTTGGCCTTGAGATCCCTGAAAGCAGAGAAGCTGGTAATTTCCCATATTTGTTGCCTGATGATACATTATAGTTTAAAACTTGTTTCTTTCATCATTCCAAAAAAGTATCAAATCCTAAATTTCTTTAGACGTTTTATTTTTTCTATTTTATCTTTCTTTCCAATATATATTGCTATCTCCATATTGATTTCAGAAGATTGCTTAAGCACTGATTCACACAGAACTTAATGTTTTATTAAATAGTTTTAAATATTTTAACAAATAATCTCACAGTTAAAGTATAGTCCGTTGGGGGCGCCTGGGTGGCGCAGTCGGTTAAGCGTCCGACTTCAGCCAGGTCACGATCTCGTGGTCCGTGAGTTCGAGCCCCACGTCGGGCTCTGGGCTGATGGCTCAGAGCCTGGAGCCTGTTTCCGATTCTGTGTCTCCCTCTCTCTCTGCCCCTCCCTCGTTCATGCTCTGTCTCTCTCTGTCCCAAAAATAAATAAACATTGAAAAAAAAAAATTAAAAAAAAAAAAGTATAGTACGTTGATCAATAGTTGAACAAATTTGGTATTATCTTTGTCTATTTTGGAAATCATTAAATTCAAGGGAATTTTATTACTTGGGTTTAAGTTAGTTTTTAAAAAATTTATAACTAAGCCAGTATTAACATTGGGAGATTCCCCTATAAGTACAGCCTCATTTCTCCAAGTAGGATGGGCTACTACCTTACCAACTGCTTTTACAAAACATCAGTGACCTGGGGAGCCTGGGTGGTTCAGTGGGTTAGACGTCTGACTTTTGCTCAGGTCATGATCTCTTTGTCCATGGGTTCGAGCCTTGCATTGGGATCTGTACTGACAGCTCAGAGCCTGGAGCTTGCTTCAGATTCTGTGTCTCCCTCTGTCTGCCCCTCCCCGGCTCATGCTCTTTCTCTTTCTCAAAAATAATTTTTTTTTTTAAATTAAAACAAACAAAAACAAAACATCAGTCACATGGCTAAGAGTCCCTATCTGATTTTTGCTCTCCTACTTCATGGTTCTTGATCTTTAGAAAAGCAATTTGACCTTCAGTTTCCATTTCCATTTCATTACTTACATCAGAATCATGAACTCTTATTTTCCAGACTGGTTCATAAGTTTCTTCACCATCAAATTCTCAGAGTTTTATGTGGTAGTAATCAATACAGATGTCATTCATTGCTCCTCAAAAGGACTAACAAAAATCTCCTAAGTATTCCTGAGTTAACAGATTTTGATAAAGAATTACCTCTAAAATCTGAATTTCTTTTTTTTTTTTTTAACGTTTTTATTTATTTTTGAGACATAGAGAGACAGAGCATGAACGGGGGAGGGTCAGAGAGAGAGGGAGACACAGAATCGGAAGCAGGCTCCAGGCTCTGAGCCATCAGCCCAGAGCCTGACGCGGGGCTCGAACTCACGGACCGCGAGATCGTGACCTGGCTGAAGTCGGACACTTAACCGACTGCGCCACCCAGGCGCCCCTAAAATCTGAATTTCTTAAACTCAGAGGAAAATCCTGAATCTAACAAAGTGTTCACTTATTGTACAATGTTTTCAAAACCAAAATAACTGGAGTTGGGAGAATGTAGTTAAGGATACACTCCAAAATTCAATGTTAAAACCTCAAATCCCCATGTGATAGTATTAGGAGACGGAGCTTGTGAAAGGTAATTAGCATGAGATAAGGTCATGGAATGGAGCCCTCATGAATGGGATTAGTGCCCTCAACCAAGTCAGGAGAGGTGGTGCCTCCCCTCCCTGCTGTCTGCCCTGTGAGGATAAAATTAGAAGTCAGCAGTCTACAACCCAGAAGGTCCTCACCAGAACTTGACCATGCGAGCACCCTGATCTCAGACTTCCACAGCCTGTAGAAGTGTCACCAATAATTTTGTTATTTCTAAACCACCCAGTCCATGGTATTCTGGTACAGCATTTTGAACTAAGAAAATAGAGTATTTTTTCTCCCATGTCTATATGCAAATATTGTGCTTGGTACTGCTTTTCCCACATCTTTTACCATACGGATAAGGCTATAGCTTTATACAATCCAGTTTTCCTGTGGTTCTCTCAGCCATTATCCTCCCTGGATTTGCTAGATACTGAGGAACTTACTGATTTTTCAAACACTACACTTGATTCTTCCAGTCTTTTCTCTGCATTTCATTATATTAGTGATTGTGATTTAATTTTATCTCACAACACTAATATTTACACCATGAATAAAAAATGCTATAGGTAATATGGGAATTACATTTGAACAAGGGAAAAAGGTATTCACTCATCTCAGGTACATAGCAGCATTCTCAGGCCCAGATCCCAGAAAGTGGGAGGTTGGGTACTTTTAATAAGATTTTCTGGACTCTATGATGTATCCCTATTTACTAATAAAATTTCTGTCATTGGGGGAAAAAAATGGTTTCCTGCATTTGTCCTGTGACAAGTTAGCAATTTCAATGCTTCACTGGGAGCTTGGAATTTAAAATTTTAAAGGTATTTTTATCTTTTAGATCCCCAGAGCTTTATGTTCTCTCAATTGAGAGATATGAAACACTGAAAATAGAAAGCAAATGTTGGAAATCAAACTTGCTTGCTTCATCTTTTTCATTTATTATTATTAATATAATTGGTGAAACAATGCACCCTAAACATACACTTCTAAGCTTCTTTCTGAACAATAATAAGAAACAAGTATGGCCTGTTGTCATCATCAGGAAAACAATTCTTTATATGGTGTCAAATAATCTAAATGTCAGTAGTGCTCAGAACAGCAATTCTATCTGGCACCTAAAGAGGAAGGAAAACCTGGAATACAGAAAATCAGAAACAACTTGGCAAAGGAACTTTAGGAACAAAAGAAACTGTGGTCTAGAATAGCTAGCTAAAGCCTCCAGGCTATTTTAATCCAAGACCAGGATGGTGCAGAGAGCCAGAATTCTGACCCAGCAGAGCATCTAGCTTTAAAGCCCTACTCTGACACTTTCATTCTGGGCTACAGTAATGAGCAAGACAGCTTGATAATCTAAACCCTTCTAGATATTGCAGCTTTGTGTCAATGGGTGTCATCTGGAGGTTACTCTAATCCCCTTTCAACCAGTTTTCCACTCTGCGAAATCCAGTTAATCTAAGTACCTACCTCATAAAATTGTTGTGGGGTTAAATAGTAATTGACAGAATGTGTTTAGAAAAATAGCTTTAGTAAGTGTCAAATAAGCATTGTCATGTGCATTTAAACTATTGTAAACAACCTCAAACAAATGTTCTCAGCTATGCCATTAATAAGAGTTTGTTTGTTTGTTTGTTTGTTTTTCCACTTTTTGCTCCCTTTTCTTTGTGGCAGGCACCAGTTTCTAGTGGTTGCCACCCATCTTTGGAGTTCTCTGGATTGGAGCTATAGCTATCCATCTGTCATCTGTCTTCTGTCATCACATGGCAATGTCTCTATGTGTCATCTGCATGTGTGTTACCTTTCTTCTGATATGGATGCCAGTCATATTGGAATAAGGGGGCACCTACTTCAGTATGACCTCATCTTAACTAATTACATCGGCAAAACCCTAGGTCCACATAAGGTCTCATTTTGAGGTCTGGAAAGTACAAGAATTGGGGGATGGAAGGGCACCCCAGAATACCTCTTAAGTTTTGTTTTTGCTTTCTTTTGTTTTTAATGCCAGAATGATGTTTAATCAGGGATTTAGAGATATTTAGCGCTACTGGAAGGTTGTGGGAATAGGAAAAGCAGGGGCATAGAGAGGCTACCGCTAGTGATATCAGCTGCCTGTACAACCAAAGTGACTACATCTAAGATGGTCCCCAAAGATTTTGGAAGCTACTATTCATCTTGGCTGTTTCAAGTCTTGAAGTTGACTTCAAGAATACTTAAAAGTCAAGGGGAAGTCTTCTATTTGACAATGCCCATACTTTATCACAGCTGCTACCACAAACAGACTGCATCTCTCTTTTATCTTCCAGAGCTCTTCATAAGTACCCCTCATTGTTAAATTCAAACCAAACGCTACATACAAATAAGTTGAGGGAATATTGTTTCCAGTCACTTCATACCCCTCAACATTGTTCCTCCGGGGGAGAGTGTAAAAGGATGAGGAAGGCGTTGAGTACCAAAATCAGTACCCTTCACAGAAAGGTTTCTAATCACCCTGCTGAGACAATCACCCAATGATTATCCAGTGGGACATAAATATTTGTCTTCTCTCCTTTCATAATTCCACATAAGAAGTTCCTAGTAATCACTGGAAAGAAAGAATGTGCAGCTCCGTTTTGGATTAGCACTTGTCATAAAAACAGCACAAACAGGGGCGCCTGGGTGGCGCAGTCGGTTAAGCGTCCGACTTCAGCCAGGTCACGATCTCGCGGTCTGTGAGTTCGAGCCCCGCGTCGGGCTCTGGGCTGATGGCTCAGAGCCTGGAGCCTGTTTCCGATTCTGTGTCTCCCTCTATCTCTGACCCTCCCCCGTTCATGCTCTGTCTCTCTCTGTCTCAAAAATAAATAAACGTTTAAAAAAAAAAAAAAAAAAAAAAAAACAGCACAAACAGCATTAGAGAGTCAAGGGGACCTTAAAAATGGGTAGAGCTCCTGAAGAAAAGGTTCTGCTATTTTTCTTCCAAGGTAAAGTCAAGGATCACAACAATTATCTCTAATTATAACAAAATGGGAAGGATTCATTTATTCCCAAACCCCTCCATAAATGTCCATGAGCCTGGGCATTGGACAAGCCATTCTTGTCAAGCCATTCTTGTTACTTAATCATGAGAGAAGATAATTCTGGCTTTTCACACAATACTCTAAACATTGGGCAAGTTCTAATTTGGTTGAAGATACTCAATAAAAGATCTAAGACTTACACTCATCAACAATTAGTGAATACATATTCATAGTGCTCTCTATATATACATATGTGTGCACATGCACACAGAAAAAATATATGGTAAAATGAACGCACATATGCAGCAATATACACATACACACATATACAGCAATATATATATATATATAAATTTTGCTAGAAAATCCTAGCTTTCTGGCTATCTATGGGGGGGCCCGGAGGAGGGGGAGGGAGAGAAAGAGAGAGAGAGAGAGAGAGAGAGAGAGAGAGAGAAAGAAAGAAAGAAAGAAAGAAAGAAAGAAAGAAAGAAAGAAAGAAAGAAAGAAATTATTTGAGTAGATTCTAGGAGAAGGAGAAAAATATCTACTTTGATTTTACCAGGCAAAATGAAGGACATCACATTTTCTTTGTTGGCTCCAACCAGAAACTTGGACACTCTAATACTATGACATTTCTAGATACAACTTTAAAGAGAAGAGAAGCCAAATTTTCTGTGCTCAGTACAGGGAAAAATCACAACTTTATCTAAAATCAGCACAGAACAAGTGTTATTTAACTTTTTTTTTACATATCCAAGTATCCCTTGAAACCTCTCTGTCTACAATGGTTAAGCAAAGTGAAAAAGAAGGGAGTATTCCACAAAGCGCTGTCTTCAATCTACTTATGTTCTATCAAAGGCTCTATTTGGAAAAAAAATCTTCTTTTGGAATAATTGTTTACCTCATGTGTTATGCAGAACATCCAATATATTTAACTCGGTAATCACAACAAAATAAAAGGAAATTATCATAAGAATATGTCACTTTACCTTTTGGTACATGGTAGGAAGAAAAAGGAGGTTAATGTTCCAAAATGAAAATCTTCCAATCTCATCAGCATATGTACATCATTTTTATTTTAAACAACTATTTACATCAAAATTTCACATTTAGCATTTTATATAAATAGCTGATGAAATCATTTTAATGTCACAATACATTTATTGCATAAAATAGATTATCCCTTCCAAACTGCAAACTATGAATACCTGAATTGGTCTATCCTTACGTAACCAGTAGAAAAAAACAAAACAAAACAAACACAAAAACATAGAAAGAGATCAGACTTGTAGTTACCAGAAGTGGAGGTGGGGTGGAGGGAGGAAGAATTGGAGGGAAGTGGTGAACAAGTACAAACCCCTAGTTATATGATAAATAAGTATTAGGGATGGTAATGTACAACTTGATAAGACTATATCTAATACTTACATGATATATAAGAAAGTTGAGAGAGTAAGTCCTAAGAGTTCTCATCACAAGAAAAATTTTCCTTTATTCTTTTCTTCCTTTTCTTTTTACTCTTTCCATATGAGAAGATGGATATTACCTGAGCCTATTGTGGTAACCATTTGACATTACATGTAAATCAAACCATCATACTGAGTACCTTAAATTTATACAGTGATGTATGTCAATTATTTCACAATAAAACTGGGGGGTGGGGAGAAAGTTCTCATAAAAAAAAAGAACTTGTCAACTATTTGTATTACTCCTCAGTAGTCAGAAACCATCTCTGGAGTTTGCTAAAAATAAGTCATTTTTAAAGCATTACTTCTAGAAATAAAGATGTCATTCACTTGCATTTATTTTGTTCTCTTTCCTACTCTTCCTCCTCACCATTTTCCATCTAAATGGCTCAAATAGAGACAAAACAAGTGTATCACTAGGTCTTTCTTGATCGTTAGAAATAAGAGTAATCAAGGAATATGACTCACAATGACACAGGCAGTAACAAAAAGTCACCATGATCTTTGGCATGTGTCCCACCAGAACAAAAACTGGAAGTCAAGCCTTCCCCAAGGCAATTTCAAGCCACTTAGAGTTGCAATAACCTTAAAAACTAGATCAGCTTTAGAAATTGGTCTTCAGAATTATCCCCTTTTCGAGGGGTACTTGAGCGGTGCTAACTGTCATCAAGTTTCCATGGTTACAGAATTTCTCAAGCAATTATCCTTCTTCTGTAGTAGTAGTTAAGATTTTGGTATCAGATATCTAAGTCAAAGGCACTGTCATTCTTTGAGGAGTTTTTCTACCAACTCCTCTTCATCCCATCCTCTCTTACCTGCACTCAAAGGATCCTGGCCACTATGGCCAATCCACTAGAAACAGGAAACCTAGGTCCAGACACAAATCCAAACCCAGGAGAGGGTTTGGGCCCACATTTCATAGCAGTTCAGCCAAACATTGAGATTAGGATACTTGTTAGTGTGCTGACAAGTGATGACAAATGCTGAAGCAAACACTAACAACCTAAAATATAATGAAGCTATTCATCCGATTTTCTATATAGAGAAAATATATTTAAAATTCTTGTGTGAACTTTATAGGCTTAAATCACCATACATGGCAGACAAACCATTTCTAACTTAATTTAAACTCTATTTATATCCTGCTCATATGGTGTAGTAATAAATACATGTACTCTTGATTTTCCTAAAATACTACTGTTTCAGGTAGTGAAAACAGTATAACTATGATAATACAGCTACAAATGAAAACCTATGTTACCTATTTTTAATATGATGCATATAAATACATAAATATGTAATATAATTATATATGATACAGTTCATTTTAAATCTCTTGCAAATGGAGTACCTATTAATTAGTATAATTATTTTCAATTTGCCTTAAATAAATGCATATAATTATTTTTCTTTTATTTTGATAAAAGGAGTTGAATTATAGTATGTTTTTGAATGCTGTAGGTGTTCCCACCTTATTACAATAACTGGTATTAATAACAAGTTAGTGCTAATAACAACTGGTATTAATTAATAACCTTTATTACGGGTGAAACTAAATGAGTTACACTTTAGGTATATAAAAGCATCACTTATTGAAATAATATTTTATTACTCATTCATTATCAGATCTTTGCATAGTATTAGTCTCTGGAATCAAACGTGAAACATAAAAGCAAAAACAAGCACTACTTCTATGTGATTTTTAAAATTTCATTCATTCAAATGTAAATATGGTATATTTAAAAGGTTATCTGATTGGTGGAACAAAATAAACTGAATTTATTACAATTATATAAAAAGTATACTTTGTAATCTCAATAAAATAATTATTTATAGAAATTGGCTACTTATAAACCACTTAAATCAATTTTATTTAATGTGGCTTTTTGCAATGCTATAAACTGGTGATTCACCATCCAAGGTATGCTACACATGACCTTTAAAAAACACATCCCTGTTTTCAATATATGTGACAACAGGGTAATTTATAAAATAAATTACTCTCAAAACATACTGTTAACATGTTGCTAATGCATTGCACTGGGTAACTACGAGTCAGTAAATACATACTTGCGCTCATACAAATATCACCAACAACATTTTAAAGGTTGGAAGTCATTACTAAAGGACACATTAGTATAGTCTGAGAGATGACTAGGAAGACATTAATACCAAAATTGATGTAAGTACTAAAAGTCTTGCTACATTTTAAATATAGGTTATTAAACTTTTCAAACCTTTCCCTTTGCAAATCATTTTTAGTTTTATATTAATTCTACCAGGAGGATAGATCATTCATCTAAAATATTTAAGATACCTTAATTTTAGACAATTCTGATTTAAAAGGAAGCTGAAAATGGCAGAAGCCATGATTGATAAAATACTATATTTCTAATTAGTTTCTGATTTTATATTATATCTTACTGCTTGCAAAATGATATTACACCATATTTTATTATATAAAACCTCAATTGCTAAAATTAGGCTACTTCTCTAATACCTTACATTTGTCTTAATTTTATAAAAATTTACATGAAAATTTAGCACACATTAAAGCCTGACAAACAATGTCAACAGAGACAAGTGTTGATGATTTTTTGTAGCTCTATATCTGTCTTCTTTTCACGTTAGTATCTTGAAGCAATCAAGAAGACATATTTATGAAATAAATTATGGTCTAACTAAATTTCTTAGAGTAGAAAGCATTTATGACAGTTCAGACCTAGTATAGCTGAATCAAATGATTTCTTCTGACAGGCCCAATAAATTCTGACAATACCAAGGCAAGGTAAAGGACTTACAGGATTCAGATACTTAGGGTTTTTTCTTTTCTCTTTTTCCTTAGCAGATTGATACAATAAAACAACCCAAGAAGTGAGCTTGGATCTTTAAAATATCGGACCTTTGCCTATAGGGCTTAAAAGTATTTTCAGTTCTCACTATATAACCCCATATAATATTATCAATTCAAAACCTATTTCCTGTTAAACTCTCTCAATTAAAGCAGGAAAATTTTAATATCGTTATAGTCACATCCCTGAACTGCAAGGTCATAATGGAGTTATAAGGCATGTTGGGTCAGCCCATGGAAAGCTGTGGACGGAGGTTAGGACTGATAGGGAAACTCTGCTAGAAGTGCTACTCCTTCACCGTGGAGACAGGACCTTGTGAAACTTCATAGGCTGTACTTTCTCCGAGTGCAGTAAATGGCTTTTGCCTTGGTCTCCAGCAATCTCCATACTCCTAACACAAATCCGTTTTCTGTCTTCATGTCACTTGAGCTCTCATCATTTGGGATACTCGAGCACTCACTTCTTGAAACAATTTAAGTCAGGACAATACCTTCTGCTGGCTTCTCATCTACTTCTTGAATCAACCATTTCTTTCTCCTCTTCATCTCCCTTACTTTTAAAATTGGAATGCATCCAGTAAAAACTGCCGTTTCACAAACATTCTTCACTTAGATTCCTCCCTTTAACTTGAGACTTGGATGTTAAACAGACAACTCCAACTCAACATATCCAACACAGAATGTCATTTCTCCCCTGAAGGTTCTTCTGCTCATATACTGTCAATCTCGATTAATAGCACCTCTATTTATCCAATGACTCAGATCAAAAATTTGGAATCATCTTTGATTAGCAACTTTCTCTAGCATCTCACATTCAATTAGAGGACAACTGATAGCTCCATCCTGAAATCATAACTGTAACCCGACCAGTTTCTACCTACCACTTCTAGTGCTATTACTCAGGTCCAAGCTACAAATATCCCTCATTTGTTTTAATAGCTTTTTCACTGGTTTTCCTCTTTTATGCTGGCTAATCCTCTCCCCAGAAGTCAGAATCTAGATCATCTCAGTCCTCTGCCCAAAACCCTATAACATCAGCCAATCACTCAGAATAAAATTTCAATGTTCTTTCGATGTCTTCAAAACCTACATGACCTGGCCCCATTTCTTTTGTGGCCTTATCTCTTACTATTGTCCCCAGTATTCACTCAGCTCCAGACACACTGATATACTTCCATTTCTTATAATATGCTAAAGATTCCTGTGCCTTGGAGATCTGCACTGGCTGTATCCCATGCCTAGAACTCTTTCCCCCAGCTTATTCCCTCCCTTTGGTTCTCCACTTATATGTCAATCCACCCTTCATCTTGTACTTGATAACACTGCAGAAAATAGGCACACCTTTTCATACACTTTCCTACTTAGCAATCTTTATTAACCTCCACAGCATTTACAACTATCTGATATTAAACACCACCTTGCCATGTTATATATGAGTATTTATTTATTGCCTCCTATACGCTCATGTATCAAAGTGAAAATCTAAGCTCTTACAACTTTCATGTTTCACTGGAAGGGCACAGGTAAGGTAATAATTTTTAAAAATTAATTCATTTTATACTTGAAAAGTTCCACTAAGTATAATATTAAGGGAAAGAGAATAACAATTGTGAAAAGGAGGTGGCAATTTCAAATATCATTGTCAGGAAACGATTCATTGAGAAAATGTATCTGAAGAAACACTGGAACAAAAAAAGTGAACGAGTGATTCATACATCTAACAAAAGGCCAGTCTATACATACGGAGTACTCAGTGAATATTACTGCTTCAAAAATATTACTGGTATCTTTGAGAAATAGCACAAATGCTGATGTGAGTAGATATAGTGATAACAAGGAGGAACTGAAAGTACTGTGTTCAAGCATACTTTGTAGGACAGGCTTCCCTATTAAGATGCATTTAAGAAAAGCCCTGATGGAAGTCATCTATAGGGAAGAGCATATCAAACAGAAAAAAGTGCAGTCTCTGAAAGAGGAAGATGCCTGATACACTGAGGGGACAGGTGGGGGGAGATGAAGTCAGAAGCATTTGGGGCCAGATCACATAGAACCTCTTTCAGCACCATGGGAAGACTCAGCATTTTGCTCTGAGTGAAGTAGGAACCTACTGGAGGGCTTTACGCAGAGAAGCGACATAAACTAATGTACATTTTAACAGTATCCTTCAGGCTACCATTTTGAAACACTCCTTAGGTGACCCTGGTAGAAACAGGAAGAGTTTGAAGGCTACTGCACTTGGATTAGTGAGAGACAGATTAGAGATTCTAATCCAAGTGACAGATGATGGTGGTTTAAAGCAGAATGTTGAGATTTAAGATACAATAAGAAAGAGAATACCAGGAAGATGGCAAAGAAAGAAGTAAAGACAACTCTTTCAAGGATTTTTGCCCAAAACAGGAAGAAGGAATTGGTGCAGATTCTGCAGACAAAAGTGCAGTCCCCGTGGGGAGGGAAGCATTCAAAATGAGAATAATAACCAAGTGTATAACAACAGAGGAGGTCAGAGATTAGATATAATTTGAAATTAAGATAACACTCTGTTCACATTTGTCTACCACACTTGAATGAGTACCATGAATACAGGTACCTCATCTGTTTTGCTTATCCACACATCCTCAGGGTCTACAAAGTGCCTCATACCTAAAATGTAATCCATAAATATTTATTGATTAAATAGCATGAATTATGGAATTGCTGCTTAACTAAATATAGAATTTTTATTTATTTATTTATTTTTTTTTTATTTATTTTTTTTTCAACGTTTATTTATTTTTGGGACAGAGAGAGACAGAGCACGAACGGGGGAGGGGCAGAGAGAGAGGGAGACACAGAATCGGAAACAGGCTCCAGGCTCTGAGCCATCAGCCCAGAGCCTGACGCGGGGCTCGAACTCACGGACCGCGAGATTGTGACCTGGCTGAAGTCGGACGCTTAACCGACTGCGCCACCCAGGCGCCCCTAGTATTTTTTTTTTTTTAAATGCTACTCTCAGTATCTCAATGAGAAGGCACTGAATATGGATTATGAGGCAGAGCTGACGAAGACAATTACATTATGGAGAAATAAACTTCAGATATAGCAATATCTGCCATATCTGTTACTGTGAAATTCAAAGATCATATATATTCCTCAATATTCTGAACAGATTTTACCAAGTCCATTGACATTTTGTGCATGCCTACTATGTACTGGATTGGAGAAATACAAGGACAAAGAAAATATAGCCCTTGTCCACATAATGTAAACAGTCACAAAAATTACTTCTGCCTTAAGTAGGCTAAATCTCAGAATGGGGCCACACTATAGGAAGGCTTTTAAAGTTGGGTAGGTTTTTTGTTAGATGGAAATAAAGAATGTCATCACAGACATAAATAATAGAATTTATAAATATAACTCATGCATAACTGGGTGTGAAAGAATTAGATGGCAATATTCCCTGATCTGCAGCTAGAGGGGGGTTTTGTGGTGTAAAACAAAGTATAGTTTAGCATCATATAATGGAGGAGAGTATTTTATGTTTAGAGCCTATCTAAAGTGATTTTTTTACTCCCAAATAATAGCAACAGCAACAACAACCACCACCACTTTTAAAGCAATTCTCCCTTTCCTGTAGTCCACAGAGTACACAGTAAATTGTGCCTAGAACACTTTCAGTTTATTTTTCATCCAGACATCATTAAACCTTTGATGAATGCTATAATCTTTTTCCACAAAAATTTAACGTACATTTGTGCATACACACAAAATCTTGCACACAGTTTCATTTGAATTATAGGAAGTCCATGAAACACAACAATGAATGACCATTTCAGAGTAATTATACATGAGACCTACATTTTGCAAAACCCACTGAATGAGGCAATCTTCCTAAGCAATGAATTGCTAAGGACTACATCATGAGGAAAGTTGAAGCTTTTGCAGATGTAAAAATTGAGAGATGTTTCATATGGTTTTAAATAATTAGAAACAAGAATATTAAGAATATCATTCTTCCAGGAGCTTTTACAAGTTAACTATTTCCTCTTCAAAACAAATTTTTGTACTAAGATGACAATGATTATTATTTTCTAAGGAAAATAAGAGACAAATTTAGCAATCTGTCATAGTTACGTGTGAGTAAATGCAGGAGTTGAGCCATAAAACTAGGGGGTTTGTCACAGACCCTGCTATGTTAAACAAATACTGTATTTCTTTTAACAAAGAGAATCAATAAAAACTCAAAAAGAATCATTAGAGTAGATCAAAGCAGAGATTACTACCTCTCCCACCCGTGGTTAAACATTCAAGCCAAGTTTGAGGGAAGAGAAAGTTGATGTTTTTCCCAAATCCGCTGAGGATATGTGCCTCCAGTATTGGAGGGACCGCTTGTTACAGAACAACTCACCCACTGAAAAAGGAGAGTGAAATAAATAAATGTCTTTGAAAATATCAGAGTACTATCAAGGAACTTCAGGAACCAAGATCCAGGAGAAAAGAGAATCACAGAAAGGTGAACCTCAAATTTTGCACTTCTGTCTTTGAGGAATTTATGGAGCATAATCTGTGGCTGAGTTTGAGAAGTTAAGCCACCACTACCATTGTCCAGGGATAGAGGGAAAAATACCGGAGTTCAGAGTGCACTCACTAGTAGGGAGAGCGTTGGTCAGCTCCACATTGGAGATCTACACAAGTTCAAATCCTAGAAGTAGGGATAAAACCCTAGCAAAGACTGAATATCAGCAGCCAAACAGTCAAATCTATAGTAGAATTAAGGGTGTTCTTTCACTGATGCTAATTAGCTGCACGAGGAACGTGAAGAATAAAAAGTACAGAGAAAACCATGCCTAAACACTCAGTAACAAAACTACCAAAATACAAAGCAAACAATTAAAATGAGAAAGTAAACACATTCATATATTACACTCAAGGAAGAAAAGCAAATTCCCTTCCTAACTAAAACAAAAGGAGCTAGAGAACAAGGAAATTATATATTCCTAAAGGAAAAAAAGAAGTCAGAATTAAACATCCCATAAAATTCCTCCAAAAATGCAGGAAAGTAAAGATACTTCCAGGCATACAAAGTTGAGAAAATTACAATAAAGGTAAGTTCCACATGAGAAAGCAATGATCTCATGGAAAAGCCCAGAACTACTCAATAAAAAATATAAATATATAAATAATTCTACATGAGCATTGCCTATGTGAAGCAAAATAAATAAATAAATAAATAAATAAATAAATAAATAAATAAATAAATAAAATTAATATAATGTGAGTTACAAGAAGGAAAGAAAAATACATTACAGGTCTATCAGGAATGTTAGGGTGGCACAGATGTAGTTAAGAGTTTCTACTTGCATTATTCAGTAGTGGCAAAGATCAAGATTGTATGCCACAGAGTAACACTAAAGAATTAGTAACTATTGTGTGTGTAACTATGTATAAGTAATAATTGAGTGGAAAAATCAATAGCAATAAATACACTGTAATCTAAAAGAAGACTAGAAAGGAGGAAAAATATAGAATGGTAAGACATGAAAATAACATTTTAATAAAGCAGACTTAAATCTGAATACAATTATTAATTGTAAAGATGTCAGTATATAAATTAACTTTAAAGAAAAGATATTAGGATATTTTATTCTCACAGTACAAATAACTCATTCCTGTTCACTGTCTCAGTATAAAATTGATGTAGTGTTTTACTTTCCTTTTTATTCAGTATTTTCAAGCTTGGTATATTACAAATAAACCCACATTATCACAATGTTGTTCAACATGTTCAAATACATCATCAATTGAGCAGATGCTTCAATCTATAATGGTGGGAAAAAAATCTCTATAGGAATTACATTTGGGACTTTTTGTAAATGAATATCTTCCCCCATCACAGTCTCAAACAAATTTGGTTGCTGTTTTATAATTGCCTTTTGTTTAACTCTAATAGCACAATTGTTGATATTTCACATGCTAGTTATTTCCATTTATTAAAACAAATTTGCCAAATCTTATTTAGAGGATTTTAATATTCAATCATATATTAGGTTTATATATCTAATTATACATTGAGTATTAAATATGTTGGATATCAAAATAAACGTTAACTTCAAAAGCATTTTTAATCTGTTATAAAGCAAAATAACAAAATACAAATATGATTTGTTTTGTTGTACTCTTTTGTTAATGTCATTAATGATAACACCTCAGACAAATCAATATGAAAAATAAAAGTAATAATTAATTTTAATTATGTCCAAATCTCATGAGTTTTTTATTATTTGAGAAACTTCTATTGTTTAAGTGCATACCATATTTTAACTAACTTATCTAATCAGTTTAATTTATCAGGTATTTCCATCACATGTCTGAGAGTGATTCTAAGTTGAATTTGTGCTTCACTAAACCATTGTATTGACCCTAAAATATTGTGTATATTGTTTGAATTACTCTCAATATATCACTGCTGTGAATATAATTGAGACCATGTCTCATAGTATTAAATTTGAACAATGCATCCTATGTTAAACAAATATTTTGGCTTCTAAACTTATTGGATTACATGCCTATTGTTTTACTACATTAGCACTATTAACAACGTAAACTCACAGGTTTACCTCAACAATCTCTTAAATCAATGTGAAAAAATAAAATTTGGGGTTTCTTGCTATTTATTTAAGTATGCGTGTATACTTTGTAAACTGGTATAAAACAATGACACATATATTAATTCCAGTATTATTTTTCTCTCACCTCAACAGAGTAGTATTTCCCCTTATTTTATATATATATATATATAATGTCAACTTATTAATATCATTAATAATCTTATTTTGAAATTGTCAAAGGTTTTTTTAAATTATTTTATCTATGTTATATGCTCACTTACCCTATTGCCAAATTTCAAGATCATAATCCATGATATCTCTAAACACTGTGTTCTTAGTGCCAAGAAATTTATTTCTATGCTTAACATTTTTGGTTAATGGCTTATGTATATTCTCTCACTTAAAAATAGTATGAAAACTTTCTCTATATTTACTTATCAGCATTAAATACGAATAGTGTTGTCTTTATACAATATTTTCTTCAGTTCCACAGTTTTATATAAAAATGACATTTACTATCATTCGATTTGAGAGCTTAAGTATTTCCACTATAATACCTGCATAAGTACTGCTTATTTTTAAAATTGGGGTGCCTGGGTGGCTCTGTCGGTTGAGCATCTGACTTTGTTTCAGGTCATGATCTCACGGTTCGTGAGTTCAAGTTCTGAGCTGTGCTGACAGCTCAGAGCCTGAAGCCTGCTTAAGATTCTGTGTCTCCCTCACTCCCTGCTCTTCCCCTGCTCATGCTCTGTCTCTCTCTCCTTAAAAAATAAATAAAAACATTAAAAAAAAATTAAATAAATAAAATTGGTTTGGGGTGCCTAGGTTGCTCTGTCAGGTAAGCGTCCAACTTTGGCTCAGGTCATGATCTCCGGGTTTGTGAGTTCGAGCCCTGCGTTGGGCTGTGCTGACAGCGCGGAGCCTGGAGCCTGCTTCGGATTCTGTGTCTCCCTCTCTCTCTGCCTCTCTCCTGCTTGTGCTCTGTCTCTCTGTCTCTCAAAAAAAAAATGTTAATTTTTTTAATTGGTTTTGAGGTACCTGGGTGGCTCAGTCAGTTAAGCATCCCACTTCAGTTCAGGTCACGAGCTTGCGGTTTGTGAGTTGAAACCCCAGGTGGGGCTCTGTGCAGTCAGCACAGAGCCTGCTTTGGATCCTCTGTCCCCGCCCCCCTCTCTGACCCTCCTCTGCTTGCACTCAGTCTCTCAAAAATAAATACACAGTAAAAAATTTAAAAAATAAAATTGGTGTTGAAAGAGGTAAAAATTAATCCTATCTTTTTGTTTTCTTTTTGTTATGATAAAAATACACCTGTCTTTTAAGTTAAAATATAAATATAGTTTCTACATTTCCGTTCTCCATTTCTCAATATTTTAGTATAACATAAAACAGTAAATTTTCAGTCATGATCCTCCAATGGAAAAATCATGATCACTAATTAGAACCAGATAATGTCTTTTTAGAAACATCCCCAGGCTGTCATAAGGATGACTTGGCAGTGTTCCAAAAACATAATCTAATAAATATATTAAAGCATCAGAAGCATGAATTCTCTTGTTTAAATTACCAGTTTCATGAATATAAAAATGTTCATGTACTAAAGGGAAATTCAAAAATACGTATGTTGCAGCTGAGTTGTGAATATAAAAGGGATATCTGTGTGCATTCTCCTCTTTTTAATAAGTAACGAAATCATCTTTAAACAGAATGAGAAGCTGCAAAGCTTTCATCTAACTTGTCAAGTTGTGCATTTGATGAAATATTTTGCCAAATATCCATTATTATAAATAGTCAGAAGATATTCTCATTCAATAAATAACGTGCAATGCGCTCTTTGAATAAACTATCTATGTAATGCTGCACAAAATAAAGCAAGATATATGCTTCAAGAGGAGATACAACTTTAGTGGTGCCTGGGTGGCTTAGTAGGTTAAGCATCTGACTTCAGCTCAAGTCATGATATTGTGGTTCCTGAGTGTGAGCCCCACATTGGTCTCTCTGTTGTCAGCTCAGAGGCTGGAGCCTGCTTCAGATTCTGTCTCCATCTCTCTGCTGCTCCCCACTAGTGCTCTCAGTCTCTCTCTCTCTGTCTCTCTCTCTAAAATAAGTAAACATTTTTTTTTTTTAAAGAGAAGACACAACTTTACAGATAGGTCAGAACTCCCTAAGCTAAACTATAATTTTAACGTGATCTAAAGAAAAATGTAAATAGGATGTTTTGGAACTAAAAAGATGAATCTACAGTTCATATAGAATATAAAAAAGTACAAAAAAGGAACTTCTGAACAAAATGATCAATGATTTACCCTACTTAATATCAAGATATACCAGGGGCGCCTGGGTGGCTCAGTCGGTTGAGCGTCTGACTTTGGCTCAGGTCATGGCCTCTCAGTTTGTGGGTTCGAGCCCCATATCCGGCTGTGTGCTAACAAACAGCTCAGAGACTGGAGCCTGCTTCAGATTTTGTGTCTCCCTCTGTCTCTCTCTCCCCCCTCCCCTGCTCATGCTCTGTCTCTCTTTGTCTCTCAAAAATAAATAAATGTTAAAAAAATAATAAATAAAGTATACCATAAAACATCACTATATAAACAGTGGGGTACTGGCATGTGAATACATAATGAATAATAATTGAAACCCTAGACATAAACAAATACTATATTGATATATGTAATATTAAGGCTTAAATTTCCCAGTATTAATATGTAATATTAATATGTAATTAATATGTAATTAATATTAATATGTAATATTAATACTGGGAAATTTTGAATTTTTAAAGAAGGAGGAATCTAGATAAAAAAATTCTTACTTCATAACCCACAAAAAATAATTTCCACATTAACCACATTAAAAAAGTTTTTTTTAATGTTTATTCATTTTTGGGACAGAGAGAGACAGAGCATGAGTGGGGAAGGGGCAGAGAGAGAGGGAGCTGTCAGCACAGAGGCCAACGCAGGATTCCAGCCCACAAACTGCGAGGTCATGATCTGGGCCAAAGTCAGATGCTTAACCCACTAAGCCAGCCAGGTGCCCCAACCACATGTTTAATTTTAAAGAAAGTAAATCATTAAACACACTAAAAGAAACTAGGGGTTTTACAGCCCTAGAATGGAAAGACCTTTTTAAGTAGAACATAAAACTTCTGAAACCACAAAACAAAACATATAAATAAAAACATATATTAAAGTTTTCTACATAGAAAAAATTATTATAAGCAAAATCCAAAAAACATATTCAGAATTAATAACAGGAAACAATGCTATTTTCTTAACACTGAACCCTATAGGCCACTGAAAAAGGCCAATATAAATTTAAAAAAAAAATCAAAGAATATAAATGGACAAACAGAAAAAGAAATGCTAATGACCCTTACACATACTAAATACAAATATTCCTGATTAAAGAAATAAAATAAAAATGATATAGGCACACCAATGTTTGTTTAGTATACTAGCAAAGATCCAGAAGTTGCATAAATAGTATAGTTTTAGGAGGGTATGAAGATACCATGAAGCTTAGTTATATCTAATTGAATTATAAATGACTGTAATCCATATGAAGTGCAATTTTGCAGTGTATGTGAAAATAATGCACATCCTAGGAATTCCACTTCTAAAAATTCTTCCATTAATTTATTAAAGTAAGTATGAAATGACATATATAGTGCTAATCACTGCATCGTGTAGCATTATGTAACAGTAAAATCTTGGAAACAACCTGAATATCTCAAAATAAAAGACCAGTTAAATAACTGTGGTACATCCATTAATGGAATAATTTGTATCCTTGAAAAACAATGAAAGAGTCCACTATTTTACTATAAATTTTTTTCCCAAAGATATGAACAAGTATAAATCAAAGTATATAGTTAGTGGTGTAAAAAGGTGGGCAAAATAAAAATATAAATGTGTGTTTATATGTATACAACTTATCTGGAAGGATGTCCAATAAACTAATACCTGAATTTATTCTTGAAAAACTGAACATTAATAAAACTAGTAAAAATTAGTAAATTAAAAATTAAAAATCAACTCACTGAACTTTTTATGAACTAAAAGTGCCCAGAAAGTTATACAAATCACCTAGGATATCATTAATTGAGAGGAATGGGAATTCTACAAAACATAATGAAGGTTGAGATTATAGACAGCTAAAACTTTTCCATGTTCTACTTCACTGAGTTAAGTCTGATCAATAAAACCATTTTAAAGGTTTTTAAGGTGAAGTCTAATGATCCTCTCTGGGAATAGGCGTGCTCTACTTTTCTGTCACATCTGATATATGGTGTAGGAAAATCTCTGCCATTAAGAGGAATGCTGTGGTAAGAAAGGCTACCTTCTTTCTGTCGTTCTCCCTATCAAAATGAAGTGTTTAATGCACTCTAATATTTTTAGGTAGACTCCATCAGTTGTACTCTGGGCACATTTTGGGGAATTTATATTTTTAAAATAAATTAATATTTATTTCTTTGTTCTTATTAAATTCACATTATTTTTCCCTTGATATCAAAAACCCTGGATTATTTATGACATCTAAATTTTAATTATACAAGATTAAATGCAGAGTAAAAGGCAAAACTTTTAGATTGTGTATATTTTAGTATTAATTAAACCCTATCTTATGGATCTGATCTCTTTTTTTCTTCCATTATATACAGTCCTTTTCAACCTGGTAGGAGAAATAGTCATTGACAGCTCCTAAGTCTCGTATTTCACAGTTTCTAACACAGTGAACTTTTCCTCTGAATTCTATCTGAAAACATTCTGGGAAAGCATTATAAGACAGTTGCCTACCCTTGAATCAATCAACCATTATTATAGCAGTAGAGCCAGTTAAGAGCTTGGCATTCTCTCTCTAGAATGAATAATGTGCAGGTCCTCAAAGAACCATGGTTGTTTCTAAAAGAAAGGGGATGCTTAACAACAAAACCAAAACAAACTAAAAGTAAAACATAAATACAGAGGATTAGATACACAATTCAAACATACAGAAAATTATATATACAACACACACATCAGATTTATAATCAATTATCTGTGGATAGTAATATGTGAATGGCTATGTATTTACCAAATTTCTACCCACCCAAAAATATATTAAGTATAAAATCAGAAAAGAGTGAAAATACAAATGTATGCACTGTATAAATGGAAGACCAAAAAAATTTACCAGTAATATATGACACTTTAGTGTAAAAGAAAGCTTTGGTTTGGAATCACTTGGACAAACTTGAATTTGAATTATTTAAGCCTTCTCATCCTCAGGTTTTTACAAACTTATCTGAAGAGTAACTTTGGTTTAGTAAATGAGAAATGAGAGAAAAATCTATGTTAAACATCTAGGACAATGCTCAATAAATATGAGTTCTGGTTTAATACCAAATTTTACTGATAAGATTACTACATATCTTTAAAAAAAAAACATGCCGGGGTGCTTGGGTGGCTCATTCAGTTAAGTATCTGACTTTGGCTCAGGTCATGATCCCACTGTTGGTGGGTTCAAGCTCCATGTCAGGTTCTGTGCTGACTGCTCAGAACCTGGATCCTGCTTTGGATTCTTTGTCTCCCTCTCTCTCTGTCCCACCCTTGCTTGTGCTCTGTGTCTCTCTCTCCCTCAAAAAAAAAAAAAAAAAAAAAAAAAAAAATGTAAAAATTTTAAAAGCATGCCTACAATTTAGAATTAATCTTTAAAAATCAATGTACAATCATCATTCAGAATTAAAATAACTTAAATGGTGGTAACTGACCCACCTGAAGATGTAATATATTTTCTAAGAAAAGTCATATTACTGCCACAGAATGTCTAAAATTACAAGGACCTTCTGAGCATATATTTCTCTAACTCTTATGGTTATTTATGGTATCTGAAAAAATAATTCATATATATATTAATATGATACATAACGAAAAGTTAAGTTTCAATACTTCTTAATCTTATAGCAATTAAGAAAGTCATTATACTACTGCTTTTATTTTTGCTCTCTGGTATGGGATATTTGTGAGAGAACTTTATTTAATAAACTAAATGCTCTCTGCTCCATAATGCCACATGTTCAAGTTCCTCGGTTTGAATCCAATCATTTTCATGAACACTGAGCACAATTTATCAATATGTTTTGTTGCCTTGAGTGACACAAATTACTTTCTAGGGATCTCTGCTTGGGGATCAGTCAATTCCCGGTGTTTTGTAAGTAGGGCATTTACCATCTGGCATATTTGTTTCATGTTAATGGAGAGTTAAGAACATAGATATTCATGTACTTTACTGATACTTTTATTTTTAACTTTCCCTTTCCCTCTCAATGAATATCAGTGTTCATGTTGACAGCATTTCTCGGAGAAATAAAAGATTGTTTTCCATATTCTCAAAATCTCTAACATAATGAAGTTTGCAAATATGTCAGAGAATGTTCTTATCAGTGATACCCAACCTTTTGTGAGTGGAAGTATCACTGGGGAGCTTGTTAAAATGCACATTACGTGAAACTATCACAAAACCTTGGGAGGTTTCAGGATCTGCATTTTTATAAATCATCCTGGATGATGCTGTCAAAGGTCATCCACATACAATTAACTTACTCAAAATATTAGTGTCTATGGCATAATCAAAAGCTCTAATTTTATTTATCCATTAAAAAAATTTTTTTTAATGTTTGTTTTTGAGAGAGAGAGAGAGAGAGGGAGAGCGAGTGAGTGGGTAAGCACAAGCAGGAGAGAGGCAGAGAGAGAGAGGGAGACAGAATCTGAAACAGGCTCTAGGCTCCATGCTGTCAGCATAGAGCCCTATGTGGGGCTGGGACTCACAAACTGTGAGATAATGACCTGAGACGAAGTCGGATGCTCAACCAACTAAGCCACCCAGGTGTCCCCTACGCACAATTTTAAAGCCATATTTTAAAAATCCGTAAGATTAAAAGGACGACCAGAAGAAATCTTGGCCAAACTTCTAAACTTGCTAATGGAGAATTTTTCCTGTCTTTGAAGCTGTGAATGTAAGGAAGGTTACAAACTTACAATCTTGCTCTACTGTACTTTTTATTGCTGTTGTTGTTGTTGTTTTATTGTTGTTGTTTTTTATAATCCTTACTATCTGTATCAGGGAAGATCACCTATTGCTTTCAAAATTCAGAAATTATTTCTCTCCATGCATGTAAGAGCCAGAGACACACTGAAACGTGATATTGAATAAAATATTTGTAGTTCAGTGATATCTTAAGGCTAAGGGATTACTCAAGAGCAATTTCAAGGAAGTTCAACAGAGTTTGTGTAATGAAACCTTTGTATTTCATTAGAAAGCAGCAAAATTTTTATTGAGCAAACTCAATAAGCAAAAATAAACTCCAAATGGGTTAAAGATTTAAATATAAGACCTAAAACCATACAAATCCTAGAAGTGAGCACAGGCAATAATTTTTCTGACATCAGCCGAAGCAAACACTTTCTGGATATGTCTTCTGAGGCAAGGGAAGTAAAAGCAAAAATGAACTGTTGGTCTATATCAAAACAAAAAGCTTCTGCACAGCAAAGGAAACAATGAATAAAACTAAAAGCCTACTGAATGGGAGAAGATATCTGCAAATGACATATCCAATAAAGGGTTAGCATCCAAAATATATATCTTATAAACTCAACACCCCAAAAACCCAATAAGCCAATTAAAAAATGAGAACACACGAATAAGCTTTTTGCCAAGAAAACATCCAGATGGCCAACAGACAAGTGAAAAGATGCTCAACATCACTCACCATCAGGGAAATCAAAACCACAATGAAGTACAATCTCACACTTGTTAGAATGGCTAAATTCAAAAACACAAGAAATAACAAGTATTGGTGAAGATGTGGAGAAAAAGGAATGCTCATGCACTGTTGGTGGGAATGCAAACTGGTGTGCCGACTCTGAAAAACAGTATGGAGATTCCTCAAAAAATTAAAAATAGAATGACCTATGATTCATTAATGCATTACTGGGTATTTACCTAAATAATATGAAAATGCTAATTGTAAAAAATATATATACCCGTGTTTATTGTAGCATTAGTTAAAACAGCCAAATTATGCAAACAGACCAAGTAACCATGGATAGATGAATGGATAAGGAAGAAGTGGTGTGTGTCTGTGTGTGCGTGCGAGCGTGCGCACACACACACACACACACACACACACACACACACACTGGAGTACTATTCAGTCATAAAAATGAATGAAATCTTTCCATTTACAACAACATTGATGGAGCTAGATAGTATAATGCTAGGTGAAATAAGTCAGAGAAAGAAAATACTGTATGATTTCACTAATATGTGGAATTTAATATACAAGACAAAGGAAAAAGAGACAAATCAAAAAACAGACTTTTAACCATAGAGAACAAACTGGTGATTACCAGAGGGGATGTGGGCGGGGGGCAGAGAATGGGTGAAATAGGTGAAGGGAATTAAGAGTACACTTATTGTAATGAATCCTGAGTAAAGTATAGAATTGTAGAATCACTATGTTGCACACCTGAAACTAATATAACTGGAATTAAAAAAAAAAAAAACTGGCTCCGTAAGTAAACTGTTCAAAATAAATTACTTTCTGGAATTGTAGAGGTTTATCATTTTGTATACAATATAGCATTAGACACAAAGTGAGGAAAGTAAGAGGGACAAGTTAAAAGAGATAACATGCATGTAATAGAGAAGTCCCAGAATTTTCATCATGGGAAAGAAGAAAGTTTAGAACAGAATACCCAGTGACTTAAAAAAAAAATCCCAGAGATGAAGATGCCCACTGCAGTGGAATTAAAATAGCAAAGTAGGGGCACCGGGGTGGTTCAGTCAGTTGAGCGTCTGACTTTGGCTCAGGTCATGATCTCATGGTTTGTGGGTTTGAGACCCGCATCAGGCTCTGTGCTGACAGCTCAGAGCCTGGAGCCTGCTTTGGATTCTGTGTCTCCCCCTCTCTCTGCCCCTCCCCTGCTCTCTCAAAAATAAACATTAATAAACAGAGTTAATAAACTCTCTCTCAAAAATAAACATTAAAAATTTTTAAAAAATAGAGTAGTGCAAATCCAAATGTATTACTAAAACTCAACAGACTATAATAAAATTTCAGAATACCATAAAAACTCTTAAAATACCCAAAGATAAAATAACAGAAACAAAACTGGCAAACTCCAAAGGAAACAAAATATATTCAAATTTCTACCAGATATGTCACATAAGACATTATTTAAAAAGTATGAAATTTTATATAAAAACATTTGTCAAGTTCTAATGAGCAACTATTGTGAACTTAAAATCTGACTCTCAGTCAAGAACTCACTCAAGTTGAGTAAGTATCTACAAACACAAAACGTTAAAATTAATAAAAAAAAAATGAACATACATATATTCATCCTTACATACAGACATAAATATGTGTAGATTTTACATTCTGAAAGATTATACTTGAGCTTACCATAATAATAATAGAATGGTAATTATGTGACTTGATGGATGTGTTCACCAACATGTGGTGACCATTTTACAATATATACATGTATCGTATCATCATATTGTATACCTTAAGCTTACCCAGTGATATATGTTAATTATATGTGCTATAAAGTGTAGCCATTGGGGGGAAAATAATTCCAAAGGGAAAATAATTATATTCTATAATGGTCCAGTACCAAAATGAAATAAAATTAACCAATTTCAGTTTAAATATTTAAATTAATTTTGTGTAATAGCAGAAACAAACTGCAGTTATAAACTACTTAGGAATAAAAAATGGGAGAATTTAATATAAAAAATGAGAGACAAATATCTCACAAAAGTATATAGATGAAAATAAGCATATGAAAAGACACTGCATATTTTAATGCCATCAGGGAAATGCAACTGAAAACAACGAGGTACCTCTACTACAGGTCTACTAGAATGCTCAAAATCGGAAACAATGACAATACCAAATGCTGACCAGGATGTAGAGCAATAGGAAACCTCAGACACTGTTGGTGGGAATGCATAATGGTGCAGCCACTTTGGAGGACAGTTTGACAGTTTTCTATAAAACCGAAGTTTTCTTATCATACAATCCAGCAATCACATTCTGTGGTATTTATCCAAAGTAGGCGAAAACTTACATTCACAAAAAAACCTGCATAAATATTTTTATAGTTTTTTTCATAATTGCCAAAATTTGGTAATTCCCAAGATGTCCTTCAGTAGGTAAATGAATAAACAAACTCGAATACATTCAGATAATGGAATATTATTCATCACTAAAAAGAAATGAGCTATCAGGTCACAAAAAGACCTGGAGGAATTTTAAGTGCATATTACTAAGTGAAAGAAACCAATCTTGAAAGGCTACATACTACACGATTTCAACTATAGACATTCTGGAAAATGCAAAAGTATGGAGATAATACAAAGATCTGTGGTTTCTGGGGATGGGGATGAGGAGATTAACAGGCAAAAACAGATGATTATAATGACAGTATAATGACTGGTATATTCCATTACACATTTGTCCAAACCCACTGAATGTATAACAGAAAGAGTGAATCCTGAGGTAAACTATGTACTTTGGGTAATTATGATGTATCCATGTAAGTCCATATTTGTTTAAAAAAAAAAGAAAGTACCATTCTGGTTAGTGATGTTGATAATGGGAAAGGTTTTTTATGTTTGGGAGCAAAGGGTATATGGAAAATGTCTGTACTTCTCTCTTAATTTTAATGTAAACCTACGACTTCTCTACAAAACAATGTCTAAAAAAATCAGAAGTATGGAACCACAAAAGACCCTGTAATGTCAAAGCAATCTTGAGAAAGAAGAACAAAGCTGGAGGCATTATATTCCCTCACTTCAAACTCTATTATAAAGCTATAGTAATCAAAACAGTATGGTATTGGCATAAAAACAGACATAAAGATCAATGGAACAGAAGACAGAGTCCAGAAATAAACTCTTGCATATATGCTCAGTTAATTTATTAAAAAGGACCCAAGAATGTACAATAGTAAAGGGACAGTATTCAATAATTGGTGTTGGGAATACTGGACAGCTACATGCAAAAGAGTAATATTGGATCATTATCTTATACCACACACAAAAATTAACTCAAAATGAATTATAGGCTTGAATGTATTATGTGAAACCATAAAAATCCTAGAAGAAAACATAGATGATAAGCTCCTTGACACTGGTCTTGTAATAATTTTTCAATCTGACACCAAAAGCAAAGGCAACAAAATAAGGGGGACTACATAAGTGGGACTAGGGACACCTAGCTGGTTCAGTCAGTAGAGCATGCGATTCTTGATCTGAGTGGTGACTTCAAGCCCTACATTGGATGTAGAGCTCACTAAAAAATAAATCTATAAATAAAAAAATAAATAAGTAGCTACTTATTTAAAAAAATAAGTGGGCCTATATCAATCTAAAAATTTTCTGCACAGTAAAAAACTAGTGAAATGAAAAGGCAAGCTACAGAATGGGAGAAAATATATGCAAATCATATATCTGATAAGTTAATATCCAAAATTATATAAAAAATCAATAGAAAAGCCAACAATCCCACTTAAAAATGGGTGGAGCATCTGAATAGACATTTGTCCAAAGACATACGTATGGCTAGCAAGTATAAGAAAAGATGCCCAACATTTCTAATCATCAGAAAAATTCAAAGCAAAACTACAATGAGGGATCACCTCACACCGACTGGAAAGACTCTTATCAAAAAGAGAAGAAATTAGTGCTGGTAAGGATGTGGGTGAACAAAACCCTGGTGCACAATTGGTGGGAGTGTAAATTGGTGCACCCAGTACGGAAAACAGTATGCAGGTTCCTCAAAAAATTAAAAATAGAACTACTATAAGATCTAGAAACTCCAATTTCGGGCATTTAACCAAAAACAAAAACACTAACTTGAAAAGATACATGCATCCCCACATTCACTGCATTATTTACATTAGCCAAGATATGGAAACAACCTAAAGTGTCCAGTGACGGATGAATTGATGAAGAAAATGGGGTCTATATACACAACAGAATGTTATTCAACATAAAAAAAAGACTGAAATCTTGCATTTGTGACAACATGGATGGACCTTGAAGGCGTTATGCTTAATGAAATAAGGCAGACAGAAAAGACAAAAACCATATCATCTCACTTATATGTAGAACCTAAAATAAACAAACAAACCTAAGCTCATAGACACAGAGAACAGATTGGTGGTTGCCAGAGGCAGAGGGTTGGGGTGTGAGAAATGGTGAAGGGAGTGAAGGGTACAGTAATACAATAAGTAAGTCACTGGGATGTAATTTGCAGCATGGTGACCATAATTAATAACTTTATTGTAATCGCTTCTCGGCCTTTTGTCTAAGATCAAGTGTAGTATCTGTTCTTATCAGTGTAATAACTTTATTGTATATCTTAAAGTTGCTGAGAAAGTAGATCTTAAAAGTTTTCATCACTCACACACAAATTCTGTAAATGTGGTGATCATTTTGCAATACATACAAATATCAAATTATGTGGTACAGCTAAAATTAACAAAACATTGTATGTCAATCATACCTTAATTTTAGAAAACCAGAAGCGTAACAAAAAAAGCTTTGAGATGTGAGATGCAACCAAACAATACTCACAGAAAAATTTATAGCTATAAAATTGACCCAATAAATAGAAAATACTTTTCCTTTCTTTCCTAGATATTAGATAAGTAGGTAATTGCAGAGTCACACCAGGGATAGTACCATAAACATTTTCAGGGGTCAAAGTATAATTGAGATATAATAATATGATCAACTTAACAGATGTCTGAGCCGAGAAACAAATTCCTAACCATTCTTAATGTCTTCAGTTAGCAGACTGCTTCAGTCCATTAACTTAACTCCCTGTGAATAAAAAAGACACCAAATACACTCAAGGAAGTACCTGAAATCATATCAGAAGTACATACCTTAAATTTTCCCTTAATCTTTTAAAGGCACCTCCTGCTATCTACCATCATAACGTACACAAGAGAAAAGGAAATGTCTAGGTATACATAAGATTATCAGACACCAATTTTGAGATGTTACTTTCATAGAAATAAGAATTACTGTCATCTACTTCTTGCAGGTGTTTTGTGAAGGTCAAGTGATAAATGGGAAAAAAGAGTTACTTCACTGTAGGCCCAGGGTGTCCCTGCATTAATCTCAGAGTTAACGCTTCACATACTTGGTTTTCAGTTGTAACTATAATTGCCATAACATATTAAGTCTCTAAACTGAAGGCTAAGATCAATTACAAAGGAAAAAGCAAAATAAATGACCTGGCACAATTTACCCCACTCAAAATACAAGATTCAAAATAATAATGTAAAACGTAAAATCCCAGAAATTAGTGACAGAATAAGAGACTATAAGATTGACCAAAAAAAAAAAAAATGATTCTCATTACACTTATAATGAATTCTCCAGGCTGAACTATATTGAATATGGTTACTTCTTAGAAATTAATGGCACACTATTAGAAACATATTAGGATGGTGGCCTCATACACAGATGCTTTTCCGGGTGGACTTTCTCTTGGAGCAAAAACATTTCGCCTCTGGTTTATGGTATAGAACTATTATCTGAAAAAAGTTTTTATCTTCATCCCATAAATAGAGAGCACCACGATAGGATTTCCTTTAACAGCAAAAATAGTCAACCAAATAAAACTCAAGTAATAGACCCAATATCAAACCTATTCAATATAACTCTTATCCAAGAAATGTGTTTTGCTAAAAATGAAGCAGCAATGGGCTAATCGACTACATACTTCGTTCTAAGTAGAATGCTTTATGTAGGGATGTTATAGTGAAAACGATGAGAGGAATAGGAAAAGGAAAAAACTAGAAGAGAAGCCAAATTAGAGAGGGTGGAGAATAGATAGTGGAATAGAAATAACCATTCTCCTTTTTGTGATAATCATAACCTTGCACTCAATGATAATTTTACCAATTATGGACACAACCATAAACAATATATTTTAGTTTAGACTATATCTGACTTTTACAGTATGGGTTTATTTTTTGTCTTGTGTCTTTTCCTTAATATTATTTTATGTGATTTTTCACGGTTGTTGCCTGTAACTGGAATTTGCTCATCCTTCTGTTGCCAAATAGTATCCTATTGTATGAAGAGACTAAATTTTTTTAAATCCATTTTGATGTGGGTAAAAAAAAAAAAAAAAAATATATATATATATATATATATATATATATATATATATATATATATATATATATATATATATATATATAAAGAGAGAGAGAGAGAGAGTGTGAGAGAGAGAGAGAGAGTGTGTTTTCACATTTTGGAACCATAATGGAAAGAAAGGATAGTATGAACAGTTGAGAACATATCTTAATTACATGAATACTTGAGTTTATTTAAGATATTTATGTAAGAGGGGGCCACAGGCTCTGGATATCTTTACTTACCTAGATAATGTTACATTATACCCAAAGAAGTTATACCAATTAATAGCAGAATAGTAAGAGTTGTCTTTGGTCTGTGAGCTCACTTTGGCATTGCCACCTGAGACTCTAGAATGTGCCTAGTGTAATTACATTTTAATGGCCATTTTGATTTCCTGGAATATAATGTCATTAATAATTTTTAACACTTGGATTTACTCTATTTGTAGTAGCTTTTAAAGTCATTTTCCAATTCTTTAGAGTATATTTTAAAAAATTCTTTCATATATACTTCTTTCCATATTTTGATCACTTGCCATTTGTTGGTTCTATGTGTTGAAAAATACATGTTGAAAATACCTTCCTACACACTTGGCTTTTTCACTCCCACATTTTGGCTTTTGCGCATACTGTCACATTTTCATTCTCTTTTTGGCATATGGTGATTAACTTCTTAATTTTAATGTACTATCTTTTCCTTTAAGATTAATAGTAAAGAAAAGAATTTTTTAATTCTTTATTATGGTTTCATTAAGATAGTATCTTATAATATTTTTTTAACACTATAGTTTTTCTGTTTATAATGAATAACTGATTTACATGGAAAGGATTTATTTTATGGGCTGAGACAAGGACTCACTTTAATTTTTTAATGTTTATTTATTTTGAGAGAGAGAGAAAAAAAATGAGAGACAGAGAGAGAGAATGAATGAGAGAGAAAGATTGAGCAGAGGAAAAGCAGAGAGAGAGAATCCCAAGCGGGCTCCATGTTGTCAACTCAGAGTCTGATGTGGGGTTTGAACCCATGAACAGTGAGATCATGACCTGAGTCCAAACCAAGAGTCAGACGCTTAACTAACTGAGCCACGCAGGTGCCCCCATTTTTATTTTGTAATGCATTCCCACTATGATTTGAAAAGTCTACCTTTTGGACGGAACTTATGCTAAGTGAAATAAGCCATACAGAGAAAGACAGATACCATATGATTTCACTCTTATGTGGATCCTGAGAAACTTAACAGGAACCCATGGGTGAGGGGAAGAAAAAGAAAAAAAGAGAGAGGTTAGAGTGGGAGAGAGCCAAAGCATAAGAGACTCTTAAAAAATGAGAACTGAGGGCTGATGGGGGATGGGAGGGAGGGGAAGGTGGGTGATGGGTATTGAAGAGGGCATCTTTTGGGATAAGCACTGGGTGTTGTATGGAAACCAATTTGACAATAAATTTCATATATTTAAAAAAAAAGAAAAGTCTACCTTTACCCATTTTCCTCAGCGTTACTTCTGTCACTTATCTATGAATCTGTAGGTTTGTTTCTGTGTGCACAAGACTATTCCATGGATTACTATATATGTGACAATATATTATAGAGCATGGCTTCATAAAAAGTCCTATTATTTCTAACATTCTCCATGTCCTTTACCCCTCCTTTTTTAGATTGGCCACTTGTTTGTCTTCAGTGTCAACTTAGTTCTAGGATTATTGGTCTCTCCTATTGTTCCAATTGGTATCAAACCCAAGGACTAGGCAAAATATGAGGGAACTGTTCTAAGGTTCTCATTGGAGTCTCTTCTCTCTGGTAGTGGAGGTGTGGTTGATGTGAATTGAGAATTCTCACTTGGATGAGTAAAGGAACTGACTCTTGCGTGCAGTTATGGAAGGTGGGTCAGGAGACATCTATACTTTGAAGCAGCACACTACTGTTATAAACTGTTTCTGTCTTCATTATCTTAGTGTTTTGTAACATAGGGTAGCCGTGAGCAAATTCTTGGTTCCTCATTTCTCCGCTTACCTCATTTTGCAAATTAGATAACTGAATTCATTTCAGTCTTAGTCCTAATGTACACAAATTAGTTTCTATCCTAAAGACAATGTTGAAAAATATGTTTTCTTAGGTACTTTAAACTGATGTTTTTAAATGAACGTATGCATGTACATAAATTGCACAAGGCCCTTTGCATATCTGTCCTTCTGAAAAACAATCTTTAGAAATTGCTTTATTATACAAGGAATATTTGGGCCCAAAAAATTGCTTTTATTTAAGCATTGATAATTTTATGGTGAAATAATCCATGTATTTGTTCTCTTCAGTATATCCTTTGGCATTTTAATTATCATCCACGTCCCAGGAAGGTACACAACAGTAGTTAGTACACAACAGTAATTAATATAATGGTACGATCATATAGAATAAATGTAAGGTAACCAGATTGTTCCTGTTTTTGGACATTTTAGAAATGTATAAGAAAATCCATAAATTATTATGTGGTCTATTGAATGTAAATCTTTCAGAATCCAACTGTTATCAATGTGAGAATTATTGTAGTCTTTGTATTTTCATTTCTTAAAGAATACAATGCATACTAAAATAGAGCAGACAAAATTGCTCATTTTGCCAAATTGGCTATTGTCTATATATTGATTATACCACAAACTCAGTTTCCTTTTTACTGGATAAAAACATATTCTGAAAAGCATATTTTTCACCCTGAAAATAAGTCAAAATATGCAAACTCAGTATATATTTCTAACTAGGGATCTATCAAAAATCATCCATGGGACACCTATATTATAAACCACTAATATAAACATTTTGTTATCAATGTCAGCTTTTATCTCCCTGAAAATAGTCATCTTCTTGAGTCAGAATGCTCTGTTACATTGCATCTTTTTAAAGTCTTGGATCGAATAGAAATACCATTTTAACATATTTCATATTTTAACCTGCCTGGGCTCAAAATGTGCTCATTTCTAGGGAAGAAAACTATAAATAATCTTCTGACTTTTTTACAAGGTTTTAAATCAACCACATGCAGAAAGCTGATAAGTAAGGGGAACAGAATAAATTGCAATCCTATTATGTTCTTTTTTTTTTTTAGTACACATTTCCTGGTAGATTGTTTATGATGTGTTATCTCCTGTTCCCAAACTGTCAAAATGGTGAGTAGAGATACACGGTGTGACTTCCACTGACTTTAACAGGAGTGGCTGGGCGATTTTTGACGTGCCAGTCATCTGGCTACACAGACAATAGGATTAGCCAAAGTGGCTCCTGATATGACAAATGAAGGAGATGAATTTCTCATTCTAATTCTGCTTATGTCAAATGAGTTTACATGCAGAAAATAGTCAAAATCATGATATTTTTGAATTCACATTAAATCTACATTATATTTTTAAAAATCACATGGACTTTCATAGACTCTGACTAAAGAACAATCACTTAGGGAATAATTATTCTTTAAGAACTCTGAAATCATTTTTTAGGCAAAAAGAATCAACTAAAAAGGTAGAATTTGTTCAAATTTTAATGACAAAATTTCATACACAAAGATAAACATTAAATGTGAATACTAAAGTCAACTATAAACCAATCATTTCGTTCAGTTAAAATTAAGAATTACATACTACGTAGTATATAGTTACTTGTAGCATGTGATGCATGGAATGTAATGTGACACCATGGAATGTATATGAACTTTGGATTCAGGGTTTGGTTCAAATCCACACTGCCAGCACTATACTATACGTGTGGTACTGGTAAAGTTCCTTATCCTTCCTGAATTAAATTTCTTCACTTGTAAGTGGTAATGACATCACCTATTATACAGAGTTATGAAAGTTACACAAAATTAAACTGACTGATGAGTTCAAGTCACCTTGTTCTTACTGGTAGTAGACGCTCAATATATTTGCTTTTTCCTCTCAGTGCCATATGTATTACGATACCTTTTTACTCCTTTTCAAATCTCACACACATATCTTATTTCATTTTAACAATCAACCAGCTATATTTTATTAAACTATTATACCTGTTGGGGGAAACTAAAATTTAGAAAAGTTAAGTCACTTACTCAAATATATACTCCAGATGTGGAGTTAGGTTCTAGGATATAGCAATTTAAAAAAAAAAGAAAAAAAAAAGGACTAAATAATATGCTTATAATGTAGCAGGGAAACTAGCTTAAAACAAATAATTAGAAAAACAATTAATTAATGTTATAATTGATGTGATCAGTATGGATCCAGCTACTAAGAAAAAGAAAGTGGGATTTGATACTAAAGCAGCTTACTTATTTATTTTACAGAACCTAACTAGACACAGGTGATACACGGCCATGCAGTGACTCCACAGTGGAATGACTGTCCCATATTCCCTCCATCTTTCTGTTCTATAATTCACAGCATTTCCTTTCAGACTGGAAGGACATGGAAAGTTACAAAGAGTAAAACTTCTTTCCCTCAGTCAACTAACAGGAAAGAAAAGAGAAAAACCCTGAGTCCCTATTAATCATTTAGACAAACAAAAAATCACAAATTTCAAATTAATGGCGCAAAAGATATGTCATCTAAAGTCCAAAAATACCATATTAAACACATCACTTTGTCTGTGAATATAATTTATGCTATTTTAAAAATGTTCCAGCTCATGCTGTCTCAGATAAGTGACCAGTGCATTACTTTCCTACTGCCGCTGTATAAAGTTAACACAAACTTAAAGTAGCTTAAGACAACATAAAGTAGCATTCTACAGTTCTGGATGTCAGAAGGTTAAAGTGGGTCTTGAGGTATGTTTTCATTCTCAAAGCTCTTAGGGGAGAATCCATTACCTTGCCTTTCTAGCTTCTGGATATTGTCTGCATTCCTTGGTTCATGGCCCCCTCTCCAATTTCAAAGCCAGTAGCGAAACATCTTCCAACCTTCCTCTCTCTGTGACCTCTCTTTCTGTCTTCACATTTCCTTCTCTATTAAGCCTCTCTCTTTCATCTTTCAAAGATCTTTGTGATTATATTAGGCTCACTTGGGTGATCCAGGATCATCTCTCCATCTTAAGGCCCTTACTTAATCATATCCTCAAAGTTTTTTTTTCCTATCCATCTAAGATACTATACTCATGGTTTCCAGAAATTAGAACATAGACATCTGGGGGTGGAGGACTAATAGTCTATTTACCACATGAAGTGAATTACACATCTGAACTTAATTTAACATATGAAGTGTGTAATAAAGAGTCTACATATCCAAACTTAGCCCAACAATTACACAGCTCTCCATTCAACAAATTGAATGTTGTCTTAGATTTATCTCATTCCTTGCTTTACTAAATCTTGAAACATCCTCTTTGTAAAATTCATCTATTATTTATTTAAGTTTTTTTTAGGAATAAAAAATTCAAATTCTATCTTGTTACATGCTTTTCGATAAAGCACATAATTTTGTTATTTTGAGAGAAAAATATAGTTGAATGTCCTGTAATTAACATATTGATATTGTTTCAACTGAGAAAGAAATGCTTATGTCTGCCACAAGGGTTTCTCTAAAGTACCCACTCCAATATAAAAGTTTACATATTCATTACAATTCACAAACTCTTACAGAGTAGAGCAAAGCCTATTGGACCTTAAATTTATCTCCATTATATTTTTTCAATACTAAAAGAGGTTATAAAATGTGAGACTATAAAGTTATTTGCACAATGACGTAATCCTGCCCTGACCTCATGATATTCTTCATCTAAGTGATTCCTCACAATTGGAATCTGCTTAGTTCTAGAACCCAACATGCATAGTTAATTGCTCAACTCATAACACAGGTTAATCTCATTACTCATTGTTGACTATCCATTGAAAAACTATTTTTGGAAAAACTAATGAAAATACCACATGTGCAAATAATTTTTAAAAGTTTAATCATTCATGGGTGACCTGTCTTAAGCTGTGAATCCTGCACTTAAAATAGTATGTGAGACATTACAATATGTAGGCTTTGAAAGCTGAGCAATTCCACAGGGCTATAATAAACACTAATTGCTTTGCAGTTTCCAGAAAACATATGTAAATAATAATGCTAAAATGGTTTACAGTTTTTCAACAATTACTCCATAGATGACTAGCCACATAAAAAAATTTTTAACTTCACTTTATTTTCCATTTAATCTATTCCATCTTTCTTTAACCCTAAGCTAAACTTCATATTTATCTCTCCTGAAGCAAAATAAACTTAAAATGGTAAAATATATTTAACTCAGAGTTTAGGTGGAATGAGAGTGGAAAAGAAAGAAATGTAAAGAAAATGATATTTAAGTTGAGAATTCCCTAGACAATAATAAAATTTAAATTAAAGTTTATATCACTTTGTTCTACCTGAACTCCACTGGGAGATATAAAACTCTTCATATACATAAGGACATGCAACATTATTCACGATATTTTTCTGCCTAAAGAAAAGTACATAGACAATACATGAGCAAAATGGTGAAGCACCCACCATAAATTAGAAAATCAGGAATATTTATTGCAAGGTAGCACATAAAAGATATATGCTGCAGGCATTGCTCTAAATATATAACTCATTTTAATATCAGACTTCCAGGTTATAAAAGAAAATAGAAAGAAATTATATATTGTGTATAGAACTCTTTCTTCATTCATTCATTCATATAATGAACATTCATCGAAGAAGGACTACCTAGATGTTAAGCACTGCTCTAGGTGCCAAATGAAACAAAGAAGTTTATGACTCAATTGGTGAAATATAAAATAAATAAGTAAACAAAACAATCAAAAGATAATTACAAATTTTGATAAGTTCACTGAAAATGAACAAGGCTAGTGAGCCAGGGAAAGAATTACATAATATAAAGTTTTAGAATTTACACTGAAACCAGACAGTGCATAATTACCTAGACGATAGCAGACTGTAACATTGCAAATGGTATTCTTATATTTGAAGAAATGTGGTCGAAGTAAATAGAAAACATACATGGAAACTAGAGAAGGAGAGTCCCTAAGATGAAATGTGGCATTTGTTACCTAATGGCTCCAGTAGAGAATCAATGAATCTTGCTGTTAGTACTGAAGTCTCTGCAGAAGGGCATAGTTTTTTTTTTTTCATAATGTCAGCTCCATATTTGTTTTTCTCTCACTGATACCCTCAGAATAATTCTGAGCATAGAAGAGTTAAAAATAAATATATGCAAAATAAATAAATGAAATAATAAAAGAATGCTTTACTGTGGTCTTAATGAACTCTTCCTCAAAATTCCTAATTTCATGTTGTGTATAACCTAAGCTCATCAAGCAATCTTCCATATGGTGCTTCAGATTTGTCTTATGAAGAGAAAAATTATCATTTCTCTGTCAGTAAGTTTTCTCACAGAAAAGATTTACTCATTTGGCTTATAAGCTTAAACATTTTTTATTGGGTTAGTACGAACCAACTCCTCCAAAATTAATCGACACTTGTATCTTGGGAAACTACAAAATTTGATGAACACTTTACTGTACAAGATACAAACGCTATTCTTTTTTTTTTAAAAATTTTTTTTCAACGTTTTTTATTTATTTTTGGGACAGAGAGAGACAGAGCATGAACGGGGGAGGGGCAGAGAGAGAGGGAGACACAGAATCGGAAACAGACTCCAGGCTCTGAGCCATCAGCCCAGAGCCTGACGCGGGGCTCGAACTCCAGGACCGCGAGATCGTGACCTGGCTGAAGTCGGACGCTTAACCGACTGCGCCACCCAGGCGCCCCTACAAACGCTATTCTTAAGAGAAAACGCAATGTGTCCTAAATGACCCTATTTTATCATAAGTTTAAACATCAAGTTTTGAAGGGAAGACATCCCCTCACTATTGCTAGCAGGTATTTCCAGTATTCCCAAGCATTTATTAATACTAAACCTGAATTACAACATTATGAACACTGATGACCTCATCTACTGTCTATACCTGTGACACTACATATGCAGAATATGATCTACTCTGTTTCTTTACAACTTCTATAAGGATCTGATCAAATATAAATATTTGATAAAGTCGTGAGAAAAAGGCTAATTTGGGCAAAAAAATACTCTGTGTAATTGAGAATATATTCATGGTATATGAAAAGTTGACATATCATGGACTTGAATAAGAATTTGGATGATGATAGCTAGCATTTTACAGGGCTTTCAAGTGCATTCCCATATATCATTTGGTCTTAACAAACTCCATATAGTAGTCAGGATACAAGATATAATGCACATTTACAGATGATGAGACTAGTACTTAGATTTATAATGAGTGCTTTTAGAGTGCAGTAATACAGGGAACAAAACAGCAGATTGGAAAAGGCACAAGTTTTGAATTTGATAGTTCTATGTTGAAAGCACAGCTGATAAACCTAATTAGCCATGTGGCTTCATCAACTTGTCTTCTCAGATTTTACTTTTTAACTCTCACCTCTGGATTAGAGGTAATAATACCTTTCCTTATTTGTTTGCTAGGAACACAAGAGGTAAGACAAGTATAGACTTGGCACATTAGAGTCATTTATTAAATGCTCATTGCCTTTATTATTAATCATATTCTGAATATTGTTATTAACTCAGAACCTTCATTTTATATGAAATGTTCCTTAATTAAGAAATAAAAGGTAAAGACAAAACGAATTCCCATTTTCTCACTTTGGACATACCAAAAAATAATATGCAACATAATTCTTTCATTCACTATATTTTAACAGCATTACTGACGTATAATTTATGTACAATAAACTGCACATTTAATGTTGACAATTTGGTCATTTGATTTATGAAATCATCACTGCAATGAAGAGAATGAAGATATCTGCCAAATAAACCCAGTAAACATTAATTCTAAAAACATTATATACAGCTAATATAATAATGTTTTTCCATAGGAATTATGGTAATAATTACCACTTTCACTTGGCTCACGTCATTTCTTTTTTTTATGTCATTTTTTCTAAACTGAATTAGACTTTACATTCTTATTATCTATTCCATACAAATTCTACCTGATTATCTAATATATGAACACACACCCACACCCAATTGTTTGAAGTTGTTAAAAACACTGTTGTATCATGTTTAACAGACATCTCTACAGTGACCTGAGTAGTACAGACAATTCTTAAAAATAAAAAGTGTGGTCACAGGCATTTCAAGACTGATGCACTGACTTCTTTATCATGCCATCAGATACCCAAACTTAGGAGGTACTTCTGTTTTTAAGCCTGTTAATCTATTGTCACAAGTTGGCTGCTGTACTTCTAGGCAATGCAAGAAATTTGCAAAAGGGGGAATTGGAATCACCTGTGATTCCTGAGTCATGCTTTTCTTTTCATTAGGAAAGCAAAAAGTTAACTAAAAACCACCAATGTACTTTCTTTTTGGACTAATTAGCTAGAAATGGGTCTTAGGGACACCTCTGAATACAGGGAGTAGGAGAAAATGAGTTCCCAGCAAAGGAGAAAAAGAATGTTGTGGTTGGATTAGGTCGATAATGATGCGACAATTGCATAGGAACAGTGCCACACTTAAAAGATCTTGGATCTTCTAACAATAAAGAAGGAATGGAAAATAGAGACAAAATTGGCATGTCTGTCACAGTTATACTGTATCTCTATGTGAAATCTAGGATTCATGAGAAGATGAAGTCATAGAGTATTCAAAATGAGGCTTGACTTTTCCTAATACAATCATAACTGTTAACTACTATGGAGTATGAGAAAACATGACACATAAGTACTTAAGAAAAAAGGATTTTAAAGCATAAAAGAACTGCTATTAGTAGAAACAATATAATTAAAATTTTAAGAGGAAATATGTGAAATATATGAAGAAAGTGTTAAAGTGACATTTTTTACGGAAAAGGAATAAAACATCATAATACCTCTTCAAAAGTAAATAAAGTAAAACACGATTTTGTTAATATACCTCACAGAGTATTAGACAGAGAAAAGTCCCTTGTTTCTATTCTAATACCAAAGCAATTTTTTTCTTTTTAATATGAAATTTATTGTCAAATTGGTTTCCATATAACACCCAGTGCTCATCCCAACAGGGGCCCTCCTCAATACCCATCACCCACCCTCCCCTCCCTCCCACCCCCCATCAACCCTCAGTTTGTTCTCAGTTTTTAACAGTCTCTTATGCTTTGGCTCTCTCCCACTCTAACCTCTTTTTTTTTTTTTTTTCCTTCCCCTCCCCCATGGGTTCCTGTTAAGTTTCTCAGGATCCACATAAGAGTGAAACCATATGGTATCTGTCTTTCTCTGTATGACATTTCACTTAGCATAACACTCTCCAGTTCCAACCACATTGCTACAAAGGGCCACATTTCATTCTTTCTCATTGCCATGTAGTATTCCATTGTGTATATAAACCACAATTTGTTTATCCATTCGTCAGTTGATGGACATTTAGGCTCTTTCCATAATTTGGCTATTGTTCAAAGTGCTCCTATAAACATTGGGGTACAAGTGCCCCTATGCATCAGTACTCCTGTATCCCTTGGGTAAATTCCTAGCAGTGCTATTTCTGGGTCATAGGGTAGATCTATTTTTAATTTTTTGAGGAACCTCCACCCTGTTTTCCAGAGCGGCTGCACCAGTTTGCATTCTCACCAACAGTGCAAGAGGGTTCCTGTTTCTCCACATCCTCTCCAGCACCTATAGTCTCCTGATTTGTTCATTTAAGCCTCTGACTGGCATGAGGTAATATCTGAGTGTGGTTTTGATTTGTATTTCCCTGATGAGGAGCGACGTTGAGCATCTTTTCATGTGCCTGTTGGCCATCCGGATGTCTTCTTTAGAGAAGTGTCTATTCATGTTTTCTGCCCATTTCTTCACTGGGTTATTTGTTTTTCGGGTGTGGAGTTTAGTGAGCTCTTTATAGATTTTGGATACTAGCCCTTTGTCCGATATGTCATTTGCAAATATCTTTTCCCATTCCGTTGGTTGCCTTTTAGTTTTGTTGATTGTTTCCTTTGCTGTGCAGAAGATTTTTATCTTCATGAGGTACCAATAGTTCATTTTTGCTTTTAATTCCCTTGCCTTTGGGGATGTGTCAAGTAAGTAATTGCTGCGGCTGAGGTCAGAGAGGTTTTTTTTTTCCTGCTTTCTCCTCTAGGGTTTTGATGGTTTCCTGTCTCACATTCAGGTCTTTCATTCATTTTGAGTTTATTTTTGTGAATGGTGTGAGAAAGTGGTCTGGCTTCAACCTTCTGCATGTTGCTGTCCAGTTCTCCCAGCACCATTTGTTAAAGAGACTGTCTTTTATCCATTGGATATTCTTTCCTGCTTTGTCAAAGATGAGTTGGCCATACGTTTGTGGGTCTAGTTCTGGGGTTTCTATTCTATTCCATTGGTCTATGTGTCTGTTTTTGTACCAATACCATGCTGTCTTGATGATTACAGCTTTGTAGTAGAGGCTAAAGTCTGGGATTGTGATGCCTCCTGCTTTGGTCTTCTTCAAAATTACTTTGGCTATTCGGGACTTTTGTGGTCCCATACAGATTTTAGGATTGCTTGTTCTAGTTTCGAGAAGAATGCTGGTGCAATTTTGATTGGGATTGCATTGAAAGTGTAGATAGCTTTGGGTAGTATTGACATTTTGACAATATTTATTCTTCCAACCCATGAGCACGGAATGTTTTTCCATTTCTTTATATCTTCTTCAATTTCCTGCATAAGCTTTCTATAGTTTTCAGCATACAATCTTTTACATCTTTGGTTAGGTTTATTCCTAGGTATTTTATGCTTCTTGGTGCAATTGTGAATGGGATCAGTTTCTTTATTTGTCTTTCTGTTGCTTCATTATTAGTGTAGAAGAATGAAACTGATTTCTGTACATTAATTTTGTATCCTGAGACTTTGCTGACTTCATGTATCAGTTCTAGCAGACTTTTGGTGGACTCTATCGGGTTTTCCATATATAATATCATGTCATCTGCAAAAAGTCAAAGCTTGACTTCATCTTTGCCAATTTTGATGCCTTTGATTTCCTTTTGTTGTCTGATTGCTGATGCTAGAACTTCCAACACTATGTTAAACAACAGCGGTGAGAATGGACATCCCTGTCGTGTTCCTGACCTCAGGGAGAAAGCTCTCAGTTTTTCCCCATTGAGGATGATATTAGCTGTGGGTTTTTCATAAATGGATTTTATGATGTTTAAGTATGTTCCTTCTATCCCGACTTTCCCGAGGGTTTTTATTAAGAAAGGAGGCTGAATTCTGTCAAATGCTTTTTCTGCATTGATTGACAGGATCATATGGTTCTTTTCTTTTATTAATATGATGTATCACGTTGATTGATTTGCAAATATTGAACCAGCCCTGCCTCCCAGGAATGAATCCCACTTGATCGTGGTGAATAATTCTTTTTATATGCTGTTGAATTCGATTTGCTAGTATCTTATTGAGAATTTTTGCATCCATATTCATCAGGGATATTGGCCTGTAGTTCTCTTTTTTTTTACTGGGTCTCTGTCTGGTTTAGGAATCAAAGTAATGCTGGCTTCATAGAAGGAGTCTGGAAGTTTTCCTTCCCTTTCTATTTCTTGGAATAGCTTGAGAAGGATAGGTATTATCTCTGCTTTAAATGTCTGGTAGAATTCCCCAGGGAAGCCATCTGGTCCTGGACTCTTGTTGGGAGATTTTTGATAACTGATTCAATTTCTTCACTGGTTATGGGTCTGTTCAAGCTTTCTATTTCCTCCTGATTGAGTTTTGGAAGTGTGTGGGTGTTTAGGAATTTGTCCATTTCTTCCAGGTTGTCCACTTTGTTGGCATAGAATTTTTCATAGTATTCCCTGAAATTGCTTGTATTTCTGAGGGATTGGTTGTAATAATTCCATTTTCATTCATGATTTTATCTATTTGGGTCATCTCCCTTTTCTTTTTCAGAAGCATGGCTAGAGGTTTATCAATTTTGTTTATTTTTTCAAAAAACCAACTCTTGGTTTCGTTGATCTGCTCTACAGTTTTTTAGATTCTATATTGTTTATTTCTGCTCTGATCGTTATTATTTCTCTTCTTCTGCTGGGTTTGGGGTGTCTTTGCTGCTCTGCTTCTATTTCCTTTAGGTGTGCTGTTAGATTTTGTATTTGGGATTTTTCTTGTTTCTTCAGATAGGCCTGGATTGCAATGTATTTTCCTGTCAGGATTGCCTTCGCTCTATCCCAAAGCATTTGGATTGTTGTATTTTCATTTTCGTTTGTTTCCAAATATTTTTTAATTTCTTCTCTAATTGCCTGGTTGACTCACTCATTCTTTAGTAGGGTGTTCTTTAACCTCCATGTGCTTGCTGGTTTCCCGGACTTTTTCCTGTGGTTGATTTCAAGCTTCATAGCACTGTGGTCTGAAAGTACGCATGGTATGATCTCAATTCTTGTATACTTATGAAGGATTGTTTTGTGACCCAGTATGTGACATATCTTGGAGAATGTTCCATGTACACTCAAGAAGAAAGTATATTCTGTTGCTCTGGGATGAAGAGTTCTAAATATATCTGTCAAGTCCATCTGATCCAATGTCTCATTCATGGCCCTTGTTTCTTATTGATCCTGTGTCTAGATGATCTATCCATTGTTCTAAGTTGAGTATTAAAGCCCCCTGAAACTACCACATTCTTTTCAACAAGGTTGCTTATGTTTGTGATTAATTATTTTATATATTTGGTGGCTCCATATTTGGTGCATAGGCATTTATAATTATTAGCTCTTCCTAATGGATAGACCCTGTAATTATTATATAATGCCCTTCTTCATCTCTTGTTACAGCTTTTAATTTAAAGTCTAGTTTGTCTGATATAAGTATGGCTACTCCAGCTTTCTTTTGACTTCCAGTAGCATGATAGATAGTTCTCCATCCCCTCACTTTCAATCTGAAGGTGTCCTCAGGGTAAAATGAGTCTCTTGTAGACAGCAAATAGATGGGTCTTGTTTTTTTTATCCATTCTGATACCCTATGTCTTTTGGTTGGCACATTTATTCCATTTACAATCAGTGTTATTATAGAAAGATATGGGTTTAGAGTCATTGTGATGTCCATAGGTTTCATGCTTGTAGTGATATCTCTGGTACCTTGTCTCACAGGATCCTCCTTGGGATCTCTTGTAGGGCTGGTTTAGTAGTGATGAATTCCTTCAGGTATTGTTTGTTTGGGAAGACCTTTATCTCTTTTTCTATTCTAAATGACAGACTTGCTGGATAAAGGATTCTCGGCTGCATATTTTTTCTGTTCATCACATTGAAGATCTCCTGCCATTCATTTCTGGCCTAAGAAGTTTCAGTAGAGAGATCCGTCACGAGTCTTTATATGTTAGAGCACCTTTATCCCTAGCTGCTTTCAGAATTTTCTCTTTATCCTTGTATTTTGCCAGTTTCACTATGATATGTCATGCAGAAGATCGATTCAAGTTATGTCTGAAGGGAGTTCTCTGTGCCTCTTGGATTTCAATGCTTTTTTCCTTCCCCAGATCAGGGAAGTCCTCAGCTATTTTTTCAAGTACACCTTCAGCACCTTTCCCTTTCTCTTCCTCCTCTGGAATCCCAATTATGCGTATATTATCGTGTTTTATCGCATCACGTAGTTCTCTAATTCTCCCCTCATAGTCCTGGATTTTTTTATCTCTATTTTTCTCAGCTTCCTCTTTTTCCAAAATTTTATCTTCTAATTCACCTATTCTCCTCTCTGCCTCTTCAATCCAAGCTGTGGTTGTCTCCATTTTATTTTGCAGCTCATTTGTAGCATTTTTTTAGCTCCTCCTGTTTCTGAGTCCCTTGATCTCTGTAGTAATAGATTCTCTGCTGTCCTCTATACTTTTTTCAAGCCCAGCAATTAATTTTATGACTATTATTTAAATTCATTTTGTGTTACATTGCTTAAATTGTTTTTGATCAGTTTGTTAGCTGTCACTACTTCCTGGAGTTTCTTTTGAGAGGAATTCTTCTGTTTTGTCATTTTGGATAGTCTGTGGAGTGGCGGGGAACTGCAGGGTACTTCCTCTGTGCTGTCTGGAGTAATTTGGATTGGTGGGTGGGGCCTCAATCAGACCTGATGTCTGCCCCCAGCCCACTGCTGGGGCCACAGACTGGTGTGTCCCTTATCTTCCCCTCTCCCAGGGGCAGGTCTCACTGTTGAGTGGTGTGGCTCCTGTCTGGGCTACTTGCAGACTGCCAGGCTTGTGGTGCTGCTTCTGTGAGATCTGGCTTATTAGCCAGGGTGGATCCGCAAGGTGCACAGGGGTGGGAGGGGCAGACTCAGCTTGCTTTGCCTTTGGTGGTCCGCTTCAGGAGGGGCCCCTCTTCTGTGGGCCTCTTGTCTATGCTTGGCTCTGGAGAATCCGTTCTGCTAGTCTTCTGGCCGATGTGGGTGGAATCTAAGTAATCAGCAGGACGGGGTGAGCCCAGCATCCTCCTATGGCACAATCTTCCTCCCAAGACCAATGCAATTTTTGAGATAAAGAAAAGATAACAAAACTAGCAACATTATATCTATAATTAATAACTGTTAGGTAAAAAGAGACAGATGGTAACAACACTTATGGTGAGCATAGTACAACATACAAGGTGTTGAATCACTATGTTACCTGAAACTAATGTAACATTGTGTGTCAACTATACTCAAAATTGTTTTTATTTGTATTTTTTTTCTTTAATGTTTATTTATTTTTGAGACAGAGGAGACAGAGCATGAACGGGGGAGGGGAAAAGAGAGAGGGAGACACAGAATCGGAAGCAGGCTCCAGGCTCTGAGCCATCAGCCCAGAGCCTGACGCGGGCTCGAACTCACAGACCGTGAGATCGTGACCTGAGCTGAAGTCAGACGCTTAACCCACTGAGCCACCCAGGCGCCCCTCAAAATTATTTTTAAATTGTTAAGCAAAAATAAATAAGAAAATATTTAAAATGTATTTGTTATTTTCTTTAATTATATCAAACACAATTTAAAAAAATGATAGGTAGTGTATTTCAAAAACAAATCAAACGCTAAGTAAATTTTAGTAATGGTTATTCATTTAGATTTCCAAAGTGTATTCCACAGCACTTATTTAAAGAATTAACAAACATCAAATACTTCTCACTAGAAGACAAGATTACACTTAGATAACATTTTAATAAATCCAACTATGCTAAAAAACAAACAATTTTTTAAAGAGCTAAGCAGTGCATGACTGAGTGACACTGACTCTGACCAAGGTGGCACATTTATATTTTAATACCTATTTTTTCAACTCTGACAATACTGTTGGAGTCAAATCATCAACTCAAGAGTATCATTAAATGGATAAAATTAATAATGGCAGCACAAGCACTATTAAAATGAAAGCCCAAAAATATAATGTTGTCTGGGAGAAGTTAAGCAGACCCAATATTGATTTCAGAAACATTTAGCCAATATGATATGTGGCTAAATTTTAAAAATGGGAAATTAAACCATAATAAGGAACATGATGGTCAAGTTCATATAATTTCCTATATGGTCTCATTAACAGGATCTATGAATGAATAAGTACCATGTCCTTATATCCCTCAAGAGATTACTTTTCCTATACAGACCTAAATGCAAAGTACCTTGTGTATAATCTATTATATATTGTATGTAATATACTGTTAAGGACTGAATTGTACCCCCTCTTGCAAATTCATATGTTGAAGTGCTAACTCTTAATATGACTACATATTAGAGGGTGCAGAAAGGGTCTTCAGGAAGTAATTAAGATTGAATGAGGTCATAAGGTTGAAGCCCATAAGACTATGGCCTTATAAGAATAGGTAGAGATCTCTCTTTCTTTGCATTCTTAGAGGAAAAGTCATGTGAGGACAAAGTGGCGGTCTGCAAGCCAAGAAGAGAATTCTCAGAAATTAAATTGGCTGGAAACTTAATCTTTGCCTCCAGAATGGTGAGGAAATAAATTTCTGTTGTTTAAGCCACCCAGACTATAGTATTTTGTTATGGCAGTTTGAGGACAAAGAGACAGGCAGCAAGAACGTTAGATTTAGAGATACTTTTTTTAATAAAAAAAAAAGAAAAAATTAAATAACAATACCAGAATAATAGGGTTTTTAAATAAGGAAAAACAAAATAATAGGCTACAGAATAAATGCATAAGTATTATGTAATACAAAGCACAGAAAACTTTAGCCTGATAGAATGTCTTACCATTTCTTTGTAAACTAATGGCATATAGATATCTATTGTGAAAATTAATAGAGGAAAGCTTCAACAAAATGGACTTGGAGGGCTGGAAGGGGAGGCTGGAAGAGGGAGACTTAGGTGGATTACTGGAAGAATTATCAATTAGGAATCCCAACAGAAGAATCCTAAACAGGTGAGAACTCTCAATTTCAGGTCCAAACAGGAAAATTGGGGCACCTGGGTGGCTCAACTGGTTACGTGTCCAACTCAAGTCATGATCTCATGGCCTGTGAGGTCGAGCCCTGCGTAGGGCTCTGTGCTGACAGCTCAGAGCCTGGAGCCTGCTTTGGATTCTGTGTCTCCCTCTCTCTCTACCCCTTCCCCACTTACACTCTGTCTCTCACTCTCTCAAGAGTAATTAAACAACATTACAAAAATTTAATGAAAAGAAAAGAAAAGAAAAGAAAAGAAAAGAAAAGAAAAGAAAAGAAAAGAAAAGAAAAGAAAAGAAAAGAAATCAACAAGCAACTCAGCTAATGAGAAACTGTCATCATTGTGAACTCTTACTTTCTCTAGTGGATTTTTCTTCAAAACAACACCTCAACTTTCTCCTCCTCCTCCGTAAAATAACATTTCTCTCCTTCTTTCTTGAATTTGCCTACGGTTTTGCCATAGCTTTCATGTCCCAAACTGCAATTCTCTATTATTCCCAAATAAACCCATTTTTGCTGGTAAAGTAACAGTTATATATTTTTAAGGTTAAAACTATTATAAAAGAATGCATTTATATAAAAGTCATAAGACTTTTTTTTTTTATCACAAAGCTACTATATATTGTGTGGTTGTACAAATATTTCATCAAGATTTTCAGAGAACACTGCCAATGATATTCTTATTTACGTTCACCTCTACAATACACATTAAAATATATTTTTAAACCTTACGAAACTAGAACTGAGCTAAAACATTTTTTTTAATTTATTTTGAGAAATAGAGCACAAGAGAGCACAAGTGGGGGAGGGACAGAGGGACAGAAAGAGAATCCCAAGCAGGCTCCACACTGTCAGTGCAGAGCCAAATGCGGGGCTTGAACGCACAAACCATGAGAACATGACCTGAGCCAAAATCAAGAGTCAGACACTTAACTGACTGGGCCACACAGGTGCCCCATAAGTTCTTAAAACCTATATAAGTATCTCTGTGGGAGAGGAGTATAATCAATACACGGTAGGGCTGAAACAATATACCTGCAGGGTTTGGGGTACAAGAGAAGAGTAGTGGATTAAAGTTTGACTAAAAGTGTCCATAAGAAAAGAAAATGTGTCCCAGGTTCATTAGGTCCTTTCATTTGTGAAATGAGTAATATGAAAAATACAGATTGCTGACATTTCCATTGTTGTATGAAAGCCTGCACAAAGCTGTGTGGACTGAGGAAGTAGAGGGAACAAAATAAATCCCCTTAAATGGAACTGAAAAGTATATCCACTGGCTCAAAGAAAAGATCTGTGATTTCCCATTATCACAACGGATCCAATTTGCCATTTTGTAATCTAATAGCACCTGAGTGAACAGGGCCCTAGACTGAGAAAACGACAAAATGAAAGAAAGAAATTCCCACTCAAAACAAGACAAGCTTGTAAAACAAAGTAAGTATCAAAATGGAACTAATGTTAATATAAAATCATTTCACATAAAATTAAAGCCACCAAAAAAATAATTTTTTTGAAGAAAAAAGGCAATTAAAGACAAAAATGCATAATTTCATCAGAGTGTTAGGGCCAACTAAGATTTGTAGAATTGGTTTTTATTCGAGGTGGAAAGAATAGACATTTTCATGTTTATAAAAATCTGGATTGTTACTACCTACAAAACATAACCAGAGAAAATTTTATGAGAAATTCTGCATGAAGAAAAATGACCCCATATGGAAAAAAAAAACAAAAAACAAAAACAAGATACAAAAAATAAAACAAAAATACTGTGCAAACATATTAACAACATTTTTTTAAAATTTTTTAAGTGTATTTTTTGAGAGTGGAGGGTGGAGGGGCAGAGAGAGAGGGAAACACAGAACCTGAAGCAGGCTCCAGGCTCCAAGCCGTCAGCACAGAGCCCGACATGGGGCTTGAACTCACGAACCGTGAGATTATGACCTGAGCTGAAGTTGGACACTTAAGTGACTGAGCTACCCAGGTGCCCCAAATGTATGTTTTTATTTTTGTTTAATGTTTATTTTTGAGAGACAGAGTGTGAGTGGGGAGGGGCAGAGAGAGAGGGAGACACAGAACCTGAAGCAGGCTCCAGGCTCCGAGCTGTCAGCACAGAGCCCAACGTGGGGCTCGAACCCATGAACCGCGAGATCAAGACCTGAGCTGAAGAACAAAATATTTAACATATTGACTGTTAAATATAATTATAAATAGTTTTCCTTGGGACGGGTACTCACTGAAAGGGGGAAAAGGCAGGATCATTGGAGAGCTAGGAGCAACATATCTTGTTTTGGGTATTAGTTTCATCAATCCATGGTAAATCAAACATGCAAAATATTCTGTCTGCATATTCCATGTCAGTAAAGTGTTAACACAAATGACCATCTCTTTCTGCCTAAAAAAGAGAGTATAAAATCCTTGACAAAAAAATAACACTGTGTGTGCTGGGGGTGTGTGCATGTGCACAATGGCAAGTTCAACTGTGAATCATAATAGGCTAACCTCTATGTCATGTCAGAGGGTAAAAATGCCAAATCAATTTAGATTTTAAAAGGCAATTTTATATAAGTATATATGAAAGTACTTAAAAAACATTTTAGTAACCAATATTAAAATTTAAATAAAGATATCAGCATGTGGAAAAGAAGGGGGCAATGTAGAAACTTTAAGCCAAAGATTTAGGAAAGAAGGAAAAAATAATAGAATTTTTTTAAAACTGTAACTAGAAGAAAATAAGATTTTAGAAATATATCAAACACACAAAAAAAGAGACAACCTCGTTCATGAGAAGACAACTGTTATCAGCTATAGGGTGTTTACAAAACACACATATAAAATTAATAAATTATATGTAATTTTCTTTCATGAAATTGTGTGCACATTATCATGCAGAACTATTAGAATATTGTTTAACTATATATAATATTGTTAATATTATAATATTATAACAGTATTTTAATACCATTTGTTTACTATCATGCTAAGCTGGAAAGCAAAAATTATGATTTCTGTCTTCTTTGCAGCTACGGCCCCACATGTGATATAGGTTTTGCCAAGTCAGGACAGATACATGAAACTTAATTTTAAAATGAGTTTCATGGAAATCCTTGTAGGGTGCCAAACGTTAGTAATGATACCCAAAATTCATGGTAGAAAGGAATTTCTGAGGAATCTAGCAGTTGAGGAGGCATTTTCCTGAATCCATCATTTTTAATTATTCCAAGACAGCCATGTCCTGAAGGAATCATTGTGAAAATGGTTTTGAAAGGTCAGCCTAATTTTTTCTCTTTCCTCTGATGGGGCTTAGGGCAGGCTGCCCTGAAATATGCTAAAGTGGCATATTGATTATTTTGAATTAAAGTTACTTGAGAAGCAGCTGGTTCAAGTGGCACACTCTGACCGTCCTCTCTGTCCCCCTGAAAGCAGGAAATAAATCTCAAGTGACAGGTACCCTCCCTGCAGCAGGAGGTGGAGTCACATCCTTGTATCCTTCTCCCCAGGGATACAGGATACAGCGCTAAGAATCTATGTAAACAAACTCTGCTTAGTTTCTTCACTAATCAGTACCTAAGCCTAAGTTTTCCTTCTCAGTTCTTCACAAATTTATTGTCTAAAAGGTATATGGACATCTAACCTCAGTCACTTCTTGGGTCCCGTATCGATGAGAGCATACATATGAAATTATTTTTCTCTCCTGTCAATCTGTCTTGTGTCAATTATTAGACCAGCCACAAGAATGAAGAAGGGAAGCGGATACTTCCCCTCTTCTGATCCCTTCCAAATATATCTATATCTATATCCTTTAACAAATACTTCTTTGATTGAAATAAGTATAGTGTAATCTGTCATATGCAACTAATCTCCCAATAATAGACTAGCATACCATAGCAAAAGAAGGCTGGAAAGGTCTTGAATATGAATATTCTCTGTTATGGGCTGAATTGTGTTCCACCGAAAGTCATATGCTGAAGTCTGAACCGCTACTATCTCAGAAGATGACTATTTGGGGATAGTTCCCTCTTAAAAAGACTCTTAAAAGTAGGCCAGCCATTAGGGTGGGCCCTAGTCACTATGACTGGTGCACAAGTAAGAGCAGGAAATGTGGACAAAGACATGTACAGAGTAAAAACCATGTGAAGACAACAGGAAGAAGAAGCCCATAAAATCAAGAAAAAAATGCCTCAGGAAAAAACCCAGCCGACACCTTGATTTCTGAATCCTAGAACTTGGAGAAACCGTATCTCTGTTATTCAAGCCATCCAGGCTGTGGTATGTGGTTTTGGAAGTCCCAGTCATAGCAAATTAATACACTGTCCGATTCTTCACACAACATAGTTATTTATCTCTATTTGAAATTCAAGAGACTCCACAAACTATTCAAACTAAAGGGAGTGCCAAAAATTTGCTTCATAAACAACAAAAACCATCCTTCTACATGAGAAGAGAACATTAAAAAATGAGCTGGAACAAAATGATTCTATTCCAAAGGTTAAAAAAAAGTATATATTATTTATGATAAAATCCAGTAATATACTTGGAAAATACTAATGTTTAAAATGTAAACACTTTATGAAAGACACAAAAGAAAAACTGAATTAAGGCCCAGATGAGGCACGTTCACAGCTAGAATTACTGATTATCATAACGATATACAATTTCCCAAAGGATCCAAAAAATTCAATACAAAAAAAATAGAATTATCAGAGTATTTTTAATTTTTAAAGACTTTGAGAAATGCTAAGATAGTTTTAAAAAGGGAAACAATAACTTAAAAAAATAATCCTAAATAATATTCAAATAATCCAAAAGACAAGCAGAACATGAGGAGCAGTGAAGAAAAATTAACAAGGGATAGGCACAAAACAGTAAATGGTAAAAAGTAATATGCCCTAAACAATAATTATAGCATATGATATAAATATTTATCTGTGCTTATATATACACACACACATACAGAATTATTTGCTGTTTAAATGAGATATATTTTAATATAAAGATACAGATTAAAGACAATAAATAAACGAAGAAAGGTGTATCATTCAAATAGTAAGCAATAGAGCTAAAATGGCTACATTGATATCAGATAAAATAGACATCCAGGCAAAAACTATTACTGGAATAGAGGAGTATTTTGTAGTTACAAAAGGGTCAATTCATCAGTCATAAATATGTACGCACCTTCCACGGAACTGGTAACATTCTTAAAAATTTATTCATCAGGTTATAGCTACTCATATTCTCATTTTATCAAATGAGAATAAAAAATAATTTATTTTATTTTAAAATAATAAATTCTTACATAGTAAAGTAATGCTGAATTATTAATATAACATAACTGTATTTTCAAAAACAAAAATTTAGAAGTTTGCTTTATTTTTTTTTAATTTCTTTACCATATAATTTAATAAAGACAATCTAGGTTCTTATATCAGCATCTATATTCATCTGTTGCAATTATGTTGTTTAGTTGGTTGTATATGAAAAACATCTGGCCTTACACATATATGATGTTTATATAGAAGAAGTCTTTTAATAACCATCTTAGGTAATGCTAGATATTCTTTTTTGACACTACATCAAGCCACAGCAAGTACTAGTACCTTTTAAAGTTCATTGTAATATGAAAACTGAAGCCATATTAGTGACATTTTTAAATTAAAACCCAATGCTTCATCTTGCTTATTAAATGGACCTTTTGAGAGTTCTTGATGGTCTACCTGGACCACACTTTTGAGAACCAATAGACTATACACAAAAAAACAGCAAATATGGGGGCGCCTGGGTGGCTCAGTTGGTTAAGTATCCGACTTCAGCTCAGATCATGATCTCGGGTCTGTGAGTTCAAGCCCCATGTTGGGCTCTGTCCTGACAGCTCCGAGCCTGGATTCCCTGCTTTGGATTCTCTCTCTGTCTCTGTCTCTGTCTCTGTCTCTCTGTCTCTCTCTCCCCCTCTCTGTCCCTCCCTGCTCGTGCTCTGTCTCAAAAATAAACATTAAACAATTTTTAAAAAAACAAACAGCAAATATGTAGACTGTCTGATGTACATTATCAACCCACCAGGATGAAATTAGTATATGGAATACTATACCCAACAATTGTATAATTCACAATCTTTCCAAATGTACATGATATACTTATTATGGATTAATCATCTTCTTGGTCCAAAAATAACAAATGTAGAATGATTATACAATATTTCTCTAACCACAACAGAATTAAATTAGAAACCAATACCAAGAAGATAGCTAGGAAAATACCAAATATTTGATAAATTCAGAAAATAATTTTCTATATAATCCCTATACATAAGGAAAAATTAGGAAAAAATTGAATTAAGTGATAATGAAAATAAACATGAAAATGTATGGTGCACGGGTAATTGAAGGCATGAAGGAATATTTTTGGTTATATGGTTATTATTTTAAAAAGATAAATTCAATGATGTACACTTCCACCTTAAAAGCCTAAATAAAGGAAAGTGAAGAAAACCCAAAATATGTGGAAGGAAGGAAATAATGAAATAAGATCAGAAATTAACCTGTATCATCAAAAGGCAGTCTACTGGCAGAATTCCTTCTTCTGGGGAAGAGGTCAATCCTCTTTCTCTTAAGGCTTCTAACTGATTGGATGGGACCCAGCCACAGTATGAAGGATAATCTTATTTACTCAAAGTCTACTGATTTACATGTTGATCTCTTCTAAAAATTACCAGGATAACAACATCCAGACTAGTGTTTGACCAAATATCTGGGCACTGTGACCTAGGCAGGTTGATACGTAAAATTAACCCTCACAGTGCATTTCTTTGTAAGTTTTACATTTAAACATTACAAATAATTATTGAACTTTAGCTAAGACATGAATGTCAAAGTACTGGATGAGATTGGATGAGTACTGGATGAGATTTTAATTTCTGCAATTTACTTGCAATGTATCAGAGAAATCTGGTGAAAGGGTATAAGAACAATGGGGAAAAAAGATGAATAGATGTGATAAAACAAGTACTATGGAAGGTTAGAATTTAGGTTGTAGGTGTATGGATGTCTATTGTAAAGACATTTCATGGTAGAAGAAATAACTTATGTGTTGAGCATATATTTCAGGGTCAAATTAGTGGGTAAAGGACTTAGAGGAAGAAGAATCAACATGGGATCATTTAGTCATCTCACATTTGAAGCATGACCTTGACAAATGAGAAGAATACGGAAAATCAAAGGGAAAATATTGAGAAATAATTCTTAAGGTAAACACTACTGAGAAAAAAGAATGGGATACTCTGCTGGAGTAAAATATTTATGTGGGAAAATGTCAATATTAATATTCTTTGTATCTATTCAATAAAACCTATACTGGTTAGCCTTCCATTTAAAAACCTGAGAGATCTGAGCCCCTTCTCCTCTCCAACATTAGCCTCTATGACTTGCACGTATGAATCACTTCATCTATTGATCAAATTAGACTCCAATTGAACTTTTGTAAAGATTTCTCATCTGTAGACCTCTCCTCAACTTACTGAAACATTCTAGAATAGTTTCTTCTCCCCTGCACAGACTTTCCTTATATCAATAATCTGTAACAGTTTAAACTGATATCTCATCTGATTTCCCAAGATGCTCAAGTTATTCCTCTTCCTAGTGACTAAACCACTTAATTTGTATTATTTTATAACTTTTGTCATTTTATGTTTTGATTCATTTTTGTTATTTCAACCACTTATTCAATTACTATTACTATATATATATATATATATATATATATATATATATATATATATATGATCTTATTTGCTCAGGAACTGTGCCTTATTTTTCTTCCTTCATAATTCTCACTGTTCAACCTTATCTACTTTATATGGTAAAAAAATATTTAGTGGGTCTGTTAGTTTCACCACAAATATAACAAAATAAAGCATTTAGTATTTCATGATCAGAAGTTCAGGAACAGCTTAAATGGGACCCTGAGCAGTCAGGGTTTAACAATGCAGCAATTAAGTTGTCTACTAGGAATGTGATCCTCTCTGAGATCCTCTTCAAAGCTCACATGAATGTTACCAGAATTTAATTCCTTGCATCTATAGAACTTATCATGATTTGTTTCTTCAAGGCCAGCAAGTGAGAGAAAGTCTCTAATTTCTCTTTCTCTAGTCTCTAGATCCTCTTTTATAGGGCAGATTCAACTAGAAAAACTACCTTTTGATTTGCTTAGAGTCAACGGATTAGAGATCTTAACTACATCTGAGAAATTTCTTAACCTTTTACCATATAATGGAATATCATCACAGGAGTGACACCCTCCCTACCCACTTTGCTACACCCTATGAATAGAAAAATGTTGCAAGTCCAGCCTTCAGTATAGGCTTGTGCAAGAGTGTGGGTCATTAGGGGTATTCTTAGAATTGTGCCAACTTTAGGAACTAAAAAATAACGCTGTTATGTGTATAATGCATTCACAATGTTGACAGACCCACTGCTGCAGTTGCATGTATTATATCATTGAACAGATTGGCAAGGAATGGACAACGGGTTTTCCCAAAGCACTCGGTACATATTCCTGTCACAACACTATAAATGTGAGAAAGAACAGGGACTCAGGTCCCCTTAATCCTATTCACCAAATCTGCATACCTTGATACCTCAAACCCTATGCCCCTTGAGTAGATCTCCCAGGATAGCTAAAACTCTATGCCCTTCAGTTAGCAGATCTTGCAGGAATGCAGAAGCAGGATGCTTACTGAAAGGAGGGACTGGACTACAAAGACTGGTGCACACCTAGTCAAACCAGTATATGTCAAGCTGGTCCCAGTGCTGAACTTACACTGACTTTTTCCCTCATTAGAATACAAAAATCACACGAGGTGGAGATTAACATATTAGACATGTGACACATGAAGAAACATGATCATTAAGCGTGCAAGTGCTAATAAATCCCCACCTCTACATGCTTAGACATCACCCTTTTCTCACCTAAGTTTCTTTAACAAACTCTCCCTGACCTCTACTGGAAGTGTCAGCATGAGGACTTTCCTTGGTGCTGCTTTGCTTCTACATAAACTCCAATAAAGCTTAGCCTGAAACTCCCATCTGGCCTCTTACTTACTCACTTATTTATTTATTTAAATTCAAGTTAGTTAACATACAGTTAGTACTGGTTTCAGGAGAAGAACCCAGGGCTCATCCTAACAAGTGCCTTCCTTAATGCCCATGACTCATTTAGCTCCTCCCCTACCCACCTCCCCTCCAGCAACCCTCAGTCTCTCCTCTTTAAGGGTCTCTTATGGTTTGCCTCCCTGTTTTTATTTTATTTTTCCTTCCCTTCCCCTCCCCTATGTTCATCTGCTGTGTTTCTTAAACTCCACATATGAGTGACCGCAACCGCAGTAACTTCTTACTAGACATGTCTCCAAAGGCAAGGGAAATAAAGCAAAAATGAACTATTGGGACATCAAGATAAAAATCTTCTGCACAGCAAAGGAAACAATCAACAAAACTCTTTATCAATTTCTATTGTTTAGAGAGTCCAACAGCCAGCTTTCGATCACTTATTTCCCAAGAGTTTTTAGTTTCTTAGTATAATGACATGTTTTTAAATGTCTTCCAGTGCCTAATGATACGCCTGGTTTATAGTAAGATTTCAATCATAGAAAATAGATTTATATGTAAAATGTGTAAAATATTAAGAATGATCTTTGGAGGGAAAACACTGCATGTTAGCTTATGTAGGATGATAAAGGATTTCTGTAACAGAAGATACTGAGGTCTAAATTTCTTAGCATAAAATTTTAGTAGACTAGCTACAATCGAAGGCATTTCTGCACTCATACTTATTTGGTCTTTATAAAAACTTTTGCTCAATCTTGCTAACGTGTCGGAATCTGAATAACGCCATATTTTTTCAAATTAAAATAGCATTTTGTAATATCAATGGAAACAGAAAGAAGTATCCATACTACAAAGAAATTTCCTAAGGGCATAATGTATTTATGGCTCAAAGGATTTTATATTTAAGGGTTTCTGACTGATTTACAATAACAGTCTATGCTTAATGAGCTAACAAAGCACTTAAAAGCATGTTTTCTCACCTCCTGCATGCAATGAGCAAATAAAAACAAAGCTCCAAAGGGAAAAACAGTATTGGCCTTTTTTCTTTGTTGTGGCTGGCAGAAAGTAATTGGCTGAGTCCCAATTCATAGAATGTTAATGCTGCATTTAAACAGCACATTAGCGCATCCCTTCTATAGAAGAGAATATATTGCCAGTATTCTCCTCTTGTGAATCCCTTCTCTTTGTATCATAACATAGTTGTAAATATAAGTATGGCAGAAAAAGTGGAGTGAAATTGTTCCATAATGTGCTATATTTTCTCATGAATTGTTTATTTTATTAAAACCAAAACAGTTTTGCAGAATCATCTTAAAGAATCTGTGGGCAAATTTTATTATATGACTTATTTTAAAATTCAGAATTGATGTTTAATTACCATAGCAAATTCAATTTCAAATAGGATATATATGTATTGAAAGGGTAATGTGGTGTACAACTAAAAGATGATGTTTGCAGTTACTAGATCAAATAAACCAACACTTAGAGCGTTTTATTTTTTAACAATTACATTTTTATGAAACTATTAAAAATGGCACTGGCTATGTGAGATAAAATACTCATTCAGGCAAAGACATTGCTCTGAATACAGTCCACCCCCCCAGACCTATTTGTACAAATTAAACAAATATTCATCATTATGAGTGAAATGCTTCCAAGAACACAGAAATTGAGTACAGACGGGTGGTGTTCAAACCTGGTTTTGGTGGTTACTAGTCATGTAAGCCTGAGCACATTATTTAAACATTCCTTGCCTTGGTTTGTTTGTAAAACAGAGATGATAAAAACACCTATACTTATATAATTGCTGTAAACGTTCAATGAATAATTACATATGAAACATGTAGAATATGCTTCATGACAAGCTGTGTAAGCATTTTAAATACTATATTGTGTTTTGCTTAGAATGTTTCATATGTGTAGACACATGTTCTAAATCCTAAAATAAAAATTTATAATGTCATTTTACACTTCAGTGATATCACAGTATAGCAATACCTAATACAGTAGGAAATACACAGATCAATAGCAATTTTAGTATATGCTCCTCAAACAGATTACAGTAAATCCTTATGCCTAAATTGTAGCAAATCAAACACTATGCAGATCAAGATGCTGAGGGTAAGTACTGATTACAGATTTGCTTCTATGTCACACAAGTAAGTGACAAAATTGAGATCAACTTTGGTTTCCAAATTCAAACTCTATACTTCTTATTCTACTTGAAATATGTAAATGGAAACTGCCATATTTTTATTATTATTGTTTTTATTATTTTGCTACACATAAAATTCATGGTGATGAGTGTTCCTTTATTTTAAAACTAGATTCTTACAGTGAAATTTTAATACAAAATGTATGAAGAGGAGTAATTTTTCAGTTAAACAGAAATCAAAACCGAGAAGGGTTTTATTTTAAACACAGACTTTCGAGTTGAACATATTCAGTTGAAATGAATTGAACATATTTTATTTTCCTACACATGTAATGAAATAGAATATTTTTATTAACAAGCTTCACCACTGAGACCTGAAAAGAACGGCAAACATAAATTGCTTAACTTAAATTATTACATTTTATGAACTCTGTATTGAGAGTAAAGACTAAACAGAAAAAAAAAATATTCCACAAAATTGGGCCTAAAGTTAATAAAAAAGGTTTCTGGATATTGCTAAACATAAAAAAAAATGTATATGTTAATCAATCATATGGGTGTCAGGAACACACTTCTGATACATATATACACATATACACATGTGAATAACTCCTCTCGCATAGTGACTAATGGAAGTTTATTCTGTTCTATTTTTTGACAGTAGCTATTAGCTTTGCATTGTGAAAATATAAAAGAGTACATTTATAGTTTGATATGAGAACACACAGTAATCAGGTTCTTTCAAAGGAGGATGTTCTACTGATATTACTTGCCTCTGCATAAACAATCATATGGAACTACTTTCTGCTCTTTATTATAACGACATTTAGTACAGTCTCTAGGGAGCTGAACTTGCCAGATGCACCTTGATAGAGAATAAAGGACGGTAGAGAGCTAGGGCATAAGTTAGTTCTTTGACATAAGAACCCACCAAACACCGTTCACCTGTATGGAAAGAATAGTCTCATTTGTAACACAAACATTGGGTTCACCACTTACTATTATCTGAACCTTTCGATTCTGTTTAAGAAAAACTAACAATTCTAGTAACATACTTACATTTATATTGTTGATTTATCATGAATAAATGCCTAGGTAGGAAAACTACCATGCATTTTATACCCCAAAGTTTCCAATGCTGAGGGATATGGGATGGAGTGTGGAATACAGTGTGGAAAAAATATAAAGGAAAAGTATATTATTTAACAGCTGAAAAAATTAGCTTTGTTTTTATTTTTATTTATTTTTATTTTTTTTAACATTTATTTGTTATTGAGAGACAGTGAGAGACAGAGCATGAGAAGGGGAGGGGCAGAGAGAGAGGGAGAAGCAGCTTCCAGGCTCTGAGCTGTCAGCACAGAGCCCGACACGGGGCTCGAACTCACAGACTGAGAGATCAGGACCCGAGCCGAAGTTGGTCGCTTAACCGACTGAGCCACTCAGGCGCCCCAAATTAGCTTTGTTTTTAAAAAGTCTTAATAAAATTCTAAAAGAACGGGGAAATCTAAGAAGGTTATTAGGCAAGTGCCAAAAGATATGACAAAAGTTAAATATTGCGTGTTTCTACTTTTGAGAGACAGGAGGTACAAAAGAGAAAAGGCCAAAAACCAGAGCAAATAAAAAAGTTATAGCAAGATGGTAAAATCTTAGAAACCTAGGAACTCTCTATCCTAGTAAGATAAATGAGGAAAATGAGGAAATTTCTCTCTTTCACAACCAAGCTTAATGTTAATTTCAGACTGATCTCCTTTTCCCCTCATTTTCCTCATTTTCCTAACCTCATTAGGCTTAGGCTTTCAGTCCTATAGCACATGCAAAGTGGCTCTCCTTGATGTCAGGAATAACGAGGACTGTATGATACAACTACCGAATCAGGCACTCTTGAAAGTAGAAAGGAAATGATTAATAATCAGGCGAGGCAAGGACATAAACCAGGATCTTCCCAGTCAAACCTGAATCCTTGACGTCATCTTATTAGATTTTTAAGCAGTGCTGAACACTGTTGCCAACTTCTCTTGCGGCACTCCCTGCTCAGAGTCTAAGTGTACTCGTCTCCTGCTTTTCCTTCGCTGTTCACTAAATTTCAGTCATCTTTGTAGGATTACCTCTTTCCTGTTCACAAGGAACAGGAGTTTTAGGACCTCACCTCTTTTCACTTCATGTGCCAATGACATAACCCTTTCACTCACATTTCTTTGGCGGGAATCATATGGCTCCAATTAAACACAAATGTTCTGTTTGTGGTCTAGAAATGTGCTAAGGAAGAATCAAACATGGGTATGTGTATTAACTGGCATTAGTGAATTATAGCTGCTACATCAATTATATTACTAGGACATTTATAACAGTGCCCTAGGAGTTATACTTGGCTCAGACATGCCCAAAGTCTCGGAATTCAACTATCTGACAGAACATGAAATACAATTTCATGAGCCAGGATTCAGCACTCAGTGTTTACTAAGTACTAACAAGAAATAAGCATCTCTTTAGATGTGATAAGATTTACTAAAAGTTTGTAGCAAGCAATTAACTATGTGTCTACTGACTGGAAAACAAAACAAAAGAGCCCCATTAGATTAGAACAAGTACTTATGCCCTTTACAGAAAATTTCTGATACAAGTTCCTGGCCCTGGATTTTCCTATACATTAGGTTAATTGGACAATATAGTTATATTGGCCAATCTTGGAAAACAGAAAAGAACATCTCTGAAGTCACTGATTTTTGAAGTGGGAGAAGATTAATTAAAACTTACAAAATGAACACACATAAACTTGTGGGATGCATCTGGTTTCACTGATAAGTATGAAATGTGTATAAAACTTTTTGGTGAATTCCAAACAACCATTTCATTTTCCTAGAAAACTTTTGTTGATTTTTGCTGAACTTTGGTATCTGTAGCTATTATATGGTTGCACTTGATAAGAGCATACAGTTCTGACATGAATGTTCCTGATATTTTCATTTACATTCATGAATAAGGGGAAAGCAAAGCAGCTAAGATAAATGTCGGAACTTCTGTTTCCAATGACAAAACCGTATGCTTAACAATTTAGCATAAATCCTCATAAGCCGAAATACCAAGAGTTGGTTGTATTTTGTTTACAAAATGCTCTGATACTTGTCTTTTCTCAATCTATCTTTTTAAAAATTTAATTCCATGTCAGTATATAAATATCAGCCTCATTATGATTTACTGCTGAATAATATGAGAGTTTCATTAATTAAACATTCTAATATTGATGAACATCCAGTTGTTTCTGGCCTCATCTATATATTTTTTTGCCTTATCTATATTTTTGACCAGGTTTTTTTCTATCAGTATAAAACTTGCTGGTTCATAATGAGCAAAACAAAACCCGTAACTTTGTCGGCGTTATTAAATAATAATTTAACAAGGTGTCATGCTCCTATGTAATAATATTGATTTTCTAACACATAAGATAGTTCTGAAATGAAGTTTTATCCTCCTGTATACTATTTGACCGTTAGTTCTTATTGTGACTCAGATAAACAAGACTTGTTCAGGCAATGACTTGGTTCGCAGAATGGAGAGAGAGAGGAGAAAGAGGGAGAGTGAGAAAGTTGAGAGAAAGACAGAGAGAGAGAGAGAGAGAGAGAGAGAATTTCTACCCAATATTTTAACAAGCTGATCGGTGTAGAAACTTCTCAAAAAATTACAACTTTCATTGTCTATTACTTTAATTATTGTGTGTCTGAGCTACCATTTAGCAAACTGAGTTATACCTGGCATGGTTGTGATTACTTTGATACAATAAGGAAATCATTCCACATATTTTACAATTTAAGACTTAAAAAAATTAACTGTGCTTTCTGCATCATCTCAAGTTAAATGATGCATCTGGAAATTCTAACACAGGGAACTCTCTCTTCTGTTCAAATATGGCTTGACTGATGTCACCCTGCCTCAAGTGTATTACTTAAAAAACAGAGTGCAAAGAGAACAGCTGTCAGGGTGAGAAGTCTAAACACATTTCTGCAAAGTAACCTAGTGCTGACAAAATGCATTTAATCATGCTGAAGCTTCATGAAATTGAGTTCATTATGTTAGGATTGTTAGTAATTATGGCTACGAAAAAAAACATTATTTATATCTAAACTATTGAATAAGGCAACCATATAAAGCTATCTAAGGAGATGTAAATATTTTAATAAAATGGGTTAATAAATGTTTCTTTCAGCATTTCAATTTTTTTTCAAGAAGCTGAATTAGGAGATCCTTGACAACTCGTTTATTGCACTGCAGTCTGAAATTGTGAGAGAAGACGGAGCCTGGTACTCTGAGCATTGACCTGTTTCTTTTTCTTCCCTGCTGAACTTAACAACCTCATTTGTTTTCATGGGAATTTTGTGTGACACCATGAAGATAATTGTGCCATAGCCTGAGATAAGACATTGAAATCTATACCCCTGAGAAGCTCCTAGAATTCACTTAGGAGAATAAAAACTGATTTTCTGTATTAACATTCAACGGTTTCCTCAGTACAGTCCAAGAAGTTCGCATCTTTTTACAGAATAATTAACTCCTAGAAAGATACCTCCCAACCAATAGTGAAATATGTCAACAGGAAATACAATTAACAATCACAACACATACATTTACTAAGTATATGGAAAAGTATCAAGTAAACATTGGGATAAAATATATTCTGCAAGGTAGCAAAACAAAGCTTTATTTGATAATTGCATTTATACTGTAAAATAAAGGCAATCATATTTTACAGAAATGAATTTAACATCATCAGACAGCATTTTACACATTTTGATTTCTCTGGAGATTGCCCTTTGACAAATATGGGATGCTGCATTTTAAATTTATCTGACGTGTATTGGCTCTAAGTCTCTGATTAGGAGAATTTTTTATGAAATATAACTTTCTTCCCATTCTATATTTTCCTTGTTGAGGGCATTCAAGTAATGCAGTAGAACACCTTTAACATTAATTAATTAACATTAATGTTAATTAAAGTTAATGATCCAAACCATAAAAGGCTCTTCTTTTCTCACAGTGTCCCTGAGGTCTCAGTGAATGTTATTAGCAACCATTTCATTTTAGTGACTATAACTACCGACCGACTTACTTCCCACCCAGTTGTTTCATGGCTGACATATGTGGTGACATATTTTGACATGTCACTCAGAATCATTTCCTCTTTAGTGTTTATAGATCCTTAAGCAAACAAAAACATAATAAACAATGCCAGTTCTCTCAATGTAAGCCTCTTCTCATTATTTGACATCCCTTACACTTTCATATGCAGGAATCGCTGCACTGTTACCAGGAGAGACCCTGAAAATCATTCCTCCTTATCTTCAAGAAACTGTCTTCATGTCTGTGAAGAATGATATGCATTGCATTTTTCACATCCAAGAGGCAGGTTCAGATCCTGGTTAAGGTACTCTTGGATATGGCAGATTGCTCCTTTTGCAGTCTTCATCCCTGTATTCTGAAGCTTATTCCAAAATTTTAAAGGTTCCCTTTTCCATCTCCCCAAAGAAGATAAAGGGCTTCATGTAACCACACTCCAAAGGGTTCTTGTCTGACATGTTGAAGTTTCTGAGGTATGCAGATTACTTTGTAGCCTTTGCTAACCATCAAAAATTTAAAACAGTTTCTGAGGAGCATGTAATCCAAAAATGAAAAAGAAATGAAGGAGGGAACAAAGGGGGGAAAGGAAGAAAGTTAAGAAGACAGAAAGAGAAGGAAAGTGGATATGGAGTGAGAAGGAGAGAGTAAATGCAGAGGGCAGGAGACAGATGAAGAAAAAAGGTGAGGGAGTTTCTGGGGATGGAGAAAAGACCTACCCCAAACACCACACACAGTGAAATAAAGCATGTAAGTTTTCAGACTTTAAAACCAGACTATTTGGATTCACATCTGAGTTCCACAACTTTATAACAAAACACGGTGAGAAGGTATTTAATTTCCTCAAGCTTCATCTTTTTCAATTTAAAAAGGGAGGGACAGTACTACATTATGGTAAGCATTATTAAAGAAAGACCCATTGATGTGCGTAGTCTCTGTGCCCAAGAGGAAGGAACTAGTCCACATATCTTTGTGCCAAACGCATAGATACTTGTTGACTGTTGAGCGATTTACAGACACAGGTTCATTTCCATTTACTTTAGCCACACACAGAAAAATGATTTTTCCAGGGACTTGTATGACACACTATTAGAGAAGCAGGAAAGATGGATAATTTGTCAGAGGATAAAGTTTCTAATGTACCTTTCTGTTTGCCGTATAATCTCCTATCTTCCTTTAACCTGACACTTCTTCATCTCAGAGTGATAGATCAGATCACCCATGATCTGATGATCATGCTATCATTGTATTTTGTTCCTCTGTTATACACTATCTTCTTACAGAATATTATAGAATGTGGTTTCCTGGGCTTGACTATCTTCTTTAACATTTAATATATTGAGAGTTCATCCTAAAAACTGGGACATAAATACTCTTTTCTGAAACTTTCAGTTTTAGAAAAGTGATAGTTCACCAAAAGAAAATAAACCACATGTGGCTGTAACCCATATGTTCAGCTGGCAGCCTCTGTCAGTGTATAGATTTGGGTGATATTACATTGAGTCCCTCCTTTCCAAATGGGCTTCCAAATCCCTCCTAAAGATATTAACTCCAACATGCACATCTCCTTATATTTCCCCATTATTTTGGACCACCATGGATTATTTGCTTCCTTTGTCCTTTAACTTAACAGCTCTGTCGTAATATTCAGATTTCCACAGTTTAAAATATATATATATATATATATATATATATATATATATATGTATATATATATATATATATATATATATATGTATATATATATATATATATATATATATATATATGTTTCTCAATGAAAGTTTTTTAGTTTAATGGACTTTGGTAGGGGTTCAGAATATATTACTCCCAAACATGCCACTTTGGCACACTGATTATTTTGAATTGAAGATACTTTAAAAACAGATAGTAAGACAAAGACATTCTGAATCTCCTTTGTTCCCCTGAAAGGAGATACATCTCCCACACATGAAAGATATCCTCCCTGTATCAAGAAGGTAGAAGGTATACTTATCATCAGAGACAGAGAACTGAGCACCAAAAAGGTTATAAATAAACCTTGTTACTTCTTTCTCATTTTACTAAACCTGGCCCAAACCTCTCTGTCTTATCAATTCTTCATAAATGTATTGGTTCTTTGTCTAAAACATATAAACGTTTCCTGTTCTGGTCACTCCTTGACTCTCATATCTTTGTGGGGCTACTATACATGTGTGTGTGTGTGTGTGTGTGTGTGTGTTTATAAATTTGATCTTATCCTTTTATCTTTATATTGGGGAGCGAAGGTGCCTTAGCCAAGAACCTAGAAAAGTACAAGGAAAATTATTTTCCTCTTCTGCATTTTACTTACAATTTTTAGATTCTCCCAAGGAGTGGAACTAGTTCATAATTCATAGTCTTTAATTATCCTTCTGAGCCCCTACACTTTTCTTACATTCCTATGTTTTATCTCCATTGCCTCCTTCTGAAACCAGCCTTACAAACTTCATACATGATCAAGACAGCAGAGAAAACAGACCAGTTTCCAAAACCCATTCTGTACCACAATATTTAACATATTTAAAAACTGTCCAAGACTTCTTAACAAAAACATGATATTTACATACACACATGTGAAAAGAAAAGAAACCTGAATAACTGTGATTCACAGCATATATGTAGTATGGGATAGTCATTAAATGTTAGCTAATTTTAGAAAAGAATATTCATTTGTCATTGAAACATTGAGAAAAAGACTCACAGGACATCCCTGGCCCAAACTCACTCCAAACCTAGCTTCCTACCAAGGCAGCCCTGACTTGTACCCGCTGTAGCTCCAGCCATCCTGACAAAGTGGCCCTGGCACAGAACACCTCAGAACCCACTGAGCCCACACCCAACTCACTGCCATCAAGGAGGCCATGGTGCAGAGTGCCCCAGACCCCACCCCCCTCCCCCCACCCATACCTGCTCCTGCTGTTTGATCCAACCAAGATGGCCCCACACAGCAGACCTGGGACCAACCCCCACCAACTTCATTCAACCCACCAAGATGGCCCTAGTAAGGTGCAACCTAGGATCCCAACTGCACCTGCTCCAGACCCAGATGGCCTGCCATAGCTGTCAGGCACATGCAATCTGACCAGGATATGTTCCTTTAAGAGGCCACTCCTTCAACACCAGGAAAGGCAGCTGTTCCATCTCATTCATAGAAATAAACACAGAAAGTCAAACAAATTATGGAGCAGAAGAATATATTCCAAATAAAAGGACAAGATAAAACCCCAAGAAAAGACCCTAATAAAATGGAAGTAAGTAATATACCTGATAAAGATTTCAAAATAATAGTCATAAAGATGCTTACTGAACTTGGGAAAAAAATGGAGGAACACACTAAAAACTTCAAAAAGAGAAATTATAAAAAAGAATCAAAGCTGATGAATACAAAAACTGAAATGAAAAATACATTAGAGGGAATCAAAAGTAGATTAAATGATACAGAAGAGCAGATCGATGATCTGGAAGACAGAAGAGTGGAAATCCACAACAGAACTGTAAAAATATTTTTTTACATGAGGACAATTTAAGGGGCCTCTGAGACAATAATCAAGCATATTTAACTTTTGCATGATAGGGGTCCCAGAAGAAGAAAGAAAGAAAGAGGCAGAAAACTTATTTGAAGAAATAATAGTTGAAAACTTCCCTAATGTGGGTATAAAAACAGACATCCAGGTCTAGAAAACTCAGAGAGCACCAAAAAAGATGAACTCAAAGAATCCACAGCAAGACACATTATAATTAAAGTGACAAGTTAAATATAAAGAGAGAATCTTAAAGGCAGCAAGACAAAAACACATACAAGGGAAGCCCCACAATACTATTGGCTGATTTTCAGCACAAACTCTGCAGGCCAGAAGAAGTTGGAGGATATATTTAGTGCAGAAAAGTAAAAACTTACAACTAAGAATACTCTACCCAGCAAGGTTATCTTTAAGAGATACTCATCATCAGTAAATCAGCCATATGAGAAATGTTAAAACATCCTCTTTAAGTGGGCGAAAAAGGCTTTAACTAGAAATAAAAAAAATATGAAAGAAAAAAAACACTGCAAAGGTTAATCCATATTAGAGGCAGTAGATCGGCCACAAAACATCTAGTATGAGGGTTAAAAAGCAAAAATAGTAAAGTCAACTATAACTACAATAAGTAGTTAAGGGATACACAAAACAAAAAAATGTAAAATATGATGTCAATAACGTAAAACCAATACTAAGAGATATATGCACCTCTATGTTCATAGCAGCATCCTTTACAATAACCAAGATAAGGAAGCAACCTTAGTGTCCATGGATAAATGAATGGACAAAGAAGATATAGTGTAAACACACACACACGGGAATATTACTCAACCATAAAAAAGAATGAAATTGCCATTTGCAACAACATGGATAGATCTAGAAGATAATATGAAAGTCAGAGAAGACAAATCCTATTTGATTTCACTTATATGCAGAATTTTAAAAAATAAATGAATAAACAAAACAGAAACATACTCATAGATACAAGAAACAAACTGTTGGTTACCATAGGGCATAGTGGCTGGGGACAAGTGAAAAAGGTGAAGGGAATCAAGAGGTAAACTTCCAATTATAAAATAAGTTACAGAAATGTAATATACAGCATAGGAAATATAGTCAATAATTTAATAAACACTTTGTACAGTGGCAGATGGTAACTAGATTTATCAAGAGGATCATTTCATGATGTATAAAAATACTGACTCATTATGATATATACCTGAAACTAACAGTTATGCTTAAATAAGAAGTAAAATAAAAAACTGAACAACATAGCTTCTTAAGCAGATAAGTCCAAGTATTTTTAACAGTGGGACTTTAAATTTCTATGAGAGTCTGTCTCATAGAAAAATTATATATATATATATATATAAAATAGATATATAAATATATATAGATATAAAATAGATATATAAAATATATATATATATATATAGATATATATGCATGTGTATATGCATATATATTTGTACACACACAGAGGCTTTTCTTGCCTCTCGAATTCTAATGTTTATCTTAAAGCATTAAGTAGGCATTATCGCACTTCCCACAGCTGAAATTCCTTAAACTTGCCTAATGGCTTCACAGTCAAAGCAATTATCTCTATCACTGCCTAACTGGGCAGCTTGTTCTCCAGAGCAAAATTAATAGATATCATTTAATGGTCAGAGCTGTTTGTGACCTTCCCATGACTCCAGGACACTGACACTGTTGGTTCAATCTACCGCACTCACATAAAAAGCTGCTGCTAACCGCTTGGATTTAGCATCAATTTGACAACAGAAGGTCTTTCTCAGCAGGGTCAGCACACTTGGCGTGGTGCAGTGCAACAGCAACAAGAATTGTCGATATTATGAAAATACAACTCAGGACACTGATGTTAAGAAGAAAAATGTGTAGAACAGCTTTCTCTTGAGAAACTAGGATATATACTGTCACTGCACCTACGCTAGCATGTATTTTTAAGCCTGAATCAATAAAATAGGTAATAAACAGATAGATGAACTATGAAAACAGTGTAATTTAAGAATGTAGTGAAGCAAATCAGATTACAAAAATACAATAGTTTACACTTGATCCTTCTTGTAAACGTATTTGTTACTAGAAGTGAGAAAACATTTCCATACATAAAAAGTAAGTAAAAGTGTATATAGCTTCTTGAAGGTTTTACTTTTTGGTGAACATACATGATAACAATATTAAACTGAGAAAAAATGTGAAGGCAGGAATATTTTTACTCAGAACACAATGTCAGAGCATAGATGCAGTATTAGGAAAACACTTAGCTACATATTTTTTCATTAGTGTCCTGAGAGGATTTTGATTCTGGAAGTCCCTTGTTGCCACTTTTCCATACATCATTGTAGGGAGCTGACCCCTCTGAGAAAAGACTTATTATAAAGATTGGATAAATATGATTGTATTTCAAATATGAGTCACATTTTCTTTTTAAATAAATTTTTAAATAGAAAAATTACATATAAAGCTTTAGCTATTTATGATATTTTTAAAAAGTTACCTATCTATGAAACACACCCTATAATGTAGCAATGCATTTTCTTGCATCTATTAGTAATATAGATATTTTTAAATAACCAGAAAATATCCTTTGACGTGGACTATTACTGAATAAATTGTAATCATTAATATCACCAACCATAAAAACAGTTACAAAAATAATATAATCAGTCAACTATAAAAACATTTTAAAATTTACTTTGGCAATAAAAACTCAGGACATGTATTTTTTAATGTCTTAAGTTCTAACAAAAAAAGGTACTCTAAAATAGATCATTAGACATATTAAAATGTGACTCTTGCTAGCCCTTTCTATAAACGAACATACACCATTGAATATAATAACAGAACTATCTAAACCCACTAATATCTGAATTCTAACAGAACGTATGGATTTAAGTTATTTTAAAAAAAGTTATTGCAAAAAGATTAAGTTGAGGAAGAACTGAGTGCAAATATCATGAACAAAAACCTTGGTTTTCCTAGGTCTTTATAAATTGAATCCCAACGTTGAACCCTAACTATTTTCTCATTTCTTTCTAACTTTATTTTATTAAGTTTCCCCCAGATTCTTCTGTTTGGTGAAAATGAAGGCTTTAAAATTGCTGATCTGAAGATGAAACTGCCAGAAGCAATTTTGTTAATGGATCTTTTAAAAGTGGTTTAGTAAAAAAAAAAAAAAAAAAAAAAAAAAATCCCCAAAAAACAAAAACAAAAAAAACCCAAAAATCCCAACATGTTTATGCTCCTTGTCTTTTAGCTAAATATATTTTCAAATAAACAACTATTAATATGATTACTGAAACTTTGGAGCAACTAACAAAACATAATTCCCTCTTGTAGAGAGTCATAGCATTAACATTTGCATTTCTTTCTACTGAAAAAGGGCAAATAAAATATAGACAGTAAATATAAAAAGAATTTTCTGACTTTTCCTTGATTGCCCTTGTTGGTGTGAACTTCAAAGTATCCATTCACTGTCTGAACAATGGACTGTCAGTAATATTAGCTCTTTGAGAAGAGTTTTAGCATCTTCAAAGATATCTTTTATTTTTATGACAATCAAACAAGCGTATAAATTTTTCATCAGAGGATGAAGTGTCAGGTAGCCTAACTGATTTACCGGTTTCCTAAAATAAATAATTGCTCAGAAATGATCATTTTTGCATCTCTACCATAGCCTTATAAATGTCATTTAGACAATGAAACAGAAAATCCATTACTGTATATTTAGTTGGCAGCTCTGAATGCTGTGTAATATATTTTTAAATATCTATTTGATTGAATTAGTATTGCTATGTCCCAGTCCATTGAAATTACATTTAAAGTTACGATGGATGGTGTGCTCTCATACAAAGTCACTTTTCATTGTAAAACCATAATGATTATAATCAAAATCAATTTCAAGGGCTCCAAGCCCTTTAGGACTACCACACTGGCCAAAATAATGGAAAATTAAAATGATTTAAAATCCATTTTAGCCCTGTGTATCTTAAATATTATACTTTATCACATTATGTAAATTACATATATTTGCAACATAGTCTAGTTTAACAGCCTCTTATGTCCTCATGCAAGTGATAAGGGTGACATACTATCCACTTTGTAATGAGTGCATAAAATGGTAATTTTGTAGGCAAACATTCCCATCTCTCTGGCAGATGGCTTAAAAGGCTGTTCAAGAACCCTTTCAGAGCAAGTTGAAATAGTCTAATAATGAATAAATAGCAGATGTTGTCATTGTAAATTCCAGTACACACAAAATATTCACTGAGGCAGATTCTTCTGAAAGCAAACTTGAGTCAAATTTGTACCAATATATTTATTTTTAATTTAACTTTCTCGTTACTTCAAATGGGTCAGAACTATCAACCATTGTCATTATACAGGATGCCCTTAAATGATCTACTATGTTTATGTATTCTATAATCAGACAAGAATATGCAGTAATTGTTCTAAGTGTATATGTGTGTGTGTGTGTGTGTGTGTGTGTGTGTGTATACATATATATATATATATATTTTGTAGAAAATATGTTGTATACTAAAAATATACCTGCAATTCTGCCTTCAATTTAACCCTTCCATTATCTGAAAATAAATGTTCACAGTTTTAGATAGCAGGTTTATACATTTACTCTCAGCAATGTCTTTTTCAATGAATGGACAATTAATATGCATGAATTCCAGAAATAATTTATCTCCATACTTTTCTTCAGAAATAGACTGATTACTTACTGGGATAATGTGAATTTGGGCCTTTGGCTTTATCTGTTTATTTTTGGTTTGGGTTGACTACCTATTTCATGACTTTTCATGCCTTCTAATCCTCTAAAGAGGCACTGGGGTGGCTCAGTCAGTTAAGTGTCCAATTCTTGATTGTTTGTGCTGAGCTTGGAGCCAGCTTGATCTCTCTCCCTCTCCCTCTGCACCTTCCCCTCTCACTCTCTCTAAATAAACATTTAAAATAAAGCCTACCAATGGACTTCCTTTACTTTTAGTTTACCTCAAGGCTCCGAAATTTTTAGCACAGTTCAGATTTCGGTGACAAACGTTGGGAATTTTGGGATAGGTAGACTATTGCCTGGTATATAACATGACAGTTGAAAAACTTCATAAAAACCTTAATGTAAAATAAGTCAGATGGACAAAGTCAAATACCCTATTACTTCACTTATATGTGGAATCTATACACATATAAACAAACAAACAAGCAAACAAACAAAAAACAAACAAGCAAACAAACACAAAGCCAGACACTTACATACAGTGAACTGGTGGTTGCCAAAGAGGAGGTGGGTGGGATGTGTGAAATAGATAAAGGGGATTAAGAGCTACAAACTCCCAGTTATATAATAAATCACAGAGATGAAATGTGCAGCATAGGGAATATAATCAATAATATTGTAATAATGTTGTATGTTGACAGATGGTGACTACACTTACTGTGGAGAGTACCGAGTGATACATAGAACTGCTTAATCAATATGTTGTACACCTGAAACTAATGTAACATTGCATGCTAATTACAATTCAATAAAAAAATAAGTAAAAATTAAAAACTTAAGTTTGGCTGAAATTATTCTAAGAATTACATAAACACATACCATATGTTGGACAAGCAAAACAGTAATAATGTTTTTAAGAATATTTGAAAGGCACTTATTAGAAAGTGGACTATAATTTGGATCAAGTGTAATTTGTAATGATAAATTTGAAAGAATCCTCTACCTTAGTTGAGATCTTTCTGCTTAAGTCAAAATTAAATTTCAGGCATTGTATGAGTTTAAATTGTTAGTTCACTGTGTAGTAGATGGAAGTATGGTGGTATTAAAAAGAGTCCCATGAGTTTTTGTCAATTGTATTATAAACAGGACTCCCTGCTGAAAGAATTTTTCCTTTTGTACTGCCCCTGAAAATAGATACTACTTTGTGGTATTGAAAATCCCAAACTCACCTTTTCCACAAAAGTAAAAGTTTCCTTTGATTTTTTCCTGGTATACTAAGTGATTTTTCCATATTCATTATGGAATTTAAAGAAATACCAATGATATTTACTTACTGCATAACTCAGCCTATTTAAAAATATTTAGATGGAAAGCACACTATATGTAAATATTGTATTTATCAGGTTGCTATGATGAAATTTGCATTAAAAGTATGTTAGTATACTCAGTTTGTAATGAATTATTCTAATTGTAAATCTATACTCTGCTTGTGGTTAGTTAGGTTTGATATACCGTGGATGAACAGACCAGAGGTAGTTGTTTAAGCACTTCAAATACAATTGTCAAAACCTATCCCAAGACAGTTGTTAAATAACATAGGTGAAACTAGTATTATTTCATGGATGTGTTTGACCAGTCAGGCCATAGATGCCAACTGCTTACCAAAGTCATGCTGCCACTTTCACAGCATACACTGTGTGTAGAAATACAGATGTCCAGCCAGGTACTCTGTACTATATTCCCTTTCATTTAGTTATGAGCTCTTGACTTATTTCACCAGAGCAGTGTGAGAGGAATTATTATGTACATTTTCTGTGCCTGAGGTACATTTCAAAAGTACCTTCACATTCTCTTTTCTTTTTCCTTTAATTTCTGGATATAAAAAGTAGATGTACATTCTCTAACTCTTTTCTCCCTTAACTTGCAAGCACAGACAGTAAGATGATCTTACAAGATGACAAACCACAAAATTTAACAAGCCAGGAGGCACCCCACTACAGAGATTGCATGAGCCACTTTCATTGCATGAACAAGGCATATGAATCATGCCAGCCCAGCAGTCAAATACCTTCAGAACATCATGTAAGAATTAATATCCCATTGCATCTGTATTCTCCCAGGGGTCTTCTGTAGAGATCAAAATATTTTGCATCTTGGAAGAATGTGTTTTCCCAGACTGCTCGAGGTGCCTAGCCTTGTAGAATGGGACTTTATACCAAGAAAAAGAAAATTTATACTGCATACACATAAATGTTTAAACATACAGAAGAATTGGGTCCAAAGGCTGGATTTCATTTAAATATTATACCAGGTATGGGGAGCCTAGATGGCTCAGTGGGTTAAGTGGCCAACTTCGGCTCAGGTCATGTCCTCGCAGTTTGTGAGTCCGAGTCCTGCATTGGGACCTCTGCTGACAGCTCGGAGCCTGGAGCCTGTTTGGGATTCTGTGTCTCCCTCTCCCTCTGCCCCTCCCCTTGTCATACTCTGTCTCTCTCTCAAAAATAAATTAACATTAAAAAAAAATTAAATATTGGGGCGCCTGGGTGGCGCAGTCGGTTAAGCGTCCGACTTCAGCCAGGTCACGATCTCGCGGTCCGTGAGTTCGAGCCCCGCGTCAGGCTCTGGGCTGATGGCTCAGAGCCTGGAGCCTGTTTCCGATTCTGTGTCTCCCTCTCTCTCTGCCCCTCCCCCGTTCATGCTCTGTCTCTCTCTGTCCCAAAAATAAATAAACGTTGAAAAAAAAAAATTAAAAAAAAAAAAATTAAATACTATATCAGTTAACAAATTATTAAATAATGGATATGTAGCTTTCATGTATATCTTTAAAGAGTAGGTTACTGACATATATTCCAACTATGTAACAATAGCTAAAGAATTTAGTGAACTTCAAAGCAAAATTTTGTAAATGTTAAGTATGAACAAAAATATTATTTCAATATGACTTGAAGTTAAGAAAGAAGTAGCCATGTTAGAACACTGAGTGTATTTTTAGTGTTTTTAATATTAAAAAATACATTAATAATTTTCCAGTTTTTACATGAACTGCTTGGATTGTAGTTTCTAGAGTTGCAGAATTATACTTGGTAATGCAAAAAATGAAATATTAGCTTACAGCTTTTGATACTCCTTTTCAGAAGTTTTAAAATCTGAAAGTTTCAGTGATAGTTTTTAATCTCTTTTTAGTAAATATTGTTTGGTAAATGCTTTATAAAACATACAAACAGAAAAGAATATGGAAAGGGCTTTAGTAATATAGTGACTCTTTTTTCACTAAAATATTTTTATTCTGAGATAAAGAGTGGAGGAAAAATCATAATAGTCTAATTATCTAAACCAATTTTCTCAATACCCTTCATTAATCTTTGATAAATGTATCCTAATAGCCTTAAAAACGATTATTCATCCAGAGTGATAGATATTTCAGTTAATTATTCTGTAGATTTCTTTATATCTTTGCTTTCCCTTCCTTTCAGAAATTCCCTGGTTACTAAGACAAAAAGAAAAATAGAAACTTCACTCAGGGTAGCAAAAGATAGAAAGCATAAGTAGTGGATTTGCAAGTAATCAATCTGGGTGTTTACATTTAGATTGTTCTTTAACCTTTCACATTAGAGAACTAAACACCCCTTAATTTATGGAGGAAGCTAAAATTAAAATGGTTTAGAGTTTGCTGCAGCTCAATATTAGAGCTTCAGTGTCTGCAAGTCTTTTTAAAAGGGTTAAGGGTCACCAATAGAGATCATTTGTTTTGGATCACCAATCCTGAAACGATTAAGGAGAAAGAGATCAGGGAAAAGGTAAAATAATAATCATTTTAAAAAATGAATGACAGATTGCACTTCTCCTAAATTTAATTAATATTTTGGTTATTTTCTGAATATTTTTCTTTGAAAGTGGATGCCAAATACATAGAAGTTTTTCCCCAATCTTTCATCCAAAATGCCATATAGAATTAACAATTGTAAATGGAAAATGGTAACATGGGAAATACCCAGATATATGGTTTTCTCAGCAAAATATACTTTTGACTTAGGTAAGGGAAATTATTGTATCCACTCTATGCAAAACCAGGTAAATAGCAAACTTTAACTGTCACTGAACTTTACCAACCAGGAGACTAGAGAAATGGTAATTTCTGTCTAGCACTTTTTTGATCCTCACTTACTATTATCTCCTTGAGAGGGCAAGAAATAAATTCATCATTTTTTTTCCAGCCCTTTTTCTGGGTCAAATTCCTTTTAAGGCAAGGAGTTCAATAGCTTAATCTAGGTATAAACAGGTACAAACTAAATCTTCAGAAATCTGTATTATGATCACAAGGATTCTTTTTCTCCCATTGCTACTAGTTTAAAATGCTTTTTGTTTGTTTGTGTGACATATTGGCACCAAGTATAACATGGCAGAATGCCACTGCATTACTCTTTTATAAATTATAATTTCTCAAATACAGCAAAAAAAGTATGTACCAAATCAGCAACAATCAGTAACACTGACTTTCTGTAGAAGAATCATGTGGATCAAATCATCTTTGTAAACAGTGTCATCATGAAATGACCTTGAAGTGCATTGCAGGCCCATGATACCAAGATACTTTTTGATGTTCCAAATTGAAATCTGAGTTAGCTAAATATTTGCTGATGAAGTTCAGGATTCATTGTTTCATAGACAGGGTGAACACTGCACCTTTCACTCCATTAGTGACTGCCAGATTCATTTTTGATTTGACATTCTCTATCTAATTTGACACCAAATAGCTAATCTCTTTACCCTTTAAATTTCTGATGTGTCATATTGCATTACATTTCTTCTGTCACCTTCCATCACTGTATATTTTGTCACATAGAAAACCCAATGTGATTTGACATAACACAAGAAGATGAGATCCAAGAGATTTAAAGCAATGCTAGTCAGTGGAGCAGAAATGTGACACATTGCTTCAAATGTGCAAATACTCATTTTTTGAAGAGTAGATATCTGCTAAAAGCAGGTATATAGGGTAATCCATAATAGTTTCGGGAAAGATATAGATTTTACCTTTTAGTGGCAAATTTAAAACCCTGTGCTGCCCTATATAAATAACAGAAAAATTGATTCCAAGTGACAATGGCCAGAGAAAAATTAGGTTGATTCTATTCTATTTTGTGTGGTAAGCATTCTTCTAAGCTCACTAAATAACCCATTGAAATGCCTCTCAAAGTTTCATCATTTTACTTTTAGACCAAACTGCAAATAAATTGCATAAGTTTACATCAAAACATGCATTATCTATGTATTTTAACACCTAAAATAGTAATTAAAAACACAACACACGGAAAAGAAACACATTTCCACGCTGCTTAAGTAACTTTCTTGGCTCATTTTTCTCCCACATTTTCTTTAAACAATATTTAATTTTGAAACAATAAAATAACTCATGCTATTTTCCAAAGAAAATTACAAAAGAAAAGAAATATGTCAATAAAGTTTATACCAGTTTTACCTTTTTTTTTTAATACTAATTAAATAAAAACTATTCCCTGAGTCCTCAATGTCAGTCATGGACTACAAATTTAAATTTCATGGTATTCCACTGAAAAGATTGTATTAAAAAAAATTCTCAGGAAATTTGGTTTGATGAATCTGATACGGGGCATAAGAATATGTACTTTTTAAGTTTTCCCAAATGCATCTAAGAAGCTATTTCAGGGCATCATTCCTACAAAATAAGAATGATCAGGCTGTGTCTGTATTTCATTCCCTGAAGCACTCTTCTCTAAATACCAACAAACCCCCATTGCAACTGATTTCTAACAAGAAATTTTGTTCAATATAATGAGACTAATTATATACCATACATGTTAGTTGTTTAGGACTCTGTGTCCTTATTAACTGGTTTCTCTGTTTTTAATGCTTGAATCCCTGCTTCAGATGTATCAGCAATTCCCTTCTCCCTTGAAGGACCCTGGGGCTGTGTGCTGTGCAGCCAGTTCCAGATTAATACTGCTATGTTTGCGGCTAATGGCTAATGAACTCATGCTAGAAAAACAGCAGCCTGATTAATTCTATGATCACCAATGCCCAGCTCACTTGCTGCCGTGCTATGGTAGGGCAGTCTAAGGTAACCTCTTTTCTTTGGTTGGCATTTTACTTTACATCCAGACTACCAGTTACCTCTGTTTTCATATCATGAATCCCAGGACCTGCCTCTCAACCTCAACTCTTCCCCATTATCTATGCCCAGGTCTCTCACTCACACAGGGATCACCTCAGCCAATTCCAGTTCCTGATTTTGGCCCTGCCTGCTCCGTTTCCAACACTTTTAATCTGGAACATGGATCATGATCAACTGTAATTGCCATATAAAAATTGAAAACTCTGATCTCTATATAATTAAAGTATATTTTAATTGCTAAATATGAGAGCATATCTTATTAACAAAGGGCAAACAATAAAGTTACTCTTATCAACAGTACAAAATATACTATTGAAGAGGAAGTAGAGGCTTGTAACTGTTAGTCCCTATTGACATTTTATTTTGTGTCATCAGAAGTATGACTATACTATTAGTCTTTACTATACTATACATTTAGTCCGGCTATTTCTATTAGCAAAGGGCAAACAATAAAGTTACTCTTATCAACAGTACAAAATATACTATTGAAGAGGAAGTAGAGGCTTGTAACTGTTAGTCCCGATTGACATTTTATTTTGTGTCATCAGAAGTATGACTATACTATTAGACTTTACTATACTATACATTTAGTCCGGCTATTTCTATTAGCCGGACTAAATGTAATCCTCCCAGAGGGACCAATTTTCTACTGGGAACTTACTTAGGCTCATCAATAGCATGACTTCACAAAAACTTTTCAAAATACTTTAGTGCTTTCAAATTATCACCAAATGTGAGTAAGTTGATACATACTTTTCCCCCAAGCTATTTTATTTTGGAAAAGAATGAAAACTTCCAAGAACAATACTCCTTGAGCTTACAGAAAAATAATAATATTCATTCAATGTAGGAATCTATGTACATACTCCTGGTACTAATTTAGTCAATGTTTTTCTCCAAATGAGAATTCAACAAAACAGTGAACGTATGGAGAACAGCTAAGAATTTTTTTTTAACAGCTCACACGATGTAATTATTTTTTACTATACTTAAGAAGAAATTAAACTTTTTAATTAGAAAGTTACATTGTAATTTGAATCTAAGCAACTGTTCATAAAATAGCCACTGGCATTGTCATTAAAGTAAAAATAGATTGAATTTAAATTAAAATAAATGTCTTTTTAGAAAACACAGCTGGACGCCTAACACCATTTTCTCCATAAAGTTTCCTAAAATGAAAGCAAGCTCTAAATTGTTGGAATCATATATTCCATTTTATTAGTTATCAACTTTTTAAAAATATGCTTCTATTTTGTAGACTTAGTATTACATACACTGTTGTTAGTTATAAGAGTTATTACCCGAAGATGCTATGTGAATCTTAAGTGCATGAAAAACCCTGCTCTTTTACATTAAAAAAAATACAAAAGTCTGGTTAACGGAAGGCTTTGTGATACACATTTTAGTTCAATTATAGCCAGTGAAGGCATGAATATTACAGGTTAATGGTTCTAATTTTCCCACTAATGGTTTATCAGTTTTATTGAGCAGTGTAAAAAGAAAGTACAAATAAATGTTTCACAATAAATATTTTTAAAAAGCACGTAAAATGGTATTATAAAGTTTAAACCTTGAAATGTTATACCACTGATAATGGGAAAAATGCAGATAAATATTCCATAGAGAAAATAGTAGGTAGCAGGGTATCTAAATTTTAAGTTAAAAAAAATATGCTTCAATTAAAAGACATTTTGTTAAGTTTCTGTATACCTTAATGGAAAAGACATTATTCCTGTCTTCAAGAACCTTTTCATTAAGTTTGGTAAAAATAAGAAACAACTAATGAGCAATCAAGCATTTATATGTAGTCTATGTGCTACCACCATTTATCCCTACAGTAATTTGTATATAACTTCCACTGAATTTTTAAAAAGAATTTGAAAAGAGAAAGTACAGAGAGCAATGTGGGTTTAGATCTTTCCGAAGGTAAGGGAGAGGTCTCTCACCTCATTCATTTCATTCCACTTCTATTTCTTACAGGGTAGCCAGTAAGAAGGTGAGACTAGAAGGCCAGAAGGCACTACAGATAATTTCAATTTCAGTACAGCCTGAACGGTTTCAGTTCAGAGGTGAGTAGACTTGGGACTAGAATCTACTCTGAACTTCAGTGTCTTTGACAAGGAAAGGAAAGTGGCTCAGAGTACTAAGGAGAAGTTTAACAGAAGAGGAAGGACTACACTGGGCGAAGGTGGAGAAAGAAGGGTTCAGAAGAGAAAGTCTATGACTATAAAACAAAGAGAAGATACCCAGATTGTTTCAGAAGATGTCTATGTTCTGTACAAAAGGTAGAAAATAAAAAATAGATAATGTACTTGTAAAGGACTAAAGAGAGGGAGGTGGACTGTTTTATCTTCTGAAAAAAGAAGCCCCTCCCTCACCCCTCAACTTACTTCCCCACTCCCTCTCCTCCCACACCCCCTCCTCCACTCCTGTTACTAGGAAAATGGTGTAGGAAAATGGTGTGATTAAAATTTTTTCAGCTTTGTTTTTTTAAAGTATATTTAAAATGTTTATATTAAGTGATAAAAATACTTAATAGGAGATCTATCCTCTGAATTTTTAAGTATTCATCACTGAATTGTTAACTGTCACTCTGTGTACAACAGATCTCTCTAAAACTTACTCATTTTGCAGAACAGAAACTGTATACCTGTAGAACAATTCCTCATTTCCCCCCTCCCAACCATTGTACTGTTTCTATGGGTTTATTTAGATAACTCCTATAGAAGGAATCACGTACTATCTGTCCTCCTATGGCTAGTCTGGTTTCACTTAGCAGAATGCCCTCTAGTTTTGTTCATGTTGTATAGGTCAGGATTTCCTTCTCTGTAAAGACAGATTAAAATCCCACTATATGTATACTGTTTGTATATTTTTTTTTCTTCAGCATTAAGATATAATTTACATATAACAAACAATGTGTAAGTGTAAGGTGTACTTGTGATCATTTGATACATATATTGCAAAATGATTACTTAATGAGGGTAATTAACACACCCTTCACCTCATATATTTACTATTTTTTTGTTGTTGTCACAGTGAAAACATTTAATATCTACTCTCTTAGCAACTTTCAAGTACTGTTAACTACAGTTACCCTGCTGTACATAAGATCAACAGAGTTCATTATTTATAACTATAAACTGGAAGTTTATACCCTCTGACCAACATCTCCCCATTGCCTCTACTCCTTAACCCCTGGCAACCACCATTCTACTGTCTGTTTCTTTAAGTTTGGCTCTTTTACAGTCTACATAGAAGTAATGCCTACAGTATCTGCCTTTTTCCATCTTATTACACTTAGCAAACTCCCCTTCAGATTCGCCTATGTTGTAAATGTCACACTTTCCTTCTTTCTTATGATGAATAATATTCCATTGTTTATGTATGTGTGTGGGTGTTCATTTTTTTTTATCCAATGACAGACATCTATGTTGTTTCTAAGTCTTGTCCATTGTAAATAATGCTGCAATGAACACAGGGCTGCAGATACCTCTATGAAATAGTGATTTCTTTTCCTTTGAGTATACCCAGGAGTGCAATCCAGATGCTGGATCTTATGGTAGTTCTAATTTCTTGAGGAACTTCCACACTATTTTCTAAAGTGGCTATACCAATTTATATTCCCACAAATAGTGCATAGGAGTTCCCTTTTCTCCACAAATCACTTGCATTTTTCTCTTGCATTTCTGATAACAGCCATTCTAACAGGTCTGAGGTGGTATTTCATTATGGTTTGGATTTGCATTTCCCTGATGATGATCAATGGCCTTGAACACTTTTTCATATGCTTTTTGGCCATCTGTATATCTTCTTTGAAACTAAAATGTTTATTCAGGTCCTTTGCCTACTTTTTACTCTAGCTATTTGTTTTTCTTGTTTGTTTGTTTTTTGTTTTTTGGCTGAGGTGTAGGAGTTCCTCAAACTCTTCCAAATAATTGAAGAGGAAAGAACACTTCCAGACTCATTTTATGAGGCCAGCATTACTTTGATACCAAAGTCAAATAAAGGCACAACAAGAAAATTATAGGCCAATATCTTTGATGAACTTGCATCAAGGATATCCTTGCACATATTAACATCCTAAATGCAACGGTGCAGTATATTAAAATGAACATACACCATGATCAAATGAAATTTATTTTTTGGATGAAAGTGATTCAACATGTGATTCAATTACTATATTACATTAACAGAATGAAGTATTAAAAATCATATGATCATCTCAATATATACAAAAAACATTTGATGAAATTCAACACCCTACATGATAAAAACTCAACAAATTTAGTATACAAAGAATTTTCTCTCTATATAATAATGGCCATATATTATAAGCCCACAGAGAGCATCATACTCAATGCTGAAAAACTGAAAGCTTTTTCTCTAATATCAGCTACAAGACAATGATGCCAACTGTCACCACTTCTACTGAACATAGTACTGGGAATCCTACCCAGAGCACTTAGGCAAGAAAAATAAAAGACATCCAAATCAGAAATGAGGTATAACTGTCTTTGTTTGCAGATGACATGAACTGATATGTAGAAAAATCTCTGTTAAAAATAATCAAGTCAGTAAAATTGCAGTATTCAAAACCAACATTATTTTTTATTATAAATGCCATTAGAACTATGTTGTTTTTGAGCTTCTATTGGAAATTTGGCACAGTAAGATAAAGCTATTAACTTAAAGGAAGAGTGTTAATATATTTAAGCCATCATCCCTTTTCTGGTACCTAACTAAAACATATGGGTCCAGTGGCTATGTTTTTTCACACCTAAATATCAACTAATTAAAACTCTCTCCCTCTCCTGGATTGGTCCCACTTTCAGCACAGCGATTTGTGGTAGGTTTCTTCTCTTTTTCTAACTCTTCCTCAACTGAAAAATTTGATATATATACAAGGGAATAGGGCAATCTTCTCAATTAGAACAGGATGAGGCACATGAAATGAGGATAAGGAAAGGTCTTATTGATTAGTGCAGTGGTTATCAAACATTCATACCCTCTGATTGGCTCTCTCTCTCTAGTGGGATACTTTTATGGGTTACTTGGATGACCCTCATTATTTGGAGAGCCTAATTAATGGAATCTCTTATGGAAAGTTTTCTTGGATTTTTTGATGAGCCGTTTACTCCTTTGACATTCTATTCACCTGGCTGGGGTCCCCTTACCCTTCATGGCAGTCTTTTTAGAATGGGATATCACATCCTCGTTATCCACCATTTTCTATCTGGGCACACCAGGACAAGAGAAATAAAAGCAACCTGGTCTGACCACATTCTAAAAATATAAGCCATTTCCAGTCTTATACTCCCCCGCCCCAACTTCTGCTCTGAAATATGATCCCTCTGGCTACATTATCTTTATTTAGACTTTTCAGGGATGAGTTAGTTATCAGTTTTCATGTTGACTTAACTCTTGGGAGACATACATATCAAGCTCTCTGAAAGGTATTTGAAGACTCCTTCCTCTCTCCTCTGGTGGTAAACATCTTCCAAATATTTTCATTCTTTTATCTCTTGTACCTAAAAATGAATCTTCCCTCCCAATAAAGTCTTTCTCTTGATGAATCCTAAATAGTCAGAAGTAAGTGATGGCTCTTGTTAGCAAAGGGAGTTTACAGAATTAGCATATCTGCAGTGACAGATGAGTTTCTCACATTTGAAGCCACAGGTAAATGGAATTCACTCCTGTTCTCAGCACTGGGCCTTGTCCAAAACAGGGCTACAGAAAAGCCACAGGTTAACATCTTATTCTATCACCTGTGTAATCTTAAGAGTCATGGAGTAGCAATATTCTATCTTGGGAGAATAAAAGAGATAAACAGTGTGACAAATAAACCTACTGACCCAATCAAAGGAGGACGTAGAGACATGGAGCACAGTGAAGCGGAGCTTTAATCAACGTTCTTGCAAGAGTGGGTGTCTAATGCACAGGCACACTTGGGGCAGTTACAGCAGACAATTTATCTCCTATTGTGCAAGTCCCTCCCCTAATTCCTCATTGGCTGAGTACTACAGAGGTTACAGCCTTACCTGGAGTCGCCTATGCCCAGGTAAGGCAAAAAGTAGCCTGATAGGAACAAAGGTTCATTCCTTGAGGTGATGCAGAGACCTCAACTCTTTGGCACGCACTCATTGCAAAGCCAGTGAAAAATAAGCCCGCGAAATGAAGAGGGGAAGAAGAACCAAGAAGTGAAGTGTCTAAGGGTTAGGGACTCCATTGGGGTTGGGGGGGAGGGCAGTTCATACATATTTCTAATAGGTTGTAAAACTATTGCTAACTAGACAGCACAGCTTTTATTTGGTATTTTTAAAAATAAATCATCTCACTTCTCACAAAGAGATATAAAGAAACACAGAAAGAAGAACAAAATCAGAACAAGGGAAAAACAAGAATCCTAGCTATCTTCTTACTCTTGGAATCTATAAAACACCTCTTTTAAGTCATATTTGTATTTAATTTATAATCCAAAGAGCTTTAATTAAATAAAGACCATTAATTATATGCTTCTTTCTTGCTTTTTTGTCATTGTTTTGTTTTTGGTTTTGTAAGATTATGGAAACAGCAAAGCTTATCTGTTGAAAAGCAATGTCACTTCCATATTCCCTTTTCAATCTTTCAGATTAGAGCTAGTGACTCTGCAAAGCTCAAATTAATTTTAAGAAGTCTCATTCTTGACAGTTAGTTATTAGTAAACAAAAAATTATTACAACTTAAAACAATTTTGATAAATATTATTTTGAAAAACAATTTGACAAACATGTGCTAGACTGATAAACTCTGACTGTTAAGGACATCCAGATTTAACATTAATCTGCGTTCAGTCTTCATAACAAAATAGTCTTTCAAATCTACTGTGCGTATGGATCCATATTTTTTTCTGAACTTCTATAAGAGATCTAATTGTCAGGGAGGTAAATGGTCTGATAAGAGTTTCAAAAGTCAAAAAACTTGGACTGAAGATTAGCTTATTTCTAAAAGTTATAAGGGATTTCTGACTGACTGGGAAACACAATATCCCAACTGTGCTATCTGAATCTTGGCAGAATGAGCATATATCCTCTCATGATATTCTCTCCTCAGTTTAGAGACTTGTGTCTTTTACCATCAGAAAACTAGGCAGCATGGCCTAAAAATTATTCGCACACATCTGAACATTATTTGGCAAGGAGCTGATGAATATTGAGTGCTTAGTTTAGCAGTACCAGATTAAATACAAATTTGCTAAACACTGATGATTCTTCTAGGAGATTAAAAAATAATTCAAATAAAAAAGTACAGGATCAATGATAGCTAGCATTTCATGTGAGGGAAAATACTTGTCTTATTTAATTTTTAAATTCTTGTTTGTGGGTAAACAGGCAAAAAAAATTTTTTGACTCCCAAAATCGAATGCAAATCAAGGGGGGAAAAATCTTAATTCTGAGGACCCAGAATAAGAAATTGTTGTGAAATTCAAAAGTATTCAAGTCCGTGTGCTTTTTCAAAACTATGACCAGTAACCACAGTAAAAGAGTAAAATGGTATGAATTAGTCAGAGAAAGACAAATATCCTATGACCTCACTCATATGAGGACTTTAAGACATAGAACAGATGAACACAAGGGAAGAGAAGCAAAAATAGTATAAAAACAGGGAGGGGGACAAAACATTAGAGACTCTTAAATATGGAGAACAAACAGAGGGTTACTGGAGGGGTGTGGGAGGGGTGACAGGCTAAATGGGTAGGGGCATTAAGGAATCTACCCCTGAAATCACTGTTGTACTATATGCTAACTAACTTGGATGTAAATTAAAAATTAAAAATAAAAAAGGATAATAAAGAGATGTCTTCTGGGTAAAAAAACAAAAGACAAATGAGGTAATAAGCAAGAGAGAAGACACAGAGAAAAATAAAAGATTTCATATTGATGACTAATTTTAGAAACACCTGCAGAAATTATAAAATATAAAGAGATAGAATGGATTAGAAAGCCACTGATAGCCACTAAGGGAATGATGAAGCATGAGTTTGGTTTTTTTTCGAGTGACTTTAGAAACAATTAAATTTTTAAATGGCTATGAGAAATCTAAAATGCCTCTTAGAGCTATCTGTAGCTCCCTTAAAAAAAAGCATCAGGGGCGCCTGGGTGGCTCAGTCGGTTAAGCAGCCGACTTCAGCTCAGGTCACGATCTCGCATCTGTGAGTTCGAGCCCCGGGTCGGGCTCTGTGCTGACAGCTCAGCACAGCCTGTTTCAGATTCTGTGTCTCTCTCTGACCCTCCCCCGTTCATGCTCTGTCTCTCCCTGTCTCAAAAATAAATGTTAAAAAAAAAAAATTAAAAAAAAAAAAAGCATCAGTGTACAATATTTACGGTAGCTAACATGAACCAAAACACATGGAATATAATGTAGTGTATCAGTTATCACCCTCAATGTAAATGGCATAGACTTCTTTATATAAGAGATTACTTATAATTAACAACCCCTTTATTTTGTTTAAAGAAGTATTTTTTAAGATTTTTTTTAATGTTTACTTATTTTTGAGAGAGAGAGAGAGAGAGAGAGAGAGAGAGAGCGAGCACGAGGGGATGGGGGAGAGAAAGAGGAACACACAGATTCTGACAGGCTTCAGACTCTATACTGTCAGCGCAGAGCCTGATGTGGGGCTCGAACTCATGAACCGCAAGATCATGACCTGAGCCAAAGTGGGACACTTAACCAACTGAGCCACCCAGGTGCTCCTAAAGAAGTACTTTAAAGGGAAAGGAGAACTTGGAAACAAAGAGATGAGCAGGTAATGTTTAAAAATACCCAAGATATTATATTATGTCAGCTAATATGACATATTACATCAGCTAATTATCATTCAGAACAAAAAGGTCTACTAATAAAAACACAATTTATGAGTAAGACATTAATCATAAAATTGTGTACAACTATTAGAATGACTATTATTTTAAAAAGAGATAACAGGTGCTGGTTGAGGATGAAGAGAAAACAAAACCCTCATGCACTGTTGGTGGGAATGTAAGTTGTTGCAGCCAGTATGGAAAATACTATAAAGGTTCCTCAAAAGATTACAAATAGAACTACCATATCATCCAGTAATTCCACTCTGGGTATATATCCAAAGTAAATGAAATCAGGATCTGAAAGAGATAGCTAAACCCTCATGTTCACCACAATATTATTCTTAACAGCCAGGACATTAAAAAAAAAAACAAAAACAAAAACAAAACAAAACAAACAAGCAGCAATTAAAACACAAATTCAAAAAGGTGGATGAACATATAAAGAAAATATTATATATAGATAGATATAGACATAGATACATACAACTGAATATTATTCAGCCATGAGAAAGAAGAAAATCCTGCCATTTGCAAAAACATGGATGAATCTGCAGGGCATCATGCTAACTGAAATAAATCAGAACGAGAAAGACTAATACTATATGACCTAACAACTACTTGTGGAATCTAAAAAAGCCAAACTCCTATACAATGAAAGTAGATTGGTTGTTGCCAGGTGTTGGAGGATGGGAAAAATGGGCAATGATGGTCAAAGAAAACCAACTTCCATATAAGGTAAGTTCTAGAGATTTACTGTACATTTTGACTATAATTAGTTCACTCAGTCGACTATAATTAACCATACTGCACTGTATACTTGAAAGTTGTGAAGGGAATACATCTTCAATGTTCTCACTACACACACAAAGAATAGTAACTCTCGTGCAGTGATGAACGTTAACTAACCTTACAGTAATTGTTTTGGATATCAAATGCATATCAAATCATGCTGTATACTTTAAAAATACACAATGTAGTATGTCAAATATATCTCAGATTTTGGAGGAAATCTGTAAAATAAATAAATGCCTGCTGACCTAAATATTTAATTTATGTGAATTTATTTTGCAGTATCAATAACTTATTTTCTAAGAGTTTCTCACTGACAGCTATTTAAACATAGGGCTTATGATTTCAACTATATATTTAGCCATGGCTGCATCTAGTGATTATAATTATTTATTTGCATATGTACATGTACAAATATACAAATACATAAATTTATATACATACATGATTAAATACATAATGAAAGATACAGAAGACACTGGTAGGTTTAATAAAAATAACATTTTACAGAATTAAAAGACAAACAATACAAGAAAATCAAAGACAACACCATGTGAAAACCTAAATGTGTGAACAATTCTGAATTATGGGGAAAGCTACCTAATCATGTAGTGTTTGGTACATTCAGATTTTGTTCATGCCATATTTACATAGTACTTAAAATGTGGCATTCCAACATTCTTAGTTGGCAATTAATTATTAAGAAATATTTTGTCTCTCTTCTCCCAAGGGTTCCACAGTTGAAAATAAATAAATACATACAAGTCTTTCACCTTTTGTTCCTGTGTTTGCTTGTTAATTTTTCCCTACATTGACACTCCTTAAGATTCACTTTGTGCCTGCTCCATCGTTTACCCCACTTCCCTTTTCCACAGTCTGGAAAGATACCTCTCTTCCATTTTTAGGACTAATTAGTCTAGTTATATGACTAATTTTGGCAACTGTGTAGTCAAGAATTAAAATGAAGGAATTCCTAGTATAGTTTCTCTCATGGGACTACAGAGGTTCCAAAACATATGCCTTAGTCTATTCAATTTCAAAACTTAAGAATTTTTTTTTTCTGGATGTCCTATGATTGTTATTATTTGTGCTTTGTAGCAGAAAAAAATGTTATTTCTAGAATTTTTCCATTTGTCTCTTTTCCTTAAGTAAACATACAAATCTCTATTAAGTTTATAAGTATCTTTCATTTCTATTTTTTTATTTTTTAAATTTATTTTTAATTTTTGAGAGAGAGAGAGAGAGAGTGTGTGTGTGTGTGTGTGTGTGTGCGCACAGGCACATGCCACAAGCAGGAGAGGGGCAGAGGGAGAGAGAAAGAGTACCTTAGGCAGGTTCCATGCCATGTAGAGACCGATGTAGGGGCTCGATCACACGACCAAGAGATCATAACGTGAGCCTAAATCAAGAGTCGGACACTTAGCCAACTGAGCCACCCAGGCACCCCGTTTTATTTCTTTGAATAAGCAAATTCCATGTTAAGCTGAACTAGATTAAGGAATGCATTATAGTCACAAAATATTCAACTTTAAACAGAATTAATAGAGTCAGAGGTGTTTATTGATCTACCATGTCACAAAGCTAGAAAAATCACAATGCTAGTTACTTCTGCATTTATTTTACTTCCAAATTTTTTGAAGACAGTAATAGCGTTTTGGTGAATTTTCTGTCCACAGGACTTGGCAAAGCATTTTCAATCAAGTTTCACATAAAGGATTTTATGATAGTAAGTAGAATGACGAAACGTAGTAATGGATTCATATCTTACATGAAACAAATAAGAATAGAAGACAGATGAGCAAACAATATATGGGACTCTGTAAACATGAGGTATATGTTTGACCACAAAAATGTGTAAAGCTTAAGAAGAGTACTTTCAGAGGCAACAGATGTGATCCTGGAGACCAATGTTTCAAGGTGAGGTGGTACTGACACTCCAATAAGGATCACACTGTGGGGCCAAGACTCCAGACTGAGGAAGAGATTACTGCCAAATTTAACCTTATGTATACAAAGAAGGTTAACACATTCCAGAACCCTATCCTGCTTGTCACCTTATCTCACCATGTTCTGAGATCACTTCTCTCGTCTTTTGAAGTTCACCATTTTCCATCTTGAATCCTGCTTCATTTCAAGCAGTGGCATAGCTCACTCTGGGCTAACTTGCTATGGCCATGTGTCACAGGCAGACACATCTCTCACCACAGAGGGTTAAGAAGGGAATATAATATATAACAATTCTCTACGCAGCAGATTTTACAAGAAGCAAAGTCCATATATATGTAAAAAATTAAAAGTGGATACCAAATATAAAATATGACCATTTTTTGCATCCATAACCTAGGCCCCACAGTTTTCCAACAAATACTACTTACTCCATATCTTAGCATAATTCATTTATGTCTAGAGTCTAATCTCTAACCGCCCAAGAAATAAACATCAACAGCTTTCTTCTCTACCTCAGACTTGCCCTATTTTTAAGGCTATTTTTAAGACTCTCTTCAGGATAATAATTGAGTGAAATGCAAAAAGCTTATTTTGCTCAGACTGTATACCAGTCAATGTTTTAGGAATCACCAATACACTATTGAACAACGTAAAAAAGATTCATGTTCCAGTGGGAGATGATGGATGTTACAGTAAAATAACCTCTGAGCGGTCAGCACAGAGCCTGACTCGGGGCTCGAACTCATGAAATGTGAGACCATGACCTGAGCCGAAATTTGATACTAAACCACTTGAGCCACTCAGGCGCTCCTAGATGCTTTCTCACTATTAAATATTTTCCAGCTATTATGTATGTTTTTTAAATATATGCATAGTATTATTTAATATTCATTTTAGACCCTATTATTGACTTTCTACTGTGAGGGATGAATACGTAGTTTCCCTTACCCCCTCCCTCACCTACCAGGCCTCTTCTGCATTTTTTCAATATTGTTCTGGTCATATTTTAGTTAAAATTACCTTTATATGATTACACCCTTGAGAAAATTACTGTGTTATAATTGCATTATGCTCTTCCTCCTTTTCAAAATTAATTTAATCTTAATAGCCTTATTTGTTGCCTTTTGTTTTCTTTGCATTATTTATCCATTTTCTTCCCTCATTTGAACACTTAGAAATGTTTAAACTCACATTTAGTACTTTATTAAGTCTGATTCTCGCAACCACCTTCCTTAAATAGGCTCCTGCTTTCTGACTTCATTCAAAACTGTTTGCTCTCCATCACTGCTGTAAATATCTCGTACTGGGACTGCCTTTGACTTCAGCCATGGATCACAGGCACTCAGTACTGTTTCATTCTTTAGAATACATACACCAAAATTTCTAAGGAGTAAATATGTGCAAGGACCTTGAATTTCTGAAAAATGTTTTTATGCCATCTTACTCAATTGGTAGCTTGGTGAATTATACATTTCTGAGTTACAACAACAACAACAACAACAACAACGACAACAACTATCTCATAGAAACATAAAAGCATTGCTATACTGCCTTCTGGTATCTAATGTGTAGTTCTTGAGATGTTGGCTGCCATTTTATCAGTAGATAACCTGCTTTGTCTTTCTTCATTCTATTTATCTCTCTAGCAGCTTTTATTTTTTAGTATTCCCCAGATTTACTAAAACTTGATGAAATATGCACTTAGGTATATATGTTTGTGTATTCGTCCTTAGGCTGAAGAGTTCTATAATTTTTTCTCAAATATTTCCACTACTGTTTTGCAGATATTTTCTTCACTCTATTTTCTCCATTTTATAAGTTAAGAAACAATGTATAAATTAGATGTTGGAACTGCTGAAAAATCTCTGTTTTTGCTATCATGTTTCTTAATTGTGTATCTTTTCTTCTGTTTTCTGGCAGATATTTTAACTTATTTTTCTAGAGTTTCCAATAATTGTGTGTGTGTGTGTATGTATACATACATATATATATACACACACACATACATACACTTATATTTTTCCAGAAATATATTTCCCCGATTTCCCCCCATACCTACTCTTTATTTTAGAGGCACTGATTCCAGGAAATTCCTTGAAGATACTCATTAGAGGGGTGTTTGCTGTTTCACAGCCTAGGAGAGAAGAATGTTGTAATAGCTCTGTCCATGGAAAAGCAAAATAAATAAAAATCTCTTTTAGAGCAAATCCCAAATGATTGCATCTCTTAATCCAGGGCCACATACATATGTAAAGCACTAAAAACTGGGACAAAGATAAGGGATTCAAGATAGAAGTGATGGAACTATCTGAAGAAAGAACGTTCAGAAAAGGAAAATATCATTCAAGAATAGTGAACTTGAAGACTTACCTTGAGGTAGGACTGTGTCTGTCATGTTAAAGGAATAGTAATAAAGAGAGCATACCTAAGAGTGTGAGAAAGATCATGTAAGATTTCATAGTCTACTGAGATTTAGATTGTTAATCTAAGAGAGATGGAAGTGTACTAAAGAGACTTGAGCAAATGAATAATGAGATTTACTCGCATTTAGAAAGGATCAGTCTGCTTGATGTGTTGGGAATAGAGTTTAGCAAGGCAAGGACAAAAAAAGGACAATTAGATAGTTCTGTACATTTAAAAAAGATACATCCCTTGCATTTATTTAACTTAATTATAAAATGCATTATGTTTTTGTTGTTAAAAATTTATATAATATAAAGGAATTTGCTACCATGATTGGACTATTTCCATCAATTTGATTATCATCTCTGATCCAGGAAACCACAAGAGCTTTGAGAATTTAATGAGGTTCACACAGCTTCCTCAAACATTACCAATGCTAATAGGATAATGGAGTTTGATTAAATTCCACCTCTTTGGAGCCAGGGCTATTACACATCATTTTATTTATTTATAGTTATAAACAAAAGGCCTGTATAAATTTCCCATATGGCTATTAAAGGAACTATATACTTAGTGCCTATTAATAGTATAGGTATCTGTCCAACTATGTAATATTACATTAATTTTGAATAAAAGTAAAACCCATCCTTAATTAGAGGAATGGGAATATATTATAGATGAGTCTGAACAAAATAATAAAGTTACTATTAGAAATAACTGCAAAAAGTAGAGAGTAAGATGGCTGATTTAGAATAATCAAATGTAGATGATTATTAGGGCATGCTTAGAATGGTTGAAATTTTAGTTAAGAATTATATTTGGGAAGAATAACCACTGAAATAAGTTGAGAGCGAAAGCGTGATATAAAGCATGAAGGAGGTGGGGGTTTTGCTATACAGGGTCTCCAGGAAATTTCTGAAAATAGCAAGCACAGGATGTTTATTTTCTGGATCAAAGACACAAGGTTTCTCTTTCTCAGAAACTACAGCCTTATGTCTTGTTCAAGTTTTACATTCATCTGGAGAGAAGAAGATGGTGGCAGAGTAGGAGGACCCTAGGCTATTCTTGGCCCACAAACACAACTAGATAACTATCAAATCATCCTAAATACCCCAGAAGTCAACTTGAAGACTGACAGAAAAAACTCCACAACAAAAGGGAGGAAAGAGGCCACACTGGAGGCAGAAAGTATGGAGACATGGTTTAGGGAAGAAATAGATAGCAGATGATGTGGGGGAGGGCACTGTGGTCAAGGAGCAGACCAAGAAAGAGAGGGACAAACAAGAATGCGGGAGAACATCTCCTCACTCATTGGCTTGAAAATGAGAGGGAGGGGCTTAGTGAGTTCTTTTAACTAGCCCGGCTTAGAGCCTGGAGTTTTAAAGGTCAGCTAGCTTGATTGGGATGGAGCCAGGAAGGCACTGAGCTGCTCCTGGAGAGAAGGCATCCAAACAATGCAAGGGGGGTATGTGTGCAGGAGGCAAGGAAGCAGACAGATTAGAAAGAGCGATCTAAAGAATATCTGGGGTTGGGGCGCCTGGGTAGTTCAGTCGGTTGGGCGTCTCACTTCCACTCAGGTCATGATCTCACGATCCTCAGTTTGAACCCCGCGTCAGGCTCTGTGCTGACAGCTCAGAGCCTGGGGCCTGCTTCTGATTTTGTGTCTCCCTCTCTCTCTGCTCCTCCCCCACTCACAATCTGTGTCTCTCTCAAAAATAAATAAAGGTTAAAAAAAAAATTTAAGACTATCTGGAGCACACAGTGGGGGAGATTATTTGCTCTTTTAGAAGCATGTCCCTGAGAGGCAGCTTTCAGCAGCTTTTTTCCAGGAAAAAAGGAGCTGGCCCTCACCATTTCCATCCCCTACCCCTCAGCAGAAACATAGAGCCACATGCAGGAAGCAGCTCGGCACAGGCAATGACTGCCTAACTTGCTTACACCAAGCCACACCCTCATGCGTTCTGGCAGGACTGCCCACCTCAGCCACCCTTGCCTCAGTCCCAGAAGGGTGGGTCCCTTCTAGAGAAGACCAGCACAAACCCCCGCCACACCACATCGATGGCCCATCCAGAGAGTTCTGCAAGTGGGTGAGTAGAGGTGGCGACACATCTAATTTCACAAGCAGACCAGTAAAACTCACCACATTCAGGCCAGTAGCAGTGTCCATAGCAAGCAAGGAGAACCTCTGCAGATGACTGGCCTGAACAACAGAGCAGCCAAACCACAACAGCAGAGGGCATGCAGCGCACACTGGGACACTTGCTGAAGCACCAGGCCCTGGGCACTGCATGACCTGTTTTTCATAAGGCCATTACCTTGATGAGCAGGAGACATAACTGGCTTTTCTAACATAGAGAAAGCAGAGACTTAGACCAAAGGCCAAGACAAAGGAATTTAACCAAAATGAAAGAACAAGAGGCTATGGCCAGAATCTAAGCTAACCATATAAGACATGCTTGATGGAGAATTTAAAGCAATAATCATAAGGATACTCACTGAGATTGAGAAAAGACTACATGACATCAGTGAGACCCTTACCACAGTGATAAAAGAGTTTAAAAGGAATCTATCAGAGATAAAGAATGCAAAAACTGAGAATGGAAACAGGCTTGATGTAATGAAAAGCAGGCTAGGAGAAACAGAAGAATGAATTAATGATACAGAGGACAAAATAATGGAAAATAATGATACTGAACAAAAAGAGAAGAATTTTGGAATGCGAGAGCAGACTTAAGGAACTCAGTGACTCCATCAAATGTTACATTAAGATTATAGGAGTCCCAGAGAAACGAGAGAAAAAAAGGCAGAAAATTTATGTGTAAAAATAGCTGAAAACTTTATTAATCTGGGGAAGGAAACAGATATCCAGATCCAGGAGGCACAGAGAGCTCCTATCAAAATCTATAAAAGAAGACCAACACCAAGATATATTATAATTAAATTTGCAAAACACAAAGATAAACAAAAAAATCTTAAAAGCAAGACAAAGGAAGTCCTTAACTGAGAAGAGAAAAATCCATAACGGTAGCTGCAGATTTCTCAACAGAAACATGGCAAGCCAGAAGGGAGTAGCATGATATATTCAAAGTGCCCTTAGGGAAAAATCTGCAGGCAAGAATACTCTGTCCAGCAAAGCTATCGTTCAGAATAGAAGGAGATAATGAGTTTCCCATATAAACAAAAACTAAAAGGGTTCTGGATGACTAAACTAACCCTGCAAGAAATATTGAAGGGAGCTCTATGAGGGCAAAGGAGAGACCAAAAGTGACAAAGACAAGAAAGGACCAGAAAATACCCAGAAACAATGACAAAAGAATAAAATGACAATAAATACATATATATCAATAATTACTTTGAATGTAAATGGATTAAATGCTCCACCGAAATACATAGGTGGCAGAATGGATAAAAAACAAACAAACGAGATCCATCTATCCATCTATATGCTGCCTACAAGAGACTCATTTTAGACCTAAAGACACCTGCAGATTGAATGTAAGGGTATGGAGAAACATGTATCATGCAAATGGATGTCAAAAGAAAGCCAGGGTAGCAATACTCATATTGGACAAACTAAACTTTAAAAACTGTAACAAAAGACAAAGAAGGGTAATATATCATAAAAGGGGACAATCCAAGAAGATCTAACAATTATAAATATTTATGCACCCAACTTGGGACACCCCAAAATATAAAATAATTAATAACAAATATAAAGAAACTAATTGATGATAATACAATAATAGTAGGGGATTTTAACACCCCATCTACATCAAGGGACAGATCATCTAAACAAAAACTAGACAAGAAAACAATGTCATTGAATAACAAGCTCTACCAGTTGGACTTAACAGATATATTCAAAACATTCCATCCTAAAACAGAATACACATTCTTTTGAAGTGCACAGGGGACATTCTCCAGAATAGAACACATATGAGGTCAAAATTCAGGCCTCAACAAATACAAAAGGTTGAAATCATACCATGCACGTTTTCTAAACACAAGGCTATAAAACTAGAAGTCAAGCACAAGAAAAAATTTAGAAAGACCACAAATACATGAAGATTAAACAACATGCTACTAAATAATGAATGGGTCAACCAGAAAATCAAAGAAAAAAAAGTAAAAAATACATCAAAACAAATGAAAATGGAAATGCAACCGTCCAAAACCTTTGGGAGGCAGCAAAAGCAGTACTAAGAGGAAAGTATATAGCAATACAGGTTTACTTTAATAAGAAAGAAAAATCTCAAATAAATACCCTAGTAGTATACCTAAAAGAGCTAGAAAAAAAGCTTAAAGCCAGAAGAAGGAAATAAATAATAAATATTAGAGCAGAAATGAATGATATATAAACTAAAAAACAATACAACATATCAATGAAACCAAGAGCTGGTTCCTTGAAAAACTTAATAAAATAAATAAACCCCTAGCCAGACTTATCAAAAATAAAAGAGAAAATGCCCAAATTAAAAAAAAAATCACAAATGAGAGAGAAGAAATCACAATCAACACCACAGAAATACAAACTATAAGAATATATTATGAATAACTATATGCCGACAAATTGAACAACCTGGAAGAAATGGATAAATTCCTAGAAACATACAAACTAGCAAAACTGAAACAGAAAGAAATAGAAAACATTAACATTCCGATAACCGGCAATGAAATTGAATCAGTAATCAAAAAACTCCCAACAAACAAAAGTCCAGCGCCAGACACTTCACAGGCAAATTCTACCAAACATTTAAAGAAGAGTTAATATCTATTCTTCTCAAACTATTGCAAACATTAGAAATGAAAGGAAAACTCCCAGCATTACCCTGATACCAAAAACAGATAAAAATTCCACTACAAAAGATAATTATTGGCCAATATCCCTAATGAACATGGATGCAAAATTCTAACAAAATATTAGCAAACTGAATCCAATAATACATTTAAAAAAAATCATTCACCATGATTAAATGTGATTTATTCCTGGGCTCCAAGGGTAGTAATCAAAACACTATGGTACTGGCACAAAACAGACACTTAGATCAATGGAACAGAATAGAGAGCCCAGAAATAAAATTACAGTTATATGGTCAATTATTCTTTGACAATGGAGGAAAGAATATGCAATGGGAAAAAGAGAGTCTTGGGAAAACTGGATAGCTATATGCAAAAGAATGAAATTGGACCACTTTCTTACACCATACACAAAAATAAATTCAAACGTAATTAACGACCTAAACATGGGACCTGAAGCCATCAAAATTCTAGAGGAGAAAACAGGTAGTAACCTCTTTGACATCAGCCGTAGCAATTTCTTTCTAGATATGTCTCCTGAGGCAAGGGACACAGAAGCAAAATAAACCATTGGGACTACATTAAATACAAAGCTTTGCACTAGGGAAATAATCAGCAAAACTAAAAGCAACCTACCAAAAGAGAGAAGGTATCTGTAAATGACATATCCTATAAAGGTTAATTATCCAAAAAATATAAAGAACTTATACAACACAACACTAAAAAACAAATAATCCAATTAAAAAATGAGCAGAAGACACAAACAGATTATTCCTCCAAAGAGGACATATAGACGGCCAACAGACACATGAAAAGATACTCAACACCACTGATCATCAGAGAAATATAAATCAAAACTACAATAAGATAGCACCTCACATCTGTCAGAATGGCTAAAATTAACAACACAAGAAATGAGGTGCTGGTGAGAATGTGGAGAAAGGAGAATCTTCTTGCATCATGAGGGGAAATGGAAACTGGTACGACCACTGTGGGGAACAAAATGGAGGTTCCTCAAAAGTTATAAAGAGAACTACCCTACAATCCAGCAATTGCCCTACTAGGTATTTACCCAAAGAATACAAAAATATCAATTTGAAGGAATATATGTACCCTGATATTTATGGCAGCATTATCTATAATGGCCACATTATGAAAGCACCTCAAGTGTACATTGATAGATGAATGGATAAAGAGCTCATATAGATGTATGTATGTATGTACGTACACACACACACACACAATACACACACTGGAATATTACTTAGACATAAAAAAGAATTGAATCTTGCCATATTCCACGACATGGATAGAGCTAGAGAGTATTATGGCCAGCAAATTAAGTCAGAGAAAGACAAATTTTATATGATTTCACTCATATGTGGAATTTAAGAAACAAAACAGATGAACATAGGGGAAAAAAGAGGGACAAACCAGAAAACAGGCTCTTAACTATAAAAAACAAATTGAAGGTTACTGGAGGGGAGGTGGGTGGAGGGAAGGTATAAACAGGTGAAGGGGATTAAGGAGGGCATTTATTGTGATGAGTACTGAGTGTTGTATGAAAGGGATGTATCACTAAATTCTATACCTGAAACTAATATTACACTGTGTGCTAACTGGAATGTAAATAAAAATTTAAAAATTTTTACATTCATCTAAAAAATTTTAACAAACATGAGGACCGTAGGGAAGGATACTTGGGCCTGGAATAAAAAAGGACATGAACCCACAAGAAAAAAAATAGGTCTCAAAAAGTCAAAGACAGTTTAATGGAGAAAAAGGTCAAGTCAGATCTTGTGGTTTACAGAAATTACAGTAGAGCTCAACTTTGTGGATTATTTTGAACGTAAAGGGTCTCTATAAATAGAAATTCTATTTATATTGATATAAATATAAATATATATTTATATTGTTGACTGTTGGGGCAGTCAACATAGAGAAATAGCCTAGTCTTAAACTTTTCTAAAAGGGCTTTGTGATATTATGGGAGGGTTTTTTTTTTTTTTGTTTTTCTGTGTATCAAATACTATCTTCTGACCAGAATAAACTTGAGAATTTTTGTAGGGGGGATTATATGTAATCATTCATGATTAAAAATTTCCCTGAAAACATAAAAGAATAACGAACAATGAATGTATGTGAACGTATGGATAAAAGGGAAGAAAGGAAGGTAACTCCAACAAATCCTTAGAATGTTCACACTTATGTATCATAAAAATTATATATGAACATATAAATCAAAGTATACAATAAAAATAGGTAGGAAAACAAAAAGAAGAGAATGAGCAAATATTTCTGATTACCTGTATAAGGCTTCACATGTAAATCACACAAACTGACCGTGGAAAATTTCAAGACAAAATATACTTGTTAGTAAAACTGTATGTAACCTACAGGATCTTTGGTAGAGAATTGGATTTGGAGCCATACCATCTGGACTCACAAGTTCACGTGACAGAACTGGCTCAGTTAGGCACTACTGGCACCTCTGGGCATCATACCCACTAGTTGGATGATTGAGACCATGGACACTGGGCTTAGGACACTGCAGTTTACATCACTAATACTACTGATTCTGGCCATTGAATGATGTTGATAAAATTACTTCCTTTGGAAACTACATCTAAGAAACATCTTTTTTATTTCCCCTTCAAAATGAAAAAAAGCACATATTGGAAAATGTTTTGATAGTGGCAATAGAAGAAAATTTTCTAAGTTTATATACTTAATATTTTGAGAAAATACACAATCTCTTTCATCTGCAAGATAAAGTCTTATGATGAAAGGAAACTAGGGACAGATGATAATAAATAGAGTAAAAGTATCTAACAAAGTTGGTACAATAAGGAACAATAATAGTGTACTAAAATGTAATAGAATTAAACTACATATTGGGATAAGCAAGTGCATCCTTCATATTATTAAGAAAATTAATTAAATGGGGGCGCCTGGGTGGCGCAGGCGGTTAAGCGTCCGACTTCAGCCAGGTCACGATCTCGCGGTCCGTGAGTTCGAGCCCCGCGTCAGGCTCTGGGCTGATGGCTCAGAGCCTGGAGCCTGTTTCCAATTCTGTGTCTCCCTCTCTCTCTGCCCCTCCCCCGTTCATGCTCTGTCTCTCTCTGTCCCAAAAATAAATAAACGTTGAAAAAAAATTAAAAAAAAAAAAGAAAATTAATTAAATGTAAAGCATCCTGAGAACTCTTCCTGATAGCCAAAGGGAAATGACAACAGGATGAAAACAGTGAGGAATGAGATAATACACCTGAAGGGCAGGGAACAGAAAAGTTTTAAAAAAGAACAAAAAAATCTTTGAGAGACTGTCATAAAGTCTATAATGGCTGAAACATTATAGCATTGAAAAATAAACTGAATATGTACATTAAAATTCTGATCCTGTTTTTTTTTTAAGAAACAATCATCTAGAAAAATCCTATGATTTTTTCAAATTACTGGGATGCCAAAAATTTGGACAGAAAAAGAGATTTTTTTTTCAAACTGGATAATTACCTCTCAGCATCACAAATTTCAGAAGAAAATGAAGCAATTGCTACAGAATTTAGAACAAAGTTTTTTGACGTGAGAGTTCTGTATTCAGCCAAGCTTTCATTTTTATGTGATGAACATGATACACAGGGATTCACAAATATGTCACCAACAGATAAATCTTTAGAAACTGAATGAAGCAGAACCCCAACAAGATATTAATAAATATTTATATCTTGAGAAGGGATACTTGTGTAATAGATTCTTTGGCATATCTTCCTCCATTCAGTTAAAGGCTAAAATCAGGAATCTAAGTGTACAAACCGAAAGTGAATTATTGAAATGGAGACCAACCTTGGCCTTGCTTTACTTCCACATTTGCATCTGTTGCCTCCCCTCACTGTCATGAAGTGTTGTTTCTTTATCCTTGTCTAGATATCAGATTTGAATTGTATTATTTAATTGCTTCAGCCTTAGCAAGTACTGTTTAAATACACATTTAATAAACATTCTGGATTATTTATACAGCTATTTGTACACTGGATAGATTATTTTTTTGTTATTTACTTATTTTGAGAGTGTGTGTGCAAGCAGGGGAGGGACAGAGCAGGGGTAAGGGGGAGAAAGAGAGAGAAAGAGAATCCCAAGCAGGTTTCGACACTGTCAGCATAGAGCCCTATGTGGGGCTCAGTCTCAGGAATCCTGAGACCATGACCTGAGCCAAGATCAAGAGTCAGATGCTTAACAGACTGAGCCACCCAGGCACTCCTGGGTGAGATTATTAAACACATTTATATTCATTGGTTCATTAGGAATAGGTTTTATTTTATTCCAAAAGGGTCTTCTTTATTATAGAAGAGTCATGATATTTTCCATCTTTTGATTTCACATTGGATAACCTGAATCATTTTTTAATTAAAATCTTTTTAAAAAATAGTTCCTTATCAGTAACCTAGAAGGAACTGTGAAGGTTTTGGGATAACTAACTCAAATGCATACAATGTGATTTCACAATATTTTAGGCAGAAAAAAAAATCACCAAAAACAAAATACAAAAATATAATTTGCTAATAATATTTATATTTGGGTGATATTTAAATTCAAATTTTTATATTTCTCATATTTGGCTTATCATAAAATCATAAATAGTAAAGGCATGTACAATCTTATATGAACTACAACTGTAATCATATTATATAAAACTATTATTAGTGGTGGACAATCAGCAAAGAGTAAACACAATGAAAAATAGCAACTCCTGATTACTTTTAGTGTTTATTATAACAGAGTATCTGAAAGACATGGGAATGCCCAAGTACTTGAGGTACTAAATTAAAGTAATCCAGTTATGATAAATTTAGTTTCTTGACACTTTGTGCTTTTCCCAGTCCTTCAGTCTTTTAACCTGCTTATCCTAAATGCTTACTAAAAATGCCCATTTATAGATCACTGTCTCAAATGAAAGTATTCCATAGGTATTATTTTCACTTTGATCTATGCTACTTAGTTATTTTAAGAAGTTAAAGATTTCTAGTTGCATTCATGATTTTTTATCCCCTTCTCCCCACTAATTTCTCTGACCCTAACACTAATATTCATTCTATTTTCAAACTGAGAGATTATTTTAAATGCTGGGGACTGGGCTAACTGAGCTCCATTCACCATTGTAAACAGTTTGTTTTGTCATCTTTAAAGTGGAGAAAATAATTTTTAACAATCACATATGGTCATTAGACATAAAGTTAATTTTCTTAGAAACATACAATTTAAGGGTTACACAAATACTAAGCTAACATTTTCCCTTTTTCCTACCTCTTTTTCCTTTCCTCTTTTTGACTACCATATTTTAACTATACATGGGAAAAGACACCTGTGTTTCGAGTTCACTTATAAAACCATGAGCAGGAAGGTGGCATGGCCAAGAATTCACAAGGGAAAGAATCAATAACTGATACAGATATAGAAAACTGGGACTTCTGATGGTCTGACTCTCACACACACCCAGTCCCTCCCATCTCCACACACATACTCCTTCTCTTGCGTATCACTGCATATCTATTTCATTCCTCCTCACCCCATAAATCTCAGACCATAAGGTCACCAAATAACTGCCACATCTCCCAGTTTATCTCACTGGGAAAGGCTGTATGACTTTCTGTGCCACGATTACAAAAACATGGAAAATATTCTTTCATTAATATGGGCTAGATAGTATCATATCATGTTGTCTTATCATTAATGGTCAGAAGACATGTTTCATACTGGTACAAACAGGCCTTTTAATTTGTGCTTCTTCTGTGGACATATTTACCAAATTATACAAGGACACTGCAATCTGGGCACATATCCTAATACATTTCCATTCCAGACTTGAAGAAATGTTCCATACACTTGAAGCATTATTAGAGGTCACTAAAAACTATAAAAGTTGATGAGTTAACCCCTTATTTCATTTATCTTTTATATATCTTAGCACTAATGAAAATATTCAAAGACTAACCTTAGTGGCCAAAATTCTCATGATTCAAGAAATTAGTAACAAATTCTCTTAAAATATATTAATGAAAGACAATATGAAAGAGATTTTATTAAACCTTCTTCAGTAATATAATTGGCCTTAAAAATCAACAATGGTACAACATATTCTTTTTGAGATCATCAGAAGAATGTGGATGCATCTGTTTTATAGTGAAGAAATTTTAGGCACCAAAACTTAAGCCTTTTTAGTATTACAACCACACTGGAAATAAGTATCATAAAATTTAAATAATATTTATGTAGATTTTAAATGTAAACAATAAAAATACTTTAATATGTTTCAACATGTTTCTTCAAGAGTCAATAGTTACCAAACATGTATATTATTTTGTTGGCAAAAATAAAATATCCAAGTAGCATTTCCATAATTTATAAGATAAACCAAAAGCTTTCTAATCTTGAGAAAAATGGACAGAGGCTGAGTTTGCTGCTACCCCTGAAACATCTTATCACGTGTGAGTAGATTTCATTTGTATACAGAAAATATGAAAGAGGGCAAAAAAAAGAATTAGGAAGTAAATATAACCTATTATGTTCTCATTATATTCCTTCAAAGAGCATAGCCACTTTAAAAGTCTCTATCATTATCAAACTGCATACTTTTAGAGGCAAAAATTATGACTCTTCTCGTTGAAATAGCCATATTTAGAAAGAGTCTGTGTGTGTGTGTCTCTCTCTCTTTTCCTTCTCTCCCTTCCCCATCTGGAAGGAAGGAAGGAAGGAAGGAAGGAAGGAAGGAAGGAAGGAAGGAAGGAAGGAAGGAAGGAAGGAAGGAAGGAAATGCTTCACAAGAATTGTATTCTTTAAAGGAAACTACAATTACAATCCAATCACAGTACAGAAGTAGAAATTTGCTAGTTTTGAAATCTTCCTTTTTATGTAAATCCTTGCATATGTGAACTATGTAACAGTAAATTTGACTTTCTTTGGAAAATAGAGAAAGTAGTCTTTCGTCAAAGATCTAGGAGATCTTACACTGTCATTTCATAGGTTTAGGGAAAAAAAAGTCTATTTATATACTATTCCTCCCCTTCATAAATACATCCCTCCACAGTGAAATTCTAAGCAAACTATCTCACCTCTCATGCTTGCAGGCCACAGAAAGGATGGCATGGCCACAGCCTCATTTCTTTTTCTATATTTAAAAAAATTTTTTTAATGTTTATTTATTTTTGAGACAGAGAGAAACAGTGCATGAGTTGGGGTAGGGGCAGAGCGAGAGGGAGACACAGAATCCGAAGCAGGCTCCAGGTTCTGAGCGTCAGCACAGAGCCCGAAGCAGGGCTGGAACCCACCAACCATGAGATCATGACCTGAGCCAAAGTCAGATGCTCAACCGACTGAGCCACCCAGGCGCCCCATCCTCATTTCATTCTCTCTCATTTTTTTTGTCGAATGTGAACTCATGTTATTTAACTCCCCTTCCCTTCCCTTCCTCTCCCTTCCCTTCCCTTCTCTCTCCTCTCCTCCCCTCCCCTCCCTTTTGAGTGCAAGAGTCAGGGAGGGGCAGAGAGAAGAGAAGAGAGAATTTCAAGCAGGCTCCAAGCTGTCAGCACAGAGCCCAACACAGGGCTCCATCTCACAACTGTGAGATCATGACCTGAACTGAAATCAAGAGTTGGATGCTCAACAGACCGGTCCACCCATGTTATTTAACATTTTAGACTTCAAATTCTCAAGAGTACGGTTAATTTACATCCATCACAATACTAACCACAGCTCTGGGACTGTATATTTGAACAAAGAGAGAAGCAAGAAAAGTAGGCCTGCAGCCAGTCTATCCTACATTTATTAATATATAACTTAGGTCAGATTATTGGCTATGTTATATACAACATAACTCACACATTCCCAGTGAGCTATGTTTAAAATACATGACAAATTGAAATGAGTTTAAAAAAATCTTAAGAAATTAAAAAAAAAAATAACCACTGACTTTTAAACTACATAACATCTATACATGGAAGAATTTATCTCATATTAATTAATAATAATTAATACATTTTTAATGTAAGAATAATAGATTTAAGTCTATTTTATGACAGGTATTTGTATAAGATGTCACAGAGGAAATTACCTTCCCCAGGGTTCTTGTTGTTGAAAGCAACAAAAACTAAGTAGAAAATGGCTTGAGTGAAAGGATGTCAGAAAGCTCACATTATTGCCATAAGGGTAGTTGAAACATGTTTTAGAATGAAAAAAAGGAAGAAAGCAAGCCATGCAGAAGAAGCCACTCTAAAGTGACATCTGAGAAATTGTCTACTTAAGGTATGCTGCTACCCCTTTCCACTGGGGGTCACCAGCACGACTGGACATCTGACATTAGACACGATCCTACTGTTCTGCAGCCACACCCTTTATAAATGAGTTCCAATCTCTAATTCTACACTCACATGAGTCAATCCCACATGAAAGCACTGAATGGGAATCAGAAAGGTGGAGTCCTGATCATAATCTGCACCTCGGCTACAGAGACAGAAGAGAGGGAATACTGGGCCTTCTGCAATTTGTACAATGGAAGACTCCACTGAAATAAGGATTGTGATGAAAGGAATAACATTTAATAAACATATAATTAATTCCTTATTTAAATTATTTTTCTAATTAACTTTGAAGATTAAGATACTGAACTTAATTTTATATTTATAAACAAAGTCATAGAAATCAACTATTAAATATGTAAGCAAAGATGTCTTCTTTGGCTACTTTGTGACAGTGAACATCTCTGCCTTATACCAAAGAAACAAATTGCTGCCACATTAAGGTATAAGCAGAACTGAATATATCCCAGGATAAAGTGTATTTAAACTACTAAATGCCAACATACTCAGCTGGATATTCTTTATATATTTTAGAGAAGGAATTAGATAAGGGACATCAATCATGTTCTAGTCGAGAAAGTAAAGTTGTATAATTTTCTAAACCATTCAAACATTATTTTATAATAAAATTTAAAGAATGGAAATTATATTACCATGAACACTTTTCTTCCTAAAGCCCAGATTGAAACAGTTAAGTTCTACCAATCATCAGATGTTATATGTATGTGGCCCATTCAGTTATTAAGACTTCTTATACTGGGAATGGTAAAAGAAACTATACCAGCTAGTGCATTTGGAGATTTTTAGTCAGTTTACTTCTAGTAATGTCAAAATAATGTGAAAATGGTTAAGTGGTAACTATCTCACAGATGGAGAGGGAGAATTAAGTCAGCAAATGCTTATATAACAATGAAAATCATTTGTAGTTACAGCAACATTGCTGATAATATAAATTTGGGGGAAATTTTGAATCAAAGATTAAACTTTTTGAACTATTTCATTTATCCATTGATTAGTACAGTAAGAAAAACTGGGGGAAAAAAGAAACAAAAAGGAAAAACATGCTCCTCCCAAGTTATAAAAACTAAAAATTTAAGATATATGAACTTGGGGACTTCTTTAATTAGTGTCTTTCCATGATTATATTTTTTACTTTTCTCTAAAGTGAAAAAAAAAAACTGTCTTAAAATTTTTTATTACTTGAAAACATATTCTATACATAAGTTGAGTCATCAAGGTTAAGATATATCTGAATTTCAAAATTAATATTTAAAGTTAGATTGATATAAAAATATTTATTTCTGTGTTTTACCATTTATTTTTTAAGTTTTTATTTAAATTCTAGTCAGTTAACTTATAACATAAGAGTGGTTTCAGGAGTAGAATTCAGTGATTCATCACTTACATATAACACCCAGTGCTCAACACAAGTACACTCCTTAATCCCCATCACCCATTTAGCCCACTCCTCCACCCACCTCCCCTCCAGCAACCTTCTGTTCTCTATAGTTAAGGGTCTCTACGGTTTGCCTCCCTCTCTTAAAATGATATAAAATAATATTTAAATTAAAAAGAAGTAAAATTTAAAATATTTAAAATATTTAAAACGCCAAAGACAATCCTATTTCAGCTCAAACATGAAATCAAATGAAACTTTAAAAGTGTTTTTAGATACATACTTTAGCATTTTTTGAAATTATTTAATAATTTAAGGCTTTCTCAGAAATATAAAAATAGTTTGAAATGAAAATAATAATGAAACTCTTACTATCTTGAGACAAATTTACATGTATGCATCTGGGGCTATGGTTTCTTAGTGCTATTAATGTGCATTTTAATAGCAACATTTGGTTGACTGCACACAGAAATCATAACACATTTTCACTGATTCAATTTTGCCCAAGAGATGAACTATCTACTTTATAGCCATTTCTCTGTTCTCTCCTATGTACAATAATTTGACATTGTCAAACATACACAGAAGTCTCTTAATGTTGGATCCTCTCCTGGCATAGTACAATAGATATATTCTCTTTCACATTATACACTTTATTTTTACAATTAAATAATTATGTTTATTATTTTTTTAAAAATTGAGATATAATCTTCAACCAACAAAATGCACAAATCTTGGCTGAATGGTTTGATGAGTTTTGACAAACACCAAGTAACCCACATCCCTATCCAGATATGGAATATTTCCAGTTAGAATACTGCCAGTAGAGAGTATTTCCAATTAGAATATTTACATTCTATATACTTACAGTGTATATACATTTCCCATATAGAATATTTCCAATGTCTCAGCAAGTTCCATGATCCTCTGTAAGAATTCTTCCCCTGCAAAGGAAATCCCACTTGCTCTACTCCAATGAATCAGTTTTGCCTTCTAAAACTTCTCATAAATAGAACTATGCAGTAAGTATACATTTGTGTCTAGCTCCTATGAATTAGCATAACATTTTGAGAATCATGTATCTATTACTGTGTGCATCAGTATATTATTGCATTTTACTGTAGATTTCTATGATTATACTACAATTTGCTGATCTATTCTCCTGTTAATGGACATCGGATTGCTCCATTTCTTGACTACTATGAATAAAGATGCTATACACATTTCTGTACCACCTTTTGTTTGTTTGTTTGTTTTTGCTTTTGTTATTGGCATAAGTTTTCATTCCTCCCAACTAAATACCTAGGAGTGAAATTGCTGGAATACAGGGGAAGTGAATGTTTAAGCTTAGAAGAAACTTCCAAACTGTTTTCCGAGATGGTTATAACCATCTTACAGTTGCACCAACAATATCTGAGCCTTCCACTTGCTCCATACCATTGCCAACATTTGGCACTCAGTGGTTTTAAGTTTAGCTATTCTAGAAGAAGTACTGTGGTATGTCATTGTGGTTTTAATTTGCATTTCCTTGATTAATACAATGCGGACCACATTTTCATGTGCTTATTGGCTATCTGTAGATCTTCCTTTGTGAATTGTCTTTTCAAGTATTTTGAGTATTTTTCAATTGGATCTTTTATAAGAGTCTTTTATATTCCGGATACAAATCTACTGTCATAAATGTGTATTGCTAATATTTTCTCTCAGTCAGTGGCTTGAATATTCATTTTAACAGTGTATTTTAATAAGCAGGAAGATTTTTTTTGCTTTCCATGAAGTTCAGTTTATTATTTTCTCTTTATATAAACTTATTATTTTTTGTGTCCTGTCTAAAAATTATTTGCCTACTCCACAGTAAAAAAATGTTTGCTCCTGGTTTTTTCCTCGAAGCTTGATGGTTATAGTTTTTATGTTTATGTATGATCCAAATTGAATTCATTTTCATGTAAGATATGAATTAGAAGTCAACATTCATTTTCTTCTGTTTGGTAACCACTTGTTCAAGCACCATTTAGTGAACAGACTTTCCTTGAGAATATTTATTAAACAGATGTAAGTAGGAAAAAAACTGAAAATTGAATAGCCCTAAATTTGTTTTAAAAAACTTGAATTCAGAAGTAAAAGCCTTTATGGAAAGAAAACACCACATCCAAATAACTATGTTGGTAAATTTAATCAAATAGGTAAGAAGGAAATAATATCACTCTTTCACAAACACTTTTGGAAACTAATAAGGCAGTACCAATCTCACTAGACCTTATAAGAATGTCTATGTTCATGAGATACCAGTATCCCTCATGAATATGGATGAACAGAATATTAGCAAATGAATTCAGCAATATGTAAAAGTCATAATACAGAAAGACCAAAAGGCATTTATTTCAAGAAAGTAAGAATATATCAACATCTAAACATTAATCAATGTAATTTACCACATGTACAGAAAAAAGGAGTAAATGTGTGCTCATCTTAATAAATTCAGGGTTACTTCTGAAAAAGTTCAACACATTTGTGAAAGCAAAGTGTTAGTAAAGTAAGAATAGGGAGAATTTCCTCAATCTGATAAAGGAAATAGGGAGAATTTCCTCAATCTGATAAAGAATTTCCTCAATCTGATAAAGGGTGTCTTCAAAAACATATCAGCTAATATGATACTTACTGGCAAAAGCTCAAAGTCTTTCCTCCTATATTCCAGAAGAAGAAAAAGACATCTCTTCTCACCAGTTCTTTTGTTTTATGTCTATTTATTTTGAGAGAGAGCATGTGCACGAACACGCATGTGGGAGAGGTGCACAGAGAGAGGAAAAGAGAATCACAAGCAGGCTCCGTGCTGTCATCTGCCCTGTGGTTGGATCTCACAAACTGAGATCATGACCTGGGCTGAAATCAAGAGTCAGACACTTAACTGACTAAGCCATCCAGGTGCCCCTAGGCATTTTTTTTCTTTTTTTTAAAGAGATCTAGCAAGCAGAAGAGAGGGGCAGAGGGGGAAGAGAAAGAATCTTAAACAGGCTCCATGCTCAACGCAGAACCCAATTGTCTCACCAATTCTATTCAACTTTGTACTTTAAGTCCCAGCTAGTAAAAGGCAAGAAAATGACCTCAAAGGTATACAGATTAAAAACAAAATAAAATAAAATCACCTTTATTCTCAGTTTCTATGTAGAAAGTCCCAAGCACTCTACAAATGAACCACAAGAAATAACAAGTAAATGTAGCAATGTCACTGTATGCAAAAATCGACTGTATTTCTATTAATTACTCATGAATAATTGGTAAAGAAATTTTTAAATAATACCATGTCAAAAATATGAAAACATAAAATACTTATGAATAAATGTAAAGATGGGTATACAAGATATATAAACTGTAAACTACAAGATAATCATGAGCAAAAAAAAAGCTCTAAATAGGACATATATCATAATAATTGAAAAATTCAATAGTATTAAGATGTCATTATCCCCAACTGTCCTATAAATCCATGCAACCTCAGGGTGCTTGGGTGACTTGGTTGGGTGTCCAGCTCTTGATTTCAGCTCAGGTCACGATCCCAGAGTTGTGGGATTGAGCCTTATGTCCACACCAGGAATGGAACCTGCTTAAGATTCTCTCTCTCTCCCTCTGTCCCTCCCCACTTGCCCTCTCTCTCTCTGAAGTTAAAAAAAAAAAAAAAAAAAAATTAGATTAAATAAAAAATCCACGCAATCTCAATCAAAATTGTAGCAAGCACAGTGATAGCAACTGACAAGGTACTTCTAAGGAATTATAAGAAAGAGCAAAGGACTCAGAATAACAAAAACAACTTTGAAAAGAATAATATTTGATGACGTACACTACCTAATTTCCAGATCCTCTACAAAGCTATAGTAATCTGGAAAGTGTAGTTCCAGCAAAAGTGTAGACAAACAGCCAATGGACAATAATAAAGGGCAGTAACAGGCCCACACATATACAGTCAACTTGATTTACTACAAAGGTACTAAAACAATTCAATGGGGAAAAAATCTGTTTACTTGTACTTTAGACTGAAAACAAAAATGCCCTATGATTGGTTAATGAATATATAACTATCTCCTAACTCATAAAAAATTACTCTAAAAATAAACATGCTTCTGAACTGAACATTTAACCTTTACACATTAATATTCATTAATGAAAATATTGTTCTTTGGAACACAATTTGAGCATGAAATATATGTAGTTATTTTTTAATGTTTATTTTGAGATAGACAGAGAGTATGAGTGGGGGAGAGGCAGAGAGGGAGAGAGAGAACCCCAAGCATGCTCTGGTGCGGAGCCTGACGTGGGGCTCCATCTCACTACCCTCAATATCATGACCTGAGTCGAAATCGAGAGTCAGACACTTAACTGACTCTGCCACCCAGGTGCCCCTGTAGCTCTTGTTTTTTCTTCTTCTTTAAATGTTTATTTATTTATTATTGAAAGAGAGAGAGAGAGAGAGGGAGTCAGAGAATCTGAAGCAGGCTCTGAGCTGTTAGCACAGAGCCTGATGCGGGGCTCGAACCACAATCTGTGAGATCATGGCCTTAGCCAAAATCAATTAAGTGACTGAGCCACCTAGGTGCCCCCCCACCTTTGTTTTTAATGTTTATTTATTTTTGAAAGAGAAAGTGTAGTTCTTTTTTTAATCCCTTTTAATAACTAGACATTCATTTTAGTCCTTTTTCAATATCATAATTTTGATTGTCTTAATATGGGGCAGAAAATCAAGCAAAGGCTTAGCATTTGAAGGAATACTTTTCCGTAGTTTACTGAAACAGAATAAGTGCTTATGATATATAAGAAGAGTCCCAACACATATCACCATAAAATGATGGTCAACTGTTTTTTTTTCTTTTCCCCTAGCTTACCAGATATAATACTAAACAGAAGTTATATGAGAACAAGGATTAAGCCTACCTTAACTTTGACTTTATAACTCCTATGTGGTACATGATAGTACTATATGCATGTTGTTATATGAATGAATATGTTAGTCATTCACGAAGAATGAATCTCCATGTGTTCTTTCCCTCAGAAATCTCTTAATAAGACCACCAGCACAATGTGGACCATGTGCATGCCCTTTACATCACTGCATAAACTTTCAGATAAATCTGGTACTCCAGAATCATTTTACTGTTACTTCCTAAAACAATAAACGACATGCTCACATGAGCCAAATGAATCCAAATACACAATTCAGTTATACACCTAAATAGTAAAAATAGTTTTATACACAATTTAGGAAGAAACATGTCTTTGTAAAACGAGATTCTGTAAACAAAAACTGCTGTTTGTGTCATCAAAGTCTGACCTGCTCTGACTAGCCTGAGTCCCACTCAGTCTTCCCGTGACAGACAGCTCAGCAATCAATAACGGGTCACAGGAGCTGAAGGTCAAGAATCCTACATCTTGAGGTCTCACATTTTTTTTCAGTTCTTAGCCCCAGTATGTTTGGAACTTATTTCTTAACTCTAACATATAAAGCAGAAGATGTTTTTCAATGTATTACATCCAATGTATTACATCCAATGTATTACCCAATTATAGTGTCTGAATGTGGTCAGGATGTAGATGATGCATTTCGATAGAAAAATCAAACTAAGAATGGCAAAAGATTGATATTAAGTTTTTGCAAAACCAGTTCTAACTATGACCAACTTAGAGGTAAATATAGTCTATCCATGTATGTGTCTTTAATCCAATAACTCTCATTTGTTTCCCCAAATTAACCTGAAACATTTATGCTGCCATTGAGTCGCTTTGCTTATTCAAAAGAAATTGAAGGACAAAAAAATATTCCAGAAGACAGGTGGACTATAAAAAGGTAGTGAAATAAATTTCGAATAATAATGGTTTTGAGGGGCGCCTGGGTGGCGCAGTCGGTTAAGCGTCCGACTTCAGCCAGGTCACGATCTCGCGGTCCGGGAGTTCGAGCCCCGCGTCAGGCTCTGGGCTGATGGCTCAGAGCCTGGAGCCTGCTTCCGATTCTGTGTCTCCCTCTCTCTCTGCCCCTCCCACATTCATGCTCTGTCTCTCTCTGTCCCCAAAATAAATAAACATGAAAAAAAAAAATTAAAAAAAAAAAAAAAAAAATAATGGTTTTGAATCAGAGTTTTTTTGTTTGTTTGTTTGTAAATCAGAGTAAATACGGCAGCTATTTTTCTTCAGTGTCATGAAAACTACTCAGTAAATTATCCTACAGTGAACTAAGATTGACAACATTATTCATTTAGGAATCCTAAATGAACTTTCTTGAATGTGCTTCCAAGCTAAACAGTCATGTGACACTCTACATATCTAATGTTTGTACCTTCTGCGGTTGTATTGTTTGTTATGCAGACAGACACAGACAATTAAGTTCCCCAGGAGAGCACTGTTGGCACAACCCAGCAGAAGTTTCCTTTATGCTGAAAACATGAAACAACAGACTAAATGGCAGCCAAGAAAAGGAAGTCATGACCTCTGGCAGTACACTCTCACTCACCTTTCTCTAGTGAATTAATTTGCCATGAACACTAGAAATAGCATCCTTCATGTCAGAAGTAAAACCATTAGATCATCATCCAGAGAACGGACAGGAATTATACAAACCTCTAGGAACTCTAATGCCACGGTAATTATAATCTTCAGTAACTCAGTGGCTCAAGAGTTTTACTCATCTGTTGTTTTAACTGATGGACATCTGTCTGTTAAATCTATGGGCCCCATGTGGCTATTTAAAATACCAACAGATGCAGGATAACCAACATGAACAAAACTCAGTTTAAATGACAAAAAAGTTTGGTTGCTATCAGAAATAAAAATAGATAACAGATAAACAGTGATGAGAGACACTGATAATAGAGAAATACTTTCTTTTATTTCATTTAGTTATTCTATGCTCATCTACCCTCTCATTGCATGGCTTCTGACATCATGACAGGACTTTATTCACTGGTGGCTATGACTGATGTAGTAGCCACCTCACTTGTATGCCTTAGTCCTCCTCCTCAGCCCTTCAACCTACCCTCCGTATCAAAACCAGAGAAGTTTTCCAACAATCGTACTATGAGTGTGCCATTTCAAAAGAAAGGTCTTCATACTTCATAATCTGCATATCAACCTCGACTGCCATGTTTCTCCTGCACTGACCAAGACATCCTTAATGTTCCCCTCAGCTCCACTAAGCTTCTGAAAAGCTATTTCTTGACTATAGGCCTCTGACCTCCCTTTTGTTAGATCATTTACCTTAAAAAAACTTGTGATTTTAAATTCTTTCTCTGCTCCACTGAAATGTAAATCTTCTCCCAGCCTGTTGCAGGATTACAACCCATGAATGTCTAGTTAGGACCACAAAGCCATCCCTTTGAAATCCTCAAGGAGATAGATCCCCTATTTTCCAGACTGTGTGGGAGGGTAGAAGTCTAACTCTGCTAAGCACCAATTAGCAAACACAGATGTCCTAATCACACTGACCAATCTCCTTTCTAGGGCTCTCCAGTTCTTTTCTATTAGCTCAACCCAATGTTTAAAAACCAGTACAAACACTCCTACCTTCTGTTTCAAGTTGAGTTGAGTTGAGTTTGGTCCCTCTCTTCTATTGCAAGAGTCTCAACCTCTAATGCAATAATCTTAAGTAAAGTCTTCCTTGCCTGTTTAACTCCATTGGGTGGGATTTCTCTTTGACAGCACTTCCTCTGAGCTGTTCTTATGCCTCTTTGTGTGTCCTCTCCAGTCTCCCTTTCTTGAGACCCTAATTATTCTGCAAGACCTAGATTAAATGAGAGTGGAGTTAGCTGAACTGAAAGTACATAGGAACGGGGGAGAGACAGTTTATTTTGTTTTACTATGTAAAACAAAATCAACCACTTTGCCCTACATGATTTACACATCCTCTCTCAATACTCAGTATCTTTAATGAGAGATTGGAAGATTGGAGAAAATGTCCTTTCTTTCCTAGCAGTTATCAGGACATTTCTTGGGTTTCCAATCTTCACATATTCACTTAGAAGGGGACTTACACTTAGAAAGGAAAAAAAAATGCATTAGAACACTGTGAAATTTGTCTCGCTGAAACATTTTTCAGTTACTTAAAAGACGAAGAAGACTATCATCTTCTCTCTCACCAGGCAACTTCCCTTCAAATGACTTTGTAATGTCACTGAATATAGAACTCTGCTGAGCAGGGAATAGAAACATTGATGTCTGTGGAAAAGTGCTAAAGAACTCCTTGACATTTTGTGTCTGGCACTGTAAGGAAGTTTGCTTATGAGAAAAGTTATTGTGATGCTCATCAGGCATCGAATGTTCTATTTTTCCTCACACAAAAATGTATAATTATGTACAGTAGTGTATATGTACATCTGAGTAGAAAAAAATAACACAGTGGGAAACGAGGGCAAGCATGAGAGAGGGGTCATGTGTTGTTTTTCCTTTCATCCTGAGGCTCGACAGAGGAAAAAGATTTAATGGAAACAAAAAAACATGATGACCACAAATCTGTAAATTAGTGGTTGAAAGAGAATATTAAGATCCTATTAAAAAGAGTTGCCTCAACTCCTCTAACTCAACATGCAATCTGTTTTCATGTTCTCTGTACCTAACATAAAACTTATCCCAAATTGCCCACTATGCAGAGCTATTATGACTTTGCTCCCACCATCTCTCAACCGGAGTCCTGCAAAATTTTCAGAAGTGATATTCCCGTTTCCCCTGTTTCCTTCTAAAAACTATTTGCTACCTGGCAGTGAAAATCACCCAGGTGAAATGGTATCATACTCTCAGCAAAAGACAAAGCATGTCACTCTCCTGTTTAACAACCTCCAAATCTGTCCCAAAAAATCTCAACAACTTGACCGTGGGCTAAAAGGCACTATATGACCTGCCTTACATCTCTTTCTCCAAAATTATTGCCTTTTATTTTTCCCATTAGACCCTCTATTCAGGCCAAACTGGAATTTTGCTATTCCTCAGAAGCAGCTCCCTAGAATATCCCTCCCAGAGATCTCCACATGATATGCTCCCTTGCTTCATTCAGGATTCTGATCAAATATCTCCATTTTAGAGTCTTCTAGAATCTCTCCTTGAAACGATCATTTCTCTCTCCAAACTACCTTCTAACATATAATCCTCCTTTATTGTTTTTACAGCAAAATTTCCTCCGCAAATAATAGTATGAAAACAATAATCAGATTTTATTGCTTCCTAGTCACACTCTGCCCACCCCCTCACTCCCCACAGTGACTGCTTCTCATTTCACTAACACAATGCTTTCTATGGAAGAAGAGGTCATACGTAACAAGAGCCCTTTCCATAACTGTGAACTACTCAGCACACACCATTCTATCTACCCGCTTGTTCCTTTCTAGCTATCCTGATATTCTTGCATGTTTTAGAAACACAAAGCTAGTTCCTGTTTTAGAGTCATCTTCGTTGTTCCCTGCATGGGGACACTAGTTCTCTATTGAGACCTTCCTTAATCACAGTATTAAAATACCACTTCATTGAATCTATTGCCTTTATTTTTCATGGCATTTATAACTACTTCATATGTTTATATACCTATTTCATTTGCTGATTTCTGCACTTCCCAATAAAATGAGAGTAAAAGCTTTGGCTCTCTGGGTTATCACTCTATCTTTGCCTCTTAGGAATAATGCCTGCCATGTAATAGGACTCAGTAAATATGCTGAATAAATAAATTCTATGTGTATTTATAGGCAATTTTCTTTAAATGCCACACATGACTGTCAGGAACACATCACTTTCCTTGGAATAATGTCACTTTTGAAATATTATGTGTTATTTTCTTTAATGTTGAAGAGAAATTTGACTTGGCTCCCCCCCTGGGCAATTCAGTTTGTCATGATATTTGATTAAAGAAACAATAGGTAACATAGCTTCAATCTGAAGAAATGATCCCCATGATCTATGACATTTCCTTTTTTAGTATCATTCTAAGGTACTAGTATAAGGAAGGCAGAACAAATAATAGTTGTAAGATTCTTGATACTCAATTTCTTTTCTACTGTGTTAATATGAGTTGACTATTTACTTACTAGCTGACCTCTAACTTAGCCTTCTTTACTAACCTTTCACTTCCTATAGTTCATATCCACTTGATTCACTACTTTCTCAAAGTCAACAAATGAAAAAGGAACGTGCTATGTTTCCTGTTGCCATCCTAAATCCTCCTGTTTTGCCTTTACTCCTGCTTTTCCCCCTCTACCTCAGTGACAGCTTTTAACACGAACCCAATTTCCAAAGCAAGACAGGTAAGTCATCCTTAATTCCATTCAGCTGCCCCACTGAAAGTTTTATACACAACTTCAATCATTCAATAATGCAATACCAGAATTAGAAATTTGAACAAAGAATGTGAAACAATTATTTTCATTCACTGAACAACAGGCAGTTCAAAGCTGCGAAAGAAGTAAAACAAATGAGATGCACTCTGCCATCAGTCTGGTTTTCTAACTTAACTCAAGGTGCTTTTGGCACCATGGTGCAGAGATAATACAGATAAGATTTCACAGAAGTTGAAGTAACTGGATTTGCAAGGCTGAATAACAGAGACAAGGAAAATAGGCAGACAAGGAGCTCCACAAATCTACAGATCAGTCTTCTTAAATTCCTTGCAGAAGAAGAATATGGGCATACTTCAGGAGCATATGAAAAGAAAAAACACCAGGGAGAGAACAAACAACGGTTGAGAAACCATGAACTGAAAACTACTGTAGCTTACACAGAGTTGAGTAATATTTGAGTACCAACCAGCAAGTGTGGAGAGATCTCTTTGAACATCAAGGAAATCAACTGAGACCCTAGAAAGACCATAACTTAAGGTGTAAGGTGAAGCACTAAACTGGTCATAGATTATAGGTTATAGAGATATATCCTAACAAGGCATCAGAAATAAGCCTATAAGAACAAAAATATCCGCAAAGTAGTGCCTGCTTAAACAACCATTTTTTAAAGGAAGGTCCAGACATTCAAAACATAACATTCCAAATGTCCAAAGCCAATAAAAAATTACTGGACATCAAGAAACAAAATATGATCTGTAGGCAGTACATAAAATCTCAAACAGAGAGGTAGCCAGAAGTAACTGAGATGATGGATAGCCGATAACATTTTAAAATAGCGATTATGGATATGTTAAAATATTTACATAGACACAAATAAGGACAAATGAGAAGGAAAATAAAAAACATGAGAACAAAATGGAACTTCTAGAATGAAAACAAAAATACAGAATCTGAAATTTAAAGACACACTAGATATAAGTAACAGCAGTTTAGAGATTGAACAGGGTTGGTGAACTTGAAGAATTCTACCTGTAATGAAGCACAGAAATATTGGACTCTTAGAAGGAGTACGTGAGAAGATAAAGTATTTCTAGTGATAATGACTCCAAAATTGTTCATATGTGATAACAATACCAACCCACACATATGAGAATCTCAAGAAATCACAAGCAGAATGAACACAAAGATAATTTCATCAAGGTATCATAACTGAATTCCTAAAAAAAAAAAAAAAAAAAAAAAAGCAATAAAGAAAAACATTCCAAATCAGCCAGAAGTAAAAGGCATGTAATGTACCAATGCCCTCTAGAGAATGACAACATCTCCTTTTTAAAATCTCAAGCAAATGTCCACAGAAAATTGTAACCTGAAAACAAGTGCAGAAGAGGATGCAGGGCATTATAGTCCTAAATGTTCCCTCTGCTGTGCTTAGTTGATTACAGAACAGAAAGGAAATGATGCAAGTTGACAATAGCTCATTTCCCCAATGATCTCCACTGCTTACATGCAGCAAGTGTCAATGTGTTTCATATAATGATATCAATGTTACTGTTTTAAATACTTTTTCATATATTTATTTTAATATTATGCTTCTGTCTGCCAGGAAGTCATTTATGTGAGGAATAAAACCCATGGCTTTTACCTTAATGAAAAAATTTAAGATTCCCCAAAAGAAAAATGTTCTCCTGAATTCACAAGGCTTTTTAGACCTAAAAGTCTAATTTATTTCCTGACACACATTTGCAGATGTTTGTAAAATCAGTGAACAAATACAACTACCTTTGCATTAAAAATGTAACCCTATTTTTTTTAACCTCATCTAAAATCCCTTGCATGGAATCCCAAGCCCACACAATAAGGTCCAAGTTCAGTTTTTGTTCTTACAGGAGCTTCAGGTCTATTCCATTTTTCTCCCTGATATTTGGTTCTGACACTCCATTTAGGTAAAACATCATTTTTTGACTTTCTTCTTTCTATCCAAAATGCCCCCACACTAAATTAGAAACCTCTTGCTAAACATATCCAGAGCATCTTGTATTCCTTCTAGCAAAATATTTGTTTCACTTTAACTGCTTATTGAAATTGCTTTCTTTCTCTTAGAGTAGGATTTACTATGGAGCAAATGAATCTTAAACCTCCAGGTCCCTCACTTAAGGCAGGTACATTCAAAGCCCTGGTTATTGAGTACTGACAATCAAAATTCATTTAAAATTAGTCTCTGCACACGAAATCTCAGATCCCCTAAATTCTTGTAGCTGATATAAGAAATAGTCTTAGGGGTTTTACTACATAATGAGTTCAAAACCAAAAGAAATTAGAAAACTATAACAAAATGTACAATCTTCCTAGAGCAAAACCTAAATTGTATGTGTGTTTTTCAGATATCTTTTAAGAATTAATTATTTGAAAGTCCAGCACAACTAAAATCATTGTTGCAAAGCAACATTCACAGCAGAAAACCCTAACCTTTTCAGGCACTCAGGAATAAATATGGAAGGAATAGTTATTACTCTGTTCCATTATAAATTAAAAGACATTATGTAGGGTTATGGGTTATATGCTCTTCTGTCCAAATCTCCAACGACTGCTCTAAAAACAACCACCAGCTTTCTTCAGAAGAACCATTTCGGGTGTTTATGTTTACACGAAACTCAGCATTATGTGCAAACAAGTAAGAGCCATCTGGTTTAACAGTTATAATATAAAACCTGCTTATTCTGGAAAGTGGGGGAGTACCTGAGGGAAAGTGATTCAATAGAAGGTGTTGGGATTGTAATAAATCCTATTTTGATCAAACGCTTAAATCGGGCTGATTCTGGCCACCTGAAGTAAACCATCCCTTCTAACATTATCTGAAATCGAAGTTACTAATATCATAGATTACTAATGACTTTCACAGGTTTTGAATCCTGATTTAGATTAAGGGAAGATGCATTTTTGTTTTCCCACCAATTTTTACCAAAACCCCCATTTTAAACAAGCCCATAACTAGTGAGATCACAATGCGATTTTTGAGCCCTGGGGCCATGGAGAGAGAAGCAAAAATCAGAAAGGCAATAAGGAAAAATCAAGTAAAAGCAATACATAATGAAATCTCAGCCTCTTTTTTTTCTGAGAACATACCATATATTCCCCTTCTGTGTCATTAAGCCCATCAAGAATAATCTTATGTATAGCTGATAAATAAATGTTTGATGAAACAAATACTTAAAATGAGTTATATTTTAAGATTTATTGAGACTTCAGCTTGTTTTGCATCTATAAAATGAGAGGTTTGAGCCAGATCGTGCTGAGATTCATTCCATTGTTAAAAATTTGATAGCATCTTGTATAACATAATATGTTCACAATGTACAATGTGTCAAAGTTGAAATAAATGGGTTATATAATGTAGATTATAAATACACAAATGTGATTTTTAAGTTTTTACACACGTGTGTGGCTCCATTTCTGTCTCTAAACTGCACATTTTATCTGGTATATTCTCAAGCCTTTATAATAAAAAATACAAATCTGAAAAATAAAAAAAGTTCAATTTACTTGAGACCAAAATTCTGGAAACTTGGATGTATGGATTTTTAACATAAGTTTTCAAGATTTCTTAATATGTTGAAACTGTATAAATACCAACTAAAATATTTTAATCTCTAAAAAGAAAAAATAGGGTAAAATATCAAGTAGTCAAGTATTTTAAGAGGAATGATGTTCAAGATTAAGCAATAACATTCAAAGAGTCAGTAACCGGCACTTTTTCAAGGTTTTATGATGTTCAAAATGAGAACATACAAAAATAAACAGAAAGATCACTTGGAATAAGTTGACAATATGTTTCCTTCAAGATTAATCATAGCTTAGAACAAGTCAAATACATCCATTTATTAAAGAAGTTTTATGATCAAAACTTTTAATAACTGACAACTGTCCTGGTGTCCTGAGTCACCTCAGTCCCTGAGAGGAATGATCTCTCCTTCTCACTAAATCACACCAGATTATGTGACAAGGCATATGATGTGTTAGTGGCCACATGCTGACTGAGCAGCTGTACAAAATGAATTAAAACCAAATTGCAAAAACACCTAGAATTACAAACTTTTTAGAATGTTAAACGAAAATAAAAAGATGTTTATATGGATTACACAAGCAAAGGAAGCTCTGATTTGAACATATTTAAAATTAACATTTTGTAAACTGCCTTTAAATGGTAAGCTATGTTTCATTAAGAACATACTGGATTATATAGATTTCTACCTAATGGCCAGAAATTTACCAAAAAAGTGTAAAAATATGTGATGGCAGCCTGAACAAAAATGGTATGTAGAAGCATTTAGCAGAACGATCACTGAATTACTTAATAAAAGTTAAATGATATCCAAGTTTCAAAGGTAATTATAGAAGGGAATCAACTGATATCAAGGGATATTAGTGTCATAAATTTTAAATACTAAAAACACATATCATTCTTTGATATCTATTGCAATTATCAATTGACTACCTCTCAATACCAAATTCACCCTTCAATATATGCTCTGTGATACTGAACATAATTTCTTGAAAAGTTTCTCCATTATAGTAAGCATAACATTAAGGTTTCTCAGTAGAGGTTGCCAGAAGGACACTACAAGAGAAAAGAGTTCTCCTGCATTTCTAGAAGGTGCACTCTTGGTTGGTAGCATGAGTGTCAGAACTGTCCCAGCTACACATGTGACCTCCTTGCTGTCTCCAGCTACACATGGCACCCTTGCAGCCTTGACTTAGGCTAGTGATCACCAAACTGGAGTCATCTTAACATGAACACTATGTGCTATAGGATTCCTACACACACCAGAGCCCCTCATTCCTCTGCTCACCTATCCCAAGGCCCCAGATGTTTGTCTCCAAAGGTTCTCCTGATGCTTCAGCCCTGTTAATGTCATGGACCTCCCAACACAGACACCATGCTTTCCAGGTTTTCTGTTCACATTGGTACCCTCATTCTCTCATGGGTATGCCCGTACACCTGGCCACACCGGGTGTGGCTCACCTGTGCACCTTTAGTACTCCGGAGGGTTGCCTCCTGTTTGCCCAGAAACTGTGGATGAGGCCAGGCAAGCCAGTGAACTTCTCTCCCATCCAGTAGCCTGTAAGTACACCTTAACTATGATATCTGAACCCTAGCCCAGGAGTGGGCCATCCTTTTAAGTATGACCTTCACTAACTAGCCTTCCCTCAATTTAAAGATGTCACATTTCTTGTATCTCATAATCACTTGTATCTTAATCATTCTCTATATTAAACTTCCCCTGATTATATCACTTTGTAGTTTAGTCTCTTGATTTGATTCAGACTGCTAGAAAATTGGTATCAGGAGTGGTCCTTAAAGATGGGATTTGGGAGTTAGTTTTGTCCTGGAGCTTGATTACCAAGCAAGTTCCTTCTCAAAGAGAAATGGAACGCTAGTGGCCCATGGCCTACAGTGGAATCACAGGCCATAACCTGTGATTGACTACGATAAAATACCAAGTGAAACATGGGGAGATCGTGTGGCTGCTGTGCAGGGCTATTTTGGTAGTAATGATGACACAAGGACCATAATGTAGTGTAGATTCTTTTGAGTAGAAGTAGCTTGCCCTCTGTTTTCTGAAAAGATGAGCCTTTTGTGTTTAAAATTACAATGATAGCCTCATTTGTGGAAGATGCCTTGGAAGGTGTTGCTCCTTTTACTCAGGGCCTGCTACAATCACCCACTGAAGCCACTAGATACATAACTAATGGTCACACAACAGCATGCTCCAGGGGATTAGATATGCCTATAACCCAGGAGGAAATAATTTACAAATAAAATGACTGCAAGAATTTCCTAATATATTTTGGCAAATACTGGACGTGTGTAGCGATGAATACTAAGGGTGTTAGACCACAGAGGGAATACTAAAACAGTAGATAAAGCTAGATTAATTGACATGGGTTCACTTTCTAGAAATTTTAGATTGAATAACACACCTGTTATTTTTTTAAACATTACTTCTGAATTGTTTTCTTTTGTTCCCTGGAGTCTCTGATTACAATGCTAGAATTTTTTCCTCCTCTATTTCTATTTTTTTCTTAACCATTTGCTTGTGTTCCAGTTAGAATATTTACTAGTTTCTCCAGTTCACTATGATCTGTTCTTTCTTGTTCAATTTGTTATTATATCTGTTAGAGTCTCAATTTGTTAGTATTTCAGAATTCTAAATTTCCTTTTGATCTTGTTTATCTAGATTACAATTTTCTAGTATAACTATCATATATATATAACTCTTGACATACTTGTATTTAAATCAATTCCTAATGATTTCAATAAGTTTATCTTCAAATCTATTTTTATTATTTTTCTTTTCCCTCTTAGCCACGGATATTTTAAGACTAGACATTGACTTTGAAAAATTTAAGAGGCTTTAGATGATGTCTTTTTCCAAAAAAGCTTCACCCTATTTTCTTACAGACAGATATGTAAGGTCATATTACAGTAACTTATTCAAAGCTGTGTTGCAGATTGTTTTTTGCTTTTTTTTTTTTTAAGATTTATCTACCTGGGATTCATCTTCAGTCTCAGGATGTAATTCTCCAGAATCACAACTAAAAGTACGGGTTACTCTAATTTTGTGTGTCATAGACTCTAATTTTTATCTCCTCAGAATGATAGGATGAGGCCACCTCTTACCCTGCAAGTCTCAGAAAAAAACCACTGAATGAAAGGCTAACCTCTCTGAATCTCTCTTCTCACTGGTATCTTTGCTCCTTTAACTTTTTTGTCATGCTAGTCTCAACTTTTTTTTTCCCCCAGCACTATATGCTGGTAAAAATAAAATCTGCTATCTTTCATATTCTTGGCAAATTGTTGGATTATTGGACTTTGTTCAATTATCATTAATCAGCAAGTGCCCAAGGCAAAATGCCTTCATGACTGTGGGCTCAACTCTCTGTATTTCATTTTGTTCTGGGATCCTACCTTCCATTTATGTTAGAAATATAATAGGAAAACAGTATAAAACAGGCAGAAAGGCAAAAGTTAGGACCTGAGGTACGGAAAAAAAACACATATTTTGGAACAATGCTGGGAATGTCTGAACACAGCAAAGCCCCTCAGGTGTAAGATTCCTCTTACGAATGAATCAGACACCACCTAATCCCCCTCAGGTTCCCCTCAGGAATTTGACAAAAGACCCAACTAAAATAGACCATAAACCTAGGACCCACAAGGAAAGTTATGGCGATAGGCCACCCCTCACACAATGAAAATGAGCCAATCAGGAATGGACAACCTAGCAACTAGACTTATCTAGCCCACAGAACATGAGAAGGAATCTAGTAGAACATGAGAAGGAATAGGGGAAAGGGAAGGAGGGGCTGACCAGAATCCTATAAAACAAAGACCCTTGCCTACAGTTTTTAGGCATTCACTTTTAAATGTCTCCTCTGTGAAAATAGCTTTAATACTATTCTTTCTTTCTAATATTATGCTCTAATAAACTTTCACCCACTGCTCATTTTGTGTCCACCTCTTCATTTTTCAAAGGGGTGGGACAATGACCCAGATATTGAAGTAAAAAATCCTGCAACAAGAAGACCGTTAATTTTTTCAAATGTTCAAAAAAAATTTTTTTGACCAGATTTGGTCATGGTGCTGTTGTTCTAAATTGGAATGGTCATCTCCCATAAGCTACTCCACCGTACATAAAACCAGAAATCTCCCTGCCTTTTAATTATATACATTTTCTATCTGAATTCCATGAGAATAGACACAATGTCTACACTTATTTTTAATGTGAAGTATCTTTGCACTCTGTAATAGAATTTAATTATATGTGTCAGAGAGGGCAAACGTAGACATAAAGAAAGAAAATAGAACGTTGATCTAACATAATGCCAAGATACAATAGTGGCTTTGTCTGAAGTAGTATCCTGGGAGTGGACAGAAGTGATAATTAGAAACTTTTTAACTCTCCAGGTGTGTTGCTAAGAATGTTGCCCACTAGGAATCATAAAAATCATTTTCTGAGGGTCTCTGTACCAGGAACATCTGTTCTTCCAAACAACCATAAAGAAATATTGGATGTTACAAATACTGTATTTCTCTTAATTTATTGTATTTGTTTCTGATTTGGGTAGTCAGGAATTCAGAAATAACAGCCTATCTTTAGTTATTCAATCGTGCTTCTTGGATTTACAATTAGCTTTCTTTTTGCTTTCCTATTTTTCTCTTTGCTAGCATATATGTTCTCATAATATTTATATATTACATACACAAAGTTCCCCTCTGTGCTATTGAATATAAATTTTGGTAGGTGTTTTTTTGTGTGTGTTTTTTATTTTGTTTTGTTTTTGTTTCTGTTTTTGTTTTTTCGGTATGAAGCAGAAAATACATTAATATATACAAGATACTAAAATCAAAGGCAAAGAGAATAAGAGCCTCTTTTTCTTCCTGGCTTACACATTTTCATAAACCACAGGCATAATTTATAGAAGATGACTTCCGTAAGTAGTAAAAAATTCAAATACAATGACCTGAACGAATAAAGAATTTATTGTTTCGCATTACAAGTAGCCAAGAGTCACCGAAGTGCCCAAGTTGTGTTTCTTGGTGTTTCTATGTTGTCAAGGCTTCAGTTTAGCCTTTCTCCAATTCATTGGGCTTTCTTTTCCTTGGTTCACAATGCCTACACATCTACCACCCATGTATACTCGATAATATCAAAAGATAGGAAGGGAGTATTTTCTTCTTTTTTTTTTTTTATAATATATGAAATTTACTGTCAAATTGGTTTCCATAAAACACCCAGTGCTCATCCCGAAAGGTGCCCCCCTCAACACCCATCACCCACCCTCTCCTCCCTCCCACCCCCCATCAACCCTCAGTTTGCTCTCAGTTTTTAACAGTCTCTTATGCTTTGGCTCTCTCCCACTGTAACTTTTTTTTTTTTTTCTTTTTTCCTCCCCCTCCCCCATGGGTTCCTGTTAAGTTTCTCAGGATCCACATAAGAGTGAAACCATATGGTATCTGTCTTTCTCTGTATGGCTTATTTCACTTAGCATCACACTCTCCACTTCCATCCACGTTGCTACAAAAGGCCATATTTCATTTTTTCTCATTGCCACGTAGTATTCCATTGTGTATATAAACCACAATTTCTTTATCCATTCATCAGTTGATGGACATTTAGGCTCTTTCCATAATTTGGCTATTGTTGAGAGTGCTGCTATGAACATTGGGGTACAAGTGCCCCTATGCATCAGTACTCCTGTATCCCTTGGATAAATTCCTAGCAGTGCTATTGCTGGGTCATAGGGTAGGTCTATTTTTAATTTTCTGAGGAACCTCCACACTGCTTTCCAGAGCGGCTGCACCAATTTGCATTCCCACCAACAGTGCAAGAGGGTTCCCTTTTCTCCACATCCTCTCCAGCATCTATAGTCTCCTGATTTGTTCATTTTGGCCACTCTGACTGGCGTGAGGTGATACCTGAGTGTGGTTTTGATTTGTATTTCCCTGATGAGGAGCGACGCTGAACATCTTTTCATGTGCCTGTTGGCCATCCGGATGTCTTCTTTAGAGAAGTGTCTATTCATGTTTTCTGCCCATTTCTTCACTGGGTTATTTGTTTTTCGGGTGTGGAGTTTGGTGAGCTCTTTATAGATTCTGGATACTAGCCCTTTGTCCGATATGTCATTTGCAAATATCTTTTCCCATTCCATTGGTTGCCTTTTAGTTTTGTTGGTTGTTTCCTTTGCTGTGCAGAGAAGCTTTTTATCTTCATAAGGTCCCAGTAATTCACGTTTGCTTTTAATTCCCTTGCCTTTGGGGATCTGTCGAGTAAGAGATTGCTACGGCTGAGGTCAGAGAGGTCTTTTCCTGCTTTCTCCTCTAAGGTTTTGATGGTTTCCTGTCTCACATTCAGGTCCTTTATCCATTTTGAGTTTATTTTTGTGAATGGTGTCAGAAAGTGGTCTAGTTTCAACTTTCTGCATGTTGCTGTCCAGTTCTCCCAGCACCATTTGTTAAAGAGGCTGTCTTTTTTCCATTGGATGTTCTTTCCTGCTTTGTCAAAGATGAGTTGGCCATACGTTTGTGGGTCTAGTTCTGGGGTTTCTATTCTATTCCATTGGTCTATGTGTCTGTTTTTGTGCCAATACCATGCTGTCTTGATGATGACAGCTTTGTAGTAGAGGCTAAAGTCTGGGATTGTGATGCCTCCTGCTTTGGTCTTCTTCTTCAAAATTCCTTTGGCTATTCGGGGCCTTTTGTGGTTCCATATGAATTTTAGGATTGCTTGTTCTAGTTTCGAGAAGAATGCTGGTGCAATTTTGATTGGGATTGCATTGAATGTGTAGATCGCTTTGGGTAGTATTGACATTTTGACAATATTTATTTTTCCAATCCATGAGCAGGGAATGTCTTTCCATTTCTTTAAATCTTCTTCAATTACCTTCATAAGCTTTCTATAGTTTTCAGCATACAGATCCTTTACATCTTTGGTTAGATTTATTCCTAGGTATTTTATGCTTCTTGGTGCAATTGTGAATGGGATCAGTTTCTTTATTTGTCTTTCTGTTGCTTCATTGTTAGTGTATAAGAATGCAACTGATTCCTGTACGTTGATTTTGTATCCTGCGACTTTGCTGAATTCATGTATCAATTCTAGCAGACTTTTGGTGGAGTCTATCGGATTTTCCATGTATAATATCATGTCATCTGCAAAAAGCGAAAGCTTGACTTCATCTTTGCCAATTTTGATGCCTTTGATTTTCTTTTGTTGTCTGATTGCTGATGCTAGAACTTCCAGCACTATGTTAAACAACAGCGGTGAGAGCGGGCATCCCTGTCGTGTTCCTGATCTCAGGGAGAAAGCTCTCAGTTTTTCCCCATTGAGGATGATGTTAGCTGTGGGCTTCTCATAAATGGCTTTTATGATCTTTAAGTATGTTCCTTCTATCTAACTTTATAAAATTCTAGCTAAACTTTAATTTTGTCATTTATACATTTGCCCTACTCTTTCTGTGTTTCCTAAATGTTGCCACTCTTTCCATTATTTTACAACCATATTCTGAGTTGTATTTTATGTGTTCTTTGTCTTCCCCATCCACTCCCATTTAAAAAATTTGTACTCCTTGAGAACAGAAATGTTACCTTCTGTATCTTTCAATCAGGCAAATATTTTCCTCTCTTGGGTACCAGGCTAGGCATTGGGACTGCAGATATATATGTAACTGAACATGATCCTACCTTTGTGAATTGTGTTCATTGTATATAAATGTCACTTCTTAGTGTTCAATCTGTATTCACTGAACTGGGATACAGCACACTGTTTTTGTAGAAATATTTTTAATTGTTTACAGTGTTGTTTTTTTAATACTGACAAATATCTTGCTTCAGCATGAATATTATAAAATGCTATACCTGTAACTTTATCCCATGGGATGGAACATACAAGATTGCTATTTGCTTCCCTAAAGCTCATACAGAGAATTTCAAACTGCTGGGATATATCTCAGTGACCCTGGAAAATGATTGGCAGTGTTCAGCGAGGCCATTTTCAAAGCTTTAAACAAAAATCAAAAAAAAGAAAAAGAAAAAAGACAGAGAGAGAGAGAGAAAGAGAGAGAGAGAGAGAGAACAGTATTGTTCAAAGCCTCCAGGCTCTGTTTGCTCCTTGGTATTTGGGTTTCAAGGTGACTATTTTATATTTGCAAAGGTAGTTTTCAGAAGAGAGGGAAAGTATGGTTTTTAAATATACAGCTCAGTGGATATTTGTATCTGAGAAAGTTTACCCCAGTTTATTTTAATTGTAATTTATATAAATATTTTCCCTAGATAAAAATGGGAGACAAAGGATAATTTAATAATATTGCATAAAATATTTTTATACTTCCTGCGAGTGGGCAATGCACTCCAGACAACATTCTGGAGCCCAGCTATCTGGCTTCAAAACGCAGCCTTGCTACTTATTTAATATATGACCTTGGTAAATTATTGAAGTGTTCCAAGCCTGTTTCCTTGTCTACAAAAAAGTAAATAATAAGTTTTAAATACAATGCTTTCTCATAGGCTGTGTTAGGTGTTGAATTGCATCCTCCAAAAAAGATGCATGTAAGTTTTAACTCCTGGAACCTATGAATGCGACCTTACTTGGAAAAGGGGTCTGTGCAGATGTAATCAATTAAGATGTGGTCAGTAGGACAGACCCTAATCCAACATAACTGCTGCCCTTATGATGACATGTAAAGACAAAGACACAGAGGGAGAGTGCCACGTCCCAGGGGAGGCAGAGACTGGAGTAATGCAGCTGCAAGCCAAGGAATGCCAAGGATTGCTGAGGACACCAGGAACTAAAGGAAGGCATGGAACGTGTTGTCTCTTAAGAGTCTTCCAAGACAACATATCTCTGCCTCTACCTTGGTTTCAGACTTGTAGCCTTCAGAACTGTGAGAAAATAAATTTCTGTGGTTCTAAGCTACCCCTAAGGAAACTAATACAGGGTAGGTACAGGTCATTAAACCATCTTTGATAACTAAAGTACGCAGACTAAAGCCAGGCATATTTTTTTTTTTTTTGGTACAGCCTTTATTTCCTTGGCAACACATGAAATAATAATTTTGTATTTTTTTAATATGAAATTTATCGTCAAATTGGTTTCCATACAACACCCAGTGCTCAAGCCAGGCATATTTTAAGTAGTTTAGGAGTTTGGGCTTTTCATATTTAATTTTTTTTTCATGTTTATTTATTTTGACAGAAAGAGCATGCACACACATGAGTGGGGAAGGGCCAGAGAAAGAGGGAAAGGGAGAATCCCAAGTGGGCTCCATGCTGCCAGTGCAGAGCCCAACACGGGGGCTCGATCTCACTAACCATGAGATCATGATCTAAGCCAAAATCAAGAGTCAGATGCTTAACCAACTGAGCCGCCCATATACCCCAAGGGCTTTTAATATTATTAAGTACTTACATAAAATAGAATATTCTCTTCAGATAGCTGCATTTATTCTAACATTTAAGATCTCCAGTCATTACATAAAATAAATTTAATATAAAACTTGTAATGCTTTTGGTTTATTTAGATAGCATTGCTATTCAATTTGTATAAGCTTTAATTCAGTAATTTTCCCTTGTAGTATATAAGAATATCATTTCGAGGTATGTTTACTTATCTAAGATATCTGTAAGTATATAAAAGCATTTAAAGAATGTATGAATTTTGGAAAATCAGTCATTCCTAGAAATTGTTTTTATATGTATTCCCTTTATAGAAATAATATAGTACTGATTTTGCTGGTAGAATTTTTTTTCCATCCATGTTACTGAAAACAGTAAATACATTCAGATAATGCTTTTTTAAAATGTTACCTTCACTTTACCAAATTATCACATGCAAAAAGAGTAAATGAGTTAAAATATCATGTCTCATGCATCTGTTTCTTTTTAAGTTTTTTATTTTAATTCCAGTATAGTTAACATCATATTAGTTTCGGGTGTATAATATAGCGATTCAGCAATATTATACATTACTCAGTGCTCATCATAAGTGTATCTTCAATCCCCATCACTGTTTCACCCACCCACCCCCACATCCCCTCTGATAACCATAAGTTTGTTCTATACAGTAAAGAGTCTGTGTTTTGTCTTTTTTCCTTTGTATGTTTTTGTCTTAAATTTCAATATGAGTGAAAACATATGGTATTTGTCTTACTCTGATTGACTTATTTCACTTTGCATTATACCCTCTAGCTCTATCCATGTTATAGCAAATAGCAAGAATTCATTTTTTATGGCTGAATAATATTCCATTATACATGCACACATACACACACACCACCTCTTCTTTGTCTCTTCATCTATCAATGGACACTTGGGCTGCTTCCATAATTTGGCTATTGTAAATAGTGATGCAATATACATAGAGGTGCAGATATGCTTTGGAATTAGGGTTTTCCTCCTCTTTGGGTAATTACCCAGATAGTGATGCAATATACATAGAGGTGCAGATATGCTTTGGAATTAGGGTTTTCCTCCTCTTTGGGTAATTACCCAGTAGTGGAATTACTGGATCATAGGGTAGTCTATTTTTAAATTCTTGAAGAATCTCCATACTGTTTTCCTCAGTGGTTGCAGCAGTTTGCATTCCCACCAACAGTGTACGAGGGTTCCTTTTTCTCTAATCCTCTCCAACTCATTTCTTGTATTTTTTATTTTAGCCATTCTGATAGGTGTGAGGTGATAGCTCACTGTAGCACTGATTTGCCCTGATGTTGAACATCTTTTCATGTATCTGTTGGACATCTGGATGTCTTCCTTGGAAAATGTCTTTTCATGTCTTCTGCCCATTTTTAGTTGGATTATTTGGTTTCGGGGTGTTGCATTTGATAAGTCCTTTATATATTTTGGATACCATCTCTTTATCAGATATGTCATTCTCAGATATATTTTTCCATTCTGTAGGTTGCCTTTTAGTTTTGGTGATTATTTCCTTCACTATGCAGAACCTTTTTATTTTGATCTAGTCCCAATAATTTATTTTTGTTTTTGTCTCCCTTGCCTCCAGAGACATATCTAGGAATATGTTGTTACAGCCCATGTTAGAATAAATTAATGCCTTGCTCTCTTCTAAGATTGTTACAGTTTCAGATCTCACATTTAGGTCTTCAGCCCATTTTGAGTTTTTGTATATGGTGTAAGTTAAGTGGTCCAGTTTACCCAATATCACTTGTTGAAGAGACTGTCTTTTTCCCACTGCATATTCTTGACTCCTTTGTCAAAGATTCATTGGCCATGTAACTGTGGGTTTATTTCTGGGTTCTATTCTGTTGTATTGATCTATATGCCTATTTTTGTGCCTGCACCATATTGCTTTGATTACTACAGCTTTGTAGTGTATTTTGAAATCTGAGATTATGATACCTCCAGCTTTGGTTTTCTTTTTCAAGATTGCTTTGGCTACTCAGGGTCTCTTGTGGTTCCATGCACATTTTAGAACTGTTTGTTCAAGCTCTGTGAAAAATGCTGCTGGTATTTTGATAGGGATTGCTTTAAACCTGTAGATTGCTTTGGATAAGATGGACATTTTAACAATATTTGTTCTTCCAATCATGAACATAGAATGTCTTTCCATTTGTGTCATCTTAAATTTCTTTTATCAATGTTTTATAGTTTTCAGAGCATAGTTTTTCACCTGTTTGGTTAGGTTTATTCCTAGGGGTCTCATTATTTTTGATGCAATTGTAAATGGGGTCCTTCTCTTAATTTCTTTCTGCTGCTTATTAGTGTATAGAAATGCAACAGATTTATACACACATTTTGTATCCTCCAACATTACTGAATTCGTTTATCAGTTCTAGTAGACTTTTGGTGGAATCTTTTAGGTTTTCTATATAGAGTGTCCTATCATCTGCAAACACTGAAAGTTTCACTTCTTCCTTACTAATTTAAATGCCTTTCATTTATTTTGTTGTCTGATTGCTGCAGCTATGATTTCCAGAACAATGCTACATAAAAGTGGTGAGAGTGGACATCATTGTCCTCTTCCTGATCTTAGGGGTAAAGCTCTCAGTTTTTCACCACTGAGTATGATGTTAACTGTGAGTTTTTCATAAATGGCTTTTATTATTTTTCAATCATCTGTTTTTTTTAATCAAGAAACCTATTCAATTTTTACATTCTGTGATAGATGATAAATATAAGCATTTAAAAATGTAATGCAAAATTAATACTAAAGATCAAGATTTTCTTTAGCTTGAAACTGGCAATATAAAAGATATTTAATTATTAGTTTAGGTTATTCAGGTTTTTAAGTAAATGCTAACATATTGCCAATGCTCAAATAGACACGTTGGTTAAAAAAAAGTAATTGTTTCATTTCATGTGACAGTAATTTCTAAAGATTTATCATTTCATAGCATGTGTATTGATATTTTAACCATACTCTGTTCTCCTTTAATGATATCTCTAGTAGAAAAGGGACATATCCATTTAATAGCTGTAAGAAAATGAACATTTTTAGAAGAGGAAAGAAAAGAGAAAGAAAGAAAGGAAGAAAGAAAGAAAGAAAGAAAGAAAGAAAGACAGACAGACAGACAGACAGACAAGAAGAGAAACATTGGCAGGAGGAGTATTAGAAGCAGGAAGAAGAGGAAGTTAAAGGAGCTTTCAGGAGAAGACATTAGGTAGTAAAGGCAACTCTTTGAAAAGCCATCATTATTCCATTAAAGCGAGGAATGGAGAAAATTACTAGTGGCATGCTGTCTACCTTGGAAAACCTCCAGGACAGATGGAAAATCTAGTGCTTGATTTTAATATATTAGTGAAGAATGAGCTTCTAAAATGTGCACAGAGCCATAGGTTACTTGGTTACTTCCACAGAAGCCTCCCCAAGTACTCACAATGACTGCCATACAATGACTACCAACATCCACAAGGAGAAACATAGGTCATTAATCCTTACATCTGTCTCAGCACTGAACAGAGTTGTTCAAAAATATTTTTAAAGCAATAATTTTACAGAAACCGTATGCTCATTTCATGAATCTACTAATGCAAAGATGACCCTTTAAGATGTGGTAGATTGGAGCAATTTGCCTTTGCTTATTATCCATAGCAGTAAACTGCTTATTAACCATATGAGTACATCAGTCCCAGCCATTAGTTTCACATAAAGTGTGAATTACAAAAAAAAAAAAAAATTAAAAAAATAGGCCAACTATCCAGGCTCACCTTAACACTAGAATATTTTAATCAGTTAACATGACAGATACACTGGAGGATATCTAAACACAGAACAAAGTAAAAGAAATCCTTAACTGTATTTAATAAGAATTGCTTAATAATTTTAGGCCATAGACTTGGTCTTGGACTTAATTGAGATAATGTATTTAAAAGTCTTTAGTTAATATATGCAAAAAGAAAAATTTACTTTGAGTCATCTAAAGTCAGATCAATAACTTATAATATGTTAATCCCTATGGACTCAATATGTTAAGGAGTTTTCTTTATACTTAAATCATAATTATCCTACAGAGCACTAAATCAGGTGTCAGCAAACTGTGGCCCATTGGCCAAATTCAGCCTATCTCCAGTTTTATAAATAAATTTTTATTGGAACAGAGCCACACTCATTCCTTTTTATATGCCTGTGATTGCTTTCATGCTACAATGGCAGAGTTGAATAGCTCTATCAGAAGTTGCATGGCCTGTTTACCATCCAGCCCTTTACAGAGAACGTTTGCTGGACTCAGAACCAGATTACGTTTTCATTAATGCTTACTCTAATTTTTTTAACACAAATCTAGAAGTAAAAATAAATTTAACGATTTAAGTAAGAATACTTGCTTCTTGGGTTTTATGGTTAATCTGGTCTAAAAGTAGTTCAGTCATTTCTCTTTACACTAAAAATCCCTCTAATAGTACTTCTTCATACTTTATTAACTTAGCCATCAGAATGAAAAAATTTGAGTCATAAAAGTCTCTTTTATAAAATAAGTTGGACAAGATCTCAACAGGCAAGAGTTAAAATGATTATGATTTTATAATTAAATATGAGATATTAAGATAGATGTTCCTCACAAATGTTATTAGCCATGACGATAAGTACTGTGAACTTTTAGACATTAGGTAATATGATGGCTATTGAGGAACATGATATTTAGTTCAATTTATAACAGCTACATACTGATTTCCTAATATATTCCTGCTTAAAATAAAAACAGTGTCCATATGATATATCTTTGAATTATAACAGGAATTTGCAGTGAGTACATGCTGATTTTCAAAACTGTGCTCATCTGTGAAAGAACACACAAAATTAATTATTTGTACATGGCCCTTAAAATTTTTAGGTAATATGACCAGCAGAGACTCATTACTATATAGCCTACTAGGACTTTTTGCCCTTTTTTTTTTTTTTTTTTTTTTTTTTTTTTTTTTTTTTTTTTACCAAGAACACTCTAATGCAGCTTTTCAAAGAGGTAAAACTTTAGACATGCCTTAGAATGGCTTGGTTGAAAATGCCAAGAGTATGTACGAAACAGGAAAAAAATCTAGAGATTAGACAAGAGGAGAAGAAAAATGGGATTTTCTTGAGATTACCAACAGTTCCCCCAAATTTAAAAATTTTATCATCATGGATTAAGAAGATATTCCTGTTACTTACAAGATGAAGAGATTTCTAAGTTTACCCAAGGTTATGCACCACAAAAGCATAGTGAAGAACATTACTCTTTGAGAACCCAAGAAAACTCTAAGATCTGTTGAAGATCATGAATTGGAAAACTTTAATAAAGATATAATATGCAATTTAAAACATTGTGTTGCTGATTCCCATTCAAATTGTAACCTCAGGTTCTAATTCTTTATTTTTACAACCAACTCATTTATTCTCTAACCCAATCCTCCTATAAACTTTTAAAGATCAGCTCTGATTTCAATTTTTTTTTAACGTTTATTTATTTTTGAGACAGAGAGAGACAGAGCATGAACGGGGGGGGGGGGCAGAGAGAGAGGGAGACACAGAATCTGAAGCAGGCTCCAGGCTCTGAGCCGTCAGCCCAGAGCCTGACGCAGGGCTCAAAATCACGGACCGCGAGATCGTGACCTGAGCTGAAGTCGGACACCCAACCGACTGAGCCACCCAGGCGCCCCTAGCTCTGATTTTTAAAATTTGTATTTTTCCTTTTTTTTTTTTTTAACTTATTTATTTACTTTGCAGTTTAGCTAAAGATTTGCCAATTTTGTTTATATTTTCAAAGAACCAATTTTTGGTATCATCAAGTCTTTGTTATTTTTCTATTTACTTCATTTTTATCCACTGCAATTTTGCTCTTTTTCTAGTTTGTTAAGGTATAAATTTAAGTTGATTTGAGATCATTTTTAAAAGTATGTGTATATTGGTATACATTTCCCCCTGAGAACTGTTTTCACTGCATCTCATAAGTTTTAACGTTTTGTTTTTATTCATCTGTAGTGTTTTGTTATTTTGTCACCAGAAAGTTGATTTCTTTGGTTTATCAATTTTTTTAATGTCACTCACTTATTCCTTTAGACTTTTAAATAGGCTCGTGTGTGTGTGTGTGCGCACCAGTTAACCCATTTTCTGCTATTTACTATTTTTAATTGTTTTGTTGAAGTGTATTAATTTCAGATACACAACATATTGATTCAATAATTATATACATTATGAATTGCTCACAATAAATGTATTACAGTATTATTGACTGTATTCTCTATGCTGTGCTTTTAATCCCCATGATGTTTTTTATAATTGGAAGACTGTACCTCTTAGTCCTCTTCACCCATTTTACCCATGTAGGTATTATCTAATATCCTTATTTCTTCATCCACTAATTAAGGACATGTTTTATTACCCTACAATTGTGAATTTTCCAATTTTTCTTTGGTTATTCATTTCTAGCTTCATCCCTTTTATTTGGAGAAGATACTTTATCTTGTTTCAATCTTTTTAAATTAATACTTATTTTTTGACATGAAATATGGTTTACCTTGAACACTGGTATGGATATAAGAAGGACGTGTATTCTAGAGTTGTTAGCTTTAGTGTTCTATATGTCTATTATGTCTAGTGTTATTCAAATTCTCTTTCTTTAAGGTTTTTCATTTTGAGAGACAGAGAAGGAGGGAGGGCAGGCACGTGCATGCACATGGGGAAGGGGCAGAGATTCCCAAGCAGGCGTCACACTGTTGGTGCAGAGCCCGACAAGGGTCTCAATCTCATGAACTGCAAGATCATGACCTAAGCCAAAATCAAGAGTCTGATGCTTAACCGACTGGGCCACCCAGGCACCTCTCAAATTCTCTCTTGTCTTTCTGTTTAGATGTTCCATCCATCATGGAAAGTGGAGCATACAAGTATCATCGTAGAACTGTCTATTTATCCATTCATTGTTTTCTTTGTATGTTTTAGGACTGTGTTGTTTGGTGCATATATGTTTTTAATTGTTATGTCTTCTTAATGAATTGACCTTCTTACCAAAAAATATCTTTTGGTCTCTTGTAATAGTTTTACTTATGGTAAAAAGTTGTTGTATTATATTAGTATAGTCACTCTATTTGGTTACTATCTGTATAAATTATTTTTTTCTATCCTTTCATTTCAACCTATTGGTATATTTGGATCTAAAGGTGATCTCTTGTAGACAGCACATAGTCAGATAATTTTTGAAATCCATTATGCCAATCTTTATCTTTCATTAAAGAACCTCTCCCTTGCCACTTTCAAGACTCTCTCGTTTTGTTTTTCAGCAATATGATCATAATGTGCTTCAGCACAATTTTATTTTAGCATGGATTTCATTGTAATTCTTACATTTATAGATTCATGTATTTTAAAAATTTGGAACATTTTTGGCCTTTATTTCTTTAAACAGTCTTTCTCCTTCTTTATTTCTTCTCCTTCAGTGATTCTATGATACATATGCTGGTCTTCTTGATGATGCCATACAGGTCCCAGAGGGTCTGTTCACTTTTCAGTTTTTTTGTTTTTTTGTTTTTTGGGTTTGTTTTTATTTTTTTGTCTCCTCAGAAAAATTTCAATTGTCCTATCAAAAAATTTGCCTTTTATTCTGCCTAATAAAGTCTATAGTCAAATCTGTCTAGTAAATTTCAGTTTTTTGTACTTATGAGCTCCATAATTTGTATTTCTTTTTATAACTTCTCTTTATTAATATTCTCATTTTGTTCCAACATCATTTTATGGTCTCTTTTAGTTCCTTGAGCAGACTTAAGATAGTTGATTACATCTTTTTGTAGAGTAAGTCAATTTTCTGAGCTTCTATAGGGACAATTTCTGTCAACTAATTTCATTCCTCTGAATGAATCATACTTTTCTATGTATGCTCTCCAATTTTCTGTTGAAAACTGATATTGTAATATAGTAAGTCTGGAAATCAGATCCTCCTCTGTCCCCAGAGTTTACTCTTTTGGATTGTGGAAGACTGCTGTCATTCTTTTGTTCATGGACTTTTCTAACCCTTTTCATAAAGGTTGTATTCTTTATCGTATGTGGTCACAAAAAGCTGTTCCTTTTCAAAAGCTAGTGTTTTGGCAGAAATTTCTTTAACACGTTAAAGTTGCCCTTTTATGTTTCAACATTCACTTTCCTGACACAAACCTTTGACTGTTATCTGGAGGTCTGAAAAATTATTTCTGAAATCTTCTGCTTGTTTTTCAATGTTTCTCTGGAAGAACAGGATTTTGAAGCTCCACCATTTTGCTGATGCCACTTTTATATATTTAAACTTTTAGTAAAGTATCATAGGTGTTTTACAGGATAAGGTTTAGAATACAAAGATATATAGGACCTGGTTAGTTTATTTATATGAGATTATAACTAAGTAGATAAAGCAGCTCTGTACATATGTAATTACACAAAAGTAGGACAAATAGGTGAAAAAAAGGGAATGAAAAGTGACAACTGGGAAGACGGCATTTTCTACTGAAAATAGAATGTTAATATTAACATAGATCTGGAGTTTAACTGATTTTTTTAGCATCGGGTCATTATGAAGAGAATTTTATTTTTACTTGATGGCAGAATATCCCACATTGGAATTGAATTTAATAACACCTTTATAATCATTTAAAGCATAATTTATGCCAGGGTGCGAGGGAAAGAGAAATGACATTTCTAAACTTTATAAGTTTTCCCTTATCATTGAGAAATCACATCATAACACACTCACCATAAAGCTAAGATGGAATCTGTAGCTATTACTCCTTGCTCATGGATTTCCAGTTTATTCCATGAATATCATTCATTAAAATACCACCATTCTTGGTATATAATCTGAAATGTTAGTATACCTTCCCTAATTTAATTTTCTGTTTAAAGAATCTTTCTTCTTTGTACTCTCCTCCCCTATCCTTGATTATGTACCTTTGATTTCTGAACCCTGATTCTTTTCTTTATTTGAAAATTGAGCTCACTATGGTCTTATCTGTATAATGAATCAAAACCCTCAAGCTCAAAATTTTTGTGAAATTTTTCTCTTAATTTTTTTTTTCTATTTATACATGATGGAGCAATGAATAATTTCTTGATCGTTGTTTACATATTAGGGCTTATCTCCCATGAAACATTTATTGTTTTCAGATATTTACTTTTTGTTACATGATTTTCTATAAATGTGAATAAATCTGTTCATATTGACAAAGATGGCATTATCTTACATAGTCACTTTAGTCCTGAGAGAATTAGACACTTCAAATCCCTAAGTAAAATAGAATCGAAACTTAAAAATCTAGAGTTTCAACCAGTGATATCCTTTAAGCCTTCTGGCCTAATTAGCTCCAATCAAAATCTCTCTAGCTATGCCTTTGACAAGAAAAGCAGAACCCAAAGTTAAATAATTTCATTAAAGACATCCAGATGGCTAACAGACACATGAGAAGATGCTCAACATCACTTATCAGGGAAATACAAATCAAAACCACAATGAGATACCACCTCACACCAGTCAGAATGGCTAATATTAACAACTTAGGAAACAACAGATGTTGGCGAGGATGTGGAGAAAGGGGGAACCCCTTTATACCGTTGGTGGGAATGCAAACTGGTACAGCCACTGTGGAACAAGTATGGAGGTTCCTAGACAAATTAAAAATAGAACTACCCTAAGACCCAGCAATTACACCACTAGGTATTTATCCAATGGGTACAAAAATGCTGCTTCAAGGGTCACATGCTATGTGACCAATGTTTACAGAAGTGCTATCAACAATAGCCAAATTATGCAAAGTGCCCAAATGTCCACTGACTGATGAACTGAGGGTTGCCAGAGGGGAGGTAGGTGGGGAGATGGATTAAATGGGTGATGGGCATTAAGGAGGGAACATTTGGGGATGAGTCCTGGATGTCATATATAAGAGATGAATCACTGGGTTCTATTCCTGAGACTACACTGTATGTTAACTAACTGAAATTTAAATAAAAAATAATTTCATTGAAGAACTTATTTTTTTCTCTTAGATTCCTGAATCTACTTGTAAGAAGATTAGCAAAATCTATCAAGTGTGAGTTCAATATTTTAGAAAAGATTCTATGACTCTTTTCTTCTACAACCCTCCTTTAAGAAGCCTGTACTTTCTTAGCTTTTTTGAGAACACAGAGACGTATTCTTTTTTCTTTTCACTGACAGAGTAGAAGAGAATGGATTTAAAACAAAAAATCTTCTTTGAAAATAACTACTTGAGATATTACAATATTTTCCTTAATATAGATTACGTTATGCTTTCTCATTTAATACCAATATAGGCATTTTGGATGAGCACTACATTTCTTACATTAGGTTTGCTTCTAATTTTTTACAGTTTCCAAAAACCAAGAGGCTGAATAGGATAGACTAGAATGTCTGAAAATCTTATATGTGGTCTGTGCCCCTGGAATTGTTCATCATATTTTTTAAGAGACAGTAAACCACTGAAATCTGATGACAGATGAAAAATAAGCCATTTTCAAAATGTAGTAGTATTATCTTAGAAAAATTTCTAAGGGTGTTCTCATTAATGTCTTAGATTACTTGTACATTTGAGAAAATATCATGACCAGCCCTATACCCTGAGGGAGATACCCTCTAAACAAATCAGAAGTACATTTGAAAATGTGTCAGTACATTTTAAATTCTTTTAATGTTTATTTATTTTTGAGAAAGAGAGCGTGAGCAAGTGGGGAAAGAGAAACAGAGACAGACAGACAGACAGACACAGAATCTGAGGCAGGCTCCAGGCTCGGAGCTGTCAGCAGAGAGCCCAACACAGAGCTCAAACTCATAAACCATAAGATCATAACCCGAGCCCAAATCAGACACTTAACCGACTGAGCCACCCAGGCGCCCCATACCAGTACATTTTAAATACCACAATTATAACATTGTTCAATATTAAAAAGAAGTAGTATCTATCCAGTAGAGTGTTAAGAATTTAATTAGATAATCCATGTAATATATGAACACATTCAAATTTTTATTAAGTAAATTTTATTCTATATTGGAGTATTATGGGAATGTTGTTATATTTTTACATAAAAAGGAGTAGTATTTTTTTACTTCTCATAAATGAAATTACTATATTAACATTTTTGGACAATACAAAAATTGTATGTAATTTATACCAAATTTAGATTTATCACTGTATTTCAATCATATAAACCCCTGAGAAGTTGTCCATATTATTTCAAATTTCTCTCCTATTATTAAACTCACTTCAAATAGGCATCCCCTTTACCACTCCATTGAAATTGCTATTACCAAGTTTGCCAATCATCTCCATTCATGTTAAAACAATTGCCAAATCTCATTGTTCTTGGTTGACTGTTATTATCATTTAACACTGCAGATAATTCTTCAAATATCCTTTAAATTTCAGAATACTACACTATTAGCTTTTCTTTTTTCTATCTCACTGAAACTCATCTTTCTCTGCTGGTTCCTCCTAATTACCCTTCTAAAGTCTGGGGTACTCCAGGGCTTGTTCTTTGGGTCACATCTATCTTCTAGCTGTACTCACTCATTTGTCATTCTCATGTGTGACACTCACTTGTTGATGTGATCATTCTCAGAGGATGCCCAAATTTATATCTCCTCCCAGGGTCCCACCTCTTAATTACAGATGTGGATATTTAATCTCATACTCAACATCTCTTTTTGAATATCCAATAGGCATTTAAAAATTAAAATATACTAACATATATTTAAGTATTTGGAATATTACAGGCAGGTATGTTCAGGTACATGCAGTTATGTATATTTCTAATTTGTATATAGCAGCTTTCTAATTATAAAATAGAATTTCAAAAACAGTTAAGGTAATCTAATAACACAGGAAAAAATTTTAATACATTAAAAAGCTGAATAGTCCAAACATGTTTGATGATCTCAAATACATAAGTCATACTAATAAATTTCAGAAAAAGTTAAAATGAAAACATAGGAAATTGTTTTTCCGTTAGAGTTTATTTTGAAAGGAAGTAAATGGATTATATTATGCTAAGCATTATACTACTGGCATTCCTAATGGAAACTCTGAAATAATTTTTTGCATATTGAAGTTTGCATGTGTTTTCTCTGTATAATGATTAATGTTACCATATCATTATCATATCACCATGAAAAAGACACGTATATGTGGATCATGTGTTCTTTTTGGGTATAAATCTCATACTCAACATATGGAAAATTTTCGATTTGGATATAAGTTCAATGAGGTGGGTACTACTCTTGCTTAACTGAAGTAGGTGTCTTATAAAAATATTCAGAAGCTATTAACTTAAATCAATAGGGAAAAAAAGAAAACCTAATTATCAACCTCAAGTGAACTTTAAAAATAGCTGAGCAATGCAACCTTGGACACCACCTACAACATATGAACAAAGGACTGTTAAACCTACAGAAACTAGATTACGTTACACAGAGGACAATATACACCTTGGTGCATCACTGAACATTTGCAATATGGGGCTTACTCCACTGCCAATATGAGAGCATTATGTGATACACAAGCATAACTTTATGTCAGTGGAAATTAGTGAAGTGCAACAGGAGGAAAACAGATACACGTGTTCATCTTATTCAGACTCAAGCACAAACACATGCTTTGTCCAGTCAGCAAATTCCAGTGGAGAACTGAAGAGACCTCTTACAAGTCTGTTTTTTTAATTAAAAATAGTTTTAAAATGTGCTGATTGATGACAAGTTATTTATTGCTCCACTGAGCCTGTAACGAAGGACCTCTGAAAATAAGCATTTATCTATTTTCGGACCTATATGAAAGGAAAACCAATTGTTGAAATCACATATTCAATTAAAAAAAAAAAAAAAAAAGAATCTTATGCCAAATAGAAAATTCACTCATAAAGGATGACAACATCAGTAAAGGTAGCTATTTGAAGTAATGAACCACAAAAATCCTTAAGAAAATTGTTTTTTGTATAGAAGATTATATTATCATTAGTGACATTCGTAAGCACTTGCTTATAATTAAGAAAACGGAAACAAACCTAATGTGGGCCTAAAAAATAAGGGATATTTTGTTACTTGGTTTTCTCCCACAGCTTACATGTAGCCAATTTTCTGCTGAAGAAATTCTTGAGTCAATTAGCCTCTATGTCATAATTCACATAGTGTTAACAACAGTGATTTAGTATACAGACAGTGATGCCAGAGTCCCAGTTTTAAAACCTGGATCTGGACCACTTTCTTACACCATACACAAAAATAAATTCAAAATGGATGAAAGACCTAAATGTGAGAAAGGAAACCATCAAAATCCTAGAGAACACAGACAGCAACCTCTTTGACATTGGCCTTAGCAACTTCTTACTAGATATGTCTCCTGAGACAAGGGACACAAAAGCAAAAATCACCTACTGGGACTTCATTAAGATAAAAACCTTCTGCATAGTGAAGAAAACAACCAACAAAACTAAAAGGCACCCTTGGGATAAAAAAAAAAAGATACCTGAAAATGACATATCTGATAAAGAGACAGTATCCAAAATATAGGGAAAAAAAACTTATCAAACTCAACAGCCAAAAAAACAAATAATTCAGTTAAAAAATAAGATACGAAAAGACATTTTTTCAAAGAAGACATCCAGATGGCTAACACACACGAAAAGATGCTCAATATTACTCATCATGAGGAAAATGCAAGTCAAAACTACAATGAGGTATCACCTCACACCTGTCACGTTAACAACATGGGAAACGACAAATATTGGTGAGATAGTGTACCCTCTTACACTATCGATGGAAATGTAAACTGGTGCAGCCACTCTGGAAAACAGTATGGAAATTCCATAAAGAATTAAAAATATAACAACTCTATGACCCACCAATTGTACTACTAGGCATTTACCCAAAGGATGCAAAAATATTGATTCAAAGGAGTACATGCACCCTGATGTTTATCAACCAGCGGCATTATCAACAATAGCAAAATTATGAAAAAAGCCCAAAAATCCATCAACTAATGGATAAAAAAAGAGGTGTTATATACATACAATAGAATATTAGCCATAGAAAATAATGAAATCTTGCCATTTTCAATGATATAGATGGAACTAGAGTGTATTACGCTAAGCAAAATAACTTAGAAAAAGACAAATATCACAGGATTTCACTCACAGATGGAATTTAAGAAACAAATGAACACAAAGGAAGAAAAAGAGAAAGGGACAAACCATAAGTTAGACTCTTAACTATAGAGAACAAACAGAGTTTCTGGAGGGGAGGTGGTATGAATTAAGGAGGGCACTTATTGTGATGAGCACGGGGTGTTGTATGTTAAGTGATGAATCACTCAATTCTACACCTGAAACTAATATTACACTATATGCTAACTAATTGGAATTTAAATAAAAACTTGAACCTACAAAAAACTGGATCTGCCACTTTCTTGAAATGCTATTTGGATGTTCACAAAGCCTCACTATTCCTTACTTCTGTCTCATGTGAAATGGCGAGCATAATACAACTTCTTCCCAAGGTTAGTAGAAGTATGAGTTAATACAAATAAAGATCTTTGAAGAATGGTTAGCACATAGTAAATGCTTAATACCTTGGCTGTTGGATCATTCACACTCACAAAAGTGACCAAAGGAAGCAGCAGAAAGAATATGCAAAGGAGGATATATACTAATGTACAAAGTTTAGGAAAATACATCTGCAAGACAAAAAGAAGACCATACAGTATATAGGGCAAAAATGACAAGGAGAAAACATGTAGCATAAAAACATTGGTTCATTTTTTGGGGCACTTGGGAGGCTCAGTGGGTTAACCATCCAACTTCAGCTTAGGTCATGATTTCATGGTTTGTGAGTTTGAGCCCTGCAACAGGCTGTCCTGTCAGTATAGAGCCTGCTTCAGATCCTCTGTCCAACCCCCCCTCCCCGTCCCTCTCCTGCTTGCTCTCTCTCTCAAAAATAAACAAATATTTAAAAAAATATTTTCATTTTTTTGTCAACTTGTCATAATAACCATCATTATTAATAGGCATCCAGAGCAAGGATTTCTTTCCACTGTACATTAGTAAAACTTTACATATATTTGTATCATTCCTTATGTTTTGTCTTCATTTCCAAACTGCACTAATAATTAGGTTTGTGTGTAAAACGAATCCAAGTATAAAATGAACGTGTGGCTTAGTGTGGCAAATCATGGCCTGTGAACCACAGTCTGTGTCCCATCAACTAAGAATGTTTTTTACATATCTAAATGGTTGTAAGAATAATCAGTAGAGGAAGAATAATGAAAGAGATTACAAAACCTGTAACATTTACTATCTCCCCTTTTATGATGAATATTTGCTGACTCCTGGTATATAGGTAAGAATTGGCAAGAATGACAGGTAAGTTAATGCAAAAATATGGGAAATGAGAGGGAAAAAAGAAAAAAAGAAAAAATATATACTTTTTAGAGAAATGGGAGATCATTTTTCAAATGCCATTTGCTATAGGATCTCAAAGTAATGCAAACAAATGCTAGCATACTGTTCAAAATGAATGGCATATACAGGGTACACTATTAACACAAGCAATGCCAGGTGAGCAGGAAGGACAAAACTCGGAGAAGGTATTTGTCATTTGAATTACCAAACCAACATTTACTGTTTCATCACCAAATTAACATCTGGTCTTCAATGACATTTAGACAAGAGAGATCAAGGATATTAAGTTAGAAACTGCCATGTTTCGTTTAAACAACAGTAACAAAACTAATAAAAATACACAAGGCACAAGATACCGACTATATGGTAGATATGAGATCTGGACATAAATTATGTCTAAAAGTTACACAGAATTTATGATTATACCTACTATAAGGAGTATTTGTGTACTTATTATTTTAAAACTATGATCGTTGCTAATTATTCATTTTTACTTTGGAAGTCTTTATGGGGAATTAATTATTGAGAATCCTCTATAGTTTAATAGTATGCTTCATTGTTTTATAAAGATATTGCATTTGAACATTTGAGATAAAAAGACATATAAAGTTTTAACTACCCTCCTGAGGTCATACTGATGAGGAATTGGTTGTGCTGGTGATGCTGTGGATAAGTGACTAGCAGTCACTTAAGTCTGACTAACAGGGTGTCAATTTAAATGACAGAAGCAGGTGACCCTGTTTTGCTTATACTCTGGCTTTTTGCTTTACTCAAGGAATACTATTTTTTCTATCTGTATTGTGCCCAGAAATCAAAATCTTTATTGGCACTGACCCATGTCATCTAAATAGGTGTTTCCACATCCTTTAAAACAATGATGATCATTAGTGACTTGGCTGGAAGTGACAAGAAGTAAATTGAATCTCAAGTTACTATTTTATAAAATTAAAAATACAAATGTTGACATTAATTGATACTTTTAGAGCTACAGTGGTTATACCTATAAGTTATTGTTATAAACTTGCTAACATCCTTCAGAAATGGAAAAATGACTGTGCTTTTTGTTAACAAGGAGAGAGCAGTACAGAAGAACAATACATTTCAGAATTGAACTAGTGTTACTCCATTCTCTGTCACCAAGAGGACTTATACAAAATGGCAGCCATAACTGCAAACTTCAAGTAGATTGACCTCTCTAGAAAGTTTAGTGCTGCAATCAGTAACATGAAGAATGGTTGAGTTCCTGTTTCTAGTACCAAGCCCCCAGAGATGGTCAATAAGACAGAGGCAAAGGACTGTTGAGAATTCCATATGGATTCTAACAGTCCTCCCCCATGGACCAAGAAAAGATGGCAGAAACTGTAGGAGCAAGTGTAATGAAAAATCATCTGCAAGGCATTGGGACCTCTGTCAATAATTCAGATACTAGGACCACAGTATTTTTGTGTTTCAGCAAAGAGATTTACTAAGGATGCAAGTATAATGGTTTACGGAAGGATATATATGTACTTAACTCCAAACTCCCCAAGAACAAAACTAATTACCAACAGTAAGGGCAAATGGAGAATAAATTCATTGAAAACACCAAGAATGAAAGGAGACAAGTGTTTGGGCAGTATTAGACATTAATGGATAATTTTTTCCATTTTTTTCTCCCTTCATATCCTCTTTCAAATACTTAGTTTGTCTCAGTTTCTCAGGAAAAACACGAAGCAGGACATAGAGCAGAATCTAAATGACCTCTTTGGTTTGGACAAGGTTCAGACTTCTGTTGAAAAAGTGGGATTCTTCAGTGGTTTAATGATTCTGGGTTTCAGTGGTAGTCTTACTCCATCAGCATTTGAGGTCATTTCATTAAAGCAGTCCACACATAACAGGATGCGGACGTATTTAAGGATGGTACAGAAAATACTGTGACCACCTGTATTACAGATCTGTAGGCTTTGGGGAAAGTGAATTTTTTTTTTAAATGGTAGTACTAATATAAAACTAAGTAACAACTCATTTACAAGCTACTATTAACAAACAGTATACCTAGTACACTAATGTTTGACCTTCAAACCAAGGCTGCTGTGTTCAGATTCCAGGTCTTTCTCCTACTGCTGTGTAACCTTAGGAGAGTTGCATAATACTCTGTGCTTTTCCTGTCTCATTTTTAAAATGTGGATAAGAATATCAATCTTACAGGGTTTTATGAGAATTTTGTATTTACTAAGAATTATGTCTGTCATGTAGTAAATGTGGCATGGCTCTGGTATGTCTATCACCTTAGAATGTCATAAGCAAATGTTTCTAAGGAAAAAGAGACATTCTCAGTCTGCAATTTTTTTTTGGTCAGAAAGACTTGACCATGAAAAAAGCCATTTTTTTCTATAATTCAATGGCAGTATGCCTCTGAAGTCTACACATTTAACCAATCAATGATACTAACACATTAAAAACTTTTCAATGTGATTTCTAAAAATATATATATTTTATTGTAAGAAATGTGTTTAATCGAAAATCGCCCATGTCTGGCATCACAGTTCACAAAACATCCTAGAATGGGGGATTTACTTTGTGACTCATGTAATACACTTGACTGTACAAGTCAGGTGTGTAGAGCAGAAGAAGACAAAGGACAGGGATTTTTAGAATTCCAACATATAAAAAATAGAACAGGGATTTTTGGAATTCCAACATTAAAAAAAAAAAAACACTTGTATGAAGAAAGGGAAGGATGAGAGGAAAAGAAGAGAGTGCCTTTTTCAGTTTACATACTCTCAGACACTTCTTGGAATTCGAAGGTTGAATTATAATGCATAATTTTAATTTACGTGAGTTCCCAAAAGTTACTAGAATATGAGCCATTCCATTCATCTAGATATTCCTTTTTCTTAAGTCCCAGCAAGGCTGTAAATAAATATCTACATTACCACTCAGAAATTCTACCACTATTCATCCTCTCTTACAGAAATTTACAAGAAAGTGAATGATATTTGGGCCAGAAATCACTGTCTTTTGTATATGGCACCTGGTCCAATGGGCTGAATTCACACGCTCTAAATTTCCAGAATCTCAAGAAGAATGGCTAGTTCCTAATAGTTTTATCTCTCATAGAAAACCTCTATCAATTCTTCTAGAATTCTGTAAAGGAAATATTATAACAACATCTTCACTTTAAGAACAAAACAAAAAGCTACTAGCAATTATTTTCTTGCATAATGCTTCAGGGGAATAATTTATCTTCATAGTCCTACTCAGAATCTTTATTATTTGGGAAAACAAATATCCATGTAACAATAAGTGAAATCATATATTCAGATACTATAAACTATTGTATAGTCGTGGGACCAGTTCTAAATATATTACAATGATTTCAATAAATTATGGCATTGCTTAATATACTCTCCCAGAGTGGCAGGGCATGGTATTATAAAACTGACTAGACTCTCTCAACAGTTTTCCATATTCAGATTTCTATTAGATTTTACAACTCCCACTTGGATCCCATCTGAAAACTGTGCCCCAATTATTGTCTGAATCACCCTTGGGAAACTTTCTATTAAGGTTTGTTAATAACACTAGTTCATATAAATATTTTAGCTGCAGAGTTATTTTCCTAAATATGTATGAGTTATGTTAACGTTTAAATTACTATTATTTATTTTCTGAGATCAGAGTAAATTAAAACCTCTTTTAGAAGCTAAAAAGCAACACTGGATTAAATTTGTATTATAGTTAACCCACAATTTGGTTAATATCCTTGAGTTAACGGCTGATTTGTACTTTTATTCTTAACACTGAGTGTGTAATAATTTCTTATACTATACTATACTAGTTTATGTAAAACCACTTCCTAAATTTGGATATTTAAATTATCTTCAAACGTGTTAATAATCTATGTCTATGAGACATTTAAAGCACATCACAGTTTCATCTTCAAAGAAGCTTTAGATACATTTCAGTTCATTACACCAAATGAAAATAATTTGTGGAATAAACCTAGTTTATCATTTCAAGGAACCATCTCTGAAGACAAGACTCTACAGGTTAACTGCAAAACAATGTTAACTTTGTTCCCTCCACGAAGCATAAAAATGTAGTAACACATTTTAGTTAAAACTTAAATACATTTTGTTGAAAACTCTTTAGCAAACAGTCTTGGGAGTACTGTAACAAGAGTGCCTAAATTTTAAAGCCAAAGTGAAACACAATGTTGGTGCACATTTAAAATTAAGCTTAGTTGTAAATTTAAGTTTGAATAAATGTGACCTAAGACAAACTTCTTAGAATCAAACATGAATTTTCCCTTTTCTTTATACTTTGGAAAACATATAGTAATAGTCTTAAAAGTATTAATACAGTGTTAACTTCTACTTTATAAATCCACACAATTTTTACCTTCATGAAAACCCCCAATAAATTGTAATCAGATGAGTAATTCTATAAAACGGTAGCATAAATCACAATAATTAAGGCAATTTCTTAAACTCAGGTCACTATTTATGAACAAATAAATAATAGCAATTAAACTGGTGGTTTTTATCCTGCTGTGTTTCTTAACAATAAATACAGAAATTCATGCCACGGACATTTGGGCAATGCAGCAGTTATCAGTTATCTGCATAAATCATGCAACAGTGGCACTCTTATTGTCACTTCATTGTAAAGTAACAACCACTGAGACCAGAAAGCCAGCAACTACCGATAACATGGCAGAAAGACAAAAGGAGATGATCCCTGATGGCGCCTTGGAGCAGCCAACCACCACCACCAACCCACTTCTGGATTTGTTCATGTATGAGAAAGACAATTGCTTTTTGGTTTAGGCTAGTATTGGTCATGCATGCATTACTTGAAGCCAAAGGCATTATTAACTGATACATCTTTATATTAATAAAATAACGTATGCCTGTTTTCCAAGTCTATCATCATCATGAATAGTATGAATACTTCTAAAATGTATGAAGTATATCATTTTTCCCTTATTTCTAAAATGTATTTACTTTAGATCTAGAAAGCTATTTTTATAAAGTTTTTTCTTAGAAGTAACTTGATGTGTTACAATTTCAACTACTGATGACATACAATAACTCATAAATGTCAATTTTTAATTGAAAGCTTTCAGTAATTACCCTCAACAAGTGACTCATTTCAGTTTTTACTACTTCAGTGAAACTTTCACATAGTTTTGTGTTTTATATAAAAAATTATATATAGGATTCACAAAGCCCTGTCCCCTATAGTTTTCATATGAAAAAAATAAATAAATATATGTAATTAATCACTTAATTTCCTCCTACATCAAGGGGAACAATTTCTGAATTGGAAACAACAGATACTGATTATAGAGCCCTAAAGCTCTCTATGGGAAAAACAATCATAAAAGCATCCTATCCCATTTAAATCTGTTAATTTTTTTTTCATTCCTGACTGATAATAATAGACATGTAAAAGAAATCATAGAGAAGGTGTTGTTTAAAAAATGTTTTAAGTGGAAAGTGGGGAATGTTCTGATCTTTAAAAATAGTAAGGTTAAAAAATAAGAATGAGGGGCACCTAGGTGGCTTAGCTGGTTAAGCGTCTCTTGACTTCAGCTCAGGTCATGATCTCATGGTTCCTGACACTGAGCCTGCTTGAGATGCTCTCTCCCTCTCTCTGCTCCTCCCCCTCTTGCGCATATGTGCATGCTTGAGTGCGCGCGCTAGTAAACTTGAGGGGGGGAAAAAAAGAAAAATACACTTGGCTCTACTCCTAGGCAAAAATGTAAATAAGCTGATTGGTAATGGATACCTAGAAAAGAAAACATCTGGAAATTAACTTTTGTTTACTAAGAACACATACAAGCCTGGGTGACCAGAAAAGGAGACTCAAGATATAGAGTAATAAGGAAACTAGATAAATTAACCATGAATGGGAAATTACTTAGAAGTATGATGACACTTTATCTTCTTTCATGAGACACATTTTAGTTAGAAATTTCTCACCATCAAAAAAGTAGAGATACAACACCCATTTATCACCCCTTTTTTGTTGTTGTTCCATCACACAGGTTTACTGTTATATTTAGCTACTTCAGCTATCACAACCATAAAATAATGCTGGCCCTTTGTTCCAGGCATATCTGGAACAGCTCCTCTACTGTACTAGGAAAGCAGCATCTCTACGGTCAATGCTCTAAATAATTGTTTGCATGGGACAGTTCCCACACGTGGGACATTTGAGAATAATGATGGGAACCTACTAACTTTTAATGAGCGTGGTCAGAGATATTAGGCATCCTACAATGCTTAGATGCCTGTCATTAGTGAAGAATTTCTTCACATTCCACACTACTTCCAAATATCTCACCATATATTAGTGGATACGATAAATTGGCTAAGTCATCTGAGCCTAGGACCCAATATTTAACACAAAAATAATTTTTCAGTTTTAAATACTCCCTATTTCCTAGAAATGTAACTACCATTTATGCTAAATGAAGAGGTTTTTTTTAATTTCTTTAATCCCAATATAACACAGAGTGTCAAATTAGCTTCATGAGTAGAATATAGTGATTCAACAATTCTATACATTACTCCTTGTTCATCATAAGTGTACTCTTAATCTTCATCACCCATTTCATCCATTCCCCCACCAATCTCTCCTCTGATAACTATCTGTTTGTTCTTTCTGTTTACCAGTCTGTTTTTTGGTTTGTCTTTTTATCCTCTTCCTTTGGTTTCTTAAATTCCACGTATGAGTCAAATAATCTATTTGTCTTTCTCTGATTAACTATTTCACTTAGCATGATACTCTCTAGACCCATCCAGATGGTTGCAAATGGCCAGATTTCATTCTTTTTTATGGGTGAGTAGTATTCTATTGTATATACAAACCACTTCTTTATTTAATCATTCCTCTATCAATGGACATTTGGGCTGCTTCCATCATTTAGCTATTGTACATAATGCAACCATAAACACAGGGGTGCATATATTTTTTCAAATTAGTGCTTTCGTATTCTTTGGGTAAATACCCAGTAGTGGAATTACTGCATCATGTTAATTCTAATTTTTTGAGGAACCTCCATACTGTTTTCCATGGTGGCCACACGAGCTTACATTCCCACCAACAGTGCAAGAGTGTTCCTTTTTCTCCATATCCTCACCAATCCTGTTTCTTACGTTTTTGATTTAGGCCACTCTGACAGATGTGAATGATATCTCATTATGATTCTGATTTGCATTTCCCTAATGATGAGTGATATTGAGCATCTTTTCACATGTCTGTTTTCCATCTGTATGTCCTCTTTGGAGAAATGTCTATTCATGTCTTCTGCCCATTTTTTTAATTGGATTATTTTGTGTCAGGGGTAGTATTGAGGAAGTTCTTTACAATTTTTTGATACTCTTTATCAGATGTGTCATTAGCAAATATCTTCTCCCATGTAGTAAGCTTTTAATTTTCTTGATTGTTATCTTTGCTGTGCAGAAGCTTTTTATTTTGATGTAGCCCCAATAGTTTTTATTATTTCCCTTACTCCATGAGACATATCTAGAAAAATGTTGCTACAGCCCATGTCAGAGGAATTATTGCTTGTGCTCTTTTAGGATTTTTATGATTTTTAGGTCTCACATTTAAATCATTAATCCATTTTATGTTTTATGTGGTGTTGAGTGTACAGTTTCATTCTTTGGCAAGTAGCTGTCCAGTTTTCCCGGCACAATTTGTTGAAGACTTTTTCCCATTGCATATTCTTGACTCCTGTGTCAAAGATTAATTGACCACATAATTGTGTGTTTATTTCTAGGCTCTCTATTCTCTTCCATTGGTCTTTGGGTCAATTTTTCTGCCCATACTTTTACTGTTTTCATTACTACACCTTTGCAGTATATTTTGAAATCTGGGTTCATGATACCTCCAGTTTTGGTTTTCTTTTTCCAGATCACTTTGGCTTTTCAGGGTCTTCTGTGGTTCTGTATAAGTTTTAGGATTATGTGTTCTAGTTCTGTGAAAAATGCTGCTGGTATTTGATAGAGATTACATTAAATCAGTAGACTGCTTTGGGTAGGAGAGACGTTTTAACAATATTTGTTCTTCCAATTCATGAGCAGGGAGTAGCTTTCCATTTGTGTCATCTTATTTTTTTAATGTTTATATTTTTGAGAAAGAGAGAAAGTGCTAAGTGGGGAGGAGCAGAGAGAGAGAGGAGGACAGAGGATCCAAAGTGGACTGTGAGCTGACAGCAAGCCTGATGCAGGGCTCGAACTCACAAACCATGAGATCACGACATGAGCCAAAGTCAGATGCTCAATCAACTGAGCCACCCAAGCAGCCCCTCATCTTATAGTTTTCAGAGTACAGGTGTTTCACCTCCTCAGTTAAGTTTATTCCTAGGTATTTTATTATTTGGGGTTCAACTGTAAATGTGATAGTTTTCATAATTTCCCTTTCTGATGCTTCATTATTAGTGTCTAGAAATGCACTGGATTTCTGTATATTGATTTTGTATCCTAGGACCTTCCTGAATTCATTTATCAGTTCTAATAGTTGTATTCTGCTTTTTTAAAGACATTTTCCAAACACTGTTCAATATTTTGAAAGTTACTTGATCAATGTTATTTTATATTTCAACACAATATGTAGTCTGCATCTGTAGCTATTACATCTAGGCAGAGGTGTGTCTAAGGATATAAATCTTCTCGTAATGTTAGATTTGACCATTTATACATTATTTTATGTATCAGTTGCAATCATTTTGTGTTTTCAATATTATTTTATTGAAATAATATAAGTAGAATTAGGTTTTTCATTTTTTTTCCTTATAACTGTAAAATGTTTCTAAGTTCCATGTGTACATAAGCTATACGCTCTTTGAAAAAAAAATGTTTTCATGTTTATTTTTGAGAGAGAGACAGAAAATGAGCAGGGGAAGGGCAGGGAGAGGAGACAGAGAATCCGAAGCAGGCTCCAGGCTCTGAGCTGTCAGCACAGAGTCCGATGCAGGCCTCGAACCCATGAAGCTCTACTATCTTTGAAACTCATTTCACAATAGTAAAGATGGCATTGTAAAATACTTGTTAAGGGGCACCTGGGTGACTCAGTCAGTTAAGCGACTGACTCCTGGTTTCAGCTCAGGTCATGATCTCCAGATTCATTAGTTCAAGCCTGCATTGGGCTCTGTGCAGACAGCACAGCAGATTTCTCTCTCCCTGTCTGCAACTCCCTGGCTTATTCTCTCTGGCTCTCTCAAAAAATAAACACAAAAAAGCTATATCCATATCATAAATACTGAAATCAAATTTGTCCTATATCGTGTGCATTTGTGTACAGTTACACAAACAACTCCACTTGAGTTGCTCTGCACTGTCCTTATGAAACTACATGAATAGATGCAAACACAATGCTCACACAATCAGGAGTTTATGTTTCTACCAGCACACATAACACTAACAAACTTATTAGCTGATAAGAAATATAAAATTGAAGATGCCAAAATTGAAACAAAGTGCAAATTTGCAACTTTGAGAGACTAAATTTGTCCTATTGTGTGCATTTGTGTGTGTACAGTTAGAAGAATTATGATCTTTCAAAGGAAAATTATGTACAGCCAATTAATTTTGGAAGCTTCACAAAGTAATAGACCCTAAAAAAATAGATGGAACTTAATAGGGATATGTTAAGTGTTCAGATGCACAAAAAGTCTGATGATTTTTCCCGCCTTTTCCAGTTCCTTCTCACTTGTCTCTCGGAGGCAGTTCTCCCACTGAATCTCATATATGTCTAATCCTACCTCAGTCTCTGCTCTTAGGAATATGTGAAGTAATGCAGAAAGAATTATGTTCAAGGAAAACAGAGTAGTTGTGTATTACTGAAATAGATTTCTCCTGTGTGTTTACAGTAAAGAAACAGATTGGGTGATATTAGGTAACATTTGAAATCCAAGGATAATGGATTCACAAGCAATATTCACAACTGAATTTGGAATTTAGTTTAACAGCACTGTACAGGAGGACAAAACTACAAGGAAAAAAAAACTACTAAAAATCTTCGTAATATTAATTAAGGTAGAAGTGATTGAAAACTTGATCCAGGGTGATGGCTGTTGGGAAACGCAATCTGGCATAGGTGCTGCGTATTCCATTAAGATCTTAACAAGCAAGACCAGATAAATAACTTATAGGACTGAATGCAAAAACAAAAACAAACACAAGGCACTTCACGCAACAGGGCTCTATGTGACTGCATAGGTTGCGTGCCAATGAAGTCCGCTCTAGGTGCTGAGTATGCCAAGAACTATAAGCCCTGAACATGCTCTACCTGGGCCATTTCTCAGGGTTTTTTCCAGTGGCAGACCTTGAACACTGAGACAATGTTTCTGTCATGGACTGTCCAATATTTATATTTTGAAATCCTAACTCCCAACATGACAGTATTGGGATATGGGGCCTTTGGAAGATCAGTTGGTCATGAGGTTGGGGCCCCAGTGAAGGGATGTATCCTTATAAGGAGAGAAAGAGAGCATCTGCATCTCGACCATGTGAGATACAGACGAAATGGCAGTTTGCAACCTAGAAGCAGGCTTTCATTAGAATCAGACCTTGCTGGCACTCTGATCTCAAACTTCTACTCTTAGAGCTATGAGAAATAAATTCCTGCTGTTTAAAAGTTACTCAGTCTGTGGTACTTTATTAGAGCAGCCCAAACAGACTAAGGCAGTCTCCATTAGGGACAAAGAAGAAACTTGCTTACTGCTTCCTATTAATACAGTCACTTCTGTAAGCTCAGGGTTCCTCAGCTATGACCCAGAACCACTACATACACAGCTTCCACTTGAGTTGCTCTGCACTGTCCTCATGATACTCTGAATAGATGGAAACACGACACTCACACAATCAAGCGTCCTTCACATGAAATAGTAAACTTATTAGCTTATAAGTAATATCAAATTCAAGAAACTAAGATTGAAAAAAAGTGCAAATTTGCCAACATTAAAGAAACATGTTACAGACTATATCAACTAGTAACAGATTGCATGATGTTTGGGTGAATAAGAAGGAAAGAACAGAAGATAAATATATGTTTACTCCAAAGAAGCATAATCAAGGTAACTGATAAAAATAAGAGTGACAGGAGAAGGGGCTGCTGGAGAGAAAAATGAAAACTATTTAGAACACTTAGAACTATTTATGAACACTTCCTCATAAATGTCTCTTGAATAGGATTCCTTTTTTCAGTTTTCATTGCCATTGCTTTTCTCCTAATACACCACACCCATCTCTCTTCATTATACATCACTATGTAAAGTGACCTAAGTAATTCCAAAAAAAAAAAAAAAAAAAAAAAAAATGGAGAGAAAGGAAAGGAAATACAGAAGGTTAAGAGAAATCAAGAGGTACTGCATACCAAGAAGATAACTAGGATTTATACCCAGGTCTGACTCAAAACATAATTTCTTTCTTAACATGGAAGATACTGGAATCTGATGGCAAGATATCACATGAAGAGTAGCCTTCTGTAATTTCTTTAAATATATTCAACTTCTATTGCAATGCTTTATATAAATACACTCTAGCTCTGTATGAAAAAAGCTTTTAAATGATCATATATCACCTTGGCCACATTTAAGAAAAAAAAAAATCTGAACCTAAAAGAAATACTGACTTCCCTTAAAATATTTTTAAAAAGTTAATGTTTATTTATTGAGGGACAGAGAAAGAGCACAAGTGGGAGAGGTGCAGAGAGAGAGAGAGAGAGAGAGAGAGAGAGAGAATTCAAAGAAGGCTCTGGGCTCTGAGCTATCAGCAAAGAGCCCAACACAGGACTCAAAGTCACGAACCACGAGATCATGACCTGAGCCAAAGTCAGAAGCTTAAATGACTGAGCCACCTAGACACCCCTAAAATATTTTAGAAGTAGGAAAGTTCAGCTTATTTGAGCAATACAGCACCATGTTTTCCTCTCCAGATACATTTCTAGATTCAAAGTCATTCATCCACGTAACTTTTTTGTATATTAGCACTCAGAGCGTAGAAAAACAGAAATTGTGATTTTCAGCATGCAAATTTCATACTTTCCTTCTTATGTTAATGGAACTGCTTTCAACAGAGAAATTTAGAGTAGCTGTTCCTACATTTTATATCATGATCTCCAAAGGTAGATCTCAATTTTTTAAATAAGTACATTTGCAATAAACCATTTAATGTATTATTTCAATACTCTCTTATAGAGTGGAATTTCAAAAAAGCAGAATTTTGCTGTCATCTGCATTGCACTATCTTCCATATTCTAGCACAGCTTCAGCTTGACTGCATTTTTTTCATCATGATGGTCATTTTATGAAAACTTAAAATGGATTTTGAGAATAAAACAATATATACCAAACTATTTTATTATCTCTTTGTGGGCATTTTGTTTTATGATTCGTTTGACTTCAAACAGCAAATATTTGGTGGTCTGCAGAAGAGAAAATTTAAATTTAACTTGATGTCTGCTGGAATTAGGAAAAAATAGCCCTTCAGCCTCTGAATTTAATTCCATCCCTTTCACGGGAAAGTATATGTGTCCCTTATATTCTCCCTGTAACAATCTGAGCCTGCGAGTTTCCCTGTGAATTGGCTCTGCTTCAGGTCTACACAACAAAGTGAACTACATGATATCAGCGTTTATAGATATGAAATATGACAACTCTAGAAATATTGCTCATTTGCAAAGCCCAGCGACTTTACTTTCCCCCCTCAGCTCTGTGTGTCTAGGTGCCACTCGCAATGTGTCAAAAGCATTGAGCATAAGGCCCATTCTCACTCCCCTTCCTCCTTCAGCACACTAGGCAGATATGATCCCTTCTGCCATAATATCCAATGAATTTTGCATGAGATTCTTAAGAGCAAAAGCTATTAAGTACAGCAGTGGGTAAAAGTCAGTCTTACTAAAGAAGTTTTTTTTGAGTGCTTTTGGAAAAAGCCAATGTTCTTTCTAAAGTTCTGGGTCACTTAAGATGGTTTCAGCCACTGAAGGTTAGAACACCTGACTTCCTTTCATTGGCAGACAGTTTTTTGTTATTTTTTTTATAAGTGGATACAATAATTCATCAAAGACTGAGGAAAATAGTTCAGACTTTAAGAGTTATAAAATAAACCCTACAGAAGTCTTCTACAAAGTTGCATGAGTTAATCAATAGATATTACTTGACATTATAATTTAATTGATTAACCCAGAAAATAGACGCCAGTTAATACAGCAGCTCTGTTACATTTCCTTGGTCAGCTACACTAGGATGCCTCAAATGTGTAGATATAATTAGTTAAAATTCCACTGTTACGTAATTTTTCTTTGGAGAAATCTCATTTGCTAACCAGTTTAGTATTCCATTTGTCGCTTCAAGTATTAGAATAGAATTTTGTTCAAATAACACAGACTGAATCAAATATTATCTAAGGGCAAACAAGGAGGAAGTTAAGAGTGACATTTTGAGAGTTGCATTAATTTTTTACCTTAGGGTATGATTTATCTTGCTGAAGTAGTCATTTATAACAGAGTCTAATAATACATGCTATTCTAATCACTTGGTAAGTAGTTACTTCAGTACTTTGAGATTTTAATCCATGAAGGAGAGCTGCAGTGGGAAAAACCTTATTTTTGTTGTTGTCTCAAACACTAATATTTTTTCCAAAATTTTAAATTCCAGGTGGTTAACATTGAGTGCAGTATTAGTTTCAGGTGCAGAATTTGGTGACTCATCACATATAACACCCAGTGCTCACACAAGTGCCTTCCTTAATCCCCATCACTTATTTTACCCCCCCTATCCTCCAGAAGCCATCAATTTGTTCTTTATAGTTAAGAGTCTATTCCTTGGTTTGCCTCTCTTTCTCCCTTATGTTCACTCATGTTGTTTCTAAAATTCCTCATGGGTGAAATTATATGGTATCTTTCTCTTACTTATTTTGCCTAGCTTTATACTCTCTAGTTCCACCCATGTCATTACAAATGGCAACATTCCATTTTTTATGGCTGAGTAATATTCTATCGTATATACACACCACACCTTCTTTATCCATTTGTCAGTCAATGGACGTTTGGGCTCTTTCCATAATTTGGGTATTGATGGAAATGATAAAAGTATAAAATGAATACTAGATATTTATAAATAGGCTCCAAGGGTCACCTGGATGGCTCAGTCAGTTGAGCATCCGACTTCGGCTCAGGTCATGATCTCACAGCTCATGAGTTCGATCCCCGCATCGGGCTCTGTGCTGACAGCTGGGAGCCTGGAGCCTGCTTCTGCTTCTGTGTCTCCGTCTCTCTCTCTGCCCCTAACCCACTCACATTCTGTCTCAAAAAATAAACATTAAAAAAAAAATTTATAAATAGGCTCCATGCCCAATGTGGGGCTTGAACTCATGACCCTGAGATCAAGAGTCAGATGCTCTACCAACTAACTGAACCAGCCAGGTGTCCCCATTTTGAAGAAAAGTAAAATAAATTGAAGAGAAATGCTGAAAAACTTCAGGATAAGATCTGGTCAAGGGACTAAAGATTTCAGTTGGCTTTAAATAATAGTGCTTAGGAAGCAATATCAGCAAGATGACAGAATAGGAAGCCCTAGACCCACATAACCCCTATAATCCAACAATTCAACAACAGATAAGTTCCCTTTGTGAGAAATCCAAAAAGTAGCTAAGAGGCTCCTGCAGCCTAGTCAAGCATAAAACGGCTATATAAAAGGCCAGCAGGGAAATCTGAGCAATCTTCTTGCCATAATCTTTATCCATGGCACAGCACCATTTAATGAGGGGAAACCCATAGCTCTTAACTTTTTCCTGGGGAGGGCAAGAGTTGGACCATGAGTCAACAGTTCCAGCTCTTCTGCCTTCTGCCCTGTCTGCTTCAGAATACTAACAGAAGAGGCACACTCTAGCCACCTGGGGCAGAGTGAAAACACGGCAGATTGGATACAATTGCCAGAGCTCCTCCTGCAGGCCCAGTAAAGAACACCGAGGAAAAACTCCAACTTCCAACTTTTCCCTGGAAAGGGCAAAGGGCAGACCATGCATCCAATGCCCCAACTTTTATGGAAGCTGCCCAGAGGACTGACCTAGCCTATCTCAGAGTGCTAATGGAAGCTAGCAAACTCTAAACTTCCTGGAAGCCAATGTTGGGGGTGGCAGGGGGTGGAGGGATATAAAAGCCATTTTGAACTAGCCAATCACCATAGCCCTCTCCATGGCTCAGCACAGAACAGTTAAAGATGAAAATCCCCACTTCCAACTTTCCCATGGGAAAAAAAGAGGTAGACCGGTGTCCAAAATAAATATTTGCATTCAAATTTTTCTCTTAAAATCTGCTCCCATAAGAATTCAAACTAAGATAATCACATTAGTTAGATCTTTAATTTGCCTTTTTAATTTGAACATGGTATTTAGCAGTTCCATTTCATGTAAAATGTCATTTTTGTTCTAGTCAATTTTGTTAGTCTTCAATACTCCTTTCTCACATGCAAATTTGCCTTTCCTTTATTCTACTACAGAGGTTATAATTTATGTGAATTTGTTATATTTATATAACTTATGCCAAATAGTTATCTCTTTAGTCCATATTCTAGCCTATTAAGAGCACAGCATTTTAATTATAGACAAATTATAGTGGGGAATGCTAAGCACTTTTGCTTCGGAGTCAGGCAGGCAAGGTTGAATCCCCAATTTTACATTATATTTTTAAAACTTTGAGGGAATCATCTAATTACTCCAAACATTAGTTTCCTTATCTGTAAAGTATAAAAATACTTAGAGGACTTGTGCAAGAAGTGGATTATTTAATAAATGCAAATTTCTTACCATGGTATCTGGCATGTTTTCAGCTATCTAATGATTAACAGTTGGTATTACATCAGAAATTCTCTAAAGTCCCTTTCTTTATGTTTTAGTCTAAAAAATATTCTCATATTTCATTTTATTTTGTCTTACTAGGCTATACCTTCTCTCATATGCATAACTTACTGCCTTTCAATCTATCATTTTTGTTTTGTTTCTCTTATCTTCTCCCCTTATTTAATGTTCTGCATCACTAGAAGTACCTAAGTGATCCATAACATGCATTGTGTTTTTTCTTACTTTCCAAATCAGCATGATTTTCAACTTTTCTGAGTATTTCACAACTCAAAAATGATGCTTTGTTTCCTTATTATCTACTAAATCATGGACTCTCTTGTATTACATAGGTTTTACTTACGTGTCCAACCACTCTTTGGTGTAATAGTCATGTATTTGTGGAAGAAATATGCTATTAAAACTTGTAAGTTCCTTTCCGTCATCACCTAGAATGACAGTCCCTTTTGCTTAAGCCATTCGCTGACAAGACCACTAGATTTTCTTTTGATCCAGAAAAGTACATCTGAAATTTCAAATTTAAACTGCTCAGTCTCTCACTACTGTTTCCTACCATTACGGATGTCACAATCATTGGCAATTCCTTGTCAAATTGAGAGCCATTGTTTATATGTCAATTTATTTTCAATCTATAAAGAATTTACTAATCACTAAAGTGGCAATATTGTACCAATTTTAATGATAATCGTGTTCCGTTCTTTGATTTCATAGAGCTTGATATTTAATAAAAACAATTCAAAAAGCAAGATCATTCTATGATTTAATTGTTGGAAGAGAGATAAAATAGGAAACAATTATATTTCAGTATTATTTCTTTGTTCACTGATTTCTCCCTATTGGCCCAATGTTTTGTAGTAAAATTTCACTCATATTTACCACATTAGCAATTTCAAGGCATCCACATTGCTTCAATTCTTCACTTGACAATTCACCCCTCTCTTTGCAGGTGATATTTTCCTACTTCATTGAAAAATACAATTAAATTCTATACTCTTCTTACACATAGTATATACATTCAGATGCTTCCATACATATTTTCTCCTTTATTTCAATCATATTGAAATTACTTTTTTCACCATGCTATAACATGCATTGAAATTATTAGTACTCATTGAAATTATTAGTACTCCTTCTGTATAAATTCATCTCCTTGGATTTTCAATACCATTTGATTTCATTCTATCAAAAACTTATTTCCATGGTCTAAACCTTCTGGTTCTCTCCTCTGACAATTTCAATTCAATATCCCAACATTCTTCTCAATTCTACCCATTTGAAAATACATCAGCCACAAAAAAATAAAATATTCCCAGAAACTTCAATATTCCCCCTGCATCTACCATTTACCTCAAAATATTTTACTGCAAAAGTTTTAGGATAAGTAGGTTACCCTCGCCATTACTATGCCCCAACTATACTAACTCATCCCCTGACTAAATCTCACCTCTTATCCTTTAATCTAACTGCAATCTGTCCCCCACTCACAACTTTCCAGTAAGCCACGTTTCCCCAATATCGAAAATAACTCACAAAGAATATCAATCACATTTGACATTGTTTACAGTCCTCATTCATGATACTTCTGTTTTCTTAGTTTCTCTAAGACTAACCTTGGCTGGATTTTATTTATATAACTGGCCAATCTTTACCAAAATCATCTTTATTTACATACACCTTCCCAAAACATAGACATAAGATCTCCACAGAGTTCTACTTTAGACCTCTATACCATTTCCAGACATTCTTCCTACTTTAAATGTAATACACAGTTTTGTCCATCTACTCATAGTTTTTTCTTCCTTCAGAAAACCAAAGTCTATCCTAGAGTTATTCTATTTCTCAAGTCTATTAAGGTACATAATTCACCAAAAATTGGAATTTATGCATAAGCATACTACTTAGCTGTTTTAGGTTAAAAATAATTTCTTAGATTTATTATAATTATTGTTATTAATCTGGTATTATTTCTAATTTGATAAAATATACTAAGTATACATATAAACTTTGAATTCTATAATATATAAGCATATGATTTATATGTAAATGACATATAATTTTTATATATTTATAAATTTTATATATTTATAATTTTTATATATTTAAAATTGTATATATATACAAGTATATTTCATATGTTTATATTTGTTATAGTTTATATATAGGTTATATAGAAATATATATACACACACACACACACACACACACACACACACATATCTGTGTTTTATTCTTCCTCAACATTTAATAAAGCATGGGAACTTATTTGGAAATGGCCAGGAACTACATGACAAAATATATATAGGCCAATTGCTTCTGTTAGGTTTTGTAGTAGCCAAATAAATCATTCAACTTGCATTTCTGAAACTTTCTGTTACTATTCAATACAGCCAGCATAGAATGTTTGTTATATAATGAAGGAAAGTTTTCTCAAGGGTAATAGACAACAAAGAGACTGCTCAGTTCCATTCAAATGTTTGGATTTTAACATCTTGTACTCCTAGTGTATTTTTGCTCTCAAAGTTATACTCAGTATACATGCATAATCTTGAATTTAGAATACTCACATTTATTTTCAACAGTAGAAACCTTACTGTGGTACCTGTATATTGTCTGTTGTTGAATTCCTTAAATGTTTTTCTTTCATGTTGGTATTAGGTTAACATCTCTATAAAATTATCTAATAGTAAATATTAGGCTGATGTACTTCTCTCTGGCAACATTAAGCGTCCATTATTACAAATCAACCAACTTGTTTCAGTTAAACCCCTTACTAGATCATTTTTGCCATAGTTATATTGTTATCCAAATATCGCAAATTTTACAATTATTTCAAGAGGCCAAATAATTTCTGTAAAATAGGCAATAAGTGATTCTTAATAAAAAAATCAAGATTCTTATCAAAACTAGAGGATGTAAAAATGAAAATATCATAGACTTGAAAATCAAAGAAAAAAGTGATAAGCATCAGTGTATTTAAAGAAATATTTTTTTTTTAATGTGTAGTTTAACTACAAATTTGAAAAATATCACCAAAATAACAGATTCTTCTCTCTCCCAGAACAGATGTTCTGAGATTTCATTGCTCCACATTCAAATTGTTTTATGTTTTAAGGTTACAAGTAACCCTAACAACAAAGTAAGGTCTTAAAAATCACCATTCTCTAATTTTTTAATGCACAATTCATGCAAGTTTCAGAGAAGTGCTTAGATTTGTGGGGTCCACAAACCCTCTTTTACAATTTCAACCAGACAGTAAGTTTCTTTTAATTCCTGATCATAGTTTTAGGACAGTGTATTGTGGAAGTTTCAATCATTTTCTGACTAATTTTACTACAGCAACTTCTGTCATTTTTCAAGTCTTTCGGTTATTCAAAGTCTATACTCACATATTTATAAAACACACAGCAAAGAATGGCAAATCTATACATGTATGACTGTATCAGTCACACAAAATACTGAATTTGTTCGATTTAGTATTGCAACCTAGATATATCCTGAATTATTTACCAGATATTTAATTAAATCCATTAAATTTTACTCTATTTTGTTGGACATAGGTCTAGAGCATTACTGGAGACTACAAGAAACAAAAATGTTGAAATGGTAACGAATTCCATTATGTAGAACAGATTTGGCTAGGCTACCAATAAAATCTGTGTATGTCTGGTTTACATTAAAGACATCAAATGTAGGCTTGTCAGATGATAGGAGTAAGGAGTACAAATTGGGGCTAAGGGCTTGTTATCCAACTATGACATAAATTTTTAAATTGCAAAAAAATGGTATTTTCTCAGCAAATCACTACACAATAGCCAATAATTTTCTCTCCAAATTTAGTTTTTAATTTGTAAATTAATCTCTAGACAGGAATGCATACAATCCTGACAGAAAAGTAATTCAATCTAGAGTTCAGGCATCTTTCATCGTCCCTGTCAATTGACTCAAATAATTGGCTCATGCAGCCTTGTGGAGGTAAAGAGGTATAAAGTAGAATAGTAGTGATGAGGGAATGTTCCTGTTTCATTTCAGTAATGTCAGAATTAAAAAGGTCTGAAGATTGTTACCCTATGGGAATCCTCAGTTAAATTAGTGAATTCTTTGAAAAACTCAGTTGTTTGATGCAGTTTCCCATGTGTTTCATATATATATACATATATATATATATGTATATATATATATACACACATATATATATGTATATACATATATATATATATTTTCCATTAACTCTGGAGAACACAATGTAGCCACTTAAAAAAGGCTGGTATTTTACATATTAGTGTCCACTTTAATAGAGGATTACACCCAACATTATCTGTCTTCACATTTCTGAGTCCTGATCCATATGACTCCTCGAGTCTCATTTCCAATAGACTCTGATACAGAAATAAAGTTCTATTCCTCAAGTGAAAGTTGCATTTGAGTCTAGTTACAAAGAAAAAGGCAACTTTAGGAACCTTCATTTCAAATGACAGATAGTATTACATTGGCAAGTGTTGATCAGTTATGATTGAGCGCTCTGGAGGGGCATGTGTGACAGTATGAACTGATGAATAAATAAAAAATGTGGGTGTCTTTACTGTCAGGTTATTTCCTGTGTATGTCCCTGAAATGAACAAATGTTAAGCAAATTGTTATGTAAGTTAAATTAATAAAGTTCTTGAATAGCCTAACTCTAATGAGGGAATAGCTGTATAGGTTTCCACTTTTGTTTTAATTGTTGTTGTTTCATATTAAATATTAAAATCATTAAATAGAATAGAGAAAATGACAATATCCTTGTCAATACTTTGCAGATGACAGAAATTGATAAATTTTAAGCACCAGCATTCTAAAAATGAGAGGTAGTGCAGCTCTTTTTTAGCACAAGTTGCATTTGGACTGTCAAGACTAGGAGGCAGTGCTACAAATAGTGACAGGCCCTGCAGGCTGGAGATAGAGTTATTACTCAAAGGACAAACCATGCCTGTAATTAGTTCACCTTCCTTCCATCCCATCATACTCCTTTTCATGGAAAACAGTGCCATGAAGAACATTCCGATCCTATATGACAGACAAGAACTTAACAGTTGAGTGAATGTGTACATGAGCAGGGATGGGCTATATTCTATTCGATTAATGTTTAATCTCCCATGGTTTTAACTACATGTTTCATAATATCTTATTAAACAAACCATTTATCACAAAAAAGTAGTTCAATGATCTATACATTATCAATTTTTATTGATAAAATTGTAATCTGGGCAAAAGAACCTCTCTATGAATAGTTCCCATTATGTGAAATATACTTAAGTAGTCAGAAAACTTTTCATCCATCTCTTGAAATTGTACAAATAATTTTATTATGATTTTTAAAAAGAAAAAAGTATTCAAAAGCAAACTAGAAAGATGAGCTTTGGCTTCATGGATTTATTATTTCCTTAGAAATTAAAAATAATTACTTATGAAAACAGTAAGATATCAAAATAAATTTGAATTAATGAATAAAATTCATTATGTGAAAAACACTTTGGAGAATGTTTGTTCTTTCCTAATATGCCACATTTTGTTCTTCAGACTAGCACCCTAGTCTCTGGTTTAGTGTAAATCAGTACAGCCTACTGAGATAGCCACGTTTTCCTGTGAAGCTCCTGTATTTTCTAAGAAATGCCCTTGCAGGTTTTTGGATAATCTCATTCAGCCTTATAAAATATTAACCAATGGAAAAACACAGCATTATTTCCCTAATACAAACAAAGCAGGAGTGTTGACATAATTATTCAAACCAATGAGTGTGTGGCAGGATACTTCAACAATTATTCACATCTTGCAATGGAGATGTTGTAGATCGAGAATTTAAAATGCATTTATTCAAAGATTACAACTAAATGCAAAGATAGTTACCCTCAAACACTGCCTGTGAGATTTGTAAATGTGTGTAACTTTCCTAAAGGGAAATCTGAGACTATGAATCAAATGCAAGAAGTTATGCATACACTTAGCCTCAGAAACTCATCTGGAATTTTTTCTCAGGAAATGAAGATATGCATAAATATTTAGCTAAAATAATGTTAACCAGGTTATTATTCATAACGATAAAAATATTTACAAAATAATGATCAATAATGTGGATCAGGAAATTCTGGGGAATCCAAATTATTGGATCTCATAGTAATACTAAAATACATTATGAAGTTAAATGTATTTACACAGTAGAATATAGGGTGGATATAACAATTTAATTAAAACATTATGTAAAGACCTTTGATTGTAGTTTTAAAATGCATATAATGAGGAAGGCACTCAAACCGACATGGAAAATGTCTTAAAATTGAGAGATATTTAAATAAAAATTAAAACAAGTTAAAAAAGAATAAAAACAATAAAAAAAAATTGAGATATTTTTCTGGGTACTAACATGTGAGTGATTTTTTTTATTTTCAACTTGTTTCTATGTATAAGTCTTTTCTAAAAGAGACAAATATTGTTTATATAAGAAATTAAAAGACAAATCTGTTATTGAAACAAAATTGGAGCTTCCCAATGATTATGTTGAACCAACGAAGCTATCTCAGCAAGAAATATCGATCTCACTTAAGTGGAGTCTCCTATCAAAAATCCATATATCTTAGTTGGTATCTAAGCTTCATCCTAAGTTATCTGGGTAGGAAGTAAACTTTAAGACTCAGTTACACATTAAGATTCAAGTGAGAATGTGTCATGAAGTTGGCCTAGAAATGAATGAAGGACACGTATATGCATGGTGGGAAGGAGAAGAGAGACAGCGCTAAAAAATACTGGTGTACCTCCACTTTAAAAGTGCCTCTTGGGGCGCCTGGGTGGCTAGGTCAGTTAAGCGTCCGACTTCGGCTCAGGTCATGATCTCACGGTCTGTGGGTTCGAGCCCTGCGTCGGGCTCTGTGCTGACAGCTCAGAGCCTGGAGCCTGTTTCAGATTCTGTGTCTCCCTCTCTCTCTGCCCCTCCCCTGTTCATGCTCTGTCTCTCTCTCAAAAATAAACGTTAAAAAAAATTTTTTTAAATAAAAAAATAAATAAAATAAAAAGTGCCTCTTGGTCACGCCTAGGACCTAAAACTGCTCTTAAATAACTAAAATATATTAACTGAACTCAGGGTTTTAGATGTATTTCTTTTCCTCCTTGAGTTTATACATGCCTCAGGCAATAGGGACATAAGTTGATACAATTTACTTGATTTCCATACCACCTTTTAAAGACCATGGTCCTTCATTCCTCAAATGTCCCTTAAAAACTAGGTAGTTTTTCCAACTATCTAGGTATTTTCAAGCTAAACCTCCTAAATTCTTTTCAGTTTTAACCTACGCAGATATTCCAGATCTCCATACCCCATTCCCTTCTCCCTCACTGTCCTCCCTCTCCCTATTTCCCACACACCACCCACCCTCTCTCTATTGGGCTGTTTTAGGCTCAAGTTTCTTTAGACTGCAGGTCAAATCTTCCCTGGAGGGCAAGTCCTCCCACCACTCATCCTACCTTTTCAAACCTTCTTTTAAAATGCCCATTGTTCATTAAATACCTTTTGACCATTGGAAATTTTTCATTAAGACACTTCCATGGGGCGCCTGGGTGGCTCAGTCTGTTAAGAGTCCGATTTCAGCTCAGGTCATGATCTCACAGTCCTGCGTTCGAGCCCCATGTTGGGCTCTGTGCTGACACCTCAGAGCCTGGAGCCTCCTTTGGATTCTGTGTCTCCCTCTCTCTCTGCCCCTCCCCTGCTCATGCTCTCTGTCTCAAAAATAAATAAAAACATTAAAAAAATTTTTTTAAAAAGACACTTCCAAAAAAAGCACAAATTCTCAGATACCTTTGTTTTCTGCAAAGATAGATAACTTCTCTAAATGCTAGTAATTTGAAAATAGGGACAGTGGGTTGAGAAAGATACAGCATGTTAAACTTTTCTTTATACCACATAAAACAGAACTATTGACACATGTCAGTCAGCATTTACATACAGTAGGACCTTTCTATTATATAACTATAAAACATATAATCTTTCTCCCTTATTGGTAGTAATCTATCCCCATGTCTTTGAGAGGAATCATTTAAGGAAATCAGTGATTTACAGTGTGTTTTTTCCCCTCTACCAGGAAATGTCCTTTATTTTTTTTTTTCTACCAGGCAAACCCTACTCATCCTTAGGGTGATGGTTCCCAACTTCTGCACATGTAAGATTCCAAAGGATTTTATCCTTAGCAGTTTAACAGAAAATGTTACATTATGTATACAATTTTATATATCTTCTAACTTAATGTGCAACTGCTATCTGATTCAGGTTTTAGCTAGGTTGGTCTTTTCTTTTTTTTTTTTTTTTTATGAAACTTATTGTCAAATTGCTTTCCATACAACACCCAGGGCTCATCCCAACAGGTGCCCTCAATACCCATCACCCACCCACCCCTCCCTGCCACCCCCCATCAACCCTCAGTTTGTTCTCAGTTTTTAGGAGTCTCTTATGTTTTGGCTCCCTCCCTACTCTGCTCTATTGCTGAAAACATTTCTGACACATTTCTGGCACACAAGGCATTTCCACTCAGTGTAAAACCTTGTTTACATATTAGTTAAGTTTTGGATTTGTTCAGTAGAGACAGGTAAGCCTTAAAATTATTTACTAAAGAGGGTGAATAATTTTGTCTAAAAAAATATGGGTGTTTGCAAAACAATGCAGAGAGCATAGTTTGGAGACCAAAGGCTGTAGAACAGTTTAAGAGATTTAGATGTTATCAACCAAAGATACTGAGGGTCAAATTGAACAAGGACTGATTTTAACAAATTGGCAAGCTCTTCCTAAACCTATTTCTTTGGTTTTTTAGGCACAGAATTAAAGTCCTTTTTTTTTTTTTTTTTTTTTTTTTAAGATTCCCTTGAAGTTAGTGTGTTAATGAGTTCAGGCCAATGAAGTTTGAATAGAATAATGTCCACCACTGATTGGCCTAGCCTCATAAAACAGCTAATATGTAATCACTTGTAGGACCTCATCAACCTGGGCCACTGAATAACTACATAAAGAAAGGTCCCACTGTCACATTATCCCTAGAGTTGGACTTAATTTGAGTGAGACATAAGTTTCTATTGTGTAAAACCACCCAATTTCAAGACGCATCTGTTATGGCATCTAACTATATCTTACCTAGTACACTGGTTAAATACAAAGGGAAAAAAAAAGAAAATGATATGATTGGACTGACAAGGTAAATGGCAGGACAACAAAGTAAGCAGATACCAATGTCTAAACAAAGATTTAATAGTATTCTGCATTTCGCAATAGCCCAGAGATTTAATATATAGTACATTCCTAAGTATACTGGAAGTCTTGCATTCAAGGAAAGTAACACTTTAAAACCAAAATAATGTAAGGGCTTAAGACAATTTCACAAACCCAATGCTTTAGACTCAAGATTATTTCTTCAAAAAGTGCATGCCCTCCAAAACATGTTTCTTTCCTTTTATGCAAATTTAAAGTTCTAACTTCTCCTCCATTATTTCCATATTTCTATGTGAGTAGCTGAATCAAGGCTTTCAGCATTGTAAGCAAAACCCTTACATTTTTTTTCTTAGAATGGATATTTTCTTTGCTTGTGTAAATTTATGTCCCAGGAAAAGTCGTGGGGTCTGAAAATGCATGTATGCCAAGCAGCAGAGTAAGTTCACTGACCTCATGAAGTATCCAAGCTGCCCTATTCTCAACATAGGGAAATATCTGAATATATTAAAATGAAAGATAAAAGCATGTATGTTTGGCATAAGACCAGAGAAAGCCTTAAAATTCTGACACAAATTATCCTAACAAAATCTGCACAATTGATGCAAATCATAAGCACTGATTAGTAACTATCTTTCTACACCATCAGCAAGGGGTTTCCTCCTTGTAAAGGAAATTTATGTTGTTTCAAATGATAGTAACTGGCTGCATAAATCAGGATCTTATCAGGAAACAGAGGATCAAATGGTACAATGGAGCAAAACTCCTAAAAAGATTTTCATAGAAGTATACAGTATTGGGAAACCACAAGAGATAATGTAGTATCCTATGGTTACTACCTGTAGAATATAGTCCCACTCTTACGATTAAAGAAGTAGAAGGGACAGTTATGTGAAGCTGTATACGAAAAGGTCAAAGATCAACTGACATGGGCTGTACCAAATTAAACACTGGTCTAAGGAGGAGGACAATACCACAATGGCTTCTCAGAAGGAATACTCAGGAATATCAACTTAATTTCTACCTCTCTAATCCTTGGGACTAACCATTGTCTAAAGTCATCTGAAAGCCAGTAGAGTCAGAAAACCTATTCTGAAAGACGGGGAAACCGAACCGGAGAATGGGGTACAATGGGACAAAGTAGATGTCCAATGTTGCAATAAAGTAGATGTCCAGAAAAGCAACAAAGTTTTCTGTGTTGAATTTACCTTGCTCATTCTATTGAATGTTAAAGCCAAGGAAAATATAAGAATACAAGTTAAAGCTCAATTGTTAAGAACATGCATACATCCCTGTATGCCCACATGATTTTTTTCAGCATAATGACAAAGGAAATAACTTTACTGAATCTTATTAGATATCAAAACTGAATTTTAAATGATTCTAGTTTCTCGTATTTTCCCATTCAACAATTCTCATTAGATTTCAGCATGCAGTCAATGCCATAAAATCTGTATACTCAATGCTAATTCGTCTCTTCTACTCTAAAGCTTTAAGTCAATCTGGACTAATTTAGAAACATCTTGCTTGTGATTTGCGTACTATCACTGGCAGATGAGGAAGTCCACTCTGATTGGTAGTCTGCGATTGCTACACATATTCAAAGAACTTGCATTAACTTTTCTCTCATAACTTCAAAAACGGATGCATGCTTAAGTTTATAATTAAATTCCAATACTACCTTCACAAATATTTACTTTATTAAAAGGCATATTAGCAGGGAGATAGGTTAAATGGGTGATGGGGTAAGGAGGGCAATCACAAGTAATGACTACTGGGTCATTGTATGTAAGTGATAAATCACTACATTCTACACCCAAAACCAATAGTACACTGTATGTTAACCAACTGGAATTTAAATAAAAACTTAAGGAAAAAAAAGGCATATTAATTATTGGTTTGAAAAATAGATGTCAAAATTCTAAGAGATAAAATGTAAATAAATTATAGTTTTGGGTTTTTTTTTCCAAAAATAAATCTAAAGTAATGTTCACATAGAGAATTCTCAAAACATCATCTGGAAATCTTCACCGAGTAATGACTTCAGGACAACTGCTAGCCTAAGAAGAATCTTAATACCTACAAGAAGCTCCTTAATTTCCTTTCCAGTAATTTCAGCACTTGCCCAGCTCTAAAATGTTCCCACTAGACTTCCTAGATCCTTTTCAGACACATCAGTGTGGGATCAGCTCCTTGTCCCATTCTCAAAGACAATAGAAGTTTATCTAATCTCTAACAATTACTTCATCTGCACTGAAAGTTTTCATAAGTTTTGTCTTCTGGCTCCAAACCATACTGTGAGGTTTATGTTTACATTGGTTTTAAAATAGGTAGGCACTTATTTAAATCAGTATGTCTGAAATTCTCTGTACCATTTTCTTTCAAAAAAGAGATCTTAAAAATCAGTGTTGTCCTTTATTGGCCAAAATTAAGAAAAATATAAATGGCCCATATTTTTTCTAACTATAGTATTTATATCTGAAAATGGCATTTCTTAACATGTGCTACAATGTGACAGATACACCTACAAATAACCAAATAACCCATAGTCATGGTCACACTTCCTTTCCACAGTGCTTTAAACAGGTACCAACAGAAAGTCCTATTATATACGGCCTTGCCTTCTATTTGGATTAGATAATGCCTTTGTTTTTTCTTACCAGACCCAAAAGGAAAAGAACAGCATCTCTTGGCAACTCAGGAAACATGATGTAGACATCAAACAATGGATTCTTTAAAATATATATATGTTATATATATATAGATATATATGATAGATAGATAGATAGATATAGATATACAGATAGAGGATTCTAAATTCTGTAATCACATTTGCCATATCACTACCTCTAAGAATCTTCTTCCAGGATTCCTAATTTTTTTTTATATTGAAACATAACACATATAAATGTACACAATTCTCTGTACTGTTGATTAACATTTAAGTTTCTAGTTTGGGACTACTAAAATGTTATAATCAATATTCTTGTACATTTTAATCATGTAGATATCTGGTAAATATATACTAAGGAAATGAAATTGCTGTGTCATAGGGTAAACCTATAGTTAATAAATAAGACCAAACAGTTTTGCAAAGGGATCCAACAATCCATATTCCTGCTGGTAGTGTATGAGAGCTATTATTCAAGATTCTTGTAAACACTTGGTATTGTCTATCCTTTTAATTTAAGCTGTCCTAGTAAAAAGTTTGCTAATGATTTTCCTTGACATTTTCTTGATGACTAACAAGTCTGATCCCCTTTTATGTGCGTAGATTTAATTTTCCTTTGTGCTTTTGGGATATGGAGCCTGTGAAGTGACTCGTGTCTTTTGCTGATTTTTAGTGGATTATCTTTTTGTTACTGAATTGTAAGAATACTATAATTAAAAGTCCTATGACAGTTAAACTGCATTTTTTTTTTGGCATTCTGTAGCTTGTTTTCCTACTCTTTAATAAGCCTATGTTCTTAATTTAAATGCAGTCTAATTTATTATTCTTTCTTTGTACTTTATTTCTAGATCCTTAATATTTTTCATAATCCATTTTGATTAACAGATTTTAATGTCATCCATAAACTTTAACATTTTCTCTTTAAAATTAGATCTATAAGCTAACTAGAATTGTTCTTTAAAGTAGAATATAGGAAAATAGGAAAACATTTAAATACTGACTGGGTTGTCAAACCTAGATGTTCCCTTGAACTTACTCATTTACTGTTTTAACAAGATTTTAACAATTGCATTTAAGCAAGACTTTTTAATCCCATGTCTTTCATATAGGATTTAATGTTTTCCAACCAGATACCTTGCCAGAAATGAATCAGCTTAATGGATCAGTCCAAATTCAGGACAGAAAATTGAAGTCTGCAGAATTGGAGGTCCTCCCGATTCTCACTTGAAGTGAGTACTACTTTCCCCAGGAGGCACATGACTATTTGGCACATCTTTCCCCCCCCCCCACCCCCCACAAAGAGCTGTTGTAGCAGAGAAACTACTTCATCCCCAATGCTACTAGTGCCCCTTTTGAGAACACTAAATTATCTGATGTTGATACTATAAGACATTATTTGCAGAATATTATTTCTAAATTCAAAGTAGTAACAGTCAGCTTCTCCTGATTTTGGTTCTTGTCTTGGTTGACTTATACAAAATTCCCTGAATCACTCTTTCCTTTTTTACTTAGGTAGAAAGATATAAAGTAGGTATTTACAGACTTTAAAGGCACACTTACATCAAATTAGACATATCTTAATAAAAATACCTTTATTCTAAAATAATGAATATAAGACAATATCCTTTGTTTATATGTGTCATTTTCCTTCTTAATAGTGTGGGCATTTCTTGTGATCAACCATGTTCCAATTAAATACAATTATTATTCTCTTCTCAGGTCATCAATTTAGTATATAGGACTTCCTACAAGTTGACTGCACTGTGTTTTCAGCCCTAGTCCTAGACATTTGGAATCACTATTGTTTTCTGATAGAAAGATTTTTGTGGCTTTTATCTACCTTCTAATTATCTCTGGTTTTAATTTTAAAAATGCATTAGGAAAATATGGGTACTAGTATTCATGCCTGCACAAATTGAGAAAACATTGGCCAGAATAGTCAGATACTCTGAGACACTCTGGAGACAGGGCTTTAAATTATAATTAAGGTCACAAGTCTGTATCAACTTTTCCAACTTGATTTAAATATTTTAAATCCTTTTTGGGATATTTGGGGGGGGGGGTGTTCTTATCTCCTTAATGTATTTGCAAAACACTAAGACTACTTTTTTTAAATGTTTAACCCTTTCAGTCATAATTAAAGGGCAATTATTCCCTATTATAATTACTCGGTCTTATTTTGTGGTCACTTTGTTAACATTCTAATATCAAATTTCCTAATCAACTTGTCTTTTCTTAAATATGGGGTTTTGCTTGTTTGGATTTATATACATCTATGTATATGCAACTGATGTCAATTATTTTCTTCTCTGTTGTCTTAAACATGGCAATGTGGGAGAATCCTATTGTATTTTTAGATTTTGTTTTTATTCAATAATATGAAAGGCTAATAATGTGCTAGTTACTAAAAATAAAAAGCAAAACAGACATCCAGTTTTTCCAATTTGTGTAAAATGTAACTCTTAGGGAATATGGAGAGAATATTGATGGAAGGGTTTACTGTAGAAGGAAGTAACCTAAAAGCTGGAGAAAGATTCATGAGCTTCCATCTTTACAAGTAACTTTGGTTGAATTTTAACTGATGTTAATAATATTAAGCCATATACATGTAAACATGCAAGAGATTTGTTATTTTGTTGGAGCTTAAAAACCTTAAAAGGATTTTAAGATTCAGCAAAAACTGCTTGTATTCTCAACAAGTAAAGGTCTCAGATGTTAAATTAAGCAAATACTCTGGAAGACTACAGTGGTAGACAGCAGACTTCAAAATTCAATATTTAACTCCCAGGTTGCACTGCTTGCAAAGTACCATAAAATTTTCTCAAATGATGACTGCTTTTTACTCCCAAAACAGAAAAACTACATACATATGAATTTCATACACACAGATTTATTTTGCTACACAAGGGTGAATGATGCCAGTTAAGAACATGCTGTTAATAGTGGTGATAAATTAAGAACCAGACAACTGGAACAAGTATACTACAGCATCTTTTAAAAAGCTGAAATAATAGTATCAAGTTCAGAACCCAAAACAGTCCTCTGTGCCTAAACATAAAATGAAAATAAATTTACCAATGTAAGAAAGAAATTTTTTCAATATAGTCTCAGTAAGGAGTTACTCTATAGATACCTGTATTTTAACTTCTGCAGTTTGGGCAATTATAGAAAATACATACAACAAGAGATAATGAGTGAACACCCCTCTGGCTCAGTGCATAAAAGTCAATACTATTACTTGCAATATAGGACTATAGAAAAACCCAAACATCTTGGTACAATGATTTTATAGCCATGAATGCCAGGTGTCTTATTTGGAGTTATTTCAAATTAGAAAAAATAAATGAGTTTATTTATTTCACAAAAAGCTCTTGTGAGTTAATTTCTCTTCATTTGCCTTGGAATCACCTAACATGGATACTTTCCCTCCAGGGGTATTCCTCCTGGTTATATTCCTTAAAACCACAGGCCACAAACTACATTAGAATGATTCATTTCTATATCTAGAGATCTGGTGTTCTACTACAAAAAATATGAAGTATGTTATAGTTTTGGCAACAAAGTTATCATTTCTGATGGTTTGGTTTCATGACATTATTCCTTTTATTAAAAGCAAGGAGGGGCGCCTGGGTGGCGCAGTCGGTTAGGCGTCCGACTTCAGCCAGGTCACGATCTCGCGGTCCGTGAGTTTGAGCCCCGCGTCGGGCTCTGGGCTGATGGCTCAGAGCCTGGAGCCTGTTTCCGATTCTGTGTCTCCCTCTCTCTCTGCCCCTCCCCCGTTCATGCTCTGTCTCTCTGTCCCAAAAATGAATAAACGTTGAAAAAAAAAATTAAAAAAAAAAATAAAAGCAAGGAAATAAATGAACTCATCTGGGCTCTTCAAGGTCTAGGATTCTATTAATAACTGCAAGTTAATAAGATGCTCTTTTTCAGTATATTCTCATTATCACTGCAGCATTTTAAGCAATCCCCCCCAAAAAAAAATCTTTTAGTTTACTAATCTACAACTCTTGAATTACCTGAAGCTAAATTATAGTGGGACCTGGATGGGATATATATTAAATGTTGAAATCCTTTTCATTATATATATCCACAATTGATTGTTAAAGCCTGACAAGGATAATAAACACCCCTAATTACCAAGAAGCACTGTCTCCACAAGCTACTACTCTTTTCTTAAAGGCATTTATGTGCTTTTTCAGTCAGATTTGCTCTGCCTCTTAGCCTGACATAAATTATTTTTATATCAATCTTTCAGAAAAGAGGTTGTCCTCTGAGTGATAGCTATGGGGAATATAGTACCTCTGGGAAAAGAAAATTAATTTGTCTCATTATTTTCTATATCTCACTATTCCCTAAGCTGCAATAGAGCTCAGAAACTTATAGTGGAAGTAAGCCCCAACAGTTAAGTTTCATGAACAGATATCATTAAAGAGCAAAACTCCTTAAAATAAGGTTACCTGTTGGGAATTGAAAGCAAAGAAAAAGAATAAAAGAATCCAACTAGGAGAGATATTTAATCCAGCTTCATTATTTTTACTATGACACAATTATATCACCTTGTTATTTGGCCAGAAATTGCAAAATGTAAGGCACCTCATTAGAGAAATGGGATGTACTATCACCTTTTAGACAGGAGGGGGTACATTTTTCAACTGAAGAAAAAAAAGAACTCTACAAATCACATTAATATATAAACAAATTACTTAGTTTAAATTGGCTTGCATGTTATACCTAACTCATACATCTATCTTTTATCAGGTTAGATTTTGAATGGGATGGTTTAACTCAACAGAAATTAATCTCTCAAAAAATGTAAGCTCAGTAAAAGTTAAATTGTTTGATAACTCAACTCTGGAAAATAATATTCTTGGTATATCAACATTAATTAATAGCTTTCCTAATGCTGAGATTTCAATATATTTATATAAGATAGTTAAATATTTAAACATTTAATTAAAATTATATTTGATGAGAATTTAAATTAAGAAGATATTTGAATTACCAAGATACCATATGTTGTACTAAGATATAAAGATTTAAAAGAAAACTACACCAAGTTCCTCAAGAAGCTCATAACAGCAGACAAATCGTCCTTTAATTCTTTAAAAAAGTAATTTCAATAACAAAGCCATAGACAAAACTATGAAAAACACAAGGGAAAATAACAGCCTTAAGACTTCCAAGATTATGAAATACGAAAAATTGAAGTTAAGGTTTCTTTTTAATTAATATCAGAGAAGAGTCTACATTTTCAAGCAGAAATCATGTGGCAGGACATGTGAAAATTACAAAAGCCTAACCTAGTACAGTATTTTCAAAGAGATACAAAAAGGTTGACGCTATAGAAGAGAGATGAGAGATAAGGGTGGGCAAGAAGACAGTGTTCATATGTGGAGTTTAAGAAACAGATGAACATAGGGGATGAAGAAAAAATAAGATAAAAACAGAGGGAGGCAAACCATAAGAGACTCTTAAATACAGAGAACAAACTGAGGGTTGTTAGAGGGGAGGTGGATAGGGGGATGGACTGAAAGGGTGATGGACATTAAGGAGGGCACTTGTGATAAGCACTGGGTGTTATAGGTAAGTGATGAATCACTGGGTTCTACTCCTGAAACCAATACTACACTGTATGTTAACCAACTTGAATAAATATAAGAAGATAGTGCTAGTAATGAAATGTTTTTTATAAAAATTCTAGGAATTAAAGTTCTAAAGAATTTTTAAATTGTGTCCAATAATCAAATTTTGTTTGCAACAAGTCTCAAACATAAGATACCCTGAACAGATAGAACCTGAAAATACAGACAGTAGGGCCAATTCATGTACCCTAATCCTCTATTAAGGGAGCATATGCTTTCATGTGGCATCTAATAAGGCAATTATCACCTTATTATGTTGTTCAAGCCTAAGACTATATACTCACTCCCTCGTAGCTCTATCATGCTTAGTAAAGAGGTATTTTGTGATTACACGTTTAAGGTATATACTGCTTTGTCATAAATGCATGTTTCTCTGCCAGTATCTATGTACAATGCCTATTTGTAAAAGCACAACACATAGAAACTTAGATGAAAGAATGGCAGTAGGAATTGCCACTTCAAACAGGTATTTAAAAGTTTATCAAAATCATATGGTCCTGAATAAGATAAGAGAGAGGCAAATAAGATGTTTCCTTTTAAAGCAAATGGTGCCACTCATTGAGAAGCGTGTGAACAAAACTGCCCACAGTGTGTGAGAAAGGTCAAAAGGGTCCTATATGATTGCTAGAGAAAACAAACACGAAAGAAGACTAAAAATGAACTATGGTAAGAGTCTGAAAGAGCTCTGAGTAAACCAAGACATTTAATGAAGCTACAGTTAATTAAGGAAGTAAATTGGGTCAAATTTGATACAGGCTGGATATGGATCATTGAATTTGGCATTCAGATTATTTTAGCGAGATCAAGTCCTTCCAAGTGGAGAAAGTGGTTATCAGAGAAGAGTGGGTAGAAGGCAAAATAGATGATGAGGGAATACTAATTGCTGACCACTTGTTTTAGAAACGATGGAACTGGTAGAGAAAAGAATCAACCTCTTCCTGTATATAGTATAGTACATACAACTCGGAAATTCTTCATAGAGGGGTCCTGAACAATTTTCAGATAGGAACAAAATTCACATTTAGAAAACACAGATAAGATGCTGAGTGATGGGATTATGATAGTGTTTGAGTTTATTATGTCTGAAACTTGCCAATGTCTCTAAATGCCATGCCCTGAGGTTGTTCATTGCTTCTTTCAATCATAAATACACACACAAGTGTGTATATATATATACATATATATATACACACACACACACACCCCTATATATATGTGTATATAATTTATTGTCAAGTTAGCGAACATACAGTATATACAGCGTGCTCTTGGCTTTGGGAGTAGATTCCTGTAATTCATCACTTACATATAACATCCAGTGTTCATCCCAACAAGTGCCCTCCTCAATGCCCATCACCCTTTTCCCCACCCCCACCCCCATCAACCCTCAGTTCTCAGTATTTAAGAGTCTCTACTGGTTTGCCTCCCTTTCTGTATTTTTTTTTTCTCTTCCCTTCCCCCATGGTCTGTTAAGTTTCTCAACTTCCACATATAAGTGAAAACATAGGACATCTTTCTCTGACTTATGCTAAGTAAAATAAGTCAGACACAGGTTATCTTTCTAAGTGCCCTATTTTTTTTGCCTAACATGTTTCTCTCTGGGATCCTGTCATTTGCAAATACAAAGACTCTGACTAATAAACTTACTGTTAGAAAGTACTTTGAACATTTAGTTCAATTTCTCGATCCCTTCCACAAAATCCCTAAAAATTGATCAAACAGCTCAGCTACTTTTTGAGGTGTTTATCAGATTGACCCACTATAGATTGCTAAGAAACAAAAAGCAACAAGCTACTAACTCTTTGTATTTAGTAAAAATATGCCTGCTTACCTTTTCAGTCTTACATCTAAAAATTTCAGAATGATAGGTAATTTATATGGAATACTTATTAAGCATTATGCATTATTCTGAGTATACCAGGGCAACTACCACACTTTACCAGTAATCTTAGGACACATTATCATTTCCATTTATAAACGTTAGTATTGAAGCACAGAGGGGTTGCATAATGGCACCAAGTTCTGCCAACTGATCATTTGTAGGAGTATCTAAACATGTGGAAAGGTCTCCAGAGTTCAAGATTAATAATTATTCTAAGTGGTCCACATGCAAATGATATAATCTGTTAAAATATTTCAATACTCTCTCTGCCCCTCCCCCGTTCATGCTCTGTCTCTCTCTGTCCCAAAAATAAATAAACGTTGAAAAAAAAAAAATTAAAAAAAAAAAAAAAAAAAAAGGGGCGCCTGGGTGGCGCAGTCGGTTAGGCGTCCGACTTCAGCCAGGTCACGATCTCGCGGTCCGTGAGTTCGAGCCCCGCATCGGGCTCTGGGCTGATGGCTCAGAGCCTGGAGCCTGTTTCCGATTCTGTGTCTCCCTCTCTCTCTGCCCCTCCCCCGTTCATGCTCTGTCTCTCTCTGTCCCAAAAATAAATAAACGTTGAAAAAAAAAAATTAAAAAAAAAAAAAATATTTCAAGAAAGTAAAACTCCTTGTGGAGTTTACTCCTTGTGGCCTATAGTATTATAGTATGCTTAAATAGACTCAGTATAAAAATTGTGGAATACTCAACAAAGAACAACGTTAATAATTCACTTGTTTTTTGGCTGGAATTGAGGTCTTTGCAACTAAATCAGTCTCTAAATAAATTTAGACAAGTAAAATATTTCAGTGAACTTGTTCAATTGATGGCATTTTTTCTTAGTACAGCAACCCTGAATAAGCAGTTACTAGCTGTCTCAATGTTTCTTACCACCCTTACTCAAATGCTTACCCCTGTCCCAAGTCTAACCACTTTCTCCCTGAAAGGGTCCTTCAGAGAGACTCCACTTTCAATTCTATAATGTAGGTGAATCCATAATCACACAATGCACACACTATCCTATTTGTGTACATTCTGACACTATTTGTAGAATGAGAGCAATCTTTTGAACTGTTTAGAACATATGAAAAAAGATCTTCTGTGTATCTTTAAATGAATTTTAGTAAAGACTGAATAGATCAAGGAATCCAAACAAGATAGGAAAGAAGATGAATTAAAGAAAATCAATGTGTAAAACGTTTTTACTCTATCAAGAGTCACCAGAGTAGTGATTGATCTAGAGCTTGAAGTAATTATGAGGTCATTACTTACCAATAGGAATGCAAGCTCAATACTGGATAGAATCCTAGAGGAGTCCTGTCCTTGAAGTTAGGAAATAATGACTACAACACAATAGTATTCAATTAGCAGCTTACTTCCTATAAATTACTTTTTTTTTTCCCAAGTGGGAACAGAGTCTTAATCAATCTTCAGTTTAGCTTCTTATCCTAGAACAGAGGTAAATTCATTCTTCTGAAATGACTAAAATTAGTAACATGTAAGAAATATTAATAAAGGAAAAATGAGAAACAGCATTTAAATGCTCAGAACATCACTATTAATTTCAGTTGTTGCTTCAGATTAAATTTTAAAATAGCTGAGAATGTAGATGGTCTAATGAATTAAGATATTAATGAAGGGTTTTTTTTTTCCTTTTTTTTTTTTTTTTTTTTTTTTTTTTTTTTTTTTTTTTAGGGCAGAAAGTGAATTATTTCAAAGACTAACTCATTTTCATCCCATGTTAAGTGCCACCAGATAAATTTCTGTATAGTTTTAATTTGTGCATTCAGTAAGTTTTCACTATATTTATAAATTGAGAAAGGCTGTTAACTCTTCCCCACAAATACTGTTTTGCTATTTTTTCCTTCTTTCAAGCTGGAAAACTATTACAACAGTTAAGAATGGGAGAGTCACAGTTTGAAATTCACCAAGGAGTTTAGATATGGGCTCACAGACTAAACCAGAGTTGGACATAGTTATGATTTATACCCAAGAATATTACAGATGTTTCATGTACATGGAGCATGATTTTTTGGTTTTTCCAATTCAACAGTGTGTTCTTACAAAACATCAGGAGACATCAGAAACAAAAGTGTATTTCCAGAAGTATTTCTAAAGGAAACCATTCACTGAGTTGGTATCAATTATTCATTTCACGAGAGATTACCACATAGTTGTATTTACGAAAACACAATGCCTAACATTCATAGGGCATCTTCCTTGGAGTTATAGCATAAGTAAAGAGGGAATTTGATAATTGCTTGAAGATAATCAACCAATGTGCTATCACTACCAAATTATCAGAAGAAAGGTGGGTAGAAAAAAGAACAAAACTTCCCTTAGTGAAACTGTTTTACTGACCACAAAATACCGTGTATAATTACCATCACCCCACTTCAAAATATTCTGAGAGCAGACCATGTGATTTGAGGTGAAACTGACATGTTAAAGGATGAAAGAACTGTTAGATGTTTCAAGTAAGTAAAGCTAATGGCAGATATTGTCAGAGCTTAAAAATAATGAATAACGTGTAAAAAGAACATTGAACTCAAAACCCTATCATAGAACATGAAGATCACAATATACCTATTGTTAGTAATAAAGATACTTAAAATATTTTATATAGCTAGTTTGGGCTGATGACAGTACTGCTCAACAGTAAAGGATGCAAACACTCAAAGTGCAGGATTTAAAATAAATTAACGCTTAGCATTAATTATTTCATTGAACAGGTACATGACAAGCAACTACTATGCTAAAAGAAATAGTTTACTAGTGATCTCAATAACATATTAAGAATGACTTGATAAAGGACGTTTTATTAGGATTTAGCCTAATTTCAGAAGTCAAGGAAGATTTCCAAGGGATGTTTAATTTGACACAGGCAGAATGAGCAGGAATCAGTCAAAGGTGCTTTGAGAAAAGTGGTAAAGAGATTGCAGACAGAAGAGAGTAGAGACAGCTGATAAATAATAGGCTATCTCAGGGAATTAATAATGGTTGAGGGACATCACTACTAAGTTGATACTTACACATGACAATCTTGACTTAAATTGCTAGAGTAACACTATCCAAGATAGAAAATTGGGTTTAATTGGCCATAAGTCTGCTGCATTAAAGCCCTTTTTGTTTTCATATCTTTGGGTATAAGGTGGGAAATTTATAAAATTCTATTATAATATCCACATAATTTCTGAATATCAATGGTACTGTAAAGTAAATTTTTCAGTCAAAGTATGGGTCTCCTCTCAATTTTATGGAGTTGATCTTTGAGGGTATAACAGAATCCAAGAAATTTGTGAGCGGAAGAAACAAATTATGTTTTCTAATTTCTGCTGAGGGATCTGGCAGAGAAAAGCATGTTTTCAAATATTTTATATTAGATTTCTTGCTTTATAATAATGAATAGATAGCTCAACATTTCATTGACTAATTATACAAAATTATTTTTGAAGTCTCAACTACAGTGCATAATATTCTTGTGGCAGGATATTTGCATTCCATTTAGGTTCCTTTATTATATTCATCTTAGAAAAAAATCTAAGTATTTTATGAATTTGAAATTTGGACATTTCAAGTGGCTTTTTCTCATATTTTCTGGGTTTATGGGTCAATAATATAGTCTTCTACACTTTGAAAATAATCTCTGGAATAATCACTACCATTTTATGGAGAAGGTTATGCAGAGATGTTGATGAAGGAAAATGAGAAATGAGGTATGCCGATTTAAAATTAACAGTTTCTTTGGGCACCTGGGTGGCTCAGTTGGTTAAGCTTCTGACTCTTGATTTTGACTCAGGTCATGTTCTCACGATTCATGAGTTCAAGCCCCATGTCAGGTTCTGCACAGACAGCATGGAGCTGGCCTGGTATTTTCTCTCCACCTCTCTTTCTCTGCCCCTCCACAGCTCACACTCTCAAAATAAACAACATTTAAAAAATATATAATATAGTTTCCTAAGACGTTGTTTTTGACACTGCATTCAAGTATTCAAGAGATGTACAAAGTCTGGACCAAAAAGGAAGGAAGTATTTCAAGTGGGGAAAATTTGAAGTGGGGAGAAACAAAAAGAGATTTTCCTAATAATAATTAAAATTCAAGTTATGTCTTTTATTTGAGAGAATGTGCATGTGCATACATGCAAGGATGTGGGAGGGACAGAAAGAGAGGGAGAGAGAGAATCCCAAGCAGGCTCTGCAGGGTCAGGGAGCCCAACTCACAAACTGTGAGAGCCTCTGTGGATCAGAAGCTTAAGTAACTGAGCCACTCAGGTGCCCCATGATCATTTTTACATCTTAATCATGTTCAAAATTAAATGCCAAGAAGCAGTGAAGTACACCGGGTAAGACTGCAGGTTTGACAAAGGTTTTATAAGGCTTGGATTCCCTATCTTTCTCTCTCCACTTCCTAGTGATGTCATCTTGAGCAAGAGATATTTAATCTTTATATTACTTTTTCATCTGTAAAATGGAGCTAACCGTATTTACCTCAAAAGCTTTTGATATCTGATAAGCTAATACATGGAGAGTGCTTAAAATAGTGTCTGACCTAGAGTATGTTCAATCAATGATTCTTAGTTCTATTATTAACACCTAGGAAAGGTGATGTATAAAATGACATTATATAACTTGAACACATCATTAAATTTTGTATTTAACAAAATTATACAAGTTGAAAATTGAATTGTGATTTTAAAACCAGAAAACAGAAGCAACAACACAAGAAAATCTTCTTGGCAACAGAATTGAGTTACATTACGTAATGGTTTCCCAGGAGAAAAACGTGAAATCCATCAACTGAACCATTTAAAATTGCTAAAACCACACTGTACAAATCACTGGAGGGCATATTTTAAGGAGCCACCCAATAATGGCAAGGTGGTGACCAGTGGCCTGTAATAGCATTTACATTTTGTTCTATTGTTCTTTGATATTTCAGGGGGAAAATTTTGCTACAGAATTTTTCGTTTGTTATTTAAACTATGATAATGTAACGTGTATGCTAAACTGCATTCAAAACTGCAACTTCAAAACAAAATGAAAGTAATTATAATACTGTTTTCTTTCTCAAACTTACACATTTAACTCGTCCCAAAATAATGCACCTCCCCCCCCCCCCCGCTTTTTTAAACACAACTTCTAGAATATTGATACTAGGGAATTCCTTGAATATTATGATAGACGGGCACCTGGGCACCTCAGTCAGCAGTTAAGCAACCATATCTTGATTTCAGCTCAGGTCATGATCTCACACTTTCAGGAATTTGAGACCTCTGTCAGGCTCTACGCTGACAATAGGGTGCCTGCTTGGGATTCTCTGTCTCCCTTGCCCTCTGCCCTTCCCCTGATCATGCTCGCTCTCTCAAAGTAAATAAACTTAAAAAAAATAGAAAAAATAAAATTATGACAGGATAAAACTACAGGTGAAAAATCAGGTTTTTTTTTTGTTGTTTTAAGATAGTTTTTTAGAATTGTTTTCCCCAACTTCCTTCAGCTGGCTCTTTATTATGTGATGACAATATTAAGACTCACCTTGAAATCTATCTTAAATTATTTTCCAGTCTCATGGCATATAATGATCAGTTCATGCTTAAAAAAAAAATCCTAACATTTTACCATTAAAATGAAATTTTATCTCTTAATAAAAGTCACTTACTTTAACAGTTAAGCTTAGTAAAGACAATAAAATGTTTACTCACTTTTTCCTCCACAACAGCTTTTAAAAGGCCTGTTGATATTACGATCTCTGAACTTTACAATATTTTTCTCTATACTGTAAATTTGCTCAGAGGAATACCTACATGCAAGATATATACAGAGGCTGAAAAATGTGTACCTAGCAACACACATCAATTCATTTAACACATAACTGAAGATACACTGCTAGAGAATGTGAGAGATAGAAAAAATAAATCCTGCTCTCTATGAACTTACAGTATTTTGGAGAATAAAAATATGAACACCAGCAGGAGAGAAAAAAATAGAAATACTGTAAGTACTTATAATATTCAAAAGATTAAAGATGCACTTCCAGGTAGAAGACGGTGTCAAGATTTAAGGAGATTTCAACTGCAGACATGAACACTGACGGATAATACTAAAAACAAAATTACAACGGCGAGACCATTTCCAATTGTGGTAATGGCTCAAGAAGAAACAGACAGGAAAGTGCAGCTCTTACAGGCAATAAAAGGCACAAGTTAATTGGAGCATTATGGGATGAAACTGGAAGAAATACATCAACAAAATTAGGATGGAATTTGATTTTTGACTCCCTGAATTACCAAGGAAACATTCCTGGAGTTGTTCAGAAAGAAGCTTGAAATGGTAGTAAAGAAGATATATACCAACAGAGAGTGAAGTCATTCTGATAGCAAAGTCAAAATTAACTAGTTGGAATTTTACAAGAAAAAAATCAGTAAAGTTATATAATTTCTCTGGTAAAAATAAGTGTTAAGAGTGGTGGGGAGGGGCGCCTGGGTGGCTCAATCGGTTGAGCATCCGACTTCGGCTCAGGTCACGATCTCACGGTCCGTGAGTTCGAGCCCCGCGTCGGGCTCTGGGCTGATGGCTCAGAGCCTGGAGCCTGATTCTGATTCTGTGTCTCCCTCTCTCTCTGCCCCTCCCCTGTTCATGCTCTGTCTCGGTCTCAAAAATAAACGTTAAGAAAAAAAAAAAAAAAAAAAAAAAAAAAAAGAATGGTGGGGAAAGGGTAAAGTTCATATCATATTACTGGAGAAAAAGTCTCTTTTGGATATCAATAGGATATTACTATATTACTAGGTAAAGAGCTCCGTATACTGTTATTCAAAATATTATCCATTTTTTTTTTGTTTTTTTTTTTTTTAATTTTTTTTTTTTTTTCAACGTTTATTTATTTTGGGGACAGAGAGAGACAGAGCATGAACGGGGGAGGGGCAGAGAGAGAGGGAGACACAGAATCCGAAACAGGCTCCAGGCTCTGAGCCATCAGCCCAGAGCCCGACGCGGGGCTCGAACTCACGGACCGCGAGATCGTGACCTGGCTGAAGTCGGACGCTTAACCGACTGCGCCACCCAGGCGCCCCTATTATCCATTCTTTTGAAATGCTATCTAATGTGCTATGCTAACATGAAAATGGAAGTCATGAGAGAAAAATAATCTTTTAAGGTAATGAGAAAGAAGTTAGGTACTGTGATACTCAACTTCATCACCGTAATGGTTAATTTACTGTGTCAATTTGCCTCGACCAGCAGGTGTCTGAATATCTGGTCAAGTATTATTCTGTGTGTTTCTGTGAGAGCATTTTGAAGGAGATTAACATGTGAATCAAGACTGAGTAAAGCACATTGCTCTCCCTCACCCAACCTACTGAAGGCCTGAACAGCAAAAAGGTTGGCCCTCCCAGAGGAGAGAATGCCTCCTGTATTATGGTCTTGGGATGGAACATGGACATACATCTATCCTGCCTTCAACTCCAACTAAAACATCATCTCTTCCTGAATCTAGAGGCTGCTGGCTTTCAGACTAGAACTACATCATCAGGTCCTTCTTGTTCTCAGGACTTTGGATTTTTTTTTTTTTTTTTTTTATAATATGTATTTATTTTGAGGAGAGCACAAGTAGGGGAGGGGCAGAGAGAAGGGGACCAGAGGATCCAAAGCAGGCTCTGCTCTGACAGGCTGACAGCAGGAAGCCTGAAGTAGGGCTCGAACTCATGAAACCTGAGATCATGGTGTGAGTTGAAGTCAGACTCTCAACCAACTGAGCCATCCATGTGCCCTGCAGGCCTTTGAATTCTGATTGGAACTGCACCATCAGCTTTCCTGGGGCTCCAGCTTGCTAACTGCAGATCTTGGAATTTCTCAGCCTGCATAACTACATGAATCAATATTCTATCAATTCTTCTTCTCTGGATAAACCTAATACAGTAGTGTAACAGCAGATACTAATTAAAAGAGTCTGAAATCTACCTGTTGAAAGTAAGGAAAAAGACTTCTCCCCTACCTTTTCCTTAGGCCATTTACTTCAGATAACTTGTAAATTCTGTCTCTTCAAAATGTATGTAAATTTTTCTTAAAAGGTAAATAAAACTCCAGCAGGCTTAATGCCCCAGGAATGGTCTTCTCAAGGACTTGCAGGGCATCTCTTTGAAAAGTAATCAGCAAGGAAGATAGTGCTCTCACCTCCAGTTTGTGGAATGTTAAGAACCTAACTTCCAAGGGGACATCCCTCCAAGTTGCTAAATCATCTCCTGTCAAAGGTAGGAGTTTACTTTTCCTTAGGATAAAGCCAATCAAACACAGATGGCCACTGCAATTACCAAATTAACCTATGATAAAGTACACTTGACAAACAGTGCCATCAAGTCCTGTTACTTGAGACCTAGTTACTGTTCATCTCAGGAACATGTAAGTAATGGGGTGTATACACCTGCGTATATTAAAGGGTAAGATTTCTTTCTGTTTTTGTAATCTTTTAGTGGATTTCTTGAGATATGCATCACATTCTGGTCTAGTGCCCCTTAAATAATAAAACAATTTATATTCTACCTTTGTGGAAGGGTTTTCTGAATAGGCAGATTTTGTTTTTAATTGAATTTCCCCCAAAAGCAACAGGGTCTTAGGGCTAGTAGAAAGACACATCCAAATGGAATGGCTGTGGTTGATCTAGATACATTGAATTATGTTGCAAGTGGTAGCAAAGACAACAAGATTGAAATATTGTGACAATGAGGGTTTCAGGTATAAAAAAGCAGAAGACTGGGATATAGTCTGAAAAAAAAATACTAATTAGAAAGAAGGAGTAATAACTCTTTTCACTGAAATACTGCTTTAATGGTGTTTTCTGAATCTTACCTCATGATGTGGGAAACAGATTTTATAGCCTGTTGTGGTGATTCAAAGACTGCTTGCTTTTGTATAAGGGTATTTCAAACGACAAATCCTATTAAAAGAACATGTATTAAGAAAAAGTCCTGAGAAAAACTGAAAACAGATTAGGTGAAGACATTTAGTTTAGCTCAACAGTAAAACCTTACTGGTGAAGAAATCTGGTATCTAACACAGTGCTAGGAACATATTTTATGCTTAAGTCTTCCTCTTGCAATCAAAATATGCCTTGGTATCTCCATTCTGAGATGCAAAGTAAAGCAAAAGTGGGGAAATTGGAATGATTCAAATATCTGTTATAACACTAAAGCAATATGTGTTCATGTTCAAAGTAATGAAGACATCAAGTTGGATTGAGGATAGACGAGTAGTAATAATGGCGTAGGCCATTAGCTAAATATGGGCTGGAAGCAAGGGTGGTGGTAAATGGTCGTTTGGGGTCACCCAGCTCCTGGGGCCATCAGAGCAAGAAAAAAAAGAAAAAACAGGTGCAGAGCATGTGCTTCCAGCTTGGGTCCTACAATAACCTATAGCTCATTACAATGTATTTACCTGCAGTTTCAACCTCTCAACCCCCCTAACCCATGGGGGAAGATGGCCATGACAGTTCTAGAAACAACCTTATAAGGCCACAAACTCCCCTTCCAACCAGAAGTTACTTAGACAATTGGAAACAACCTTAGCTAGATGCCCTAGCTAGGGCCCATAATCTATGCAAACATAAAAACAAAAGACACCCCTAATCCCAGGGCAGTTGCCACTGCTGGGCCTGCCCCTTCTCCCATCTTGAGAGTGTATGGTCCTTAAAAAACTGTTTAGGGGCACCTGGGTGGCTCAGTCGGTTAAGCGTCCAACTTCGGCTCAGGTCATGATCTCACAGTCCATGAGTTTGACCCCCCCACCCCCACCCCCCGGGTCAGGCTCTGTACTGACAGCTCCGAGCCTGGAGTCTGCTTCAGATTCTGTGTCTCCCTCTCTCTCTGCCCCTCCCCTGCTCATACTCTGTCTCTCTCTGTCTCAAAAATAAATAAAAACATTAAATCTTAATAAACTGTTTAGTGCTTACTACTTTCCTTCTGGCTATCTTTATTGGTGTGTGACTTATATAAATCTTCGGTGAGAAATCCAAGAACTGAGAGCTCCATTGACACAAGTGTCCACTGGTAACAGTAAAATGTTATACAAGGTCAAATTTCTTCAAAACAACACATCCAATTAAATTTTAGATGATAAAAATACTGGTTGATGAAAAATAATGGTCAGTTCTATTAAGCCACCCAACAACTCTTCAGGAGAGTGGAAGTTTACCATATTTTTATAATTAGTAAATTGTATTCATTTCTATCTACACAGTGAATCAATGTATTTTTCATATTTGAACTTATTCTTAGAACATTATATCTTATTTGTGAAAGCAAAATAATTTAAGAGCTCAAGTTAGTAGTCAATAAAGTAAATTTCATATACCTAAACACTATATATTACCTATTTTTTTTTAATTTTAATGTTTATTCATTTTTGGAGAGAGAAAGTGCAGAAGAGAGTGGGGGAGGCACAGAGTGAGAGGGATACATAGAACCTGAAGCAAGCTCCAGGCTGTCAGCACAGAGCCCCACACGGGTCTTGAACTCACGAACCTTGAGTTCATGACCTGAGCCAAAATCAGACTTAACCAACTGAGCCACCCAGGCACCCCATAGATTACCTATTTCTCAGTTAATCAATGGAAACAAAAATAATGTCTCCTAGAAACAGGAAAATAAAACTGAATTCTCAGCAACATCATCTGTAAATCTAATAGAGTCAGAAATCCAGCTCCAAATATTCTAGCTAGAGAGCTTCTATTTACATATTTTGAACAACCAGGAGAAATACAGAAAAGTCTAATTACCTTAAAAAAAAAAAAAAACAGGAAAAAAGAAGATATCAGGTTGGTTTCTTTGAAAAAGAATAAAGGCATATTTGCTATCTTCAGTTTTGTTTGGGATCTATACTGATCCAGCAGAATCTGGCTCATTTTACACCTGAATATGCTATGGTTTTTCCAAAACATTTCCACATAGAAACAACTAAAACTTGCAAAAATCACCACACTATCTTTGGCTGTGGGCTTGCTTAGGTAAGAGAAGAAAAATAAGAATTATTCTAACTGGTAATTTTGATTTAAAATATGGAACATGACAAGAAATTAGTGGTGATCAAGTAGAAAGGAAGAGACTTCAGAGATTCCAGAGACTGTATCAAGTGTTGAGATATATAAAAAGAATAAAGTATTTTCCCAAATCATTCCTATCTTATATCTGCAGAGTGTTAATCTGGCATTCTCATAAGTAAAATGGAAAAAAAAAAATTCCTTTATTTTGGCTTTTCACATGGGCTACTTCTGTTTCTCCTTTATTATAGACACTGCCAATATATATTTTTCTCACAGTATTTTTCTCAATCCAAAATTTCCAAAAGGTGACATTTATGTTGGTGGTGGTATTTTTATATTGCCTGTTTGGTTGTTGCTATTTTTGCCCTTTAATCAAGACCCTAAGGGATTTTTCTGGGCTAAACTCAAATTATTTTGTTGTTGCTGGAAAGGTTCTCACTCTCTGAATATTCCTCCATAAGTCATTTATTTAAACAAATATCACGATAAGATAGCATACTCCCCTCTTACCTTCCTTTGAAGATTGCCTACAACAGAAAGAAGTAAAAGATAATGTGGATTTATAGTATTTAAATTGATGCTGGCTTTAAAACGCATATTGTAGGCTGCTGGCTGTTAGCACGTACCTAAAAGCATATTTTCTTAATTATATTTTTTCCGACGGACGTCACCATTGTTAACCAAACTTACCATTACAAAATGGGGGGAAAAAAAACAAAAAAAAAAAACGTGTACTTAAAACTGTGGATTTATCGTGAGGCCTTTGTGAAGCCTCAACACCACCACAGTGCAGTTTTGAGACCAGGGGTACCCGTGATTCTCTGCGGAAATAATCCTGATTCAACCAGTCGAAAGGTTTCTGCCTAAACACAGTTCCTGAGACTTGCTAGTTCCTCCCCAAGGTGCCGACCACGCACACGAGGCGGGCCACAAACCCATATGCTGTGTGTGCCCCAGTGGGTCTCACTGAAAAACGTGGAGGCTCAGATCCCAGTTTTCCCCCCGGAAGGCCGAAGACCAGAAAAGAGCTCAGAACTGGAAATAAAGCGAGCTGCATAGAAGACAAGCTTACCGAGATCTCAGCAGAGGGTCCAGTAGCTTCACCTGCGTCTAAGTGCCGACCTGGCGTCTTCGGCTGCTGTCTCCAAGTCTGCCTCACTGTCAAACTACTTAGGAAGGGCTTTGGTGCCCTTTATTCGAGGTGAAACGATCCACCTAAGACAGAAGGTCCGCACCTGCCGCACAGCACAGACTGGTGCAGGAAGTTTGGCCGGGAGCAGCTTTATACTGGGCCGGCCGCGGCAGAAGTGGAAGGAGGAAGCAGGGCCTGATTGGCTGGGAGGCCGAGGATTTCCTCCCAGGGCAGGTGGATCCTATTTTCTAAGGTGAGGGGGAAGGAGCTAAAGCTGAGATCCGGGCATAGGTGGTGTCAATTAGGCTTCCTTCACAGGTGCTTCCCCTAATTGCGGGCTGCTAGATTTAAAAAGCCAGGCCAGGGGCGCGTGGGTGGTTCAGTCCGATGAGCCGTCCAATCTTGATCTCGGCTCAGGTAATGATCTCACGGCTCTTGGGTTCCAAGGCCACATCGGGTTCAGTGATGACAGCTTGGAGCCAGGAGCCTGCTTCCGATTCTGGGTCTACTTCTTTCTCTGCCCCTTCCCTGCTCATGCTCTGTGTTTCTCTCTCTCTCCCTCAAAAATGAATAAGCATTAAAAAAAATAAATTTTTAAAGATCAGGCCACTGTAGAGACCTCTGTTTTGTGGGTCCAGGTTTACCAATTAACTTTATCAAACTATATACTGATTCAATTTTAAATTTAACATAAATCAAATTGGGGTACCTGGGTGGCTCAGTCAGTTAAGAGTCAGTCTTTGGCTCAGGTGGTGATCTCATGAGTTGTGAGTTCAAACCCAGCATGGGGCTCTGTGCTGATGGCTCAGAGCCTGGAGCCTGCTTCAGATTCTGTGCCCCCTCCCCTGCTCCCCCCACTCAGGCTCTCTCTCTCTCTCTCTCTCAAAAGTAAACATTAAAATTTTTTTAACATATATCAAATTGAAGAGCAAACTATAATGTAAATTAATCAATTTGCATCAAAATAATATTTTTTCATATTTGAAAGCCAAATATTTGAGTTCTTGTTTTCCAGATATTTATTTGAGATGAAGTTACAAAATGTTACTTTAACAGTTGAAACTGTTACTAATTAACAAATATATTATTTTTATTAATCTGTATCCTTTCACAAACATTCCACTCACCACTTTCAATACATTATGAAAGATTAAGTATTGGGAATTGAAAAAACATACTTTTCTGTTTCTGGGCTAATCAATACTGGAATCACATAAAAATAACACAGCAACTTGCTTCTGGAAATATTTGCTACTGAAAGATAAGCCTTTGAACAAATTGAAATAACAAAACTACAAAAACTAACACCTTCCTCATGAAGCTCATGTAGAAACCCTTGTTTTACTCTGCCCACAAAACCAAACTTTAATATTATAAACTGTGCACATTCTCAGCCAACTTTCCACCTTGAAAGATTCTTTTAAAGTCACTCTGTCCATATCCCAAGATTTTGTAAGTATTTTTTCCAGATTTCTACCTTTTGTAGAAAGGTTTTGTCAATGTGGCATTCTCCCTCAATGTGAAAGCCTAATGAAATCATTAGGTATTTTGTAGGGACTTTAAGGGGAGTGGGCATTTGATAACAAATTTACTTTTTAAAGTAAATTAAATGGTTTCATTTAAACTAACTGTCCCACAAATACACAAATATAAAACAACTTACCAAAAGCCTCTGGAGAGTGACCAAAAGCAAACAGATTCTGGAAGTGTTCAACACTTGGAAGAAGAGAACAGTTATGGGTGAGTTTCCCATTTTTATGACTTTTAGAATGAAGAGGGTCCCTAGTCCACACCATGTAGAGCCATAAAACTGATATAGAGATTCTCATCCTACTGACTTGATGGACTGGCGGGTGCATTTCCAAGTATTTACAACACATTACGTGTGGAGAGGAATCTTGGAAAGGAGACTTTAGACAGACATGGCACCAAATGCTATATATAATATCTCCCTAATATTTGCAATAGGAATATTTGGGACAAATAACAAACATCTCCAACTAAGTCTATAACTCTGAACTGAAAATTCAGTGGCTTCTCACAGCAGCAATGAGTTTTTCATTGGGGCAGGTAAACTGCTTGATAAAACAATAACAAAAATTAATGCTTATTTGGAGAAACAACACAATTCAGATCTCTTCCACGTGCAGTTCATAACTCCAGGATACAAACCAAAATTATTCTACATAAGAAAAGAAAAATATTATTCATAATAAGAAGAAATGGCAACTAATGGAAACTGACCTTGATGTATTCCAAATTTTGAAATCAGCAAAGATTTTTAAGTTATTGTCACAATACTTGAGAACATAACATATACTTGTTATAAGTGAAAATATATAGGAATTTCAATGAAGACTAGAAAATAAAGAGGAAAAAAAGAAATGGCATATAGAGTGAGGAAACAGAAAAGAAAAAAAAATGGAGAACAAAAGATCAAATGGAAAAAAGATTTAAAATATGAGTGGAATCTCATGGCCATGTGGAACAATATCATGTGCTCACATGCATATAATTTAAGACATCAATAATAACTGAAAATTTCCCACATTTGGTAAAAGACATAAATGTATAGATTCAGGAATCTCAGTGACCCCTGGGCAGGATCAACAAAATAACCCAGGAACATAGCAAAGAGCTACAACTTTAAATTGGAGATAGGGGCGCCTGGGTGGCGCAGTCGGTTGGGCGTCCGACTTCAGCCAGGTCACGATCTCGCGGTCCGTGAGTTCGAGCCCCGCGTCAGGCTCTGGGCTGATGGCTCAGAGCCTGGAGCCTGTTTCCGATTCTGTGTCTCCCTCTCTCTCTGCCCCTCCCCCGTTCATGCTCTGTCTCTCTCTGTCCCAAAAATAAATAAACGTTGAAAAAAAAAATTAAAAAAAAAAAAAAAGATGGCCAACTTCCCATCAAAAACAATACAAACCAGAAGACATTGTTGCACCAATGCTTTAAAGTGCTGGGTGGGAAAAACATGGTGCCGACTTAGGGTTTCATGTCTTAAATTATTATCAGTCCCTAGCTCTCTCAGATATCTTACACATCCTAAACTCTATGCCTTTCAAATAATTCCCCTGCCTCATACAAAATTTAAAGTATATCTGGTATTTCATCTTAAACCAGCCATCGTTATTAAGCAATCTGAGTGACATAAAACAGATAGGTTTGGAATTATCTTTTAGTGGTGGTGGTTGCAATTTGACATACTTCAACGGGTCCCTCTTTCATGGGCTTGTGCATTAGCCCCCAAAATCAAACAAAAATGTGTACAGCTTATTAAAGCAAGTCTTCAAATATTTGAATACAGGGCATCATGATAATAATTAGAAATTTTCTTATTGTTTTCTAGAGCATTATGACTATCAAGGTAAACCAGCAAACCAAAAATAAATTACATTTTCATTATAGGTCGCAGAAAGTTAACTGATATCAAGATTGATACCAATACATGGTCCTCAAATTTGAGTTTACTAATAGTAATGTTCAGAGAGTAAAAGACTGGAAAATACATGTCATTAAAAAAAATGCCTTGGTCCTTTTCTCTTTCTGTGAGATGATTAAATTAAAACATGCAACTACATTTGAATTGAAATTAACTAGGTCAACAAATAGACTACTGGGCAAGAAATGAAGTTAAGTTTTTAAGACACCATTTAATTTGATAACCATTGTTTATATGTTTTAGTTCAGATGGGTTGATGCAAAAATTACTTATGTGGTGCTAGAGCATACTTTATTAAGAGAGGCCATTTCTTTTATGGTAACTAATTAACATGAGACCTCCCTCTTAAATATTGAAGTACATGATACCGTATTATTGGCTATAGGCACTAAGTTGTCATATCTCTAGAAGTTATTTGCCTATCATAACTGAAACTATATCCATTGAATAACAGCTCCCCTTTTCCCCCACGTCTTAGTCCTGGGCAACCATTATTTTACTCTTGCTTCTATGTGGCTGACTATTTTATATACCACATATAAATGGAATTGTTGTCCTTCTGTGACTGGCTTATTTCATTTAGCATAATAACTTTCAGGCTCATCCACGTTGTTGCAAGTGTCAGGATTTCCTTCCTTTTTTAAGGTTGAACAAATTCCACTGTATGTACATACCATGTTTCCTTTATCCTTTTCTCTGTTGATGGACCCTTGGGTTGTTTCCATATCTTGGTGATTGTGAATAGTGCCTTAATGAAAATGGGAATGCAGATATCTCTTTGAGATGCTGATTTCAAAATTTTTGGATATATACCTAGAAGTGTGATTGCTGGATGTGGTAGTTCTATTTGTAATTTTTAAAGCAATCTCCATACTGTTTTTAATAGTGGCTGCAGCATTCTACATTCCCATGAAGAGTCAACAAGGATTCCAATTTCTCCACAACCTTTCCAATGCTTATCTTTTTTTTTCTTTAACAATAGCCATCCCAACAGATGTGGGGTGAAGTCTTGTTATACTTTTGTTTGCAGTTCCCTGATAATTAATAGTGTTAAGCATCTTTTCATATACCTGTTATCCATTTGTATAGCTTCTTTAGAGAAATCTCTATTCAAATCCTTTGCCCATTTTTAATCAGGTTATTTTATTTAATTTTATCTATTTTTTGCTATTGACTTGTAAGCATTCCTTATATATTTCTGAAATTAATCACTTATCAGATATATGATTTAAAAATATTCTCCCCCACCCCACCCAGGTTGTCTTTTCATTCTGTTGATTGTTTCTTTTTTTCTATGCAGAAAGTTCTTTTTTTTTTTTTTTTTACATTTTTAATGTTTATTTTTGAGAGAGAAAGAGCACACATGGGTGGGGGAGGCGCATAGAAAGAGGGGGGCAGAGGATCCAAAGCAGGCTGCACACTGACAGAAGATGGCCTGATGTGGGGCTCAAGCCCACTTACTGTGAGATCATGACCTGAGCCAAAGATGGACTCTTAAGCGACTGAGTCACCCAGGGGTCCCTCCATGAAGAAGTTTCTTAGTTTGAGATAGTCTCACTTCTTTTTGATCTGGTTGATTGTGCTTTTCGTGTCATTCCCAAGACCAACATCAAGAAACTTTTCTCTCACATCTTCTTCTAGAAGTTTTACAGTTGTGTCTTACAAACAAATGTGTATAATCCATTTTGAGTTGATTTTTATGTATAGTGTAAGATAAGGGTACGGTTTTATTTTTTGCATATGGATATCGTATTTACCCACACTACTTATTGTAAAGAGTATCTTTTCTCCATTGTATGTTCTATTACTTTGTTTGCAGTGGGGTATCACAAGTGTTCGCCTGTGTCCCAACTCATTAAATTGGACACATTAAATATATACAATTACTCATGTATCAATTATACCCTGATAAAGCTTTTAAAATCCAACAAAAATAAAACAGAAGAAGCCATTTCTTATTCTTTAAACACACACCTATTCCAAACACACTTTTATAGTTTTGAATAGAGAAAATAAAGTTTAATGTCAGAGTGAGTGGAGTTGATTATAGTTTTGAATAGAGAAAATAAAGTTTAATGTCAGAGTGAGTGGAGTTGAGTACACATCACAGAAAATAAACCATAGGAAATTAGAGAAAGGATGCAATCTTTGCAAAACTTTCCCTAAGTTTACTGTCAAATTTTACTCTCTGCTATATAAATAGCAGCCATCTCCTTGCACTACAATCCTGTCACATCTCATAAACCTGACTGAGTGAACTGAGAAGATGGGAAACCTCCAAGGAAACATCAGTTACTGCAGTAAGTAGGATCAGTGATTCAGGAAAGTTCACTCATAAATACTTTTCCAAAGTCCCAACTTGGTGTAGGTAGAAACCAGGCTACTGGCGCTGCTATTAAATGGGTTCTTCTCTCTATTTTTAGTACTTAAAGCCGCTCTGGGATATTTCTCAATATAACTATAAACATAATAGTTTCTTGGCTAACTTCCAATCCAGAAAATCACACACCACCCCTCTAAATCCTCTCTGATCTTAAAAGTGCATACAAAATGTTAAAGGCTGTTTCTCTTAATGCTTGCCAATAATTCACCCACTACCCTGACACTGGAGCAAGACTGTTTAACTACACAGCAATAGTGACCATACAGTCTACAGAATTTAGGACAAACACAAGTTCTGACTCCAGACATCTAAAGTAAAATAGAAAGATGAAAATAAAACAATGTGGAATTTATGATGACGTTTCTATAGTAACGCAGGTGTAAAGCCTAAGGAAGCCAAACAAACAGCAATAATCAGATGTTAGGCATTAACCCAAGAAAAACACATGTTGATGAGCACGTATTTAAATCTGGGTTCACAAATTCAACCAAGACAGCGGCAAGATAAGTAACCCAAAAGTGTGAATTAGGCCGTATTAATGGTGGTAGATTGGACTGAGAAGCCTAATAAATTCTGCCTAGGTAGGTGTACTCATTTTTATTTTATTTTTTTTTATTTTATTTTATTTTATTTTATTTTATTTTATTTTGTTATGTTTTATTTTTATTTTAATTTAAGTTTATTTAATTATTTTGCGAGAGAGTGAGACAGCATGTGCACAAGCAGGGAAGGGGCAGAGAGAGAAGGGGAGAGGGAATCTCAAGCAGGCTCTGTGCTGTTAGCATGGAGCCCAACACAGGACTCAGTCTCACAAACTGTGAGATCTTGACCTGAGCCAAAACCAACTGAGCCACCCAGGTTCCCCATATTTATTTTATTTTTAACATTTTGCTAGCCAAAACAAAAAAAAACAAAAACAAAACAAAACACCCAAAAAGGCCTCTAGCTGATTCTGGCTCAGAAACCACCAGTTTAAAATCATTGCTTTAACTATACCTCCTTAAGTGAGACTGTAAACTTTTGGTTTTTTCCTTGTAATTTCTCACACCTCTTTCTATTTATGTTAACTACTATGTGAATGTCTTCCTCCCTGTGTAAGTTTATTTAATAAAAGCAATGGTAACTGACACTTACTATACACCAGCCACTAATTTAATCTTCACAATGAGACCATGAGGTCACTTATTTCCCCCCATTCTCCATATAAGGAAACAGGAAGATTGAATCTAATCACTTGCCCATAATCAAGTAACTACTAGTTGGCAGAGCTTGGATTGGCTCAAGATATAATGAAACTCTAGAAGAAGGAGCTACAGTGCCTATGTTGAAAGCATTCCATCAGCTCTCCAAAACAAAATGTAAAGGATTATATAAAAGAGGAGAGGGGTGGCTGGGTGGCTGACTGAGCCTGGGTGGCTCAGTCAGTTAAGATTCCGACTCTTGATTGTAGCTCAGGTCATGATCTCACGGTTGGTGAGTTCAAGCCCCCTATTGGGCTTCATGCTGACAGTGTGGAGCCTGCTTAGGATTCTCTCTCTCCCTCTCTCTCTCTGTGCCCCTCCCCTGCTTGTGTGCATGCTCTCTCATTCTCTTTCAAAATAAACTTAAAAAAGAAAGGAGAAAGGTGCTAGCAACAATTATGGTGAAATATAATGACAGGCCTCAATACCTTAAATAGATGTGAAACCTGTTGTAGTACTGTGATATAATGACTTATAAGAAACATGTATTTGGTCATTCAGATGATATTTAGGTATATTTGGTTTTCACACACAGTTCCTAAAAATATTTCCTAGCTTTAAAGATAAAATGAGTGTCTTGTTATTAATGAAGGTGATTTTTGGACCCCACCCAAGTGCAGGGCTGGTTGTCATGAGGACAAGGTTATTAGAGGGTTAGGATTTTTAGTCCCATCCCCCCTCACCCCCCACTTCTGAAGAGGGGTGAGAGGCTAGAAGTTGAATCAGCCAATATCCAATGACTCAGTAAATTACAACTGCCTAAGGAAGCCTCCATAAAAACTGAAGAGGACAGTTTTTGGTCCCTTTTCAGAGAGCTTCCAGAATGCACCAGGTGCCATGGAGCCAGACCCTAAGCTCCAGGAAGACAGATGATCCTTTGTTGAGGACCTTGACCTATGTACTTCTTCATCTGGCTGTTGATTTGTGTTCTTTAATAAACTGGTAAATGTGTTTTGCTGAATTCCATGAGTTGCTCTAGCAAATGTTTTGAATCTCCAAACTGTAACTGCTTGGTCAGAAGCACAGGTAACAGCTTATGGCTTGTGGCTGGCATTTGAGTTGGGGCGGGGCAGGAGGCAGTGTTTCAGGACTTGTGGAATCTGAACTATTGGCTGGTAGACAGTATCAGAATCAGCTGATACCAGCAAGGTATCTGAGAATTGCTTCCTGTTGTATGTGGGGGATCCCACACTTCATGTTGGCATTAGGTCCAGGGACCCTAAAAAAGTATCCATCTACCAAAAAGGGCATGGATTTCCGTATTAGTTTATTGTTGATTCAGAAGATGACCCCCATTAGACCTCCATCTCTCAAGTCACAAAGATGTCTGGTGCCTCAAACTATAGGTATCACATTTGTTGTTTGTTCTTCTTTCCATAGAAACCTCCGCAGTTTGCTTCATTGCCTACCTGATGCTGTTCCCTGTTATTGTAAAGTTTCACCTTCCCACTTCTATCTCAGTAGGACAAGGCTTTTACATCAGAACTTCCATGTGAAGACTCCGTTCTGTCTAAGGTAAGGTTAATCCTGGTTTTCTCTTTGGCTCAGGTCCTCGAACTTTGTTCAGTGTAACCAGTCCATACTGGTATCAGTAAGTATTCAGACATTCGTTTTTAATATCTTTGAAACTATATCCCATTTCCTCCTTGTCTTTGTCCAGAGAATATACAAGCATTGTTTCTCTTTCTAATACAAGCATTTTTTGGTTCATCAAGATGTGCTTATGTTTGGAATCTACAAAGCACCTATTGATATTCCTCAGAAGTTAGAGGAATCAAAACTTGAGGAACACAATCCTCTGCCTACCTCCCAGAAAGAGGAAAAAGTATTTTTTATTTTAGTACCTATTCTTTTAAAAATGAGTATTATTGATAAACTAACTACATCTGATTTAGAAAGCAGAGTATATTATATCATTAGCTATCAGTGCTAAACATGAATAAAGTAAGATCCTGTAATAGCAAAGCCAAATAAATAAATAAATATATATATGTATATATATGTACACATATATACATATGTGTACATATGTGTATATATGTGTACATATATATACATATATATATATAAACTAGAGTGCAAATGGAGTCTCTAGTAAGTCATCCCTCCAGCCCATATACTAGCTCCATATTCTACTACATACAAACGGAGATAATAGGGCTTTTTCCTTCTTTTTTTTTTCATTACTGTTGACACTGTTACTCTTATAGAGACTGAGTATAATTACTGCTAGTATTATGATTACTATATTTGAAGAAGAGAAGAATGTTACTTTGTTGAATGACATTTGTTCTATGACATCCATGTCAATTGTAGGAACATGACTTTTATTTTTCAGGTTGTGAGTTCTCCCCTGGTTAATTTAATCAATTCCAAAAATAAAATCCTTCCTGGTACTATCATTAGAATAATAATGCTTGAAGTGAAGAAAGCTATTTGTTTGTGATTATGGTGCTAATGTTGATGGTGATGTGGTCATGGTGATAATGATGTGGTAGTGATGAAAATTTAAAGGTAATGACTTTTTTTTTACCAACTCCAAAATTTGATTTGGAAAATGTTGATAGAATGTTAAGAAATATTTATAAAAGTTTTTTTTTAATTCCAGTTAACATATAGCATAATATTAGTTTCAGGTATACAATAAAGTGATTCAACACTTCCATACTTCACTTGGTGCTCATCACAAGTGCCCTCCTTAATCCCCATCACTTATTTCCCCCATCCCCCTACCCTCCTCCCCTCTAGTAACCATCAGTTTGTTCTCTGTAGTTAAGAATTCTTGGTTTGCCTCTCTTTCTCTTTTTTCCCCTTTGCTTTTTTTTTTTAATTTGAATAATTTTCTTCATTGCACTAAAGACAGTTCCTACGAACGTCTAATGTAAATGGCAAGGTGATAAGGTTAGAAATAGTTGGGAAGATGACTCTCTTCTCCTACTGGAGAAGAAATTAAGGAAATTAAAAGAAATTAAGGATATTACGGAAATCAGTATTTCCAAGCCTGATACCTCCTGCTATTTGCATCCTTTCTTCTCAGGGTGATAAACTTCCATCTTTCTGTTGTTTATGTTATAGAATTCTGAACTGTCCAAGCTTTCAACCAGTCCCTCTGGTTTATTATGACTATTTCTCACTTACTTCTTGTCAGGTCACTTTACTGTTCTGCTAACACACTTCCACTGACACATCTTACCTCATTGTATCTTTTTGGTTCTTAAAGCAACTTTTACCAGATGCAGTACCTGTTACATGCTTCATAATCCACCTGCCTTTTCTGTGTTTGAGTCATTATATTTTGTGACGTTTCCTTATATCTCCAAACTACAGGTCAAATTTGCTCACTAAGTGACTCCATCTACAAGCTCTCAAAGAAACCTTGATTTTGAGGGACCTGGTATCTTCCAGTATGGGATGCATTACTGGTCCTCTACCTTATCTTCATTATGCTATGAGCAGTATTGTATCCAGAGTCAGACTATATCATCCTTTTCACTGGGCCATACGATTCAGTAACATTCTTTCCTAAGCATGAAAAAAAATCAGCTTTCTTTCTTTTTGTTTTTTGAATTTTATTTATTTTGAGAGAGAAAGAGGCAGTAGGAGAGGGGCAGAGAGAGAGGGAGAGAGAGAATCCCAAGCAGGCTCCACACTGTTAGCACAGACCCTGATGCAGGGCTCGAACCCACAACCGTGAGATCATGACCTGAGCCAAAGTCAAGAGTGGGGCTCTTAACCGACAGCCACCCAGGTGTCCCCAGCTTTCTTTAAATAAAATATATACTTTTGTTCACTATTATAAACTGAAAAGTCACATTTCATTGATTTCCTTCTTTAATATCTCCTTTAGGAAATTCATTTTGGAATTCATCTAAATACACTAAAACCAATAAAATAAATCAAGGCTCTTTAGATATAACATCTACTTTTAAATGATATGCTGAAGCACGTTTTTCCACATCACATTACTCTTTGAGTGGGAGGCATCCCTAGCATTGCTACTATTTCTAATGGAAACCTTGGCATGATTATATTAATAATTTAGAAGCACAGGGGAAGAGTTGCTTGGTTTCATTTAGCTGTAAGCTTTGATTAGGATTTAGTCGAAGCCCAAACCATAGTGGGTCATATCCTCTTCACCATGCATGTAATTTTTGCAAATTCCTGAAAAGAAATGTTTCTCTTATATTTTCTTAAATATTCCCTTTGTCTAGGGAATACTGTAACTTTACAGTACTTTTCAAATGAGAAAAATATGCATGTGTACAGGGTCAACCAAGGACAGATACTTAGAAAACATTCCTCTCTGTAGGTTTTGCTGTATGCTTCCTTTAAGTTTCATATGTGCATATTTTCAAGGCTTTTGCCTACCTAACCAACCAGATTCTTGGCTCTCAGTTATTTTGCCTCAGCCAGGAGAAACCCTCAGATGTTATGCTAATCTGGTGAAGATTTCAGTTCCTTTAGGCTTTCTCAAAATTTGAGTTTTTCAGGACGTGGAAAACTTTCTGTTGCTAATATAACTTCTCAGAGAAAAACCTTAATATCTGGTTTTACCACCAGAGTGTGAGTCAAACACACCATTTTCTTGCTTATATTGACTTCTTCTTATAGGTTAATATTAAAATGTTTTAATGAAAATAAGGTTTTCCTCGTCAATAACCACAGGTCCTTATAGCAAAATTTTGGTGAACAACAATACTAAAAAGAACTCTGTCATTTTTCTCTATTTTTACAAGCATTTATTACCAGCCTGATGAAAAGAACTATAAATAAGATAATAACATAATTCATTATAGCTTAAGCCCCTTAAATCTTTATGGTAACATTTAGGAATATGCATATCTTTCAAATTTGCTTATAGTATTGTGTTTTCAAGAGTAACAACATATATGAGTCAGAGAACACCATAATATTCTTGGGAGACAATTCACCAATGAGTCTTTCACCTTTTTGCTTGTCTTACAAGCAGAGGCACAAACTGTCTTCCTTCTGGATGTCATTACAAGGAAGTTAGTAGAAAGGATAACTTTGAAAGAAAAAGACTGTATTTTCTTCTAGAATAAGGGGCAGGCAGGCTTACTTCCAAATATAAAAGATTTGGTTTCCCTAAACTTGGGATTTTTCAACTGTGATACAAGCCATTGCATGTGTTGGCATCCCCTGGCACACTTTGTGTCATGATGTGGGAACTGGCACTTTAGAAACCTCATCAAATGCTCATATCCTCGTCACTATTAGGAGTGGGAAGTTGTACATTGTTTCTGACCCAGATATCTCATGTGTTCCGCCAGGACTCGGAAAAATGAGGCAGGCTAAGTTGTGAGCTTGTAAGTAGGACACAATCTCAGACTCTTCACTGTTCTTGACAAATACCTGTGATTTAATTTCTCTGTAATTATAATGACCCACCAGGAAACAGAAATGGGCTATTGATGACAGAAAATGGCTAGCGGTTATTTTCTGTCTGTTTATTTGTGAAGCAATTGATTTAAAACCATCTCTTAGCAGACATTTATTTATTTATTTAAAAAAATTTAATGTTTATTTGTATTTGAGAGAGAGACAGAGACAGAGACAGAGAGCTAGCAGGGGAGGGTCAGAGAGAGAGGGAGATTGAATCTGGAGCAGGCTACAGGATCCAAACTGTGAGCACAGAGTCCGAAGTGCAGCTTGAACTCAGACACCATGAGATCATGACCTGAGCCAAAATCAGACACTTAACAGACTGAGCTACCCAGTCACCTTCATCTTAGCAGCTTTTAATAAGCATTTTAAAATTGGAATAAGACTACTCCTTTTTTTTTTTATGTCAAAAGGACACAGCACAGGCATTGTTAAGGAAGTCAGAGAAATGGAATCTGTACTCTTTTTATACTCTAGTAGTAGAAACTGATAGATATAGCTAGAGTGTTAGCACATAGTATACAATCTGCACTTCCTTACTTGATAATGGCAAAGAAGATAGAGAAAGAATGACCTGGTCAAAACTCCTTGTAAACATATTCATCAAACTTCTTGATGGTATTTATGAATACATACTTATAATTTATGGATTTATGGAGCATGGGCTTATAGAAAATATTAGTGTCAGCTAAGTAATTATCAGAGTATAGTATGGATATGTTTTATGACTAAAGTAGTCTTTTTGTATACATGATGTATTGTGTGCCTTTCTCAGAGACATCATCTGTTATATCTGAACTAAGGCACTTACTTATGTGAGGAAAAAGGAAGTAGGGAGCTGAGTGAGAAAATGTTCAACCTTTCACTATTGAGTATGATGTTAGCTATGAGTTTGCCGTATATGACCTTATTATGTTGAGGTACATCATCTAATTGCTTTTACAGGGTTATCAAAAATTTTTAGTACTTTTTAAAAGTTTATTTATTCTGAGAAAGAGAGCATGCATGGGAGGGGCAGAGAGAGGGCCATGTGGAACTCGAGACCACCAAGCTGATTTCAGCTAAGGTCATGATCCCACAGTTTGTGAGATTGAGGCCTGTGTCAAGCTCTGTGCTGACAGCACAGAACTTGCTTGAGATTCTCTTTCTCTCTCCTTCTGTCTCTGCCCCTTATCCAATCTCTTTCTCAAAATAAATTAACATTTAAAAAATAGCATTTACTCAAATTGACATCTCTATTTTGTTTGAAACTCTTATTTCAGTTAGCTTTAAGACTATTACACTTTATTTATTGCCCTGCTTCTCTGGAAGCAACATCCATACTTTTCTAAATTTTTTATTCCTTTCCTGGAGAAAATACACATAGAAACAATAATATAGCTATTGAAGTGGCAAAATAATATTTCCCCAGTTTGAATAAAGTTGGCGTGATATGATTTTACTTTTATAAGGTGAAATATCATTAAACTTTTTTTTCCCACCTTACCTAAGAATTATATTAATTGTGGGGGTACCTGAGTAGCTCAGTCTGTTAAGCTTCCAACTTCAGCTCAAGTCATGATCTCGCTGTTTGTGGGTTCAAGACCCATGTCAGGTTCTGTGCTGAGAGCTCAGAACCTGGTGCCTGCTTCAGACTGTCTCCCTCTATCTGCCCCCCAACACACACGCACTCTCTCTCTCTCTCTCAAAAATAAATATTAAAAAATTCTTAAAAAATAATTATGTTAGTTGTTCCAAAAAACAATAACTTACCCACAGAAATGAATTTCTTTCTACGTGAAGGCTATTACCTGTTCCTCTTCATTGATGCAAAATACTTATAAAATGGATGATGAGGAAAAGTAGGTAGGCATCGTAAGACACACACATTCCAAACAGTAGCATTCAAATCCAATGCATAAACTGGAGCCATTTCACTTACATTTCTGGGCATGGGATATTCTATTCTAATTGAAGGACAAATTACTACAGCTTACAACTTCTGCACTTAGAAAATGGGTCTTTTCTGATCTGGAATTAACATATGATTTATTATATGTCCTGTGATCCGTTCACTGAAATGACTACAAACTTTGAATAGGACAAGAAGTAAAAGTAGTTTCTTTAGCACATCAGGCTACAATACAAGTAGCATTGCCACTTGGTGTTTATGAAAAAGAATATGTAAATGTTGAAGTTCTCTTGATCCTCTGGCAAATTTCCATGGGAAAATTACAGTGGGTGAGTTTGAACTTTTATTTAAAAAAAAAATTTTTTTTTTACATTTATTTATTTTTGAGAAACAGAGTGAGACAAAGCATGAGTGGGGGAGGGGCAGAGAGATAAGGAGACACAGAATCTGAAGCAGGCTCCAGGCTCTGAGCAAGTAGTCAGCACAGAGCCTGATGTGGGGCTCAAACCCACAAACTGTGAGATCATGACCTGAGCTGAAGTTGGATGCTCAACCGACTGAGCCACCCAGGCACCCCGAGTTTGAACTTTTAAATAAAGCTATAACTTCTTAGGCTAATAATCATTTTCCCTTAAAGAAAAGCTCTTTGACTACTACAGGACTTTGAATGATATTTAAAGCCTAATTATAGAATGTCAAAAGAGCAAGTGATTATTACAGATTGGGAATCCATAAACAATAAGCTATGAATTAAGAAATGCCTGGGGGTGTTTTATGTTCCAAAAGTCAGAGTACTTATTCACTTATAAAAAATTGTGGAGCAGATAGTTATATAAATGTGCCTCTGACACCTTAAATTTTGGCTAACATATATATTTAAAACCCCAAAAGTTTGTAAATTAATTGTTAGAACATCTGAAAGTAGACATTTATCTTTGGTGATCAGAGATACAAGCCAGCCCTGAATCTGTATGAGTAGTGACTCATGACAAGAAAATTTACAGAAAAGGCATATTAATTAGACCTTTCAGGATAGCCCAGAATAGTAGAAAAATTTTAGTCCATATGACTATAATTCTAAAGGCCCCTTCTGTGCAGAAAATTTTCAATACTGTAGATAAATAAAATGATCAAATCTTTGGATTTAGTCAATAAACTTATTAAGAGAAGGTCCATGATAGTATTGATGGAGTCTATTCAAATATAAGGACTATCTCTCACCAAATCTGACCATGCTATCTACATTTACATTTAATAAAATAAATTTCTGTAGTGACACTAAAGAAGAAAATAATTATTTTAATAAAACAGAGACATAATTAAAGATTCAGCAAATATTAGAAGGGAAAAAGAAAATATTATGCAAAAGTTTGTGCCACAACATCTAGAAACTAAATGTAAAGAGCAGTGTTATAAAAATATAAATTGCATAACTGACTTAAGAAGAGAAAAACTAAATGAATCCATAATAATGAAGTGAATGGACTAAATGGTCAAAATTCTCCTAAAGAAACAATCAGCTTAGAGAATTTTAAGGGAAGTTCTAACAAATAGTCAATAAAGAGATAAATGTAATTCTAGCTGATTCCTTTGGAAATTGGAGGAGAAAGTATTCCCAACTCATTTTATTAGGCTATTAAAATTTTGATATCAAAACCATGCAAAGATTTTTTCTGAATTACCTTTAGATTAGAGGGTAAAGATTTACCCTTGGAGTCATAACAGAGTTTAGGAACAAAGGGCCAAGATTTTAGTCTAGGCTCTGTTATTAACTATGTGATATTGAGCAAGTCCTTTCTTTAGGCTTGTTTCCTCAATATAGTATCACAAGGATGTTCACATAAGTCAATATGTGATAAAGGTTGCAGTATACACCATTATATGAGTGCAAAATATGGATTGTAATCATTGAAAGAACAAGAAGAATATGGAAACTTTCTTGACAGAAACAAGCCAAGACGTAAATAGTAGGAAATCCAAAGACTTAAAAAATAGAAGGTCCAAAAGATTAAAAGACCTATGAACTAAAAAAGCTTGAAATTTGCTTTTGCCAAGGATTTTAGAATACCTAAAGCTATTTGAACCTTAGAGACCTGTTGTGAGTATATTAAAAATATGGTCCCTCATACTAAAGAAAAAAAAAAGAATAAGATTTGAAGAATTCTGAGAATATTTAAGAGTTAGAAAAAAATAAATTCTTTTATACAGATCAATGACAAGAAATTGCTTCTCATTTTCTGACTCCAGTCTTAGGGCAGAGTCAGAATTCAGTTAATTCACAGTTCTCTGTATTATTCAGATGGAAATAAAAGCCATCTCAGCAAATAGTTAGCTACTATGATGAAAACACACCATCTTAAAGGATAAATTGAAATACATATAGCTCATTTTATTTTATTTTTTTTAATTTTTTTTTTCAACGTTTATTTATTTTGGGACAGAGAGAGACAGAGCATGAACGGGGGAGGGGCAGAGAGAGAGGGAGACACAGAATCGGAAACAGGCTCCAGGCTCTGAGCCATCAGCCCAGAGCCTGACGCGGGGCTCGAACTCCCGGACTGTGAGATGGTGACCTGGCTGAAGTCGGACGCTTAACTGACTGTGCCACCCAGGCGCCCTCATATAGCTCATTTTAAAATAATGCTTTAAGTATGAAGAACTAAGCAAAAATTATATATGGGGTAGAAGAAGGAAAGGAGAGATCCCTGAAGAAATCTAGGCTAACTGAAGTCTAACTTGCTTCATTGATAAACATAGAGGAAGAAATGAACTTAACAATGAAAGTCACTGGAACCAAACTCAAGTAAATGTATTTATTATGTATATATTTTTTGTCTTTTAAATAATTAGGAGACAATACGATATAAATCAAAGAATTATCATAATGATCTACAGTGATTTTTAAAATGCTTTCTTAAGAATGTAGACAGGGGCGCCTGGGTGGCGCAGTCGGTTAAGCGTCCGACTTCAGCCAGGTCACGATCTCACGGTCCGTGAGTTCGAGCCCCGCGTCAGGCTCTGGGCTGATGGCTCGGAGCCTGGAGCCTGTTTCCGATTCTGTGTCTCCCTCTCTCTCTGCCCCTCCCCCGTTCATGCTCTGTCTCTCTCTGTCCCAAAAATAAATAAACGTTGAAAAAAAAAATTAAAAAAAAAAAAAAAAAAAAGAATGTAGACAAATTTGGCCTACCATTTATTTTTATATTTGTAACTGGAGTGTCTATCAACAATACTTAGTGCATAATTAATGTCCCCTAATTCATCCCAAGAGTATAAATGCTGTGGTTTTGAAACTACTGGGAAGAGTCTATTGAAGTCCAATCTACCTCATCCAAGGCTTTCAATCCCACTGCATTACAGGAATCCTGATGTTCTAAGAAATTATTGCTGTGGCAATGACTGTAGAGGAGATAAAATCTACCTTGGGCCTATCTTGATGCATTATCTATGAAAGATAGTTGCTGCTAAATAGGAACAGTTTACCTTAGTGTGTCATGTGAGTGAAATAACTGAGGTGATCTGCTTTCCCAGGGGTAGACTCAGTGGAAAAACTTCAGGGCCCTTCAGTTTAATTCTCCTTCAGTTGCCTATTGCTTCTCAAACCTAACCCAGTATACGTTTGAGAATTAGCAAACCTGTGATCCTTTACAGTAATGACACCACTTATGAGTCATGCAATATTCAGAATGGTAGGAAGAGTAAGGTTATAGTAGTAGAATATTTGACTACTAAAAAATAGTTTCTCTAAGCTATTAAGTTGTCCCTGAGGATTTGATAAAATGTTTTCCTGCTGCTCTGGTAGATTTGGGAATGCTGAAGCAGGACTCTCTTGGCAAAAAGCGAATCCCTCAGCATCTTGTTTGTTCAGGTGGCACTGATATCTAGGCTTGGATTGGAAGCACAAATCCTTCTACAAGGACATATTTAGTTCAGATATATAATCACTTTTCAGGGTTGATGAAATTCTGGCTGTGGAGTCATTCACTACTTTATGCACCCCGAATCATTGCTTCTTTTCCCTCCGTAGGGATTTATCCTTCCAGAAAAGCAAACAAGATTCATAGGGATGTCTCATTGACTTACTGCACTCAGGGAACAAATTTTTAGAGATTTCCAGTCTCTCTGGAAATGATTCATTTTTTTTCCAGTCATACTATGTGTTATCAAGTAAGACGTAGGATATATGTATGGTAGGGTAAACAATAACAACAGTAAAATAGGCAATTCTGTGGTATGTTCCTGGAGCATTGAGAAAGAGTCCAGCAAAGTGAATATATCCAGTTTTACCATCATATTATGAATGCCCTGAGAGCCTTTAAATAGTAGAAGAATAGGTCTTTATAACAAAATCTTTGAGAGATGGCAGCAATTATTTTCAGAAGCCAATAAAGAGAAATTTCTACTTTATTTCCGTATTATTGACGTTAGTAAAAAGAACGTTATTATATATGACATAGAATTGTGGAATATTTAACAGGAGCTAACTACTTACCTGAAGTAGTGTGGCTAATTCTCTGCTTCTTCATAGTGACTAATGATACTAAGCATCAGTATCACTTCTTTTCCCCCACCCTTTAGCCCTTGGTGACAACAGTTCTACTTTCTGTTACTACGAATTTCACTTCTTTTTTTTAGATTTCACATATAAGTGTGATCATGCAGTGTTTGTCTTTCTGTGTCTGGCTTATTTCACTTAGCATAATGTCCTCAATATTCATCCAGCTTGTTGCAAATGGCAGGATCTCCTGCTTTTTAAAGGCTGAATAATATTCCATTGCATATATGTATGCCACAACTTTCTTTTTTATTTTCATATTTTTTTAATTTGAGTATAGTTGACACATGTTACATTAGTTTCAGGTGTACAACATAGTTATTCAACATCTCTATACATGATGCTGTGCTCACCACAGGTGTAGCTACCATCTGTCAACATACAACATTATTATAATATCACTGACTATATTCTCTATGCTGTACCCTTCATTCCCCATGCCTTACTCATTCCATAACTGGAAGCCTGTACCTCCCACTCCCCTTCATCCATTTTGCTCATCCCCCATCCCTCCTCCCTGTAGCAATCACCAGTTTGTTCTCTGTAGTTATAGGTCTAATTCTGCTTTTTGTTTGTGTATTCACTTGTTTTGCTTTGTAGAATCCACATATGAGTGAAATCATATGTATACAGCACTTTATCCACTCATCTGGTGGCCCCATTGGGAATACATTTTGAAAAAATAGATTGTGAAAAGAACTGGTAAAGGAGGGAATTCACCACACTACTTCAGATAGTGTGGGTTTAGACGATGCTAGGAGAGCTCATCTTAGCCCTAAACATAGTACAATCATGAGATAGTACACCTCATAGTTCCTTTGGCAGGGATTATCAATGAAGAAATTATAGATATCAAAAAGATGGAATATGTTGTATGATTTTATTCCCTGGGGTCTCTGAAAGACATTTGGGATGGGAAATCTTGGCTCCTGAGTTATACAAAGGGAGAGAGATACAATAACAAATACTTTTCTACCAATTATGTTACAGAATTTGTTCTTAGACCATGAAAATTAATAACAATTATTGAAATCCTTAATAGTTATTAAAATTATTAAGATAGCAATTATTTATCAACAATTTATTGTTTATAATTAATTTATAAATTAATGCAAGTATTGATTTAAAAATTAAAATCAATTAAAATCAAGGGTTATTAAAATCCATAATATTAAATGCTTACATAATTTATGAGCAAAGGGCAAAAAAAATCCCATAAGGAAGAGAAGACCATAGAATTCAAAATCATATATAAATTATTTTTGGTATTAGCAGATAAAACAAGTATGTCAGATTGGCAAAGCATACTTAAATTACAAAAACCTAATAAATTGAATTTTTAAAAGAAATTTTAACGCTTCTGCTTTAGATAACATTAAAAATAGTTGTTTTACTAGTGTACTTCTAGGTATGAATATAAACCCTATCTTTCAAGAGACCTTTTAGATAACTTTGATCTTCCCTTAAAAGTTACATGGTCAATAAAATCTATGGGGTTAAAGCACATAAAAAAGAAAATATGTTAGCGAAAGTGTATGTAGTTGGACTCACACATTATTAATGTACTGAAGTTTGTTGAGATGATCAATGAGCATCATGAAGGATGTTATGGGGGAAGAAACAAGTTGCTGTTGATAACTAATTAGGTAGTGGGCAGAGCACTGAGTATCCTTGCAAGAAAAATATCTCAGAGGTAATTATCTCCATTTCCTAAACAAGGAAACAGGTTAAAAGCAGGAGACAAGTAGATTTCTGAAGATCAGTCATTTACTAAGTGGCATAGTTTAAATTCTAACTTATGACTGCTTGAGTTCAGCTCCCATGTTTCTTCTGATAAACAATGATTTCAAAGAATCTGCCCTCAATAAACGTAAAGTGACAGAATCATAAACCTGGTAGATTTCTCCATTCATATCAAACAATGGATTCATTAATTAGAAAATGTCCATCTCTGGTATTGCTAGTAAGTACAAATCTAATCACTGTTCTAAGGAAATGAGGCTTGCAAGAGGTTTCATTGATATGAGGGTTAATGGAAAACCTTTTTGAGGAGATACAGTCAAAGAAATTAAAGCTAAATTTCAGGAAAACAAAATCTGACTGTGGGAAATCAGAACACAAATGGGCTTTACAGAAAGGAAATCTAGTGCTTACAGAGTCTCTTGCAAGGCTGGAGAACAGGCCTTAGAGATCACAGTCAAATCAAGCCCTAAATGAGTTTATGCAGGATAGATGACTGCCTCTAAGCACCAGCTGCTGTAGCATCAGCAGTGACACTGGCCCCATTGCTCTGCCACAACACCAATGCACCTGCCATGCAAGGGAATCAGATGCCATGCTGCTGCTGTTATCATCCACCTTCGGGATGATTCCGCACGTTTCTTACCTTCCTATACTAATATTCTCTATATCATATTAGCAGAGAGAATGTCCCTTTTCTGGTTTCAAGGAACGTGGGAACTTGGGTGCTTGGCATCTCCCCTCTATGTACTTTACAGTGCTTTAACAGTGTCATATACAATGTGATATCATCTGTTTTAATTATTATTCAATTATAAATATATTCCAGTTTTTATTAGAAGTTTTATTAGAAGTATTAGAGTTATTAGGATTGTTATTTTATTTTTTTTTTAGAATTCAAAATTTAAATTAAAAAAATTATTCTCTGGGCCCATAAATTCTTTAGGAATATGTGTTCTAGTTTTTAAACAGATGGGATTTCCGTAACTGTCATTACTATTATTGTTTTGTAAGTTCTTTTTATTTATTTACTTATTTAAAAAAATTTTTTTTGAGAGACAGAGAGAGAGAGGGAGTGAGAGAGAGAGAGAGAGAGAGAGAGAGAGAGAAAGGCTGTGAGTGTGCCAGCATGGGAAGGGCAGAGGGAGAAGGAGGAAGAGAATTCCAAACAGGCTCCATGCCCAGCACGATGCCCGGCTCAATCTCACTACCACCATGAGGTCATGACCTGAGCTGAAATCAAGAGTCAGACACTTAACCAACTGAGGTTGGCCTCCCCCTCCCCCGCCCTTGTAACTGCTTTCTAAAACGACTTACTTTCATTGGATGAGATTGGTAACATACAACTTTTAAAATTTTGTGAGATGTGTTCTATTATCTACCATATGGTCAGTTATTTTGTGTATGTACTACTTGTGAATGATAGAAATGGTATATTTGACAGGTATAGAATCCAGTGTTTTACAGATGTCCCTTAGATCAAGTTTGTTCATCTCATTATCCAAATCCTTTATAATCAAACTACTATTATCACTCTTTACTCTTTACTAAAGAAAGAGTTATGTTAAAAATATTCCATAACAATTATGGAACTATTCATTTCTCTTTGGAGTTTTCTTGACTGTTCCTTCAAACACGTTGAGGCTAGTTTACTGGATACATTGAAATCTAATTTACTTGCAATTGTTAACATTGTTCAACTGAATTGAAATTTCTATCAATATGTACCACTATCTCTGAGAAACATTTGCATATTAAAGACTAGCGATGCATTAATAGAAGTATTAAACCAAGTATTTCAGCTTTCAAAGTATTGTTTCTCTGCGCAAATTCATCCTTTTGCCCACTTTGTGAAAATGAAAATATGCCCTTTGAACACTTACTTTTTCTTTGACACTTGGCACTACATTAAGCCTGGTCAGGAGGCGGCCCTGGAGAGACACCGTGGGAGTAAAGGGCTTGCTCACTTGTCAAGCTCCTATAGCACGTGCAGCTTATCCCCGGCCCCTGGCCCCTGTGGTGTGAGTGGCTTCTGCGGTGTCCACCATCTGCAGGGCACAGTGGCCAGCCCTTTCTCCCCTGAATCTACCTTGGGTTGTTACGTAGCAGAGTTCCTCTGGTCTTCCCTTGGTACCTAGAGGGTAGAGTGCCAGCAAATTCCCTTACCGTACCACAGTGATGTCTCTGCATTTCAAAGAGCAGTGTCTATGCCCTCTACAACAGTCTGTATCTCAGTCTTGGATTACAGGGAGATCTTCGTTCCATGATCGATCTCAGTCCTATGGGCAGTGGATATTCCTTATATCTGTCTGGTATTTCTATATTTTTTAGAGTTCTCTTTAGTTCTTATTTTCTAATCCCTTCTTTCTCCAATACCTTGTTATAGTTAATAATTCATGATACTAAACTTCTTTCTTTCAAATTACTATGTGATTTTTTCTTTGTTTTATTTTTAAAAAAATTTTTAAGTGTTTTATTTATTTTTGAGACAGAGAGAGACAGAGAGCGAGCAGGGGAGGGGCAGAGAGAGAGTGAGACACAGAATCCAAAGCAGGCTCCAGGCTCTGAGCTGTCAGCACAGAGCCCGACGCGGGGCTCGAACTCACAAACCGGGAGATCATGACCTGAGCCGAAGTCGGACGCCTAACCGACTGAGCCACCCAGGTGCCCCTCTATGTGATTTTTTCTTTTCTTGATTGGACACAAATTGATATGCCATCTGTGTTAGGCAGCTAGGACTAGGATAATGAAATGCCCTAGACTGGGTGGCTCAAGAAAAAGGAAATTTACTTTCTCACAATTTTGGAGGCTGGAAATCTGAGATCAGCGTGCCTACAGGATCAGATTCCCGGTTGTCAGAAGACAGCTTTCTCATTATGCCCTCACATGGAAGAGAGAGAGATCTGGTGTTTCTTCCTCTTTTTATAAGGACTCCAGGTTTTGTTTTGTTTTTTAAACATCAGGGCACTACCCTTATCACTTTATTTAATTTTAATTATCTCCTTAGAAACTCTATCTTTATTACAATTACATGGAAAGTTGGGCTTTAACATATGAATGGAAGGGAAGATGCATACAATTCAGTCCATGGCACATATTTCTTTCAATTCATACTTGCCTACTATAACATTTTAAAATAATTTAAATTTAGAACTTTCAATACCTATATATTTTAAGAGCTATAATTTTATCTAGTCTACCAATAGACATTTCATATTTCATATATTTTCATAGATATTTTGAGGTAATGTAAATATTCTTGAAAACTTTTCTTTGGGGATTCTTTTTGACCTAATTTTAAAATACACTATTCCAAAAATATTTTTATTTTCTTTCTGCCTGTTACTTAAATGCACTGCAACCCGGGACCTTTTTAAACTAAATTGTAAGGTTGGGATTTGGGACCATACATAGTTTCAATTCACCCACATGAGAGTCTGATTGTATTTGGGAGTCTTCTGGAGAGGATTGTCAAGAGCTACAGCATGATTCTTTCAGGGTGGCAAGAATTTACCCTGGTTCAAACAATCAGGGGTCTTTTTTAGATCCCCTTCATGGATCTGGACTTAAATCTGGAGTCTCTGATCTTAATAAAACCCTTCTCTTGTATGTTGTGCTTTGTGCAAATAGCTCATTAAAGTCCAGATATCAGGGAGTGGCAGGTGCTCTCAGAGAGTATTCTAGCTCTTCTTCTAGTATGCTGGTTCTTCCAGATTTGCATTTTTCTTGAAATTTTCAGCCTTCAGGGAATTCCTTTAATTTTCCATCAAGTCATCCGTGCATTTAAAGTCTTGTTTTTTAAATTTTATCCCACATTTTAAACGTGATTCCAAAAGGAATTTACCTCAATGCCCTGTCCACGTATTATTCATTTCTTATTTTCTGCTGGTAATCTGTATTTTACTATTTCTTCTACATCCCTAGTGTCTTGGGTTTGTATCATCTCATCTTGAATTTTCCTATATGTGTCTTTCATATTTTTGAGAGTATAAACATATTTTGGATAAAGCCAGTTTAATGTATACCTAACATATTGCAGCAGATTTTTAAATATATACATATGTATTCTATATACTGATATTTATATTTGTATTTCAAATACTAGAAGATTATAATCTGCTTTAGACGCCAATTAAGCAACAAAATGTAATTAAGCAAGTAGACTTATGAAAGATCGTCTATATTCTTACACAGTCTCTTTCCTTTTCTTCTTTTTTTAATTTTAGAGAGATAGAATGCGAGTAGGGGAGAGGGCGGGGGGGGGAGAGAGAGAGAGAGAGAGAGAGAGAGAGAGAGAGTTTCAACAGGCTTTATGCTCAGCATGGTGACCAATGTAGGGCTCAATCCCAGGACCCTGGGATTACTACTTGAGCAGAGATCAAGGGTGGGGCACTCAATTTACTGAGCCACTCAGGTGTCCCACAGTCTCTTTTCTTATGATATCTTCTGATACTTGCTTTTGAATATGGAATACTCGGAAGAAAATCATTAATTTTTGAAATGGAATCAAAGGCCTTTAGAACTGGAATGAGTGTGAGATATCTAATTGAGCCCAGTCATTTTAGAATTAGCAAATAGAGACAAAGTAGGTTGAGTGCTATTTAGCTGTATTGTACTGGTATTCTGAACTTTCTATGTATTTCTTGTGTTTCAGTGTCTATAATGGTTTTTTACTAGTCATGTTGCATTCTTTGTTATTTTATGCTTGAAATGACATAATTAATGTGTGTTATTCAGTCCTACCAGTATTATTTTTGGTTGTCAATCCATAGACATAGTGCAATAATGGTTCCATGAAAGATAGAAGCATCTTCATTGTGTTGAGCATTGCATCTTAGCCAGGAAGAGGTTCCTGTGACATTTTCTTCCATCCAAAATAGTTTTTATTTTTGCAGCGTATTTTTATTATTTATTTTGAATTTCCTGACTCCTCACATTCAATGCTTGTCCTGATCATTATTATACCCTTGGGCTCTGCTTTATATTAATAAGGTTTTTCAAACAATGCTCCTCTCATCTGCCTTGGGTTTTAACTTACCCAGAGATATCTTTATTCAGTCCTAACAGACTGCAAGAGACTATTACCATGTGAATGAAATTTAAATTCAATGAATCAAAAAAGGAAAACCAGTCTTCCAATTCACCCCTCTTCTCCTGCATCTTTCGAATTTCTTTCTCTGAAGAAGGTGCAAATTTGGAATATCTCTTTAAGGATTTAATTTCCTTGATAGTCTCCATGTTTTTCTTTATGGTTCACTTTTCTATAAATTTTAATTATCTGTTACTTAAAACCAGAACTCTAGTATATTTCATAATAATGATACACCATAGTTACAGAGTGATTTGCTGGGTAGATGATAGCCTCCCACTATTAGTACAATGTTTTGTATTGCTCATATTTCCAATGTCTAATATGTTTGTTGTCACACAAATTAAACCTCATTACATAACCTCTGTGGAAGCCAGATATCTTTTGTTAGTATCTAATGTCATTTTCCATATATTTTATATATGCAGAGAAGACAAAAGTTATAAGTTAGAGAGAAAGTTATGTTAGAGAGAAATTTTAAACACAGACCACCTGCTCAAATAAATAAAATTATTTTCAAGTAAGAGTATATATTGGAAGGAGAGTGAGATTTTTTCCAGAGGATTAGAAAGGTAAGCATCTAGTCACATTACTTATAGTTAAATGGTGGATTTTTGCCAGTTGCAGGAAAAAAGAAATCTGTGTCATAACTTACATAAATCTAAATGTTCCATATGAATTTTATATGTTTTTGTTCCTTATATCAACAACTATTATATATTTACAATTAGCGGGGAATTAGCCACTCAAAAGAATATGATTGCTTTATAAAGAATAAAAAAATTACTTTTTACCAGGCGGTTTTTGTTCTGTACTGTCTAAATAAGTGCTTCCATGCCCACTAAAAATATTCTTGAATAATATATATCTTCTGTACTTCAGGTTTCCAGAGAACCCCATCTCCAGACAGAATCTTTCTACTATTTCCATTGCTTGTCTCAGCTTCAGGGCTTTGCCCTAAAATTAAGCTCCTCAGGAATCACAGCTTGAATTTATATTTAACTAATTGGTTCCTATTCTAGAATTGAATTGTTCATACCAAATTTATATAATGAGATAGTCATTTCCATACTGCTTCCATTTCCTACCAACATTTCAGGCAAAATCTAGCAACAAACCTTAGACTCTCACCTTTTCTCTGGACATTCTTGTCCAACCAGGTGAATTTTGGCACAGGGTTACATGAGATAGGTCTCTAACTAAATAAATAAGTCCACAGAATGAGTCTTCCACTTAGGGACCTGCAGCACTTATCTTCCCGGAGACCTATAAAACCACAAAGAGAATAATGGATACAAACAAAGAAAACACTCAAACACATTTGCAACAAAACTATAAGACAACCTGCAAATACCATATTTATGTAAGTGCTGCTGACAATATCTGAAATAAAAATCGATGAAAAGACTCATGGGAATTTACAATGGTGAAGTCAGTTTACGTAAAGAGTGTGTGCTGGCTGTTGAAGATGTCAAAAATTTGAATCAAACACACGTCTCCGGGTTGAGGGTGAGGATATTCAGTATACTGTTTGACTAAGTATATCTGAGACAAAACAATATCTGATAGGACCCTTGTCAATCAAGACTTATCCAGGAGACATAGTAATTTGAACACAGAAAGTTTAATATAAAGAATTACTAGCTATGGCAGAGCTCTCACTTTAAAGATGAAACAAAATTCTAAAGAATTTCTTACACCTAAGGAGGACTTCCTGAAGAAGGAGTCCCCTCCCCAACCAGGGAAGAAGTTGTGGTTGTAGCCTGCTGGATGATAGAGAAGGACTCTGGGATGCTTAAACCAGAGCTGGTTGACAGTGACTGGACGGCTTAATACACCTAAGAAAAATGTAAGGGTGACAAGAGAAGAAGGTGAAAAGGAGATAAGCTCCTTTGATATTTATATTTTATATCTAATGGTTGTATGTAAGAGAAAAATCAATTAGAAGCCAAATACACAATTTAATGATTAATGTTAAACATAGACACAGATAATGCTTATGAGTAAAAGTAGAGTTTAGAAAGAGGGAGAAGAAGCATGGAGAAGAAAGTACAAATTACTTATATATTTGTATATCTTAGGCAATTAAAAAATATGATATATTAGAAGTGTTAACTACTCTAAAAATATAGATTGTCTTAAGTCATGCAACGCACTAGATGATGAGATTCATAACATATACCTACTGCTGTACCCCCTTTGCTGTAAAGTGGGACCCTTGTTTGAATGCGACTTATGTAAAATCCATTTTTTAAAACTTCTATTCTCTGCCATGTATTCCTCTCTCTACCATTTGCAATGGCAGATGAAGAATTGCTAATTCATTTAAACGTTTATTTATTTTCCAGAGGGGTGGGGAGAGGCAGAGAGAGAGAGGGAGACAGAGGATTCGAAGCAAGCTGTCAGCACAGAGCCTGATGCGGGGCTCCAACTCACGAACTATGAGATCATGACCTGAACTACAGTTGGATGCTTAACTAACTGAGCCACCCAGGCACCCTTCTTCTTTTTTCTTTTCTTTTTTTAATTTTTTTTAATGTTTATTCAGTTTTGAGAGAGTGAGTGGGGGAGGGGCAGAGAGAGAGAGAGAGAGAGAGAGAGAGAGAGAGTGAGAGAGATGCCGAATCTGAAGCAGGTTCCAGCCTCTGAGCTGTCAGCACAGAGCCCGACCTGGGGCTTGAACCCAGGAACCATGAGATCATGACCTGAGCCGGTCAGATGTTTAACCGACTGAACTACCCAGACGCATATCACAGGCACCTTTCTAATTCATTTTAGATGGCAACCACTTTTGCCAAGCTTCCAAGAGCCAAGACTGTACTAGTGTTGCTTCCCAAATGGTTTTCTTGAACTCAGAAACATACTTCCTGATCAATCATCTCTCTTATCCATCTTCAGATTACATCTCACTTGAATCAGTTACCTGCACGTCAAAGCTCCTGTTGGTGCGTGTGTTTTTTAGGACTGCATCTCCTTGAGTGTGTAGTTCCTTTTCTCTCTTTACCAAAAAAACTAGCACTTCTCAAACTGGATTGGGTTATGTCTTTACCCAGTTATTAATCTCAAAACCAAGAGGGGGGTTGGGGATAGATCTTGAGGGGGTCACCAGTCTTTCCTGAAGGGCAGGCATTTTCATCAATGAACAAAGAAGTAGTACCATCTTTTGTCAATCTGTTTTGGGATGCTACTATTTTATCTTTTATTCACCTGTTTTGTGCTCCTTCTGTTGGCTCAGAGGGTTACAAAAAATTTGAGTTTTCAGAAATTGCAAAACACTAACCAAGATTTTTCTCATCCCAGCTCTTAAGATCCTGCTTTTTCTTAACCAAAGCCTAACTTTGGTTAGAAGACTCATCAGGGTTGTGAATTCAACCTCTTCTAGTGATCTGTTATTCTTCTAATTAAGTCCTGGTCCTGGTCCTCAGCTTTTCTGCCTTCCAGCTTCAGGAAATTTCTGTCCCTTCAAAGACTACCTAGAAGGTTCTCTGGCTTTTGTGCTACCCCTTACACATTCACTTGCACACTTCTACTTGGGGAATGATGCTCAACTTTTCATTGTTTATCCCCAGTGCATTGAGAACTGAGCAGCAGACTAATACCATGGTCCTTTACTGACTATAATTAGTCAAATGCCTAAGATGTTTCAATGGCTAATGTATTTCTCTTTATTGGGTTCCCTTCCCACCTTACCACCCATAAAGTGTAGATCGGTTGCTTTGCAGTGTTATACAAGGAGCTATCAATATTGCATTTGCAGCAATGCTATGGTCCTCCTTGCCAGATGGCTGGTGAGTACTACAGCTAGAATTTCCACTTTAGAGTCTACCTCCTAGAACAGCTTCTGGTATCAATTATAGCTTGGATTGGCTAGAAATCTGTCTCTGAGACTCTAGATTTGAGTACAGGTTATATATCAGTGAGAAAGAATAATACCTAGAAGAAATAAAGGAGGCAGTATTTAACGTAGAAGCTGAACTGCAGTGAAGCTGCAACAGAGGCTCAGTAAAACCCGTAGCAAGGTTTGAAGCCTGCACGGCCTTTCAGAGTGTTCTCGTTTGAGAGAAAAAGCAAAGAAGACTCTTGTACATCCATTTCAACTAATCATGTGCATGCAGGCTGCCACCAGGAAGGGGCTAAACTTGGATTTGAAGCTTTCTTATACAGAGGGGAAAATAATGACGAAGGATTCAGTTGTGTCTCATTCAACTAATACTCTTTTCTTTTAATTTTTAAAAATATTTTTATTTATTTTTGAGAGAGAGAGAGAGAGACAGAGCATGAGTGTGAGAGGGACAGAGAGAGAGAGGGAGACACAGAATCTGAAGCAGGATCCAGGCTCTGAGCTATCAGCACAGCTGTAACAATGACTAGATATCTGAGCCTAGTTGTCCTAGAAGTCACATGTTAGAGAGAGATCCATCACATGAACCCCAGAATTACCTTCTGAAGAAAAGACCATCCTGCCCCTTTGCTGACTGGATATCATATAATGAGAAATATATATCTATTGTGTTTAGTCTCTGATACTGGTAGGGACACTGTATGTCAAAGCAGGTAGCATTGCATTCATAGTACAAAAGGAGACACAATAGAGAATGACAAGAAGTAGTTGTAGGTAGGGTATATTTAGTTAAGGTAGACAATGATGGTTTCTCTAAGAAAAACATATTTGAGTGGACACATAAATAATGAAGCAAGAACACATAAACATCCATTTTAAGAATATTCTGAGCAGATAATCAGCCCCTGAATGGAATACAGTTAAACAACTTTGAGGAAAAGATAGTGAAACAGATTGGCTGGTGCAAAGGGTTAAAATGGCAAGTACTATGAGTCTGATAGGTGAACGGGGCAAGACCAGATATCGCCTTATCACCCAAGTTAAGAACTTGGAGTTTTATTATAGGAAGAGTAATATTTTATTAATTTTGAACATAAGATACCATTGTGGTATTTTAAACATCACTATATTGCTCCAAGAGAGCAAAGGTGAATTAATTTAACCCTGTTAGACAGCTATCAGAGTTACCCAAGGAAGGATACTACTAACTTTGCTTATACTGATAGCGATGGGAAAAGTAAATAAGGGTTAAATACAGTGTATTTTTGAATTACTCATTGATCCATTGATCCAATATTGGTCCATTGACCAGTATTGGTCTAATCAATATTGATTCATTTATTGATTAGTCCATTGGTATCAACCTATTAATTGTGCAGTAAGAGGGAAATTTTTAAAAACTCCAAGACCATGCATAGTTTTTCATCTGCGCTGTGAGCCTATGGAAATATCCTTTATTAGGACCACTGAAAACTTGTAGAACAGTTGAGATGAAGATAAGGGAAATCAACATTCTGTTTTCAACATGAAATTCATTTTACCTCTATCAACATGTGATGAGAAGTTCTCAGTAAACATTACAAATCTAACATGATTCTAAGAGGCAAAACCTAGACATATAAAGCCAATACCAGTGCATAAATAGTATGTAAAACAATAGCAAATTAGTGTTATTAGTATGAAAGGAAATAAAAAGGATAGGAAGTCATTTCAGAAAGAGGAGAATGAACCAGCAAAGAAGGCTAAAAGGAGCTGACCTAGAGGTAGAAGGGAAGCCAGGCATATGCATATGGTACCTGAAGCCAGGGCAAGAGTTTTTCAAGAATAAGGGAATTAGAGAAGGTCAAGTACTGAGAAGCTAGCTAAGGTCACAAACAAGATTTTGCCATTGAATTTCGCAAGTTGAAAGTTTATTTTTCCTCTTCAAAAAGAGGGGGATTTGGAGGTTTTAGGGTAGAGTTTATCTTAGTTCTTGTTGGTTTATGAGAGAATGGTAGGTCAGGTCATAAAAGTCAGTGAGCATAGACAATTCTAAGAAGTAGTATTGCTATAAACAACTACAAAGGAATGAGGCAGTTGGAGGAATGAACGTGGTACCCAAGGGAGTATTTTGTTGTTTTTAATATGTGAAATATACAACATTTTTATGTACTGGATGGGGATGATGCTCCAGTGCAGAAGGAAAAAATGATAACACAGAATAAAAAAGGGGGGGGGTAACTTCTCAAGCAAAGTCCTTGAGTAGGAAAAACTGCACAGGAATTGTTATGGCCTTTAAAAGCAGAGTAATTCCTCCATTGGAACAAGGGGACAGGCAGAATGTAGATGAAGAGTTAGCCATGTTGGTAGATTTGGTGGGGATAAGTCAAGCTAATTCTCTTCTGAAGTTGTTATTGTGTCCATTGGCTGTGAGGGCTTAGGGAGAGAGATTTGGAAGTTTAAAGAGTGGAGAGTGTGTGAAAAAGCAATCCAAGAAGGAGTAAAATGAATTTGCTTCAAAAATGTGGAAGAACAGCATATGCAGTAAAATGATGCAAAGTCAGAAATTTGAAGGTCCAGATGAGGATCAAAACAGTTAAACTTTCAGTTCCGTTGGGAATGATTTGGTACAATATGAGGTGGCGGTGGGGGAAGAATTATTTAAATTAAGATATTTTTGAAGAGATGCAACTATTGGTTGCATCTTTAAAAACTAGAAACCATTAAGGAATTGACACAGAGAAAGATGTTTTTAAGAAGGCGAGCTAATAACTGAGAAGTCACCTAGACCCCTGTTGCCCTCAGTACCATGCCAACCAATTTGTGATTTTTCAGTATTGTTAACAGAAAGATACATAGAGATGAGTATATCTTCTTCCAGTTTTACCAATGAGATTCCTTTAAATATATAGAGCAAATCATGAGATTAAAAAACAAAAACAAAACCTGCATAAAAAATCTAAAAATAGTATTTCAAACCTTCCCAGGAAATACAGGCTTTGGAAGCATTCTCATGATATTAATTTTAGGGTCACATTCATCCTGCTGTGGGATGTAAAGCACATCAAGTCACATGACCATGCCCTGTGGGTTTTTTTCCCCCTCACTGAAGCTATGATGGCAAACACCATTCTCTTTAAAGAGTACTCCAAGTAGAACAATCATTAATTTTGTGTATCTAGCACATTTTATTGTGACAGGATCAATATATGATGGTGGGATTTACAATGTGTCTGCTGGGGACAGAGAGCACAAATACAGTGATTTCTTATCTTAGTCTTTAACAAAGATATGTATGTTCAATTCAAGTTTAGAATTCAAGTGATCTCTTATATTTTTATGTTGTTAGTGGTTGAGAATCTCAGAATGATATACTCATTCTAATTTTTATAAGACATTGAATCATTTCTTAAAACTAAAGAAATCCAGTAATATTATTGACACCATTGTATATTCATTAATAAAAAATGAATAAAGTTTTATTTTTTTGTTATTTTGGATGTAGTGTGATTCTATATAAGGAACATGACTTAGTTTCTTTTGAAGTTTGCAAATTAGCTTGAAGGAGAAAATAAAAACATAAAATAAGTAGATAGCATGTAAGTACCATTGAGCAAGACTGACTGTGCAATTTGAGCACTGGAACACAAAAATGAAATAAATATTATAGACAGTAAAATCCAGATAAGTATTTATGGAGGATGGAGAATGTGAACAAAATTTGGGGAAAAAAAGTCATCAAATTTTAAAGACAAACAGGATATAGAGCCTCATGATTAAATCAAAGTATCAAATGAAAGTAATGAAAAATAAGAGAAACATTGGTAAGTGGAGAAACTCAGTTTGCTGGTTGGCAAATATTTAAAACATAAAACAATATGTGTTTTTACTTTTATTTTTCCTACTGCTAAACTTTCAACTTTGAAGTTTATATTATATATAAGGAAATTTTAAAACAAGAAAACAAAGAAGACCTAATATCTCAGGTAATAAGAGCTAATTAATCATTGCAAATCACTTTGAACATTCTCATTCCCAATGATATTGGTTCATTTACATGAATGCCCCATTTCTGTATCCTATACTCAAGTCATGGTTTTTGCTTTGCTCTACTATCAAACATTCTAATCTGAAAATACTTCAAAATAAGGTTTCATTAGTTTATTTCTTTAAGGAAATAAAATCAGTAATGAGATAGAAACAACAGAAATTCGTATATGCAGTGAGTTCGTTAAACCACAGTCATTCTTGTCACTTTTATTTTTATCTCATAGGACAAAAGGATGGTAAATCAAATCCATGCCAACAAAAGCATTTAATTTCAGCAAGTAATTAAAAAAATTCCCCAGCTAATATAAAATGCTTCTTTGGGGAAGTGACTTTTCAAACTACAAGAAGGCATAGTACCACAGAGCGGCCATAGAGATTTCGTTGCTAGTTGTAAAATAAACAGATTCTTAGAGAATGGATATGTTTTTACTCACTACTGTGCTTATAATGAGATTGAATTCAACTTCTTCTGTACTAATTGTATTAAACTGTGTACATAAAAGTGATGGAATGAAGGTGATTTGGGGATTAGGCGAGCTATCGAAGGTTTGGGAAAATGATACAAAATTAATATGTGCTTGATTTTTGTTAATTCCTGTATGCGTATTTCTTTTACTGAAGAAAGTAAAGGAGCGATAAGCATCTTGTAAATGGAAATAGAGATGAAGACAAACTTGAGCTACGATGTTATGATATATTTATTTTGGTTTCTGTGTGGTTTTATTATTTTTTTTATCTTTTCCTGATTTTTGTTGTTGTTGTTGTTGTTGTTGTTGTTGTTGTTGTTGTTTTAAGTTTGGTTTGTTTGGCTTTTGGTTTTCAATTTTGTGCAAAAAAAAAAAAAAGCTCAAATCAAAACTGCAAGCAAAATCCTCACTTAGAATGTGGCCTTAATAGAATAAAAATCTCATTCTATAAAACATAGTACTTTGAAAAAATGGCATAGAGTAACCAATCAATGGCATTTGTGCTCTCTGATCTCACTTGTTCCCTCAGGCTACCCTTTCCCTCAGTAACTATCAGTTACTCCTTTAACTATCAGTTAAAATGAAACTATCAGTTATTCAAGTCTAAGAGAAATATGTAGAATATATTATGTATAATGATATTTCAAGAAACCTATAGAATATAAGGTAAAATTATATGATGCAAAATATATGTATATTAAAATTTATTTCATTTCACTAGGCTAAAAGAGAAAGTATCTAAATCGGAGAGTATTTTACAAGAATGACATAGGAGCCTTTATCTGAATATTAAAAATTGTTCTGTAATAGTCAACCTGTATGCATATAAAACATTAAAAATAATTTTATAAGATATTTATACATGTTGCAGTTCTTTTTATGCTCCTTTTAAAATGGAAATACCTAACACATTTCTTTCACTTTGATCCTTCATATTCTAAAATATATATTTTAATTTTCCATCTGTCTTTACAATATGCTACATATATGAGCAAAAATGTGATATATACACAAAGTTTCCTTGTAGTGGTTTTATAAACTTTTAATACTTCCAACATAAATATGAAAAACCTTTTGTATGGCTTTTTGTAAATGGAATTTTATTATTTGAACCCTGGCTACATTGAAAACGTAGCTGATTCACATTTCTAATCATTGCTTCATCAGTGAAAGTAGTAAAGGATCACATAAAACAAAAAGAAATTAGTTTAGCTTTCCATTTTAATTAGTCACACCTATCCTATTAGGTATTTAAACCTTGATAACCCAGATTCAGAATTATTAAGATTAAGGTATAATTAGCTATTCAAATCAATTTTGTCATTCAATTCTATTAATTCTGTTGCTAAAATTTATCACATAATTAATCCTAATATTATTCATTATAACCCACAATTAACAGTCTAGTATTTCTATAGATGGAAACTGATATAATTCTGAAAAAATACTGCACCAGCATTTTTGTTATCACATTTGCATTGATTGCCTACTCTTTCTATGAATAATAAGGGAGATGAATTTAACTTAAACTTTGTACATTAGATATTAGTAGTGTCTAGAGTTTTTTCAATTTTTGAAGAATTGTATCTCGCTTAGTAGATGGTTTTAGTTAAATACTGTTTAAGAACAGCATGCCATTTGGCTGTCTTTTTCTGTCAACATGAAGGACGAGAGTATTCTTAAAATATCTCAAAACAAGCATATTTCCCAATAAAATATGTTAGCGATATAAATCAAATTAAAGGTAGGCAAAGCACAAATAAATCACAGGGGCATTGATTTTATTTCACAAAATGCAAACCTTTCATAGTATTTGTTTTTATTATTTATTAATATTGGTTGGAAACTAAACTCAGAAAAACATTTTAACATTTCTTAACGGAAAGACTTTTTTTTTTAAAAAAAAATTGAAAACAAATGTCACTTTAAATCTATACTTCCAAACACGAGAGGGCATTTATTTAGTTTCCTTTGCATTTCATAGTCCACTAACTTTCCATTTTTCTGAGCTACTATTTCTTACATTCTTTTTTATCCAAGCAGAAACTATTCTTCCTTATTCTCTTTTACCTGTTGAGCTTTCCTCTTGTTCCTCTGAGAACATAGATCATAAAAGAACTCCTACAGGCTCCTGCCAAGACATTTATCCACCCACCCACATTTGGATGATATATTCTGCCTTTCCACCTGCCGCTGTGGATGAACTATATCTATGTTCCTAATTAATATCTATATCCCTTTCTTTGTGAATAGATTCCTTCCCCTCAGGAACATCATTTTATCATTTGTCTTCTCTCTCTGGGATCAACATTTTTTTCCCCTCTCTACTATATCATTCTCATTAGCAGCAATAAATTTGTGATTTCCCCAAACTTAAAAGAATAAAATGATAAAAAGTCATACTCTCTTTAACCTGCCTCTCTCCTGCTTCTGCTCCGCAATTTTTCTCCCTTATAGTTCCAATTTCTCTCTTGAATGTTACTTAGTCAGGCTCCTCATCACTCTTTTCTCCTGGTATCTACATTGGTATGTCCAATGACTCTGACTTCATTTTGAGGAATTATTGTTAGCTGCAATTGACGTAGTTGATCATTCTTTTACTCACTGAATAGCTGCTTTAATTGGCTTTGAGGACACCATACTCTCTTGAAATCCCTTCTTCCTAACTGAATGTGCCTTTTCAGTCACTTTTGTTAGTTCTTCATAGTCTAAAACTGAAAATATTAGAGTTCCAAGACTTGGTCTTTAGATCATTTCTCTTTCTTTCTATTCTCATATCTTATACATTTTTGAAATCATTTTAAACATCATCTATACTTGATATTTTCAACATTCATATTTTCTGCCTTTTATACTCCTGTGAACACCAACTACACTTTTGAAATTGCAATGTGGAAGTCCAATAGACATATCAAGAAATTATCACATTGATTGAGGTAAATTTTACTTACCATAAAATTCAGTCATTAATGTGTACAACTTGATAAGTTTTGTCATATGTATATATCCATAAACCATCTCTACAATCACGATAATGAATACATCTTTTACCCTTTTCATCACAACATTCATAATACTTGAATTCCATCCCTTCTCTTTCTCATGCTTCACTTCCCAGCCCTGGTCTCCAGGTTACAGATTTTTCTGCTTTCTGCTACTGTAGATCAATGTTTATTTTCTATAATTTGAGATAAATGTAATTACATAATATATACTCTATTTGGACTGGTTTTCTTCACTCAGTATAATTATTTTGAGATTCATGTGTATTGTTGCATATATCAATAGTTCATGCATTTTTATTGCTGAGTAACATTTCATTATATGGAAACATCACTTATTCATTTACTTGTTTATATAATATACAACCCTCTCATCCATTTTTGGGTTATTACAGATTATGTTCCTATAACAACTGAGTACAATTATTTTTATGGACAGAGGCTTACATTTCTTTTGGGTAAATGCCAAGAAGTAGGATAGCTGAATCATATAATTGATATATGTCTAACCTTAAAAACTGGCAATCTGTTCCCCAAAGGTGTGTAAATATTTATACTTGTATCAGTAGTGTATACGGATTTCAGTTCTCTCATATCGTCACCAATAACTGAATCATCATTGTTTTTAAATTATAGCCATTCAGGTAGTAGTGGTATGTAATTATGGATTTAATTTTCATTTTGCTAATGTCTAATAATGTTGAGAATCTATTCATGTGCATATTTGCCATGCTATACCTTTTCTGCTGAAGTGTTTGTTCAAACCTTTTGCCCATTTTTCTTTTGAGATGTTGGTGTCCTTATTGGTTTTTGAAAGTGATTTTATATATTTTGAATTGAACTTTTTCTGATATGTGATTTGAAAATATTTTCTTCCAATATGTGGCTTGTCTTTTCCTCCTTTTAATCCTATGTTTTGAAATGCAGAAATTTTTAAGCCCAACTTGCCATTTTTTTCTATTGATAACACTACCAATATCATACTTTTGAATCTTTATCTAACCTAATGTCATAACAACTCTTTCTTCTAGAAGTTTTAGATCATTTTGCTTTAATTTAGATCTCTAATGCATTTTTATTTTATTATTATATAAGCTGTAATGTATGGATCAAAGTTGTGTTTATGCATATTATTATGCAATTGTTTCAGCAACTTTCTTCAGGGGAAAAAAAAAAAAACTCTGTTCAGTGTTGCCATTGTACCTTTGTGAAATTCAGTTGTACACATATTTCAGGGTCTATTCTGGACACCCTAAACTGTTCCATTGATTTACATGTTTGTCTTTATGCAACAATACATTCTCTTGATTGTTGTTGCCTAAGAATAAGTCTCCTGTCAGGTAATGTTAGTTACCCAACTTTGTTTATTTTCAAACTTATTTTGGCCATATGACTCTTTTGTATTTGCATATTAATTTTAAAATCATACTCTCAATTTCTTTGCTGGGATTTTGATTTGGATTATGTTGAACTGTAAATCAATTTGGAATGAATTGACATCCTAATATTGAATGTTATCATCCGGGAACATGGTACAACTCTTCATTTTTTAGGTTTTCTTTAACTTCTATCAAGTCAATTCTGAGGCTTTCAGCAAACAAATATTGCACATCTTTTGTCAGATTTATTACAAAAATAGTCTTTTAAATATTTGTTTAATATTTATCAATAATATTTAATATTTAAACAGTATCGTTTTTATTTAAAATTTTTTTGTTCATTAAATTATTTTTTGTTACTCAGAACTGCAATTGACTTTTGTATATTGACTTTTTCTTTTCAACTTTGTGCTTACTCCTTTAGTCTACAAAGGCTTTTGTTTTTTTATTTTGTTATTTGTTTGGGTGGGTTTTAAGATTCCATTAAATTTTCTAATGGGTGATCATGTCATCCAACAATAAAGATAGCTTCATATCCTCTAAAATCTTTATTTTATAGATTATAAATTTCTCCTTGTTCCTTTTTATCTTTACTCATTTCATTTTTTTTCTTGCCTTATTACAATGACTGTAACTTCCAAAACAGTGTTGGATAAACATTGTGGGAGTAGACCTCATTATCTTATAGCTGTTCTTTCTCATATGGTATATAGTATTTTATCACTAAGCATAAATATTAGCTGCAGGATTTTCATAGATACTCTTTATCAAATGAGAGATTTTTCCTTTATTGCTACATTTGATGTTGTTTTAATCAGAAAAAATGGCGAATTTTGTCAAATGAATTTTATTTCCTGCTTCTTTGCATGCCTTGTACATTTTTTAAAATATAAGTGTTATTAATTTCACCTCAAGTGCTGGATATTTTAGTATTACTACAAATATTCTAAGATTTTCTGTGGATAGAAATTTGGAAACTGTTTAATTCCCTTAGGTATTTTAAAACCTGTCAGATGAAATCTGAGCAATGTCTACTTTAATTAATTCCTGCTACTAGAGCAGGACCATTCTGAGTATTCTAAACAGTATACAATGAGATTTTATAATCTGGTTGGTGGAAAGAGTTTCTTTTCCAGGCAATGAGTGAGCACTAGCTTCAATTCTCTCTAATCCATCCAGATAGTTCTTTCCCAGACCTTCATTACTTTCTGCCTATACATGCATTAATAAGTATTTTGCTGACTACAAAGGAAACAATCAACAAAACTAAAAGGCAACCAATGGAATGGGAGAAGATATTTACAAATTACATATCAGATAAAGGATTAGTATCCAAAATCTATAAAGAATTTATCAAACTCAACTCCCAAAAAACAAATAATCCAATAAAAACTGTGCAGAAGACATGAAAAGACACTTTTCCAAAGAAGACATCCAAATGGCCAACCGACATATGAAAAGATGCTCAAATTCACACATCATCAGGGAAATACAAATCAAAACTACAATGAGATACCACCTCACACCTGTCAGAATGGCTAAAATTAACAACTCAGGAAATAGCAAACGTTGGCAAGAATTTGGAGAAAGGGGAACACTTTTGCATCATTGGTGGGAATGCAAACTGGTGTAGCCACTCTGGAAAACAGTATGGAGGTTCCTCAAATAAAAAAAAAGAGTTACCCTACACTACAACAATTGAACTACTAGGTATTTGTCTGAAGGATGCAAAAATGCTGATTTGAAGGGTACATGCACCCCAGTGTTTCTAGCAGTGCTATGAACAATAGCCAAATTATCAAAAGAGCCCAATGGCCATCAACCGATGAATGGATAAAGAAAAGGTAGTGTATATATATATATATATATATATATATATATATATATATATATATATACACACACACACACAATGGAATGCTACTCGGTGATGAAAAAGAATGAAATCTTGCTGTTTGCAACAACATGAATAGAACTAGAGTGTATTATGCTAAGCGAAATAAATTGGGCAGAGAAAGACAAATATTATATGATTTCATTCACATGTGGAATTTAAGAAACACAACAGATGAACATAGGGGAGGGGAAGGAAAAATAAGATAAAAACAGAGAGGGAGGCAAACCATAAAAGACTCTTAAATACAGAGAGTAGACTGGGGGTTACTAGAGGAGAGGTCCGTGGGAGGATGGGTTAAATGGGTGATGGGCATTAAGGAGAGCATTTGTTGAGATGATCATGGGTGCTATGTGTAAGTGATGACTCACTGGCTTCTACTTCTGAAACCAATACTACACTGTATGTTAACTAACTTGAATTTAAATACATAAATGAAAAAAAGAAGTATTTTGCTGAATGCGAAGGGACATTTAGATAATCTTTAGAGTGCTGTCTTTGTACAAGTCTATCTTCTGTAGTACTTTGTCCCATCATTCTTAGCTATTTTGGTCTCCCTGAACTGCTTCCTTTACTCAAATTAGTGAATGTGTGAGGCTTTGCCTGGATTCCCTCTCTCTGCACCATGTTCTGGATACTCTCAAGGCATTACACTGGGACAAAGAGTGGAATCTATTTCCTAGTTTTCTGGGTATAGTCCATGTCTTGATAACCTTTGTTTTATAAATTTCATTTCATTTTCTTTCTTTCTTTTTTTTTTGCTTACTTCAGGAGGGAAGGTAAAATCACTTTCTTATATACCATCATGTCCAGAAGTAGATGTCCTGTATGCCAAAAATATGTTCAAGAATTACCCATAATATTTTGTCCCAAAACTTTCCCTCTAGCATTCCTTTTCACTTTGGTTAATGCAAATCCATTTTTACATAGCTTGCAGCAAAAATAGTGATATATTTCCTGACTCATTTCTTTCACTTTCTGTAGTTCAAGACAACTACAAATTGAGTTGTCTCTACCCTTAGTATATACCTAGCGCCTGACTATCACTTATTCCTTCCCACTTATAATAATGTGGACCAAACCACTCTACTCTCTTATCCATAGTATTCTAGAGTCTATTTCATTAGTCAGAATAATCTTGTTTGTATATTTTAAATCATGATATTCTTTGCTAGTTACCATATAATAGCTTTTCAATTCATTCAAAATAAACAATAAACAAATAATCTATTCTAATGGACTATAAGACTGTAGTCTTTTTTGCTCACACAGCTCCAGCTACAATGACCTCCTTGAAGTCTTCGGGATCACCTTCCTTAGAAATTTTCTGTTTTCTTTTTCTTCTAACTGGGTCCCTATTTCCATAGATACGCAGATGTCAGCATTGTTTCTTCCTTCACCCTGTCTAAGGTCTTTATATAAATATTTCCTCATCTCTGAGGACTTCCTTGACTCTTCAGTTTTTAAAATTATCATCCAGCCTTCCCTTCCCAATTTAAATTTTTTCTATTTCCCTAATGGAATGAATGAATGCAGTGCATTAAATTTTTTTTTTCTTATTATGTTCTATCCTCCTACTCTATAACACAAACTTCGTGAGAACAGGGATTTTTATCTATTTTGTTCACTGCTCAATTCTTAGCACTAGGAAAAAAGTATGGCATCTATTAAAAACACAATATGTATATGTATATATATGTATAACATGAACTAAATTTCTTTATGATATTAATAATTCATAATTTCTGCTAATTTTAAGGCTATCTTTACAGGCAGCCTATATAATTTTGTAGAATTATTTCTTCTTTTGCTTTATATCACACTGAAGGATTATGCTGTACATATCAAGTACCCCATTTTTATTATAAAACATTTTTGGCATATAGAATTATGTAAAGAGTAATATTACAACTATCCATATATACAATATCCAGAATAAACCAGTATAATTTAATGTTTGTGTCTTTCAATTTATTATAGTTCCAATTTTATGCTGCTTATATTTTATTTTATTTTTTTAATATGAAATTTATTGTCAAATTGGTTTCCATACAACACCCAGTGCTCATCCCAAAAGGTGCCCTCCTCAATACCCATCACCAACCCTCCCCTCCCTCCCACCCCCCATCAACCCTCAGCTTGTTCTCAGCTGCTTATATTTTAAAGAGGATGTAATTTTTTATCTATTATCAAGTTTCTCCTGAAGGATTCTCTTTAGGAATCTAAGAGGTGACACCAGTAGCAAAACTGCCTACCCTAGCAAAATAACGCTACTCCTCATTTGCTTGTGTTGTTTAAGATTAGTGGTATTAATCACATCATGGCCAATAAAAGGTATTCATTTTTCACTTTTATATATTTAAAAACCTTACTTTAAAATTTACAAACTGTTTTGAAATTGTGTTCTGAATAGATGGACCTAGAAGCTGCTAACACATGGATTGTCTATGGAAAGTATAAACTAATGTGCCCATTGAAAAATAAAGTCAGGATCATGGCTAGCTTATAGAAAGTTAATATTTTTATAGTCCACTCTTCAAATATAGATTTTTACTTTATTTTTCAAACTATGGAGATTCCCCTTTACGTTAAATTCAGCCACTTAAAAATAGTGCTTCCATGATTCAAATAAACATTTTTTAACCAAATCGCCTTTTAATAAGATTATGTAAATATTACACATATTGAAATAAATTTATGAAGATATGCAAAGTTGTTACAGTGTCTGATGCAAAACAGAATGGTTAGTGTTTGTTCAAAAGGGTACTTAAGAAAAGTAATTGTCAATGTCTTGTTGATACTTATATGTTGCTAAAAATTTATCCATTTTTGTAAAATTAATGTATATTTATATTATCTCTTTGGTTCTGTAGTTTTATATTGTAAGGCAAAATACTATATATTTATCCTCTTGTGGGTTTGTCAGTCCATACTTGAAAATTATCAATAAGTGAAATTTAAACAGTAATATCTCAAGTTAGTACTAGTGTCTACATTTATTCTCACTAAATCTATAAACTCCTTTTGCCTGCACAAATTTGGATATATCCTAGTATAAATTGTGACTAAAACAATAAAAATGACATTATCTCAATTAAATAGCACATAGAAACTTACAAAATGGAATAATGGAGTAGATTAAAAATAATTTCCCTACCCTATAAATTAGTACAATACTGCTTATTTGAGGATAGGTAAACAGAATATATGTTTCACACTCCTGTTGTTATCCAAGTATTTGACCAGTTAACCAATATATTTATATGGCTAGAATTACTTTAATTACTTTATAGCCAAAAGTCTTTTATAAATTAATTTATTTATGGATATAGTGATACTAAGATATGAAATGAGCAGCATGCCAATGAGAAAAATGCATTTTCCTATTATGGCAAACTTTTAACACATATTCAACTAAAATAGGAAAACCAAAACATTATCATATTAAAAAAACACATTATCACATCTTACTTTAGGTAATAGGTAATAGGTTTAGGTAATAAGCCATTGTTTTGTTTTGCTTTATTTTTCTGTATAAAAACTAACAAAATTGACATGGGAAAGAAAAGCAAACCACAAACTTAAAATACTGTTAAGGAAAATATTTTTAAATGCTATATATGAAGTAATAACAAAACACATCACTTGGGATTAGACGTTTTCTGGCAGTTCTCAGCTTAGAAGTTACTTTATTACTTACACCTGAAACTAATGTAACACTGTATGTTAACTGGAATTAAAATAAAAACTTAAAAAAAAAGTTACTCTATTACTGCCAAAAAGCCAGTGCTAGTCTATGAAGTCTTGTCCATCATCACCATTATCACAAAACAGGGAAGGCAATTTGGAATAGGAAGTTGCAGCAGACATTTTACATAATTGGAAAAGAATTACAAGTCCTTAGTTCCAGAATTTGCACAAAACTGTCTAGGAAATAACAGAAAGATAACATAGCCAGAGCCAAATAAATTTGGCCAAGACTTTGTACTTTGAAAACTGAACTTGACAAAGTTATAGAGACCATACAAATGTTCTAGGATAACTGATTGCAGAAAATTATTCCATATGGATCAATTGGGCAAAGGAAAAAAAATAAAAATAACCAAAGCAAGAGATTTTGATTTAAAGCACATTTTTATTTATTCATCATACACTATAAATATAAATTTCCAGAATATAAATATATGAATATATTTATTTATAAAGTATCATATTAGGATGATATTTGTATATCATATACATAATTATTATAAATAGAACTGTCTATATTATAGTTACTACAGCATCAGAAAACTGATTATTCCCCAAATGATATTGGATAGGTCTCTACTGAATTTCAGATCTACATATCAAATTCACTTTGGACAGTGAGACCATAATTGTCCAGCCACTTTAGCTTAGTTTTTCATAACTGGAATCATTTCCTAGGCCAGCAATTAGCAAACTTTTTGTCTGTAAACGGCCAGATGGTAAATATTTTTTGATATTGCAGGCCAAATGGTCGTTCTCATAAGTGCTCAACTCTGATGTTGTAGTGCAGAGACAGTGAAAGACAACATGTAAATGAATGACACTGGCTGTGTTCCAATAAAACTTTATTAATAAAAACTAGTGTTAGTCTGGATTTGGTCCACAGACCACAGTTTGCCAACTCCTATCTTATAGAGATGATTCTGCACAGTGGAAAAACAATCAACCTCCTGTAACAGAAAATTTAAATATCTTTAGTGAGGATTTGGTCCTGTTTCTCCCTGCATCCAACCAACTCTTTCAGTCACTCCCATGCGACTCCATTATGCTTGTCTACTTGTATGTCCTATGCGTATCCAAACCAGAATTGTGGCTTTCGTGTTGTACTTCTCTTTCTTCTTATCCCGTATCTCCAGTATTTTTTTACATGTATAGGGGAAGTTATCCTTTTACAACATAAAACATGCACTCCTCTCTCCATCCCCTTTGTGACATTCCTGGTATATTTAACAAATGAACCGTATTAACATCTTTGCACCTTCTATATTCTCTATTCTCTCTATTCCCATTGCCATACACTTTGCTTTTACATGAAGTATCTAATCTCTTGAATCTCACTTTCAAAACCCTTCATAATCTGAATCCCATCCGGTGTCAACCATAGAAATCAGATCCACATAACACTAAACAACTTATAGTATTCATAAAACATTCTTTTCTATACCCAGGGATTTGTTCCAGGTTGTCCTCAGAATCCCTGCCCCCAAATTTCTTCATACTCTGGACAACAGTCATGCACCTTTTAATAAAGAGCTCCAGGAAGCTGGTAAATATTTGATGGCTGGGATCCATATTGTGAATATATGTGTTACAAAAATCTGAGTTCAATAGTGCAATGTTGGTTTGATCCTTAAAAATTGATCAGTTTTACTTTGAAGTATTCTTTCACAGCATTGTAAGGATTGATTACATGATTTGGAGACACTAAGTGACAACTGATGTCAAGAATGAATGGATAGGCAGCAAAGCATCTGACATCATAGCCATCAGAAAAAAAAAGAATAAATATTCTTAGTCATTAATTCAAGCAGACATATAAACCAATCTGCAAGACACAACAGAATCTTTCAATTCGTACTGAAGGTACCTTTACATATCATACTGAAAATTATTTATAATGCTTTGCTTTTTTCCTCACGATATTTGGTTTGTGAATTTGAATTTAAGGAGCGAGCTAAAGTCTCCATACCTGGACTTGGTTATTGGTACTGTGATTTATTCCACCTTCTGACAATTCCCTCACCTGATCTCCTTAAACCTATGTTGAAAACTTATGAAAAGAGTATTTTCAGAGAAAGTTTTTGAAGATAAAAGTTGTTTAGATGTTCACATCACTAAAGAATTTATTTTGTTTGCATTAGCCTTGCTTTCTTGATATTATCAAGAAATAACATAGGATCCTAACAGAATGGGATAATATCTGTTTATACATTATTAAAGAAACATTAAAAAATAGTATATCTATTTTCATTCTATAAATAATGCATAAATTCAGTAAATCAAACATTGAGATGCAAAAACATTAATTAAATAAAATATTTGGCATTCTTACTCATTTGTGAAGTTTGCATAATAGGATAACTTCTTTTTATAAACAAGGGAGAAAACATGCAGCATAAATGGCTACATTTCACAGATGCAAATTCAAAATGTGTATTTTATTTTCCTCCATTAAAAAAGCTATGTGTGATAGAACAATGAGCGGATCACAGATTGATCCAAGGCAAAAATTAACCAGTCAAGATCCACATATTTCTAATAAGGGCTAGAAGCACAGTTTAAAAATATAAATACCTGTAAACTTTTGGGAAATTACATAATTTATAACATCAACTATTTACTTACCCTCTGTATCTGTTTTCCCTTTCTCTGTAGTAAAAGAAATCTAAATTTTTATAGGTTTTAGCATAAGGAATATATGTGTCACCTTCCCTTCATGCTTGCGTTTGTCACGCCACTCAATTATGTCCAATGAGAAATAAGCATATATGTCATGTGGATGTTTTGTTGGACTTATAGTACCTAGCTTGCATGTGATCATCGTCCATTTCTTTCATTCTTATCATTGCCATTGTTCTTTTCCTCCCATTCACTTTGTTTTCCTCCTTTATTCTCTTTTTTCCCTTAAGATCTTAAAGAAAACAGTAATGAAAATCTACCATGACACAAAAATGCAGTATTTTGAGAGCCTTGGTAACTACCCAACATAACTGATTGAAACACATTATGATAAAAGTTGGCTACCTTTTCAGGTTTATTGGTCAGTTGGACACTTTCTTTAGGAAAAAAATTTAAAAAATTTTTTTAATGTTTATTTACTTTTGAGAGAGAGAGAGAGAGAGAGAGAGAGAGAGAGAGAGAGAGGAAAGGCCAGAGAGAGAGGAAGTCACAGAATCCAAAACAGGCTCCAGGCTCTGAGGTGTCAGCACAGAGCCCGACGCGGGGCTCGAACCCACGAACCGCGAGATCATGACCTGAGCCGAAGTCGGACGCTTAACCGACTGAGCCACCCAGGCACCCCAGGAAAATATTTTTTAAGTCATTTGATTTCTATTCCCCATAGGTATCTCTCCTTGAATTATCTGTATTAACTAAGATAATTTCTTTATGTATTCATGATTGTATTACTTAATAATTTATGTTTTACAGTATCTTCTGTCCATCTGTATCCTGTCATATTTTGTGATGCCTTTTTTTAGAGTATGTCAAACAGCTTTGTATTGTTTGATAATTGAAAAAACATAGAGTGGCATGAGATTTCATGTAAATGTGACCTAGTCCTACACGAGAGAAAACTATGATTCTTTAACTTAAGTTGTAATATATAATAATTTGACATGATTTGATCAATGAGCAAGCATGATGTGGGGATTGAGTGTAAAAGTGTGGTTCACGTGTTTAATCACACACTTCAGGCTGTGTGATTGAAGTGCAAAATACATTGTAATTTAGTCAGTAATGCTGCTGGGTTTTTTGACAAGGATTTTCATTCATTTTTTTGAGGTTCAGTGTAGAAAGTCTTTCTGTGTCTGTTTTTCTCCTTGAATCCAGAGAAGAGACTGCATAGCTGGCCCTTGTTAATGACTTGGAATGTGATTCAGGTACTTGCTCTTTCCTGCACTCTCTTGAGTTTTTAAGTCCACCATCAGTATTCTCCTTTGTTGTTGTTGTTGTTGTTTGTGGGTTTTTTTGTTTGTTTTTTGTCTTTTTGGGTCATCATTTATCACAGAGATACTTATTGTGGATTTAATCATAGTCCATCTGAGACAGTGTCTTCAGCCTTATGAAATTCAAATGAACAGAGATGTGTTTTTGGCACAAATTGATAGAGTTTCAACATTTCTGTAATAAATACATACTCAATCATATATTGCTGAGTTGTAAGAAATGTATTTCCAATAAGCGGTATCTACTAGGTTTAACAACGGTATAATAGTTACCTGTCCATTACATGGTAGTCAAAGCTAAAAAATGTATTTTTCTTAATCAGCTGGCATTTCAGATAATGTAACGTAACTGCCATATGAAATCCAAATTTCAAGACTGCCCACTTTATAGACTTGCTCTTCAGTCTCATTCATGAAATCAAGGTATCAGTGATTGGCCATTATAAAAAGGATGTGACCATCAAAGAGCTAGAATTTTTTATTTTCTCTTACACCTTCTCAGATTTTCTCTTTTAATTCTTACTTTTCTTTTACTTAGTATGGATTTCTTTCTTTAATTTTATTTATTTAAATTCAAGTTAGTTAACATACAGTGTAGTATTGGTTTCAGAAGTAGAACCCAGTGATTCCTCACTTACATATAACACCCAGTGCTTACACCACTTACATATAACACCCACCTTCCCTCCAGCAGCCCACAGTGTGTTCTCCACATTTAAGAGTGTCTTATGTGTTGCGTCCCTCAATGTTTTTATCTTATTTTTCCTTCCCTTCCCCTATGTTCATCTGTTGTGTTTCTTAAATTCCACATGTGAATGAAATCATATAATATTTGTCTTTCTCTGCCCAACTTATTTCATTTAGCATAATATATTCTAGTTCTATTCACGTTGTTGCAAATGGCAAGATTTCATTCTTTTTCATCACCGAGTAGCATTCCATTCTATATATATACTACCTCTTCTTCATCCATTCGTCAGTTGATGGACATTTGGGCTCTTTTGATAATTTGGCTATTGTTGATAGCACTGCTAGAAACATTGGGGTGCATGTGCCCTTCAAATCGGCATTTTCTCATCTTTTGAATAAATGCCTAGTAGTGCAATTGCTGTGTTGTAGCTTGGCTCTAGTTTTTATTATTTGAAGACTGTTTTCTAGAGTGGCTGCACCAGTTTGCATTCCCACCAATAGTACAAAAGTGTTCCCCTTTCTCCAAATCCTTGCCAACATTTGTTATTTCCTGAGTTGTTAATTTTAGCCATTCTGACAGGTGTGAGGTGGTATCTCATTGTAGTTATGATTTGTATTTCCCTGATGATGAGTGAATTTGAGCATCTTTTCACGTGTCGGTTGGCCATTTGGATGTCTTCTTTGGAAAAGTGTCTGTTCATGTCTTCTGCCCATTTTTTAATTGGATTATTTGTGAGGTTTTGAGTTTGATAAGAACTTTACAGACTTTGTATACTAACAAACCTTTATCTGTATGTAATTTGCAAATATCTTCTCCCATCCCATTGGTTGCTTTTAGTTTTGATGATTGTGTCCTTTGCTGTGCAGAAGCTTTTTATCTTGATGAGGTCACAGTAGTTCAATTTTGCTTTTGTTTTCCTTGTCTTATGGGATATATCTAGTAAGAAGTTGCTGTGGCCAACATCGAAGAAGTTGTGGCCTGTGTTCTCCTCTAAGATTTTGATGGTTTCCTATCTCACATGTAGGTTTCATCCATTTTGAATTTATATGTGTATATGGTATAAGAAAACTGCCCACTTTCATTCTTTTCATGTCACTGTCCAGTTTTCCCAGCACCATTTGCTGAAGAGACTGTGTTTTTTCCAGTAGATACTCTTTCCTGCTTTGTTGAAGATTAGTTGACCATATAGTTGTGAGTTCATATAAAATGTGATTCACATTCATCTCTTGATTGTAGAAGTCATTACTTTTTTTTTTTTCAACGTTTATTTATTTTTGGGACAGAGAGAGACAGAGCATGAACGGGGGAGGGGCAGAGAGAGAGGGAGACACAGAATCGGAAACAGGCTCCAGGCTCTGAGCCATCAGCCCAGAGCCTGACGCGGGGCTTGAACTCACGGACCGCGAGATCGTGACCTGGCTGAAGTCGGACGCTTAACCGACTGCGCCACCCAGGCGCCCCTAGAAGTCATTACTTTTAATGTAGTTGTTTATCAATCATTTTGTTTGTGATTTTTTGTGTCTTATTAAATAAACCATCCCCCAAAATGCAAAATCATGACTATCTCACAGCTTATAGCCTAAAACTTCTATCGTTTTGCACTTTAAAATTTGGTAAATCAACCTAACTACCTTACATCTAAATACTGTTTAGTTCCTAACAAATTTCTATAAATTCCTTTGGCTTTTTTCCACATCCACTCTTATCATCTGTTTATAATTTTTTTTTCCCACTGCTTTCCTTAAATCTTTCAAAAATTTTTTTTGGCTTACTATACTGACAGGACTCAAGTGCAATGTTGAATATTATTAGTGGTTGTGGCAATCCTCTTTTATTCCTAATATTTAAAAATTTTTAAAAATGTTCCATTTGGATTTTTTATTTGTCCTTTGTGAGAATATTGGACCCAATAGCCTAGTCTGCCAATGTGAAAGCAAATATTAAGCCTCCTTTATCTTTTAGGTGAAAGTAATTTCCCCTTCAGTAATTACAACTTTTAATAGAACAGTTACAGTATGGCTTTTTTCCTACTCATGAGACTGAGTTCCATTTAAAATCATCTTTTCATGATAAAATATAGTAATAGTTACAGATGGACAGATATTAATTAAATACTTGTTATCTACTCACAGAGTATTAGGTGCTGTGGAAATACACAAAGTTTTAAGATTCGTTTACTGATTTGGGGGATGCTGAAAATCGTGCAAGCATCCCAAATAATAGAATTAAAGATTGATAGATTTCTTGATACTGTTATTGACAATGCATAAGCATGTAACTTCCTCCACCCCGAGCCACCCCTCCCCCACAGTGGTAAAATATGATTAGTAACTAGTATTATTATATAAAAAATCACTTAAATATATTTCTGTGATTTCAAGGCGATATTTTTAAAAATATCTTTAGTAAAATATTTACCCATTCATCAGCATGTTAGACTAATTAGAAGAGTAAGAAAGTAATACTTGCAGAGCAGTGATATTTCTCCTGTTAAGACACTTTAAATTTAAAACATCAAGAAGGATACAGAGTTGATCATCTTCATCTCCTATAATTGTATATGCATTGTGAGTTTATAAATCATTTTGAGTAAAAAAAATGGTTTTTATCTGACAGAGAAAGGATGTTCACATATTCTTTTAGTGTTCTAAAAAAGGTTATTTCATTTTTAAGATTTTGAAATATTTACTCTAGTGAAAATAGTATATATATTTGCCATTGAATTTGATGGCTTTTGGAAAATCTATCTTCAGAGGATAGACAGCTTAAAATGAGTAAGTAAATTTTACATAGATTTGACTACTTAAATCTGTTGCCATGAAGAGGAGGGAAGAGGATGTGATAGAAAAGACAAAAGTAAATAATTATGTAGCTTTCTTTTAAGTTTGTAAAAAACAGATAATTTTAAAATATGTATGCAAGCACTCACACAAATGAAAATTCCATGTTCAGTGAACAATAAATGTCTACTAACAAAGACTCAAAATGTTTATACAGTATATACTTTCAGTCCCACACATCTTTAATATTATAGCATGAAGTGCAAATGCATAACAATGGTTAATATGTCCCTGCAGTTATTTGTATTATGTGACTATTATTCTGTACTTTGAGTTATTTAGTGCATAATTATAAATGTGAATTAGCAATCAAAAAGTTACAACCACAGGAACTATGTCTTGTGCAACTTCCCTGAATGATTTTGAATATATATTTGTTTCAAAGAAAAAGATAATCCAATAAATTTTTTATGATCACTCACTTGACTACTATAAAATTATAGAAAACAATATGGAAGTATGCAATAAATTTCTGGTTCAGAAAGTGCAAGCTTCAATATCTATAGTATATTATGCCATAATATTTAATTCTAATGTAAACCTGAAGTTTAAAATTATTAGAAATTATAACAAAAAATTATGAAAATTCTATGGTGAGAATTTTAGAAGTAGAATCTATCCTGTTTATTTTAATGTTGTAAGAGTAATACAGATGAACTGTAAAAAATTGAAAATACAAATATATGAAGAAAACAGGAAAAGCAGTTATCCATGGTCCTAGGTCAGAGAGAATACTTAATATTTTAGTCTGTGCCTTTATCGTTTTCATATATATGAATACAGATGTGTACAGATATGTATATGAATACATATATACTTGCATATTTACTTGTATATGTTTGTATATGTTTTCAATATAAATATATTTCCAAGTCTTAATGTGTCATTTAATGGATGAATAGTATATAATTTATGAATGCAACATTTTTATTCTTAATATCTAATATTATTTCTAAATGTGAAAAGCAAGCAAGATTCCAAAAATATCAGGTATGGTATATTTTAGAAGAGCCCTGCATGGAAAATAAGGACAATTTCATTTATATCTCAGCTTTGTTTTTCCTAGTGCATTTCATCAATTTTAAGAATCACTTTTTGTTTTTCTGTTGCTCTGATTTTAAGTTGTAGTGGTCAATTGCTATCACCAAGGAAATGGTCAACTCCTTCACTGTACATTATACTTTATATAAATGGTTTCTAGGCAGGTCCGGTGCAGAATAATAGAGAACTCTTTGAGAAACGCTGTGGTGGCTATACCCAGAAGGCACAGCAAATGATGCCATATGATAAAACACAGATTTTAGAAATCCTGAATTGAAAAGCATTTCGGAAGATATAGTTACTGAATGTAAAGAATATTTTAGGTCTACTCTAAACAGTTTAATTTGCATGTATTTTCTTCTTCATAGAGTTACAAGTGATATATCATAAAAATCTATTCTAAAGGACTCCATTTTTCAGTGAATATTTAATGAAAATTGTAAGTGTTACAACAGTATTGTGAAATAGTTTGACAGTATTATGTTTTCCCTAGTGATATATAAAATGATGATTTATCTCATAACCAGCAGAGTCTCGGATTTAATGAATTTTTTTTTTATTATATGAAATTTATTGTCAAATTGGTTTCCATACAACCCTCCTCAATACCCATCACCCACCCTCACCTCCCTCCCACCTCCCCATCAACCCTCAGTTTGTTCTCAGTTTTTAACAGTCTCTTATGCTTTGGCTCTCTCCCACTCTAACCTCTTTTTTTTTTTTTTCTTTTTTCCTCCCCCTCCCCCATGGGTTCCTGTTAAGTTTCTCAGGATCCACATAAGAGTGAAACCATATGGTATCTGTCTTTCTCTGTATGGCTTATTTCACTTAGCATCACACTCTCCACTTCCATCCACGTTGCTACAAAAGGCCATATTTCATTTTTTCTCATTGCCACGTAGTATTCCATTGTGTATATAAACCACAATTTCTTTATCCATTCATCAGTTGATGGACATTTAGGCTCTTTCCATAATTTGGCTATTGTTGAGAGTGCTGCTATGAACATTGGGGTACAAGTGCCCCTATGCATCAGTACTCCTGTATCCCTTGGATAAATTCCTAGCAGTGCTATTGCTGGGTCATAGGGTAGGTCTATTTTTAATTTTCTGAGGAACCTCCACACTGCTTTCCAGAGCGGCTGCACCAATTTGCATTCCCACCAACAGTGCAAGAGGGTTCCCGTTTCTCCACATCCTCTCCAGCATCTATAGTCTCCTGATTTGTTCATTTTGGCCACTCTGACTGGCGTGAGGTGATACCTGAGTGTGGTTTTGATTTGTATTTCCCTGATAAGGAGCGACGCTGAACATCTTTTCATGTGCCTGTTGGCCATCCGGATGTCTTCTTTAGAGAAGTGTCTATTCATGTTTTCTGCCCATTTCTTCACTGGGTTATTTGTTTTTCGGGTGTGGAGTTTGGTGAGCTCTTTATAGATTTTGGATACTAGCCCTTTGTCCGATATGTCATTTGCAAATATCTTTTCCCATTCCGTTGGTTGCCTTTTAGTTTTGTTGGTTGTTTCCTTTGCTGTGCAGAAGCTTTTTATCTTCATAAGGTCCCAGTAATTCACTTTTGCTTTTAATTCCCTTGCCTTTGGGGATCTGTCGAGTAAGAGATTGCTGCGGCTGAGGTCAGAGAGGTCTTTTCCTGCTTTCTCCTCTAAGGTTTGGATGGTTTCCTGTCTCACATTCAGGTCCTTTATCCATTTTGAGTTTATTTTTGTGAATGGTGTGAGAAAGTGGTCTAGTTTCAACCTTCTGCATGTTGCTGTCCAGTTCTCCCAGCACCATTTGTTAAAGAGGCTGTCTTTTTTCCATTGGATGTTCTTTCCTGCTTTGTCAAAGATGAGTTGGCCATACGTTTGTGGGTCTAGTGCTGGGGTTTCTATTCTATTCCATTGGTCTATGTGTCTGTTTTTGTGCCAATACCATGCTGTCTTGATGATGACAGCTTTGTAGTAGAGGCTAAAGTCTGGGATTGTGATGCCTCCTGCTTTGGTCTTCTTCTTCAAAATTCCTTTGGCTATTCGGGGCCTTTTGTGGTTCCATATGAATTTTAGGATTGCTTGTTCTAGTTTCGAGAAGAATGCTGGTGCAATTTTGATTGGGATTGCATTGAATGTGTAGATAGCTTTGGGTAGTATTGACATTTTGACAATATTTATTTTTCCAATCCATGAGCAGGGAATGTCTTTCCATTTCATTAAGTCTTCTTCAATTACCTTCATAAGCTTTCTATAGTTTTCAGCATACAGATCCTTTACATCTTTGGTTAGATTTATTCCTAGGTATTTTATGCTTCTTGGTGCAATTGTGAATGGGATCAGTTTCTTTATTTGTCTTTCTGTTGCTTCATTGTTAGTGTATAAGAATGCAACTGATTTCTGTACATTGATTTTGTATCCTGCAACTTTGCTGAATTCATGTATCAATTCTAGCAGACTTTTGGTGGAGTCTATCGGATTTTCCATGTATAATATCATGTCATCTGCAAAAAGCGAAAGCTTGACTTCATCTTTGCCAATTTTGATGCCTTTGATTTCCTTTTGTTGTCTGATTGCTGATGCTAGAACTTCCAGCACTATGTTAAACAACAACGGTGAGAGTGGGCATCCCTGTCGTGTTCCTGATCTCAGGGAAAAAGCTCTCAGTTTTTCCCCGTTGAGGATGATGTTAGCTGTGGGCTTTTCATAAATGGCTTCTATGATCTTTAAGTATGTTCCTTCTATCCCGACTTTCTCAAGGGTTTTTATTAAGAAAGGGTGCTGGATTTTGTCAAAGGCCTTTTCTGCATCGATTGACAGGATCATATGGTTCTTCTCTCTTTTTTTGTTAATGTGATGTATCACGTTGATTGATTTGCGAATGTTGAACCAGCCCTGCATCCCAGGGATGAATCCCACTTGATCATGGTGAATAATTCTTTTTATATGCCGTTGAATTCGATTTGCTAGTATCTTATTGAGAATTTTTGCATCCATATTCATCAGGGATATTGGCCGGTAGTTCTCTTTTTTTACTGGGTCTCTGTCTGGTTTAGGAATCAAAGTAATACTGGCTTCATAGAATGAGTCTGGAAGTTTTCCTTCCCTTTCTATTTCTTGGAATAGCTTGAGAAGGATAGGTATTATCTCTGCTTTAAACGTCTGGTAGAACTCCCCTGGGAAGCCATCTGGTCCTGGACTCTTATTTGTTGGGAGATTTTTGATAACCGATTCAATTTCTTCGCTGGTGATGGGTCTGTTCAAGCTTTCTATTTCCTCCTGATTGAGTTCTGGAAGAGTGTGGGTGTTCAGGAATTTGTCCATTTCTTCCAGGTTGTCCGATTTGTTGGCATATAATTTTTCATAGTATTCCCTGATAATTGTTTGTATCTCTGAGGGATTGGTTGTAATCATTCCATTTTCATTCATGATTTTATCTATTTGGGTCATCTCCCTTTTCTTTTTGAGAAGCCTGGCTAGAGGTTTGTCAATTTTGTTTATTTTTTCAAAAAACCAACTCTTGGTTTCGTTGATCTGCTCTACAGTTTTTTTAGACTCTATATTGTTTATTTCTGCTCTGATCTTTATTATTTCTCTTCTTCTGCTGGGTTTAGGCTGCCTTTGCTGTTCTGCTTCTATTTCCTTTAGGTGTGCTGTTAGATTTTGTATTTGGGATTTTTCTTGTTTCTTGAGATAGGCCTGGATTGCAATGTATTTTCCTCTCAGGACTGCCTTCGCTGCGTCCCAAAGCGTTTGGATTGTTGTATTTTCATTTTCGTTTGTTTCCATATATTTTTTAATTTCTTCTCTAATTGCCTGGTTGACCCACTCATTCGTTAGTAGGGTGTTCTTTAACCTCCATGCTTTTGGAGGTTTTCCAGACTTTTTCCTGTGGTTGATTTCAAGCTTCATAGCATTGTGGTCTGAAAGTATGCATGGTATAATTTCAATTCTGGTAAACTTATGAAGGGCTGTTTTGTGACCCAGTATATGATCTATCTTGGAGAATGTTCCATGTGCACTCGAGAAGAAAGTATATTCTGTTGCTTTGGGAGGCAGAGTTCTAAATATATCTGTCAAGTCCATCTGATCCAATGTCTCATTCAGGGCCCTTGTTTCTTTACTGACCGTGTGTCTAGATGATCTGTCCATTTCTGTAAGTGGGGTGTTAAAGTCCCCTGCAATTACCACATTCTTATCTATAAGGTTTCTTATGTTTATGAGTAGTTGTTTTATATATTTGGGGGCTCCGGTATTCGGCGCATAGACATTTATAATTGTTAGCTCTTCCTGATGAATAGACCCTGTAACTATTATATAATGTCCTTCTTCATCTCTTGTTACAGCCTTTAATTTAAAGTCTAGTTTGTCTGATAGAAGTATGGCTACTCCAGCTTTCTTTTGGCTTCCAATAGCATGATAAATAGTTCTCCATCCCCTCACTCTCAATCTAAAGGTGTCCTCAGGTCTAAAATGAGTCTCTTGTAGACAGCAAATAGATGGGTCTTGTTTTTTTATCCATTCTGATACCCTATGTCTTTTGGTTGGCGCATTTAATCCATTTACATTCAGTGTTATTATAGAAAGATACGGGTTTAGAGTCATTGTGATGTCTGTATGTTTTATGCTTGTAGTGTTGTCTCTGGTACTTTGTCTCACAGGGTCCCCCTTAGGATCTCTTGTAGGGCTGGTTTAGTGGTGACAAATTCCTTCAGTTTTTGTCTGTTTGGGAAGACGTTTATCTCTCCTTCTATTCTAAATGACAGACTTGCTGGATAAAGGATTCTCGGCTGCATATTTTTTCTGTCTAGCACACTGAAAATCTCGTGCCACTTCTTTCTGGCCTGCCAAGTTTCAAAAGAGAGATCAGTCACGAGTCTTATAGGTCTCCCTTTATATGTGAGGGCACGTTTACCCCTTGCTGCTTTCAGAATTTTCTCTTTATCCTTGTATTTTGCCAGTTTCACTATGATATGTCGTGCAGAGGATCGATTCAAGTTACGTCTGAGGAGAGTTCTCTGTGCCTCTTGGATTTCAATGCCTTTTTCCTTCCCCAGTTCAGGGAAGTTCTCAGCTATGATTTCTTCAAGTACCCCTTCAGCACCTTTCCCTCTCTCTTCCTCCTCTGGGATACCAATTATGCGTATATTATTTCTTTTTAGTGTATCACTTAGTTCTCTAATTTTCCCCTCATACTCCTGGATTTTTTTATCTCTCTTTTTCTCAGCTTCCTCTTTTTCCATAACTTTATCTTCTAGTTCACCTATTCTCTCCTCTGCCTCTTCAATCCGAGCTGTGGTGGTTTCCATTTTGTTTTGCATTTCATTTAAAGCGTTTTTCAGCTCCTCGTGACTGTTCCTTAGTCCCTTGATCTCTGTAGCAAGAGATTCTCTGGTGTCCTCTATACTGTTTTCAAGCCCAGCGATTAATTTTATGACTATTATTCTAAATTCACTTTCTGTTATATTATTTAAATCCTTTTTGATCAGCTCATTAGCTGTTGTTATTTCCTGGAGATTCTTCTGAGGGGAATTCTTCCGCTTGGTCATTTTGGATAGTCCCTGGCGTGGTGAGGACCTGCAGGGCACTTCCCCTGTGCTGTGGTGTATAACTGGAGTTGGTGGGCGGAGTCGCAGTCAGACCTGATGTCTGCCCCCGGCCCACCGCTGGGGCCACAGTCAGACTGGTGTGTGCCTTTTCTTCCCCTCTCCTAGGGGCGGGATTCACTGTGGGGTGGCGTGGCCCGTCTGGGCTACTTGCACACTGCCAGGCTTGTGATGCTGGGGGTCTGGCGTATTAGCTGGGGTGGGTAGGCAAGGTGCACGGGGGCAGGAGGGGCAGGCTTAGCTCACTTCTCCTTAGGTGATCCACTTCAGGAGGGGCCCTGTGGCAGCGGGAAGGAGTCAGATCTGCTGCCGGAGGTTTGGCTCCTCCGCAGAAGCACAGAGTTGGGTGTTTGCGCGGAGCGAGGAAGTTCCCTGGCAGGAACTGGTTCTCTTTGGGATTTTGGCTGGGGGATGGGCGGGGGAGATGGCGCTGGCGAGCGCCTTTGTTCCCCACCAAACTGAGCTCTGTCGTCCGGGGGCTCAGCAGCTCTCCCTCCCTTTGTCCTCCAGCCTTCCCGCTTTCCGAGCAGAGCTGTTAACTTATGACCTCCCAGACGCTAAGTCGCGCTTGCTGTCGGAACACAGTCCGTCAGGCCCCTCCGCTTTTCCCGCCAGACTCGGGGACTCTGCTTGGCTGGCGAGCTGCCCCTCCACCCCAGCTCCCTCCCGCCAGTCCGTGGAGCGCGCACCGCCTTGCCGCCCTTCCTACCCTCTTCCGTGGGTCTCTCGTCTGCGCTTGGCTCCGGCGACTCTGTTCTGCTAATCCTCTGGTGGTTTTCTGGGTTATTTAGGCAGGTGTAGGTGGAATCTAAGTGATCAGCAGGACGCGTGGTGAGCCCAGCATCCTCCTACGCCACCATCTTCCCTCCCTCCTCCTCGGATTTAATGAATTTTAGATAATTGTGTAATCTAGGACATTTGATCTGTCTAAATAAAGGGTTGATCAAATGACACATGTCAGAATTATTTCATCAGCTTCTTCTGATCAAGGAGACAGAACTTTTGCCCTCCGGAGATTTACATGTCACTGAGGGTTTTCATCTGGTTCTCATTAATCTTAAATAAAAATGTCCTCAATATTATTACATTTGAAACATAAACACACACACACACACACACACATACACACACACATGCACACTCACACACGGACACACATCATACATATGTTTGACACACTCAAACATATACGTGTTTCTACTTTTTTGTACCTAACACCTCTGCTCCTCTTATCTCATTTACTCATCAAACCACCAAAACCTGTCGTATAAATTCAGTGTTTTAATGTAAGTGATCTCATTTAGTTCACTAGTGACTATGTGCTATCTCTGGTGGGCAATTGTCAGTCCTCATGACAGTCTCTCTACAGCATTTGAGATTGCTGATCATTGCGAGTTTCAGAACAGGAAGTTTTATTATCTTTATTTTAGTTTTCCAGGAACTCTGTTCTCTTCTTACAACTCTTGCTTTCATATCTTGCTTACGTAACTCACGGTTAAGGAGTTTTCTTCCACCTTTTGCCTCTTCCATGTTGTGCCCCATACAGCTGTCTTCAGCTCTGCTGTCTACTCAGCCTACGTTGTTTTCATCACACCTGCCTGCTTAAGCTTCAGTAACCTCACAGGAGGATGGTTTGTAAATCTGCATCTTCTCCAATCTAAGATATCCAACATTTTCTACACAACTGTTATAGAACACTCACAAGCCTGTTTAATTGCCTTCCTTTTCCTATCTGCTTTTGCTTCTATATTCTTAGGACAATATTGTCCTCTGCCCTGGGCAAGGGTGGCGACTGCCCCGATCCCGTGTTTTAAAGGGCGCTACCTTTCGGAAAAAAACACATATAAAAAATTTATGAAATACCACTTGGGCACCTCGGCCAACTGGGAGATTGCTAGTACAGGTTCTGGTACAGGGCAACCTGTGAACCTAAGTATTCTGTTTTGTGATTAACATGATCAGGGGTCCAAACGCTTCTCCACATTCTTTTTCTGTGCACTGAAGGTTTGTGGGCTGTCGATATACGATACTTCTTTAGGGTACCAGGAGGACATCTGTTCAGACTGCAGAAATGCACGGCCTTCCCACCCCAAGCGCCACATCACAAATATCTAGGATTTTACCCTAATCTTGTGCTTTTTAAAATTTTTGATTTAATTTTGCCTTCTTTCTAGGAAATGGAATTTTTATTGGAATTATATAATAGTTTTTCTTTTCTCTCTTCTTTCATTCAAATGTTGTGGGTTTATAATACTCCTGAAAATGGTTTCTTACACTAGTCATTTATTTTCATTATTATGATTGTTTGATGAATTTTTGTTTTGCTTGTTTATTTTACCAAGTGCTGAGAGTAGTGTTAGTGTTAACATCTCCTGCTTTGTGAATCTGCTTTTTTCTCCTTGTAGCTTTGTTGAAATATGCTTCATACATTTTGAGATCATATTGCTAGAGGTGTGCAAATTTAAAGTGTGTACGTATTCCTAGAAATCTTAAACTTTTTATTAATACGAAGTCACTCTAATTATTCTCCCCTTTAGGCTATGTTGTCTGTTACCAATATAGTTACAGAACCTTCCCTTTACTCACTTTTGCAAAGTCTGTCTTTTTCCCATTATTCAAAGGTAAAATTTCTGTATATCTTTTACATGTCACAACCAGTATATAGCTTTTTTTCTTAAGTTTATTTATTTTGAAAGAGAGAGAAAGAAAGCAGGAGAGAGGGGCAGAGGGAGAGAGAATCCCAAGCAAGCTCCACACTCAGAGTCCGAGCTGGTGCTTGATCTCACGAACCAAGACCACGACCTGAGCTGAAATCAAGAGTCAGATGTTGTCTTTTAAATAGATCACTCAGTGCATACATGCTTAATGTCATTTCAGATATGTTTTATTTAAATCTGTCTTTTTATGTGCCTTCTAATTGTCCTTTTGTTTATGTTCTAATTTTCATTAAAAATTTTTTTTAATGTTTATTTATTTTTGAGAGAGAGAGAGAGAAAGACAGAGTGTGAGCAGGAGAGGATAGAGAGGGAGAGGGAGGCACAGAATCTGAGTCAGGCTCCAGGCTCCAAGCTGTCAGCACAGAGCCCGACACAGGGCTCGAACTCATGAACCATGAGATCATGATCTGGGCTGAAGTCGGACACCTAACTGACTGATCCACCCAGGCGCCCCTCTGATTTTCATTTTTTAAAGAACAAAGTTTGGCTTCCTCTGGAATTGCATTTCAAAATTACTCTCTCATTTTATTATTTTACTTCCATTAGTTTATAAGTTATGTACTGTTTCCAACATTTTAGTGGTTGTCATAAAACAGGGTTCAGCAAGCTGTTCTGGCCCACTATAAACCATATCCTGCCATGCCAGTCATTTACATATTGTCTTTGGCTGTTTTTTCACTAATATGGCAGAGCTGAATAGTTGTCAAAGGAACTGTGTGGCCCATAAAGATGGAAATATTTACAATCTGTCCCTTTATAGAAAAAGTTTGTCTAGCCCTCCCATAGAAAATAAAATATCAATTTCTAATGTGACTGCTTTTCCATGCAAGACAGTTACAGGGGTCAGATATAGTCACTTGCTTAAAACAACTAAAAAAGTCAGACAAAAATAGAGGGAAAACAAAAGTTTTTAAGGCACTGAATATTAGGCAAGAAAAGAAAATGATCCGTCAGAGATGAAAAACAAATGAAATGAGCCCTGTGCTGTGGCAATTTAATGCCCAGACTGAATTTCCAGACTATGAAGGAGAGAGGGTAGATTCAGGCAGAGACTAGATTTCAACAATATTTCTTCAACCATTCCTTTCACTTCTGTTTCTGCTGTCTCCCTGATTACCAACCATGCCTTACTTTCCCCCATAACCTCCCAACACAAACTTTAATAGACAGCTTCTTTTTTTAAATGTTTATTTATTTTTTGAGAGAGAGACAGAACACAAGCAGGGAAGGGGCAGAGAGAGAGGGACACGCAGAATCTGAAGCAGTCTCCAGGCCCTGAGCTGTCAGCACAGAGCCCGACGTGAGGCTCAAACACACGAACCAGGAGATCATGACCTGAGCCAAAGTCAGATGCTTAACTGATTGAGCCACCCAGGTGCCCAAGATAGCTTTTAATCTCTCCACTTGTCTTCTCAAAAGTTGGTTGGTTTAGTCTTGCTGTTACTCGTTGTTTTTGTCGGTCCCTGAAAACCATGTTTCCATGTTCTTTAATTTCTCCTGGGCTGATCTTGGAAGTGAGACTCAACCAGTCTGTGTGAATGATCTTAGAAGAACCGTAACCCCTTTTTACTTTCTTGTTTATTCCAATATAACCTTCTTATTTCTTTCTTGATTCAGCTCTTGACCTGACTATGTCAATGTCTTACTACTACTCCTTGTCTTCAGTACACTACTTCATTATCATCCTTGACACTTGAGTGCTCTATCTAGTACAAAGTTTAATTAATTATGACCATCTTTCTGCTCAAAAACTTTTAAGAAAGATCCATATACTATAGGATGAGTTAATTCAGATGCATGGAAAACTAATCCTATCATGATCTTTTAGGGTCTATCAGAGGATGGCTATCAAATGAACACTTAGGGGCACCTGGGTGGCTCAGCCGGGTTAGTGTCCAACTTCGGCTCAGGTCATGATCTCGCGGTAGTGAGTTCGAGCCCTGAGCCGGGATCTGTGCTGACAGCTCAGAGCCTGGAGCCTGCCTCGGATTCTGTGTCTCCCTCTCTCTCTGCCCTTCTCCCAGTCATGCTCTGTCTGTCTCTCTCTCAAAAATAAACATTGAAAAAAAAAAAAACTTACGTGTATGTGTTCTGAAACTGTTTTACCATTTTTAATGCTTATAACCTATAAAGCAACGTAAATATTCAAAACACCATAATGTAAAATCACTGCCTAATGACTAATTTAATTATCAACATGAACTGAATCTCTAGTTTACAACATTTATGTATAGTAAACATATGAATAATAACTTTCATTGTCCTAATAATATCTGCTAATTTAGGTAATTGTTCATTAGAATAGCTCTACTCACTTAGTCTAATATATAAGGTTTTATTATACAAATGCAAAACTGTAATATGCCTATATTATAATTACATAATTTCAAAGCTATTTTCTTAACACATAAAAGAGATGGCAACAGCATCAATTCATCACATTTATTTTCAACTATGAAATTAAATTTTATGGAAAATAATAATATAACAAAAAGATGTTTTCTCCTTTGCACTTGAGTTTATGCACTGTCTTATACTATTAACCTCAAAAATCAGTCTTGTTACCAATAAAAGAGAAATGATAATCCTTGATATAGAAGCAGAAAATCAGTTACAGACATGAAAATAAAATATCCATATTTGTATAAAAAGCATTCTTTCTCAAACTTTAGTCCAAACATTATCAAAAAGACAAGAAATGTGTTTTTCTCAAACAGACACAAAGGTCACATATATATTTTTGTATAATTAAATAAAAGTATTTGTCAAATCCCGAACTTTTAGGTTAAACCAATGGAGACGGCAAGTTTACTGTTCGTATATCTTTGGTCTATTTTTATCTGGATCTTTCAGCTGTGTCAGAAAAAGTGCATGAAATCAGCCATTACATTACTTAAATTAGGTGTTCCAGAGAACATTAAGGAATAAAAGGATACATTTAAAACCTATACTATGAAGACATTTTTGCAGTTGTTGCAGTGTTTCTTTATGATGCTGAAAATCATTTAAGCAAGTAAAACAAAATAATACATTCGAAAAATCTTTTAAATAACTCTTAGGTGAGTTTTAAAATACGGTTACTAAGATATTTCCTTCTGATACTGCAATTTGAATATAAAATTTTTGATATGTGCCTATTTTTTGTATTTTGCATCTTTTCCTTTAGGTTTTTATCCATTACAGCCACTAATTTGCAATCACTATTTTCCAAAGAAGCGCTAAAATGGCTCCCAATTTTGAAAAGGATCTTTCAAATTAACAAGTGTATTAAAAGTTATATTATTTGAGTTAAGTGAGGAGGTTGAAGTAATAAAAATAGTGGCAAATCATAAGGGGGGAAAAAAGAAAACTAATGATAAAAGGAGACAGGAAGTAGGAAAGTGCTCAAAACTAATGAGATTCAAACAGATAAAGCAGGCAATTATAGGACTCAGTGAAAACATATATCATCATTAATTTCAATTTTGTCCAACTGTTATCCACTCACTCAAGCTGTCATTTTCTTCTTCTGGATGTTTGCATTGCTCACATTCTGGAAAAAGCTATATGGCTAGCTTCATGAAGAGTTAGCATTTCAATGTCTGTAAAGCTAATCGTTGTATCCCCGGTACCTACTGAACTCTTCTCTACAGATAAACTCTACCACTTTCCTGTTTCCTCATCTCTTTTCTGCACTATTTCAAAATAAACAAAAAGTCAAGTGAGATAATCTATTGTATAAGTCAAGTGAAATAATGATAATCAGCACACTTACTATATCATGTTTTTTTTTATTATGAACTATATATTTTAAAATCCAAATTGAAAGATTGTTGATGAATTGATGGTTTAAACTTGTATTTTATGCTTCGGCTTCATTTGTCTCTGACATTATGATAGGCATAAAAATGGTTCAAAACTAATAAAATATAAGAATTAGAATTCAGAGATGACCTCTAACAGAAATGCCTTCATTTTATGTGAATGTTACATGAGCAACCAAACACCCAGAGAGTAGAGATGAAATGCTCAAGATCGCACATTTAGGCAGTGTTAGGGTAGAGAATGCAACCTACATTTTCTTATTCTCAACGGTTATTCATGAAGTACCTAAGACTATTTCCCTAAGGGCTAGACCACAATAACTGTCTTAGGTAGTTTACAACAATGCTTGTTCCAAATGCCCCCTCGCCAGTACTGGTAGTCTTCATGACTGAAAAGGAAAATAGGATAAAGAAGGAAGAACAGAGAGCATAAGTGAATCATATCCTCCTTCGTAATCCTTTCATCCCTCTGCTGATTTCTCTGTACCTAGATGTTGAGATGAAAAGAAATGATACTCCAATGTCATTTTGCTTTATCACCTCTTTTGTGGCACTGCCCTTGAACTATTTCTGATAATTTCCTCTGTTGAATGACTGCCTTCAATATGGCAGTCTTGACCCAGAGATTGCCTCGTTTAGGGTCTTTAGTATTCAAAGTAATTTTGGTTGGACACACAGGAGGTATCAGAAACTCAGCATCCTGTGAGTGTTGTAAATGGGGAAGGGAAAAGAACTGTCATTTAGGAAGTATCTATGGATTTTTAATGATTCTGCTAAACACTGTCATTGATTCATTCCTTGAATTATAACAGTCCTCAAAGGAGAATTATGACTTTCAATGTCAAGGGAGGAACAAAGCATTAAAGAGATAAGACAGTAGTCTTCTTACTTAAGGCTACAGAGTTTATAGATTAGGTATTACTATTGTTCTTCTTCATTGTTAATTTTGCTAAAAACCTAATGTTCTTTGTATTATACCATTAGGGATGCTTGCTAATAAAAAGAATTATGAAGAAATTTGAGCCTTTTGCCATGGGACAAAGGAGTCAGAAATGAAAGAATTCTAGTCAATGGGGAGTAAGAAATAGAAGTTTGCATTTTATTTCATCTGGATTGGCATCAGTTTTAGGTATGAGTGCGTGATATGAAGGCCATAAAGATATAAGGAGAGTAAATACATATTGAGAAAACCAATAATAAGAGAGTATTAAAAGGTTTTAAAATAATCTATTTATCTCAAAGTTAAAAGAATATTAAAAAATATTGACACAGACAAAACTGAGAATGTGGCATGGGTGAGGCATAATTTTGATCAACAAAAACCCAATCTTTAATTTAAAGAAATTGTTAGATTAGTTAATGTCTGTTTAATTGTACTGGACAGAGAAGACAGAAGAAGAAGATTAGTTAATGTCTGTTTAATTGTACTGGACAGAGAAGAGAATTTGAGGCAGTTTACAAAGAAATTAAAGAGGACTCAGACGAGAACAAGATAAAATAGGAACCTAGAAATTTACACAGCCAGTCTGGTTTAGGGTTTTATCCGTACCTTACTTACTAAGAAATAGTAAACGTTTTAAACAGATAAAATAAGAGATTGCCATTTTAGTGCAGGAGAATGTGCATGTTTATACAAGAAAGTGACTCTACCTGATATAAAATGTTAGAGCTTTTAAAATAATAATCTTAAATACAACCTGGAAAAATTGTCATTGTAAAGTTGCAGGCAGTTTTACCACCTCAGAAGGAAAGGTTTGAATTTGCCTCTGCAGAAGGTTATCATATTGTTAAGAAAATCAAAAGATATGTCCCCCAAAATAATGCAAGTATGTTATAAGAAGAGATTCTGTCAGAGGCAAGAAATGAAAGAAACACGATCAAACGAGCTGGTAAAGTCTAGAAGATTTCTGTCCAATATATATTTATCTATGTTAACTAAAAATGATGAACAGTTAATTTCCTAAGATGAGCTCTGCCATTTATAATTGATATTTTAATTATGTTCTAGAATTCCCATGTTAAAGCAAAAAAAATCTCATTATTTCTTAGAAAACATATTGGATCAATTGACTCTAAATAGCACTTTTGTCTAATGTGCTGATTCCTCAGTTGGTTAGACTTTATAATAGAGGAAAGAAGTAACACCGTATACAGAGCTGTTAAATATATATGCAAACTAAAATGTGTATGCATGCTAGTATTTTAAATTTCACTTTGTGAGTAACTATATGTATAATAGTAAGGGCATTACATGGCTGCTCAGTTTTTACTGCTTGTCTCCTTGACTAGCTGTGAGCCTAATCTTGTTAAAAGGAGGAAGTAATACATCCACCCTGCTTGTGCGATACACTGGTATTTCAAAATTTGTCAAAAACCAAGTCAAAACTAACGGGCAGTAATAGTAACAAAATATTTCACACATCCATTTTAGGTGAATGTACCTTTATTTTTTGTACCTTTGTTTTTACTACAAGAGTAAAAACAATATGAGTCTAATTAAAAGTAGTGTCACATTAAAAAAAAAAAGTAGTTTCACATTATGACTAAAATTTTTATTAAGCCCAAGTAGTGTACTATTTCCAATCAACAGAACTAATTTTGAATGTCAGACTAATGAAGATTTAATGAGAACAAAAAAAATTGTCCTAAAATAATATTTGACCATAATTATTATCATGTATACTATTTTATAGTGTGATTATATTAGCACATTCAAAACATTTGGATCTCACCTTGTAACTTGAGATATGTAGAAAAGCTTTTCCATTTAGTGTCGGTGTATAATCTTTCTAGTATCTTTTATTTCTAGTATTGCCTGCACTAAGTATATTAAAATCAGAAAGGCGCATACAATTGGGGCACCCGGGTGGCTCAGTTGGTTAAGCATCTGACTTTGGCTCAGGTCATGGTCTCCTGGTTCCAGGGTTTACGCCCCCACATCAGGCTCTCTGCTCTCAGGGTAGAGCCTGCTTCAGATCCTGTGCACCCCTCTGTCTCTGCCCCTCCCCTGCACTCTATCTCTTTTTCTCTCAAAAATAAATAAACATTAAAAAAAGAGAAAAGCACATGCAATTAATAACAATGATTTTTAAATCATTTTTAGTAAGGGAAGATGATCGGAGAGTAAGTACCAGTGCTGGAAAAATACAGCTTGGGGATATAAATACCAATTTACTAGAGATCTAAACAGAAAGGACTATGCAGATATCATTTTCCATCCTTTCCAGAACTTATCAGGCTATGTGACAGAAGCCTGGATGTATCGTGTGGACAATTTCTATAGAGACCCTTCTCTGTGATGGATGCATCAATGTGAGGAAAAGATTGAAAGCATAGAATAGATAAGTACTATTCTAGTGTCAGATGAATGAAGGATAAAAGAAAAAATGAAGACATTTCAATATTAATAAAACAGCCCTTTTTGGGAAGAGAATGTCCTATTGAATATTCATTTCAAAAGAAATAAATGGCCAGGGCTGCAAGAGCAGAACATAATCTCACAATTCTTGTTGGCAATTCAGAATTTAAATTAGGGTTTGAATATCATTCTCAAAGTCCAGGAACATTAAATGATAAAGCAAAGTAGCATTTACGGAGATGTAGTACAGAAAAACCTGGGTTAAAATAAGAACATCCTAAGCTATCTAAGTACATTTATCTCTAGAATGTGATTTATAATAATACTTCAATCTGAGAGATCTTATGAGGATTATGAAAGTAGTAAAATTAATAATATTTGGAGTTCAATACATTATTATTTGTTCATTAATTGTTCATTTTTACTCTTGGAAGATGTCTTTAGGTGATTTACTCTAACTTTACAATTTTAAGGAAGAAACTGCGGCCAGCTCAAAGTAACAAAACCAAAATGACTCACTGTATTTTATGATTGTGATCTGCCCATTACTTTGGATAAAGATTTTAAATATTTTAAAAATATGCTTTATTTAAGTTATTCATTTAATTATGTTAAAATTATTTTTTATCCAAAATATTAGAGGTATCATCACTATTTAATATTTTCCATACTGCACAAATAAGCCATGAAAAAATGGCATGCGATTAAAGGAGGGCAATTTCATTGGCTCTATTCTGTCTAACCAATTGCTATATAAGTCAAATTTTTAAAAGATCTACAATGGAATTTCTAAAATGACACTGATGTGTTGATAGCCATTATGAGAAACACTTCTTGTTTCTTAATGAATCAAATGACTAAAATTCTGCTGTTACCTTTTATCATAAAGTTTACAGTCCTACCAGATTGAACAATCTTCCCTTCCAAATCTTTTTTTAAGTTAAATTAAAAAAGTTTGAATACATTCTTTCCATGGAAAAGGAATAAAGGCTTCTGTCCAATATCATTTCCTGCTAAAAGTTAAAGAAATTAGAGTTTCAATTTATCAAAATGTCATTCCTAAAATAGAAAAGGTTATGTGGTTTAATTATGTTCATGTTATTTAACCATACGATTTTATTTTTCATCTATTAATTTATAGGCCAATAGTAAAGTCAGTGAAACTATACTGAGTTCTCCAATATTACATCAAAACTGGCCTACACAATGAGCACAGAATTCTTAAAGGTTAATAACGCTCTTCAAAGATTACAAATTCTGAACTTTAGCAGGCTGTTAATTAAACAGAACAGTTTGTCATTGGTAGAATGTTTCCATTATGGCATACAAATGTGAAAATACAGAGACATAAAATCCATGTTTGGGAACAGATGACACTCAGTAAGCTTCTTCCAGGTAAAAGAGACACATCATCATAAGAGACTCCACAAAGAGTTTTGGAGATCTCTCTGGGCTTAAATTTAAATTCTTAAATTGTTAATTGTATATGAAGTTGTTTCCAAATGCCAATAGGATGGGCTAATGCAGCATATACATACAGAAGTAACATTTGGAAAAATATTTAGCTGCATCTAATATTAACAGATCAGGTAGATGCGACAACTGAACTACTTCTGCAAAAATGGTGGCATTTTAGTCTAGTTATATGTTTCATAAAATCCCGAGCAAGTATCATATATCCCAGTCATGTAGCCCAATTATACATGGAAGTGAAGGTGGTTATAATTATTTAGCTACTTTATTTTTTTTAATGCTTATTTATTTTTGAGACAGAGAGAGACAGAGAGAGACAGAGAGAGACAGAGCATGGGCCGGAGAGGGGCAGAGAGAGAAGGAGATACAGAATATGAAGCAGGCTCTGAGCTATCAGCACAGAGCCCAGCACGGGGCTTGAACTCATGAACTACGAGATCATGACCTAAGCAGAAGTCGGACGCTTAACCGGCTGAGCTACCCAGGGGCCCCATTTAGCGACTTTACAGAGTAGAGTGTGAAGCAACTCCTCAAAACATTTTTTTGAAATTTGTCTTCCATATTGGCAAAAGGATCCTCTTGCATAGGTGCAATAAAAAAAAATGTGATTAACATGTGGAAAGAATGTCGATAAAAGTGGCAGAAGTCTGATTGCATGTCTTGACATAAGCATTATGGGGATTTGGAATAAATCATTCATTAATCCATCCAGTTATTTGTTGTGCAAGTATGTTTTGAATGTCTCATATCTCATGTCATGTTATTGTTTGGACAATAGTGATAGTAGTGCCTAACTTACAGAGTTGTTTTGAGCTGAAATAGATGATATATATGTGACTGTACATCCTAATTCCTCAGTACACCTTATGTGAACACAGATCCTCTGCCTTGTAAATGCTTACACGGGATAAAATAAAAAAAACAAACTAAAAACATATTTCAAATATCAAGTCCATATGTATCTACATATTTTTTTTAGTTTGTAGTATAGATGTAGTGCAGACTATATTTGTAGAGATTCAATGCTTTTACAATATATTCTCAGTAATCAGTGTTAATTCATTCTGAGTCTTTAATAACAGTTCATATTGATTACTTTAATGACAAAGTATTTCATAAACGCAAAGACAATTTCACAGCACCAGAAGTAAATGTGAATACACATAACTGCCTAATTACTTAGGAATGGACAAGAATGTTTGATGAAGAAATTGTATTAAGAGCTTATTCCTAGCTAAGAAAGCGATAAAAATATATTAAATATACTAAAACAGCCTGCAACTATATTAAACAGGAAACTTTGAAGACAACTGGCATGGTTGTTTTTTTGAAGACATTATCTTGGATCAACTGTGAGTTGGTTAGAGATGCAGAGTGCTACAAGTTAGGTTAGCTCAATAAAGAAGGTTAATTCATCATCCAGAGAAAAATTATAAGACTCTACTAAACCCTTATTAGTGCTCGAGGTTACAATTTCCTTCTCTTTTCTTTAACCCATCCGTGCAAAATTGCCCTCTCCTCAAAGTGAATCAAAATTAAATACACACAGATGTGCCACTTGGTATTTCCTAGTTGGTATTATTTAGACGAGGAAGAATTTTGTACCTTTGTTGAATCATAAAAGGAAGTAATCATCTGGCACTAATTGAAACAAAGTCTACACTACAGTGAAAATAAAAATGAACTTGTTTTTTTTCTGTCACAGAGTTGAATATTTACACTGCTCTTTATATCAGCAAAAACACATACTCCACACCTGCTGCTTTTCGTTTTCTTTTTGTGTTGAACCTCTACCTAATTAACAACGATTAAGATTCACACCTGTAGTGGCTTTCACTTTTGCCTACTGTTCTGAGTTGTGGTTTTTTAACCCTTCATTTTACCTATAATATGTGAATGATCACTTTCCCTAACAGGCTCAGTCTTTCAAAGAAAGCTGTTCTCAATATTTGCTCGCAAAGTCGCTCTTGAATTCACCACAGCTGGGGACTCTGAGAGGCAATTGTTTTTTCTGGAATAAGACATGAACAGGTGGTACTCCCACCTGCTGCACGTCTTTGAATGTTTGTTGGCTTCGAACAGTTCTTGGACCTGATATTTGAAATGTTCTTTTGCATTAGAAGCAGCAGAGGAAGAGAAAACAGGCCACGGCCTTTTTTGTTACTAATGGTCTCATTACAGACATTCTCTGGTTGGTAATTGCTGGCATATTGAAATAAATGGGTGCATTGCTTTCTGGACCGGGTATGGGTGGAAATAAGCCAAACAGATTGGTACATAGCCTGGCTACTTTATTTTAAACATTAAGGAAGATTTAGTCAATCAAATTGAGTGACTTATTTTCCCTTTGGGAAAGTTTGCAGAGTACTATTTGCAACTGGCAATGGAAACATTTCTGGACAGACAAGTAGTTGTGATTTTCTTCTACACAGAAGAAAGCACTTAGGCGCTATCTCATTTGGCGTATGTCCTGTTCTCTTAGTTTATTTAGCATTTTGGTATTTCTGTTCTCCAGTGGAGTGGGACAAATTGACTCAAAAAGTACTAGAACTACTCATTTTGAAGGCTTTATGGACAAAGTAAACCATTATGGTCTATCCAGTCATAATTACAACCTGCAAATATGTTGAGACTATTTTTGTTCCGAGCAGAATTGAAAACATACTGTTAAGCAATGGTTGTTTCTATTCTCCAACTATCCTTTCTCTTTAATGGTTTTCAATGAACTACAGCAGAAATAATACAGAGTAGCTTTCATTCAACATACACTAAGAATGCTATCGGTGTGTTTGTAGAGTTAGGCATAGAAACCATATTTTATATATGATTGCTTATCTATCTAGTACATGTCCATACTAGGTAGATATAGGTAGATGCAGGTACAAATATATAACACATAGGTTTTGTATGTATAATACTTTAGGTATGTATAATTATTGATTTCAAAATATATGAAGTGAAATTCTCACATGGACTTTAAGTAACCTAATTCATTCAGACTCTGAACCAATTTTCCTTATTTTCCAGGATACCTGGCATTTAAAAGGCATCCAATAAATGCCAAACCCCACTCTCTCTGATTTGCTCTTCTAAAATATGCACCATTCCATGTTAAATATTGGCCCTCTAAGACTTATTCACAATCTTTGTAAAGATATAATTATCCTATTTTTCATACAGGGAAATCAAGGTGCATAGTTTATGCCTGAGGACATATTATAGGTTAAGTGGCAGGCTTGGAATTTAACAGCCTGCACCTCTGCCTCATAGTCTCATGAATCTTCCAGGGCGTGATTGCATCCCAAACCTGACAGGGGTTCTTAGAATTTCTGGCAGACACAGGGGAACATTGGTATATTTTTACAAGAAACAGTCAACTTTCTAAAAAGGTTAAATTATGACTATGTAAAATGTGACTGTGAAAATATGATATTGGAGAGCAAGCTAGCAAAGGATACTGAACTGGTATGTTAGGAAAATTGAGAATAAAGTTAATTTCTCATAAATCGAGAAAGATATTGGGTGGATCAAAAGACAAGGAAGGGGCGCCTGGGTGGCGCAGTCGGTTAAGCATCCGACTTCAGCCAGGTCACGATCTCGCGGTCCGGGAGTTCGAGCCCCGCGTCAGGCTCTGGGCTGATGGCTCAGAGCCTGGAGCCTGTTTCCGATTCTGTGTCTCCCTCTCTCTCTGCCCCTCCCCCGTTCATGCTCTGTCTCTCTCTGTCCCAAAAATAAATAAACGTTGAAAAAAAAAAAAGACAAGGAAGATAGCATAAGAAAACATAAGAGAAGATTTGGTTAGTTGATTGAGGCTTGAAGATGGAAATTGGAAACACTTTTTTGAATTTCTTTTCATTTTAACACAGTCCCCTGGTTTTCTTTCTTTCCTCTCTCAATGTCTTTCTGTAGACTCCTCTCTTTTCCTCCTCTGCCACATACTTACTTACTTTCTTTCTTTTTTTTTTTTTTTTCATTTCTCAAACTTCAGTCCAAGTCCTATGTTTTCACTGCACAGTCTTTTCCTACATGATGTATCAATAATTGTATTATGGTCTATAGGTGACACTTAAGAACACCGTAACCAAAATTTTCAGTCCGGGATCAGTTGTCATTTTTAAAATAACACAATTCAAGGAACTAAACAAAACTTCAACGCAAGTTGAATTCATCTTTCTTTTTCATCTCTGTAAAAAAGAAATCCTTTTTTTTCTTCTTCAAGATTTTTATACACTGTACCACTTTCTGATTCTTTCCTCAGAAAATGAAACTGATAATGCCTCTCTCCTGCTTAAATTCTTTCAATTGTGTCCCATTATTTTGGAATGAATTTGAATGTCCAATCATGACCCATAGGGTCCTGCAAGACTTGTCATCTACTTGCGATGATAGTCACCTCATGACATTCTTCCATTCTTGCTTTTCTTTCCACCCATACCTGACCCTTGTGCCTTTTATTTTCTGCCTCTCCACCTTCGTACATGATCTTGACATAAATAAGCTGTTATTTTTACAAATGTGTTTATAACCTGGGTAAAGATAAAGAAATAAATATGTCCTGGGCTGCTGCCTGAAGTTATTTTTCCCCTGCTTTTCTTCACTTAATCATCTTTTTCTCAGATTCCAGTTTCAACAGCAACTTCTTGAGGAAGCCTCAGGGGGCCCTCAGATGGGTTTTGTGCCCTTCTTACGTGTTCTCATAGCAACTTGCCTTTCCTTTCTCGGCATTTTGTCTACTTGTGATTGTTGGGGAACAATTCTTCGGGAGGTTGTTTTTTTGTTTTTTTTCTTGTTTTTCTTTTTTTCTTTCTTTTCTTTTTTCTTTTTCTTTCTTTCTTTCTTTCTTTTCTTTTTTTTTTTTTTTTTCACATCTTGTATCTGGTTTTGTCCTCGACTATCTTTTCAAGGAAGTTTGCATATCAATATCAAACAGCCTTCAAAGATAAACTGTCTCTCACTAGACCAGAGAACAGACAGGTTTCCTTACCAATATAATTAAGATAAAGCCTCTCTTCATCTTACAGGTAAGATTGGGCAGGTTTACTACTGCCCCTGATATAAAATTGAGGCTCCTTAACGTTGATAAATATTGAAAGCTTTATGTTAAGGGAAAGAAGCCAGTCACAAAGACCCATATATAGGATAATTTCACTCATGGAATGTCAGGAATAGGAAAATCTAGAGAGACAGAAAGTAGATTAGTGGTTGCCTAGGTCGGTGGGAAGGGGTTGGGTAAATGGGAGTACCTAATACTGTAATGAATTAATTTTTTTGGTGATGAAAGTATTCTAAAATTGATTGTGGTGTTGGTTTCACAAAACTGAATATACCAAAAACAAAACAAAACAAAGCAAAACAAAACCCTAAAGGTTCCCTTTTGATAGATGAGTTATTTGGTATATAAATTATATCTCAAAACTAGTTTTTTAAAAAAATATATTTATGATCTAAATAAAGTCCAAGAAGTAAAAATGTCCAGGTTTTTGGTTTTTTGTTTTTTTTTTTTTTTTCACTCAGGGTTCCTCCGCTGTAGTACAAGCTGTGTGTGTTGCATCTACGTGGGCCCCATTCACATTGACCCTATAAGACTTGAGGGGCAGGAGGAATGGATATAAACAGAGATTGTGCTGCCTGCTTTCCTCTGAACAATGGTAATTTTCCTCTGACCCAGGAGTCTCATGCCTTCTGTCAGGATTCAGGAAACTGTGGCAGGGTAACTTGTTGGCTTGCATGTAGGGTAATATCTCAGAGCCTTCATATTTTTTGACATCCATAATGGAATTCATTTTGGTATGTACTCATTTTCTCTTTTCCATCTTATTTACTTCCCTAGCCCTGTCCTCACACAATGAGTGAAAAGAGCAGACACAACAAATATTTGTTGACTGACCGGCTGACATAATGTAAAAAAATAGGAGAAAAAAATAAAAATTAGAAAAGATGAGGGAAAGCTTATATTTTGGTAGGTTGACTAAAGAATTCTTAAAGTGATCCAATTTTTCCTTTATGACAGTTCAATTAGGACCCTCTTTTCATGATCTCTAACACCATACCACATACTTGAATTAAAACAAACAAACAAACAAACAAACAAACAACTGTTTTACTTAATGGTGGAGGTTTCTACATCATTAGAACCCTCCATTAGTACTATATTACTTAATTAAATAATATTTGAGTATTAGATATGTGTTATTCTTTTACCTTATTCATATATATATATATATATATATATATATATATAATTTCTTTAGGGTGCCATGTAATCATTATAGTTTATAAATTATAAAGTTAAAAACCATAGGATTTTATCTGTGCATGATTTTATAAAAAAAGGTGATAGAATTGATCTGTGCCTTCCAGCAGATAAAATCTTGATTCAGGACAGGAATTAAGAAAGTAGGAAGTAGGCAACATCATAGAAAGTGAAGAATTAAGGTCAGCTTAGCCCAGTTTAACTTCAGTTCAGGAAAAAGTCCAACAGTAGAAGGAGATTGTGAGGGAAAGTAATAGTAAACTTTTCCTTAATTGTTGGCTTTCAGTGAAAGTTTCAGTGTTTATATGTAGACCCTATGTTTTCTTATCTACTCACATACACTAATAACTTATAAAAGCAAACACAACAAAGAAAGTAAAATAATTTTAAAGTGTCAAATATAACTGAATGACATAAAAGACAGTTACTCTGGTAAAGTCAGACTCCGCTGGGTCCTAAAGGTATATCCCCCACTGATGTTTTACTGATTTTTCCAATAACATTATGGGACCGTTAAAAAAATACCCCAGAAGATAAGCTTCACCTTCTTGCTCACTACCAACATCAGAGAGAGAGAGCCTGTCTCTGAAGAACTCCCAAAGATCTCCACCCCTCCTGTTTCTGCTTCTCCTCCTACTAAAACTGTGAAAGATACAAGACCCGCTGTCAATCCTAGGGTAAGGAATTGAGTCATTCTTTGTGATAAACCTAGAGAAGAATAGTTCCATGCAAACTTACAATGGTATCTATCCAGATACCAGCAATTAGTGGAAATTCAAGAGTGTCATAGCAGTTTCATAATGAGAAGGAAGATGACAGTGTGTGATCCCACTAAAGAATCAAAAAATGAGAGAAAGCCATTACCTAATTAACCATTCTGAGGTGGAAATTAATGGTCTTGGTAACTAGGGAAAAAACTAATCTGAGAGAAAAATAGGTATCATCTTCTTGATACCTATTCTAAGATATTTGAAAGATTTTACTATTCCAATACATTAAATGACTCATAGTAAAATTAAGAAAAACATTTCTTTTATAAATTCAAACCCATTCCTAATAGAATGGATATAGAAAACATTATAATGAACCTAAAAATCATTTTATTTAAAAATCATCTGCTTAAATCTGATCCCCTTTATTATATTAACAGTATACATTTGCTTAGTTACTCATTTATTTATTTAAAAATTTATTAATTTTTTTTAATGATCTTTATTTATTTTTGAGAAAGAGAAAGAGTGAGAGAGAACAAGCAGGGGAAGGGCAGAGAGAGAGGGAGACACAGAATCTAAAGCAGGCTCCAGGCTCTAAGCTGTCAGCACAGAGCCCCATGTGGGACTCTAACCCATGAACTGTGAGATCAGGACCTGAGCTGAAGTCGGACTCTTAACCGACTGAGCCACCCAGGCGCCCCTAAAAACTTATTTTAAAATATATTCCATAAAGTTTCATAACCTTTACATGGAGGTATCCATATAATCATTGCTAAGGCAGTCAATTCATTTGGGTACATTTCACTTGATTTATATGTGAGAAAAGAAAAATGTCTATCTTTAACTGTAAGAAATTAACCATACTTCTACAAAGTTCCTTTTTTTGTTGTTGTTTATTTATTTTTGACAGAGAGAGAGAGAGTGCAAGCTGGGGAGGCACAGAGAGAGAGAGGAGACGAAGCAGGCTCTGTGCTGGGGTGCCTGGGTGGCTCAGTGGGTTAAGAGCCCAGAGCCTGCTTTGGATTCTGTGTCTCCCTCTTTATCTGACTCTCTCTTGCTGTCTCAAAAATAAAAATAAACATTAAAAAAAATTTTTTTTAAAAATGAAGCAGGTTCTGTGCTGAGAGCAGAGCTCCTGATATGGGCTTGAACTTGAGAACCATGAGATCATGAGAACATGACCTGAGCCAAAGTTGGACAGTTAACCAACTGAGTCACCCAGGTGCCCCCAAAGCTTCTTTCTCTTAATTGTTACTTTTATTTGTCAAATCTCTCTTTGTATATTCTATTCCAAGCGTTTTAACTCTTGAGCCAGTCACTATTTGTTCTTAAACTATTGTTTCCATCATCGAATTAAAAACTAAAACAATTTTGGGGTGACTGGGTAGCTCAGTCGGTTGAGCATCTGACTTTGGCTCAGGTCATGATCTCACAATTCATGGGTTCGAGCCCCGCGTGGGGCCCTGTGCTGACAGCTCAGAGCCTGGAGTCTGCTTCGGATTCTGTGTCTCCCTCTCTCCCTTCCCCTCCCCCGCTCGCACTGTCTCTGTCTCTGTCTCTCAAAAATAAATAAACAACAACAACAAAAAAAGTAAAACAATTTAGTAATGAGTTTAATGTCTTTACTCAAGGGAAAACAAACCATGGATTATTGGAGTACAGTATCTCGCGAGCAGTGGAGCATTCCTTTTGGAGGGATTTTGGGCAAGAGCAAGTTTTATATAGTGTTAGAAGCAACAATGCAGAGACAGAGCATGATTGGTTGGGGTTAGGTAATCTGAATTTATAAAGAAAGATCAAGGAACAAGGATATAAGTACAGAGTCCTAGAGTTGGCTTGGCTTTTGGGGATTGGCTGATTGGATATACTGAATTTCTGGTCCAGCTCAGCATTTACAGGAACATGAATTTCAGTTTGCTGACGTGGCACCCTGGGCAAGAGAGACTCCATTTGGGCCTAGAAATTTATTTCAACACCATAAATAAGGAGGAAAATCTGCCTTGCCATTGCTTTAAAGCAGCTTTGGCATGGAATCACATTCAAGAACACCCCAGTTCAATAATGTAAAGTAATTGCAAAAGCATTTAGCTTTAACACAGGTTCTCAAAAACTCAAAGGGAAGATTCTGTTTACAACACAAGCAAATCCTTTTAAAACCATTGTTCTTAATATCTCTTTCCTGGGGCGCCTGGGTGGCGCAGTTGATTAGGTGTCTGACTTCAGCCAGGTCACCATCTCGAGGTCCGTGAGTTCGAGCCCCACGTGGGGCTCTGGGCTGATGGCTCAGAGCCTGGAGCCTGTTTCCGATTCTGTGTCTCCCTCTCTCTCTGCCCCTCCCCCGTTCATGCTCTGTCTCTCTGTCCCAAAAATAAATAAACGTTGAAAAAAAAATTAAAAAAAAATATCTCTTTCCTCTCTCTGTCCCTCCTGTGTCTGTGTATCTCATATGTATAGAAGCTAGAGTTGGTCTTAAATCTCTCTGCTCTCTATTTCAAAACTCCCTAAAATTCTCTACAATTCAGGTTGCGTTTTTTCCCTTTTCTACCCCAACCATCCTCCTTTCTTTCCTCTACCCCCCAACCTTTACCCTTCTGTATATGGGATCTTCTATTATACTTTTCTCACATAGTGCCTCGGCTTTCTTCAGTACATCAGTTTTGACTTAACCACCAATGGATGACTGTACTTCAGTCATTATCTTGATCTAAAAATTCGTGAAGGGCCATGTTGGTAGAAGTCAGAGGGAGGAAGGTAGTCTGTGAATAAACCAGATGTTAGTTACCACCTTACCTGGTATATAGTTAATAGCAAGTGGTAAAATAATATTTTGTTTGATGATTTTGTTATCACAGTTGTTTTAATTTTCATGAAAGTACCTTTCATAGTAACTAGTGAGAGCTAGTGTATTTTGAAAATGAGAAACTGTATTTATGCATTTGTGAATTCTCATGTATCATAAAAATTAGCAAGGCATATGTACCAAATTAACTGAAAAGTATATTTAAATAGTTTTTGTGACACTAGATTTTAGGAAATAATAAAATTAGAGAAAATAAAACCATGTGGCAATTTATACATCAGAAATGGGGCTTTTCATTACCAAAGAAGGAAATGAATACAACAATTCTTACCATCTCTGGATCAAGTACCTGTTGATATAAATTAATGACCATTAATCATTTCTAAGATTTTATTTGAGATTGTATCAGAGTTTTCTGGGCTAAACATTCTGAATAGAGTTCATTCCTTCCTGCATGTGATAGTATGACTTCACCCACCATTTGCCAGGCACTCTATTGTATATAACATACACAACATCAAACAGATATAGATAGATGAAGCCCCTGTTTCCACCAAGTTTCATTATGCTTGTAAAACTTGGAAACGTTTTCTAGTCTGGCAAGTCACTTGCAAATGGCAGAGATAACTAAGGTCACTATGAAGGTTTACCAACCTGAAGGAAGGAGCTCTGTCAGGGAGCAGTGCCATAAAAAGGAAGGACTATCAATAAGAGTGCCACCAATAATAGCAATATTGAGGAACACCCATTGAGGAACTGCAATGAAGCAAACACTGTTCTAGGCTATGTACTTTTATTCAATTATTTAATCTTCAGAAGTTAATGAATAGATACCATTATTATCCCACATTTGTATATAAAATACTAGAACTTAAATAACCGGCAATTTACTTGATTGCAAAAACTGGTAATAAGAATAACAAGTAATTTGTGAAGCCAGCATTTGAACCCAGATATTCTGTTTTGGAATATACATCTGCCCACTATTAACCCTTTTCCCTTAAATAAAGAGCATCTCAGCATAGTCAGATATAATAAAACAGAAGAAAGTAGAAGTAATGGGACACATTTGTATTTTGCAATACAGGTTATTACTAATGACCTTCCTGAGAGCAGAATGGTGAAGAAGAATCAGATTTTACCGAATGGAGGAATTAGAAGCAGAGTATATAGACTATATTTTCTAGAACCTCGGTGATGAAGAAAATAGGAAAAACACTATCCTGTACACAAAATCTGCCAAAATAATATGTTATCTTATTTTGGTATAGAAAGATTATTTATACAAGGAGATCATGTTTGGGGAGCTTTGGTGCCTCAGTTGGTTGTGTCTGACTCTTGATTTCAGCTCAGATCATGATCCCAATGTTGTAGGATCGAGTCCCTCATTAGGCTCCTCACTGAACAAGGAGTCTGCTTAAGATTCTCTCTCTCTCTCTCTCTCTCTCTCTCTCTCTCTCTCCCCCTGCCCCTTTCCCCTGCTCATGTGCTCTCTCTCTCTTTCTGTTGAAAAAAAAAAAAAAGAGAGATCATACTCTTTGTTTAAATTAAAAGTATCCTATAAGAGTGAGAGTAGAGGGAAAGGGAGACAGAAGACTACAGTTAAATATATTAAGTTGCATCTGGGAAATGGATGACACTCGATTCTCATCCTCTAAAAACAGTACTGTGATAGCTTTCAACCTAATGGTAAATATGGCAGATAAGTGGAGGCACGAGTTCCCAGAACAAATATTAGATAGGTTTTAGCCTTAGGAGGTGGGGGGGAGGAAAAAGATTTTTAGAAGAAAGATGAAAGGATAAAAGTTTACCTTAAAACATAATACTTCTTTGAGTCTGTTTTAATTTGAAAAACACATTTTTTTTTCAATGAAGGAAGGGGATGGGGTCATCTGCTACAAGTGGCAACTCAGTGAGAAGAGCTATGTGGCTTGTGTGCGTGGCTATGAACAACACGAAAGGAATATTCTCAGGGTGAATACATGAATGGGAAAGCAGGATTGAGGAAGATCGGAGTGTGGTTTATAGTAAAATTAAATATAGCCAATATCAGAATTATGACATTTTCTAGAATTGCTGAGCATTCTAGTAGCAGGAAACAAAAGGACAGATAATTTTACCTTTTTGTCAAAGACCTGTAAGCCTATTAGCTAAGTCATAGTGATGCTGAATTCCTAATTATATGTAAAATACTGTTTCAGCAATGATAATAGCTATCATTTAAGGATAGGTATGTGGGAGGTTTTATATTTCCTTTGTATTTAGCCTAATCAGTATGTTACTTCCAGTCTTGCCTCTCAACCATTTCTACATAGTGAATAGAGTCATATTTTTAAACTAAGTCAGATCGAGAGACTTTCCTACTTAAAACCCTCTCTCTCCCCCTCTCTTATTTTTCTTTCTGTTCCCCCTCAACCCAGACTAGGCAAACTGACCTTTCAGATGCTTAAACACTCAAAGTCCTTGACTGCCCCAGTTGCTTGACATGTACTGAATTTTATGCAGATCCCACTTTTCTAACTACTTCTGGTAAAGAAGCTGGCTCCGTCCTGTCCCTTCTTTTGCAGTTTAAATATCAATGCTTCATAGAGGCAATCTTTAACCACGTGGTTCAATCAGACGATCTCCATTCCTGCTATTCATTGGACCCATTTATTTCCTTATAGAATGCATTATAATTTATAATTATGTTTACTACCATGATTACTAGTCCATTGTTTCTTCCTCTACCATTCTGTTTGCTTCTGGGGAGAAGGCACTTTGCATCTTACATTTATCACTAGTCATCCAGGACATAGGTATATTTTTACTTCATATAGATGCTCATATGTGAGTTACCACCAATAAGCATTTAAACATATAACAGCCATGCTGAAATTGGGTATAAATAGTCTCATCCTACAGGCAACAAAGCTGAGGTAAATAGATGTTAAGCAACTTGTCCAAAGTCGTATCACTAGCATGTGTCAAAGCCAGATTAAACCACACCAGCTTTATTAAAAAGTCTCACTTGGGATGAACACTGGGTGTTGCATATAAGCAATGAATCATGGGAATCTACTCCCGAAGCCAAAAGCACACTGTATACACTGTATGTTAGTTAACTTGACAATAAATTATATTTTTAAAAAGTCTTGGTTCTAAACCACAACCCAGTACATTTATTCTGATATTACAAAAAAATCATTTTGGAAGCTAAACAGCCTAGGAAATCAATGGATTCTTCCCTTAGAATTCTTTAATTTTTTTTTAATGTTTATTTACTTTTGAGAGAGAGAGACACCATGAGCAGGGGAGGGGCAGAGAGAGAGAGGGAATTAGTAAAATCTGAAACATGCTCCATTCTCTGAGCTGTCAAGCACAGAGCCTGACACGGGGTTCAAACTCACGAACCGTGAGATCATGACCTGAGCCAAAGTCAGACGCTTAACTGACTAAGCCACCCAGGTGCCCCTCTTCCCTTAGAATTCTTGTCCATGGAACAATTCTGCATTTTGTTATGAATTAGTATTATCAGAGCATCTCATGTCTGAATATCTCAGCAAAACAGCTTTTGCATGTCTTTGATATTTGGATATTATGAGTTAGCCAATTGGAATTTAATCAACTTGAATATAAATAAATATATGTATGCATCTGTATGTGTGTGCATTTTTTTTCTGGATTTATAAACCTGAAAACAAAACATGAGATAATTATAATCTGAGCAGTGCCATCCTACATGGTCTTCCTAGTAAATGTCCAGTTGGCCTTTCCATGTTGACACCACTAAATCTACAAATTATTCAGATTTCAATATCAGGTAATGATATAGATGTGAATCTTCAAAATAAAATTGAACATTCATATTGATTACTTTTATCTAATTTTTTATCTTAAGAAAAAGCATATTCAACTTATAGATTCTGCCATACTGAAATTATCTCAAGCTTTGAGATTTGTTCATCTACCCTTTGAGGCTTGTATATCTCTGAACATCAGGTAGCTAATGAGCTTTGGGCAATATAGGCAATAATCCCTTCTCCCTTAATAACTACACCACATTGTACAGGAATTTTAACTGTAAGTCATAGACTTCTGTTTATGGATGTCACTAATATGAGTCAATACAAAGAATGGATTAAGAAATGCATTGTTCCTTGTAAATAGCAATCTATTCCATAGTAGTTTTATTCAACAATAAAGAAATCTTACAAAATTGTTTTCAAAAGTGATACAAGACATCGTAAATGGTGCAGCCAGGGCAGAATTTGTACAAATCAATAAAACTCCCTCTGCATCGTGCGGGATTCTTAATTTAACAACTGTTCACTTGTACTGTCATCATGTAAAACTACAGCTTGGAGGATAAAGTGGTGAGTTGGTTCAGTAAATCTTAGAAAAGAGCAAATTTATCCAACACTGTAGTCTATAAAAATAAACAATATGTACAATTTGAGAGACCATGAACAAACTATGTAAAAGAATTCCAAATAAAGAGTCAAAGATAGTTACAGAATCCCTATTTTTTCTGGAGTAGATCCTTCTCTGTTTGGTTCACCGGCAATTTTAGTTTTTCATTTTAATACTATTCTAATCTTAAATTCATCCTTTCTCTGATATTCTCTATTTCTCTCTTTCCACATCAAACAAAAAAGATCTGTTTTGGTTGTTCTGAAGCTATGACCCTTGGACCTCTCCAAGGACCCAAAATTGATGATTATTTATAAACCCAAAAGACTGCTCTGAACTCAACTTCTAAATTGTTTTTCCTTTGTTCCTGGTCTTAACTAGTTAAATATCTCCTTTTCATTTGCTTGAACTCATTTATTGGTCCAATCATTGAATGAAATGTGCCTTTCTTGGCTGTTGTTTCTAATTATATGGGTTTACCAGACAGGAAATGACCCCTTGCAAAGTCTCTCCCTGCTAGGCTGAGAAAAGTTTAATGTAGAATGTACTTGAATATATCTGATTTAAATAGATAATAATACCTTAGAAAGTCCTACTCTCCTGTTTCAACACTTTCTCTTTTTTATTTTAGTGATTTTGAAAATCTGTGATCCACTTTTATTTTTTAAAATTTATGTTGTATTTAGCCCTCAGATAATGTTAAATAAGATTTAGAGAATCAGTCTGTATTTAGATGGAAATATTCTCCTAATTTTCAAATCTCTTCTGGATAAAATTAGGCACATATTATTATTTTACTATATATTCCACTAAAGCAGATTGCTGAACTAAATCTTTAGCCTCATACTAAATACTCTTCTAATTTTTGAAATCAGATTTTTCACTCATAGAAGTACAAATACATATCAGATTTATAATCTATTGCAGTTCTTAACATGATTTCTAATTATTAGCTAACCTCTATTTTTTAATGTTTATTTATTTTGAGAGAGAGTGTGTGCATGCATGCATGAACAGGGGAGGGGGAGAGAGAGAGAGAGAGAGAGAGAGAAAGAGAAAGAGAGAAAGAGAGAGAGAGAAACCACAGAGGGCTCCACACTCAGCACAGAATCCGACATGGGGCTTGATCTCATGAACTGTGAGATTATGACCCGAGCCGAAATCAAGAGTCAGATGCTTAACCGACTGAGCCACCCAGGCACCCCTAGCTAACCTCTATGTTCAAAGTCACTCAAAGGAAAATATTAGTGTACTATAGTTTTGCAAATAATTTTAAAAGAAAGCATTTCCGTTTTAATTCACTTTAGTTAAATTTAAGGATGAATGTAAGTAAAAACACTGTGTTCAGAACAGAGAAAGTAAAAATATAACTATTACCCTACCTTCACAGTCAATCAAGTTAATCAAACAAATGCATGCCTACTTATCCATAAGGCAAATATATGATATGTGATATATAAATATATATCATTTCTGAAATATGACAGCAAAAAAGATAAGTTCTTATTTAGGGCATAAATTATGGCTCATTACATACGTATAATATAAAAATAAATATTTTGGTTTATCAAGTTAGCCCTCTCAGAAGGAGTAAAACTTTTATAATTTTAAAGCAAATTTTAAAAATGTATCCATTGTACCCATATCCTCTCATGGCCACTTAACATAATTTTAATTATTATTGTTCTAATTCCCATAGATAAATTTTCAACTGCCTGTAAATTAAATTAACAGTTATAAAAGAAAATAAAACATTAGGGAATAGAATAGGTTTTAAGTGTAAACAAAAGCAATTCAATGAAGATAACTTGTTAGCAACTCATTTAACCTGAGTTTTGCTTAAACTACCTTTAAAGCAATACAAAGTTTACAGGAATATAAATATACTCATTCATGCAGAACAGCAAATGTCGAAGGAAAAGGCTAATAGTTTCATAAGCAACCTTAACAGGAACACTATATAATAAATGTCATGAGGCCTGACAGTTCTAATCAGTCGGTAGGTAACCTTCAAACTTGCAAGGACAGATTTGAAAATTAGGATCTTGTATTCTGCTAGCTATTATAAAACAATCAGTTGAGAGTTTACAGAAATACCCGATTTAAATACTTAGTAGAATCATTTCAAAAGGTGACAAATTATATTCATAAACTGTTTAAATTATCCATCTGTCTTATTATATAGCAAGTTTATATGTAAAACTCTTTATTGTAAAAACAAATGCTTTTATAGTTAGTGCCATGTAAGTTCAGAGTCTGATTACCATTTTCACAAGCTTTAAGAACGAAAAGAAACTACCTCTCGAAGGACAAAAATAGTGCTGGATACTACAGACTAGCTACTTTAACTTAAATGGGGAAACATACTGTATACTATCATCCAAGGGGCAATTTGCAAACCCTTTGAGGATCACAAAGTGCTGGGTTATAAATAGCATGACTTGAGTTACAAATCATTGTCAAGCCAAACATATTTCCAACTATGACAGAATAATGGACTTGATTCTTTCAATCTACAATAAGTGAAATGGAGCTTGACCTCAGGAAGTCTTTTAACACTGTCCCACATGGCATACTCATCAACAAGCTAGGAAAATATGGGTTAGGTCATGTAGTTGTTGGCTTGATGTAAAAGTTGTTAAAGTGTGGTACTCAAAAGGAGTTATTGATGGTTCATGGTTGACCAAAATGTATGGAATGAAATAAAAGAAGTAGTTGGTCAATGTTTGAATAAGTTGTTTTGTGCCAGATGGGATTTCTAAGTCTGAAATAATTTCTAATCTAATAATTTCTAAATAAATGAGAGGTAACATCGCCTATTTGCTAACTTCTCATAGTATATCCAACTGGGAAGGATAACTATTAATTTAGGGGCTATCATGTAGTGTAACATATATTCAAATATATATTCAGTGTATATATATATGCACTCATACATAGTATATACTCATATGTAATATTCACTCAAATATATATTCAGTATATATACATGTATTTAAATATATGTAATTGTTCATAATATATGTATTATATATACATGAAATATATATGTATACATATATATGTGTATATAAGTGTGTGTGTGTATATATATATGTATTATATATATATATATATATATATATATATATATATATATAAAGTGATATCCAATGCATCCAATATACAATATATATATCCAAGTGATATGCAATCCTATATATATATATATATATATATATATATATATATATATGATACCTAATGCATACATACATATATTTCAAGTACATTTTAAAGTCCAATAGCACTCCCTGAAATATACAAGTGATAGCCAGGGGTTGGGTAGCATTAGGATTCACTACAATCAAATATTTTAAAACTTATTTAAAAAAAAAAACCATGGTGGGGGTGCCTGTGTGGCTCAGTGGATTAAGCGTCCAACTTCGGCTCAGGTCATGATCTCATAGGTCGTGGGTTTGAGCCCTATGTTGGGCTCTGTGCTGACAACTAAGAGCCTGGAGCTTGCTTCAGATTCTGTGTCTCCCTCTCTCTCTTTGCCCCTCTGCCGCTCATGCTCTGCCTCTCTCTCTCTGTCTCTCAAAAATAAATAAACATTAAAAATTAAAAAACAAAACAAAACAAAAAATACATGGGTTTCCCAAACGGAATCTAATTCAATTAATTCCAAACCCTGTTAAAACTCAGTCTAACTCTTAAAAGATTTGTACTGGGCAAATTACTTAACCTCTCCAAACCTGTTTCTGTAAAGTGACATAAATACAACTAACTCCACAATTGTATTGATATGAGAATTAAAAGAATGCTATTCTCTATCAAGTGCTCACTGAATGAGAGGCATTCAAAGAGAGACTCAGTTAATCCTTGCAACAGAGCTCTGAGATCTGAGATCATAACATTTTATCTGCTCTACAGATGGGAAAACCAAGACATAGAATTTATAGAAACTTACTCAGGAACATATAACTCACAAATCATTGAACCAGGTTTTGCCCTTAACCCCATACTTTTCTAATAGATACTTGCACATCTCTAAAATAGAGAAAATCAATTGTTAGCATGATATAACCAATAATCACCATAAATATTAATATTATCTGGTTCTATTCATCTAACTTCTCACATATGGCTTCTAGACTTAGAGACTTTTCTAGCAATATCTAATGCTGGTGAGACAAGACAAACTCAAGCCACTCAATGGTAACTTTTTTTTTTTTAACTTTTTTTTTTATTATATGAAATTTATTGTCAAATTGGTTTCCATACAACACCCAGTGCTCATCCCAAAAGGTGCCCTCCTCAATACCCATCACCCACCCTCTCCTCCCTCCCACCGCCAATCAACCCTCAGTTTGTTCTCAGTTTTTAACAGTCTCTTATGCTTTGGCTCTCTCCCACTCTAACCTCTTTTTTTTTTTTTTTCTTTTTTCCTCCCCCTCCCCCATGGGTTTCTGTTAAGTTTCTCAGGATCCACATAAGAGTGAAACCATATGGTATCTGTCTTTCTCTGTATGGCTTATTTCACTTAGCATCACACTCTCCACTTCCATCCACGTTGCTACAAAAGGCCATATTTCATTTTTTCTCATTGCCACGTAGTATTCCATTGTGTATATAAACCACAATTTCTTTATCCATTCATCAGTTGATGGACATTTAGGCTCTTTCCATAATTTGGCTATTGTTGAGAGTGCTGCTATGAACATTGGGGTACAAGTGCCCCTATGCATCAGTACTCCTGTATCCCTTGGATAAATTCCTAGCAGTGCTATTGCTGGGTCGTAGGGTAGGGTTATTTTTAATTTTCTGAGGAACCTCCCCACTGCTTTCCAGAGCGGCTGCACCAATTTGCATTCCCACCAACAGTGCAAGAGGGTTCCCGTTTCTCCACATCCTCTCCAGCATCTATAGTCTCCTGATTTGTTCATTTGGCCACTCTGACTGGCGTGAGGTGATACCTGAGTGTGGTTTTGATTTGTATTTCCCTGATAAGGAGCGACGCTGAACATCTTTTCATGTGCCTGTTGGCCATCCTGATGTCTTCTTTAGAGAAGTGTCTATTCATGTTTTCTGCCCATTTCTTCACTGGGTTATTTGTTTTTCGGGTGTGGAGTTTGGTGAGCTCTTTATAGATTTTGGATACTAGCCCTTTGTCTGATATGTCATTTGCAAATATCTTTTCCCATTCCGTTGGTTGCCTTTTAGTTTTGTTGGTTGTTTCCTTTGCTGTGCAGAAGCTTTTTATCTTCATAAGGTCCCAGTAATTCACTTTTGCTTTTAATTCCCTTGCCTTTGGGGATGTGTCGAGTAAGAGATTGCTACGGCTGAGGTCAGAGAGGTCTTTTCCTGCTTTCTCCTCTAAGGTTTTGATGGTTTCCTGTCTCACATTCAGGTCCTTAATCCATTTTGAGTTTATTTTTGTGAATGGTGTGAGAAAGTGGTCTAGTTTCAACCTTCTGCATGTTGCTGTCCAGTTCTCCCAGCACCATTTGTTAAAGAGGCTGTCTTTTTTCCATTGGATGTTCTTTCCTGCTTTGTCAAAGATGAGTTGGCCATACGTTTGTGGGTCTAGTGCTGGGGTTTCTATTCTATTCCATTGGTCTATGTGTCTGTTTTTGTGCCAATACCATGCTGTCTTGATGATGACAGCTTTGTAGTAGAGGCTAAAGTCTGGGATTGTGATGCCTCCTGCTTTGGTCTTCTTCTTCAAAATTCCTTTGGCTATTCGGGGCCTTTTGTGGTTCCATATGAATTTTAGGATTGCTTGTTCTAGTTTCGAGAAGAATGCTGGTGCAATTTTGATTGGGATTGCATTGAATGTGTAGATAGCTTTGGGTAGTATTGACATTTTGACAATATTTATTTTTCCAATCCATGAGCAGGGAATGTCTTTCCATTTCTTTAAATCTTCTTCAATTACCTTCATAAGCTTTCTATAGTTTTCAGCATACATCTCCTTTACATCTTTGGTTAGATTTATTCCTAGGTATTTTATGCTTCTTGGTGCAATTGTGAATGGGATCAGTTTCTTTATTTGTCTTTCTGTTGCTTCATTGTTAGTGTAGAAGAATGCAACTGATTTCTGTACATTGATTTTGTATCCTGCAACTTTGCTGAATTCATGTATCAGTTCTAGCAGACTTTTGGTGGAGTCTATCGGATTTTCCATGTATAATATCATGTCATCTGCAAAAAGCGAAAGCTTGACTTCATCTTTGCCAATTTTGATGCCTTTGATTTCCTTTTGTTGTCTGATTGCTGATGCTAGAACTTCCAGCACTATGTTAAACAACAGCGGTGAGAGTGGGCATCCCTGTCGTGTTCCTGATCTCAGGGAAAAAGCTCTCAGTTTTTCCCCGTTGAGGATGATGTTAGCTGTGGGCTTTTCATAAATGGCTTTTATGATCTTTAAGTATGTTCCTTCTATCCCGACTTTCTCAAGGGTTTTTGTTAAGAAAGGGTGCTGGATTTTGTCAAAGGCCTTTTCTGCATCGATTGACAGGATCATATGGTTCTTCTCTCTTTTTTTGTTAATGTGATGTATCACATTGATTGATTTGCGAATGTTGAACCAGCCCTGCATCCCAGGAATGAATCCCACTTGATCATGGTGAATAATTCTTTTTATATGCCGTTGAATTCGATTTGCTAGTATCTTATTGAGAATTTTTGCATCCATATTCATCAGGGATATTGGCTGGTAGTTCTCTTTTTTTACTGGGTCTCTGTCTGGTTTAGGAATCAAAGTAATACTGGCTTCATAGAATGAGTCTGGAAGTTTTCCTTCCCTTTCTATTTCTTGGAATAGCTTGAGAAGGATAGGTATTATCTCTGCTTTAAACATCTGGTAGAACTCCCCTGGGAAGCCATCTGGTCCTGGACTCTTATTTGTTGGGAGATTTTTGATAACCGATTCAATTTCTTCGCTGGTTATGGGTCTGTTCAAGCTTTCTATTTCCTCCTGATTGAGTTCTGGAAGAGTGTGGGTGTTCAGGAATTTGTCCATTTCTTCCAGGTTGTCCGATTTGTTGGCATATAATTTTTCATAGTATTCCCTGATAATTGTTTGTATCTCTGAGGGATTGGTTGTAATCATTCCATTTTCATTCATGATTTTATCTATTTGGGTCATCTCCCTTTTCTTTTTGAGAAGCCTGGCTAGAGGTTTGTCAATTTTGTTTATTTTTTCAAAAAACCAACTCTTGGTTTCGTTGATCTGCTCTACAGTTTTTTTAGACTCTATATTGTTTATTTCTGCTCTGATCTTTATTATTTCTCTTCTTCTGCTGGATTTAGGCTGCCTTTGCTGTTCTGCTTCTATTTCCTTTAGGTGTGCTGTTAGATTTTGTATTTGGGATTTTTCTTGTTTCTTGAGATAGGCCTGGAGCAATGTATTTTCCTCTCAGGACTGCCTTCGCCGCGTCCCAAAGCGTTTGGATTGTTGTATTTTCATTTTCGTTTGTTTCCATATATTTTTTAATTTCTTCTCTAATTGCCTGGTTGACCCACTCATTCGTTAGTAGGGTGTTCTTTAACCTCCATGCTTTTGGAGGTTTTCCAGACTTTTTCCTGTGGTTGATTTCAAGCTTCATAGCATTGTGGTCTGAAAGTATGCATGGTATAATTTCAATTCTGGTAAACTTATGAAGGGCTGTTTTGTGACCCAGTATATGATCTATCTTGGAGAATGTTCCATGTGCACTCGAGAAGAAAGTATATTCTGTTGCTTTGGGATGCAGAGTTCTAAATATATCTGTCAAGTCCATCTGATCCAATGTCTCATTCAGGGCCCTTGTTTCTTTACTGACCGTGTGTCTAGATGATCTGTCCATTTCTGTAAGTGGGGTGTTAAAGTCCCCTGCAATTACCACATTCTTATCTATAAGGTTTCTTATGTTTATGAGTAGTTGTTTTATATATTTGGGGGCTCCGGTATTCGGCGCATAGACATTTATAATTGTTAGCTCTTCCTGATGATTAGACCCTGTAACTATTATATAATGTCCTTCTTCATCTCTTGTTACAGCCTTTAATTTAAAGTCTAGTTTGTCTGATAGAAGTATGGCTACTCCAGCTTTCTTTTGGCTTCCAATAGCATGATAAATAGTTCTCCATCCCCTCACTCTCAATCTAAAGGTGTCCTCAGGTCTAAAATGAGTCTCTTGTAGACAGCAAATAGATGGGTCTTGTGTTTTTATCCATTCTGATACCCTATGTCTTTTGGTTGGCGCATTTAATCCATTTACATTCAGTGTTATTATAGAAAGATACGGGTTTAGAGTCATTGTGATGTCTGTATGTTTTATGCTTGTAGTGTTGTCTCTGGTACTTTGTCTCACAGGGTCCCCCTTAGGATCTCTTGTAGGGCTGGTTTAGTGGTGACAAATTCCTTCAGTTTTTGTCTGTTTGGGAAGACGTTTATCTCTCCTTCTATTCTAAATGACAGACTTGCTGGATAAAGGATTCTCGGCTGCATATTTTTTCTGTCTAGCACACTGAAAATCTCGTGCCACTTCTTTCTGGCCTGCCAAGTTTCAAAAGAGAGATCAGTCACGAGTCTTATAGGTCTCCCTTTATATGTGAGGGCACGTTTACCCCTTGCTGCTTTCAGAATTTTCTCTTTATCCTTGTATTTTGCCAGTTTCACTATGATATGTCGTGCAGAAGATCGATTCAAGTTCCGTCTGAAGGGAGTTCTCTGTGCCTCTTGGATTTCAATGCCTTTTTCCTTCCCCAGTTCAGGGAAGTTCTCAGCTATAATTTCTTCAAGTACCCCTTCAGCACCTTTCCGTCTCTCTTCCTCCTCTGGGATACCAATTATGCGTATATTATTTCTTTTTAGTGTATCACTTAGTTCTCTAATTTTCCCCTCATACTCCTGGATTTTTTTATCTCTCTTTTTCTCAGCTTCCTCTTTTTCCAGAACTTTATCTTCTAGTTCACCTATTCTCTCCTCTGCCTCTTCAATCCGAGCCGTGGTGGTTTCCATTTTGTTTTGCATTTCATTTAAAGCGTTTTTCAGCTCCTCGTGACTGTTCCTTAGTCCCTTGATCTCTGTAGCAAGGGATTCTCTGCTGTCCTGTATACTGTTTTCAAGCCCGGCGATTAATTTTATGACTATTATTCTAAATTCACTTTCTGTTATATTATTTAAATCCTTTTTGATCAGCTCATTAGCTGTTGTTATTTCCTGGAGATTCTCCTGAGGGGAATTCTTCCGCTTGGTCATTTTGGATAGTCCCTGGCGTGGTGAGGACCTGCAGGGCACTTCCCTGTGCTGTGGTGTATAACTGCAGTTGGTGGGCGGAGTCGCAGTCAGACCTGATGTCTGCCCCCGGCCCACCGCCGGGGGCACAGCGGGACTGGTGTGTGCCTTCTCTTCCCCTCTCCTAGGGGCGGGATTCACTGTCGGGTGGCGTGGCCCGTCTGGGCTACTTTCACACTGCCAGGCTTGTGGTGCTGGGGATCTGGCGTATTAGCTGGGGTGGGTAGGCAAGGTGCACAGGGGCAGGAGGGGCAGGCTTAGCTCGCTTCTCCTTAGGTGATCCACTTCTGGAGGCACCCTGTGGCAGCAGGAGGGAGTCAGTTCCGCTGCCGGAGGTTTGGCTCCTCCGCAGAAGCACAGAGTTGGGTGTTTGCTTGAGCGAGGAAGTTCCCTGGCAGGAACTGGTTCTCTTTGGGATTTTGGCTGGGGGATGGGCGGGGGAGATGGCGCTGGCGAGCATCTTTGTTCCCCACAAACTGAGCTGTGTCGTCTGGGGGCTCAGCAGCTCTCCCTCCCTTTGTCCTCCAGCCTTCCCGCTTTCCGAGCAGAGCTGTTAGCTTATGACCTCCCAGACGCTAAGTCCTGCTTGCTGTCGGAACACAGTCCGTCAGGCCCCTCCGCTTTTGCCCGCCAGACTCGAGGGCTCTGCTTGGCTGGCGAGCCGCCCCTCCTCCCTGGCTCCCTCCCGCCAGTCCGTGGAGTGCACACTGCCTTGCCGCCCTTCCTACCCTCTTCCGTGGGCCTCTCGTCTGTGCTTGGCTCCGGCGACTCCGTTCTGCTAACCCTCTGGCGGTTTTCTGGGTTATTTAGGCAGGTGTAAGTGGAATCTAAGTGATCAGCAGGACGCGCGGTGAGCCCAGCGTCCTCCTACGCTGCCATCTTCCCTCCAAACTCTCTGGTAACTTTTGATTAAGTTAGAAAGTGGTAATAACAATAATCATGCACTTGGGATTTATAACTGAGAAATTTGACAAAAAAGAAGACATAAGTGTAGAAAAAATGTAAATTCTATTTTAGATGCATGAAAAATAAACCATTCGAGTTGAAGCTGAGCAAATTTATATTGTTAAAAGGAGACTGCAGGTCCCAAATGGAGTCACTTGTGCTAAGCTCATGTCATCAAACCAAGACTTAATATCTAATAACCTCATTGCAGCTTTAGTTTCCCCTAGAAATGTAATCTTAACCAATTAATCTGGAATTATCTGGTCAACACTAGTGAGATAATCTGCCTGATAGACCCTCTGCTTTCCCCTAGCAGAAGGTGACTTTATGTGAAACAATCTATCCCAAGTAAACTTCCTTTTCCCACCCACTTCTGCATTAAAAAAGTCTTCCATTTTGCACAGCTCCTCTGAGTTCCTTTCTATTTGCTAAATGAGAAGCTGCCCAATTCATGATACATTGAATAAAGCCAAGAAACGATCTTCAAAATTGGTCAGTTGAATTTTGTTTTAACATTAAAATGATCCTTTTATGGAAAAAATATCTTATGAACTACAAAGGAAAGTCTCTACCCTAGATTCAGTGGGTGTCAAATGTAGTTCTTGACAAAGGCTGATATCCCTGAAAATAACTCATTTTTTCAACACGGTTAACATTCAGCAGTTTCGCTAATGGTATACTCAAATCCCAAGTGACCAATCTCACATACAATTCCTCCTGATTCTCTCTTCTGATTTTGCCAAATGTAAGGTTTTGTTCTCAAATCTACATTCCCTTTTGAGTTAATTTCAAACAACTAAATTCAAATCATGCTTATGCTTTATGTTTTGTCTCACTAGTAAGGCATAATCCACTGCAGGATAGTTTGGACAATGCTTAATAACACTTTTAAATACTGACATTAATAATAAGCTAAAACTATTAATTTTATTTTTTACAATTCTTAAATCTATTTTTTACCTCATGCCCTTAGTTCCCATAAGCTGTAGCAATGTGAATTTTTGGACATAATTATGTTTTTAACCATGTTTCTAAAGTTAAGAAAGACTAAAGATATAGATATTTATGGTAGTTAAAGCCATTTTCATTTCATACACATACACAAAAATCTATACATATAGTTAAATAAAATTACAGATATATAATAAATATAGATTAAGGGATAAACATAACCTTTTTGATGAAACGTGATAAGTTAGAAATAAAGTGATGCTCAAGGTAGTATAATTGTTTAAATAGAGAAGTGTTCACATGAAACCATATATGCAATAAATTATGTGTTCTCAATATATTCTAGGGCATTCATTATAGGGTTGTGTCTACAGTACAGACATTTAACCTTATTCAAAAAACATGTGAATGTACTTGAGAAATTATTAGAATGAGGGACACTGAAGTAAATTTAAGATATGTCATTATTATATTTATACAGATATTTCTGAGTAAATTAATCTCTTTCTCTTTATATGTGTATATACACTCTCTATATAGTGTATATATATAATACATACACAGCTTATACATACTATATATACAAGACATACATACATATATACATTCACACATATACATACATAATATATATATATACACACACACACACAAACATACATACACTCGGGAATGAATCTTGCATATAGTGTTTTATTTTTGTTTTAAATTAAAACTAATTTTTAAAAATGTTATTATTAATGTCATTACTATTATTATTTAAAAATTATCTCACTATGTGAGAAAACTGCACAAAACCTAAGTATTTAGAACTGGCAGAGAAATTAAAATATATGACACAACAGGGGCACCCGGGTAGCTTAGTCTCTTAAGTGTCTAACTTTGGCTCAGGTCATAATCTCACAGTTCATGGGTTTGAGCCCCACATTAAGCTGTCTGCTGTCAGTGCAGAGCTGGCTTTGGATCCTCTATCTCCCTCTTTCTTCCCCTCCCCCGCTCAGTTTCTCTCTCTCTCTCTCTCTCTCTCTCTCATAAAATAAAAAAAATAAGATTAAAATATATATATATGACACAACAGACATATCAAAGTGCACTCATTTGATTGATAAGTTGATAGAATAGGTAAAGCAAAATTAACTTAAAAATTTATGAGATGACATTGATTGGGATTTCAATACTTACTATAAACATAAATGGTATCATGTGGTCAAAAGGCAAGACCCGTAGTTAACTCTGGAAATAGACCCGTGTATAAGGATGTTTGAATATTGAAAAAGCCAATTCAGGGGAAAAAAATGGGATTTTTACCAAATGGTTCTGGAACAATTAGACATTCATTTCTAAAAATTAATAAACCTCTACCCATTTCTCACAATACAGTTAAAAATTAACTTGAATAATAGATTTAAACATAAGCTTGAATGTAAATAAATACTTCTAAAACTTGTAGAGGGAAATGTAGATGAATGGCACTATCACCTTGGGCTAGGCTGGGATTGTTCAGAGAACAGAAAAGTCTAAGTATTTATCATTTTGAAAATTGATAAATAAGACTTCATCAAAATATAAAGCTCTAGCTTATTCAGAAGACACTAAGACAGTGAAAATAAAATCCACAGACTGGGATAAAATGTTAAAGAAACATATATCTAACAAAATATTGGTATCCAGGTGATATAAAAAGAACTTTTACAATTAAATAATAAGAAAGCACACAATCCCATTAAAAATTGGCAAGGTATTTGAATAGTCACTTCAACTCAAAGTAGTTGGTAGGCAAGTAAGTAATGAATAAATGAAGGAAAGCAAAATCCATTTTCTTTCAGAGCATAATCAACTAGACATAATTTACAGTAGAAAAATGATAGATGATGATTTAATACTTCTATGAGAAACTAATTAGATTTCTAATCCTTAAAAATGACTATTAAAAGTAAGACATTTGTGAGTATCCTTTATATAAAAACTTGGTAAGGGAGGGGTGCTGGGATGGCTCAGTTGATTGAGTGTCTGACTCTTTGTTTCAGCTCAGGTCCTGATCCCGGTGTCATGGGATCAAGTCCTGCATTGAACTCTCCACTGAGCATGGAGTCTGCTTAAGATCCTCTCTCTCCCTCTGCCCCTCTCCCCTACTTGCATGCTCTCTCTCTCTCTCTAAAAAAAATTTAAAAAAAAAAGGAACTGATAAGAGAGACATAGAAGTAGAGAAACCATCAACACACATGGTTAAGAGAAACAAAGGTAAAAGAGAGGGGAGGAGAGCCCAGCAAGTAATGTCGCATTTACCACATTTCCTACTCTTAAAAATTACATCAAGAATTGAATTCACTTGAATTTCTATGAAATTAATACAAATATACAATTGCTTCTCATAACTTGCAATAGTTATATTCCATAAAGTTGCCATGAACACTGAATTTACTAATGAATACTGATCCTTTGCTCCCAACAGAAATAGAAAGTTAGGTTCCTACAAACCTCTAGTCACAATACTTTTGTCCACTGATATATAAGTAAACTTGTTTTAGTGTGTTTGTGTCCAATGATATCTAACTTAATATACAGTTGATTAGTTTATATTGAACTTGTGGCCAACAGTACTATGGCTTGTGCCTGACCAAACTTTATGAACATACGTATTTTGTCCCTAAAACAAACGACAGGCCACTTATGCCTTGGAACACTAAACAGCACTTCATTAAGCTGATTGGGACTCTTTTAAACAGTGAAAACACTAACAGAAAACTCAAAAAATGTGAAAAGCATGACAGTAAATAGACTGCAAAAAAGACACTTGTTTACAGGATGAGGGCTCAAACAAGAAGGCAGAGCATCAGTTTGTTCTCCTTCAGCTGGGAATATATGCATCTGGCAACTAAAAAGTTTTTGTTGTGATTATTGACTTATTACAAACTAATTTGAATGAGTAGAATTCTCAAATGTGGAATTTGTAAATAATGAAGATCAATTGTACTTACAAATGTGAATAATGAGAATCAGCTGTATTTACAGATAGCCTACAAAAATGTATATTGAGAGATTTCTGATAGTTTTTTAAAATTTCAGTAATCATGATTTCTAGATCTAGACAAATAACACTTAAAATTATTGACTATTATTGGAGTAAATTATGGTTGACAGTTATGGCTCTTTCCTATAATGCTAAAAATATGATACTAGTCACTTGATGAATTAACAAATGCACTTTTTCTTTCTTTTTATTTTCCTTTTTTTTTAACAAATTGTGCTTTTTAAAATTTTCAAGGGTAGAATTTAGTGATTCATTGCTTAATATACAATACTCAGTGCTCATCACAAGTGCCCACCTTAGTACCCATCACCATTTAGTCCATCCACCACTTGCCTCCCCTCCAGCCTGCTTGGGATGCTCTCTCTCCCTCTTTTTCTGGCCCTCCCCTGCTTGTACTCTATCTCTCTCTCAAAATAAATAAATAAACTTTAGAAGTGATGCCATGGCTCCAAATGGAAAAAATTTTAAATTTTAGTTAAAACCAGTTTTATTTATAACTGCCAATGAGGTTTTTTTCTCTTCTTATACATGGTACTTTAAAATAACTCATACATTAACATAAAGTTATCATTCATAATCTTTTGAAGCTATCTATTAATATTCTAAGTATTGCTTTGAAAAGGATTATAATATTGTCTAAATCTTAAAGTCCTTTTTAAAAATGTAAATATGTACATAATGCGGAGATAAAAATTCCCTGGTGTATTTTGATATTATAAAACATTGAGGCTTCAGATGATATTTATTTTTTTAAGAAAGTCATAGTCTAACTGGATAGCTGCATGTTAAAGAATGGACCTGGACCACTTCCTTACATCATACACAAAAATAAATTCAAAATGGATTAAGGACCCACATGTGAAACCCAAAACTAAAAAAATCCTAGAAAAGGATAACACTGTATGTTAATTATGTTCGAATTAAAATTTAAAAACTTAATTAAAAAAAGTCATAGTCTTAACTCAGAAGGAAAAATCATACATTTCTATATTAGAGCATATTTTTTTAAGTTTATTTATTTATTTATTGGGGGGAGGGGTAGAGAGAGGGAGACAGAGAACATCAAGCAAGCTCAGTGCTGTCCGCACAGAGCCCAAAGCGGGGCTCAAACAGATGAACCGTGAAAGCATGACCTGAGCTGAAACCAAGAGTTAGATGCTTAACTGACTGAGCCACCCAGGTACCCCTAGAGCATATTTTTGTGAAAACAGTGGGTTCAAATGGAAATTATACTGAAATGTATAAAATGGAAATCACACTAATGTTTTAGATTTTCCTGGTTATCATTTCACTCTTTTTCTTTCTTGCTTGCTTTCTTGCTTTCTTGCTTTTTTGCTTAGATTGTTAATGCACTTTAGATGCTAAAAATAATCATTTATTTAGCTTAAGCTTTTGCAAATTTAAAGCTTGTTTTTATTTTGAGAGATAAGGAGAGAGAGAGAGACAGAGAGAGAGAGAGAGAGAGAAAGAAAACGAGTGGTGGAGGGGCAGAGAGAGAAGGGGACAGAGGATCTGAAGCAGAATCTGTGCTGACAGCAGAGAGCCTGATGAGGGCTCAAACTTACAAACCATGAGATCATGACCTGAGCTGAAGTCAGACACTTAACCAAGACACCCAGGCACTCCATGCTTTTGCAAATTTAAGAATAAAAATAGGGTTATTGGCTTTTTCATACCCAAGGTAATGCTAAATATTTTATTTTCACTCAAGTTTTTATTATGTGCCCTAATTGAATTCATTACAACTGTTACATAGCTTTAGTGATGTAGGAATGAATACAAATAAGTGGTGTAATAATTACCTATAACACTTAGATAATATAAGATTTATGATTTTCGTGATTTTTAATTTTGCTATACCTCACACTGCCACTGTTCTCACATAAATTCTAGTATTTATGAAAACATGACATTGACCTTCTTAATCTCACAAAGAGGTCATTCATAATACATGCAAACATGAAGGAATGGCTTTTTCCTAGTACAGTACTTTGTGACAGAAAACGCTTTACCATTTTAGTACATTGAGTATAGCATTTTTTATAAGTTCCTATTTTTCAATATTATTAAAATGTATATTGAATATTTGTAATTTCTGAAAGAGGTCTGTTTGGTAAACATATTGCTACAGGTTCAAATGTAGTAATTTGAGACCATATCCTATAAAAAGACCAGGATAAGTATTTTCAGCTTTCTAGGTTATTTTTTTCATTGTTTTCTGTTGTTCTCCCACTTAAACCTAAACTTATTAACTCAACTGTAGGAAGTAATGTTAAATAATAAAACTAAGTCATGTAGAAATCTCCATTATATAAAAATAGATATACTAAAATTAAAGATATCCATTTCTGATAAACTGAAAGCAAGTATATAATAAAGGTTTTACATAAAATTGTGAAAGCATAATTTGGCATATTAGTATTTTGCAAGTTATTTACTATTAACAAAGCTATGTATATCTATAAGGAAAATTATTGTCAAAGAAACAATAACCAGCTGAACTCACTGGAAAGAATTTTAGCAAGAATAGTTGGTGGGAGAGGATCTAAGCTTCTGGGAGAAGTTTGAACTAGAAAAATTAAGAGATAGAAAAATGAAAACCAACAAAGAGAAGTTCTAGTTTAGAAAAGAAAAAAAAATGGAAACCCATTGAGAATATTTGAGTCCCCACAGTTAAGATTATATGTAAGGAAAAAAGTAACAAAGTTATTTCAGGCAAGCAATGGGAGTGGAGATGGGAAGGCAGAGGCTATATGTAATCCGAAATGAGTATTTGAGGCATATAATTGTATATTTAGAAAACCATTAAATTTAAACAAATTATATGAACTTATAAAAATAAAGTGATTAAAAGCTTTTGTTGCTTCAGACAATTCATTTCAGGGGTTTTTAGAGAGTTCATATTTGAATTTCAGAGGTAGGTCAAGTCATATTATCAAAAGAAAATTAAGTGAAATTGACACACTACCTATGCTGAAGTTCTAAAATAGTATTTATTTATTTTTCACAGTATATTTAAGAAAACAAAAGCCAAAACTGAAAGAAAATATTATGTAATATAAAGATTGTTTCTACAAATATTTTTTAGTAAAATAAGAAATATATATGTATATATATATATAGAGAGAGAGGGGGGGGGAAGAGAGAGAGAGTTTGTGAAAGGGGGATGAGGTACAAGAGAGGTAGGGCACTATGAACTTAATAATAAACTTAATAATTAAACAAAAGGAGAAGTAAAATTCGAACACATAGTTTTGCCAAACAGTATGAACATTTTTACACATGTGATTTGGTTCTAGAATCGTCAAGAATCTTCGCAATAAAAACAGGAGTGTTTAGGGATACTTTGGTGAAGGATAAATCAAAGTCATATTACTCAGAAAAAGTTGAGGGGGTATGATAACATGATAAAAAGCTTTGTAAGCTTTCAGTAATATCCTATTGAACATAACAAAAGAGAGAGGTGTGTGGGAAATAATTGGATAATCAATACGATGGGAACTATTTAAAAAGGTAAATACTCTTGATAATTATGGTTAATATTAATGTGGAATATTTTTCCTATTAAGTGGAAAATGGCAATAATTATGTTTGAGCATTTAGGTACTCTAATATTTCATCAGACGCTCACTTCGCATCTGTATCTACAATGTTTCAATAACATAATCATCATTCTGAAATATGACTCATAAAAATACTTTAAATGGTTTAAAAATACTTGCTTTTAAGAAACAGTGAAAATAGACTGACACTCATTACAAAGACTACTAACAGCAAACAATGTTAATAAATTGATTATAATTATATATTTTGTTGACTGAATTTAAAATTGTACATGCTTTACTTAAAACCTTGAAAAATAAGAATGTAATACAAAAGATAGAGTTAAATGAAACTAATAAAACATACTAGCAGCCTTGATAAAAGAAATAAAATTTTCCTTATTTTATACTCCCTCTTGTTAACCAGTCTTAAGCCTTTAATACTTTATTTTCTATAAATTAAGATCTGAGTAAAGATACAAGAATGATTCCAGATTTGACATAATTTTCACTTTTCCTATCAGAGAGAATCCTCCCACACCTGCACTGCCCATTTTTTTCAAACAACAACAAGAACAGAGTGAAAGTTACTGTCTGCAACAAAAAAGCAAAGCTACCCAAATCTTATGCAATAAAAGGGCAAAGAGAGATTTTGGCAGAACTCTCTGACTTATATCTATACACCAACACCATAGAAATAAAGTTTGTGAAAGAAGGCAAGTTGGCCAAATCATGGAACTGCTTATTAACATACCCCAAATTCAAGATCATCAAAAGGAGAAGACAAGCAGGTAGCTCAGGAAAAAGAGTAATGTCCAAGAAAGCCCATGAGTGTAAACATGCCCATTCCCCCACCAAGATCTCAGGAGAATGAGTTCCTGAACTCATCGTCTAGCTTGCTTTAATAGTAGGTAAGTAGCAAAGAAAGGAAGAATGATTATGTTTTCACAGACGTAATCAACACCAACAATAAGCCAGCGGTTTGCAGAACTAAAAACAGATACAATAAACAGCACGTGATCCTCTGGAAAGGAGGAAGACAATATGAGATTCCCAGGAAAAGATCCTTCTGCATTGCAAACTATTAAAAATAAGATATAAATATTTAAGTCCTGTTACCTCAATCCATCTTTGGAGTCAAATGGTGACGGCTTCTGGATAATCAGTTAAATAAAGTAGGGGAGGTAAAATAACTAAACTAATGTTCAGATAAAAGTATACTTTCCTAGGTCTATGCTTAATTGTTGGGCCAATATGATGCCAGAAATTATATTTGTACAGGACTATGATATTCATGGCTAGGTGGATTAAACACTAAAATTCCTCAGCAAACAGAGACACCAAAAATTAAAATAAAAAAAATTATCAGTGCAGAGGTAAAAAAGTATCAATTAAAGGAAAATATCAGGCTGATCTTTGATTTCTCCACAGAAGATCAATGTTAGGAGACAACAGAGTGATGATTACCTTATTCCCAGAGAGCTTTGTTACTGAATCCTATCACTCTTAGCCCTGTTGCATTGTGATAGCTCCGCTCTTTTGTTAAATATAGGAAGAAGAAATCAAATATGTTTGCTAAAATGTGTGTACTGCTTGATTCCATTGTAAACATGCAAATTCCGCTTATGTCAATTAACAAAAGACATGATGCCAGGGGAACATTCTTTAAAAGCATAGACTATTAGAAGTATGTAATGGAACTCTACACTATTGCCTGAAGGATCTTAGTCACTTGCAGAAGCAGAATCAGCCGGGAAATGGATTTCAGCCAAGGGGTTTCCAAAGACAGTATTCCACATTTATCTTAACTTTCTAGTCCCTAAGAAAAACAGGACTCTGCTTCCAACTCAGCTTCCAAGACCTGACATTAAACACTTTACAAACAGCCATCTTTGCTGAGATTGTCAAACCACTGCTTTATTTAAATTTGACCTACAACACAAATCCTTTTCCCAAATCTTATGTCAATACTGCTTCTTCTTCTGTTTGGTGATAAAAATTCAGTGGTTCCTCTCAGATATCCCCTTTTGCCTTGGCAATTTAATAAACTTGCCATTGTTGGACTGCAGTCTCTCCCTTATGGTCATTATCAGATGAAATTTATCTCATGTTAATAAAGCTATCCGTATAAGATATTCCTCACTATTTGTATTTCTATTTTTTAAATTTTCTATATATATAAACATAGATATCTTAAATATTATTGACATAAGGTTAATGTTTATGTCTGGAAGAATTTTTTCAATTTACTTTTTTAACTTTTAAGTATGGCATACTTTATTATTGCATGCATTTTTTTTTCAAAAATCAATTAAATTATCTTTTATAAGCTATAATTAACAGATTGTGGTGATAATGCTTTGGCTTCAGATATTTGCACAGAAACCTTTCACACATTCATGAGGGATTAGATTCTTAAGGTTTCCTTAGTTTTCACCCTATTTTTTTGCAGATAGTTTTAATTTCTCTAATATATTCAATAAGTAAGAGATTATGCCGTTACTCTAAAACTTAATCATTGTTTCTGTACCCCAGGGGTGTTCTTTATATTTTTAAATTATTTCTCCCAGTTGCATTTATCATTGTTGACAAGGAAGGCTATAAAACATCTCACTTCTTTCTCTGGAGAGCTCTTAAAAATAGACAATGATAAGAGGGATATTTCTTTATATTATGGCTGTCATCTCTTCCATGTTTGTCTAGAAATTTAAGAAACACTCCCCTATTTTATTTGTTATTGTATACGCATAAGTCCAAACTAGTGAAAATATATGAAAATTACCTAAATGATGTCATAAGGGACTAAGGAACAAATGAAATTTCCAACAAGGATTAAATATGCAAACATTTGTATTTAAATTAAGGACTCCTTAATTCTTATCTACCAATGAAAATTTTACATGTGTATCTTCTAGATAATTATACAAATACTATTATAAGTATTCCTCAGAATACAAGCCATGTCCTTGTCTTAGGTTAGTTTTATGAAGGAATGTAAAATATCCCTAAAGCCTCAGGAATACCTTTTTAGTTTATTTATGGGACTTACTAAGTTCAAAGTTTAACAACATTTAGAAACCCTTCAAACGTGCTGAAAAGAGTGAGTTATACAATGTAACAATTTGCCACTTAATGTTAAATGTTAGATTTCACAGAATAATTTTTTGTATGCTTCCTATTGTTGCTATACTATTTGTTAATTATCTGAAACGATGTGCTACTCATAATCATCATTTAATTAGTTTCTTCTTTTTCTAGAATAATATTAGCTCTAAATAATACCAAAGCCTTGATTCTCTACTTATTGATTTTCAATATTAGAAGTAAATTTATATATGTGAAGTTTAGTGCCAAATGCTATCTTAATCGTCTTAAGACATGGTGAATTAAAATTCTAAAATAAAGATAAGGAAAACACTATTTTAATTATTGTTTTAATTTACATCTAATATAGCAAGATAGAACGTGCCCTTAAAAACTCTACAGATTTTTAACATTGTTTTTATAAGTAACCCATTTATGTAATGCAACAGATGCTAGTGTAAAGCTAAAAGAAAGAACTACTTCTGTGTTTAAAAAAGGATAAAAGAGAAAATAAAAATAGAGAGAAGGAAGGATGGAGGGAAGGAGGAAGGAATGAAGGAAAGAAGAAGAAAATCTAAGACTATGCTCTGTGGATTCCAGAGAGGAACACTATGGGACTAGGACATGTTTCATTAAGAATTTCGATTTTCAATTGAAAATTTCTATTTTCATTTGAAAGTGGCCTTGAAATGTTAAGATTTTAACACATAGAGTCAGAACAGGAGTATATTATAGATGGAAGGTAGAGCAAGAGCTTAGGAACAAATTTGGAAGCCTAGGTCATACTTAGTAGGTTACACAATATACAGCCAAGCGTTGAGAAATATGTTTGGAAAGGATTTTTAAAAGGTAGGTTGAGGGTTTTAGTCATGATTGCATGGGAGACATAAATAATGTTGAGTATATATCTTATTGGTCTTCAGACACAAATTTTCACGGTATCTCATCTTTATTATTATAAATAATGTCTTTGTTTTTAACCAATAAGTCCTCTGATTTTAATTTTATTTCTTTTAATTTAGGTATTTATGTACCTTATAAATATTATGTTTATAGTAGATAGAGAAACATTATTTCCTCTTTGCAATTTCCTATCTAGGCTTAAAAGTGCATTTTCTTCAGTATTTACCATGGAATTTTTTCTGCTTAGTTTTCAAGTTTTTTTTTGTTGTTGTTGTTCAATTTTAGCCATGCAACAATCAGAGATAAAACTTAATAGATTATGCCTAATACTGATAGCTTTTAACTGTGAAGCTCATGTGTTTCAGACTACCATTACCACTATAGCTCTAAAGTATATCATCCTGTATTACAAATACAGATTTGTTTCTATTACACTTCAGTTCATTCATTTACTGACAAATATCAAGTTCCTGTTATGTTCCAATGAATTTGAAAACTGCAATTAAAACAATGGACACAGGAAAGTTGATCCTTGCCTTAGTGAAGCTATAGTCCATGAGAAATACAAAATTACAATATGTCTCCCATTACGGATCTCCGTGAGTCTGACATATTCCTGCATGTGTTGTGTCAGCTCTAGAGCCATACAATATTTTCATGGATGTTAGGGGATAGCAAACAATCTTGGAAGATAGAAAAGTGTCTCCCTCCAGGGTGGAGAGCAAATTTGTTTCCTGACCAAAATAACAAAAACACTATTCTCCAAGATTAAGGTTGAACAGGCTTCCTAGCAGCCTTCTCTAAAAAATTGGGTTTTCTAAACTCGTGGCTTTCCAATTGTGGCACAAACCCACTATTTGCACAACATCCACTTGAACTCACCCCTGCATCTCTGTGGTGGGACTCCAGGGATGAGAACATGAAATTCATTTGCCTGTTGTGCTGTAACAAACCTTTGTCTCTAGGATTAAAAAAAAAAAAAGGAATATTAAATAATCAAACATGGAGGAGGAGAACTAACGTGACCTTATAGAAGGAACCCTGTGGGCCAATTCAATGTATTGCTTGTACATCTGAATACTCAGTAGGAATTGATGTGTTATGTGCCTGTCCTCTCCATCCCATAAGTGCCAGAGGACATTATCCTGAACTGTAAAGAGCTACAGGTAGAGAAATGCTAATGTGACACATTCCCCTAGTGTTTGCCGCTAATGAGTGGATGGGAATTTCATGTGTCTCCCTCTGATGTCAAAAGCTTTCTCAACATGAGTGACTCCCTCCTCACTGGCAAGTGACAAGTCTGTCTCAATGGCCTGACTGTAGTGTTAACACTTCTCCTTCAGAAGGGGTGATTGGTAAGCCCTGACAAAGTTCTGGGTGTCCTCTCGGCAAGTAAACTTTCTTGAAATTATGCGAGTAGATTAGCAATTCCTTCTCAAAGAATAACTGCTACTTTTCCAGTCTCCCACTACTAAACTGGAGTCCCAGAACCCTATTGCACACTAGGCATGGAGACAATACAAGGGTCTATGACTGGTGATTTTGACTGGCGTCTCTGGCAAAGGGAATTAGCCTCCATCCAGAGAACCCCCTTTGAGGTTTTGCCTTGTATCCTCCCTGACAGGATCACTGGTGCGCACCTTTGGAAAAGGAGCTATCAGCTTGCTGCTGTCTTCTTACTGAAAATAAATACCTGCCCGTGAGGGACTTACAACTCTGTAGCCTGATATTCCTGTCTGGGGGTAGATCAATTCCAAATACAACCATGACAAGGTCGGAAAAGACCCCAAAAGCCTCCCTTATCCAATGTTAAGTGGTACATGTGGTCAAGAACTCACCAGACTCATCTCCAGTGAAACATCAGGTTTACATATGAGCTTGCAAGTAGGCCCAAACCTCATACTCTTCATGGTTGTTGAAAGTATAATATTGGGACTTCTTCCCCTCTGAAAATAAAAACACTTTGTACTTATTTTCTTTACATACAAGGTTTATTAAAGCGATTACTCAAATTTAGGTTAAGTTCAGTTATTCTCTCACATGGTATAAGTAATATATTTTACTTCTATCCAAGTGTTCACTGTAATTTTAATTACAGCACATAAGTCATCAATATTCATATTTGTGATATGAATACTTGTGGTAAAGTGTTTTCAAGGTCTTTTCTCAAACATCCATGGTTTGCAAAACTTTGAATATTATATGTTAATCATCATATTAAACTTAATATGACTTATATCTTAAGCTTATAATGGAGATGAAATGGAAAAACTCATGTAAAGGATTTAATGCCCTGCACGGTAAGCTTTAATATTGTTTTTTTTTACTTTTGAGTATTGCCAGTTGTGAATACTTTAAATCAAAACCATTTCAGAAAATATTATTTAGAATTCAAGAATATTTTAGTTATTTCTTATAGGAAATATCTTCTTTCAGTGATGGCTATTCAAAACAATATTTACAAGTAATTTTGTAATATCAATAGATATGTATTACAATTATAACTACTATTCACATTTAATTGCAGTACTAACTAGATTGTATTATAATTTTCCTTTTCTCCCCCATGCCTTCCAATTTCCCCTTACTAGACTTTGAACATTTGAAGGACAAGGACTATGTTTTGTTCATGTTTGTATCTCATGTATCTAACATGTTAAGTAGGACAGAGTGAATTCTTATTTGTTGAAAGGATGCAGGAAAATAAGAATGTATAAAAAAGTTTCTTATAATTATCCTATATAAAAATCATTTAAAATTATATTAAAGTGATATGTTAACACTCAGTAAAATACATTTTTCTGTGTTTTTCAATTTTAAAAAATGTGGCACAGGACGGGGCACCAGGGTGGCTCAGTCGGATAAGCATCTGACTTCAGCTCAGGTCATGATCTCATGGTACGTGGGTTCAAGCCCCGCTTCGGGCTCTGTGCTGACACCCCAGAGCCTGGAGACTGCTTGGGATTCTATGCCTCCCTCTCTCTCTGTCCCTCCCCCGCTTGCACTCTATCTCTCTCCGCCTCTCAAAAATAAATAAACACTAAAAAAGAATAAACAGGAGACTACATAAAGAGCAGAATCCTTTGTAATGAAGAATATTATATTAACATAAAAATACATTGTCAGAGGAATATAGTCTTGAAATTGAAGAAATCTGGGGAAAATTTATATGGTAACTATTTCAAAGGAGAAATTTTCTTCATTATTTTAAATCACAGATCATGGCAACTGCTCAGACTTTCAGGAGTGACTGTAAGCACAGTCCTGAACCTCAGGAACAAAGTAGATTAAAACATATATTCCAGTATAAGAGATGAGAAAGACGACTCAGAGAATGTGAAGTTTAAGAAAAATGTACAACTTTTATGTAAAAAAAAATGAAGGATGACCCATTCAAGACACAAAACATGAAAAGAGAAATACAATTCCAAGTGTACAACTATGGATTCAAATCAATTATTTATGATGGTTTAGGCTGTGCGAATCAATATCTGTAGCAGAAGATCGCTGCGTAGTTTGAATCCTCCCAGATATTGGATGAAATTGATTTGCTCCCATTTAGAACAACATTAATTTTTGTCTAGATTTATAAGCTAAAATCTGATTATAGAGTATACATTAAAACTAGTTGAAATGAGATTCAGGGAGGAAAGTACACCGGGAGGGTGGTCTAATTTATAGACTTCAATTTTAATACACATTTAGGTTGTATACCTAATCTTTAGCAATATTGTATTGTTTCTAATGGTGAAGATTCTGGACACCATTAAAAAGAACACTTACTGGAAATAATAAATTAATACACCTTTGAAGGTTTGTACATTGAACACTCCCAGAATATGAATGTGTGAGTGCTTAATCAAAAATATTTCAAAATAGATACACATAATAACATAATAATATGCTATATGATAATTTTTAGAAATATGCCTAGCTCTGATATTTGTCTTCCCTACCCCACCTTAGTCAATACTAGTGACTTCCTAACAACAGTAACAATTGCAGAAGTTTCCACAACCATGTTATCTAAAGACCGCAAGACAGTAGGCTCATTTCTTTAGCCACCTCCTCCTGGTTGCTATGGTAAGGACTTCAGACAGAATTTTCTACTGCAGAAATTGTCAGGTCTGTGTACCTTCTTTCTTCTTTGCTTCTGCTCGTTAATGATTTGCTTTGATGCTTGATTGTTCACCAGAGTCTAATTAGTGGAGTCATTGTACTTATTCTTTCCTAAATTATCTATTTTACTCTTAGGGAGTGCTCTGATGAATCATCTTCAAAGTCTTTAGGATGCAACAAATAGATTAAGTGACAAAATAAACTTTTTTCTTTTTTCTTCTCTATTTTGTCTATATCAGAATTATGGGCACCAAGCATTCGGAGGTGGGCATATACTGAGGGACAGTGTTACTTGTGAAGCAAAAAGTTAATAATCTTAGATAGATATTGGGCCTTGTACTCTACTGAAAAATTATCTGGACTAGAATAGTTGAGATATGAGATTAATATCAATGTGTGATGCATGTAGGGTAGACATAAACCCATAGCTGTAGATTGCAGATTATATTGAGAAGTTTGAGTTTTCCTTTCTGGAAATTTTTGTTTATTTTATGCCATCCCCCAACCATATTAACATTATAGATTTATCTATTCATTCAAGGGTCTATCAAGTATTTTGTGAGCATGATTTAGGTATAATACAATATGTTGCAGGGATGACAAAACAGTATCATATGAGAACTTTTCTTCCCTTGTGTTTTGTGGGTAAATATGATTTAAAAAATCATTTGCAAAGTTGGTTGTTAGTTGGTTATAGTATAACTACAATATTTATAATTTTTATGTTTGCTTCTTTTTCAGAACCCTATATATCTTAAAATTTTTAAATGTTATTTATTTTTGAGAGAAAGAGGGGGGTGCAGAGAGAGAGGGAGACACAGAATCTAAAGCAGGCTCCAGGCTCTGAGCTGACAGCATAGAGCCTGATGCAGGGCTTGAACTCATAAACTGCAAGATCATGGCCTGAGCCAAGGTTGGACACTTAACCAACTGAACCACTCAGGCACCTGGAGAGCCCTATATATTTTAAATAGGGTATTATATTGATTGTTGTGGAGGGGGGGACAACATTATTTATCCATTCTGATCAGGATGTCATGATGTGTAGCATTGTTTTTGTTATCATATCAATTAGCGTATAGCTTGATTTTATTTAAAAATGTTAGTTTTTATAAGGCCCATAGTCTAACTTTCCCTCCTTTTCCCTTTCTTTTTTTTTCCTTCTTCCATTCCTTCCTTCCTCCCTTCCTCTAAGAAACTGATATGTTTTCTAACCTCGAGTTCTCCTCTTAACTGAGCAAAAGCAATCAAATTGAGTGTTCTTTGTATATAAGCCCTGAAACACATCTTTGTATTAGGGTGCTATAGTCAGAAGGTGAGATGATATAGAGAACCTTCTACCCATTTTCACTGTCAACAGGTGAACAGGAGAAAGAGAAACTGTCCAGGAGTCAGGCTGGTTAAGACAACAAGCCGAAATGAAAGCATCAGTCAAGCCTTTACTTGAAGCTGTGGTAAAAGCAAGAGGCCAGAAAGAGGGGTAAGATTCCCGTGGATGACACCAGAAAAGGTTCAGATGTATCAGCACAGATGGGAGAACAGTCTCACTGCTGAGAAGGCCCCCAAATAAGAGGTTTCTGACATTTTATGGACCCCGGGGTACATGGAAGCAGAAGGAGAAGGGCTAGGAGGGCAAAAGTCTGGGTTCTGAGTCTGAGGGAAGAAAATGTCTTTAAAGACATCTCTGCAAATGCACCTGGGGAAGACCTCATCCCAGGGCCCAATGCAGAAGCCTGCACTTGGTGGGGCCTGGGCTAGGAATGCAGATAGATGTAAGAGCATGTCCAACAAAAGGAGTCTAAGTCCTTCACTGCCACTCCTTTCAGAGGCTGAAATGCACAGTCCATACACCAAATGTGTGTGGGGAGGGAAGCTTTATGCTGGGAGCCCTGACAGGAAGAACCTCTGTTATTGCCTCTGATTGAGCCTGAAATATCATTCATAATGGCTTTTGCCAAGAGCTAGACTCCTCAACTCCATTACTTGGGTTTTCGGTGCCTAAGTGAGAAACATAGGCTACCCTGTGTGGTCCCAACTAAGTCAGACTTTGAGGGACTATAGCAGGAACCTTGTATATAGTCTTAGGCCACAGAGACCATGGTCATAATCAAGATCACTCCAATCAAGATGATCAAGCCTGCTGGTGGAATGAACACAGTCATGAACACTATTATCCAGCCAGTAAAAGATGTCCCATAGCCCATTAGAGTCGATTTTAGAGAACCAGGAAATTTATTCCTTAAGTTTCTGAATATTTTTTTTTATCTGCCTTGAGGCATCAACTGAGGCACAGCACAGCTCCAGCTGGTAAGTTGAAGCTGATATGAATGTTTTCCAGGGCTTAGATGATCTCATGCTAGTCAGGGTACACACACAATAAATACAATCCCACAGGGTATGTGTGGTCTCCTGAAGACAAAGAGTTCACAGGGTTAGGGCACTCCAAGAAGGACATACATTAATTAGGCAGTCAGGTTAACTGGAACTCCAGCATAGCCTGCCATCAAGATGCCTCCTACCCTAAGGTCTCCATCAAGACCAAATCATTTGGTTCAGTTAGTGGTTTTGGAAGGACTGCCTGAGGAATTCAGTTTCCAAAACTTGGGTTTGTCCATGGGATCAGTTGTCAGTGTCATGAGTGTATATGACATTTAGAGATGTTCTGTTGGAGAGTGCAGGAGGTGAGGCCATCTACCATTGTGTCACTATATTGCCACATGTGACCACAGGCTCAGAAGTTAATTTGTCCTCAAAAGTAGTCACAACAGCTTGGAAAAGCAGCATGGGGAGTTTTTCTTCAGGACAGAGAGCTTTCAGGAGCAGTTCTGATAAATGAAGATATTAATGCCTTCTCCGCAAGCTCCTACATCTGCCCAGGTTCTAGGGTTTTGGTTTTCCTTATAATGATGGTTGCTATTAGTGTGTCCCATTTAGTAGTCAAAACTTCATATTTTTTCAGTCATTTCCTACTGTCATCCATCTATTTTATTCATCTGAAGTAGTCATATGAAAAAAGGACAAAAGCATTTTACAGAAAAATGTGTTTATATAATTTAACCTGAATGACACATTGTAAAGAATTAGCAAAAAATCCTGAATTTTTAAAAGATTTCAAAATGGGTTTACATCATCTTCCACCTTTGATATTTAAAAGCCATGCTGGCCTCCCATCTATTTGAGTCTCTAGGAAGAAGATCAAAAAGGATGGAAGGCCAATTAAGCGTTCCCCATGGTGCCCAAGGTGTCAATAGCTATAAAGCAAGATCATACAATTGAAGGAAGGGGACAGACAGCCTGATCAAACATATGATGTAAGTTTCCCTCGTTTTCTGGGAACCCCTCTGTTGGATCATTAGATGTGCTGAGCCAGGGGAGTCAGGGACTAAAGAGCAGGATCAATGGTCCCTCCTCAGAACTGAAAAACTTATATAAACAATCCATGATTGTGCTCTTGCTAGCACTTCCAAAGACTCACTGACTGGCAAAGTGCTCAAGGGAGCCTCAGACTCTTGCAAAGTTTCCAGTAGCATCCTTTTTAGTGCCCCCATTGACTTTGATAGCAAGTCTACCCGTGTGGGATCTTCAGGCTGTCTCCTCCAGAATGGCAGTGTGCTTGATCTTGATTAACCCCATCCCACCCTCACCCCCTGTTTGCTGTACCAGTTTGTCAGGGGCTGAGCTGGAAAGAGCTGAGCTACCAGGGATGGACTCCTCACCCACCCTACTAGTTTTTCCAGAAACAGAATCTTTCTTCCAAATTCAACAGCACAGTTTCAAGTGTTCTACTAATGGGCAACACAGTGTTGAAAAAGAAAGACAATTCTGGACTTTTTCTGAGTTTGTAAATAGATAGGCACTGCAGGTGAAAGGCATCAAAATGCAGTTCTGTTCCTAACAGATGTTTTCTAGGGTGAGGAGAAGACCCCCTGCCACAATGGCTCTAATTACTCCATTTGGCATAAGTACTTCCCTTTCCTTATTTGTGTGGGAGCTGAGAGATGGCTCTGGCTAAGTTCTTTACCAGATCATTTGTAGAACTGAGAATACTGCACTAATTATATCTCTGCTCTCAACATACAGAATTGTGCTCTATCTCATACACATTAATTGTATCTCTCTTACACACAGTTTGTCAATAATAGGCCTTTCCTTGATTCTCATAACATTTATGGAGAAGTGACTGATTGTCAATAGACATTTACCTGACCTAGGCAATCAAATGCCTAAACTATCAAGTGGTTCATTAATGCTTGATTAGTACTACCTGGTAACTACTTTCATTTAAAAATGTTGTATTTCCAATTGACAAATGACAGTAATATCCTTTAGAAAAATTCACTTTTTGAAAGCAGCAAGTCATATTCAAAGAGTAAGAAAAGATTCCTGAAATAATTTTATATCGCTACTCTCTCAGTGAACGAATGAATGAATTCAACAATTCAGTGAATGTTTTTACCATGAACCATGCAAAAGGCATGATAGAGTAAACAGGATATATACTATTTTCCAGGATACAATATCAAGCTGAAGATCCAAATGGCAAAAAAAAAGTCATTTCCAAAATACACATCAGTTTATCTGCCTATTTGTGATCCATTCCCCTTCACCCAAGCAACTGGTTGAGGAGTGGTGAGCTGACGCCATAGAGCCAGCCCATAAGTCCTGATATATTAGAACTGGAAAGTTGAATTATAGTCTAGGTGACTAAAATAGGCAGGCCATGAAAACCAGGAACAATAGGGTGAACATGAGCCCTGAGATGCAGCTCTTGGCCTGATGAAAGAGAAAAATCAACCTGATGCAGAGAGATAAGTAGAGACTAGAAACTGAATATATATAAACACTGTTTCAGGTTTTATTCCTCATGAGGCTCATCGGCTTTCTTGGGCTCTATCTTTGGGTTTGGGTCATCTACGTATGTATTCATAATTTCACATGTCTGGAGTTGGAATTTATTTCATATGTAATGGTGTCTTATAATAGATGTTGACCAGGTGACAATAGGAACGTCGTTCTCATTGCCTATGCTTGGGTATACTGCGTCACACCTATTCATGTGGTTGTTGTAATGGCGACTGAGCTACATGCATTTTAGCTATGACACATGAGTGAGGTACCATTTAAAAGGATGATTATTCATGAAACATTATCTTAAGAAAGAAGTAGGTATGGAAATGGTAGTAAAATACCAATAAAATATTAGTGAAGCAAATATTCTTCTTTGGAGTAATGACTGTAATTTCATATTTTCCTATAAAACATTATCAGGGAATAATATCATACACTAAGCAATGTGACAGAGGCCAGAAGATGTTTCAAAATGCCTTGGAAAACTCTTGAAATTTTCAAAGGAAGAAAGACTGTTGTGACACATTCATGCATCTCACAGAACTGTATTTAAAGCCTCAAAAATAAGTTTTCCAGATATTTCACGCTGATTTGAGTAGAATATTCTTAACTTACAGTGACAAGTAATTTAATCAGAGAAAAGTGATAGCATTAGTTTAGTCAACGAGGAAATGTTAATGAATACTCAGTATTCTTCAACATGCCAAACATGTAGTATTAATGCTAAAAGTACTTAAGAGATCAAGATTATAAGGATTGATATAGAAAAAGCACATCACTGTGAGGTTCTGCTTAATAATAATTTCCAAAAATAAATTGCCACCAGATTTAATTTTAAACCACAGAATGAAATCATAGCCCCATCTTATCGTGAAAGGACCAAAAAAACAAAAACAAAAACAAAAACAAAAACAAAAACAAAAACAAAAAAGCAAGTGGATAGATGATGGCTGAGCTCCTGTTGCACAGAGCAAAGTTCTTCATTCATAGAAGTCCAGGAGCTCGAACTAACCACCCACTATGGTACTTCTGGATGCGTTTGAGGGCATTGATTTGATTAGTTCACGAAATTAGTTTATCTTAGTAAAATAAGATAAACCTATATGGCTAAATATATCTGAAAACAGCTGTTTCATAAATACAGAATAAAATGCCACGTGAGAAGAAAGCATTGTTTCTTGGTTTATTTGGGAGTTCTGTTTTCTTTCTTAATGACATAAATTAAGTTCTAGAGATCTGCTATACAACATTGTGCCTATAGTTAAAAATACTATATTGTACACAGAAAAATTTAAGACGATAGATCTCATGTTGTGTTCTTACCACAATAAAATAAATAAATAAAAATCCTATAATAGTAAGATCACATGTATACACACACACATATCTGTCACATAGTGTGTCTTAATTGAAGTGTCATAATTGAAGTAAGACATTTATTTACATTAAAGATGGTGTTTTATATATCGCAAATATTCAAGAAAACTATAGTGTTACCTCTTTCGTTAGGTTTATTCCTAGGTATCTTAGGGCTTTGGGGAATTGTAAATGGGATCTATTCCTTGATTTCTGTTTCTGCTGCTTCATTATTGGTGTATAAAAATGTAACAGATTTCTGTATGTTGATTTTATATCCTGCAACTTTGCGGAATTCATGAATCAGTTCTAGCAAATTTTTGGTAGGGTCTCCAGTTTTCTACGTAGAATATAATGTCTGCAAATAGTGAAAATTTGACTTCTTCCTTGCAGATTTGGATGCATTTTGTTTCTTTTGTTGTCTGATTGCTTTACTATGTTAAATAACAGTGGTGAGGTCTGGTACCTGACCTTAGAGGAAAGGCTCTCAGTTTTTCCCCATTGAGGATGATATTAGCTGTGGCTCTTGCGTATATGACCTTTATGATGTTGAGGTGTGTTCCTTCTATCCCTACTTTGTTGAGGGTTTTTACCAGGAATGGATTCTGTATTTTGTCAAATGTTTTTTCTGCATCTATTGAGAGGATCATATGATTCTTATCTTTTCTTTTATTAGTATGGTATATCATCTGGATTTATTTGTGAATATTGAGCTACCCCTGCAGCCCAGGAATAAATCCCACTTGATAGTGGTGAATAATGCTTATAATGTACTATTAGATTTGATTTGCTAGTATCTTGCTGAAAATTTTTGCATTAATGTTAATCAGGGATAATGGCCTGCAATTCTCCTTTTTAGTGGGGTCTTTGTCTGGTTTTGGAATTAAGGTTATTCTGGCTTCATAGAAGAGTTTGGAAGTTTTTCTTCCATTTCTATTTTTTGGAATAGTTTGAGAAGAATAGGTATTAACAGTTCTTTAAATGTCTGGTAGGAACCTATCTTGCCCTGAACTTTAGTTTCTTGGGAGATTTTTGATTACTGATTCAATTTCTTACCACCTCTCACTTGTCAGAATGGTTAAAATTAGCAACACAGAAAATAACAGATGTTGGGGAGGATGTGGAGGAAGGGGAACCCTCTTACACTGTTGGTGGGAATGCAAACTGGTGTGGCCACTCTGGAAAACAGTTTTGAGATCCCTCAAGAAGTTAAAAATAGAACTACCCTATGACCCAGCAGTTGCACTGTGAGTTATTTACCCAAAGGATACAAAAATACTGATTTGAAGGGGCACATGCACCCTGATGTTTTTAGCAGTGTTATCAACAAGAGCCAAATTATGGAAGGATTCCAAATGCCCATCAATTGCTAAATATATAAAGAAAATGAGGTATACATACACAATGGAATATTACTCAGCCATAAAAAAGATTGAAATCTTGCCATTTGAAATGATATGGATGGAGCTAGTGTATTATGCTAAGCAAGATAAGTCAGTCAGCGTAAGACAAATACCATATGATTCCCTCATACGTAGAATTTAAGAAACAAAACAGATGGACATAGAGGAAGGGAAAAGAAAGAAAAAGAGGGAAGCAAACCATAAAATACTCTTAACTATAGAGAATAAATTCAGGGTTGATGGAGGGAGGTGGGTGGGGGATGGGCTAAATGGGTGATGGGCATTACAGAGGGCACTTATGATGAGTGTTGGGTGTTTTTTGTACGTAAGTGATGAATCACTAAATCTACTCCTGAAACTAATACTACCCTATATGTTAACTAGAATTTAAATAAAAACTTCCAAAAAAAAAAAAAAAGCTTTAAGATTTGGAAAACTTCCAAAAGCCTTACAAAATTCAAGATGAGGCCTATGTACCTAGGGGTCAGTAACCTTTATTTTCTGCAAGCTGTGACTTGCCAATGTGTTTATACATTATGTGGCTCAAAAAAAAAAAAAAAAAAAAAAAAAAAAAAGGCATGTCCAGCTCGGGAAAAAAAAGAAACAGAACACTATGCTAACTGCATCTTTAGATACAATGATAAATTATCCTTATGATTATTTTTTTTTTTTAATTTTTTTTTCTTCAACGTTTTTATTTATTTTTGGGACAGAGAGAGACAGAGCATGAACGGGGTAGGGGCAGAGAGAGAGGGAGACACAGAATCGGAAACAGGCTCCAGGCTCTGAGCCATCAGCCCAGAGCCCGACGCGGGGCTCGAACTCACGGACCGCGAGATCGTGACCTGGCTGAAGTCGGACGCTTAACCGACTGCGCCACCCAGGCGCCCCTCCTTATGATTATTTTTGAGCAGGAAAGCTTGTGTCTTAATGGCCTGCATAGAACTTTTTAACCATTAAAGATTACTTCCTATTATGATAAAGTTATTGTTTCTAAGTATAGCATCTTTGGGAACTTTCCTGCTTATCTAGAGATACTATTTAATAATCTGAAGATCATAAAAGAATTAATGATGCCTCCATTAAAGTCTTTCTTAAGAACTGGAGTAACCAGGTTACTTGGAAGAACCTAGAATATTCTAAAAAAAAAAAATCAAACTATTATAATGAAATTAGTGCATCTAAAATGAAACTTTTATTGTATAGTGTTTTTGTATAGTAGAGTACATTTTTTTTTATGAAATAGCAGCATACTATTTATACCCAAAGAGAACCAAATATTCTCTTAACTATTCATATAGTATGTCACCTCTGTTTATACGGTGAACATAGCATAGTATATTACAGTATGTCGATAGGGACAAGTGAAAACACTATATCCTAAGATGCTTGATTTTGCTTTTGTACTTATAGAAGGATTATCAGGTGATTTTTGTCCTTCTGGTGCTGCCATTATTACCAGCATCAGGGAATACAAAGAATGTAGTAGTCTTCAATTCAGTGCTTGAATATCTTTACATATGTTGTAGCCTATTACTGATAGCACAATATGCTATTAATTTTTAACAAGGGTAAATGTCATATATATCCAGAAGTTGTTTATTAACAATAATATTCTTCAAGATTTCCTGATGTTGTAATGGAGGATATATTTTTAGTTAACACTTGTTTACATATTACTTTTATTATTTAGGATGTAATGATATTTTTGACAGTAATGAGAGTATTAAATACTTTGCAGACAAGAGTTAACACAGGAATACAGAGAGTGCTAATCTTAAAAAGGCCTGGTTTCCAGGGTTGTGCTTGGTTGGCATCTAGGACCCTGATAAGATTGGCCTGCTGGGCCTAAGTTGCTTATACAAACAACTGAACACCTGTTTTCCTTCTGGACTCTGGAATTTCTGTAGGCAGAGGGTATTTATGTGACTAGTTCTCAGTAAAATTCTTAGTACTGTCTCTAATGAACTTTCTGGCTAGACAAAAATTCTAGAATGTTGTCACAACTTGTGGCTGGAGGAAGTGAGCATTTCCTTTGTGGTTCTACTAGGAGAGGATTCTTGGCAACTTGCACTTGGTTCTCTCCAAATAAATCTTAGCCATGAATACAATTATATGCTGAGTCCTGTGAGTCCTCATAGTGAATCCTATATTTTATGCACCATGCATTATTCTAGGCACATTCTATCCATTATTCTATTTAGTCCTCAAAAAATCTATATGATTGTGTTATTAATTCTGGATCATGGATGAGGAAACAACACTTAGAGAATAAGTAACTTGCATAGGGTTGAACAGGTAGCATTGAGCCAAAATCAGAATTTGGGCACAATTCTTTTAATTCCGAAGTATGTGTGCTGGATAGCATAACATTAACAATAGCATTCCTATAGACATATGTCTTGTTGTTGTTGGTTTGTTTCTTTTGCATGTGGTTGATTTAAGGTATGTGGTTGGTAGTGTGGGCTGTTCAGAATCACACTTAAAATAAGTCATTAACCAATGCTAGTCACAACTTCCAGGCTACCTTTCTTCCTAAGATGTATACTTTTTATTTTTTTTTTTTATTTTTTTTTCAACGTTTATTTATTTTTGGGACAGAGAGAGACAGAGCATGAACGGGGGAGGGGCAGAGAGAGAGGGAGACACAGAATCTGAAACAGGCTCCAGGCTCTGAGCCATCAGCCCAGAGCCTGACGCGGGGCTCGAACTCACGGACCGCGAGATCGTGACCTGGCTGAAGTCGGACGCTTAACCGACTGCGCCACCCAGGCGCCCCAGATGTATACTTTTTAAAAAATTTATTTATTTTTAAGAGAGAGAGAAGGAAAGAGAGTGGGGGAGGGGCAGAGAGCAGGAGAGAGAGAATCCCAAGCAGGCTCTGCACCGTGAGTGCAGAGCCCGACTCAAGACTCAATCCCACGAACTGTGACATCATGACCTGAGCCAAAATCAAGTCAGTTTAATTGACTGAGCCACCCAGGCATACCCTAAGATATACACTTTTGCCAATTGAATCCCTGTGGTAGCTAGCGAATGACAAGTGGATTTGAACACCTATGAGAACACTAAGTTGTAGTACTCACTACCTGTCTTTTTTATCCATCCATATTACTCTGGTCCACAAAAACTGAGTGCTACCTGATCTCCAAAGATTCCTCTTGATATACCAGTTCTAATCCTCAAACCCTTTCCTTACATACAGATAATAACCGGAAGTGTTGACATATAGCTGACATCCAGAAACTATCTTCCTGAGCTGCACACTAACACTGGACCTTCTATATTTTCACAGATTTCCTAATGCCTGTCTCCAAGTTACTTTTCTTTGAGACTGCTCATTGTCAATAGTCACTCATCAGGTCAAGATCTAGCGCTCTGGAGGATTAATAGCCTGAATTATCCCTGAGCTTATAGAGGAATGGCAGTTTTTGGGTGAAAAACAAATGAGAGTAAAAAATAAAGTAATTAAAACAACCAGTGCTAACATTTAATGCATATATTACAGTTAAATTCATTTTTGATATCTTCTAGGAGAATGTGGTTTCTATTCTACTGGAATGCAATAGGCAAAGACACAGTTCAGGAGTACATGGAAGTTGATTCTGTTTTATTTTTTTATTCTTCATCAGATAAGATTGTTATGCTTATGGATTATGTAAACAAGGAAGGACCAATGTTTGCAAATATCTTTTGAAAAGAAGCACAACAAATATTTTTTTAAGGCCCAATAAACATTAAGGAAATCATAGGCATTACATAAATATGGTCCCCTTTGTCCAATCTGTAAGAGCTGTGACACTATATAGATCTTGTGAAAATGTGAAAGATTGGATATCCAGAAGATGTCAGCTCTGGAAGAGACAGTGAGTTTACAACCAAGTTTGAATGACAAGATACCATACTGAAAGATCTTACAGCAATAATGGCATCATAGATGGTTAAGTCTTTGGAACTTTGTAAAATATACAAAGGAGGAGAGAAGCAGATATGTGAAGAAATAAAAGTTGTACTTAAAATTTTTCAAGAGGACTGATTACTGGCGTTTTGCTTCATAGGAATGTCAGGGCTTAACTAGCCTAACAAGAGTGAAATTGACATCTGAGGTAAGGCAGAAAAAATCAACAAGAACATGGAGCTGGGAATTAACATGGAGATGATAAACTTGGATTAAAAAGGAGTGCCTGGAAAAAAGAGAAAAAAAGCAGGAGAGGGAAACAACAGGTCAGTGTTCTAAAGTTTACAGGTAACTGTTCTAACTTTCTAAAGGCAATTTTCCGTTCTCTTGATGTGTTAATTTTGACAAGAATTCCGGGATGTAGATAGATCTATTGTTACCTTTAATTTTCAGGTTGTAAAAAATAATAAAGCTAACTCATTTTATAGTATTTAATGTGTTCTGGGAACTATGCTCAATTTTGTTTTTATTTGCTTAAGCACAATATCTCATGTGATTCTTAAAACTACCTTATCAGGTAGATAGTAGCTTTATTCCATTATACAAGTTTTAAAAATTTTGACTTTGCTCTAACTTACACAAAGTCAATAGCAAATTTTGAAGCCAGGCTGTAAACTCAAGGATATCTGACTCCAGAGTCCTGGTTTTAGATATTAGGTGACACTGTTTTAATCTCCAAAGTACAGAAACTAATGTACTATCCAAATTTACGCTGTTACATTATGACTGTAACCTAAGGAATGACTTTATATGAGAATTTTGAATTCCTAATTTCACTAGGTTGCAATGAAAGTTTTTTTGTGCTCATTTTTTTTCAATTATTCTATTGATTATCTATATGTGTAATTAGAGATACCATCCGTCTAAAGCAGTGGCCATTCCTGATTTATTGGTTCAGACATCGGTGCATACTTTGAGCATCAGAAATTCACATGTTTAATGATTCAAGCCTTCTGAAAATAGTCTATAGAGCAATAGTTACACCATAATTATATTTTTATCTTCACGGATTGATTTTGAGAGTATCTCCTATTTCACTCTTTGAAAAATGGCTTAAAAATGTAAAGAGTGTAGCAGCCTCTATTATTTTAATTTAATCATTTAATAACCATAATGCTTTCATTGGCAGATCAGGGTATATTAATCTACACACTAGGGGTGCTTATTTCACCTGGGACTGAGAAATTAGACAATGAAAATCTCTTAAAATGGTATAATAATCTATAGATCCTATTTCTTTCAGACCTAGTCAGTGTTGTGCATTATTCGATGGGGCTCTTGAGCAAACAGCTAAGGAAGAATTCTTGAGACATCTTTGGTGCCAAAAGGTGATTTTATTAAAGCACAGGGACAGGACCCATGGGCTGAAAGAGCTGCACTGGGGTTGTGAGGAGTGATTGATGATATACTTTTAAGTTAGTGGGAGTTAGGGATAACGTTAAGTCTCTAAGGAATTTGAAAGCAAGGCTTTCGGGACCTTGAGGGGCTAGCTGCTGTTAAGATAAGGTCACTTTTAGTCTTTAATAAAACAAAAACATTAAGGAAGTAAGGCAGCCATGAGTCCCTTGAGGAAGGTCACGCTCTGTGTGTTCCAAGTGTCTATCAGTGGGCTGCGAGCTGTACAGAGCTTTCATTTAAGCTACATTTCTCTTGCCTTTGTTTCCCTCATTTTAGTCACTAAAAAGCCCCTGGAGATTTAAATATAACACAAAAGAAGAGAATATTAGAAAAGAAATGGATAAGCGTTGTATTATGTGCAGCCAAAAGAAAGAAATTTGATATATTTAAACTGAGAAAACTCTGTTCAAATTTTATTTTTCCCTAATAACCCAATATTTCTATTTATGTATGTAAGAGAAAATATTTTCATAAATATTTCCCTCATATGTTATTTAAAAACTCTTAGGTACATTAATAAATCATCAAAATACACATTTTATATAAAATATAAAAATACTCATTCATAAAGATTTCCTAGTCATAGTGTTTTAAACATGTATATATATATATATATATATATATATTTTTTTTTTTTTTTTTTTTTTTTTTGAGAGAGAGAGAGAGAGAGTGAACAGAGAGGGGCAAAGGGAGAGAGAGAATCTTAAGCAAGTTAATGCTTAGTGCCAGAGCCTGACACAAAGCTTGATCACATGAAGCTTGATTCCAAGACCCTGGGACCATAACCTGAGTCGACATCAAGTGTCCGACGCCCAATCAACTGAGTCACCTCGGCGACCCTAAACATATTTATTTATTTATTTATCATTTTTTTTAAATTTTTTTTTCAACGTTTATTTATTTTTTTGGGGACAGAGAGAGACAGAGCATGAACGGGGGAGGGGCAGAGAGAGAGGGAGACACAGAATCTGAAACAGGCTCCAGGCTCTGAGCCATCAGCCCAGAGCCTGACGCGGGGCTCGAACTCACGGACCGCGAGATCGTGACCTGGCTGAAGTCAGACGCTTAACCGACTGCGCCACCCAGGTGCCCCCTAAACATATTTAAAAGGAATGTTGTGCGTAATTCCAAATGGGGCTAAAATGATGTAAAGCATTTTGAACCAGGAAGTAAATTATATACGTGCAATCATACTGTCTCTCTAGTTATTACTTTTAAACAAAGACAAACTGAAATCCATAATTTTTACCACTAGACAATTCATATGTACATATTTTGAATAGCTATTTTAAAGAAATAAGAATGATTTGAACTAGTGGTCATTTAAGATAAATAAATAAACTCATTTTCAGAATCCAGTTGTTTGTCCAAGTTGTGATATGAATGGCTCATTTCTACATAGATTTTATTTTATATATTTTTTTCTTCTTTTTTATATTCTTTTTTCTTTCTTTCTTTCTTTCTTTCTTTCTTTCTTTCTTTCTTGTGAGTAAGTGTAGTTATCAAGATACATCTCAAAACTTTCTTTGTGGTGGTAGGATTACTGTTAATTTGTTGCTTATATAAGTGTGTAATATGATACTATAGTTTAAAGAACACTGGCATGAAAATTTTTTTACATTGCCTTGGCCATTTTTATGATTGTCCAAGAATTATTTATCAACCATAGCTCATTAATGAACTTAAAAGAATTTAAACATTTTATATATATCATTACATATAATGATACAGTTGTATGTATACATAAAATATAAATGTATGGTTGTGTGTATACACTCACTTGAGCGCTCTCTCTCTCTAAATACTTTCTTCTTTTTGGATATTTAGTATATAACCTACATCTTAGAGAGATTGTTTTTTTCCCAGCTTTATTAATATATGATCGACATTAATGTAATATAGTTAGGTTGTACAACATACTGGGTTTTTTATTTTATTTTTTAATTCCAGTACAATTAACATGCACTGTTACATTATTTTCAGATGTACAATACAGTGATTCAACAATTATACATTACTGGAAATCATTGAAGGATTTTTTTTTCTTTTTTATTTATTTTTGGGACAGAGAGAGACAGAGCATGAACGGGGGAGGGGCAGAGAGAGAGGGAGACACAGAATCGGAAACAGGCTCCAGGCTCTGAGCCATCAGCCCAGAGCCCGACGCGGGGCTCGAACTCACGGACCGCGAGATCGTGACCTGGCTGAAGTCGGACGCTTAACCGACTGCGCCACCCAGGCGCCCCTCATTGAAGGATTTTGAGAAGAGAATCTGCATTTTAAAAGAATTCCTTTATTACACATGTTGGAAAACAAACACAGAAAATATTATAAAATGGCAAGTGTGCTATCAGAGATGAATTGAGAAGCTTTGGTGTAGGGCACCAGGGTGGCTCAGTCGGTTGAGCATCTGACTTTGGCTCAGGTAATGATCTCACGGTTCATGGGTTCAAGCCCCATGTCGGGTTCTGTGCTGACAGCTTGCTCGGAACCTGGAGCCTGCTTTGGATTCTGTGTCTCCCTCTCTCTTTGCCCCTCCCCTGCTCGCACTCTGTCTCTATGTCTTTCAAAAATAAATAAATATAATTTTTTTAAAAAAGAATTTTGGTGTAAATCAATCAAAAGTTGATGGCCACTTAAACCAGAATGTTGATGGTAGAGGTGGAGGGTAAGAGAGTGCTCTAATTATGAATATATTTTGCACTTAATGTCAGCTGAATGTGTTAATGACCTGAACATAAAGCGTGATTAAAAAAAAAAAAAAGAAAAACAGAGGGGGAGACCATAGTTCATATTGTACAACTTGAGTTTGAGAACTCTATTACTGATTCAAGTGGAGATTTCAAGAAGCAAGTTATATATAACTTGAAGTCTATGTTTAGGAAAGCATTTGAGTCTGGCTATGCAATAGAAGTATCTGGCATACAGATGGCATAGATATTGGGTAATTTCAGGAGGAAACAAATAGAAAGTGAAGAGGTCCACAGCTTGAGTTTGGGGCACTCCAAACTGAAGATAAGGATCGAGCTAAAGGAAAATTAAAGAGTGGTTAGAGATTGTGAGTCATTCCAGCCAAGTGAAAAGAACACATCAATACTCTTTGAGATAAACCGGCTGTTTGACATTGTCTAATATCATTCCAGAGTTATTATGTTTACTACATCTTGTAATATGCAAGAAATTACAAAGCCAACTCCTTTGTACTGTTCTGTTGGAAAAGCCTACGTTTGCCTTACCCCCAATTAGAGCCTATCACTAATATTTCTATGGATATGTTTTTAAATGATTAAACATACGAAGTGGGACTGGGTACTGAAACAGCTTTAGTCTGTGAATTATTTCTCTGAACTAGTTTTAGTTTTGGAAAAAAATCAACTTTTTTTAAATGCACATATAGAACATAATGAGAATTATGCTTGAAGGTGTGATAAACCAGATATTGTAACTGTAGGAATAATGAAAGCAGTGCTAAAAATAGAGTTTACTCTGTTTTCTATAAATATTGACTTTTAAACATTTAGAGATTTTTTAAGAAAAAATTTTAATGTTTATTTATATTTGAGAGAGAGAGGGAGAGAGACCATGTGCAAGCGAGGAAGGGGCCGAGAGAGCCAGAAACAGAATATGAAGCAGGCTCTAGGCTCCGAGCTGTCAGCACAGAGCCCCATGCAGGGCTTGAACCCATGAACTTTGAGATCATGACCTGAGTCAAAGTCAGATGCTTAACTGACTGAGCCACACAGGCGCCCCAACTTTTACACATTTAGGACACATCACATCATACATTTTTCTTCCTTTCTAAATCAAAATAGTTGTGATTACTGGATTATATAAAAATACTTTTGAATGAACTAAGAAACTACTGAAACTTTGGAATACCAGCCACTGGATGAGGAAAGAAGGTCTTATTTTTGCATTCATTGTTTATAATTTTTAAAATTATGTCTATATATCTATTTTTTGAGAGAGAGAGAGAGAGAGAGAGAGAGAGCGAGCATGCAATCTGGGGAGGGGCAGAGAGAGAGGGAGAGAGAAATCCAGAGCAGTCCCAGTGCTGTCACTGCAGAGCCCAATGCAGGGCTCAAACTAATGAACTGTGAGATCACGACCTGAGTCGAAACCAAAAGTTAGATGCTTAACCAACTGAGCCACACAGGGAACCCTGCATTCATGTTTTTAAAAGAAAATTTTAGAATTTTTTGACATGCAATTTTTCTTTTCTGCTACATTAAAGCAAAAAGAATTTTATTGACTGATTCTATACAGTTCTTTTTTAAGAAAAGGCAAATTTAGGGCACTGTGTGGAAAGAATCAGTAACTTCATCCTTTGTATATTAGAAATTCCCCACTTACTGAAGTAGGAAGTAACAGATCCATTAACAGTATTGATGGCAACTTCAGATAGGGAATTGAGCATGCTTTGTAATAATTAGATATAAACTATTTCTGAAGAGATGAAGTTTAAGTTGTTATTAACTTGAAATTCCCCAAGGCATGATAATTCAAAGTAGGATGTCTGGAAGGGCACTAGAACACCCTGCAATTTGTCTAATTTGCAGTGAGCTAATAAGGCCAATTGTGGCGTCTTTATGAATAAGTGGACAATTTATGAAATCAAAATGACATCTGTTCCATATGTTTTATGTTAATTCTTAAACCAATATATTCTCTTCTGATTCTCAAAGTAGTTAAACTATTAAGGGAAATTTTAAAAAGTAAAATATCCCTTTTATTAGCTGAAATTCATAATCGAACAAAAAGGCACTAGTGTCAGGTTAAGCCTAACTGGGAGAGAACAAATATAAGTAATATACTAAAAGGAAATATTAAAGTGAGAACCAAATACGAAACTACCATTATCCTTCAAAAGCTAAGTTACATGAGACTTATATAATAAGATATTCTGATGTCTTATAACATTTAAAATAGAGAAAGAGTATAAGACATAACAGTATAAAAGATATAAACATCAAATACAATTAGTTATAAATGGTGAAAGGTTAAGAATAATCCATTTTACTTAAGGGGGAAAAATGGGTCAGATTGAATTGAAGGGTATTTCATCAAAGAGTTTACTGAGAATAGTTTGGCTTCTTTTAAGAAAAAAAGTTTAGTACTATTGTGAAATGGAAATTTTTAATTTAAAATGCTTTCTAATTAGTATCCTAAATCCAAAATTGGGACAAAGTGTGTCCAATGATCTGAATACTTATTTCTTAGTTTAAGTGTTATTGATTCTAATATATCATGATTGTTCTAAAGTAGTGACCCTCAGGAACTATCCTATACTTATTTGGATAAAAATATTATTTGGTTTTTCCTGTTTACCTAAGGAGCCAGTAAACTATGGTCCATGGTCAAATTAGACCCAATGCCTGGTTTTGGATGTCCTAAGAACAGATTGTTTTTTTACATTTCTTCAAAAATCATAATATTTCTTGACACATGGAATTTCTATGAAATTCAAACTTCATAGACCAAAAATAAGGTTTTATGGGAACACAGCCTTGCTCATTCACTTATGTATTCTCTATGGCTGCCTTCACATAACAATGGTAGAAGTAGACAGACCAGAGACCATATGGGTTACAAAGCCTACATTATTTCCTGTCTAGACTTTTACAGAAAAAGCTGATGATTTCTCCTCTAAAAAAAATTGAGAAATTCTTTTAACAGTCATTCTATGTCAGTTCGGTGGTTATTTTTTGACATGAATTAGAGACTCAAAATGGAGATAAAATGAATGATTAGATAAAAACTGTACCTGTTAGATGGTTTGGCTCTGGAACCACACCTAGACTCTAGTATGAATAGAAAATCCAAATGAACAAAAAAAGCACAAACCTTTAATTATATACTCTTTTAAGTAACACTGGCCAGCATTTGAATCCTAAACTAGATTATTTGCAGCCTTTAAGTAGCACTAATTTTCTCCTTGAGACATTTTCACCATTTGAAATCAGAGTATTTTAATTACATTACCAGAGTTTGTTGTTCTAATAAAAATTGTATATAATTACAAACCTTTAAATTACTATATTTTAAAACATTTTGTTTCTTTTAATGTAAGCAATTTGTCTACTTAACATTTATTTAGATTGCTATGCACTACTAAGCAAATTTAGCAAGAATGAAACTGTGGCCTCACCAATTTGAAATGCATTTGCTAAGAAAAAGATTCTTAATACTAAGCTATTCTTGTTGTTTGGTTTCTCTTTTAAATGGGAAAAGGCAATCATTGGTCACTTCTAATGAATGTAGAAGTGTGGCAAACTCTCAATTAAAGCAACATAAATCTACTTTCATATAATCAGGTGAGTCTCTAATAAAAAGGAAAAGAAAAAAGAAAGGGAAAAGGAAAGTAGAAATATCTCAAATGGAAAAGAAAAGCAGAAGCAATTAAATAAATAGCATAAATATGAGAAATAGGAGAAAACAGAGAAAGTATTTTTCCACTAAAAGAAATCCACTTAGTCACATTATAAAAAAACATGCATTTTATTAATAGACAGCACCAAGATAGAAGATGATAAGAAGGTAACATTGGCCTGAGGATTATGTTATATTTTTGTGTCCAGCAGCCATCAAGGATGATGAAAGTAGGGAATTTGCCAAAATGATTAAGAGCATGAAATTTGGAGCTAAATACTTTGTATATATGATATTCCTGATATTACTAGCTATGACACCTTGAGAAAGTAAATCTCTCCCTCAATTTGTTGATCTATAAAATAGAATTAACACTATATTACTCAAAATATTATTGTGAGGGTTATGTAGGAAAATACATCAATAAGTACTTATATATTGCTTGGTGCAGAATGTTTATTAAATGGTAGCTATTTTTACAAACCTTAGCAAAATGGCTCATACATTTGCATAACATCTGAGGTTATCAGGCATTTTTAGGACTTGTTTATTTTTAAATTTTTTTTTTCAACATTTATTTATTTTTGGGACAGAGAGAGACAGAGCATGAACGGGGGAGGGGCAGAGAGAGAGGGAGACACAGAATCGGAAGCAGGCTCCAGGCTCTGAGCCATCAGCCCAGAGCCCGACGCGGGGCTCGAACTCACGGACTGCGAGATCGTGACCTGGCTGAAGTTGGACGCCCAACCGACTGCGCCACCCAGGCGCCCCAAAGGACTTCTTTAAACTTTTATTCTTTTTGGACATAAAAGCCAATAGAGTAAAAATATATCTATGGATCTAAGAACTTAACCCAAATGAGAAATTTCTTATTGTATTTGGCTTTAAACTAGTATCTTTAGATAATAATATATGACTTTTGAGTAATATTTCCTCCACATCCTCTGTGTCACTCTAAGATAATGCACTATAACTTTTAAAATAGTCTACCAAATTATTTAACAGAGTCCATCAAGTAAAAATGATACAATGGTTTGAGACTGTTAAACAAAATTTATTTAAAAGTATTTATTTGTCACAGGCCATGAGTCTGGAGTTCTCTCTTGTCCGGCAAGAGAGCAGATGCAGAAATGAATATGAGAGAGGCTGTCTGGGAGGAGACAAGAGCCCCAAACAGGCGTTTCGTCTCCATATGTATTGAGCTCACAAGATATGACCCACTTGGTGAATGTGAAGAAAACAACATCTTACACACATGAAAGTGGAGAAAACAGACATCATTAACTTGTGTGTGTAAAAAACAAAGGGTCTTGGGGGGCAGGTGGAGTTTGTGATCAAGGTCCATTGGCATCAGATGGCAAGCAATTTCCTGCAGGTGATATAACAAGTTACTTGTGATTCCATTACCATATCCCGCTAGCTAACCTCGGGTGCTTTTACCCGTGGTGGCGGCTTCTGCCTTAAGCTTTTTTCTAACCCATTTATGTAATTAGAACCTATTTCCCCACATTTATTGACCTTGTATTACATGCCAGGCACCATTATAGATACTGGGGAAATAACGCAAAACTGCAAGGTCATGTTCCCAAATACTTTTGTATAAGTGATCTTTTTGCTCTTTGGTTATTCTTAAGGATTATTTTTGTGTAAGGTTAATGTTGAGAATCAATTTCATCTTTTTTTTTGAAGATCATTTATTTATTTTTGAGACAGCGAGAGGGAGAGAGAGAGAGAGCAGGGGAGGAGCAGAGAGAGAGAGGAGAGAGAGAATCCCATGCAGGCTCTGTGCTGTCGGCACAGAGTCCTATGTGAGGCTCCATCCCATGAACCCCGAGCTCATGACCTGAGCCAAAATCGAGTCGGACACTTAACTGAATGAGCCACTCAGACACCCCTCATCTTTTTAATTTATTAAGTATAACTATGTTGGGGAGTTAAACCTGTCAATGGAGACTCCTTCATCAACTTTTATAATATTAAATAAAATTCTGTAAGTATTAAGACATTTAACCAATTCACTACATGACAGAAAAGATTAAATTTTTAGAAGCATTCTTTAATGACAGTTAAGTGGGAAAAATTTAGAAATCATAAAGAAAATGAAAAATAGATGAATAAGTTTTAAAAAAGGTTATTAATGATAAAGTTTATAAAAGTGATACATTTTCCAGCTATTTGAGATTTAGGGGAAATATGTTTCTTTTTCAGTACTTGAATTTGAAAATATTTTTTGAACCTATTAATTCTGAAAATAAATGATAATCAAAAATAATTTTATATTTGAATATAAAATTAAACTGATTTTTTAATGATTCTAAATCTAACAAATGAAAAAATAACAAAAATATGACTAGACTTCTTACATGCATCATAAGAATGAAAGTTATATATCACAATAAATTTAGAGGATAAAAACAGTTTTGGTCTACATTTGTCCAATTAAAATATAAGTAAAAGTTGATTATTTTAGTCAATTTTTAAAATATCATCATGTTGTTTTTATAAATTTGCTTCATTTACAAATTATTGATATAGGGAAAAAATAAGAAAATTTGCTCTTAGAGTTTTCTGTGTAGATGTGTTTAAATATTTTACCTATGAGATCCAAATTATCATGAAGGTCAAATTTTGTGGGGAAAATTTCAAGTTTCTAAAGATTTTGAAGTAATTTTATTTGTTTCTAGTACTGATACAAAAATCACAGAACAAAAACAGAATTTTAATACATTTTGATACTTTTGTTACCTCCTAATACTATTTTCCCATATGATTTATCTCAATACATATAATGAAGATACAACACTTACCATGCTAATTTTTATACTCATTCTCTACCTACATTTTCACTTTATTACCTGTTCTACAAACAACTATTTAAGCCCTATAAAATTTAAGTTGATGGGGTCACTGAATATTTTATTTAGGTTTCAGTTTAGTTTAAAGTATATGCACATCTTCATTTAAACATAACAAGATGAATCATTTGCAGTATTTGATTTTTGTGGATATTTTCGATCTATGCACATATCAAAGTGAGCTTGAACTTTCAAGGCAAAGGTTTGATATTCCTACTAAATAATTCCTTCTAAATACGATGTCAGATCTTCAAATGATCAAAAATAAGAGATAAAGTATATCCAGTTTTTTTCTATTTAGTAGACTTGACTTTTCATAAAAGTAAAATTAAAAAGTTAAATGTAGAAGAAAAATATTGCAATATTATTTTAAGATATAGGTAAGTAATATAAAATATTTCCTATCTTAAAGTGGTAATACCAAGAAGAAAGAAGAAAAAGTGGTATGCTTAACCTATCTTTCCTTACCTGGACTGAAGAAGAATGTTTTCTGATGGGATAATGGGAGAATCATTTAATATGAAGAATTCTACCAATCCTAATGCTGGTACAACAGTGTCAGGATTAATATGGAGAACTAAAAATTAGATTTTCACTGCAATTCAATCAGTATGTATATGGACCTGCTTCTAGCTTTTCCATTTAATGGTGAATTCATTCAATTACCTTCACCTCTTGTTACACTTATCTTTAATAAACTTCTGTAAGTTCTTAGTCAAATGGAGGGTATGTGTTTGAATAAGTGTTTTCAAGAGTGTGGCAGACAAGAGTAGAAAGAGTACAGGTGAAGCTGAAGCTCACATTTGTATCTTTATGTTAAGCTCATTAAATTATTAAATTATGCTGGACTAAATGAATTCCATGGCCTCTCCTTCAACTTTACATAGTCATCAATCTGCTGTCTTGTAACTTTCCCTGTAAGCTTAACCTTGTGGTAGTTAAGGTATGAAAGAAAGAAAAGTTTGCAAGAAAAAAGAAGTATTAGCAGGGGAATCAGATAAAAGAGATTCAGTATCCAAATGCTCAGATTTGAAATTTTAATATTGTAAAATTATCATGAAATAATTAATGTCAATTTTAAACACAGTTCTAAACTAAAAGTAAATTTATCTATTTTTTAGTGATTTTTAAAAATGTTTATTTATTTATTTTAAGAGGGATAGAGAGAGGGATAGAGAGAGCATGAGTGGGGGAGGAGCAAAGAGAGAGAGGGAGAGAGAGAATCCCAAGCAGGCTCCTCAGTCAGTACAGAGCCTGATGTGGGCTTGATCCCGCGAACTGTGAGATCAGGACCTGAGCTGATAGCAAGAGTAGGACGCTTAACTGACTGAGCCACCCAGGTGCCCCAAAGTAAGTGTATTTTCAGAAAAGCATTAGAGGGGGCACCTGGGTGGCTCAGTTAAGTGTCCCACTTCTGCTCATGATCTCGTGGTTCGTGGGTTGGAGTCCCATATTGGGCTCTGTGCTGATGGGATTCTCTCTCCCTCTCTCCCAAATAAATAAATATACTTAAAAAAAATACATGTTTCACTCATATGTGGAACTTGAGAAACTTAATAGAAGACCATGGGGGAAGGGAAGGGGAAAAAATAGTTACAAACAGAGAGGGAAGGAGGCAAACCATAAGAGACTCTTCAATACAGAGAACAAACTGAGGGTTGAGGGGGGCTGGGGGAAAGGGGAAAACGGGTGGTGGGCATTGAGGAGGGTGCTTGTTGGTATGAGCACTTGGTGTTGTATGTAAGTGATGCATCACAGGAATGTACCCCCCAAACCAAGAGCACACTGTACAGACTTTATGTCAGCCAATTTGACAGTGAGTTATATTAAAAAAAAAGAAAAAAACAAAACCCCAAAAAAATATAAAAATAAAAAAGCATTAGGTATATGATACATCTTCAAAGATAATATTTGAAAGAAATGAGAAATATATATAAAATAAATGAACAAAATTATATTGACCTTTCATAACCAAAAAAAAAAAAAAAAAAACAAAGATAAATGTTGCTGATCTCCTGTGGCTATTTTCTTTATGAGAATAAATTTTATTTTAATATATGAACATACTTTGACATCTCTGCCTTCTCCAAATTTCTTGCTTTCCCTTCTCACACCTACTTTCTCCTCCTTCCCACAGCATTTGCTGTATAGTAACATCAGAGAAGTAAAAAATGACAGATACTTGGAAAAAGAAAGAGAGACAAAGTATAGAGTCATTATATAATTTATTATGAAAACGTGGTACTTCTGTAAATGCAAGAGGTACTAAACAGAAGGGAAGCCAGAACAATAGTTAACAAACTAACTGGTATAGAGAAGAAGCATCTGGAATATAATGTCATTCACCTGGACAACTTAGTGGTAAGTGCTAAATCAATTAAGCCTAGGGAAGAAGGCCAGAGACAAAGAAGGAACTTTCCAGGTCTGTGGGATGCAAAATAAGCAACTCTCAATGAATATTGAGGGTTTCCTATTATTAAAAAAAAATATTTTATGGCAGTGTACAGCTAGGTATTTAGTTTAAAAATGTGTGAATTTTCTGTAGACAATTGCAAAGTATGTTGTTTTACGAAGTATATTTAAAGTAAGAATTTTCTAACCAATCCAATTAGATACTTTATAAAATGGTTATACATTAAAGAATGTTACACTATATACACATCTCAGTAACTGTAGCCTCTTAAATATATTACATACAGGCGCGCCTGGGTGGCTCAGTCGGTTAAGCGGCCGACTTCGGCTCAGGTCATGATCTCACAGTCCGTGAGTTCGAGCCCCGCGTCAGGCTCTGTGCTGACAGCTCGGAGCCTGGAGCCTGTTTCAGATTCTGTGTCTCCCTCTCTCTGACCCTCCCCCGTTCATGCTCTGTCTCTCTCTGTCTCAAAAATAAATAAACGTTAAATAAAATTTAAAAAAATATGTTACATACAGCTTATCAAAGAAAGTTGATAGAAAAAATTTTTTCAGACCAAATATTACAATACTGTTCTTTCTATTTCAAAATAAAATATTTTATTACTAGCTTATAGCCAATAAAAATTGCATATCCTTAATGGTAATCTGAATTATGCAACAAAAAAGAATCAGTTTAGTTGTTTAGAGTTGGGACTATTGATTTCCAAAACAAGTAAAACCATTTTAAGAAAAAAAAATTAGTAATTTTTAAGTAACATGTAGCATAAAATGTTTTTATTTAATTATTTTTTGATGTTTATTTATTGTTGAGAGAGAGAGAGAGAGCACAAGTGAGAGAGGGGCAGAGAGAGGGAGACGGAATCTGAAGCAGGCTCCAGGCTCTGAGCTGTCAGCACCAAGCCTGATGTGGGGCTCCAACCCACGAACTACAAGACCATGACTTGAGCCAAAGCCAGACGCTTAACCGACTGAGGCACCCAGGTGCCCCTAAGTAATTTTTTAAAACTAAAGTATAAATGGAAAAGACAGACAAATAGATGACCTTTTCTCTAGCCTCAGGGAAGTCTAAGACTTTGACCTTTGGCCGAATCCTCCTTGAATTATTAAAGTCTAATTGTTGAGAGTTTATTACCAACTCCAAGCTGATCTACCAAACCAAGCATCTGTACTGGCAGCTGAGATGGCTTAGTAATAACAGACTGATTGAGTACATGTGAGCCAGATAATGACCACTAAAAAAGGAACCTCAGATCTGAGAGATTCTCCAAGCTGAGCTCATCTGACCTTGCTAAGGCTTGTTTCTTTCATTATCCGTACCCTGAGCGATGAGTGACTGGTATGGTGTTTGTTCTTCATGGCATGGTGTTTTCTCTCCTGTTTACCACCTTAAAGGTAGGTAAACTTGTTTCTTCCATGTAAATATTACGGCTGGGAAGGGGGATGTTATCAGAACCCAGAGCCATCCTGGTTCTGAGAAGTCCTCTTAAAGCAGTAGCTGCCTCCTTTACCTAAAGGTAAGTCCTAGCTCATTCCTTCGAAATTGTTTTTTGGGTCTGATTTTGTTCATTATGTAAATGGATTCTAAGTAGGTAATCTTTTCTGTCTGGATTATTTTGCTCAATGCTATGTTTGTAGGATTCATCCGGATTGTGGCAGGCAGGAGTGTTTTGTTAATATTTGTGAAGTCTCCATTCTACTGGTGGAGAAATGGTAGTGTTTATTCTACTGTTACTGGGTAGTTAGTTGGGGCTGTTACAAATAGTTCTGCTTTGAATTTTCTCGTCAAGGTTTCTTTGTTGTTGTTATACAAATACAGAGATTTATGTCATTTACTCAGGAATAGAAATGCTTCTTTGTAAGATTTGCAAATGTTCTGCTCATAGTAGATACTACAAACAGCTTTTCCCTAGCAGAGTATTAGTTTTCAGTTACTCCATGACCTTGCCGGCACTTAGCATTTTCTGTCTTTAAGTTTAGTGATTTGGGCATATATAGCCATCTTATTGTAGTATTTATTTTCATAACACTTATATCTAACGATCTCTGTTGTGTAAGACATTCTCTAATTTGCCTTTAGGATACTCTAATGATATCACTTTTGAAAAAGGAATCCTTAATATAAACATGGCCCAACTTAGGATTGTTTTTTTTTTTGTTTTGTTTTGGTTTTTTCGTTTGCCTATTTGAAAAAAAAAATGTTCACCAATCTCATTCTATGAAGATTTTCTCTGTTATCCTTTAGAAACTTTTTCATCTTAAGATCTTAAGTCCACCTGCGTTGATTTCCATGAATTGTTTGAGTTTTGATAAAGGTGTTCAAAGATTTTTCCTTTATTCCCTCCTGGTTTTGTTTCATTGGTTTGTTACTCTTGATGCAATAACAGACTCTCTTAATTATGAATTTATGATATCTTGATACATTGTACTAAAAATTCCTAAAAATAAGTTCTAATTTTCTTGGCTGTTTTTTCTCTGGCGCTTAAAGCTAGAAAAATAGAGCTTGTCCATTGCATAAACTCTGCTGAGATTTTAATTGAAATTGCCTTGAATCTATCCACTTTGTTATGTCTTCTTCAATTTTGCTCAGTATGTGGTGACTTTTTAAATCTTGTATCTCTTAGATGGATTCTGAGTAGTATTACTGTTCAGGGTTTTTCTTTCACTTTTTTTTTATTGTGTGTGTTTTTTTTTGTTTTGTTTTGTTTTGTTTTTTGTTTTTTTGGTGTTTGGGGTTTTTTTGCTTCCCAAATGCTTAAAATACTTATATTTGCTAGTGATTCAAAAGATGAATTCTTCCACAAGTACACTGAGATGACAAGAAGTTTCTGAGATAACATGATAAAAAAATCTATTAAATCTATCTTTTTCCATATTACAGATTATCACATTTAACCTTATATATTTTTTCCTCGTATGTACTGAACAAAGTCTCCTGACTTAGGATCTTGATTAATTGACTAAAACTTATTAATTTTCTTGATGAACCAAAGAAGAATCTGCATGGTCGCCTCATTTATTTTTCTTTATTAATCAAATTTTTATATCTTTTTGATACATAAAATTCAGTTTTGTTTTATCGCTGGTGTTGTAATTCAGTAATGACATGTCCCAATTAAACTATGGTCAATTTTTCATAACTGAGTTTGTAACAAGTTGGATCCCATGATCCCATGTGCTACTATTTATCCTGTTTTCCCACTTAGTGTGCCAAGCCAAATCAGGCAAACAGAAGCTTTTGAATTAAGTGATAAAGACATGGGGATAGGTTCTTGTTCTAAAGATATGATCTGATAGCCATATTTTCTCCTTAGTCTTTAATTTATTAGAATGTCCTTGCCTCTCTTTTACTAGCTTGAAGTATGGTTCATTGTTCAATGTTTTGTGTCAGAGTGAGAAATCTCCCTGCTACCAGGTTCCCTCCACAGACTAAGCTAATTAAATACAAAGCAAGAGAGATTTCTACCCTCATAAATCTGCCTGTGGGTTAAGACACTATGTCACTTTGGTAGTTCTTTCAATAAAGCCAGAAGGGATTAAACCTGGAGCTTTTTTTAATCATTGCCCATGACATTAGTAATAGTCTTCCAATCCTACCCTATCACTATGAATGCTTTGACAGGAAAATTTCCCCATCCTGCTCTCAACAATCTAAGTGAGATGGTCAGCACTTAGGACAACTGACAGATTCTATTATAAAAATTCATGCACATTTTTCTTAGTGGCAGAAATAAAAGAAACTGATTTCCATCTCTATAAATCCTAATTGATCAAACGTAGCTATACTTTGAACCTAAAACAGCTTCCCATTTTAAGTCTTATGATTTTGACAATAGCTATAAAACTTTATGACTGCTAAAATGAGTGTTTATTTTGAACGTCCTGCTTTCTTTGAACGTGTCTCTTTGTAAATAAAATGAGTGAAAATCCATGTGCTATTTTACACTTAATTTCTCAAATACAGCAGAACACATACGATTGCTTTGAATGTAGTTCTTTTTTCTTAAGAAAAAATGTAATGTGATATAAAGTTCAATTTCTGTTTGTCATTTTTGACAGTCACCAGTTCTCTTTTTAAAGCTCTTGCCTCAAGAGAGCATAACCGTTAACTTACTTTGAGTACCTAGCACCAGGCCTAGAAAATCCCCCCTTTAGTCAGCTAATAACATTGTGTTTCATAAGCTTCCTTTGGTTAAGATGGAAAGCTGAACCATGTTGGGGCATGTGGGTGGCTCAGTGGTTAAGTGTCAGACTTTTGATTTCAGTTCCCGTCATGATCTCCTTCCTGGTTCATGGGGTCGAACCCAGCATCTGCTTGGGAATCTCTTTCTCTTCTCTCTTTTTCCTCCCACCCCCGCACCCCCACTCATGTGCTCTCTCTGTCTCTCTCTCTCAAAATAAATATTAAAAAAAAAACACTGAACCATGATGTCAATGAGTTGATGACTTCTTTGTTAAGATCTACTTTGCCATTAGATAAATTTAATTAGAAAATTCTCACTTTACATTGTATATTAATTATACATTAGTATATAGTATATAAAAAACCTCTTAAGTTTTTTAATTTTAATTCCATTATGGTTAACATACAGTGTTCTACTAGTTTCAGGTGTACAATATAGTGATTCAACAATTCTGCACATCATTACTCAGTGCTCATCATGATCAATGTACTCTTAATCCCTTTCACCTATTTCACCCAATTTCCCAGCCTACCTCCCCTCTGATGTGCTTTATTTTAAATGAGTACTCTGTTATTTCCAACAAGGACATTTTTTATTTGAAGTCTACTTCAGAATACATGGTCTTTCTTTGAAATTTTAAATCTATTTTTTTTTTAATAATCTCTGTACTCAATGTCGAGCTCAAATTCATGTCTCTGAGATCATGAGTCCGATGTTCTTCCAACTGAGACAGCCAGGTGCCCCCAAAATACATGGTTCTAAAAGTTACATATAAAACATTCCGTCCAAGAAAAATAGAATACACATTTTCTTCAAGAGCACACTGAAGAATCCCCTGGTTAAATCACGTAAAAAGAGACCTAACAAATATTATAAATTTAAGAAGACTAAAAAGCTACCAGGTATATTTTCCAACCATAATGGTATAAAACTACAGATAAATAATAAAACAAAGCTTGAAACCACAGTGTAAATATTAAATATTTAATATGTAAATATTTAAGAACACACTACTGCACAAGCAATGGACCAAATAAGAAATCAAACAGCAAATCAAAGTATATCTGAAAACAAAACATATTATCCCCAAACCTATGACATATGCTTTTGCTACATCCCATAGCAAAATTTATGCTGTTAATGCTTGTATTATGAAAAACATCTCAAAAACAACACTACATCACAAGGAACTAGAAAAAAGAAACTTAGCTAAAATTTAGCAGAGGAAGGAAATAACAACAACAAAAAAAAGAAACCAGAATAAACAATAGCATAACATTTAAAGTAATGACCAGTTAAAAAAAAAATTGGCAATGCTTTAACAACATTAACTATGGAAAAAAAGAAGACTCGAAAACCAAAATAAGAAATGGAAGAGAGGGGCGCCTGGGTGGCGTAGTCGGTTAAGCGTCCGACTTCAGCCAGGTCACGATCTCGTGGTCCGTGAGTTTGAGCCCCGCGTCGGGCTCTGGGCTGATGACTCAGAGCCTGGAGCCTGTTTCCGATTCTGTGTCTCCCTCTCTCTCTGCCCCTCCCCCGTTCATGCTCTGTCTCTCTCTATCCCAAAAATAAATAAACGTTGAAAAAAAAATAAAAAAAAAAAGAAATGGAAGAGAAAACCATACAACCAAAAACCACAGAAATACATAGTGTGATAACAGGTTACTATACACAATTACATACTAACAAGTCAGATCACTTAGAAATGTGCATTACCTTTTAAGCAGACCAAGATATTTCTCTAGAGATTCTCTATTTTCTTCTAATTCTCAATTGTAATATTAAGACTATATGACACATATTAACAGGAAATTCTTCGCCTTGCACCTCTGTTGGATTTTCAAAACTACTCCCTTCTCACAATAAAGCCTGATTCCATACTGAAACATTAATGTGTGAATAATGAGCAGATAACTATGTTGACTCAAGAAAAATTCTTCAATCAATGATCTAATGTAAAGCAGTAATTGGTATTGTCTTCAGTTGCCCTACCCATGGTGATTTGAATTATTGAAAGAAAAACTTTTTATCCATTGAACTTAAATGCAAGAATCTAGGAACTAGGACTATATTAGAGAAACAAAAATATCCTCAAAGAATTTTCATTTTAGTGATACTAATACTAATTCTAGGAATTCTGTCGTGCCTAGATTTCTTAGATTATTGTTTAATGGAATTAAAATTATCATGATTATATTCAAATGTAAATGTTTCTTAGAAGATTGGTATTGTCATTCAATATCAATTTGGTCTGAACATATTGCCGCAACCCACAAAGCAGCTATTAAGTGGGTTGTTTATTATAGACGGAGGACTTTTTCATTGGGAAGAGAGAGGTTTTGGACAAAAATCACTTTGGAAAAGCAGCTGGCAGTAAATAAATAGCAAGAGTCCTGGGAAGCTAGAGCAGCTAATTGCATAAATGGAAACAGAGATGCTTCTGAAGATATTCTTGACATATTTCATATTTTTTCATATCTTTAACAAATCACTAAAATTTGCCTGGATGAAAACCTCAAACGTTCAAAAGAGCTCTTGTAATGATGATTATTAATTCTTTATTTTACTAGAGGTTCATCTTCCTCTGTTAGGTTTCTCATTAATTTCAAAGATGCTAGAAGGATTGGCAGACCTAGAGTTGCTAAAAGATATCCAAATCATTTTTTCCAAGCTTGATCACGCCCAACCTAACACATTTAATCAACACTTGTGATTATTTGAAAGGTGGCCCACCAAGGGGGAGGGGAACATGTGTGGAATTGCTCAAGGTTGTTCCCAGGAGGTAGAGAGAAAAGTAGTAGGGAATTAAACAGAGCAAAAGTATGCTTATTATCATTATAATAATTCCCAGCAGCAAGATCTTTTAGACTATGGTAAAGTCTTCCAAGTTTTCCATCTGAGTTATGTAAAAGTAGATTAGACAAAGCCCTAGAGAATTTACTCAAGGATAAAAGCCTGCCTAGATGGAAAGATGGGGGAGATGACCAAACAGTCCTTTTCCATTTCTAATTGCTATGCCTCCAGGAAGCCTATGATGGATTTAAACACACAGCAGTTGCCCTTATAATTTTCTCAGATGAAAGCATGTTGTTCATCTTCATAGCCAGAATAGTCATTAATGGAAGCAGATCTATGTCAGTGGTGAATGACTAGATTTTTTTCAAGAGATAATCTGAACAATTTTTTTCCACAGTGAATTAGCTCTAATCGACTTGATGTGTAAGAATCACGTGCTTTTTCTGTAGAACCACATGGGATTTTGTCAATCACTACCATGCATGTCCCCCAAATTTTTAATAGCTTGAAATTACATTTATTGCTATGCTATGAAATGTATATAAATTTGGAGCCCCCCAAATCTCAGAAATATACTGATACACATGTTTTTTTTTTTTTTTTCAAATAAGGAAAACCTTCCAAATACTCCTCAAATCAATACATTTGGGTGCTTTGAGGAGAGCTTAGAGTGAAACAGAATTTTTTAACAGTTAAGTGAGATTGGAATTCAGTACTTTTGAGTGGATAGTATTAATAATTAAAAATAAATAGCTGCATCTACACCCAAAGGCATTAAGACCAAGAACAGGGTCTTGATCTGAGGGTGGTGAGGTCAAGCCTAGCACTGGACAGAGCCTAGTGTGGAGCCTACTAAAAAAAAAAAACAACAACAACAACAACAAAAAAAACAAAAAAAATCCCATATAGATAAGGATCTGAAGAAATTCTTATTTCACTTCTAGAAAAATGATAGGGAGAATGTAAATCAACTAAAGCAAATTTCTGAATGTGAGACATGGACTTGAGTTTAGAAAATGTGAAAGAATTGCTCCCTCTTCCCCAAGACAGTCAGATGGAATTTTATATCTCAACTTGAGATAGTTTTAATCGGAAATGAGGAAAATACTTTTTACCCGTTTGCAATGTATTTATTAGGGAAAATTATACAGTTGTAGCAGGAGTACTCAACCCCTTCCTCTTGTCACAGTTATGGGGGCTCTAAATGCTCAGTTCAACCCCAAGAAGAGATGAGTGGACTATTTTTTGTCGTTATTCCACAACAGAATTTTGAGCTTGCCTTGACTTGTCCTCTGGGTACTGTGAGAACATGTATGATGGTCAAGATTTTGGCAATAAAAATGTAGTATGTCATTTAAAGATGAATCAAACACCGTGGATTTTTTTAAAAAATAAAAATATACCCCATTTGATATCTGGGACATATATTTAAAAAATTGTTGATACTGTATGCGGATTGAACTGCACATCCTCTATTTGATATAATAGCTCTGTCTCTAGTACATTTTCTTTCCAGGTGGTGGTAGAGGGAGTACTTGGTCATGATTCCAGCAGACTGCAAAGGCACTAGAGCATACGCCATGAATTCCTCCCCATGAAACTGATTATCTGTGAGACCACCATTTTCTGGCGCTAGAATTTGTAGTGGGCCTTCCCTGCTCCCTCTCAGCCAGTCTCTCCTTGTTAGCCACACTGCTCCTTATGTGGGCTAAGCTTCACCAACTCTGTAGGGAAAATAAATCCAGCCTTGTTTCTGTCAGCACATACAGACCTGTCTTCCCCACTTGTTGCCTCAGGGTTTATGCTTTATTATCTTTCTATTAAAACGAGTCTTGATCTCTTCTTTCCCTCATAGTATTGTTCTATCAGTAAGAATTACACTATTGGTATATTTAGGGTAGTATCATTGGCAGAATAACTGATGGCTCTTTCATTGAGTTGATAGCTCGGAGTCTGGAGCCTGATTCAGATTCTGTGTCGCCCTTTCTCTCTGCCCCTCCTCCACTCACACTCTGTGTGTGTGTGTGTGTGTGTGTGTGTGTGTGTGTGTGTGTGTGTCTCTCTCTCAAAGATAAATACTAAAAAAAAAATTAATGGTTCCATCTAGGGGTGCCCAGCTGGTTCAGTTGGCAGAGGATGCCACACTTGATCTTGGAGTTGTGAATCTGCGCCTCATGTTGGGTGTAGAGAATGTTTAAGTGATGGGCATTGAAAAACTCTGATTAATTAAAACTTCAAATAAGCACTGCTAATAGAAATATAAAAAAAACAATGTTAAATTCCCTCTGGCAACCATCAGTCTGTTCTGTTTATAGGTCTGATTCTGTTTTGTGTTTGTTTCTTCAGTGTTTTTTAGATTCCACATGTGAGTGAAATCCTATGGTATTCGTCTTCTGACTCCTTTAACTCAGCATAATACCCTCTAGGTGTATACATGTTGTTGCAAATGGCACAATTTTTCCTTATTTGTGGCTGTGTAATATCCGTGTGTGTGTGTGTGTGTGTGTGTACCACCACTTCCTTATTACTTGATCTATCTGTGGGCACTTAGGTTACTTCCATATCTTGGCTATTGTAACTAATGCTGCAGGAAACCTAGGGGTACATAGATCTTTTAGAATTAGTGTTTCTGTTTTCTTTCGGTAAATACACAGGGGTGGAATTACTAGACTAAACATGGTATTTCAATTTGAATCTTTTGAGGAAACTCTATACTCTTTTCTACAGTGGCTGCACCAATTTACATTCCCAATGACCATGCACCAGAGTTCCATTTTCCTCTACAATCTCACCAACACTTGCTATTTCTTGTGGGTTTTTTTTTATTTATTTTATTTTTTTTAATTTTAGCCATTCTGACAGGTGTGAGGTGATAACTCATGGTGGTTTGGACTTCCATTTCCCTAATGATAAGTGATGTTGAGCATCTTTTCATGTGTGTGTTGGCCATCAGTATCACTTCTTTGGAAACAGGGGAAGATGGGAAAATGGAAGAAGAGGGGTGGGAGATGCAGGCTTCCAGATGTGGGAAAATGGAGGAAGAGGAGTGGGAGATACAGGCTTCCAGATGGAATGAATAAGTCATGGGAATAAAGGCACAACATGAGGAATCTATTCAGTGATCCTGTGATGGTATTATATGGTGACACATGGAAGCTACACTTGGTGTGAGCACAGCATAACATAGAAACTTCTAGAATCACTATGTTGTACACTTGAAACTAGAGTACTGTATGTCAACTAGTCACAAAAAGTTACTGAGGTTTAGTTAATTGAATGTACATCTTTTGATCAGTATTTCAGAGCCTGGTATTGCATTTCTACTATGGTTAAGTAACAGTTGCTGAGAAAAATCACTAAATCTCCATTTCTACATATGAAAAATTAAACTGTTTGTTCCCTAATGTAAAATATGATCAAAGTGTTCTGAAGAACATGGCCACATACACGCTATGGGTTTTTAAAGTGGATAAATAGGTATATTTAATTAAAGTTGATCATGAATTGTTTAGTTCCAATGACTTGGAAAATATTGCCTGTGTGTGTATACCCCCATCTTTTAGATGTTGGAATTATGATCAAGGGTGACTAATAGAGTCTGCCATTCATATCTCTTGTCTCCTATTTTAATATTTCCTCTGATTTAGTGCAATTGGTAGGTATTCACATAATAAGAGAATGTTCTGTTAGAAGATAATTTTGAAGACTTTACACCAAGGGTAGTATATTTAATGTATATAAACCTGGGCAAAATATTTATTTTTAGGGTATGAATTCAGAATTGACTTTGAGATGTTCTATTGCTTATTGTACTACTAATATTGGCAAAAATTGCTTCAATGACTATATCCTTTTAGGAAAAAAATACATCTAAAGTCCTTTCATGGCCTAATTATCAAGACTCCTCTCACACTATCACTCAGCTGACTCATCTCTTAACAAATATTATTAAATTGTATGCAGTTTTTAAAGGGGCATTCTCTTTCTAAACTTAAGGCTTTTATCCACACCATTTTCTTTCCTGGGTCACTCTTTTCTCCTCTCCTGTCCTGGTTAAACTTGGTCATCTTCAACATTTGGCCTCTGTATCTCCATTCTGGGAAAGCCAGAACATTGACCTTCCCCACCCAGTGTATAAACTCTCAGAGCACCCTATGATTCATCCGTATACACGTTTTGTTGCCTTTACCAGAATACGAGCTTAAGATCCTCATTAGTGGCAGAGATTATTTTCGGCTCTGTCAAGCCACTTCCTTTCTCAGTGAATGTTTGGTTGAATGAATGATTTTGTTTCTAATTACCTCTGTGGCCTTGAGTCTCTGATGATCTTTGGGCCATAGATTCTTTATCTATAGGTAAAAATTACTGGGCCAGATCATTTTTGTGGTGTTCAATAGCTCTTAAATGCCACGATTTTATGACTAAGTATACAACCTGCCAAGTAAAGTTATTTGGATGTTGATTTTTGAATATTTTGAAGTCCTAAAAAAAGAATGTTTACTATGCATAAATTTAAACAGTATATAAAGCAAATTTTGATTGTCTTTCCCAATATTGCCACATCCTAAAATAGGCCTTTTCCTTATAGGGAGATTCACAGCTGTAGATTAAAAATAACTTTTTTGAGATAATGTGGAACTGTTCTGAAAATTATAAGCCATCTAGATAATCCTACATAGCTTAATATGACAAATCAAAATAGTCAAAGAAACTCTCAGAATAATGAATGTCCTTGTCCCTTTTTAGCACTGAATTCTTTTTTCCTTTAATTGGCTTAATTTTTGACATTTGAGTAAGTGATGGTTATATCTCCATTTCTCTTCAACTTTCAGAAGGCTGATAAAATGGCATAACAAATCATCAGTGTGGTTGGAAAGAAAGTGAAACTTCAAGAAGAGATAAGCACTTGAACTGAAGAAATATGTATTAAAAATGCAGGAATAAGAATTAAGAAAACATTTCAATACTGATGAAAAATGTACTATTAAGTAAATATGTAACTATACTCTTCATTAAGCATTTCAAGATAGTCTGAAAATTAAAGTGTATTAGTCTAATTCATTCTCTGCATAAAGTAGGTGAGATTATAACTTTGAGCTCATTGGACCTTGTTTTTTTAAATGCCATTAATATATAGAACAAATAATTTCTGCATCCAACCAAGATGGAAAGCAGGGCTAGCATTTATTCCCAACTGAATCAATCAAGAAGGAGGAATAAGAACAATCAATTTAAACATTAGTTTTCAAGATCCTAGACATGAAACAATGGAGGTCAGGGATTCTTAGAAACAGTAAACAATGAGGTGAGCTAGATCATTGCCCAAGCTTTCTGCCTTGAGAAACTTTCCAGGACTGATCCAGAGTCCCTTGTAATGAACACTCTGCTCACTTTTTGGTCACTTCTATCAGTTACAAAACTGTATCCTTTAACTATATCCTCATATTGGGACACAGCTTTTCCTTTTCATCACTAAAGCCTGTCTCTAAAATGCAATGTTCTTAAATACTCACACTAATTGTTCTAGGAACCTGTGAGACCTGGTACATTAAGGGCATATATATCTATGTACCCCATATTCTATATTCTATTCTATTGTATTCTACATACACATGAAGGGATGTTAAGTTGAGTACTCAGTGCCAAAGAGTACTATAGATAGAGTCAAAAGAAATCTGAAATTGTTTGACCAACTGTTGTGTTGCTTATATTATGCTAGCAATATTTCCATATACCTACTTCAGAACATAGAAAGAATCAGTTGAGATTATTTTGTCTGTTTATTTCCCTGTTCTCTTCCATATGTCTCTGCTGGGCTTTTTTAAACTAGGTTTTTTTGCTTTAAAAATATTCTCCTTTTGTAGTGATTTATTTAGTAGGCTCATAAAATAAACTGCAAAGTAGAGTGATGCTTGTATATCAGTTTATAAGAAACAGTTTATATAAAGTGTTGCACATCATAGAGATATAATTTGATAGCAAATCAATATGTGCCAACTATCAAAATACATCAATTTAATTTAGATGAAAAAAATCAAAAGCATAACTTACAGGAAGTTATTTTTTCAAAGGAAAGGCACGTGTCCTTACTAGAAATAATCACAGAATTTCATAGTTAGGGAGCATAAAAAGCTCTATGCTTGAATAGTTATGAAACAATTTAAATTTTGATTGTTTAGACAGTGTTGTGAGACTGATTAAAAGTGAGGAGGTAGAAAACATATGGCAATAAGTAAGGAAAGATGAGGCTATATAAAGCACTAAAAAATCAATCTTGCTGCAATCTGGAAACCAATGAGACTCTGACAGATTGGGTCACAATGTGACTTTTTCCACATATTATAACATTAATATGTTGAATAACTTTATATAGTGCTTTTTTTCCCCCCTTTCTTTCCTTCCTCAAGACCTGGAGCAAATTTCCATTATTATATTGCAAAAGATAAATCTTTGGACTTAGATATTTTCACAATAACTATAACAATCTCTAGATATCTGTCCGTGTGATAACTAGAGAACAATAATGTAAGGTGGTCAAAAGGAAATACTTTGATAAGCAACTTTAAAGTGTAAATTCATACAATGACAGTAGAAGGCATTAAAGAAGCCCTAAATTGGCAACGTAAGCAATATCCTTAGAGGACTGCATGGTACATACAAGGCTAACACCAAAATGACTGTGACCATCGGAAAAACCTTTTTATGCTCCAAAGGCCATTTTTGTTTTTTGTAATTGGAATGAGCTTTAGTTCTCCAATAAGATAAAAGAATTGTATTGTTGAAGCCTAGCATCTGCAGATCATACATTATTTAGTTTGAGACACTTTTTACTGGTTATTTATAACTGGATCTGTGATAACTATTACGTCAGTATTTAAAGCAACAACAGGTTTTTCATCTATCAAATCGAGAATTTCTCACAACTACAGTGTGCTTATTTGTCTTTAGACATGTCTGATTGCCGGCATGTGAACTTCTAAATTTGGGATGCGAAATCTGATCTATATTCACCCCAGGTCTTGCAGTACACTGTAGGGTCCTAATAAATGTCCTTTCTGGAAGCTTAGGTTCTTTTTTTGGCAATAGCATGAACATAGTCTTATATTGGAAAGGGTACTTCAATTGAAGCCCAATTTTTGCAATTTTTCTCAGTAACTGTGCTGTGGTCTACTAGGCCTTTACTTTTTCCTTTTTATACTATCAATTTTGCATACATTTTACTCAGTTTAATGCTTTATTTTTCTGGATTAATGAAGACTAAAAATATTAAGCATCAAAAGGAATGCAGACAGTAAAATGTGTAAATGATACCTACTCCTGAAAAGTTACGGAGTTTGAAACAAGCATGTTTATGCCTTTCATTTTTATAAATTCAGACTGATTCCTCCTTTCTGCCATGGCCTGTATGTCTCCTCCAGCTGTATGGCCTTCTCATCCCCATTAGGCAGAGGCATGTGTCTATCATCTTTTTAAGTGTATTTATTTTGAGACAGAGAGAGACAGAGAGAGACAGAGAGAGACAGGGAGACACGGAGAGATGGGTGACAGCAAGGGAGACACGGAGAGATGGGTGACAGCAAGGGAGACACGGAGAGATGGAGGGGGGAGTGAGAGAGCGAGACACAGACAGATGGGGGGGGAGTGAGAGGGCAAGACAGAGAGAGGGAGCGAGAGGGCAAGAGAGAGGGAGAGAGGGAGCGAGAGGGCGAGAGGGAGAGAGGGAGCGAGAGGGCGAGAGGGAGAGAGAGAGAGAGAGAGAGGGAGCGAGAGGGCGAGAGAGAGAGAGAGGGAGAGAAGAGACAGAGCGAGAGGGAGCGAGACAGAGGGAGTGAGACAGAGTGAGAGGGAGCGAGGGAGCGAGACAGAGAGACGGAGACAGAGAGACAGAGACAGAGAGAGAGGGAGCGAGAGGATGAGAGAGAGAGGGAGCGAGAGGGTGAGACAGAGAGGGAGCGAGAGGGTGAGACAGAGAGGGAGGGAGAGGGTGAGACAGAGACAGACAGAGAGAGAGGGAGGGAGAGGGTGAGACAGAGACAGACAGAGAGAGAGGGAGGGAGAGGGTGAGACAGAGACAGACAGAGAGGGAGGGAGAGGGTGAGACAGAGAGGGAGGGAGGGAGAGGGTGAGACAGGGAGGGAGGGAGAGGGTGAGACAGAGAGGGAGGGAGGGAGGGAGAGGGTGAGACAGAGAGGGAGGGAGGGAGGGAGAGGGTGAGAGAGAGAGGGAGGGAGGGAGAGGGTGAGAGAGAGAGGGAGGGAGGGAGAGGGTGAGAGAGAGAGGGAGGGAGGGAGAGGGTGAGAGAGAGAGGGAGGGAGGGAGAGGGTGAGACAGAGAGGGAGGGAGGGAGAGGGTGAGACAGAGAGGGAGGGAGGGAGGGAGAGGGTGAGACAGACAGAGAGGGAGGGAGGGAGAGGGTGAGACAGACAGAGAGGGAGGGAGGGAGAGGGTGAGACAGACAGAGAGGGAGGGAGGGAGAGGGTGAGACAGACAGAGAGGGAGGGAGGGAGAGGGTGAGACAGACAGAGAGGGAGGGAGGGAGAGGGTGAGACAGACAGAGAGGGAGGGAGGGAGAGGGTGAGACAGACAGAGAGGGAGGGAGGGAGAGGGTGAGACAGACAGACAGAGAGGGAGGGAGCGAGGGGAGGGAGAGGGTGAGACAGACAGACAGAGAGGGAGGGAGCGAGAGGGTGAGACAGACAGACAGAGAGGGAGGGAGCGAGAGGGTGAGACAGACAGACAGAGAGGGAGGGAGCGAGAGGGTGAGACAGACAGACAGAGAGGGAGGGAGCGAGAGGGTGAGACAGACAGACAGAGAGGGAGGGAGCGAGAGGGTGAGACAGACAGACAGAGAGGGAGGGAGCGAGAGGGTGAGACAGACAGACAGAGAGGGAGGGAGCGAGAGGGTGAGACAGACAGACAGAGAGGGAGGGAGCGAGAGGGTGAGACAGACAGACAGAGAGGGAGGGAGCGAGAGGGTGAGACAGACAGACAGAGAGGGAGGGAGCGAGAGGGTGAGACAGACAGACAGAGAGGGAGGGAGCGAGAGGGTGAGACAGACAGACAGAGAGGGAGGGAGCGAGAGGGTGAGACAGACAGACAGAGAGGGAGGGAGCGAGAGGGTGAGACAGACAGACAGAGAGGGAGGGAGCGAGAGGGTGAGACAGACAGACAGAGAGGGAGGGAGCGAGAGGGTGAGACAGACAGACAGAGAGGGAGGGAGCGAGAGGGTGAGACAGACAGACAGAGAGGGAGGGAGCGAGAGGGTGAGACAGACAGACAGAGAGGGAGGGAGGGAGAGGGTGAGACAGAGAGGGAGGAGGGAGAGGGTGAGACAGAGGGAGGGAGGGAGGGAGAGGGTGAGACAGAGAGGGAGGGAGGGAGGGAGAGGGTGAGACAGAGAGGGAGGGAGGGAGAGGGTGAGACAGAGAGGGAGGGAGGGAGGGAGAGGGTGAGACAGAGAGGGAGGGAGGGAGGGAGAGGGTGAGACAGAGAGGGAGGGAGGGAGAGGGTGAGACAGAGAGAGAGGGAGGGAGAGGGTGAGACAGCGAGAGAGGGAGGGAGAGGGTGAGACAGAGAGAGAGGGAGGGAGAGGGTGAGACAGAGAGAGAGGGAGGGAGAGGGTGAGACAGAGAGAGAGGGAGGGAGAGGGTGAGACAGAGGGAGGGAGGGAGGGAGAGGGTGAGACAGAGGGAGGGAGGGAGGGAGAGGGTGAGACAGACAGAGAGGGAGGGAGGGAGAGGGTGAGACAGAGAGGGAGGGAGGGAGAGGGTGAGACAGAGAGGGAGGGAGGGAGAGGGTGAGACAGAGAGGGAGGGAGGGAGGGAGAGGGTGAGACAGAGAGGGAGGGAGGGAGGGAGAGGGTGAGACAGAGAGGGAGGGAGGGAGGGAGAGGGTGAGAGAGAGAGGGAGGGAGGGAGAGGGTGAGAGAGAGAGGGAGGGAGGGAGAGGGTGAGACAGACAGGGAGGGAGGGAGAGGGTGAGACAGACAGAGAGGGAGGGAGGGAGAGGGTGAGACAGACAGAGAGGGAGGGAGGGAGAGGGTGAGACAGACAGAGAGGGAGGGAGGGAGAGGGTGAGACAGACAGAGAGGGAGGGAGGGAGAGGGTGAGACAGACAGAGAGGGAGGGAGGGAGAGGGTGAGACAGACAGAGAGGGAGGGAGGGAGAGGGTGAGACAGACAGACAGAGAGGGAGGGAGCGAGGGGAGGGAGAGGGTGAGACAGACAGACAGAGAGGGAGGGAGTGAGGGGAGGGAGAGGGTGAGACAGACAGACAGAGAGGGAGGGAGCGAGAGGGTGAGACAGACAGACAGAGAGGGAGGGAGCGAGAGGGTGAGACAGACAGACAGAGAGGGAGGGAGCGAGAGGGTGAGACAGACAGACAGAGAGGGAGGGAGCGAGAGGGTGAGACAGACAGACAGAGAGGGAGGGAGCGAGGGGAGGGAGAGGGTGAGACAGACAGACAGAGAGGGAGGGAGCGAGGGGAGGGAGAGGGTGAGACAGACAGACAGAGAGGGAGGGAGCGAGAGGGTGAGACAGACAGACAGAGAGGGAGGGAGCGAGAGGGTGAGACAGACAGACAGAGAGGGAGGGAGCGAGAGGGTGAGACAGACAGACAGAGAGGGAGGGAGCGAGAGGGTGAGACAGACAGACAGAGAGGGAGGGAGCGAGAGGGTGAGACAGACAGACAGAGAGGGAGGGAGCGAGAGGGTGAGACAGACAGACAGAGAGGGAGGGAGCGAGAGGGTGAGACAGACAGACAGAGAGGGAGGGAGCGAGAGGGTGAGACAGACAGACAGACAGGGAGGGAGCGAGAGGGTGAGACAGACAGACAGAGAGGGAGGGAGCGAGAGGGTGAGACAGACAGACAGAGAGGGAGGGAGCGAGAGGGTGAGACAGACAGACAGAGAGGGAGGGAGCGAGAGGGTGAGACAGACAGACAGAGAGGGAGGGAGCGAGAGGGTGAGACAGACAGACAGAGAGGGAGGGAGCGAGAGGGTGAGACAGACAGACAGAGAGGGAGGGAGCGAGAGGGTGAGACAGACAGACAGAGAGGGAGGGAGCGAGAGGGTGAGATAGACAGACAGAGAGGGAGGGAGCGAGAGGGTGAGACAGACAGACAGAGAGAGAGGGAGCGAGAGGGTGAGACAGACAGACAGAGAGGGAGCGAGAGGGTGAGACAGACAGACAGAGAGAGAGGGAGCGAGAGGGTGAGACAGACAGAGAGAGAGGGAGCGAGAGGGTGAGACAGACAGACAGAGAGGGAGCGAGAGGGTGAGACAGACAGGGAGCGAGAGGGTGAGACAGAGAGGGAGCGAGACTGGAACAGAGAGAGGGAGAGGGAGTGGGAGAGCGAGAGCGAGCAAGACAGAGAGAGAAAAGAAGCGGAGAGGCAGAGAAGGAATCCCAAGCAGGCTCCATGCTGTCAGCTGAGAGCCCCATGTGGGTCTCTAACTCCTGAACCACAAGACTGTGATCTGAGCTGAAATCGGGAGTTGGATGCTTAACCAGCTGAGCTCCTCAGGTACCCCGCGTCTATGTCATTTTTAAGGAGTGTTTTCATAGTGTTCTTACCCTCTCCTAGTCTACTCAGGGGGGAAATGACTCTCTTCTACTCATTCAAAGGTAAAACCTAGTGCCAGGTAAAACCAGTTTTTTGATATGAATAACACCAAAAAGATCACTGAAGATTCAGTTTAACAGAAGCACTAAATTTTACATACTTGGGGTGACAGTTACCGAAAAGAAAAGATAATAGAGCTTTGAATAAAAAAAATAATTCTCTATTGCCAAATTTGGGGAACCTGAGTGGCTCAATTTGTCAAGGAGAATTAATACATTATTTTTTCTTACTCATTTAGGCATCTATTATATGTTTAATTGTATCCCTCCCCCCCCCACCCCCCAAAAAAGGTCTGTTGAAATCTTAATCTCCAGTAACTCAGAATGTGACCATATTTGGAAAAAGAACCCTTAGGGAGGTAATCCAAATGAAGCCATTAGAGTAGGCTCTGATCCAAAATAACTGGCACCCTTACAAAAAAGGGGCAATTTAGATAGACTATGGGAAGATACAGGAAGAAAATGGCCATCTGTCTAGGTAGATGCATCTACAAGCCAAGGAATGCTAGGGATTACCAGTCAATACGAGAAGCTAGAAGAGGTAAGGAAGGAATACAGCTGCCCTAGAGCTGTGAGCAAAAGCATGACCCTACCAGTGTCTTGACATCAGACTTCTAGACTCCAGAACCATGAACAGATAAACTTATATAGTGTTACATAGTCTGTTATGGCAACCCCAGGAAGCAGCATTTCTCATTAAATTTTTAAATTTTAATAAAAGATGGCATATAGAACTGTGAAATATCAGCATGTAATCAGATCAACCTGAAAAAAAAATCAATGCTAACTGCCAGAATTGCTGTCATAACAAGATAACCTTTGAATGTTGGAAATATTAAACACTAGTTTTGAACTGTCACTTCATAAAGCTGGAACTTGGCTTAAACCCTGTTTTAAATATGACTTAAATTCAGATTCAGCTAATAATTTGACTTACCCACATTTCAGTACATGTAAACTTTGTAAATTAGAACCTAAAACCCTAAGATGTGCACATAGTTCTGTGGATCATAGATAATGTCGCCCACGGATAAAAATGCTAATCATTAGCGTATATCTTGGCTGAAAATCAGAGGTTTGAAAATGTAATGACTAATATTCAAGGAAAAATTCCATATGTTGTATTATCTTAACTCCGTGTAACACAGAAAATTTTCTTAAGTACTGTCCCCGTACTCTACCATGCCTAACCAGTGGCAGGGTAGGGTGACCACTCTCCATGCGGGTCTTTGAATATAGAACATCAAATTCTATTTGACAGATGACAGATGCTTTTACAATTTCTATATTGGTAATGTGAGGAGAAAACTATTAAAAATTATGGAAAAATGAAATTTTTAAACCTGTATCTTTGTCTTCCATGTGAAGCAAACAAGTTAAAAAAAATGGAGCCTTAGGAAACCACAGGGTACAGATTTGTCATCAGTAAAAGGCTGCGTTAATGGGGGTCTATTCTGCACTCCTTCCCTAGGCAGAAATTCCACTGAAATCATAATCCGATATTTACTGATAGAGGTGAGAGCTACATAAATTATTTGCTAAATAATATTTGAGTTACACTATGGGTAAATTTTTTAGAAAATGGGGAATCTTCTGTGAACAGAAACAGGATTAATTTCTAACATTCCATATTGGAAATGTATTCTGTATACAGTATACTTATTTTCACTTGTAGAAGATTTCATAAGCAGTTAATCATATAATCAAAACGTGATGACCATGAACTGTGTGCTTTTTTTTTTTTAATTTTTTTTTCAACGTTTATTTATTTTTGGGACAGAGAGAGACAGAGCATGAACGGGGGAGGGGCAGAGAGAGAGGGAGACACAGAATCGGAAACAGGCTCCAGGCTCTGAGCCATCAGCCCAGAGCCCGACGCGGGGCTCGAACTCACGGAGCGCGAGATCGTGACCTGGCTGAAGTCGGACGCTTAACCGACTGCGCCACCCAGGCGCCCCGAACTGTGTGCTTCTAAAATCAATCCACTTGTATGGAAACAGTACAAATTTTTCCATAAATGGAAGTTCAATACTGTTCTTTCCAGACTCTTCCTGTTGCTGTATCATAACCTGTAATGACAAAGATAAGGTGCTTCAGAAATAATTTCCGAATCTTTGTTTAGTCAACTTCACGTCCACATGTACATCCTTCAAGACCCATATGGCATTTAGCAGGTCACTAATGCTGCGATTTATTTTTTAAAAATGCCTCTTGGCTCTCTGTTATGATATACTTACTATAGGATTCAGGATTGAATATTCACTTAAGCATAGAGAGTGCACCATTCTTGTACTTAAAAGTCATTTTTTCCCTCCTAATTGTCTTCTCTAAGCATTTTATACTGTTAATTCAACATCACTATATCAAGTCTTCAATAAGGGCTGTATGAGGTAAAGCTTAGAAAATCAATCAAAATAATATTCCCGAATGTAAATGTAATGAAAATAAATTTAGGGCAAGAGAACAGTACAGGCAAACAACAGCATCAAAAAAGCACAACAAAATGAAACAACCAAAATCCTTCAAGCATAAAACATTTTGATTTATTGATTTATTTTTTAGTGTTTATTTATTTTTGAGAGCGAGAGAGACGGGCAGAGTGTGAAAGAGGGAGGGGCAGAGAGAGGGAGAAATAGAACTTGAAGCAGGCTCTCAGCTCCAAGCTGTCAGCACAGAGCCCTACTCGGGGCTTGAACTCAGGAACCGTGAGATCATGACCTGAGCCAAAGTCAAATGCTTAACCGACTGAGCCACGCAGGTGCCCCCATAAAACACATTTTAAAAGGAAACTTCATTTTGAAATAAAATTAAAAATCCAGAAGATCTTGATCATCCTTTGTTTAAGTACTTTTTTTTTTTTAAAGACATGATTATATGGAAAAAAATCAAAATACAGATGACTTTTTTCCTCAATAAGCAATAAATTCTAGCCAATTCCACAGAAACAGAATTGTTTTAGGTATGTTAGTGATAGTATTTACTAACTAAAACCAGACAACTTTCTTTGTTGCAACTTTGGAACTTCAGTAAAGTGCAAAAAAGCTTGCACTTCAAATATTACTGACCTACTAAACTTTGAATAGATGACATACCTAGTTGAAGTATTCTGCTTTTTCCCCACAATAATCAGCAAAGGTTTTCTTAGGTGCTAAAAGTTAATTGATACAAGAACATCCAGGAAAGACTGAAACCCCCAAGTAAAGAATAGGAAGAGATAGCCCTTAAGATGTGCATTTCTAATATGCCTCAAAGCAAAAGCACTTAGGCTATGCTAGATCAAGGTATTTGTACAAACATGTAGATGAGTATAAACAATACATTCTGGATAGAGAAAGCACATGTTTTATTGGCCAGCAATGGGATAGTGCTCAGAGTAGCCTTGGCAGAATGGATTACCTGTCTCTATTTCAGCTGGAAAACCACAGTCTGGGCGAATGAGTACTCACGGCTCTTATTAACATTCCAAATACAGTGTCCTCACACAGCTCTGTGTTCTGTGGCTGACTGATTAGACTGCTATTGCGCGTTTGCCCCTAAGATTCCAAGACTATTTACAGAGCATTTTAAACATGGACAAGCTGATGTCCTAAAATGAAACCAAGGAATGCATTTGAAAAACTGCGAAGAAACATGAAAGAGTAATGGAAATAACCAGGTAGAATAGAAAGAGCAAGTGATGGGAAAATCAAAACTCCCAAGGAAGGATGACAGAAATGAATTATTTAAGGAGAATGTCTCAGTTTGGGAAAGAACAATTGTTTTCTTTACTAAGTACAACCACTACCCTGCTGTGGTCCTAGGGACACACATCTTTTTTTCTTTTTTTTTTTTTTTTAAACATTTTTTTTTTCAACATTTATTTATTTTTGGGACAGAGAGAGACAGAGCATGAACAGGGGAGGGGCAGAGAGAGAGGGAGACACAGAATCGGAAACAGGCTCCAGGCTCTGAGCCATCAGCCCAGAGCCCGACGCGGGGCTCGAACTCACGGACCGCGAGATCGTGACCTGGCTGAAGTCGGATGCCTAACCGACTGCGCCACCCAGACGCCCCCCTAGGGACACACATCTTGCTGCTCTCCTCATGGTGCAAATGTTTCTTTGGTTCTTCTTTCCCACTCGTGACAGAGTTCTTACCTATGCGTTATGCTGGGGATACATGAGTGTGGGCTAGAAGTTTGTTTTATACATTAGCATGTGCTTTCCCGCCTTCCCATTGGCATTCTTTCAGCCAGGTTTATTGAAAACAAATCTAACTGTAAGCATATTGCTTTTCAAAGCTGACCATCACATTAGAATTAGAAAGATGGTTAATTGCTATTTTTTGTTACTATCAGTACCCCAGCTCTGTGCTCAGATTCAATTTCAACTAATCTGGAAGTGGGACAAACCAGGATATTTTTCTTCCTAAAGCTCATCAAATGATTCTGATTGTTGCCAAGGTTGAGATAGAGTAGAGAGATTCAAAGTGGTGTCAAAAAATTGGGTTAAGGTTTTGCAGTTGCCAGATGTATGGCCACTGACAAATCCAAATAATTTAGATCATAGACTTGTTAAGTAAAGTGGGAATTACAATACTAATTCCTATTCCACAGGTGGTTTCAGGGTCTAATAAGATTAAAAAGAATTGTGGAATATAAAACGTAAGGCATATGTTACTATAAGCTCTTGATGTTGTGTATATAGTAGAGGGGTGTGTTGGTATACAATTTCTGTTTAATATGTTTTCAGGATCCCCTTAGTAAATTGCATTGCTACTTGCTTTCAATAGAAATTTCACATTAATATGTAGAGAACGATTGCAGCGCTATCATATTGCTAATGCTACTTAGTTTATAAAAGGTAATTCGAGTTGTGATTAAAACATTTTCAGTTACTGTGAATTGATGTTAAGGTCGTAGAGTATTTGGCTTGGATTCTTGCTCTATATAGAACAGTGATTCATAGATAAATTGAGCTCTTTTGCCTCCTTGGAGAATACCTGATGAGCCAAACATTATTGCCTATGCGTGCTACAGTGACAAGATGTGACCTTAAAGCAATGAAATGGACAGAGTTGAAAAAACAAAGTTATTTAATGGTTATACATTGAACAATACTTTTTTAAACTATACACTCAAAGGAAATAATACTAAGTAATAAAAAGCAGTTTGTGCTTAAAATTTAAGAAAATATAAAATTAGGAATAATTTAGAGATTTGACTCATTGAGTCTTTGAACTTGAGGTACAACTTAGGCCTAAAAGAGCTTGCTTATGTATACACATTTAACAACACTTTTATGATATATATATATATCCATCTTCAATTAAATGGTAAATAAGTCCAAAAGAGAAGTAAGTATCATGTATAATGATAATGCTAGCTAAGGCTTTAAAAATCTTATTGACAGAAGTGTTGTTAATACTTTACATCCATTTTAACTCACTTGATGGTCAGAGCAACCCTATGAGGTAGGTATTAGTATTATCCCTACTTTAAAGATGAGGAAAATAGTTACCTAAGGTCACAGAGGTAATGAGGGCAGAGCTGGAACTGAATCCAATTTGCCTCCAAATCTGGGTCCCTGACCTCTATATTAGCTTGCCTCTCATTGTAATATTTATGCATAATTCAAATATTCCAAATACCTACCTACTGTAATGCAAGGCTTTGTACAGGTATTAAAAAATATTTGCTCAATTGCACTAAGCTTAATGACATATTAGATGATGGAGTGTTAAAAAATTGATAGCTCTTGTATATTTAACTGTTTCTCACCTTGGGACTTTTAAAGAAATGTTCATTTATTTTTGAGAGAGAGAGTGAGAGTGCGCACAAGTGAGGGAGGGAAAGAGAAAGAAAGGGAGACAGAATCAGAAGTAGGCTCCAGGCTCTGTGCTGTCAGTGCAAATTCCCACACAGGGCTTGAACTCAGAAACTGTGAGATTATGACCTGAGCCAAAGTTGGATGCTTAACCAACTGAGCCACCCAGGCGCCCCTACCACCTTAAAAAAAAAATCCTCTTGATATTTATAAAAAATGCCTCAGAGATTCAAGGATCCACCTAGAATATCTTCAGTGTTATTCCTCAATCTCCCTGAATTTTCCTGGTAACCTCTTGCTTTAGAACTGACCTACCTGATCTAATAAAGTCACCACCTTTAACTATAGCATGCTCTATAGCTAAGAACTGTTCTTTGTTAGTACTCCTCAAGCATGAGCTCCCATGGCAGAACTCTGTAATTTAGCTTACAGTAAGCTGTGTACTAAATGTAAAACTTAAAAGCTTCATGTTTTTGTTACTATAGAAAAACTACATTTCTCTTGTTTCTAGGATACCTGTTGAACTCTGTTATCTTATTGAATCACTGAAGTCATAAATGTTTTAGAATAGGATACAGAAAACAACTATTAAAAGAGCTGGCTTAGACATTACCTAGTGTAACATTTGCATTTTGTTTATAAGAATATTGCAAGCTGCATTGCAAGACTCGGTCAAGAAATGGCAGCCAAATCTCTCTAGATTCAAGATTAGGAGGTAGAGCGCCTATCTCCTGTGTTCTAATATATTGCTTTTCCACTTGTGATGTAATGTACACCATTAACCTGATGAATTTCATTTTTAAAAACTTTATCCATGATTTATAAGTCCTAGAGAGAGAGAAAGCATGCACTATAATTATAAAAACATAAAAGATATTAAGAGAATTCAAGAATAACAAAAAAAGGAACTTGGAATATATTATGTAAGGAAATACAAATAGTTAGATTTTATTTATCAGTAATTATTTATATACAAGGCATTCTTCTCACAGTTAGGTTAAGTGTTCATGACTTGTGTAGTAGAACAAATGTAAGAAAGAAACCAATCATGATTTTAATTGCAAAACACTCTGTAAACTCTGAAATAACAAGAAAGAAAGGGCACTAGAAAAGAAGCCGGTGTGATAGTTGATGTGCTAAGACTTTAGATATTGATTTTATTGATGACCTATTCAGAGGAATAAATATAACAAGCTACATGAGAAATAGTTCTTTATTTATAGGATATAAAATAGAAGGTATTCAATTTATTTTCATATATAAATATTGTAGATTACTCTCTTATACCAAAAATACTATAGCAAATATTGAGAAGAAAAAGTATTTGACAAATAAAATTTTAAAATGTTGAAACAAACGTATGTACTGAAAAAGTACTCAATATGACTCCTTTTTTTTTTTTTTTAATTTTTTTTTCAACGTTTATTTATTTTTGGGACAGAGAGAGACAGAGCATGAACGGGGGAGGGGCAGAGAGAGAGGGAGACACAGAATCGGAAACAGGCTCCAGGCTCTGAGCCATCAGCCCAGAGCCTGACGCGGGGCTCGAACTCACGGAGCGCGAGATCGTGACCTGGCCGAAGTCGGACGCTTAACCGACTGCGCCACCCAGGCGCCCCTCAATATGACTCCTTTTAAGTTTCATCTATAGTCATAAAAGGCAGATAGTGAAAAACATTTACATTAAAAGCCATAAAAGTTACATTGGAAAAAAAAAACAATTTAAGCATACATAATTTCAAAATTAAATAAATTTTGCTGCATCAAAAAATGCATAGAGAACAAACTTGCTTGATGATACATTGGCTATATTAATATTTTAGGAAGAAAATAGCTTTCTTTATCTGCCAGCATTTACCAAAATCTTTTAGTAGACTTATTTTCAAATAAATTACATATATCCCAGGTAATTGAGAATAGAGAAACAAGTTGAGGTATGTATGTGTGTGGCACATATGTATATGTGTGTGTGTATATATGTGTGTGTGTGTGTGTGTGTGTGTATGTAAACTGTACTTCACCTTAAATCACAATGAGGTTCAGTGAAAAAAATTAATGTCCCCAACTTGAAAATAACTTTGTGACTTATCAATTTTTAGTTATCTAGCTGTGTAATTTATTTTTATTTCTTAATGCTTGTTTATTTTTGAGACAGAGACAGGGCGTGTGTGGGGGAGGGAGTGACAGAGAGAGAGGGAGACACAGAATCCGAAGCAGCCTCCAGATTCCAAGATGTCAGCACAGAGCTCAACGCAGGTCTTGAATCAAAAAAGTTAGATATGACCTGAGCCAAAGTCGGACACTTAACTGACTAAGCCACCTAGGTGCACCAACTAGCTGTGTAATTTAAAATAGGATAGATTGCATGGTATGTTCAAATAGAAATTAAACTGAGCAAATATTCTGTGAGAAGTGATAAATGGGTATGAGAACTGAAAATATAAAATCTATAATCAAGAGATGAATGTGAACCACATTTGATATGAAGTCACAACTATATAGTCCATTAATCTTCAACAAACCAGGGAAGAATATCCAATGGAAAAAAAGACAACCTCTTTAACAAATGGTGTTGGGAAAACTGGACAGCACCATGCAGAAAAATGAAACTGGACCACATTCTTGTACCATACACAAAAATAAATTCAAAATGGATGAAAGACCAAAATGTCAGACCTAAAAAACCATAAAAATCCTAGAGGAGAACACAGGCAGTAACCTCTTTGACATGAGCCACAGCAGCAGCTTTCTAGATCGGTCTCCTGAGGCAAGGGAAACAAAGGCAAAAATAAACTATTGGGATTACATCAAAATAAAAAGCTTCTGCATAGTGAAGGAAACAATCAACAAAACTAAAAGGCACCCTTGAGAATAGGGGAAGATACCTGCAGATAACCTATCTGACAGAGGGATAGTATCCAAAATATAGAAAGAACTTAAGAAATATAATACTTGCCAAAACACAAAGAATACAGTTAGAAAATTGTCAGAAGACCCAAAAAGACATTCTTTCAAAGACGACATACAGATGCTAACACACACATGAAAAGATGCTCAGCATCACTGATCATCAGGGACATACAAATCAAAACTACAATGAGATATCGCCTCGCACCTGTCAGAATGGCTAAAATCAACAGCACAAGAAACAACAGGTGCTGGCGAGGATGCAGATAAAGGGGAACCCTTTTGTACTGTTGGTGGTAACGAAAACTGGTGCAGCCACGCTGGAAAACCATTACAACTCAAAAAGTTTTAAGTAGGACTATCCTATGATCCAGCAATTGCACTTAAAGGTATTTACCCAAGGAATGCAAAAATACTAATTCAGAGGAATACAGGCACTGCAATGTTTATAACAAAAAGTTTATATTCAAAAGGATTTTGTAAGCAATATTATGAAAAAGGAAAAAAATAGCTTGGAATCAACTTTTTTAAAAAAAGTCAAGATGTGTGGGTAGAGGAAATGAGGGACGAATGGCTTTGGCATAGTGATAAATACAGTTCAAAATATAGTTGTAAAACTATTGACAAGTAGCCAGACTCATAGATATTCCAAATCATAAAGAAAAATTAAAGATCTTGATCAACACAGGTTTAAAACATATACTAGACATAAAACTCTGTATGACTCGGAAATAAAATTATAAGTAAACCACATAGCAATATTTGTCATCTGGAGCAATGCATGTATAATACATAATCAATAAGCTTACTTCACCTCTATTTTTCAAAGTTTTGATCTCAGTATTTCAGGCCTTCCTTCCCTGAGGGGTTAGCCTTATTCTTCCATAAGCATAGATCTTCTATCTTTTACTATCTCAATTATATTTGTGATAGGCAAGAGTCAGAGGAGGCAGGGGGGGGAAAAAAAACAATGTCACACAAGACAAAGAAAATGTCACGCAAAACTATTAATAATTAGGTTTTGGCCGTTGTTTCCCTTGAGTGTCATTATTACTCTGTGATTAAGCTGGTTTTGTAATATGTGTAATAAAATTCGGCTGGACAGATTTGATTCAATATTTATAAAATGCATAATGTCAAATGATTCACCAATGCAATTGATGAAAAAAATCTTTGTGATAGCAAAGATTTAGGCCAATTGATCTGTGAAGCAACAATATTTCAATCCTGACTCTAATTTCAAAAACTGATTGGGCCATATTGTAAAGATGCCTGATTTCCATAGTTTAGATCTGATCTCCTTAAATATCAACAAAGATGTAACATTTATTATAAGCTATTGTGCTAAAACTATTTAACAGTCAATTTAACCAATTGTTGAATTAGCTACAAAATAGTCTCCAAACTCTCAGTATTTCTTAAATTATTTTATTTACTTATTGATTTATTTATTTAAATCCAAGTTACTTAACATCTAGTACAATAATTTCAGGAATAGATTCATCACTTACATTACCACCCAGTGCTTATCTCAACAAGTGTCCTCCTTAATGCCCCTCGCACATTTAGCCCATCACCCCACCCACACCCTGCCAGCAACCCTCTGCTTGTTTTCTGTATTCAAGAGCCTCTTACGGTTTGTCTCCTTCTTTGTTTTTATCTTATTTTTGATCCCTTTAAGTCCATCTTTTTTCTATCTTAAATTCCACATGAGTAATGTCCTATATCGGTCTTTCCCTGACTGACTTATTTTGCTTAGCATAGTACACTCTAATTCCATCCACATTGTTGCAAATTGCAAGATTTCATTCCCTTTCATCACCAATTAATACTTCATTGTGTATATGAATGTATGTATGTATACACACACACACACACACACACACCACATCTTTACCCATTCATCAGGCTATGGACGTTTGGACTCTGTCCATACTTTGACTATTGTTCATAGTGCTGCTATAAATATTGGGGTGCATGTGCCCCTTTGAATCAGCACTCCTATATCCTTTGGATAAATACCTAGTAGTGCAATTGCTGGGTCATAGGGTAAACCTATATTTAATTTTTTGAGGAACCTCCATACTGTTTTCAGAGTGGCTGTATCACAGACTCTCAGTATTTTAAATAGTATGAGCACATATTTTCAATGAGCTATAGGTGTAATAATTAAATTAATATGCACTTTTATTTTTTTATATGAAATTTATTGTCAAATTGGTTTCCATACAACACCCAGTGCTCATCCCAAAAGGTGCCCTCCTCAATACCCATCACCCACCCTCCCCTCCCTCCCACCCCCCATCAACCCTCAGTTTGTTCTCAGTTTTTAAGAGTCTCTTATGCTTTGGCTCTCTCCCACTCTAACCTCTTTTTTTTTTTTTTTTTTCCCTTCCCCTCCCCCATGGGTTCCTGTTAAGTTTCTCAGGATCCACATAAGAGTGAAACCATATGGTATCTGTCTTTCTCTGTATGGCTTATTTCACTTAGCATCACACTCTCCAGTTCCATCCACGTTGCTACAAAAGGCCATATTTCATTTTTTCTCATTGCCACGTAGTATTCCATTGTGTATATAAACCACAATTTCTGTATCCATCAGTTGATGGACATTTAGGCTCTTTCCATAATTTGGCTATTGTTGAGAGTGCTGCTATGAACATTGGGGTACAAGTGCCCCTATGCATCAGTACTCCTGTATCCCTTGGATAAATTCCTAGCAGTGCTATTGCTGGGTCATAGGGTAGGTCTCTTTTTAATTTTCTGAGGAACCTCCACAGTTTTCCAGAGCGGCTGCACCAATTTGCATTCCCACCAACAGTGCAAGAGGGTTCCCGTTTCTCCACATCCTCTCCAGCATCTATAGTCTCCTGATTTGTTCATTTTGGCCACTCTGACTGGCGTGAGGTGATATCTGAGTGTGGTTTTGATTTGTATTTCCCTGATGAGGAGCGACGCTGAACATCTTTTCATGTGCCTGTTGACCATCCGAATGTCTTCTTTAGAGAAGTGTCTATTCATGTTTTCTGCCCATTTCTTCTCTGGGTTATTTGTTTTTCAGGTGTGGAGTTTGGGGAGTATTTTATAGATCTTAGATACTAGCCTGTTGTCCGATAAGTCATTTGCAAATATCTTTTCCCATTCCGTTGGTTGCCTTTTAGTTTTGTTGGTTGTTTCCTTTGCTGTGCAGAAGCTTTTTATCTTCGTAAGGTCCCAACAGTTCATTTTTGCTTTTAATTCCCTTGCCTTTGGGGATGTCAAGTAAGAAATTGCTATGGCTGAGGTCAGAGAGGTCTTTTCCTGCTTTCTCCGCTAGGGTTTTGATGGTTTCCTGTCTCACATTCAGGTCCTTTATCCATTTTGAGTTTATTTTTGTGAATGGTGTAAGAAAGTGGTCTATTTTAATCTTCTGCATGTTGCTGTCCAGTTCTCCCAGCACCATTTGTTAAAGAGACTGTCTTTTTTCCATTACATGTTCTTTCCTGCTTTGTCAAAGATGAGTTGGCCATACGTTTGTGGGTCTAGTTCTGGGGTTTCTATTCTATTCCATTGGTCTATGTGTCTGTTTTTGTGCCAATACCATGCTGTCTTGATGATGACAGCTTTGTAGTAGAGGCTAAAGTCTGGGATTGTGATGCCTCCTGCTTTGGTCTTCTTCTTCAAAATTCCTTTGGCTATTCGGGGCCTTTTGTGGTTCCATATGAATTTTAGGATTGCTTGTTCTAGTTTCGAGAAGAATGCTGGTGCAATTTTGATTGGGATTGCATTGAATGTGTAGATAGCTTTGGGTAGTATTGACATTTTGACAATATTTATTCTTCCAATCCATGAGCAGGGAATGTCTTTCCATTTCTTTAAATCTTCTTCAATTTCCTTCATAAGCTTTCTATAGTTTTCAGCATACAGATCCTTTACATCTTTGGTTAGATTTATTCCTAGGTATTTTATGCTTCTTGGTGCAATTGTGAATGGGATCAGTTTCTTTATTTGTCTTTCTGTTGCTTCATTGTTAGTGTAGAAGAATGCAACTGATTTCTGTACATTGATTTTGTATCCTGCAACTTTGCTGAATTCATGTATCAGTTCTAGCAGACTTTTGGTGGACTCTATCGGATTTTCCATGTATAATATCATGTCATCTGCAAAAAGTGAAAGCTTGACTTCATCTTTGCCAATTTTGATGCCTTTGATTTCCTTTTGTTGTCTGATTGCTGATGCTAGAACTTCCAGCACTATGTTAAACAACAGCGGTGAGAGTGGGCATCCCTGTCGTGTTCCTGATCTCAGGGAGAAAGCTCTCAGTTTTTCCCCATTGAGGATGATGTTAGCTGTGGGCTTTTCATAAATGGCTTTTATGATCTTTAAGTATGTTCCTTCTATCCCGACTTTCTCAAGGGTTTTTGTTAAGAAAGGGTGCTGGATTTTGTCAAAGGCCTTTTCTGCATCGATTGACAGGATCATATGGTTCTTCTCTTTTTTTTTTTTTTTTTTTTTTTTTTTGTTAATGTGATGTACCACGTTGATTGATTTGCGAATGTTGAACCAGCCCTGCATCCCGGGAATGAATCCCATTTGATCATGGTGAATAATTCTTTTTATATGCTGTTGAATTCGATTTGCTAGTATCTTATTGAGAATTTTTGCATCCATATTCATCAGGGATATTGGCCTGTAGTTCTCTTTTTTTACTGGGTCTCTGTCTGGTTTAGGAATCAAGGTAATACTGGCTTCATAGAATGAGTCTGGAAGTTGTCCTTCCCTTTCTATTTCTTGGAATAGCTTGAGAGGGATAGGTATTATCTCTGCTTGAAACGTCTGGTAGAACTCCCCTGGGAAGCCATCTGGTCCTGGACTCTTATTTGTTGGGAGATTTTTGATAACCGATTCCATTTCTTCGCTGGTTATGGGTCTGTTCAAGCTTTCTATTTCCTCCTGATTGAGTTTTGGAAGAGTGTGGGTGTTCAGGAATTTGTCCATTTCTTCCAGGTTGTCCAAATTGTTGGCATATAATTTTTCATAGTATTCCCTGATAATTGTTTGTATCTCTGAGGGATTGGTTGTAATCATTCCATTTTCATTCATGATTTTATCTATTTGGGTCATCTCCCTTTTCTTTTTGAGAAGCCTGGCTAGAGGTTTGTCAATTTTGTTTATTTTTTCAAAAAACCAACTCTTGGTTTCGTTGATCTGCTCTACAGTTTTTTTTTTTTTAGATTCTATATTGTTTATTTCTGCTCTGATCTTTATTATTTCTCTTCTTCTGCTGGGTTTAGGCTGCCTTTGCTGTTCTGCTTCTATTTCCTTTAGGTGTGCTGTTAGATTTTGTATTTGGGATTTTTCTTGTTTCTTGAGATAGGCCTGGATTGCAATGTATTTTCCTCTCAGGACTGCCTTCGCTGCGTCCCAAAGCGTTTGGATTGTTGTATTTTCATTTTCGTTTGTTTCCATATATTTTTTAATTTCTTCTCTAATTGCCTGGTTGACCCACTCATTCGTTAGTAGGGTGTTCTGTAACCTCCATGCTTTTGGAGGTTTTCCAGACTTTTTCCTGTGGTTGATTTCAAGCTTCATAGCATTGTGGTCTGAAAGTATGCATGGTATAATTTCAATTCTGGTAAACTTATGAAGGGCTGTTTTGTGACCCAGTATATGATCTATCTTGGAGAATGTTCCATGTGCACTCGAGAAGAAAGTATATTCTCTTGCTTTGGGAGCCAGAGTTCTAAATATATCTGTCAAGTCCATCTGATCCAATGTCTCATTCAGGGCCCTTGTTTCTTTATTGACCGTGTGTCTAGATGATCTATCCATTTCTGTAAGTGGGGTGTTAAAGTCCCTGCAATTAGATGATCTATCCATTTCTGTAAGTGGGGTGTTAAAGTCCCTGCAATTACCACATTCTTATCAATAAGGTTGCTTATGTTTGTGAGTAATTGTTTTATATATTTGGGGGTCCGGTATTCGGCGCATAGACATTTATAACTGTTAGCTCTTCCTGATGGATGGACCCTGGTAGTTATTATATAATGCCCTTCTTCATCTCTTGTTACAGCCTTTAATTGAAAGTCTAGTTTGTCTGATATAAGTATGGCTACTCCAGCTTTCTTTTGGCTTCCAGTAGCATGATGATAAATAGTTCTCCATCCCCTCACGCTCAATCTAAAGGTGTCCTCATGTCTAAAATGAGTCTCTTGTAGACAGCAAATAGATGGGTCTTGTTTTTTTATCCATTCTGATACCCTATGTCTTTTGGTTGGCGCATTTAATCCATTTACATTCAGTGTTATTATAGAAAGATACGGGTTTAGAGTCATTGTGATGTCTGTATGTTTTATGCTTGTAGTGTTGTCTCTGGTACTTTGTCTCACAGGGTCCCCCTTAGGATCTCTTGTAGGGCTGGTTTAGTGGTGACAAATTCCTTCAGTTTTTGTTTGTTTGGGAAGACGTTTATCTCTCCTTCTATTCTAAATGACAGACTTGCTGGATAAAGGATTCTCGGCTGCATATTTTTTCTGTCTAGTGCACTGAAAATCCCGTGCCAATTCTTTCTGGCCCCAAGTTTCAAAAGAGAGATCAGTCACGAGTCTTATAGGTCTCCCTTTATATGTGAGGGCACGTTTACCCCTTGCTGCTTTCAGAATTTTCTCTTTATCCTTGTATTTTGCCAGTTTCACTATGATATGTCATGCAGAAGATCGATTCAAGTTCCGTCTGAAGGGAGTTCTCTGTGCCTCTTGGATTTCAATGCCTTTTTCCTCCCCAGTTCAGGGAAGTTCTCAGCTATTATTTCCTCAAGTACCCCTTCAGCACCTTTCCCTCTCTCTTCCTCCTCTGGGATACCAATTATGCATATTATTTCTTTTTAGTGTATCACTTAGTTCTCTAATTTTCCCCTCATACTCCTGGATTTTTTTTATCTCTCTTTCTCTCAGCTTCCTCTTTTTCCAGAACTTTATCTTCTAGTTCGCCTATTCTCTCCTCTGCCTCTTCAAGCCAAGCTGTCATTGTTTCCATTTTGTTTTGCATTTCATTTAAAGCGCTTTTCAGCTCCTCATGACTGTTCCTTAGTCCCTTGAACTCTGTAGCAAGAGATTCTCTGCTGTCCTCTATACTGTTTTCAAGTCCAGCGATTAATTTTATGACTATTATTCTAAATTCACTTTCTGTTATATTATTTAAATCCTTTTTGATCAGTTCATTAGCTGTTGTTATTTCCTGGAGATTCTTCTGAGGGGAATTCTTCCGTTTGGTCATTTTGGATAGTCCCTGGCATGGTGAGGACCTGCAGGGCACTTACCCTGTGCTGTGGTGTATAACTGGAGTTGGTGTGCGGGGCCGCAGTCAGTCCTGATGTCTGCCCCCGGCCCACCGCTGGGGCCACAGCCACACTGGTGTGTGCCTCCTCTTCCCCTCTCCTAGGGGCAGGATTCACTGTGGGGTGGCGTGGCCCGTCTGGGCTACTTGCACGCTGCCAGGCTTGTGGTGCTGGGGATCTGGCTATTAGCTGGGGTGTGTAGGCAAGGTGCATGGGGACAGGAGGGACAGGCTTAGCTCGCTTCTCCTTAGGTGATCCACTTCAGGAGGGGCCCTGTGGCAGTGGGAGGAAGTCAGATCCGCTGCCGGAGGTTTGGCTCCTCCGCAGAAGCACACAGTTGGGTGTTTGCGCGGAGCGAGCAAGTTCCCTGGCAGGAACTGGTTCCCTTTGGGATTTTGGCTGGGGGATGGGCGGGGGAGATGGTGCTGGCGAGCGCCTTTGTTCCCCACCAAACTGAGCTCTGTCGTCTGGGGGCTCAGCAGCTCTCCCTCCCTTTGTCCTCCAGCCTTCCCGCTTTCTGAGCAGAGCTGTTAACTTATGACCTCCCAGAGGCTAAGTCGTGCTTGCTGTCGGAACACAGTCTGTCAGGCCCCTCTGCTTTTGCCAGCCAGACTCGGGGCTCTGCTTGGCCGGTGGGCCACCCCTCCGCCCCGGCTCCCTCCCGCCAGTCCGTGGAGCGCGCACCGCCTCGCCGCCCTTCCTACCCTCTTCCGTGGGCCTCTCGTCTGCGCTTGGTTCCGGCGACTCCTTTCTGCTAATCCTCTGGCGGTTTTCTGGGTTATTTAGGCAGGTGTAGGTGGAATCTCAGTGATCAGCAGGACACGCGGTGAGCCCAGCGTCCTCCTAGGCCGCCATCTTCCCTCCTCCTCCCAATATGCACTTTTAAAAGTACTTACAAAATGACTGCTTATGAAACAGAAAAACTAAAATGGACATATAAAAGAAACGTAATTGGAATTTTGTAAAATTATGCTAGCAACAAAAAAATAAGTATTTCTTGACAGTATTTTAGAAACACTTCCCCATAAATCTCCATAAATTTTGGCATAGTAGTCCTAAAAGACCCCTGATAACATGCTATGTTCTGTGATTTCTTTTTAGACATTGGAATTTATTGGTAAAGAATACGATACAGATTAATCTGTTTTTAAACTATTATATCTTAATAGGATTTGCATACTAAAACCTTATGTATGCTTCAAAAAGTTGCTAAATCCAATAGTTTGAGAAGTTGGCAAGAAGTAATATAACATGGTGAAATAGAAATTCGTAAACCTAAAATAAAATTTAATTGTAAGTTTTTAGAGATGATAGAAACAACAGAGTGTAATAGATAAATGGAACAAGGGAAAGCACATATGGAAATCTGATTAAAAAGTAGATTCTTAAATTTCTTAAAATATACAAACATTGCTGATTACTGCTGAGATTAATACTACTCTATCCGGAGAATCCATTAAAGCCGGGAACTCCTAACACTTTCTAGGCCACGCTTGGGAAGCAACAGTCAACATTTGACATTCCAGAGCCTAATAGTCTTGCCCTTCTAAGATTTTCGTCAGTGGTCTAAACTACAAGAAATGAGGCATGCAATGATATTGAGGAAAATGCTTGAAATAAAAAACACTTTTTGACAAGATGTGTAAGTGTATAGATCCAACAGCATCTAATTGCCATGCCTGTAATTCCTACTATGTTAAGCAAAATATGTTTTTGTTGTTGCTGGTTTAGTGCATTTGGAAAGGGTGGTTTATACAGAAATCATTCCCCCCAACACACACACACACACACACACACACACACACACACACACACACACCTCAATCCTTTTTCTATAAGTGAGATAATCAAGATAGATCAGAAGTCTACGAAACTATTATTTCCATCGCTACTACTTCCCTGTTTCTTGGTTCTCTCAGAGAATTATTCGGTTCTTACTACTCTGAAGCCTGCTCCCTATGATTCTCTTCTTGATAGTTTAAGAATCATTAATTCTCCCATTATCATATGAAGATTCTCCAGAAGCTCATCAGAAACTGTGACGTTCTTCTCAGTAATGTTGGGTGAATTATATTAGAGGCAATTGCATCAAACGTTATGGTTCACAGACTGGAAAGGCTTATGAATCATTCTTCAGGAAACTGAATTTTAGAAGCCCTTAAGAAACAATGCCATTGGTCTAAATACTGAGTAGAATAATAGGAAAATAGTGTGGATCAAATTTTAATTTGGGAATAAATTGACAACCAGACAAGTGAAATAGTTTTGTTTTTCCATGCTTTCTCAATAGTGTCTCAACTATAACTCCATGACTTCAATCAAAAATATCCCCAAACTTGGGGCGCCTGGGTGGCGCAGTCGGTTAAGCGTCCGACTTCAGCCAGGTCACGATCTCGCGGTCCGTGAGTTCGAGCCCCGCGTCGGGCTCTGGGCTGATGGTTCAGAGCCTGGAGCCTGTTTCCGATTCTGTGTCTCCCTCTCTCTCTGCCCCTCCCCCGTTCATGCTCTGTATCTCTCTCTGTCCCAAAAATAAACGTTAAAAAAAAAATTTAAAAAAACCAACAAATATTCTTGAAAATTGAATGAAAATTTTTCAACCTCCTTTAATCAGGTTCTATGTTTTAATTATGTTAAGTGATTTTTAACTCAATTCCTCAAATAGTCAAATTTAAAGACCAATCTATTTTCTTTAAAATGCCTTCTTGGAGGAAGTGAGGCCTTTTTTTTCTGTAATTCATTTGTCCGAAAAAGTATATGATAAGTGTAAAAAGTGGTATTGCATAACAATAAATGCTAATACTTTACAGAAAAAGGTTCTTCATGCACCATCAATAAATTATGACTTTTTTTTTCCTGGTAGAATTGGAATCGTTGGGACCTATTTTATGATCTCTTATGAATACTAGTGGATTTTTGAAAATAGGTCCATGTTTTGTAAGTGTGCTATATGATCAAGAAAATGGACAAGCTGGCTTGCAACATAACTAGATCTATGATCTGATTGTCATTAACACTAAATTCCAATCAACTGAGCCAACAAAACACATTGATGACATAAATGATTTGTATGTGTTTTCCTGAAATTGGGTAAGGCATACCACCTCCATTATTAACAATGTTTAGAAATACATTTTTTTTTAAATTTGGGATTAAATTTAGGAATGAAATGTCTATCTCCTAAAAAAGTTGGAAAATATATAAATAACATCGCTTTGAAACCATTTCTCCATTAATGAAAAAAGAAAACTGGGAGTCCTCACTGTGATTCTGCATTTATTTAACCATAGCTATGAACCTTATAAATACCTTACACCTAGTTTTACAAGTATTAAAAACATCTTATCACTTTATATTGAATGAAATGATATGATTTGATAGTTACTGTCCATGCAGTTGTGGAAATGTTATCATTAATTTGTAATACTTCCTCCATTATATCCTACTAATATGCCTGTGATTCATTTTCATCATGTTTTTGGTTGGCTTTTCACCTTATACTTTTACAAAAGGGGCTCATTAAAAGATCTTCTAGTAACAGCTGTCGGGAAATGAGGCTCAGAGCTGCAGGCAGGACCACATAGATTTTTCATTGCCTGTTGTTTCCTTGGCAGGCAATTTGTTTCCCATTGTTACACTTAGAAGTTCTAGTTTATGTATGCCAGAACTTAGTGAAAGTAAGTTTTCTTTCCAATTGTTACTTGTTCAATAAAAACATACAGCAATTTAATTTTACTTTCTGATACATTGGAGAGAATTATATATACTTCAAAAACTAAATTAATTAAATTAGTATTCTTGAAAAAAATTTTTTTAGTGTTTATTTATTGTTCAGAGATAGCAAGAGAGAGACAGAGTGTGAGTTGGGGAGAGGCAGAGAGGAGACAGAATCCAAAGCAGGCTCCAGGCTCTGAGCTGTCAGCCCAGAGCCCAACATGGGCTCGAACTCAAGAACCACGAGATCATGACCTGAGCCAAAGTCAGATGCTTAACCGACTGAGCCACTCAGGTGCCCCAATGAGTATTTATTCTACAAAAATTTTTGAGTGGGTACACCTGAGTGGCTCAGTCGGTTAAGCATCCAACTTCAGCTCAGGTCATGATGTCGCAGTTCATGAGTTCAAACCCTGGGTTGGGCTCTGTGCTGACAGCTCAGAGCCTGGAAACTGCTTCACATTATGTGTCTCCCTCTTTCTCTGCCCCTCCCCCACTCATGTTCTGTCTCTCAAAAATAAACATTAAAATTAAAAAAAAATTTTTTTTGAGTCATATACTATGTTACTTGCTGGGAGTAGAAAATTTAAAAAGCATAAAGCAAGTTCTTTGTCTCAAGTATGATCTAGCTCTCTGAAACTTTATAATATTTTATATTTAAAAAAAATTTCCATAGGTGTTCAGTGTATTTAAGGAAATTCTATCAATCATTTATATAAATACCAAAATAAAACTCATGATTTAGCTTATTAAAAAAAGAGAAATGAGGATAGGTTTTGTATTATTTATGTTTGAGAGATGTTAATCAAAAGTAATGAGTTACTGGTGTGCCTGGGTGGCTCACTGGGTTGAGAGACAGACTCTTGATTTCAGCTCTTAGGTCATGATCTCATGGTTTGTGGGATCTGGCCTGTTCTGGGCTCTGTGCTGACAGTGTGGAGCCTGCTTCTAATTCCTTCTCTCCCTCTATCTCTCTGCCCCTCCCCTGTTTGCTTTGTCTCTCAAAAGAAATAAAATAAACCTTAAAAACAGTATAATCGATTACATGGAGAAAATTAAAGAATCCCATAAATGTACATTTTTCCAAATATGCCTTAATAAATTCAATATTGAATCAATTAAAGAGTACATTTTGCACAAGTGGAATTTACCAATACATGCAGGGTAACTCAAGGCGAATAAATGTAACCCACGATAATGAGAAAAGTAAGGAGGAAATCATATTATCATTCAGATAGATGCTAGAAGTTTTTCATATTTCAATTTTTTAATAAAACTTTAAATGAAAATGAAAACAAGTATATTTTCCATATTAGGTAACAGGTATCTAAAAGAAATCTGATAAAAATCGTGCTTAGTTAAGAAATATTAGTCATTTTCATTGAAGCCATTTAACACACTAGCAATGTCATCTTTACTGTTGTAATCTGTGATGGTTCATGAAAAAGGACAAAAATAAGTAGTTTATGTGATTTTACAGTCCGTATAGAGAAGTGGGAGATGTGGAGAAACGTAACCTATGCCTGGATGAGTAAACCCATATAAAGTTGATGACTACATATTAATTCTTATTTGACTTGTTTCTAGTTTATCACAGAGGTGAAAAAATACTGAGAAGTTCATTTTAAATTTTTTTTTAACGTTTTTATTTATTTTTGAGACAGAGAGAGACAGAGCATGAACGGGGGAGGGTCAGAGAGAGAGGGAGACACAGAATCGGAAGCAGGCTCCAGGCTCTGGGCCATCAGCCCAGAGCCCGACGCGGGGCTCGAACTCACGGACAGCGAGATCGTGACCTGGCTGAAGTCGGACGCTTAACCGACTGCGCCACCCAGGCACCCCAAAATTTCATATGAAGAATAAATTTAAAAGGAAGGAGTCCTGTGCTATATTCAAACAAAATCTATATTCGAACAACATATAAAATTACAGCATTCGAAGGAATAGGGAATTAGCCTATAAATAGAAAATTTTATTAAGTGAATTAACAGAAATTTAAAACAAGGACTAAAGTATGTATGGGGATGAATACTCTTTAAAGGCAGCAAGCAGTCTGGGGGGGGTGGGGGGGAATGGGTTGCTTAATGTGATTTAGGCAAGTTTTTCAATTTAAACAAGTTTTATTTCAAATTATATAAGCCTAAAAGCATCATTTTTACATTCTATGTGGAAAAAAGATGTAACTGATCACAGTAGTCATAAATGAACTGCTAGAAAACAATGGGTTATTTTTAGAAATTAAGAAAATGAAGTCTTAAGATAAAATATATTTTAAAAACTTAGATAAAAGTATATATGTAATATTTTAAAATTTCCGTAATTCACTAGGTTGATTGTTGTGATATTAAATGTAAACTTTAGAAGTTTTCTTAATCCCTTGAATTCTTTATATATGCATTCTACTTTCTCCTATACTGTCTTTTACATTTCTCATTTTTTCCTCAAATTCTGCAAAGGTTTGACTAGTTTATGATTCTCCAAGAAATTTTGTTTACTGATAAATCCTATTGTAAATTTTCAATTTAACCACTGGGCACTTACTATTCTCGTATTTTAAAGGTACTATTTTTTTTTCTAGCATTACTAGTTTTAATATCTAGTTCATTTTTTCAGTCTTCACTATTTTCTAAAAACATTTTATGGTGAATTTATTTATGGTGAATTTCTCTAAATATATTCAATATATAGTATAGGTTTTCATGACGGATCATGGCTAATACTATATAGTTTCAAATTATTTCCCTGTGGAAAGAATTGGAATGATTACAATATGGAGTCCTTCCATTCAAGAATGCTATATCTGGCTCAGTGTGCAGGTTCTGATTATGGGATATATGTACTGAACAGGTACTGTATGTATACATTATAAATATGTGGGTGGATGTGCATGTGTGCATGTATGCATTAAAGTCAGGATGCATGTATGTGGACATGTATATGCTCACATATGGGTATGGGTACACACGGAGCTATATATGCATGTTTCTGTAGATGAATGAATATCTGTACAAAAGTGGTTAGCTGTGTTTATGTTGATGTAATATGAAAGTTGTTAAAGGATATATGGCTAGATTGGCTTTTATTTTTTTCTTCAAAATGTCTGTTTATTTTTCTTGATTGTGATTTGCATTTCTGAATTACTTAGAGCTGTATGTTTGTGGTTATCGTGGTAAACAAACCCTAGCTTTGACAAGTGGAAATACCAGTAATTGTTACATCACGTGTGTGTGTGTGTGTATGTGTGTGTGTGTGTGTGTGTGTGTGTGTGTGTTTGCGTGTGTGTGTGTAGTCAACTCATATTACTGCTGGGCATCCACTTTGCTGGTAATGGTCTCCTTTTTTTTTCCTTTCTTTAAAAAAAATATTAATGTTTATTTTTGAGAGAGTTGGGGAGGGGTGGAAAGAGAAGCAGACATGGAATCCAAAGCAGGATCCAGGCTCTGAGCTGTCAGCACAGAGCCTGACGTGGGGCTCCAACCCACGAGCTGTGAAATCATGACCCAAGCCAAAGTTGGGCACTTAACCAACTGAGCCACCTAGGAGCCCCAGCATTATTCTTACTTACATGGTGAGTGTTATGAAGCTCTGCCAGGCCAGGGAAATTTCTTTCTTTCTCTGAAGTTTCCACTTTCAACCATACAGATGTCTTGCTTTTTCTTTTACATTTAAAAAAATGTTTGAGAGAGAGAGAATACACGTGTGTGTGCACAGGGGAGGGGTAGAGAGAGAGAAAGAGAGCGGGAATCCCTAGCAGGCTCTGCACTGTCCACATGGAGCTCAATGCAGGGCTCAAACTCAGAGTGAGATCATGACCTGAGAGGAAATCAAGATGTTTCACTCACTGAGCCATCCAGGCACCTCTCAACTATAAAGATGTCAAATTTCCTAGCTCTAATGAGTGTTTGTGACAATTTATTTCAATTATCTTAGTGTATTCCAGAAAATTCTCAATTCTTGAGTCCTCTTCCACCCATTCTGGATTTTACATTGACCCTATTTCCTCTATTTTTCCGATGGTCTTTTGGGACTGAGAACTAAACACACATAGTCGGTGAATATTTAAACATGAGAGAAATAATCCCATTTATGTATAAATGATAAAATTGTTTCCTTTACTTACATAAAATGCATTTTAAGGTAGATTCTAAAATAAGTAACAGGAGCATTTTCCTACTGAATTATTATTTACAAATAAAACTATTTTAATTTAACTCCTAAAAATCTGTAAAGTATTTAGTGCCACAGATAGCAAATATTTCCTCCTGTTATCACTGAAACTTCCCACAATTGGCTCAAATATCTGTTTGATAGAAAAACGTACAGAAAGACTTCAGTCCATCTTAGGAATAGAATTACTTAAAAACTTGATACCATTTACATTAGTGCTGGGTATGTTCTGTGAAACTGGAAGCTAAAATAGATTTAGTTTCAGCTTTGATGTATGCTCAACAAATTCATTTGAGCCTGTTGCCTCTTTCCTATGATTTATATTGACTTGGGCTAAGGAATAGAAACTAAGGATCGCTTTCCTTGTTGCCACATCCTTACTCCGGTGTTGACAACCTCCTACAGTAGATGATCTCCAATCATGGCAGCGTTCACTGCTGAGCCTGCATTCAACACTATTCCCCATGTTGGCACTAACAATGAATTGTCACTTTCACCATTTCTATGTACCATCTGCCTCCTAGACTAACTGGCTATTGAAATACTGTAGACAGCCACCACCCCCTTTTTTAATTCTTTTCTGTATGCCTGCACATGTACACTGGATCCATAGTTGTTACTGTTCAATGGACAGATCAATTGCCATATAGGTTCTATTAGACTCGAGGCACATGTAAATAATTCACGTCTGATGATTCAAATATCATTTAACAGATAGGGTGCCTTTTCCCCTAGAACCTATTTATTAAGTTAACTCTCTGCCTCTGATTTTTCAAATATGAATGTGCTTTCTATTGCTTACACATTATAAGCTATATCGCACAATATATTTCAATTTGAATACTGTCCTGCATCGCTTGTTGAATACTTGCAAATAGTGCTGTTTCCCACACATAAACCATTATACCAAGTTACCACTCTTACAGTTCACATTCAACTCTTCATTCATATTCTTCATTCCTACTTCCTTGAACTTCCTATTCCATAAATTGATATTGCACACAAATATTGTCTGAGCTATTTGACACTTTCCCAAATGTATAAAATTTTATATTCCAGCCTACCTTGGTTACAGCGTATTACGTTAATGTACTCTCACGTGTATATATATAGGAGATGTATTTTTATCTGCAGGTCATTGTCTTTGTTTCTAAATTTTATACCTTACTGATCTGGATCTTGAAAGTTTGCACAGCCTCATCAATATCAATGAGGAAAAAATTGTATAAATGCTCCCACCTTTTTTGCTTATTCTATTAGAATACTAGCTTGTTACAGTAATTCTCTGTATCTAATCTCAGAACATTTCCTTGTCATTTTGCATAGTTGAAAATTACTGGTTTATTTTTTCATTATTTAATTATTGACTGCCATTATTTTCATGAGAAAAACATTCCAGAGCTTTTAAAATTACTCCATTGTTGCTACAACTATCTTTCTGCAATATACTTAAAGATAGTATTGCCTCCATTTTCTCAAATAACTTCTAAATTTACTATTAAAATGACCATTAATCTCATGTAAAAAATGCATTTCTCATTTGCTAATGTACTTATATGTACATTATATGTGCATATATGTACTTATATCACCCCTCACTTTTTTAAATTTTTAAAATTTTATTTTTGAGAAAGGGGGAGAGAGAGAGAGGGAGGGAGTGAGAGGGAGGGAGAGGGAGGGAGTGGCAGAGAGGGAGACACAGAATCTGAAGCAGGCTCCAGACTCTGCTGACAGCAGAGAGCCTGATGCAGGGCTCGAACTCACTGTGAGATCATGACCTGAGCCAAAGTCCGTTGCTTAACCAACTGAGCCACCCAGGTGCCCTATCACTTCTTTTTTTTTTTTTTTTCATTTTATATTGTTAAATAATGTGCTTTTGTTTTTCTTTAATTCTTTCTCAAGGTCAATAATAACCAATATTCATAATCACTAAGACTACATTTTTTCTTGGTATGTTTATCATTCCTAAATTGGCCAACATCAAATCTGTGTACTTTGTTTCTTCCTAAATTGTAGAATTGCTCCAAAATCATATAATTATGCTTTTCTGCTATAATTTTTCCTTCCCTACAAACTTAACTATTGAAGTGTACTCTGAGTATTTACATTTCTTTGTGGAGAAAAAAATTATTTCTACTTTTTAAAAAATTTTATTTTTAATGTTTATTTATTTTTGAGAGTCAGAGAAATACAAAGCATGAGTGGAGAAGAGGCAGAGAGAGAGAGGGAGACAACAGAATCCAAAGGAGGCTCCAGGCTCTGAGCTGTCAGCACAGAGCCCAATGTGGGGCTTGAGCTCACGATCTGTGAGATCATGACCTGGGCTGAAGTTGGACGTTCAACCGACGGAGTCACCCAGGCACCCCTATGTCCACTTTTTACATCAAAGACTGTGAAACTATCTGATACCACATTCAATGATTTCTTAAATATCTTTTATAGAGAAATGACTATTCTTTAATTATAACCCATGGGATATTTTAATCCTCCTATATAAGAATGAATTGTAAGGTTGATGCTAGTACACAAGTATGCTTATGAGAGTAGTTAAGTCTTTGAAGTTTAATACAGTTGTAGCACTGTGGATCATTACTGCTCTGATTTAATTCAGGATGCCCTCTGCCTTCAAAATATTTTTAGGTTGAGCTCTGATTTAATTCAGTATGCCTTCTGCCTTCAAAATATTCTTAGGTTGGGCTTACAGAATATCAAAATAGTTTTCCCTCATAAGAAATAATTTTCTAAAGCAAATTAAATTTTAGTGAACAAAATAACACACAATTTCAAATAGTCTCCTGTTATTTAAGTACCTTTGCATAGTTCTAAAAATATTTTTAATGTTACATAATTCTCAAGGAAAATATTTTAGTTGAATCTAAAATCTGTCCCAGAATAACTCTTGTCATGAATTTCTAAATATTTCAATTTTCCCTTTTCCTCATGTTTGTGAACCCACTCTTGATGTTACTCATATTTTTTAAATAAATGAATAAAATCTCCATGCTTAAGCATCGTGCCAAGATAGTGAGAAAAAGATAATTTGTACATCATGTCATGGCATCCTTTGGGAAATAAGCATTAATACAATAACCACACAACAGTTAATAGAAAGAAAAAAATGTATGTTTTTCTATGAAATATGAAACAAAGGGACATGGTATAGTTTGAGTAGCTGAAAAAAAATAGCTTGGGATCATCCTGAGGAAGGATGTTCTTCTGGCATGTTGACTGGCAGCAGGGTAAATACATGTCTGTTCTACATGATGGTTTGTATCCATCCTGTGGAAAAAGTCCTCTTAAATAAGATTCCACTCAAGTGGGCTTCCAGCTTAACCTCAGGAGAAAGAGGTGCAGAAGTTACAGATGTTCAACTATGGATGGCAGTTGTGCCAGAGAAGCTCCAGTTGGCGATGCCCAGCAAGGGGCTCTCCAAGGACTCCATGAAATGGTTTCATGAATAGGGTGAAGAATTCACTCGGTTTCCATGACATAAACCCTAGTGTATCCTTGCTGCCAATCAACTAAAACCTTCTAATGACTTTTAGAGCCCTTTTAACTCTAAAGTTGTCCTGTTTGAGATAATAAATCAATGGTTACTCTGTGTAGGAGACCAAAAGGAAGCATTTGGACACTTGTCACATAAGAGATGGTATTAGTTGTAGAAGATTTCTTAGAATATCAAGGAAGGTCTTTGCTGGAACTTGCTTCCTTCAAACCTGTTCTGATGGAAGCAGAAGAGTAGTGAGTAGAAGTGAGTAGCAGTGAGTAGAAGAGGGGAAAAAAAAGTTCATCAGAGGGAAATGGTTAAAAAAGAAAAATGGCCGGTCATGAGCTGCCAAAATGAGGTTGAATGGCTTCAGGCAGACTCAATGTAAAAAAAATGGAAATGAACTTAGCTGAGAGACTGAAGCTTTATGTTTTACACAAAATTGTATTTCTCTATGTAAAATAAAACTGTCAATATCTGAGAGAACCCAGAAACTTCTAGGTGATCTACCCAAGGTAATGATGGGGATGGGTCATAGCAGTAAAGGAGATTTGATAAAAGATTTGGTTATAAAAATAATTGCTTTCTGTACCCTATAGAATCTAACCTAACTCTAGGATGATTAAATGATAATAACTACTATTTAGAGTTCATACCAAATGCTAAATATTCTAAGGGCTTTACATGCAGCATTCCATTTAATAATCTAATCAATCCTGTGGAGGTGATATTATGCCCATTTGAAGTATAAATTGCCCACTTCACAGAGCCAATGAAGGTAATTGAGAGAATTTGAATCCAGTTGTTTTAAAAATACATGCTTGTTTCCAATATGTGATTATGTACCTCTCTTTTTGCTTCATTAGTGTTTCTAGAAATTTTTCACAGTTCTATACTAATTTATGTGCCCATGAGAAACATGGACACCACCTTTTGTTACTCTATTAAAAAACAGAATCTCTTGCTCCATCCTTGTGTCTTGCTTTTGAATAACAATGTTTTAGCCTCTAGAGGACTTCCAGCTTCTACTCTTGGTGCCCGTGAATACTACTGTCATCATGTGAGGTGGTGCCCATGAAGAATCACATGTAGACATAAGCCTACTTACTCCACAAGGTTCACATGCTGGTGAGGCCCTCTGAGACTCCCTTGTGCTAGTGACCTTTCTAGCTGAATGTAGCTATAAAAGTGGGTCTAGATAAGACCAGAAGAACAGAACAGTCAACTCATAGATTCATGCAATGCTTTAAGTTCTAGTATTTTTATTTCATTATATATATATATTATATATTATATATATATTATATATTATATATATATATTATATAATATATAATATATTATATATATATAATATATAATATATAATATATATATAATTGATAGAAGGCATAACTGCAGTTATTCAGATAAAAATGTTTTAAGGGTGCCTGGGTGGCTCAGTACATTAAGCGTCCCACTTTGGCTCAGGTCACGATCTCCTATTTCATGAGTTTGAGCCCCACATCAGGCTCTGCTGACAGCTTGGAGCCTGGAGCCTGCTTCGGATTCTTTGTCTCCCTCTCTCTCTGCACCTCCCCCACTTGCACTCTGTCTCTCTGACTCTTTCTGTATCTGCCTCTCTCTCTCAGAAATAACATCAAAAAGTATTTAAAAAAAGTTTTCTACTTCATAAACTTAGAATTGTATGTGTAATGAATGAAACTTTATGCTTCTATGTGATTCCCATACCTATAAAAATTGGACTCTATTGGAGTTATGCAATATAGTAACATCCGGTCTGCCTTAAATTTTGGAGATTGTGCTGGATATATAACCTTTGAGCCACTTAACTCACTCTTTTCTTCCCCACACATACATCTCATTTATTCAACACCTCTTTCATGTGAAGAAACTTCCAATAACCTAGTTTCTCACTCTTTATTCAGAGCACTCTGTGAAACACCTTTCTATTTTTTAAGTAATAATTTTATCAATTCTTATTTTTATATTCTGACTGTTTAAAATAGCTGATATTTTCAGAATATCTGGCACTCACATTTCCTTGTTATTACTCTTTACTGATCTGTCAAAAGATAAATGATTTGATTACTTCAGGTTTCTAATTTTTCAGCTATTAGCATATGGCTTGACAACACAAAACTACAAAAAAAAATTTATGACAGCTTTCAGCTTGTTTTCCCCTCAAACTAATTTGTTTTCCATAGTTTTTTGATAGAGGCTCATAACTTACATTGGTCATCTTGAAGCGGCTAATTCATAACATAGTCAAACAGGTACTAAATCATAATACCGTGTATTACATGTTTCCTCTTATGTGCTTGATTTTCGACTCTAAGGAGTTCAAGTGTTGTTGGAAATATTTCTGATTTTCAAAAATTTATAAAATATATTAAGTTGAAAGTTGTTCAAGAAAAACTCAATATTTACTTATTGATTTACCAATGTATCTCGTTTTGATTGCGATTACGTACAATAGAGGCAAGCATGTTATTTAACTTAAATGATTTTGCAAATGCTGTTATGGGCACCTGGGTGGCTCAGTCCGGTTAAGCATCCGACTTCGGCTCAGGTCATGATCTCATGGTTCGTGGGCTTGAGCCCCGCCATCAGCCTCTGTGCTGACAACTCACAGCCTGGAGCCTGCTTCAGATTCTCTGTCTCCCTCTCTTTCTCTGCCCCACCCCTGCTTGTGCTCTTTCTTTGTCTCTCAAAAATAAATACAAAAAACACAAAATTAATGCTATTATAATCATGTAAACATTAAACAACACCTAGGAAAATCATTGCTCATAAGAAGCAGTTTCTTTAGGGTATCAGCCTTTAGTACATACAGATTAAACCCATCATGAAATAGATCCCAGACTATAGTAAACACCTTTAAATACAGACATTAAGTACTTGTGTTAAGCTTTAACTTTTCATTTAGCTCAGTACAAAGCATTTACTGATTGTATCTCAGCACGGTAGACACAGCATAGTTCCTCTGAACTTTATCTTTTTTCTTCCCAGACATTGCAAAGAAAACTTAGTTAATTAAATCAGGGCATGCATCCTTGCTTTAAAAAGCAGTTGCTATGCCTTTTCATTTAAAATTGTTTCAATACTTACAAGTCTTACACATTCTCCCATAAATTTTGAACTTTTACACTACAAAATAAACTGTTTAAAATTAATATAGTTAGGTAGATTTTCCATTCACATGCCTTTAACTTTAAAAGTTTGTCTTACGGCAAGAAAATTTAAAATGAATAAGTATTTGAATAAGGGGAAATATTTTATAATTTTTTTGAAATATTAGCACAATTAAAATAATTGCAAAGCTAATTCTGGAAATTGTCATTTCTAATCAAAGCCAACTCAATTTTAATGGCAGCCTAGTGGCAAGATCCTTATAATAGCAACTGCAAGTGCACAAATGTGTCCTTGCTTCCATCACCAGTTGGAATGATTACTTGCCTTTCTGATTTGTGTTTAAAACTCAGAGAAACATGCTTTTCAAAGGCTTTCTAGTAAATGGCTTTCATTTTAAAATGTAAAGAGCTTTTTATTATTTGGAAAGACAGAGTAGTCTTCCTTTTTCATGTCAATAGCCAACTCCCTGACAGATATCAAGATAATGGTGTCAGTTCATAACCTTTCTCCAACCTTCCTGTTATAGAAATGGTGAATTTCAAAGGCACGCTTTAAATAAAATTTTGCCAACTTTTTTTTTTTTTATAATTTAGTACTGAACAGTACATTCAAGAAATCATTCTGCTGTTACACACATAGTATATAAGCCTCCTCTTTAACGGCTCTAAATGAGAAATCAGTAGAAGAGATCCTTATCATTTAAAATAGTCAGTCTTTGTATTCTGTCAGAAACGTGTAAAGCACTCATCATGTTTTATTTGGAAAAGATCGTTCATATCACTGGGAGAAAAAAAAGGCAGAGACTCAACATTTGAAAGATGAAACTTTGCTCTGAGAAGCAGTTTTGACCCAAGTAATAATGATTAGTTTTTAATGAGTATTTTTTGGTGACAAGAGTTTAGAGTAAAATTGGTAGGCACTATGCACTATGTAGATAATAGTTACTGTCATTTACTTTTTAAGCTTTCCAATAGGAGGGTCTGTGTAGCTTTATTTCATATATCAGCTTCATCTAGATCTTTAAAAAATTTCAGAAGCAATTGGTATACTACCATGCCTATAGAAAAATGGCACACAAAGCTATACATCATGTGGTGAGGGAATTAAGACCAATTGATGATGGAAAAGATAATGAAATATCTTAACCCTTTATGGGTTAAGCCATAATAAATTATAAAAATTTTTGATGTTTCAAATGATAAGCATAAAGCTGAGATGCCCAGCCGAGGATTAAATCTAGACATTTAAAAGAAACAAATGTTATTGGCTACATGGCCAGTTTCAATTGTCCATGCAAGAAAATACAATCACTGAGATTGAAGAACATTTAAAAATACTCTATACCTTTTTGGAAAGATAATGGAATGTTTCCAACTCGACATAAAATGAACTGGGTTGATAAGTTTTATAATATAACCTGGTAAATGTTCAAGTGAGACAGCATTTAGGAAGATACTTGCTTGGAAACTATGATTTGATTTCAGTTGTGGCACTGAGATACACATAAAAAGGGCAGTATTCATCAGAAGAATGCCTATTTAAATTCAAGTTTATTCAATGAAGGAGCATTCATTAATGTTGTATTTATGTGTAACGCTAGTGTTTTGAAATTTTACATAAGAATATTAAATAATGGCAATAGTCTTGAGCAAACATAAAAGAGTATAATGTAGCTTTCAAAAGATTTGTGAATACAAATCATATGAAACCATAGCTCATATGTCTCAAATGGATTAGAATTCTATATCACTAAGTATCAATAGAAACTATTCAATTCCTGTTTTAGCTGGGCAATTTATACATATAGGTGCCTTGATATGACATTTTCACAATACACATAGTACGTGCTCCTTCGCCAGCACCTTTATTATCTGAAGTAGTTTGTCAAAAAAGAAAACAAACACACAGCCAATATAGCACTGCATTTCTCCATTGTGTTAAAAAAAATACTGTGGCTATCTCCTAGTTTGTATAAAAATTCAATTGTGGACATATTTTTCTAAGTTCAAAATTGCTACATTTTTAGGTCTCTGGGTAAGAAAGTTTTTTTTTTTTTTTCCAACAAACAAGTGCAGGATTTTGACCTTCATGTTATCATTTTGAGGATTGTATAGTTTTCCTTATAAATCAGGAAACATCAAATTGGAGAATTTAAAAGACTCCAGCATATATCTTATCCATCTTTTACGAAATTTTGTGAATTTTACCTTAGTGTAACTTAATGTTAATGTGTTTGATTTTCTTTTTATAGAACTTTCCTAGCTAATAAATGAAGGATAATAGAATTTTGTAATTTGTAATCCCAATGAAATACTGTTATTTTATAACACCAATGAAATAATGGTTCTAATCAATGATCACCAATGGCTCCAAAAATAACATAGAGTTAATCAAGCATCGTGTTCCTCTTTATGGAAATACACAAAACCATGAAGAAGCCTTGCCAGAAAACTTAAACCTGAAACTGATGAAGACTTCTTTCTCTATTAGCCAATTTCCAGAAATATAAGAGTCAACAGAGTATGCAAAACAATATCATAGAGCAGACCAGCAATCTCCATTTCAGGGGAAAGTGTAAATAAAGCAGTTAGTTCTTCCAACATAAATTGGAAGGAAGGGAAAAAAGTCAGAGGACACGATAGATAAGTGATATATCAGTGATTGCAGCATGTGAAACTTAATTTAAATCTGATTCACCAAGTTTAACTATAAAGACTCATTCATGTAATGATTTGGATAAAAAATTAATACTGAATGGATGTATAAGGATATTTTTTAAAAAATTAACAGTTTCAAATTAGAAGATTAGTATGCTTATGTTTTAAAACAAATAGTCCTCATCTTTTAGAGATACCTGCCAAAATAACTCTAAATGACATAATGTGATGTCCGAGATTTCCTTGAAAATAATCTTGGAGAAGGTCAGACTTGAGTAGGAATCAAAAAGTGACAATATTTTAATCTAGGCAATAGGGGTTTGTTACACTGTTCTATCTTTACATGATTTATCATTTTACAAAGAGAAGCTTAAGATAAATGTCAATTGAACAACAGGTTTAGAACTTGTGAATGTCACAATTTCACAGACAGCCATTTTTTTTTCTGCATATTGGGGATAGCATAGTATTGACGAAAGATTTAATTATAACTTATGTGAAGTATTTAGGAATTTCAAGAAAAATACATAAATGCTCTTGGGTTTATTTTAATCAAATATACATTATCATGGTTTTATACAGTGTCTGACAGATTTTGGATGTGAACCTAGGTTTTTGCAAATGATCTATGAAGGCTGAGGAGCATGCCTAAATTATAGAATATGATAGGATTGCTAGCATTTCCCTCTTTTATCCACGGTGTTCTTTAAAAAAAAAAATGCCATGGTTTTAGATGTTAGAGAGTAAAGCCTTTATGTCACATATTCATTGAAAGCCCACTACTTGTATCACATTTGGTGCTGTTAGAATAGCTTTGAAAGTATAGATTTGAAAGATGAGGAGAAGATGCAGTGGAAAGGGGTAGGAACAAGAAAGTGTAAATGCTACAGTAGTACCCCAGAGAAACAGAGATTCTGACCCCTGTTTTGGGGAAGTTATGAGACTTTTTCAGAAGATTTTAAAAATCAATTGTATCTTCCCTGTGAAGAATAAAGAAGGTCATCTGCTGAGGGTGAGGTGGGTAGAAATAGAGCAAAGGACAAGAGATCTACAGAATATTAGGCATAAAAAGTGAAAACTAACAGGTAAATATGAAAATTAAAAGCAAATAAACCTCATGGATCCCAAATCAAGTTTTTCTGCTTATAAAATAACTTATAAGTTTATATTTAGTATGTCTTTAAACATGTTTGGGAGGACAGATATAAAAGCAGGTGATTCTAACAAATATTTCAGTAGGAAAAGAGTTCTTATTTTTTTTAATTTATTTTTGTTTATTTTTGAGAGACAGAGCAAAGTGGGGGGAGGGACAGAGAGAGAGGGAGATACAGAATCCAAAGCAGGCTTTAGGCTCTGAGCTGTCAGCACAGAGACCGATGCGGGGCTCGAACCCACGAACTGCGAGATCATTACCTGAGCTGAAGTCAGGGTCTTAACCAACTGAGCCACCCAGGTGCCCTGAGAGTTCTTTTTATAGTATTTTTATACTCACTGTCTCCACCCCCTTAGTAGGACTTGGTCTGCCTAACTTGCCACTTTCCCATTCATTCTACTCATGGACTCAACAAAGAACTTAAAAGAATACAGATCTGATCATTTGAATCTCTAGTTTAAAACTCCCTATCTTTTCAGGACAGGTAGAAAGACACGATTCTCTCCTCTCACACACTGCCTGTTGGGTACTTACTGTGTCTCCAGCCACATCTCCTTGTTCTGTCCCTTTCCTCATAACACTGGACAGTGGGATCACCAGTGCTCAACATCCTCAGGGATTCCTTCTGTCTTCCTTTCCATTTCTCACTTCATCCCTTATACCCCTTATACGGGGTATACAGATAATTTCTGCTCATTCTTTAACTTTCACATGTCATAAGACTCTAAGAGTGGAAAAATTATTTTTTGCTATAAACATCCATACTTATCTATGACCTCTTCATAATATTCATCACAGGTTCAGTAAGTTAAGGATTTTTACTTTTTCAATTGCATGCTCCATGAACGCGGGGTCTTTGTTGGCTCTTTTCTCATTCGATCTGCATTGTGCCAATAGTTGTTCCTTGGCTAAATGCCATGTTCCTTATTTGAATGAAGTTCTTGATCAAGTTGGACAAATGCCAAATTTAGAAACTTGAACTGGGAGAAAAGAAAACAGCCATATTTTTTCAAGTATTGCCAGAAAAAAGACACTTGGCAATAGAACTTCCTTTAGGGTCCTGAAGTAAGATAAATTTATGGCAATAGAGAGAAATCAGAAGAATCCAAAGTAGTCCTCAGTAAAGACTTCTGTATAACTTTTAGCTTGATACTTGTCAGCAGTAATCTCATTTGTATTTGAGGAGGGACAATTGTGGCGTACCTGGGTGGCTCAGTCGGAGAAGCCTTCTTATTTCGGCTCAGGTCATGATCTCACAGTTAGTGAGTTCGAGCCTCATGTCAGGCTCTGCATTGACAGTGCAGAGCCTACCTGGGATTCTTTCTCTCTCCCTGTCTCCCTTCCCCTGCCCCACTTATGCTCTCCCTCTCTCTGTTTCAAAATAAATAAATAAAACTGAAAATTTCGCAATGTCCCCCTTTATTTATTTTTTTATTTTCAAACTCCCTGTGTGTGTATGTGTGCGTATGTGTGTGTGTGTGTAATTATAATTGAGGCACGACTTCGTAAAAATTTAAGTAATTAGATTTTTTAGGTATTAAATATTTACAAGATAATGGGTACAGCAATGTAATTTATAAGCACTAATATCAGTATAGAATAAAGGAGAAAAAATACAGCACTAATCAACACAGAAATATAGATTGGAAAGGAGGAGTTGTGATTTGGCCTATAAGGCCACATAGAAGTTTGGATGAGGAGTTGCGGTGCAGTGTCAGGCACAAGGACAGTCTACAATTTGGGAACATTCAAGTTGTGTGCTAAGTTCACAGTAAAGGCAGTGACTGTAGTGTTATTTGAAATTCAATGTAGAACTGCGTTAAAACACACACACACACACACACAGATACATAAACTAACATTTTAATTCTTTTTTGTATTTAATGTGTTGTACATTTGACAGGATTAACTGTTCTTAAATGGCATTTATCTGTTGCATGTAAATTACCAAATTGCATTTTGCTTTTTACAAGTAGGATTCACTTAATTTTGACTCTCACTTCAAGTCTTAACGGGTCTTTCAAAAATACTTTAGGGTCTGACTTCAGCACAGGTCATGATCTCGCGGTTCGTGAGTTTGAGTCCCGCATTAGCCTCTGTGCAGACAGCTCAGAATCTAAAGCTTACTTCGGATTCTTTGTCTCCATCTCTCTCTCTGCCCTCCCCTGCTGGCACTCTCTCCTCTCTGAAAAGTAAACAAACATTAAAAAAATACTTTAGGGAATTAGCGTATAGGAAAATATTATTAAGTGTATAAACTGTTGTTAATGGTCATTTCTATGTAAAAAACATAAAGTTTCAACTCTACAATTAGCATATGATCAAGGTGTAGATTTGTTACAAAGGCAAAATGAAGATTTACATTAGTGTTGAAATTCTCTGAAAAATTAGGTTAATTTGAATCTAATAGAATTTGATAAAGCAGAAGATTTAAAATAATTTTACTTTATTAATTTACATATGCATGTTGCCTTCCAGATAGAGAATTAATGTTTTATGGATACATCATCAATATTTGTATTGATGACACCATAATATAATATATGACACCTCCAGGTCATAATTTAAGAATATTTATCATCCTCTGTAGCTCCCATGGGACCAATTTCTCCCTTCTAGTGGTTGAAAATACCCTACTCAGCCAAACTATGAAAGATTGATGCAATCCAATAGAAGACAGCTGCCAGGTTGGAAATAGGTATACATTGGATGTTGATAGAGGTACATAGAATATCAAAATATAATGATCAAAATGGTAAAATTATCACTCAGGTAAATATAACACAAACATGTGCTAGAGTTTTTAACACCTAATTTAACGAGGGACACTCAGAAACTAGGTATATTTATAAAAGGACTAAATTGCTAAGTTAGATTGCCAACTGGATAATGTCCCACTTGACATTAAGAATTAGGTATCATGGGCGCCTGGGTGGCTCAGTCAGTTGGACATCTGACTTCAGCTCAGGTCACGATCTCACAGTCTGTGGTTTCAAGCCCCATGTCGGGCTCTGTGCTGATGGCTCAGAGCCTGGAGCCTGCTTCAGATTCTGTGTCTCCCTCTCTCTCTGGCCCTCCCCACCTTATGTTCTGTCTCTCTCTGTCTCTGAAAAATGAATAAACCTTAATTTTTTTTTTTAATTAAAAAAAGAATTAGGTATAATCTGTGGGCACCTGGGTGGCTCAGTCAGTTGAGCATCTGACTCTTGATTTTGGCTCAGGTCATGATTGTAGGGTTGTACAATAAAGCTCTATGTTGGGCTCCATGCTGAGCCTGGACCCTGCCTAAGATTCATTCTCTCTTGGCCCCTCTCCTCTGCTGATGCTTGCTTGCTCTCTCTCTCTTTCAAAAAAAAAAAAAAAAAAAAAAAAAGGTATTATTGTTTTTCACTGGGCAGGTATTATATGCATTTTTTCAGACTAAAATCAGTACTTAAGTGATATTAAATGGACAGGGAAATGAAGTAGGTGGGTGAAGGGGTACATATCTCCAGCTTTAAGATGAATAAAGTCTGAAGATCTAGTGTAAAACATGGTGACTATAGTTGATAACACCATATTGTATCATTGGAATTTGCTAAGAGTAGAACTTAAATGTTCTCACGTGTATATATATATGTATATGTATGTATATATATATATATATATATATATATATATATATATATATATATACACACACACACACACACAGGTGTAAACAGATACAAATATTTGTGGGTGTGGGGTAATGGATGTATTGATAGGGATAACCTTTCACAATATATACACAATCAAATTACGATGGTGTACATATTAAATAGATTACAATTTTATATGTCAATTATACCTTAATAAAACCGAAATTAAAAATTCCTAGACACCAAAAAAAGTGATATTACTATTTTAGACCTTTAATCAAGAGTAAACAAAGATATCAACTAAATACAATTTACTAAATATTGCGTATGGAGACAAAGCCCTCAGATGATAATAAAAGGATGCACTACCTTTTTGTCTTATTTTCAAGTGTCAAACGTTTTTTTCTGATAAGAAAAATAAAAATCATCTTTTTGAGAGAAAAAGTGTATAAAATATTCTTGAAAACAAAACCATACACTATATTGTGGATAGTGTGAAAGAAGACATAAACTCAACCATGATGGGTTAACTCTGAGGAGCTGAGCATCTACTAATGTCCAGAAGTCTCGGGGAATCATTTTGCAATTTGTAATTTAAGCAAACATGCTTAACTTTTGAGTTGTCTTCTGATGGCACAAGCTATTCCTGTCCAAGTCGTGAAATCACTAGTAATGGAAGCATTTGGGGAGTTTGAACAAATGATTTTCTAATTTCTGGGGACAATTTTACATTTTATTGATCTCATTGTCTAATTCCAAAGGGGGGTAGATTTTAACTTATGTTTTTACTATGGACTCTGCTATCTCAAATTACACCTTCTGTATTCGAATTAATGATTATAATTCTTTTATTTCCTTGTTAAGATCCCATCCATTTGCCCTGCACACTGGTCCTTGTGTCAAATTTATGTTGAGTACATGTGATAATCATGGTAATTTGGTGACTAGATAATTGTTCTAAGGTATGTGGGATTATGTTATAAATGATATTTCAGAAATAGTATGCAATCTACTTTAAAAAAGCCTATAGGAAGTTAATATTATGTAGAAAAATGTCCTTAGAAAAGTACAATAGATATATGTATTTTGAGAAAAATGTCCTTGGAAGAATACAACAGATATATGTATTTTGATCCTTACAATTTAAAAAAAAAATTTTTCTTAACGTTTATTTATTTTTGAGACAGAGAGAGACAGAGCATGAATGGGGGAGGGTCAGAGAGAGAGGGAGACACAGAATCTGAAACAGGCTCCAGGCTCTGAGCGGTCAGCACAGAGCCCGACGCGGGGCTCAAACTCACGGACCGCGAGATCGTGACCTGAGCCGAAGTCGGCCACTTAACCGACTGAGCCACCCAGGCGCCCCAATGCTTATAATTTTTTTAAACCAATATATTCTGGTTCTTATGGCTGCTGAGGTATAAAGTTAGGTAAGGGTGAAGTGGGAAGGCCTGCGATTTGTAAGATGGTCAAAGTTAGCTGAGGAAAGTAGATTTGATTCAAAAGATCTTAAAATATTAAATGATTAATACCACAGAACATCCTGCTTGTTTAGCTATAGATAAGATTAAAATTGATAAACAATTATACTGATGGAATAATACATTGTATGTAATGTATTGCATTATAGTCCCTAAAAACACTTTTTAGTATGAACTTCTTTACCATTGTGGCTTTAGCTGCTTTAATTTTTTTTTATAAAAGTGATCTAAAATGAGACTGTAAAATCATTGTCATTTCTACCCTCCAGAGTGTTTAAGACTTTGACTTGGATGTTGGAAGTGTTGATAGGCTCTACTGAATAACTCGGAAACTTTGAGGAAGTAAGGGTTGCTGCATTTTATATTTCAAATTCATCAGGCTGTAAAGCTTTGTAAGGCTTTTGACCAAACATGGGTCAGTCACACTGAATGTTAATGAAACCTGTGTGAAAAGTACTCTCCGGCACCTGATAATCGGGAATCTTTACCCTTTCATACAACTATACATCTCATTTTTAAATATCATAATTTAGCTTCTGCCTGATTAGATATTTTTTTATATAAACTGGTATTTTTATTACCTTTATTTAAGGGAATATTTTCCTGGAGGATTTTGTTTGTTTGTTTTTAATTTCATTTATTGATTCTTCCTTCTTCACTGAAACAAAATAATTTAGAAGACTCGTCACTGTGTGTAATCCCCTCTGTGATCCAAAACCTTTTCTCCTTGTTGCTTTTAATTAACTAACATGTCAATCAGATTTGCACTGCTTGTGTTTTTAACTATTATCACTGTTTGTATAGACTTTAAGTTTAATCTGTATGTATATTACATTTACTGCATTCTTTGGTAAGCATGGGTTTCTGTGTCTATATAAGGCTAAGACAGTGTTTGGAAAGCCTATGCTTTCCTCCTGAAGGCTTTTTTTTTAAACTTTTAAAAATCTTAAGAAGACCAATACTGCCATCTTAAGGCAAATTAAATCAATTTTTAAGAAATACCACAGGCTTTCATTAGACATTTTAGGTTTTTATTCCATGGTTTCATATTACAGTTATAATCCAATGTATTTGAAAGAAATAACCTAATATATCACAGGCTTGAGAAAATTTGAATAATACTTACAACTTGTGCAAAAAAGACATTAAAAATTTCACAGTGTATATTAAAGAATCATGTGCTTATCTGCAATACATATTTTGATTTTAGAATTTCAGCTTTTCCCTCAAAATTGCCTATGGCACTTTGAAGGTAATCCTGGTAACATTCAAAGGGATTTTAAACTCTGGAATTTGACTGATGATGTTTAAATGTATGTAGACATTCACATGATACACAGTATCAAGACTAATGTTCTGAAGTCTAGAGGAACATAGATACCCAGGAAGGGATGGCAAGAATAGCTAAGAGTAAAACATGATAGCTGTAATAGGAGAATTACAGAAGGAGAAATGGAATTAGCATGCTTTCTGCCGAAGCCCATGTGAGATGGGTGCCTGGGTGGCTCAGTCGGTTGGGCGTTCGGCTCTTGGACTCTCGGTTCATGAGACGGAGCCCTGCGTTGGGCTGTGTGCTGACAGTGTGGATCCTGCTTGGGATTCTCTGTCTCCCTCTCTCTCTGCCCCTCCCCTATTTGCTCTCACTCGCTTAAAATAAATAAATTTAACAACTTAGACCAAAACAGTATGAGAAACATTTGATGCATGAGCATACATTGATGGTATTCCACAAGGCAGAACTGGGAGCATCCAATGGCTATTATAGTCAGTAACTTTCAGTTAAACATTAACAGTTATTTACAATCCTTGTTCATCACTATTTTCAGGGAATTTTTTATTCTTTATTTGAAAGCTATGCATTTGAGAATGTCTGACGGGAATCATCTTCTGTCATTTCCTCAGTATCCGTATTTTCACTTGCTCTCTCCTAATTTCCAACTAGCTCAGAGGACAAATGTGTATATGTATTTTATTTTCTGTTTCTAACCTCTGTATTGTGTGTTGTTAGGTCTATTCTTAATTCCTATGGTTCCTTGGTAATAAATTCCTTGAAGCCCTAAACCTTTTACACTCAAACATACCCACAGAGCCCCACTTCTCCCACAATCTCTCTTGCTTACACAAAAATAATTATCATCCCAATGCATATTTCCGATCATGTCAAGCACTGACAGAGAAATTTTGAAAGGCTTCACCATGGCTAGATAACATTGAGCTGGCCTTCACAAGGCACACTCACTTTTCCAGAACATAATTGTTTCCTTTTTATTTCCTTCATTTGTAATAATTTGTAATAATGTTTCTTATACCTCCTCTCTCTTTACTAGTAGAGATTCTGGTAATCTTTCATATTTTAGCATAATTGCCATTTTCTTTATGTCGTTTTCTGTCTATGTAGTCAAATGAGTTAAAGTGAATTCAACTTTTTTTCTACTTATTATACTTTGAATCTCCATTACATCGTCTCATTATTGATACTAAATAGTGTAATTAACTCTGTAGAAAGGCAGTAAGACTTATTCACCATATCCTCCACATTTTTTAATGTGGTGCTCTGCACACTTTTACATTGCTAGAACACTGAAATTGTAAAGAAAATATAAGAGTTGAAACTTGAATTTTACCTGTTTTTTGTCTATGTGACCCTAGGGAAAATTACTTAATTTTTCTAATCTTCTGTTCTCTCCAGGGACAAAGGTAATATTTTTCACAGTGAAAGCATAAGGTAGTTGTTAAAAACATGACTGAGGGGTGCCTTAGTGGTTTAGGTGGTTGAGCGTCGGACTCTTGATTTTGGCTCATGTCACGATTGCAGGGGCCATGGGATCAAACCCTGCATTAGGCTCCATGGTGTGTGTGGAGGCTGCTTGGGATCCTCTCTCTCTCCCTTTGCCCCTCTCCCCCACTCACTTGTGTGTGCTTTTGCGTGCTCTCTCTCTCTTAAAAAAAAGACTGAAAAATACTGACTTTATAATATGCTGTTATTATTAATGAATATTCTGTCTCACTCCTTAAGTACACTTCTCCACTATTTCCTCATCTACACTTTAACATCTTCAGAAAACTTTGTACAGTACGTATCCCCTCTCCCTCTGGAATCTTTTCCTCTCCATTAGATTTTCACCACTCTACATGTGTGTCCTCTCTACTCTGAATGACCTTCATTAAGAATTCTCACTCTTAAAATACTGTTGATATGATAAATTATTTTTCTTGAAGGATAGTTTTGACAATCTCCATTTTCTATTAAACAATCTCTCAGAACTTAACAGAAACCCATGGGGGAGGGGAAGGAAAACAAAAAAAGAGGTTAGAGTGGGAGAGAGCCAAAGCATAAGTGACTCTTAAAAACTGAGAACAAACTGAGGGTTGATGGGGGGGGTAGGGAGGAGGGGGTGGGGGATGGGCATTGAGGAGGGCATCTTTTGGGATGAGCACTGGGTGTTGTATGGAAACCAATCTGACAATAAGTTTCATATATTGAAAAAAAAAATAAACAATCTCTCAGGCTCCTAATTAGTTATGCAACTAATTATAAAGACAACTTTAGCAGCCAACAACTTCAGAATATGAACTTAAGCTGAACAACTATACTTATAAATAATACAAATTTCCTAATTTGTTTTTTTTTTTTTTTTTTAATTTTTTTTTTTTCAACGTTTATTTATTTTTGGGACAGAGAGAGACAGAGCATGAACGGGGGAGGGGCAGAGAGAGAGGGAGACACAGAATCGGAAACAGGCTCCAGGCTCTGAGCCATCAGCCCAGAGCCCGACGCGGGGCTCGAACTCACGGACCGCGAGATCGTGACCTGGCTGAAGTCGGACGCTTAACCGACTGCGCCACCCAGGCGCCCCTGTTTTTTATTTCATTCTTGATATCTTGTTCTGGAAAGCTATTCTCTGTATCTCCTACATGTTCAGTGATTAACTAAAATAGATTTTCCTACATGCCAATGTTTTCTTCAAAAGGCAATTTTTCTATTCTTTAAATTTCTAGAATGTTTTATTATTACTGTAAGACACACTTACCTGTATCCTTTTATTACTGCTATTTATGGATACGGATTTTCTCTTTTACTAAACCTGTTTTTCACATCTCTACAGTGCCTAGTACCGTGCTTTGTATATGGGAAATGCTCGATGAATCCATTTCAAAGAATTAAAAAATGGGTTTTAAAATGAAATAAACTGCATTGCAAAAGAATGCATTTAGGAACTTCATTTTTCAAGTAAAAATGAGGAAATTAGCTCAGAAGTATATTAAATATGAGCCCTGTGCTGGCTGTGAGTGTGCTCTAGCTTACCTATTAAACCTAGAGAAAATAGTAAAAGTTCTTGTTTGCAAAGGGGTTTGAACATTTGTCTTCCCTCTCTCCTCCTCCTCTTCTTCTTCCTCTTACATCTTCTCTTTCCCTTTTCTTATACCTCTTTCTCTTCTAACTTGTCGTATTGCTCACTGTTGGACACAGAGGCCCAAGAACTGTGTCGGCCATATAGTATACACACACAAATATTAGTTGAATGAACTTTCCCTGAAGGTTATTGGTTCTTGAATGCCCATCAAACTACCATACTCAGAATGACACGATGGAATGTCTATTCTCCAAAACTGCTTAGCTATCAGTTAGACACGGGCAAACCCATATGCAGAAAGACATGTTGGGTACTGTTTCACAATCAGTGAAAAGTAACAAGGGCCTGAATAAAAAATGATGGGGCATGGGGATGACCATTATTACAGGTAATAAGAAACTAGAAACATGATTTTGTGACTGATTACATGAGATTGGATGGGGAAAAAAGGTAAAGCCTAGGATACATCCTTTAGGTCTTTGGCTTGAGAAACCAAAGAGATGAAAGTTTTGATATTTAAGCAAAGAACGAGGAATCTGCGGGCCAATGGATGTTGAATTCAGTTTGAGATCTGAGTGTAAAACTTTCATAATGACCCAGTGACATTGTGATTGCAGACTTTTACACTGGTATGTGGATTGGTGTCATAGGCACACCAGGAAGTCTTAGAATCTCTCCCTGGTTAAATGATGATGATAATTTAACAATTTATTATTTAACCACCTCATAATTTAGCTGACTCTTTCAGAAACAGAGTAAATGAAATGAACCTCATAATTTTTCAGTGATTTTAGAGTTGTCAAACTTCCCTCTCCCTCCATGAATGGACTCTGTACAGCATGTAAAATGCTTTCTAAATGTTTGGATATAGTTAGTAGCTTGCGTCTGTAGCGTTTTTTTGCAGGTGAACATTTTCTATTCCTCCTTGATGGTCCAATTCACGCCTTTGATTTATTAGTACCCACAAAGTTGTCCTATTTAGAAAGTGCATATATTTTTAAAGTCTGATACCAAAGCTAAAGAAAATAGCATGTACAGAAAGACTTTGAAGCTGTGAAACATCAAAAAGTCGTTTTTTCTTCCTATCTGTTGCACAAAAGGCCACTCTTCTTCTATTGTAGGAAATGAAAAAAAGTAACTTATCAACGTACTCAGATATACATGCTTAAAAGATATCCAGAGATAGAAACTATGACTCGGTGAACAATAACAAAAAATGTTAATATATTAGGGCTTCAAGGACTTCCTAAAACCATAATGGGAGAGATAAAACATTTTTTTGAACACCTCTTTGAAGGTGATACCTGGTCTCAATGAATTCCATGACTGCATTTTATGCTATTATTTTACTATTTTTTTCATCTCTATTTTAATTCTAGTAGTTAACATATAGTGCAGTAGCAGTTCAGGAGAATTCAGTGACTGATTCATCACTTACATGCAACACCCAATGCTCATCACAAGTGCCCTCCTTAATACCCATCGCCCATTTAGCCCATCACCCAACCACCTCCCTTCCAGCAAGCCTCAGTTGGTTCTCTATAGTTAAGAATCTCTTATGGTTTGCTTCCCTCTCTCGTCCCCCCGCCCTTCCCCTATGATCATCTGTTTTGTTTCTTAACATAAAATATCAGTCATTGATAAATTTATCAGGAAACTATAATTTTAATAATAAATTCTTTGAGCATGTATTTGTCAAATGTTATAACCTAGAAAATGCCTAGTGTCAATTTTACGTTGACCAAAGATTAAATTTTAACCATTTTCATTTTAGATGATAAAATCTTTTATTTCTGTTGTCACTTTGAGACTTCAATCATGTATGCCATTGGATAATATTCTCCTTTTGCCAATATTACTCCCAAATTTTAGATTGCAATTTGGCAGAATTAATTTTTTACTTGACTAAAACTTGCTGTTAAGTGATATATGATAGGTATGAAAGTCTTGAGACTCTCTAAGCACTGATGAGAATGATTCATCAAATGCTAATGAGAGTTTTTAATAAATAACTCAAAGTGAATCAGTGAGATTCACTATGATTCTCTGACACTTCATGCTGAAATATTGAGAAAACAAAATTGTTACATCTCTCAAAATTTCAGAGGGCCCGAAAGTGGGGATTATCTCAACTCACCAATATTGTCTCAGCACGTTTTCATTTCTTCTTCACTGGAAAACACCTCAACTCCCATAGGGTTCCAAGTAGGGCATTTGGAACGGAAGTTTCCCTATAAAGCATAGGCCTTAGTTTCTCTAAAGTTCTTCAATCTGAAGTGTAATAATCAAGCTTATATTCTACTTGCTTATTCTCAAAGTTATTACCTCCACTTTGTGGACAAAAATATGCCAAAATAATTTTTTGGGGAACTGAGTTTATGTTGATGATGGTGAACTCAATGGTGTTGGTGGTTGGTCTATGCTGTCATAGTGCCCAGGACGCTGTGAGAAAAGATTCCCTAGCTGTATCAAAGCCTCTGCTTCAAGGAGGGACTGGAAAGATAATAAAATGTCTCACAGTCATCTTCAGAGTCCATAAAATGAATGACTTCTAATCTATTCCTAGAGATAAACACATACTTGAGGTTTAATATTGATAGTAGGCTTGAAAAATAGCAGAAAACATAAATTAAGCACAGCATTCAATTAATGGTACATCAGCAAAGATCTATGAGTATATGATGATTTCTCTGTTCCTTTGTTTTAAATGGATTTTGTGCCAGTTAAATAACTCTACTGTATCACCACAGCTATAAAAACACTGACCTTTGAACCAAATATTTTAAATATGATAAGAAAAAAGCACCCGTGAGATCTTTTGTTAAAAAAAAAAAAAAGATTTTATTCTTGTAGAAGCTTCAAGAAATAAATTAGAGGCTAGTTTGGTCACTAAATTAAGGATAACATTCTCTGGACAGTAAATTCTACTCACAGCCATAATCCATAAAATTCTTCTAGCAGTTTGAATATTATAAATGGAATTTATAATCACTACAGCAGGCTCACCTGCCGAATGAAGATCCGTTCCAAATCATTCAAAATTATATTCTCCTGTGGGAGGTGGGGAGTGGGAGCATAGAAGCAACATTTTGCTGTCTACTTGCTTTTGCTGGATGCAGAATTAACTACTGGAAAACATTCTTTAAAACCTATCTTATAGGACATAGTAGTGGAATGTTGATAACTGTGTCAATTAATGAGAATTTATAGTCAAAATAGCATTGCCATAATTCTCATTATATTTTCCATTCTAATCTATTGCTTGCCAATCTGTCTGAGTGCCATATCTGGATGTAGACAGGGGTATTTTTAGTGTATTCAGAGTTTCTGAATTCAGAATTGAATTCAGGCTGTCTAAAGATATTTCTTCTCACAAATCCTATGCTGCTGCTTCCTCCTCTTTTCGTATGCATTTGCCTACATTGAGCGCACCATTGTCGGAAACAATCAAGTACAACTGTAGCTCATAGATGACACTCAAATGAGCATTTAAAATCTAAGGTAACTGAATGTTCGTTACCTCCAGAAATTACCAGTTGATCTGAATTTTAGGTAGGGATTGTTATCAAACATTTGAAACCCATTCTTGTAAGTAAATGTTAGGATTCTCTGTATCCGGTGGATCTTCTTCAGGGCATTCTGGGATCAGTCAGCTTTATTTTTGAAGTCACAGAACCCACCTCTTGATCTGTAATGTCTTCAAGGTCACAACATTAATTTCCACATGTGACGTGGATAGAATACGGTAGTTTTGTTGGGAAGAGTCACTAACTGGCTTATTTTAATTCCTTGGGTAAATTAGTCTCCTAGATGAAGACTAATCTATTTGTGAAAAGAGCATTAAGGGATAATACTAAAAATTCAAACCCACCTACTTATTCTGCTTTTGGGCAGACTACCACTTGAGAGCAATCATGTAGCTCTGCTTTTCGAGGATGAAATTGAAGTGATTCTCTTTTTTTTTCTTCCTTTTTTCTTTTTTTTTAAATTTAATTTAATTTAATTTAATTAATTAATTTAATTAAATTAATTAGCATATAGTGCAACAGTGATTTCAGGAGTAGATTCCTTAACGTGTCTTACTTAGTCATTTAGCCTATCCCTCTCTCACAACCCCTCCAGTAACCCTCTGTTTGTTCTTTCTGTTTAAGAGTCTTTTATGTTTTGTCCCATCCCTGTTTTTATATTATTTTTGCTTCCCTTATGTTCATCTGTTTTGTCTCTTAAAGTCTTCATATGAGTTGAAGTGCTTTTCTTTTAAAATAAGTGTATGTACCAGAAATTCCGCGTATAATTAAGTGATAGAATATTTCATTTCAAAGAGGAATTCTTTTCTGGTTTGTTCTAGAAAGATCATTTGCTATGGTACATTAAAAGAACTCTAAGTTAACACTCCGCTGACAAAATACAAAATAACTTTATTCATAACTTTATCTTCTCCCCTACCGGTGTTGTTTCTTCAAAAATATATTATTATTATATGCCAAAGATAGAATTTAAAGTTTTTCTGTAATTATAGTTTATTTTTAACATATATAGAATCCCTTAATTTCATGATTACATTAAAATCCTTAGATTGACCAGCTGATGAATATCAATTCCCAAATCCTAAATATCAGAAAATCACTTAAAATAGGCAGGAATTGGGACAAATTTTGCCTGAATCTACAATCCTCTTGTCACTAGTCCTACCTCTGTAGTCCTTGAGACTTAGATAAATGACTTCTTTGGGTAAAATATATTTACTATATAAAAGCAGAATATTTCCTTCTTGTCTTTTTCATATGTTCTTATCCTTAAATACTGTTCCTTTCTTTTAAAATTTATTTTACTTTTAAATGTAACATGAAAGACCCATGGTCTGGAATTGGTGTCTCTCTCCCGCCAAAGGGTAAGACCTATTTTGTCACATGCGCTTGCTGTAGCTTTGATAAGATAGATCTTATGACAGTTTTAAAACTTTTACTTTGCTTTTCCTAAATGTATTACTCTTACCAAATCTAGCTACTTGTTATAGTGACACAATTCAGCTACAGAATCCTATTCATTGATCTATTTCTCTGCACCAATAAGGGGAGGCTTGTTTCTTCCTCTAATATCAGTCAATCGTACTCATGCTATTTGGGATTATTCTGTTTTGTACTTATTCACAGAAAGTGTGCAGTTTTAGAATCATGTTCAGGGACTTTAAGCTGACATAACATAATGATATTGAATCTTGATGGATTGGTATCATGTAAAACCTTGCATTGCAAAAAGTCTAGGCAAAATTGCAATATAAATATCATGACATTTTGATATATGAATTTATCCTCAGGGAAAACTGTTACCTGGAAAGAATTTTATTTTGGTTCCATTCTAAATGATATGCAGGAGTGGATTTCATTATTATCATTTTAATATTCTTTATATTTATACTTAATGTATACTGATATAAAATATCTCACACAAAAAATGGCCATTTTAAATTTACTATGTGTTAATGCATTTATAGGACTTTATTTTGGTAGTACTAGTCTGTCAAAATCTTAAATGTTTCATTGATTATGAGAAAGAGTTTTTAAAAATAAAACATTATTTGAAGTATAAAATCAAGTCTAATTTCAGCTTTAACCCTCAAATCAAAATCTTTTCCCCTTAAAATTTAGATCATGGAGAGGACTACAAGTTCTTTCTCTCTCCACATTTGTTTTTTATTTGTGGTTTGAAGTTATTTTTTTCATTAAATGAAAAAATATCAAATGTAAAACATTTTGTATTATGCCTCCCTCAAAAAAAGTCATTCTTTTCTATTGATATTTATTGAAAAATGTATGTTACATGTTAATACATTAAAATTAGTTTATTTCAAAACATTTAGAAATTTTAAAATCAAGGGGAAAATTATGAAGAGGTTAATAAGACTATGAAAATGACATTAAAATCTCATTGTATTTTTTCTTCAAATAAGTGCTAAATTCTGAACTGGCAAAAATGTGTGTTATTCTTTAGTCAGCCTCTTAAATTTCCATTTCAGGAAATGAATAAATATTGTTTAGTATGTTGTACTTAAGCATATATTTCTCTAAAATTAATGCCAGGAAACCAATGTTTTGTAGTCCCAGAATTAGTTTCTACAATTTACTAATCTCATGTATGGCAGTATTGTTGAATTAAGCTCAGATCTCTTTTAAAATGTGCACTTTCTGGGGCGCCTGGGTGGCGCAGTCGGTTAAGCGTCCGACTTCAGCCAGGTCACGATCTCGCAGTCTGTGAGTTCGAGCCCCGCGTCAGGCTCTGGGCTGATGGCTCAGAGCCTGGAGCCTGTTTCCGATTCTGTGTCTCCCTCTCTCTGCACCCCCCCCCCCCGTTCATGCTCTGTCTCTCTCTGTCCCAAAAATAAATAAACGTTGAAAAAAATAAAATAAAATAAAATAAAATGTGCACTTTCATGAAGAGAGAGGGGTTAATGTTAATAAGAAAATCATTTGAATGCCTTTGTATTAATCGCGCATTATGAATTCTTGGTCTGTTATCAAAGTGAGCTGCCGCTATTAAAAATGAATAAGAAGCATGAGAAAAAAGAATCATTGGATATATATATATTATTTTAAGTGGAAGTGATTTCCATCTGAAACTGATCTTACACTGTATGTTAAATAACTGGAATTTATGTATGTACATATGAATGTATGTATTTTTAAAGTTGATTTATTTATTTTGAGAGAATGTACATGAGTGGGAGAGGGGCAGAGAGAAAGGGAGAGAGAGAATCCCAGACAGGCTCCACACTGTCAGCACAGAGCTAAACCTGAGGCTTGATCTCATAGTTGGTGAGATCATGACCTGAACTGAAATTAAGAGTGAGACGCTTAACCACCTGAGACATCCAGGGGTCGAAAACTTACTGGAATTTAAAAACTTGAAAAAGGAAGGAAAAAAAAAGAGGATTTCTCATGCCTCAGTGTGTTTTTATTTATTCATTTTTAAGTTTATTTTGAGGGAGGGAGGGAAGAAGAGAGAAAGAGAAGGAGAGAGAGGGAGGGAATCCTGAGAGAAAGAGAGGGGGAGAGAGAGAGGGAATCCTAAGTGGCCTCCATACCCAGTGTGGAGCCCCACAGGGGGCTCAGTATAATAACCGTGAAATTATGACCTGAGCCAAAATCAAGAGTTGGACATTTAACTGACTGAGCCACCTAGGCACCCTGCCTAAATATTTTTAAACATAGAGCCTATAAGAACATAGCTATGGTAATAGTTAGCAGTTAAATCTACAAAAATGCACACTATTCAGAATCATTCTTATATTTTTGTTCTTTTTCCTTTGCTGAATATATTTAAAAAATTGTGATGAAAGTGACTTTTCAGCAGAGCTAGTTCATGTATGCTGCCTAGAGAAGGAAAAAATAAATTTTTCCCAAATTTATTTGTATTAAAAAATAAAAGATCAGGGGCGCCTGGGTGGCGCAGTCGGTTAAGCGTCCGACTTCAGCCAGGTCACGATCTCGCGGTCCGTGAGTTCGAGCCCCGCATCAGGCTCTGGGCTGATGGCTCAGAGCCTGGAGCTTGTTTCCGATTCTGTGTCTCCCTCTCTCTCTGCCCCTCCCCCGTTCATGCTCTGTCTCTCTCTGTCCCAAAAATAAATAAACGTTGAAAAAAAAATAAAAAAAAAACAGGAGAAAGACGTTAATCAAAGAATACTCTGTATATATTCCAGGTTATTTATGCCATCAGAATAATCTCAATTTAAAAAGTAAAAAAAGGGACATCTGGGTGGCTCAGTCGGTTAAGCGTCGGGCTCTTGATTTCAGCTCAGATCATGATCTCATGGCTTCATGGGTTTGAGCCCTGCATCAGGCTGTGTTCTTCACGGACGGTGCGGAGCCTGCTTGGATTCTCTCTCTCTCTCTCTCTCTCTCTCTCTCTCTCTCTCTCTCTCTCTCTCTCTCATTCTGCCCCTCCTCTGCTCGTGCTCTTTCTCTAAGCTTCTTTCTCTCTCTCTCAAAATAAATAAAAAACAAACAAACAAAAAAAGCAAAGGGAAAGTCATTAAGTAGAGATTTAGAAAATGTGTTTTGGGCCTGGAAAGAGAATTTCTGAGCCTATGAAAGCCTACACAGTAATAAAGCAACTTAAATTCAGGAGGTTCTATGTGCAAGCAGTTCTTATTCTCTTTATTGATAGTGTGTGATAATTTGAGAGGGTAGGCACAAGTTAAACTAACAGGTAAAAATTGTTCTATCTTTGATTAGCTTCGCTTTCAAATTAATAATCCAGAGTTATTTTGATAATAAGACACTTAAACACACTTGCTATCTAGTCACATAGCTTAGTGGGAAAAGAATAAGATAAATGATAAGTTTTCTGTTGTCTCTAGGACATAGCCTATAATCTGTAGAAGCTTGTTAGGCTGTTACTCCAACACATGTCATTCATCCTTTGTATCTCACTGGAAAGGGGTCTCTATAACAGTTACCTATCTTTGAACACTTTAAAAGCACTATAGTTTTAGGAGGCTATATTAAACAAATAGTTTTATATTATAACTGTATATATTTAAAACCAATTGTTTCCTGGATACAGTGACCCTAATGATTTCATTATTATGTATTCCTTAACATTATAAGTTGCATAGTTTAAATTTGTCCTTTTTTTCCCTGCAGTATCTATTTTAATTCCCTTTATAAGTAGAATTTATGAGCTATTAAGGATCTTAATAAAATGTGAATAAATTAGAGAAACATGGGGGGGAATATTTAATCTACAGGGGCATTAATAAGAAATTAAGACTGTTTTATAAGATTACCAAGTAAATTATAGCACTAATTTTATAATAAAATATAGAATAAAAACTAAGTCTGCTTCTCCCCCCAGCTTTATTGAGATATAATCGACATATAACATGATATAGGTTGGAGGTATACAACATGATTATTTGATACACACTTACATTGCAAAATCATTACCACAATATGGTTATTTAATAGATCCATCAACCTCACATAATTGCAATTTGTGTGTGTGCGTGGTAAGATCATTTAAGATCTACTCTCTTTGCATTCCAAGTATATATAACAGTATTGTTAACTATAGTCACCTTGCTGTATATTAGATCCCCAGAATTTATTCATCTTCTCATTGGAAGTTTGTACTCATTGGCCAACATCTCCTCACTTCCCCCAACCCCCAGACCCTGGCAAGCACCATTCTACTCTGTTTCTGAGTTCACGAACCTGCTTTTAAGAATGTATATTTGCGTTAAAGGGAGAGTTTTCAGAAAAAAAAATTTTTTTTCAAGTCCACGCAATACACAATAAATGTGTACATGGCAACTCTGTTGTTTGCATAGCAAAGTAAATGCTTTGATTAGAGGAATGATTATAAGACCTTATTGAACACTCAAGTATTAAGAAAATAACACAAGTTGAAACTATTCTGGTCTGTAGACAGTGTGTTTTTTAACGTATTTTTTTCACCTTAGTGATTTCATCAACTTCAGTACAATTCATTACTCTGCATGTACCAATTACATCAGGCTAATTAAATAAGCAGGTATTACACACTGTTCGTGATTCTGGTTCAGTTGAGGATCAGCTCCAAGATCTTTGTTCTTTTTAATGGCAACCAAACAGAAAAGTCTTTCTTGTCAAGTAGTAGTTTCTTTGCTGTTTATCTGTTTTAATGAGTTTGATTTCATACAGTGTTATCCATCACGGTAGTTTTGGTTTTGTTGCAGTAATAAAGTGCTTCAGGATCTCATAGTCTTACCAAGGTAAATTTCTTTGTTGCTCATACTCCAAGTTGAATAAGTGACCTCAGGGAGCCCCTACTTCCAGGCACGGGCTGAAGAGAGCTCTGTGTTAAAATGCCATCCCTAAATAACCAAGATAGGGAACAAGAAAGTGGGTAAAATGTGCTCTGGTTCTTAACACTTGTGCACAGAAGTTAGATATTTTGCTCCTACTCACATGTTGGCCAAGGCAAATCACATGACTAAAAATAAACTCCATGGGGTGGGGGGAGCATGAAGTATAATTCCACCATAAATCTCTAAGATAGAAAGCCAAAACTATTTGATGAATAGCACTGGTAGATTTCATAATTGTAACAGAAAAAAATACGGGGAGTAAGATACTTAAAATGAATTGAGAATGCCTCCAATTATGTGATAAACGTGTTGAGGTTTGACACTCAGTGCTATTTCAGTGTCACTGCCACATAGCAGAAAATTTAAACATGAGACCCTCGAGATAGAGCTTGGATGTTGATGATTTTGTAACATTATCATAAGGTTCCAAATGTACAACCCAGGATAGAAGACCATAGTTGTAAAAATATTTCTTTGTAACACATTTGTCTTAGTCTAATGCATTCATTTAAGTAACGATTATATGCTTGCTATGTGATGGCATAATCCTGATGTTAAGTTGTTTATAAACTGAGGTTTTACAGGTGATGAATCCATGTTTCAGATACAATGCTAAGTCTCAGGTAGAGTTTATTTACTAAGCTGTGGGATCATAGTATAGTAATCATTTTATTTTCAAAAGATTTAACATTAGGAAGACATTAGACATTATTACACTGTGTTGCTTAATATTTAGTATTTAATAAACAAGATTTAACACTAAAACTCAACTATGCAACTAATTCTTTGATAGTAAGTGCAAGTTTAACTGAAGCTTCCTTTCAACAATGTAATGCATTCTAAATTACAGAATATTTAATACAATTTTTATTTCTCCTTGTTGATCTACACAAGATAATAAAAATGTCTTTTGGACAATTTCTTATGATCTGTGACTTGCATTCTTTATATTTCATGAGGTGCCAGGTCAATCTTAACATCATTAGACTTTTTAAAATATTGCCTATATCTTAGATCTGGCCTTTGAAGTTGTCAAGCTAAATTTACCTTAATTAAGTGAAAAAGTTCTAATTACAAATTCTGGTTGTTAAATGAGCCAATTGCAAGTTCCTGCTTTGGCCCCAAATTGTCATTATATCAGTGTGGAAATGGTTCCATTTTTCATTACTGGCATCCAAGACACCTATCAAAAAAAAAATAATTGGACTGAGCAATGGTGTGACACTTTGGAAGATCATATTTTTAACTAATAATGTATAGATTCAAAAGAATGTTAACCAGTTATTTTTTTTTTAGCTTTCCCAACTCTATCCCCACACTAATTGAAAAAATCACTAATCACCTAGTCTGTGCTCTTTTTCTTGAAACAGAAACTTTGTTTTTTTGAAAAGAAACACTTAACTGAACACTTTACTTTTTATTATTATATTATAAATTAAGTCCCTTAAAAATTCACCTTCAAACACCTATTTTGGAACTCAGTTTCAGTAGTTGAATTTTTCTATCAAAATTAAATAGAATTTTAGAATTGTTAGATAAAAATCACTAAAGTAGATTCTACGTGTCAAGAGTCCCAAAGATCCATTACTGCCTTCAAATTATTGAAAATTTGTGTAAAATATTGATTCCATTAGGAAGGTAAATGAAGTATAAATTATAAGTAATAACTCAAGAAATATAAAAACTATTTCAAATGTTTGCAAAGGTTTAAGCAGTTATTAAAAACTAAATGAAAACTATTCTATTTATTTTGCAAGTATATTGTTTTAAAAAAGTCATAAAGCACTTAAAATTTTAAAAATAATTTTTAGGAACCAGTTCCCTAATAAGTAACAAATCAATTTTGGACTCTCAAAATGGGTTCTTAAGTTTGTCATTTAGACAGATATTTACCACACTAACTTACATCCAATGAACACTGGAAACCCCTTGGGAAATTAACATTGACTTAGTAAGAAAAAAGTGGTTATTACAAAAACTAGGGTTACAAAATTTGGTTACTTGAGTGTGGTTTTTGGTAAAATATTAAGATACTCAACCTCACAATACGCTTACCAGTGAATTTTAGGCAACATTGTAAACATTTGAGGATTGTTAGAAAGTGTCATTAGACAATGTATGAATATTTTTTAACATAGTGCATGCCAATGAGTAAATGAAATGTACATTTTTATTGTTATTATCATTAATTTTACCAATCTATCACTTTTTTCATTGTCATAGAAAACTATTTCTTCGGGGCGCCTGGGTGGCTCAGTCGGTTGAGCGGCCGACTTCGGCTCAGGTCACGATCTCGCAGTCTGTGAGTTCGAGCCTGCGTCGGGGTTTGTGCTGACAGCTCGGAGCCTGGAGCCTGTTTCAGATTCTGTGTCTCCCTCTCTCTGACCCTCCCCTGTTCATGCTCTGTCTCTCTCTGTCTCAAAAATAAATAAACGTTAATAAAAAAAAATTTTTTTAAAGAAAACTATTTCTTCAAGAGGAGGGATTTTTTTTAATGCTTATTTATTTTTGAGAGAGAGAGAGGCAGAGTGCAAACAGGGCAGGGTCAGAGAGAGGAGACATGGAATCCTAAGCAGGTTCTGAGCTGTCAGCACAGTAGGGCTGGAACTCAAGAAGAGGAGATCATGAACTGAGCTGAGGTCAGGTGCTTAACCGACTGAGCCACCCAGGTGCCCCCAAGAGGAGGGAGTTTTAAAATTATGTTCAAGGAAATAAACACTATATTTTTATTTTTATTTATTTTTTGTGATTTTTTCAATGAAGTTTATTGTCAAATTGGTTTCCATACAACACCCAGTGCTCATCCCAAAAGGTGCCCTCCTCAATACCCATCACCTACCCTCCCCTCCCTCCCACCCCCCATCAACCCTCGGTTTGTTCTCAGTTTTTAAGAGTGTCTTATGCTTTGGCTCTCTTCCACTCTAACCTCTTTTTTTTTTTCTTCCCTTCCCCCATGGGTTTCTAAACATTATATTTTTAAAGTGACATATGGTAAAGGAAATAAATTATTCCATAAAATTAACATTTTGCCAGTTTAGACACAGAAAATAACACCTAAAGAATGATCTAACTAATATTTCTGGTTGTAATGACTTAAAAAGAATGCTCTTTTTGGATAGTGAGAGACTTTTTAAAAACATTGAGAAAGCTAATAAAGAGTAGTTTAAGCTTATTTTACGTAAATTTTTATAGCGCACAAATTATTCCTTCAAAATCATGAAAATCTTATTCTCATATTTTAAGCAGTGGCAAGAGTTTGGACAACTTTTATAGCCTTATTTGACCTGTGTGCCTTACCTGCAACTAGGGCCAATGTTGTTCCTATGCCACAGGATTATTTTGACAATGAGATAAGCCATGTTATAAACCAGTAGTACTTTGTCTGGCTCACAATGAAAATGCAATAAATTACTATCCTTATAATTACAGCTATTCAGTGAAAACACTTCTTTTTAACTTTTTAATTTCACACTTACTTTTTCCTTCATAAAGGGAATGGTTTAAAATGTTTTACAGAATGTTTCAATTACTCCTAACAATCAATCACATGAATTCAGGTGGGTAAGTTCCATTTGAGCAAGCTTACTTCTATTGAGATTTGAAGTGTATGTGACCTGTAAGTGTTATCAGAAACAGTAACACTATTTGACAAATGACCTAATCACTCAACTCTAGATCAACACATTTTTCTTGTTATAATAAAATGTCTCTCCCAAGAGTGCATATGGATTTAAACTTCCCTGAATTTTTATAAATTTTTAGCTACTTAATAGTATAGCTTTGTCCTGAAAAACTGAAATGTTCCACAAGGTAAATGCTCACCCTATTTTGCTGCATGCCATACAAAAGTCACTTTCAAGGTTCAGAGAATAACTATTCTTTGGCTCCTTTGTGACAATTGTCAGTTTTTGAAAATGCACAAACCTTCCTTCTCATTGAAAGGAAACATAGAACATTCAATACCAGAGGTCACTCAACATTAGGAGTCTATTTAAAAACACAGCCATATTTCCCCTGGTATCTGTCATTGTGCCAGCTTAGGAGAAAAGCTATGCAGTACTACGACTTAAAATGTCCCCAAATTTCATTAAAATAGACATAACGTAGCTTTTGACAAAGGTGTGATTTTTGTCTAACTTTTTTAACTCAAGTTCGTAAAAATGCAATTTTACTGTCTTAAGTGATCACTTCTAATAAGAACAGGCCCTTGCATTTGCTCATGATTCTCTTTCATTAGTTTATTCTTCTCTAAATCTCCCTCTTAAAATTTACCTCCTTTGCTAGTTATTGTGAGTGTTTGTTTAAATTCCTGTAATTTTGGTATAGCTCCAGTATTACCCCGAGTAAGCTAAAAGCTTGTGGCATGCTACATGTAATGTGTAATTGTGCATGTCTGAAATATCCTGATGTAACATATTAAGAATATCTCCCTTTATGCACAAAGTTCAAAATTATGCCAGTCTCTTGAAAATGTTTTAAACTATAATGCATGTAATGTGTTCAAAGCTATGGACTAAGCGACTTTCATACTGCATTTAAACTATTGACAAATGGCAACCCCATTTTAGCTAGTAAAGAAAATCAACAGCAATATGTGAACCAAGCTGTTATTTAACATGGTGCTAATAGTTTAACATGCATTACAATTATAATTTAAACTAATTTAATATGGTGTCAGATTGACTTCCAATTTTTTTAAGTAAGTGGGAGGGTTAGTGTTAATACTTGGAAATCTAAACTTCAAGATACAGTAACATGTAATTAAATGTTACAAAAAGGCCTAAAAAAATTCCATGCTGTGCTGCTAAATCAGGAGCGAGGACTCATATATTTTGATGGAAAACTGAGAAATAAAAAGTAACATGAATGTGCTTATAAAATATGATGTGGAAGGGCAAATAGGAAATTATATTCGCCATGTAGTTGTAAGATAGACATTGCTATATTGTGTCACTAAGCCAATGCATTGTATGTGCCAAGGCACAAGATACACATAATTTAAGGGGAGGTGACAATAAAATGAAACATTTTAGATCAGGGTGTTTGTTGTGCTTTAAAAGTGTTTGGAAAGGCGTAATCATGCCACAGTGAATGCATCCTCCCCATTCTACATTTATCCTTGAGGAAATATTAGGGCTGAATTGCAATGTAAGATTTTCAGACCATCTCCTGCATATTTGTTTACGGATTTGCCTACCCTTGCTAGAAGAACCTCCGTGAATTCGGAGCGCATATATTATTCACCTTTATTTTACTAGCACCAAGAATAGCACCCTCAGATAGTTAGCACTCAACAATGAATGTGTAAATGAAAAAATGAAGTATGTAAATGTCTGCCTTATAAGTAGCCAGAGCTGTAACAACAACCACACCTGTTTACTTAATATTTATGTGTATTGTTCTATAACAGAATAAATACCTAAAAAATAAAAATCACACTAATGATCATGGTATTATTATATTGAAGTATCTAACTTTAAGGGTAGGAATGGTTAAATAAGTTATTGTTCCACATGATGAAATCCCATGTTGGTATTAAAAGTGGTAACTATGGGAAAATTGCCAATAATACGAAAATTATTTGTTACCAAATGAAAGGCAAAAAATAAAGTTTGCACTGGTGCCTAGTTATGTAACCATTATAGCTTTTTAAAATGAGTGCAGTATTACTAAAATGTTCTTAGGTACTAAATTTTTTCAATGCTGGAAATTCAATGCTGGAACATTCTGTTACTGATTTTCTTTGTGAGGCAACCAGTTAAGTTTTGATCGAAAGCTAAGTTTTTGTATTGTGTTCATTGGGACAAAGAGATCAAAGCAATAGCAATTATAGTGACGAAAATGCGCTCATATTGCCTGGGACCTGAAGTTGGCAATGATGACTTCAATAATAGATACTTTTGAAATATTATAGGATAGAAAAAGAGATGGTCTTAATGAACTCTACTTAGTCTGTAGAAGACTAATAATAATTACAGTGGTGATTAAAAATCCGCATCTAATGGTTCATGATCAGTTTGCACTTAGGGGTTTTTATGTCTACAGCCATTTGTTTTTAAATTTAGCTTTTAAAAATAACTAGCTGGTTCTTTGGGTTCTTAACGAACAGTATACCACAAATGAGTGAAGAAGTTTAACAAAAATTACAAAAAAAAAAAATTCTAAAGCCCAGACCACATTTTCATAAAAGCAATCAAAAGAGCACCATCAAATCAATGTTAATAATTTGCATCTCGCAGATCAAGCAGCTGAGCTGTTGAGAATCTAAATTCCCTCCATCTGATCTACTATATTTTTCTCTACCATATCAATATAGACTGAATAAAACATTCATATGGTATTTTATTTTTTAAAGAAATGTTTTTAAAATTTTTATTTTTTTAATTTTAATTTTAATTTTAATTCTTTTTTTTTTTTTTAACTGTGTGTGAAACATTACCCTGGGCGCCGAAGCCAATAAGGGGAGAGTAGGATTTTTACAGTGTTTTGGCTCTGGAGACAATGAAAAGGGGTATTTGATCTGATGTGAGGAGGACCTGAGTTTCCTCACGTGGGTGATTGTGAAGATTATAATTGTAAAATGCTTCAAATATCAAACATATCGCAATAACTGGTATTATTGTATTTTTGTAATGGGGGAAAGAGGGAAGTTTACTCAAATATATGAAACTGCTAGAGCAGGAGTATATTAGGTGATAATAAAAGTATCTTGGGTCGAGTTACACAGTCTTGTGTGGGTTTTACAATATCAGCATAGCAGATTTCTAATCTTAGTGGTGTGCCTTTGATCGATAATATGTACTGAAAGTGTGAAACTACATCTTGAGTAGCTCAGTGGGACTAGACCGAGGTATGGATAGTCAGGTGACTCTGACTGGAGCAGTCACGCACCTATTAATCTTCTCTGCATGTGTCACGGCTTAAAAAAATCTATTCTTGGAGAAGTGACTTAGTAGCAGAAGTCTGGTGTGAAGTTTTCAAGGATTTGTCTGAAAGGTACACAACGGCAGGAGCATTCAAAAGATTTTGAAAGGCGTTCAAAAGATTATAAAGAAACTAAACTTCAGTGATGACATTACAAACTGAAGTTCTATATGATTTTTATAGCCTTATATGAGAGCACAAGCACATGATGGTATGGAGATGGTTAAATGCAGTGGGACACTTTAAATTCCACTCAAGTGACAGTACAGGCTACTAGTAAAATATCCTTTGGCTCTCAAGTCTAATAGGTTTTGTTTTCCAGTTTGTTAGATTCTCTACTTATATAATTTCTACCAAAGACGATGTATGTAAGCGCAAAAAAACTTTATAAATTTGCATATATAACATTGAAGCTTTTTTACCATAATCTGAAGGTCTTCGATTATTAATCACCATTATATGAATAATTTAGTAGTTATGAATGGAGACGTGATCCCATAAACATTGCTTTCATCCATTTCTTCATGAATGAGAAAGCTTTCTTCACTGAAATCTTTCCCTTAAGATTATTTATTTCTTTAAAGTTTAAATTGATTTTCCTTACTGCTGCATTGCTATTTGCATAAAAGAGGTCAAAATATACCTCTACAAAAGACTGCATAACATGACTAATAGGGACATGCAGTGCTTCGTGGTATATTTTCTGAATCTTCTGTTGGATGTGTTCAGAGAATAGTACAAAATCAATTATCCATATCTTACACGTTAGCTTTTAAATTTATTTTGGAATAATGAGGAAAGTAACCCTAGAAACCAAGTAACTAATGTATGCTGTCTCCTCTTCTAATCCTACAGCATAAAGCAATGCTGGATATTCACTGTAAAAACGTATTTTTTTTTCAGGTTAGAGTTTAAATTTATCTCCATTATAGAATTGTCATATTCATCTGGGTCGAAGAGTCAGCTGGGTCAAAGAGTCAACTTCCCTCTTTTTCTTTCTTGCCTAGCTATCCCTATTATATTTACTTCTGTCCTGCATTTTCCAACAATTTCTTAACTGGATCTTTGCAGCAATTTCTGGATCTTACTCTGAGTTGGACTCTGAGACTATTTCTTTATACAACAACCATAAAAAAAATCCTTCAGGGGATTCTGTTTTTATGCATTGACTTCACGTGTCTAAATCATTTGAGATGTAGCTTCATGATAAATCTCAACACTCCCACTCTCTAATTATTCTCTTTCTGATTTAATCTTCTCTTGGCAGCTACATGTATCAGTACCCTTCCATCCTGTTGGTATTTTCTTTTGTCCAATTATTCTCAATCAGTGTTTAACTTCAGACAGCATTAATAAATGTTGATAAGACAAGAATTGCCCCTTTAAAATAAATATTTTAGAGCTTTCCAAATACACTTGTCAAATTCTGGCGAGTATGTATTCGGGTGCCCACAAAGACCACATACAGTACATGTGTGGAGTTTATTATCAAAACTGAAATTTGCATGCTGTGAGTACACTGTCTTTCCCCATAAGTACCTCAGCAAAGGATCTTTTGGCAAGATGTATCTCCCTATATGATGTTGCCAAACTAAAACTACTTGATACAGACTGCTGTGAAGTTATTGTTAACAGTTTTCCACCAGATTTCTTCAAATGCATGTTTTGTTACAAGCTATATGTGATTATGGAATCCTGCCAAAGCCCAAATCCCATGCTAAAAGACATTTAATGATCAACATTTTAAATTAATTTTTCAAAACTCTACTATCCAAGTAAATCTTGACACAAATTTGACTTGTTTTCTCTTCATACTTCACTGAAACCTCCACATGAGTTTGAATTATCCAAAATATTCTGAGATTAGCATTTTAGGTTGCTGTACTCATGTTTTATCTAAAAATGAACAAAACCTCCTAACATATAGTTTAGTCTAGACCAGATGAGGAATTAAAGTTTTATCATTCTTTCATTGGATCTTACTTTAGGGTGAAGTAATGGACCAATGCCCACTAAATTGTCAGCTTTATTGTCTTTGACTAAATTTGCACAACTGTGTACTAAAATCCAACTGTTGCAGAACACTGAACTTAAATAATATTTTACTTTTCAGGCACAAGTCATTTAAAGAAAAAAATAAAACCAGAATACCAATTCTGGGATTCATAAGGTTTTTTCTTTATCCCTCATGAATACCTCGGATTAACTGTTACATAACTGACATTGTTTACTGGCACAAACTAATTATTTCACTAAGCTTTGTTGTTAATTTCTATTGCCTAAACTGGGAGCAACAGGTGTGTGTGTGTGTGTGTGTGTGTGTGTGTGTGTGTGTGTGTGTGTGTACACATGAACACCAAAAAGACAATTTCAAATACATATTAAATCTGTTTGCTAATACCTTCATATCAAATATATAATCATTGCATTGTTGAAGTATTGAGTGATTCTAAAATGCACTTATATCCTTACGTAGTTGTGGTGATTGAAAAAGATCTTTTATGTACTTAAGACAATATTTAACTTATATAAAGTACTCTGTTAGCTCTTTTTAAGTCACTCATATATATACATATATATTCATAGAAATATATATTCATATAAATATATATATTCATATATATATATATATTCATAGAAATGATTTTATTTATTCATGAATTATTTATGGCATTAAATGATTTATGGCATTAGATTGGATTATCACATGCTGCTTTCTTCTTTCGATAAGCCATATGCACAATACCTATCTAGACTCTTACTGGTGTTAGGGCCTAAAGTATACATTGCTATTTCCTCCCAAACCATCTTGTCTTGGGAATAACTTCAATTTTCTTTCAGGTAGCCACACAGTTCCCATGTGCTCTGGGGAAAGAAAACTCCAATTCTTACTCTAGAGTTGGCTAACAGGTTGAAAATCACTTTCACTGCCTTAGATTCAGGGAGATGCTATGTAAGAAAATAGGATATTTTTACCTTTACCTCAGATTTGTTATGGCTTCATACCTTGGTATCTCTCACATAAAATATAGACTCAATTTTTTTGTCTACCTAACGAAAATAAAACATCAGTATTGATAACAAATAGAAATAGGAGCATAGGCAATTAAAAAATGGCAATGTTTTTATCCAGGTTCATCTTCTATTCCAGTAATAATTGAATATACTGACTATCAGTCTATGTCATTATATAGACTCATGTTAGTCATTTTGGATTTTATAATGCATAGAAATCTGGTTCAGAGTTAGAAAAGAATGCCGTCCCAGATATTTATGTTTCTTATAATGCAATGATCAAGCTAACATATCAAAACTTAATTATTTAAGCTAAATGCCTGAGGTCAATATTTCATTGACATCATAGAGGTATAAAAATGTCTCAGAAATGCTCTTTCTGTTGCATTCTCTCTGAAAGAAAAGGAGAAAAGGGCTAATATAATGAATTATTCTTCCATAGGCTACAATCAACCAAAATGTGTTAATGTACATGGGAATAAAACCAAACTTAGGCATTGTAGACATTAGTAAATAATTTCATGAATTTATTCTCTCACTTTCATGGGAAATAAAATTCCTATAATTTAAATGTAAATTCAACAAATTATGAAATGAATGAGAAAAAAAGACCCAACTGAGGGTCTTCAAATTGCTTTTGCTATTTTGAGAAAGATTATTTTACATTATGGTTGAGAAGAAATAGCCTTCACTAATAGCCTCTATGTGCATGAATGTGCCTACTTGAATTGAGTTTTGCTATTTTTTGCATATTAATGTTGTACATTCAAATACAAATTATAACTTCGTAAAGAGCCACATGCTAGAATGCTTGAAAGTGAAATTATGATTAAAACATTTTCATTACATAAAGTGATTTATAAGTGTAATAAAATTAATAAATCGTTTAAAATTTATAAAGTTATAAATCAGCAATACATTAACCATTCATATTTCATATTCATATGTTCTTAAATCAGCTCAAGTGCTCATATTTATATTAATAAAACAACATGCGGATCTATTGAAAGGTGGTCAGCCATATTTTACAACTTTAAGTGACAAGGTTCCTATGTTCAATTTCAATATTATGTTTTCTTTTTCAGTGGTGTTTAGTGGTAAAAAAAGATATGCTTGATTGTATCCATGAATCATTATCAGTAATATTAACATTATCAACAAAAATCTACAAAAAATAATGTTACCTTCCTTGAATATTTAGTCAGACATTATATATTTTCTTTACATTCATGACTTTTTTTAACTTTTAGAAATCTATGAAGTAGTTACTATTTTTTTAATCACCTTACCACACACGAGGGAAATAAGACATGGAAAAGATTAGTAGCTTGACTGAAATCATCCATATATAGCAAAAGCTCTTTCTTTTGGCCCAGACTCCAGACACCATTATAATATCTGAAATTATACATATATTTTTCCTTAAGTTTATCACTCATAACATTAAAAATTGAGTAGGTACAGAGAACTTCTTGAGGTAAATACTCAAAAACACTTCTTGAAGATCCAACTAAACTGTTTAGGTTTATATCCATGCTTACTTTTAGAAAGTATGCTTACAATTACTCCTATTTTATGTAAGTATTCAATAAGTATAAAACTGATAAAAGAGGAAGATAACAGATTTGAAAAAAATAAATTAATTCTACAGCTTCCAACTGCACATCAGATTTTAGTACTTTACAGAGCTGTTGAAGACTGCCTTTCCATCTTAAGCCATTATTTTCAAGACGATGTGTACAGATTTATAATAAATATTCACCTCGTGCTGGAGTTGTTAACATGCCAGATCTCTAAAATAAACTAACTTGTTTTGTCTTTCTGAATAAATTGACTTTTAAAAGATATTCACTGTGATGATGTAAGAATTTTACACTTTGTCTTCTTTAATTACTTTTTTAAAAATACAAAGTAGCTGCATATTTCACAAGAGGAATACATTTCAACAAGTTTATAGTTCTGAATTAATAAATATTGCCATAGTTATCTAGTGAGAAGGAAAGAGAAGTACAGAATGAAAGGTACCAAGAATGCAGGGATAAATCTAAAAATTATGGTGATACACTAAAAATGCAGTAATAGACCTTTGTCTTTTTATGCATTCCTTTATTTCACAAATGTGTAGTGAATGCATACTGATCGCTCATTACTAACTTAGTTGTGAAAGATTAGTTTAACAAGTTTCTTGGCCTCAACTCACAATTAAACAGAGAAAGCAAGTAACACAAACAGTTATTTGGAATCCACTGTGTTGAACTATGGAACATGACAAAAATGAACACGTGAGAAAAAAGAAGGGATCATTAACTCCAAATGAGGTGTGTGTGAAAGTAGGTTTTGTGTAAATTTGGGGGAAAGAAAAGTAAGGGTATCAGAGAACTCTTTCTCAGAACAGAGCTGTCCATTATAGGTTTTGTAATGATGATCAAAGCCTCTCAACATGGCTTTCCAACCTTGTATCAATGAGCTGGGCAAAGTTATAGGCTTGAAACAAATATGTTAAGGCTACAACAGACATAATAAAGGGCTAATACAATAAGGAAAATAAAGTACAACCGACACTTATAAACCTAGTGAGGGGGGTAATGTACATATGATAGTTGGTACACAGGGGGAACTTAAAACATTCACTTCTTACTCGCTATTTGCAAACTGAAAGCTTAGCAATTTAATACCTAAAATGATTCTTTTTTTTCTAGGAAATCTTTAGACCAGGCATGCAAGCCCTTTGCAGTACTGTGGCAATCCCCAGGGTTCTATTCTTAGAAACATAGAAAAGATAAAGCTACAAAAGATTCTAGTCCTAGACAATGTTACTATGTTATTTAAGGCATTTTGTTGGTGAACTCAGTTATCACAATAAAAAATGTCTTCATAAAATCTTTCCTGAAAATATAATTTAAAATACTGAAATAGAAATTGAAGTGATTACTTTTCTACTTGCTCAAAAAATTTAAAGTGTGGAAAAAAAATAGCAGTTTAACATGGAGTCTAACCTCAGCTATTTTTTCTTTTAAGGAAAAAAGGACAACACATTTTTTTCTAAACCTGTCTCCCACGCACATTTTATTTTTATAGTGACAGTTAAACTGCACTTCTCATAACCTTCATCCAAATAAGTTTCCTTTTTTTTTTCCTTCTTTCACACCTCCCACTGATAAATAAATACAGCCTTCCACAATGGTTTAATAAGATAATTAGGCTCTGTTTCACTGGGCACCACAGCCATTTGAGCACTCTTATCACCAGAATGCACTATTAAAGATTCTGTCAGAATGGATTAAGTATTGCATTGCTTTTCCAAAAGTACATTCTTGCTTGCTTGGAGGAGTAAATGGAGGCCGATTCATGAAATTAGAAAAGGGGTCTCTGCACACAGGCTGCTCTTTATGATATTTCAGATGTTTTTGGTACTGCTTTCTTATTGATAATTCAAATGAAACGTACTTCTATCTTTGCCTTTCCGAAGAATCTCACTGCTATTATAGAATCTTTCCAGTTGCTCCGCATTGTTATTATTAGATTGTATCTGCTTCAGTGCATTTTATTTACAACCATCTAATCATATTAGAAAATGAGCATAGTGAAGCTTACATAAATGCTGAAAATAAAACATGAAACCTTTACAACAGACTGACCCTGCAGCATGTTTAACAACCCCCCCCACACACAAAGAGAACATAATACAGTTTATGATCAATGAGAAATGCCCTTAAGCAAATAATTGTATCCTGCACCGAAAGCTGTTAATGTTTTAAAACTGAAAATCCCTATATAAAAATAATTTAAACTTCTTCCCAGGAAGTAATTTTCTTTCACAAATCACTGTTGCAAATACTGCAAAACTGTGCGTTGGACTTGAAAAGTTACATTCATCCTTTCTTCCACTTATTTAATGTACTGCTCAAAAGCAAACTTTAATAGAAGTCTGTTAGTAAGAAGTTACCTACTGTCCTGTGAAATTTCTTAAGTATGAGTGTCTCAAACAATATATTTTTTTCACATCATATATTGTCCATAATAAGGTTTTCACTCCAAAAGTCATTTTTTTGTCCTGCTGGCTAATATGTACCAAAAGGGTTTACTTTTGAACTGTTTATGTTGCTTTATACTGCACCTACATTTTGTAGATTTTTAAACCGTTAAACAAGAAGAAAAATCTTTCAAATTTTGTTTTCTAATGAAGTTTTAGCCTTAAGAAATTAACATGAACTAGAACAAATAGCTTCAAGATAAAGTGAAAAACATTAAATAGCATCTATTTGAAATTATGATAATGAATTCACAAATTCAACAGTATAAAAATGGCCACATAGCTCCGTGCATACACTTTGGGTCCTGTCATGTTTTTCTGATAATGGGCTTTTCCTGTCTCCAAAGAATCTGTTCCCTACGGAGCTTTGAACTAGTGACTCCTATCTGTAGAAGCAGCAGCTCTTTTGTGTATGTTTCTAATTCAATATCACAATGGACTCCTTTTCTGGCATCTTGGAAGAGCAGTTGATTAAAGGCAACTATCATGATTTATTCAACAATTGAGTATTGAGTCTGGAGCACTGCAGAAAGTACTACGAACGAAACAAAGATGTGCTTTTGTCCTCCATGAGTTTATAATCTAATGGTAGTATATAAAAGTTACTAAACAAAGCATCAAATGCTAGGTGCTGTATGAGTATCACCAATAATAAGTGACATACATTTTAGAGGAAAGAGCAAAGTAAACTCTGATGATTGGAAAGATTGTTCAGGATATTGCACCACAGACCTGAAATATAAATGATAAATGGATTTTTTTGTGGGTAAGATTTACAAAAGGGAGACAGCATTAAATTTGGAGATAATAATATAGTTGCTTTGACTTAAATAATTGATAACTTGTCAGGTGATAGGATTCTCAAAAACAGAATCCTATAACAGAAAGGTACTTGTGCCTTTAGAAAACAAGATATTGAATTCTAGATGTCTCACATGACCTTGTAACGCTAGTTGGTAGTTAGTACTCTAATTAGTAAAATCTGGAGGTCCTGCCTTACATGATTAAGACCATTTCTGATATACTGCCTCCAGGCTAACAGATAAAATCACAATGTTTTATGATTTAGCTTTAACACCTGTTAGTCAAATAATCATTTTATGTTAATGACTTACGTTTTTGTCTGCTTCTCCAGGGCAGTCTCAAAATGGATTCATTTTCTGGAAATCTCTATAGACTGCAGCAAATGAAAAGAGATAAAATTCGTTATTAAAGAAATAAGTGCTGAGTGCGAAGTGTTGTTTTGGTCAGGGAGCTCTGGAATTAGGTTATCTGGATACAGATCTAAATGCACTTCTTAGTAACTGTTTAACCTTAACACCAGTCCAGATCTTAGACTCAGTTTCTAGGAAATCATGAAACCATCAGTCAAGATAATAAATCTTTGAAGGTTTTTTTCTAAGTTGTTTTAGATGTTATGGATCCATATAAATTCTAGAATATACTTGACCATTTTAATTTAAAAAATCATCCTATGACTATGATTAGAATTTCGTTGAATCCATGGGTCGATTTTTTGAAAATTGAGAACTAAGAACATTGAGTATCCTGATTCATGAAGATGATTTATTTCTTCACTTATTTAATCTTTACTTTTAAAACTGATCAGTGTTTAATAGTTTTCAATATACAAATTTGTGACATAGTTTTACAAATTTATCTAAAACTTTATACTTCTGATATTGTAAAAATAGTATTTTTTAAAAATCCTAATATCTAGTGTTGCTAGCACATAGAAATACAATTATTTTTAATATAGTTTGTAACCTGAAATATTAGTAACTTCATTTATTAGATACAATATTTTTTTGTAGATGCCAGAGAATTTTCTACATAGACAATCGTTATCAGTGGATATACACAGTTTTACTTCTTCCATATGTAGATGAATTTTGTTTAATTTTTGCATTATTGCAATTACAAGAATCGTCAGTATAATGCTTAATAGAAGTGGTGGGACAAACATCCTTATCATGTTTATAATCTTAGTGAGAAAGTGTCAGACAGTAACTATGAAATAAGATGTTACATACAGATTTTTTTGTAGATTTTTAAAATCAAGCTAAGGAAGTTCCCTCCATAATAAACTGCTATTTGCTTATTATTATTGATAAGAATCAGGAATATATGTTAGATTTTATGAAATACTTTTAATGAATCTCTTGGTTACCGTATAGCTTTTCTTTTTTATACTTTTAATACAGTGAAGACATTGATTTTCTACAATTAAACGAACATTCCATTCTCGGGATAAACTTGGTCATAATGTATTACCATTTTTTATATAATTGTTGGATTTGAATTGGTAGAAGTTCTGCATCTATACTTATATGGGATCATAATCTGTAGTATTCTTTCTTAGCCTGCTATCTCTGATATTATAGAATCAACATCTTTTAAGATGAAGTTTGAAGTATTCCCTTCTCTTCAATTTTTGGGATAGTTTAGGTACAGGTGGCATTTTTTCTTTTCTTTGGTATAATTCACCAGTGGTGTCAACTGGGCCTAAAACTTTCTGTTTGAGAGTGTTTTAAATTACAAATTCAATTTCTTTAATGTATACAGGGCTAATCAAGTTCTGTATTTCCTTTGAGTAGGTTTTGATAGATTCTGTCTTTCAAGAGGTTTGTCTATTTCATCTGTACTGTTAAATATGGGGCTGTAAAATGGTCCATAATATCCCCTTATTATTCTTTTCATATCTGTTGAATTCTGTAGTTCTGTTACTGCTCTCATTCCTGGTCCTGGCTTTTTTTGTGTGTTTTATCTTTTCCTCCTCATTACTCTTAGAGATTTATCAACTTAATGATTTTCTGAAAGAAGTAGACTTTGTGTTTTTGGCTCTGTGTAAGTTTCATGAATTGTTCTGTCACCTCATTTTGGATAAATCTTTCACTAGCATTGGATGACTTGCTTTAACCTGAATGCTCATCGATACCCCACTGACGATTGATATTCACTTAACTTTGAGATTATATTTGGAATAACCTGATTTAAAATTATGGTTATGTGTGATACAATTCAAATTGACGATTAATGAAGTGAACATTCAAAAATGACAGGCATCCTCTGCAACTGCTTAAATTGTGTTGTATTATGAAATCATATAGTTATTGAGGGGAGAGTCTTGACAATAGATTAATACAACATAAACAGAGAACATGTCAAGAGATTTCAAATACGAGACCCAATGTAGTAAGTTGTATAGCAACTTGCTACAAATTATAGATGTTGATCTACAATGAGTTTGTATTATGAACCAGAATGAGTAGCATCTTTGATTATTTATAATGGATAATTAATCTGTAATATAATGCTTTTGTGTCTTTTTGGGCACCATAAAATATTTCAGACAAGATAGTTTTTCCTTAAATTTCATTCAGCTCTGAAGAGTTGAAAGCAGCTACACAGGTTAGAGTAGGTCTTATAGATACCCAAGCCAAGAAAAACAAATATGAATGTAAAGCCATAGAACATGCAAAATCAGTAATCGTATTTCTATTTTTAAATTTGCAAAAAGTATTTTCATGACTCAGAGTATTTTCCAAATGATTTCATATACTTAAATTTATTAAATGACTTAGAGGGTATATATTTGCATGAATGTATTTTTAGTTTATCAGGGTCCAGATTCATGGAATCTCTACTACTGTGTGACGTATGCCATATTTCTGCTGCGTCCACTGTGCCAAAATGCAAAATAAGCCTCATTAAATTTTCTGAGTTACTAGAGTTTCACCAATTCCTGTCAGATGGCAAAGATGGCTCATTCTTTAAACTATAATCTCTTGTACAATTTCATTGCAATAATAAATAATAAAAAGAATTAGCCCCAAATACTTAACAGTGTTCCAAAAATGTAAGCATCACCTTGAATTGGAAATGAAATTAGAAATTAGAATTGTAAAGCAGGTAGGGGCCAAGGTATTGGTCTGCTGAGTACTGGCCCAGAAACGGTCTTTGGCCAATGGAAATTCAACCCCTCTGCAATAAAATAATAAAGGTTAAACGTTCACCATGAAAAGCACAAGAAAGAAGCACACTGCTTGAATTCAGAGCCTGGGGTGGGCGTGCCACCAATATAAATGAGTCAAAAAAATCAATAAAACAAAATTTCTGCTCATCCTTCTAAAAAGGATGAAAACCAAATATGACAGAATACAAAGTAAAACAAAAGTTTCCTATTCAAAACATGCTGCAAAATTTTAATTGTGGTAAAATACACATAACCAAAAAAAAAGTTACCATCTTAACCATGTTTAGGTGTACAGTTATGTGACATTCAGTACATTCACGTTGTTGGGTGACCAGCATCATCATCCATCCACAGAACTCTTCTCATCTTGCAAAACTAAAATTCTGTACTCATTAAAACATTAATTCTGGTTCCTCTCACCTCCTATACCTGGCAACCACAATTCTTCTGGCTCTAATATAAGAGGAATCATATATTAGATTCCTATATACTTGTTCTTTTCTGATGGGTTTATTTCACTTCACATAAGATCTTCAAGGATCCTTAATGTTGGAGCATGTATCAGAATTTCCTTTATTCTAAGGTTGAATATTACATTGTATGTATATACCACTATCCATTCATCTGTCTGTGGACATTTGGGTTGATTCTACTTGTTGACTATTTCAAATAATGCTGCTCTAAAAATAGGTGTACAAATATATATTCCAGTTTCTGTTTTCAGTTGCAGAAAATGGAATTGCTGGATCATATGGTAATGCTATTTGCATTTTTTTCAGTAATTGCCATACTGGTTTTGACATCAGATATACCATTTTGCATTCTCATTAACAGGATACAAATGTTCCAATTTCCTCACATCCTTATCAACACTTGTTTTCTGTGTGTGTGTGTGTGTGTGTGTGTGTGTGTGTGTGTGTGTGTGTTTTATAATAGACACCCCAATGAATGTGAAGTACTTTATCATCGTGGTTTGGATTTGCATTTCCTTAAACATTAGTGATATTGAACAACTAACTCTTCATGTGTTTATTGGCCATTTGAATATCTTCTGGTCTATTCCCAGAAGACGTTATGTCTATTCAGAGCATGTCTATTCAGGCTCTTATCCATTTAAATCATTTTGTGTTCTCTACTGTTGAGTTTTAGGAGTTTTCTGTGTATTCAGGATATTAACCTCTTATCAGATACAGTTTGCAAATATTTCTAACATTTTCTGGGTGGTTTGATGCTGTTCTCCCTCCCCCCAGCTTTACTGACATATAATTTACATATAACATTGTGTAAGCTTAAGATGTAAAATGTATTGATACGATACACTACTATATTGCAAAATGATTACCACCATAGTATTACCTAAAGACTCCATCAAATAACATAATTACCTTTTTTATGGTGGCGAAATTTAAGACTTACTCTCAGTGACTTTCAATTATATAATACAGTATTGTTAACTATAATCACCACACTGTAAATTAGATCCTGGAATTTATTCGTTTTATAATGGGGAGTTTGTATCTTTGACCAAAATCTCCCTATTTCCCTTAGGCCCCTGAAAAACACCCCTGAACTCACTGTATCTGTGAGTTCAGCTTTTTAAGATTCTACGTATAGGTGATACCATCTAATACTTGTTTTTCTCTGACTTATTTCAATTAGCATAATGCCTTCAGGATCCATCTGTGTTGTCTCACATTGCAGGATTTCCTTCTTTCCCATTGCTGAATAATACTCATTTTTGTATATATACCACAACTTCTCTATCCATTCATCCATTGTAGGACACATAGTTTATTTCCTAATCTTGGCTATTGTGAATACTGCTACAAATAACATGGGAGTGCAAATATCTCTTTGAGATCCTGGTTTTTTTTAATGTTTTTGTTTTTGTTTTTGTTTTTGAGAAAGAGAGAGAGAGAATGAATGAATATGTGAGTAGGGGATGGGGAATGGCAGAGAGAGAGAGAGAGAGAAGGAGACACAGAATTCAAAGCAGGCTCCAGGCTCTGAGCTATCAGCACAGAGCCTGATGCAGGGCTCAAACTCACAAGCCTTGAGATTAGGACGTGAGCCAAAGTCAGATGCTTAACTGAGCCACCCAGGTGCCCCTGTGATCCTGTTTTCATTTGCTTTAAATATATACCCAAAAGTGGGATTCATGGATCATATGGTAATTCTTTTAATTTTTTTTTGAGGAAACTTCATATTGTAGCTCTACCAATTTACATTTCCACTGACAGTGCACAAGGGTTCCCTTTTTTCCACATTCTCACCAACGCTTATTATCTCTTATTATTTTTATGAAAGCCATTCTAAAAGATGGGAAGTGATCTCTCACTGTGGTTTCAATTTGTATTTCACTGATGATTAGTGATGTTAAACAAATTTCATGTACTTGTTGGGCATTTGGGTGTCTTCTTTCAAAAAATACCTATTCAATCTGATCACTTTTTAATTGGATTGTTTTTTGTTCCTATTGAGTTGTATGGGTTCTTTATATATTTTGGGTATTAACCCTTTATCAGATTTCTAATTTGCAAATATTTCCCCTTATCTCAACTGGGTTTTCACCACTGCATTGAAAGAAACATAGGCAATGTCAAGACCCATTTCTCTCACAAAGTCTGACTTTGTTTCTGTATAGTGTATATAAGGGAAAGATGTCCGGGGGGTGTTTTCTGCTCAGCCCTCAGTGTCTGCTATTCTGCTTTCCCAGTATTGTACTAGAAAAAAATGCTTTCTTATGACTCTTACCAGTATTTTTGTGAGTTCCAGATGGAGTGTGTGGTGAAATCTTACATGAGAGCACCCTGGGCCTCCACACTCTCTCTAACTTAATCTAGTTAAACTCTTATGTGCAACTCTGTTTGTTCTAGATCTATTAAGTGCTTGTATTCCCATCACTTCCTACAGATGCTGTGTTTCCTTAGATTTGGGGCTAGTTGATTGTCCTATGACTTCAGCTCTGATGGGTTCAAGAAAAGTTGTGAAATTGCAGTTTGTCTGCCTTTTTTTTTCCCCAGTTCTATTGAGATATAATTGACATACAGCATGGCTAAGTTTAAGACGTATAGCATGACTTGATTGACATAAATTGTGAAGTAATTGCCACAACAGTTAACATCCATCATCTCATATAGAAAGAGTAAAAGGGGAAAAATGTTTTTCACCTTGTGATGAGTAGGATTAATTCTTAGCAACTTTCAAATACTATACAGCAGTGTTAGCTACAGTCACTATGTAATACATTACCTCCCCAGTACTTATCACCACAAGTTTGTACCATTTGACTACCTTAACCTAGATCCAGTTTCTCCACCTTACCATACACTCCCCACCTCTGGTGACCACAAATCTTTTTCTATGATTTTTTTTAAAAGTCCACATATAAGTGGGATCATATGGTATTTATCTTTCTTTGACTTCTTTCATTTAGCATAATGACTTCAAGGTCCATCCAGGTTGTCACAAATGACAGAATTTCTTTTTTCAGAGCTGAAAATTATTACATTCTATGGATATACCATACTTCTTTATATATTCATTTGTTAATGGACACTTAGGTAGTTTCCATGTGTGGCTGTTGTAAGTAATGCAGCTATGAAGATGGGGTGCTGATATCCACTCAACATAGTGTTTCTGTTTACTTTGGATATATAGTTAGGAGTAGATTTCTGGATCATATGGTAGGTCTATTTTTTGTCTTTTTTTGAGGAACCTCCATACTAGCTTCTGTAGGGCTTTATCGATTTACATTCCCATCAATAGTGCACAAAGTTTCCCTTTTTTTCACATCCTAGCCAGCGTTTGTTATCTCGTGTCTCCTTTTGTTTTTTAAGCTTATTTATTTATTTTGAGAAGACAGCATGCAAGCAGAGGAGGGGCAGAGAGAGGGAGAAAGAAAGAGAATCCCAAGCAGGCTCTACATTGTCAGTGCAGAGCCAGCCTGAAGTGGATTCAAACTTGAAAACCACAAGATCGTGACCTGAGCAGAAACCGAGTCAGACGCTTAACCAGCGGAGCCACCCAGGCACCCATCTCCTGGTTTTCTTGATGATATAGCCATTCTACCAGCGATAAGGTGTTAATTTGCATTTTGTTAATGATTGGTGATGTTGAGCACATTTTTTATGTATCTGCTGGCCATTTGTATGCCTTCTTTGAAAAAAAATGTCTATTAAGATCCTTTGCCCATTTTTAAATTGGATTTGTTTTCAATTTAGTGGTATGAGTTCTTTACATATTTTGGATTTGGATATTAACCCCTGATCAGATGTATAATTTACAAAAATTTCCTCCAATTCTATAGGTTGTGTTTTAAATAGTTTATTGTGTCTTTTGCTGCATCAGAAGCTTTTTAGTTTGATGCAGTCCTACTTGTTTCTTTTTATACTCTTATTTGTGCCTTGTCATATCCAAAAAATCATTGCCAAGACCCATGTCAAGGAGATTTTTCCTTATGTTTTCTTTTCAGTTTCATGGTTTCAGGTCTTACATTTAAGTCTTTAACCCATTCCCAGTTAATTTTTTGAGGGGTGTAGGATAGGGATCAAGTTTAATTATTTAACATGTGGATATCCAATTTTCCCAGCACCATATGTCAAATAGACTCTTTTCTCCACTGAGTATACTTGGCTGCCTTTTCATTTTTTTTTTCAATATATGAAGTTTATTGTCAAATTGGTTTCCATACAACACCCAGTGCTCATCCCAAAAGGTGCCCTCCTCAATACCCATCACCCACCCTCTCCTCCCTCCCACCCCCCATCAACCCTCAGTTTGTTCTCAGTTTTTTTTTTAATATATGAAATTTATTGCCAAATTGGTTTCCATGCAACACCCAGTGCTCATCCCCAAAGGTGCCCTCCTCAATACCCATCACCCACCCTCCCCTCCCTCCCACCCCCCATCAACCCTCAGTTCTCAGATGGCTGCCTTTTCAAATATTACCTGACCATACTTAGGGTATATTTATTGCTTGTTCCATTTGTCTATGTGCCTGTTTTTTTATGCCGGTACCATACTTATTTGATTACTATAACTTTATAATATAATTTGAAATCAGAAAATGTGATATCCCCCACTTTCTTTCTCAGGATTGCTTTGACTATGCAGGGTCTTTTGTGGTTCCACACAAATTTTAAGATTTTTTCCCACTTCTGTTAGAAAAAATGCCACTGGAATTTTAAAAGGAATTGCATTGAATCTATAGATGGTTTGGATGGTGTGGACATTTTAACAATATTATTTCCTCAAATCCATGAACATGGGATAATCATTTATGTGTTAAATTTCTTTCATCTGTACTTTTTAATACAGGCATTTCACCTTATTAGTTACATTTGTTCTAAGTCTTTTATTGTTTTTGCTGCTATTGTAAATAGGATTATTTCTTATTCTGATAAATCTTTACTATCTGCCTTTTATTTTTTTTAAATAATATCAAAAATATTTTCAGTTCTCTCCTTCCCAAGGCTAAGTACTTAATTTTTTGTTGTTCATGTTTATATAAACAATCATTGAATGTTCATAAAATACATATTATTTTTCCAAATAGTTTTGTGAATTTTACCTAGAATATTTGTTTGCATTTGTAATATGATGCTTTGGATTATGGGAATGTATTTGGAGAGCATTTGTCATGGTTTTTAAAACCACTTTATTGATGTATGATTGACATACAAAATATATATATATTAATTTATACAACTTTGAGTTTAGAAGTAAGTATGCAGCTGTCATATCATCACTGTAACCAGTGCCATAAACATATCCATTTCCTCCAAAAGTTTTCTCCTGCCTTTTGTGTGTGTGTGTGTGTGTGTGTGTGTGTGTGTGTGTGATAAAAGCAGTTAGCATAAGTATCTACACTCTTAGCAAATTTTTAAACATATAATACATTTTGTTAATTGAAAGTACTATGGTATACAATAAATTCTAGAACTTGTTTGTCTTGAATAACTGAAATTTTGTACCCTTTGTCTAACATTTTCTTGTCTTCTCCCCTCTACCCAGCTCCTGGTAACCACTCTCTGCTTCTTCGACTTCGATTTTATTAGATTCCTGATATAAGTGGGATCACGTAGTATTTGTTTTTCATAGTCTAGCTTATCTCACTTAGTATAATGTGCTGTAAGATCAACCATGTTGTCACTAATGAAAGGATTTTCTTTTTTTTTTAAGGTTGAATAATATTCCATTATATGTATACACCACATTTTCTTTATCTATTCATCCATCAGTGGACACTTAGGTTGTTTCCGTGTCTAGGTTATTGTGAATATTGCTGTAATGAACATTGGAATGCAGATAACAGTTTGAGATTCTGATTTCAATTATTTTTGACATATACCCAGAAATAGGATTGATGGATCATGTATTTTTAATTTTCTGAGAATCCTCTATAATGTTTTTTATAATGGCTGCATCAACTTGCATTCCCATTACAAATGTAGAAAGGTTTCCTTTTCTCCACATCCTTGCCAACACATGTTATCTTTTGTTTGTGATAATAGTCATCATAGTTAGCATGAAGTGACATCTCACTGGGGGTTTGATTTGCATTTCCCTGATAATGAGTAGTGTTGAGCACCTTTTCTTTTTTTTTTTTTTTTTTAATTTTTTTTTTTTTCAACGTTTATTTATTTTTGGGACAGAGAGAGACAGAGCATGAACGGGGGAGGGGCAGAGAGAGAGGGAGACACAGAATCGGAAACAGGCTCCAGGCTCTGAGCCATCAGCCCAGAGCCCGACGCAGGGCTCGAACTCACGGACCGCGAGATCGTGACCTGGCTGAAGTCGGACGCTTAACCGACTGCGCCACCCAGGCGCCCTGAGCACCTTTTCATATACCTGTCCGACATTTGTATATCTTCTTAGCAAAATAGTTACTCAGGTCCTTTGCCCATTTTTAAATTAGTTTGTCTTTTTGCTTTTTGCTTATTTATTTATTTTTTCGTATAGGGTTGTATGAGTACCTTATATATTTTGGATATTAATCCTTTGTCAGGTATATTGTTTGCAAATATTTTTTCTCATCCTGTAGGTTGCCTTTACTCTTATTTCTTTCCTTTACTATGATAGGAAGCTTTTAGTTTGTCATCTGATTTGTTTATTTGTATGCTTGCTGCCTTTGCTTTTGGTATCATATACAAGAAGTCATTGAAAGGCCAATGTCAAGAAGTATTTTCCCTATGTTTTCTTCTAGGAGTGTTACAATTTCATGACTTACAGTTAAGTTTTTAATCCATTTTGAGTTTTTGTTTTTGTTTTTGTTTTTTGGTTGTTGGGTATAAGATCCAATTTCATTCTCTTACATATGGATATCCAGTTTTCTCAAATCATTTATTGAAAAGACCAGCCTGTCCCATTGTGTATTCTTGAAATCTTCAAAAATTGACAATTTAATCACGTGGTGAAATGTCATTGAGAGTGGAATACTGAACCTGCTTTATGATCATGTAACCTTGCTTTATGACTGAAAAGAGCTGATAGTATGGAAAGAAAAAAATAATTGACCATATCTATGCAAGTTTTAATCTGAACACTCTATTCCAGTGGCTTATGTCTGTTCTTGTGCCAGTACCATACTTTGATTAATATAGTTTTGAAATATAGTTTGAAATCATTAAATCTGAGGACTCCAGCTTTCATTCATGTTCAAAATTTGTTTATTAAGGGTTTTTTTGTGATTTTATATGAATTTTAGGATTTTTTTTTCTCTTTCTGGTGAAAGTATCTTTGGGAATGTGATTGGGATTTCATTCAGTCAGTAGATTGCTTTAGGTAATATGGACATTTTAACAATGTTAATTCATCCAATCCATAAACACAAGTTATCTCTCCGTTTACTTGTGTCTTTTAAACATTTTCTTCCTCAATGTTTTAAAGTTGTGGTGTATAAGCCTTTCACCTCCTTTGTTAGGTTTACTCCTTAAGTAGCTTATTCTTTTTGAAGCTATTGTAAATGACATTATTTCTTGATTTCTTTTTCAGATAGTTTGTTGTTAGAATATAAAAATTAAACTAACTTTTGTATTTTGATTTTACGTCTTACAACTTTACTGAATTCTTTTTTTTATCTGTGTGTGTGTGTGTGTGTAATCTTTACAGTTTTCAACATAAAAGATCCTGTCATCTGCAAACAGAAATGATTTTATTCTTCCTTTTTTATTTGGATGTCTTTTTTTTTAATTTTTTTTTCAACGTTTATTTATTTTTGGGACAGAGAGAGACAGAATATGAACGGGGGAGGGGCAGAGAGAGAGGGAGACACAGAATCAGAAACAGGCTCCAGGCTCTGAGCCATCAGCCCAGAGCCTGACGCGGGGCTCGAACTCACAGACCGCGAGATCGTGACCTGGCTGAAGTCGGACGCCCAACCGACTGCGCCACCCAGGCGCCCCTTTGGATGTCTTTTATATCTCTTTTTTGTTTAATTGCTCTGGCAAAAATTTCCAATACTATGTTGAATATAAATGGTGATTGTGGCATCCTTGCCTTGTTTCTGATCCTAAAGGAAAAATTTTCAGAATTTCATTATTAAGTATAATGTTACGTTTAAGTTTTTCATATATGGGCTTCCTTGTGCTGAAGTAAATTCTGTATCTAATCTGTTGAGCGTTGTTATGATGAAAAGGGTATTAAATTTGTAAAGTTATTTTTATGGCATTTATTGAGATGATGAGGGGACTTTTATCCTTCATTCCGCTGATATGGTATATCACACTGATTGATTTCTGTATGTTGAACCAGCCTTGCATCCTGAGAAAAATACCATTTGATTATGGTATATAACCCTTTTAGTGTACTGTTGAATTTGCTTTAATGTTTTATTGAGGATTTTGCATCTATGTTCATCAAGGATACTGGCCTGTAGTTTTCTTTTTTTTTTTTTTTTTTCAACGTTTATTTATTTTTGGGACAGAGAGAGACAGAGCATGAACGGGGGAGGGGCAGAGAGAGAGGGAGACACAGAATCGGAAACAGGCTCCAGGCTCTGAGCCATCAGCCCAGAGCCTGACGCGGGGCTCGAACTCACGGACCGCGAGATCGTGACCTGGCTGAAGTCGGACGCTTAACCGACTGCGCCACCCAGGCGCCCCTGTAGTTTTCTTTTTTAATAGTATCTTTGCCTGGTTTTGGTATCAAGGTGAGGCTGACCTCATAAGTTCAGAAGTGTTCCCTTCTTTTCCATTTTTTTGTAGGATTTTAAGAGGATTGTCATTAATTCTTCTTATGTTTGGCAGAGTTCATCAATGAAGTCATCTAGGTCCTGGGCTTTGATTTGCTTTGCTTTGCTTTTTTCTTTGCTTTCTTGTCTTGTCTTGTCTTTTCTCTTTTCTTGTCTTTTCTCTTCTCTTCTCTTTTCTTTTTTCTTATGTGATCTCGACACCAACATGGGGCTCGAACACACAATGCCTGAGATCAAGATTCTCATGCTCCACTGACTGAGGTGCCCCTGGACTTTTCTTTATTGGGATTTTTTTTAAATTACAGATTTGGTCTCCTTATTTGTTATTAGTCTTTTTAGGCTTTTGATCCCTACCCCTGCACCATATTTTCCCCCTCCATCCCCACCCCCCACACACCCAGCTTTTTTTGTCTCTAAGTGTGGCTAGGTGGTTGGTTCCCACCAAGGGGATATAAGCAGAAATGAAATCTGTCCATCTAGGTAGGGCTTTCACGAAGTGGGGGTATCATCTTCAGACTCTCTTTATCCTTCTGCCAACCTGATTCACATAGTGATAAAGGCCAGGGGTATCAGGCAAGAAAGAAGAAGCTTGGAGAGGTTTCAAAAGAAGCCTATATTCTTGATTCCATTTTAGTAGGCTGTATTTTTCCTAAGAATTTATCCATTTCTTCTATACTGTCCATTTCGTTGGTGTACAATTGCGCACAATAGGCACTTATGGTCTTTTTGCTAAAATTTACATAGCATTGGTTGTAATGTCTCTTCTTTCACTTTTTTATTTTGGTGAGTCTTCTCCCTTTTCTTTTTAGATAGTCTAGCTAAGGGTTTGCCAAATTGGCAAAAAGCCAACTCCTGGTTTCATCAATGTTTTCTATTTTTCAATTCTCTGATTTATTTCTGTCCTAATGATTATTATTTTCTTCCTTCTGCTAATTTTGGGCTTTTTCTTACTCTTCTTGCTTGAGGTGTAAAGTTAGATTGAGATCCTTCTTTTGTCAGCTACAATATATTTGACATATGGCATTGTGTATGTTTCAAGTGCACACCATGTTGATTTAATAGATTTACATATTGTAATATAATTGCCAATGTAGCATTAGTTAGTATCTCTATCATGTCATATAATTATCATTTCTTTTTTTGGTGGCAGAAATAATTAGTATCTATTCTCTTAGCAAGTTTGATGACCATATGATACCGTTTCTATATTCACTCTACTGTGCATTAGATCTCCAGGACTTACTTATTTATCAGTTGTAAGTTTGTGATCTTTCTTGTTTTTTAATGTAGGTATTTATCACTATAAATTTTCCTCCTTCTACTGTTTTTGCTGCATCCCATAAGTTTTGATGTGCTACATTTTCATTTTCATTTGTATTGATGTATTTCCTGATTTATTTTTAAATTTCTTCTTTGACCTATTACTTGTCCAAGAGCGTATTGCTTAATTTCCATGTATTTGTGAATTATCCTGTGGTTTTCATGTTATTGATTTTTCACTTTCATTCCATTGTGGTCAGAAAAGATAGTTGGGATACTTTCAATTTTTAAAAATTTGTTGACATTTTTGTTACCTAGCATGTGATCTATCCTGGAGAATGTCCCACATGCACTTGCAAACAATGTGTATTTTGCTCCTGTTGGATGGAACGTTTTGTATATGTCTGTTGGGTCCATTTGTTACAGTATTATTCAAGTCTTCTGTTTACTCATTGAGTTTCCCTCTGGATATTCCATCCACTGTTGAAAGTGGGATATTGAAGTCTCCTACTATTACTGTATTGCCATCTACTTTTCTCTTCAGGTCTATCAATATTTGCTTTATGTATTTAGGTGCTCTGATTTAGGTACATATATACTGTGGGGAATGGCTACCAGGGTGTGCAGGTTTGTTATTGAGATTCATGTGTCAGTGCTAGGAGTCCTTACCTCTTTTCTTTGCCCTTAGCTGCCCCCAGAAGATCCAGGTCTTCCGATTCCATTGATATTCTGGTTGAGTGAGGCAGAAACAGACCTCTTGGCAGTGTCCTGAAAGCTGAGGTGGCAGGTTCTCATATGACTTGCCTGCCCCTGTGGGAGAAATTGCAGCCTAAGGGTTTTCTGTCCATGCTGAATGGTACAGAATGGGGAGGAATGTCTCTGGTAAAGTGAAATGGTTCTCACTATTTTCAATGTGGCTGTTCTCAAATTTTATGTCCACTGGGTTACTGGAGCCTTTAAAATGGACTCTAAAGCTCTTACAAAGGTATTACTGTCTGTGGATAGTTGTCAAATCACTGTTTCTGTGGGGCTATGAAGGCTGGCATGTCCTATTCCACCATCTTGAGGATGTCACTCCCAAGAATATGAAAATATATACATATACATACATACACATATATGTATTTTTCTGAGAGAGTGTGAGAGTGAGCATGAGCGGGGTAGGGGCAGAAGGAGAGGGAGACAGTATCTCAAGCAGACTCCACATCCAGCACAGAGCCCTACACGGGGCTCCCCCCTCTCAAGACTGTGAGATCATGACCTGAGCCGAAACCAAGATTCCGATGTTTAACTGAGTGAGCCACCCAGGAGCCCCTTTAATGTCTTGGTATATCTCGTACTTTGAGATTTTTAAGATCTGCAAATACAAGTGAGAAAAGCAGTGGGGGAGGGACATGAAAAACAGCTATAGAAAGGAGATAGGTATTAGAGAAATGCATCTGATGTATGGTTATAGTTTATGCAATTACTATCATACATTAATGTTTCTCTAATTTGTTACATTTACTCCTGATTGTGTATGTATGAAGAAGCAGAGGCAGTTCATTAACTAATTGTCTTTGTATTCAATGTCTTTCCCTCTTCCAAAATGTATTTGCTTAGTTAATTATGGCTATGTTATTGGATGTTAGCAATTATATGTCTCAAATATATAAAGAACACATTTTCTAAAGAATTGTCACATCTGGGAGTTTTCTTTCATCAATCTCTATAGAAAAGAAAAAATGAGAGCGAACTTCTTTCAGGAGCAATACCCACATTCTTTACTAGTAAGGATACAATCATTTAAGTGACTTTATTCTTTGTCTTCTAATAGCCTTGCCTGGTGAAAGAAATGTATTGAACAAAATCTCCCTTTATATTAGTCGTCTCATTTAAGTGCATATCTTGTGCATATTCAATTCTGACAGATTTTGAAGAAATATGTCTCTGGGCCAAGATAATTAACTTCAAATTTGGGGTGATACAGTACTAGCAATAAACTTATTCCTGATACAATAGAAACTTAGGATAATGAAATTAGACTATTGTATAGTGTTTCAGTTAGCTCCCATTACTTCTCTCTGTGAAGTTCCAATAAATACTTGAACTTATTTGGATGGTTTTCAGTTTTATTGTTAACATTTCTCCATTCGTAATTTCTTGGTAGCTGGTTGCAATGGGCAAAAACATCCATTAGGCTTAGAGACTATATCATGTGGTATATAATGAACACTGGTCTTCGATAATGATATGACTTAAAGAGGGCAGTATGAAGACGTATGGAGTGTATGAAATATGAAGTATAGGAAGAGAACTGGCTTGTTTTATGTAAGTGATTCTTTTTTTTTTTATTTAAAAAAATTTTTTTTCAACGTTTATTTATTTTTGGGACAGAGAGAGACACAGTATGAACGGGGGAGGGGCAGAGAGAGAGGGAGACACAGAATCGGAAACAGGCTCCAGGCTCTGAGCCATCAGCCCAGAGCCTGATGCGGGGCTCGAACTCACGGACCGCAAGATCGTGACCTGGCTGAAGTCGGACGCTTAACCGACTGCGCCACCCAGGCGCCCCTGTAAGTGATTCTTTGACAGCAGCCTTGATTTACAGTCTCCCAACCTCTCACTGACACATCTATAAAAACAGGTGAGCATTCAAACAATCCTCCCACCCTCAAATAGACATGATTCGATTAAATAGCCATAATCTAGGAAAAAATAAGTAATACAAACTTATGAAGCTATTTGGTGACCTAATGTGCTATTCTAACTGGAACAAAAGTATTACTCCTGGATAATGGGAGTAAACTAATTATTCTTCCTAAATTACATATTGCCAAGTTCAAAAATGGAATGCACACACACATACACCTGTTTCTCTCACCTGGCTAAGAAGTCTTACTATGCACGTGAAATAGGTAAGGTTGTATGGCCACATCTCAATGCTGTCATTTCAGTATTTGGCCAGAAATTACTCATGCCTAAAAAGGGAAATGTTTGGTGAGAATAGAGTTTGGGTAGGGATGCGTGGAAGGCCCTGAAAGTGGGATACTGCATTTTAGCTGAGCATTTTCTCAAAATGTAAGGCATGGAGAATAAGGAGAAGAAGAGTTGTGGAAGTAAAAATTGGAGTTGGCTATGTTTCTCAACATTACAATTACTAAGAGTTTTTCCATTGAGAAGATAGGAATTTGTTGAAAGCAAACTAGACACTGGGCATTAATTAATTTATTTAACAAATAATAATTGGTGCCTTAGGGGGAGGCAAGAACCACTATAGAAGGACTGAGAGAAGGAGTAGTAAACTAGGCAAAATTTTTGTGGCAATGTAAGGTGCTATAATTATTAATAAACATACATACAAAAATAATAACTGTACATATTGTTAAATACTTTTAAGGAATAAAACATAATAATTGAATTTATTTTATTTTATTTTTTTTCAACGTTTATTTATTTTTGGGACAGAGAGAGACACAGCATGAACGGGGGAGGGGCAGAGAGAGAGAGAGACACAGAATTGGAAGCAGGCTCCAGGCTCTGAGCCATCAGCCCAGAGCCCGACGCGGGGCTCGAACTAACGGACCGCGAGATCGTGACCTGGCTGAAGTCGGACGCTTAACCGACTGCGCCACCCAGGCGCCCCAATAATTGAATTTAGAAGGTGATTAGAAAAGAAGGTAAATGACTATTTTATGTAGGATGATCCAGGAAGTCCTTTCTACATAGAGTGTGATATTTAAGGTATGTATAATAAGAAGGGTTTTCCAGGCAAAAGAAATCATTACAGAGGCCCCAACAGGAATGAATGTGGTACATTTTAAAATAGGTAACAGGCTGTTTTAATGAGACTATGTATGCTGTCATTTTTATTGACCTCTACTATTATAAATATGAAAGTCAAGATAAGTCCTATCTATTTTTTCAGAGAAAATTTCTAAGGACCTATTTTGCTAATCTTGAATCTCATTATCTATGGTAAGATTTTTCCTAAATGTCAGAAAGGGGAGACGAGCTTATTAGGGAGGAAAGATGCTGGGGCAATAGGTCTCAGACCCCACCAGGCTAGAAGTAGGAGAGTAAAACCTTCAAACAACCTTCTGAAAGGACTATAAATGGACCATGGAGTGGAAGTGAGAGAAATAAGCAGTGCTTTGGTGTCCTGGTGAGATTTGTTTGTTCATCATCCCGACTGCCAATAGAAAGAAGGCTAGTGTATCAAGGACATGGAGAATTAGATGTGGAGTGTGGAGGTAGAAAATGAAGTCAGAGAATTGTCCAGGGCCAGGTCCTGCAAGCCTTGTAAAAGTGTGGCTCACATTCTGAACTCGTAGGAAAAGCAGAGGTGAAATGAAAGGTTCCTCCTGGCTTCTGTGTAGAAAATGGACACTGGTGGGCCAAGAGTTGAGAGCTTGAATTTCATTAAGAGGTTGATGCAGTGGTTTGTGGTGACTGTTGCATTTGGGAAACAGAAAGGGGCCTTTGCTGCTAGCTGGCAATCTCATCCTGCTGTTGCTACAAACAGCAACAGCTGGGAGATGACACCAGCTAGCAGGTGGAAGAAAAGACAGCTTCAAGGACAACCTCCGCAGGAAGGCAATAGATTGTATAAGTCACCACCAAGGATTAATAAAAACAAAACTAAAACCTGTAGAATTTACTTAAAAAAATGCAGGAGAGGGGACATAGACATTGTTGACAAGAAACAAATTCTGAATATACATTTATTGTATGTACTAGATGGCAATGTTGAAATTGTCAATAATTGGAAACAAAACTTGCAAACATTTTTACAAACTAGAGAAATGTATTTAATTTGACAGAAGTATGAAAAGCTCATTCACAGTGTTGGCGAAAACAGTGACCTGCCAGTCCGTGGGTTAAAGACTAGGCCTTTTTATATACCTTTTTTTTTTTTTTTCAATGTTTATTTATTTTTGGGACAGAGAGAGACAGAGCATGAACGGGGGAGGGGCAGAGAGAGAGGGAGACACAGAATCGGAAACAGGCTCCAGGCTCTGAGCCATCAGCCCAGAGCCTGACGCGGGGCTCGAACTCAGGGACCGCGAGATCGTGACCTGGCTGAAGTCGGACGCTTAACCGACTGCGCCACCCAGGCGCCCCAAACTAGGCCTTTTTAAAAAGAGGTTACAATTACCAATTATTCAGAAAAATGCCCTAACTTTGAGTAATATAGAAAATGAAGATTTAAAAATTAGTGAAATATTATTTTTATTTATTTTCTTAATTGATTTTTTAAGCTTTACTTATTGGGGTGCCTGGGTGGTTCAGTGTTTAAACGTCTGAGTTTGGCTCAGGTCATGATCTTGCAGTTTGTGAGTTTGAGCCCCATACTGGGTTCTGTGCTGACAGCTTAGAAATTGGAGACTGCTTTGGATTCTGTGTCTCCCTCTCTCTCTGTTTACCCCCCCCCCCCACACACACACACACTCATACTCTCTTTATTAAAAGTAAATTTAAAAAATAACATTAAAAAGTTTTATTTATTTATTTTGAAAGAGCACAAGCACGGGAGGGGTAGAGAGGGAGGAAGAGAGAGAGAGGGGGGGGGGAGAGAGAGAGAGAGAGAGAGAGAGAGAGAGAATATCCTAAAAAGTCTCTGCACTGTCAGTGCAGAACCTGATGCAGGGCTGAAACTCAGGAATCCATGAGATCGTGAACTGAGCCGAAACCGAGTTATGCTTAACCGACTGAACCACCAAGGGACCCCCCGCCATGACATTATTATTTTTAAATTCAATGTGTCAAATAACAAATACAAAATTAAAAATTTTTTTTTCAACGTTTATTTATTTTTGGGACAGAGAGAGACAGAGCATGAACGGGGGAGGGGCAGAGAGAGAGGGAGACACAGAATCGGAAACAGGCTCCAGGCTCTGGGCCATCAGCCCAGAGCCCGACGCGGGGCTCGAACTCACGGACCGCGAGATCGTGACCTGGCTGAAGTCGGATGCTTAACCGACTGTGCCACCCAGGCGCCCCTACAAATACAAAATTTTAAATGGCAGTGTGATACCAGCTTTTTATAAGGTGATATTTTTCTATACTGTAGGTAAAAGTTCGTTGGTAGAATGTTCATGGGTGGCATGTGATATCTTTAGCAAGAGCTAGAGGAGGTTCATACTATCTCTCCCACTGATGCTACCTGTATAATACAACTGTATTATGAATACATAATCAGTAGAAAATAGAGGTCTGTAAAGAAAACACCAAAATCTTACAATGGTTCTATTGAGAGTGGTAGATATAAGGGTCACGTTTTTTATATGTTTTAAAATATGCTTATAAATTTGCTGCAGTATCTACCAACAGCATGCAGAAGGTTTGTAATAAGAAGATAGTTTTATTTAAGTATTTAAACCAGGATTCAAGATTTGGAAACATAAGGGTCCTAGCGAGATAGCTTAAATAGGGTTGAATTTCAGTTACCATCATCTCTAAAATGGCAATAATTACACTCATGAAATACATATTTTTTTAATGTTTATTTATTTTTGATACAGAGAGAGACAGAGCATGAATGGGGGAGGGTCAGAGAGAGAGGGAGACACAGAATCTGAAACAGGCTCCAGGCTCTGAGCTGTCAGCACAGAGCCCGACGCGGGGCTCGAACTCAGGGTCCGCGAGATCATGACCTGAGCCGAAGTCGGACGCTTAACCGACTGAGCCACCCAGGCGCCCCTCATGAAATATTTTATAGATAGCAGTACTCAATAATAAATATTTTAAACAATGTGCCACTCACATAATATGGTATGGTTAAATAAATTTCATATGTTTTAAAAAATATAGTTACACTATTCACATAATGTGAATTATAGCTGTTAGGAAATATTTCACATCAAGGGAGAATGTTTGATTCCTTAGAAATACAAGCAAGCAATAAAATTTTACTCCTATTATGATTCTGTTTTGAAATAAATGCATATATGGATAGACACCATAATATTAAAAGTTAATTCCTATGGTTGGACAATGGATGATACATTTTATTTTCTCCAGTTGATTTTTATACATCTTCTTTAATGTTCATATGTCTCTACTATGTCAAGAAAATTAATATTTAATTTTATAAGCCAAATGATAATAATGCCCACCTTTAAGACTTATTTTAAAGTTTACGTGAGAAAATGCATGGAAGTTTTTGCTGGATGTCATCAATAAATATCATTACCCCTTCATGGAATTTGGCTTTCTACAGCTCTAAAACAACAGAAATAGACTAAATTATCCTTCAGGCTCTCCAACCTCAGAATTCTATGACTGGCTTTCAAGACAGTGCAAGTGCAGACAATCTGGAAATCTGGGCAGAGTGAAGTTCAATTGTCCTTGCACAAGGACTGATGTCCTAATTAAGATATGAGTGACAATTTAAGCAACACCGTGCCCTATCCACAAACATTAGCTCTGTTGATTAAAGTGAATCTATTTGGTCATTTATGAGGCAAACCTATATCTGACATAAAGTAACATCACATTTTTATTTTTTTAAAAGAAAAAAAACTTTAGAAATTCTCAACATGTAACTCTTTTTGGATATAAAACTCCTCAAAATTGACAAAGGATGTGATATTTTTGTGCCATGGCTTTAGTATACTGTTCACTTGTTTTGATATGTGCTGTGTGCTTCTTTCAAGCAAATTCAATGCTTTAATTTTTTTATTACAATTATTTTCTGTGCACAGTGAAGTCTCAGTAATTATTGTTGACTCACTGAGTTATAATAGAGGTAAACAGAATAATAAAGTCAGGCAAGCATTTTATGTGGACCATTTACAGATCAGCAAAGTTGCATAAGAAGATGTCATATCAAATTTTTGCCTAAAGGCTCAAGTAATAGTTCAGATCAAATGTACATGTTTATGATATAATTCCTTATTCAAACCATTTAAAGAAAAAATTCAAAAACCAATAATGGTGATGATAAAAATAAAAAAAATATCTAAATTTAAAAATATGAAAAGAAGAAAAATCTCATTATAGAACTATACTGCAGAGAAATTACTCAAAATTCCACTTAATTTTCTTGTCTTTATCTTTTTTTTGGATTTTATTTGCAAAATATGAAAAAAACTTCTAAAAATTTCATAAATGGGATAATTGCACTTAATTTAAGAAGTATATCAGGGCACCTAGGTGGCTCAGTCAGTTAAGCATCCAACTCTTGGTTAGGCTCAGGTCATGATCTCACAGTTTTGGGAGTTCGAGCCCCACATTGGGCTCTGTGCTGCCTCACAGAGCCTGTTTGAGATTCTCTGTCTTTCCCTCTCTCTCTGCCCCTCCTCTGCTTACACAATGTCTCTGTCTCTCTCGAAAATAAATAAACTTAAAAAAGGAAGCATATCTATTAATATTTTATAATTAGTAGAGTTCAAATGATTGTACTATAAGAAATAGCCTGCATAAGCAATTGAATAAAAATGCACATTTTGTAAAAAAAAAAAAAAAAAAATACAGATAAAAAAAACCCAAAAATATAGTAACATCTTACTAATTAGGAGAATATTGTTCAAGGACATGGTCTTCTTAAAAATGTAGCCAGGAATTGAAATAATATTAAGAGCACTGACATTTCAAGTAGTACCTACATATTAAGCCAGTAAAAAATATAAAAGACAAAATTCCTACCCAACTCTTATGCATCTTGATTAATCTATTAAATAAAATTTGGTCAGTTCAGCTAAGGGTGGTAAGAATATCCTAAAAATTGCCAAACAACTTAGTTTAGTACATCGATTAATACTGAAATCAATTTTTTGGCTAGTTCGTCTGGTCTTCACATGTTTCAAAATAATATTCCTAATGTTAATGTGCAGTGGCATATCCATAATGAATCTTGTGTGTAAAGTTTGATTAAATCTTGGCTGAAATAATGATTTACATTGGATACGGTCGGTATAAGGGCCCCCTTAGAGTCTAAATCGTTGCTGTTTCTTTATTCTCTTCTTTTATTGGATTCATAATTATTTTATAAATAGAGCAATTAAATTAGAAATTCCATTTTATTTATGATATAGCAATGTTTTTTTGCTTACAAAGATAAAAAATGAAAATGCAGAGCTCGCAATTAAGGTAGTGATGGTCCCTTGAGTTTCCCTAACCTTAATATCCCTTTGAACAAAATAAGCTTGAGCAAACTCAAAACCAGTTTCTTTCAGAAACCTTGACTGACTTAATCAGATTCATACAACATTTAAACAATATTAACTATACATTCTATTTGCCCTACATACACACATATATAAAGACATTATATATACAAAATTATTATGTCTATTTTAAGTCTGTATGCTTTTCTCATTATTTTCTAAGCAAGAAGAAATATACCAATAGAAATTGCTGCTATTCTGTTAACTTAAAATTTTTTTTTTTCAACATTTATTTATTTTTGGGACAGAGAGAGACAGAGCATGAACGGGGGAGGGGCAGAGAGAGAGGGAGACACAGAATCGGAAACAGGCTCCAGGCTCTGAGCCATCAGCCCAGAGCCCGACGCGGGGCTCGAACTCACGGAGCGCGAGATCGTGACCTGGCTGAAGTCGGACGCTTAACCGACTGCGCCACCCAGGCGCCCCTATTCTGTTAACTTAAAAGTATCTCCATAACATGCTATGATGAATCTCAATCAGGCAGAAGAGATCATTGTTATTTGTATTATATGCTCCCCCACTCATAAATTTGCTTACTTCATGCTGTTTAATTATTTTCCTTATTTGTTAATAAAACATCACATCACTTTGTTACATATATCAATCTGTATATTAAATATCATTGCAGCTTAATTTATTTCTTACTTTAGATTTAGACTTGACATAGATAAAATCTCTCATAATTTCTTTGTTCAACCCAGTGGATCACCATTCTAAACCCTTTGGGCTATTGGCTATGCCAGTCTCACTTGGGAAATAATAAAAGAAGCAAACAAAAGATATGTTTTTAATTGTTTGTCCAAATAGGTAAAAATCATCTGAACTATGTTTTATAGATAGTTGCTCGTAACTTAGATAATGTATTGAAATTCTGAAAACACTTAGGAGGAATGTTGCAAGAGAAGAGTGAAAGATAATAAATGTCCACTATAGGAAAATAGCCTTTTTAAAAAATAACAAAGGGAGAAATTGGGTGATTTCTCCCCCTCAGGATTTGAGTAATAGATAAAGAATATAATGTTTCCTTTCTGCAAGTCAAAAATTTCTAAACTATAGTTTTTAAACTTTTAAATCAATGCATTAAAAAAGTGCTTAAAAATCCCCTATCTTTCAGAATTCCTGGAGTTGGTTTCTTGTATGTAGTCATTCATTGACTTATTATTTTTGCAGACTTCAAGTTAGGTGTCTACTATTTTTCAGGTTATGTTGTAAATGTAGGCAATAAGCAAACAGATAAGTATCTGCTCTCACAGATCTTAGATTCTAGTAGAGAAGACAGAAATTAATTATATAATCACACTAGCACATTCACAATTAAAATTAAGTAACCTAAAAGAAAGATTCTATGAGTTTGTATTAAAAAGAAAACTAGGGGCGCCTGGGTGGCGCAGTCGGTTAAGCGTCCGACTTCAGCCAGGTCACGATCTCGCGGTCCGTGAGTTCGAGCCCCGCGTCGGGCTCTGGGCTGATGGCTCAGAGCCTGGAGCCTGTTTCCGATTCTGTGTCTCCCTCTCTCTCTGCCCCTCCCCCGTTCATGCTCTGTCTCTCTCTGTCCCAAAAATAAATAAACGTTGAAAAAAAAAATTAAAAAAAAAAAAAAAAAAAAAAAAAAAAAAAAGAAAACTAACATAGCCTAGGAAGTAGGGGTAGAGAGGATAATTTCACTCTGAGAAGGCAAACCATGAACTCCTATAAAAAATAGAATATGAACAAAGATTATTTCCTGAAAATGGTTGAAAAATTTTAAAAACTCTCTTATTAGGAAGGAATGAAATCTAAATTATGTACAGAAAGAAAGTAAAGGTGATGGTAACTGAATGGGGGAAACTAGGGTGTGCAAGGGGGGATGAAGAGTACACAGGACCCAAGGCAGACAATGGGGCATTTACTAAGGCATATTAAGCTGTTTTGGTTTTATCCAAAGAACAGCACGAAGCCATTGATAGATATTAAGCTAATTGTGTAATATAATGACATTTTCTATTTTCTTTTTTTTTTTTTTTGAGAGAGAGTGAGAGAAAGAGAGAAGGTGCAAGTAACTGAGGGGCGGAGAGAGAGGGAAAGAAATGGGGCTTACCCTATGTGGGCTCAAACTCATGATGCTTAACTGACTGAGCCACTCAGGTTCCCTGACATTTCCTATTTTCAAAAAAAGTAAATTCTAACTGTCAAATACAGAATAGACTGGAGACAGTCAGGGGCTGTTATAACGGTCCAATGATAGCTTTGACCAAAGTGGTGTAGGTATAGATGAAGTGTAGATGAGTGAAATTTATGAGGTAAAATCGACAGGATGTTGCCATAGATTATATACAAGGGGTGATGAAGAGAAAGGAGTCAAGAATGTCTTCTAAGTGTCTGTCTTGAGAAGTTAGATGATTATTTGTATCATTCTTTGAGACAGAATACCCTGAATGTGGAAACAGACTATAGGTGACATAGTGAGTGCTTGTGTGTATGTGCACGTGTTTGTAGAAAATGACCTCAAGAGTTAGACATATTGACTGTGAGTATGAATGTTATGATAAGGGGAGACAGAATGGGCAGAGAGAGAGGAGTCAGGAGCTCAACTTGTGCTGGAGCCATGAAGATGGCTATAATTATGATATGGATAGATGGTAATTATAAGTCCGGGTGCAAAGACATTGCCTTGGCCATCAGGAAAGCTTAGGATATGGGCTAGGTATCAGCAGACTGAACACTAAGGTGAGACAGGTAACTAGGTAGTAAAGGACAAGTCAGTCTCAAAACAGACATAGAACACAATTGGCAGATGGCTCTGAGGAAATCTAGAAGAGTAGTCTCACAGACACTGACAGAAGATGATAGTTCATAAGGCAAGTTTTGTAATCGATGTCACATTCTGATAGGGATACTAAAAAGGTGAGGACTGAAACACATTCATTAGGTTTGGTATGGTGCTAATCAGTGCTGAATTTGGGGAAGGTTTTTTCAAGCGAGTGCTATCATCGTATACAGTATCATTTGACCTTAGTCCATAATGAAGGCTAGAAAGCAACAGAACAAACTATCACAATTTTAAAGGAAAATACTTATCAAATGAAGAACAAGATACCACGTAAAATTTAAAAATAAATATGAGAACAATAGGGAAAAAAAAACTTACACAAAAGCTTAGATGATTTGCTTTTCAAGCACTTTTCCAGAGAATGCACTGTATCAGAAAAAGCCACGTGTATAATGGACAGGAATTCATGACTGATCACAGAATGAGAGTGAGACGGAGAGTGGTTGGCTTCATAGGCCTAGGAAGCAATCAGTCCAAATAAGAAGGGACAGCAAATGGACTATCAGAAGAATATCTTCAATAAACTAATGAAATAGATTCCCAGAAAAAGCTAATAAAGTATTAGGATTGCCCCCTCCGGCCCCCATGAAAAGAGTAGGAAAAAAATAAAGCATTCGGTGATTAGAGGAAAATGTATACACAAAAAGCAGACCAGAAGAAAACAAAACAAAAACTTCCAAAAAAGTCATGTTCAAAATGTGAAACAAAGTATAAACAGTGCTGATTTTAAAAATTCACAGAATATAAGAAAGAATATGTTTGACCTTGACACTGGAAAATATTGTCGTTTTAGTGGCAAAGTGGTCATGTCTTTGGAGCCAGAAGAAGGAAAACTAATCACAGCTTAAACATGTCTCCTTTGGGTTTGCAGCAAAGGGTGCAAATAATGCAAATCTCTTAATGTTTTCAAAATTGAGGATCTACCTATAAACAGAACATGGAGAAGTAAAAACTATTAAATTATAGAGAGGGAGGTAAAACATAAGCAAAGTAAGAGAAGAAAAAAAAGTAGGAAAGTTCGAGGAGGAAAGTGTAAGGGAGATAAATAACCAAAGAGAGAGAAGAGGGTTTAGAGAATTCCGGTGCTATTTGTTGGAACAAAAATAAAGACTTGAGTATAATATCAAGTTGACAGAGTCAAAGAAAACATAATCTAAACTGCAGGGCTTTCTGCTTTACTACAAAACATGTGTTCTTAAAAACAAAACAACCCAACATGTGTTCTCTACGATAGCACTCTTTAAAAATAAGGTGTGAGGAAAAAATACAGAGCGAGTCAAAATCACGTAACTTTCTAAACTTGAACACTAACAAAAATGATCACCATACTGTGGGGTATGGTCATTTAACCCAGGTTCTGACGGCTTCCTCAAGGGATATTAAAAAGTACAAAAATAATAGCTCGGAAATCCTTGTGTCACGGTGAGGACACAGTAAGATGGAAGTGGAGTTTGGGTCAAAACGACCACCTGCCAGGATCTGAGGAAGCCGGGAGAGTCTGCATACAGGTGTCACAAGTTTATTTTCTTAAAATAGAGCTGAAAGGGCTTCTTGCGTGTATGGTGGAAAGCAAAGTGATTTTTTTTCTCTTAAGTTATAGTTCTGGTTCTGTTCTGCCTTCACTTTCTTAGAGAACAAAAAGCTAAGTATTAACAAGTTCCATGTTAATACTAACATTATGGCTCTTTTATCAGTACCACATGGAGCAGTTGATACTGCAGAAACCCAGGTTGCAACAGAGCAGATTATAAGATAGCTATCGGCAATTGAAGAGGAGACAGAGAGGAGATGTAGGGTATTATGTTATGTAAATTACCGTGCATTTAGCAGGAAGCCAATAGAGTTTATCTAAAGTAGTAAATCAATAGCAAAAATGAATAAACATATAATTTAAATAAATCAAGGAAATGAACCAGGAGGATGAGTTGAGGGTAGTTGCCTCCAGGGATTGCGCCTGGGTTGTAGACTGCTGAATTTCATTGAGCTCAGCTGCTTTATTTTGTATTTTAATCATGTTCTGTAACTTTGCTTAAGAATCAGTAAAAATAGTAAAAAACAGATATTACTTCACAAAACAATATAGCTTCTCATCCATAATGCTAAGAACCACAATTTATCTTTGCTCTTGGCTTACTATTGGAACAAACTGGTTATTTTATTTTTTTTTCAATATATTAAGTTTATTGTCAAATTGGTTTCCATACAACACCCAGTGCTCATCCCAAAAGGTGCCCTCCTCAATACCCATCACCCACCCTCCCCTCCCTCCCACCCCCCATCAACCCTCAGTTTGTTCTCAGTTTTTAAGAGTCTCTTATGCTTTGGCTCTCTCCCACTCTAACCTCTTTTTTTTTCCTTCCCCTCCCCCATGGGTTTCTGTTAAGTTTCTCAGGATCCACATAAGAGTGAAACCATATGGTATCTGTCTTTCTCTGTATGGCTTATTTCACTTAGCATAACACTCTCCAGTTCCATCCACGTTGCTACAAAGGGCCATATTTCGTTCTTTCTCATTGCCACGTAGTACTCCATTGTGTATATAAACCACAATTTCTTTATCCATTCATCAGTTGATGGACATTTAGGCTCTTTCCATAATTTGGCTATTGTTGAGAGTGCTGCTATAAACATTGGGGTACAAGTGCCCCTATGCATCAGCACACCTGTATCCCTTGGATAAATTCCTAGCAGTGCTATTGCTGGGTCATAGGGTAGGTCTATTTTTAATTTTCTGAGGAACCTCCACACTGTTTTCCAGAGTGGCTGCACCAATTTGCATTCCTACCAACAGTGCAAGAGGGTTCCCGTTTCTCCACATCCTCTCCAGCATCTATAGTCTCCTGATTTGTTCATTTTGGCCACTCTGACTGGCGTGAGGTGATATCTGAGTGTGGTTTTGATTTGTATTTCCCTGATGAGGAGCGACGTTGAACATCTTTTCATGTGCCTGTTGGCCATCCGGATGTCTTCTTTAGAGAAGTGTCTATTCATGTTTTCTGCCCATTTCTTCACTGGGTTATTTGTTTTTTGGGTGTGGAGTTTGGTGAGCTCTTTATAGATTTTGGATACTAGCCCTTTGTCCGATATGTCATTTGCAAATATCTTTTCCCATTCTGTTGGTTGCCTTTTAGTTTTGTTGGTTGTTTCCTTTGCTGTGCAGAAGCTTTTTATCTTCATAAGGTCCCAGTAGTTCATTTTTGCTTTTAATTCCCTTGCCTTTGGGGATGTGTCAAGTAAGAAATTGCTACAGCTGAGGTCAGAGGGGTCTTTTCCTGCTTTCTCCTCTAGGGTTCTGATGGTTTCGTATGTCACATTCAGGTCCTTTATCCATTTTGAGTTTATTTTTGTGAATGGTGTGAGAAAGTGGTCTAGTTTTCAATCTTCTGCATGTTGCTGTCCAGTTCTCCCAGCACCATTTGTTAAAGAGACTGTTTTTTTCCATTGGATGTTCTTTCCTGCTTTGTCAAAGATGAGTTGGCCATATGTTTGTGGGTCTAGTTCTGGGGTTTCTATTCTATTCCATTGGTCTATGTGTCTGTTTTTGTGCCAATACCATGCTACAAACTGGTTATTTTAAATATTCTGATGAAAATTTTACCATCATGTGAAAAGAGTGCATCGGTTAGGAATCCTTGGTGCCCCAAACTCTTCTCTATCTTGCTTCCATCTCTACCCCCAGCTAGCCTGTGATGCAGTAGAGAAGGCTCAGGGTTTTCATTGGTCTGGAGAAAGCCTTGGCTTCCCCAACCCCAATTTATTTTCAAGTTATCTGGAGCAAGGCACTTAAAATCTTTTAGCTTTGCCTATGAAATGAGATGATAATAACTACTTTGCAATATTATCGGGGAGATGAAATCATATATAAATCTAAAGCACCTGGTTATCATAAGAGTTCAATAAATGTTCATTATCCTCATTTTAATAATTTTAAAATGTTTTAATTACATTTGGAAATTCAAAGCAAAATTGCTTTAAGCTTCTTCAAGTGGCAAAATTATACTTAGTAAACTAATGCACAATTGCCATGAGCAAACAGATTTTAAGATAATTTAACTCTCTGGTTCCCTCATATAATTGTTCTTTCTGATTTTACATCGTATGATCTTAGTCCCTTATGTACCTCATACTTAGGGTCCTAGCAAATGATGGTGCATTTTCCTTTCCACTATTATCTACTTCAAGGTAAACAAGTCAGTCCAGTTGTGAGTGAATGGTCTCTTTAATAACATTTTGTCGGCTATTCACAGTTGAGTCAATAAAGGAAGACTGAATTTGGTAGTAAAAAAAATATTTTTTTTTACAAGCCGTCCTTTTAATTTTTAAGTGTTTCCTTTTCACAAGACTGGCCTTAGCTAGAGAAAAGGGCATGTATTCTGGGAGCATCATACTTCTTCCTGTCCCACAGTTAATGAGGCACATGAAGCATTGACTGGGGCTTGATCATGCATACAGAACAGGCAGCCAAGAGCAGGCACATTCTTCTCTCGCAATGAAACCATCTGCAGCCAATCCCAGCAGGTTTTCCTTCAGGGCTGTGAGCAAAAGGCAAGAATACAGATTGTTTCTCATTCTACATCATTCTAGCGCAGCAGAGGCGAGATTCAAGAGGGAAAACTTAAATAAACATGTACAGATGTCTTTTTCCAGGTTATTTTCCAATTTCCAAATCTTGACTTTAAGTTGTATAATTAAGAAGAAAAAATTCTCAGATGAAACTAAGTGCATTTTCATACATTAGAGAAACAGGGTCATATGTGGAGAGATGCACATCTGCCGGGTCTTGATTTTAATCATTTATTTGATAGATATTTCTGGACAAACAGACTCAGCCATGACCAGATGTAGCATGTCTCTGTTAATAATCTGAGCTAATTGAGTCTCCCTTTTGCCATTTGCCAATTATCTATGGATCCAGATTGAGAGTTTTCCTTTTCTTGTCTTTTTTTTTCTGCTAGAAGGTTAGAGAAGCATAAACCAACAGATCAAGAAGGGTAAGGAATGTCTTTATGATTTTACTGCAACTGAGAGTAGCTGCCAATGTTTTTCTGAGAGCAGTTGAACAGAAAACAATTCAATAAACCTTCCTTGGAAAGTTTCACACAGATTGTGGATGGCTTTTAAAAGGATTTCTCCTTTTGATTAAGGGAAATGGAGGGGAGGAAAGGGAGGGAAATATTAAATGGAACATAGTCACTGCTGGAGTATAGATTTTCATTGCTCTGAGTGAGTGCTTGGTAGAGATTTTCACCACATCTAATGATCATTTTCTCAGTAGGCCGTAAAAAATTAGGAGATTACCTCTCTCATAATCAAGGCTCTATTTATCAAGCATACTACTTAATTTCATTGTTATTGATAACTGGCACATGTTATTCATTTATAAAACTTGCCCAAAATGATGTATTCTTAAGAAATGAATCATTCAAGAGCAAACAAGAGTTTCAGTTAGCAACTGATTATAATCATTTAGCAGTGAAAGGAGCAACTATTGGTGACATTACAGCCTTGAAAGAACTACTGTTGAAATTTTAATAGGAACTCACAGACAGAAAAGAGCGGGGTCTTTTCTTTATAGTAAGTTTATCAAACATAAACTGAACAAGCCTCTGAAGGTCAAGACTATTAATGGGGAGGTTAGTGTTTCAAACATAGGAAATATCAGTGTACTTGAGCATTACGTACCAGTATTATTCAAAGAATGAAGCAATTTTGAAAAGGCAATGGATTGTGTGAATGAGAAACATGAATTTATTATTTGTGAACTGTGTTCTTTCAACTCTATAAAAAGTAAGTTTTCTTCTTAGTCTAAAATGTTTCCCTTTTGGTGATCCTTTTGAAGTGTGAGTGCAGTGGTGCTATGTGTGGGTAAAATAGTCTAAAATGAGAAACAAGGAAATGTACACTAAGTTTTTATTTATCTTTTTCTAAATCTGTTTCCAGAATTAAAATATGAGCTTCTTGGGAGCAGAAATAAGCCTTATTTATCTTTGAATTTCTAATTCCAAGGACAGTGCCTGACACATAGTGGTTGCTAAAACAACAACAAAAAGCCATATTAAAAAAAAAAAAAAACCAAACAGTGTTTTATTGGGTAAATTTAAGGTATCATTAGTAAAAATGTGGACAATGATAGCCTCAATTTTCTCCGCACTTGGGAGATGAGCCATACATAAATACAAAGACCCACAAATTAACTACCCACCTATTCTGAATTATTTCCTTAACCCAGATGTACAACTTCTTGAAGTGGATATTCCACTTGAATTTTGCGACAGAGAAAATGAAAGCAGAAACTATTGCCCGTACATTCTTTAAATGACAGAAAATTGTATTTGGGGGAGACAGAATCCCCACAGAGTTGATCACTGATGCTTATAAATTAAATATTCTTTCTATCTTTGGTTTAGACACAAGAACTCATTGTGTTTAAGAATTAAATGTTGTTTCCCTGCCATTTTATTCCACCTTCTTCACTCCTTCCCCACTTTTTCTCCTTACTTTCCCTTCCTTTATTCTCTCATCCCCTTTTTGTGTGCTTACACATTTATGTGAAGTTATCCTGATTGAAGAGATCTTTTCAAATGAATTAGGCAAATATGCATCTAGGTTGTAGAAGTAATATACCATTCATGGGAAAGTGGAAAATGATGTTTTTTGGGCCACTGCAATAGGGAGAGGGTCCCAGACACTCAGTTGCCATGCTGTTATAAAACCTAATACAATAACAGTAATTCCAAATGTTGTTTCCTATTGTCTCAAACATGCCTTTTTAATTTTTAAATATTTTTGAGAGAGAGAGAGAAAATGAGAATGAGAATCCCAAGCAGGCTTCACACTGTCAGCTCAGAGCCCTTCATGGGGCTTGAATCCACTAATCCTGAGTGCATGACCTGAGCCAAAATCAAGAGTTGGATGCTTAACCAACTGAGCTACCCAGGCGACCCTCAAACATGTCTTTAAAAAAAAAATAACTGATTTAATTAAATGAGGATATCAATAAAATCTGTATGTTAAATTTTCTTTAAGTTTCAGGATCAATATCATGATGACACTATAATTACCTGAATTAGGAAACAAGTTTATACACTGCAATTAGCTACTATGGTTTTTAGAACTCTATACATTGTCCCTTAAACTCTTATTCCTTCTTATAATTTTGTTTTTAAGAAATCATACTGGGGGCCCCTGGGTGGCTCAGTCGGTTAAGTGGCTGACTTTGGCTCAGGTCATGATCTTGCGGTTCATGAGTTCGAGCCCGTGTCAGGCTCTGGGCTGATGGCTCAGAGCCTGGAGCCTGCTTCTGATTCTGTGTCTCCCTCTCTCTCTCTGCCCCTCCCCCATTCATGCTCTGTCTCTCTCTGTCTCAAAAATAAATAAACGTTAAAAAAAATGAAACCATATTGGGGACACCTGGGTAGCTCAGTTGGTTGAAGGTCCGACTTCGGCCTCTGGTCGTGATCTTATGGTTAGTGAGATCTAGCCCAGCATCGGGCACTCTGATGTCAGCACAGAGCGCCCTTCAGATCCTCTGTCCTTCTCTCTCTGTACCTCCCCTGCTTGTGCTCTCTCGAAAATTAAACAACAACAGGGGTGCCTAGGTGGCTCAGTCCATTGAGCTTCCGACTTCGGCTCGGGTCATGATCTTGTAGTCCTTGAGTTCCAGCCCCGTGTCAGGCTCTAAGATCGGGTCATGATCTTGCAGTCAGTCTTGAGTTCCAGCCCTGTGCTGACAGCTCGGAGCCCAGAGCCTGCTTCAGATTCTGTGTCTCCCTCTCTCTCTGACCCTCCCCTGTTCATGCTCTGTCTCAAAAATAAAATAAAACATTAAAAAACTAAAAAAAAAAAAATACAACAACAACCAAACACGTTGAGGGGCACCTGGGTGGTTCAGTAAGTTAAGCAGCCAAGTCTTGATTTTGGCTCAGGTCATGAGATCACAGTTGTGAGACTGAGCCTGCATCTGCTTGAGATTATCTCTCTCTCTCCTTTTCTTTCTCTCTCCCTTTAAAGACAAAGAAAGAGAGAAAGAAACCATGCTGTATAATCTGTAAAGTTAACTAGTCAGGGTCTTATTTCTTGTATCCCTGTGTTGTCCTGTAACTTGTATCTCCATCCTTTAAATTTTCTATAAATTGGTTTGTCCAGGCTTGATAAGAATAATATTTGGCATTTTTTTTTTTTTGGCTAGTGTTCTTTAGTAGTGCTATTGTACATTTCCATATGGAGTAACAAATCTTTGTGTAGTTAACACACAAAAAAAACTTTGACCCTTATTTTTGCTATTTTTAAAAGCCTTAAAAACGTTAATATTTTCTCATTCCTTCTTTTTCTTTTGACTGAAGTATAGCTGACACACAATGTTACATTAGTTTCAGGTGTACAACATTGGACACGTCTATTTGTTACACTATGTTCACCAAAAGTGTAGTTACCAACTTTGACCATATAATGCTGTTACGTAACATTGACTATATCATGCTGTGGCCCATGACTTGTTCATTCCATAACTGGAAGCCTGGCCTTCCCCTTGCCTTCAACAATTTCGTCCATCCTCTTACCTCCCTTCCCTTGGGCAGCCATCAGTTCTCTGTATTTATTGGTATTTTTTGCTTTGGTTTTTGGATTACACATATGGGTGAAATCATACGGTATTTCTTTTCATCTTTTTGACATATTTCATTTAGTGTGGTTACTGCTAAATCCATCCATGTTGTTGCCAATAGCAAGATTTCATTCTTTTTTTATGGCTGAATAATATTTCATTGGCTGTACACACACACACACACACACACACACACACACACACACTTTGGAATTAGAATTACCCTGATGATTGGAGATGTTCAACATCCTTTCATGTTTCTGTTGGTCATCTGTAGGTCTTTTTGGAAAAATGTCTATTCAGGTGCTCTGCCCATTTTTAATCAGATTATTTGTGGTGTTGAGTTGTATAAGTTCTTTATATATTTTGGATATTAACCCCTTATCGGACATATCACTTACAAATATCTTCTCCCATTGACTGGGATGCCTTTTTGTTTTGCTGATAGTTTTCTTCATTGTGCAAAAGCTTTTTGGTTTAGTATCATCGCAAAAGTTAATTTTTGCCTTTATTTGTCTTGTCTGAGGAGACATATCCATAAATGTGTTGTTAAGGCTGATGTCCAAGAGATTACTCCCTATGTTTTCTTTTAGGGGTTTTATGGTTTCAAGTCTTATATTCAGATCTTTAATCCATTTTAAGTTTATTTTTGTGTATGGTGGAAGAAAGTGGTCCAGTTTCACTCTTTTGCATGTAATTGTCCAGTTTTCCCAACTGGACATTGGTCGAAGGGACTTTTTTTTCCATTGTACATTCTTGTCTGCTTTGCTGTAGACTGACCCTGTAAGCAGGGGATTATTTCTGGGCTCACTATCCTGTTCCATTAATCTATGTGTCTATTTTTGTGCCAGTACCATACAATTTTGATTGCTATAGCTTTGTATTAGATCTTAAAATCTGGGATTATGATACCTCCAGCTTTGTTTTCTTTCTCAAGATTGTTTTAGCTATTCAGGGTCTTCAGTGGTTCCATACCGTTTTTAGGATTATTTGTTCTAGTTCTGTGAAAACTGCTGTTGGTATTTTGATAAGGATTGAGTTGAATCTGTAAGATTTCTTTGAGTAGAATGGACATTTTAATGATATTCTTTCAATCCATGAGTATGGACTAGTTTTCTATTTCTCTGCATCATCCTCAGTTTCCTTTGTCAATGTATTACAGTTTTCAACGTGCAGGTCTTTTTACCTCCTTGGTTAGGTTTATTCATAGCTTACCTTTCCTTATTTATTATGGATAGACAGCTATACAGAAAATCTTCCCTTCACTAGCTAGTTGGTTAGTCTAAAGAATACTTTTTTTTTTCACCATTTTCCAGAATAATAGAGTTGATTTTCTGCTATTCAATGAAATTTTGTGGGTTTTGAGTGCCATTAAGACCTCTTGGGTTTAAACCTTTTAGGTATTTGAAACCATTTTTTTTTTAATTACTATCAATGCTTAAATGTGTCCAACTTTGTCCCATGATAACCTACTTAATTTGGTTTCTACCTCCTTTTGACATGAACTTTGTAAATTTCTTTAGTTTTCTTTCTTTTGGTATGAGAGGATGTTCCCAAATTATTTTGTATACTTCCTGTCTAGGCCTTAAATCCAAAAATTTATTTTTTAAATGAGAAATGATATTTAGAAATCACAGTGTAGACTATAACAGTGTCTGTTTATTGACTTGATCAATGATTCCAGTCCTCTCGATTTAACAGAGCTAGGAAATGTGTTTTAAGTTTGAAAATACATGATGAGTTTAAATATAAGATTACACATACAGTTCTGAATTTAAAATGAAATCAGGATCTCTTTTTTCCCTGTTAGGCACTTACATAATTATTCAGAAAACTTGTATCTCAGAAAAACAATTCCAGGTGGCTACTAACAATGTGATACTAACAGCAGTTTTACCCTCTTCCCATTTTTTGGGCCACCTGACCAGGAGCCCAACTCTAATTACTGTATTTTAAAGTCACTTAAAGTAGTTCCTTTCAGGGGCACCTGGGTGGCTCAGTCGGTTAAGCGTCCGACTTCAGCCAGGTCACGATCTTGCGGTCCGTGAGTACGAGCCCCGCGTGCGGCTCTGGGCTGATAGCTCAGAGCCTGGAGCCTGTTTCCGATTCTGTGTCTCCCTCTCTCTCTGCCCCTCCCCCGTTCATGCTCTGTCTCTCTCTGTCTCAAAAATAAATAACGTTTAAAAAAATTAAAAAAAAAAGTAGTTCCTTTAATTGTAATTATTCTATCAACACAATATATTTGTGTAATTTTTCTTTTGTAAAGATTACTTACAGAAAATAAAATTTTCTTTTAAAACTTTGGAAGATGAGCTGTATGGTATCAGAGGCAAATTTATAAAACATCAAATTCAAAGAAGTCAGGTTGTCACATTAAAAGCTTAATGTGAATACACATGTATACATATACTATAGTTTTCAAAGAAATTTCTACTCAGACGCCTGTGTAGCTACATATCAGGGGAAAAAAGAAGTAGCCATCTCACTGACTTTTAAAGAACATGTAAAGCTCTTCAACTGACCTTCTCAACTATGTGAAACAGAAATTGTCACAATTATTTCAAAAGCTATAATAACCAAATGAGGCAGTCAACTTTGTGCTGTACCAGAAAAATCTCATTAGCTACAGGCTAATTTCTCTTATCTTAGGTTATAATAGGATTGCATGTTTATTTTTATTTTTTTTAACATTTATTTATTTTTGAGAGAGAGAGAGAGTGCAAGCAGGGGAGGGGCAGCGATAGAGAAGGAGACAGAAGCACGCACCAGGCTCTGAGCTGTCATCACACAGCCTGACGCTGGGCTTGAAACCATGAACTGTGAGATCATGACCTGAGCCGACGTCAGACGCTTAACTGACTAAGCCACCCAGACACCCCTAATTGCTTATTTGAAATGCAACAGAAATTGCAATTAATACTTTTTTTTCATGAATACTGGAGTACTTTAAGCCAAATTATACATTTTTTCTATTAAAACGTTTTCCATTTTAAAATGGGATGTTTGTTTTGAGTCTCTTGGGGAATGAGTATCCTGGAAAATAATGAGTTTGTCCTCATAGCCATAATATTAAGAAGAGTAGTTGGAATTCCAATTAATGGTCTGGATTCCCTTTGTAACAATTCTTAAAAAAAAAAAAAAAAAGATCAATGGTCTCAAGTTTTTAGTGGTTTCAATTCCCTTTTAAATCAGCAACAGTCACAGCTGAAACTAGTGATCTTTGGGATTGAAAAAAGAAATGAGTACGTAGTACTGGAAAGAGACCTTTTTTCTAGTTACGTATCCTTGTACTGACACTAGAGTACATAGCCACAACTTTAAGTTAAAATGTAAGTGACCCTGAAGACTTAAAATATTTTAAGCTATAAACTATGGGTAAAGGGTATGTTTGCAAAAAGATAATTCTGTCTAGACTTGGTATGAGTCCCCATCGAAGGACACATAGTTTTCTACCCAAGTCTATAAAGCCTGAATACTGATGTCTTTTGGAAACTACAGATAAGCTCATAAAACATCTAAAACTGATGGCTTGCAATGACTAGAGATCAAGGTTTAATATAATTATTCTATCTAATAGGCAAAGCCAGGATGAAAATAGTTATTTTACAGTAAAATGTAGTCTCACATTAAAAGGATTCTTTGATACATGCCTGATTTACATAAAACCCCAAAAGATGCAATTTTATCACAAAGACTGCAATGCAAAACTCTATAAGATAATGCAAAACTAATATCTGAATTGTATAATTTATCTTTGCATAGTTTTATCATTTGGAAGTAAAAGCTCAAAGCACTATCTCATCTATTTGTATCTATATTTATATACAGATAGATGATAGATAATCCTTTAGCTTATAAAAAAAAATGATGCCATGGACTAAAAACATGACCTTAATCAAGAAGTTTCACCACATGGTTCTCTGAAGAAGCTTGGACACTGAGAGATGACACTCTCCCTGAGTTCAGCCTGTGCACCATCTCAAAGGGATCAGAGTTGGCATTTAGCTGAATGTGGAGCGAGAATAGACAGACTGCTATGCTGCTCTTCTGTTCAACAGCCTCATCACAAAGGACAGGTTCAACTTGGTGCAGGGTTTTGTGCTTGTCAGAATAGAAACCTACAAAAACATAGACAAATGTCATCATGAAAGCAGATATAGAACCCGTAACCTTCATAGACAAGGCTTTGGAAAAAGAAGTCACAGGTTACTGCCTTTTGACATCTCCCCACAAATTGGCCATGAAAGCTGTTTCCATGGTGATTTTACATTGAGCCATGACCTGTAATTCTCTTAGCTTTCCAGATTCATCTTTCCATTTAATATAACCTTTGAGATACATGTTATTATGCATAATGTGATATTTGGTTGACAGGGTTTTATTAAACTCATTTTGATTATCCAAGTTAAAGAAATGGGGGCTAGAAATAGCTTGGTTGATTTCAGTGTTTAAAAAAATAATAAAGTGACCAATGGTTTCAGGCTTAGCTTATTCAAAGTGGTTGTGAGACCTTGAGAATGTCAAGTACCCATGTGGAATCAGGTTCCTGTTCCACTAACGATATGTTTTTATATGTCTGTAACATCTGTAACTAGTCTGCCAGACCAAAAAAACTACAGGACATTTGACTTTATGAATAGTGTTTTTTTCACTACTACTTTTTAAGTACATGTTTGTTGACTTAAATTCCCTTGGATAATAGCAACTCACATGCTGAAATATTTGATAATAGTTATCAGACAAATAGCAATTTGTCACTTGAATTGCAACAAAGAAATAGGCCAAAACATAGAAGGATACATTGATTTAAACCCCTTCATCATGTGTGTCTGAGGAAGTTGAAAGCTAATCAAATGCAATTTTAATATGAAAAAATGTGTCTGAGGCCAAAGATGAAATAATAAGAGAATAAAATAATCAAAATGGAAATAAAACAATTAGATAATTACCAAATAGCACAGTTTCTGACAATGTAGAGGAGATCACCCAGTCTAATCACTATACTAAACTAGGATAATAGAGTTCAGAAAGTCATTTTATAGGGTTTCAAAGGGTAGAGATTTGCATATTATATTTGAAACTGAAGCATAGAATTGAATCGTAAGAGTTCATTTACTCGCTTGTACTTTCTGATAAAATGTTCCCTTACAAACCACTTCACATCATTAATTACACATTTTCTGTAGAGACATCTAAAATGATTACAGAATATTCACTAAAGGGAAAAAAAATCCAACAGGAGAATTCCTCAGATTTTGTTAGAAAAAGGGACGACCCTGGGATCTGAAAATGAAGAGAAATGATAGCATGTCGTGTCTTCCATGTTGCATTATAAGTTTTTAAAAAGCAGGTCTGTAAGCTTTCTGCTTTAAAAACCCATGGTTTTGGGGCACCTGGGTGGCTCAGTTGGTTAAGCGTCCGACTTCAACTCAGGTCAGGATCTCACAGTCCATGAGTTCGAGCCCGGCGTCAGGCTCTGTGCTGACAGCTTGGAGCCTGGAGCCTGCTTCTGATTCTGTGTCTCCCTCTCTCTCTGCCCCTCCCCCGTTCATGCTCTGTCTCTGTCTCAAAAATAAATAAACGTTAAAAAAAATTTTTTTTAATAAAATAAAAAAACCCATGGTTTTAACACCGAAGCACCCTCCTATTTAAACCAGGAACTGTTGTAATCCCCCATTGAGTTTCATTATTCACATGCAGTTACTGAATTCTGCCAGATAGTTTATTTCCCCAGGAAACAGTTGTTTTGAAAATGTGGCTGGTGATACCCCAAAATGGAATACATGATTACATATATAGTACTTGGCTGAAAGAAAGTTTTTCCATTGCCCTTCCTTGAGTCTGATGTTTAGTGGACTTTAGGAAATACAAATGGGCTAAGGTTTTGTGTTTCTTTTTTTCTTTTCCTCTTATTTTGCAGAAATGTATCGAGTGGCGGTCTATTCTGACTTCATCATGCATTGCATGTGAGTCACCTGTGGATCTTGCGTACCTACAGAGAGTTCAGAGATTTGGGGTGGGGGTCTGGCCTTTCATACTTCTGTCAGGTCCTCAGAGGATGCCAAAACACTACTGATCTGAGGACCACATTTTGAATTGCAAGGGTTTAGAAGCAGGAAACCACTGGGGGCATTTTTTTGGCTTTTCTCCTCCCATTCACCTGCGTAAGAAGAGAAAAATAGTGATAGTTGCTGAAAGAGTAAACAGATGAGGCGAAATTGACAGTTCTTCCAGACCCTAGGCGGAAAATAAAAGGATTTACTATAGATTTTGCAGTGGGAAAAGATAGATATTAATTTTATTAGCTTTCAGAAAAGTGAACATAAGTTTCATGTTCATGAAATTAAAAGCTAACATCAACAGATACAACAACAGTGATAACAATATGCATCGTGTGAACAGAGGGCAAAGCTGATTAGGACATCAGGATTGTTGGATCCTGAGCCCCTGTGTGCCGAGAGCAGATGTCGCCTTTTCTAGTTAGCAGTTTAAATTTCACAACAGCATACAAAAGAAACAAACAAAACAGGTAGTAAATAAAACCCAACAGTGTTGTAGACACTTTCTGCATTTTTCTCTGCTAATAATTATCTCAGTCTGCAGTACAAAGACAAGTTATTCTTCGAAGTCAATGCTCATCTCAGACACCCCTGGGAAAAACAGGGAAATGTAAGAGTGTAACCAAATGTGAAAAGTTTACCAGCTGTAATGACCTCTGGCTCACTGTGTTAGAGATGTGCTTAGGAGAATTTCTTCATACGCTTTATAACTTCCTCTTTGGCCACAACCTTGACGCAGAAAAATCACTAAAAAGAACGTATTAGAGCATGGTAATGCCCACAGTACACCTCTCTGGCTGTCCCTGTGTCCTCAGGCATACATCTAACTTTCTTTCGAACTCATTCTGTTTGAAAATGAAAAAAGTACATGATAATGCTACTTCCTGCGTTAACATCTAGTGCATAATGATGTTGCCAAATTCATCTTTTTATAGTAATATAACCTATGAAATAAGATTTTTTGAGGATTAATTTTATTTTCAATAAGCTTTTGCATAAAGACATTTAATCTTGGCATACGTGATTTGCTGTCTTCCACACATGTTGCAGTTGGCAGAAGAAAATATTTTTGTCATGCTGGTAAGGGACGCGCCATGCGATTTTCTGTATCATATCAACTGATGTGATTGTAGGACACAAACCTCCAATAACACCTTGTCTCACACCACACTGGTGTGCATGGACCGTCAAGATGAATGAATGAAAGGTAGCAATAAGCAGGTTTCATACAGACTTCTCAAATCTTAAGCAATATGTGTTTGCTTTTCAAATGAGCTGTTTGGTATGCATTTTATATTCAATTTGAAAGGCTTATTTACTCGATATGGATTAGTTCTTACAATGTATTTTTTTTATAAACTCTTCAATACTTTTTGACCATTTTGAATTGGAGTGCAATCTGATTAACTTTTTGGCTAATTGTCAGTGTTAGTGTTCCTATCGTAGTGATGTTTAAAACAAGTTATAAAAGTAATAAACAGGACTTCAAGTTACACAACTCTTAAGTTATTTCAACAAATAACTGGTTATAGAAAAACTGGTTCTAAAAAAAACTGGTTTATCTGGTTATAGAAAAGTTACAAACTATTTCTTGCATTTCTTTTTACATAGAAACATCAAAAAGCATATAGGTGAGTATTCATTTTAAAATAAACAGGCATTCCACTGTAAATTCAGATGATATGTAATACAAGCCTGCCATCTGCTGACTACATCAGATCGGAAAACTCCTCAATGACAAGAAATGAATTACTCTGTAATCACTATTTAAATTTTAAGTGGGATAAAGCATTTTATATTGTGACCAGTTTTTTCAATTCATAATAAGAAAACCTTACTTTATAGCCTAAAAGGTAGATTAGTATCCTAGTAAAAGGTTTTGTAAATACTGTATGGATAGTATGTCCAAATACTATTGTCATCATTTTTGTGCTCATTATCACTGCATTAAATCCTTCCTGAAAATGTGGCCCCTAAAGACAGCACTGAATTTAGAGTTTTTAACTATAAGATAATCAACAGTGAAAAAACTTATATTTTTTTTTAACATTTATTTTTGAGAGAGAGAGCTAGAGCATGAGCAGGGGGAGGGGTATAAAGAGAGGGAGACACAATCCAGAGGAGGCTCCAGGCTCTGAGTTGTCAGCACGGAGCCCGACCCCGGGCTCAAACCCAGGAACCCCAAGATCATGACCTGAGCTGAAGTCGGAGCTTAACCGACTGAGCCATACAGGTGTCCCTACAATGAAAAAAAAAACTCAGAGAGTATAAAATCTTAAATTTATATAAATCCAGTACTTTTATAAGTTATTAATAAAAACCTGGAAATGATGCATACTAAACAAAATGTAATTACTAGCATATATAATCCTTCTGCTAAAAAGAGAGCAAAATTTGGTTGGAAAACCACCTTATGCATGATGTGACTGTGTTTGTATAAAACATTTTTAGATATTTTTAAAATTACTCATTTGTGCCAATATTTATTTAAATTTTCTAATGTTTATTTTTGAGAGAGAGAGAGTGGGAGAGGGGCAAGGTGAGAGGGAGACACAGAATCTGAAGCAAGCTCCAGGCCAGGAACTGTCAGCCCAAAACCTGATGCGGGGCTTGGACTCATGAGCCGTGAGATCATGACCTGAGTTGAAGTTGGGTGCTTAACCGACTGAGCCACCCAGGTGCCCCAATATTATTTATATATATAAACATACACAGACAATTATCTCCTGAAAGATACACACCAAATTACTGATGGTGGCCACCATTAGAATGTGAGAAAGGGATAAACATTTTATATTTGGACATTATGTAGGAATAACGATATTTCAAAATAAATGTCACATGGCCAACCATGCTGTACTTTATTTCTCTTTCTGTCATTAAATTTAATAAATTATAATTAATTGCATATTTTTAATATTTTTATTGAACATCTTAATTTTAAATGTAATTATGAGAACCAGTTTTAAGATATTTAAGTAACAATCTTTGAAATGAAAACATTTCTTTAGAAATGCATTGAATGGTAAGAGCAAATAGAACAGAACAAATCTTTCCTTGAAAGTACAGGACTAGTTCTAAAAAGTTCAAACAAGCCAAAAATAGAAAATCAACAAAATGTCAATCTCTAATTTCTTGGTAATTTTTTGTAATTATAATACTTCAAGATAGTCTTTGATATGAAAAAGACAAATATTAAAAGTTTATTTTTAGAATGTAAATGACTAATGTGGGACTTGAGCTCTGATTTAAAATTGAAAATTTAAGAATTAGAGGACTTATTCCTTAACTATTGGGACCAGAATTTTATGAGAAGTTTAAATGCAGTCTGTATGTTAAAAACATTCATCTTGTGATAGATTTCATTATTAGTCTTGCAAGTAAATAGTAAACCCAATAAATAAAAAGATTTCCCGGGCGCATGGGTGGCTCAGTTAAGCATCCAACACTTGTTTTTTTCATTTTTTTTAATATGAAATTTACTGTCAGATTGGCTTCCGTACAACACCCAGTGCTCATCCCAACAGGTGCCCTCCTCAAAAGCCCATCAACTCACTTTCCCCTCCCTGCCACCCCCCATCAACTCTCAGTTTTCATTTTGGCTCAGGTCATGATCTCGTGGTTCCTGGGATTGAGCCCTGCCATTGAGCTCCTCACTGCCAGCCACAGATTCTCTCCTGTCTCTCCCCTACTTGCACGTGTGCTCTCTCAAAATAGGCAAACGTTAAAAAAAAAAAAAAAAAAGGTTCGAGTGACCCTTGGGTGGGTCAGTTGGTTAAGTGTCCTATTTCCTTTCAGGTCATGATCTCCTGGTTAGTGGGTTGGAGCCTTGCATTAGGCTCTGTGCTGACAACTCAGAGCCTGTAACCTGCTTCAGATTCTGTCTCTCTCGCTCTCTGCCCCTCCCCCACTTGTACTCTGTCCCTCTCTCAAAAATAAACATTATAAAAGAAAGATTTTGAAATTATCCAAGTACCTTTAAAACTAACAATACTATAAATAATACTGGGGCAGGAAGTGTTAGGAACATACTTTTTGTCCTTATTAAAATAACTTTGGCCACTCAATGACTTCACATAGAATTCAGGATCAGGCCCTGAGAGCACAAGAGAAGAATAAAGAGAAGAATATATTGCTACAAACTCCATGGCAGTTTGTAACCTGTAAAACTTCTAGAGTAAACTTAATGCTAAAGAGAAAGCCATCTGTACCTTGTGGAATTAATTAGCAATTGATTTAGAGTAGCAATAAATGCTTACTTGCTACTATGATTCTGAAGAGTATTCTTTAGGGACTTATGTCTGAAATGTAAGTTAAAGGAGCCCACTGAAAACATCTAACTCAATTTTTTTTTTTTGGCTTCCAATTTGAAATTCTTAATGGTAGTATGTTAACATAGGAAAACACCTAAGTGAAATAGAACCTAGTACTCTCTAGGGTCTCTAAATGTCCCATGACATGGATTTATAGTGTAATTTGCCCTGAGATACAGATAGGAGCAGAAGTAGGTAAACTGACAAGTTTAACTGATTACACCAAGTAAAACACAAGAAATATAGTTGTTCCTGAAGCATGCAGGAGTTAAGAAGTGTAGGTGTTCTTTTAAATTAAATTACATTAAGAGATGACAGTGAACAAGGTTCAGTGCCATAGCAGTTATAGTTTAAACTTCTTATCAAGTGAACTCAGGTAGGAAATGAGGATTACTTGATCTTTGCAATCTATTTTTTCTATTACTTTGAAAAGACAATGTTTTTTAAAGTCGGTTGAAATGAACCAAGATAGAAATAATATATTCTTCACACTTTCAAAGCTACTTTCGAGGGTAGGAGATAAATGACTTCTTGAGATAAAGCAGCTTGCATAGATATTTTAAATATATGTTTTTAGCACATAAAGAGCATTTTGTGCAAATTTGGTATCAGAGCAGAGGTCAAAATTGGTGAAGACACACAATTCCTAGTATTTTGTTAATTCCTAGTAATTTTTCAAACCCTTTAGCTTTAGTTGGTCATAAAGGCAATGATTCTCTAATGATGGCTGCACAGGTCATGTGTATGATACACACAGCACGCTGCTCAGTAAATGTATTCCCACTCAACAAAACAGCTTTTTCAACTTCCTATTTCAAGTAGTCAAGTACATTTTTCTCATTCAGTATAAAAGTATGTAGGCGACTCAGTTATCTCAGAAAAAATGGCTAGTATAAAACTTAACAGTAGTCATATTATTTATGGCTGAAGTTAATGACTTACAAACTTCTCGGCCGCTCACTGGGAGGAAATTGAATAAAATAAACATATAAAAGAACTTAGCGTTCTTTAGTTGAAAGTACATAAAAATGTATATATTTGTATATAATTGTATATAAGCTTTATGGTTCACAAAATTGAAACCTGCTTTTGTGTAAAATGTAGGCAAATTTCTTGTTGAATCACTGACTTATTTCCTTTTTCAGATCAAGCCATGGATATCTGAATTGCAAAGAAGTTTAAAGAATCATTTATGTGAGCCCTACTTCCTGACTAAATCTCTTTTAAAACTATCTCAATGAGTATAGTTGCACTGCTAATAAACTTCTATCGGACATAAATTGATAATACAGTTAAATTGTAGACAGAGTCTTAATTCTCTTAAATAGCTAATGGGATAACCAGATACCAGTTAATTACTGAATAATAAAATTATATGAAAAGATCATTACAGTTATTTCTGCCGTCTTAATAACGAAATATGACAAATACAGAAGTTACGTGTTTCCAAGAAAATGTTGACTATCATCACTGGTTTTATTTGGTGGCTTAATTTCTTGCACAGGAAATGAAAGTGCCATGCAGACATTAATGGTTTAAAACATACTTACTACATGTATGCATTGTGAACATTTTATTACTTGTTTTTCATAGAGCTAAATATTTATCAATTAAGCTTATCCAGTGTATTCATTCATTACTGATTTATTGAACATGTACTTTGTACACAATTCTATACCAGAATCTGCAGGAAAAAACTATCAGCTTCTAAGTGGCCTGAAATTTAGCTGCAAAGATAAACCATGAGGGATTCTATAATTAAACATAATAATTTTCTATTCTCAAGCAGCAGCATAAATAGAACTTCCATGGAAATAAGTTGTGCGCTAAATATTCAGAAAGCATTAAAATCTTGAACTCTATTCTAATGTTCTTTCCACTCTGTGAATATGCAGTAAATATTTAAGGCTGATGAAAATTAAGAACAAGAAGACACCTTATTCTTTTTTTTTTTTTTTTTTTACAGAGAACTGAATGCTTTCCCTGGAACTTTTCTGATGTTTCACGAAGTGAAAGTAGATAGAAAAGATATGGAGGGGCATTGATAAACTACATTCTAAAAGTTAAGGAGGCAATGTGGACCCTCATAACCAGCAGGCTAAATAAAGAAGGCATTTATCTTTTTAGTTTAACAGGAAGTCTAGATATAGGCAGTGGTTGGTCTGGTGTACCCTTTCAAGGATATCCCCATGGGTACAAATATGTCCTCATCTTTCAAACTTTCACCCTCCTGGCTGTAGGATAGCCACCTCACCTCTAGCCAGAAAAAGAGCCACACACCTTTTCACTGCAAAAATTGGACTTTTTGTCTTAGAAGAAAAGATATCCTCAAAGAAAAGATATGCTCAGCAAATGAACGCTTACAACTCTATGGCCAAAACTATTTTATAAGCTGCATCTAGCTGGAAAATGGTTAGAGGAAAAGTATTTAACTTGCTATACTCAACAGTAGACAAAAGCAAGGTAGAAGGTAGTTCGGTTTCAGTGATGAATGAGCCAAATTAGAGTGTGTTTCACAATGAATGCAAAGTGGGTTGACGACGAATCTAGGGTCTCATTTTTTCCCCAAAAGCATTTATGAAACTTTTCAATATCTGAAAAGCTATTCTATAAAAAGGTGGTATGCTAGCATATGCAGCCTCTTCTTACATGCTCTATTTTATAATCGTCATTACTTTTGTCAATGTTCTTTGATTGCTTTATCCTGTACATTTTCAGAGAGAAATCTCAGCGCAAGTCATAATAGCTTTCAAATTGTTTGAGAGAGTTTCTGTTACAAATGTTTTTATAGTGGACTGATGCCTTATGTGGTGGTTACTGAAAATGGATGTGCAAATGGTTTTAATATGGGGAGAGCTTGAGAATGAGCCAAAATATTCGGAGCAGTTATAATGTAGCTCGTCCAACTAACAGTGAAACCTCCAAGTGAACATGTCAAACACACGGAGATTAGATAACGGTTTAAAATGTTCTTCAGTAATGACCTTATGGCCATTTAAACCAGGTGTACCTGGCTCGGGAGAAATCTATTTCATATCCGGGCTGGTTTATTTAAAATACCTTAGGTCGAAAACAGGCCTTAATATATCTAAAGGATTTTTAAATGAATGTTCCATGAGTGTTGTTTTATAGATTCCAACATACTTGGTTCTAGTCTTGATTACTAAACACTATAGCTAACATTTTAAATGTACATATGGTTAATACCCGGCATTGTTCTATATGCCTTACTTAAATAAACTCATTTAACCCTCTTAACAATCCTGTGAAGCAGTAACCATTATTTTCCCCATTTTATAAGTTAGGAAAATAAAGAACAGGGAGAGTTAAGTAAATTTCCCAAAGCCACATAATCGGCAGGCTGGGATTGAAACTGCGGAATTTCCCACAATACTTGTAGCTTCTCTACAAGTCTATCGATCACACGAAATAGAATACTTTCTAGGCAACAAATATTTTAATGCCTTATTAATTGCTTTTATCTGGACTGTGTGGCTAACACTTATTTTGATATTTATCTTATTTATAGAAGAAAGATTTGGTAACTGTATAAATGTCTGGGATTTAGGAAAATTCTCTGCTCAGCTTGTCTCCTGAAATATTTATGGACTACATATATATCCCATATTTATGATATTCATAATTAATAAATAAGTTTGTGGGTTTTTCGTTAATGGGAAACCAGGGTAAGAAGATGTAGGTCTTGCCATTCTGCTGCTAATCTCTTTCTGAAACTTTAATAAACTGCACTGGAACCAACGTATGGCAAATTTAATACAGTGGGAGAGAATAAAACAACATCTGCCACAAAAATATCCATCACTGGTTCCATATTCTCAATGGCTTCTGCAAGCTGGTAATAAGGAGATATAAATGATTTGACTCTGCCAATTTCTAGTTGTGCAGCCAGTGTAAAATACAGGGAGTATAAAATGTTCCTCTGTCACCTATTTTGGCGATGATTGGAGTATCTAGTGAAATATGGGATTTTATTCTTAGCACTTTAAGTTAATAACAATAACTGTAAAACTAATATTGTTCTTTCCAGTAATTGCCGCCATCCATCATACTGCCGGGGAGCGCACGAACAAACATGCACCACTTTGTTTCAGTGCAGGCTCCTGGGTAAAACTACGGTCTTATTACTCACTCTTTTCTACTTAAAATATTATTCAAAGAAATTATACAGTAATGAAATCATATATTTAAAGGGAAGCACACAACGAAGAGTGTAATCATGGTTTCATGTTTTATAGTAATGTCACCACCTACACCCTGACCTGGTAGTCTGAGGGGCTCAAGTTGTTCTAAATAGAGAACTCCTTGGAAAATAGTAGGTAATGGTAAGGTTTTATTCAAATTACAGCTTAACATATGTGATGCTTTTCAAAAGAGAAAAAGGAAAACGCAGACCATGAATAGACTGTTTTTTGCTGTGGGAACAAGAGTGCTGGGCAAGACATTTAAAAAGATTTTTAATAAAATTATTTCAAGTCTAAAACTACTACATCACGACAGAACCATGAGTAAAAAAGGAAATGAAATAGAAGTATGCTTTTCCTGAATTAATATTTATATTTATAGTAAGTTGTGAAGTGAAACTTTTTTCAGCTCCAAGAGATGCGGCTTTGCCACGAGGGTGCACTGCATTAGTAACAGGTGACTTATTATTAATGTGTGCTTTAAAAATAACTCACCAGTCTTATCAACTGCCAAGTCTAATATTCATTTGAATTTTTCAAAGCATCTTGGATGTTAAGTCTCATTTCACAATTACTTAAAGGCGAAAGGGCAGGCTGCTATGGGAAAGTCATTACATTTCTCAGAAAAGACCAGTGTAGTTTAAGCAGAAAGAGGAATTAACATAAGGAATGGGGGTAATGAAACCTATAGTCAGTCAGGGTTGTCCTCAGGAAAGAGCTGGACAAGGGATCAGAGTTTATGCGCAACTCGGGGATTCTTTTCTCACTGGCTCTCTTCCCTGCTTCCCTTTGTGCATCCGCATTTTCTTATTTTTTGCAAACTGGTCTGTGCCTCCTAGTTCAATGTGGTAGAAAACCGTCTCTCCTAGCCCTCAAATTCATAGTTAACCCTCAAAAGGAGCCAGGCCAATTCTAAATTTTGGGGACAGAAACTGGTAGGCCTGGCTTGGGTTGTGGCCTCCCACTCCTGGCGCAGAGTAGGTATAGCGCAGTCTATATCTCTGGGATCCCGGCCTGGACCCTCAACTTTAGGGTCCAGGGATTTAGAGGCCCTGGATCTCAGAAGTGAAGTGTCCCATCAACTGTGGAGGGTGGCCGAATATGAAACCCCAAAATATGCCACTTTTACATAAGCATTATTTTGAGCTAAAGGCACTTGAAAAACAGCAGATGGAAGAGGGCGTTCTAGTCTTTTCTTTCTGAAAACAGGAGGTAACTCCAATGTGAAAGATGCCCTGCCTATACCAAAGAAGAAAAAGAAAACCACTCTTCCACTGGGAGAATTCCATACAAAAGTTTGTGCAATATTTGCAACAAATGATTTTTGTTAAAATTCCTCTCTTCCTTTAGCACCCCTCACTCATAGTTTAGTTACTTTCCTGCAATTGCTTTTGTTCAACCTAGTATCAACCCTTCAGGTTTTACCACTTTTGGGGTCTTCATTCCCTAATAAGGCCTTCTACATCTTGTAAAACTTCCATAAATGTGTTGTTTTTTTCTCCTGTCAGTCTTAGTTCACTTTAATTCTCAGGTACTGCTGAAAACCTGAAGAGGATAAAGCTAAAATTTTGCCTCATCTACAACTGCAAACTCTACTTGCCACTCAATTACTTTTGGCTTCCTATATCCAGAGAGCGACAGGCAAGGAAATGAGCTACCATCATGGCAGGAGTAACTAAGATGAGGCTGTGGTAGGATGTGAGCAGGGAAGAATGTATCTGGCCCTCAAATCATGTCCACTGGGACATTTCCTGGCACCTTCCTGCCCAATTATGAAAACAAATGCGGAAGCCGCAACCTGAGAGGCCATGATGAGCAGAAGTCTAGAGGTCACAGGGATGGGCCTTTTGGTCACCATGCTAGATAAGCCACCTAAACCAGTGGAAATGAGGGAAATAAAACTGTATGGTTGAGAATAGAGATAAGGATCAATACCCTTGACACCAGGTTACAGTTTTTCCCATTAGCCTTCCTCTTGTAAAAGATTGCAGAGGCAAAGTCACCGACCAATATCCTACAGGAGCTCTTTCCAATGGGATGAAATTACATTAAAGATCATGTGGTGTAAAGGATGGATGTAGGGGATGCTCAACACCATCAAGGTCCTCCCCTTTCAAGATCAAGGTACTGATTCCCCAGTGCAGGGAGTGTGGATTGCTGATGGTTCACAGTTGAGTCCCTCCCTAGGCCTTGCTCTCAGCCTAAGGCACTGCTTTGGTCAAGGTCATGGCCCCTTCAGTGGACAGTTTGTACAAATGGTTGGTCTATGTGGACAGGCACAAAGGTGTCTTCACTTAGATTTGAAGAGCTCTCTGAAAGACCATCTGATGCCAACTGAGACAAGCTATTTGAAACAATGTTGGAGTTCAACTTCTCCCTTTGCCCCTTCCTGCTTTTCTCATATGGGCTGTTTCTCAAAACCATGATCTACAGGAATAATGCTGTGAGAATCAAGCTGTAAAACATAATGTCTGAAGTCTCTAATGTTCCTATTCAAGATGGTGACATAGGAAGAGCCTGAACTCACCTTCTTCCATAGATACACCTTATCTACCAATACATGTGGAAAATTTTCCTCTGGAAAAACAAACAAAAAACAACCAAAAACAACCAGCTGAGCAACTCCTACTCTGGGGAAATGAAGAAAAAAAAATCTGGGTCAAAGCAGGCTCAGACACATTCTCACTATAATCTCCTCCCTCTGGCACAGTGACCCACAATCAGAAGGGAACTCGAAACCTGGATCTGCCCCAGGGGGAGTGAAGGGTTGAAATCCTTCAATCAGTCACCCCCAATCTTAAGACCTACATCTGGGATATGATCCTCCAAAAGATGGCATTGAAAGCCAGTAGGACTTGTGTCCACAAGACCCACAAGGCTATAGCAAACTGAGAAATTGGCCTCCAAAGGCTCATGAGCAAAGACCTACTGACCCCAAGGCCCAGTGCATAGGAATCAAGTTGAAATGCTCTGAGACTGTGATAGAGGCTCATTTGCTTATCTTAAAGTATTGACTGGAGAGGCAGACATCTAATTTAACACACATCTAGGAAAACCTACTGAAACACTCTTCAGGGACAGAGGCTGGCAGGTGCCATCTTTATACTCTCTGCTGCAGTCTGGAACAACAGTACCCAGGAAGGTGGCTTTTACATGTGTCAAGTACCATGGTGTTTTGCAACTGGCACTCAGGAAATGTCCCAAGTTCATTTGACCCTGTTGGCGAGCAGGGCTTTGATTTCTATACCCCATAAGACAATGGGAGACAGTTCTTGGCCAGCTATCATCCCAAGGGCTCTGTATGGACTGAAATAGAGCTCAGTTGTGCTGTACAATAGGTTTATTTCCTTGTCCCAGAGCCTTAGCCTGAAGGTCAGGCTTCCAGTTGGTACAGAACTAAGGACTTTTGGAGCTGCTCTCAGAAAACAGTGGCTGGTGGACATCATTTTGATGTTCTCCCTGTGCCTCACTCCAGCTGACTGGTATCTCCAAGAAAGAAGCTTATACCCTCTGTCTGGTGCTTCAATTTGTGTAACTGCTATCTAGGATCATCTCTAGATCACCTAGCTTTAAGGGCCAGGAGGGCCCGTATTCCTGGGTCCCAGAGGACTGCAATAAATAGAGACAGTTGTTGGCCAGCTACTACCCTTATGACACAACAAGGGACAAAAGACACAGGTGCCCAGTACTTCTCTGAAAAAGGACCATTAGCTTATCTTCAGAGTTTCAGCCTAAAGGGCAGTCTTCTATTTAAACACACATCCAAGGGCCCACTGTGATCCTCTCCAGAGACCTCTGATGCTCACCTTCTGCCTCTACTGCAATCCAGCTATCTCCCACAGAGGAGTTTATATGTGTCTAATGCCCCAGGTTTTATATCAGGTCCCTGGCTTATGTGGCTGCTGCCTAGAAAACACCTTCTATTTGGTTGGCCCTGGTGGCCAGTGGGACTTGTGTTCCTTGGGACTAACAAATGGAAAGACAGTTCTTGGCTGCCTACCACACCTACAGTATAGGCAGCAGACTGAAACATCCCCCTAATATTTGTTGATCCTGGAGCTTCATGATGAAGGCAGGCTTTTGGTTGGGCACACATCTAGGAGCCTAAGGTGGTGGTTTCCAAGGATAGGGGTTGGTGGACACCATCTTTGTGCCCTTTGTCTGAAACACTTATTTGGCATCCTGATTATTACAACTGTTAAGGGGACCACTCTACAGCATCTAGTTCTGGTGGCCAGAGGGACTTAGGCATGTGGTGCCACAGAACTGTATATATTAGCATACTTTAAAAGTTGTTGCCTGAGGGTCTGGCTTCTAATCAGCCTCAGTCTAGGTGCTGAGATCCTTCCCTTTGTGACACAGGTCTAGGCACATCCTTAACTATTGGGAGACACTAAAGATAAAATAGGCTGCCTGGAGACACAATCAAGATGTAGGACAGCATTAATGATAAGGTTCATCTCCTAGGAAAAGACATGCCTCAACACAGGGATATGTGGTTGGTTTATCTACTGCATAGAAACAATACAGAATCAAGGAAGATGAAGAAACAAAGGGATACATTCCAAATGAAAAAGACAAGATAAACCCTCAGTAAAAGTCCTTCATAAAATTCTGATTAAAAGGTTAACTTAGTGGTTATGAAGATGGTCACTTAGATGAAGAATAGATGAACATATGAGAACTTCAACAAAAAGAAAATAGAAGTGCCAAATAGAAATCACAGAAATGAAAAAAAAAATAACTGAAAAAATGCATTAAAGTAGTTCAACAGACTAGATGAAGCAGCCAAAAACAAAAAACAAAACCCTATGAACTTGAACACAGGACAGTGCAACTCAATCACAGCTGCAAAAATAAGGGAAGATAGTGTGGGGAACTTACGGGACATTAAGCAGATTAACATTCAAATTACAGAAGTCCCAGAAGAAGAATAAAGAAATGGGCAACAGGCATATTTGAAGTCTTAATGGCTGAAAACTTCCCTAACCAGTGCAAAGAAAGAGACATCCAGTTAGAGGGAAGCCCAGAGAATTCCAAATAAATGGTCCCTAAAGAGACCCACAAGAAGACACATTATAATTAAAACTATAACTGTCAACGACAAAGACAGACTCTTAAAAGCATCAAGAGAAAAACAACTTATTCTACACAAAGGAATTCCCATAGGACTAGGAGATTTTGAACTCCAAAAGGGAGTGACATGACCAGGATACATTCCAAGAGCTGGTGAAAAGGCTTCCAATCAGGAATAATCTACCCAGAGGAGATGCCATTCAAAAGTAGAAGAGGTAAGAGTTTTCCAGAGAAGCAAAACTGAAGGAGTGCCTCACCACTAGACTAAAAAAAAAAAAAAAAAAAAAAAAGAACATTTTGAGTTTAATAAAAAGGGTGATAATAACTGGAAAATGTAAACAAAGTATAAAGCTCACTGGTAAATATATGGTAAGATTCAGAATAATCTAGTGTTTTAAAGGTGGTGAAAAAATCACTTATAAAACTAGCATGAAGATTTAATAAAGTAACAAAAATGTAACTACAATAATTTGTTAAGGGATACACAAGAGAAAATGAGATATAAACTGAAATCAACACAAAATAGTTGGGAGGAGAGTGAGCTCTTACACATAAAGCCTCATGGTAACCACAAGGCAAAACCTATAGCAGATATGTAATAAAGAAAAATCTAATCACACCGCTGAGCAATTCATCAATCCTCAAAAGAAGAAAGCAAAAAAGGAAAAGAGAACCACAAACACCTAGAAAACAACAAAATGGCAGTAAATACATATGTACTGATAATTACTTTACATGTTAATGACTAAATTTTCTAGTCAAAAGCCGTAAGTGGCTAAATGAATTTAAAACGAATCAGACACATGCTGCCTACAAAAGATATCAGCTGTAAAGACACAGGCTGAACATGAAGACATGAAAAAAAATATTCCATATAAATGGAAATCAAAAGAAAGTTGGGGTAGCTATTAGTCTATCAGACACAGTAGTACTGTTTTAAAGCCTAAGAGATGAAAAAAATGTCATCACATAATGATAAAGGGGTCAATAAAAAAAATGTAACTTGTGTATATTTACATACCCAAGATAGGAGCACCTAAATATATAAAGCAATAACTAAGAGATCTAAAGGAGGAAATAGCAATAAAATAATAGTAGGAGACTTTAATTCTACACTTTCATCAATGCATAGGTTATTCACAGAATCAGCAAAGAAGCATCAACCTTAAATCACACATTAGATCAGACAGATTTATATATACAGAGAATTCCATCCCAAAACAACAGAATACACACTCTTCTCAAGTGCACGTAGAACATACTCCAGGGTAGGCCACAAAATAAGCTTAATGAATTTAAGAAGACTAAAATCATAGCAAGAATTTTTTTCTGACGATAACATACTAGAAGTTAAGCAAAACTGGAAAATTCACAAATGTGGAAATTAAACACTAAGCTACTGAACAACCAATGGGTCAAAGCAGAAATTGAAATAAAATTTAAAAAAAAAAATACCCTAAGACAAATGAAAAAGGAAATACAGCATACCAAAACTTATGGAATGAAGGAAGGCAGTTTTAAGAGGGAAGTTTATAGTGATAATATGTATGATAATCTCACAGCTAACATAATACTGAAAGGTAAAAAGTTGAAAGCTTTTCCTCTAAGATCAGGGACAACACAAGGATACCCATTCTCACCACTTTTTGTTCAACATAGTGTTGTACAAACCAGGCAATCAAAAGAAATGAAAGGCATCCAAATGGGAAAATAATTAGAACTGCAGATAATATGATACCATATATGGAAAACAATCTAAAAGACCCCACCAAAGACTCTCTTTTTAATGTTTATTCATTTTTGAGAGACAGAGACAGAGCACAAGTGGGAGAGGAGCAGAGAAAGGAGACACGTATCTGAAGCAGGCTCCAGGCTCTGAGCTGTCAGCACAGAGCTTGATGCAGAGCTTGAACCCATTAACTGTGAGATCATGACCTGAGCCAAAGTCAAACACTTAACTGACTGAGCCACCCAGGTGCCACCCCCACCTCCAAAAAACAAAAACTCAAATTTAGTAAAGTTTGAAGATACAGAATCATTACACATAAATCTGTTGCATTCCTATACACTAGTATTAAAATTCCAGAAAGAAAAATAGAAAACAATCCCATTTACAATGCCATACAAAAGAAAATATCTAAAAATAAATTTATCCAAGGAGGTCAAATACCTATACACTGAAAAGTATCAGGCACCAATGAATTGAAGGGGACACAAACAAAAATTCTATACTGATGGATTATAATACTATAAAAACGTCCACAGTACTTAAAGCAATCTATAGATTCAATGCAATACCCATCAAAATTCAAATGACATGTCTCAAAGAAATAGAATAATCCTAAAATCTGTATGGAATCACAGAATAACCCAGATAGTCAAAGAAATATTGAGTAGAACAGACCTGTTGGCATCCTGTTCCCCGATTTCAAACTATACTAAGTTATAGTAATCAAAACAGTATGGTGGTGTCACAACAGACGTATAATGGATCAGAAGGCTTAGAAGTACACTCGCTCACATATATGTGAAAAATTAATTTATGACAATTTAGCCAAGAATATACAATGGGGAAAGCACAGTATCTTCAATAAATGGTGTGGGGAAAACTGAACAGCCATTTACAAATGAATGAAACTGGACCACTCTTTTATACAATTATCAAAAATTAAAAACAGGAACATGCAACCTGAAGTCATAAAATTCCTAGAAGAAAACTTAAGGGTAAGCTCCCTAACGCTAATTTTAGCAGTGGTATTTGTTTGGATTTGACATGAAAATCAGAGGCAACAGAAGCAAAAATCAAAAAAGTACACTACATGAAATTGAAAGCTTCTACCTAGCAAAGGAAACCATCACCAAGATAAAAAGACAACCTAAGATGAGTGCCTGGGGACTCACTCAGTTGGTTAAGCATCTGACTCTCGATTTAGACTCAGGTCATGATCTCACTATTCAAGGATCGAGTCCCATGTTGGGCTCTGTGCTGACAGTGTGGAGCCTGCTTGCAATTCTGTCTGCCTCTCTCTGCCCCCATCCCTCACTTGCGCGCTCACTCTCTCTGTGTCTCAAAAATAAATAAACTTAAAAAAAAAGGCCACCTAATAAATGGGAGAAAATAGTACTTGCAAAACATATCAGATAAGGGCTTATGATGCAAAATATAAAAAGAACTATAATAGCAAAACAACAACAACAAAAACCCAAATAGTCAAAAACTGGGCAGAGGACCTGAATAGACATTTTTCCAAAGAGGGCATACGGATGGCCAGCAGGTACATGAAAGGTTTTCACATCACTAAATAATAAGGGTAAAAGCAAATCAAAACTTCTATGAGATGTCACCTCAGACCTATTAGAATGACTATTACCAAAAAGATAAGAAAAACTGTTGGCAGGGATGTGGAAAAAATAATCTTTGTGCACTGTTGGTAAGAATGGAAATTGGTTCATCCACACTATGGAAAATAGTGTGAAGTTTCCTCAAAAAAATATAAATAGGACTGTAAATAGAACTACTACATGATCCACCAATGCTGCTTCTGGGTATTTATCAGAAGAAAATGAAAACACTAATTCAAAAAGATATGAACCCCTGTTCATAGTATCATTATTTACAATAGCCAAGATAAGGAGAAACAACCTAAGTATCCACGGATGGATAAAACGTGGTATATATGCACAATGGAATATTATTCAGTCATAAAAAAAGAAGGAAATCTTGTTTTTTTGCAATAACATGGATGGACTTGGCATTATGCTAAGTAAGATAAGTCATAAAAAAGGTAAATACAGTATTATGTCACTTATGTGTATAACTTTGAAAAAGTCATAATACAAAGAACACATTAGTAATTGTGACAGGTGGGGAGTGGGGCTGGGCAAAATTGATGAAGGAGGTCAAAAGGTACAAACTTCCAGCTACAACATAGAGAAATCATATGGGGCACCTAGGTAGCTCAGTCGGCTAAGCGTCCAACTTCAGCTGAGATCATGATCTCACAGTTCATGGGTTCAAGCCCTGGTTCGGGCTCTGTAATGACAGCTTGGAGCCTGGAGCCCACTTCAAGTTCTGTGTCTCCCTTTCTCTTTGCGCCTCCCCTGCTCACACTTGCACGCTCTCTCTCTCAAAATAAACATTAAAAAAAGTCATGTATGTAATGTCCAACATGCTTACTGTAGTTAATTACACTGTATGGCAAATTTTAAAGTTCTTGAGAGTAAATCTTAAAAATTCTCAAGAAAAATATGTTAATAGTGATAGATATTAATTGTACTTACTGTGGTATCCTTTCACAGTATCTACAAATATTGAATCATTATGTTTTACATAGGAAACTAATGTTATAGATCCATTATATCTCAGTAACCAAATTAAAAATAAGTTAGAATCAAAATTAAAGAAGATATTTTCAGTCTCTTTGAAAAACAAAGAATCTAAAGTCAAACTCTGTATATTCACATTGAAATTATATTTCAAAATAGTTGTAGTGGTCAAGTTACTTCATTTTTCTTTAGTTGTTTTTCTTTCCCATAAAATGAAGATGAAAATAAGCTCTCATTAAAGAAAAGTGAGATAACTGTAAAAATCACTTATAACTGCAAAGTAAAAGAAACCGAAGAAAGTAAAGGTTTTGTTATTATTTTAATTAAGAATATTGCTTTGAGGAAATTCACTTCTGAAACCACATTAAATGAAGGTGCAGTAGTACGAATTTAAAAATTCAATGATGTCTATAAAAGTTACTTAAAATTTTTATATTAAATATATGCATCATATAAAATTCATATTATATGTATATGCATACTTATAATCAAATTCTTTTTCTTAAAATAGCTTAATCACATTTCTAATATGTGAAAGTAAATACAGTGAGAAAATGTAGATTGTATATCAATACATAATTCATTAAAAGATATAAGTGTATGTAATATATAGTTTGATACATCTGCCTTTTCATGTTTTTATAGTATTTTTTATCTAGCTTAAGAAACAGAAAGAAATCTAAGGATATGCATATCTAATATTTAATAGCACATTAGTCTGCTAGGGCTATAGTAACACAGACTGAGTGGCTTAAACAACAGAAGTTTGTTTTCTTATAGTTTCAGGGGCTTGAAGTCTAATATCAATATGCCAGCAGGGTTGATGTCTGGAGAGACTTCTCGTCCCGGTTGGGAAATAGCCACCTTCTCACTGTATTCTCAGATGGCCTTTCTCTATGCACACTCAGAGAAAGGCCTCTGGTGTCTCTTCTTGTTATTGTAATGAATCCAGTCCTCTGGAATTAGGACCCTACCCTTATGACCTACTTTAACCTCAATCATCTCCTTAAGGCTTTATCTCCAAATATAGTCCCAGTGGGAATGAAGGCTGCAGCATATTAATTTTAGGGGTACGAAGATCAGTTCATAACATGCGGGCTTTAAAAGGAAACGGAGCTAGGTGGCTTTCCAAATTGGTATGAAACATTAAGTTATAAAATACATAATGAAAAAGTGGAGGTATATACAGACTTCCAAACCCAAATAAAATTAATCAGCCAAATTGCTAATTTGATATGCATAAGCATGCAATTTAAGGACATTATAAAAAGTGGTATAATCTAGCCAACTTTACCTGTCTCATGAGAGTAGACTGTGTGCATCTCTTTCCAAATCTGGTTTTAGTGACTTCATGTTGACAGACTGAAATCAGCCACAGTACTTTAAATAATAAAGTTTGGAAAAAGCAAAAATCAGGGCTCCTCTAGCACATCCCTATTTGGAGAATAGCGAGTGGAAGAATCAAAGATAAGACCTACTAAAGAAAAGGGTAAAGTGTTTATTTCAAAAAATAGAACGATAGACAGTTGACCTAATGGAAGTGGCTAGAGATTTATGTTTTTTACCCTAGGAAGTTCTTTTTTTGTTAGGACAAGTTTCACAAAAGACGAAAAAATTTAAGAGGTCAACACTCTAACAAATTGCACCTTAGCAATAAAATTTTTCAATGCCAAGTGCAATCCATAGGGAGTCAGTATGTTAAACTATCCTATCAGAATACATTTTAAGACAATTTGTTCATTTATTCATCAAATATTGAATCAGGTAAGGTCATATGCTTTGCTTTGCACTAGATATATAAACCTGGAAGGGTCTCTTTCCTTAAGGAGCTTAGAGTCTAGTGGTAAAACAGACGTTATATAAACAAATCAATATAAAAGTACAAATGTTGAAAAGTGCTGACAAGATCATGAAAATGTGCCATGGTAGAAAATGACAGGGACAGATCTAATTAGAAAGGATGTTTGGAGAAGACCTCTTTGAGATAATGATATTTAGAGTGAGATTTGGAGGATGAAAAGAAGCAGGCTGTGTGAAGATCCACAGGAAATGCATTCCTGGCAGATAAAACAGCATGAAAGGGCACTAAGTAGGACAGTTCTGGGCCTGTTTTATGAGCTGAAAGCAGGGCATTTTGGCCAGAGCTGAGGTTGTGACTCAAATGCCTACTGGGGCCAGTCAGGTAAATAAGTGAAGTTAGAAGGGTATGTTTAGTTGCATTCTTTTTATCCAGTTATATTTAATTTGCATATTAATGGGATCTTAATTGTATTCTCCCAAAGGGACACTCTCTGATTACAAATGAAACACATGGGAATATTTTTCAGGAGCACAAAGAAATATGCTCTGTCATAAATTCATGATACATATGTCTTCTGGGTCCATCTTTTGTTTTTTCCCTCAACTTTGCAATACTGAAAACAAAAACAACAGTGCAGTCTCAGTGATAAGTAACAAAATGGCAGTGAACCCTAGTATCAATATAACAAAAAGGTGTGGGGGAGTCTTTGGTAAACTGAGAAGACACACTTCTCATAAAGATCAGAGTCACTATACAATCCGAGAAATTTTGCCATAAATGAAGGAGGGCCCAGATTTAGCTAGAAACCATAACTTTTAAACAAGAGCTTATGTCTAGATTTTTATATTTAATCTCCATATTTTATAGTATTGGCAAATAATTCAAATTGTAAAAAACAAAACAGCACAGTAATTATTATCAAGACCAAACAAGAACTACACAAGACCTGAAGACGGCCTGGGACTTTACCCTACTTGCAATCTAACAAATTAGCCTTCAGATTTCATCAGTGCCACAAGATGTAAGACTCCTGTGTCAGAGACAAAGGACAGTTTATTACTCAAATCTAACACTAGTCAGGTGATCAGCATTGGTATTTGTTCCTCCAGCCTCATTTCTCACTGATCAATGCAAGGGAGCTATCCAACACCAGCAAATAAATTGGATTGTATTATAGGAGAGGAACCCTCATCTTAGAAAACCCAAATATTTTACAAGGGGTGGAAAGCAAGAGTGCCATTTTACTCTGAGGGTAGGTGTGTTTATCTTCAAGCCTTTAAGCAAACCCTTTGCTCTGGAGGGAGGCTATCTCTATAGTCAAAGGCTGTTCATTATATGAACATGCTTGTAAAGTTTCCCTAGAATAGGCAGTGCCTCTTTGTGAAAGATGTGTGAAAACAAACCTACAGAGAATTCTCTCTCAACATCCATAGGCCTCTAATTTTCCATCTCTCAATTAAAGCATGATAAGTGAAGGATAGATTCATTTAAAATGATGTTTCTAGAGGTAGGCAAGAGCTAGGTTGTGAATAGGTTTATAGGACGCATAAAAGAAGGTCCTTTTTATAACTTACATTGTTTAGTGGAAGTCCGCTGAATACAGTAGCATGGGCCACTTTAATGTTTTCAAGAGAGAGTTTTTGTAGTTAAAGAATGGGCTTGACAGGATTGACAGAGGTGAATCATTTAGGAAAGACATCTCAAGATGTCTAGACGTGATAAGATAGTCTGCTGGAGTGCTGGAGAAATGTAGATTGATTTTTGATATTGTCTAGAGGTTGGATCTATAGACTTGATTAATGCAGGGGGAAGATAATGGAGATAAATTAATTAGAAGAGTCTCACAGGTTTTGGTTTGAAAATTCAGGACAATATTTCCCTTACTTGCATTTATTTGAAAGGAAAGTTAATGAAGTAATGTGTTTGAGGGTAGAAACAAAAGTCTTGCTTATGTTATCTTTCAGATGTCACTAAACATTCATGAACAGAAACAAAGGAGGTAGTTGAATATACAATTTAAATAGAAGTGTTTTCCTATTACACTTATAATGTTGGGAACAGTTGGCATATAGATGACATTTAAAGTGATTTGTGTGAATGGAATCACATATGGAAAGAACAGTGAAAAAAAAGAACCTAAGAATTGATTATTGAAAAAAATCCCCCCAATTTTTAGAAGGTTTTTGGGAAATTTAGAAACAAATGAAATATAAAAAGGAGAAAGAACATGGACAAGTTGCAATAGAGACTAAGAGAATCCCTCACATGACACTTAAAAAAAGGAGGAAGAGGACAGAGATGTGTCCACTGGATTTGCAAACACAGAGGTCAAGAGGAAAGGAACATGAGACTGGTATAAGCTGAAGGCAGATTGATTGTGAGGAACTAGAAACAGAACAAACAGGATTTTTCAAAAAAATTTTCTATGAAGAAAAGAGAAAGCAGAACTTCAGTGGGTTGAAGAATCAAAAAAAATTTTTTAATATGAATCATTTTTAAAGGATCATTAATTCCTAATGGGAATCATTCTGAGAAGAAGATATGGATAATGTAGGAAAAAATAAGTGGAATACAAGTCATGTAAATGTGACCCACAGCCTCTGTGGAGAGATTGTGCTTTGATTCAATGTGAAGTTTTTCCATCTTCATAGAAGAAAACCAGTAGATTCAGAAACAAAGACATTAAACATTTTACTTAAAAGAAGATGAGGGGATTCATGCCTCAGGCTTTTATTTTAAAACTGACATAAAAAAATAAAATCAGAGGGGCACCTGGGTGGCTCAGTCGATTAAGCATCCAACTCTTGATTTCAGCTCAGGTCATAATCTCACGGTCATGAGATGGAATCCTGTATGGGGTTCTACACTGGACATGGGGCCTGTTTAAGGTTCTCTCTCTCCCTTTCTCTCTGCGCCTCCCTTCCTCCCTCCCTCTCTCTCTCTAAAATAAATGAAATCAGAGAGCAAAGCAATGGTAGGTTTGAGAGAAAAGGAAAAGGTAGAATATAATAATTATATAGAGAGTAAGTGATCTTTAAGTGTCCAAATGAGGTTAGCATCCATTGAGTCTATAGCAGCACTGATTTCAGGATGTGAGATTTTCTCTAGCAATAACCCACTGCATTACTAAAACAGATGTCTGAGTTTACCCATAGCTGGAGTACCAGATAAAAATATCTGGAGATGAGAGTTCATTTTTAAGGGAGTGATTGTAATGATGAACTACAGAATCTACAATAGATAAAGAAGAAAGCAAAGCTTGGTCTTTTCAGGTAAGCAAACAATATATAGTTAGAATAAGTGGAGTGTACCTTTCTGTGAGAGTGAAAGTTATTATTCTGACATGGCTTTCAGAGGAGACATGGATAGATGGATAATAGTGGTTTGATAGGATGTATGAGGTTGTGGTTTTAGATGTTCTGCAATTTCTAAAGATGACCATTTCCAAGGAGTTTTTCCATAAGTGGAGGAAAATAAAAGTTCATAGGTGATCAAATAAAGAAATCTAGGGTCATCCCCATGTATGTTGCACTTACTGAGATCAATTTGAACGTTGGAACACCCAGGAATATTGTGAAACAGCTAATAAGGCCAACGATGAATAAAAAAACAATCAGGAATTAGGTATACACTAAAAATAATCATTGCTGTACTTGTTAAAATATTCAGTGTGTCTGAATACAATTTCTGGAGGTACTAAGACTGTAGACTTAGGTAGAGCTTCAAAGTCTGTTCTGTTGCCAGTTACCACGGTGATTTCTATCATCAGGAATTCAACAAACACTGAGTTTGGATAAAGGAGTTATAGAGAATGATATGAGACAATAGTCAAGCTATTAGATGTTTCCCAATGTCAGAATGGGAGAAGCAAACTTCATAGTGGAAGGACTGGGGGTGAGAATATCAGTGGGAGATGAGGGGGGTGTGTGTGAGAGAGAGATGATAAAATTGAAACTTCAGTCAGGCAATCAGAGGATTAGTGCTGGGGATTTACCAACAACATAATTGGATGAGAAAATGAATCCTCAGTTTCTTTCAGCTGATCTTCCTCTTCTTCACATTGCCTAGTTAATGAGATTTCTAAACTCTAAGTGTACTGAGAAAAATGACTCGATTTATGTACTGTTTTGTAGTGCTCACATAAATAAATAAGCGTCTTCTTTGTCCCTTGGTGTATACTCTGTTACCACACCAAGTGGCAGATCTAGAAATTGTTGCTAACAGGTATGATGGTGGGCCACCTGAATTGCTGGATAGACAATATTTGGTGAAATGTCCAATTTTCTGTGTGAACACCATTATAATGTGGATTGATAACAATAATAGGGAAGGTGGCTATCATTAAATATATTCAGTGATTGGACATAAAATATAGGTAAAAAAATATTATATCCCAACCTAGTAAGAGATGATGTCACTTTAAGTCATCAGGAACTACCTAGATTGTGTACTGTCCTAATCACTTTTTACTTGTTTCTACTGTTGGCTGAGGCCGGACCATGGTGTAAAATGAACTCAAATACCAGAAATGAAATAGTGCATACAAGCCTCCTCTCCTAAAGCATTAGGCTCGATTTTGATTCACATGTCTTATAGATTTAGATTTCCTTCTATGCAGCTTGGAACTAATAAACTAAGTTTCTGTGCTTATTATTCTATAAATCACTCGTTCAGCCTTACAGAATACTAGCCATTGTGCTAACAAGTAATGAATATCATATTGTTACTACAGCAGAAGTTAAAATTTTTATTCCTATTTCTATGGAGATTCAGATTCAGAAACATATAATGACTTGCATTAGATCACACTGCTAGTAAGTGACTGAATCAGGAATTCAAATTCAGGTGTTCTTTCTACTTACTACAGCTTCCTTTACTACTGTTTCCAAACAATTCTTTCTTGTTGAAAATAATACATGGGTTTCTCTAGTAGAGTGAGAATAGGTACAAAAATGACATTGAGACAGATTAAATTTGGTTAGAAATTAAATTTTTTGGGGAGTTAAACGACAGATCATTTTTATTTTATTTTATTAGAGGGAGAGCGAGAATCTGAAGCAGGCTTCATGCTCAGTGGAGAGTCCAATGCCGGGCTATATCCCATGACCCTGGGATCATGACCTGAGCCGAATCAAGAGCTGGATGCTTAACTGAGCTTAACTGATTGAGCCCCAACAATAGATCATTTTAGAATATGTAATTCGATTTTCATGCAATAATTCAAAAACTGAAGTATAAACATGTAGGGTGTGTGGGATTTTTGTTGGGTGAGAATAACAAATCCATGGGGAAATATTCCCAGAGACAATTTATGAAAGAAAGTGGCAAAGATTGGGAAACTCAAGATGTTTGCAAGGAAGAATTATAGGTTTGGTTAGTAATAATCAAACTATAAGATACATAGGATATAAGAGTGGAAATGTTAATCAGGGCCAGGTCATAGAAAGTCTCGAAAATCAGGACAAGAAATTTTAGGGGGGAAAAAGTAGCCTTTAGGTGGTAAATTACAGTTGTATTGTGAGATTAATCTGGTAGGACTTCTGTAGGGTGATGAAATAATAAAGACTAAATTGGGTGTTGTTTGTGAGAAAGGAAAGAATACTAGGGCCTCACTGAATAGATGGGAGTTAAGATGTGGAGTTCAGGAATAACATTTCTATTTCTGATTTGGTTAACAATGTGATCTTATAACCAGGTAAAAAGTGGCAGAAGTAGAAAATAGATTAAGGGAAAGTAGTAGTTTGTGGTAGAAAAATATGGAACTTCAATAAGAAACTGGGAATAACATATTCAGATGTGAACGTGGAGTTCAGAAATCAGGATGTGGATATAGATGTGATAATAAATCTTATGAGTATGAATGTTTAGACCTAAAGTTATGAGTAGTAACTAAATGCCAAATATTGTTCCGACTAGTAATTACATTTTTCTATTCCCACAACAGGCTCATGATACAATAACAACATTAAAACCAGTATTTTAACAGATGAAGAAAGGAGTAAATGTAAATCATAAGAGATAGAGCCACCAGTTTTACTCTTACATTACTCAGCTCCCAATAACACAGAGTAAAAAAAATAAATAAATAAATAAAAAATAAAGATTGTTATAAATGCAACAGAACACCATGGATGATAAAGGGCAGCAGAGAACATTTCAAGAGGAAGCAGATGGAATTAACATTTGCTACAAAGGACTTCATTGGTATAGCCACTGAGAAATGTCTGCTAACTTCTATCACAGGTAATTGACCTTTGACATACAATTCAATAAAAAGATGTGAAAATGAACAGTAGCAAAGGAGTATATGCAAAATTAGTCCTCTAATACTTTTTTATTGAAATACTTTTTTCAGGTGAAAAACAAGAGGTTCCAGTTCCAGATGGCACCATAGAAAGATTTTGAACTCACCTGCCATGGATGCATGGAATCTACAGCTACATTTGGAACCATTTCCTCTGAAAAAAATCTAAAACTAGCTGAACAACTCCTACACATTGAGTAAATGAGAAAAAACCCACTCAAAGCAGGTAGGGGAAAAGGAGACACATTATCATCATCAACTCCACCTCTGGCATGGCAACTCCAAATTAGGAGGGAACTCAAAACTGGAGCTTCTCCCTGAGGAGTGAAGGTTTTAAATCCCATGTCAGGAACCTGAACTTATAAGACCTATGCTTGAGAGACAATTCTCTAAAACTTCTACCTTTGAAAACAACTGGGTTCATGTCCACAAGAATTCCAAGGCTATATAGCAACTGACAAATTATCTTAAAAGGTTTGAACACATGGTATTACTCTCCCCAAGGGTGCCTGGGTGGCTCAATCAGTTAAGTATCCAACTCTTGATTTTGGCTCAGGTCAGGATCTCATGATTCTCTGCTGGCAGCATGAAGCCTGCTTGGGATTCTCTCACTCATCTCTCTGTCCTTCTCCTGCTTGTGCTTTCTCTCCAAATAAACAAACAAAGTAACTAACCAAAAAAGAAAGAAAAGAAAAAAGGAAAAGAAAAGAAAGGCTGTTACCTGAGGGTCTGGTTTCCAATCAGCCTGAATATAGATGCTCACTAAGATCCTTCCCATTGAAGCACTCACAGTTGTTGGCATACCTTTAACTAATGAGAGCCACTAAGAAAAAATTAAGCTACTCAGACAATCAAAGTTTTGAGAGACAATCAATATGGGTGCAGGGTTAATGGTAAGGATCATGTCCTAGAAGAGGCCATCCCCCAATACAGAGATATGGAAGTTTTATCTACTACATAGAACCAATATAGAGAGTCAAGAAAGAAACAGGAATGTGTTCCAAATGAAAGGAAAAAAAAATTCTCAGAAGAAGTCCTTCATGAAATGGAGATAACTTATTTACTTGATAAAGTATTCAAAATAACAGTCATAAAGATGTTCAGTGATCTCAGGAGAAGAATGGGTGAACACAGAACTTCAGCAAAGACATAGAAAATATAGAATTTAACAAATAGAAGTTTCATAACTGAAGAGTACAATAACTGGAATGAAAAGTATCCTAGAGGGGTTCAATAGCAGACTAGACGAAGCTGAAGAAATCATCAGTAAACTTGAGGACAGGACAATGGAGTTCACACAACAGTACAAAGAATAAGAAAAAAATGGGGATAGCTTATTAAGGAACTCTTGGAACTACATGAAGTATACCAACATTCTAATTATAGAGATCTCAGAAGAAGAAGAGAGACAGAAAAGGGCAGAAAACTTAAAATGGTTAAAAACCTTCTGACCTGGGGGAAAGAAACAGACATCTAGATCCAGAAAAACCATAGTTCCAGTAAAAGGAACTCAAACCCACACCAAGGGACATACTTAAAATGTTAAAGAGGCAAGAAGAGATTCTGAAAAGCAGCAAGAGCAAAACAAGTTGTTTGTACAAGGGAAGCCCTATAAGACTACCAAATTTTTCTGCTACTTTGCAGAACAAAAGAGAGTGACATGATACATTCAGAGTGCTATTAAAGAAAAAAATCTAACCAAGAATACATGGCAAAGTTGTCTTTCAGAATTGAAGGAGCAATAAAGAGTTTTCCAGATAAGCAAAGCTAAGGTAGTTTATCACCAGGCCTTACAAGAAATGTTAAAGGGACTTATTTAAGGATAAAAGAGAAGGTGCTAATTATTAAGAGGAAAACATGAAAGTGTAGATCTCAATGGTAAAAGTAAATATATAGTAAATCAAAATAATCTAATATTGTAATGCTAAATTAATGATTCATAAAATGAATAAGAAAGTTAAAGACAAAAGTGGTGTGACATCAAAAACAACACAGTGAGGAGTAAAAATGGAGAGCTTTGGAATGCATTCAAAGTTATCAGCTTAGAAATAATAATAAAAGTTGTATGTAAGCCTCATGATAACCACAAAGAAAAATTACAGAAGATATACAAAACATAAAGACAAATAACTAATTATACTAAAAATTCATCAAACCAAAAGAAAGAACTACAAAGCAGCCAGAAAATGGCAATAATCAGACAAGAATTAAGTGTAAATGGACTAAATTCTCCAATCAAAAGACAGTGGCTAAATGGATAAAACAAGACCCAACTATATGCTTCCTACAAGAAACTCTCTCCAAGTGTCCTCCCTTCAGACACACAGACTAAACATAAACAACAGGGAAAAAAAAAAGCTATTCCATAAAAATAGAAACCTAAATAGAGTTGGTATTACTTTACTTATATTAGACAAAATAGAGTTTATTTTTTTAATGTTAATTTATTTATTTTGAGTGAGAGAAAGCATGAGCAGGGAAGGGGAAGAGAGAAGACAGAATCCCAAGCAGACTCCACACTGTCAGCGCAGGGCCCAACATGGGGTTTAAACTCATGAACTGTGAGATAATGACCTGAGCCAAAATCAAGAGTTGGATGCTTAACTGACTGACCCAACCAGGTGCCCCTAGACAAAATAGACTTTGTCATTGCATGATGATTAAGAGATCAATCCAACTAGAGGACACAACATTTGTAACTATACACTTAGTTAGGAGCACCTAAATATATGAAGCAAACATTTAGCAATAATAGTAGGGGACTTTAATACCCCACTTTCTTCAATGCATAGATCATCCTGACAAAGTCTTATTAAGGAATTATTGGCCTTGAGCAACACATTAGAGCAGATGGACCTAACAGATATATATAGAAAATACCATCCAAATGTAACAAAATGAACATTCTGTTAACAGCATATGGAACATTCTCCAAAATAGGTCATATATTAGGCCACAAAAACAGGTCTTATTAAATTTAAAAAGACTGAAGTCTTATCAATCACCCAATGGCACAAAACTAGAAATCAGTTACAAAAAGAAAACTGGAAAATTCACAAATACATGAAGATTAAGCATGCTACTGAATGATCAATAGATCAATGAATAAATCAAGATAAATAAAAAAAAACCGCCCCAAGATAAATGAAAACAGAAATACAACATACCAAAACTTATAGGATGCAACAGTGGCAGTTCTATGAGAGAAGTTCATAGAAATAAATGCTTATACCAATGACAAGCAGACTACTATGAACAATTAATTGTACAAGAGTAAATTAAACAACCTGGAAGAGATGGATAAATTCCTAAAAATATACAACCTGCTAAGACTGAGTCATGAAGAGAAAGAAAATCTGAATAGACCAATCACTAGGAAGGAAATTAAATTAGTTAAAAAAAAAACTACCTAAAAAAAAGGGCCTAGATGGCCCCACTGGATAATTCTACCAAATATTTAAAGAAAAATTAATAACAATACTTTTCAAACTTCCAAAATATAGAAAAGGAGGGAACTCTTCCAAATTTTATGAGGTCAGCATGACTCTGATATTAAAAACTAGACAAAAATGCTACAAGAAAAATATAGACCAATATCCCTAACATAGATCCAAAGTCTGTAATAAAATATTAGAAAAACAAATTCAAAAAGACATTAAAAGTATAATACACCCTAATCAAATGAAATTTATTCCAGGGATGCAAGGGTTGTTCAAAATCCACAAATCAATCAATATGATACACATAACAAAATGAAAGATAAAAATTGTATTATCTAAACAGATGCAGAAAATTCATTTGGCAAAAATGAATACCTGTTTGTTATGTTAAGAACTCTCAACAAAGTGAATATAAAAAGAATTTACCTCCAGACATAAAAGCCATATATTACAAGCCCACAGGAAACTTTATACTAATTCATGAAAAGTTGAAATTTTCCTCTAAGAATAAGACAAGGATGTCACTTTCACTCAACATAATATTGGAAGTTCCAACCGGAGCAATCAGGTAAGAAAATGAAATAAAAAGCATCTTACGGGTTCAGAGAAGATGACAGAGTAGGAGGAAACTGAGCTCACCTTATCGCATGAACACTTTAAGATAACAGCTACAACTAAGTCTGAATATGACCTGAAGACTGGCAGAACAGACCTTCCATAGTTAATCATAGAGAGGAGGCTACATCTAAAGGGTAGGAGAGGTGGAGGTGAAGTAAGGACCAAACGCCAGTGAGACTAACCACAAATGAGAAGGACATCATAAGCATGGAGAAGCAGAAGGATCTCCACACACCAGGAGGCCCCAGAACTGGGGACTAACACTGGGAAGACAAGTCCCCGTGACATCTGGCTTTGAAATCCAGTGTCACTTGCCTTCAGGAGCTTTTAAAAGCAATGGAATTAACTCCAAGACAGCCAGGGGGCAATAGGAAATGGAGTCTCCACGCTTTCAGAGCCAGCGTAACTACCCAAGATAGGACAGAAACACCAGTTTGAAAAGTACCTGGGGTACATGTGAAGGATGTTTATTTACTAATCTCAGAACATGTGCTAGAGGAATATAAAGCTCCAGGACATTTCTCTAGGTACAAAAATGCTGGTGAGCACCATTTATATTCCTCACTCCCAGCCTAAATAGTTTGATACATGCAGGAGACAGTGTTAATACTCTTTAGCTACCTTGCTAGAAACTCACGTCCTACCTCCATGTTCCCCTACACACTCTGAATATGACCTGAAGATGGCAGAACAGACCTTCCATAGTTAATCATAGAGAGGAGGCCACATCTAAAGGGTACCATCAAACCCACCTGCCTTGGCAGGATCCCTCCAAAGCATCTCCTGCCCCATTATACCCTGCAAGCATCCCCATCAGGGACTGGATGGACTACTAGTACTACAAAGTGACTCCTGTTCTGCAAAAAGGGAGAGAGATAACCCCACACACCATCACACCTGTAGTTCCAGAAGCCCACTTTCTTGACTAGATGTACAGGGAACAAACCTTGCCCTTTGGTGCACCTGCAGTTGTGGCGGAGAGGCTTATTACAGGCAGCTAACCTAACTTCAGGCTGAGCCCACCGATGAGCCCAGGGTAGCCTTAGATCTCTCAACTGTGTGGGAACCAACCCCTGCCCAGTGTGCATGCTTACAGCAGGGAAAGCAGGACATTTCAGGTGGCTGAGATGAAGGCAAACATGGCTCAGTCACAATGGTAGGGCATACATAGCCCACACAGAGACACATCTGGAGCACCTGATTATGATGACCAGGGAGGATTGTGAAAGAGGACACTACAGTACTTCTTATACACTAGAGCACAGCTTTCAAGACAAGATATAGCTGATCTCCCCGATTTGAAGAAACACAGAAAGTTAGACAAAATGAGGAGACAGAACTATGTTCCAAGTGAAAGAACAGCACAAAATAAAATCAAAAGAGCTAAATGAAATGGAGATAAGCAATATGCCTGGTAAAGAATTCAAAGTAATGATCATAAAGATGCTCAACAAACTTGACAGAAGTGTGGAAAAAGTCAGTGAGAACTTCAACAAAGTGAAAATATAAAAAAGAACCACTCAGGGATGAAACATTCAGTAACTGAAATAAAAAATGCCTAGAGAGAATCAACAGCATATTAGAGGATGCAGAAGAATAGAGTAGTAAGATCTAGAAGACAGAGTCATGGAAAGCAAATGAAATGAAGATCAAAAAGGAAAAAAATAAAAATGAGAATAAAGGGTACTCAGCAGCATCATCAAGCATAATAACATTCACATTGTAGAAATCCTAGAAGGGATCCCTAATCTGGGGATGGAACCAGACATCCAGGTAAAGGAAGCACAGAGAGCCTGTAGCAATATTGAACCAAGGAGATCCACAGCAAGACACATAATTAAAATGGTTTCAAAACGTAGTGATGAAGTGGAATGCCTGAGTGGCTCCGTTGGCTAAGCCTCTGATTCTGGATTTCAGCTCAGGTCATGATCTCATGATTCAATAGACTGAGCCCCTGTGCTGATAGCACAAAACCTCCTTTGGATTCTCTCTCTTCTTCTCTCTCTGCCCACCCCCCACCTCAAAATAAATAAACTTAAAAAAAAAGTAGTGACAAATAGAGAACACAAAAAGCAGCAAAAGAAAACAGTTATATTTAGGGAAAACGCTGTAAGGCTATCAGCTGATTTTTCAGGTCAAAAGGGAGTGGCTGAGAAGAAAAAACCTTCAACAATACTCTACTCAACAAGATTATTATTCAGAATAGGAGAAATGAAGAGTTTCTCAGACAAACCAAAGTGAAAGTTCATCACCACTAAACCAATACAAGAAATGTTAAAGGGAATTCTTTGAGTGGAACAAAAAGATCCTAACTAGAATAAAGAAAATTCTGAAAGAAAAAAATTTCACAGGTAACAGCAAACATATAGTAAAGGTAGTAGATTAATCACAAATAAATTCAACCTGAAGGTCAAAACACAAAAGTAGTAAAATTGATAATATCTACAAAAATTAGGAGATACACTAGAAAACCCAGAAATGGACCCACAAACGTATGGCCAACTAATCTTTGACAAAGCAGGAACGAATAGGCAATGGAATCAAGACAGTCTCTTCAGCAAGTGGTGCTGGGAAAACTGGACAGTGACATGCAGAAGAATGAACCTGGACCACTTTCTCACACCATACACAAAAATCAACTCAAAATGGATGAAAGACCCAAACATAAGACAGGAAGCCATCAAAATCCTCGAGAAGAAAGCAGGCAAAAACCTCTTTGACCTTGGCTGCAGCAACTTCTTACTCAACACATCTCCAGAGGCAAGGAAAACAAAAGCCAGAATGAACTATTGGGACCTCATCAAAATAAAAAGCTTCTGCACAGCGAAGAAAACAATCAGCAAAAGTAAAAGGCAACTGATGGAATGGGAGAAGATATTTGCAAACGACATATCAGATAAAGGGTTAGTATCCAAAATCCATAAAGAACTTATCAAACTCAACACCCAAAAAACAAATGATCCAGTGAAGAAATGGGCAAAAGACAGACACTTCTCCAAAGACATCCAGATGGCTGGCAGACACATGAAAAAATGCTCAACATCACTCATCATCAGGCAAATACAAATCAAAACCACAATGAGATACCACCTCACGCCAGTCAGAATGGCCAAAATGAACAGCTCAGGCAATGACAGATGTTGGTGAGGATGTTCAGAAAGAGGATCTCTTTTGCATTGTTGGGAATGCAAGCTAGTGCAGTCACTCTGGAAAACTGTATGGAGCTTCCTCAAAAAACTAAAAATAGAACTACCCTACAACCCAAAATTGCACTACTAGGCATTTATCCAAGGGATACAGGTATGCTGTTTCGAAGGGGCACATGAACCCCAATGTTTAAATTTTTTTCATGTTTTTATTTAGTTTCGAGACAGAGAGAGACAGAGTATGAGCAGGGGAGGGGCAGAGAGAGGGAGACACAGAATCCGAAGCAGGCTCCAGGCTCTGAGCTGTCAGCACAGAGCCCGACGCGGGGCTTGAACCCACAGACCATGAGATCATGACCTGAGCCGAAGCCGGACGCTCAACCGACTGAGCCACCCAGGCGCCCCTGCACCCCAATGTTGATAGAAGCACTATCAACAATAGCCAAAGTATGGAAAGAACCCAAATGCCCATCGATGAATGAATGGATAAAGAAGACGTGGTGTGTGTGTGTGTACACACACACACACACACACACACACACAGTGGAGTATTACTCAGCAATCAGAAAGGATGAAATCTTGCCATTTGCAACTACGTGGATGGAACTGGAGGGTATTATGCAAAGCAAAATTAGAGAAAAACAAATATCCTGTGACTTCACTCATATGAGGACTTTAAGATATAAAACAGATGAACACAAGGGAAGGAGGAGAGCAAAAATAATATACAAACAGAGAGGGGGACAAAAACAAACTCTTAAATATGAAGAACAGAGGGTTGCTGGAGGTCTTGTGGGAAGGGGAGTGGGCTAAATGGGTAAGAGGCATCAAGGAATCTACTCCTGAAATCATTGTTGCATCTATGCTAACTAACTTGGATGTAAATTAAAAAAATAAATTAAAATTTTAAAAAAATGGGGGATACACAAAAAGATGTAAAATATGACATCACATATATAAAAGTGGAGGGGATAATAAAAATTTAGTGTTCTTAGGATGTGTTCAACATTTAGCTACTATAAACTTAATATACACTTACATGCATAAGATGTTCTATATAAACCAGATAGTAACCACAAATCAAAAATCTATCATAGGTACACAAAATTTAGAGAAAGGAATCCAAGCATAACACTAAAAAAAAATCCCATCAAACCACAAAAGAGAGCAAGAGAAGAAAAAACAGAGAAATACTCCAAAACAACCAGAAAACAATAAACAAAATGGCAGTAAGTACATGCCAACCAATAATTCCTTTAAATGTAAATGGACTAAATACTCCAATCAAAATGCAGGATGTCCAAACAGGAAAAAAAAAAAAAAAAAAAAGGATCCATTGATACGTTGCCTACAAAAGACTCATTTTGACCTAAAGACCCACACAGACTGAAAGAGATGGAAAACATATACCATGCAAATGGAGAAACAAACAAAAACCAAACCAGGGTAGCAATACTTATATGAGACAAAAGAAACTTCAAAACAAAGACTCTAGCAAAAGACAAAGAAGGGCACTATATAATGATAAAGGGAACCATCCATAAGAGGATACAAAAATTGTAAACATCTATACACCCAAGTATAGATGCACCTAAATAGACAAAGCAAATATTAACAGACATCAAGGGGTAAATTGCCAGTAATATAGTAACAGTAGAGGATGTTTACATATCAATTTTATCAATGGATAGATCATCCAGATAGAGTAGACAAGGAAGCAGTGGCTTTGAATGAGGCATTAGACCAGATAAATTTAGCAGATCTGTACAGAACATTCCTTTCAAAAAAAGCAGAATGGACATTCGTTTCAAGTGCACATGGAACGTTCTCCACAGTAGAGCACATATTAGGCCACAAAACAATTCTTAATTTAAGAAGAATGAAATAGTTATGAAGCATCTTTTCCAACTGCAATGCTTGAAACTAGAGATCAATCACAAGAAAAAATATGGAAAGAACACAAATACATGAAAGCTAAATGACATGCTAGTAAACAATGAATTGGTCAATAAGAAACCAAAGAGGAAATCAAATAATACTAAGAGACAAGTAAAAATGAAAACAATAGTCTGAGATCTTTGTGATGCAGCAAAAGCAGTTCTCAGAGGGCAGTTGCCAATGATACAGGCATACCTTAAGAGAAAAGAAAAATATCAAACATCCTAACCTTATACCTAAAAGAAAGAAAAACAAATAAATCCCAAAACTAGTAGAAGGGATTAATAAAGTACTAGAGAAGAAATAAATGAAATAGAGATTTAAAACTGGAAAGGATCAATGAAATGGAAAGTTGTTTCTTTGAAAAGATAAACAATGTGGATAAACCCTTAGCCAGACTCATCAAGAAAAAAAGAGTACTCAAATGAATACAATAAAAAAATTGAAGATACATAACAACTGATACCACAGAGAAAGGATTATAAGAGAATACTAGAATGCATTATAAGCCAAATCAGGAAAAAATAGAAGCAGAAAATTTGAACAGACCAATTACCAGCAATGAAATTGAGTCACTAATTAAAAAAAAAAAAAAAAAAAAAAAAAAACTCCCAATACACAAAATTCCAGGACCAGATGGTTTCACACATGAATTCTACCAAACATCAAAAGAAAAGTGTATATGTATTCTTCTCAAATTATTTCAAAATATAGAAGAAAAAGGGAAATTTCCAAATTAATTCTACAAGGTTAACATTATCCTGATACCAAAAACAAAGACACTAAACCAACACCACCAAAAAACAAAATCCCACCAAGTCAAACCAAAGCAAACAACAACAACAACAACAAAAACAAAAAACCCTACAGGCCAATATCTCTAATAAATAGATGCAAAAATTCTCAACAAAATGTTAGTAAACTGAGTTCAACAATATACTAAAAAAAAAATAATAATCCACTATGTTCAAGTAGGATTTATTTCAGGTATGCAAGTGTAGTTCAATAGTCACAAAACAGTGTGATACATCACATTAACTAGAGAAAGGATAAAAAACCTATGATTTCAATAGGTGCAAAGAAAGCAGTTGGTAAAATACAACATCCATTCATGATAAAAACTGTCAACAAAACAGGTTTAGAGAAAAAATTCCTCAATATAATTGAGGCCATACATAAAAAACCCACAGCTAATATCATACTCAATGGTCAAAGATTGAAACATTTTTAAGATCAACAAAACAAGAATGCCCACTCTCACCACTATTATTGAACATAGTATTGAAAGTCTTGGTTGTAGCATCAGACAAAAAAAAAAAGAAATAAAAGACATTCAAATTGGTAAGGAAAAACTAAACCTGTAACTATTTGCAGATAGCATGATACTATGTATAGAAAACCCTAAAGACTCCACCAAGAAAATGATAGAACTGAAAAGTTCCATAATGTTGTAGGATATAAAATTAACATACAGAAATCTGTGGCATTCCCAAAGTAGCAGAGAAATTATGAAAACAATCCCATTTACAATTACATCAAAAAGAAGAAAACATTTAGGAATAAGCTTAGCCAAATAGGTGAAAATATGTACTATGAAAACGATAAAATATTAAACTGTATGGATTGGAAGAATATTGTTAAAATGTCCATGCTATTCAAAGCAATCTACAGCTTCAATGCCATCCTTATCAAAATACCAACAGCAGTTGTTCACAGAAGTAGAACAAATAATCCTAAAATTTGTATAGCCAAAGCGATCTTGAGAAAGAAGAACAAAGCTGGAGATATTACAATCTCAGATTTCTAGATATACTACAAAGCTATAAGAGTAAAAACGGTATGGTCCTGGAACAAAAATAGACATATAGATCAACAGAAAAGGATAGTGAGCCCAGGAATAAACCCATGCTTATGTGGTTATAATTAATCCATGACAAAGGAGGCAAGAATATACGAAGGAGAAAAGACAGTCTTCTCAATAAATGGTGCTACGAACATTAGCTACATACAAAAGAATAAAATGGACCACTTCCTTCCACCATACACAAAAATGAACTCAAAATGGATTAAAGATCCAAATTTGAGACCTGATATCATAAAACTCATAGAAAAAAAAAAACATAGGCAGTCATCTCTTGGACATTGGCCTTAGCATCATAAGTATGGATATGTCTCATAAGGCAAAGGGAAATCAGAAATAAACTATTGGGACTACACTAAAATAAAAAAGCTTTTGCACAGCAAAGGAAACTATCTACAAAGCAGGAAGGCAACCCAGTGATGGGAGAAGGTATTTGTAAGTTATATATCTGATAAAGAGTTAATATCCAAAATAAAGAACTGGTACAACTCAACACCAACAAAAATATCAGATTAATAAATGGTTAGAAGGCCTGAATAGACATCTTTCCAAAGAGGATGGCCAAAGGACTCATGAAAAGATCCTCAATATTACTACTCCTCTGGGAAATACAAATCAAAACCTTGAGTGCATTATGCTGATTGAAATAAATTGGAGAAAGACAAATACCATATGTTTTCACTTATATGTGGAATCTAAAAGCAACAAAAATAAACCTAGCTCATAATAGAATAGATGACTGGTGGTTGCCAGAAGCAGAGGTTGGGTGGCCAAATTGATGAAGGGGGTCAAAAGGTACAAACTTTCAGTTTTAGAATAAATAAGGCATGGTGATGTGATATATAGCATGGTGACTACAGAAAATAATACTCTATTACATATTTTAAAGTGACTGAGTAGGTCTTAAAATCTCTCAACACAGTTAAAAAATTGTAACTATGTATGGTGACAGTTATTAGGCTTATTTAAACAGCCATATTCTTTATATATGAATGCATAGTGGTAGATTAATTACAATTTAAAGTTATTGTATCGCCTTTTGTATTTCAATGGTATACAGAATGCAAATGACATAGGCAAGCAGTGATACTCCTACCTATTACAAATGAGAGTCTATTAAAATTAAACCCATCAGGTTAAAAGAGAAATCAGAATGACTAAACTTTACCATAATCTGCTTATGATATTTCCATATAAAATTAAACAGTAACTTTAAGACTTAAAAATTCAGTGTCTTTTTATTTATTTATTTTATTTTGATTTAAAAAGTCCATCATGTGAGAGAAAGAGGCATTATAGTTGAATGAAATTCTATGCCAGAACATGTCCATTTTTGACCTTTCAAATTGAAAATATCTTAAAATTCTGCTGGCTTGTCAGAAGAAAAAGAGCTACACTGAAAAATTCTAATATATCCAACTCTGTTAGAAATCTAAAATTGCTAAATCTAAATACTTTTGACAAAATATTTTGTAAGAAAACAAAGTAACTCATAAAAGACAATTATATGGTATCCTACTCTATAGAAGTTGATGATATAAATAAAACATGAACCATATTTTATCATATTTTAATTTACACAGCTTTGTTTTTCCAAGTTGACAATACTATAGACATTTTTAGAGACACAACTGTCCATTAAAAAAACTAATGTTTAGTGTTACTGTACTTAATGGAATATACTTGAAATGTCCTACATAGGGAATTGCATTATTAGCAGAGAAAATTTACTTCAAAAACAATTAAGTCCAATTTGAATTATCAAACCATATAAATCCACGTCTACATAGAAATGACTTAGGCTTTCTATGAATTTTAATATTCTAAAAGTAAATGCCTAAACTCTAAGATGCTTAGTATGTATGACACATTTCCTTGGGAAACAGCTATACACACACACATACACACATGCACACACTTCTTGGCAAGGTTTCTGGAATTTTCATGTTGGGTGCATATCTATGATCTTCCTACTGTGGACCCAATATGCACTTACTAAAATGCTGACAATATAGAAAATACACAATTAGAATACCAAACTATCATTATGAAACTGGTGATCTCATATGATGGCTAAAACAGTGAAAAACTAAAAATGAAATATAACATTCACAAGGCAGGTAAAATACCCTCAGAAAATCAGCATCTGGGTCATATACTTCTGAATGTTTGGTAGCCACTGAAATACCCCCAAGCCAGTCTTCTCTGCCATTTCTAGTTCATGTACATTTTGTTGTGTTAAATGGCCCCAAATATCAGTCACTGCTACTGTCCACATAGACGTAGAGTGCAGGAACCTATCATTAGAAATCCTGTGTCGGGGTGCTTGGGTGGCTCAGTCCGTTGAGTGTCCAAATTCGGCCCAGGTAATGATTTCCCTGTTTGGGAATTCAAGCCCCGCATTGGGCTTGCTGTTGTTGCCATGGAGCCTTCTTCAGATCCTTTGTCCCCCTCTCTCTCTGCCCTTCCCTGCACTCTCTCAAAAATAAATAAAATGTTAACAGTTTTTTTAAAAAATCCTGTGTTACTAAATATAAAGTAAGCTATTGTGAATTACTGTTCTGATGATTAAGATGCATTACTCAATAGCAATTTAGAATTCAAAGTCAGATGAAATAAAAAACATCCACTTATTTAATAAACATTTAATGCCTTTTATCATATTTACTCACGTAGAAGTGAATAGTGCACGTAACCTTAGATAGCTACAACATTGTCCATAGTACTTGTTTTTGTCATAACATAAAAATTAGTTCCTAATCTTTATGTTCCTAATCATAACATAAAGATTAGTTCCATAAAACTTCTATAAGTGTAGTTTTGAATGTTTTAAATCCATGGAAGACAGCTCAAGTATAAAAGACAAATAGAGAAACGGGAAAAAAACCTGAACTATTTTGTGATAATAACATGTAGTAAAACAAAGAATGGCAACTTTTCATTCATGAATAAATGGAAAGCAGATCATTTGGAAGCAATGTAAGGGGACAGTTTAAGTGCAGTGATGTTTTGTGCTCAGTGTATAGGGTATAAGCCACAGAGCACTCATTGGAACTGATGAGGCCTGGCCTTTCAATGCATTCAGCATCAGAATGAGAACAGTGATGCTAGCTTTTAAAAAGAGGATGAAGTTGTAGAATTTAGGTGTTGACAGTAAACTTCCCCTTAACAAATATGCAACCAAATGCTTGCTTACAAGGCATGCAAAACTACCACTCAGATCGTCTACGTAAATGTTAACATCTACTGCTTATATCTCTTTGGTCTCTTATGTTTTTAACTTTTGTTTTTGTACTTTTAAATCAGGTGATTTATCTTCTTAATTCTTGACAGTACTTGAATTGACAAGATGTCCAATGTCTAAAAAAACAAAGAATCTTTTATTTGTGTTATTGCCTTTTTCTAGTTAAGTATAAAAGACAGTTTAGAATCCTTCAGCCCTACTGATTGACAAGTTTGTTAAGGTATGTGTTTCCGTGTGTGGAAGAGGGATTATCATTTGTTTCTACAAAGGGAAGCATGTCATTTAACTAGGTCAGTAAACAGGAAGATTTTATATGAGTTACCCGGAATGTCCAACTTTAGTAGGTAAAAAAAATGCCAGCTTAGAAACGACAAAGCCTGTGGATCCATCATGAAGACAGCTGAAAAGAATGAATTGGCCACATCATGGTTCAGTTTGGCAGCTGCATGAAGAAATACATGTTGTTACATTTGTTTCAGAGAGAAAAAGGTTCACTTAATGCTTGTAGAGAATGACAACTTTTGTTGTATGTTTTCACTTTCCAACTTTCTTTTAGAACACAAAGTCCTTCAGATTCAAAAATGGAAGGTCACTGAATCAAAAAAAATTGATAAGCATGAACAATTAAATCTATCAGTGAGGTGTTATGAATTGCTTTACATGGGAATAAAGGGAATCACATGTGCTTTCAAATTCCTTCAGAGACTAAAATTGCTACTCCGGTCTCAATTCTGAGCTATTGGGGCAATAACGCATATGTTTTTTACTTAATGGATATACAGGTGAATGTTTTTTTTTTTTTTTAATTTTTTTTTTTTTCCTCAACGTTTATTTATTTTTGGGACAGAGAGAGACAGAGCATGAACGGGGGAGGGGCAGAGAGAGAGGGAGACACAGAATCGGAAACAGGCTCCAGGCTCTGGGCCATCAGCCCAGAGCCCGACACGGGGCTCGAACTCACGGACCGTGAGATCGTGACCTGGCTGAAGTCGGACGCTCAACCGACTGCGCCACCCAGGCGCCCCTACAGGTGAATGTTTTATATAACCAATTCAGTACTGAAAGAATTACGTAGTAAAGGAAACAGAAATATCTTCTATTTTGAAAGCTGAAAACTGACTAAAGAGGTCTATTTTTTATCTTGTGCAAATATCTGTAAATTACCAAACAAATGTGTTTCTTTTAAATTCTGTGATAAAATAATCATCTTTATATGAGACACATAATTGTCTAGGGATGCTATAAAACAGGGCTGTTTTTAATATTTTACTTGGTATATAAAAAACCTGGAACATATTCCATGAAAAAATTGTCTCTGTTTTTCATATGTATGAATCCATAGCTGAAGGCAAATAAAGTTTGTTTTGTGTTGATGTCTTTACTCTCTTCTTTTTGACAACATTACATTCTGATCGGCTCTAAGTACGTTATTCTGTGGAGGATTAATCTTATATCTCTGGGTCAATAGAAAGCTTTCTGGTTCAAATGTTTATTTCACAGTTACTTTATTGAAGACAGGCAATGCTTTGTGTGATGCCCATGCCGGTGAAAACCAGAGAGAGTGTTAGAGAAAAACATTGCAAAGGTGAAAGTGGCTAGTCCCTAAACTAATTAGACAGTTAATCATATTAAGGCACTGTCACTAATCTAGGGATTAATAGCACTGTTTCAGCTTAGATGAGAGGTCAGTATAATTCTTGGCATTAGAATCAGCTCTTGCTAATGAGAACCAGTAACTTTTACTAAAAAAAATAATTCTTAACTTTGGGTTCAGTGTAACGTTATTTTATTAACACCCATGAGTCTCTAAAAGAATTGCCTGAGATTCCATAGTTTCCCCACAATCTGTCACAGTATAAAGCATAACATATGCTTGATGTTTATTTGTTTAATTCAAATATTAGACAATAGGAAGTTAAACAAAAACTCAAAGATCTATTTTTTAAAATGATTATATAGGTCATTATATTAATATCTGATAAAACAGGCAATATACAATGAGAAATGGAAGAAAATTGAATTTTTTATGGTTTCTTTTAAAGATATTATTTATCAGAGGCCGCCATGAGAACATTAAAATGTTTAAAAAAGATGCTTAACTACTTATTGCACATGGGATAATTTGCCATTTGGGTAAGATTTCTTATCATTCATAACTGTTCAATTTTCAATTCCTAACTAAGAGTAACACAAAATATGTGCATTTGGCAAAAAGAACTCATTACCAAATCTTCTAGTTACCATTTCTGGAATGATTTAAAAAAAACATACATCATCACCTCTAGCATTTTCCTTGATGATGGGTAATCACATTAATCCATGAATTTTTATACTTTATCCAGTCACTTATTGTTTTACTCACACATTAATGAAGCTCCTATGCGCCAAAAACTTTTAGATACATGAACATAGCAGAATTTTTCATTTAAAAAAATCTGTTAATTATTATTTTAGATATCTAACACTAAATTAAATACAGCCATACCCTTTCACACAAAATTATTTGCTTCTTCTTAATCTTTCCAAAAATGTTTGTAATTATAGTATTAGATGTTTTTTTTCTAAAATTCAATTCATTGATTTTACTTTTTAAGATTTACTTAGGGATACTGTGGTATATATTGCAAAAGAGAAGATAAATTCAATAAAATATAATAGATTAAAGTGATTCTATATAATCCCTCTTAAAATCTAGACAGATTTTGTGTAATTTTAAAAACTTTGAATAGTAAAAAATATTTGATACTTTATACATAATAACAGAAAATTATTTTGCTACATATAAACTTAGACACTGAAACTTCAGAGGTTTCCAAATGCTATTCAAGGGGACCAGTTATATATTAAAAAATGATCAGAACAATTTTTAAAAATGTAATTCCTGGACTGCACTCCGGATTTTTAAACAATTCTTTAAATTTTTTTAAGTTTATTTATCAGAGAGAGACAGAATGTGAGTGGGTGAGGGGCAGACACAGGATTCTAAGCAGGCTCTGAGCTCTGCACTCTCCACACAGACCCCCATGGGTCTCAAACTCACAGAACTGGGAGATCATGACCTCAGCCCAAGTTGGATGCTTCACTAACTGAGCCACCTAGGCACCCCCAAATTTTAATGATTCTTAAGAGTTCTGATTCCCAATCAGCTTTAAAAATTATGGTACTATTTACTCTTATAACCTCTTTCAAATTAAAATTCTATATAACTTTAAAATGTTTTATTATATTTGTCAAAATTCACTTTTGCATACATTGTTATTGTTCATCTTCTTTTAAAGAAGCACATGATTATAACAATTTTTTTTTAAATCAATGATTTGATTAAATATTCATGCAAACTGTGTCTGGACTCTCATGTAGGTAGGAGTAAGAATGCCTGGCTTCTGGAACAGTGTACATTAAATGACTCACGTGAAGAAGACCAGGTGGGTTGCCTGGGATGCAGGTGGGCTCGGGCCCAGGGCCACAGGCCAACAGAGCCAGAGACCCCTACTTGGCTGGGCCTAGGTGGCCAGCATCATGGCCCTGTTCAGTTCAGGAACTGCTTCACCCTGGCCTACTTCCCCTACTTCCTCACTTACAAGTACAGCAGGCTGTCCAAGTACAACACCTCCTGAAAGTGTGTGCAGCCTGGGGTCATCCACCTCCTCATGCAGCTTTGCAAGATGGCGTTCCTGGCTACGTTTTGTTCCCACCTAGGAAGGTGGCATCTAAGACTTTATTGGGGAGTTGACCAAGGCCAGTGTGGATGTGACAGACCTGATAGACCTAAACCTTGAGATGTCACAGAATGCAGGCAAGGGGGAATACAAGATCACGGTTGCTGCCCCAGGCTAGACCATCTCCAAGCTCATTATGTCCCACTGCGCTCCCTTCTGGGTTGGAGCCCCGGGCTTTGAGTTTGGCTGGAAATATATCCATATGAGCACTGACTCCAAAATCAGTTTGGCCCACTACATTGTCGCATCTGCCCACGTCTGGATGATAACACGCTATGACCTATACCACAGTTTTCTGTGAGCAGTGCTCCTACAGATGTTCCTTAGTGTCTACAAGGGCTTTGTCATGGAGACCTTTGTCCACCTCTGTTCCCTGGACAGCTGGACAGCACTGCTATCTGGAGCAGTGGTAAAAGGGCTGTTAGCCCTCAGCACACTGGTCTTCGAGGTTACTGTTGTCAACAGGCATAGGTGTGGTTTACCAGACATTCACACACCCTTGCCCTGGCTCCAGGTTTCAGTGAAATAAATAGTATTTGGGAAGTTAAAAAATAAATATAGATACATATATATATATATATATATATATATATGTATGTATATAACTCATGTGAGATTCTACTCACTACCTGTGAAAATACTGCAATGCCAATAATCACTTTGTTTACTAAATTATAAATATAAGGGTGTCTGGGTGACTCAGCCTGTTAAGCTTCAGACTCCTGATTTTGGCACAGGTCATGATCTCACAGTTTGATGCATGAGTTTGAGCCCCACATGAGTCTCTGTGCTGACAGTGCAGAGCCTACTTGGGATGCTCTCTCTCCTTCTCTCTCTCAAAATAAATTAAATTTTAAAAAATTATAAAAATATGGGCACCTGGGTGGCTCAGCTGGTTAACCATCCAACTTCGGCTCAGGTCATGATCTCACAGTTCGTGGGTTCAAGCACCATGTCGGGCTCTATGCTGACAGCTCAGAGCCTGCTTCGGATTCTGTGTCTCCCTCTCTCTCTGCCCCTCCCCCTCTTTCACTCTGTCTCTTTCTCAAAAATAAACATTTAAAAAATAAAAAATTATAAAAATAAACATATTATTTCTTCATAATCTACTTTTATATACATATAACTGGGCCTGGCTGGGCTCTCCCTAGAATTGTTTTCTACTTGAGAGAGAGAAAAAAGCTAAAGAATTGGCTGTCTGCTGGACTCAGTCAAATAGGTCAATATATTTTGTCTAGATGTCATCATCTTTGTGACTTTTAAAGCAAATTAATTATTGATTAATAAGACAACTTGACATAAGGGTACATATAGGGATTAGAGGGAAATAAGAGTTACTGTTATAGTTATTTTGACTACATATAATATAATAGGGGAAATGCTTCTTGAAATCAGCTGATGGGGGTTAGAACCAAGCAATCAGTTTTGATGAACTTGGGAAAACTGTATAATGTGGATCTTAATAATTTCCTTAAAAAAATTAAGTGAGGCTTACATGTGAAAACATATAAATGATCTAGAATGGATTTTGGCATTTAACCATCACTGTCACATCATACAGGCAGTCTGCTGTTGTCATCTGTAACTGAGACAAAACCTGCAAACCTGATCCAAGAGGAAATGGATGCCGTAGCTCAGTATCATCAATGTCAGCTTTAGGGCAGAACGTGCTTCAACATTTTGTGACTATTGTTATGTCGTCAGTGAGGAGAGCTTAGAATTGTTTCCGTATATTTATCAAATGATGCCAAACAGTAATGTTGGTTTAATGAATATTTAACTATGTAAGACTGGTGGCAATAATTTCACATTGCACTTCTCAAGCACAAAGATGGCTTAAAAAAAAAGTTGTCTTGAAGGCACCTGGGTGGCTCAGTTGGTTGAGCATCTAACCTTGCTGATCCCAGGGCTGGAGGATCGAGCCCCACCTCTGACTCTGTGCGGAGTGTGGAGCCTGCTTAAGATTCTGTCCCTCTCTTTCTCTGCCCCTCTTGACCACTCATGTGTTTTCTACCTCATAAAATAATTTAAATAGTCATCTTGAATTATAATGTATTTAATACAGATATATTTAGAGCTTATGGTTTTCCTTGACAGAAAAAAGCAGATTGCTATATTTGGACATTTGATTTGGACATTTGACTACTACATTTTTATATCACTTATTTTACTTTTATTTTTTGTTTTAATTTAACTTGCATATTTATTTTAGGTTCTAACTTAATGTGCTCCAAGTATTTGCTAAAAACATCTAGTTGAAATCAAAATTTTCACGTTATTTTTAAGAAAAGGTGTTTTTTAACCTCATAATTAGTACCAGAATGAATTTAGTCACAATATTCCACAATCGGAAATAATTATTTGATAGTGGGTAATTCAGCTTTGAGTCAAATAAGAGATTTGACTCATTCTCTATTCTCACAATACTGTATTCCTCCTCTATATCTCAGTGGGTACAAGGAAGATATTCAACTTTGTATGTTATCAGAGAAACTCCAAATTAATTCTTCAGGCTATTGCCAATGAGAAAATATGAGAATGTAAAATAAAGGTTATTACTGTGACAAAGAGGAGCTCTGAACATTGATAGCCATTTGGGTTTAATATTGTTAAATGAGGCCACATTACTGCTATAACAGTTGGCTGTCTAATAAGCTGGAATATCTCATCAGGAATATTATAACAAGATGTGCTCTGAAGGGTTTGTTGGAAAACAATAGCTTGAAATAGCTCATTTAAGGTTCAGTATCCTCTCATTTGCCTCCTCTATATTGTCTATTTCTGCAGGGTTAGCAATGAGAACGAAGCATCACATGCTTATCAGTCTCTGGCACCCTGACTTAGTCAGGGTTTTGATTAGTCCCCAAAGAAAGTATGTTTTACTGGAAGATATCCTGATTATCAACAAAAAGAAGCAGGATGGCAAATGAAGTTGGGAGAAATTGCTCAAATACAGAATGGAAATATAAAACCTATCAATTCAGTGACATTTCAGAGTCTGTTAAGCACTGGCCATCAAAGCACTGGGTATGTTGTATTGATAGATTTAGTGTCCATTCTCAAGGCTTTTGTGAATTTAAATGTTTTGAATGTATCTCTATTTTTTTAAATAGAGGGTCTTTTAATATAAAATCATACCATTTGATTTCATACATACATATATATGCACATATATATAGTTATTTATTTCTATTTACAATTTAGAACAAACAATAGCAACTAATTTTAAGTTTTCCCTTTAAATTTGGATATCGGGTTTTTTTCTTCAGAATAAAAATATACTCCTTGTAAAAACATGCCTTTTAGGTAAAATTCTGTTTGTAGGACTACAATTTTGAGCCATTTTTACAATGTTCCAGATTACAGATTTCTGTGCAATATGAATTAGGAAAAATATAAAAATGTCAGTAACAATTATGACACTGCCATGGATTTGGTAAAAATCTTTTCATTGAAAAGTTAGATGTAATTTCAGTGACTCATAGTATGCTCTTCAGGATTTATATTCCATTACCTCTTCCAGGTTACTTTACATAAAATCCTGCATATTATAGTAGTGTGCAAATTAAGTTTCCAGAAATCTAATACATAGTGTATTTCTACTTTCAAAGATGAACAAAACCCATGCATTAAAAATGCATGCTATTCCACTGAAATTTTAAGAGGTTTTTCTTTTTTGGTGTGTTTTATCATTCCCCAAAGTGCAGTGAAGATGTTTGGTTTGAGATTAATAATCTCTCTCACATTTGCAAGACTGCTTTAAAACTTCCTAGTGTGCAATCTTCAAATTTTGTTGATACGTCCTTGGAAGAATGCCAGATTTGCATAAATTAACCAAATTAATCATCTCTGACTCACTGACTCGAACCTGAAACTACTTATTCAGTAATATTTGAGGGCCTACTGTGTGCCAATTATGTTTAGCACTGAAGATTCCAGATACATAGAAACAGAAACAGCCCTTTGTTCTGATGGATCTTCCTGCTATTAGGCAAGAAGACAGTGAGTGATCAAAACAGCACACTGATGAAATGGTGACTCCAGAGTGAAAACAAAAACAAAAACAAAAATACAATTAGATGAGGGTATATTACAAATTGTTTAAAAAGTTTCTGAGAAAGTGATGCTTGAGTTGATATCTAAAGAATGAATGGCATTTGACTGGGTTAAGTGCCAGTGGACAGTGTGCAACTGGAAGCATTTCAGAGGGAAAATTAGGACAAAAAATCCTGTGATGTGAGGAAGCCATAGTGCATTTGATCTACTTAAGGAAGTCTGTGCATCCTTGGAGCAGAGGAAATGGAGACTGAACTTCTACAGAACTTGCAAAAAGTATGGTTATTAAGCTAAAGTGAGAATGAGACAACTCCAGAGCAGAACTTGTAATCATGTGTTTGGGGGTGTAGTTTGATTTTTCCCCTAAAATTGAAGAGATGTGAGCACTTCTGTAGGTCAATGAGACCGACAATGTACAGAGACTGATACAATGCATAAGAAAGATGAATATGATTGTGAAGATAAATTTTCCAGGAAGAAGATAAAAAATAGAATCCAAAGAGCAGATGGAGGGCATGACTTTTGAAAGAAATAGGATTAATTCTTCTTTCATAACAGCAGAGATGGGAATTTGGTGGATTCATGGCTACTGTCCTTTCAGGACAGTGGGCACCAAGCCTATTGGCTTGACGTCCTGACTCATGGTCCTGGGGTGACAGGAGTCTAGCCTGTGAACTCCCTGCTCATGTGGACAGGGGGTTGCTAAACAAAGAAACTGCTATTTTATGACTTGTCTGCATATTTTCTATAGAGATAAAAATTTTCAGGCCCATAAATATTGACTCTGATTCTAAGTATGTCTAGCATTTCATGGAAGGACATTAAGGGTTAATAAGATACTATAGTAAGATACTCAATGTTTAAAAAAGAAAGCATATATTTTTAAAAATGGCCATTCCCCCTTGAACTCAACATTTTAGTCACATCCTTTCTTTCTTCCTGGAGTTATTAAATATTTGAGGTAATGACCAGTGCTGCTTCTATGGCAGTTTTGATTTATGCTAAGGTACTAAAAATTATGTTCCTTCAGGGAATGTCACTGAAATATAGTGCTGCTTGAAATGTATATGTAAAAATAGATTTAATTATATATAGATTTTGTTAAAAGTTCAAGGTGTAATTGTTGGATATTATATTAAGAATGACACAAACATTAAGAACTATTTAAATTATAGGATAGGAATTGTTTTAATAATATTTTTTAAAATCAAAGTTCAGTAATTGTAGATGGTGATAATGTCATTTTGTAACTTATCCTCCCTTAGTAGTGATATAAAATTCATAATAAAATTGAAAGCGTATTTATTTCTAGAGTGAAAGGCTTTAATTTTAAATTAAGTGTATCAGAAAATGTTATTTTCTCTTTTAAGCTTTGTCAGTATAGTATAGGAGTTTTTTTCATTTCTCCATCATACAACCATCTTTATACAAACTGCCAGTTTTTACAGGAGCCAGAAATACAACTTTTATGCATTTTTGCAATATATTTAGAAAACTTTTTTGGAGAATATAAAATCTCAAGCAACCCTAACACAAAGACTTACAATGTTACCAGGATATGTAATTAGGATATATATTTAAGATCAGTTAAAATGTTTTTTAGGGTAACATTTTAAATGATATTTACATTGTTTAACTGCTTCCTCTAGAATTGACTGATCCCCTTAAGTCTATACTCTCACAGGTTGGCCTCCTCTAACACTCCATTGAAACAAATTCCTGCCCAATACTTAGACAATGCGTATCCTAGTCAACTCCAAAACTCGAATCCCAGCATCATGAAGAGATCTTTGCTTCCCCAGCATTGATTGTTGATGGGATGAATCTTTCACTGGCTTACTATAACCTATAGCTATCCAAAAGTGCTTGTATTTCAGGCCCTACATCATGCTATAAAAAGCAGGGGTGGGGTGGGGAGCTGAATGCTACCACCTACCAAAATAACTAAGCTGGCAGTGAATTAAATTATAGCAATTCATACCAAAGTAGAGGCAAGGACTCAGATGCATGAAGTGAACTCAGATCAATAAAGTCAGAAATGGAGAAGAAATAACTGATACCACAGAAAAACAAATAATTTTAACAGGATATTATGGAACATTATATGCCGACAAATTGGACAGTCTAGAAGAAATTGATAAATTCCTAGAAACAACCAAACTTCCAATGCTGAATCAGGAACAAATAGAAAGTTTGAATAGACTGATCAATAGTAAGGAACTTGAAATATTAAAAAAAAAAAGAAAAAGAAAAAAAAGTAACAAACAGAAGTTCAAGAGAAAATGGCTTCATAGGTGAATTCTACCAAATATTTAAATAAGAGAATATACCTATTCTCAACTATTCTGAAAAATAGAAGAGGAAGGAAAACTTCCAAACTAATTCTGTAAGGCCAACATTACCCTAATAACTAAAACAGAAAAAGACACTCTAAAAAACAAAGAAATAAAAAAAAAATACTGGCCAATAACTGAAGAACATAGATACAAAAATCCTCACCAAGATATTTGCAAAATGAATTCCATAAAACATTAAAAAAACATTCACCATAATCAAGTAGGATTTTAGGTATGCAAGGGTGGTTCAATATTCACAAATCAATAAATGTGATACATTTCATGAACAAGAGAGAGGATAAAAAAACATATGATCATCTCAAGACTGCAGAGAAATCATTCAACAAAGTACATTCATTCATGATAAAAACTCTCAACAAAATAGGTTTAGAGGGAACAAACTTCAATAAAATAAAGCCCATTTAAAAACCCCACAGTTAATATTTTAACTATTTGCAGAGTACATGGTACTATGATATAGAAAACTCCAAAGACTCCACTAGAAATCTACTAGAACAGATAAATTAATTCAGTAAAGTCACAGTACATAAAAGTTACATGCATAAATCTGTTGCATGTCTATATACTCATAATGAAGTAGCAAAAAAGAGAAAAAAAAAAAACAATCCCATTTATGATAAAAGGAAAAGGAAAAGGAAGAAATTACTTAGGAATAAGAGGGTCAAAGACCTGAACACTATAAAATAGTGATGAAAGAAATTAAAAGTGACACAAACAAATGGAAAAATATGCCATGCTCATGGAAGAATATTATTGAAACCAAAGAAATCTACAGATTCAATGCAATCCCTACTGAAATACCAATAGTAGTTTTAACAAAACTAGAACAAATAATCCTAAAATTCGTGTGGAACCACAAGATCAAAAAATATTCAAAGCAATCTTGAGAAAACAGAACAAAGCTGGAGGTATCACAACTCAGATTTCAAAATATACTAAAAAGCTATAGGAATCAAAACACTATGGTACTGGCACAAAAACAGACACATAGATCAATGGAACAGGATAGAGACTGCAGAAATAAATGCATGCATATATGGTCAATTAATATAGGACAAGGGAGGCAAAAATATAAAATGGGTAAAAAAGCAAGAACAGCAGCAAATAAAAAACCACAGTCTTTCCAATAAATGCAACTGGAGCTACACGTAAAACAATGAAAGTGGACCACCTTCTTTCACACACAAAAATGAACTCAGAGTAGATTAAAGATATAAATTTAAGACCTGAGAGTATAAAACGTCTAGAAGAAAAGACAGGCAATAATTTATTGGACATTGGGGTGCCTCAGTCTGTTAAGTGTCCAACTCTTGACTTTGCTCAGGTCAAGATATCATAGTCCATGAGATCAAGCCCATGTCATGTTCTGTGCTGACAGTGCAGAGCCTGCTGGGGATTCTCTCTCTCCCTCTTTCTCTTATCCTCCCCTGCTCCCATGGGCACACGCACTCTCTCTCAAAAATAAACAAACTTTAAAAATTTAATAAATAATTTATTGGACATTGGCCTTAGCAACATTTTTCTAGATATGTCTCCTAAGGCAAGGGAAAAGCAGAAATAAACTTTTGGAGCTATGCTGAAATAAAAATCTTTTGCACAGCACAAAAAACCATTAACAAAATGAAAAGGTAACCTAGTGAATTGGAAAAGATACTTAAAAATATTTGCAAATTATATATCCAATAAAGGTTAATAATCAAAACATGTAAAGAACTTTACACAATACAAACATAAAGAAAACTGATTAAAAAATAGGCAGAGGACCTGCATAGACATTTTTTCAAAGACGACATCAAGATGGCCAAAAGACATATGAAAAGATGCTTAGCATCAATAATCATCAGGGAAATGCAAATCAAAACCACAATGAGATACTACCTCACAAAACCACATGAAATAGAATGGCTACCATCAAAAAGACAAGAAATACCAAGTGTTGGTGAGGACGTGAAAAAAAGGAACCCTTGTGCACTATTAGTGGGAATATAAATTGGCATAGTCATTGTGGAAAACACAATGGAGGGTCATCAAAAATTTAAAAAATAGGGATGCCTGGGTGGCTCAGTTGGTTTAGCATCTGACTTTTGATTTAGGCTCAGGTCATGATCCCAGGGTCCTGGGATCAAGCCCCACGTGGGGCTCTGTGCTGAAGGTAGAGCCTGCTTGAGATTCTTTCCCTCTGTCTCTTCCTTTGCCATTCCCCTGCTCACACTGTCATTCAAAACAATAATTAAAAATAGAAATACCATATGATTCAGTAATTCTACTGGAGATTTACCCAAAGAATATGAAAATACTAATTTGAAAGGATATATGCACCCCTTTGTTTATTACAGCATTGTTTACAATAGCCAAAATATGGAAGCTACCTAAGTGTCCACTGATAGGTGGATGGATCAGGAGTATGTGGCATATACTATTCAGCCATAAAAAGATGAAATTTTGCCATTTGCCACCTGGTGAATGGACACAGAGAATATTTTGCTAAGTAAAATAAATAAAAGAAAGACAAATACCATACGATTTCTCCTACATATGGAGTCTAAAAACAAACACAAAACAACAAAAAATACAGGTTGTGAGGGGAGGGGAGGAGGGATGAGTGAAATAGACATAGAAGATGAAGAGATACAAACTTACAGCTATAAAATAAGTCAGTGATGGGATGAGAAGTACAGCATAAAGAGTATGGTAAATACTGTAATAATATTCAGTGATGGTGACTACACTTTCCGTGAGCACTGAATAATATAAAGAATTATTGAATCATTATGTTGTATACCTGAAACCAATGTAACTCTGTATAGTAATCATATTTCAAAAAAAATTCCACACCTCCTCGGCTCCTGGAATCTGATATCAAGCCCTTCCAGATTTGTGGGAGCCACCCCAGAGTGCAATAGCTCAGGAGGTGGGGATCATATACCTGCTACTCATCCTGTTTCCCCAATGAGTGGTTTCCTGGAAAGTCATAAACATGTGCTGCCTCTCCATGTTCCTCATATGATCAATAGTCCCCATCGGTCTCTCTTTAATTTACCAAGATATTTTCATATGTTCTATCACTCTGAGTGACCAAATAAATTGAGCCAAAGTAGTGCAATGGTGCTAAAAGGTGAGAGACATCTACTATGATTGTTCAAAAAGGACATGAAACCTGAGTTCTTATGGAAAAAAAAAGTACACAATAGACAATGTCAAATAACTAAACGATGTTCTTGTCCCCAACCCTGTATGCATATGCATGCATATATGTGTGTGTGTGTGTATATATATACATATACATATATACATATATATGTATATACACACACACACACACATATATATATATATACATATATATATGTATATATATATATATATATATATATATATATATATATATATATATATATATGTATATATATATATATATTGCCTTTTTGGAAGTGAGGTGTTAAGCAAGACATAATCTGCAATCACTGAATCATACAATAATGAATACACGATCATTCTGTGTTCTTTCTCTCTGTCTTGTCTGCCTTTTCTAAATAGGCTTGGATATGAAAATATCCTTTCCCATCTCCTTGGCAGCCAGTTGTGGCCTGAGAAACAATTATGGTCAATGAGATACTTCCGAACTTCTGAGGATCCTCTGGAAAATTTCACTTTTTCGGTTAAAGAAGCAGATTGCCAGGGCTCTATGCTTATCACTTTATTCTGATCGTTAAAATGAATGTGTTGCCTGCAGACTGAAGTGATGATGTTATTACAAAGGCAAGGCAAAGGAAATCTGATTCTAACTTAGTTGACCTAGAGAACTAATTTGAACATTCAGCTTCTTTTGAATTTCTTATGGGAGGAGGGATATTACATCTACATTTTTAAGTTACTACTGGTTGTATTTTCCATCTCTTACTGCTAAATTGTGTCCCAAATGACACAGGTATTAAACTGTGTACTTTCTTGATTAGCTTTCAACTTGATGAATGGCTAAATATTTGTTCCTGACAATTTACAGGTTATTCCTTTCTCAGTTTCTTTTGCAGCATGCATATTTTACATTAAATTATCAGGATATCCACTAAAATATTTCATGTTAATTGTTCAAATTAATGTTTATAATGCAAGCAGTACCTTGTATATGCAGTTTTACATATATCTGCATCTATATAAAATGAGTATGTAAAAGTTTTATTCACAACATAAAAATCAAATGTAAAAGATGAATTTTAAACACCGATCAGAAGATTATGAAACAAAATCATTTTTATCTTAAAAGAGGCCAATAATCTAACGGAAGTGGCTTTGCCACTGCTAGTTAGAGATTTTATAACACAATCCCAATTCTATGAAGCCGTTACAAAAACTTTTTTTGTAGTATGCTTATAGATATTAACTCATTAAAACTGAATCCACTGGACTCTCAGGCATTTGTAATTTTTCCAAGCAATCCATTTTCCTCACTCTATGTGAATTCATAAGAAGTTGATATGTCAACATTTTTATACGTCGACTGGCTTTGAAGCTTGGCTCTGCTCAGCGGCGATTCAGATAGTGCTAAATTGAGTTGTTGTCACATGAACAGTAAGGCATTTGATATTTCTACAAGAAATGGATCTTGAAAAAAGTATTATGTGACACTTTCTTTCCTATTTGTGCAGAAGCAAACAGAAACCTTATAAACTTACTCAGAATAGGATTCTGTACTAGATTTTTCTTCAGAACTAAAAAGCTTCAGTAACTCTGAAAGACAAATTTCTGTGTGAGAAAGTGTTAACCATAACCCAGACTCATTACTAATACAGCAAATATTTACTGGGCTCCAAATGTGTATCAAAACTATGTTTTCCCTTCCTAGCCTCTATTGTCTGTTGGAGGACAGGGAAAAGGAATCAAGCCATTGTACATTCTCCAGCAGCAGGAGGCTTTTGGAGCATACAAAAGGGAGAGGGATCCATTGTCAAAAATGGAGACTAGAAGTCAGGTGGAAGAAAGGGAATGAGAGAAATGAATAGACATGGGTGAGGAAGCAAAGAAATTTAACTTATTCTGGCAACTGCATAGTATTTAGTTGAATATTTTACCTACATGAAGGGAGGATAGCGAGAGATGAAGAAAGGGCCAGGAACACTTCATACAAGTCTTTATATATTATGCAAAGAGGTTGGACTGTACCTATAGGGCAATGGAGAACCATTAAAAAGTTTTTTAAAGTATGATAGAATCAGGCTTCTATCTTGAAATAACACTGTGGTCACAGTGGACAGCTTGGCTTTAGATGGGACGGAATCTGGAGAGACTAGACTAGGGGCAGAGATGCCAGTTAACAGACTGTTACCTCAATTCTGGTGATAGAAAGTGGCCACCTAAATGAAATGAGTATCAAAATAAAAATTTGTGAATGGATTTGAAAGCTGAAGGGAGAAGAAAATACGTGAATACTTATTTTCTCTGTGATCTAGATCACAAGTTAAAGATGGTAGAAGATAATATATCAATCAGATGGAAAGATTGATGTGTGGAAAAATGGACAAATAATTGAGTAGTCTGTAATGTTCTTATTCCTCTCACAAAATGTAATTTTTCAGGTGGGATTTTCTAGTACCTTTTTTCCCTGAATACTACCTAATATTAAAAATGTCATTTATTTTTGTTTTAAACGTATATCCATTTGGAGACCTCCCTGGTGTCAGGCATTCAGACTTTCACATAATTTTTTTCCACTTAATCCTCAACAACTAGGTGTTATAAGAATTTTTTTTTCCATTAAAGCAGAGTCTTGCCCAAATATATACATTTAGCAAGTGCCAGAGGAGGAACCTATATACAATTTTCCAATTCTAAATCCTTTGTACTTAGAAAAACTTTCTGGTTACTAAAATAAGTTTCCTCTTTTGAAATACACACACACACACACACACACACACACACACACACACACACTAAGATCTACGACAAGATAAAGAAAAACATTATCTTTATATCTCATTTGTGAGAGCTCTAATTTTCATGCTTATCAATATCTCTCATTGGGTAAGGTGTCAGAGAATTTTTCATTAAGTGAGAAATCTGCGAGGGAACTCTAAAATGCATAAATAAACCAAAAATCTGGAAATCTCTGTGTTAAGTTAGACAGCAACATATGGTTCATAATATTTTTAAAGGAATTATAGCAAAGCAGCCTTGTTATAACTCCATTCAGGTATCAGTTCGGTGCAATACATTTACTTTTCAAAAATGTTACCAAAACCATCAATAATGATTTAGAATAACAAGAAGGGAAATTATGAGACTATTTTCTTTTCTCCTTCTGTGAAATGATCAACACTTTACTTAACATTCAGTTTGTAATTCAACACACACCGAATGTGGTAGACAATACTCTCATACAAGTGAAGACTCTTACTTCCCTTTCCAATATAGACAGACACACTGGCAGTGTCACATATGCTGAAAGTAACTTATAATTGCTGGTGGTGTTGGAGGGTTTCATGACCAATGCTCAGAGACTGGGTACTTGAAAAAATGAATCAAACCTAGGCAAGAGATGCCTTCTTTATTAGTATTTTGATCATCCAGGTTCATTATGCTAATGTTGGGTCCATTAGCATTAACTCACCATCTGACTTACCTAGCAGTTAACTTCATTTTTACTCTTGTTCTGTTAGTGTTGTGGAATGTCAGAAGAGAGACAGGTGGAGAGAAACAGTGCTAGATGGTGAATCACGGTCTTGACAATATTATTTTATGATCCTAAATCCAGCCAACTGCTCTAGCATGGTACTTAAAATCTTTAATCTCTTTCCTTCTACTTGGTACCATTTATAGTTAAGATAACTAGAGTTTAGCATACTATCTTTTGTACTGGCCAATTTCTTCTACCCTCTCAAACTGAATAGTTATCCTAGAATTTTTTTGAGATTTAAATTTAAGTTCTAGAGTACATAGATAGCCATTAGATCTGGCAAGAGCTGGTCTTAAACAAACATGAAGTTAGTATGCTTATTCTAACATGGAAGGATTTTAGGCCATTGTACCAAAAACACTTTCTCTACTGGCTCCCAAGAGCACCTGGTATATCTGGCACTAATTTGTTAAAGCATCTATGTACGTTGCAACCAAGGCACACTTTTGCACAGTCCTAGCATTCGAGAGAACTTAACCATGGCGCATTCATAAAATTCCTGATATATATTTACCTAGTGTCTTAAAAGCTCTAGTCAAGGGGACTGTCACTATATATATATATATATATATATATATATATATATATATACACACACACACACACACACACACATATACACACACATATATATATATACATGTGTATATATATGTATATATACTCATATACGTATATATGTATATACATGTATATATGTATATATGTATATACGTGTATATACATGTATATGTATATACACTTAGATACGTATATATGTTTATATATGTATATACGTGTATATACATATATATACATGTATACGTAGATACAAGTATATACGTATACATGTATATATACGTATCTACGTGTATCTACATATATACACGTATATATGTAGATACACATATATACGTGTATATACGTAGATACACGTAGATACGTATATATGTATATATACACACATATACACACATACATATATGCATATATGTATGTGTGTGTGTGTGTGTGTGTGTGTGTATATATATATATATATATATATATATATATATATTTTTTTTTTTTTTTTTTTTTTTTTTTTTTTTTTTTTTTTTTTACTTAAGTAGGCTCCATGCCCAGTGTGGGGCTTGAATTCATGACCTTGACATCAAGAGTCCGGAGTGCATGCTCCACTGACTGAGCCAGCCAGGTATGCCACAAAATAATTTTCCTAATTATGAAATATTTCTAATGTTTAGAAATATGATCTTTGTACAGAGAAAACATTTCTAACTCTAGTTTTTCCAAAATCTTTATCTTGACTCTTTATTAAATCTATCTGAAATCCTAGTATATACAATCATGAAATTTTTCTTCTTTCTCCATGGAAGTAAGGGAAAGAAAAAAATACATATTCAATTTTAGAAGTAGAGACTACATTTGAAGAAGATATACTAATTATAACCATGAGCCCAAATTTTATTCACTTAAGTTTTTCAGTATCTGAAGCAGTATAATTCAGTCTATAAAAGCTCGGGCTTGGGACTCAAATAACCTTACTGTTGTAGGTTGTTTTTTCCTTTATTATCTGTGACCTTAGAAATGACTTAGATTCTTGCTTCAACAGTCTGTTTATCTTGAAAAAAAAAAAAACACTAATACATACTTCAGAAGGCCATTAATGTATTGATGTATAAAGCTTGTTTGTAACTTAGTTCAAATTTACAACTGAAGTATCATAAAATATGCATTAATAACAAACACATATTTACATTTTCTACATAGTTCACCTGAAGATGGGTTCCAGTGTAAAAATTCATGAAACCATCATAAACTATGATCTTCTGGCTACCAGTCAAAAGTGATTATCACCCAAACAGACAAAAGTCTTGATTAGCAAGGAGTTAAACACATGTATGATGAAGCACTACAAAATCAGAACCATTAAAAAATATACTCCTTACACTGGTATTATGTACCTAACATTTTTATGGTATATAAAAGATGACGGTACAGTTTTTCTGTATAAAATGATCAATATATATTGAAATATATAAATATCGAAGAAATGCTAAATTCTGAAATCCTTCCTTCCAAAATCCCACAATTCCATATCATGCAGAGAAGTTTTCAGTTTCAAAACAATAACCTCTTAGGAGATGCTTTGTAAAGTGCTTCAATTTAGATTAAGAAAATTTGATATGTAATCATTCATTCAAAAATGTGGTTGTTTCTGTATCTTGCTCTTTTTAGCATTGTGGGTACCTAAATAAACGACAAATCTTACCTTTGAAAAGTTCAGTCTTATGCCAAATATTTATGAAAAGGAGATTGGCAATTACTATGTATTTAAGTAAAATGGTTAAAACCTTATTGTATGCTTAGGAAGTGATAAACAATCCAAATGTTTTATGAATATTTACTCAATTATGCTTCAAAAGGAACTTAGAAGATGGGTACTCATTATCATTTGTTTATAGATAGAAACAAAGAGACAGAAAGATTAAATTACTTGCCCAAGTCATACAGAAAGAACACATTAGAATGAGGCTGTGAATTCCAAGGTGAAAGGTTCAAGACTCTAGAGACTAATCGCTTAATTAACACTATGCTTGGAATGATAAAGGAAAGTATCAGATACCTATGATCACATATGGCAGAGCACATACTTGAAACACTGGACATCAAAGGTCTATTCTTGGGGATTACAATATATGAGTTGTCGTTGAAAAAACAACTTAGTTAAAGGCAAGGGAGGAAGAGATTAAGATCAAAGGACATTGTGGCCCAGGACATTGAGTCTTAGAAAAACTTAAGGTGTAAATAACCTACGTTTCTGACACTATAACACAGGGACAAATAAATGACAGGGCCTGGAAATAAACACTGTACTACATACTTGCAAGTTGCTAAGAGAGAAAAATGTTCTCCCTATATGCTGACAAAAAGGTCAATATGTGAGATGATGTCAATTATTTTATAATTTATTCAACAAAAATTTATAAATATGATGCTGTATCCACTTGAATATGTTCATAAGTATCTCTAATGTGGAAGATTTCTTAATTGACTGTAATACTCATGAAATTTGGTTAAATCGTCATGATTCACAACCTAGTGCCTATGATATTTATCCCATTATAAAAAAGAAGCATCAGGCGCCTGGGTGGCTCAGTTGGTTAAGCGTCCAGACGACTTCGGCTCAGATCATGATCTCGCGGTCCCTGGGTTCGAACCCCGCATCGGGCTCTGTGCTGACAGCTCAGAGCCTGGAGCCTGTTTCAGATTCTGTGTCTCCCTCTTTCTCTGACCCTCCCCTGTTCATGCTCTCTCTCTGTCTTAAAAATAAATAAATGTTAAAAAAAATTGAAAAACAAAAAAGCATCTAGAATATTTCAAATTTTCCTTTCAAGAATTCGACCATTTATATGCAAATATTGATGTGACTATTAGGGTAATTAAATATAATATATTAACAATAAGGACAATTTCACCAAATTTATATTAACAATTTATAATTTATATATTTATGTTATAAATTATATTAAAATGGAGCAGAGATTGTAAGATTCAATAAAACCTCCTAGGGTAAAATGTGTGCTACTTTATTTCCATTATAAATGATGTTGGGAACTGCTCTAACCACTGCAGTGAACAAACTGTCATGTAGTTATAAAAGGGCTTGCATATTGAAACCCATTTTAAGAATGACATTGCATCTTAACCTGAATGTTCTCCAAATAGGCACTCATCTTTTGGCTTTACTTTACAAAATAAGCATCATACCTCTTCTCTATTAGTTAAAAAGAAATTAGAGATTATAGAACAGATTAGATGTGCCTCTGTAAATCAGGATGAAAACCTTTTAACTTTTTCATGTTATAAAATTATCAGTTCAACACTTGAAAAGTGTTTCCCCCTAGTTTTAAAATGCTGCAGTGTCATCCACTGATTATAACAGGGTAATTAATATATTCAATTAAATGTAAGGTTTGGGGGGGCTAATATTTGATTCTAGGTCATTCAGTACATACACATGCACCTATTTCAGCCCAAACAGAACTTCAGTCCAGAGAGAAGTTTTGTTTTTGATTTTTGGGTTTTTTTATTCCCTTTATTCTTTATATTGTTGCCATGGCTTCCCTACCTAAAGTTAGTATTCTTTAAAATTAGAGTATTGATTCCCAGATTTCAATGCCATTGTTTTATCTTTTCAACATGTGAGGTTACATTATTTTTTTTTTAGGTTTTTCTCTTTTTCTCTACTCTTTCTTGTCCTGTTTTATCTATGAACTGTTTTTTTTTTTCCTTGCTTAACCAATGAATGATAAACTATCTGCTGAATCTGATTCTTTTCACATTGATAGATGAATAGGAGGGTATGTGCATTCCCACATATATGAAGAATGTCATCTATCTGCTGACATTTGGAGCAATATGGGAAGATTAAAGGAAATATTATATATGCCCTAAATTCATAAACTTTATGTATCTTTGGAAAATGTGTTTTAAGTTTTTTAACTCTGCAATAGACCATTTTAAAAAGATAAACAAGTGAGGGGCACCTGGCTGGCTTAGTCAGTTAAGTAACCGACTACAGCTCAGGTCATGATCTCGTGGTTCTCGAGTTGGAACCCCACTTCGGGCTCTGTGCTGACAGCTCAGAGCCTGGAGCCTTCTTCATATTCTGTCTCCCTCTCTCTCTGCCCCCCCCCTGCTGTCTCTCTCTCTCAAAAATAAATAAACACAAAAAAAAAGATGTACAAGTGAAAGAGTGACAAGGGGGTGGGAATGATACAGGTGTGGTTTTACAAGCATAACATGAGGAATCCTTGTAGTGTTAGACTGTGCAGTATCTTGACTGTTGTGGATACAAAAATCTACCAGGTAACAGAGCTGTATGGAACTTCATACATGTACACACATGTGTGCAAAAACACACGAGAATAAGTAAAAGTGAAAAGATGTGAATAACATTAATGGATTCCATCAATGTCAATATCCTTGTAGGCCATATGGTCAAAATAATCATCACCAACAAGGGTCATTTGAGTATTCTTCCTTCAGTTTCCTTCCTTCAGTTCTTCAAGCTTCCATGAGCATGGTTATGAGAAATATGATTTGAGAATATCATATTCCTTTAGTGGTTTGGGTGCATTTAGAATTATGTACAATTCCTTAATATAGCTTACAGGGTATTTCAGAACATAGCACGTTTCTGGACTGCTTCAGATCAATTTTCTACATTGCTTTATCTTATAATCAATATTAAACTTATTTTAGTTTCTGGAATGTGTCATGTTTTCTTTTCTCTACATTTTTTTATAAAGTATTCTAACAAAAATCTTCATACTCCTTTGGAGCTCACTGTGAGTCTAAAATTCCTTTTTACCCAACTCCCCTTATTTACAGCTTCTCTGTAATGAAAACCTAAGTGCTTTCCCTGGTCTAGGTTTTAATCACCTCCTCTTGACCACACTGGTGAGGGAGAGATTCCCACTGTAGTGTTATGTGGATGTCTGAACACACAACATCCAACACTGGACAGATGAAGGCAACAGAAGTTCATCAGTCACAGGTATTCACAGCTCAAGGACAGAGGACATTGCAGACTATGTAGGAACACAGGACTGCACTCGGGAACAGAGTAAACACAACAAGGGACTGTGTGAGTCAGGCTTTGTAGGATCAAGAGGTGAAAGTGCTCCTTTATTTCTATGAGAGGATGTGATTGGCTTGCTTGAATAATTCTGCAGGCTGGCAGAAAACTGAAACCTACTATCAGGATAGTAGGAACTACAACCAGTCCATGTGACCAGGGTACCTTCTCCATGGGAGCAGAGCAGGGAAGAGAACTTGTAGTTAGGTTAGTCAGGGTCTTCCTAATTTTACCAGATTGAAAGGCAGAACAACTTATTATATACTCAATAAAGAATTTTTAAATTTAATTTTTCTTTCCCTCAAGATCATTCTACCCCTTTGAAAAGGCCACTCCTCGTTAACCCAACCATCCTGCAGACTCCTGAAGCACTTGTGGCTCAAACTACGCTTTCTAAAAATAGTACTTTGTCTTCTGTGTTTTAATAAAAAACATTCAAAATTAATATAAAATTTATTAGTACTTACAAATTAACTTGTATGTTATTTACCACCATATTTTCCAGTATATAAGATACTAACTTGTCTAGAGAGTAAAGAAGGAAGAGTCAAGATGTCTAAATCTCTCAAAACATTAATCCTGGATCAGAGATTGAGAGATATGGACTCAGAATTGTGTTTTATCATATTAATTAAAATTACATACAACAATATCCTCAAGAAAAAAAAAATAGCAAAATACAATATATGTTGACTGGTGTACAAGTAGTCCCATATTAAAAAACAGTGACTAAAGGAATAGAATGTTATTGGTAAACCTGTATTCAGTTGAGCATTTATAAATGAGGGGAGGGGTGCCTGGGTGGCTCAGTCTGTTAAGCCTCCAACTTCTGCTCAGGTCATGATCTCTCAGTGCGTGAGTTCAAGCCCCATGTCAGGCTCTGTGCTGACAGCTGGGAGCCTGGAGCCTGCTTAAGTTCTGTGTCTCCCTCTCTCTCCACCCCTCCCCTGCTTGCACTCTGTCTCTCTTTCTCTCAAAAATAAACATACATACATACATACATACATACATACATAAATGAGGGCAAACATTGGTTTCTATGTTACTACAGTATTTTTGCTTCCCTTTGTTTATAAATTATTTAATGACATTTTCATCTTTTATAATAGCATTTCATAATCTTATTAATGTTCTATGTCAGTATATTTATCACTGCAACAGTTAATTTATAAGTAAAGTTTATTGCAGTTCTATTATAATTAGCAGATTGCTGCATTTTTGTTTTCAAGAGTCTAATGGATTTTGATTTAGCATCATTTGAAATACTCCATTCAACTATCCAACTGTATAGAAGTTCTGAGTTTGAGCCAAAAGTAGTTGCAATGCTACATTCGCTCTGTGTATAATTTATGTTGTTTGGAACCTCTGAAGTGAAACGTACAGCTTCTTACATTATGATTACTTTTTAATAAAGACTTGAAACACTTTTGACTTGTGCTTTGAGTAAAAACAATTTAAATATATATTTTTAGACGAGTTTACTGACATTTCAAAGATGACATCTTAGAGGAGACATTTCTTTCAAGTAATTTTTTAAATGACATACTCACATCTTCCACTTGAACATGTTTCTGAAATAATCTCAAAATGTATTGAAATTAGGCTAAGACTGTGCTCACAACCTGACCAACTGACTAAAAAATAACCAAAGCTCTCTCACTTATTCACTATTATTTAATAAAGTGAATATTTAAAGTGATTCTGACCTGAACAGAATATTTTGTTAAAGGTTGAGAATACAGTACCAAATAAGGCAGGGATAACTCGTTTCCTAACAAATAAAAATCACTCAAAATATTAATTTAATGAAAAATTCCTTAGCAAGAACTCAATCTGCTTTGAAAATTTTATTTTACATAGAGAAGCCACAACATCATATGGAAGAAAACATAATAGCAACAGGAATCTAATACCAGTCACTAGAAGATGAACTAGATACATTCAAATATTCACAGCATTAGGATACATAGATGCCACCTGAATATCTAATTTTATTCTTCCTAGTATTAGCTTATGTTATTTAAAGTAAATAATATCATAAAATCATTTAATTTAGGGTAGGTCATTCTATGTAATTTGTGTCTTGTCATATTTTGCTAAGAATGAGTAGAACCCAAACTTTGAATAAGTATTATTTCCTCAGCTGACGTTATTATGGTGATTATGTCCAGAAACTTGCACCATATTTCCAATTAAGCTAAGATTATAGTTGCTCTGATACCCAGCAAAATACGAGGAATTTCAAGGAATATGCAGGATTTCAAATGTCCCTAGTGAAGTCAGCATACAACATACTAAAGAAAGCAACAAAAAATAAATAACCAATAAAACCCAAACCACATTAAAGAGGTCTTTAAGAGAGGTCACATAATAAGCAGCTTATTTTAAAAAGTACCATCTATTTCTGCTTATATGGGGCTTTTAACAGTTGTGGAAATTCCTCTGAATACGGCAGGACTAAATTTTAGTGCGAAATGGAATAGTTGGTAGATCACAGAGAAAGGATCCCATCATCTGGCCAACTTCTGGGACTGATAAAAGGTAACTGTCTGAATGTGATTACAGCATTTTTTTTTTTTACACAACTATACAGAGATATTTTAGTTTAGCTTAAAATTACTTTTTTTGTTTTTACAGTGACCTGAAGAAAATTCACAAGACAAAGTAACTGAGAAGTACAAATGTAATTCACAGGGTCGCAATAATATTTTGGCAGGTTAAATTTTACTCCCACATGATTTGAATGAAGAGCTCCAAGAGAAATTGTCTGGGTGCAAAGCAACCCCAAACAAATTTTGTGAATGTATTTAGTCAACATACACATAAAATGAAATTGACAGTTTCAATGCTGGACCTATTCCCCAAGTATATTGGAAAATAGAGTCCGTGAGTTAGCTTTAAGTGACTTATGAGATAGGGATTCCGTTTATTTTTCCTATATTTTTCATTCTATGAAATATTTTAAGGCAATTGCACAGATGCCACAGATCTATACTTTTTCTCAACATATGAATTCACTGTTTTTTATTTACTTTTAAACAGGATTAAGATATTATTGCTCTGAAGAAGCTCACAAAAGTTCTTTTATAAAAATAGTGTATGAATACTTCCTGAAAGAACGATATTGTGAGGTGGCTTCATAATTAAGATTTTTTTTAATGTTTATTTATTTATTTTGAGAGAGAAAGAGAGAGAGAGAACGTGAACAAGTGAGCAGGGGAGAGGGACAGAGGGGGCAAGAAAGAACCTTAAGGGAGCTCCATGCCCAGCATGGAGCCCCACGAGGGGCTAGATCTCACAACCATGGCATCATGACCTGAGCCGAAAACAATGACCAGATGCTCAACAGACCAAACCACCCAGGTGCTCTAAGATCTATGTATGTATGTATGTATGTATATATCTATCTATCTATCTATATCTATGTATGTATGTATGTATGTACCTATCTATCTATCTATACATATGATCTATGTATGTATGTATGTATGTATGTATGTATGTATCTATCGGGAGAGGGAGAAAGGGAGAAAATCAGAGAGAGAGAGGAAAAGGATCCCAAGCAGGATCCGATCCTCTCTGTCAGTGCAGAGCCCAACACAGGGCTCAATCCCAGGAACTGTGAAATCATGACCTGAGCCGAAATCAAGAGCTGATCACTCAAATGACAGCCACCCAGGTGCCCCTAAGATATTTTATAATATATATAAAAAAATATAGGTGAAATTGTGGTTATCAGGAACACCTACTCTTTTACATAGCAAATGTGGCTCTCCATTCTCTCCCACATTCTGGATATGGCTCATTAGGAGTTAACAAACCCATCCCCCATATCTGCCACATACACCTTCCTCTATCCTTCTAATAACTCATTGCTATAATGCAGTACGGTTAGGCAGCTCCCCCAACATGAGCAAAATGGACAATGAGGCCAAGGTGCCATTTCTCTACCCTGCAAAGTCCAAACAAGATCTTCCTACTTAGGATTTGCCAGCAACAAATGGGAAAACCAGAGTTCTGTTCCAAATCATCATCATCATCATCATCATCATGATCACTACATAGAAAGTGACAGCTTCTGGAAGCTGTCTCCCCAACACATACCTGACTGAAAAACTCCTGAACACAAATGCCCTACCTTGGAAAGTATGGCTCAAATAGCCTATCCCTCCTATTGCCTTCAATCAGTTCCCATATGAGCTAGTACTTATTGAATTAGCACTGTTTATCTTGAAAATTCCACCATTGAAGAAATGTCTATAAGGAGACACGTGGAAATCAGAAAGCCACAGAACAATTCTAAACCATAAGCTCCCCAGTAAGCCACAGTGGTCTGGAACAAAGTAGGCAGCCAAGAGCAGAAACCCAAGAAGCTATCCAAGAGACCACAATCATGGCTACTGCATCCTCCTCACTGAGACTATTGTTTTATAAGGTTTAAAGCTTATTTTAATCATGGGACCCAATACAGTGGCATTCTGGATACATGAAAAGCATAACTTTTTTTACTTAGAGCTCTAAAGGAGACAACACCAGACAGGGCCACATAGACGGTTGTTGCATTGAAGGGAGTAACAGCAACCTGGAAATATAGGGGCAGCTTATGTATAGCAAATGGGGTAGGTTTTGCTAGCTCCAAGTAGTTTGGTTAATTTGGATAATTACACAGACTCAGAAGCATAAGGACCTGTCCCCTAGTTGCCTCCTCCCTGGTAGGTGGATAGTGACCCTGAAATTTGAGATCCCTATAAAGAAAGTGGTTATTTGTGAACTTACCAATTTCTGGAGAAGAACGCACCAGCTTGTAACCAGGACTTCCAAACCTTTCTCATTCCAGAGAAAGCTGGATATCGCGAGATCTCTGGAAATTTATAGGGAATGAGCATGGACTTCCTAGGATGAGAAACATCTGGATGCCCCAGGTGTCACAGGCCCCTCCTCTCAGATTTGCTCTTACGGAATCTGGCTCACACCACCTGTCACCCAAACCCCAAGGCTGGTGAGTACCTCACCTCTCCCTCTCCCCCCTGGAGTCACAGTTCTGCAGTGCCAAGCCCCAGAGGCCCTGCCAGGTGCAGGGGAATGGGCCCTGGACCGAAGGACGTGCAGGAAAGGGACTCCCCGAGGTCAGACCTGAGGAGTGAACTGCGCATGAGCTGACCACAATTCTATAGCCTTCCAGGAGCAGGCATAGAACTTGCAATGATTTCATAGACTTTTTCCCAGGAAAGACTTAGTCTCCCTTTTAATCAACGAGTTCAGGGTTTAAGAAGTGTCTGAGATCTAGAAACCGAGGAAGGGATTAGGCAGAAGAAATTTCTGTGAGCTTGCGGAAGGTCCTGGGGCAGAATGCAGAATGACACTCAGGCGCTTCACTCACATGAAAACCTGTCAGCTGTAAGGTGAATCTAACCTTTTATAGAACCATCCCCTACAGGGAGAGCTATAATCAGAGGTGAATTGAAGGCACGTGTTGAGGACACTATGCGGTCTTTGCTACAAAAGCTTTCTTAGACCAGTTTTTTTTTTTTTTTTAATTTTTTTTTTCAACGTTTATTTATTTTTGGGGGGACAGAGAGAGACAGAGCATGAACGGGGGAGGGGCAGAGAGAGAGGGAGACACAGAATCGGAAACAGGCTCCAGGCTCTGAGCCATCAGCCCAGAGCCCGACGCGGGGCTCGAACTCACGGACCGCGAGATCGTGACCTGGCTGAAGTCGGACGCTTAACCGACTGCGCCACCCAGGCGCCCCAAGACCAGTTTTAATGTATACAGTTGACAGGTGAATTTCTTTGACCTCTGTGGAATATTTGTGTCATTTCACAGGCATGTTTTTTATGATACAATTTTCACTTGTGAATGCTTTTTTTCAGATCCCCTCTCCTATGCATAAGGGATAATATGATGGATGGTTTCTCTGGTATCTTTGTTCAAATTTCAAAATAATTGTCCTATAACTGTCTCAGCACTACCAATCTATCTCCTTCATTTATTCAATTTGTAGTTGTTTTATTTGTGTTGAGAAAGTGGTTTGGGAAGTTAGTTTTCCCTCTACGCAGTGTTACAGGTATTGGTTGGGAAGGAGCGAAGGAGACTGAGGAATTGTTACAGAGTATGTGTAAGCCTTCCTCAGCTCTTGAGGAGATAACAAACAATGCTCATTTATGAAACTTAGCCCAAATAGTAAGCTGTGAGATTTTAAAGACAATTTAATTGCTTTAAATTTTATAGTAACCCAAATTTCTCACAGTACCTGAAATGAGAGATACTTAAGAAGTTCATACTGGATAAATGAATGAACAATATCTAGCATTCTTTATATCTTTATCTAACTTGATATTTCAATATTCCATTCTCCTTACCTTTCCAAACTGCACCAACAACTCTTTACTAAGACGAATATGGGGTGCCTAGGTGGCTCAGTCAGTTAAGCATCTGGCTTCGGCTCAGGTCATGATCTCTCATGGTTCATGAGTTTGAGCCCCACATCAGGCTCTGTGCTGACAGCTCAGAGCCTGGAGACTGCTTTGGATTCTGTGTCTCCTTCTCTCTATGCCCCTCCCCTATTTGTGCTATGTCTCTCCAAAATGAATAAACGTTAAAAAAATTAAAAAAAGAAGAATCTCTGTGCTCCAAAATTCATTTATTCATGTTCATTGCCCTTTATCATTTTTAGTTTCTTCCTGCTAAAAATTTCCTCATTTTGGTTAGTTTTGTCCTCATAGGGTCTCTCTTTTCTTACCATAAAACTTCACCACACACTATACATCTTTCATGTGGTTGGATCTTACGTGGATGTTATACCTTTAATTGTATATTTTCATATGTATTTTCCATTGCCTGTGTTTTTCTGTTATTGTTTTGTTTCTTTGGTGATACTCTTTTTTAAATTTAAATATATATATTTTCAAGTTTATTTACTAATTTATTTTGAGAGGGAGAGAGAGTGAGAGTGGGGAGGTGGTAGAGAAGGAGAAAGGGAGAAAATCCCAAGCAAGCTCCCCAGTATCAGCACAGAGCCCAACACAGGGCTTGAACCCATGTACCATGAGATCATGACCTGAGCCAAAATCAAGAGTCAGACACTTAACCAACTGAGTCAGCCAGGTACCTCTCTTTGTTGATACTGTCTTGGAGAATCTGTACTTATAAAAAGGATGATATTAATAACTTTATGGAAATATTTCATAAATATAAAAATGTTATTTCTTCGAAAATGATGAATGAACTGCTATGTAACAAACCATTTGCTGAACAATGGGGATACAACAGTTAGCGAGACATACACACGCCATCATTGTTCCCGTAAAGCTACTCTAATGAGATAAATATAGCTATGCAAGCACTAGAGAGACACTACTAAGTTCTAGAAGTGAAAGGCATTTATAAAAACTTAAAAATGGAGATAAAGAAAGGCTTCCCTAATAATAAAGATCAGAAATTAATTTCTCAAAGTTCTGGAGTCTGGGACATTCAGGTTCAAGATTCTAGCAGATTAAGTGTCTGGTGAGAGCGGGCTTCTTTATGGAGTGTTATCTGCTTAATGTAACCTCACCGGTGGAAGGTGCAAGGAAGCTGTCTAGGGCACTAATCCCATTATGAGTGTTCTGTTCTCATAACCTAAACCCCAACCAAGGCTCCACATCCTAATTCTATCACACTGGGCCTTAGGTTTCAATATATCAATATGGGGGTTGGGAGGGTGGACACAGGCATCCAAGCAAAGGATTTGTTGTTGAAGTTACTTTGTTTTGTGTGGGAGAGTAACGGCTGACATTGTTAATATATCATTTGGGATATGTTATACTTCTTCTAGATCCCTAGAAGAAAAGATGTAAGAAACTTTGGCTGGGGCATCATGAGCCTAGGAGAGCTGGGAGAAGGTAATCAGTGGCTCCATTAAGTAAGGCAATTTTGTCAAAGCTACAGATCTTTCATGTTCTAGGGTAATTCTTTGTAAATGACATCTACAAATGTTTATTACAACATCAGTTCTAATATAGAAAGTAGGAAAAAAAAGCCTAAAATTTAAAAGTACATGAATTATTGTTATACAATATGATAAAATATTATGCTGCTCCTCATACTTATAAAAAAATGAATAACATTAGAAAATACTTATAAAATTCAGTTGAAAAAATATTAATACACGAATGTGTATTAGTATATTGAATTACTATACTAGCATAATACTAAGTATTAGCATATTTAATTAAACGAGTATACTAGCATAATACTAAGTATTAGCATACTTAATACTTAGTATTAAACTTTATATAGCAATCATATATGTATAAGGAAATAATGCATAGAGCAAAGCAAGTATGTGGAACAGTAAACATGGAGTTTTTTTAACTCTGACTTTTTTATTTTATGTTTTCCAAAGTTCAGTAATAAAAATAATATATTTATACCTTATGTTTCAGAGAAAACTATCTGCATATTCATTAATATTGTATCTAAGTATTTTTGGAAGGTACCATTCAACATATTTCTTACATAATTAAGACATTGTGATGATCATATAAAGCCTTAACTCATAAGAAGATTCACTTTATCAGAGTATATAACTAATTCACACATAATTCATAAAAAAATGTACCAATGCCTCAAGTAATTTCAAGAAGACATTGAGAGAGGGGATGCTATTGAAGTTTAGTAAAATTACACTCAGTAAATATAATATAGAGAACATTAAAGTTGCAAAGAACCTTAGAGATAGTCTAAACACTGTCATATTTCAAACAAGAAAACTAAGGCCTAGAATGGTTAAATTATTTGTATAAATCATGGTGTGAGTGAGAAATAAAGTCACATTTAGAAATACTAAGTTTTGTTTTATTTAAGAGCCCTAATATATTTGATGAATATACTAGAACTAGAATTAAGTGGCAAATATGGAATTTACTCTGACCAATCATCTTATTTTCTGTTTCAAGTTATGCTTGGTCTAGAAACATTAGGAAACTATGTTTCTTAATTTCTCTCACATGTTTTATTTATTTATTTGGTGGTGCAATTCCACCAACAAAATTTTATATTCTTCCACAAAATAAACTTACAAAAACTCCATGCTGCCTGTAGCACTATCTAACTTCTGTCATTTTCAGAATTAAGAAATAAAGTTACATTTACATGTGAACTAAACTGAAGCAAAAGCATCAATTCTTTTGTCTACCTTCATTATTGATATCTGTTGTTGGGACTGAATCATTATTGAGGCAATCTACACCAATCATTAAAACAGCTTAAGTGAGCATATCAGTCACGCTGTGGAACACACTTACTTTGCATATGTGACCATGACATTACACTAAGTCAGCTGACTTTTTAAACCTAAAAATATTATATTGCCAACATACATATCTTTTTAAGTTTTTTTTAAATTTCTATTTATTTTGAGAAATAGAGCGCATGAGCAGGGGAAGGGCCAAGAGAGAGGAAGAGAGAGAATCCCAAGCAGACCCCCACAGAGCTGGATGTGGGGCTCAATCCCAAGACTGTGAGATCACGACCTCAGCCCAGATCAAAAGTCGGATGTTTAACTGACTGAGCCACCCAGGTACCCCACCAATGTACATATTTCTTTTTGGAGTTGCATGATCTTTTCATTGTTTTTGTCCTGTCTAAAGGCTTTTTCTGCCTTTTCTTAAAGGAAGATTGAAGACTGAGATAATATAAAGTAAAATTTTCTTTCTTTTCTTACACTGTTTTAAAGAATATTTAATTTTTTGTTACTGTTACTATCCACCAAACTTTCTTACACAATCTCTGCAATAAGTCAGATAAATTAATTTTATGATGCTTCCATAAGCATGTAAAGGCATGTATCAATTAAAATATATTACATAATTAATTCTCAATTGAGTAAATGTTTCTATTGATACACTGGGCAGAATTTTTACACACTAATGCTGAAATTTTAAAGCAACACGATCGCTAGTGATCACTGCTAAAGAATATTCTTTTTAAAATATTTATGTATGGCCAGTATAAGTTCAGATCCCTTTCCCAATAGAACATGTTCAGATCCTTTCAGTTTATGCTGTCCCCTAACATGCATCTATGACTCCCCTTCCTTTTTCTTCCCCTTTGGAAAACAGATGATTGTGTCCAGATAGACTAATAGTTTTTTTAAGAGCCCAATTGTGTAATGATTACAATCAATCACAAGGGGTTGAATTAAAGTCAAATAAACAGGTCATATAATAAAATGTGAAAAGTGTCTTAATAGGAGTTAAACTGCAGTGTCATGAAAGAATAAAAAATACTACCTTACCAGAAGAGAAGGGGATAAGTAACAGCTTTCTGGAGGAAAAGACCCTCAAAAAAACCTTAAAGACTAAGGAGTAGCTAACCAGGTAGCAGCTGTTCAGGAAGAGCAAGCAGGGCGTTCGAAGTTAGAAGTGTGAGACAGTATCTCTACATTTATGACTAGTTCAACTTCCTTTTACTTATTAAACTGAAATCCATCTCATTTTAGCTCTGCCAATTGTTCTGAATCTACTTACTTAGGACCTTAAGGACATCGATTAATTTATTTTGTCAACTGCCTTGCTGAAATCCGGATAAAATCTTCATATGAATATATCAATGCTGTCAATGATGAATATGAGTCTAGAATAGTTCAAGCCGGGGCTAAACTATTAGCATTTACTAATGATAAAAGTATGTAATCAATAAATGAGAAATGTAGGCTACAGTGCAAAAAGGGGCAATAAAATATATCGTGTAAGATTCTGATGTGAAGCACTGTGGAATGTTTACATTTTTGTTGATTTCAGGAATGCTTACAATTCTGAAGGATGTGGGGCACTGAATGAAATGAAAAAAGAGATATGAAAGGATGAAAATATTTAGGTGATGCAGCCACTGAGACCACGGATAACTCAGGGGTGATTTAGGAAAGCTGGAGAGTGGCAGGTCTAGCCTGAAGTCAGCATTTGAAGAATATCCACAGGGAGGTGAGAATGGGAAAAGCAGAAAGCTTAACGGATTCAAGGTTGCCTAGTGCCCCAGGAGCTGGGTTCCACAGTACGCCAGTTGAGGCACCATGGTATAGAGCATATCAGTAGAAATGTAGGAGCTATGGAAACAGGAGGAAGTGTCCCAACTCAGCAGAATTTGGAGGTGGAGAGGAAGGATAAAACACAGAAAAATGGAGGGAGTTAGAGGTCACCTGATTTTATTGCACAAGAATGTTCTGAGTTACTATGAGAATAGTAATAGAACACCACAAAATCAGCTTCTCCTTAAAATTGTCAATTCCATAATATAATAACTGTTAATGACTGGTCATTAGGTAAGACTCTAATACATTGTATTTCGATCAGTGTATAACTTTGAACAGAGAAGCTGCAGTGTTATGTAATGAAACCACATTTTAAGGAAAAAAAAAATTATTTTGTTAGTGTGAACTATCCTTACAAAGGGCATTTCCTCCTGTGGCTCCATGTCAGACTTGGTTTTGAGAGAATTTTATCTCTTTCCACTGAGAAAATAAGGAAAGAACTATTTGTTTAAATATACAGAAATTTAAAAGAATTGAAGTAGGAACACATCAGGGGAAAAAAGGGGGCATTAAAAAGGTCTGATTAACATGACTGCACCTTCTTTGTAGCTGTTAGAGGAGGCTTCAGCATCTGGTGAGGCCATCACATGTATATTTCTTTATTCTTTTCAACTAATAGCTGGAGTCCGCATTTACCGAACTTGTCAAGAAGTCTATGTTTTCCTTAATGAGGCTTCTTTGTCCCCCAAACATTCTAGAAATTCAGGGCTTCAATCCAAAAAGTAAATTTTTCTTCCAAAGTGAGGGAAACGGAAACTAGTATTTCTAACACTATTGGTATTGTTATTATTGCCACATAGCCTTGATATTAAAAATTGGTCACACCAAAAAATTTTTAAAAACTTGGTCATACCCTTCATTGGAAGCTTATTCAATGCTCTGTTGACCATTCTTTGTGCCAGGCTTTACAGGTGTTTACAAAATGGCGTTTCCTGGTTTGATTTCAATAAACAAAAAAGTACACCATAGCTATTTATGCTTACCTATTATCAAGACACCAATATGGACTACAGGACCTTTCGATTTCAAGCACTGTCTCCCATCCTAGCCTATCCCTTCCATCCAAACCAACAAACCAGACGAAGACAGAATCTTTGAGGAGCCTAGGTTTCCATTCCAGAATGTTGCTGCCCTTATGTTAAATTACCTTTCATAACAGTTGTTCTCAGTGGGGCCTATTCTAATCCATTTCATGATATTGACCATCACAAGGGAAGTTGCAGTACTAGTTGATTTTCTGAAGGAGAATCCTTGAGACCTTTTAAAATCCTTATTATCTGTTCATTAGAAACTAACTATAGTCTGCAAATGTTTTGAAGGAGAGATTTTTTTCAGTCAGCATCTTCCCTGTGCTCCTTTCCCCCTGCTTATTATAAGTAAAATAGACCAATTAAGTATAACCATTAAATCAATTTAATTTTTGGTCATAGGGTGTCTCTCTTAACTCATGAGTGAAAGATAAAAATCATTCTTCCTTTTCCTCTGTGTGAAACTGGGGCAGGTCCCATAACTTTTCTAGTCTCCTTTAGTTAACACAAATCCCTATTAGTAATAATCCCCAAATTACAATGCACATAGTCAATTAAGTAATGAAAACTCAATCAATACGTTTTCTTCTCTCCCCTAGTCAGGCTTGTTGCAGGTGAGGCTAGACTTTGCAGGATGTATAAGGTTGTGGGTCCTCTGGTGGGACCTCTGAGATACCCATCCTCTGTTCCTCTGGTTGCAAATCCCTTGTTAAAGGTTCCATCTCTGCTTTTGACAACGGGCACCTCTGAGCCCCTGGTTTTGCAGTGTTCATCTCCACATAGACCTTTCTGCTATTGAGCCAGAGCAACTGTATCTTTTTTTAAATTTGTTTTTATTTATTTATTTTAAGAGAGAGAGACAGAGAATGGGTGCAAAAGGGGCAGAAAGTGAGGGAGAGAGAATTCCAAGCAGGGCCCATGCTGTCAGGGAGGAGCCTGATCTGGGACTCAAACCCAGCAACTGTATCTTGAGACTTTCAGAGCCTTCTATGTTAAAAATCTCATAACATCAATGCATTCTTACACATACATGTGCACGCGCGCGCGCACACACACACACACACACACACACACACACACACACACTAATTAATGAAAAGCCTTTGGAAGCTTCTTCTCAGAGAGTCTGTTCTGAGATTATAGGACATCAATGGTTATAGTCACAGAAACAGTACCATATTTGTGATGTTCTGCCTGACTAGGCTCTCTAATGCATAGACTGTCTGCTTTAAGTCCTGCCCCTTACATTTAATTTGCTCTGTGTTCATTCAGTTCCTAGTTGTACACCCAAATCATGTCAGGGCTTCAAGCTTCATTTTTTCCCCCAGTTGCTCTGTCCCTTTACTTTTTTTCCTCTGTTTACACTCTTCCTCCATTCCAGTGGTTCTTAATTTTTACTACATGTTGAGATCTTCCAGGGATATTTTTTAAAACTACTGTGGCTCAGGCTTTATCCATGGTTTTGTATGTAATTGTGCTAAGGTAGACCCCTGGCATAACCACATTTTTTTTGAAGCTCTCTCTGTGATTCCAACATACATCCAAGGTGAGGATTGCTTTGGTCAGTTCACCTGGTTGTTGGTTTTAAAATGACTCAGCATTTCCTTTCCTGTTTCAAAGTGAGCATCACCTGCTTTTAGAAAACAAATTAAGCTCAAGTAATATTTCTCAAAGATTTCAGATAAATAGGAACCCGAGTACCTATTGAGAGAGAATTGTGTAATTTATAATAACAATTTTGAAGAGTATCCAGCCTCAAATAATTATTTCATATTTCTCTCATTTAAGTAATTATTACATTAATTCCTTTCTGTACATTATGGGCTGAATTGTGTCCTCCCCCCAAATTCTTATTTTGAACTGTGAATTCCAGTTTCTCAGAATGTGACTGTATTTGGATATAAAGTCTTTAAAAAGGCAATTTAGGTTAAATGAGGTCTGTTTGTGGGCCCTAATTCAAAGTGGTTGGTGTCCTTATGAGAAGAGGTAATTAATACATACACTTGCATAGGGAAAACCATGGAAGATACCAGAAGAAGACGACCCTCTGCAAAACATGGAGAGAGACCTCAGAGTGGAACCAACTCTGCCAACACTTGATCTTGGAGTTCCAGCCTCCAGAACTGTGACAAAATAAATTTCTGTGTAAGCCACCCAGTCTATAATACTTTGGTATGGTAGTCCTAGCAAATTAATTTACCACGTACCTCAAATACATTCATCTCCTAATTACAATAGCTGCATGCATCCTTCCAATCCATTGTGCAAAATGCAGGCAGAGTCAGCTATCTAAAATACAACTATGACTATGCCATTCCTACTTAAACTTCTTAAGTGACTTATCTCCCAGTCCATTCATTGCTGTCTTGACTTTGAAATTTATTTTCTAGTACCAAATGTCTCTAATTCCATATGCCTAGCTTTCTTTCCTCTACTCAATTTATCCTAAACCCTCCTCTGTAAGTATCCCTTGTATCCTTTTTAAATGTATACTTAAAGATTCATCTCATGGGGTACCTGGGTTGCTGTCAGTTGAACACCTTGCTCTTGATTTTGGCTCAGATCATGATCCCAAGGTTGTGGGATCGAGGCCCACATCAGGCTTTGCACTGAGCTTGGAGCCTGCTTAAGATTCCCTCTCCCTCTCTCTCTCTCTCTTTCTCTGCCCTTCTCCCTAACTCTGTCTCTGAAATAAAATAAAATAAAATAAAATAAAATAAAATAAAATAAAATAAAATAAAATAAAATAAAATAAAAATAAAAATAAAAATATTCATCTCAGGAGAACTTCAGAGAACACCTCCAATCACTCTATAATGATCCTGGTTGAGTCAATATATTCACTGTGTTACTAAAATATCCTGTGCATAAACAACTGTTACATGTACTTCATTATATTAAGGTGATATGTTTATAGGTCTACTTTGACTTAAAGATTATCAAATTATCAAGGAATCAGCTATCTTTTATTTCTCTTTGTAGGTCTCAGGTCTAACATAAATTTTGCAGTAAAGTCACTTGATATTGGTAAAAAAATGTTGCACTTATTTCTGTGGGTCTATGCTCAGTAAATAATAGCACAGATCATCTGTATCCTTGACTCCTGACAGATAATGCAACCTCAAGATGACTGTGTTAAAATTCTCATTAAATTTCATTCTGAAAGGATATGCCCTTTATGGAGGATTACATCAAAGGACAGTTTATTCTTTCTATTAGATCCTATTAGAGTTCATCAAGAGCAAGAAGACCGGGGGTGTATATTGTGTGGTGTGTGAATCCTCTGAAATAGTCTGAAAAGTTTAGCAAGCACTGTATTTGAGTCTGTGTTTTTAGTGAGGAGAAGGTTACTAGTTTTCAACTAGTAGTCAGCTTTCATGACTCCAAAATTTTACAGGCTATAGATTATATATTTGTAGGTCTTACAAATATTAAGGCAAGCCAACAATAACTAATGATATAAACCACATTATCTTGAATCTTCCTGGGATGCTTTGGTTTTTATCTTCCACTTTCACAGAGAATTACTGTCCTCAAAGAAAATAAACATAACAAAACAAAGCCACCACAACATAATCCTTTTGAAAACAATCTTTGTGAGGGAGTTTTAGTGAGAACACTGCTCTTTACATCAGTGTTCCATAATGCTTCCCATATGAAAAATGTCTTGCATGCACTTCACTATTCAGCAAATATTTGTTTCCTAGGGACCAGGTGCTTTGCTTTACACCAAAAATATGTTAGTAAATAAGACCAGAAATATGTTGGTAAATATGTTCTGCTCTTTTGAAGCCAATTTTAGAGAAGGAAAAGATGCAAAGAAGTAACAACATGTCTTAGGATGGTATCCAAACATTTAAAGTAAGAAGAGGAGTGCCCGAGTGGTTCAGTGGGTTAAGCATCCCAACTTCGGCTCAGGTCATGATCTTGTGGTTTGAGAGTTCAAGTCCCGGGTTGGGATCTGTGTTGACAGCTCAGAGTCTGGAGCTTGCCTTGGATTCTGTGTCTCCCTCTCTCTCTGTCCCTCCACTGCTCATGCTCTCTCTCTCAAAAAGAAATAAACATTTAAAAAATAAAGAAGAGATGATAACTGTATAATACTCTTTATTGGGTATCAAAGACAAGATCTCTACGTAGATTACATTTAAACTGAGACCTGAATAACATGGAGTCATGATAACAAATGAGCTGCTAGTGAAAAGTCACTAAAATATGGAAAATACTTTATCAAATCCCAGAATGAGACAGATGATAAGAATGTCAAGAGGGAAGCATGTCAGAAGATCAAATCTTGGAGGTTGATGGAGAGAGGATCAATTTGGACACTGTAGACCTTGACAGAGTTTGGAAGTTATTCTAATAGGCAACCAATAGAGGATTTTCAGCAGGAGGCATGGCAAGATCTGATTTCCAATTTTAATATAACTCAATTGGTTTTTCTGTGAATAATACATTTTATACAAGCGAGAGTAGAAGAAAAGAGGACTGAGGAAGTTACTACTGACACATGTCAATTTAGAGGTGATAGAGATTTGAAACTGAATGGCAAATGTAGAAACAAAAGTGGTTTGATTCAAGATATATTTTATATACAGCAGTGATTGAGCTTGCTAATGAATAAAGAATGTGACATGAGATGAAGAAAGGAAGCAAGGAAGACACCTAGGTTTTGCCTACATACCCAGTTGATTGGTGATACCACTTAATAAGATGTGAAGGACTAAAGAGTAAGTTGACTTGAAGTGTAGACATTTAAGTGAAAATGTAAAACCACAATTTGCATATATGGGTCTTGAACTTAATAGTGATATATAGGTGGAGTATAAACCAATAACCTGATGCCTTAGTTAGAAAAACATGTTAATAGAGAAGAAAAGGGATGGCGTGAGAGAATTGTGAATTACTACAAAGTTTAGAGGTCAAAAAGAAAGGAAGGAACTAGCCAAAGAAACTGAGATGAAGCAGAGAATGACGTAGGGGAGTGTGGTGTCACGCATGCACACATACACACACACACACACACACACACACACACACACACACACACACGCAAAATACCTCAGAAAATAATGATTTGAGAATGAGAAAGTGATCACCTGTGTAAGGCCAACAAAGAGAACCAGTACAGGATTTAGAAACACAGAAGTCATGTGTCTTCTTCTCTTTTAGGGAAAATGTTTCTTAAAAATGACATTTTTTCTCAGATCTGATTAAGATTAGAAAAATATTCTTCTACTGAGAGGAAGCAATTCCCCTGTAACTAAAACTGTTCAAGCATACAGATGGTGTGTTGTAAAGTACTTTACTTAGAGCTCATAAAAAAAATAATAAGGTTAGTGCTAGTGATTCAAAGCAGCAACTTGATAAGTGGATTAATCAGAATAAAAACTTGCCTTCTATCATAACGGGCACATTTCCTCTGTTCGGTCATTCTCCCATTCATTGTAAAAGATAACATTCATGTTTTACTATTGAGATTATATTTGAAAATTGAATATTTTTAACTTCTACACTTAACAGTTATTTGTAAAATTAATAAATACTACTTTTAGAGTAATTTTAGGTACAAAGCAAAATTAAGAGTCCCAAGAATTCCCATATATCACTGTTCCAACACGTGCACAATTTCCCCCACTATTAAGATCCCACCATATAGTGCAGTTGTTACAATCAATGACCCTACATTAATATATTATCATCCATAATTTACATTAATATTCACTCTTGGTATTGCATATTCTATAGGTATTCATGAATATATAATTATTTGCAACCATTGTTCTAGTATCATACAGAATAGTTTCACTGCCCTAAAAATCTGTGTTCTGCCTATTCATCTCACCTTTGCCCCCTAACTCCTGACAACCAATAATATTTTTTTTTTGTTTCCAGAATTTCACCTTTTCTAGAATGTCATGCAACTAGAATCATACAGTATGTAGTTTTTTCCGATTGGCTTCTTTCACTCTGCAATATCCACTTAAGTTTTTTCCACATCTTTCCATGGCTTGATAGCTCATTTCTTTTTAGTACTGAATTAGATTCCATTGTTTGGATGTAGCAAAGTTTTTTTTTATACATTCCCCTATTAAAGGACATCTTGACTGTTTCCAAGTTTTGGCAGTTTTGAATAAAGCTGACATAACCATCTACATGTAAATTTTTGTATAGATATAAGTTTTCAGTTCATTTGAGTAATACCAAGAAATGCGCTTATGGGTATTTATTTTTTAATAATTATTATTTTTTATTTTTATGTTTATTTATTTATTTTTAGAGAGAGAGAGAGAGAGAGAGAGAGAGAGAGAGAGAGAGCATGCACACATAAGCAGAAGACGGGCAGAGGGAGAGGAAGAGAGAGAATCCCAAGCAGGCTCCCCACTGTCAGGCAGTCTTACATGGGGTTCAAACTCACAGACTATGAAATCATGGCCTCAGCCAAGATCAAGATTCAGACACTTAACCAACTGAGCCACTCAGGAGCCCCTAAATAATTATTATTTGAGAAAACTTTATAGGATTAATTGTGTTTTTTTCTTACCACTCGGCAAATATACTGTGTCCACAAAAGATGTAATTTTTCATTAATATGACATTAGCAGTATTTGCAATTTTCTTTTCTTTCTTTTTTCCTCAAAAGTTATATAAAATGTAAAGCTGGTTGTATTTTATAACCATAGTTTACTACACCGATTTTGCAGAAATTGAAAATGACATTGAATAAATATGAAGATTCTTTTCACATTGTCAAAATCCAGAAGCAAAGGGGGGCTTAGGGCTTCGTCTGTTACTTTGGCAAAAGTACTCTTGACAAAATGGAGAGAATGGAATCCCAATTGGAGAGGGAGAAAGGGGTCTGAGAAAGTACTGTCGTTAAATAACTCAAGAAAATTTGCTCTGAAAATGAAAAGAAAGGGGTGGGAATTTTTTTTTTTTTTTTTTTTTTGCTTTTTTCCTTTTGTGTTTAGAAGAGAGATACTAGAAACCAGTATTTGTTTTTACAGCTACATGACAGGACGAGCTTGTTTCATTCATGAGATCTGAAACAAACCTCTTTATTAACAATGAGCAGTATGTAAAAAGACTCTGTTTTTCTTTTTTCACTTTGACTACCAGAATAATCAAAGCCTAATCTGAGCCTCATATGTAGCAATTGTGTGTGACATTATACCCCCCTTAATTGTGATAAAATTTCTAAGTCAGGAAATTATTCTTATTTCATGTTATAATCTGATTCTCATTCATTTTAATTTATATTTTATCAGTTTGCGGTTTGTGTTTCTGTAATATGCCACATCACAATTGTGAGAAATAAGACAGAGTATAAATAAACAAATACATATTGAAATGTGATCCTTTCTAACACGTAAGCAGGTAGCAATACAAGAGGCATCTAGAAGTCATTTCATGGCCTGCTCCTAATTTGTGACTCTACTTTGTAATTCACTTAAGGATGGTCTCACACCAGCCTTTCCTCAACTGTATATTATGAATTATAACTGGGGGATTGAGAGAGTTTCCATTTCTTTCTTTCATGCTTTCTATCATGCCATTCTTCCCCAATCTAAACACGTAACAGGTTAGATAAACGTTTAAAAATTTGTTATACTGAGGGTACACCTATATCTCAACACAGAATAGAATACATAAAGAACAGAAATATTTTCCCAAGCTTGGTAGTTACTTTTTATCAAACACATGGCACAGATCTACCTCATGAAAATAAGAGCAATTCACGTGGGTACTTCTTCTGTCCAATCTCCCTCTCTCTCTTAGTTTAACTTTGACTGTGACCCTTCAGGAAAAAATAGATCTAGAATTACTGTGCTATGCACTCATTGACTCCTTCTTGGCCTTTCTTATATCCAAGATGTACAGAGTTAATAATTAATGGTATGAGTTGGTAATTAATGGTACTATTTGAACCATCCAGTATGGTGGATAGATACACAGATATATAGATGAGTGGATAAATATCTCCATGTACATCTCAACAAATCTGTATTTGGTATTATTTAAGCCAGTAGGTAGGGCAATTTAACACAAGCTAGACATGCTTTGTCATTTGAGCATTCCCATAGAAGTGTCTTTTTCTAGCCCTCCAGAATAATTAAACTCTTCATGACATTTTTCTGCTTAAAATACTTCTGCTGTATACATTGCTCTTAGGTTAAGACAAACTCTTTTACTCATTATAACAAGAATATCCATAAACATACTCATTTTGCTCATTTTTCCTACTTTAACTGTTACTACTAGATTTGTGACAAATAATAGACAAGATCTATATTCAATTACTTTCTGGTCCCTTAATAGGTCATGCTCTATCAAATTCATAGATGTTGAACATGCACTTAGTTTGGACTACTAATTTATTGTCCTTGACATCCCAGCCAAGTCATGTCTTTACATAGGAAGCCTTCTCTTAATGTACCTCCTCATGACTTCTTGATCTGAATTATATAAACAACCTTTATGCATATCCTTATTACAGCACTTATTCTATATTTTACTTGAAACCATTTTCATTTACATTATATCTTGAAGGATAAATCTGTGTTTGGTTTATAGTTGTGTCTCACAACATCCAACAGGGGAAAATTAATAATCTATGGTTTCAAGAAGCTGTATTGAGTTCAACGGTCATTAAGTTAACAGATGCATAACAGAGGTGAGTAAATTCAGTCATCCATTCCAGATATATCGGTAAAGAAAACAAATATATAATTTGGGAAAATAGTTCTTTCTAACCAATGCCCTCTCCCTCCCACAGGCTGAAATTATTTCATTTGTCTGTTGCTTCCATTACTGTCAATCTAAAAATTCTATTACTAATTCATTTAGTACTATACTCTTACAACATTCAAATTTCCAGAGAATTAGGAGGCTAAATATTCATTCAATGCCTGTTTTCAATTGCTTTATTCCTGTTGCCTTTCTAATAATAAGGTATTAGCAAGCCTAAAACTGTTCAGTATCATTATGTATACTGAAATCTATAGTAATTTTTGGAGGAAATACTAGAAAACTGTCTTATGTGTTGCTGGGATTACAATATATTTGGAGATATTAAATAGTGTAAAAACAATTTTCTTGGCCTATTTTTTTCTACTTAATAAAATATGTACAAATATAGATTTTTTTCCTTGGGACAAAATAAAACAAATTTTATCACAACAAATGTTCTAAACACAGCAAAGTAACCTTTGTAAAAACTGACCAAACTTGAAATATATTTATTTATCCTAAATTAACACTCATGAAAAAATAATCGTCACCAAGCTACTAACAATTCACTGAAACGTGCCAGACTTGTATCCCCACCACTCCAGTAAAATGGCTCTATCAAGGATGCAAGTGACTTACACATTTCAATAGCCACTGGTTATATCTTAATCTTCATCTTTTTTAAGTGGTTACTCACCCTTGAATCAGAATTCTAGAGTGAACATGGGCACGAGGAAAGGTGAACAAAAAAGCATTGTAAGGTGCATATTATTTGTAGCGAGAGGGTGATTTTGTGAACCTCCCAACGGGAAACTTTGAGGAGCTAAAGATGGGTAAGATGTTGCCAGGATCTTAGTGCCTACCCCATGTACTTCAAAAGGTTGTATAAGGCAGCCCTACCTGGCAATCTTCAGTTCCTCCTATATGAAAACATACTGAAAAGTAGAGAATGAGTTTCTCAAGTTCATAGACCCCAATGTAAATAACTTCTACTTCTAGACCATAGCTCAAACCACTCCAATAATGTTGAATCATCTACTCTAGCTTAAGTAGCACTTAACTTGTATCCAGTGTGTCCACTTACACAATGGACTAATTAGTTGGAAAATAATTCTATTTCTGTCAAAGGAAATGAAGAACAGAAATCAACTTTCCTTTCTTAATATTTAACTCAAAAAATTTTTTCAACTTCCTGATTTGTGAACTATTCCTGGCTAGCAAGAATTTTAAAAGGAAAAGTCCTGTAATGGATTGGGCCTTTGACCTTTAATCAGGCAGCTTTATTTTCAGATAAGTCTTCTTAAAATATCAGAATTGCTCTGAACAAGCATTTTGATTGAATATTTTATAATGTTCCTATATTAGGATATAATTCTAACTCCTTTTTGAACTTCTTTAGTTTCCCCATATGTGGGTAAGACCTCCAGATTTTCAAATCTAAATGTCCCGTGATGAACAAGACAATGGACAAAATTTCTTTGTGATGGCTATACTATTAAAAATTTACAAATCTGCTTCAGGGTGTCATCAGAAACTGCAAGACTCCCTGTGAATGTTGTAGTTTGAAAAGTTGTCAAAATACAGGTTTTCCAAATGCTCTCTTCCCATTCTCCCTGAATAAACCCAAGCCAGACTTTTATCCCCGCCACTCCACTAAAATGGTTCTGTCAAGGACGCAAGTGACTTTCACATTTTGATAGCCATTAGTCAAATCTTAGTCTTCATTTTATTTGAGGGTCACTCAGATTTCAACAAGAATTCTAAGCTCAGATGTCCAAATGCTTGCCCTTGTTGGCCATTTCATTGGATATCTTATCCTGTAGATATCCTGCCAAATCAGATAATGGCAACTCTATTCCTCTACTTCATCTCATGCAAAATTCTTTTTTTTTAATTTTTTAATGTTTATTTATTTTTGAGAGAGAGAGAGAGAGAGAGAGAGAGAGAGAGAGAGAGAGAACTCATGAGCAGGAGAGGGGCAGAGAGAGACAGGGAGACACCGAACGAATCCAAAGCAGGATCCAGGCTCCGAGCTGTCAACACAAAGCCCCGTCCAGGTCTCAAACTCACATTCCACAAGATCATGAGCCAAAGTTGGATGTTTAGCCAATGGAGCCACGCAGGCATCCCATCTCATGCAAAGATACTTGGGGACCTTCTTACCTGACCTCTTTTTCTCTCTTGCCCCAGCCATTCACGAAAACATTTTCTTGGCACAATTTTCAAAAATATCTAGAATTGTATCACTACTTACCCCCTCCAAGGTTATTCTGTGGCCCAAACCACCAACATCCCTCACCTAGATTATTGTAAGAGCTTGAAAAGGTATCCTTCTTTCGTCACTGCCAAATTTCTGCACGCCTTACTATCTTACTTTGATCAGTTCTTTACTCAAAAGTTATCCTGATGGCAATGCCTTTCCTGGTAACTTTATTTACAATTTAATCAAGGTACTCCCTATCTCTCTCTCTCTGTCTCTCTCTCTCTGTCTCTCTCTCTCTCTCTCACACACACACACACACTACACACACACACACACACACACACACACACACACACACACACACCACTTTCTATCATTTTCCCCACATTAATTGTTCCCTGTAGCACTAATTAGTATCAACATGCAGAGGATGAGACGCATATCTGCCAGCAAAGAAAAAGGGGTAAAGCTCCAAACACTATGTTAATTATAATAATAAATGTTGTCTGTTAATGAATTTGGTGTTTGGGACACAAATAAAATATCACTTTAGTTTATAGGGTCACGTACACATAGAATGACCCAAAAGAGCTTCATCTGCCTTGAATCACATTTACATGACAAAAACCTGGATGACTTTGAGGCTGAACTTCATATCATAATGGGAAGAGACTAGTATGATTTCAGGAAAGACTGATGGTATTTTACATGTGTGAGGAACATAAATAATTTGTAACCTGAGAGTGGACTGTAGTCAATTAAAGATGACTAGAAATTCCTTGCCCTTTTCCCACTGAAATACAGAGCCCATTTTTCTTCCCCTTGAAATCATTGCCCATGATTTATTTTGACTAATAAAATAAGAAAGAAGTAACAATGTTTAAATTATGAGACAGGGCCTTAAGAGCTCGGGAAGCTTCTGTCTTTGGCATTTGAAATGCTCCTTTCTGGAACCCAAACACGGATGCTTTGAGGAAGTCCTAGCATCTAAATGCAAAGGCCCATGTGGAGAAGAACTGATGTCCTAGCTGTTTGAGAGCACCAACTACCAGTTAGTAAAGAAGAACATTTTGGAGTGTTTATCCATCCTAATATTCAACTAACACCACATAGAACAAAATGATTGCCAAGTCAACCCACAGAAATACGAGATATAATAAACTGTTGCTATCTTAAGCCACATTTGGGGAAGAATATTTTATAAATAGCAAAAAAAACAAAAAACAAAAACAAAAAAAAAAAAAACAAAACCACACCAACATTACTTCAGGGACCCAGGCCTCCTTCTATTTTGTTGCTCTGCTATATTCTAGAAACATGGTGTTATTTTGTGCGTTCTCTATATTTCGGTAGAAGAGAAAAAAGTAGAGAAGTGGAAAATCACAAGGTAGATATTTTAGGAACCATACATGCACGTACATATCTCTTTGCCCATATTCCATTGGCCAGAAATTGATCACTAAGGCTGCATGCAACTACTAAGCAGCTCAGGATTTTAGTCTAGCAGTTTACCTCAGGTAGAGAACAAACACTAGCACTTTCCACAATAAGATAGAAATATAACCATACTACTTTCTTTCCAGAATATAGGGAGTGAGAGTATTTGCAACATGCGATGGTATAAATTTTAAAGTAGGAAGTTTAGGGAAAGGATTACTAATTTGAAATAAATGTTTGGTAGAATGAATGGAAACTTACTTTGGCCGCTTTTCTGGAATTTAGTTGTAATCATGGGTCATAATTTTGTAATGGCACTGATATGAACAGTTCTCTCAATCAATATCCTGCTTAAGTTATTGGAAATTTAAGAACAAATAAGATTGTGCCATTGATTAGAGTTGAATTTTGGGGGGAAATGTGGGATATTAAAGGAAAAAATGAGAGAACTGCATTGGCTAGAGAGTTGGTTAGTCATGTCTATAATGGCATGACCTGTCATCAAAAAGACAACAGAGATAAGGGGCACAGAGATTAGTAACATGGAATGACAAAGTTATAAAACTCTCAGTGAGGTAAAAAACATGTCCAATGGGATTAATGAAGTGAAAGAATTTGAGATAAGCATTTGAGGTCACAGAATTATTTTAGAGGGAGTAAAATTATGGATGCTGACAAGGCCTTCCAAGTCAAGTATCCATATCAATGGGTGAGTGAATTGAGTCAAAGTGGAGTTTAGGGAAAGATTGTGTGTGTGTGTGTGTGTGTGTGTGTGTGTGTGTGTGTGTGTGTAATATTTTCATATATATATATATATATATATATACATATATATATATATATATATATGATATAAGTTGTTTAAGTGTTGAGTGATGATCCAAAATTATAGTGGAAAATCAGGGGATGTCTACCTAATAAAGAATTTCCACTTTCAAAATCAGAAAATAAAGCAGTTGTGGAATTGTGAATTGTAGCTGTATGTTTCTGCATTGTTAGAGCTTTCTGAAAAAAGAAAACAACTGAATATTGGGACCAGAACTAAAATAATAAGACTTGGAATGTAATTTGTAATTCATTAACAGAAAGAGAACTGCGGGGATTTACCTCTCAGACATATATTTTATATTTCAAGGGATAGAGATAGGGTGGGGCTGACACCTAGGACTTATATTTTCCCTGGAGAAATTTATTTACATTCTAAACTAGGATAAAAACTCAGGATTTCTACTTTGGAGCAAAGGTTTTTCTTCCTTCTTTCAGGAGGGAAGTGTGAAGGAATGTATAGAAGCATATAACATTGTGTGTTCTTCATCTATAGTACAGACCCTAATATGTATAGGATAACATGGGTCTCAGCATATTGCCCCAGGAATAGGAACTGTGGCAAAGGGGAGATGGTGCAAGTATTATTTAAGTATTAATCATCTGTCTGCCCAACATAGAACCCTCATGTGTGCATTCAGGATAATATTAACAAAACATATATTAAAAACCTAACAGAAGTATAACAGAAGAATGCCAGGTTTCACTTGTGAACTCTAGGAAGTGGGAGAACAATATGAAGTCAAAGATATATAAGAGCTTCACCAATGAATTGGGACTCCGAAGTCACTGAAAAATGTTTAGGATAAGGAGAGAGAAAACACAAAAGAGTATGGGAGTGAGGATGTAAGATGGAATAGGTGACTGTGGGGGTGTTAAATGTAGATGGTTACTGGAAGTGCCTCAGATATGAGATGTCATCAATAAGCCATATTTAAATTTTCAACAGGAATTGATACATAAAATTTCTGTGAAGTGCTCAATCCAGAAAACTGAATATTATTGAGAAATCATTGTGCTCCCAAATATGTCTCGGACAGTTGCACAGACATTTTAGACTCTCTCTGAATCTTGCCCTTGTAGTGAAACAAGCATTAATTTTTAGGGTGGAACAAGTCACAACTGGTCTTGCTTACATTTGGGTGTACTTGCAAGGAAATTCTAGCCAGATTCTGTTGTTCTCTGAGAAAATGGAGTTCATGTTCAAGTCTCGATGACTGGGTTTTGCCATGGTGAAGAAGGGTGGGAGCATCCTAGACAGGAATTTGAAGGAGAAAGGCATGTATTACTGTACTATGTATATAACTTAGAGAATGGTCTTTATTGTATACACAATAGAGAACTTCAGAGCCACAACCCATGAGTTATTTTCAGAAAATTATCTTTGTAATATCTCATAAAGTGAGATTTATTTATGTGATTTTCACTTAAGCAGATATCAATTCCTCTATTCTACCAATAAAGTACATACTAATCTTAAATCAGAGAAAGCTGAAGAGAAAGACATCCTCAACCTCGGTTCTGCCTGCATTATAATCATTGAACAACATGGGTGGATTCTTTAAAAATGAAAAAAGAACCACATTTTATTAAAAAATAATTTCTAATTAATTCTAGAAGGCTGTCATAAAGATTAATGACCTACTTTGTTGAGGTGCTTGTATCCATGTCTGATCCAACGTTGATGCTATATCAACATTTGTTGAATGAACACAATATAAGACTTTTATTTTTTTATCTAAAACCCAAAGAAATAGGTATTTGGTTCAAATTCTGTGGTTTGGTAAAGAAGTATTCCTGTGGTTGAGTTTGAATTCTGAGTTTTCTGAGGGCGACTCTGAGTGCACGTGTGTCTGTGTGTCTATGTGTTCTGTTTCTTTAGATTTGATTTTTCCAAATGAATTATTCTAGATTTTTAGTTTAACACCAAAATATTATGTTATTATTCAAAATAATATATCAGAAAACACATTCATATTGCTGGGATTCCTATTCAAATTCAATGGTCACAAACAATTAGAATCTATGATAAAGTTTTATTATCATTTAAATTACCTAGAATTCTATATCTGTACTCACCTACCCATATTTGAGAGGTTTATTCAAAATTAAAGTTGGTCATACACATACTATTAGTTCTGAAGAAACAAAGGGAATCTGTTTAGAATGTTTTGCATATTTGGGGTTAATTAAATACAGACAGCAAAATTTAAACTAGCTTTTCCCTGATGAAGAGATATAAAATCTAATTTTATTAATTGAAGTTAGTAAATATTAGTTTGAGCCTTAAGTATGAGTTTTAAATGAAACAACCAATTTTCCCATATAGGAAAAAGAAGAAGCCTTAACAAAGTTTATATGTCCTTCAACAAAAAGCATAAAGTCAGTAAGAACCCCAATGAGTCGATTTTCAGTGTAGCGCACCGTGGTTTAGCTCCATAATTCTCATTACGGCTAATTGGCATCAGGCAGTTAAACTTGCTATACTACACTAAAAATGAAGCAAATACAATATCATGCTGTGCATATACTTCAAATATGTTTAATATCCTATTGCTATACTTAAGTTTTACTCACCAGGACAAGCTTCACTGAGGTTGCTGTCTTCTAAATAGAACAAAGAAAATCACTTTGAACTTTCTACTTTGAACAGTAAATGCCAGCAGAGGAAAACAGGCAGGGTGTGTGGACAAATGACTTACTGTCTTTACACACTAACCACCTACATAAAAATGCTGTACTATTTTTCTATTGCTGTATAAAAAATTATCACACACTTAACACTTTATAAATACACAATTACCTTGTTTTCCATGGGTTACAAGTCCAGGAATGACTCTGCCACTTAGGGTCTCATGAGGCAAAAAATAAGGTGTCAGCAAGCTAAATTTATATCCAGAGGTTGACTGGGATATGCCTCTAAGCTCATTCAGTTTGTTGGAAAAATTCACTTCGTTGTTGTATAACTAAGGGCCTGGATTCATGTAGGTTTTGCAGAAAGCCACCCTCAGATCCTAAAGCCACCCACTGTGCCCTGCCATGTAGCAGTCTCACAGAGCCTGTCAAATCATTGCAGTTTACTTTTTCAAGGCCAGCAGGAGAATCTTTCTCCAGTCTTCTAAGACAAACTCTTCTAATAACAATGTGTAATGAACCTAATAATAGAAGCAATCGTCCTATCACATTTACTACCCTTTACTAGCTAGAATCAAATTCCAGATTACACGACACTCAAGGGGAAAGGATTCTACAAGATTTATCCAATGATTTTTTGGAGTTTGCTTTATGGAATGTCTGACAAAATGCTATAGCTGCTCAAATCAATCCACAGTTAAGTGTTTCTTTACTCTATATCAAATGAACATATCATGTTATTTAAACTTTTCCATTTTTCATTTCTTTCCTTGAGTTTCTTATTTTTTCATAATTTTCATTTTTTTCACTGTGGCTTTTAATCTCCCTTTATGAGCATAGATATGCAAATCATGTCTCACTGAGGCCACCAAAAAACTTAGAATAGATGAATTCAGCAAACTTGAAGGATAAGAAATTAACAAACAGAAATCTGTTGCATTTCTAATAACACTAATAACAAAGTAATAGAAAGAGAAATCAAAAAAGCAATTCCATCTACAACTGCACCAAAAAGAAGAAAACACTAAGAATAAACATAGCCAAGGAGGTAAAAGATTTGTACTCTCAATACTCTAAAACTTTGATGAAAAGTATTAAAGATGACAACATAAACAAACGGAAACATATACCATAATCATGGATTAAAAGAACTAATATTGTTAAAATGTCCATTCAATCCAAAGCAATCTATACATTCAATGCAATCCCTATCAAAATACCAACAGTATTTTACATAGAACAAATAGTACTAAAATCTGTACAGAACCACAAAAGACCACAAATAAACAAAGTAATCTTTTTTTTATCTATTTAAACTCAAGTTAGTTAACATACAGTGTAAGTATTGGTTTCAGGAGTAGAATCCAGTGATTCATCACTTCCATATAACACCCAGTGCTCATCCCAGCAAGTGACCTCCTTAATGCCCATCCCCCCACTACCTCCCCATCAGCAACCCTCAGTTCGCTATTTTTAAACTTTTTTAAATGTTTATTTATTTTTGAGAGACAGAGCATGAGTGGGGGAAGGGCAGAGAGAGGGGGAAGCACAGAATTTGAAGCAGGCTCCAGGTTCTGAGCTATCAGCACAGAGCCTTATGGTGGGGCTCAAACTCACAGACTGTGAGATCGTGACCTGAGCCGAAGTCAGACACTTAACCAACTGAGCCACCCAGGCGCCCCTGTTCTCTGTGTTTCAGAGTCTCTTATGCCGCCTCACTCTCTGTTTTTATCTTATTTTTCCTTCCCTTCCCCTATGCTCATCTGTTTACTGACTATAGAAGCATGGGTTTATTTTGGAGCTCTCTATCCTGTTCTATTGATCTATGTATCTATTTTTGTGCCAGTATCATTCTGTTTTGATTTCTATAGCTTTATAATATAACTTGAAATCTGGGATTGTGATACCTCCGGTATTATTCCTTCTTAAGATTATTTTGTCTATTGTGTTTCTTAAATTCCACTCAAAATAAACCCATGCTTATATGGTTTATAAATCCATAACAAAGGAGGAAACAATATACAATGGGGATAAAGTAGTCTCTTCAACATATGATTTGGGGAAAACTGGAGAGCTACATGCAAAAGAAAAAAAAAAACTAGACCATTTTCTTACACCATACACAAAAATAAACTCAAAATTGATCCAAAACCTAAATGTGAAACATGAAATTAAAAAAAAAAAACTTCTAGAAGAAAATTTAGGCAATAATGTCTTAGACATTGACCTTAGCAATATTTTTCTAAATATGTCTCCTCAGGCAAGGTAAATAAAACCCAAAATAAACCATTGGAATGACACCAAAACAGAAAGCTTTTGTACAGTGAAGGAAATGATCAACAAAAGGCAACCTATTGAATGGGAAGAGATATTCATAAATAATACATCTAATAAAGAGTTTATATCCAAAATATATAAAGAACTTACACAACTCAACACCAAAAAAAAAAAAAAAAGAAAAGAAAAGAAAAGAATAATAATCCAATTAAAAATCAGGATAGGACCCAAATAGACATTTTTCAAAGACATACAGATGGCCAATAGGCACATGAAAAGATGCTCAACATCACGAATAATCAGGGAAATGCAAGTTAAAACCACAATGAGATACGTTACATCTGTGAGAATGGCTATTATTGAAAGGACAAGACATGACAAGTGTTGGTAAGGATTTGGAAAAAAAGAAACCTTGTCTACTTTTGGTGAGAGTATAAATTGGTGCAGTCACTGTGGAAAACAGTATAAAATATCCTCAAAAAAATCAGAAAATAATTCCTATATGTTCCAGTAATTCCACTGCTAAATATTAAACCAAACATTAATTCTAAAAGATGTATGAACTCTTATATTTATGGCACCGTTATTTACAATAGTCAAGCTATGGAAGCAACCCAAGTGTGTATCCACAGATGAATAGATAAAAAAAAAAAAAAAAAAAAAAGGTGGCATACACACACACACACACACACACACAAACACACACACAGAATGGAATATTATTCAGCTATAAAAAAAGAATGATAGCTTACCATTGGAGACAATATTGTTGGACCTTGAAGGCATAATGCTAAGTGAAATAACTCAGAGAAAGACATATATCATATGATTCCGCTCATATGTGGAATCTACAAAAAAATGAACAAACAAAAATAGCAGAAACACACCCATAAACATAGAGAACAAACTGCTGGTTTCCAGAGGGGAGTGGGTGGATGAATGGGCATAATGACTGAAGGAAGTAGGATGTACAGGCTTCTGGTTATGGAATGGATAAGTCATGGGGTGAAAGGTACAGCATAGAGAATAGTACTGTAATAGTTTTGTATGATGACTGATTGTAGCTACACTTGTGGTGAGCATAATATAACATATAGACTTGTTGAATCACTATGTTGTACACCTGAAATTAATGCAATATTATATCTCAACTGTACACTTCAATAATACACACACACGAGCTTTTTAAATATACCTGCAATTCTGAAATTCTTAAATATTTTCTTCCTCTCTTACCATCTGTTCTGTTTTATATATATATATATATATATATATATATATATATATATACACACACCTTCTGCTGTTAGAAACATTTGTATTTCTCTCCCTCATCATCTAGTGCAAATTCCCCATTATATTGTGTTTAGCTTCCAAAATATCTCTTATCCACCTGCTCTATTTTTGTTTCTATAAACCTATTCCAATCTACCATCTTGGTGAAATTACTTAAAGGACCTCCTAATCACTTACACTGCTACCTCTCTAATTTGCTTTCAATTCAATCTCAGAATATCTCAATTTAACTTAAAAAAAGTATATTATTTCCTTTTTCTATTTAAATTTTATAATATCAACAAAAGATGTTGAGAAAACTGGATATCTACATCCCAAAGAATAAATATAGACCCTTACCTTACACCAAATTAAAAAAAATTAAAATTAAAATTAAAAAAAAAATTAGCTCTAAATGTACCAAAGACCTAAATGCAAGAGCTAAAACTATCAACTGGTTATACAGTTATACAACTGGTTATACAACTATGGTTGTATACTATACTGGTTATACAACTATGTGTACTGGTTATAAACAGAATTTTTATGGACAATTCATTTATTGATAACTCTCTAGTCCTCTGTTGTGGCAGTGAGAATGGGAATATTTCCTATAGGCACTAATCCTCCAGAAAAGATACCAGAATGACAAGGCATGTGGAGAAGAGCCAAGAAGAACTTAGGGAAGCTAAGCAGAGCAAAATGTGGTGCCAGCTGGCTTGTAAAATGAGCAAAAATAAGTGTTATTGTTACAAGTGTTCTGTGGAGAAAAAATGAACAGTATGGCTGGACAACTTCTTGTTAGTGCCTTAGAAGGATCAGAAGTCCAAGTAGTCACTTACACTGACGATTTACTGAATAGAATTTGATATGATTCAGAAGCAGAGCAAGAAAGAAAGAAACATGCAGACAGAGAGTGACAGAGATATTATATGGCTGCATTTAAAGATGGGAGAAGTTACCATGAGCTGTGGACAGCCTCTATAAAATAAGAGAACCAAGGAAATGAATTCCCCTAGTGCCTCCAGAAGGAACCACACCTATTATCATGAGGACATCAGCTTGGTAAAATGAATTTGGACTTCTGACCTCCAAAAATGTAAAAATATAGTTGCGTTGGTTTAATCTATTAAATTTGTAGGTAATTTGTTACAGCAATAGGAATCTAATATATTCACATATAAAATGCATATATTTAAAATACATTTCAATTATGAACAGAACATTTTCTAACTTATCCTCTTGGTACTTTTCTAAGGAGAAAAGCTGATTCTGAGTTTCATGCTCCACAAAATAGTGACAAATCAGCACAAAACTCATTTCATTGATTGTTCAAAACTTATTATTTCCCCTGTAATTCTAAATATTTCACAAGTTAAAATTTTGCCAGTTGTATACTTAAATGCATACACTTGAACACTATGTTATATATTAGCATGAACATATAAATCTTTCATTCACTTTTTTAAATAAATTAAAAAATTGTTTTTAACTTTTTAAGATAAACACAAATGATAAGATGGTAAATAAGACTTCTTTTTTTAATGTTGATTTATATTTGAGAGAGAGACAGAGCATGAGTAGGAGAGGGGCAGAGAGAGAAGGAGACACAGAATCCAAAGCAGACTTTAGGCTCTGAGCCGCCAGCACAGAGCCCTACATGGAGCTCAAACCCACAAAAACAGAGGGATTATGACCTAAGCTGAAGTCAGACACTCAAGTGACTGAGCCACCCATGTGCCCTGATAAATAGGACTTCTTAACTCTCAGATAAGTATTGGAATATATAAAGAAATTGCATTTACTAAAAAGTAAACTCCTGTTATTAAAATTTATACTGTGAATAAAAAAAAATTTCCCAGCTTCAAAAATATGATAATGCTGAAAATATACAAAATGGCATTAAGTTTTTAGAAATTTAAAGGAAACAAATTAGTAAAGAAAAAATCTGAAAAGTATTTCATCATAATGCATATAACTATCCTAATTATAATCATGTAGATCAAAACTTTCATGATAACATTAAATTCTGCTCTAATCACAAAAACTAAACCACACCATTTTGACAGGGATATGAATGTTAGCTTATCTTGAATGTATACTAGATTTGAATATTGGAACCTTTCTGCACAACAGAAATACATAATCCTAAGTATAGTTTAAAGCATGACATAAAATCTAAAAAATGTTCCTCATCGCTTTAAACTTTCAGTTGGTTGCACAATGGATTTTATCTGTTTTAAATCTCTTCAGATATAATGACTTCCGGAAGAAATATTTTCTGTTATAGTAATTGATAGAAGAAAATGCATAAAACATAATATGCTTATTTTTTCATCTAGGTATAATATAGTTATGAAATATATGATAATGTGGAAACTTGTGTAAGAAGAAATGAACAGACACAAGTTTGTTTTATCACAAACATGGGGCTTTGGTATCAAAATTTCAGCCACGAATGTAAATCATTGTTGTCAACATATAGTTTAACTTTCATTTCTATTAGAATCAACAAAACTAAATTGACAATTTGGAGTTTTCTTCAAATCAGAGTATTGTTGGAATTGTCAATCATGGCTTATTTAGTTGTATGATTGTTGAACTAGTTTCCAGTTGATGTAATTTTTATGAAGATAATCAACTTATCAGAAATTGTGATAGATTTTTTTTGGATTTGGGGGAGGTAATACAACACACTATAAGTAACATATCCTACTTATTGCTCTAAATGGTGCAGTTTTACATAAAAGTTATTTAACAATCTTATTATGTCAATGTTGATTTTTAAAGCCTTTTATCATGACCAAATCATATCGGATGCAATATTATAGTAATGAAATGTTCTGCAGTATATCACTTTTAAAACATTCAATATTTTTTCTCTAAATAATTGAATCCCATAATATGATGAATAATTAGTTTGTCATGAAAAAGCAGTTAACACTGGACTTGCTGGAGCAATCACAAGTAACAGCTAATATGATATAAAAGTAGGTAATAGGCTATCTTTATGTTTAGACAATGCTATATAAGAAATACATTTAATGAATGAGTTCAAAGAGTAAGTTTATTCAATTAATATTTCATTGTTAATTTATTCTGTTTTTCAGTCGTAACAGATTCATTATTGTTTCTGCCAGTTTTGGTAGTCTTCAGAATTTAGTTAACATAATTTAGCCATGGAAATTCCAGTTACTGCAAATAATTTTTCAAACACAAAGATTGGCTAATGGCCAGAAATAAATTTCTCAGAACACAGGAAACAAAGATTTTTAGAAAATAAGAAACTGATTTTTTAAATCAAGAGAGTAAAAAACTAACATAAAGAGAATATAAAATTAGTAACATATATTTAAATGTTTAAATGTTCAAATGTTGCTACTATAGACATATTCTCATCTAAACGTTTACATACAAATATTTCCTCTAACATGATAGTCTTCATCTTACCTATACATTTACATGTTTTAGGAAAATACAGTAAATACACTATCTTGATTATTTCTGCAGAGAATAAGTATACACAGCCCTAAGGCTCGTACAAGGGTAAATATTTAAAAGGAAAATACATAAACAGGTTACCATGATGAAATAACTCTAGGCATCCTAAACAATTATATTAAACAGAAATACTAAAAACTGCTAATTTCAAGAGTTATGCACCTGTTATTTTAAGGATGCCTTTGGCTTTAAACTACTAGACAAGCTGGGGTTTATCACATGCAAGAGGGATCAAGAATTTAATCTTCACTATAGGGCTTAAAACATTTTCTAGGGAAAACATGAACTTTAAAAATGTATCACACTACATGAACTGCCCAGGAATGGTTTCCTTAAGTTACATGAACACCCACGCGTTGAAAGAAAATATAAAAAAATCTGCTTTCTCAAATACTCCTGACTTTAAATCATTTTTTAGGATTATACAACCTTGCATGGACAGGCCATTAAATTCCACCAAAATTATTATAAGAAATAGATTGGCTTAAAAATTTTAAAGCAGTGTCTCTAGAAGACAGACATACATACACTGTGACGAAGGAAGACTGAAACCATTGTGTGACCAATATTTTAGCTTTAGAACAATAAAATATATTATTTTATATTATGAATTAGCATGACTGTTAATTCAGAAAATAAAATGAAAATTACATCAATCTATAAATGATTTGACCAAAATATTCTATGATATTTTGCTAAAATAGAGAAATACAAAATACAAGTTTTTCATAAATTATATCTTTTTAATTCTTTCAATCACATCCCCCATACTCATGTTTGCTTTCCAAAACTTCTATTAAAATAAAAAGAGATTTATTTATGTATCTGGTGGCTTCTTGTTTCTTGACTGCACTAGCAAATTAGGGTGTGTGGAGAGAAATTATTCTATGATGTTGGAATTTCTGATGTAACTTTTTCCATGATTCTGTAATGAATTTAAATGGGTTTTTAGATGTCTTATGTATATATGTATTTATAATGTATATTCAATCTACCTGATGCAATAAATTGGAAGTTTACTATTCTATAGTTTATTCAGCCAATACATTTCTAGTAAAAAGTAAAAGTTGATAATTTAAAGTGGATAATATGAATAAAGTCAATAGGATAATATGTGCAAAAAGTCACTGACATCTAAATGCATATATGTACAATTCAGTGAATTTTACAAAGCAGAAGTGATTCAAACTCTTAGAGCACTAAAAACAAAAATGAAAGAACAGGACTTAATTTTTCTGGAAGAAACAGAGAGCGTGATCAACCTGATTAGGGGACTGACACCTGATTTCTGCTGCCAGGAAAAATTCAGCATATTAGCTTCTTTCATTGTTCTTACAAAATTAAGTTATGAGACTAAAAGAACTATTCCAGATTTTTGTCCATCAGTGTACAAAATAGATATGACCTTTAACAACTGTTCTGTGGTCAGATAAATTTTATGAATAATTGGGTTCAATCAAGTTAAACATGTTTGTTTATAATGTTTTATTAAATGCTAATTTAATGTAAATAAGGGTGTCTGATTTAGCAAATAGAATACAGAATATTCCGTTAAATTTGGATTTCAGATAAACAATGAATAATTATGTGTCCTATAGTAAGCATATCCTACACAATATTTGGGACATTCTTATGCTAAAAAATTATTTGTTATTTATTTGAAATTCAAATTCAGTTGGACATATTTTACCTAGAGACCCTAATCAAGAATGTCCAAATTTAACTGGGCAACTTTATTTTTTTCTGGCAACCTTATCTGTGAATATCCACTGAAGGAATAGGGCTTTCTTCAATCAGAAGCCTGATTTTGTGGAATATTTGATAAGGATGAGTTCCAGAGCACATGTAGTTGGGAAACAGCTTTAATCATAATTAACTCTTCTCAGTTGAAAAAAAAAAAAATTGAATGGAAGTTAATTCAAGGAAAGAGCAAATAATATTAACAGCTAATATTTATACAGTGCTTACTCAGGAGAATAACCATACATGAATTCTTTTCATCGACTCCTTGCAACAACTGTTATAATTCTTATTTTTTCAATGGGAACTTTGGTGCAACAGGATGCTGTCTAAATATCTCAAGACTTTACAACGTGTAAGTGGTGTAGCTCAGATTTTAACATTAGCTGTTGATAACAAACTTTGACCACTACTAGAACTTAACCACTGCCAGCAACTTTCTCTTCATGTATATTTCAATAATTATAATACATATTTTCAAATTGAATGGAGTAGACTATATTTTACATGGAGAATTATTTCTGCTTTGATTTTATTTTTATTTTGATTTATTTTTGAAGGGTTTTTGTGTTACTTTTCTTCAGTACTGAAATTGTAAGAATCTGGTTACCGCATAATTGTTTTTTTAGCATATCTTGGCAGCAATAGTCACATGAATTACAAAAATAACCTTAGGAAGCCTTAGGAAAATAACCAGTTCATCTCTTCTCTAACTTGATGGGGAAAAAAACAACTTCCAAGCCATCCTAAAATGGAGTTACTTTTAAAAATTAAGCAATCTTTACATTTAAAGAACTTTATATGGGTATTTATTTAAAGTTGTAAAATAAAACGGCAATAGATTGGGTTACGTAAAAACTGCTTATGCATGTACTTTGTGTAGTAAAATTGATGTTGAATTGCCAAACTGGAATACATGAATTTGATGTTGGGAGGGTTTTAATTCTAATTTCTTGATCTTTCTTTTATGGTACCAGGGATATAAGGCATATTATTATACATATTTTTTCTTAGCACAAAGAAATTGTAAATATATCTTATAAATTTGTTATCTATTAGTCATTTCAAACTGTTTTACAGAAAGGAAGGAACAAGAGTTGACTTGTTGTACCCCTGAATTCTGAATGACTAGGTGTGCATCATCACTTCCCAGATGCAATTGGGGTCTTAAAGGCATTGCTACAGACATTTCATAGGTATGGGGATATAATGGTGGATGTGACAGGCATAATAAGAAAGTCTGCAGGCTACTTCTTAAATTACAAGAAATGAGAAGCCAGAAATCGTTAGCATTACTGAAATAGGACTTTTTATAGCTGGATTGTCCTTTAGCCTGCATACACTGAGCATCCGTGGTTGAATTAATATTGCTATCTAGTCATTGCAGAGAATCTAAATTCATATAAATTCAAAAATTGTGGAAAAACTTACCAGACTAATTTTCTTCCTTAATGATATTCAGGAACTAAAAAGAGAAATAGACTATACTAATGCTGGTATTTTTTGTCATACATTTCTTGTTACAGAATTTCTAGTAGAAACAAGGTTGGTATTTTATTCAAGAAAGTAAATATTTAAAAATCAAACAATGTATGCTTTTCTAATGGTATAATTTACATGGAATTATCATGGGATGTCAGGAATAGATCAAGTGAAATGCTATTTAATAAAGAAATGAAACTTGAATAAATGCATGGTTTAAATTTTTTAAAATGCATTTAAACTACGAAGTACAAGTATGGTTTAAAGTAGCCATAAATTCACACAGATTAACAGTACATCAATAATCCAAATGAACAGGGGCGCCTGGGTGGCGCAGTCGGTTAAGCGTCCGACTTCAGCCAGGTCCCGATCTCGCGGTCCGTGAGTCAGGCTCTGGGCTGATGGCTCAGAGCTTGGAGCCTGTTTCCGATTCTGTGTCTCCCTCTCTCTCTGCCCCTCCCCCGTTCATGCTCTGTCTCTCTCTGTCCCAAAAATAAATAAACGTTGAAAAAAAATTAAAAAAAAAATCCAAATGAACATATATATTCACAACTAACTTGGAAATAAGATAGTAAAATTATTTGGCCCTATTATTACATGACTATCATATAAATAATAGATAATTTCCACCTAAACAAGCAGGTATATGAAGTACATGTAGCAAGTAGGAAGCCTAAATAGGTCACCTATAATCCTTCCTATAAGACTAGATCCCATTCCTAAGTATTACTTGAATTATTTTCCTACTTGCTTTTCCCTCAAAATATGAATAATCATGATAGCAATATACAAATAACTATATTTTCATGGTGTTTTATTTTTTGTATGGCCCCCCTCCCATGTTTTGGAGGGTGATTTGAAAAAATTGTGAGTGGTTGAAAGGAGATACAAGCACAACAAAAATAGTGGAACAATTCCACCCAGAAAATTGACATGTCTAGTTGGTTCACATATCACAAGGCAAACTTGGAAGAGAATTGTATTATTGGAGTTATATCAAATTATAATTGAAGAAAATTATGCACAAAAACATGTCCCTTGATTTTTCTGAACATAATGTGTAATCAAAGAAATGAATCGTAGTTTTGGAAAAGATCTTCCTGCCTATAGAGGATGGACTGATTATATCATTTTATTCCTGTTGATGTCTAATTTTAGCTGTATTTCTACGATTAATAGAAAACTACAACAGCACAAACAAGTTATGAATTTATTTATCTAAATCTCAGATAAGGTTTAGGCACTAAAGCAACAGGAGACTTGGAGATACGATGCCCAAGATTGAAGGGGAGTTAGCACAAAAGCAACACTTTTCTTTTTCTTTGTGAACTTGGGGCATTCAACTCATAGACAGAACATGGCTGTTGTTATTCCAGTTTTGGATCTGAGTTCCAGGCAGGAAAAAGTAAAGGCGAAAAGGAAGGGAAAGGCATTCTCTCCAATAAGAATGTTACCTTTTATTATTTATTTTTATTTTTTAAAAGAATGTCCTAGGGGCGCCTGGGTGGCTCAGTCGGTTAAGCGTCCGACTTCAGCTCAGGTCACGATCTTGCAGTCGGTGAGTTCGAGCCTCGCATCAGGCTCTGGGCTGATGGCTCAGAGCCTGGAGCCTGCTTCCGATTCTGTGTCTCCCTCTCTGTCTGCCCCTCCCCCATTCATGCTCTGTCTCTCTCTGTCTCAAAAATAAATCAACGTTAAAAAAAAAAAAAAAAAAGAATGTCCTACCCAAGCATTTTCACCTTTTCTTCACTGGCCAGACACCTCTTTTACACAATCACCATTATTAGCAGGGAATGGGAGAAGGAAAATATATTAGCTTTCCAGCCATAAGAGTAAAAATTAAAAACAAAAAGAGGAGGAATGAAGATTTTGAATGGCTTTAAAGTGACAAATTGAGGGGCGTCTGCATGGCTCAGTCGGTTGAGCGTCTGACTTCGGCTCAGGTCATGATCTCGTGGTCCACATGTTCAAGCCCCGCATCCAGCTCTGTATGGACAGCTCAGAGTCTGGAGCCTGCTTCGGATTCCTTGTCTCCCTCTCTCTCTGTCCCTCCCCTGCTCATGCTCCTCTCTCACTGTCTCTCAAAATAAATAAACAAACAAACAAACATTAAAAATAATACAGTAAGAAATTGATACAGCCCTCCAAGGAGCTATTGTCAGAGATTTATTACACTTGTCCTTTTTTGTCACTACTGCCATTTAATACCACTTAAAGATAAGTACTGACTACAGAGTTCTGATTTCTCATTTTAAACAGAATAATAGGAGAAAAATGTCAAGGATTTGTTCTTTTTTGTCTCCACATTTTCCGAGCCATTACTGTTACGTTGTAAACGAGAAGAGAGAATAGGTCTTAGGTAAAATGATGAAAATGATGGTAACTTAAGGAAAGTGGGGTGTGTGTGTGCGTGTGCTTATAGATTTTAACATTATTTTTTCCTGAAAAAAATGTCCAGTCAATTAATATTTATTCTGAAGTAAAATTTGCTACTGACTGCTTATACAGTTTGTAGATCTTACTGTTAGTTTCCAATTAAAAGTGGTTGCACATAGAATCCTGGGTTTGTATTATTAAGAATATTAAAGTTTCATCATTCAAGGGAGTCCGTATTGAGATTTATTTTTTTTACATTTCATTACAGAAGAAATCAAATACTCCTTTTCAAGTAGTGTGAATTTTTCGAACTTGGCTTTATAATTTATAGATGAAAGAGAATTCTTTGCCTATTCCTCTATTTGATTTTTTTTGGGGGAAAATGTGTTTGCTTAAAGACTCTGGGCTATATTGCATCCTTAATGAAATCAATACTTTTGTGCAGAGATCAGGGATGGGTGAGAACACTGCCTACATATTTAAGTCGTGAACATTTTCTTCTGAACAGACCAGGGATCACTGCAGCCACCTGGTATGTAAAACATCTCCATACAAGTTCTTAAATATGATTATTTTTCATCCTGCTGAGACATTTTCTGAATATTAGCAGAAGTAACTCATTCACTCACTTGTAATAGAAGTGTCAAAGTAAGTATTGTCAAGAAAAAGAGTGCTGTTAGCTGCAAAGACTTCCAATTGCTCTGAAACTGTCTTTCAAAATATGTGTAAACTGCAAAAAAAAAAAAAAAAAAGACACACATCTTCATTATCTTTTGCAGACCTCTTTACAGACTAGAATTAATGTTAACTCAAGACTGAATTCAATTAGGAATATCTGGCATTCATGTTTTCATCAAATTTACTAAAAACCTGTGATTGGCTGTGCATATTGTATTTGATAGTTTCAGAGGTTGTATCTGAATCTTTTTTAGACAAAAAAAAATATACACATTCAATTAGAGAGTAAACAAAGTTTTCCTCCTAGATTAAGAGTGATAAATTATTGCTTATTTATATCTGGGGAACCAATCACTGAATACTGTGCGGGTGGGGGAAGTAATGTGCCTTTGATCATATTTAAGCTTTATTTAAAAAAATAAAGACCTTCCGTGGCTATTTCTCAGCAAGTAGAGAGAGAGCTAGAGATAAATATAAACAAACAACTGCTGATATTTTCAGAAAAACAAGCTACAAGGAAACTTGAACATCTTTGTTAAAAAAGTAGTTTGATATCTGACAGACCATAAGTTAGACTTGTCTAATTTCATTTTAGACTGCAATTCAAAAGACAGCACTTGATTACTTCAGAAAGTGAGCAAATAGACAGTACCTCCTCTCTTAAACCTTTGCTAGTTTTGCTAATTTCGATCCACCAAAGGCCCCTTTTGACTTAGGTACTTCTTTTTTTAAAAAATGTTTTTATTTATTTATTTTCAGAGAGACAGCACGTGTGCATGCAGGTGGGGGGAGGGGCAGAGAGCAAGGGAGAAAGAGGATCCCAAGCAGGCTCCACACTGTCAGCTTGGAGTCCCACAAGGGGCTTGATCTCATGAGTGGTGAGATCATAACCTGAACTGAAATCAAAAGTTGGCCACTTAACCTATCGAGTCACTCAGAGGCCCCTGACTTAAGTATCTCAATCTAACTACTACTCCCTTTGTCATAATAAACATATGTACATGTTTTTAATAAAATAAACAAGACTTAACTGTAATTAGCTCTCCTCTGAAAATATTGCTTTCTTCTGTTGCTAGAAGTCAGGATTGGGTGTGTAGATGGGTCAGGTTGCAAGGCAGGGCCTCAGGACTGGTGTTTTCGTAGACGCACGCCAGTGCAATTTCCTACTCTTGTTTTAGTTCCTTGGAACAAACAAATTCTACTTTTGCACTTATGTCATTTTGACTATATTATCATCTATTTATGATTTTATGTTGTCATGTACAGCTTTCTAGTTGTTTTCTCATATTTGTTCAAGATTTTATATATCAAGTGTGAACTAAATTGTCTTCACTCCCAGTCACTTACGAATAAATAGCATCCCACTTATTCTTTCTTCTTTATACTCTTGGTGACATGTATATTCTTCTAGCCAAACTATTCATCTGCCCAGAAATCTTGCTTGACCTTCAGGACAACTTAAGTGTCACCTTCCCTGTGAAGCCAATTCTTATTACATCGGATTTAAATTGGTGTCCTTTTGTTTTACTTCTTTGTATTTTCATCTCTCCTAGTGCTCTCCTCTGTCACAGTATTCATCACTCTACATTGCAGTGTTATCATTTTCCTAGCATCTTTAACTTGTACTATTTAAGGGTAGGGAATGAGTCACATTCAACCATTTTCCCTCAGATGCAGCAAAAAATCTATTTAGTAAATTCTTGTACAATGGTAGAGAAAAATAAACAAATAGATGTTCCAGTTAATTCATCACTCTTCTAATTTATTGGTAAGATGATAATATTTAAACTCTGTAATAAAATGCAGCAAATACAATATGTGCATGTATAAAGAAAATGAAATTATTAATCTTAATAAAAATTTCCCATTTGTAAAACCAAATATAAAGATTTACAAAATCATATAGAAACTAAAAATTGACCAAATTGGTCAGACCACTTCATCCATACAGGAAGATCTCTAAAAGGGCTACGGATTGTAATTTTATTGGAAAGTCTTAAAAATTATCTATATCATCAACCTCAAAATCCAAATATTCTATAATATACCTAGTCTCCTTTGTAAGCAAATTATGAATTAACAAATATAGTATTTCAGCCCTAAATGTTAACAGAGTCAGCATTCATTGCCTAAACTTTCAGTTTGTCTACTGCAAAAATGAGCATATTGTTTCTTGCCACCAATTTTCCACATGTATTATAAAATTAACATGCATCTTACCTATGGTTTTAAAGATGTAAAATTTATGCACGCTTGACATATAAATAAGGGCAAATAAGTAAATTAGAAAACATCTTGCAAATTAACGCAAATAATAAATGAGCTACTTGATAGTGTGCACCAGGGCGATGCCTCGCTGTTAGTTTCCATTATAAAAAATTCAACTTTAGGGGCACCTGGGTGGCTCAGTCTGTTAAGCATCTGACTTTGGCTCAGGTCATGATCTTGCAGTCTGTGGGTTCAAGCCCTGCGTGGGGCTCTGTGCTGACAGCTCAGGACCTGAAGCCTGATTCAAATTCTTTGTCTCCCTCTCTCTGACACTCCCCAATTCATTCTCTCTCTCTCTCTCTCTGTCTCTGTCTCTCAAAAATAAACATTAAAATTTTTTTTTAAACACAACTTTATAAGAACAGTGTATGGGACATCAGCGGTTATTATCTATCAGTGAATTGGGTTACATGGAATCATGGAAGACTACATAGCAGGAAGAGATTATAAAATTTGGACATTTATACCAAATATAAATTATAAAGGATTATTAGTTATAATAGACAAAGCAAGTTTTAGTTTATAAAACATTAGTTAGATATAAATGCACTCCTCTTGGAAGATAAGGGAAACATTCTGTATTAGCTTTTTTTTTTTTTAAGTAGACACAACTCTTTTGCCAGTGTAAATAAAAAAAAGAGAGTGAGAATACTTTATGGGCTCATGTAACTAAACCTCAGGAAAGACAACGCGACAGCTGAGATCCAAAAACATCTCAGTCCAAGAACTTAATTACTGACATTTATACCATTTTTGACTATTCAGCTTCTTTTTGCTGCTTGTTATTCTCTCAAACCATCTTTCACTGTGTGAGTATACACATATGATAGGACAGATCAGCCATATTACATCATGCAACTTCACCCCCAAAAGATACTGGATCCTTCTTTCCCTTTTTGATTCAAAATTCATAAATATTGGCTCAGCTTACAAACAGTGAGGTTTCTACACAGAAGTGAAAGAGGGATTCTCTGGGATCCTGACATACATATTCATCCCTTAGTGTTTATAAGAATGTTTAGCCACCACCAACTCATGTGGAGACAAGCACTAGATTCCATACGAACAGAGAGAACATATAATTAGCAATCAACCCGCTCATTCAATCATTGCCTCCATTTCCTCATACATGACATCAGCGCAATAAAAATGTAACATTACTAGGTCTAATTGCCATTACAGAAGAGAAGTGCTTATCAGAAAGCTTGTGATATAATTCGAACTTAAAATATAAATACAGTGCTGCCATTGTTATCATTAATTTATATCATGAAAAGGCAGAAAGAAAAGCAATAAAAGTGAGAAGAGGCTTCATACAGGCAATAATGCTTGAATTGTTTTTTAAGGGGCAGGAGGGGATAGAAGCAGCTAAAAGCTCAACCTTGATTTACATTAGAAGTAGTATCATACTGTAGAACATAACAATTTTATGCTCTCTGAATCTTAGTTTCCTCACCAGTAAATGTGGATAATAAGAGCTGCCTCACTGGTTTTTTGAGCATTAAAAACACCGTAGGAAAGTATCTAATACAACATTAGCAAATTGTATGAGGTTTAAGAAGTAGTTTATTAGGTGGGGATTACTCCATATATAAAACGAAGAGAGAGAGAGAGAGAGAGCAAGAGAGAGAGAGAGAGAGAGAGAGAGGAAGAGAGAGAGACAGAGAAATAATTTGTTCGTCATGCCTAAATGCCCTGGTTGTTGCAACGCTGAAATGAGGTAACTCTTCTGAAAGACCTTCATAGAATACAAAGTGCTATAAATACTAGATAGAAATTCATAGTTATAAAATGTTTATGCAAACGTGGTAGTAGTTTAACTCAATTTTTGCAAGCTTTTCTCTTTTCTGAGTATATTTTAATATTTATCTTGCAATAAATGCTTTGTACATTTGTATGGCAAAGGCAGGCTTGGCAACTTTTTATAAGATTTTGAAATATTCTGTTTTCCATGATAGAATTAATAGTTACCCACAGGACCAAATTAATCCTGAATTACTGCTGACTTCGGAAACAAAAAAAAAAGTTAGATCCTGTTTTAAAATGAATCAACTCAATTCTGTTCTGAAACTGCTGGTTTTTCCAAGTTAACTATCTTGTTTCATAAAACACATCTGTTAAAACATTCATGTTGAACTTCTAAGTTCACTCGTGTTGACAAATAGCAAAGTACAAATTCATTTCACCTAGCAATTTCAGTTAATTAAACACTAGTTGATCCATTTTATGCTTCTATGATGTTTCATAGTCATAAAAATACATGAAACATTTTATGGCAAATGCTGGATGTTACATATTAGAAAAAAATTTGAAACTTTTGGTTCCACTTTAGAAAATTAGGTGTCTGATAACACCTTTTAGACTAATAATTTAACCAATGATTTCTATGTAAACGGTGAGTAGTCACACAGGAACAAAACATACTGTCACAAAAGCATATTTATGAAAAGGCAATATAAGGATTCCTACAAAAGCATTTACTTGGGGTCTTTCTGGCTTAGTAGAACCATCAGAGGACCAGAAAGCTGTAGATACTTTTCTAATGTCAGGTTTACTATGTATACAATGTGAGACCCTATCAGTTAATTTCTTCTCTCTATGCCTCAAAGATATGTAAAAAGATATAATTGAACTGGATGCTGTTTATGATTGCTTCAGATTTATTGGAGTTTTTCAATTTTATTAATTTCCTTTCAATAGCGAAAAATAAATAACACTGTACATTTATACTCTACTGTGTACTTTATGATACAAAAGGAAAGATAATATGAGTATAAAGTAAATTTTCATTATCTGTATCCAGTAATGGGATGAAGAGTGAAAATGTGGCAATGCCTCATAAGGGTTAGAGATACCTGTATCTATCCCATCATGCAGCAGAATAAGGTTTGTTGGGAAAAGCTCTTCCAAATGATATATATCAGAGAGAGAGAGAGAGAGATCAGAGAGAGAGAGAGAGAGAGAGAGAGAGAGAGTTTTCCCACTCCAGAATAGCCTCAAAGCTGAGGATAACTTTGTAGGTCTAATTAACAGGTGCCCCCAATTGTAATTCCTCTATTACCTGCCCCCGTATATCTACTGTTTTTATAAGGGCATATAAAATATTTGAGGCGATTCTTTAAGGAAATCACAGATGTAGAGAAAAATCTAGTAATTTTCTCTGAATCAGGGAAGAGACTGTGTACTTCCTCTCATCCTTTTTCTCAACCTAAGCTAGGAGGTCCTAGGAAGCAGCTTATAAACATCGAGGTTTCAACGAGTGAAGACTTCATTGCACACCTCCCTACACATGTGCAGAACTGTAAAAATTCACATGCCCATTTGATAAGAGCAGCGACATGAAACTGGTACTTATGTCTCAACTGGGAAAGCTTGAAATCAGAAGGCCGCCCATGATAGCAAGGGAGTGCGAAAGGGATAAGCAGCTAGCCAAGCTTCATTTCTACTATTTGGTAGGTGTAACGTTGCATTTTACTTATATGGGGGGGAGGGGAGGGGATGGATATTGAGGAAAATGGCTACGCTGAAATCATTACAAAGGAATCTATTCAGCTGGGGCGGAGGAATCCTATCATTGAAACTCCAGTGGCAGGAATGAAGAGGTGGGTTTTAAGGGGTCTTTTGGGAATTATATTAACTATCTCATCAATCAAGTAAAAAGAAATTGCGCTTTTACTTTTCTTCCTTCTCCCTTCTATAGCCCGGGGGAAGAGGTGCTTGCTCTGGGAGAGAAGTGGAAATTAAAAGAACAGACCACAGTCCTGCAACCTCCTACACCTACCTACTCCACAAGTGCTAGTCTCCACGTCACTGGCCAGGCCTCAGATGAGCAAATGTGAGGAGCTTGTAAGTGGATCTGAGTTTAAAGTTTGATGTAACGTGTTCATAGACAAGTCTGTTTTTATAGTTCCTAGTACTTAGAAGTTATTGGATTTTCTCGAGATGTTACTGAGTAAAAGATTTTTGACACAATAGAATAGGCTTAATGTAGTGGTAGGGGAAAATTCTGTTCCTTGATTGTAATCCACCAAATGCAGCATCTAAAAATATCTGTTTAATCATCAAACACACCTATGATGGAAGTATTGTTGCCCTCATTTTCAAATAATAAAACTCATAGCTATTGATTGCTAGAGCTTAACCAAAACTCAAAATCCATGTTTGCTAATTGTCAAACTCTTTGCCATTTCTACCACTACTTATTAGTTCCTGTCATAATTTTATAACTCATCATTTTAAATTTATTTATATAATTCGACCACATCAAGTGGATGCTCAAAGAATTAAATATCCAGATGTTCATTAATGTCAAGTAATGTTAATCCAAATGTATTTGAAAGTAATTTTTCACATTCATTCTTACTTTCCAGCAAGATCAGCCTTCTCACTGACTTATACATATGCTTTTATTTTTCCTGTCTTTGACATTGTTTGGCTGTCTCCTTTTCTGATTAGCAATTTCACCCTTCTGGTTCTAAAGGTACACAATTTTAAGAACCATACCAAGTCAAGGTTTCCAACTCAACTGGGCTTAGCTTGACCTATTTTTTGTCCATGTTATAGTCATGACATTCAGAATCTAGTTTTTGAAAGAAATGTAAAAGAAATATTTAAACCATAGGAGCACCTGGGTGGCTTAGTCGGTTAAGCGCCTGACTTCGGGTCAGGTCATAATCTCGCATTTGTGAGTTCCAGCCCCACATCAGGCTCTGTGCTGACAGCTCAAGAGCCTGGAGCCTGCTTCGGATTCTGTGTCTCCCTCTCTCTATGCCCTTCCCCTGCTCACAATCTGTCTCTCTCTTTCAAAAATAAATAAACATTTAAAAAATTAAAAAGAAAGAAATATTTAAACCATTTAAAACATGATCATGCAATCACACATACCCATTCATATCAATCCACTTACTAGTGAATTACTAAACATTCTTTGTGGTTTTGTGGTGCAAACATAGGGCATCTAAGTACAGGAAGAAAGAGAGATGTCTGATGTTGGAAAGATCAAAATGAAGAGGTGTTTACTTAAAAATAAAAATATAGTTTAAAGCATTAAAATATTACACAAATATTACAAAATATTGTGTGAAAAAAAATCCTTGTAATCCTAAAATTCCAGAAATCAAATGAGGGAAAAGAAAAATATTAGTATTATTAGTTAAAAAAATAAAAATCTGTGTCTATCAGATGGCCACAATCATGGAACAATTTTTACATAAATTGTGTTTTTCCAGATCTATAAGAGTGCATATATATACATATATATGTATGTATTTGTATATATATGTAAATATATTTGTATATATATGTATATATATTTAAATACATATTCAGATATAGTGACTAATGATTAATAACCGCTAGTTACTGATTAATAACTGAAAAATGTAGACCAATCACACAAAAAGCACAAAAAGTATATACCACAATAATATCATGAGAAAAAAACCCTGCTTATGTTGCAACACTTTAGCTATTGGATTGCTTTATCCTTAAACATGGTAGATTTAAAATTAAACCTTTATAATTAGTTGCTCCATATATCCATATATCAGACTTTTAAAAACTGGACAAAGTTGGGGGGGGGCGCTGGTGGCTCAGTTGGTTAAGGGTCTAACTTTGGTTCAGGTCACGATTTCAGGATTCATGAGTTCAAGCCTCACATTGGGCTCTGTGCTGACAGCTCAGAGCCTGGAGTCTACTTCAGATTCTGTGTCTCCCTCTCTCTCTCTGAGCCTCCCCTACTCCTACTCTGTCTTTATCTCTCTCTCTCAAAAATAAATAAACATTAAAAAAATTTTAAATCAGACAAAGTTACTATAATAATGGATACATTTTATCTTTTAATTTGATCGCATGAAAGTATTAGTAAAAGAATGTTCAAGGTAGTCATATGATCTTTGTTGTGGATTTAATCTCCAAAAACACTTTATCTAGGCTTCTTAAATTTACTCACCAAAAACACATAATCTCTGCCCTGAATCTACCATATTATGTTGCTTGCTTGATTGTCTTTGTGCTTTTGGAGACACACAGAAACTCCCACTAAGGTACTAATAAAAGTGCAAAGACAAAAAGAGAGACAGAGACACAGAGAGAGTGAGATCCCAAAAGAAATTAACAGCCCTCTTATTGCTAATTAAAAGCTTTTTGCTTTCTCTCCACATGGCCAGTACAGCTGCTTCACATCCTATCACTGCAAAAGAAACACATAAATTCAAAGATAATATTGAGAGCGGCACCTGGTTCTGGGTGCACCTGCCGTGATGAGAGTATATTTCATACTGTCACTAAATTAACATTTTCAGGGGCCCCAAAAGATAATTTGTTTCCTCATTCAACTTCTTCCACTGTCCCCAGTGGTAAAGAATCAGTAGTTTTGCTTCCATTTTCAATACTAAATATATCATATTGTTGTTTGCTTCACTGATGCAGACACCTGCCTCCTGCTGTAAATGCTATGTTCCAGCTCTAAAAGATTTCCCCAGGGCTTCCCATTCAAGTATTGGCTTGTAACTATGGCTTAATATCATGTCAAAATCTCTTAAGGAAGATACAGCCTGTCAAGTCATTTCAAGATTGAACCTTCATCTACTGAGATTCTGAAAATGTCCTTTGAGTGTTTGAAGCATGAGCAGACAAATAAAAGGCTAACAAGTCATTTGTAAAGATAATAGCAAACAGCATGCATTCTCCTTTCTTTCCCCCTATTTCCATTAAATGTTGATAAATAAAAAGGGAGCAGACTGCAGGGCCCCAGTCTTCATTATTTATAAACAGGTCAGAGGAAACTTAAAACTCTAGTGTTTTAGACAAGGAAGGGAAAAAAATATCTCCAACACTCTGTGAGGATTCAAGCACCTATGAAACATGGATGACATATCAGTTTCCTGAAGGGAATACTTCTATAGGTTCCAGATAGAGGTGCTTCTGCTAAAACTTATAATTAAAAAAAATCATTATATTAGAAAAAATAAACTATGTCCACTTCCAATCCCATTGTTGATTCGGGGTTGGTTTGGTTTGAGGAGAAGTAGAAAATTCTTTACGAGATGGGAAGAATATTAGCAAATCTTAGGGACTTTGGTAGATAGGAAGGCCATTTCTACATATTTGAGTTAATTCAGTTTAAACAAATCACATAATCACATTAGGGGCAGTTAAGTAATTTTAATCCTAGAAAATCAAAATTTTCAAAATAGAGAACAAAAATTTGGTGCCTATTAATTCAATCATCACTGTCATTGCCTGGAAGCAAAATGTTGTATCCCTCATGTGAAGGACATTTGAAAAATATTTTTGATGAATTTCATAAAGTCATTTTAAAATTTGACCTCTTGCTCTTATAAGATTATTTAATCTTCTCTCTCATAAGTTATAACTTCATAGGTTGTGTGTTCCAAGTTTGAAATGCCCCTATAAAAGCAAGAGTGACTGATAATTAGGCACCATAATAAAGTACATGAAACTTTTAATCAAAAATGTTCTTCCTGGGGTGCCTGGGTGGCTCAGTCAGTTAAGTGACTTTGGCTCAGGTCATGATCTCACGGTCCGTGGGTTCAAGTCCCTCATCGGGCTCTGTGCTAATAACTCAGAGCCTGGAGCCTGCTTCAGATTCTGTCTCCATCTATCTTGCCCCTCCCCAACTCATGCACTGTCTGTCTCTCTCTCAAATATAAATAAAATATTTACCAAAAAAAAAAAAATTCTTCCTGAAGGTACACAGAGGAAAAATGTTCCTTGTAAAAAAAGAATAACTTGCCCATACAAAATATTCATTGGCTCACTTTGGGATTATATGGGGTTTACCAACCTTCATAAATAGAACTACCTTTAAAAAAGTGGGAAAAAGAACGCCTAGGAGCACCAGCTGTGTGTTTGGACATTGAGATCAGCTTCTCCTTCCTTTTTCTATAGTCACTTTTCAAATTTAATCCACAGTTACTTTATTTTAGAAAGAGAGTGAGAGCAAGCAGAGGAGAAGAGCAGAGGGAGAGAGACAGAGACTCTCAAGCAGGCTCCATGCTCAGTGTGAAGCATGATGCAGGGCTCAATCCCATGACCCTCGGATCATGACCTGAGGCAAAATCAAGAGTCGGATACTAAACGAACTGAGCCACCCAGGTGCAGCAATTCATGGTTATTTTAAACAAAAGAGATACAGTAATTGCATTTCTCTATATTACAGAGTTATGTTACTTATCACCTAGGAAGAAAGTCAAGACCACCTCAGGGCTCTAGCTGTAATATAGCAGTTTATTCTCAAATACTAATGATCTCTCTGATTTTGGAATCTATGCTAGACTTAAAATAAGAGTTTATATTACTTAACTTATGCTTATATTTACATAAGCATTATGTTTATATTACTTAAGCTTAATATATGCTCATGCTTATATTACTCAATGCTTATATTGTAAATGCATCCAAAACCTCACTATGGTGAACCTATTTCAAACCTCATGTGAATCCTCATTAAAAATTAAATGCAATTGGGAGAATTAAGTATAAAAATAATCTATAGTGTTGAACAATTGATTCATTTGGAATAGGAAAACAAACCATGCGATTATCTGTCAGTGATAAAAGATCTTCTTTTTTCTTCTTTCATAAATACTTAGTCGAAAATCTTCTATTTTCTCTGAGGGTACACAGTGTCAGTTAATGTTATTCTCAGAAACTATATTTTGAATCACTAATCATAGGCCAATCCAATGGCATCATCACTTTGATTGAAAATCATTTTTTCAAATGTTTTCCTAATTTTTTGATCATTTTAACAAAGGAAATCTTTGCTGAGTGTACTTATGTTAAAGACAAATCACTTGTGTGTTATTGTTCATTTAGCTATCCATGGCATATTAAAGGTGGCCACAAATCCTTTCACAATTCTCCCACTAAGAGAAAGAGTCTTAGTCCCCACCCCCACCTCCTGAATTTGAGGGCGCCATGACCTGTTTGACCAAGACAGTAGATTTTTAATATAGCCTGTCCCTTGGAACATGTAAATTTAGAGACGTGGGTTGCCACATAAGAAGTCCAATAGTACTGTAGTGAAGATATCATGCTATAGGGAAACTATGTAGAAATGTAGCTATGTAGAAAGTTCATAATGAGGTGTTAAAAAAAGAGAGAGATTGATTGAGAGAGAGGCCACGTTTGTATTAGTAAAATCTACATTCTCTCAATTACTTTTGTTTAAAACTTACTAGGTTTAAAAAATTGAATTCAGCCTTTCTGAAAATTAGACTGTGATGCTCCTATAAAACATCAACTATGTTTCCAATGGGACATGGACAGCCCATCAGAAAAGGATGTTCCTAACATGATGTAACAAAAAAACAAACCCAAAGCTGCAAAATAACTAAGAAATCATTCTTCAAGGAGAGTGTTAATGTCATACAAATAGTATTCTCAGCCCTACTTCTTTCCTTCCGTATTTTAAACTAAAATTTCTTAGGTACTCAATTGCTGGCCTTCCCCTCTTTTATGAAACCTTTGGTCCAAAGTGGGATTTGTTTCCCTGATCATTTCATTAGAATCACTTCACACAAGCCCTAAGCCACCGAGAGTACCATCTGCACTCACTTTTTTTGAAATGCAACATTTTAAAACACCAGTTTCTCTGGTGTCCATTCTTCTTTGCTACAGCAAGTCAATAAACCTAACTCTGAATGCAAGTATGTCCCTAGCAGATAAGGCCAGTTGGCTTCCATTAGTAAAGCTTTCACTAACATTTGGCTGAGATTTTTGCTGACACAGATTAGGACTCTCTACTAAATTTTAGAGTGAGATCCCTTGAGTTTCTACCTGCTCAATCCACCTTGCTTTTAACAGTGAGAAAACTTCTGTACTGTATCCCAACTCTGAATATTTTGTTTGAGCCCATGTGGTGATAGGTTTATTTATTTGCATTAGAAATAAAGTCTCCAAGGAGTTTTTGTCATTTCATCAGTTTGTGCTTATTTTCCTTTCTAACTGATGGGCAAACCATGGATTTGCCCCCAACCATTCTGTCTGCCTAGTTACTTTCTGAATTAGTATTTGTATATAAGAAATAAGTTCATATAAAGTAGGATATAGATGGAGCTTTTATATATCTGTGTTATGAGCCAGCATCAAAGACTAATGAGTTTCGACATTCTTGTCAAACCAGCATCCTTCAATTTTCATTTCAGCACTTAATATGATTTCATTTAGATGTGGATTCTAAAAACCAAAACAAATGAACAAACAAAACAAAACAGACTCAGAGATACAGGAAACAAACTGTTGGTTACCAAAGGGGCAGGATTTGAAGGGTAAGCAAAATAGGTAAATGGGATTAAGAGGTACAAACTTCCAGCTACAAAATATGTCATGGAGAGGCAAGGTGCAGCATGGGGGATATATAGTCAATAATACTGTAATGACTTAGTATGGTGACACATGGTCACTAGATTTATCACGGCATCATTTAGTAATGTATGAAAGTATTGACACTATGATGTATACTTAAAACTAATAGGATATTGTATGTCAATTACACTCCAATAAAAATTTTAAAAAAGCTTAGAAGGAATTTCTTCAGTCCTAGATTTGTGAAAGTTTGTTTCATGAGCAATCTCCCCTCTACTCACTTGCTTGCCAGGAGATAACTATCTGAGCCAAAATAAACACATCAGGTAATTTTGCTTCCGAATGAGCATTAGCAGTTTGCCATGGGTTAGTCTACTGATATGATACCCCACCCCCCGGAAGAACTCTTGCTTCTATATTATTATTATTATTATTATTATTATTACTATGTTTTTCTTTCTAAGTGGCCTCAACTTTGGACAATTTCAAATTGCAATGGCTACATTGTGACATACTTTAACATAGGAGATGCCCCTCCATTTCCATATTCAGGAAACAATAAGAACCAACATCCTAATAGTACATTCCTGAAGGAATTGTCAAAGAAAAGCTTCTTTTTTAAAATGTTTATTTATTTATTTTGAGAGATAGCAAGGGAGGGGCAGAGAGAGAGGGAAAGAGAGAATTGCAGGCAGGCTCTCTGCTGTCAGCACAGAACCTGATGAGGGGCTCAATCCCACCATGAGAGCATGAGCTAAGCCGAAATCAAGAGTCAGATGCTGAACTGACTGAACCATACAAGTGCCCCTCAAAGAAAGGCTTATTGATTAAGGGATCTCTGTCTTTTGAAATGCTGAAGACATATACACATAAAAGCTTTCCCCCCTAATTGCTCAGGATAGATCATAAGCCTTTAATAGTGATAATTATAAGTATATTTATTGTTGTGCAACTGGCTTCCTCTAATTTCTCTTTTTTCTTTCTTGCACACTTCTCTAAAGTACCAGAGACATCACTACAAGCATGAAACCTACAGACATCACAATGACTCTAAACCCATACCTTTCTATAATAACAATGAATGTAAATGGACTAAATGCTCCAACCAAAAGACATAGGGTATCAGAATGGATAAAAAAAACAAGACCCATCTATTTGATGTCTACAAGAGACTCATTTTAGACCTGAGGACACCTTCAGGTCAAAAGTGAGGGAATGGAGAACTATCTATCATGCTACTAGAACTCAAAAGAAAGCTGGAGTAGCCATACTTATATCAGACAAAATAGACATTAAATTAAAGGCTGTAACAAGAGATGCAGAAGGGCATTATATAATAATTACAGGGTCTATTCATGAGGAAGAGCTAACAATTATAAATGTCTATGTGCCGAACACAGAAGCCCCCAAATATATAAAACAATTAATCACAAACATAAGCAATCTTATTGATAAGAATGTGGTAATTACAGGGGACTTTAATACTCCACTTACAACAATGGATACATCATCTAGACACAGGATAAATAAAGAAACAAGGGCCCAGAAAGATACATTGGATCAGATGGACTTGACAGATATATATAGACCTATGCATCCCAAAGCAACAGAATATATACTTTCCTCTCGAGTGCACATGGAACATTCTCCAAGATAGATCACATACAGGGTCACAAAACAGCCCTTCATAAGTATACAAGAATTGAGATCATACCATGCATACTTTCAAACCACAATGCTATGACACTTGAAATCAACTGCACAAAAAGTCTGGAAAACCTCCAAAAGCATGGAGGTTAAAGAAAACCCTACTAAAGAATGAAGGGGCCAACCAGGCAATTAGAGAAGAAATTAGAAAAATATATGGAAACGAGTGAAAATGAAAATACAACAATCCAAACTCTGGGATGCAGCAAAGGCAGTGCTGAGAGGAAAATAAATTGCAATCCAGGCCTATCTCCAGAAACAAGAAAGATACCAAATACAAAACCTAACAGCACACCTAAAGGAAATAGAAGCAGAACAGCAAAGACACCCCAAACCCAGCAGAAGAAGAGAATAAAGATCAGAGCAGAAATAAACACTATGGAATCTAAAAAAACTGTAGAGCAGATCAATGGAAACCAAGAGTTGCTTTTTTGAAAAAATAAACAAAATTGATAAACCTCTAGCCAGGCTTCTCAAAAAGAAAAGGGAGATGACCCAAATAGATAAAATCATGAATGAAAATGGAATTATTACAACCAGCCCTCAGAAATACAAGCAATTATCAGGGAATATGAAAAATTATATGCCAACAAACTGAACAACCTGGAAGAAATGGACAAATTTCTACACACACTTCCAAAACTCAAACAGGAAGAAATAGAAAACTTGAACAGATCCATAACCAGCGAAGAAATTGAATCAGTTATCAAAAATCTCCCAACAAATAAGAGTCCAGGACCAGATGGCTTCCCAGTGGAATTCTACCGGAAATTTAAAGCAGAGATAATACCTATCCTTCTCAAGCTATTCCAAAAACTAGAAAGAGAAGGAAAACTTCCAGACTCATTCTATGAAGCCAGCATTACTTTGATTCCTAAACCAGACAGAGACCCAGCAAAAAAAGAGAACTACAGGCCAATATCCCTGATGAATGTGGATGCAAAAATTCTCAATAAGATACTAGCAAATCGAATTCAACAGCATATAAAAAGAATTATACACTATGATCAAGTGGGATTCATTCCTAAGCTGCAGGGTTGGTTCAACATTCACAAATCAATCAACATGATACATCACATTAATAAAAGAGAAGATAAGAACCATATGATCCTGTCAATCAATGCACAAAAAGCATTTGACAAAATTCAGCATCCTTTCTTAATAAAAACCCTCAAGAAAGTCGGGATAGAAGGAACATACTTAAACACCATAAAAGCCATTTATGAAAAGCCCACAGCTAATATCATCCTCAATGGGGAAAAACTGAGAGCTTTCCCCCTGAGACCAGGACAGGGATGTCCACTCTCACTGCTGTTGTTTAACATAGTGTTGGAAGATCTAGCATCATCAATTAGGCAACAAAAGGAAATCAAAGGCCTCAAAATTGGCAATGATGAGGTCAAGCTTTCACTTTTTTCAGATGACATGATATTATACATGCAAAACCTGATAGACTCCACCAAAAATCTGCTAGAACTGATACATGAATTCAGCAAAGTCACAGGATACAAAGTAGAGAACTCAGTTGCATTCTTATACACTAATAATGAAGCAACAGAAAGACAAATAAAGAAACTGATCCCATTCACAATTGCACCAAGGAGCATAAAATACCTAGGAATAAATCTAACCAAAGATGTAAAAGATCTGTATGCTGAAAACTATAGAAAGCTTATGAAGGAAATTGAAGAAGATATAAAGAAATGGAAAAACATTCCATGCTCATGGATTGGAAGAATAAATATTGTCAAAATGCCAATACCACCCAAAGCAATCTAGACATTCAATGCAACCCCAATCAAAATTGCGCCAGCATTCTTCTCGAAGCTAGAACAAGCAACCCTAAAATTTGTATGGAACCACAAAAGACCCCAAATAGCCAAAGTAATTTTGAAGAAGACCAAAGCAGGAGGCATCACAATCCCAGACTTTAGCCTCTATTACAAAGCTGTAATCATCAAGACAGCATGGCATTGGTACAAAAATAGACACATAGACCAATGGAATAGAATAGAAACCCCAGAATTAGACCCACAAAAGTATGGCCAACTAATCTTTGACAAAGCAGGAAAGAATATCCAATGGAAAAAAAGACAGTCTCTTTAAAAAATGGTGCTGGGAGAACTGGAGAGCAACATGCAGAAGGATGAAACTATACCACTTTCTTACACCATTCACAAAAATAAACTCAAAATGGATAAAGGACCTGAATGTGACACACAAAACCATCAGAAACTTAGGGGAGAAAGCAGGAAAAAACCTCTCTGACCTGAGCCACAGCAACTTCTTACTTGACACATCCCCAAAGGCAAGGGAATTAAAAGCAAAAATGAACTACTGGGACCTTATGAAGATAAAAAGCTTTTGCACTTCAAAGGAAACAATCAACAAAACTAAAAGGCAACCAATGGAATGGGAAAAGATATTTGCAAATGACATATCGGACAAAGGGCTAGTATCCAAAATCTGTAAAGAGCTCACCAAACTCCACACGTGAAAAATAAGCAAACCAGTGAAGAAATGGGCAGAAAACATGAATAGACACTTCTCTAAAGAAGACATCCAGGTGGCCAACAGGCACATGAGAAGATGCTCAACGTCGCTCCTCATCAGGGAAATACAAATCAAAACCACACTCAGATACCACCTCACGCCAGTCAGAGTGGCCAAAATGAACAGATCAGGAGACTATAGATGCTGGAGAGGATGTGGAGAAATGGGAACCCTCTTGCACTGTTGGTGGGAATGCAAATTGGTGCAGCCACTCTGGAAAACAGTGTGGAGGTTCCTCAAAAAATTAAAAAGAGATCTACCCTATGACCCAGCAATAGCACTGCTAGGAATTTACCCAAGGGATACAGGTGTGCTGGTGCATAGGGGCACTTGTACCCCAATGTTTATAGCAGCACTTTCAACAATAGCCAAATTATGGAAAGAGACTAAATGTCCATCAACTGATGAATGGATAAAGAAATTGTGGTTTATATACACAATGGAGTACTACGTGGCAATGAGAAAGAATGAAATATGGCCTTTTGTAGCAACGTGGATGGGACTGGAGAGTGTTATGCTAAGTGAAATAAGTCCTACAGAGAAAGACAGATAACATATATTTTCACACTTAGGTGGATCCTGAGAAACTTAACAGAAGACCATGGGGGAGGGGAAGAAAAAAAAAAAAGAGGCTAGAGAGGGAGGGAGCCAAAACATAAGAGACTCATAAAAACTGAGAACAAACTGAGGGTTGATGGGGGGGGAAGGAGGAGATGGTGGATGATGGGTATTGAGGAGGGCACTTGTTGGGATAATCACTGGGTATTGTATGGAAACAAATTTGGCAATAAATTTCATGTTTAAAAAAAATAAAACTTTAATAATTAATTAATAAAAATAAAATTCCTCCCAATACACTATTTAAAAGTCATACATTTTGAAGTGCTCAAGCTAGCTCAATATTGACTAACCCTGAAATGTGTTCAAGATAATTCATGGAATTATCCGAGATGTATCCATGGTATGTATCCATAATGTCCAACTTCAGCTCAGGTCATGATCTCGCGGTCCGTGGGTTCGAGCCCCAAGTCGGGCTCTGTGCTGACAGCTCAGAGCCTGGAGCTACTTCAGATTCTATGTCTCCCTCTTTCTCTCTGCCCCTCTCCTGCTCACACTCTGTCTCTCTCACTCTCAGAAATAAATAAATGTTAAAAAAATTAAAGATAATTCATGGAATACAATAGTATATGGTTATAATTAATGCACACTATACCACTGAATACATAGTACCTGTTAATGGGGTGTGTAATCCCCTTGGAGGTGATTATAAAACTGACAGCCAAGAGGAAGAATCACTGTACTATCTCACCTTTACTGCAAAGACATATGATGTATTATTTCCAACTTAACTGATCCTAGATGGCATTGTCTTAAGCAGAATTCTTACAATGACTTTAAAATACCAAGTCTAAGCATGATACTCTCAGTGGCCTTCAAAATAAGAATTAGATTCACGACAGAAAAGTCTATCAGTTACAACTCACAAATAGGGCACGGTTTTCTTATATTGGAAAAGTGACGTCTGTCATAATCGGTACAGTGTCTGAAAATACCCAGGGTACATTTAGATCAATCAATTTCCCCTCTCAGGAAAGAAGAGTTTCTAATAACCCAAAAATAAAAACCTGAGCCTCAACGTGAGGCTCACATTTTAAAAAGGAAGCATGACACATAAAACTCCGTTAAATTGCCTAAGATCAAAGGCTATGCAGTAGGTATTCAACAAATAAATGCTAATGTTCCATAAATATCCTTAGTGAATTTTCTACAATTTAAACCTACATTTTCTAAGCTCCAGTTTGTTCCTTGCCCACTACACTCTGTTCAGTTTTAGTTCCAATTTTTGACACTTGCTTGAATGTTCCTTGGTTGAATGGTCATTTAGCAAGAGGAGGCTAAATCCAGTTTCAGATCTTAAATCTGATGCAATGTGATATATGCAACACAATGTACAAACCCTGTTTCTCTACTGCCTGATTCTGTAACTAGTATATTGTGTACTTGTAATTTAGATTCTATCAGCATATTATTTTTTGCCTGAATGAGTAAGGGAAAACAGTGTTTTCTGGAATATATCTGTATCTGTGCATGCATGTATGTATTTATCTACTCTTCATTTATATTCCTTCTGACATGAGTGTGTGTGTGTGTGTGTGTGTGTATATATACACATATGTATTTATATATACATATTCATGTTATATATATAAATATATACATGTATAAATATATACATGTATAAGTAAAATGTAGATATACAGACATACACAGATTATATATGAATACATATGTATGTATAGTTTTTATAAATTTTTTATATATAAAATGTAGATCTTTAAACAATGTATATTTGGATTTAATTGGATGGAACATTTATATAAGGCATGCATTTTAAATTCACCAAACAGTACAGATTATAATACAAATAATAAAGCCTTGATTTAATGTGATAATACATCTTTCTCAAGGAAAGACAGAACTTTGGAAATTGATAAGTCCCCATCTGGTTTTTAATAATTTGGATGTTATTTGTCATTGAAGTCAACTTTTGTTTTTTTCATATGTGCTCTATGAGAGGCAGAGAAGGCATCCTGAGAAAAAATCTGAAAATTAAAGTCACAGGCAAGGGGAAAATACAGAAAAAAGGAGATGGAAATAAAACAAATCAAATTTGTAAGAGGCACTCCTGACTTTATTGATTCTGAGATTCTATTCTAGATTGAAAAATATTATCTTCTTTTCTGTAGATCATATTTTATTTAATAAGAGCCTATTGTTGCTTTCCTTCCAGTTTTTGCTCACAAGATCTTTTTTGAAATTCAATATTTCAAAAGAATCCATCTCTTCTTTCCCTTCTCTCTAGGTAGTGCCTCATATTCCTTTGTAGTAGAGTTTTTGTAAAAGAGGACAGAAATAATTATTTGTATCCTGCCTAGCCAATAATAGGGAACTCATAATCCAGTCTGAATTATTCATTACAGTACTATACACATATGTATGTACATATGTATATGTATACATATACATGAATATATATACAAACAATACCATGCTATTACTGAAATGAGAATTGAGATAGGTTTTAGTTGTCTAATTTGTAATTTATTTTACTGACAAGAAGGATTTAGTTTTACTTACAATGTACCACTTAGTATAAATATCTAAAAAACATACTGAGATGTATTCTCATACTTGATACATCCCAAAAGGGATGGGATTTCTGAGTTCTCAAAACCATTATTAGTACATTTCTATTCATATAAACATTATTCTTAGTTATCTTCCCCAGTGAATTCTGTCAGCAGTGCCTATTTATATGGTAGTTTAGGGTAGAAATCCAATAAAAATTATGTATATTTAGTATTTAGTAGCATTGATTGTCCATTTACATTCTGTAGAGAAAAACAAAAGCAAACTATATCTGTTATAGTTATATACTACATATAACTATATATATATATACATATATATATATATGTATATATACACACACACTATTTTTAATGGGAACTTTTACGTTTTGTTCAGATTATACATTTTAGTTAGTATTATTTATGTTATTTTTATCTTTTCCTTTGATGAAGAAAAAATTCCACTTTTTGCTCTACCAACACAACAAAGTCATAATTATTACTGGCTTCCAGTATCATTATTATTACTGAAACATTTATCATTTAAAATAGTTTATTATTTTTCATTGAGGTACTTCTATTAATATTCATAAAGATAATCTTAAGAAACATCAGGTGACTGCTGACTTTGATGGATTTTATTTCTGGAATTAAGTAGCTATTTTAATCATACCATTTCAGGTAGAATACCATTTTCAAAGTACCACTAGTTGAGATGTAAAGGACAATAAACAAAGATCTTAGAAGAACAATTTAAAGGGATTTTCAGTTAACTGTATTCACACCATGTGCATTCACCACACAGTATCCCAATCTACCACCACATAACTCCACTGCTTTGGGGAGGGGAATCATGTAGACCTACAACTTTGCACTATCCCAAAACATCTTTCCCCTTAGTTTACCAGTGGCGACTTGTGCTCTGATAACACAACAGTAACGTGTAAGATTTTCTGGTAAGTTAGAACTGTAAATACAGAGAAAAAAACTGATGGATGCCAGAGGGGAGGAAGGTGAGGGGGTAAGCAAAATGGATGAAGGGGAGTGGGGGATAGACCTCTAGTTATAGAATGAGTAAGTCATGGAAATAAAGGGCAGACCATAAGGAATGCAATCAATGATACTGTAATAGCAATGTAAAGGGATAAATGGCAGCTATAATTGCAGTGGAAACAGCCTAATGTACAAACTTATCAATCACTAAGTTGCACACCTGAAACTAATGTAACATTATGTGTCAACTATACTCATATATTTAAAAAAAGAAAGAAAATCATAAGAAAGAAAAGACACATAGACCAATGGAACAGAATTGAGAATTATTCATTCAAAAATAAACCCATGCATATGTAGTCAATTAATATTTGACAAGACAGCCAAGAATACTCAGTGGGGAAAGAGTAGTCTCTTCAATAAATGGTGCTGGGAAAACTGGATATACACATGCAAAGAATGAAATTGGATCCTACCTTACACCACTCACAAAAAATTAAGTTGAAATGATTTAAAGACTTAAATGTAACACCAGAAATCATAAAACTCCTAGAAGAAAACATAGGGAGAATGCTCCCTGACATTGGTCTTAGCAATGAGTTTTTTGGATATAACACCAAAAACACAAGCAAGAACATAAAAAATTAGTAAGTGGGACTAAATCAAACTAACAAGCTTCTGAGCAGCAAAAGAAACAATCAATAAAATGAAAAGGCAATATGTGGAATGGGAGAAAATATCTGCAAGCCATATATCTGATAAGGGTCAACATCCAAAATACATAAGGAACTCGTACAACTCAATAGCCAAAAAAGAATCTAATTAAAAACTGGGCAGAGGATTTTAATAGACACTTTTCCAGAGATGACATACAAATAGCCAAGAAGCATATAAAAAGGTATTCAACATCATCAGAAAAATGCAAATCAAAACCACAATGAGATATCATATCACACATGTTCAGATGGCTATCATCAAACAGACAAGAGATAACAGATACCAACAAGGATGTGGAGAAAAGGAAACCCTGGTGCACTATGGGAATGTAAATTGGTCCAGCCATTATTGAAAAGAGTATGGAAGTCCCTCAAAAATTTAAAACTAGATATCCGCACTCCCACATTCATTGCAGCATTATTCACAATAGCCAAGACATGGAAACAATTTAAACGTACGTCAGTGGATGAGTGGAAAAAGAAGAGATGATAGATGTCAATTTATATTATATAAATATATATACTTATACTATATATAAGTCAAATATTAATTCCAGAAAAATAAGTGATAATACAAGATATAATAATATACTATGTATATCAGCCATTAATTAAGCATAGTAATAAAAAACACTCATTTAACTAACCAGGGTGATAAGTATATTGGAAGAATGTAAAAAGCATGTTTGTGCATGTTTGGGATGGGAAACGATAACAGAGTTAAAGCTTATCTTCCACTGAACGGAGTGAATTTGTAAGAAAAAAAATTGAAAAAATTAAAAAGAAGATTTTCTGATAACTTAAAATCTTAATTAGGTTCACATGCATCTGTACACATCTCTCTCTTCACAGGAGATCTCTATGAGTTCAACAGCAATACCATATTATTGAGTAATTAAAATTTCTAACAGCTACCTAAAATATTATTAATCATAAATTCTTGTCTGTATTCTCTTTATATTTTGGAAAGGAAGAATTGAAAGCATGCTGTACAATTTAACCCCAGTTTTGTAGTTTACCCAAATATTGTGTTTACTATCAGTCTGTCTTGGTATTCATAAGTTAAACCCGGAGTCATAATAAGTTAATGTTTAAATCATTGTAGAATACATATATAAATAGAAAGAGGTAAGCATACATACGTTCCATTGTTAACAAAAAAAAGTAAGCACATTATATCAACTACCTAAAATAATTTTTGATAATTTCTATTATGTAGAAAATCCCTTATTTTATTCATACTTTTCTGTAAATAGCCTGGTTTCTATTCAAGCATGTGTAGACTGTTAAGGTTAGCATCTCATGGTCATTGTGACTCTGTAACTTTAGTTGTAAAATAATGTGAGTAAGGACTGGATAATAATGACTAGATAATGAAGATGTGAACTTGAACTCTGAAACTCTATTATTTGTGATAAAGTTATGCATTTTTTAAGTTTACATTTTTGTTTATATTTTTGACAGCTTCATTAATGTCATGCTGTGTTGTTTACGTTTCTTCTTCATGAGTATATGCTTTGTTTCCTAAAATAAACAATAAATTTGAAGGCAAAGTGCTACTTCAATAACTATTAGATGAGTTAAATATCATGTTTATTTATTATTTATACTATTTATACTATTATTTATTATTTATTAATACTATTATTTATACTATTTATACTATTTACTATTTATAACTATAGATATTATTTAAATATCATGTCTCATATTTATATCTATCTATCATCTATCATAGACAAATATAAATCTTTTATCTTTCTGCTTGTAGCTGAGCATACAGGCAAAAACATTTCTTCAATTGGAAAATGTATTATGTAAGTTGTTGGTTCATTTTTGTCTTCTTTTTGCCTTATCCTTATTCATTCTATTATCACCTTTTCTTCACAAATATTGGTTTAAATGTCTGTTCTGACCATGTGTGGGACACAGCTCCTTCCTGATTGCTAAGCAGAACAATTCTGTCTTTCTTAAAAATAGCTACTAAAACTGAAACTTTCTAAGTAATTGCCTAATGGTAGTTGTGTTGGTAAAGTTGAAAATGTTATGATAACTTTCAAAGAAAAGTCAGGGAGGTAATACAACAGTGTATATTTTACAGTTGAACTGCTTTATTGCAAGAGTCTATTATAACTCCCTAAAGGCCAAATTGCCTTTATTTGACTTTAAATGTATTTGAGGTAAAAATGCAAAATAAAAAAAAAAATCCTTCAACAAACATAAAAGTGATTTAAAAAATGCCTCACAGAAGCATAGATAAATTATTTTTACTTTTTTATACTATTTATTTACTCATGCAATTAAAATCTGGCACATTCTAAGATAAATAAATGCTTACTGCCTATATATCCTTTTAAATACATTTTTTGGTCATGTTTAACACTATATAACCAGATTCCACAGGTCATGGGAAGTAAACTTGTGTAAATTATCCAAATAGAGTTGTGAGTGTTTGTGGGTTTTTTTTTCCAATTTAAGGCAAAATATAAAACACATTCCTATTGTCTTCAACATTAAATCTAAATTCTCCCATCTAGTTTTCCAGAAAACCGCACATCAGTTTACTTTCTATCTTTATACCATAAGCTGCCTCAGTATTGCAACTTAGCTCAATCTTGTGCCATGATCCCTTAAAGCTGATATTCTTATTTTAACCTTCTATTCATGATGAATACTTATAGAGAACTTTTCCACTATTGTGGAATTTACATTTTAACGGGAATGTTCTGTCACTACACAAATAAATACATAGGCTAGATAATTTCAGATAATGACAGCTTCTATGAAGAATAGTAAGTCAGTGATGTGGTGAAAAAATAGGTGAGAGGAGGAGAGGTGAGGATTCTTTTTGATTATGGTCTGGAATATTTTTCCAGAAAAGATGTTGAAATGATGTCTAAATGAGTTTAACAAGTTGCTCATGTTAAAATCTGAAAGAAAAGCTCTCAAGAGTAACAGAAGAGCTTAAGTATTATATCTTGTTCAATCTATACTTCCTACGTAATAAATGGATATCTGTAATGGTTGAACATAGCCAGGTGGCAGAATCCTATATGAAATGCAGGCAGAAGTACATGTAGGGACTGGCTTATGAAAAGCCTTATGTGGCAGAGTAAAGGCAGCTTGCTTTTATGCCAAGAACAAAGAAAAGTCTTGGAGAGTGACCTAATACGACTTAAGTTTTCAGAAAGATTATTCTAGCAGCTAAAAAAAAAAAAAAAAAAAAAAAAAAAAAAAAAAAAAAACAGGGAGGGAGGGATGAGGGAAGAGAGAGGATCGTAGCATGGTATCAATATAAGTAGAAAGAGCAGCAAAAATCGATTACAGAGTTTTCCAAGTGGGAAATAATAGTGGCTTGAATTAGGATGATGGTAGGGGAGAGGGTGAGGAAGTGAACACATTATAGATGTGGTTTGGATGTACAGTCATAAGAAATTGCTTTAGGACTGCAAGAGATGGAAAATGGAAGGGAGGAAGCCAAGATACTTGGCTTGAAATATTGGACAGTGGCTGTACAATTCACTCACAGTTAGGAACACAACTAGAGGAGTTAAAGGTTGAGTGTGGGGTTAACAGACACTGAAGATCACTCCAGTCATTTTTGAAAATGATATTTGAAAAACCACATACATGGCATTTGTATCCATAGCTCTTTACTAATTAATTGAGGAAAGGGTTACAGTTAAAGTCAGAAACTCAAAGATCAAACTGGGCAGTCCCTTGAACATCACGTGGTTTTGCTGGAAAGGAGTCAGCAGTTGACACAAGTTAGGAAGGAAGCCAAAGGGAAGCACAGGATCTAGCAAAAAAAAAAAAAGTTTTTAGAAGAATGAAGTGATGAATTATAATAAGTGCTTTTGTGGGAGCCAGTAGGTAAAGACTAAAAAGGAATTACTGATGTGGCTGCTTTCTTTCTTGAAATAACCCTCTTCTCTATTTTATATCAGTTCAAATGACCCTTTCTTCAAAATGTTGTAAGGTGCACACTGCTCTCATTGACCACTTCAGCTTAATGCAAGAAAAAAGTATTAGAGCTGGTTAAAGAATATCTCACAATCTTTATGCCATAAATTTGTTGAATACTTTTCCTTAGGTTAGAAGTGAATCAGCAAATTTTATTTTTTTTACATAAATATGTGGACAAAAAAAAAACAAAGATAAAATTTCTCAATTTATCTTCTTAAAATATGAGGTTGGTGGGGCACCTGAGTGGCTCAGTCAGTTAAGTGTCTGACTTTGGCTCAGGTCATAATCTCATACTCCATGGGTTCTAGCCCCGCATGGGGCTCCGTGCTAACAGCTCAGAGCCTGGAACTTGCTTCATATTCTGGGTCTCCCTTTCCTTGCCCTTCCCCCACTGGCACTCTGTCTGTCTGTCCGTCTCTCTCTCTCTTAAAAATAGATAAACATTAATTTTTTTTTACAATATGAGGTTGGGCCATTTATATAGAATTCAGTTACCCTAAAAACACTTAATGAAATCTCAAGTAGTAAGTTAATTATCACTACACCAGTTTGTTTACTGAAACTGGTAATTAATTGAATTGCCTACAACAAACATTCTAACAAATTGAGCTCCTATTAACAATCATACTGTGAGTAAATTCAATTACCGATAACAGTTATGTAAAGGAAGCTTTTCAGTATTTAGAGCCTCAGAGCCATAGATGATAAAACAAAACTCTAATAGTTTAAACAAAAAAACCTTAATATTAGCAATATTGTGTATACACTATGTTGAAAATCTTTCAACAGTCACACCAAGAACAATAGCACAAATTAAATAAGCATTTTTAGTGCACAGTTTATATTGAAATAATTGTTTTCTAAAAGTCCAAGTGCCAGGGAGGGAGAGGAGAAAGTAGGGAGGGAGAGAGAGAATGAAAGATACTAAGAATGTACAGATGATGTTTACTGTATGGTCCTTCATGGAAATGTTTGCTGATTTCAATAGCTTAAGAGGCTGAAAGTTTACAGTCAAGATGAAAGAAGAGATCAAGCCTTGGACAAATGGCAGATGTTAGACCTGAGACTCTATCTAAAGCAATAACCTGGATCTCTGAAAAACTGTATTTCAGAAAATTATATAGAAGAAAGTATCTCAATAAATGACAAAGGGAGACAAAAATCAAGCTTGTCTGCCTTTCCCAGGTCTTCACTTAAAGAAAAATAAAGACTTCCATGAATATACACAATAGATATAGATACACCCCCGTACACACCCACACGTGCAGAAACATAGGCCTGAAACTGACATAGGTTTGTACTTTAAAGCTAATCTGCCTACACAGTCTGAGATATCTTAATTTGGAAACTTAATACTATGCGGTTCTGGAATGGTAGAGAGCAATAAACTAAGTTGAAATATGAATATTCTCTTAATGGGAAAGAACTTAGATTAAAACCCAAGAATTTCTATAGGTAAAAACTCAGAAAACACTAACTCAAAATCCCAAATTACTGCATACATGAGGAAACAAAAAGCCATCACAAAAAGCAACTTGCCAAAACAAGAAATATCCGATATTCATGTTCTAGATAAAAATAACCTGTTAACATAGGATAAACTCATCAGAGTTATAAAGAGTCAAAGTAAATTAATTAATTAATTGGGAAGGGGGTACAGACATTAATTAACTTTAAACATTAATAAGTAGGCATCCTAGCATTTTAAAGACAATAACCATAATAAGAGATATTGAATATATAGATAGATATAGATATAGATATTCCAAACAGTAGAAGGATATGAAATTATATTTAAAAATAAAGTTAAACCAATCCAAAACAAGACAGTATAGATGAAAATCATTATAAAAATAAGGAAATGAGAATGTTAAAATTACTAGGAGATAAAAATCTAAATACGTCAGTATCCCATATTAAAATAAATGATATAAACATGTTAAAAAGAAAAAAGTTAAACATGCCAACAGAAAACATGACCTAGGGCCTATGCTTTGGCCATATGTTACACTATACACTCTTAAAATGCAATGAGATCCTTCACTTTTTTCCCCCAAAACTAAGGGAAATTTCTAAAAATGACTTCTAGAAAGGTGCAATGACTTAAAACTAGAATATAAAACAATAAATAGTATAAATGCAAAAGATCACCTAAAAAGCAAATGATAGTATAAGTGTTGACACCTCTGGAGTTTAATCTGCTGCAAAGTTGAAGGACATGGACTTCTGCACCCAAATTAAATCGTGGATGTTTGGATGGGAATAAAATGGTCTCAGGTCAGCAGTAGTCTTTGGCAACTGGCAAAATCCAATGGAAATTAGCCCTGGAGGAAAGCTTCTCCAATTGAAACTTTCCAAGTATTGAAAGTTTTATCTCAACAAAATATGGTATTTCAATAAAATATTACAAAACAAGAAACACAATACAAGAAATACAAGAAACCAAATCATATGAATTAGAATACACAAAGTCAAAATCAACAACAGGAATCAAATAACTCTGATATTGGTAATAAGAGATCCAGAAAACAACTGTTTGAAATGTTTAAAGAAATAAAATGTGGAAAAAAATGAGCAAGAAAAAAGAAATCAAAATTGCCAAACTTAGAGAAAGATACGAATAGAAATTTTTTAATGAAGAATAAATTTGTTAAAATTATACTCAATAGGTAGTCTAAACAGCAGACTAGACTCTGCCAAAAGGATATTGGTAAAGCAGAAAGTACATTTGAGGAAATTATCCTAGAGGAAAATTTGGTATAAAGGTCAAAAACATGAAGATCATAATAATATACAGTATAGTTCCGTAAGTCTCCCATGCCTAGAACTAAAGAAACTGTATAAAAGGCAACATTTGTAGAAAAATAACTGAAAATTTTCCATAACTGATGAAGACAAAAATTCATAAATAAATACGGAAGGCACAATACGTAGAACATGAAATATAAATAAATCTGCAAATAGATTATTATGGTAAATCTTGGGTGCTTTGCAGCCAAGAATAAGTTCTTGCCAGAAGTCAAAGATTAAAACAAAAGGCCTACAAATTAGTAATAATTTAATCTATGAATAGAATTCTCAAAAGTAACAAAAAGCAAGAAGAGAGGATAACAGCACCCTTACATTGATGAAAGAAATGATAGACAATCCAGAATCCAGAACTTTCTGTTTACTTAGACATTTGTGTGTGAAATAAAGACATTTATATACAAATACGAAATAAATGATCATTAAGAGTCATTTACTAGGGGTGCCTGGGTGGCTCAGTCGGTTAAGCATCCGACTTCAGCTCGGGTCACGATCTCACGGTTCGTGGGTTTGAACCCCTCGTCGGGCTCTGTGCTGACGGCTCAGAGCCTGGAGCCTGCTTCAGATTCTGTGTCTCCCTCTCTCTCTGCCCTCCCCAGCTCACACTCTGTCTCTGTCTCTCTCTCTCAAAAATAAATAAACATTAAAAAAAATTGTTTTTAGAAAGAGTCATTTACTAAGTGAATTTCTAGAAGATGTACTTCTGGAAGAAAAAAATGAACCTAGAAATACTTTTTACATAAAAGAAAAATTATGAGCAAAGAAAATGGATAACCATGTAAACAATTCTAAAAGATCTGTATGCATAAAATATATTATCAATTAGGTTAAAAGAGATATGATATATAAATTGGACAAAAAAAATGTGTAAATTAATATGTAAATTGAAAGGCATGCATTTTATTAACAGTGCATTTTATTTTGAAGCAATTTTATACTTTTAGAAAGTATTTTACTAACATATATTTCCTTATTATTTCCACTTTCAGCAAGTATGGAAGTAGATATGCAAATTAGGATGCAGTTTTTACAATTCTCCCTTCCTGTATATTCAGGAAAGCATTAAAATATTAATTGATTTCAGACTTTGTTAAACCTACAAGGTAAAATAAAAAAGTGAATCATTAAAAAGAAAATGCAATAATTACTGCAAATTAGTAGAGAGAGTGTAATATTGAAAATGAAGAACAATGCAAGAATAAAAAATAATAGAAATAAGAGTACAAACAGAAGGCACAAATTAAGAGACTGCAAATAAGTGCAAATGTATTAATTATAATTATATGTAAAGTGAATGAAGTCATTTTTCAAACACAGAGACCGGTAACAACAAAAACTCCATTTGCAGTTTAAAAGACACACTATTAAAGCCAAAGGACCCAGCCAGACTTATTAAAAGTAAGAGTGAGGAAATACATGTGTAAAATGCATATATAAAAAATAACAGTGACTTTAAAAAAAAGGTATTAGGAAAATGATGCCCTTAAAAACATCAAAAGTTTTAATACAACAAAAATTCTAAATTTGCATGTGTCCAATATGATAATCTAGAAATGTATAAAAATATGAAAACACATCTAATGGAACCACAGGGAAAATTTTAATTCCCCTGTTAATGTAGATTTAAATTCATCATTCAAAATTATCAACAGATAAAATGTAAAAATTTAGCTTGAATTAGAAAATACAGACTTTTACAATTTCTTACTTGCCAACTTGGACACCTCTTATTTCTTTGTCTGATTTCTGTGGCTAGGACTTCCAGTACTATATTGAATAAAAGTGGTGAGAGTGATTGGTTTCTGATTGTTAAAGGAAAAACTCTGTTTTTCCCCATTGAAGATGGTATTAGCTGTGGGTTTTTCATAGATGGCCTTTATGAAACTGAAGTGTGTTCCCTAGAAACCTACTTTATTGAGGGTTTTTATCATGAATGGATGTTGTTCTTTGTCAAATGCTTTTCCTGCATCTAGTGAAATGATCATACGGTTTTTATCTATTCTTTTATTAATGTCGTGTATTATATTGATTTGATTTGTGAATATTGAACTACCCTTGCATACCAGAAATAAATCCTACTTGATTGTGATGATCAATTTTTGTTAATATACTATTGGATTTGGTTTGCTTGTATTTTATTGAGAATTTTTGCATCTATGTTCATCAGAGATATTTGCCTATAGTTTTGTTTTTTAGTGGTGTCTTTAACTGGTTTTGATAGGAGGGTAATATTGGTCTCCTAGAGAAAATTTAGAAGTTTTCCTTTCTTTTCTATTTTTTGATATGGTTTGAGAATAGGTATTAACGCTTCTTTAAAATGTTTCTTAGATTTTGCCTGTGAAGCCATCTGGTCCTGGACTTTGGTTTGTTGGGAGTTTTTTGATACTGATGCAGTTCCTTTGCTGTTTATCAGTCTGTTCAAGTTTTCTATTTCTTGTTTCAGTTTTGGTAGTTTATATGTTTCTAGGAATTTATCTATCTCATCCGGGTTGTCCAAATTGTTAACATATACTTCTGCATAATATTATCTTATATTTGTTTGTATTTCTGTGGTGTTCATTTTTGTTGCTCCTCTCTCATTTGTTATTTTATTTATTTTGATACTTTCTCTTTTCTTTTGATAAGTCTGGCTAGAGGTTTATCAGTTTTATTAACGTTTTCAAAGTACCAGCTCCTGGTTTCATTCATCTGTTCCATCGTTATTTTGCATTTCTATTTCATTTATTTCCGCTCTAAATTTTACTATTTCCTTCCTTATATAGGCTTTAGGCTTCTTTTGTTGTTCTTTTCCTAGCTTCTTTAGATGCAAGGTTAAGTTATTTGAGATTTTTCTTTCTTCTTAACATAAGCCTATATTTCTATATACTTCCCTTGTAGGACTGCTTTTGCTGCATCCCAAAGGCTTTAGACCATTGTGTTTTCATTTTCATTTGTTTCCATGTTTTTGTTTTTTGTTTGGTTTTGTTTGTTTGTTTGTTTTGCCTCCTCTGGCTGATCCGTTTGTTATTTCGCAGCATGTTCTTTAAACTCCATGTAGTTGTAGTCTTTACAGACTTTTTCTTGTGGTTGATTTCTAGTTTCATAGTGTTGTGGTCAGAAAAAGTGCATGGTATAATTTCAATTTTTTTTGTATTTGTTGAGGTCTGTTTTGTGACCTAATATGTAATCTATTCTAGAGAATGTTCTATGTGCACTTGAAAAGAATGTGTATTCTGCTGTTTTAGGATGAAATGTTCTCAGTATATCTGTTAAGTTCATTTGCACCAGTGTGCCATTCAAAGCCATTGTTTCCTTGTTGATTTTCTGGTTAGATGATCTGCCCATTGATGTAAGTGGGGTGTTAAAGTCCCCTACTATTATTGTATTATTAATTAGTTCTCTTATGTTTGTTATTAATTGTTTTTAATATTTGGGCACCTCCATATTGGGAGCAAAAATATTTACAAGTGTTGTATATTCTTGTTGGATTATCCCCTTTAAGATTATATAGTGCCCTTTTTTGTCTCTTGTTACAGTCTTTGTTTTCAAATCTAGTTTGTCTGATATAAGTATTGCTATTCTTGGTTCCTTTTGACATCCATTTCCATGATAAATGTTTCTCCATCCCCTCATTTTTAATCTGCAGGTGACTTCAGGTCTAAAATGAGTCTCTTATAGGCAGCAGGTCTTGTTTTTTTTTTTTTTTTAATCCATTCTGACATCTTGTATTTCTGATTGGAGTGTTTATTCCATTTACATTCAAAAGGATTATTAATAGATATGTATTTATTGCCATTTTATTACTTGTTTTGTGGTTCCTTCTGGAGATTTTCTCTGATCCTTTCTTGTCTTTCTCTCATATTTTGCTGATTTTCTTTAGTGATATATTTGGATTTCATTCTCTTTATTCTTTGCATGTTTATAGCAGTTTTTGATCTGTGGTTACCATTAGGTTTGTATATAACCTCTTCTACAAATAGCAGTCTATATTAAATTGATGGCCATGCAAATTTGAATCCATTATTTTCTCCTCTCCTCTCCATATTTTGGGTATATGTTATTATATTTTATATCCTTTTTTCTTTGTGTGAGTTCCTTGATTGATTTTTACAGAAATATTCATTTTTACTTACTAATTTCACATTTTATTTTTACAAGAGATGACTGTGTATTAAGACATTAAGCAAATTTCAAATTTTAATGAATAGGTATCATCAGACTATATCTCTTGACTGTAAGACAATTAAATTAGAAATCTTTAATAAATCCATGAGAAAAACTTTTTTAAAAGGTAAGAATCACATGGCTGAATAATTTGCAGATCTTAGATCAAAATAGACTATCAGTTCCTTCTTAACTTGGCCATTTTGGTGACTTCTGAGAAGGTCCATAAGGAGATCATTAGGAAAGAATGACTATGCACTGGGTCAGAGAACATAGTGGTGTTCTCTCGGGTGGTGAGGTGATCTTTAGGCTGTGGCAGTCTGGGTACACCTGGGTGAGTAGCTATAGAGCATGAAGGTGATAGGAGATGGGGGCCCTCATAGGGTGCTGAGCTCTCATGTTCTACATCCCTAAATTTGCTTTTCCTACAGTGACCTACATTTCAGTAAATGACACCAGCATCATCCAGTTCCTGAGGCCTCAAGCCCTGCAATGACTTGGACTCTTTACTTTTCCTCACACTCCACATCAAATCCATCATTCCACCATGTTGACTGTGCCTTCTAAATGAAGGCAGAATCTGACAGTTCTCAGGACCAGCACCTCAGTCCAAACCACTATGATCTTTGCCCAGACCATTGTAACAACATCCTAAGTGGTTTCCCTGCTTCCACTTTTGTCCTTCACAGTCTCTTCATACACCAGCCATGAGTGAACCTCATTTAAATGGAAGTCATCATTTTCATAGGTTAGTTCAAGCCCTCCAGTGACTACTCATCACACTTGGATGTCTCTTTTACTCCATCTACTCTAGTCATTCTGACCTCCTCCTTTTTCCATGAGTATTAGGTCTCACTCTACTTCCAGAATTTGCATTTGAAGCCATTTTGCATTTAGGCACAGACTAAAGATGTTCTAGTTAAGCTTCTGGTGAGAATTAAGATAAAAAGGTGGAGTTCAAGAGGTCCAAGCATAGGATTTTAAGCTGTGATTATAACCATTATTTTGAAAACTATACATTGCCACTGAGGTATTCTAAGCATGACAACATTGGCTGTGAAATTCGTGCTTTGGAAAATATGAAGTGGTGTCAGTAAAGGGAATAAAAGGGAAGGGAATATTGCAATAATCCAGTAAAGAAGCTTAGTATAGCCTCCATAAAATTATGATGGGAAGGGAAACTAAGAAATGTAAAAAGGAGATTTCCTGGGAAAATGGCAGAATAGAAGGATCCTAAGCATACCTCATTCCATGGCTACAACTAGATAACACCAATAATTATTTAATTATTTGTAAATAATCCAAAATGACCCAGAGACTGGCAGAGCAGACTCTCCACAGCTAAATGTGGAGACGAGGCCACATCAAAGAGGGTAGGAAGGGCAGACACAAGGTTGGTAGCTAAACAGACCCTCAGAACTGTCTTAGGGAGGGAGGGACACAACGGGCATAGAGAGGGAAAAGCAACAAAAATCACATCTGGAACCCAAGGCATGGGGCCCTGCGCTGGGAAGACAAATCCCTGTAACACATGGCTTTGAAAACCAGAGAGGCTAATTTCTTGAGTTTTTACAATAAGTGTGGTTTAACACCTTCTGGAACTCTAAAAACAAGCGGGCTCAGCTCTGGGAGAACCTGGAGGGTGAGTGAAAACTGAGTTCCCCTAAAGAGACAGCACAACAAAGAGCCCCCAGGAGATAAAGCATAGAAGCAACAGTTTGAAGCCTAGGGTATACAGGAGGGGGATTTGTTTATTAATCTCAGAGCATGTGCTGGAAGAGCAAGAATCTATAGAAGACTTCTCCAAGAACAAAAAAGCTGGCTGCGCCATTTCTCTCCTTCACCCCAGCACAGATGCAGACACCGGTGGGAACCAGAAAACAGCACATTCTCCACCTAACTTGCTAACACTGGTGCCCTACTCCTGCACACTTCTGCAGATCGTCTCCCTCCAACCCAGTGGGCCTAGGCAGGAGTTTTGAGTAGCTGAAGGCCCCCTCCTACAGTGGACCAGCATAGAATCACACTCTCCTGTGGACCTGCCCCCCACGTCAACACCGTGATAGGAGTTTTCGAAGTGGTTCCATGTCCTCTCCCATAGCAGACTGCTCAGACTTTCTAACTCTGATCGCCCCACCCCCATGTTCTCCTACAGAACTGCCCCTTTGGCCAAAGCCCAAACAAAGTGGTGCCCTACCCACAGCAGGCAAAGAGAACCACTCCAGACGACAGGACTGAAGGCAAACATGCCTCAGCCACAGCAGTCAGGCACACACAACACACACAGGAGACATCCCTCAAGTGCCAGGTTCTGGTGAACACGGGACATGGCACCACAGGGCACTGCAGGGCCTCTTCTTCATAAGGCCACTACTTTCAAGAGCAGGAAACAGAGCTGACTTTCCTAACACACAGAAACAGACACAGAGAGACAAAATGAGGAGGCAGAGGAAGCTCTGAAATGAAAGAAGAAATCAAAATATACACAGAAACAAATGAAAATGGAAACACAATGGTCCAAAATCTTTGGGCTAACAGCAATAGCTATTCTCAGAGGGAAGTTTATAGCAATACAGGTCTACATCAAGATGCAAGAAAAATATCAAAAAACGACTTAACCTTACACCTACAAGAGCTAGTAAAAGAACAGCAAAAACACAAACCAGGACAAGGAAAAAAGCAATGAAGATTAGAGCAGAAATACATGAAATAGAAACTAAAATAACAATAGAACAGATCAATAAAATCAGGATCTGGTTTTTTGAAAAGATCCACAAAATCGATAATCCTTTAGCCAGATTGTAAAAAAAAAAAAAAAAAAAAAAAGAGGAAGAGGAAAGATAAGCTGAGAAGCAGGGCAGAAGCAGAAGCAGAAAAATGAGGAGGAAATGAAAGAGAAGGAAGAGGAGGAGGAACAGGAGGAGGTGGAAGAGAAGAAGAAAACTTGAAAAGACTAACTACAAGCAATGAAATTGAATCGGTAATCAAAAAAATCCCAACAAAAGGGAGCCTGGGTGGCTCAGTTGGTTCAACATCCGACTCAGGTCATGATCTCACGGCTCATGGGTTTGAGCCCCACGTTGGGCTCTGTGCCCACAGCTCAGAGACTGGAGCCTGCTTCAGATTCTGTGTCTCCCTCTCTCTCTCTCTCTGCCCTTCCCCTGCTCACTCTGTGTGTGTGTGTGTCTCTCTCTCAAAGATAAACAAGTATTAAAAAAAAAAAAAAAAAAAAACTCTCAGCAAAAAAAGTCCAGGTCCAGAAAGCTTCACAGGTGAATTCCACCAAACATTTAAAAAAGAGTTAATACTGATTCTTCTCAAACTATTCCAAAAAAAAAAAAAAAAGAAGAAAAGGAAGAAAAGCTTCCAAATTCATTCTGAGGACAGCATTACCCTGATACCCAAACCAGATAGAGACACTATAAACTATTGGGGCTACAACAAAATTAAAAGCATAGCAATAGAAACCACCACCAAAGTAAAAGACAACCTAGTGAATGGGAGGAAATATTTGCCAATGACTTATTTGACAAAGGGCTAGTATCCAAAACATATAAACAACTGATACAACTCAACACCCCAAAAATAAATAATCCAATCAAAAATGTGTAGAAGATATGAACAGACATTTCTCCAAAGAAGACATCCAGATGGCCAACAGACACATGAAAAGATGATCAACATCACTCCTCATCAGGGAAACAGAAATCAAAATCACAATATCAATTCACATCTGTCAGAATGGCTAAAATAAAAACACAGAAGGCATGCCTGGGCTACTTGGTAAGTTAAGCATCTTGCTCTTGGTTTCAGTTCAGGTCATGATCTCATAGTTCATGAGTTTGAGCCCCACATCAGGCTCTGCACTGACATTACAGAGCCTACCTGGGATTTCTCTCTCCCTCTCTCTCTACCCCTCCCTTGCTTGCACTCTCCTTCTCTCAAAATAAACAAACAAACACAAAAAAATAAAAATTAAAAAAAAAAAAACAGAAGAAACAAGAAGAATTGGTAAGGATGTAGGGAAAAAGAAAGCCTCATGCACTGTTCATGGGAATGCAAACTGGTTGTAGCCACTGTGGAAAACAATATGGAGGTTCCTCAAAATAGTAAAAATAGAATTACTGTACGATCCAGTAATTCCATACTGGGTATTTATACAAAGAATACAAAAACACTAATTTGAGAAGATATATGCACCCTTAGGTTTATTGCAGAATTATTTATAACAGCCAAATTATGGAAGCAGCCCAAGTGTCCATGGATAGATGAATGGATAAAGAAGCAGTATATACACAATGGAATGTTACTCAGCCATGAAAAAGAATGAAATGTTGCCATCTGCAACAACATGGATTAATCTAGAGAGTATAATGCTAAGCAAAATGAGTCAATAAGAGAAGACAAATATCATGTTATTTCACTCCTATATGGAATTTAAGAAACAAAACAAATGAAGAAAGAAAAAAATAGGCAAAAAATCCCCAAACTCTTAACTATAGAGAACAAACTGATGATTACCAGAGGGAAGCTCATTGGGGGCGGGGGTGATGGGTGAGATAGATAAATGGACTACAAGTACACTGATCATGATGATGATCACTGAGTACATGTATAGAATTGTTAAAACACTATATTGTCCACCTAAAACTAATATGACACTGTATGTTAATTATAATTTAATTAAAATTAAAAAAAGAAATACAAAAAGGAGACATCAAGCAAGGCAAATCTCCAAGGCATGATTACCAATTTGTAACATGAATGTAAAAGGGAGGATATAGAATAAATTTCAGGTTAATTGCAAATTTATTCAATAAGTTGGTGGAAGAAGTCCTAAAGGTGGGAAACAAGAAGAATTATTGGGCTCTAAACATCTGAAATTTTTTTTCTGGAAATAGACAAGAAAAGTACAAAGACGACAAGGAGTTTATATGCATAGAATCATCACAAAAAATGGTTAATAATTGTATAAGGCTTCTATTTCACATAAGATTTTAAAATCCAATGTTTCCACTAACATACATATTTACTTTATTAGATGTTAATATTCTAAGCACTTTATAGAGAAGATAAAAGTTCTGATAAATGTTGAAATTCCATTGCCACAGGCATTACTAAAGGCTACTAAACAGGCTCAGAAATATATGCAAAATCAAAGATGTTAACTTATAAAACATGCTCCTATATTTCTATAATTCTAAAGTTTTGATTTCCATGCATATAATTACTTCACTAAAGTTGTGAACTTTTAAACAGTAATAATTTTAATCTTTTTTTTTAAAGTTTACTTGTTGGGGCGCCTGGGTGGCGCAGTCGGTTAAGCGTCCGACTTCAGCCAGGTCACGATCTCGCGGTCCGGGAGTTCGAGCCCCGCGTCGGGCTCTGGGCTGATGGCTCAGAGCCTGGAGCCTGTTTCCGATTCTGTGTCTCCCTCTCTCTCTGCCCCTCCCCTGTTCATGCTCTGTCTCTCTCTGTCCCAAAAATAAATAAACGTTGAAAAAAATTAAAAAAAAAATAAAGTTTACTTATTTATTTTGAGAGATAGAGAGAGAGAGCGAGAGCGAGCCAGGAAGGGGCAGAGAGAAAGAGAGAGAGAGAATCTCCATGCTGTCGGTGCAGACCCCTAGGCAGAGCTTGATCTCACCAATCAGACAGTGAGATCATGACCTGAGTGAAATCCAGAGTTGGTGCTAACTAACGGAACCACTCAGCCACCCCACTTTAATCTTCTTTTTTTCAGAGCCCATTTCTCCTTATGATGTAGCTACATATCTATTTGCCCTTACTACATAATTTTAACAATTAATTTAATAATATTACCAAAACTACGTTTTCTTTCATTGGTTAATAGTTGACTTGTTTATAGGTTCTATTCCCTTACTTTCATATAGCAATAAATAATATTTTTAAGGACGAAATACTAAATTATAAACAAATATAAGAAGTATAGTCTTTAATTTTATTTGATAAAGCCACTGGATTTCATCACAAATTATATGAAAATTAGCCAGGTGTCTTCTACTTCAGTGCTAACGTTGTTGCATAAAATAATAACATAATTTTATAATAATTTGAATTTTCAAATAGCACATTAGAAATGGCTGATTTATTTTTCTTGGTTTGGGGTTTTCTTATCTGATGATTGTTACTGAAATAGGGGGTATTTTCTGAGACATCTAGCTAATTTTCTAGGCTTTGTTCTTTTAAGGAAAAGATGGGTTTCAATTTATTGACAGCAGTTAAAGTAAGAGCATAATCATTGAATATTGGCATCCATACAAATATTCAACTACTTTCTCCTTAAATTAAAAAGCAATCTTTTGGGGCGCCTGGATGGCTCCGTCGGTTAAGCGTTTGACCTTGGCTCAGGTCATGATCTCTTGGTTCGTGGGCTGGAGCCCTGCATCAGGTTCTGTGCTGACAGCTCAGAGCCTGGAGCCTGCTTCAGATCTGTGTCTCCCTCTCTCTCTACCCCTCTCCTGCTCATGCTCAGTCTTTCCCTCTCTCAAAAATAAATAAACGTTAAAAACATAAAAAAAAATAAAAAAGCAATCTTTTAAAATATCTGATTGCTGAGGGGCGCCTGGGTGGCGCAGTCGGTTAAGCGTCCGACTTCAGCCAGGTCACGATCTCGCGGTCCGCGAGTTCGAGCCCCGCGTCAGGCTCTGGGCTGATGGCTCAGAGCCTGGAGCCTGTTTCCGATTCTATGTCTCCCTCTCTCTCTGCCCCTCCCCCATTCATGCTCTGTCTCTCTCTGTCCCAAAAATAAATAAACGTTGAAAAAAAAAATTAAAAAAAAAAATAAATAAAATATCTGATTGCTGAGATATAAAATATCCAATGGCTTCTCCCAAAATACCTGACAATTACTGGTAAAATATTTAGTTTTATCTAGATTTCTAGAATTATGAGATAAAAACCACTAAAGAGTGAAATCAAGCACTATTTGTGTGGTTTCCTTTCTTTCTTTGTTTTTTTTTTTTTTTTTTTTTAGTTGTATGAAAATTGTTCCAGATACATTTTCTGGGAATGAGTTTTCAAATTGCAATTTTGGACATATTTCCCCACACATTCTTAAAATGAATTGAATTGTAGTTACTCTAAAGACCACTAAATAAATGAAGCCAGTTTATAAATTTTTCAGAAACACCCTCAGAGTCCCAAATACACTTTGTCATTTGTTTTGTCTAAGCTTTTTAATTCTCTTTGAAATAAATAGAAACAGCCAAGACTGCTCTGCCAAATAGCTCTCACCATTGGAAACTGCTGTTTTGGGTTTTTTGTTTTTGGGTTTTTTTTGTGAACAGTTTTTAAAGGGAGTATTTAGAGATAATTAATGAATACTATAATATTTTAAAGAGCGAAGATGGAGATAATTAACAACAAAGTGGTATGTGCCAAAACACTGCACAGTAGTATCATAAGCACGATCATGTAATAAATTCAAATAATGGGATCCTTTGGCTACTCTGAGCACAATGCACTTCAATTGAAAAACCCGTCCAGAGCAGGGAATAGAGGTTATTTTTGTTTCAACTCTATTTAGGTATAATTGACAATCAAAAACTGAATGTATTTAAGATGTACAACTTGTTTTTATACTTATATACATTGTGAAATGTTCACCACACTCAAGGTAATTAGCATACCATCACGTCACATAGTTCACTTTTTTGGGGGGGAGGGTAGATTTTTAAGATCATTTAAGATCTGCTGTCAGCCAATTTCAAGTATACAATACAATATTATTAATTATAGTCACCCTGTTGTACATTAGATCTCCAGAACTTATTTATCTTGCATAACTGAAACTCTGTACCCCTTTGACCAACATCTCCCCATTTCTCCCATTCTTCAGCCTCTGGAAAACACCATGCTACTCTCTGATGCTATGCATTTGACATTTTTTGATTCTACATATACGTGAGATCATGGAGTATTTGTCTTTATGCATATAGCTTAATTTCACTTAGCATTATGTCCTCCAGTTTTATCCATGTTGTCCCAACAGCATGATTTCATTCTTTTTCAAGATTGAATAATATTCTATTGTGTGTATGTGTATATACATATATTATACATATATACATAATATATGTGTATATATATGTTGTATGTAAAGAAAAATAAGATGTACATAAAGAGAAAATGTTATATATATATATATATATATATATATATATATATATATATATAATGTAATAATATGTATAACATTTCACATCTCAGGTATTATAAATAATTGGGAAATGAACACGTAAGTGCAGATCTCTTTGAGATGCCTATTTAATTTCCTTTGGATATAGACCCAGAAATGGGTTTGCTGGATCATATAATAGTTCTATTTTTAATTGTTTGAGGAAATCTGCATATTCTTTTCCATAATGACTATACCAATTTACATTCCCATCAACAGTGTACAGGGTTTCCTTTTGTCCATGTCTTTGCCAAACTATTTAGCTTTCATTTTCTGATAATAGCAATTCTTACAAGTGTGAGGTGATGTTTTATTATGTTTTTGATTTGCATTTCCCTTATAATTAGTGAAATTTCATATACTGAGGTTAATATTCCACGGTCAGTTCATGGTTGCTTCTAATCATGCTGATGGAAAAGATGACTTTTCTTACCACTTTTGGAATGTATAGATTGAAAAGGAAGGGTGGAGAAGAAATTCAGAACTACCACACTAACTCCATATATGGTCTACAAGTAACATAACTCTTAATTTTTGTTATTATTAGTCATATTATCCCTCTCAAGAAGTTAAAATCTGGTAGCTAAAGTACTATAAAATTTTGTGAAGAGTTATCACAATACTGTAATGAAAACACTTAACAGAATGTGATATCCTTCAGTATAAAAGCAAAATTGGAAGTTTGGACTGAGTCGCTAAGATACAACAGATATTACACGGACAAAAAGCAAACTTTCATTCAAAATTTTACAAACTAATTTCACAAATCTAAAAATCCTTCACCTTATTGAAGACATAAAATGGTTAAAACATTAAGCATCAAGAGAGAACAGGATCAGGGATTTCAAAAGCACTCTTCTGTGAGTACCTCCATTTTGGGTAAGGAGTACCTGACCCAACCTTGTAACTAATAAAAGAACCAACCTTCAACAGGGTGGCTAAGCAAGCCCGACATATGTCCTCAAGAGTTAGGCAGTTGATGTCTAATTTCAACATGGGAAAGATAAAAGCAGAGTTGACTTTACTTTCTGTTTTGGTTATGGAGCAAAGGAGAGTTTCCTGCTGTATTAGGATCAGTTTATATCAGAGAGCTTGGAGATGAAGTGATTCTTTGCCTTTAGGCAGATACATTCAAGAGAATGGAACCAAAGTCAATTAAAATCATTAGGGCAGCCAGAAGGGCAATGGGGCCATTGGAGAAAGAACCCATAGGCAGTAGGCCCCTGAAAACTAACAGACCAAGGGGAAAGCGGCATGTCCAAGGAAAATAAACTACCTTGGTCACGGACATGTAGTTGAGAGATTCCTCCCTCCCCCAACACACACATCACAATAAACATACGTCAAGCTTAAAGAGCATAAAACCACAATTCACAGCTCTGATCAATCAAGTACATTTCTGCTAGACTTCCCATTCTCTGTCTTTTCAACATTTTGATCCTGAGTAGGCAAGATGAAAGAGACTGGATAGAAATACAAGGCAAGCTAGAAGAAAAAGTTAACCATACCTCTTTCCTAGCAGCAGAGGACAGCAGGGGGAGAAATGTATAACTGTAATTAAATAAAGTAGGAAACGTTGGTTGCTACATGGTTCTAGATGTCTTTAATGATTTTAGGCTATTTTTATGCTTTAATACAACTGTATGCCTATTTATTATGAATGAGCAAAACAGTATGAAATTGTCTTGATCTAAAGGCAGGAGCAGTTAGGAACGTGGAGGCCACACTTGGCTGTGGGATGTGGTGTCACCAGAAAGCAGCAGTGAGGCAAGGCCATACAGATTATGGAAAGCAACTTCCCATCTGCATATTACCACTTTTAATATTGTCAGCACTTCTTTTTAAAAAGCCACTACACTGTGTAATTAATCTTAGTTCAAAAAATTCTAAAAAATATATAACTTTCTTTTTATGAAAGTTACATTTGTTTTGCCTAAAGATTATTCAACAGTTTAGCTAGTTCTTGTCCTTCTGGAGCCTTGAGTAAGAAGACAAACACTCCCTAATATCTTCAAAAGCAGTTTTGTATCAAAAATTCAATGTAACACACTCAGTGTTCTGAGCTCAGCTGATTGTGGAAAATTGCCTTCTTCTGATGAAGTAATCTGCATCTCGATTTTGTCACCATGGTAAAAACAGCTTCCTCCAAATTGTTTTACAAGGAAATTGGTACTTTGGAAACAATGTTCTCTTTTCTTTAGAGAAAAATACATCTTTGGAAAATTATTTTCCTTTCAAAAAGAGCCTGCTGCTCAAAATTTCTTAAAATATATTCAATTATTGTTTTTAATTTCCTTTTTCAGTTGTTGGTGTGGAAAGATATTTTAGTGTCATAAGTAGTCTATAATAAAATGAACATAGCAGACAGTGATCTAAATCAGTAAAAAGTGTCTTTATATTAAAGTACTGATTTTTTATGTTGGAAAGTTTCTGAAAGTGAAAAGAATCCTTGATTAAACTGAATAATAACATATAAAATGCATACATTAAAAATATATTTTTCTTAAAACAAATATTCACTCTTTTCACAAGTTTTCCCATTTTTTTAGCCTAAAATCATCTGGTAACTTAAGCACCCAAAGAGCTTTTGATTTGGCCAAGGAGGCATAGCTATCTAGGGACAGAATCTGGCCTCCTAAGAAAACATTGCCTGCTGTTCCCCTGTTCCTTGCATTACAATGAGTCCTCTGAGTCATTCTGAGAGTTAAAAGTGAGTGAACAATGAATCTACAAGTAATTTTTAGACCTTACTTTTTAGGCATTTTGCAGCTCAAAATAAGACAGTATTTTATAGTAAAGAGTTTGGCTTTGAAGTCAGACAGACTTAGACTTGAATATTGGCTCTGCCTCTCACTGACTTTGAGATTCAGGATTTAATTAACTTTTGGGTCTTTGTTTTCTCATAATAGACATTCCGTGAAAGGTACTTCTCATTATCCCTGACCCAGTAAATGTATAGACAACTGGAATACTGGCATGTGGTTGCTTCTGTATGAGAAAAAGAAACACATGTAAAATGTAAAACATAGTGAATAGTGAGATAAAAGTAATATGAAAACAAATATGAAAAGTCAGGCAAGACAACCATAGATTTTTTTAGTGTACGATGTGACATTTCAAAGAGATTCGCAAAGATCATTAAAGTCTTTAGGATTAACTGACACTTGAACTGAATCTTCAACAAACTCAATACTGGATAACAGCATCCTGAGTACTTGACTATGCAGCACACACTGGAAATGGGGTTCAAAGTTTAAACATAATCCCTGTCCTCTGTGAGAGTTAGAACAGATAAATCAGCAATTATACTCTAATGAAATGAATCATGATGCATGATATGATGTTAAGCGAACAGAGAGGAAAGGGCTGGTTAACACTATGTGTGTGAACATGTGTGTTGGTGGGGTGGGGGGCAGTGGATATGGTTATTATAGCAAGAGTTAAGAACTGGTGAATGATGGTTTACAGAGAAGGAGATGCTGAGAGCTAAATTAAAATTGACCCTTAGAATCCTATCATTTTTTTGCAACACTTTTCTTGCTTTGTAATTTTATAAGTGTGAAACTGTGTATTCAACACCTATGTTCCCCACTAAAATACAAGATTTTACTTAGTTCATGTCTATTGCCTATTATTATTTATACTATCTAGAAACCAATAAAAAGGTTTTTTTTTAATTTTTTAATGTTTATTTATTTTTGAGAGAGAGAGGGAGAGAGAGAGAGAGAGAGAGAGCACAAGCAGGGGAGGGGCAGAGAGAAAGGGAGACACAGAATCTGAAGTAGGCTCCAGGCTCTGAGCTGTCAGCACTGAGTCCTACGGAGGGCTGGAACCCACAAACTGTGAGAGATCATGACCTGAGCTGAGGTTGAATGCTTAACTAAGCCACCCAGGCACCCCCAATAAAAAGTTTTAAGCCCATCCTTCACTCAGCAAACTACCATTAATTTAGTAATCACACTGAACAACTATTGGGGAGACTAGGGAAAGACTAGGGAAAGAGCTTGCCATTCATGTAGAATGTGTCTGTAGTTCACTCCTCTGTGGTAGGGTCTTTCAGGGAGCCAGCAGGGAGGCAGTGATATTTTCATACCCTGCTCTCATTTCTCATTCTGAATTGTCTAATATCCATTTCCCTCAACCTTTATTATCACAGATCCTTCAACCCTGATCTCTTTAAGTAGCATACTAGCTGATAATACTGATGGCCACTTTCCATATATCAAAGTAGAACTTAACTTCATGTTGTCTTTTTTTAATGCAAAGTGACCACAAGATACACTGATTGATATTCTGCCCACTGGGAGAATTTGTCTTCTCGATAGGCTTTCAGGAACACTTCTGAGTCTGGCTCAGTAACTCCGGGGGAATTCAATACTGACTTGTATTAGTATATTATGAGAGTCATTCGCTATAATATTTTCCCCTCCCTGGTCATCTCACACAGAGAACCCATGTTGCCATATAAGGAATAGCATTATACAGAAGTAGGCCAGTGGAATTTTGAATCATTTGCTTACAGAATTTTTTAATGTTTTCAGAACAGTGGAAACCCTATTTTGGAATATGCCACTTTCTTTTTTTTAAGTTTTTTTTTAATTTATTCATATTTTGAGAGAGAGAAGGAGACAGAGTGTGAGGGGGGAGGGCAGAGAGAGAGGGAGGGAGACACAGAATCTGAAGCAGGCTCCAGGCTCTGGGCGGTCAGGAGAACTCACATGGGGTTTGAACTCATGAACCATCTTCAGATGGTGACTTGAGCCAAAGTCGGACACTTGACCAACCGAGACACCCAGGCGCCCCTGGAATATGCTACTTCTAAATGATTAACTAATGTGGCTGATTGTGCCCAACTTCAGGGCATAGTAGTCAGTTTGTATTAATTTCATGATAGGAAGCTCTGTTCACAAGTTTATTTGGTATACCTTATAGATCAAGTCAGGAAAGATTTGGAACTTCTGTTATATAAACTCCTATTCAGGGATTTAGAAACCTAGTCTTATGTTTTTGCCCTAATATAATCTATTACCCCCACCAAAGAATCCTCCCAAGCAAAATGTTTTTCATTACCTTTTCCAGCCTCTGCTGGATATCAAGGAGGCTTACTCTCTTTGTTTGGGGCAATAAAATATTGATTCTAGGCCTGTGTAACCCCCAAACTCCAACATTCTCCCTGAAGTCAGCCCATTTCAATATGACCATCATTCACATTGTCACCATTGCAGCATTTATAAAATATATAATGATGCTCTTTCATTGCATTTACTATTGTTCTTGCATGGGGCAAAATTAGAGAGTTACAGAAGATATATTCCTCCAACATTTCTACTTAGAATTTGAATTCCAGCTTCTGATTCAATTGGAATGTTCAAGCACAGTTTGCCTGGTGCATTTCTAATTGCTTCTTAGTCCATGGTTTCTGATTTTGTAGCTAAACCCTGAAATTAAAAATTGACAACACTAACTGAAGACAATAGATTAGAATGTCTTTGCTGTATTTACATTACGGAATGAAAATCTGCAAAATATACCTGCATAATTTTCCTAAATTAAATTTATGGTCTCTATTATTCCATGATTTCTTCAATCTTTCTCACCTCAATAAATGGCTAAAAACCTCAGTGTCTTTTATTTTTATCTCATGTTCCGTTTTATTTACAAGTCCCACTGACTCTACCTCCCGAAGTTATCCTAAATCCAATCATTGCTTCCATTTTTGCTTTTTTTCAGAAAGCACAATGGTGTGCTTTGGACAAGAGTGAAAATTTTCAGTTGACAATGTTCTTTTAGGACTCACAGCACTCCAATGATTCCCCATACCTATAGAATAAAACCCAAATTGTTACTACAACCTACAAGGCCCTCCATCACCTGGCTCCTGCCTATCTCTTGAGCCTCATTTCTAGTTTTCTCTGTATTATAGTCCACTTCAGCAACACTGCCTTTTGTATTATTTTTCAACCTTCCCAACATTTTCGCCCTTATATTCCCCAATGTTTGAAAGACTATTCATTCACTAGTATTTCCCCATTGCTCTGCTCCTTCAGTCACTTAGTTCTCTGCTTAAATGTCACTTCAGAAAGGTCTTTCCTGATTACTCATCTAAAATAATTCATCATTATGCATATAGAAGCACTATATCACAGTGCTTCTTTCTAATCATGTTCCTATTATTTTGTTTTTATCTTAATATTTATAGCACAATATATTTATTTATTTACTAGTTATAGTTTATTGTGTTCCTCTAGTAGAATATAATCCTATGAGGTCAGATTCCTTTATGGCTGTCTCCTGCTATGTCTTCAGACTGCTGACTGGTACACAGTAGGAACTAAAGAAAATATCTGTTGAATGACTGAAAAAATGAATGAATAAATAAGTAGTATAGTCAAGTATGGGAATAAGTTTAGAAATTCCCTGGGCTTACACCAATGGGTTAACAAGGCATAAAGAGGTACAAAGCCATAGGATGCTCACACCCGAGTTTGGGTAAACAAGGTTAGGTGAATAAGGATAGAGAAGGGGGGCCTAGGCCCCTAGAATAAAGCGGGGACAGAGCTCCCAGAATAGAGAGGGAGGGGCAAAGGCCCCTGAATACGGAGGTGCAAAGGCACCAATATAAACATAGCTATATGAAATAAACAAGATTAGGTATTCAGGGTGGAAGCGCCCCCCCCCCCAATTTAGTACTATAGCAGAAAGCTGCTTTCACAGGAAGGACGGACCAAGTTAGGTAAACAGGTAAATTGGGCTATAGACTGATGCGCTGCAGTTGAAGCAGCCCAGAGACAAGATGATTAATAAAATAAAAGGTGCCTTGTTAACTCTGTGGTTATATCCCCTACCTGTCTCATCCCCTAGGCTAGCTAAGATAAACCAGGGTGGTGCCTCATGTCCTCTGTAAACAACCTTCCTACCGAGTTCCCAGCACCAGGATTTTGTTTTGTATTAACCCAAGCCCCTAACCCCGAATATCTTCAAGATCCCCTTTCCCTCACATCTGCAAGTTAATGTTCACAGATTCATTGTCTCTTTGTGCACGTCCATTGCCATGTTTGTAAGCCTTATGATCCTAATAAAAACAGGGCAAGGACCCTTATTCAGGGCTCTTGTCTTTTCCCAGACATTAGCCATCTCTCACTTTTCATCCTGCGTCCCACTATCTTGCTAGACAAGAGAGAACTTTAGACCCAGAGTCTACAACAGTTAAGGCAAACCTAAAAATATTCTGAATCAGGGAGGCAAGAATTAGAATGGAAAAGAGGGAACACAAAATATTGCACAAAAAGAATTGATGATTCTGTGAATAGAAGATACAAAGACAGAGAAAACAGTGAAAGTTATCTCACATTTTTGGCCTATATTTCCGGGAGGATGATGGTGGCTTTATCCTGGGCATGACAACATAAATTATGAACAGATTATCAATTTTCATACATAGTTTGAAATGGAAGATTTGACATTGAAGAAAGATAAAATAGTCAACTGGGGAAGACTGAGATTCCTTTCAATAATTCAAAGTTCAAGTAACCCTCTGAAAGCTAATCACTAAAAAAAAAAAAAAAAAAAAAAGGAAGCAAAATATTCAATTTGTTCTGTTTACATAAACAACTCTCCTATAAACAGCATGCTCAGTGATAATAACATATCAAAAGAATGAAACTGCCAACAGAGAAATGGATAGAATAAGAAAACAGATTTCAGAGAAGCAAAATTCAGCAGTATGAATTCATCACTGCTCAGAAATAAGAAATAATTTGGGGGAATATGAAAAATTTGGCCCCTTGATAGTGTTCTCTGCTGGGTGAGATAGGAATAATTTACTAGGCTTCTTCGTGAAACAGATGAGATATCTCTTGAGGCTATCTGCTTCTCTATTCTTTCATACCATGGTCATCAGGCAAGCTTTTGATCAATAATTAATTTTCTTATATAGTTCAAATACTAGGAAGTAAGCTGCTCTAGGTAGAAATGTGATCACTAGAGTAAATTAATATATTGGAAATTTGATTTATTTATCAATCTCTTGTGAGTTTAGTTAACATCAGCTTAATTTTGGGTTGAGACTTTGAAAAATCCAAGTAGTTGAAAAATCCAGTTTGTGGATTTTTAAGGATGAATATTTTATCTTGCATGTTATGAGGGTGTTTATTGAATGCTCAGTCTAGCTATTTAAGCTACTCATACCTAACTGTACATTTTCATTCCTATTTCAACAAATTATCTGACTTCCCACATATTTCAATAATGTAGTAATTCTGGATATTAATTTTGCTTAGAATAATTCATGACTTGTAGAACAATAATGACACTAAGATAATGGGCTGTGATAATAGTTTAGAACAGAAAGGTCATATAATCCAGTAACTTACTGTATCTAAGCAAATCTAATTTGGTGATACTTAATGATGAACTTTAATCCATTTTATTTTCCCCTTTTCCTTAGTTTTGCTTTGGAAAATAAGTTAGAAGGTAAGTTATTGAATATAACAAAGTATATGCTTAAATTTTCATTATGAACCTTTTGTTCATAGACATGCATTATGAGCAGTAGTTTAGGAATTTTGTAAAAAATCTTTTAGAATTTTGTCCAAAGTGTTATTATTTAGATGTTCATTATACAAACTTATCCTTAAAATCTCTACTATATCTTAAGTTCCTTAAAATGTATGGTCTATTTTTGAGTACAACATAAAAATTTACAAAGTGTTTAGTTAGCGTAAAACACATAAAGTAATTATTGAATGCTGATGGTCTGAAAACCCTGTGTGTGAAGATTTCTTTGGCTGCAATCATCAGGACATATCCTTGGCTAACTTGAGCAAAACTGGAAAGATGGGGCTAACTCAATGATCCAAAGGAAAAAAGCCATGGAATAAGGAGTTAGAAATAAGTGGAACCAGGGCAGCCCTACAAACCTCAATATATTTGACAGCATATTATAAAATATGTTAAAATGGAGAAATATTGTTAGTTTGCTTTTTATAACCAGTGGTAACACCTTGGAACATTTAATTTTCAGTCACTTAACCCTATTTTTAAAAATTTTGTTCCTCTGTTAATGATATCTATATTTTAAATTCATTTATGTTTTGAATATAATGGTCATAAAAAACAATATCATGTTAAATATGCACCCTATATGGTCCCCTATTACAAGGTATTTGTGATTTTTAGCTTTTGTGTGTTACAAAGTGAAATAAATGAGGAGCAAATTACTATGCAATAGAAAAAAGCGATACAGCTGTGATAAATGTAGGTTGCCGATAGCGGCAATCAATAGTTTAAAGGAGCCATTTATTAATGTGTAGCAGAAGAAATGTACTGGATTAGGAAAATAAAAACAACAACTTGCCATTGGATTGTAATGAGATAAAATATCAAAAGTAAAACCTCAATCATCACTATTGTTTCTTAAGTATACAGTTAACCACGGCACATCCATCAAATAAGAATAACTAAAAATTATACGAATAAGGGATAATTATAAAACTAAAAATGTAATAGCAAGTAAAACTATGAAAATTTCCAAAACAACACATGACTTTCTCTCTCTCTCTCTATTTCTTTTTTCTTTAGAAGTCCAGTTACCTTGGAGTTTACTTAAAGAGACTTATTAGTGGGTATTTCTTTGTGAAATTGTAAATGAGATTGATTACATGATATCTCTTTCGGTTGCTTCATTATTAGTGTATAGAAATGCAACCAATTTCTGTACATCAATTTTATATCCTGCAACTTTGTTAAATTCAGTTCTAGCAGTTTTTTGGTGGAGTCTTTCAGGTTTTCCATATAGAGTATCGTGTCATCTACAAAGAGTGAAAGTTTGACTTCTTTGCCAATTTAGATGCCTTTTATTTCATTTTGCTATCTGATTGCTGAGGCTATGTTAAACAATAGTGGTGAGATTGGACATCCCTGTCACGTTCCTGATCTCAGGGGGAAAGCTCTCAGTTTTTCCCCATTGAGGTGGATATTAACTGTGGGCCTTTCATGTATGGTTTTTATAATAAGTTATATTCCTTCAATCCTGGCTTTTTTATAATGTTTATTATTGAGAAAGAGAGGGAGAGAGAGAGAGAGAGAGGGAGGGGGGAAGTGGAGGGGGCAAAGAGAGAGGCTGACAGAAGATACAAAGTGGGCCCTCTGCTATCAGCAGATGCGTGCGCAGCTGGAACTCATTAAGTCGATGCTTAATCAACTGAGCCACTCAGGCAAGCCTATCCTGACCTTCTTGGGGGTGTCTATTAAGAAAGGATGCTATATTTTGTCAAATGCTTTTTCTGCATCTATTGACAGGATCAAATGTCCTTATCCTTTCTTCTACTAATGTGAAGCATCATGTTCATTGATTTGTGAATATTGAACCAGCCCTGCAGCCCAGGAACGAATCCTATTTGATCATGGTGAATAATTCTTTTAATATACCATTGAATTAGATTTGCTAGTATTTTGTTGAGAACTTTTGCATCCATGTTCATCAGGGATATTGGCCTGTAGTTCTCCTTTTTAGTAGGATCTTTGTCTAGTTTGGGAATCAAGGTAATACTGGCTTCATAGAATGAGTCTGGAAGCTTTCCTTCCATTTCTGTCTTTTTTTTTTTTTTTTTTTTTTTTTTTTTTGGAAAGGCTTGAGAAGAATAGGTATAAACTCTGCTTTAAATGTCTCATAGAATTTCCCTGGGAAGCCATCTGGCCCATGACTCTTATTTGTTGGGAGATTTTTGATAACCGATTTAATTTCTTTGCTGCTCAAATTTTCTATTTCTTCCTTTTTCAGTTTTGGTAGTATGTGGGTATCTAGGAATTTGTCTATTTCTTCCATATTGTCCAGTTTGTTGGCATATAATTTTTCATAGTATTCTCTAATAATTGTTTGTATTTCTGGGGTGTTGGTGCAATCTCTCCTCTTTCATTCATGATTTTATCTATTTGGGTCCTCTCTCTTCTTTTTGAGATGTCTGGCTAGGGGCTTACCAATTTTGTTTATTCTCTAAAAAAATACCCATCTCTTAGATTCATTGATCTCTGCTACTGGGTTTTGGGTTCTATATTGTTTATTTCTGCTCTAATCTTTATTATTTCTCTTCTGCTGGCTTTGGGCTTTCTTTGGTGCTGCCTGTCTAGGTCCTTTATGTATGAGGTTAGGTTATGTATTTGGGAACTTTCTTGGTTCTTGAGATATGCCTGAATTGCAATGTATTTTCCTCTTATGACTGCCTTTGCCGTATCCCAAAGGGTTTGGACTGCAAATAAAAGCATTTTCATTTGCTTCCATATATTTTTTTTTAATTTCTTCTTTAATTTCCTGGTTTACCCATTCATTCTTTAGTAGGATAGTCTTTAACCTCCATGTATTTGGGGACTTTACAAATTTTTTTCTGTAGTTGACTTCAAGTTTCATAGCATTGTGATCTGAAAAAATGAATGGTATGATCTCAATCCTTTTACATTTGTTGAGGCCTATTTTGTGACCCAGTATGTGATCTATTTTGCAGAATGTTCCATGTGCACTTGAGCACAATGTATGTACTGCTGCTTTGAGATGAAAAGTTCTGAATATATCTGGTAAGTCCATCTGGTCCAATGGGTCATTCAGAGCCATTGTTTCCTTATTGATTTTATGCCTATATGACCTGTCCATTGATGTAAGTGGAGTATTAAAGTCCACTACAATCATGGTATTATTATCTATACATTTCTTTATGTTTGTGACTAATTGATTTGTATATTTGGGTGTTTCATGTTGGGGGCATAAACATTTATAATTGTTAGCTCTTATTGATGGACAGAACCCTTAATTGATATGATGCCCTTTTTCATCTCTTGTTATAGTCTTTGTTTTAAAATCTAGTTTGTCTGATATAAGTATGGCTACTGGGGCTTTCTTTTGATACTCAGTAGAGTGAGAGATGGTTCTCCATCCCCTCACTTTCAATCTGCAGGTGTCCTCAGGTCTAAAATGAGTCGTTTGTAGGCAGCATATAGATGGATCTTGTTTCTTTATCCATTCTGATATCCTATGTCTTTTGATTGGGGCATTCAGTCTACTTACATTCATAGTGATTATTGAAATATATGGATTTAGTGTCACTGTGTTATCTGTGGCTTTCATGCTTGTCGTGATGTCCCTGGTCCTTTGTAGTGCTGGCTGCTTTCCACTCACAGAGTCCCCCTCAGGATTTCCTGCAAGGCTGGCTTAGTGGTCATGAACTCCTTTAGTTTTGTTTGTCTGGGAAAGCCTTTGTCTCTCCTTCTATTATGAGTGACAGCCTTGCTAGATAAAGGATTCTTAGCTGCATATTTTTCCCATTCAGCACATTGAGTATCTCCTGTCACTCCCTTCTTGCCTGCCAAGTTTCAGTGGACAGGTCTGCTACTACCCTTATGTGTCTACCCTTGTAGGTTAAGGCTTGTTTGTCCCTAGCTGCTTTCAGAATTCTCTCTTTATCTTTGTATTTTGCCAGTTTAATTATGATGTGTCATGGGGTTGAGCTGTTTTTTTTTTTTTTTTGTGTGTGTGTGTGTGTGTGTTTGTTTGTTTGTTTTAATTTTGAAGGGAGTTCTATATGCATCTTAGATTTGGATGCCTATTTCCTTCCCCAGATTAGGGAGATTCTCAGCTATAACTGCACCAAGAACCATAAGATCCCTAGGAATAAACCTAATCAAAGAGGTAAAAGATCTGTATGCTGAAAGTTTATGAAAGAAATTGAAGGAGACACAAAGAAATGGAAAACATTCCATGCTCATGGATTAGAACAAGTATTGTTAAAATGTCGATACTACCCAAAGCAATCTACACATTCAATGCAATCCCAATCAAAATAGCACCAGCATTCTTCACAGACATAGAACAAACAACCCTAAAATTTGTATGGAACCACAGATGACCCCAAAGAGCCAACATAATGTTGAAAAAGAAATCCAAAGCTGGGGCATCACAATCTTGGACTTAAGCCTGTATTGCTAAGGTGTATTAATCAAGACAGTATAGTACTGGCACAAAACAAGACACATAGACCAATGGAATAGAATAGAGAACCAAGACATGGACCAACAAATATATGGTCAACTAACCTTTAACAAAACAGGAAAGAGTATCCAATGGAAAAAAAGACAGTCCCTTCAGCAAATGGTTCTGGGAGAACTGGACAACCACATGCAGAAAAATAAAACTGGACCACCTTGTTACACCATACACAAAAATAAATTCAAAATGGATGAAAGACCTAAATGTGAGCAAAGAAACCATCAAAATCCTATAGCAGAAAATAGGCAGCAAACTCTTTGACTTCAGCTGCAGCAACTTCTTCCTTGACATGTCTCCAAAGGCAAGGGAAACAAAAGCAAAAAATAAACTATTGGGACCTCATCAAGATAAAAAGCTTCTTCACAGCAAAGGAAACAATCAACAACATTAAAAGGCAACTGATGGAATGGGAAAAGATATTTACAAATGACCTATCAGATAAGGGGATAGTATCCAAATCTATAAAGAACTTGTCAAGCTCAACACCCCCAAAACAAATAATCCAGTGAAAAAATGGGTAGAAAACATGAATAGACATTTTTCCAGAGAAGACATCCAGATGGGAAACAGACACATGAAAAGATGCTCAACATTACTCATCATCAGGGAAATACAAATAAAAAACACACTGAGATATCATCTCCCACTGGTCAGAGTGTCTAAAATTAACAACTCAGGCTATAACAGATGTTGGCGAAGATGTGAAGGCAGGGGAACCCTCTTGCACTGTTGGTGGAAATGCAAAATGGTGCACCCACTTTCAAAAACACTGTAGAGGTTCCTTACAAAATTAAAAATAGAATTGCCCTATGACCCAGAAATTGCACTACTAGGAATTTATCCAAAGGACAGAGGAGTGCCAATTCTTAGGGCCACATGCACCCCAATGTTTATAACAGCACTATCAACAATAGCCAAATTATGGAAAGAACCTAAATGTCCATTAACTGATGAACAGATAAAGAAATTGTGGTTTATATACACAATGGAGTACTACGTGGCAATAAGAAAGAATGAAATATGGCCCTTTGTAGCAATGTGGATGGAACTGGAGAGTGTTACGCTGAGTGAAATAAGCCATACAGAGAAAGACAGATACCATATGTGTTCACTCTTATGTGGATCCTGAGAAACTTAACAGGAGGAACCCATGGGGGAGGGGAAGGAAAAAAAAAAGAGGTTAGAGTGGGAGAGAGCAAAAGCATAAGAGACTCTTAAAAACTGAGAACAAACTGAGGGTTGATGGGGGGTGGGAGGAAGGGGAGGGTGGGTGATGGGTATTGAGGAGGGCACCTTTTGGGATGAGCACTGGGTGTTGTATTGAAACCAATTTGACAATAAATTTCATATATTAAAAAATAAATAAATAAATAAATACATACATAAAAAAGAAGAGGTGGCATGTATGTGTATACACGCACACGCGCGCGCGCACACACACACACACACACACACACACACAATGGAATACTACTCGGTAATGGAAAAGCTTGAAATCTTTACATTTGCGACAATGTGGATTGAACAGGAGGGTATTATGCTAAGTGAAATAAGTCAGAGAAAGACAGACATCATGTGATTTCACTCACATGTGGAATTTGAGAAAGTTAACAGAAGATCATAGGGAAAGGGAAGGAAAATAAGATACAAACAGAGAGGCAGGCAAACCATAAGAAACTCTTAAATACAGAGAACAAATTGATATATGATGGGGGTGGGGGGTTAGGGGGTGGGAAAAATGGGTGATGAGCATTGAGGAGGGCACTTGTTGGGATGAGCATTGGGTGTTGTATATAACTGATGAATCATGGGAATCTACTCCCGAAGCCAAGGCTATACTCTATGTTAGCTAACTTGACAATAAATACATAAATAAATAATAAAAATAATGACCAATCTGTTAAAAATGACACATTTTTCACAGAAAATACAGGAAGGTAAAAGATCAAAGTCACCCTTTAAAAAACAAAAAGAAACTCACTGAGAGGAGAGAACATAGGTAAAGTTCGAGAACAAACCCCCACAGAGGGGAGAAGTCGGCATACAGATATTGGAAGATGGTTTCCTGCTTTGTTATGCATAGCCACTTCAGGCGGTAGACAGAATCATGACTTAATTATTGTTCTGGTGTGCTGAGGCTCCCTTCAATGGGCATCAGAAATCCAGGACAACAAGATGGGACTACCAAGGCTAGAATCCAGACAACAGACTGACTACCTAGAATGACCTCAGCAGTGGCCAGAATGGAGTGTGATATATCACCTTTGCACATCTCTCGAAGAGGCAGCTCGTACAAGAAATGGGTGTTTTGATTTACCCAATTACCACTGTTTTCTCCCATGAAATTTGAGTATGTTGACAGTACTATCTAGATTTGCTATGATATAGAAGGCCCTACCTAGGCTTCATGCTGAGGCCATGTAGTAAATCAGCCTTTTTCCAAAGCTCTTTTTTCTAAGGTGAACGGTACTTACTATCAATAAAATGGTCCTTTTTAATTGAAAAATAAATTTAAAAAGAGAGACAAAGGTCATAATGTTTTCACGCAATACATACTTGGTTTTTTAAATAACAATTGTAACAAATGACAGAAAGAACTGTGGAATGCTGCTCTTGTGAACCATACAAAAAACAACATTTGGATTGTTTAAAGGACATAATTTAAAGACATGTCTCAAACACTTTTTGAAATACTGTAGTAGTCAGTCCATAGAGGCATGCCTTAGGTGGATATGGGAATGTAGTTCAGAAAAGAAAGAGAAATATCACAGGGGTACTACTCAGTTTCTTCAAAATCACTGAGCAAAAAAAGCAACGTTCAGCTTCCATACTGATTTCACACGACTTCTATACAGTATCTGGACTTCAATCCAAGAGCAAAAGTTAAGACTCTCCTCTTCTATTTTTGGTAAACAACTGCATGGTAAACTTAAATGCCTTTTCCCCTGGATTTTATCTGGGAGTGGCCTTTTTAATTTTTTATTTTAAATAAAAGGCAGGTTTGGTATCAGCAATATCAATATTTCCTTTTTATACTGATATCAGCAGTGTCAATATTTCTTGGGATCTCAGGAAGATTCATATTTTTTACAGCTGATACAGCACAGGCTAGAGATCCTGCAAAGCCAGCCTCAGATTTCTCCAGTTCATTTTGTGCATGAATTTGTGTAACAATCTCATTCATTTTTGTCTCCAATACCATTCACTCCATCACCATTTCTGCAAGAATATTGTGAACCTTGTCTACATTGTAAATTAAATCCAGTTCACAGACATTTTCAAAACGCTTGTCTAATGTTTCCACAAATACTTTGAGTTCTAAGGACATTATGAAAGATTTTCAGGAAGCAGGGATTGGTGGGTTTGGGGGTCAGATCTGTATACACATGGTAAGAGATCCATGAATCTTGGGGTTCCTGGGTGATTGAATTGGATTTAAAATGCCAAGTTCACTTTGTGAAGAATCCACATAGAAGACAAAGTATAATGTTGCATAATGTCTATAAATCAGCTTGTTGTCAGATCCTCCAATTAACAATTCTCCTTCTAAGAAATTACATTTTCATCTCTCTTAGATACCAAATAGAATGTCTCCCTGATGACTGGCTGTTGTGTATCTTCTCTGTAGGGCTTGTAGAACTTGGAAAGCCTTGGCTTCCCATGGTGTTGAAGATGAGGGTCGCCTAGATCATGCCTAAGCAGGTCCAACCAGTTGGGCACTGGGGCAGGAGCACCAGCTTTGCCTGGGGTCATCACTGTTGATCCTTGCCCACCTACCCTCCCACATGTGCATATTCTTAAATGGTAGTTTGGTTTTTTTTTTTTTTTCATGTTTATTTATTTACTTTGAGAGACAGCATGCACGTGAGTGAGCAGGGGATGGGCAGAGAAAGAGGGAGAGAGAATCCCAAACAGTCTCCATACTGTCAGCACAGAGCCCAACACGGGGCTCAATCCCACCAACTGCCAGATCATGACATGAGCTGAAATCAAAAGTAGCTGGCTTAACTGAATGAGGCACCCACGTACCCCTAAATAGATTTTAATAGATTGAACATATGAAACTTGATTATTCAAAAAGACATTTAAACTGCCTACATGTTGTTGTAGCAATAACTTATGTAAACAATAAAACAACGGTATCATAGATATGGTTTGGCAGAGATATCTATCTATAGATAGATTTGGATAGAGATAGAGATAGAGATAGAGATAGAGATAGAGATAGAGATAGAGATAGAGAGATATGTTAATAATATTCAGCCCATAGTTAATTTTGGTATCTCATTTCTGGCCTCTTTAATTTCTCCTCATTTTGGTCATACTTTCATCCTTCTTTGCTTGACTGGTAATTGTTGATTGAATGCCAGACACACTGGATTTTACCTTTTTGAGCACCGAATATTTTTACATACCTAAATTATTCTTGAGGTTTCATTTCAACCCAGTTGGGTTACTTGGAAGTAGTTTGAACCTCACATAAGGCCAGAGCAAGTCTTTAGTCTTGGCTAATTTTATTTCACTACTGAGGCAATACCTTTCTTAGTACTCTACTCAATGGCCCAAGATTTATTAACATTTTTACACCTCCGTGAAACACAAACTACTCGTTGCTCTATTTGAGCTCTGGAGATTGTTTTCTCTCTAAACATGTATCAGGTGGTTCTTTTCCCAGCCTCAGGTATTTTCCTCAAATGCGTGTGAATTAGTACTCCGCTGCATACTTGAGAGGGATTCTCCACCTATCTCTGAGGCTCTTTTCATGTATAGTTTACCTTAGAGTATTCAGCTCTAAAACTCTAGCTGCCTTGATCTGCACACTCTCCTCTTCTCAACTCAGGGTGACATGCAGGTCACCCCGAAAGCCTGCTGCGTCCTAACAAACTGGGAAGCCCACCCCGGTGTGTCCCTGCTCTAAACTTTAGTTTGATTCACTGAGGATTGGTGACTCCGCGCTGTCAGAAGCACCATGCCATCCACGCCATCTGCTTCTGCAAGTGAACCTGGGACCCTGGACCGAGCAGGTGGACCGCAGTGGGCAGGGAGAGCAAACGTCTGCCAGGAAAATTGTTGGCAGTAATGGGAAAAAATGGCGCACAATTTACACTCTCAAAGCCAACTGGCTGGCTGGCGGGTGGGACTGGAGTTGGGGGAAGAACTGTCGCCCTTCCAGGGACCCTGCCACCCCCTCCCCTTTTACTGCCGCTCCCGGCTCACCTGTGTGTGAGAAGATTGGGCGGTACTCCTTGGAGGTGAGCCCCAGGCACGGAACAGTGGGTAGCATCTGCAGAACTGGTTCCATCCTGCTTGGAGCTACTCAAACGTGGCCGGGCCCGCCCCTTCACCATCCCCGCCTCCTTCTGGGAACTCTCCTCCTGTGCTCTCCTGGCTTTATCTTTGTTTCTGTGGCTCCTTTCCTGACAGCCTCTTCTTCTTCCACCCCTAGTCCTGCATTCCCTCCAGCTATAGGCCAGTCCATGTCTGGCAGACTCCTTTCTGCGGCCCTTCCTTAAAAGGAGCAGCACAGGCTTGGGGTTTGGTTGGACATTCGAGCGGTGCTTGAGCCTTGCGCTTTTGGTTCTAAGCCCCCTCCATGGCTCTGCTCTGCTTTTCCCGGGCCTGGGAGCCGGATGGGGACTAGGAGTGCCAAGGTGACCTGCCTGCTCTGGATGGTGAGGCTATAATGTGGGCCTTTGGGGCGCCTGGGTGGCTCAGTCGGTTAAGCGTCCGGACTTCAGCTCCCGTCATGATCTCACAGTCCATGAGTTCGAGCCCTGCATCGGGCTCTGTGCTGACAGCTCGAAGCCTGGAGCCTGCTTCAGATTCTGTGTCTCCCTCTCTCTCTGCCCCTCCCCTGCTCATGCTCTGTCTCTCTATGTCTCAAAAATAAATAAAAACATTTAAAAATTTTTTCATAATGTGGAACTCCAGACCCTTCTCAGCAGGTGTACCCCCCAAATCTGTTTCTTAGTAAGGCTCACAGTGAAAGACAGGCTCTCCAGACCCACAACGGGGCTTCCAATAAAATGGCAGTTCCTCTAAACGAACAAAAAAACTTTATAATTAAAATTTTTAAATAGTTTTAATTTAATAAAAAATATTTGGCAAATAAGTTAGTATTCTGGCCAAGGAAGACCAAAATCTATTGTGTTTTTCTATCCAAATGAAAGTTTCATGGTATTTTATATTTTAAAAATTGAGTAAGACTGAGAACCATCATAAGCCTCAGCATTAATCATGATAAGCTCAAAAGAAGTTGTGCCCAACTGTCAATTTTATCAGATTTATTTTGCATTCAGCAATTTCATGCTAATGAAGTAGATTTATTCCATTGAATTAATATTGCTAATTTTAATATTTGTTTTTCCATTTTTGCTTATATGTAATTATTAAATTTTCTTTGATTTATAGTAACAAAAAACGTAAATCACAGTAACTTCATTCCTAGATGTGTGTTTGTGCTTAAAACACAGCACATGATATAATAAACACTGCAGCCTATGCTACTTTATTATTGTTATTATTATTCCTATCAAAGGAATTATAAAACACTGATATTCGAGAAGTCTGATCCAACAGGAAACTAATTGGTTGAAGTGTTGAAGTTCTATAGTCTTACCGAACTTCATGTCAGAAAGCTTCATCCATAGGCTACTTAGGAGAGCAGAGAGTAGAGCACAGGTGTTTCAAATATTAGTGCCTTTAAGAATCACCAGAGCCGAGGCGCCTGGGTGGCGCAGTCGGTTAAGCGTCCGACTTCAGCCAGGTCACGATCTCGCGCTCCCTGAGTTCGAGCCCCGCGTCAGGCTCTGGGCTGATGGCTCAGAGCCTGGAGCCTGTTTCCCATTCTGTGTCTCCCTCTCTCTCTGCCCCTCCCCCGTTCATGCTCTGTCTCTCTCTGTCCCAAAAATAAATAAACGTTGAAAAAAAAATTAAAAAAAAAGAATCACCAGAGCCAATTCCCAGGCTCTAGAGTTTCTGATTTAGTAAGTCTAAGGTGAGATCCAAGGACATATATTTTTAAATTACCTCCCATGTGATTTTGATGCTGTAGTCTGTGAATTACACGGCACTCTGGTCCAAAAATCAAGATAAAGAAGTAAATGGGGATTTGGACTAGATTTGATTATAGTTGTAGAGAAGCAAATAAAAAATACACATAACCCAAACTCAGGGATAGGTAAAGCTTCCATGAGGAGTTAATTTGAAGAATGCTTCAGACATGGTGAGGCAAAAAGATCAGAATCTTTCTAGGAAATATCATAGTGATAAAGAGACCTGGAAGTAAGGGCACACATGACATACTTAGGAAACAGCAAATTATTAAAGATAACTGGAGATTCTTAAGCTGATTAAACCCTAGACAAATCGATTGCTAACAAAGAGAACATTACAAAGGAATCAATATACTCTTAGCCCAACATTTACCAGTAACCAATGAGTGTAAATTCTTTACATAAATCTTTTTAATTGTGACCATAACCCTTATTTAGATTACTTTTATGAGAATATTCTCTTTTTGCTATAATCCACAGTTACTTGAAACTTTTTATATGCATAGATGATTGGTTTAATTTGTAATCTTCTGAGACCAAATATACTTTTTTCCCCCCCCTGGCCATTTTTCATAGGTATTGTAACATTTAAGGTTTTCAAAATAGACCCCCCCCAAATATTGTCTAATAATTGAGATTACAATCTACATAGTTTCTATTTTCATTTAGTCAATTAGAATTAACCAAATTTCATTCTATACTACAGGTATGGCAGAAAGAGTTTTAAAAGCTTAACACTCATGCATGATACAGTATCATTTTCTACTCTTTGTCCACAGTAACTACATGTCTAATGCCTGCAGTTATACCTAGAAGCCAGTTTTCACTAAATTCTGGATTCTATTTCTAGAGATAGTCATATGTCAGATATGATAAATTAAGCTCTTTCCAACTCAGGCTTCCAGTTATCGTTAATTAAGCAACACGCCTCACTTAGCCCCAAAGGAAAGACATAGCATTGGCCCTTCATTCCTGAAATGAATGAAATTAAACCATGAAAAATATAAGTTCTCCTATATTTATAGTACCTGAGTTCACAGAAAGCAATTTATAGACCTCACTCCTAAGTAATGTTCTGCTCTAATTTCAGCATGGTATTCATATTTTGTAAATGAACAACCTACCATTCAGATCTCTAGCATTTCTGGCCATTGATCTTCAAAATATAGATTTGAGGGGTGCCTGGGTGGCTCAGTTTGTTAAACGTCCGACTCCGGCCTAGATCATGATCTCCCCGTTTGAGCCCTGTGTAGGGCTCTGTGCTGACAGCTCAGAGCCTGGGGCCTGTTTCAGATTCTTTGTCTTCCTCTCTCTCTGCCCCTCCCCCACTCATGCTATCTGTCTCTCCAAAAAGTAAACAAACATTTAAAAAGTTAAAAAGAAATAAAACAAATATAGATTTCATAAAGGTTAAAATAGTTATTAGTTCTTTTAGTGAGGGTCCATACCCTCTCACAGCATTGTTGGTATCTGTGGTGTCCTATCAACAAGTTTAATACATCAAAAACTGTTTTATATTTTTAATAATTTTTTTAAGTTTTTAAAAATTTTTTCAATGTTTATTTTTGAGAGAGAGTGAGAGAGAGCGAGAGAGAGCAGGGGAGGGGCAGAGAGGAAGACACAGAATTTGAAGCAGGCTTCAGGCTGCCATCACAGAGCTGGGTGCAGGGCCCAAACTCACAGACCAAGAGATCATGACCTGAGTTGAAGTTGGACGCTTAGCTGACTGAGTCACCCAGGTGCCCCTGTTTTATTTTATTTCCATACTGACAACCAGACATAACCAATCTTGGAAGAGAGCCCCCATTAATGTACATATTAAGATTAGCAAACCTTTTTCAGCATGATGACAGGCTTCTAGTATTTTAATTTGGGTGTAATTCAGAATTCTGTATTCTGTTCCTAACGCTACTGCTTGGCCTGTTGGAGCTAGGGCTAATTAAACTATCATATATATTTTTGTCACTGGGAATTTAGGGAATGTGTGCAATTTGAAAATAAACAATGCACCCCAAATTAAAAATTGCCTTATGAAATTGTCCTTTGGGCAGTGAGGTTGGACATAATTCACCTGTCATCCTATGCAGGTCTTTGACCTCAAGGAATTCTTCTTTAAGCCATCTTTGGGCACTTTATTTGCTGATGATACTAAGTATAATCTTTTAACACAACAATGGTTCACTGAATTAGACAGGAATATTTCATTACCTGGCCTACTTTTGGATTGCTTGAACACCATTGTGCCACCTTATTCCACTAACGCCGGTGTTTGTTACTTTTTATATGTATATAAAATCATATGTCATACGAATATAAAATCAAATCACCTAAAGTCTCCTTCTGTGCCAAGTACTGAGTCTTAATTCTACCTCTACATTTCCATAAGTACTTCCATAACTGAATACCCCACACTGGTAGTGTCCAATCATCTATGGTCCATTTGCTAGAGCACATATCAAGTCATTTGTATCTAGTCTAAAAAAATCTGTAAATATTTTAACACTTTTCTGAGAATATATACCTACACTGCTCAACACTGAGGCACTCAGCTGTACCTATGGTATAAGTTTACAATTACTCCCACCTTCCTTCACCAAAACTTGACAAACTACAGGGCTTATTTTCACTGATTTCTAAGCAAAAGCATGACCTTCAATCCAGGGACTCTCATACATAACCAACAAGCCTCTTTTCCTTGGTTATGAGGGAAAATGTGGTTCAAACCATGTAGCAATATGAGAAGGAAGATCTTGGGATCTCCATCATTGAAGCAGGCTTTTCATAAAGGGCATGAACATTTCTTATCAGATGATCTTGGATCTTGAACTGCTGTCTGTTTTCCTATTCTCAGGGTTTTCTGATGTCCTTTTATGTTAAAGTAGTCTCTTTGTGTGCCCAGTAACAGCTACCAATTCTTTCAAAACAACTGTATTGAGTGGCTACAACGGGCATATTTCAAATCCAAAATTCAATCTTTACTGAGGTATAGCTTTCAGTTTCTGCCAAAGGCTCCATTCTTTACTCTTTTTAATTGCAGAAACTTTTAAAATTAATTGAGTGTTTGGATCACAAGGTTGTACAAGCAATGTTTGAGCCATGATCCTTTTAAATCTTTTAATAGATATTTATTTTCAGGCCCCATTCAAATATAGATTTCATTAAATACAAGTCTCAGGATTTTTTGCATAGGGTCCAGAATTATCACTAAATGAGAGATGTGATTCACCAGAACACAAATGGTCCCATAAGTCTCTGTACTTCTTATATGGTTGTAAACAATAGTGATCAATTTCTCATGTTTGGAGAGATACTCCAAGCTCGTTATAATTGTCCAACGTTTCACCGACTCTCTAGATCTTAGATTTTGTCTACTTAAATCAGCCAGTCTTTATTTGTCACATGGGTGATGTCACTACTGTCCTTCTATCTTCCCTGTCTGTGGAAGAATTATCATTATGTTTCCAACTCAGTGCATCAATTGATTCTAATGACTTTAAAGTCTAAGTGCTGATGTACTTCTTTATGACAGTATGCTAGTGAATTAAATGTTCCTTTGGGGAAACTGTGAAAGTGTACTGAAGTCCACTCCACATAAATGTGGGTAATGTTTTACTATATTACAAAAAAAAAAAAAAAGAATGGGTACAAAGGGCCTACTCACCTCTATTACAGCATATCAATAATCCTTGTGGTTGCATTTCTTGTTATATAGGTTTTACCATATCTGTTCCAGACAAATCCCTCAGGGAAATTGTTTTGTTTGATCCCAAGAGCCTTATTGTCTGTCTCTATGAAACAACTGCCTTATGTATCTACAAGATGGAGTTGTTAAAAAGTTAGTTAGTGGAAATCAATACTCCCACTTCAGTCTCTTTCTTAATTGGAGGAATAATCTGTTGTTGCCTTCCCAGAATTCTATATCAGTTAATATTTATTAGAGAAGATAGGGAAATGCCGAAGGTTTCCAAATGTCCAATTTTAATCAGGTCAAGGGTAAATTTGGCTCACCTCCAATTTAAAAATAGTACATTTGGATCTCTCCATTTGCACACATGGTCTCAATTATACTCTAATGTAATGGTGACATAACACAAAATATATCCTGTCATATGTTTCAATTATCCACTAGAGAACATTTGTACTCTGCACATTTTACCTTTGGGTCTTTTTTCTGTCTATTCCCAATGTGTACTTCACGTTAAATGCCTATATCCAGTCATCTCCACAAGTTTTGCATATTCCTCATAAACATTTTTCATATGCTATCATCTAAGACCTTGACTCCTCCTCTCAGGTGTTTTGCTAGAAGATCCCTGCCTTCAGTTAATTGTTCTCAGATGGTTTTCTATTTAAAAACGGTGGGAGGGGGGATTTAGCCCCTCATCAACTGTTTTGTCTAATTTGTGATTCTCATAATGAAATTTTAATGAATCCAAAGTAGGATACATGAAGCAAATCTTATGACTAGAGTTGAAGTTTGTTTCAACCACTCAACCATTGATGATATGCCACCGTTTCTTAATAGCAACACTGTCAATTTTCTTTCATTTTTCATTTCATTTTCTAATAGCCACTTAAATAATTTCACCTGGTTTAGTCCTTCCTTCTTTTCTTTATTTTCGCTTTAATGTTCCCCTTTTAAGAAGGAGGTTGTTGAAGTGCAGATAGTACCAATTTTTACTGATCATCTAAAACATGTATGCTGGCTACTCCTGTGGATTTTCTTGCCACTCCCAAAGCCAAGTTACGTAAAGTAACAGAGATTTGGGGATGCATGGTTTGTATCATCAGTACCAAATTAAGGTCTATCTCTTAGTATCACATTGTTGGTATAGTTCTGTCTCTGTCCTTAACATTCCTACTGTTGTGGAAAGAACATGTTATTTTTTTAGTTGGAGAGGGAATAGAGAAGTTTGACTGTCCCAGGGTAAATTTGCTAGATTTCCACCTTCACCCACTGTAATTAGTTAATTGTAATGCAGTCTAGAAGTGTCTACTCACAAGAGTTTGTACCCACATTGGGAATACAATAATTCCTTCCATTTAGGAAGAATCTAAGATAAGCGATGTACTCTACTGATCATTTATTCTGAGAATTCACATTAGCAATAATGCACTGGTCTGCTAGTACTCCTCTTTAACTTGCCCCAACTCTTTAACAGAATACAAACTATTTTGTTTACCAGGTTATGGTCCCTGTCTACCTGTAGAGTCTTTCGGGTTATGGAGAGTTGCAACTTGTCATATGAATAAATATCACTTCTGCTCAAGGAGCAACAACAAAAGCATCAGAAGGTTTTCCACTAAGTGGAAGAAGCCATACTATTTACTTTCCTTTGTTTTAGTTTCCATCTTTATTCCACTTTAGCTGTTTTTGTTTTGGTTTACCAGCACTGTCACTACAGTTAGGAATAGTCTAGTTATTTCCCCACTTTATTTGGTGCTTATTTCATACTTTAACCAATTTCCAGGCCTATTGTCTAAATAATTCGTCGTATTTGCCCACATCTAGGCTCTGCAGGGATGCATAAGCAGATATTCTAGAATCAAAGTATCATGTTGTTTTTCCAACCTGCATGGGTCTAAAAAAACTTCCCACTGCTGTAACCGATCTACACCACCACAAAAGATTAAATTGTAAAATAAAGGAATAAATAAAATAAGAATGAGACAGGGAGGAGAAAGACAGAGAAAGGGAGGAAAGTAAAAATGAAAAGAAAGAAAAAAATCTCCAATTTTACACCACATGGAGCTTTCTTACTGGTTATTGGAGGACACAATCTCATCAGTTCTGGTTGGTAATAATCAGATGTAGATTCCTAAGATCCCCATTTGCTACACTGGAATACGTTTTGGATTTAGAGTCTGAGATCCAAATTTGTGAGACAGGAAAGTCACTTAGGAAAAGGATCTTTTAATTTTTTTGTACCTCACTAGTCAATTGTCACATTTATTTGCTATTTGTTCCCTATCCTAATGTCCTTTTATTTTCCCTTCATAGTCAACTATTCTATTGCATTTTATAAAGATACTTTTATTTGTTCTTTAAACATTGTTTAGGAGTTTTAGTTTAATTGCACTGTGTAATAGATCCCATAATTTTATTTGCTTTTATACTTAAATGAATTTTAAAATATCTACCCATATTGCTTACGAATATCAACAGTGTTCAACCATATGCTTCATTAAATTGTCCTTATCCATTGCCCTTGGGATGGGCAACTAGATTTTCTCTCATGCCTCACTACCACAATCTATAATAGTATATACACTCTTATTACTATGTGTAAGATTTTCTCTGGGTAAGTTCCAAAAAATAAGATTCCTGGATCATAGTATTCACATGCTTAATTTGACCAAATACTGCCAGATGGCTTTCCAGAATGATTGCATTAGCCTTTTTCATTGCCAGCAGTGCATGAAGCTTCTACATTCCACACCCTGACAATACATGGCATTATCCAACTCCATAACTTTACCAATCTGAAAAATTCAAAGAATAGAGCAATGTTGTTTTAATACAACATTAATTAATGGAATGGGTTTAAGCTCTATTTTTGTTTTACACTTCACCTTCATTTTTTTATGAATTAGGTTCTGTTTTTGTTTTTGTTTTTACTTATTCTCTGTTGGTTCCTCCTTTTCCTTATAGGATTTAGGAGTTTTTATATAATCTAGATATTGGCCCTTATTGGTTTTAGGTATTGCAAATATCTTCTCTAAATATGTCATGTGTCAATTAATTCTATCTTGGCATCATTGAACAGAAATCCTTAATTTTAGTTTAACCATCTATAAATTTTATTCTTCATGGTTTGTACCCTCAGGACCTTGTTTAAGAAATCACATTTCAAAAGAGTTTAACTTGGATGTTTATGAACTGTTTATCAGATAAATATTAGAGTAATTTTACAGAGTTCTTTATTTCCAGCTGAAATTTGGATTGAAATTGCATTGAATTTATAAATTTATCTTAGAAAAAATAATATATTCATGTTATTAAGTCAACCAAACCAATAAAATGGGAAATACTTTCAAGTCTTCTCCATTACTTTTTGTGCAACTCTTTTTTTTTCTTTTTTTTAAGTTCATTTATTTTAAGAGAGAGCATGCGCAGAGGAGGGGCAGAGAGAGATGGGAGACAGAATCCCAAGCAGGCTCCTTGCTGTCAGTGCAGGGCCTGACACAGGATTCAATCTCATGAACAGCGAGATCCTGACCTGAGCCAAAACCAAGTGTCTGGACGCTTACCTGACTGAGTCACCCAGGCGCCTCTGTGTAACTCTTAATATAATTACAACATTTATTTATTATTACATCGTATGTATTCAAGTTAATTCCTAACTTAGTTTTTGTGACTCATGTGTTATTTGCATGTTCTACTTGGATATTACCGTTTTGACAAACACAACTGAGTTCTGTAATTTGATCTTCTGTCAGTCTTTTTTAATGGTCTTATTTGTTCCCTGGTTTAATCTTTTTTCTCTGTCAATGAGTGGCAATGGGCTGTCTGGTCTGGCTGGTTCATATGGTAGAGCATGTGACTCGATCTCAGAGTTGTAAATTTGAGGCCCACATTGGATGTAGAGATTACTTAAAGATAAAATCTTAAAAAAAAAAAAAAAAAAAAGATGAATAGCAATGAACCCCAGGGCTAAGAGCCTCAGGCACTCCAGAACTATAGTCAACCATCTCTGCTGACTTTCAACTGGCAATGTCTCTGAACAAAGTCTCAGTCATAAAGCACTTACGGAAAAAACAAAAAACAAACCTGGAAGTATTATTACACTGTAATTCATCAGCTCTGAGTAGAAGTTAGTTCCTTCTTCATGAGTCCTTTATTCAGCCCTGATATTTTCATACCAACATGAAAATGAGTGTTTGAACTTATGGGAAAGATGTAAGAACAGAACTTAAAAGTTCTTCTCCAAACTCCATCTCCACTGCTGATCTGGGGGTGCTCTGTCACCAGCTGCCACCACAGCACACAGGTTCTGGGCAGTCCTTGATCAACTTTGCAGGTACTCAGGTTTACATTTACTACTCAGATCCGTGCCTCTATCTCACTTCTGTAGTTTAGTTAGGACTGCTATCGAGGGAAGCACTCAACAGTTAGTTCATGCTAAATCACCATTTCATGAACAGGAAGACCTTATGTTTGAACTTTCAACTTATTCTTCATAATTGTGTGAAGATATAAAAATTGTGAAAGTTAAAATGCGTTGTTAATGTAACTACAAAATGGTCTTAGTTTATATAATGATTAAAAGTAAACCAATTTAGGGGTCTCAGGGTGGCTCAATCCGTTGAGTGTCTGACTTCAGCTCAGGTCACGATCTTGCAGTTCGTGAGTTTGAGCCCCTACGTCTAACTCCGTGCTGACAGCTCGGAGCCTGGAGCCTGCTTTGGATTCTGTGTCTTCCTGTCTCTCTGCCCCTCCCCCTATGGTACTATGTCTCTCTCTATCTCTCAAAAATACATAAATCTTAAAAATTTACAAAAAAGTAAACCAATTTATTGTTAGGAGTTTGCAAGCTCAACTATCAGGGAAAAAGGTAATAAAAGATAATTTTCTTCTCCTTTAAGAAATCTTTCCAGATTTTCATTTCTGTATTAAACTGCTCCAATAGAATATAGTGTTTCGCCTAATTATGTGTCCATTGCCTAAGATTCAGACTGACAATTTTTAAATATTTCAGTGTCCATATTACTTCAGGGCAGTGATTTGATTGTAAATGTCTCTGTATACTAGGCCTGAGAACAAAGCCTACCAGATAAAGGAACACACTGTGTGTGTGTGTGTGTGTATACACACACATGTATATATGTATGTAATATATAAATAACATAAATTATGACCACACATTTGCTGATGAATAATCACAGAACAAGAAAAAATCATATTTTGGGTATTTTATACATTATTACAATGCATTATTAGGATTAAAAGTGATAAATCTTACTATTTATATTAGATCCTGGCCCTGCTAGTTACTTAGAAACTACGTAATTTGAGTCAATAGAATTAACCTCCCTTTTAGGTTCTTCATGTAAGAAGAGGGTAGGGATAAAACCTACTTGGTATACTGTGTATGTGCTAACTTGTAAAAACAACTCAGTATAGATGGACTTCTATAAAACAACTAGTGCTGACTCTTCACAAATGTCAATGTCAACAAAGAAATCATAGCTGAAGCATTTTTTCTAGATTTAAGGAAAGCTAAAGACCCATGAAAACTTAACACATTTCATGTTCTTTTCTTGTATCCCAGATTTTTTAAACAGTTAAAAAGGAAACTTTGAGAAGTGAGGAAATGTTAATATTGATTTTCTATGAGAAAATAATTAATGTTTAATGATTAATATTGTATTAACCAAGATGATAGTTACATTTCCATGTTTGACTAAAGTTTATAAGGAGGCTTCTTCCTGCCTCTAGGCCTCTGACCTACCTCATACTCCAGCCCCTGAGAGAATCCAGAAGCCCTAACCAAAGAGATCCCTTCTCTCCCTTTCTTTAGAGGATTTTCTTTAGAAAACTTGTAATTGCAAATTCTTTTTCTGCTTCTTTGAGATGTAAATCTTTTTAAAGCCTCTTGTCAGTTTTATAAAGGAAGACTTTCTCAAGGACCTTGGGACCATCCCTTTGAAATGTAATCATCAAGGAAGGTAGAGACCCTATCTCCCAGTCTCTGTGGGAGAGTAGGCACCTAACTTTGGTAGGTGTCTTGCTTCAAGCTATAAAACCATGTCCTGTCATGAAGATAAGAGAGTTTACTTTTCCTTTTGGTAAGGCCAATTAGCAAACAGAGAAGGCCTCCCTCAGCTCTTAAAAACTCCAGTTTTTGTTTTTGTTTTTGTTTTCCAGTGGAGTTGAATTCCGTGTTCTGGTCTCTCTCTACTATTGCAACAACCTTGAATAATTTTTTTCTTACTCTGTTTACTTTTGACTGGTATAATTTTTGCTTTAGTAGTATTAGCATGAACTTTTCTGAGTTTGTTAATTGTATTATGACTATGTAGGACAATGACCTTGTTATTAAAAGGTACTTTAAGTCTTTAGAGGCAAAATATTGAATAATATACAACTACCTAATGGTTTGGTGAAATGGCAGTGTGTGTGTGTGTGTGTGTGTGTGTGTGCACATGTAAGACCCAAAACCAGAGACAAGAAGAAGGAGGGATGGGGGGAGGGAGAGGATTAGAGAGGGAGAGAATGAGGGAAGGAGAGGGAAATGCTGTTTAATGATTAGAAGGTGAAACAGAGTAGACACAGGCTTTATGAGACAGTGTATATAATCCATTACCACATCTGCTATAGTGACTCTTCAGGAATAGTCCTCTTTATCCCTTATTAATTATAAGAAAAGCTTTATTTCTATTTAGGAGCTCACCTTTTTTTTTTCTTATAGAAAAAATAAATTGATCAAACATACATCTAAGTATTGTAGTATATAATTATGTTACCTGTAATCTATGCCTTGGTGTAGTTACCATTTGAAATACGTTAGTAGAATCAGCATAACAGACTTGTTTCCTGAGCAAATCAAATATCATTATTGAAATCTGTACCACGGAGTATGCCAATTACTTTGAGCTATTAGAAATAAGTTTTCACTGGTGAAATAAATGGTTCAAAAAAGTGGTTGGGATTCACTGTTCTTGTTTTTAAGAGTATCGGTTTTGTAGGATTCATTCTTGTTGTATGAATCAGCTATAAGAAACTGGAAAACAGAGCATTCTACTATCTCTTTGGCAGGGATCAGACTCTAAATCCTGTTAGTACTGGCTATCTCCTACTTCACAAAGGACACTGTCTCCTGACCTGATTTCTTCCTCTGGATACAGTGTTGGCTTTCACTAAACCTACTAAAAACGGGTATAATGCATTAATGACAGAATTTGATCCAAGACCTGCTTTTATTATAACATTCTGCATGTTGGTGAAATTGGGAAATACCTCTGTATAGCCTACCACTACAAAACACTATTATTTACCAAAATAACTTGACAATTGTGAACAATCACTAGATTGTAACACAGTAGCTCATAACACTGTTGTGAGAACTGAAACACAATACATATATGTTGCTCATAATATTACCTATTAGATTTTTAAAATTCAATAAGTTTCAGGTATTATTTCAGGTTCACATTAAAGATATCTGCTACTTCATACCAAAAATCTTGATATTTATGAAAAATCCAGTTCTGTCACCCAAACAAACTTTTTAGTAATACACTTTATCAGTCAGCATTACTGGATTACTGAATTCCCCCAGATGGACCAACAGAAGGGACCACTTACAGATTTATTGTCAGGGTTAGAAGAAGACTAAAGGCATCATGAGATATCCAGAAAAAAGCAACCATGGGATGCTATTCTACATCCAAGTCTATAGTGTTGAGAGGAGAAAACATTGTTACAAGAATGTACTAAGGAGTAGACATTGAAGAGCTATATTCCTGGCAGCAAAAAAACTACTTCTGGAGATTATGTGCAAAAATGAGAATAGGAAAGAAATGGCTCCCCTCCCCTGCCCCACCCCCCGACCTCTGGTCTCCTGTCAGTAACTTCCATATTCTAAATAAAACAGGAAGGCCAGGGGCAATGAAGAGATGACATAGCCCACAGAGTTCCTTCCCCAGGACTTACCAGCAAGGCAATGAAAGATGAATAATCTATGTATAATGCAATTAAAAGATAAACAGTCCACATACTTTTATTGTCATGTGCAAATTACATGAAGTGGGGTCAAAAAATTCTAAATAGATGGCAAACTATATAAGCTATTCTCTAATATTTTTGTTTGTTTAACAGTAACACAAATATATAGAACCAGAATGGCTGGCAATTAATGTTTTGTGACAGGTTAGTTCGAGCTTCGACCCAAACTGTTAACGCACCCTACGTATTTGTAAATAATGTTTTCATGCACCAAGGCTCTAAATTACTACGACTATATAAATATCTACACTGATGTGGACATTTTTTTCTTCAATGTCTCATTTTACAATGTCTGGTACTTCTCTGTCTAAAACAAATGAGTTCTCATTTGACAGGTGATAAAATAAAAGCTTCATTTGCCATGACATTAAGAAAAGTTCTTTGTTGTTATTTTCTGTCACTGTTTCTGCATCAGGCTGCTGCCCCCCCCTTTCAACCAAGTCAATAGTCTGTAGAATGTAATTGATTTTATGGTTCTATTTTCCTAAAACTTAACTTATGGGAATTAATATTTTATATAGGTTTGTATTGGTTACAGAGAAATAAGAGGTGGTGCATTTAGGGAAAGCACATTAGCCACAGATAAATAGAGCATTCTACTGAATGGCGTATCTGATATCTATTCTGTACTGGATCTTGCTAACTATATTTTCAGAGGGTGTCTTAAACATGATAGTGGGATGCACCAGTTTGAGTATGATTGAATGTTAGAAAGGGCAAGGAGAAAAAAATCATTTCAACATTTAGGGGATATAAATGCAGTTTTTCACTGTAGAGAAGAAAATAAAATATAGACATTTAGCAAATGAGGTTTCTAGTCCTGGAATTATTTTTTAAATATATTTTTATTCGAATGAGAAAGGATTGGAAATTTCACCTTATTGGATGATAGGCATTTTTGAATTCTTTTAAACATATTAAACTTTGTACTGAGATGTTATTAAATCATTCTAAAACAGTTTGATCCTTTCTGGTCTTGTTTTTAAAATTTGCTAGGAATCACAATAGCAGTGTTTCGTCCATAGCCAATCATTCTCTACTTCTGAAACAAAATGCTTCTAACCCTTCTGAATGCCCAATCTGATGCTCAGTGAATCAAGGTTTTCCAGGATGGTTGGTGGGAAGAGGCACGATTTTCACTCTTATGTGAATACTGAGTACTGTTCTCTCTAGTATATTCTGGACATTCTTTCCAAGCATCAGGTTGTTAGTACCTTACCCATGTTTTCTGGGCACTATTCTTCTGCATATTTGGAAATGACGCTTTGTAGATTTCCAGAACTCCCTCTCCACCCAAGTCTCTCCCCTCTGGTATGATGTTCAGTGCTCATGTCACTTCACTGTCCTTGACCATCCAGGCAATCTTCTCAGCCCAGGGAGCTCAATGGACCTCATCTGAATTATCCATCCCTGCACCACAGCTTGGAAACTCTCTTGAGGTAGTAAGTTTTGGCAATAGAAGGACTCACATTATTTGTTTTTTTGTCTGTCAGAGATCATTGTCCTTCATTGTCTCATGTTCAGTGTCTTGAAAAATGTTGGTTCATGTATTTTGTCTGATTTATTGTCTCACATGGATATATTTTTTATATCCTTTTGGTCAGAAGCAGAAGTCTCTAGCATATTTAAAATCTGTATTTTCTAACTGCTTCCTACTAAAATATACGAATGCAATTGATTTTTTTGTGTAGGTTGGCCTTGCATCCCATGATCTTCCTAAATTCATATCTAAGTTCTAATAGTTGCTTCTGATTTTAAGGAAAAATGTCCATTATTTCATTATTAAATAGAATGGTGGGGTGGCTATTGTGTTTTCACAGATGCTCTTTGCCAGGTTGAGTAAATTATAGTGTTTCCTTAGTTTTCTGAGAGTTTAATTTATATCATTAATAGGTGACATTGTATTATATTATTTCTCTGAACATTTAAGAAGATCATAAGTCTTTGCCCTTTAAGCTATTATGTTTAATCTACCATTATTATAAATTACATTAATTGATTTTCAAATATTAAATAAATCTCACATTTCTAGAGTTCATTCCCCTTTTTCAAATTGTATTGTTGCTTGTAAAAAGAATTCAACTTTACAATATTTGGGTGAATATATGTGTATACATATACATATATATATATATATATATATATATATATATATATATGTATATGTATATGTATATATATATTCATGAGGGGTATCAGTCAGTTATTTTCTCTTCCTGTCCTTTGTAATGTTTACAATTTTGCTGGCCTCATGGATCAAAATGGAAAGTGTTTCCATTGATATATTTCATAATAAGGATTGCATAGTGAAAAGTTACTCCATTTCCCATAATTTTACATGTCTTTTGATTCAGTTGTCAATGGCAAATTATAACACTTGCTAAATTCCTCTCATTATTGTTGTTATACAAAGTAAAGTCCCTTGACTAGGGCCTTCGTTAGGAAAAGGAGTAAATACAATTTTTATATATCACTGCTCTTATGAATTTTTATGTTTGCTTGCATTCCTGGTAATAGCAATGGATTTTCCTGAATAATTTTAATATAAAATTCACTTATAATTATATTCACTTAATTATATAAGTAAATTTTTTAAATATTAAAGAATAAATATTGAGGATGGCATGAAGAAAAGACACAATTTGTTAAAGCAGCATATAACAATAGAAACTTGGGAAATACTCCATTAGTACACTGTATCCCTATACTAACTGCAAATTAATCAAAACATGCTAATTTTATTGATAAGGAAATGAGGATTAGAGAGGATAAATAACCTCTTCAACCTCATAAAGCAAGCAAGTGACAAAGATAGGATATAAATGTAGTTCCTCCTGTCTTTAGAGCTTAACCTATTAACTGATACTCTATTTCTAAATTATTTTGCTGGAAATTTTTTTCTTCTTAAGAAATAAGAAATCACATCCATAGTTTTATAATAGCAACTGACCAGGTATTCCCAGAACTGATGTATTAATGGCACATAGACAAAACTTAAAACTTTATTGTTTTTAAGTCGTGCTGAATCACGTGCAATGGCAAAATGCTTAGACCTATTTGAAGATTATGAAAATTAGATGTACTGGTTAGACACATATACATGCTTTCTGAAACATCTGTTTGAGAAATGTTGAACAAAACTTTTAAAAAATGCTATTACATAAGTATATTCAAAGTATATCTTTTTATATCATTCCATTAATATCAGAAATTTATTACTTATCTTTTGATAAGGACCGATACTACTGTAGCATTTTGCAGGATTTCCACAGTGGCCTAGGTAAAGGCTTATTCAGGAGGTAATCTGGCCCATGCCTGGTCTGCTGGTGATGAGTCCTTCATAGAGTTGGTCTTGAGCTTCCAAGACTTCCTCAGATTGTGGCAGAAAAGTCCACCTGTAAGGTAACATCCAGTCCTAAAAGGGATCTGGGTAGTTGGATTTTAGTTCTTGGTGAGGCCTATCAGGAAAAATTGGAAACATCAATTTGGAGGAAACTGAAAGAACTGAAAATTTGTAAAGGAACTAAAATAATTCAGACACAGAAACAGTATCCAGTCTAATTTATAGGACAATCTCAAAATCTTCCTCTCCCAAGAAGAGTGTGTTTTAGATTATGCATGGTTTTCTACTGAAACATAAAATTTCTCTCTACAGTCATTACCCCACATTTTTTATTAAAAAAAAAAACTTCAAAGAAATGTATTCTTGATCATAAAATAAAACTTATCATATTTGGCCTGATTATTTACATAGGTGTAGCAAGAATGGTAATTTCCCAAGTTGTCCTTTTCCAGTTTTCTATATGGGAAGTTTTCATAAGAAATCTCAGATCCGACTTTTAAAAGCCTCCTGAAGCCAAGAAAATAATTCATGTGCTCACCATGACATTTTACCTATATTACCTATAATTATGGATGAAAACCTCTCTTGTAGAAGTCCTTAAAATATCTTGATTCCTGGGGTTACCAAGAAGTGGCCTTCTTTATCTGTAAGACTCAGAACATATAAGTCCATGAGTACTTTAAGTCAGATACCAGGCCATTTTTCCCAAAAGAGCTTTGTAAGCATTGACCCCTTGAAGTCAGGCTTAGTTCCTTAAAAGTGTCTGGTTATATCTATTAGAATATCATTCTCAAATATGACATTTCAGGTAAGGTCTTGGATACATATCTGATATTTCTAATCAAGTTCTACTGGTAAGAAGGATAGATTCACACTGAGCCTATGAAAACAAGCATATTGCTATGTATAAAACTTAGTTCCCATATCCTGCAGGGATCAGACAAGGAGGAAAACATATGATTTAAAAAATGTTTAACTTCTGTCTACTAAATTATTATAATTTATAGATAGCTTAAGGAAAAAAAGAAAAGACTTCCTTTTATATACAGAAAATATAACATTAAAAGATCAATAATGTTTCAAACAAAACCCACAATCAGTTCATTCAGTCCTATGTAATTACTTCTTGTTCTGTTTCATCTTGGCTTAGCAGTCCCATGAACCTATTTGCTTCTAGGTTACTGTTCTGGAAAACCTAAATCAGTCCAACTAATATGGTCTTAAAGTTGTTTAAGTGATTTCTTAACGTATAGATGATGTGTAGATGCCTGTACCCAAAATACATGGTATAGTACTTTTGACCAAGACATACAGTCATGCCTGTGACTGACTGGGAAAGCTTTCAGAGAAGTGTCAGAGAAAAACAGTGGTAAACATTCAGAAGTATTTACTGCTAATACACCTGGAATGTTTGTCAAATGGTTTTGTTGATCTCGGCTGGATTCTTCGTATGTTGGGATGTGGATAGTTGGCTATCGGCTTTTCTATGCTTCCTAGCCTAAGGCATGCCTGGATATCTGATGAGAGATGATAGACATGTGGAGTAGAGCCAAGTCACCCAATCTTGATGGCAGAAGCCACCAAGTCAAGAGTGATAGAGAAAGTTTAGGACGCAGGGATGGGTGAAGAATTAGAGCCATCAGTGAAATCAATCTATCACAAAGAACATTAAGTGATTCAATATGTGTAAAGAAATTACATGTGTTTAACAAATGAGTGAAATTTATTCTTTCTTGAATTGTGTAGGAGCCATGGAATGCCTCATATTCTTTCCTATACTTCTTCGTTAAGTATTTATACATTACCAAAAGCTGTTCAATGTACTCTGGGGCTGAAAATAAATAATATCTTTACTCAAGAAGCATATAATCTTTAGGGGTTGCAAATGCTATAACGCATGGTAACCCATTGTATGAGTGGCATAAAAATACAATGGGAGTTCAGAGAATGGAACAATCCTTGCTCACTACTGGAGGATGGGGATTGCAAAATGCTTCTTTGCAGGTGACATGTTAGCTGAAGCTTGACAGATAAATAGGATTTCAATAGGTAGAAATGACAGGGCTTAGCTATTGCAGAAAAAAAAAATGAGTGAATAAATGAAGGCAATAAACTATGAAGGCAAGTTTTGGAGAAAATCAATGACTATAGGGAACTCTAGATGTAGGTGCAAGAGTTAAATTAGATCTGTACCAACTTTATATAAACCCTGGAATTTTTTCGTGAAGTTGCCATCATTTTTTCATGCCTGCTATATTTTTTCTCATGAAATTTGAGGACATATGAAAACACAATATAGTTATTTTAAAATTCTAACTGCTTAAATTTGTGGAAGATTTTGAGTTTATACTGCTTATTTTTCCCCAAGTTTACATTTTATTTTAAATGTCAAATGCATCACATGTCATATCTGCATGAATATTTAAAATTATTACATGACCCCAAATTTGCATTGCCAAAAAACACTTAATCATTGACATTAACCATTTAAAAAATTATCATTATGGAAAGGGCAGCAAATAGATCACAAAATATAAAAAGCACAGCTTATATTTCATTTCAAAAGAGTTGTCAGCATTGGGGTTAGTATTCCAGAAAAGACCAACCTAAGGAGCCTTCTGAGGACAACTCAAGAATTAAGAGAAAGATGCTAATGAAAAGTATGAGGACTTTGGGAGGAAAATATATTCTTGGTTTTGTGTCAGAAAGATGCAGAGAAATACGTTGCACGACATCCTTTAAAGACCCTAATAATCAGCCAGGTTTTAATTATTCTTACCGCATTAGTTTGATATACAATTCTCTTAAAATTTAGTACTCTTTGAGGCTCTCAGCTTGTGGCCTGTTTTTATTTTCATTGTTATCATTGTATTTATTTTTTATTTATTTTCGAAATAAATCAAATATATTGACCAAGTCAGGGCAGAACTCACAAATGTGTCAGAAAACTCAAAATTGGCATTTAAAAAATTATATTTAGGGCTTTGCATCTCATTTATGAGACAACATTTTGCTAGTTCTGTTTTTATTCTATTTTATGAACACATGGATTAAATGTTTACTATTGAAATATTATATTAAACGGGTATGTATGTTTCTCTAGTCTTTCAGGAGAAGGGGAGAGTGCTCATGGTAAAATAAACATTGGGTATCGTTGGCATATATTGGCTGTATGAATCAACAAGGTAGCTGACCACTACATGAAACTAACTTCACAGCTAGAAAAGAGGCTTTGTCCAGAATTCAACAGTAAAGAAGTAATGAAAAGCATGTTATTCGTACAATGTTTTTTTTTTTTTACTAGAAGTTACTTTGATTTGATGATAACATTTTTCTTCTTTTAAGTAAAAGAAATCTGTAATTTTACTTCCCTTTTCAGTCACACAGAATATAGGCAGAGCTAAATAAAAAATGTAGTATTGGTTTTATTTCCCACAGTTACTCCAGAAGTGCCCTTTGCTGCTGATCTTCTGGTTATGGAACTCTGAATCACACTCGATGATAATTATTTTTCTTGCAAATTTATATGCATGAACGCAATATTGGTGCAACAATGGAAAACTAATTTTCTATGAAAGATAGAAATTATTTATCTGCTCTGAAGTAGAATCAAATACATTTTCAAAATCATGGGGCTAAAATTGAATCCAAACTCTAACGAGATTGTGTGTATATATCTATTTGAATGTGATCCGATTTTTAAAAACTATGCAAGGGAATTAAAAGATGTAATAAAAGAAAAAATTGGCATCCTACATAGTTTAATCATATTACAGAAATTGCAGATAACACATATTAATGGGATTTTCCTTTAGATTATCAGACAATTTAAAAGATGCTGAGCAGAACTGGATTAGTCCTAACCAAAAGGTTATGGACATAGAAATTCACGGGCAGATGTCCCAGGACAAAATACTTCTGTGTCCTTCATTCAGCAAAACCAAAAAAGAAGAACGAAATTTACTTTATATGTAAGCAGGTAGTTGGTTTTCCTGTAGTCCAGCCTTAAATCTAAACTACACTAACTTCATTATAGCTTCAAATTAAAATTATAACTATATTATCAAATACTATTTTACCAATGAAGCCTGCAAAGGAAACAGATTTTAAAAGAAAATTATAAGAAGAAATAAAAAATGCTGAATATAAAGTATAAAAGTAAAGCCTAAGTATATAATTTATAATTTTATTTGTTACCTTTTGTTTCAGATTTTATATTTGTCCTAAACAGAAGACCACTAGAATTATAATGGCATAGGCCTTTCTGAAATATGTAAATGAAGTGGTATATTAATTTTGCCACCAAGCAGATTTCAGGAGACATTGTACAAGTAATACATTAGAATGACAATTAAGTAGAAGATACTATAAGAAACATATTTATTTGCTTGTTTTTTGTTTGTTTGTTTGTTTGTTTCACAGATGAGGATACAAGTTGTGTATTTGAATCTGATATGTGTGGATGACACAAGTTTCCCTGCAAAAGTGCTTGGTCCAGGCAATAGTTCTGAAAACCACGGGTACCATTATCATGGCTCACCCGGAAACTTGTCAGAAATACAAATTCTCAGTTCCCATCCAAGACCTACTGACTCAGAAATGCTGGAAGTGGAGCTCAGAAATCTGTTTTGTAAAAAGCCTTCAGGTGACTTACACGCTAAAGTTTGAGAATTAGGGGTGTTTAAGGGGAACTAGTATTGTATTTTCTTTCCTTTTCTTTTCTTATATTTTCTTGTCTTTCCTTTTTTTTTATAACAAGTGACCTAATAACCATCACCCATCTAGCCCATCCCCCACCTACCTCCATCAACCCTCAGTTTGTTCTCATTAAGAGTCTCTTGTGGTTTGAAGGGAAACTTAGTATTTTTTTCACTGCCTGGTGTGAATACCATAAATCCATTACTGCAGGTACCAGAACAATCTTCAAAATAAATATTACCCCAATTTTAGAAGTAAAAAGGGGCGCCTGGGTGGCTGAGTCAGTTGAGTATCTGACTTCGGCTCAGGTCATGATCTTGCGGTTGGTGAGTTCGAGCCCCGCATCGGGCTCTGTGCTGACAGCTCAGAGCCTGGAGCCTGCTTCTGATTCTGTGTCTCCCTCTCTCTCTACCCCTCCCCCACTCATTCCCTCTCTCTCTCTCTCTCTCTGAAAGATAAATAAACAATAAAAAATTAAAAAAAAAAAACCTTCATGGATGTTAAGTAATTTATTTATTGTTACTCCTATAGCAAATATGAAGGATGCTCTGCCTATCATGAAAGAGTTTCCTTTCCATACATCTAACTCTCCCAAAGGCTGGCTGCTAAGCTCAATCTTCATATAAATATGTACTCACTGGCTTTAGTCACTTTGTCAGAGCTAGTGGCTGCCATCCATGGAGAATTATGGATTAAGATCTATAAAGATAGAGTTTTGTTCTTTGTTCTCTGATTTTTCCAAGTGCTCTAACCAATGCCTAGCATATACTAGGCACTCAACACACATTCACAGGATGAAAAGAAATGGGGAAAAATGAGAAAGTACATTAGCAATCTCACATATATAATCTGAAATATTTCTTTATAACACATTTGCAGAATCATTATACACCTGCTTTGAAGAATGAAGTGACTAATATTAAAATCGATAAGTGATGCTTGCACACACACACACAGTAATCAGCAGACATTGCATTTGACTGGTCTATATGCTAATAAAATTCATTATTGTTCTCTACCTATTGTAGATTAGGTAAATTTTGAGTCATTCGTACATGCATGTAAGAAGTTCTTTTTGGGGTGCCTGGGTGGCGCAGTCGGTTAAGCGTCCGACTTCAGCCAGGTCACGATCTCGCGGTCCGTGAGTTCGAGCCCCGCGTCGGGCTCTGGGCTGATGGCTCAGAGCCTGGACCCTGTTTCCGACTCTGTGTCTCCCTCTCTCTCTGCCCCTCCCCTGTTCATGCTCTGTCTCTCTCTGTCCCAAAAATAAATAAACGTTGAAAAAAAAAAAAAAAAAGAAGTTCTTTTTATATTCACTTCAAAGACAAAGAATTTGAGGCAAAGAATGTTAAAAAAAAAAAAAAAAACTTTCGGCAAAAGAAACGCTAATAATTTGGAATCCCTATGTTAACAGTCGGGTATTTGTGTACCACACACGGTACACAGTGAAACAAAGAAATCTTGTAAACCAGTTAAAGTGTGAAAAGACTCAACTTGTAGATGAACTAGATTCTATAAAGTTTTACCTTCACATCAGTTTTGCTTCAAATTATGAACATTGTCTATCCTTACACAAAGTAGAGAAAAATATTAAGTTGGAACTAGGGAACATTTTTAAAAGAAACATTTCTTATCAGTTTTGAATGATAAAGATTACATATAGAAATTTTCATACTTGAAATGACATTGAAAATATTAATTTAGCACTGTTGAACAGTATTCTTTATGGAAGTATAACTTTTATTATTTTAATATGTATTTAGATTCTTCCAGATGAGATAGCATTCAATATAACTATTTTATCTTTTTGTGAAAGTTATATTACATCTAGAAGAAAAATAATATATTGGATAAAAACATTTTGTAAAAACTGATCTTTGTGAATGTCTGATTTGTACCCCCATAATATCTATTTTTTCAATCTTGTAAGATAAATTCTCTTTGATGGTATTGTTATAGCAAATTGAATATATAGCTAAATATATTCTAAAAGAGGAACAGAAAACCCATGAACATATACATCAGTGTAACTAAACCCTTGAATACAGAAGCAGCAACTGACATTCTAGGGATGCAGCTATAGGAATTTAAAAAAAAATCACTAACCCAAACTTACATCCACTTATTTTCAAGTTTCTTCCTTCTTTTATAAGATGTGGCATTGAAGGGGGGCAATGGCTCTGCTTTCTAGTCCTTCTTATTCCTGGATGCTATAAGATAGATGTGGAAGAAAGTAGGAGTTAAAATCAACTCCCTAATTCACTGTTTCACTATTAGTATTGCCATTTAGGACAGTGTCTCAACTTGTGGGGGTTTTAACCCTCAAGAAAGTTTGATAATACCTGGAGATAATTTTAAATGTCGTAAGTGGAGACGAGATATTCCCAGAGCCTTATACATGCTATCTGAATCTAATGGGTAGAAGCCAGGGATTTAGCTAAATATCTTATGCACAGGACAGACTCTACAACAAGGAATGATTGCCCAAAATGTCAATGGTGGGAAACCCTGATACAGAATTAAAATTTCAGTCAATACATGTATAAAAGCTGAAATACTCAAATTCAATTAAATAATATAAATATGTTCAGGTAAGTGGATCTTAAGAATAACTTGGGTGGCAGTATTAGGATATAATAAATAAAGCATCAACATAATCAGGTGCTCTTGAGCCCTGAAATCGCAGAAAAAGATGTCACAGGGGAAGACTTAATAGCACTGATATAAAACTTCAGAATGAAGTTTTAACCAATGAAATTGTGTATAATACCCCAATGACAAGAAATGCCTACTGTAGAGAACAAAGCATTATTTTAGCTTGATGCTAGGAAACAATGAATTTTACATATGTTTCTCATTATAATACACCAAGCATAACTTTTTACTTCTTCAGCTTTTTTTTTTATTATTTTCTAACTGATATAGAATGGAGCTGCCCCTTTCAATGAGAAAATTCCTACCAGGTTGACATTGTATTTATTTTTATTCAGTCCTTTCTTTCACAGCATGTGCATGTAACACAATATATATACATGGTTCATAAATGGAGAAAGATAGTAGTTGTCTTAGTTTATATGTTGATAATTTTCTTATGCAAGAGAGCCAGATTATTGAGAGTAGAGGGGAAACAAAACAAAACACAAACCACAGCTTCCTGCTAGCCTTGGCAGTGGGAGTTTTTTCAACTGTGTCTCAGAAAATTAAAACCAAGCATCAGCTCCTGAGTGGAGCATCTTCAGCCTTAACAGTCTTCGAGAGGGTAGCCTACAACTCTCTCTCTCCAAACACAATCCTACATGCAAATAATTTCTCTTCCATCTTCATTGTCTCAGTATCTACCAGCAATGTAGTAACTACAGTGATGTAAGCATTTCCATTCCATTTTTGTTGTTGTTGTTGTTCATTTTAAACATTCATTATGACAATCTCCACCCAAGCTGAAGTGCCTGCTCAGACAGCCCAAGCTAGCTCCGATAGTACAAACTATTGCTTTTGTTAATGCTTTACAGATATTTTAGGGTTGCATATATTGGATTACAGCTGGAATGACTATATTGCCAAAAAAGCAATTCTCATTTTATGGATTGGGTTTGTGAATGCAATTAAATTAAGATGACTCTGGAGAGATGGATGCATTCCATGTATCCTAATGAAATTATGTTTTGAGCCTGCTAGTCTTAGATGTACTTTCTCGACTGTGGTAAAATCATCAAGGAAATGGTACCCCGTTGACCTTCTGGAAGCCAGCCAATAGGTCTTAGTTTGGTGACATTTGCTTTCTTTATTCCATAAATCTTAACTTCCACTTACAAAAAAAAAAAGTGAACTTATGGAGATGGTAGGATTTTCTATGGAAACAAAAGCATCATTTTATAAATAGGTCACTTTGTTTCATATTGACCAATATATTTTATTATTTTACCAAATAAAAATATTGCTTTTTACAAATTTAGCTATTACGAAATTACAGTTGTATTTGTTATTAGTATAAATATCATCTTCATTTTAAGTGAGGAATAACTATATTTAATGTGTGGACACTGATGTGGCTGCATACATGAAAACACATGAAAGTGAAAAAGGAATTGGCAAAAAATAAAAGGAAAACATGCAGGTAAACAATTTTGTTGAAATAAACTATTTTTTATTTCACCTTAAGATAAAAAATATCTTTGGCCCTTGTCATTCCAGAGCCTATGTGCATTCTTAGCTCCTTTGCTGAATGAATCATATTTGTTTTAACTTGATATCCGTAATTACTCTTAGGTTGTTGAAAGGTAGGATCTCTGGTATTCTCTGGTGGTTTTCTCTTTGAAGGGGGGGCAGAGAGAGCATGAGTGGGGGAGGGGCAGGGGGAAAGAGAGGATCTTAACTGGGCTCCTTGCCCAGCACAGAGCTCTACGTGGGGCTCTACTTCACAACCACAAGATCATGACCTGAGTCAAAATCAAGAGTCAGATGCTTAATGGATGCACCACCCAGGTGTCCCAATCTGGTCATCTCAGGGTTTATAAATTTATTTATTTATTTATTAAAAAAATTTTTTTTAATGTTTATTTATTTTTGACAGAGACAGAGACAGAGACAGAAAGTGAGTGGGTTAGGGGCAGAGAGAGAAGGAGACACAGAATCCAAAGCAGTCTCCAGGGTCTGAGCTGTCAGCACAGAGCCCCACGTGGGGCTCCAACTCACGAGCTGTGAGATCATGACCTGAGCCGAAATCGGACGCTCAACTGAGCCACCCAAGTGCCCCTCAGGGCTTATAACTTTAAAAACACAATATGAAAAACAGAAACAATTGCCTTTTCAGTGAACACATAACCAGGAAAATGACTTTTTAAGCAATGAAAAAAGTGATTTGATAGTTTCTGCAAAGTCAATATTTGTGTTTGGTATATATATAAAAACAAGTTAAACAGTAATATGTTAATACATACTTAAATGTACTAGAATATTAGATGTTTTTCTTCTTACTTCAAATGTAGAAAATAAGTCTGCAATAAAAAAGTATGTGCAGCTGTGTGTATGCGTGAATGTGTTAAAAATCATGCTTTCAGGAACACACCAGTATAACCCTGTTGTCTGTTTATGGTTGACATCTTTCTGATTATTCCGTGTTCATGCTATTCTAATTACTGCGGTATATTTCAAATATCCCCTTATGCTAATGAAATAATCAAGACAAATACTGCATGTACAACTTATATGTGGAATCTAAAGGCAAAAAAAAAAAAAAAAAAAGTTGACTCACAGAAACCGAGAATAGTGAAGTAGTTGCCAGGAGCTGGGAGAGGGGGAAATATGGTTGGAAAAAGGTTACAAACTTTCAATTATACCATAAAAGAGGTTTGAGGATGTAATGTAAAGCATGGTGGCTCCAGTTGATAACACTGTATCGTATAATTGACATTTGTGGAGAGAGTAGAACTTAAATGTTGTCACTGAAAAAAGAAAAAGAAAGGTAAATGTATGAGGTGATGGATAAGTTGTTTAAATCAATGGGGGGGGGAATCTTTTCACCATGAATTTGCATATCAAATAAGTAAATATCTTATAATTATATTTGTTGATTATATATCAATGAAGCTGGGTAAAAATAATAAATATCACCCATGTCTAGAAATATGTTTTATAGATTACTAGGCTCGTGGATTTACCTTTTAAGTCTGAGTAAGTCATAGTAAAAGTGTGAACTGAAAGGCACTTCGGTGGCTTAGTTGGTTAAGCACCAGACTTGGTCTCTGCTTAGGTCGTGATCTCAGGGTTCATGAATTCGAGCCCCACATCGGACTGTGCTGACAGCATGGAGCCTGTTGGGGATTCTCTCTCTTTCCCTGTCTCTCTGCCCCTTCCCCACTTGTTCTCCATCTCTCTCCCCCTCTCTCTTTCTTTCTCAGAATAAATGAATAAACTTTAAGAATGTGAACTTAAAGGCTTGCAAATAGATACTGGAGTGAATGCAAATCACCCTGTTCCAAAATATGGGTGTTAGCTAAAATATAAGAGACAAACCTTTCTGATTATTTTGCTTCAGGCCATGATCTAGTCACAAAAAGCAGATTTACTTTCCTCCCTTAAACAATTAGAAAATAAACAAAATGAAATAAAAGTGGTCACATATTGAAAACACACAGCAAAGAACAGTGCTCATGGAGAGAAGAAAAACAAATGTGGTAAGCTCTAAAATTGCATCAGCTTACTGCCTGCAGACAGTTTTCCAGGTCACCACACAGAGAGAAAAAAGACCAAACAAAATCTGCACTAAGGAGATAGAGATCAGTGTTCATGAAGGCGAAGGCACTTAGAATTTGTGGGGAAGAGTACTGAATAGGAGGTAGCTATACCAAAAAAAAAAAAAAAAGTAGCTTCTTTGTCTGTGTTCCAATTTGTGCATGCATGAGAGGAAACTTATTTGAAGCCAGAAAATAACCATCTGAAAGCAGTAATATGGCTCAGTCATTTAGCATCAGACTCTTGATTTCGGCTCACATCATGATCCCAGGGTTGTGGGATCGAGCCCCATGTTGGGCTCTGTGCTGAGTGTGGAGCCAGTTTAAGATTCTTCCTTTCTCTCCCTCTGTCCCTCTCCCCCACTCACCCTCTCTATCTCTAAAAAATTAAGATAGAAAAGAAAGAAAGAAGTAATCTAAACAGTTTCCAGAGTTAAAACAAAGCAGCCCATAGCTCATGTTCCCATCAGTTGGAATGAAAAAGTCTCTCAATATGTAGGGCATTGGGAAGAATCTTGAGAAGAGCATTGCCTCAGTAGTTTGGCTAAACTGGAACGGGAGTAGACTGCTCTGAGGCTTGTCTAACAAAGTGTGTAAGTGAGTTTCTAATGGGTCAAATTGATTCCAAGAAACTTAACTGTGTGCTTACTTGAAGTCAACACCTTGTTAAAAAAACACAATGAAATAAAGTATCTTAAACTTAAATAAATAATATCTCACATGCAATCAAAAAGTGTTTGACATTTGGGGCACCTAGGTGGCTTAGTCAGTTAAGTGGCTGACTTCAGCTCAGGTCATGATCTCAGTTGGTAGGTTTGAACCCCACGTTGGGCTCTGTGCTGACAGCTCAAGAGCCTGGAACCTGCTTCAGATTCTGTGTTTCTCTCTCTCTCTCTCTCTCTCTCTCTCTGCCCCACCCCCCCACTCGCACTCTGTCTCTCTCTCTTCAAAAATAAACATAAAAAAATTTTCTGACATTCAAGAGATCAGGAAAATATGATCTACAGACAGGAGAAAAATCACCATATAGTTCTATCAATTACAGGAAAACGGAATGAATGGCAATATTGAGAGATAATTATCTTCTCGATTGTTTCCTTATATTCTGCATGTCTTGTAAGATGCACTGATTGCTTTTTGTTCTTGACTATGTTTTCAGTGATGTCTGTAAAGATAACAGCTTTCACGATAGAGACATTTTTTCTCTTCTGAGCAAATGGTAGGTTTTCTCACAGCCTTGAAAGACAAAGATGGTGCCTCCCTCCACAGCAAAGCACAGCCATCCTCAATGCCCAAAATAAGAAAGAAAACTTCTTCCCCTAGAGCAAAGGAAAGGAATGTGTACAGTCCATTGGAAGAGACTCAGGTTCCCTAATTCAGGGTTCCTCACCTGTCATAGAAAACATACTGTGTGCAGGGGCCATCCAATCCTGTTTGTACCACCTGTAGGCACTGGGGCTTAAAGAACCAGTATGAAAATGCTGATGCTGTGGTCAATGATATCTTTGTGAGTACTAACCTGTCCATTGTTTATGCCTCGTAAGTATCATGTCTTCTGCAACCATCCATAAAACTGTGACAGAACTACTTATTAGCTTCCAACTTATTAGTGTGGTAAAATCTTATTCCTTTCACAGTTTTGAACACAAGTATATTAAAACATCAATATAAAAATGCTCTATATGGCCAAAATAGTAAAGGAAGAGAGAAGCGATGTGAGAAAAAAAAAATAGAAGATATAAGGAAAGAATCACACACAAGTAAGACTAGTAGAGTTAAAAAATCAATATCTGATATGAAATATGCTTTGGATGAGACTAACAGTGGGTGAGACACTGGTGAAGAAAACTTCATTAAATTTAAAGACATAGCAAAGAGCAACTATCCAAAATGAAGCACAGAGGAGAAAAAAAAAACTGATGAAAAATGAACAAAGCATAAATGATCCATGGGGAAAAAAATGTCAAATTGTCTAATATATATATCACACTGGAATCCCTGAAGGAAAGGTGTGAGAAGGAAAAAGAATGTATATATTTAATAAATTTAATAAATATTATCTAAATTTAAGGAATCGATAATCTTGCAGATCCCAGAAGATCACTGAAGAATAAAAGAGAAATAAATCACAAGGCACACTATAGTCAAATTACTGAAAAACAGTGACAAATATAAAATCTTAAGAAAATTGTGGAGTGGGAAAAATAAGCCATATTGCAGACCAAGGAATATATGAATAAAGGAATAAAATCTAATCTCCTCAGGAAATTGGCAGATAAAAAGACAATGAAATGACATATTTGGAGTACTGAAAAAGAAAGTCAATTTACAATTTTATACTCAGTAAAATATATTCCAAAAACAAAAACTGAGAATTTATTGCCATGAGATATACAATATCAAGAAATACACAAAAATGTTAAAGAGATATTTTAGGCATGAGAGATGACACAATATGGAAATATAAATCAATAAAAAGAATGATAAAGGCCTGGAAGGGCAGATACAGTTATGGATAATGCGTAGTTTTCTCATATCTTAATTTCCTTAAAAGACAAAGAATTGCCTAAAGAAAAGTAGTAATACTAGTATATTGTGAATTTATAATGTAAATAAAAATAGTATATGTGATAACCATTACAAAATAGAGAACAGGGAAAAATGGAAGTTTGCAGTTACAAGATTACAGAAATATACATGAAGTGGTATAGTATTATTTGAAGGTAGACTGTGGCATGCTAAAAATGTATATGACAAATTCTAAAGCGGCAATTAAAAAATAAAAATATACTAGAAGTGAAAAAAAATTTTTAAAAACTGTCATGAACAAAATTTAAAAAATAAAATGCAATGATGGAAGTTAAATACTTAAAAGTATAATAATAAAAATACACTGGAAAAAAATAAGAAAGGGATTGAGAACACCTGCGACAAAACAATTACTAGCGGGTAGATTTAAACCAGCATTAAAGATGTTGGTAATTGAACTAGATATAAATGGTCTTAAGTTTCATTAAACACATAAATCATCAGATTTCACTCATGTAGAAATTCAGAAATAAAACAGATGAACATAGGGGAAAAAAAGAGAGAGGCAGACAATAAGAGACTTTGAACTATAGAGAACAAACAGAGGGCTGCTGGATGGGAGGTAGGTAGGACATGGACCAAATGGATGACGGGTATTCAGGAGGGCACTTGTGATGAGCACTGGGTGTTGTACGGAAGTGATGAAGCACTGAATTCTACACCTGAAGCTAGTGGTACACTGTATGTTAACTAACCACAATTTAAATAAAAACTTGAAACCAGAATGAATAAATAAACAGAACAAAAAATCGAGTTAAAAACTACAACCAGCTATATGCAGCTACAAGAAAATCATTTTAAATATAAAGACAAAAATCAGATAAGAACAAAAGGATGGAAAAATACTATTAACATGTGCATAAAAAAGCTGTAGCAGCCATTCTAATGTCAGAGAAAATAGACTTCAGAACAGTGAATACTGCCAAGGATAAGGAAGTATATTTCATAATAATAAAGGAATCAAAATATTGGGAAGGCATAACAATCCTAAAGGTGTATCTGCATCCAATAATGGAGGTTTAGAATAACTGAAACACAGTGATAGAAATACCAGGAGAAATATATAAATCCACAATTACTGTAGGAGATTTTAACACTCCTCTCTGAATAATTGATGAACAAATAGAGACAAAAATAAGTAGGGCTCTGAAAACCTGGAACAACACTAATAAAAAACTGGTCTTTGTAGATCCTTACTGAATGCTCTACTTAACAATAGCAAAATACACATTTTTTTAAATGTACATAGACTATTCACCAAGGTAGAATATTTTCTGGGTGATAAAACACAGCTCAGTAAACACAAGGTTATTGGAATCATACATATTATGTTCTATGACCAAAAAGAAACCGAACTGCAAATCCAAAACAGACACATATATGGAAAATATCAAATATTCAGGAATTAAATAACACAATTTAAATAACCCATACTTTAGGGAAGCAATCATAAGAAAAAATATGTATTATATGTTGTATAAATTTTTCCCACTTAATGTGAATGCACGGAAATTAATCACAACATAAAATTTATGGGATGCTACTAAACGAGCGCTTAGAAAGAAAAAGAAGAAATCTCTCAAATCAATGATCTAAGCTGCTTTCAGCTTTTCAATAAGTTATTTGAATATATTTTTTAAAAGTAATGTATTTCTAGCCAGACTGGCCAGTTAAAAAAAAAAAGTGAGAAGATACACAGTAACAACATCAGGAATATAAAAGGGCACAAATGGCAAATCCTGCAAATTTTGAAAGGATAAACTGGAATATCATAAATAATTCTATTCCATAAATTTGGTCAACTAGATCAAAGGAATATATTTCTTAAAAAATAAAAACTATCAAAACTCATTCACGAAAATATAGCTCACCCAAAGCACTCTCTTTATATATATTTAATAAATTGAATTTATCATTATAACAATGCCTCTGACAAAGAAAAAACTCCAGAGTCAAGACAGCTTCAGTGGTAAATTTTACCAAATTGATAAAGACAGAAATCATAAGAATTCTACACAAACTCTCAACATGTTTATAGAAGAGAAGAGGAAACATTTTTATCTCATTTTATAGCCCAGAATGCCCTGAAACCAAAACCAGACAACGGCATTATATGAAAAGAAAACCATAAATATAAATGCAAAAATCCTTAACAAAATTTTAGCAAACGGATCCTAAATATGTATTTAAAGGACCATACATTTATGATCAAGTGGGTTTTATCCAAGAAATGTGGTTCATTGACATATGAATATCAATGCAACTCACTATAATAATAGACTATAAAACAAAATACATGGGATCATCTTATTGTATCCAGAAAAAAGCCTTTGCAAAGTTAAACATACTTTTGCTATAAGCACTCTCAGCAAACCAGGGATTTAAAGGTACTCACTCAATCTGATAAAGGTTCTTTCTGAAAAATCTCCAGATAACATTACAGCAAGGATCTCAAGGCCAGGATATCCACTTACCACTTCTATTCAACATTTCACTGGAAGTCTTAGCCAGTGCAGCAGGACAACAAAAAGAAATAAAAGCATTGTTAGAAAAAAATAGAGAGATAAAATTATCTTTATGTATTGACAATATGATTTTCTATGTAGAAAATCCTGAGGAATCTTCAAAAGAGCTACTAGAATTAGCAAGTGAGTAAGGTTATAGAACACAAGGTTTATACACAGTTTCTGTATGCTATCACGAACAATTAAACTTTGAAGTTAACACTATCAATTATAGATGCATCAAAATACTTAGGAAACTTCTGGGGCGCCTGGGTGGCTCAGTTGGTTAAAGCGTCCAACTTCAGCTCAGGTCATGATCTCGTGGTCCCTGAGCTCGAGCCCCGCGTCAGGCTCTGGGCTGATGGCTCAGAGCCTGGAGCCTGCTTCCAATTCTGTGTCTCCCTCTCTCTCTGCCCCTGCCCCGTTCATGCTCTCTCTCTGTCTCAAAAATAAATAAAATATTTAAAAAAATAAAAAAAATACTTAAGAAATCTTTTAAAAATATGTGCAAAAGAGTACAAAGAAAACTACAAAACATTGTAGAGAAATAATAAAGATGGCATCTTGTTAGAGAGAGATACCTTGTTTAGGGATTGGAAAACTCAATATGGTTAAAATGTCAATTCTGCCCTGATATATGGAGTCAATGCAATTACATTTAAAACCTACGTAATCTTATTTTGTAGATATTAAGAAGATAATTTTAATAAAACTTCGAAAAAAATGAAATAATGAAAACAATATTTCAAAGGAATGACTAAGTTGGATGTTTCAAATATTTGATATTAACATTTTCTATAAAGCTACTGAAATCAGGTAGTGTGGTTTTGGCATAAGGGCAGACAGTTAGTAAATGGAACAGGATATAAAATCCAGAAATAGACCCACAGGTATATATTCATTTGTGTACAAGGTAATTTAATAGGGAATGAATAGTCTTTTCAACAAACCAGTTAAACCAAATCATACTCATACATAAAAAAGAAAAAAGAAAAAAGATTCAAACCTCACCTTATACCACAATCAAAAACAAATTTGAAAAATATCACAGACCAGAAGGGACTGGAGAGATATGACAAATAAATTCGGTGTGATAACCTAGTGCTATGGGCTGAATTGTATACCCCAAATTTATATGTTGAAACCCTAACCCTCAAAGTGACTATATTTGGGGATAGGACCTTGACGAGATCATTAAAATTAAGGGAGGTTATAAGAGTGGGGTCAAATCCAACCAGATTGGTGGCCTTATAACAAGGGGAAGAGAGAGATGTCTATCTCCACATACACACAAAGAAAAGGTCATGTGAGCACACAGCAAGAAGGCAGTCATCTACTACCCAAGAGCAAAATCGTCGGGATGAAATTTGATTGGCTGGCACCTTGATCTTGAATTTCTCTCTTAAAGAAATGTGAGAAATACATTGCTGTTATTTAAGCCACTCCAGTTTATGTTATTTTCTATGGCTGCCCAAGAGACTAATACACCTCTGTTGGATACTTGAACAATAACAACAAAAGGATATTAATGGAAGAACTGGTGAAATTGATAAAGATGTTCTGTATCATGATTTCTCTGGTGGTTATACAATTTTATGTATTTGTCAGAACTCACCAAGCTGTTCCCTTTAACTTAAGGAGATACTCTAAGTTATACCTCAATAAAACAGATTTAAAACTTTAAATAGCCTTACTGTTTAAAGGGCAAGGAATACTTTGAGATGCTGAAATTCTAGACTTTCTTTTTTTTTTTTTAATTTTTTTTTCAACGTTTATTTATTTTTGGGACAGAGAGAGACAGAGCATGAACGGGGGAGGGGCAGAGAGAGAGGGAGACACAAAGTTGGAAACAGGCTCCAGGCTCTGAGCCATCAGCCCAGAGCCCGACGCGGGGCTCGAACTCATGGACCACGAGATCGTGACCTGGCTGAAGTCGGACGCTTAACCGACTGCGCCACCCAGGCGCCCCAATTCTAGACTTTCAGGATACCAAAAATCAATCAAATGATGTGATGCTAAGACATTAGATTATAATTAATTTTAAATAGATTCTCTAACTTGAGAAATAATAATTAGATTGATATATTTTTTTTCTCACCGCTGAGCTAGCCTTATGGAAAAAGTCAAGGATATTTCTCTGCTTGTTTTACTATCAAAGAAGACAGATGTCGCTAGGGGACAATGCCAAGAATCCTATGGATTTGTTTGAGGATAGACAGTTCAAGTACTTGTGTGTCATTATCACAACTCCTATCAATGATTATCTTTGTCTCCCTGTGTTTTACCACGAGAAAAGGAAAAGGGAAAAAGGCTGTAGATAAAGGATGAGAGCACATGCTCATTATTGAGGATATGAATTTCTGGTGCCCATGTTCTTTTCCTTCAGCACAAATCAAATTCAGAGACAAATACACTAATATATGCATGATTAAGTGGACACAGTTTAAAGGATACTGAACTTGACCTTGTTTAATAAATCAATACTAACTAATGGGACACATTCTAAATTTGTAAAAGGTCTTCAGAAAAACTCTTCCTTCAAAAAAGTAGTAAAGAGATGTGTGACTGAATTTTTTTTTAACAAAATATCACAGAGTGTCTTGCAAAAACACCTATTAAGCCACATGCCTGAAATAAGTCAATCCAAAAGAAAGCTATTTTGTGTTTGGATTTTGCTGTTCATCAAGAGATCAAGAGCTTAATAAGTTGTGAAGTATACATATCAAAGAAAAACTAAATACACAATCAATGCAAGTTCAAAAACATAATGTATATGTAAGTTAAAAATGAGTACATGATTCCATGTTTACTTTAAGTAGTTTAAAACAAGGGAAAACTAATACACTGTTTACACGTGCTACATACATAAGGGATACAATTATAATAAAAACAAATGAGTGATGAGCCTAAAATGTAAGTGAGGGATCAACTTTAGTGGGCAAGTGAAACAGATGCAAGGGAGAGTCATCCTGGAAGATTCCAGGTTCTATTCCTTGTTTTTTTCCACAAATCTTGTCTCTTTTCTACCTGTTTATGGTGAGGTGGTTTCATCAAATGCTGGAAGTGGAAGTCTGCATATTTATTCCTAATCTTCATCTTCAGGTAGTTTTTTTTATTAGTGATGTTTTCCAAAGGCTATAATTAGAAAAGTTTCCAATTTCAACATGACTAATTCTACTGTTTGTATCTTTATTATTTTTGAAAACTATATCTATGTTAACTATAGAGAACTGAGCTCTGACTCAGCTGAGTTCTCCTTCCTCCCTTCTGTCCACCCTTCTTTCCTTCCTTCCTTCTTTTCGCAATGCATTCTATCTTAGGGAAGAACAACTGCAATGTGCTGTACAAGATTCCTCTCTTTCTTGCTTCCAGTGAGCTATAATATGTGCATACTTCTTGAAGTCATCAATTCTCTTAAACTAGCCAGGATGAAAACGTTTTCCTCTATTTTTTCGCGTTAACATTTTTTGCCATAATTCAGATAAAGAAGTTTGGAGGCTCCTTTCTTTTCTTATTGTCATCTTTTCTCCCCATTTCAAAGGGCACAAGGTAGCTACAATAAGGTAGTAATGGTTACATTAAAAAATAAATGCAGAGAAACACTGAAGGCAAGTAACTTATTAAATGTCTATTTCTAGGGTAGGAAATGATACAATATTCAACCTGACTCTGTCTAAAGTTAACTACTAATAATGTGAAAACAAATCCTATGTGTCACAACCAGATTGGAATCTTTCCAACTGGAATTCTCATGGGGCAATGATTTTGGAGTTCTACTGGAGAGCTAGGAACTCCTGGGTCCTTGCCATTCAATACTTTTGATGTCACTGGCAGGAAGTACTCACCAGAAAGCCAAAACAACTGTTCTCCTGAAGTTTCCCAGTACCTTCCAGCAAAGCAACAGCAGCCCTTTCTGTTTCCTGTGTAACGTGGGAAGAGAGCCCTGAAAAGGAAGTGGGAAGTTGCTGAAGCCTAACTTCCTTCCCTGGGCCAGCTGGATCTGAATGGAAGGACTGGTAGAGGAAATTTAGTTGGAAGAAACTTGAAGAACTTATCTGGTCTTGACTGTCTTGATCAATGTGTTTTTAATTTTTAATCTGACTTGCTCTATTAAGTAGTTCTGAACATCAATCAAAATCAGAAAGAGAAGCTCACCATACTGACTCGGATTCAGGAATGATTTGTTGTCACCCCTCAACACTTACATCACAAGAATAAAAATTCCAAGGTATTTTAATGTTGCCATATATTATACGTATCTATTCTAACTCCTTAGAAAGTCTTATTTCTTTCTTCTGGATCCACTGCTAATTCTCTATAGCGTGTCCCTCTTTGCTAGGATCAATTAATGGATTGAGAACAGTATTTCAGGGATAGACTACAGAGCTCTCTTGTGTGTGCAAAACAAAGAAATGAGAACACATTTAAAAGAAAGGATTTTTCTCAGTGTCTTAGGACCCACAAATAACCTTGAACACCAGAAAGTTCAGTTTGTCCTAGTATAGCTTTGAATTGCTGAAAATGTAAAATAAAAAAGTGGGTAAACATTGCCACCCAGTGTTCAATTTGAGGTATTGTAAAGATTACACACCTGATAGCAGTGATTTTTGTGTTATCCACTGAGTTCAAGGTTAAGTCTTCAACTTAGTAATTTATATCCTAAAAGATTTTCTCCCTTATTCTGAAATCCGACTCAAACTCAAACTGTTGGTTTGTTTATTTCAATCCAATATTCTTTTCAACATTTCAATGGCCCTGTCTCTCAGAGTAGCAAGAATGTATTTAATGTTCTGTTCAAAATTTCCAGTTTTAAATACAGCAGTGGAAAAAAAATGTATGCATGCATATAAATCAGCATACATTTCTCCTAGAATATTCTATGTTGTTTCATCTAGAAACATATATAATTATAAAATTTATTTGTAAAGGACAAAACCATTGTTTTGAATTTCCACAGCTTAGTGTGCATCTGTACACAAGAATCTTGAAATTGAACTAAGATTCATCCATGTTTATTATCTATTTATACAGTGAAATAAGAAAACACACATGTGTGTACACACACATCCACACACACGCATACTTTCTCAATGGGAGTTTCAAACAGACAACTCATTTCAAGTTCTGCAATGTTATCCACACTCGCTGACCTCATAATAAATTCACACAGCTGAAGAAGTTACACTAAAAATATGTATTACTTATGACAATTCTTTAATCGGTTTCTTTTGCCTGAAATAATATTCTAATTTTAAAGCTATGTTGTAGGTGTCTATAAAAAGGAGATATGAGTGAAGCAGAGCTGGCAAGGAGACAACTGAATTTTGAAATACTTAGAAAGGAACATGGGAGAGATATAAGAGAAGGCACGTGTCTTTCGGAGAAAAGACTGGTGCAAGGAGGAAGGGCAAAACTATTTCTGAAATTTAAAATGTCGCCTAACTTCCAAATAGAAATCCCCCCTTCATTTTCACTTTTTTAAAGCCTAATTAACTCCCAGTATAATTCAACACCATACTTCCCTCATGCTCTACTTTCTTTTTTTTTTTTTTTTTTTTTTTTTTTTGGGAGCAGTTGAGAAGGGGGGAGAAAAAAAAACCCCTCCTACTTCTTTTTATTTCTAGATAGACACACTCATTTAATAAAGAGGTTTGTTTTTTTTTTTTAAGCAAGTGCTATTTTTGTAATAGAAGGCATGATAATCAGTTACAAAAGAAAATTCCAAGAACTAAGACTGAGACTGTGCCTTGTTATCGAAAAAGAAGGAATGGAATATTTGGAGAAAGTAGAACTCTGTAGAGATTTATAAAGGAAAGCAGGTTGAGTAAAGATAAACCAGGAAAAGAAATAGTATCACTAGTGTCATCGGAAACAAAGATCACTGACGCTCATAATTTAGCTACTTAGAATGTAGCTATACAGAGAGAACTCTGTTTGTGCTGTCACAGGGAGGTGGAAAAAAAAATAGGCAATATTGTGAGCAGGAAAGACTATTGTAAATCTTCAGCCAAAGAGTTTAGAAAATAGAAAGACTCTTGAGCAGTACTCTTTTCAATACTAGAGAGTTAAAATTTTAACTATGGCTGTTCTATTTTGCTTCTGTTTGGGTCTCTCAGTCCAAATAAAGGAACATTTTTGAGCTCTTAATAGACAAGAGCTAAGCCGTAGTATTTTAGTTTTCCTTTCATATATTGTATTATCTATGGGCTATGAATGAACATTGCTTTATGGCTAACAGCTTATCAGGTCTATAATTACCTCTTACCTATGTGAAAGGTCAATGTTACGTAACATGTAACTTAGGCGGAACTTTTGTCCTTTCCTCAGTAATTTCACGTCAGCTTGACATCTTCTGTAAAGGATGGAAAACAGAAAGCAAAGAGCTATTTGCATGATTTTAAAACAAATTCATGCAGAGGAAGCTAAAGTTATCAACTCAAATAAATATTTTCAAAATCATAGATTTCAACTAGACACATGTTTCTTGTTCTGCTTCAGGAAGAATTACCAACAATAAATGTTGAGAATATATTTTTATATAGCCAACCAAAATTTAAAATAATATTATTATTTGATAAATATTTCTCTAGAATCTTCAAAAATGAAAGGAGGTATTGATTGAATTTGCTTTATTATCAATAAAGTAATAAACAATTCATAGTTAATATGAACAAGCCTGTATATCTGATGGACATCCAAAAGATCTCATATATTTATCAGCTATACATTTTTATTTGGAAAATGAATACATATATGCATAGATAAATATGAAGATTTTATCCTGTAATTATTTTTTCAATTTTTTCTATCTTGTCTAGCTGTGAGGAGACGAGCTTTGTGAACTCAGTGGTAAATAAAGAAACAATAATAGAATTTTCTATTGCATTCCTTCTTTAGAGCAATACTCCCCATATTTAATTTTTTCCTTCATTTCCCACCTTCTCATACCAGATATTGGGCCAGAAATGATTATCCTCCAAGGCTGCATCCTAGTGGGGGGGATTTCTCACCCAAGAAATTAGGCTAAATATAAGTAACACAGAAGGAAATTCCTGAAATAACTCCCACATTCAAAGGAGTTCCTCTCCCGCAAAGCAGAAATTCCTTTATGTTATAATGCATCTTTTGACTCTTTATCCAAAGAGATGGAGAGATCCTTGAGAGATCCCAGGACCCAACACTTGGGAGGGTGAAAATTAGTTGCAAGTGACCACTGCAGTTGCCCCAAAATAAAAGGTGAAGACCAGGGAAATAGTATGGTGCTGAGATAGCTTTTTTTCTTTCTCTCTTTCATTTTTCTATTCTTTCTTTTTCTTCTTTGGTGTGTGTGTGTGTGTGTGTGTGTGTGTGTGTGTGTGTGTGTATGTGTGAAGTTCCCCTATCTTTTTATGGTGTAAACTAAACATTTTTTTTGTTGAAGAATGTAAATAGATTCCTCTCTCTACACTTAAAGCTGAAAGAGAAAACAGGCTTTAAAGATTCTTTCCCTTTCTCCTCTTTTCCCTTCTTCTAAAACATTAAAACGAGATGAGAAAATTTGACATATTTCTATGTCAGAGAATACTTGGAGGCTCCTCAGAAAAGAAACCCAAAAAGGTACGAAAAAGTAATTTAAAAAATTGGTCTATTGTTCTTGTGTTTTATATAGCATGACACAATGAATTCAGAATAAGAAGGACAAGCTTCACATTCCTAAAAATTAGCCTTTTGAACTTCAAGTATACAATTTTACCAAACATGGATAGGTTATCTCCTTTATTGGAATGGTTCATCTTTTCTCCCAATATCTATTCCAACTCACCAAAGGTTATCCCCTTCTTATCCGTTTTTTATAGGATGTCAGCTATTTATACCATGGTCTACACAGGAACATAAAGAAGAAGGAAACTTCAGAGGGTTATATCAACGACCCATAGAAAAACCAATGATCTTGTCTAAGATCCATAGAGAACCACTCTATGTTCCTGCTGTTGACTTTGACATAAGAATGTGGAAACCACTTGCTTTCCATGGTGGCCTTGTAAATAATCATTGTGGATTGAGTGTGGTACAGGGTTTTCGGAGTCTCTGACAAGATATTCAATATTGTAATGTTAGCTGGGGGGAGAGGAACTGCATAGTCTTCTGCACCAGAAACAGTTATTATCAAGCTGGGAACACTTAGCTTGGTATTTTATGAACTCTGATATGTTGGTGTTAGATATGATTAGCACACAAACTAGTTCTACTATCTCCAAGCGCATGTTGGGGTATTTCATACAGATGTAAATTCAGAAAACCTACTGTGTTGGTCTTTGGTAGGACAAGTGCACATCTGACTGTGGATGTTTGGTCTATGTGCGTGCAAACTGGGCCCCACATTTCTATAACATTCTTCCCTGGACATAGGCAACTCTTACGTATTGGTAGTAATAAAGTGTTGTGGGCTGTTGGGTTTTGGGGAGACAAGCCATACACACAAACACTCTACAGAGTGGATTCAGATTTAGCTTCACTGTCTGTGCTGAAACAAGAAGGTTAATATAGAGATAAGTTTTTGCTTACCTCAGAACAACATTCCATTAAGAGTTTTTTGTGGAATACTAAAACAATGGGATATTTGGAGAGGTTATGTGAAACATGGTTCTCTGGTCAAGTATACTTTCAAGAAACTAGGACAAGCAAAGCTAAAGTATTTTCTATTTTGTTTGTTTGCTTGTTTGTTTGTTTGTTTGTTTGTTTTCTACTGTAGGGATGTTCAGAACCCTTGATTTGTGGGTTGTGACTCTCCATAAGTGGAATACAGAAGGCTCCACCTCCCAAATGTATTTAGTTCTGGCATCCTTTCTTCATAGAAGTCTTTCAGAGCCAGTGAAATGTAAACATTTAGAATCAATGACAGAGAACCCTGGAAAGGATTTCTCTTTATGTTTTGTTATCAATGAAGCATTGCAATACATTTACTGTAGAGTTTTCATTTTGTTTTGTGTTAGAGGTCTATTAACTGACTGGTGGGATAATTTGAAAGGAAAATAAAAGGAAATTTAAATAACCATAAAGCAACGTATGACTGGTGTCTCTGAGAAGCATTCTGACTCACTCTGTTATTCATTGTTTTTCTTAAATTATTGTTATGTGATGACACAAATACATGTAAAAATATATGTATGAATCTGTGAGTAGGCTGTTTAAGAACTGAATGGTGCCACTTCTTCAAGTATGTATATTTTGATGTATATTTTGCATTGTAAACTCTTGGCACCTAGCATAATGGAATAATTTTCAGTCATTCAAAAACATTTGATTTTCTTCATAGGTATTTTCTTATTGAATTATAAACACTGTATTCTACCGGATGTTAATGAAACAAAAGCACATTAAAATCCTAATCCTTGGTAATTCCATGCAAATCACAATTACTTGACAATTGTTTCTATTATTGAAAAACCTGGCAGTCTATTCTTCTCAAGCAGTCTGGCTCCAGCTTCTTACTGCAAAACACTGTGCCCCCTGGAGCTGCAAGATAAAGGAAACATATTTGTGTTACTTCCAAATGATAAGAACATTGGGATCTCACATATGTAAACTTGCCTAGTCCCAACAGAAACAAGAGAGAAAAGTGAAAATCATAGCATTTATTTTAGCATGCACATAGTCTAACTAATCCTAGAAACACAATTGGGGCATCTCAGAACACGGTACATAATTCAGTGTCTACTAACCGTTATAAAACGGATGTTCACCAACGAGAGATTTTTAGTTAGTATTAAAGTCAATCTTGAGAGAGCACCAATGATTAAGATCAGCCCCACACACTCACTCCCACACACACGCGTGCGCGTAATTCTAAATTCTGAGTTTAAAGCATGAAGTTTCTGCACATCTGAACATCTTCAAGCACTGTGGAAGTAAAAGAAGAAAAAAAAAAGATTAAATAGAAGGATATGGCAGTAAAACGAATGCGTGGATCACTGGGAGGCATACTTTAAACAGGGACATGCGATTTTCAGAACCTGAGCACATCTCCTATTTTATCTCAGTTAATATTGTTTGCTTTTGATTTTTTTTCTGGGCATGCTATTTCTGTAAATGAGACAAAAGGTTTATACTGTATCAATTCACTGAGATAAAATATTTCAGATTATTTAAGAAATCCAACGAGTAAGTCTCTCAGAAGTATAAATTCCTTACAACTTTCTCTTGTGTTCTTGTATAATTAAAAAATGTAGAACACATGAAATAATTTGTGTATCACTACAAACATAAATACTTAATACTCTTCTAGGGAAATTGTCAGAAATTTATTTAAAGGGGAAACTGAGATCAAAATATGAAAGGATATCACGGAAAATATTTCTCACAGCTTTTCTCAGTAGAAAGAACTCAATATTGGACATGTTAAATGATTAAAGTGAATTGCAGTTAGAAAGCATTTATATTAAAATACACAATTAATTTAACCGCCAAGGGCAGAAATCTGCTGAATGTATTACACTCCACAAAGGTGATTCGTTTGAAAAACCAACAATTACTAAGCTATTTAATTTTTCTCTTACTTATGTCTGGCTATTACTTACAGGCATTTTCATTTTCATTTTGCAAAATCAGTGAAAGCCATTGTAACATATTTTTCTCCGTGACTATACATTGCCTTTCAGATTCTAGCTGGGTGAATTAGTAACCAATTTCTATTTTTCAATTTAATGCATACCGTTGCTCACCATTTAGAAAGTTCTAGTTCATAGTATATTTTGTTTTTACTGTTATTTAAATGCATTTAATCCCCATGAATTTTGCCTTAAAGATATTTTCATGCAGTTATTTAAGCATTAAATTTTGAGTTAATAATGATGTTTTCCCAATCACATGAAATAATACCAGGAATGCTTGTAGTACCTACTATCTTATAATCAGAAATAGATGCATGCGTTTTAAGCTGTTAAGATTTAATATTAAGCGATATAAATGATAATCTTTCTAAACCACCTCTCAGTCTTCTCATGTGTAACCATTTTAGCAAATAGTCCTACAACCCGCACAAAATAACAGCCTATTAATTTACAACTCCAGATAAGTCCAACTTGTTTATGAGGCCTACAGTTGTTACATGGGGGCAAAGTGTTATTGTCCTTTCCAAATTTAGTAATGATACTTAAACACCAATGTCCGTGGTTGGGAGAGTTAATACAATGACTAGAATTCACGTCAACATGTCACACTTGATGTAATATCCATGGATGACAGCGGGAAGTAGAGGAAGATTTGTGTCTGTGTCAAGTCACAGACCTGTGAAGGAGATCCACTAGTGAGGGCAGTCCATTTCTGCTGACTTATGAAAGCTGAGTTTTAGCATTTCTTACCAGCTCCACATTTGCTACTTTACGTTTGGCCAAAGTAGGGGTATTTACACTGTGGAAAGTGGCAAATGGTACAGCCACATTAAAACCAGTAAGGTAAAAGAAACCAAAGACAAAATGAGGATAGTATAGACAAAAGATTATATTTTACCTTCTTCCCTCTTTTAATAAGAATGTTGCATTTCTCTTATACTTGTATACACTGATTACTTTTAACAGAAATTAAAGCTAGATACCCCCTTACTCTTAGTCATTGACTTGTGCTCTCGTCTACCTAGCTTTGCTTTTGATATGAGTTAAAGCAAATTTCATTTGCCTCTTTTTTTTCTTTCTGCTTTTAGGCTTATCTGCAAGTAGAAAAGAATGAGCTGAACAATGTGGAAAAATAGTATAAAATGCCACGGTGCCTGGGTGGCTCAGTTGGTTGGGCATACAACTCTTGATTTAGGCTCAGGTCATGATCTCACAGTTTGTGGGTTTGAGCCCACGCTGGGCTCTGTGCTGACATTGGGGAGCCTGCTTGGGAGTTTCCCTCTCTCCCTGCCCCCCTCCTACTTGGTTGGGTTCTCTCTCTCTCTCTCTCAAAATAAATAAATAAGCTTAAAAAAAAACTTAAAAATAGCATAAAATGCTTCACCAGGAGATACTTAAACCACTTCGTATCCTGAAGTTCCTAAGGGTAGCATGTGTTAGTCATCATAATCTGATAAATGGCTTCCCAAGGGTCTGCCATAGGTAGATGCTCAGTGAGGATTCATTAACTGGTTGAATCCAATGTTAAGTTTTATGATCAATAGGATCATGTTCTAAAGATGCTGAACCTACAAGTTTTAGCCTCTGTTGTGAAATATGAAATATGTCAAACATTCCCAGCTGTTGATTTGAATTCTCAAGTAGCTGTAAACAAATACATTTGGCATTGATGCCTTCCTTAAAATAGAGAGACAAAGCATGTTACCTCTCACAACTAGGGACAAACATGTACACTTGATTGAATAAAATGTTAGAAGAAATATGTTTCATGTGTTTAAAAGAACTTTTTCTTTTTTTACTTATTCATTATATCTATTGTTGACTGAGGAGAGTGGGGAAGAACAAAACACAGTAATTCTGGAAGACCAACAGCAAAGACACTGAAAGAAAGAAGAGGACTTCTTGGCGACAGCCCTCTAAGAGGAAAGGATGAGGAATAATAAGTAATGTTATTACTGCCAGAATATATGATTGCTTTTTATGAAATGGTAATACCTTAACAATTACGTTGAGTGGGTTTTTCCCAAAAAAACACAGTAAAAAATAGATCTTGTAGAAAAGAAGGAACCTAGGATAAATCACCCTACAAATACTTTCTCATTCATTTCTCTGTCAACTACTGTGCTGAGTAAAATGAATATGAAAATAGTCTATGGCTGAAATACATAGTTTTGACCTATTTGGAGCTCAGATTCTAGGGAGAAAAGAATGTAAATAGTTGTGCCACTGTGTTTGATATCCCGAAGAAAAATGTCTTGAAGGATAAACAGGAGTTCACTAGGATATAAAAGTGAAAAGACAGTCCATTTCAATGGAGCAGCACTCAGCAAATTCAGCATTGTGAATGTCATATTTGTGGACCACTAAGAAATTTGAATGAAATGCACAAGGGAAGATGTGAGATGAAGCCGAGGTCATTTTTTATGCAGAGTGCTTGGGGCTTTGTGGATTCTACCTCAGAAATTTATTGAATAAGCAGAACATCTTCATAGGTTTTAAATGAGAAATGTGGTGGTGTGGACAGACATGGTTTGTGTTTTTAACTCTTCTGACTTAAATAGTTCAGGCAAGTAAGGAAGAGGAATAAGGACAGAGCCAAATGACTTTTTTTTTTGGATAGATTTAAGAGACTTGACTATCAATTTCTTTAAGGATTGAAACGGTGAAATTACCAAGAATGTAAGGGAATTGGAGTGACTGGTAGAAAGTTCATATAATTGATCCAAAAAGCAGATGAGGTTGGGAAGTTTGTTCTGAAAAACCAGAGAGCAGTATCTAAACTCTCAAAGCTACCAGTCTCCTCTCATGTCCCACATGTAAGTTATAGATAAGAATAATTCTGACTCTTATAAGGCTTCTGTAAGAATAAAAAGAATAGATGCACAGAAACTTCTTTAACCAGGCCCGACACCTATTTGGTGGCCACTATTACTATGTACTTGTCAGTAGAATGTTAAATGCCAGGCAGTAGGCATTTGACTTTAAGACTGAAATTTGAACTTTATTAGCAGTTCTAAGTCCTATGAAAACATCCTTCAAAGTGTTATGCAACCTGAGTAGTTTGGAAAAAGAACTTCCAATATTCCATTCGTGTTTCAATCTTTGCATGGTTCTTAAGCTAAATGGAACAACAGATTCATTTATGAAATATTAACTTTGTACTTTATTATTAGCATTATCCAGTTCCTATACTAGAGTCTTATCCTTATTTTTTCATGATGATTCTACTTCATTTCTTAGAGTAATGTCACCTCGATTAAAAGCAGTCTTAGTCATTGTTGGTTTCATTACCAATAATGTGGTATAATGCATAATGGTTTCCTCATTTTCTATTATACGGCTGAATCAAAAGAATTGTATTTCGACTTCAGGTTAATCATAACCATAGAATTCTACTGCCTGATTTTAGCTAATAATTTATTCTTGTATTCCCTTTCTTTAGTATATACATGACTCAAATTGCAGTCTATCTATCCACCTCTCTGCAATCTTTCTTAAAAATAAAAGCGTGGTTATACTATTTCTTCTATAAATTTCAGTTGAAGGAAAGTTATGAATCCAAAGTGACAAAGAGAAAATCAGAGAAAGAGATAAGGGAGAAAATGAGAAAGTTATTCTTTACACAAAAATTCCAAGTAATAAATGTAGCAAAAATGAAGGACTTCTAAAACCACCATTTTATAACTCCCATTATAGTATTCAAGTTAGACAAAGATCATTAATGGATGAGAAAACTCTTAATTAAAATGTTATTGATTTCCAAAATGTCATCCAAGAGATTCATTTTTTTAATTATAAAGAAGAAAGTTGCCTTTACAAGGGAGAAATGTGACAGACATAATTTTAACAAAGGCTTCCTGTTAGCATCACTAAGAACAGAGTAAACTGAGAGTATGTGCGTGAGTGATAGGATGAGGTGAGTGATATGATGGGATACACAAAACATTAACAATGAAGTATTTTTTCAGATGTTTTTAACCTGAATCTAATTATTAAGAAACAACTGGGTAAATGCACAGTGTGAGATATACCATAAGATAATGGGCTTTACCTTTTTTTTTTTAATGTTTATTTTTGAGACAGAGAGAGACCGAGCATGAACGGGGGAGGGTCAGAGAGATGGAGACACAGAATCTGAAACAGGCTCCAGGCTCTGAGCTGTCAGCACAGAGCCCGATGCGGGGCTCGAACTCACAGACCACAAGATCATGACCTGAGCCAAAGTCGGACACTTAACCAACTGAGCCACCCAGGCGCCCCTGGGCTTTAACTTTTTAAGAATGTTTGTGACGTGCAAAACTAAAAACAAAAGAAAAAAATGACAAGTAGTATGAGGAATAGACTGTTTCAGATTAAAAGAGACAAAAAATTATCACTTTGTGTCTCAGTTTTGTTTAACACAAAACAGGGAATTATAGTGTCAGTTCTTAAAAGTTATTGGCACTTTTCAAGATCATAAGTTGGATGGTTGATTCATGGGCATTTCATTTATCGTTATATGTCTTAACTTTCATATATGTAATATTTGTTCTTTATTACTACTTAAATGCAGTTTAACCTTTCAAGGTCTGTGTAATTCAATACACCATGTAGATTCTCATAGTTGACAAATTCATATCAATGTTTCTTTGCCTAGCACTGTCCTAAGTACTTTGTATGTATACACCATCTCACTTAACCTTCTAAATATTTTATATATTGGTAACTACTATGATGTCCATGTTATAGAAGAGTATACTGTGTCACACAGAGGTTTAATAATCTGCCGTAATTCATATAGCTCAGTAATGAATCTACTAGTTTGACTACAGAGGCCCCCTTCTTAATCACTAACTTTACTAATTAAATTTAACGTCAAATATAACTTTTCACGTTAGGTCAAGTGCCCCTTCTGATATATAGCTAAGGAGGAATCCTGACATGTGTCAAAGCCAAGAATACAACAGGGTCATATGACAGGGGTTGAATTTTACCAGCAGGACTGTTCAAGCTCGTGCAATGTGGCAGTTTCTATTTCTGTCCATTAGTTTTCTAACTTTTAATTTTCCATGGGTTCTTCACTATTCATCAACACTTTTTCCCTCCATGAAGTATATTTTCCAGTCACCACCCCCCCCCACCCCTCACCAGGCACTGACGGTGCACATTTGAGCTACACAGACATGAGTTTACAGAGCTTACTCATTACATAGAAATGCAAGGAATAACAATCTGAGTACTGCTATGCTGTTCTGGTGAAAAAACTTCCATACACCACAGCCAGATTGCCTGGTACAGAGTACATGAGAAGAGCATATTGGAGAAAGTTTCCATGGCACTAGTATCCATGATGAAGGCTGGGTGAAAGGTAAACCAAAGAGGAATAATCCAGAGTGAAAACAGCATTTCTGAGGTCTGGTTGAGCACGGTGACCAAAAAAGCTGATGGCCAAATAAGAAGCTAAAAGGAGAAGTCCATGAAAATGGATTAAGTTGGGACAAGAGAGGAAGAAATAGGACTTCAGGTAGGAGATTGATGAATATTCTAATGAGAGTATGTAATGACTTGGGTAAGCGTGGTGTCACAGGGCACAACAATAATGCACATGTTATAAGTATTTAAGAGGTAGACTTTGTGGGATTTGATCTTTTTTTTAACTTTTTAAAAATGTTTATTTTTGAGACAGAGAGAGACAGAGCATGAACGGGGGAGGGTCAGAGAAAGGGAGACAGAGAATCCGAAGCAGGCTCCAGGCTCTGAGCTGTCAGCACAAAGCCCGACGCGGGGCTCGAACTCACAGACTGTGAGATCATGACCTGAGTCGAAGTCGGATGCTTAACTAACTGAGCCACCCAGGTGCCCCTGGGATTTGATCTTGATCAGATATAGAAGGTGGTAGGAGGGAATCTCTGAGGAAAAGACATTCAGAGTAAAAATTAATATTTTAGGCCCAGAATGATAGGACTACAATGTCTTGCATGGTTAAGGCCATCTTACCATAACACGAGTTCTACACTGGGGCTCAAAGCGAGGCTTTAGGTCACAAATGATGGGTCTTTTCCTATTATTTCACATTCCTTCCCTCTAGAGATCATACAATAGTAATAGAGGTCTGTTCAAATGCTTCAGAGATTCAGAGAGCTGAGCTATCCCTCCTCAAAGAAACAAAACAATATAAATCAAAACAATAACCAAAAAGCTATAATTTTAAAATCCAAAAGCTCTTAGGAGAGTGTGAATAAATGACTAATTACAATTATTCCCCTGGAGAGCTGGAATCCTACCCTTGAAATAAAATAAATGCTCTGGACGGACAAGAATAATTTGGGACATTGTTACACTGCCAAAGGATTTTATGTTTTAAAATAAAGCACCCATCTCTCTGAATAGTACATATTTAATGGTAGCATTTCAGGAGGCTGGGAAACAAGTAAGTGAAGATAGTTGTGAGGAGGGGAGTTTTCCCATGGTCACATCCACACAAAAGCTAACAGCACCGTGATGGTGAATGAAAAGTTCATAAAGCTGATGTGACTCTTCAGTGTCTTGTTCTTATATGCAAACCTCTCTCCTGAGATGAGAAGGTTTGGAGAAAAACCCGACTTGGGACACCTGCACAAAGTGTATCTTTCAGGAGTAAATGAAGGCTCTCATAAAATAAGATGGTATTTAATCCCTAACATTGGACTTATTCATATAAACCTCAAGAGACCATGAATTATAGTTGCTCTACTGTAATTATAATATACCTATTACAACTATAATATGCTACATAACATACAAATATTAACGTATATAAGTAGAATAGAACTCCAGTACACTTAAGATGGGCTACATGAGAATCAGATAACTAACAGAAAATGTCTCAATACTATTTGTCCTCACAGTAGTAAATGTTCATCTCAAATCTTTGAATACAATAAAAGTTAAAAGGTCAGAATAAAATTGTAACCTTACATTCCTCTTTTTATTGACGTATAATTGATGTACAATAACCTATTAGTTTGGGTACACTTCATAGTGACTCAATATTTTTTTATAGTTTTTTAATGTTTATTCATTTTTGAGAGACAGAGTGCGAGTGAGGGAGGGGCAAAGAGAGAGGGAGACACAGAATCCAAAGCAGGCTCCAGGCTCTGAGCTGTCAGCACAGAGCCCAATGTGGGGCTCAAACTCACAAACTGTGAGATCATGACCTAAGCTGAAGTCGGACATTCAACCGACTGAGGCACCCAGATGCCCTGTGATTCAATATTTTTATATATTATGATATGATCCCCACAATAGGTCCAGTTACCTACCACCTGTCAACATACAAAGTTGTTACAATATTACTGACAGTATTCCCTATGCTGTACATTATGTCCCCATGACTTATTTTTTATTTTTAATGTTTATTTTTTGAGAGAGAGAGAGAGAGCACGAGTGAGAGAGGGGCAGAGAGAGGGAGACACAGAATCGAAGCAGGCTGCAGGCTCTGAGCTGTCAGCACAGAGCCTGATGTGGGGTTTGAACCCATGAATCATGAGATCATGACATGAGCCTAAGTCAGATGCTTAACCGACTGAGCCACCCAGGTGCCCCACCCCATGACTTATTTTATTACTGGAAGTTTGTATCTCTTAATCCTCTTCACCTTTTGCCTGCCCCCCCTCAATCCCTACCTTTTCTGGTAGCCAACAGATACATCAATTGTCCTCCTCTGTCCTCTTATTTCATTTAGAATAATGCTCTCTAGACCCACTCATGTTGTTGCAAATGTCAAGACTTCATTCTTTTTTATGGCTGAGTAGTATTCCATTGTAAATCTATACCACATCTTCTTTATCCATTCTTCTGTTGATGGACACTTAGGTTGCTTCCATATCTTGGCTATTGTAAATAATGCCGTAGGGCCCCTGGATGGCTCAGTCAGTTAAGTGTCTGACTTCAGTTCAGGTCATGATCTTACAGTTCATGGGTTTGAGCCCTGCATTGGGCTCTGTGCTGATGGCTCAGAGCCTGGAACCTCCTTTGGATTCTCTGTCTCCTTCTCTCTCTCTCTCTGCCTCGCTCCTGCTTGTGCTTTCTCTCTCAAAAATAAATAAAGAAAAACTTAAAAAAAATAATAATACTGCAATGAACAGAGGAGTGCACATATTTCTTCAAACTGGTGTTTTCATTTTCTTTGGATAAATATCCAGAAGTGGAATTGTTGGATTAAATGGTTTTTTTTATTTTTAATTTTTTGAGGAAACTCCATACGGTTTTCCATAGTGGCTACACTGATTTACATTCCCAAAGACAGTGTATGAGGGTTCCCATTTCTTCACATCTTCACAAAAGCTTGTTATTTTTGGTTTTGTTTTGTTTCAGGTAATAGCCATTTTGATAGGTGTGAGATGCTATCTTGGTGGTTTTGATTTGCATTTCCCTGATGATTAGTGATGTCGACCATCTTTTCATGTGCCTATTGGCCATCTGTATGTCTTCTTTGAAAAAAAATGTTTATTCTGGTCTTCTGCCCATTTTTTAATCCAATTGTTTGCCTTTTTTGATTTTAACTTTTTAAAATTTTTATATATCTGGATATTAACCCCTCATCAGATGTAAAATTGTAAAATATCTTCTCCCTGCTCACTAGGTGGCCGTTTTGTTATCATCTTTGCCTGTGCAATAGCTTTTTAGTTTGATATTATACCATTTGTTCAATTTAGCTTTTGTTACCCCTGCCTGAGGAAATTGGTTCAAACAAACATTGCCAAGACTAATGTCCAAGAGCTTACTGCTTATGCTTTCTTCTAGGAATTTTATGGTTTCAGGTCCTACATTCAAATGTTTAATCCATTTTTTCCACGTTTTTATTTAGAATCCAGTTAGCTAACATAAAGTGCAACATTAGCTTCAGGTGTAAAATTTAGCGGTTCATCGCTTCCATAGTCTTCATCACAACAAGTGCCCTCCTTCATTCCCACCACCTATTTACCCCATCCCCCTACTCACCCCTCCTCTGGTAACCACCAGTTTGTTCTCTACAGTTAAGAGAATCTTTTATGGTTTGTCTCTTTTTCTCCCGATGTTCATCTGTTTTGTTTCTTAAATTCCACATGTGAGTGAAATTATATGGTATTTGCCTTTCTCTGACTTACTTCACTTAGCACATCACTATCTAGCAGCTCCATGCATGTTGCTGCAAATGGCAAGATTCCGTTCTTTTTGATGGCTGAGTAATATTCCATTATATTTTTTATACACACACACACACACACACACACACACACACACCACCTCTTCTTTATCCATTCATCAGTCGATGAACATTTGAGCTCATTCCATAATGTGACTATTGTAGATAATGCTGCTATAAACATTGGGGTGCATGTATTCCTTTGAATCAGTATTTCTGTATCTTTTGGATAAACACCTAGCAGGGCAATTCCTGGATCATTGGATAGTTCTATTTTTAACTTTTTGAGGAATATCCATATTGTTTTCCAGAGTGACTACACCAGTTTGCATTCCCACCAACAGTGGAAGAGGGTTCCCCTGTCTCGCCAACACCTATTGTTTCATGTGCTGTAATGTGACTGGTATAAAGTGATATCTCATTATAGTTCTGATTTGTATTTTCCTGATGATAAGTGATTTTGAGCATCTTTTCATGTGTCTGTAGGCCATCTGGATATCTTCTTAGGAAAAATGTCTATTCAAAAAATGTCTTCTGCTCATTTTTTTAACAGGATTATTTGTTTTTTGGGTGTTCAGTTTTATAAGTTCTTTATATGTGTTGGATACTAACCACAATCACATATGTCATTTGCAAATATTATCTCCCATTCCATAGGTTGCCTTTTCATTTTGTTGTTTTCTTCACTATGCAGAAATTTTTATCTTGATGAAGCCCCAATAATTTACTTTTGCTTTTGTTTCCCTTGCCTCGGGAGACACATCTCATAAGAAGTTGCTACAGCTGATGTCAAAGAGGTTCCTGACTGTGTATCTCCTCCAGGAATTTATGGTTTCCTGTCTCACAATTAGGTCTTTAATCAATTTTGAACTATTTTGTGTGAGAAATCAAGGCATCAATCTCATTTACAATTGCATCAAAAACCATCAATTATCTAGGAATAAACCTAGGCAAAAGATCTGTACTTGTAAAACTACAAACACTGATGAAAGAAACTGAAGATGACACAAAGAAATGAAAAAAGATATTCCATGCTCACGTATTGGAGGAACCAATATTATTAAAATGCCCACACTACCCAAAGCAATCTACACATTTAATGCAATCCCTATCAAAATATCACCAGCAGAGCACCTGGGTCACTCAGTCAGTTAAGCGTCCAACTTTGGCTCAGGTCATGGTCTCACAGTTGGTGGGTTCGAGCCCCACATTGGGCTCTGTGCTGACAGTTTAGAGCCTGGAGCCTGCTTCAGATTCTATGTCTCTGTCTCTCTCTGCCCCTCCCCACTCCTCTCTCTCTCAAAATAAATACATAAACATTTAAATATACATATATAACATCATTTTTTTTCATAGAGCTAAAATAAACTATCCTAAAATTTGTATGGAACCATAAGAGACCCCGAATAGCTAAAGCAATCTTGAAAAAGAAAAGCAATGCTGGAAGCATCACAATTCCAGTGTTCAAGTGATATTACAAAGCTATAATGATCAAGACAGTATGGGACTGGCACAAACACAAACACAGACACGTAGATCAATGGAAAAGAATGGAAAACGCAGAAATGAACCCACACAGATGGTCAATTAATCTACAACAAAGGAGGCAAGAATATATACAATGGGGAAAAGAGTCTCTTCAGTGAATGGTGTTGGAAAGACTGGACAGCGACATGCACAAGAATGAACTGGACTATTATCTTACACCATAAACAAATAATATAAATATAAACATATAAATATATACAAAAAATATATATGGTGTAAGATATCTTACACAATGTACAAAATATAAACATACACACACACACACACACACACAATATATATGGTGTAAGATAGTGGTCCAGTTCATTCTTGTGCATGTCGCTGTCCAGTCTTTCCAACACCATTCCCTGAAGAGACTGTCTTTTCCCCATTGTATATATTCTTGCCTCCTTTGTTGTAGATTAATTGACCATCTGTGTGGGTTCATTTCTGAGCTCTCTGTTCTATTCGCAGATCTATGCATCTTATAATGCTAACCTCACCTTCATAAAGGAAGGAAAAAGACAAATTTCTCAGTTTTCAATACAGATGTTTTAAGCTTTCCTCTAGATCTTTTTACTTCAATAACTAGTATGGCATTTTTTATCACTGTTTAAAAAGCTCAATACATAAAATGAAAATATTATCCCAACAGAAAACATGTTTGCAGTTTTTTTGGTGTTTGTTCTGTTTTGTTTTGTTTTGAATCCTGAAATCCCTGGGGTTACGTAGCCAAACCTACTGTTTCATTTTCTGTGGCTATAATGACAGAGTATAAAAAACTACAATCCACTCTTAACAGCAAATTTTAAAAATGCATCAAAGCTCCAAAGGGAAAAGTACACTGAGAATTATAAGTTCTATTAGGCAGTGTCCCACTTGTAGGGCAACGTTTATGTGCGTGCTTACACCGTATTATTCCTCACGAGACACCATGGATTGCTTGAGAGTCAGCAGTGATTCACCCACTAAAACTAACACCAGGGAAGCATTAATGTTACTGTTTAGAGCCATCTTTTGAGATTTTTAAATTTGACCTTCAAAAGTAGCATGCATTTTCACCACTCTGAGATCTAAAACAGAAAAACACATATACTGTTATAAATATTTAATAAATTTCATAAGTCTAAAATTTTATAAAATTCCCTGTCGGAATACACTGGATGATTTTAAATTTAGATGAATAGTAAATAAACAGTTTGTAGGCTGACTGTTTGTTTGTTTGTTTGGGGGTTTTATGTATTTTGGTCCTTCTCCCTCTCCCTGTCTTTTTTGTGCCTCCCCCAGTGTCCCCTTGAGCTAAGTGCCCCAAATTAGTGAGGAGAAGTCTCTACAAGGGATGTAAAGCATGGCATTTGAGAAAGGTTGTCTTTCTAGCTCCCGCGTCTGCTGCCAGCATGATGAAAAGTTAATAGGCCAAATACATTTGCTATTTACAGGTGTATAAGCCTTAATCGTGAATTCTTTTCACAGCTGTCACTTTGTGCCCCAAGATAGGCCCATTGTCACAAGCAACCTGTTTGTTAAGGAAGTTTAACCTCTTCAGAGTCAGAGTTTGAAATTTCAATCAGTAGAGAGCAAGATTTATAAATGACAAGGATTTAACAAATGACACAGGTGGAGATATTTCTATAAGGCAGGGACAGAAACAACCACCATTACAAGATAGGGCTGATGTACGAGAATCGTGGAGCAGACTAGTGGATTGACTGACCTGTCACCACTCATGTAATTCTCTCAGAGATTAGACCCTTGTTGGTGTATACCAATGTTATCAAATCTGTCTAATCGTGAGGATCACTTGCATGGCTTATGGTTACGAATACAGATTCTTGGGGCTCTCTGGAGAATCGAATCCAGTAGATATGAAGCAGAATTCAGGAAACTCAATTATTAACCAGTACCCCAGGGGATTTTATTGATTGAGCAAGTGTGAGTAGTACTGATTAGTCAATGTATGCCATCGGCGACACTCTTCTTTCTACCTGTAGTTTATTTCAGTAGACCCTGAAAGTGAGGTTTCTGAAAGGCTTTGGAAAGAATTCTCCCTGCTGAAGCCTTATCACTGATATGCTCCACATACACTTGTATGTAAGTGTTCCCTACTCTAATGCAGTCTGCACACTGCAAACACCGAGAGCTGTTGCTGTAACCTAATAGCTCTCTGCTGTCCAGATTCTCACATGCTTATTCCTTCCTTTTACAGAAAATAGTACTTTCGGTGAGTTTTATTTGTTTAGGGCTGTGCTCTCTATTTAACTATTCACTATGTAGTCAGACAAGTAACTGTGGTTCTTGGGAGAAAAACATACACACAGTATTTTTTTAAGTTTTTTTTTAAAGTTTTTTTTAATGTTTATTCATTTTTTAAGAGAGAGACATAGTGTGGTGCAGGAGGGGCAGAGAGAGAGGGAGACACAGAATCTGAAGAAGGCTCTAGGCTAAGAGCTGTCAGCAGAGAGCCCAACGGGTGGCTTGAACACAAGAACTGCTAATCATGACCTGTGTCAAGTCAGATGCTTAACCGACTGAGCCACCCAGACGCCAAGTTTTTTTTTAATTTTTATTTATTTTGAGAGAGCGAGCATGCGTGGGGGAGGGAGAGAGAGAGACAGAGAGAGAGAATCCCATGCAGGTTCCATGCTCTCAGTGCAGAGCCTGACCCAGGGCTTGAACTCAGAAATCTTGAGATCATGACCTGAGCCAAAATCAAGAGTTGGTCACAAAACCGATTGAGCCACCCAGGTGCCCCACACAATTTTTCCAGGGTAACTCTTCTCCAAGTGATAATGCAAGGGTTCAGTCTTCTTCCATCGGGACTTCTCCAATTCAGCCTATGGTTTCCAGCTGCATGAAGAGGGAACAGAGAAGGAGATATGGATCTCCAAGGATAGTTTGGGACTACAATTGCTTTATAAGAACTAGTCATTTATCCCTAATGAAGCTGGAGAGATGTTTTTACTATTTCTACATATACAGTATGAGGAATGGGACACACCATGGATGCTGCCAGGCTGTTCCACTGCCCTCTTCATGTTCAGTAATACAACTTCTTTCTTCCAGGCTCACCATATAGACTGATTTGTACCAGATTTAAAATTCCTGAATGGGCTTCCTAATGTGTTTTCTTTTTCTTTTTTTTTTATAATCTTAAAGTAAATAAAATAGTAGATACTTCAATCACATTAAGAGCCCAGAAGGGGAATTATAAAACACCAGGTATCTGTTTTCTTCTTCCTTTTTGAATAGGAAAGCTTTTGAAGATGCACATTTTTATTTTGTTTTTGTGTTCAAAGTTCTAACTCAGTGTAATTGTTTAAGCAAATACCAGTGAGTTTTAATCTTCTGGGAACAAAGGGAGATTATTTATTCCTTTCGCAGAGAGACAAAAAAGACCCAATCCTCTCAGCACATACCCACATCACTGTTGGTAAACTAAGTGTCCTCAGAAACAAGGCTGTCTACACACAACAGTAATAACATTCATTTTTCTCTGTAGACCTTCAGAAATACAATATGGCTTTTATTTCCCTTTTTCACACATTAGTTCCAGTCATTTATCCATATCAAAACATTCAAGGCAATTATTTAATTCTTTGATTCCTCATTCAGATGAAGTATATTACACGTCCTTCTGAAAATATTGAAAAAAATTGTATGTCTTTTCTCCAAAAGCAAACCAAAGACACATATAAACAATACTTATGTATAGTTTTGACAGGTTCAATTCTCTTTGACCGCATCCATATCATAGATGTAAGTTCAATAACTTTTGATTTAGAATGGAAAACTAAACAATGATAATAATTTTAAAGCTTTGTAGAGTGCCTGAAAACAAAAGACTAAGTTTGCAGACACGACAGGTGACTGATATATTGAAGCCGTGCTAGCATACAACTATTGTTTGCAATTAGTTTCATTTCTCTATTCCCACAAATAATTGGAAATGCTCTTCCCACATACAGTACTTGAAGCAAATAAATCACTGCTCCTTGGCTTTCAGAAATACGACCTGGTTTCTATCAAAATTTCTCTCCTGTAGCTGTCTGCCTTTCCAAATTGCGTGCTTATTTCTACAAATCCTTTTAACAGAAAAAAGAAGTTACAAGTTTTTTGTTTTGCTACATGTTCCCTGACTTGAACAATTTCAACAAGCATTTCTTCAGGCAGCTTTAACTTTAATCAGTTTTGACATTCTGACTGCCCTGTTCTTGGAGAGGTTGATTACTTCATACTCTTTGACCCAGAAGTGATATCTCGCTATATTTTTATACATCCGTATCCCAGATTTTCTAATACTTTCTTGGTGCTATCTTTATTATTTTGAGCATTTCAGTAAGTAACTAGATTGGAAAACATTACCATTTTTTAGTCCATGTTAATCAAGTATACATTACAATGATTTCTATATTCAGCAAAAGTTGGGAATGGAATATGTGCATAAATTTGGATAAGCATATTAGTGCAGTGAAATCTAGATTTGCTTGTGAAGGTAATGCATATAGATATGTGTGTGTATAAATTTGTATTTGTTTCCTATTGGTATGATAACAAATTATCACAAACTTTTAGATTTAAAACAATACTTATTTATTAATTTCCAGTTCTGTGGGTCTAACACGAGTCTTACATAAGGCTAAAATCAAGGTTGGGTAGGGCTATGTTTCTTTTTGGAGTCTCTAAGGGAGAATCCTGTTCCTTGCCTTTTCCAACCTCTAGAAGCTGCTGGTATTCTCTTTCCTCCATCTTTAAAGCAAACAGAATTATATATCCCTGACCCTTCATTATTACCTCTTCTTCTGACCACATTTGGGAAATGGATCTCAAAGATCCATGAAATTAGATTGGGGCCACTCAGATAAACCTGGAAAATCTCCCCATCTTCTCCCCAACGTTCTTAACCTTAATCACACCTGCTAGTTTTTGGGGGTTTTTTTGTCATGTAGGTAACTTACAGGTGTTATGCATTAGGATATGGACATTTTGGGTTCATTAATCTCATATACATGATGTTTGTACTACATTTTTATATACATATAAAAGTGTGTATGTGTTTTATATATACATATATATGTATATGTCTTATATGATATATATATGTCTTATATGATAATCAAATGAAAACACATGTAACTATTACCTAGGCTAAAAAATAATATGACAAAAAGAAAAGACCATTACTAAAAAGATTATTATTAAAAAAAAAAAAGACTATTACTGGTAGCTTAGAAGACTTCCGCCTCTGGTTTGCTCTCCTCCCATAAACATAGCCTTTTTCCTTCTTCCCTACCTCTCTTCCTAAAGAACACTGATACTGGATTTTGTGTTAATTTCTCTGATAGACATTAACAGTTCTCATTAATTCTTTATGTACCTTTCCTACCTGGCCATATAGGAGACAAAATTTTCCAGGCCCTCCCCACTCAACAAGTAGGCAAGGCTGAAAAATGAAATATAACCGGAAATAAAATTTCTTACCACTCTGTGAAGCAAAGTCAAGTTCTAGGTAGTCCTCAACTCTCTTTGGCCTTTTGCTAGGAAACAGTGGTAGAGCACAAGATTAAAGCAGCCTGGATTTGTGTGTTATCACATATAGGATGCCATCATTTGCACTGAACTTTGCATGAGCAATAATGAAGCTTAAATTCTGTAAAATTATGGAGATTTTTTTTTTGGCAAGTGACACAGACTTACCTAAGTCATATAATTATTAATTTTCTCTACCATTCTCCCAATTCTCCATTAATTCTTAAATGATGGGTTAGTTTCCTTATTTTTCAAATTAATACATATGGCATAAAATTATACATATTTTTATACATATAAAAATGCTTTTCATATTTTTATATGTAAAAGTGTGCAGTTTTTCATTTCTTCTCACTTACAACATTTTATCATAATGATATATTATGTTTCAAACTTTGCATTTTGCCATTAGCGGACATTTGAATTATATTAGAAGTTTTTCTGCTGTGAATAACTTTATGTGTTCTTATAAATGCCTCCTGGTGCATATGTAATATCATTTCTCCAGTATATAAATGAAAAGGAAATGGCTCAGTTGTAGGATAAACACATATAGAACATCTTAGAAACAAGTTTTTTAACTTCTACCAATTTTTACTTCCACCACTTTTAGTGAAAGTCATCATTTCTAGACATTGTTGACAATATTTCATGTTGAGATAACTCTGAATTGTTCCCAAGGAGATAGGTCTATTTTATTTTATGGCCATGCTAACTTACAGCTATCTATTAGTAATGAGGCTGAGCATCCTTTCAAATATTATGGCTTATTTGGAATAATTCTTTCTATTAATTCCAATATCTTGTCCCTTTTCCAATAACTTGTTTCTTACTGATTTACTGGAGTTCTTTATAGGTTCTAAACACAAATCCTTTATCAATTACATATGTTACAAATAATTTGTTCCAATTTCTAGCATATATTGTCCTTATCATTAAAGTGCCTTTTCATTTACAGAATGTTTTAATTTTATTTTTTTCCATTTTTAAACTTCATTTTTTATATTAAATATAATTTATTGTCAAATTGGTTTCCATATAACACCCGATGCTCATCCCAACAGGTGCCCTCCTCAATGCCCATCACTTTCCCCTCTCCCCCACCCCCCATCAACCCTCAGTTTGTTCTCAGTATTTAAGAGTGTCTTATGGCTTGCCTCCCTCCCTCTCTGTAACTTTTCCCCCCTTCCCCTCCGCTAGAATTTCTTAATGTTAATGTGATAAAATGTATTCGTCTTTCCCCACTTTCTCCATTTGTAAACTTCCCAGTTTTTGTGTCTTGTTACAAAAATCCTTGCCTATCCATACAAAGTCATAGGGATATTCTTCCATATTTTCTCAAAGTGTGATAGTCATGCCTTTAATCCACTTGTCATGCATTTTCAGATGTTGTGCAGTGTAGAGATCTAACTTCGTTCTTCTCCTTTTCTGTAACCAAAGCCCCTAGAGCTATCTACTGAAGAGTTTCTGTATATGTATACACCTCCTTATGTTTTCTTTAATCCATTGCTATTAACTCCTATACCATACAACATCAATTTGATGTCTCAATTTCCCTTCTCAGAAATATCTTCCTTTGGCTAATTTTGGCTTCTAGTTCTCACATATGAATTTTAGAACTATCTTGTTGAATTCCACATCAAACCCTATGTCTGATATCCAGGGCTAGCTTTCAAAAATTACTCATGTGCCATACACTGAACACTTCCACTGTTGAGAAAACAGCCACATGGCAATAACTAAGTAGACAGAAGATGAACTATTTTATCTAGAAAAAAAGAGGACATGATTTGTATAAACAGCTAGCCAATTTATGTCACTATAATTTCTTCTGGATACCAAGTCTTTATTTTAATGTTCCTTCTACAGACACAACAACATGCTCGTGGATGCCCAAGACAATTTACGTTCCCATCAAATCACTGCATTCAGCTCAGTCATAGGCTCTCCATCTGATATATAGTTTTCTCTATTATATCTGAGCTTGCTCCTTTACTCTAGCCACTCATGAGCTAAAAAGACAAGGTTTCTATCACCCCTTGACCAATTAACAGTGGTAAGAGAGCCCAGGAAAACTATAATAAGGACTCTTGTTCATAAAATGGAAATATTGAGATACACAGCAATCACTGGCTACAGTGATCATGAAATCAGGGTGGACAGTCCTTGTGAGATCCTTCTCCTTTGTCACCTCAAGATACCAATTTCTTTAGTCAGCAGCTCGAATGAGCCAACCTCACAATCTATAAAAATTTAAATAGCAAAAGATATTAGCTCTTGTTTACATAAACTCCAAAACACATTGTTATTTGATGGGTGACTCTTCTCCACACAGACTCCTTCCCTCTTATGGCTTCATCACTTTTATCATATGACTTCCAGATTTGCTGTGTTATCTCAAACTTACAAGAATATCAAGAACACAGAAGACAGTGAATGGGAGAATCTTATGGGCCTGGGTCTCTACCTGGGCCTGGACCTGGCCCTGGAAGGGGACCACATCATTTCTGCTTAATTTCTAGTGAACTAGAACTTGGCCGTAAGGAAGTTTTGATTGCATGAGAAGCAGAAGAATTTAGTCAAGCTTTTGCCCATCCAAGAAGAAAAGGAACTTGTATTTGCCCACATTTGCTTATATTTGTTCATATCATATAATTTTTTTTTTGGAGAACAAATCTTGGATTCATGCCAGAAAGAAGTAAAAGTATGAAGACAGAATCATATAAATAAAAAAATAACATTATATTTTATTCAGTTGGTGGTGCTTATATACCAGTAGTTGTGAAAATACACTTAAAGGCATAAGGGAGGCTGGGTGGCTCCAACTTGGGCTCAGGTCATGATCTCATGGTTTGTGAGTGTGAGCCCCACGTCAGGCTCTATCCTGATAGCTTGAAGCCTGAAGCCTGCTTTGGATACTGTGTCTCCCTCTCTCTCTGACCCTCCCCCTCTCACACACACACTCTCTCTCTAAAGAATAAATCAACATTAAAAAACTTAAGAAAAAAAGATATTTAAAGGCATAACACTGAATTCTTATGACATCTGAAATATTGCCTTTGATATTTACATTCACCAATGAGGGCCCTAAAGTCAAGTGAAAGTTTCTTGCCCAAAGTTACATGGCCCAAAACATGATATTTTGTACCGTGATCCTTGTTTATCTGATTCTGTAACTCTCACTGCTAAAAATTCCACATTATATCCAACGGTCAAATACACATGAATCCTTCTGCTGAGTAGTAAGGAAAGAGTTAAATGGGATAAAGAACAATATGCTATGTGTTAGGCATTGAGGAAGGCAGGTATAGACTAAGACGTGTAGATTTAGGAAGAAATAACTTTTTAAAAATTTTTTAATGTTTATTTTTGAAACAGAGACAGAGCATGAGTGGGGGAGGGGCAGAGACAGAGAATGAGAAAGAGAGAGAGAGAGAGACAGACAGACAGACAGACAGAGACAGAGAATCCAAATGAGTCTCCAGGCTCTGAGCTGTCAGCACAGAGCCTGATGTGGGGCTTGAACTCACAGACTGTGAGATCATGACCTGAGCTGAAGTCAGATGCTTAACCGACTGAGGCACCCAGGTGCCCAGGAAAAAAAAAACTTCTAAGCTACCAGCAAATATAAACTAAATTATTACAATGTGTATAGTGTATCTCCAATAAACATATATTGAAATATAATGTGCTTTTTTTTCCTTTTTTATTTTGGTAAAAAATTCATAAATAAAATTTATCATCTTAACTACCTTAAGTGTATGGTTCAGTAGTGCTAAGTATATTCACACTGTTGTGAAATAAATACCTGAAACTTTTTTACTTTGTAAATCTAAAACTCTATACTCCTTTAAACAACAACTTTCCTCTCTCCACTCCCTCCCAGACCCTGGTAACAACCAATCTCCTCAAAATATGTTTTGAAGACTTGCAATTTTGGAATTTAAGAAAAATGAAAAGATCAATAGGGAATGATCTCCCTCTACATATGGAAATCAACTGTCAGTACGTTCTCCATCTATATTCAGGGATCCCCCAGTGTGTCATTGCATATGAGAAAATGCCACTGTCCACTTAAGGTGAGAAAAAGTATAATATAAAGATGAATGATACAAGCACTTGAAAGACAAATACTCTCTTGTCCGGATGGAAACGCAATGCTTGACTTTCCAGAGTCATGTATGGATAGAGGGGCAATAAATTTGTGACACAGGTGTTGGCAATGTGCCAAGGTAGTGAATGAATATGTAGGCATTCTTTGCACGGGCAATGTCCCTTAATGGTTAAGAGTATGGATTTTAGAGTTAGTGCGACCTGAGTTCTAATTCAGTATCTACCATATAGCAACCTTTTGTCTTTGAAGTTACTTTACCTCTCTGAGCCTCAGTTTCCCTATTTAGAAAATGCAGTGTGTAAAAAATACCTATGTCATAGAATTATTATTAGGATATCCCCACAATTAGTCTCAGGGAAGTTATTTATTGCTTCCAATATCCAATTAGCTGGAGATGCTAGTTATTAGAGGCAAGAGTGGAAGTTGGCCTAGAGGTACGGAACAGATACACAGTAAAGTAAGGAAGAAAGAAAAACACCAAGTAGAATGAAAGCTGAAATTCACCATAAGCCTGATTAAATAAGATCTGTGTCCCTGTTGTTCTCACATAATTCTCATTGTGGGACTTGGAAATAACCTGTTCTCCCTACAGAATTCTTCCAAAGAACACTATCTCATCTATATGCAATCCTCTCTTACAAGAGTGGATGCTGAAGTACGACAACACTAAGACAGAATGAACAGTATAAATCACAGAAATCTTAAGATTCTCTAGAACAAATTATAGACAAGGCTGTCCAGATAATTTAATTTACTTGTCACAAACTTTCCAATGTTACCTGTTTTTGTATTAAAGTACAAAATTTTAAACATTCTACTAAAATGCTATCTGACATATTTAAAATCCTTTGGCAAAAATGTTAAAATGATTGCTGCTTTGAGGCTTTGTTCCATTTAAGCTAATCTGTCAAATTATTTTTTTTAATGTTTAAAGTTTATTTATTTATTTTGAGAGAGAGAGAGAGCATGAGAGTGTGCAAGTGGGGAAGGGGCAGAGATACAGGGAGAGAGAGAATCCCAAGAAGGCTCCACACTGTCAGAGGGGAGCCTGATGTGGGGCTTGAACCCACAAAACATGAGTCGAGTCAGATGCTTGACCGACTGAGCCACCCAAGCACCCCTAAATTAATCTGTCAAATTATTAACTACATTCCTCAAAAATACAGGGAGTCGCAGTCGTGGTTCTAAATATGCTTATTTGTTACTTAACTATGGAATAAGAATGGAGCAGAGGTAAGTATATATTCAGAAGGAAACTTCTGAATAATGTACACTACATAAATATGTTATATAAAGTTTAAAATAAAATTATATATATCAATGTGTTAAATATATATGGAATTTTATAATATGGAATACACTACATAATGTATTATATAATATGCATATAAAATGATATCTATGCTAAATGTATAATATCTAATTGTAGAACATATGATTGCATAGCAAGGTAATTATATAAACATGCCTAAAGAAATAAATATATATCACTTCTTTGGCTCAAGAATTACTGAATATACAAATAACACAAATTTGAAGATTTTCTTTGCTGTTTGAGACTATTCTACTGTTAAGCAGCTTTGAGGATACTTTTTCTCTTTCCCAAACCGTCTTTCTCTTCCCTTGGTATCTGAGAACTGATTGAACCTACGGCAGAATAGTGCTTACTACACTGATATGATTCTTTTTCTTATTGGATTATGGAAAAGGCAGAAGTATCTGTGAGGATTTTGTGATAAAATGACTTAGAAGATTTTCTTCTACAGGGAGATTATACATTTCAGTTTCTTAATAGTGCTTAGGTTCACAGTTACTGACGCTTTAGTTATCTAGGCATGACTTACAGCAAGAATCCCTACCAGATTGAATTTCTGCTGAATAGGGCATTCAAGAATTATTTGAGAAACTTGCTAGCTGTCAAAGATGAAAGCAGAATTAAACCAAATATTCTAACATATTGTTAGGGGAAAGAAGTCATTACTGACACTTTAAATATACACTTTGTTTTAAATCAGTTGCTCAGGTTTGACAGCTCAATGGGAACACTAAATATCTCTGCCTAAAATGTGCACACTAACCTTTCCACAGACTCCCTCATTCATTTTTTCACTGTTTGTGTGTGTTTTCAATATTAAGAAGAGAGCTGTTGCACTAGTTTCTTCTTCATAACAGTAATGTAACATGTGATGAGATTTAAAATACAAAATGAGTAGCACATTATCACAGAATGACCCTGGAAACTACTGTTATAGCTCAAAACGTCATTTCTTTGCAGAAGATCTATCTTAACATCGAGGGGACGAATACTTTTCTTCTAAAGTGAATTGGAAACCTCATACCAGAGCTTGTCTTTAAAGGACTCTAGAGTTATAAATACGAAAAGAATCACATCATTTCCTATGATAATGAAATTCTGAGCAATGATCCCTGAGCAGTGTGCTCAGAAATTTAGGTGCTGCATGATGCTGAGTCTGGATGATATGACAAATTTCCAGAGAGCGAGTGGTCAGAGACCAAGGAGAAGAATTCATAGCAATAACTTCTCAGAAACATGGCCAGAATTGGCATTAAAAAAAGCCTGTTGTAACTTACAACTCTCTGTGGTCTATGACTTCACTGTACTCTTTGAACTCTAGCTAATGGACTGAGTTCACTTACTGAAAAACCACCACTGTACTTCCTGAGTCTTAGGACCTGAGGGGAAAGCATGAGCCCAAACTGAGCTTCCATAGAGTAACCAACCCTGAACCACCAGGGCACAGATTCCTTTTTTTTTTTTTTTAAGTTTATTTATTTTTTTAAGAGAGAGACAGAACGTGAGCTGAGGAGGGGCAGAGAGAGAGGGGGACACAGAATCCAAAGCAGGCTCCAGGCTCTGAGCTGTCAGCACAGAGCCCGACGCAGGGCTCGAACTCACAAACTGCGAGATCATGATCTAAGCTGAAGTCAGACACTTACCAGACTGAGCCACCCAGGCGCCCCAAGACTCCTTTTAACTGAACCATCTGGAGCTGCCTTGAGTCCCATGCTTGCCTTAGTCAGATACTGACTTCTCGGGAGTTGCTCTCCTTCATTATATTTAAATATAAGAAAAGAACCAATTCTTCAATGATCTTGGGGTTACCCTTTGATGGGCCAGGACCCATTCCACGAGGCATGGTTCTTCCATGGGGTCAGGTTAGCCTTGCTTTGCCTAGCAAAAAGGCAAAAAGCCTAGTTGCTTTTGCCTTAACACTCACCGGGTTTCTGTCTCTATTGATCTATTATTCAAGACTTCTGCATATTGAAAACTACCCTTCAGTGCAAGAAAAGTCATTGAAAAGGCACAGTTTATAGAGCTCTAAAAATAGTAGGCCAGTAAGAAAGGAATAAACTGAGAGGTAATTTCTAATGTGAAATGACAAAATTAAACCAAAAAATAAAGAAAATGGCAGTATAACAAAGGTCTTAGGGATGATTACTTAGCAGACACTTGGGTAGACAGATCCAGAGGTGGATGTGGGGATTAACAGTGATAAGGAGATTAAAGGTGAAGCAATTTGGAGCAAAGTGGGGGAAAGGGTAAAGTCTAGTGATTTAAGAGAGCCATTCCTATTATTGCAATGTGTTTGACATTTCTACAGAAGCTGAACCTGGGCACATCTGTCACAACATGGGCTGGAAGAAGGGCTTATGAAGGATTTATGGTATGTTTATGTTTTTGTAATTTGGGAAAGACAGACCCTGGACAAAAGACAGAATATTTTCAGGTTAACCTTAGTGAATTTGTCCATGCTAAAATTGAAAATTTTATGTCAAAGTGGTGTGTTATTGTGGATATTGATGTTTTTCTGATCTGTCTTTTCTTAGAACCTGAGCTAGGAGTTATCCTCTGAGTAATTCCTGAAATTTCTATTTGAAGGGGAAGTTTTCAGAGCTGAAAAAAAAAAAAAAAAAAAAAAAAACCTACCTCTTCAGTGCAGAGGAATTGAGGAGGGAAAGAGCTATGCCAGAGCAGATGCTTACTGAAAAGCCAAGACCTGAGGGACATGGGAATCTCAGCTACAAATACAATTCTTTCTCCCTGCTCCCTTTTAATTCATAAAATGTGTCCTCTCAGCTTTTATGACCCTCCTCTTTAGCATGCACAGGGAATAAACTCTGGAAGGCCATGAACTTGCCACAGTCAGAGTCTGATTGCCAGTTGAGCACTGTTACAGGGCACCGATGCTGCAGGATTTTTTTTTTTTTCAATCAACCAAAATAAAAACATTTAAACACTGTCAGGAACACAAGTTACATATAAGCTATAGAAGCATATAAGTTTACCTGATTTCTGCTTTGCTAAGCACAACCACCTCATCTGATCCTCCCAGCAGGAATTATTATCTCCCTTTTACACACACAACTATGCAACCTCTGACAAATCACTTACTCTTTCAGTTCTAGGTTCCTCCTCCATAAAATAACGAGACCGAGTGTTTATTTCTTTAGCATTGTTCCTTTATATTCCATTCTTATGATTTATTTGGCCTCTGGAATTCTTCAGCTGTAAGTACCCAAATGACTAACTCTGTAAAGGAAAAATCTTACTTCTCACTTCTACACAACTATTCTTCTGTCACACACAGGCAACAGCAGAAATGCCCCTAGCTTGGGGTCTTACAAATGCGGCAATCTATTTCTTCAATCCATCCAGGGACTGAGATTTTTAAGTTGCTCTACCTTCTAGAGAACTGTCAATAAAACAAATCATTGATTTTGCGTGTGTGTGAGTGGGTTTATGATGTCTCCTTCTTTATATTCAATATCCTATGAGGAGTCTTAAGGAGCCGAAATACTAAATTGCAAAGTTCTCAACCAAAGTCACGCAGTCATTGTCCACCAAGTTTGAACACAGTCTTCATTTGTCTTGCTTACTGCTCTATTTGTAAGTGGACCTGACATGTAAAAATAGCTCCAGCAGTAAACCTTTGGTCTCAAAGTGGCTACCATTCCCCATGAGTGCTTTTATAACCATAGCTTACTTTGTAGTAAAGTTGTAATGACAGCTGTCATCAAAAGGCTTTCATGAAGCATTTGCTGACCTTTAGATGCTGCATGTAACAAGTGCTGTTGTAAAATCTTCAGGGTCTTGCTTTGGAGTCTCTTACTTCAACATAGTTGTCACATGGTTAACCCTAAATGTACCAAACAGAATCTGCTAATTCAAGCCATTTATTTCCCTGATGGTTACCTCCTTATGTATTCAGAGTTCCTCTCACGTGCCAGAAACTATATTATGTCTAGATGCATGATGATGAACAAAATAGTCATGCTCATATCCACTTGGAAATCACTACCTAGCAGTGTTGCTAGACAGAACATAAACAAACATACAGATAAATATGCATCATATTTTCATGATTCTTGCATAGCTGGGAGATGCCTTTCCTAGTTGCTATATCATTATATCGGTGTGCCTTTAACCATTTGTTTCACAAGTGTATAACTTCTCAAGTACTTAACACTGATTGACAATGGAATGTGTATTGAGGGTGGGACAAATACTGACATTTTAAAGGCAGTGGACCAGGGCTCTTCAAACAGTGGTTACCAAAATCGTGAGTGGGGTGAGAAAGAAGACGTTCATTGAGGTCTTTCAGTTCCATAACATTTTTTTTTAAGTTCTTATTTATTTATTTTGAGAGACAGAGCATGAGCGTGGCAGGGGCAGAGAAACAGGGAGAGAAAGAATCCCACGCAGGTCCCACACTGTGAGCGGAGTCTCACACAGGGCTTAATCTCAGAAATCGGGATCAGGACCTGAGCTGAAATCAGATGTCCAGCGCTCAACCTACTAAGCTACCCAGGCACCCCTGTTAACACATTTTAAAAATCAACTTTAGGGAAGCCTGGGTGGCTCAGTTGGTTAAGCCTCCAACTCTTGGTTTTGGCTCAGATCATGATCTCCCAGTTCCTGAGTTCAAGCCCCGCATTGGGATGTGTGCTGACGGTACAGAGCCTGCTTGGAATTCTCTCTCTCTCCCTCTCTCTCTCTCTCTCTGCCCCTCCCCTGCCGGTGCTCTCTCTCTCTCTCTCAAAATAAATAAACTTAAAAAAATCAACTTTAAATTTCTGGTATCTCTAATCTTTAAAAAAAAGCTTAAACTTGATAACCTTCATGTCCATAATATAAACAAGTATGTTAGGAGTATTTCAAAGTGAATGCTTATGTTTTACCTTATGCCTGTGTTTTTACCCCTACTCAGTGTCATGGGGATCGTGCAAAGTGTCAATGTTTAATAATTAATACAATGTTTCTTAAAGTGAGATTTAATTATGTATCGTTTAGTACTTGCTAGAAATAGACTATGCTAATTTTAAAATTTATTTTCAAGCCTTTCCTTCTAATCTCATAGGTATAAGTAACATATCAAGGATAACCATTGAGAAGGGGATGTTTTTCTTCATTCTTTATAAGGTACTTTTTCCCCCCTTGAGAACAGATTTTACTGAGCCACATGAAAAGATTTTCACTGTAAAGAAAACAATTGTAGAGGAAGCAAGCAAGTCAGACAATCCTTAGAAAAATCTGTTCAAATTATGCCAAAAAAATATAAATGATGGTGTCAGGTTAACTATCTTATATATATGGTTTGTTTGGCCATATTTTAAAATAGGCCTCAGAAAAATTCTGACACATGGGATAAGTTCTATCACCATGTTTTTAACCTGAAGTAAACTTTATATGGCTCTTTGTTCCTGATTTTTCTAATTCCCTTCACCCCAGTGGCTCAGTAGAGTCTCTCCAGCTCCATTTCAGACTTAATCAGTTCAGCAACTTCCCAGGCCTCATGTGAACAAATATGAAAGATTGGAAAAGTGAAGCTGCTCTATACAATGGGGGCTCATTAACATTGTTTTAACAAGCCTTAGTTTATGCGAGCGGTTGTCTAACATGCAGCTCTAATTTGAATCCACACTTCTCAGCATGGTAATGAGGGCTCTGCTGAATGCCAGTGTTTGTGCATATACATGAGCACTCTGCATTTAATTCAATCAAGAAAATAAAAACTTTCAGACTCGAGCTTAATTTGACTTTGGATTAACCATTCTGACAACACTGTAAAGTTCCCTATGAACGCATACACTTCAAAGAAAGATTAGAGGACATGATGAAATAGTGTGCGGCTGGCATTTACTTTAAAAGGAGAAATATTTAAATTTCTTCTTTAGGGGGAAGGTCATGTTTTCTGTTCCATTACGGCATTAGTAATGTACGTGCCCTCATGTGTGGTTTAAGAGAGCACAGAGTAAGGTTTGAATCTCGGTTTTGCTACATAGAGCCATGTGGCTAGAACAAGTTACTCATGAGTTTTGGCACTGGCAAAATATAGCCCCCTACAATATGATATCCAGGATGGGAAAACAAGATGCACATTGAGTGATTAAAATAAATAATAATTCATTCTATTCATAATCAGTGAATCATTGAAATCAAACATACACAAAATAAATCATGGAAATATTTTAATTAAAGAAGCCATGCAGGAAAAAATAGGTTTCTGGATTTTTTTTTTTTTTTTTTACTAAAATACAAAATAGGAGGGCCTACGTGACTCAGTCGGTTAAGCATCAAACTCTTGATTTTAGCTCAGGTCATGATCTCAGGGTCATAAGATCGAGCCCTGCATCAGGCTCTGTGCTGACAGCTCAGAGCCTGCTTGGGATTCTCTCTCTCTGCCCCTCCCCTGCTCATACTCGTTATCTCTCTCTCCTTCTCTCTCAAAATAAATAAATAAAACTTTAAAAAATTAAATAATTAAAATACAAAATAAAACATTTCATCAATTTGAAAATTAGTTATGAAATAAGATTTCTTAGGAAATACAAAAATTTTAGAATATATTTTCATATATATTTTATATAATACATTTTATAATTAATCTAAGAAATGCACACAAAAGTAGATATTTTAGAATATATACATGTTTATTCTGAAGTTTTATTTTTCAGAATGTACGTATGTATATGTATGTGTGTGTGTGTGTGTGTGTGTGTGTGTGTGTGTGTATATATATATATATATATATATATATACATACCTTAAGTTTTTCAAAATTTATAATGAAATTTCATCTTAGCCTTCTATCCCTCAATAATGTATAATACATTGTCAAACTGTTAAACGTTTTTCCTTTGCTTATTTGCTGGTGAACTTAATTATAAGTTCCATTTCATACTCAAAGTCAGATTGAAACAATACATAAAAGGTATATTCACCTTATTTTCCATAATTCTTTCTTTTGCTGAAACTTTGCAATGACTCTCCATTTTATTCAGAATCAAGGGTGCCTGGGTGGCTCAGTCAGTTAAACTTCTGACTCTTGATTTCAGCTCAGGTCATGAGCTCATGGTTTGTGGGTGTGAGTCCCACATGGGGCTCTTTGCTTGGGATCCTCTCTCTCCTTGTCTCTCTCTCTCTCTTAAATAAAAAAAATAAAAATAAAATAAAATAAAATAAAATAAAATAAAATAAAATAAAATAAAATAAACTTAAAAAAAAAGAATCAAAAGTTAAGTTCTTATAATGACCCACGAGGCTTCTACCAATTATTCTCTAGCCACCTACCCTTCAACGCGAAGTCCTAGGGATATTCTCCGGTGACTCCCTCCTCCAGCTACTTCTCTCACCTCATCTTTTATTTATTTTCTTCTCACCCACTTGCTCCATTCAATCTGTCACTGGCTGGAAAGTGCTTCCACCAGGTAATCTTCATGGCTAATCCCCTTCCTTCTTCAAGTCTTCGGTCACGTGTCATTTTCCTAATGAAGCCCATTTTGCAATACCATATTTGAATTAAAACTCATCACTTGCCTGTATTCTGTTCCCCCTTACCTAGTTTCTAATCTCTCCTCTTTTTATTTATAGTAATAATTACTATATGATGTAATTTATTTAGTTATATCTTTAATGAGTAGATGTACTTCTACCCTAGCTAGAATGCAATAGTAAATATATTAAATAATATACTTATGGATTTTCCTAATTTTATTTATTAAGCTTATGATATTAAGCTTATTGGTTTTGCTTATTAAGCTAAATATATCTTCCTCAATTGTTCATCTTCTTCCAACCTGAGGTAATTATTGTTTGTTTTAAAAAATTTGTTTAAATGGGAGGCTCAGTTGGTTAAGTGTCCTACTTGGGCTCCGGTCATGATCTTGTGGTTTGTGGGTTTGAGCCCTACATTGGGCTCTGTGTGGACAGCTTAGAGTCTGGAGCCTGTTTTGGATTCTGTGTCTCCCTCTCTCTCTTCTCCTCCCCTACTCATGCTCTCTCTCTCAAAACTAAAGATTTAAAAAAATAAAAAATAAAGCATGTTTAAAAACATTTTTTAATGTTTATTTATTTTTGAGAGAGAGAGAGACATGGCACAAGTGGGGGAGGAGCAAAGAAAGAGGGAGACACAAAATCTGAAGCAGGCTCTGAGCTGTCCGCACAGAGCCCATCGTGGGGCTCAAACTCACAAACCATGAGACCATGACCCAGGCTCAAGTCGGAAGCTTAACCTATCGAGCCATTCAGGTGCCCTTAAATTTTTTATTATTCATGGGGGTGATGTTTTTTTCAAAATGGGTTCTGAAGTAGTACATAGATAATATGCTTTCTAAATTCATGCATATCTTTAATATAGCCTTACCTTGGCTGGTTACAGCATTTATGGGCTATAGCTCTATTCTTTCTTTAGTCTGTTTTCTTATATCAAGACTGGCAAAGGAGTAACTCAATACTAGTCTGACTTTTTTTTCTTTGTATGAAACTTGCACTTTCTGCCTGGAAGCTTTACAAGACTAATATGAATTTTTGTTGTTTTGATATCTGGAATTTTATCAATATGCATAGGAACATTTGTTTTCTTATAAATCTAGTCCAGAATGTAATGAGATTTCAATCTGCAGAATTGGATTCTCACTAATCTCAAGGAATTTTCTCCTGTATCTTCTGTAATTACTGACTTCTGTTCCATTTTGTTCCATTTTATTTTCTGAATTTATCATCTAAGTTCCTAGCCTTCTCATTTCAGATTTACAGTTCTTTATATTTTGCCCTATGCTTGGAGCTATTTTTTCCATTTCATTTTCCAAGCGACTGACATAGGCCCACTTAATACATTTTTGGTTAATTGGGTAGTTATGTTTTCCTTTGTTTATGACTTCGTATGAGCATTTTTTCTAAACCAAACTTACATTAATTACTTACAACATTGTAAAGAGAAGACAGAATATGCAGCTAATGTGTTTATTTTGCTTTGCTTCTTGAAACTAGATACAATGATGTGAATTTAATGCTTAATAGAATAATAAATAGAGATAATAAATAGGAAGAAATACAATAATAAAAAACTAACATTTTTCAGCATCTCCAAATTGTGAACATTCATGTAGTCCAACTTTTAAGACTGTGACCATTTCCAAAGTATACATGTAAAAAATATACCTATTTCAAAATATGGTGAGGTCCTCATTTTTATGAAAAGAGGAGCCACCAATCTCAATTTCCAAAATGAATTATCTCCTGACATTTTTCAAACTGATGAGTCTAGCGAGGCACATTTTAAAAATGAGGCAGCTGTTAAGTTTAAGAAAATTTCACAAATTAGAATCACTTGGTTATGTCTAATCAGAAAAGTTCTATGCAATACACAGAAGCAGTCCCAGTGGAATTCTGAATACCAAATGTTCCATTGTCATATTTGTATAAAATTTTTATTCCATCCCACAAGATAAATTTGATATATTTTATGATATACCAGTGAAAAATTAAATTATATTTGTTTCCTTTGGAATTTAAAATAAAATGTGATTACTATTTTTAAGAGAATGCAAAAAAATGTGCAGAATATTTTTTCCCTCACCAGTTTATTAAAGAAAGTGTTTAAACTCTTTATACTGAATGACACTGATAAAAAATTTAAAGAACAAAAGTTAGGGCTTATATAATAAAAAATGGAACTCATCCATATGGTTGCTTGTATAAATATAGTGTATTAAATAATTCAAGATACTGTACCCTTATGCATATAATGCTATGGTTTAGTGATGCTTATTGTAAATGATGCAAAAGGCAATATCAGGAGAAGTCATCACAATTCTTGAAAAAACAGAACTCTTTACCCCCTTAGGTTGAATTAATATTATAACCACTGGTGAAGTATAGCATACATATTTTTTAAAATATTCTATTAACAATAGGTTTTTAAACATTTTTTTTCTTTTTTCTTTTTCTTAGCTTTATGACAAGAGCATAGGAAACATAAATTCTTGTTACTGATTTCACCACTACAATATAGCACAGATCAGGGAAAACATGGATGAGGAAGAATGAAATTTATTAACTTCCTGGGTTTGACAAACACATGGTTCTCAGACTGTAAAAATATATAATAGATTATAGTATCCAATTTTTGAATATCCACGAAGATGAATAAAAAGTTTGATGCTTCCTAAGATACTCTTAAAAACTGAGAACAAACTGAGGGTTGATGGCGGGTGGGAGGGACGGGAGGGTGGGTGATGCGTATTGAAGAGGGCACCTTTTGGGATGAGCACTGGGTGTTGTATGGAAACCAATTTGACAATAAATTTAATATATTTAAATTAAAAAAAAGTTTGATGCTTCCAAAAAATGACAGGACATCTTAAAAAATTTATCGTACGGGGTACTACTATTTTACTACCTGATGTTCAATTCTTAGGTTTAATTTTTTTCAGAAGAAAGTGGAGTGCAAGTATGAACGTTGTTCTGAGACTTCATATTATATTAAATAGTTGAAAGCTAGTATTACTTATATAACAAACATTCATAAATCCATTGCTTATGTAATAAATACCATGACATTGCACTTTTTTCGCTTTACTGAACGTATCAAGCAATTGAAAGGAAATCAATCTACAAACAAAGGTCATTACATGGAGGAGGACAAGCTGTCCTCTATCTGCAGTTTTGTGGGGATTTTTTGTTTTTTTAATGTTTATTTTTGAGAGAGAGAGAGACAGAGAGGCTGCAAGCAAGGGAGGAACAGATAGAGACGGGGACGGGGGACCCAAAGTGGGGTCTGTGCTGACAGCAGACAGTCTGATGCAGGGGTTGAACCCACAAACCGTGAGATCATGGCCTGAGCCGAAACCAAGAGCCCGGAGCTTGACTATCTGAGCCACCCAGGAGCTCCTCTATCTCTCCAGTTTGAACTGCAGATGTGAAAAGAAAGTGAACTTTTATTCTCTAGTTAAAGCATGAGTAGCTAAAGGTGAAATGCTTTTCATAGATATCTTCTTGGAAAATGCAGTTAACTTTTATTAATATAATACTTATTGATTGCTGGCTTTCACTTAGGATAGAGTTTGATAAGTACCATTTCCATCCTACCACCACCGCAACCAACAAACTCTGGACAGCCTTCAGATTCATAACTTCTCTTAAATCCATCAGAGAACCAAGGTGACAGGACAATCAACTAACCTTAAACTAAGGAAAGTCAGATACCTTCAAAAGGAAGTAAAATATAAGCCCTTGTTTACCTGACAGTGAATTCCATCAGACACTTGGTGAAGTCAGAAAAAATGGGACATATTTTAAAAATATTGATAATTTAAATAATTTAAATATTGAAAAGAAAAAACCCACTGTTCAATCAGAATTATAAATTCATCAAAAAATCGTACATAGTTGAAGACGGGACTAACCATCAGGCAAAACATTAAGAGGGTATATTGCCAATAGGCCTGCACTATATAATGTTAAAGGAGGTATTTCAGATGGAAGAGTTAATACAAGACAGATCTACCCTATTAATCATGTGCACTGGAACTTATACTACTATTTCTATAAGGTGACTGAATGTTTAAAGCGAAATTAATAATAATGTATTGTGTGTTTGTAGCATGTATAAAAAAGGAAATGTATAGCAATAATAGTACAAAAAAGGAAAAATTGAGTGTACCCTTTTAAGGTCATTATACTGCATGTAGAGCTGACATAATTTTATGTAAAGGTAGAAACTGATTAATAAAGGGTGGATATTTTCAAACCCAGGGCCATTATTTAATGTGGAAAGAAGTCAATGGTGGGGATAATCAAAATAATAAAATTATTAATATCAAATAAGGCACAGAAAGAGGAAAAATGAACAGATGGAACAAATAGAAAACAGCTAGCAAGATGGCAGATTTTAATCCACCCTCAATAATTACTTTGAAGGTAATTCAAAGTACATAAAAGAGTCAATTAAAATCAGAGACTGACATATTGGATATTTTATATATACCAAACTATATGCTGCGTACAATAAAACCACATAAACATAAAGACAGAGATAGGCTAAAAAGTAAAGCATGTCATTGCAAGTAGAAATGGAAAGAAAGCAGTAACAGCTACATTAATGTCACATAAAGTAGACTTCAGAACAAGGACGTTTATGAGTTAAATAATGACATCACAAAATGATAAAGATGACAATTCCCCAAGAAAATATATAATTCCTAAATGTGCATACATCTCATAACAAAGCAAACATGAAGCAACAACTAATAGCACTAAAAGTACTATTACACATCCACAATTATATTTGGAGACATTAATATTCCCCTTTCAATACTTGAATGAACAAAATATAAACAACAATATCAAAGCATTTGGCCTAATTGACATTTATAACCCCTCTTTAGTGAGAACAGAAAATGCACATTGTTTTCAAGTGCAAATGAGATACTCAGAAAGAAAAGCTATATTGTGAGTCATAAAATAAAAAAAAAAAAATGTATATTTAAAAGTCTAGTCATTATAGGTCTATTTGGTCTTACTGAATTGCAGTGAAGTAATAAATATATTGGGGAAATCTTCAAATATTTGAAAACTAGCTCCCTTGTTTAAATTTTTATTCATTCATTCATTCATTAATTCATTCATTCATTTAGAGAGAGAGAGAACAGGGGAGGGAAAGGGGGGGGAGACAGAGAATCCCAACTAGGCTCTGCCCTGTCAGCACAGAGCTGTGAGATCACAACCTGAGCCTAACCCAAGAGTCTGACGCTCAACCAACTGAGCTACTCAGGTACCCTGGAAATTAGCTCCCTTCTAAGTAACCAATGGGTGAAAGAGAAAAACAGAAGAAAAAATTTTTAAAAATTTGAAGAGAATGAACATAAAGGCACAATATATCAAATGTATGGAATACAGCTAACGTAATCTTTAAAAAGAAATGTATAGCATTAAAGACTTACATTATAAAAGAAGAACTTTCTAAAATAAATGAACTATGCTTCTACCTTAATAGGCTGGACAAGGAGCGGCAAATTGATTTCAAAGCAAGAGCAAGGGAGAAAATGAAATACAGGAGCACAAGACACAAAACTGACAAAAGAATAACAAATAAGAAAACTTAATTAAATGAAAAGCCAGTTCTTCAAAAAAAAAATTGGTAAATCTTATCAAGCTCTAAAATCCAAGAAATAATTACAATAGAAGACACAAACAACCAATATAAGGAATAAATGATGGGATAACATTACAGACACTACAAATATTAAAAATATACTTAAATAAAATTACAAAAATCCATGCTCATTACTTTGATAATTTAGGTGAAATACAAAATCTTTGACAGAAACAAACTGCCAAAGCTCACCATAAATAGACTGAATGCCCTGTGTTTAATAAGAAACAGTTAAAAATCTTCCCATATAGGAACTCCAACCACAGATGGATTCAATGGAAAATTGTACTAAACATTTAAGTAGGACATCATATCAATTTTATGGGCACTGTTTCTAAATATAGAAGAAATAACACATTTTAAAAGGCAAGTATTAATCTGCTACCAAAGCTCAATAAAAACATCTTAAGAAATGAAAATTATAGACCCAATATCCCTCATAAACACAAATACAAAAATCCACATCCAAACATTAGCAAATAGAAACCAATAACGTGTAAGATGATATAACATGACCAAGTGAGTTTCATCTCCAAAAAAAAAAAAAAAAGTCAGTTCAATATTCAAAAATCAGTCAAGGTAAAGATACAGGGATTAGCATGGCCCCTGCACAAGGATGACACCCAAATTCAAGAAGCAAATTCAAGAAGAGTTTTTTGCTGAATGCTGTGGATCAGGATACAGTGTCAGGCATGGAAGTCACTGTCCACATTTGAGAAGGACAGAATTACCACCAGGACATTGAAGGCCCCCAATCCTCTGTCCCTAAGCCTACTTTTTTTTTTCCTACTAAAATATTTTTTCTTTTACTTCTAAAAAAAAAAACTCAAGGTGATTCACTTCATTGACAAAGATGCAAAACCACATGATCATATCAGCAGATAAAGAAACATTTCTTTAACAAAATTCATATATATTTATTCATGCAAACTAGAAATGGAAGTGAGTGTCCTCAACCTGATAGAGAGATCTATAATAAACCTAACATACACATCAGGTAACATACATACTGTGTTTAATAATGAACAAAGAATAAAACCACATCAATAGGACAAGAAAAAATAAAACCAATTTTGTTCACAGCTAACATGACAGTCTTGATAAAATACCAAAATTCTACCAAAAAATTTGATTAGAACTAAGTGAACATAGTAAGGTCACATAATATCAATATACAAAAATCAATTGTATCCTTAAAGACTAGAAATGAAAAGCCGTAAATTAAGATAAAAATATCACTACTTTTAATAGCATGAAAAGACATATAAATCACCTAAAATCTTGCAAAATATGTGTAAGATCTGTATGCTGAAAACTACAAAATACTGATGAAACAAATAAAAAAATAACTAAACAATGTGAGTGGTATTCCTGTGTCACAGATTGAAAGATCCAATAATGCAATTCCAATCAAACCCTACCAAGCTTTTCTTGAAAGAAATCAACAAAGTCTAACTTTATGTAAATGTAGATTATAAATTTATACAAAAAGGATAAGGAACTATAATAAGGAAAACAAGTTTAAGAAAGAACAAAGTAAGCTTACTAGCACTACCTACTCTCTAGACCTATTATAATGATAAAATAGTGAGGATGGAATGGAATTGAAGTCATGGGCTATATAGATCAGTGAAAGTAAAAAGAGGGCTCAGAAAAAGATGCTTAAATAAAAGTTCAATGAATTCTCAACAAAGGTTGTTTTTATTTTGTAATGATTTATTTGTGAGAGAGAGTACGAGCAGGGGAGGGGTAGAGAGGGAGACAGAGGTTCTGAAGCAGGCTCTGCGCTGACAGCAGAGAGTCCTATGCAGGCTGAACTCAGGAACCATGAGATCATGACCTAAGTTGAAGTCAGACACTTAACCCATTGAGCCACCTAAGTGCCCCTCAATAAAGGTTTAAAGATAACTCTTCAGGGAAAGGATAGTTTTTTCATAAATAGTGCTGGAACTATTAGATATATGTTGGCTAAAAGTGGAACTCAACTCATATCATATACCTCGTACCCAAATAAAAAACTTAAAATGTACCATAGACCTAAATGGAATGTAAAATGAAAAACAAAGATCCTTAGTAGAAAACATAGGGGTAAATCTTACATTTGGCAAAGATTTCTTACATACGACCCTGAAAGCACAAACCATAAAATAAAACATAAATTGGATTTTACCATAGTCAAAATGTTATGCACTTTGACAAAATATATATTATTAAAGGAGTGAAAGACAAGTTACAGAAAGAGAGAAATATATCAATACAAGCTAATACGTAATTGATAGCTCTATTCAGAAATACAAAGATCTCTCAAAGTTCAACAAAAATAAAAGCAAATATTCCCCAAATTGGACAAAATGTTTGGACACTTCTCCAAAACAGAAATATGGATGGCCAATGAGTACAAAAGAAAATGCTCAACATCAAATCATTGGGAAGGACAAATTCAAACCATAATTAGATGCCACTATATGTGTTTAAATGGCTAAAAGTTCCCAGGTATTACCAAAAATATAGAGCAACTAGAAGTCACAACAATTTTCTTTGGAATTCAAAATGGTATAGGCATTTTGGAAAAAATTGTGTCAATTTGTTATAATGTTAAAAGGGCACTTACCCTATAACCAATCAATTACGTATATTTATCTATGTGAAGTAAAAGATGTGCACTCACCCAATAATCTATATGCAAATATTTGTGACAGTTTTGTTTGGAATCAACAGAAACTGAAAACAGGCCAATTGTGCTTTAACTGTGAAACCAATAAACAAAATGTGTTACACCCATACAGTGGAATACAACTCTGGAATACAAGTGAATAGTTGAATAATACACACAATGATTTGAAAGAATCTCAAATTGGAAAAAAAAAAACAATAAAAAAGCTTTATATTGTATGATTCAATTTAGTTGGCTTTCTTACAAACACAAAACTATAGAGACAGAAAACAAGTCAATGGCAATACTAGGGAAGCACTGTCTATAAAGGAACATAAAGGGCTTATTTAAGTGTTGGAGCAGTTCTCTATCTTTATATTGGTGGTAGTCACATGACAATATATTTACGAAAGTAAAAAGTGTAAATTTTACTGTACGCAAGTTATACCTAATTAAAATGAAAAACCATATTTATAATTATGCTTACATATAGCTGATGGCTATCAGTTCCTTCCAGTTTAGTTCAAAGATAATTCCTACCTGACAATAGGAAATATTTCCTTTTGTTAGATTATATACCAAATGACTTTCAATGACCAGAAAAAAATCCTAGCTAATTATTCTAATTTATTTTGCTATTAGCTTGAAATATTTGGGTGTTTTTTAAGTTTATTTATTTTGAGAGAGAGAGGAAGAGAGAGAGCACGTGCAAGGAGAGGAGGGGCAGAGAGACAGGGAGAGAATCCCAAGCAGGCTCTGTGCTGTCAGCATGGAGCCCCATGCAGGGTTAGAACCCCCGAACTGCGCGATCATAACCTGACCCCAAACCAAGAGTAAAATGCTCAACCGACTGAGCCACACAGGTACCACAGCTTGAAATATTTGTAACTGCTGATAGCCAATAATCTTTCCTAAAAGTGAAATTTATAACCAAATACATAAAGTTAGTTTTTTATAAAGATCATAATAACAGGGGCGCCTGGGTGGCGCAGTCGGTTAAGCGTCCGACTTCAGCCAGGTCACGATCTCGCGGTCCGTGAGTTCGAGCCCCCCGTCGGGCTCTGGGCTGATGGCTCAGAGCCTGGAGCCTGTTTCCGATTCTGTGTCTCCCTCTCTCTCTGCCCCTCCCCCGTTCATGCTCTGTCTCTCTCTGTCCCAAAAATAAATAAACGTTGGAAAAAAAAATTTAAAGATCATAATAACAATAGTTCTTTTCTTTGAGGATATAATTGTGAATCATTCCATTGTAACCTTAAAAATTTTATAAATACTGACTTAATTGGGACACATGTATTTTAGATTACATAGTTTCAATGTATTAAAAAAATACAGAGCAAGTGTTCAAAACTTTTTTAATTTTTATTTATTTTTGTTTTAATTAGAAAAAAAAATTTTGACAGCTCTCAGAGTTTACTGGTTACAAGGGAGGAGGTGGATGGGGGGAAGGAGGACATAGGGGATGGTATTAAAGAGTATACTTACTGGGCTGCCTAGGTGGCTCAGTTAAGCATCTGACTCTTGATTTGGGCTCAGGGTGAGATCGAACCCTGCATCAGGCTCTGTGCTGACAGCGCGGGGCCTACTTTGGATTCTCTCTCTGCCACGCCCCAACTCACACTCTCTATCTCAAAATAATAAACTTTAAAAACAAAATTCGTAAAAATAAAGGGCACACTTATCATGATTAAAAATAATACAATGATTACAAAATTTAAAAGTAGTTTTTTAAAGTGATTTGATAGTTCATGTTTTGCAAAGTAGTTTTCAAAATGTATATTGTAGGGGCGCCTGGGTGGCGCAGTCGGTTAAGCGTCCGACTTCAGCCAGGTCACGATCTCGCGGTCCGTGAGTTCAAGCCCCGCGTCGGGCTCTGGGCTGATGGCTCAGAGCCTGGAGCCTGTTTCCGATTCTGTGTCTCCCTCTCTCTCTGCCCCTCCCCCGTTCATGCTCTGTCTCTCTCTGTCCCAAAAATAAATAAACGTTGAAAAAAAAAATGTATATTGTAATGTACAAAGAAAAGTCTATGGATATGTTGGAAAATATATATTAATAGTACCATATTTCAACACTTACAGTATTTCAAAATAATATTATAATCAAAATCTATAATGCCTTTACAGTGGGAATAAATTGCACATGGAAGCATTTGAATGAACATGTATTCTAACATTAGATAGCCCTGTCTTTTGGATATCTGCCTTCTGAGGCAAAATTTTCCCATTCGTAACACAAGAGTGGGAAGAAATACATGGATAATAATTAGGCTTGCAAACTGATAAAAATCTATGGCTCTAAAAAGTCCAATTAACTATAAAGTAAACTGTAAAGTGGAGAATGGCTTAGGGCAGGGAAAGAATGGAAATGGACAGTGTGTAGGTAGGTTGCCACTCCAGATGATGGTAGTGGTGACTAGTGAATGCCAGTGGATATAAAGAAAACCAGCCTAAACATATTTATTTTATTAGAAAAGCTAAGTAAAGGTAACTGAGATTAGTATGCAAAAACTTTTCCAGCTGCTAACAATCACATACATAAGCTAAAGTCTCAGGGTTTCACCAAGAAGTAATTTCAAGGTAGGCAGTAATATTTATTAATATAAGCCCTCAAAAATGGCTCCCTCTGGCTCCTATGTGTTTGAAAAGGAAGAATTTTAGTCTTACATAGAATCATTCTCCCAACATTCTTCTGAAAATCCACAGGGAAGCTTACTTATATAATGTGAATTTTCAATAGGTATCCCTAATTCAGGGTTCATGTATCCCTTTGAATTAGGGATACACACATTCTAATGTTTATAGCAGCATTATGTACAATAGCCAAATTATGGAAACAGCTCAAGTGTCCATTGACTGATGAATGGATAAAGAATTAGTATATATATATATATATATATATATATATATATAATTATATATACTATATAATATATAGTATAATATATATATAATGGAATATTACTCAGCCATAAAGAAGAATGAAAGCTTGGGCGCCTGGATGGCTCCACTGGAGTTGAGCATATGACTTCGGCTCAGGTCATGATCCCACTGCTTGCGGGTTTAAGCCCCACGTTGGGCTCTGTGCTGACAGCTCGGAGCCTGAAGCCTGCTTCAAATTCTGCCCCTCCCCTGCTCATGCTCTGTCTCTCTTTCAAATATAAAATATTAAAAGAAATTAAAAAGAATGAAATCTTGCCCTTTGCAAGGACATGAAGGGAGCTAGAGAGTATTAAGCTAAGCAAAATAAGTCAGAGAAAGACAAATACCATATGACTTAACTTATACATAGAATTTAAGAAAACAAATGAGTAAAGGGAGGAAAAAAAAGAGATAGGCAAACTAAGAAACAGATTCTTAACTATAGAGAACTGATGGCTTCCATAGGGGAGGTGGGGGGATGGGTGAAATAAGTGATGGGAATTAAGGAGTGCACTTGCTGTGTTGAGCACTGGACGTTGTATGGAATCACTATATTTTGTACACCCGAAACTAATATTACACTCTATGCTAAGTGGAATTTAAATAAAAACTTAAAAAAAGAGGTAGTATGACCTCAGGATTCTAGGATATGGCACATCCTAGGATAAGTGGGTCAGAAGGAAATTGAGAGAGTCAGGGATCCTGGCAGCCACATTCAGACAGTGGACACTCTTGGGAATCCTGACTGGGGCAATGGTGGGAGAGAGTCCATACAGGGTGGGATCAGAAGGGGGTGGATGAGGAAGAGTAGTGGATGAGCAATTTTGCCATATAGTGAAGTAGAGAAACCAGGGGTGAGGCAGCTAGAGGTAGTGGGCTAAGGGTTTGGAGTCCTAGGGACTTAGAGCAGGGCACTCTTAACCATGTATAAGGGTGGGCAGCGTGGGGTGCATGAAAGGTGCCCTGGAAGACAGGAATGGGCAACCAAGTGCATGCTTTCAGGGATGGGCCCTTGGGAGAAGGATGGAAGCTGGGAGAGAGGAGTAGGTAGAGGTAAGTGAAACCTTCTGCAGCAGCCTCGGATGTCCCTAATCCCAGGATCCCTCTTGGGAGGGTATCATTCCATATGCATTTTTCAAAAAAAGGACACTGAACCACAGAGAAGTTAAGTAACTTTCCCAGAGCCACACAGTTTTGAACTTTGACAGGGAAGCCATATTTGCAAGCTGGCTGGTTTAAAAGCCAAGAGGGGAGGAACAATGTTCCCTCTGTTTTTCCTGTAGTGGCTTTAGCCTGGGAGGCAGTTTAAGGAGCAGGCCCTGCGAGCCCCAGGGCAGGCTGCCCAGGGAAGTGCAGAGGTGTTGGGGTTCACTCATCCAGTCACTTGCAAGTACAGAATTCCAGATAAGTTGGGCAAGCCTCAAGGTAGTGCAGCACGAAGAACTGAGCTATGAAGATACATATTGCTAAGTGAAAGATGTCTATCTGAGAGGGCTACATACTATATAATTCCAACTATACAATATTCTGGAAAAGGCAAGACTATGGAGACAGTAAAATGATCACTGATTGCCATGGGTAGGAATAAAGAGAGATAAATAGGCTGAGCACAGAGAATTTTTAGGGTAGTGAAAATACTCTATATGATATTACAATGATGGATATACAACATTAAGCTTTTGTTCAAACCCATAGAATATACATCACCAAGAATGAACCCTAAGGTAAAATGATGAACTCTGGATCATTATAATGTGTCAATGTATGTTCATTCTTAGTAAAGAAAAAAAAGTACCATTTTGATGAATGATGTTGATAATGGGGAGGCTATGCATGTGTAGGGACAAGAGACGTAGGAGACATATCTGCACCTTCCTCTCAATTTTGTTGAAAACCTAAACTACTTTAAAAAATTAAAGTGATTAAAAAAAAACCCTGATCATTCCATATCACTCTATTATGTAATAGTTTTAACCAAGAAAGAATGCATAAATAATGAAGTAATAAAAACTATGAGGTTAAACTTTAGACCTCCCCACATGCAGAGAATATCTGAATTTAATCACATTGGATAGAAGCATTTATTTAAAAATTGGTTGAATAAGTAATTTCTAGCCCAAAGTAAGGAATCTAAAACAAAAATGTAAACATATAAACATGAACTATAAAAATAAGATCAATATCATAACAGTATGGTAGGGGTACAAAAATAGACACATAGATCAATGGAGCAGAATAGAAAGTCCAGAAATATACCTGGTTATATGGTCCATTAATTTACAACAACAGGGACAAGAATATACAGTGGAGAAAAGACTGTCTCTTCAACAAATGGTGCTGGAAAAACTGGACAGTTACATGAAAAAGAAACTGAACCACTTTCTTACATCATACACAGAAATAAACTCAAAATGGATTAAAGACCTAAATATGAGACATGAAACCATAAACCTCTTAGAAGAAATCATAGACAGTAATTTATTTGACATTAGGTGTAGGAATGTTTTCCTAGATAGGTCTCCTCAAGTGAAACAAAAGCAAAATTAAATGACTGGGACTGTACCAAAATTAGCAGCTTTTGTACAGTAAAGGAAACCATCAACAAAACAAAAAGGCAACCTATTTACTGGGAGAAGATACTTGTAAATGGTTTACCTGATAAGGAATTAATATCCAAAATACATAAATAATGTACACAACTTGGCACCCAAACCCCCAAATCACAAATAATCTCATTAAAAATGAGGAGAGGACCCGAGTAGATATTTCTCCAAAGAAGAAACATAGATGGTCAACAGATACATGAAAAGGTGCTCAACATCAATCGTCATCAGAGAAATGCAAATTAAAACCACAATGAGATATCGCTTTACATCTGTCAGAATGGATAAAATAAAAAAGACAAGAAATAACAAGTGTTGGTGAGGACGTGGAGAAAAAGGAAAATTTGTGCCCTGTTGGTGGGAATGCAAATTGGTGCAACCACTTTGAAAAACAGTGTAGAAGTTCCTCAAAATATTAAAAATAGAATTACCATATGACCCAATCATCCTGCTACTGGGTATTTACCCCCCAAACCAAGAGCACTAATTCTAAAAGATATATGTACTCCTATATTTATTACACTATTATTTAAAGTAGCCAAGATATAGAATCCACCAATTATCCACAATAGATGAATGGAATATATATATACACATATACATATACATATATATACACATATATATGTGTGTGTATACATCTATCTCTCTCTCTCTATATATATATATACATACATATAATGTATAATTATAGGCCATAAGATATTTTCCCCATTATTTAGTTATTCCTGTTACTATACACATTAATGTTTTATCTGGAGCACAATGTATATATATTTTCAATTCCTCTTACATGTTATCCTGGTTTACCCTACTCTCCTTCTATAAAACTCAACATACTTCATATGACATCTTTATGTATTTATCTTTTTGTTCTTTTGTTTAGTATGTAAGGTCTCAGATGGTGAATATGGCGTCTATAGAATTTCTTTTGCATAGCACTTGCAAATAAACTCAGGTTTTTGTCTTATTTTCATTTGGTTAATATATAAAATCTAAGCAATCTCTTACTTACTATTTTAACATCTGATTTATACTTTTGGAAATCCATTACTTTTTACTCATTTTAAGTAAAAATAACCCTTCCAACTATTACTTTTCCACAGGCAGTGATGGGTCAAGGACTTAACTATGTTTGTTAGTTCAGTACTTTACATGATTCCTAGGCACAAAATGAGACTTTATTAAGTATTTGTTATATGCACTAATAATGCAGATTACAAAGACTCCAGGATACCAAGTAAAATTGGTTATATAGAAAGACAGCCAATTTTATTGAGCTCATTTTTTTTTCTTCACTGAGAAGGACAAGCTTTGTATTTTTCTCCATCCTAGATGTACTAGCAAAGGGCTTTGTCTCAAGTAGGACCAATATGATCTTAAAATATCGTCTTTAGAAACATACTTTTTTTCTTCCTGAAAGACAGCACTTATTGAAAGTCTAAATTAAATACAAGTAGAAGAGCTTTTATAAAATTCTATTAAGGCTCAAAATTGAAGTCTGATAAGAAAGCACATCACAGGACGCTACTAGATGGTAATTGATGAGCTACTGACATTTCAGGCTTTCATCCTTAATGCATAGGAAACCAATTATTATCCAAATGACAACATATTTCTAAGTCTCTTAAGGCTGAGAACCGCATTTTCAATCATTCAGCTTTTGACTGCTCCTTGGCTTTCTTTGTATCCCTATTTATTGTTGTACATTTGTGTGCATCTGTCCTTTGTGCGCATGGGACAAATGCATGATTCATTCTTGCTGTGTTGTTTTAAGAAATCCATTTTTTTAAAATTCTAGTTTACCTCCAAATGGTAATAAGAATGCAGAAAAAAATGGTATCTTTTAGAAATGTTATTCTTGAGGGAAAAACGGGTATGTTTAAAATTGTCTCTTAATGCTCATACATTTTTTGAGAGACAGAGAGACACAGAGCACGAGTTGGGGAGGGGGAGAGAGAGACAGAGACACAGACTCTGAAGCAGGCTTCAGGCTCTGAGCTGTCAGCACCGAGCCCAATGCAGGCTCGAACTCATGAAATGCGAGAGCATGACCTGAGCCAAAGTCAGATGCTTAACTGACTGAGCCACCCAGGGCCCCTAAAGAGGTATGTTTTAAAAAACATTAAAAAAAATCCATTTATGTGGTATCATAGACATCAGGAAGAAATACAAAAATGAATAGCACATACAGTTTACAACTGTGTTTTTCAAAATTTACTCAAGGAACTCCTTCCTTAGGTTATTTAAAATGTAGATTTCTGGTCTTCATCCCCACTGGCTCCTCAGCAACATTTTATTAAAACATGGACTAAATCTGTTAACTAATTATTAAATGAAAGGCTGAACTTCTGACTTATGCCATATGTGTGTTTTTATTTGCTTGTTTTGCTTGTATTCTCTGTGAAGTTTGGAGACATTGCACTAAGGAAAATGGTTTTCAATATACCCAGTTTTGCAGTACAAACGTAGGAATATTCTGGGGTATTTTTCTACCTGGTATTTTGTACTTCAAAAGCTCATAGTCAGAGTCTATATAAGTGTCTGGGATGATCACAAAGTTTAGGAAAACTTCTTAATAATAGGAGGGTGGATATTCTGTGCGTCATTGTGTGACACACACACACAAAAGTATACAATTGTCTTTGCATTTGTTTACAAGGCTGTAAAAATAAATATTATGTAGCATAAGGCAAAGCCAGACCTATAAAGGAAAGCTAAAATTAAACATGATAAAGTGAGATCATAAAGCAAGTTTCCCCAATACCCTATGAATTTTCTGGATATCAAAAAATATATGTGTATGTGTGTACTTATTGTGTCAGTGTTGCAATAGTTTAATAATTAACATTAAAATAGAGTCGGGTTTTTAAAAAGGTAATGAGGTGTTTGCTAGATTAATTAGGACTCAAGAAGGAAACAGCATAGATTATACAAATATAGCATATGACAAATGGCAGAGCACATGGTCTTTTAATGCACTATTAAATTGCAACTGTCCTGGGTAAAAGAAATATATATAAAGACTGTCAGGAGAACTTGAAGTAATATATCATCTTCTCATAAATAATAGTTAGCTGTCAACATGGAACTGCTCTGTTTGCATTAATTCAAGTTAAAGAGTTGTGTTTCTGTGTACACGCACTGTTTCAGTATGTATTTTTTGAATTCAGTTTCAGAAGCATTTAAGCCACCACTTATGACTAACAATAAAAACATACACATGGTTTAGACAGGGAAGTTTGACTATCACACAGCCAGGAAATAAATAGATAGATAGATAGATAGATAGATAGATAGATAGATTCTAATCCCCAGTTTCAAAGTACTCTAGTCAACCACTTTGTAGCCACCCAGCAGAGACTATGAAAATTAGAATAGAAATACCACCATTTAATTTTATTTATTCTCACCTTCATTTAATAAGAAATTGCTTTTATAATATTACCATTTATTAGACATTTATAGGATTCTTACAATGACCTTTATATGAAATTCAGTTTTATGAAAGATAATGTCATATGTTTTATGACAGATAATGACACTCATAAAGGTTCAATAATTTACACAACGTAACAGATCAAGTTTCAAAGGGTGGATTCAAACCCATTTCTGTTGCAATCCAAAGGCTTAGATATTTCCAAAACATTACGTGTTCCTTTTGAGTTCTATGTTGAGTGACAAGGTAATAATTATCTATAAAAGTGAGCCTTTTAAAGAATCTGACTGTAATGTCTAACTTACATTTCCAAAAATGGTTCTGATTAGGTACTTTACTGATTAAGTCAAACTGGATTAAGTAGAAACATGGGATAAATATGCTTAGCAACCTCTTTCTATAAAAAATAAACTAAAAAATTACCTTGATGGAAATGTTGAGATTTATCATATCCAATGCATTCTTACCAACCCGAACTTTGTTCCACAGAGAATGCAATACATACCTTTCATGCTGCAGTATTGAAGGATATATTGGTGAGGGGAGCATTACAACATTGAAAATAATTTTAGTATCTATGATCTCTAGGCCACTGATGTAAGAACTATATTTCCATTGGAATGGACCCTCTGACTTCATTGGGGATGATGAGGTCCCAGAGTACAGAATAAGGTAGTAGCACTCAGCAGTCAGGGACACTGGTCTGGTTGTCACAATAAACAACAGAGTCGATACAGTCATCAGAATGGTAGAACAATAAATATATAAAATAATGACCAATTGATCAAGGTTTCCTAGGACAACAAAAGCTACGTCACCCATGCTGAAATAATAGAAAACTTCCTCCCCAACTTTTTTTGTCAACCAAAAAATTTTGCAACTGATCTTGCAAACAAGATAAGCAAGATCAACAAACAATGACAAAACTTGAGCAATCCTCAAGATCTATGGTCCTACTAAGTTTCCAAATTTTGTATCAGTTTTCAGATCTAGAAACCCTTGAATGATGGGCAAGTATCCTCTGCATTTTTAGCAAAAATTCATATTATACATCTCCCACCTGGCACTTCCTGAAGGAAATTGTACAAGATACCTAGACTTGTAACAAGGGCACCTACATCAGAGAAAGGAAAATGGCAATCACTGTAGCAATTTACGATCAAAGCATATATTCTATTTGGCGTATTTCAATCTTTGAGTGAATCCAGTAGTTCTGTAATCACAACTTGTGGTTACTTCTCAGGTTTCTGAATATATAGTTGAAATGGATTTATAAAGCCACTGGCAGAGTCCTACTATTAGCTCTCTTGACAGAGAAGAATCTAGCTCATCTTGCTTATCAACACGGGATTAGCCAGAAGAAATCCTTCATCAAAGATTAGAAAAAAGTTCATGAACTTTTATCACATCCTCATTTTAATTACCTAACTGAATTATTGTAATCAAATAGTAACTCCTTTTACAGAGATGTGGTTCTTGAAAAAAAAAAAGCATTGAAAAAAAATCACTCTCCTACCATACTGTATGTCACCTTTCTGGATTAGTGACTTATTTACATCATAGAGTATTTAATCATCTTTCCGCCCCACAGATCATCACTCATATCCAATACATTAGGAAATCTTGTCAAGATAATATGGTGACGCATACTGTTATTGGGGAAACACTGGTACCCAACTGAGCAAAAAGTCTCACTAAAAGTGATGGATCTGTCATTTCAATGTTACTTAGTGTCTTGTGCTCTGTAGTATATTAGGATATACTTTCTGCAGGGAAAACCAAATTGCTTCATTTGAACCACTTGCCCAAAGGGTCACAATGCTTAAAACTTATTAAATGTGGAAGAAATGCATAACTCTCTGTATTGCACTGTGCGTTGTGCATTAGGCTACTAGGTTTGAATAGGGATACCAAAAAGAAGCGTTGGCTGACTTGTATTTACTTAGAGAATCCAGTGATACCCAAAGTGTCAGCCACTGATAACTTTTGATAGGAAACAAACAGCAGGTGGTTATAGTTCAAGGATGTGTAGGAACAAGATTAGAGAATAAGGCACTAGATTATAAGATTGAAAACAATGAACTTTGGAGAAAATCATACGGGTAGATTTCCTAAAATAAGCTGTAACTAGTGAGACGTCTGTATGCCATGTTCAAAAAGACCTGGACACTTTCAATAATTACCTAAGACCTCTTACTTGGTAGATATCAGTTGACTTATTTCCCCAGAAATGGTAATATTCACATGATTGTTATATTAAAAAAAAAAACAATAATAAGGCATAGAGGTGGAAAGTAAGTTGTACATGAAGAAAAGATATGAACTGCTTCTCACCAAGACTGTCTTGGCTACCTACCGCTACTGAATGCCCTATTTGCCTAGAACAGTGACCAACCACAGGCCCCCCAATGAGTGTACTTGTGGCAGGGTGATTACATATGGAAATGGAAGTGGTTTATCTTGCTGGAATAGAATACTGATTTGCCTTCCTTGCCATCTATGATTCTGCCGGAACCACAATCTGGAAACCTGGTGAAAGCTTTACTCATCACCATCTTGTCCTATGTAGCATTGCTTCTGATGATGGAAAATTTCCTGATACTAAATAAAATAAGTTATTCAACAAGCTGAAGCTTATACAGTTCGTCAATTTTAAGCCCCCTCATCATCAGAAATACCTGACCAGGAGGAAGTCTCCTCTTTCTCTCTGGCCTATGAAGATGCTGAGAGATGCTCCAGATGAAAGATACCACACTTCTTGAGGGTGGAGTGTTGTCCTGCAAGATGGTGCCCATGTCATCATCCAGTATACTATATAATGATGTTTCAACTATAGCCAGTGCCTCTGAATTCAGGAAACAAAGGATGAAGGTAAAAGTGAGACAGCATATGATTTCTACCTCACAAAACGAAAAGTATTGCTTCCTGTCCAGCTGATTTTGTCCTCTGAATTTTACAGGCCTTGGTACCCAAGGGAGGAAAGTTTACACTGTGTGTGAACTCTTATCTGTTATGTTGAAATTTGAGTTTTCCTTCTGGCCATTTGGAATTTCTTATGTCAAAGACCAAGCAGACAAAATATGTGGTTAATATGTTGGGTGAGGTGACTGATCTTGATCAGCAACAGGAAATACATGATTGTGTACAATGGAGTATAACAGAATGTTAGTAGGGGAGTCTCTTGGCGTCTTATTATACTGTCATGTTCCATGTTAAAAGATTTAACATGGAGATTTCATCTCTGAAGCATAGCATCTTCCTTATTTAATTTCATTGAATAAAACATTAAAAAGAAACATGTGTTTTTTTATTATTTTAATGTTTATTATTGAGAGAGCGAGCACGAGCAGGGGTGGGGAGGGGCGGGAGGGTAGAGAGAGAGAGGGAGACACAGAATTTGAAGCAGGCTCCAGGCTCCCAGCTGTCAGCCCAGAGCTGGATGCAGGACTTCAGGAACAGTGAAATCATGACCTGAGCTAAAGTCGTTTGCTAAACTGACTGAGCCACCTAGATTCCCCCAAGAAACACCTGTTTTAAGCAAGGGACTTTTCTATTGTTACAACTCTACTCTTACAGCCTTAACTGCTGAATTAAGAATCAAAAACTAAATACATGGCTTTTCTCTCAAGACACTAAGTTCTGTTGGAGGCTTGTTACACAGCAAATATTAAGTGATAAAGCATGTGAAGGACAAATCTTCCATGGCAGCCTCAGCATTATTTGACCTTAGAGGAGGTCAAATGAAACTCCAGAGAAACTCTTATAATGCCATAGAGTAAATAATTTCATTTCTTTGTTTTCAGTATTTGAGTTACATTTAAGGTATTTTAAGTTATTTTACCTCACATTAAGTGGGAAATATTGTTTAAATTGAAATTCATTCAGAAAACAAATAATACATGAATGTTTTTAAAAGTATATTTTTAAAATCTTCAAAGTTAAGTCTACTTCAATAGCAAGTATATCAATATGGAAGAAAGTTTGCTTAAATTGAAGAAAAATTGGGGCGCCTGGGTGGCGCAGTCGGTTAAGCGTCCGACTTCAGCCAGGTCCCGATCTCGCGGTCCGTGAGTTCGAGCCCCGCGTCGGGCTCTGGGCTGATGGCTCAGAGCCTGGAGCCTGTTTCCGATTCTGTGTCTCCCTCTCTCTCTGCCCCTCCCCCGTTCATGCTCTGTCTCTCTCTGTCCCAAAAATAAATAAACGTTGAAAAAAAAAATTGAAGAAAAATTGAACCCTTTGCCTTATAGAGCCACCAACAATATGTACTGCAGTTATTAGAATTGAGACTTTATATTTTTTTAAAGTAAGGGGCAAATTTTTATTCAGTTTTTAACTATACTCCATATCCTCTGAGCAAAGGCCCAGATAACATTTTCTTAAATTGGAAAGCTAAATAGAAATAGGTTTATGTCATTTATAAGTTACTCAATTTAGTAAAGAGGAAAGTATAATATTCTTATAAAATTTGGAATGACTGAGGTAGATTCTTTTTTAACAATGGGAAATTAATATGATGTGTTGAGAGTACCCTCAGTGATGATTATTCTAAGAATTACAGAAATCTTTACATTATGGAAATTGACAGGAAATAACTTTCTAATGGTGTGTGTGCAGGTATGTGTGTGTGTATTTGCATGCCATAGAAGATGGAAATTCTAGGGTAGAAATCACAGAAACCATAGAGAATATAATAAGTAATGTCAATGTCCTTAAATTCTAGGATTGGGAAATTATAAATAAATCAATTATAATTGCCTATGCTGCATAGAATGTCTTTTAAACAGTTATTAAATGCATTTCTAAGGAATATAGGCCCAAGTTTTCCAAAGTGGCTTTCAATTCTCGGAATCTCTTAAATGATTGCTCAACCAGATAACAAATCTTATGGACCCCTGATACCTTAGGAAGAATGTGACTGATAATACCAATGAATTATAATGAAGCCTCTACCTTAAATTTTTCTGGCAATCTGTACTTTTTAGACTTTGTATGGTGGGACATTTCCAGGTTCTTGCTTTTTTACAGTATTTTTTTTCCCCATTTGTGTCTTATCTGATTTTATTTAAAGTATTTTCTCTTAGTAGTATATAAATATCTCTACTCTCTGGCCGATGGATATAATACCCTTCTGCTTTTATCATTTTCCTTTTTCACAATACCTTCCAAAATAATACTATGCCATCTGAGACACGTAAACCAAAAAACAGAGAAATATCAAACACAGATAACTTCTATAAATGGCTCCTTAAAATACTGCCCTTCAAATTTTTCCGAAAGAGGTTCTCTTGTGAGAAGCACATGTTTAATTTTCAATCAGAATGGTTAATCTAGCTCCTTTCCTCATTTGTAAACTTCTCCTAAATGTTTAGCATTAATTATTTCCAATAGTGACAAAATTCTGTAAGTATTTTGAATTGTTTTATTACTGATACATTTCAGTGTAGTGTTAGCTGTATTGGAGTATAATTTGTCATTTTAATTTCATGACAAGTTTCTCTTGCAATAATAGAAATAGGCTCATTTTTAAGGATTTCACCTGAATTGTTATCTCTGCTGTAAGATAACACATTTGCACAGTTCCTTCTAAAATGTTTGACAGCAGAGAGTGCAATTATCAGTGTGTTGAAATTAAAAGTATTTTGTTCACATATCTTTTTTGGGTAATCACTGAATAAGTCCTTCCATGAGGAGCCGGACATTTAATTCGTTTTAAATCATATGTATTCCTTTCACATAAGTCTTATCAAGGTTACACAGCTTGCTGTTCTTTGAGACGTCGTTGCTGCTAAACAAAGTGGCCATTAAAATAGCATTTACCTGGTAAGAGAGTGTCAAAAGTGATAACATACTTCCATGTAAGTAATTTTTAAAAATTTACTTTTTCATTTAGGTCACTAATACTATTGTACGATTCTCACGTAAATTTGAAAAAAAAATTCATCTTTCTTTGCGAGTAGTATGTTTCAGTTCTTTTTATTTTAACTAGAAACTGAAAATAACCTAACATTTCTGGGGAATCAGAATAGAAATTGTAGCGTGAGATACACAAATGGATGAAAGTAGTTCTGGGGAACAATATCTATTAAAAAATACTAAGTAATATATCTATACTTAAGATTAAATAGGAGATCTAGGCTCCAAAGGTATGCTCGCTTTTAGAAACTAACAAGGTGACATCAAGACTTACACCTATGATTATTTTCAGGAATTTATAAGGTCAAATTTCAACAGATAGCCTACTCAAAGAATTTTGGTGGGCTTGGCTTCTGTAAAGAAATCTATTATTTTCTAGCACAAGTGCCAGAACAATAGTTTAAATGTTATTCAGTACCCCATTTTCAGTCCTTCCTATTTATTTTTCTAACCCATCATCTTCTACTTCTCCTTTGCCTGCTCCACAACTAAAATGAACTACTTGAAATTCACACCTGTGTTTCACACAGCCAAGTCTTTGCTCATTCTGTCTCTCTGTCTCTGTCTCTGTCTGTGTGTGTGTGTGTGTGTGTGTGTGTGTGTGTGTGTAAAGAAATATATAAACAAATATATATTCTTTTAAGAACTTTCTCATCACTATAAATCCTAATTCATTGTAAATGATTATTTTTCTGGACATCTTTGTGACTCCACTTAGAAGTATTTCCGCACCATATCCTATAATTCCTTCCTTCTTATATCTAAGTCTTTTACCTTTGAAAAATTGTGAATTTAGAGTAAGCGTTCAATTTTATGAATATTATACATCTATTTTTCCCAGTTGATCCTGTTGATGATGGCTCCTTGATAAAGTTATAGCCATCGATTTCCTGGATAATCTATGATATAATTATACTAAGCTTATTTCAGCTGTAAAATTTAATTGTTTATACTCATTTTTATTTGGTTGGACAATTTCCCCAATTACCTATTATTCTATGGTTTGGATGATTTGGCTGAATATTTCAATGTAAACTTTTTATCACTGTTATCTCAAAGCTCTCTCCTTTGGAAAGCTATTGGAGATTTACAATTAAATAGCACATTGATCTATGCACTGAGTGCAAATAAATAGGGACAAAGTAAAAAATCCAGCAATGTTTAGTATAATTGGAAAATAAACCTATCATTCTTTAAGTAATTGTTTCTTACTCATTTGAATAATTTCATGAACACTAGGTTCTTTTAATAATTTCATATACTGCTTCAACACATTTTTTAAATTGCTTTATAAAATAAAATAATAAACCACAATATAAATATTTGTTACCTTTAAGATTTTAGAGGATTTTTTAAATAAAATGTTACAAACTAAACGTATAATGACACATAGATAAGTGCTGAGACATGGAATAGAATGTTATTAGTGGATAGAATGGCAGAACCTTATGTAGCCTGGAGGTTTAGAAAAGGAATCCTAAAAGAAGCAGACCTTAAGTTGAAAAAAAAGTTGAGAAGATAATTAAGTTTCAAAGGAGATATACCCTTGTACATTTTCAAATAAAAAGTATAGAAAAGGGGGGCACCTGGGTGACTCAGGTGGTTAAGTGTTCAACTCTTGATTTTGGCTCAAATCATGATCTCATGGTTTGTGAGTTCGAGTCCTACATTGGGCTCTGTGCTGATGGCTCAGTGTCTGGAGCCTGCTTTGGATTCTCTATCTTCCTCTCTCTCTCTGCCCCTCTCCCACTTGTGTGTGCATGCATGTTCTCTCTCGCTCTCTCTAAAAAATAAATAAATAAAACATTAAAAAAACATTTTTTTTTAAAGAATAGAAATCACTCAGTATATACTGTAAACATTTATTAAGCATGGTCATACAATGCTTGTATTGGTCATGCCAATCACTTGCATGGTGCTGAGAATCTAGAGGTAAAAAGAAAGTAGAGCTTATTGTCAAAGAAAACATTCTAACTGAGGAGACAAATGAATATCTCAGTGATTATATGTGTCATAATTGCCATTAGTGAGTTGGGTTATGAAAGTTTATAACATTGTGGGGAAAACGGCGTGGACGGGGTGCTTAGATAAGGACCAACTAACTCATACCATGAATCACATTTCAGGTTTTACATATTCATTCCGTAAGTATTTGTTGAAGATTTACTATGACTAGCTGACAGATACTAATTAAGCCCTTCGGGTGCCAGGATGCTCAGGAAAGACAAGATGCCTGTTACTAAAGAACTTAGTTCTAACACTCATACTAGAAAAGCAGTTCTAGAGTATTCATGGGCAAGTTAGAAGAACAAACTAAGGAGGAGGGAATCTCAAAAGTTTTCCGGGCGCCAGGAGAAACAAGCTCTATAGTAAAGGGACTAAGTCATACCCAGAAGACAGCTGGGCATAGAAGCCTCGGGCATTATCAACACATCACTGCTCACTGATGGAGAACAATTCATAGAAAAGTATAAGGACTGCCATATGCATTTTCTCCTAGCCCATTCCCTACAGACTAATATCTGAAAGAAATATGTATTTCTAATATTTTAATCCCAAAGCAGTCATACTCAAAATATGGCCCACTTCCTGGAAAAATCTTCAAAATCTGGGCATTTTTTAAGATGTAAATTTCATGGACATACCCCAGACTAACCAACTCAAAATCTCTGGAGTTATTCCCATCATTCTGTTTTAACAAGTTATACAAATTATTCTTAAGTATGTTAAAGTAGAGAAGTACTGCATAAAACATCATATATGAAACATTAAATTTACAAAAGAGAATATATTAAAATAAAGAATATTTTCAAAAGAATATCTTGTGAAATAGTTATATCTGCCTTGTTTTCTTTAAGTTGGTCATTCTTTCTTTATGGATTGTCATTTTTATGTATAAAACACTTGTCTTTTCATCAGACTTACAACCTCATGGCTTTTATGGTATCTCTTCTAAAAATTTTCTTATTCAAGGAAGTCAGATAACTTTGAAAAAAATCAGCAGAAAATAAGCAGGTATTCTTATTACCTATTTATAACATTCAACTTTTCCTTAACTTTGAACTTTTTCTTTCACTTGAAAAGTTGTACATCCTTGTTAGTGTCTGTATTAAAATTTGTAATCAAACAGTAAAGTAAAATGATTAATTACATTTATTTGGCATCTTAAACTATCTGAAAAAATGATATTTAATAAGTATTGACAAAGGAAAATATGGAAATATGCTAAATTAGCAAAAATATATTTTATATTTTATATCATGGCATAACTTGATATACACAACTTTCATACACTATGATTTGATGCACAGAACAGACTTTTTCTAGTTGGAAGATGGTGTTACCTACTATAATATTTACAAGGGATTGAGCAGCATGTGATTGATTCTCCTTTTAATTACGAACAATATGACACAATGTAGCTTTCACTATAAGGTTGTTATGAGCTTACTGATACTCAGAAAGAATGGAAATCATTGCATCTTTTCCAAAATGACAGATTTTTCCACTCTAAGTAGAAATTGTGGAACACAGAATTTGGGATACTAAATCATCAAGGAACAACTGAGTATTTCAGGCATATGATGGATGCCAAATTTCTGGTGGGGATCAAAATCTGTCAAGGACAGTAGCTGCTATCATCAATCACTTCCCTGAAGTGCCTGGTTCTGCAGTGACTTATGAGTGTTCAGGAAGCCCAGTGGTGGTAGAAAGTAAAAAGACAGAAAAAAGAAAAAAGTCAGCATTTCCTAAGTGATATCCCAGGCCAGATGATATAAAACTCAACATCCATACAATAAGCCAAGGAGAAGGAAGGCACAAATGAGGATTTTAATCAGATTAAATTCACCATAGTTTATCAGCCTATCAGGCATATACTGTCATAGTACTAAGTGGAGAAATTTGTCACCATCACAATTTAAGAAATTGTGTTTTTAATTCATAGTTGGAAATTCATTGGTAAAAATTATATCTGAAATAATGTATAATTTTGAAATTTGTGTCTTGCTTTTATGCCTTTATTTTGTGATACATCATTTCAATATTCCTTGGGTATACTGAAAAAATAATTTACCATTAATTTTAATTGCTTTTATACATTTTTCACACAACATGTCAGCTAAGATAGTTTATGAAGTGCTTTGAACTGATACCGTTTCACTGTTTTCCTTTGGTAGCTCGGAAATAAAACAGAATTTAAAAAAATACATTCCATTAATTTATGCCTTACGTGAAACTTGAATATATTCTTTAAAGCTGTCTTTCTCCAGATATATAGGAGCTCAGTTATTGTATATATGTGATTTCATATTTTGTTTAAACTCCTCTGTGTTTAAGAACTTTTAACTAAAGGGGAGGAGCCAAGACGGCAGAACAGCATGGAAGCTTTTTGTGTGTCTCGTGTCCATGAAATGCAACCAGACCAACGCTAAACCATCCTGCACACCTGGAAAACTGATCTAAGGATTAACACAACAATCTGCACAACCTGAACCAAAGAATTCAGCAGGCATGCAGCATGGAGAGGTTGAGAAGCCACGGAAGGCAGGGAGCTGCTTTTGTGGGCAGAGAGAGGATGGAGACAGGTGGGGGGAGAATACGGGAAAAGCACCCCCCACAAAAGCAGCTGGAGAGAAAGTAGAAAATTGGAAACAGCCACAGGAACTAAACTATAAAGGGAGAAAGGAGAAAGGAGACGGTTTAAATTCCTTAAGACTGTAAACAAAGGGAGTGCAAAGGCTGCAACTCCGCAGCTCCATACCTGGAGGTGCTCTGGTGGGAAGGGCAAATCCCCAGGAACAGAGTGGGGTCTGGGAGGTTCTCAGGACACACAGGGAAAAGCGGTTCCACTACTGGAAGGACATTTGGTAGAGGCTGTGAGGCCACCTGGGCCCAGCGGACCACAGAGAATGGCCACATTCGCTGGTGCTGGAACAAGGTTGTTGTGGGTGAAGCCTGGCACCAGATGTGTGTTGTGACTTTCCATAATCCCTGAAAAGCTGCTGCTACACTGTCTCGAGAACTTCTTCTGGGACAAATGGCACCTGGCCGCAGTCTCTGGGCATCGGCAGCAGCATGGGCCTGCAAGCATTCCTTGGTGCTGCTGGCACCCGGCCATTGCTTGGTGAGACCCTCCACAAAAGGGCAGAGTGGGTCAAAGCCACAGTCCCTCAGAACTGTGGGGCCAGGGAGGGCAGCCACATCTGAGACAAAACTTGGGAGACGTACTTCCTGGGGCTTGGTCACGGACAGTGAAAAAGGGGGAGTGGACGAAAGCTGAAGACAGAAGACGGGTGCGCAATTGCTGATCGGGGAGAACAGAGTTCTGATACTAGAAACTGGGTAGCTGGGCGACTCCATTTTCACTGCTCACACATGCACATATGCACCTATAAGCACCAAAACAATCTACCCCAGTAGGCTAGTAGCACCATCTAATGAAGAATGGGGCCATTACACTAAGCCCCGCCCAACTGGGCCAACCTTGCTCTTCAAGAACACAAGTCTCACTGCCTGCTTTAGTTTATGGACTATAAAGCACTTCATAGTTTGACTTCCAGGGGAAAACGAAGTAATTTCAGTCATATTTCAGTCAGTTAGCCAGTCCCACTATTCAATTTTCTTTTTCTTTTCTTTTTTCCCCTCTTTTTAATTTTTCTTTTTCTTGAATAAAGAAAAAAAAATTATTTTTAGTTTCAGTTTTTATTAAAAATATTTTCTTTGGGGCGCCCGGGTGGCTCAGTCGGTTAAGCGTCCGACTTCGGCTCAGGTCACGATCTCGCGGTATGTGAGTTCGAGCCCCGTGTCGGGCTCTGTGCTGGCTGCTCGGAGCCTGGAGCCTGCTTCGGATTCTGTGTCTCCCTCTCTCTCTGACCCTCCCCGTTCATGCTCTGTCTCTCTCTGTCTCAAAAATAAATAAATGTTAAAAAAATATATTTTCTTTAATTTTTTCTACTATATGTTTTACTTTTGTGTACATTTTTTCAAATTCTATTTTACTTCCATCATTTCATTTTAGTCTAGTTCACTGTATTCATTTTATCAAATTTTCAAACAATTTCCTCTTTTTTTTCTTTTTCCCCCTTTTTTCTCTAATCTATCAAGCCACTTTCAACACCCAGACCAAAACACACCTAGGATCTAGCATCATTTATTCGATTTGCTGTGTGTCTTTGTGTTTGTTTTTAATTTTTTAATTTTAATGTTTTTAATTTTAATTTTTTTAATTTAAATTTTTCCACTTCAATTCCTTTTCTCCCTTCAAAATGATGAAACGAAGGAATTCACCCAAAAGAAAGAGCAGGAAGAAACGACAGCCAGGTACTTAACCAACATGGATACAAGAAAGATGACTGAACCAGAATTTACAATCATGATAATAAGAATACTGGCTGGAGTTTAAAATACATTATAATCCCTTTCTGAGGAGATAAAAGAAGTAAAATCTAGTCAGAATGAAATTAAAAATGCTATAAGTGAGCTGCAATCACGGATGGATGCCATGGTGGCAATAATGGAGGTGGCAGAACAGAGACTCAGCAATATAGAGGACAAACTTATGAAGAATAATGAAGCAGAAAAAAAGACGAGGATTAAGGCAAAAGAGCATGATTTAAAAATTAGAGAAATCAGTGACTCATTAAAAAGGAACAACATCAGAATTATATGGATCTCAGAAGAAGAAGAGAGAGAAATAGGGGTACAAGGATTATGTGAGAAAATCATAGTGGAAAACTTTCCTAACCTGGGGAAAGACATAGACATTAAAATCGAGGAAGAACATAGGACTCTCATTAGATTCAACAAAAACCGACCATCACAAGGCATATCATTGTCAAATTCACAAAATACTCAGGCAAGGAGAGAATCATGAAAGCAGCAAGGGAAAAAAAAAGTCCCTAACCTACACGGGAAGACAGATCAGGTTTGCAGCAGACCTATCCACAGGAACTTGGCAGGCCACAAAAGAGTGGAGGGATATATTCAGTGTGATGAATCAGAAAAATATGCAGTCAAGAATTCTTTATCCAGCAAGGCTGTCATTCAAAATAGAAGGAGAGATAAAAAGTTTCCCAGACAAACAAAAATTAAATGAGTTTGTGACCACTAAACCATCCCTGCAAGAAATTTTAAGGAGGACTCTCTGAGGGCAGAAAAGATGAAAATACATACATAAATACAAAAAGCAACAAAGATTAGAAAGGACCAGAGAACACCACCAGAAACTCCAACTTTACAAGGAACATAATGGCAATAAATTCATATCTTTCAGTACTCACTCTAAATGTCAATGGACACAATGCTCCAATCAAAAGACATAGGGTAACAGAACGGATAAGAAAACAATATCCATCTATATGCTGTTTACAAGAGACCCACTTTAGACCTAAAGATACCTTCAAATTGAAAATAAGGGGATGGAGAACCATCTATCATGCTAATGGTCAACAAAAGAAAGCTGGAGTAGCCATATTTATATCAGACAATCTAAACTTTAAAATAAAGACTGTATAAAGAGATGCAGAAGGGCGTTATATCATAATCAAGGGGTCTATCCACCAACAAGACCTAACAATTGTAAACATTTATGCACCAAATGTGAGAGCCCCCAAATATATAAAACAATGAATCACAAACATAAATAAACTCATCAATAGTAATGCCATAATAGTAGGAGACTTCAACACCCCACTCACAGCAATGGACAGATCACCTAATCAAAAAATCAATAGGAAACAATGACTTTGAATGACACACTGGACCAGATGGACTTAATAGATATATTCGGAACATTTCATCCTAAAGCAGCAGAATATGCATTCTTATCCAGTTTTCGTGGAACGTTCTCCAGAACAGATCAGATACTGCGACACAAATCAGCCCTCAGAAATTACAAAAAGATTGAGATGATACTGTGCATATTTTCAGACCACAACTCTATCAAACTCGAAATCACCACATGAAAAAATTTGGAAACGTAACAAATACTTGGAGACTGAAGATATCCTACTAAAGAATAAATGGGCCAACCAAGAAGTAAAAGAGGAAATTAAAAAGTATATGGAAGTCAGTGAAAATGATAACACCACACCCAAAACCTCTGGGACGCAGCAAAGGCAGTCATAAGCAGAAAGTATATAGCTATCCAAGCCTTCCTAAAGAAGGAAGAAAGATCTCAGATACACAACCTAACCTTACACCTTAAAGAGCTAGAAAAAGAACAACAAATAAAACCCCAAACCAGCAGAAGACAGGAAATAATAAAGATTAGAGCAAAAATTAATGCTATTGAAACCAATAAAACAGAACAGATCAATGAAACCAGAAGCTGGTTCTTTGAAAGAATCAACAAAATTGATAAGCCATTAGCCAGTTTAATCAAAAAGAAAAAGGAAAGGACCCAAATAAATAAAATCAAGAATGAAAGAAGAGAGAGCAGAAATTAAAACAATGATGAGAGAATATTATGAGCAATTCTATGCCAATAATATGGGTAATCTGGAAGAAATGGACAAATTCCTAGAAACATATATACTACCAAAGCTGAAACAGGAAGAAATACAAAATTTGAACAGACCCATAACCAGTAAAGAAATTGAATTACTAAACAAAAATATGCCAAAAACAAGAGTCCAGGGCCAGATGGCTTTCCAGGGGAATTCTACCAAACATTTAAGGAAGAGTTGACAGCTATTATCTTGAAGCTGTTCCAAAAAATAGAAATGGAAGGAAAACTTCCAAACTCTTTCCATGAGGCCAGTATTACCTTGATTCCAAAACCAGAGACCCCACTAAAAAGAAGAACTATAGACCAGTTTCCCTGATGAACATGGATGCAAAAACCCTCAACAAGATATTAGCCAACCAGATCCAGCAATACATTAAAAAATTTATTCACCATGACCAAGGGGATTTATACCTGGGATGCAGGGCTGGTTTAATATCCACAAAACAATTAACATGATTCATTGCATCAATAAAAGAAAGGACAAGAACCATATGACCCTTTCAATAGAAGCACAGAAAGCATTTGACAAAATATAGCATTCTTTCTTGATAAAAACCCTCAAGAAAGTAAGGATAGAAGGATCATACCTCAAGATAATAAAAGCCATGTATGAACGACCCAATGCTAATATCATCCTCAATGCGAAAAACTGAGAGCTTTCCCCCTAAGATCAGGAACAAGACAGGGATGTCCACTCTCACCACTGTTATTCAACATAGTATTGGAAGTCTTAGTCTCAGCAATCAGACAACATAAAGAAATAAAAGGTATCCAAATCAGCTATGAGGTGGTCAAACTTTCTGTCTTTGCAGATGACATGATACTTTATATGAAAAACCCAAAAGATTCCACCAAAAAAACTGTGAGAACTGATTCATGAATTCAGCAAAATTACAGGATATAAAATCAATGCACAGAAATCGGTTGCATTCCTATACACCAACAATGAAGCGACAGAAAGAGAAAATAAGGAATTGATTCTACTTACAATTGCACCAAAAACTATAAAATACCTAGGAATAAATCTAACCAAAGAGGTGAAAAATCTATACACTGAAAACTATAGAAAGCTTATGAAAGACTGAAGAAGGCACAAAAAAATGGAAAAAGATTCCATGCTCATGAATAGGAAGAGCAAATGTTAAAATGTCAGTACTACCCAAAGCAATCTACATATTCAATGCAATCTCTATCAAAATAACACCAGCATTCTTCACAGAGTAGAACAAATAATCCTAAAATTTGTATGGAACCAGAAAAGACCCCAAATAGCCAAAGCAATCTTGAAAAAGAAAACCAAAGCAGGAGGCATCACAATCCCAGACTTCAAGCTATACTACAAAGCTGTAATCATCAAGACAGTATGGTACTGGCACCAGAATAGACACTCAGATCAATGGAACAGAATAGAGAACCCAGAAATGAACCCACAAATGTATGGCCAACTGATCTTTGACAAGGCAGAAAAGAATATCCAATGGAATAAAGACAGTCTCTTCAGCAAGTGGTGCTGGGAAAACTGGACAGCAACATGCAGAAGAATGAATCTTCACCACTTATACCATACACAAAAATAAACTCAAAATGTATGAAAGACCTCAATGTAAGACAGAAAGCAATCAAAATGCTTGAGGAAAAAGCAGGAAAAAAACCTCTTTGATCTTGGCTGCAGCAACTTCTTACTCAATACATCTCGGGAGGGAAGAGAAACAAAAGCAAAAATTAACTACTGAGACCTCATCAAAATAAAAAGCTTCTGCATAGCAAAGGAAACAGTCAACAAAACTAAAAGGCAACCTACAGAATGGAAGAAGATATTTGCAAATGACATGTTAGATAAAGGGTTAGTATCCAAAATCTATAAAGAACTTCTCAAAGTCAACACCCAAAAAACAAATAATCCAGTGAAGAAATGGGCAAAAGACATGAATAGACACTTCTCCTAAGAAGACATCCAGATGGCCAACGGACACATGAAAAAGTGCTCAACATCACTCATCATCAGGGAAATACAAATCAAAAGCACAATGAGATACCACCTTGCACCTGTCAGAATAGCTAATATTAACAACTCAGGCAACAACAGATGTTGGCAAGGATACAGAGAAAGAGGATCTCTTCTGCATTGCTGGTGGGAATGCAAACTGGTGCAGCCACTCTGGAAAATAGTATGGAGGTTCCTCAAAAAACTAAAAATAGAATACCCTACAACCTAGAAATTGCTCTAATAGATATTTATCTGAGGGATACAGGTGTGCTGTTTCGAAGGGACACATGCACCCCCATGTTTATAGCAGCACTACTGACAATAGCCAAAGTATGGAAAGAGCCCAAATATCCATCGACTGATGAATGGATAAAGAAGATGTGGTATGTATGTGTGTGTGTATGTGTACACGCGCGCGCACACACACACACACACACACACACACACACTGGAATATTACTCAGTGATTAAAATGAATGAAATCTTGCCATTTGTAACAACATGGATGGAACTACAGTGTATTATACTAAGTGATATAAGTCAGTCAGAAAAAGACAAATATATGATTTCACTCATATGTGGAATTTAAGAAATAAAACAGATGAACATAGGGGAAGTGAAGCAAAAAAAAAAGATAAAAACCGAGGGAAACAAACCGTAAGAGACTCTTGAATACAGAGAACAAACTGAGGGTTCCTTGAAGGGTGTTGGGTGTGGGGATGAGCTAAATGGGCGGTGGGCATTAAGGAGGGCATTTGTTGAGATGAGCACTGGGTGTTATATTTAAGTGATGAATCATCAAATTCTATTCCTGGAATCATTATTACACTATAGGTTAAGTAACTTGGATTTAAATTTTTAAAAAATAATAAAATATATCATATTTTTTAAAAAAGAAATTTAAAAATTTAACAGTTCTCTGCAGATTATTTGTATTTTCTACATGTAATACAGATTACCTTTCCCTTTTTAATTCTCTTTTCTGTTCTTCCTTTTATAAATATTTATAATTCATTTTCTAGCCTCTAAAACTGCATTTGACTAACTCTCCCTGTTTTTAGTGTTGTTGAGGTAGAACTGACCTATATTAATTTCAGGTGTATAATGTATTGATTCAATACTTGTATACACTGTGAATTTTGTTTTGTATTTGTGTATATACTTTTATTAGATAATGCCTACTTCCCCTCAATTTTTATGGATTATTTTGCAGTTCTAACAACAATGTATGAGAGTGACCATTTCTCTACAGCTTCCTTAACAGAGTATATTGTTAAGCTTTTGAATTTTTGTCAGTGTAATGATGAAAATACCTCAGTATAATTTAGAAGTAGTCACCATGCATCACCACACAAATTTACAATTTTTTTTCTTATGATAAGAACTTTTAAGAATTACTCTCTTGGCAGCCTTCAAATATGCACTAAAATATTATAGACTCTTGTCCCCACGCTATACATTACATCCCCATAAATTAAGTATTTTAAAAGTGGACAGTAGTACCTCATGACCTCCTTCACCCATTTTCACCCACCCTTCAACCCCGATCCCCCTGGAAACCACCATTCTATTCTCTGTATCTATGTGTTTTGTTTTGTTTGTTCATTTGTTTAGTTTTTTAGATGCCATATAAGATGAAATCGTATGGTATTTGTCTTTGATTTATTTCACTTAGCATAATACCTCAAGTTCCATCCATATTACACCAATGGTAAGATATCCTTCTTTTTGATGGCTGAGTGGTATTCCATTGTATATACATATACCAAATATTTTTTATCCATTCATTCATCGATGGGCACTTAAGGTGTTTCCATGCCCTGGTTCTTATAAATAATTCTGCAGTGAGCAAAGGGTGCATATATCTTTTCAAATCAATGCTCTTGTTTTCTTTGGATAAATACAAGGTGAATTGCTGGATCACATGGTAGTTCTATTTTTAATTTCTAAGGAAACTCTGTATTGTTTTCCACAGTGGCTATACCAATTTGTATTTCCACCAATAGTACATGAGGGTTCCCTTTTCTCCACATCCTTGCCAACACTGGTTATTTGTTGCATTTTTTCATATTAGCCATTCTAACAGGTATGATTGTGATTTTGATTTGCATTTCCATGATGATTAGTGATTATTGGTGATTGAGGATTTTTTTTTAATTTTTTTTTCAACGTTTATTTATTTTTGGGACAGAGAGAGACAGAGCATGAACGGGGAGGGGCAGAGAGAGAGGGAGATACAGAATCGGAAACAGGCTCCAGGCTCTGAGACATCTGCCCACAGCCCCACGCGGGGCTCGAACTCACGGACCGCGAGATCGTGACCTGGCTGAAGTCGGACGCTCAACCGACTGTGTCACCCAGGCGCCCCGGTGACTGAGGATTTTTAATGGGCCTCTTAGCCATGTGTATTTCTACTTTGGAAGAAGGTCTATTCAGATTCTCTGCCATTTTTTAAATTAGATTGTTTTATGCTGTTGAGTTCTCTACATAATGTGGCTATTAACCCCTTATCAGATATGATTTGCAAATATTTTTCTCTCATTTAGTAACTTTCCTTTAATTTGTTGATGGTTTCTATTTTTTTCAGAAACTTTTTCATTTGATGTAGTCCTTTTTTTTTAATTTTCATTTTTGTTGCCTTTACTTTTTTTTTTTTTTCAACGTTTATTTATTTTTGGGACAGAGAGAGACAGAGCATGAACGGGGGAGGGGCAGAGAGAGAGGGAGACACAGAATCGGAAACAGGCTCCAGGCTCTGAGCCATCAGCCCAGAGCCCGACGCGGGGCTCGAACTCACGGACCGCGAGATCGTGACCTGGCTGAAGTCGGACGCTTAACCGACTGCGCCACCCAGGCGCCCCTGTTGCCTTTACTTTTAGAGTGAGATCCAAAATATCATGCTAAACCCTATATCAAGGAGCTTACTGCTTATGTTTTCTTCTAAGAGTTTTGTGATTTCAGGTCTCACATTAAAGTTATTAATCTGTTTTGAGTTGATTTTTTTTTGGCAAGTTTCATTCTTTTGCATGTGGCTGTTCAGTTTTCCTAATACCATTTATTGAAAAGACTCCTCTTAGATCCATTACTTAATGGTAGGGACATTAAAACTTCAGGATTCCTTCTGTATTTATTAGCAGAAACTGTCCCATAAAGAACTTTCCCTCACCAACTATTGGATTACCTTGACATTTAGTCTATACAGGAGAGGCTAGATAAGTCCTCGATCATTTTACCTATTTCAGAATAATTACTATTAGGCAGCTCTTTGCTTCTAGGTCTTTCCAGTAGGGATACTTAGGACATACATCTTTTAGGGGAAAAATATTCACGAGTTTATACTGTTATTTTTAATTAAAATTCAGGACCACCAGGCTTTTACTTTTTTGATTTTATATTTGTGTCTCTTTTATAAAGATAATTCTGGTTCCTGATGCCATTAATATAATTATCTTGATGCAGGCAGGCTGGGTCAGAGGATCCAGAGAGAGGGTTCCACAGGACTAGCCAAAAGGGTCCTTGGTTTTACACAGGATGGAAATCAAATGTGAGCCAGCAGGAAACAAAGGCAGAGTTTATTGAAGACTTGAGAGAGAGAGAGGCAGACAGACGAGACAGACAGAGACAGAGAGAGTATCCGGGAGACTCAGAAAGGAAAAGAACAGGAGTCTTGTTTTTGCTTGGGGTCTGGAGTTTTTATTGGCAATTGTGGTCTGGCGCACAGGTACTTTTAGGCATCTGGGAACTGGTCAGAACAAGTACAGGGTCCAGGTGTCCTTCCTAAGCCACTTACCCCTCAAGTCTTGGTGTCAAGTTGGAGTCAGTGGTCTTAGAGACTATGAGGACTCTGCCTGGTTACTCCTTAGATGTTATCTATTGTGCTGGAAGACTCCAAAGATATCCTTATCTTGGGGCATCTGCATGGCGCAGTTGGTTAAGCATCCAAATCTTGGTTTCGGCTCAGGTCATGATCTCTTGGTTCCTGGGTTTGAGCCCCCTAGAGGGCTTTGTGCTGACAGCACAAAACCTGCTTTGGATTCTCTGTTTCTCTCTCTCTCTCTCTCTGCTTTCTATCTCTCTCTCAAAAATAATCAAATATTAAAAAGTTTTTTCAAAAGATATCTTAACTCTTTGTCCCTTACAAGGAGGATATATGCTATTTGCATTACAAGGCACCTGTAGAGTAGGGTGGGGTTGCAGACCCTAGCAAGAATAGGAGCCGGAAAGGAAGCAAAGGAAAAAAAAGGGGGGGCGCCTGGGTGGCTCAGCTGGTTGAGCCTCAGGCTTCGGCTCAGGTCATGATCTCACAGTTTGTGAGTTTGAGCCACGCGTCAGGCTCTGTGCTGACAGCTTGCAGCCTGAGCCTGCTTTGGATTCTGTCTCCCTCTCTCTGCTCCTCCTCTGCTCGTGCTCTGTCTCTGTCTCTCTCTCTGTCTCTCTCTCAAAAATAAATAAATAAACATTAAAAAAAAAAAGAAAAAAATGGGCTTTTTTTTTTTCATGGGGTCACTTCAGTTTCCCTGCTTCATTTTGCCCTATGGGACCTAGCCACCAGGAACTTTATAATGCAGGACTAAACTGAGAGCACCTGATCAACCATCAGCCAGCACCTCCTGCACAAGACCAGCTGACCCACCTTACCCACCCAGAATGTTCTTGCCTCCAAATGAAACCAAAATTTCAGTAAGCCTCTAGGCTTCCTACCAGCTTACAGGATGCAATCTGTAAAATCAAAAAAATGGGAGGGGTGCCAGGGTGGCTCAGACTCTAAAGTGTCTTTAAAAAACAAATGACAAGATTAAAAAAAAAAAAAAAGACAAGTAAATGTGTAAGAGATTTAAGAGACTTATTAGCCAAAGGAAACCTGTAAACAAACCAACTGTAAACAAAACAAAAAAAGACATTTATCAAATAATTTATGCAGTTTAAACATTGACTGGATATTTATGATATTAAAGAATTGTGTACAGATAGTATTATAGTAATAGAGATGGGCTAAATAGGATATAGGTATTAAGGAGGGCGCTTATGAAGAGCACTGAATGTTGTAAGTGATTCATCACTGAAATCTACTCATGAAACTATTATTGCAATGTATGTTAAGTAACTAAAATTTAAATTAAAAAAATAATTTCAAAAAGAAATAAGATAAAAATCAAATGGTCCTATTTCCATTGTATATTCTTGGCTCCTTTGTTTGTAAATTAATTGACCACATATGCATGGTTTGATTTTTGGGCTCTCTATTCTGTTCCATTTATCAATGTGTTGGTTTTTACTTTAATATCATATTGTTGCAATTACTGTAGTTTTACAGTATAGTTTGAAATCAGGGAGTGTGGTGCCTCCAGTTTTGTTCTTTCTCAAGACTGCTTTGATTATTCAAGGTCTTCTGTGGTTTCATACAAATTTTAGAATAGTCACATTTCTGTGAAAAATGCCATTGGGATATTGATATGGATTGCACTGAATCTGTAGAATCCTTTGGGTGATACGGACATTTTGACCCTATTAATTCTTCCAGTTCATGACCATGGAATATATTTCTATTTAGTTGTGTCTTCTTCATGTTCTTTCACCAATGTCCTGTAGTTTTTTTGTACAGGTGATTCACCTTCTTGGTTAAATATATTACTAGTTTTTTTATTCTTTTTGATGCAATTGTAAGTGGTATTGTTTTTTTAATTTATCTGATAGTTTGTTATTAGCATTCCAGAATTGCAACAGATTTTTGTTTGTTGATTTTGTACCCTACAATGTTACTGAATTTGCTTATTAGTTCTAACAGTTTTTTTGGTGGAGTTCTTAGAGTTTTCTGTATCCAAATTCATGTTATCCACAAATAGTGACAGTTTAATTTCTTCCTTTCCAGTTTCAGTAACTTTTATTTCTTTTTCTTAACTAATTGCTCTAGTGAGGACTTCTAATACTATGTTGAGTAAAAATGGTGAAAGTGAGCTTCCTTGTCCTTGCCTTGTTCCTGATCTTAGAAGAAAAGTTTTCAGCTTTTCACCGCTGAGTATGATTTTAGATTTGGGCTTGTCATGTATGGTCTTCTTCATTTTGAGATATATTCCCTGTATAGCCATTTTGTTGAGAGTTTTTATCAAACATGCGTTGAATTTTGTCAGAAGTTTTCTCTTCTGCATCTATTGAGATGGTCATGTTATGTTTAGATCCCATTCTGTTGATGTGGTATATCATATTGATTGATTTGCAGATATGAACCATCTGTGCATCCCTGGAATAAATCCCACTTTATCATAATATGATCCTTGTAATATATTGTTGAATTTGGTTTGCTAATATTTTGTTGAGGATCTTTGTATCTATGTTCATCGGGAATATTGGTCTATATTTTTTTTCTTTTTTATTTCCTTTCTTTGTGTGTAGGGGGGTATCCTTGTCTGGTTTTGATATCAAGGTAATGTTGGCCTTATAACCTGTGTTTGGAAGCATTACCTCTTCCTTTTTTTTTTTTTTTTTTTTTGGAAGAGTTGAAAAGGATAGGTATTGAATTTTCTTAAAAATTTGGTAGAATACACTAATGAAGTCATATGGTTCTGGACTTTTGTTGGGAGGCTTGATTACTGATTCAATCTCCATACTAATAATTTGTTTATTCAGATTTCCTATTTCTTCATGATTCGGTATCCATCTTTTTTAGATTGTCCAATTTGTTGGCATGTAATTGTACATAGTAGTCTCTTATGATCTTTGTATTTCTTTGGTATAAGTTGTAACTTCTCTTTCATTTATGATTTTATTTATTTGAGGCCTCTTTTTTTCTTGGTGAGTCTACCTAAAGGTTGACCAATTCTGTTTATATTTTCAAAGAACCAGCTTTTAGTTACATTAATGTTTTCTACTATGTTGTTAGTCTTTATTTCATTCTTTTTTCTCTCTGATCTTTACTATTTTCTTCCTTTTAACTTGAGGCTTCATTTGTTCCCCATTTTCTAGTTCCGTTATGAGTAAAGTTAGAGTTTTTGAGATTTTTCTTGTTATTGAGGTAGGCCTATATTACTATTAACTTCTTAGAAGTACTTTTGCTGCATACCATAAATTTTGGTCAAGTGTATTTCCATTTTCCTCTGTCTCTAGGTTATTTTTTTTCTTTTTTTTTTTTCTCTTGTGACTTATGTGTTGATGTTTTGGTTGTTCAGGAGCATGTTGTTTAATCACCATATTTTTAAAAAAATTTTGTGATTTGCTTCTCATAATTGATTTCTAGTTTTATATCGTTGTTGTCAGAAAAGATGTTTGATATTATTTCAGTCTTCTTAAATTTACTTAGTATTGTTCTGTGGCCTAACATATCATATATACCAGAGAATGATCCATTTGCACTTTAAAACAGTGTGTATTCTGGGGTGCCTTGGTAGCTCAGTTAGTTGAGCATCCGACTTTGGCTCAGGTCATGATCTCTCAGTTCGTGAGTTTGAGCCCGCATCAGGCTCTGTGCTGACAGCTCAGAGCCTGGAGCCTACTTTGGATTCTATGTCTCCCTCTCTCTTCTCTGCCCAGCTCATGCTTGCTGGTGCTCTCTCTCTTTCTCTCTCTCTCAGAAATAAAGAAACACTAAAAAATTTTTAAAAAGTGTGTATTCTGCTGCTTTTGGGTGGAATGTCCTGTATTTATCTATAAAATCCATCTGATCTAATGTGTCATTTAAGGCTAATGTTTCCTTATTGATTTTCTGTCTGGTTGATATATCCACTGATGTAATTGGGGTAGGAATCTCTAAATATTATTATATTGCTGTCAGTTTCTTTCTTTAGATCTGTTAATATATGCTTTATTTTTTTTTTCAACGTTTATTTATTTTTGGGACAGAGAGAGACAGAGCATGAACGGGGGAGGATCAGAGAGAGAGAGGGAGACACAGAATCGGAAACAGGCTCCAGGCTCTGAGCCATCATGAGCCATCAGCCCAGAGCCTGACGCGGGGCTCGAACTCACGGACCGTGAGATCGTGACCTGGCTGAAGTCGGACGCTTAACCGACTGCGCCACCCAGGCGCCCCTGTTAATATATGCTTTATATATTTAGCTGCTTCTACCTTGGGTGCATGGATATATACAATTATATCCTCATGTACTCATCCCTTTATCATTATGGAAAGTTCTTTTTGTTTTATTATAGTCTTTGTTTTAGAGTCTATTTTTTTTCTGATAAAGTATAGCTACCTCAGTTTTCTTCTGGTTTCCATTTGTGTGGATCATCTGTTTTCACTCCTTCACTTTCAATATTTATGCATCCTTACGTCTGAAGTGAGTCTCTTGGACACAACATATAGACAGGTCTTATTTTATTTAGCCACTCTATGTTTTTCATTAGAGAATTTAGTCCATTTACATTTAAAGTAATTATTGGTAAGTATGTATGTATTGCCATTAAAAAAATTGTTTTCTGGCTGTTTTGTAGTTCTTCATTCCTATCGTCTATTGCTCTCTTTGTGGCTTGATTATTTTCTTTAATATTATACTTAGATTCCTTTCCTATTATCCTCTGTGTATCTACTATAGGATTTTGCTTTGTGGTTACCATAAGTCTCATACATAACAGCCTATATACATAATAGTCTATTTTAAGTTGATAACAACTTAAATTTGAATGTATTTAAAAACAATATTATTAGTCTCTTCTCCCCATGTTTTATGTTTTTGCTGTCATATTTTACATCTTTTTATTTTGTGTATCCCTTGACTATTATTCTTATAGTTAATTTTACTACTTTTTTGTCTTGTAACCTTCATACTAGCTTCATAAGTGATTAATCCATTAACTTTACTATATATTTCCTTTAATAGTGAGTTTTATACTTTCATTTTTTTTTTTTTTTGTTATTAATCAATGCCCTTCTCTCCAGCTTAAAGAAGTCCCTTTAACATTTCCTGTAAGGCTAGTTTAGTGATAATGAACTCCTTTAGCTTTTGCTTGTTTAAAAGACTATTTCTCTTCCAGTTCTGAATGATAACATTGTCAGGTAGAGTATTCTTGGTTGGAATTTGTTTTGTTTTGTTTTTTCTTTTAAGCATTTTGAATATATTGTGCCACTCCCTTTTGGCCTTCAAAGATTCTGATGAAAACTCTACTTAGAATCTTAAGGGGGGTTCCCTTGTAAATAACAAGTTGTCTTTTTCTTACTACTTTTAAGATTCTCTCTGTTTTATAACTTTTGACATTTTAATTGCATTTTGTCTTGGTGTGAATCTTTTTGTGTTCATCTTATTTGAAACTCTCTGTGCTTCCTGGGCCTGGATATCTGTTTCCAGACCATTATTGGAACCATTCAACCATTATTTCTTCAAATACATTTTCTGTCCCTTTCTCTCTTTTCCTATTCTGTGACACCATAATGTCAATGTCATTTCTCTTGATGTCCAATAGGTCCCTTAAACTATCGTCACTTTTTAAAAATTATTTTCTCTTTTTGCTTCTCTACTTGAGTGAGTTCCACTATCTTATCTTCTAGATTATTGATCATTTCTTCTGTTTCATCTAGTCTGCTGTTGAATCTCTTTAGTTTGTTTTTCAATTCAATTGTATTCTTCAGCTGTGCAAATTGTTTAGTACTTTATTATATTTTCTACTTCTTTGTTGAGGTAGAAAATATAATATGTTCATCCATTCTTTCCTCCTTTAGATGTAAGGTTAGATTGTGTATGTGGGATCTTTCTTGCTTCTTGGGAAGGGTGTGAATTGCAGTGTATTTTCCTCATAGGACTGCCTTTGCTGCATCCCAAAGGGTTTGGACTGTTGTGTTTTCATTTTCATTTGTTTCCATGCATTTTTAAATTTTTTTCTTTAATTTCCTGGTTGATTCATTCATTCTTTAGTAGGTTGTTTTTTAACCTCCATGTATTTGGGGACTTTCCAAATTTTTTCCTGTGGTTGATTTCAAGTTTCATAGCATTGTTATCTGAAAATATGCATGGTATGATCTCAACTTTTTATGCTTGTTGAGGGCTGTTTTGTGACTCAGTATGCGATCTATTTTGGAGAATGTCCCGTGTGTACTTGAGAAGAATATGTATTCTGCTGCTTTTGGATGAAAAGTTCTGAATATATATGTTAAGTCCATCTGGTCCAATGTGTCATTCAGAGTTATTATTTCCTTATTGATTTTCTGACTAGATATTATTTATTTATGTTTGTGATTGATTTATATATTTGGGTGATTCCATGTTGGAGGCATGAACATTTACATTTGCTAGCTCTTCTTGATGGATGGACCCCTTAATTATGATCTGATGCCCTTTTTCATCTCTTTTTATAGTCTTTGTTTTAAAATCTAGTTTGTCTGATATAAGTATGGCTACTCTGACTCGCTTTTGCTGCCCAGTAGCATGTTAGATGGTTCTCCATCCCTTCCTTCACTTTCAATCCGCAGGTGTCCTCAGTCTAAAATGAGTTTCTTGTGGCAGCATATAGATGGATCTTGTTTATTTACGCATTCTGATACCCTGTGTCTTTTTATTGGGGCATTTAGTCCATTTACATTCATAGTGATTATTAAGGATTTAGTGTCATTGTGTTATCTGTAGGTTTTGTGCTTGTAGTTATGTCTCTGGTCCTTTGTAGTCTTTGCTGCTTTCCACTTTTCTGCTCACAGACTGTCTGAGGATCTCCTGCAAGGCTGGGTTAGTGGTCATGAATTCCTTTAGTTTTTTTTTTTTGTTTGTTTGTTTTGTTTTGTTTTTTGTCTGGGAAAGCTTTTATCTCTCCTTCTATTCTGGATGATAGCCTTGCTGGATAAAGGATTCTTGGCTTCATATTTTTCCTATTTAGGACATCAAATATTTCCTGCCACTCCTTTATGGCCTGTCAAGTTTCAGTGGACAGGTCTGTTACTACCCTTATGTGTCTACCCTTGTAGGCTAAGGTCCATTTGTCCCTAGCTGCTTTCAGAATTCTCTTTGTATTTTGCCTAATATGGTATGTCATGGTGTTGAACTGTTTTTGTTGATTTGGAAAGGAGTTCTCTGTGCCTCTTAAACTTGGATACCTGTTTCCTTCCCCAAATTAGGAAAGTTCTAAGCTATAATTTGTTCAAATAATCTGCCCCATTCTCTTACTCTTCTTCTCCTGGAACTCCTATGATATGGATATAATTTCATTTAATGAAATCACAGCTAATTCTCTTTTCATGGTCTAATAATTTCTTTTCCCTCTTTTCTTCAGCCTCATTATTTTCCATAATTTTATCTTCTATTTCACCTATTCTCTCCTCTGCTTCTTCCATCCTTGCTGTCACTGTACCTGTTTATTTTGCATCTTATTTATAGCATTTCTTAATTCCTCGTGACTATTTCTTAGGTCTTTGATCTCTGCAGCAATAGATCCTATGTTGTCTTATATGCTTTTTTCAAGCCCAGCTATTAGTCATATGATGGTTATTCTAAATTCTTGTTCATATATATATATATATATATATATATATATATATATGAATTAACCAAAAACCAAATCAGAAACTATGAGCCTAATTCCAAATGAATAAGAGGGTAGAAAGAAAAGAAAAGAAAAAGAAAAAAAAAACAAGATAGACTAACAGAAATACAAGACAATTATCTGTTAGTTCCTGGGACTGGTGGTTGTGCTGCTCTGGAGGAGAGGCTGTGTGTTTTGGCCAGTGTCACTCTCACTCCAGTACATAAGCAGTTACTAGGCATGGAGGGGCGGGGTTTGATATAAGTGGATCCCACCTCCACTGGAGAACACTGTTGCTCTCTAAAGTCCCACCACATTGGTGATGGGGAGTAAAATGGTGAGAACCAATCTCTTCTCCCAGGACCCAGTATTTCAAACCATGCTATTCAGGCAGCTCTCACAGAGTAGCATGAGCAATCAACTTACCCTGCTCCATAGTCTCCCATGCCTCCCCGGTGCTTGGCTGGGATTCACAACCTGATGTCTTAAAGGAGACCCTGTACCTCATGGATCCTGTTCTGGTGTAGTGCTACTCAGCCCTTTTGATAAAAGGCCTCTGGCTGGTGCCTACAGCCTCTTTTGTCCTTGAGGAGGCAATAAATCCTCCTCCCACATTACCTGGGAAGGGGACTGTTCTCTCTGAGTGTACCTCCCAGATCACTACCAAGCTCCAGCGTTGGCTCCCTCCCCATAAGGCATGCACACAGCTGGGTCCCATCTGGAGAAAGTCACACACTTTTGAAAACTTGAATCTTCAGCTCCTGAAGCTGTTTGCAAAATAGAAAGTGACACTCTGTATTTCTCATTTCCCAGTCTATGGTCTGGAGAGGTTTTTCTTTTGTACTAACACAATACTGCAATTCCACAGCCTGTCTCTCCTTTTTGTCTCTTCCCCTCCATGCCAATGCCATTTTATCTCCCCCATTTCACATACTCGCACCTCAGTCCTGCCAAGTTATCTTCCTTCTTCTGTGGAGAACCTCCTGCCACTCTGCAGATCCATTTCCCATGTGTTCCAAGTGATCTGCACTCAATACAGCTGTGTTTGAGGGATGAGGGAAATCCTGGTCTCCCTACTTCTCTGCCATCTGAACTCCCCCCCCCCCCCACCCACCATCCATTTTTCCCTAAGTTAGGTGAACATCTTTACGACCACTACTTGGAGCTCTTCATCAGGGACACTATTATCTCCATTTAATTAAGGTTTCCTTCTGAGTTTTATCTTCTTCTTTCATTTGGAATATATTCCTCTGTTTCCTCATTTTGTTTCAGTCTCTGTGTTTGTTGCTATGTACTAGACTAAACAGCTATCTCTTCTAGTCTTGAAAGAGTGGTCTTGTGTACAAGATGAATCTTCATGTTCAAACTTGCCTTTGCTCTTAGTTGCCACTCAAACCTTTGTGGTTGCCTAGCCAACCAGATTTATTTTTGTAAGCCCCCATTATTGAGTTTGTGTGAGGACCTGTTGGTATTTCAAGGGGAGTGATCTAGTTTCAGGCTGATTAGAAGCCAAACCCTTGGGCTGCGGCTTTCAAAGTATGCAAATATATCCAGTCCTGTGGAACTGCAGTTACAAACCATGCTGGCCTCTAGACTGATAATCTCATGACGCCTGGACAAAAATTGCCAAAATCAGGGCTTCAGACAAGTGTACAAACTCCTTTCTAGAAAGTATTAGGAAGCTATACAAAGACAAATGGAGAGTGCAAAGATGGAAACTCTCAGCGTACATTCCCTGAGAGCACCTCTGTAGATGACTCTAGATGTGTGGCAAACGTGAAGCCTGCCCCTCAGGCAGCAGCTAGCTCCAGGACAATTAAATAGAGCTTTTTAACAGAAAGACTGGGCGTGTGTTTCATTCTGCTCTCTGGGTAGTGACTTGTGAATGGTAGCCTTCCCAAAACTATAACTCTTATTGTTATAGTCCCATGGGACCCAGCAACACAACCGCCCTGGCCACCAGAACCTAGTGATCAAGGAGTGTCTCCTGTGTGGACTGCATCAACCTGCTGGCTTTTGTGGGAAATATAGGAGGGTGCAGGGCCAGGGTGTGCCCATCCACTCTGGTGGGGCCTCAGGAGAGCACGGAGCTGAGGAGTGTCCCGGAGAGAGTCCCAACAGGCCCTGCTTCTCAGCAGATGCTTTAAGATTAACTAATAAATCTTCTGCTCCTTCACTTATACCGGGCGCTTTTCGAACTACTGCTTTTGCACAGGTCCCAGAGGCAAGTAAATCTGTGCACAAGCCTTTTAAGAGAAGTTTTCTCAATTCCCTACAGCCCTTGGAGTCTCCTGGATATGAGCGCTATTGATTTTCAGACCCAGATGTTTGGTGGGACTTGTCTCACCATTGCAGGTCCCAAGAGTTAGAGTGCCTGATGTGGGTCACAAACCCCACGCTCTTCAGGGAGAAGCTCCAGCTTCTCAGGATTGTGAGATCCTTCCCGATTATGGGTCACTGCACTAGGGATGAGGTGCTTGGTGAGACTGTGCCTCTCTTACGTGTCTCAATGTGGTCGTGATACCACTGTTATGAAGGAGCTATTGAACTCGTTTTCAGGTCCTTTTTCAGAGAGAATTGTTCCCCATGTAGCTGTAGATTTAGCATGTCCATAGGATAAGAGGAATTTAGGATCTTCCTATGCTGCCATCTTGGACTGTCTCCCAGCATTCCATTTTTACTATATATTATTTATCATTTCATTATAAATATATATATATATATATATATATATATATATATATATATATATATATCCTTTTTCTGGTTATAATGAAATGCAAAGCTTCAAAGTTTATTTTCCATTATGAGAAATGTTTAAGAAAAATTAGTTATACTTGCTTTAGGTAACATTTTCATTTCTTTTCAAATGCATTTCAAATAAAACAGTAGGGCTACATCAGTGGAAAACCATATAGACATAACAAAGTATTATTTTTTTTTCTTTTGTATTCATAGCTTTAAAATTTAAAATCAATTATTATGTGGGCAATAGCAGCCTGAGGATACCAACTGAGTCAACATAGTTTTATTGATACAGGCTTGTCTTTACAACTGAAACATACTTTAGCTGTATGTCAATCATACCCTGACCACAAAGCCTTTTATTATTTTTCTCTAGATTATTACTTTCTTCTCAGTTTAAATGGATTGGAAAATTGAAATGCTATTTTACATTTTCAGCCTCCAAGAAAAAAATATAACTAATCTAAAATGAGGCAACCAGCAACATATCAACTTTGTCAATCACTATTGACATAATATTCAATTCTATCTGTATGCTAATATCGATTTATTTCTGGAAATGTATTTTTCAAATAGAAGTCAACCAAGAACATGAAGCGTTAATATGATTCCAGTGAACAAATATGGATAATTTTTAGTCACAGAGTGTCAGTGATTATACTTTGGTATAATTCAGATAAAAAACAAAAATCACTAAAATCATTTCAGAATTTGTCTACATTTGTATTGAGTTTTAGAGCTATTCTTGGAGCCCAAAGTAGTAGCTACTATAAGCAATAATCTGGTGCACACCAATAGGTTACTAAAACATTCTATCTTCATCATAAAAGAGTTTTTAAATAAATATCTGTTATAGGTGTTTTATAAGTAAAATGATATTGTCAATGTTATTTTTCTCCACTAACTAATTTTATAGTGAAAGAAAAAAAATCAGTTATGACTGTTATGACTGTTATATGAAATCTTTAGTCAGATTATTTTGAGCCAAGGAGTCCAGTAAACTACCAATTAAACACAGGTTATAGAAGTTAATGAATCATCAATTATGATAAAAATGCAGAAATGGACAAAATAAAGCTAATTTTGCCCACATTAAAATACATTAAAACTAATATGCAAATATTTGGAAATCTGATATATTTATTCATAATATAAGCACATGTATTTCTTAAAGACATTGAAGACATATTTTAATTTGTTAAAAATATTAAATGTTACTTTGAAATTCTCTCAAATGAAGAGAAAATAGTTTGTATAGCAAGCACACTGCTGTCAGTAGCTGTTAAAAAACAAACATATAATCTATATGATTTTATTTTAAAATTTTTCATTTTTTAAAAGGTGGGATGAAAATGTAATAACTACTTCAAGAACATCAAACATTGAACAGAAGCTGTGAAAATATATATTACAAAAATGATCAGTGAAGGTTGGTGGGAATGCAAACTGGAGCAGCCATGATGTAAAACAGCATGGAGGGTCCTTAAAAAGTTAAAAATAGGAGTACCCTATTGTCCAGTAATCACACTACTGGGTATCAAGCCCAAAATACAAAAACACTAATCCAAAGGGATACATGCATCACAATGTTTACAGCAGTATTTACAATAGCCAAACTATGAAACAGCCTGTGTCCATCAACAGATGAATGCATAAACGAAACGCGGTACACACACACACACACACACACACACACACACACACGCAGAAATATTATACAGCCATTAAAAAGAATGAAATGTTACCATTTGGAATAACATGGATGGAGCTAGAGAATATAATGCTACGCAAAATAAGTGAGAGAAAGACAAATACCTTATGATTTCACCTATATACTGAATTTAAGAAACAAAATAGGGGCGCCTGGGTGGCGCAGTCGGTTAAGCGTCCGACTTCAGCCAGGTCACGATCTCGCAGTCCGTGAGTTCGAGCCCCTCGTCGGGCTCTGGGCTGATGGCTCAGAGCCTGGAGCCTGTTTCCAATTCTGTGTCTCCCTCTCTCTCTGCCCCTCCCCCGTTCATGCTCTGTCTCTCTCTGTCCCAAAAATAAATAAACGTTGAAAAAAAAAATTAAAAAAAAAAAAAAAAAAAGAAACAAAATAAATGAGGAAAGGAAAGAGAGAGAGAGAGAGAGAAACCAAGAAACAGATTCTTAACTATAGAGAACTGATGATTACCAGAGGGGAAGTAGGTAGGGAGATGGGCTAAACAGGTGATGGGATTAAGGAGTACACTTGTGATGAGCAGTGGTTATTGTATGGAAGTGTTGAATCACTATATTGTATACTTGAAATTACTATTACACTGTATGTAAACTCTACTAGGATTAAAATAAAATTAAATTGAATTAAAAAATTGAAAGAGTCAGTGAACTCGTGTATATATATTCCTAATTATAGGTATATCGGAACTTCCTTGAAGATTGCACTATTGCAAATAATAACTTAATTCTTTTTCAAAATAACCAACTGCTTTTAGATGATTATTTTAGAATATTATTTTCTCGATGAGAAGCATAAAGAATATGTTCACCCATTTAAACAGCTGGTACTGAGGAAAATAAAGAATATAAGAGCACAAGTAATACTGCCTTCAAATTCTAAATTTGTTTTTAATGTTTTATTTTTGAGAGAGAAAGAGTGTGAGTGGGGGAGGGGCAGAGAGAGAGGGAGACACAGAATCTGAAGCAGGCTCCAGGCCCTGAGCTGTCAGCACGGAGCATAACACGGGGCTCGAATTCACCAACGGTGAGATCATGACCTGAGCCCAAGTCAGACGCCCAACCGACTGAGCCTCAAATTTTAAAACAGTATTGAAGAAAACTCCCTAAATTATAATTATTAAAAACTCTGCTTTTGACAAATTCGAGCCATTATTCTTTGTCTGAGGTGAAATCATTCACCTTTATTTTTAAAAATCTCCAAAACTGAAAAAAAAAAAAAAAAAGCCTAAACACCTAGCTTTATATAAGAAAAGAACAGCAGTTCTATTACTGAAAGTCATAGATTTGTAGATGTTTCATCCTGCCATGTGTGGAATATGAATCCTTTAACAAACAAAATGCTGGGTAACTTCCTAAGGGAGATGAAATTACAGGTAAAACTCATATTCCTGTCACAAAGAACTTATATTCAATATCCCTGACTTTTTCCTTCAAATTACGCAAAAAAATCAAGATTTTTAATGAGAAAGCTAATTTATGAAGCCATGAGTGTCCAAAACTTCACTAAAAATTATGATTTACATACAAATCAAAAGATAGGTAAGTAGTAAATAGAAGGACGAGAGCACAGGAATATGTAAGTAAATTAACATTGTAGCGGTCTGGGCAAATAGAGAAAACAGAGGAATTTTATGTATGACTGATTTTTATGTTCCCCCTGTATTGCCAGTATTGTGATTCATGGAAAGGAATGAAAAAAATTAACATAATACTACATTATAGATGTGTTAATGAAAAAAAATGGGTCCAAAAATGAAATAATTTGCTCAAATTTATAAGTACTGAAAAAAGGACTGATATATCTGTGTCTATGTATACATATAGGTATACACACACACATAAATTTTGTCTTTTTTTTCCTCTGTGGCATATTATTATATATATAATATATATAACAGGGAATGCTGATATAAATATAATGTTTCTCTGGGACTTTACTGGGTCATCGATAAAAAATAAAGTGATAATGAAAACGAATAAAAATTCATTTCCCCAAAGAGCATGGTTGCATATGCCCTTCTTTTACTGTAAAAATGAAAATAATCAGTATTACCATCGTCATCATTATTATCAGAAAACCTCACTTTAATGTAAACAGGTAACACATGTAATCATCTAATTGATATATACATGTAAGCGAATGCAAAGTCTCATAAGAATAACAAGGAGTTGTACACTCAATTAATGGAGACAAGAACCTAAAGAAAGGAAGGGAAATCAAGCATGACCTGAGACTGTCAAAAAAGTAAGCACTCTATGTTTGCCGTGAATAAATTCCACGATCCTCTGGGGATGCCTGAAACCTGAGACAGTGCTGAGCTCTCTATACACAATGTTTTCTCCTATACCTACATGCCCCTGATAAAATTCAGTTATAAATTAGACACAGTGAGAGGTTAACAATAACTAATAATAACATAGAACAATTATAATATGCTGTAATAAAAGTCATATGAATGTGGTCTCTCCAAATGTTCTATTAAACTGTACTCCCCCTTCCTCCTGTGATGATGTGAGGTGAGAAAATGGCTATGTGACGAGATGAAGGGAGGAGAATGACATAGGCACTGTGACTTAGCGTTAGGCCACTATTGAACTTCTGATGATACATCTGCTCTGATACAGCTGACTGTAGGTAACTGGAACTGTGGAAAACAAAGCTGCACGAAAGGGGATGCTAATGTATTACTATGTTCGCATTCCAAATTGGTGAGGAATTCTCTGCTTACATAATTTTGAAATACATACAATATGACATAGCAAAAATAATGAAATCTACAAGTATAATACTATAGAACAAATCACACCAAAGTGCAATAGCTTGGGAGTACAATAATTTACTTTTCTTCATGTGCCTGTGGGTCTACTTAGGCTTGGCTTGATTTAACTGTAAATACATGTTAGATTCATTACTGGGCCACTAATCTCTTATTCTCTTTTAGCCAATAGCTTAACCAGTGTATTTCTTCTGGTAATCATAATGGCAAAAGCATAAGAAGGATAAGAATTTGTGTGATGCCACTTAAGGTCTAGGCTCAGAACAGACAGGACGCACAGCTTCTACTACGGGCATTCTATTAGCCAGATAAGTTACTTGACTCAGCCAATATCAGCCAGCTGGGGAAATACACATCATCTCTAGTGTAATAAAGTGCAATAGGACATGGCAAATGACGTACATACAGAAGGAATGAAGAATTGGGAAAAAGATTGCAATCTTTAATAAAAGTGATAAATTGGTGGAGATTTCTGGCGAAAAAGGTTTAATTGTAAAATTGTGTCACATAATCCAGAGGAGCTTCTGTCTTATCTATGGAAGATATACAATTTTCAAAATGCAAAGAGTAGAAAAGTTTTCTTTACAAAATCACTGAAATCTAAAATACAGGTGGATGTGGTAAGAAAATAATTTCCATCGTAAAATCAATTCTAGTCTATAGTTTCAGAAAAAATACACAACATGGGAATGAAGAACATATAAAGATTAAGATGTTAAGTTTAAATCACCAAAATATATGAACCTTAAACCTTAATGCTTCTCCCAGAATCATCATCCTTTACTTCTGCTAATTTTGTATTATTTAACATTACATGGCTCCAACTTAAAACAAGGATTACAACTGAGAAGCAAATATGCATTTGCTCAATTATCTAATCACAAAGATGTCTTGAGAAATAGTCTTCTAAATACTGATGTTTAAATATTTATTGAAGGTAGGAATGAGAAAATAAATAAAATATCATGATCAAAATTAACTAAAGGTTAATAAATTTTACCTTGAGTTTATGTGGAAATAGTGAGAAAAGCATATATTTTCTTTTTTAAATTTTTTTTTTAATTTTTTATTTTATTTTATTTTATTTTTTATTTTTGAGACAGAGAGAGACAGAGCACAAGCAGGGGAGGGGCAGAGACAGAGGGAGACACAGAATCTGAAGCAGGCTCTAGGCTCCTGATGCGGGGCTCAAACTCAAGTACTGTGAGATCATGGCCTGAGCTGAAGTCAGACGCTTAACCAACTGAGCCACCCAGGAGCCCCATAAAAGCATATATTTTCTTACTCGTCAAAGAAGAAAAAAAGTTATAGCTTTTAGGAACAATATATCGCTTGAATTTATCACCAGACTTTTTGTTGCTTCAATATTTAAAATATGAATTAGAAATTTAAAAAGAAAGTGATCTTTGGTGGTAAAGTGAGTACACTACAAAATAACTTCTAAACAATCTTGTTTTAAATATATAATAAACAGTATGCTTAATAATACAATAAATTAAGGGAATATTAAAAAATTTTATTTTTTTTTAATTTTTTTAACGTTTTATTATTATTTTTGAGACAGGGAGAGACAGAGCCTGAACAGGGGAGGGTCAGAGAGAGGGAGACACAGAATCTGAAACAGGCTCCAGGCTCCGAGCTGTCAGCACAGAGCCCGACGCGGGGCTCGAACTCACGGACCGCGAGATCATGACCTGAGCAAAGTCGGCCGCTTAACCGACTGAGCCACCCAGGCGCCCCATGGGAATATTAAAAACTTTAAATCAGGCCTTTTTACAAAGTTTCTTAATTTTTCTTTGAGGACACTCTTAAAAAGGCCTTTACAAAGTACTCTGACATTTAAACATACACACATAGGTGTACGTATCAATAAATCTGGTACAGATTTTCTAGTAATGTACTATAAAGCTCTATTTGAATAACAATATTTTTTAAATTTTTTTTAATGTTTTTATTTATTTTTGAGACAGAGAGAGACAGAGCATGAGCAGGGAAGGGGCAGAGAGAGAGGGAGACACAGAATCTGAAGCAGGCTCCAGGCTCTGAGCTGTCAGCACAGAGCCCAACGCGGGGCTCAAACTCACAGACTGTGAGATCGTGACCTGAGCTGAAGTCAGACGCTTAACCGACTGAGCCACTCAGGCGCCCCTTGAATAACAAATTTAATCCAGCAATATGTAAAAACAAAAAAAAAGATAATCCATCATGACTAATTGTGGTTAGCCCCATAATGCAAAATTATTTTAAGATTTGGAAATAAATCAAAGCAATTCCCCCATATTCATAGAAAACCCACATGATCATATTAATGCATTCAAATAAATATTTTGGAAAAATCTATATCTAGTCATGAAAGTGCTCAGCTAGCTAAGAATAGAGGAGAGTTTTTAAATCCAATAAAGTACTTCAACAAAAAACTCCATATTTATATCATACTTAATTATGAACATGGTGAAAGACTGAATGTCTTCTTTCTAAGAATGGAAAGTGGGGAAAAAGTACCCAATGTCATCTTTCCTACACAACATAATGCTGGAGTCCTGACCAGTGAGTTAAACATGGGAAGGGGTGCCTGGGTGGCTCAGTCGGTTAAGCATCTGACTCTCGGTTTTGGCTCAGGTCATGAACTCACAGTTTCGTGAGTTTGAGCCCCACCATCCACCTGTGTTCTGATGGTGCAGAGCCTGCTTGGAATTTAGTCTCTCTCTCTCTCCCTCCCTCCCTCCCTTTCTCTCCGCCATTCCCCTACTCATGCTTTCTCTCTCTCAAAATAAATAATAAACTTAAAAAAAAGGGAAAACACACACACACACACACACACACACACACACACACACCTCCAATGGGAAGGAAGAAACAAAATTATTCTTATTTGCTGATGACATGATTGTGAATATGGCGAAAATCCTAAAGAATCTATTGAAAGACTACCAGAATTAATTGAATAAGGTCATATGATAAAAAATGTAAAAATCATACTTATTTCTATATAATAACATAAAAATGTGGAGTATGAAATTTTAAAATAACATTAACATAGCCTTAAAATATAATTAGGCATAATATTAACAAAGATATACAAGACTTCGTCACTAAAAACACTGCTGAAGATGTTAATGAAGACCTAATTTATTATAGATGCAGACCATGTCTATGGGCTGACAACACAATACTGCTAACATGTTTATTCTCCTCAAAAGGATTTATATATTCAGAGAAATGACAAACAAAATTCAAGCAGGTTTGTTTTTTTTTTTTTTTTGAGGAAATTAGCAAGTTGATTCTATAACTTGTGTCAAAAGGGAAAACACATGCCAAGAGTCAAAACAAATTTGAAAGGGTAACAAAGAGATTTACTTAATGGTGTATACCTGGGAGCTTTGTCCATACTTGATGTAGATATAAATAAGTTTACTGATATGATTATGGGCTTCAGAACTGATGAGATAAAATTTAGCTTTAAAGGATATGATTTGGGACTTGAGCTCATGCCCTAATGAAATGAGACTAGTAATGAACTAGGGAGAGGGTATTTTGTATTTGGGAAGAAGGTAAGTCACTGGGGGCCAGAGGATGGATGGAATTCTAAGAATTCTAAGATGGGCCCAAAGATTCCTATTCTCTAAGGACATGCCTGTATAATTCTCTTTCCTTGCAGGTGGGCATGACTACTGACTATGAATATCATTCTTGTGATTATGTTTCATTAAATGTTTCTTTCGAACCTAATTAAGGTTACTCTAATTAAGGTATCTCCAATCAGTTAAGCATTAGAATTAAAGTTATTAATTAACCATTTAGTAATTAGCTACTAATTACTAAGTAGTTAATTAGTAATTACTATTAAACTGATAGTAATTAAGGTTACTAATTAAGATAATCAAAAGAGAGATTATCTTGTTGGGTGTGACTTCAACAGATGGGATTGGCCTTTCCTGATGATAAAATGATGTGATGTGAGAGATATTCCCTTGATAGATTTGTAGGTTGAAGGGGGCACATGTGGCAAGGATTTGAGAACAACCTCTAGGATTTGAGCATAACCTCTAGCCAACAAGGAGCAAGAAAACAGGGACCTTAATATTACGACTACAAGGAACTGAATTACGCAGGCAATTTATATGGGCTTGGAGAAAAATCCCAAATTCCAGATGAGAATATAGCTAGCTGACACATTTATTTCAGCCATTCAGACATTGAGGAGAGAAAGCAGTTAAGCCCTATCTGGCCTTCTGAACTATAGAACTCTGAGATAATGGGGCACCTGGGTGGCTCAGTTGGTTAAGCATCAACTCTTTATCTTGGCTCAGGTCATGACCTCAGGGTTGGTGAGATTGAGCCCGGTGTCAGCCTCACATCGACAGCTCAGAGCCTGCTTGGTATTCTCTCTTTCCACCCCTCTCCTGCTTTGTGCGAGTGTATGCTCTGTCTCTCTCTCAAAATGAACCTAAAAAAAGAAAACTCTGAGATAATAAATTTGTGTTCATTTAAGCAAGTAAGTTTGGGGTAATGTGTTACACAACAATAGAAAGCTAAGACCTTTGTGTAATTAACTCCTTGCATAAAAAGCATGATTATAGTACATGTCATGTATTCACTTTTGTGTGCTCTGTATTATTTTTCTTCCCTCCCCTAGATACTGATGATAGGACTATATTTGTATACTTGATCGATGAGCAACTTACCCGTAGCCAGTGATATGCTAAAACTATTGTCTGAGATGACCACGTTCCTATGTGAAAAATTTGGAATATTGACTTTCAAGGTCCTGACTCATTAGTACCAGGGATATAATTCAAAACACATATGAAGGAAATATACTTACAGGAGCATTATTAGTAAGACTCATCATACTATAAGGAAAAGCGGAAAATGTTTGACCATGTGCAATAAAAGCTGAAGTTTACAAAGTCATTCCATTGAGAGAAGAACAATATGCAGAGAAACTGTGATCATTTGGACCCAGATGGAGAGAAAGAGAATTTTCATACCCTTGATGGTATCTCTGCTTCATTTCCTATCAAGTTTTGTTGTATAGAGGGTCTTTTATTTCCCAGTAAGAAGGACACTAAATAATTCATTTTCTAGTGACCCTGAGTGGCACTCTATTTCCTGTATCTCAATCAAGTATTAGCAAGACATTATATTAAACCAGGAATAGGGCAACTGATAAGAACCTTTCAGAGAAAATATGGAAATGTATATTATGCTGTTCTGGCTAGAGGGTAGTAAATCCCTTCCACACTGGGATATAACTTTAAGTTTGAATTAAGACCCGTCCATCTGGAGGAGTCTAAACTTTTACAATACGTATTATTAGGAATGTATAATAATTTGATATTTGGCAGGGGTATTTGGAACAGATTTATGCAAATCCAGGTTTGTAGATTATATAGGGAGTGACCATACAGAAAAGTAAGTATAATGCCTCTGTAGACAGACCTTTTTGCATCAGCAAGCACACTCTCTAGAATCTTGCTTTACTACGGGTCTATATGCAAAATAAAGCTGAAAAGACCAGGAGAAAGATTAGAGACTGGGCAAACATCCAGGCAGAAGTAATGATGACATGATCATGTAGCCTCAAATATTGGATAAAACATAAATATTAATTTCTAATGATTTCCCAACTATAAGTTTTATGAGACCTTGTCAAATCATGATTGCTAACTTCAAATCACTGGGATACCCCTTTCTTGTACGTCACAATTATGTCTCCTTTCATGAGCTATCATAAGTGATTCTATACTCTTGGTTGGCACTCAGATAATATCGAGAATGTAACCTCTTTGGGCCTCTTCTTCTTAAAGCACCTGCAGAAGAGACTACGTTCACCAACATTTATGTGTTTCCCTTCTTTCCTGGGATGCAGTTGGACCATAATTCGTGGACTCCCTCACTGTGAGCCTTAGCCACCTCAGTGAGTTCTGGCCAATATTATGTGGCCAAGTGAGAGGTGCCCCTTCCAGACCCGCCCGATGCAAATATTTTCTGTAGTATCCTCACTCTTTTCCCCAACAGCAGGGAAAAGAGAGAAATCCCAGGGCCTAGAGAATAGTGGATCCACAAGACTAAGGAAGGATTGCTCCCTGAGTTACTGGTTGGAAAGCTGTCTGTAGAACACTCCTTGAATTGTTATGACAACTAGGAATACATTTATATCGTGTTGTCACTTTTATTTTGGTGTATGCTACAAGTGCTCCTCCTTAATACAAAACTGTATTTTTAAGTAGGAATCCTGGCATAAAAATACCTTAAATACACATCCTTGGATTAGTGGTAAAGTGACAGAGAGCACTGAAATGAAAATCAAAGGTAGGAAGACTAGAGACTTGTGATTTATCGTGGAAAAATTATTTGCCAAACTATTGCCTTCAATTACGTGAAGGGAGGCCCATGTGCAATTGTGTCTGATGCCCTAGGCAAAAAGGCAAGAAAGAAGATGAGAGTTTGATATCGTATGTATTGAGTCCTATCAGCTGCTTATAGCAGGTTTTTATGTGAAAGAGATGAGCAAAGAAAAAAATTAAATGATTTTCAAGCAGAACTTCTAAAAATAGAGACAATCCAGAAATACAGGCCCTTGGAGTGTTAAATCAACTTCTACAATCCAAATAAAATATGACTGACAAAGTCTTTGAGTGACAAAAGCCCATTAAAAAATCATCTTTGAAACAAAGTTCAGATTAAGGGTATGTCTTCCCACCCTGCTCCTGATGGCATGGAGATAGCCACAGTTAAATTAGGGAGGCATGGGAGTGAGAAAGCATTAAATATCTCAAAACTGACAATTATATTTAGGAATATATTTTATTTTGATTACTGGGACATGGAACTGACTGAAAGTACTAAAGGAGTCCATGAAATCGCTGTCTGTAAAAAAAAAGAGTTTCTGAGGGATGCCTGGGTGGCTTGGTTGGTTAAGTTTCTGACATCGGCTCAAGTCATGTTCTCACGGTTTGTGGGTTCGAGCTCCGTGTTGGGCTCTGCTGACAGCTCAGAGCCTGGAGCCTGCTTCAGATTCTGTGTCTCCCTCTCTCTGCCCCTCCCCCACTCGTGCTCGGTCTCTCTTTCTCAAAAATAAACATTAAAAAAAATAAAAAGAGCTTCTGAGTATTCAAGGTTTTAAAAAAGCTTTGAGTCTTCCTTTTATACCAATAGGAAGCACATTATAGTTCAGAGACACAGATTTTATGAAGAAAAGTGGAACTTTTATGACTGATGAGAGAAAACTTTGGTGGATTAACAGTAATCACAGAAAAATGAAATTATTTATGCATTTTGCATAAATTTGCATGTTTTGTTACTTTGCAACACATTAATCATATACAAGAGCGTGTGCTTGCATGTGCATATGCACACACATGTACACACACACAATATGCATTCTGGCATGCATATATTATCACATGTGTATTAAATACTACATACGTTACACATACACATGTGAACATAAATGCCCACGTATGTTAATATAAATATGATTATACATGTATATGCTAACTATATATGCGCATCTATATATAACCTATGAATATATATAACCTAACAAAAAGTACATGCCTGTTGCTAAGGTCTGAATGTTTATGTCTCCACAAAATTCACAAGTTAGAATCATAATGCCTAATGTGATGGTGTTAGAAGATGGGGCCTTTGAGAGGTGATTAGGTCATGAAGGTAGAGCCCTTATCAATAGGATTAGCGCTCTTTGAACAGTTCCATCCACCATAACAGGACATAGTGAAAAGGAGCTGATTATAAGCCAGGAAGAGGATCCTCACTGGGCCACGCTGGTACCCTAATCTTGGACTTTCCAGTCTCGAGAACTGAGAAATATATTTCCATTGTTTATGAGCTACCCAATCTGTGGTATTCTGTTAAAGCAGCCCAGGAGAACTAAGACATCTGGGTCAAAGAAGCACAAACTATTCTCTTTCCCTCTCTCCCGTTCATGTATGCTCACATTTCTGATCAACTACCGGCTATAGTGGTCAGAAGATCACAGCCCCTTTTCTAAATGTAGCTACAAGCAGGAGCTTTAAACACAGCTGAGAAGTAGGGGCTGGTCAGTTCTAGGTCCTGATACCTTTGAATAGGCAAGCCTTCTATTTAGCTTAGAAAAATGCAGACAGAATGGTGATAGGACAAGTTTCAGAGGAAGAGTTCACCCTGGTGTGTTGCTTACAGCAGTTGCATAATTTTATAAATTCTGCTTCAATAAAGTCCCTTCCCATTACATATCAATTTCAAAATTAGTCAAAGCAGAGCGAGGACAGATCCCATTTCACTATTCTCCACTACACTGCAGTAGTGTAGATCCACGTCTGCAGGTCCTGGGGGTACCCGGGTGGGTCAGTCAGTTAAGCCTCCGACCCTCGATTTTGGCTCAGGTCATGATCTCGCTTTTGTGGATTTGAGTCCCGAATTGGGCTGTGCACTGACAATGAAGAGCCTGCTTGGGATTCTCTCTCTCTCTCTCTCTCTCTCTCTTTCTCTCTCTCAAAATAAATAAACTTTAAAAATATTAAAACAAACAAAAAGACCCCACAAAGTCTGCAAGTCCTGAAAACTATATTGGAGGTTGAATAATTCAATCTTCACTCCAGTTCACACCCTGGGAAATAAAATCTAAGAGCACCCAAAGAAGCAGCTTCCACATTACCTGCAAATATTTAGGAACTTTTTTTTTCCAACGTTTTTATTTATTTTTGGGACAGAGAGAGACAGAGCATGAACGGGGGAGGGGCAGAGAGAGAGGGAGACACAGAATCGGAAACAGGCTCCAGGCTCTGAGCCATCAGCCCAGAGCCCGACGCGGGGCTTGAACTCACGGACCGCGAGATCGTGACCTGGCTGAAGTCGGACGCTTAACCGACTGCGCCACCCAGGCGCCCCTACCTGCAAATATTTAAATGCTGGGTCTGATTTAATATCTCTTCACTCAAAAATAAGTAAGATGAAACAAAAAAAGCATGCTCTTATGGAAAAATTCTGCACACAAGAGGATATTTGGAGGAAAGTCACAACTCAAAACAAAAAAATTGCTCCATTAAACAGAATGAAATTTCAGGGAGTATTTACATTCTTACTCTTAATAATGTCAGACAATGTGGACTTTGTGAGCTAGAATTGAAAACCAAGTTATGTGAATTGGGGAAAACTATCTGTAGAAACCCAAAATAATGTAATACAATCAGTATTTGAAATAATTGATGACAAAGATTACAGTGTAAAAACTGTAATCGCTGGCAAAAAGGACAAACTTCTCCCAGAAGTGAAGGACACGTAAATAAAGTAGTTTTTAAAAAAATGACAGAAAAGGTAGAAACGAATGACACTTAGAAGATATGTGGATAATGTTTCTTTTTATAAAGTAAATCAATAACAAAAAAAATCAATAAGGACTATTATATGAACTACCAAGAAAATAATCCACAGCAGTAATACTGAACATCGTTGTTGCATCTACCATTTATAATGCATCTGAATGTTTAAGGTAACTTTGTAAATTATATACAGTTTTCTTGAGATTTTCATATAAGGTCTAGATGGAGTATTCTCTCCATTTTTGCATGTAAGCATCTTAATTACATTAATTCAATTTAAAAAGTGTTTTCAAGATACCCTAAGGGAAGAAAATGTTCCTCTTCTGCCTTCTTTCCCCCTTCCCCCTGAAGACTTTTTTTTGGCTGAAGCACCATACTTTCAGAATTTCAAGGAAAAGGAAAACAGTGTCTTGTAATCAAATACCCTGGGTACATATTTATCTTGCTTATTAGAGAAAGAGGACTTATAAGGACCATAGATTATGAATACCTGAATTCTACTCAGACTTAGCAGAGTCTTGCTTGCAATCAACGCATGAATGACAGAAAATAAAATCTTTGAATATTTTTTTCTAAATTATATTTTGGCGGAATTGCGGAGAGCACCAGTGAGAGCCTTCAGTGCCTTTGTGGACTGATCACAGGTTTGAGCAAATGTGATAGTTAGAAATAGCTTTTACCCATTAACCAACATACATATAGTCATAGATAGAATTGTACATAATAACTAGTACCTTTGGGGTTTTTCCATTAATTGTAGTGAGAAGTAAGTGTGTGTTTTTTTTTTTTTAATTACATTTCACTGATGTTATATAGAATTGGAGATTCTGGACTTCATACATTTATTTGTTCATGAGTTTCTTTGGCTTTGTATATTTAGTCGGATATGTGTGGGGAAATAAGTCTCTCGGAAAATTATTTCTTCTGGAAGTTATTGCCAGGTTGTGAGCAGTCCCTTTAAAAGTGCTGTCAGAACAAATACATCAGGTCACACAGCAGGTGGTTTATCTCTGTGAAAGCCTGAGCATTAAAACAGAGAAGGCTGCAGACTAGTAATTAGGTATTGATTGGTTTATCTAACACATTCCGCACATTTCTAAACAAATGCAGCATTGTTTCTGATTCTTTTCTTCTAAACCTTGAAATTGGTCAGTGCATTCATTGCCAAGATTACAAAATATGAAGTGCAGTTTTTACAACTGATTCACTGATCTCACTTGAACCCAATCAATAAGCTTCACAAAATGATTCCATTCCTAGAAAAATGTCACAAAGATCCGCAGAAGCCCATTTATACCTCCAATAAGTACTTCTACTTTATGTCATCAGACATATGTATTTTAAACATTGCCAAGGACTTATAGACACAGCCTTTTCTTTTAGAAACACTGTGTATCCCAACGGCCTGCAGAGTTAACAGAGATCTGTGGAGTCACAGAGCAAATTACCAAGGGTCACACCATTAATCAGGGCACCAAGGTGAGAATACAAATGACAAAGTAAAGTTTGGAGAACAAAAGTACATAACTTACCAGATAGAAATGTGAAAAACAATTAAGGGATTAATATGAACAAACAGAACAAAAAGCTAAATAAGGTAGTTACAAATATTAAAAACCAAGATTCGCACAGATTTGCAAGATCACGATCACATTTAGTGTTACAGATTTTGAACTCTTATTTTGCTCAACAGCCTTATAATATCAGAACTAAAATATGAGCGGAATACTAAGAATCTGATTTTTTTTTCAAAATAATTAATGGGTTTTCAGAGGGTAGTGAAATGGGAACAGATAAAAGAATCAAGAAAAGAAAAAAAAATGTATGTAGATTTAGAGTGCGGTATTTTCTACACCAATACAATTAAAGGCCCCACAAATTTATTTTTGCTTTACTGATCGAAGCTGTAAATACTATCAAAAATAACACACTTTAGATAGGGATATAAAAGAAACAGTAAAAGTGGATCTCACAAACTTAAAACATGAGAGAAATCTATAGTGTACCTTACATATTATTTTTATTTCTATCTTTAATGTCATGGATGGCACATATTTCTTAAATATTGTATCTGAACAAAGCGCATTATTTGCTTTGCTCATTTGCTCCTTAGAATATCCCATCCTAAATTAAAAGAAGTTACATAACTTGTCCAAATCATCTAGGGTTGTGTGACAAAGTTCAAATTGAACCCAGGTAAATGTACTTCAGAACCAGACTTTCTACCATCATTCTTGAGAATCTCTACTGCTAAGGGGCAAATCAGAATCTAATAAATAAAAATGTTTAGAATTTAACCCATGTTTATTTATTATAGAATTGTTTGTTTTTCCTTATCTGTTTTTCCTTCATGGCTCCAAAGAGAGCCAAAATATTCTACATATGTATATACAATTCTTTTTTCACACACACACAAAACTAAATTTATGATGAAACTTACTTTGGTTTCCTATGGAGATGGTGTATTTGTAGAGATGTATGTCATTGGAGGGGACCAGACACATTGCCTGTTTAGCATTTATGAAAGATATTGTCAAATATAACTGTGTTTTCCAATTATCTTATTGCTTTATCTATATGTTTTATATATTAGTTTTACATCATCCTTCCAATTGAGGTGTATACATTTTATTTTAGAGCAAAAAACAAATAAAGATGTACCTAATGTGGTACAAATGCAGAAAATGACTTCTGTTCACTGGCTTCATCCAATGTGTTCCAATGCTTTATTGTTTACTTGTATTTTGAGAAAGTTAAAACCCAATGGAAGTAGGATATAAATATGTAGAAGGTTGCCAAGGCAGACATACATTTTAATACAAGGCATACTGGGAGAAATACATTTTTTTTAAACCTCTAGGTGTAACAAGCTTATTTGGGGCTGTATAAAAACATAACGGAAAAATGTGCATCTTCACTCTTCTCTTTTTAATCCCTCTCTTTGCTATGGCTGAAAGGATGAGCAAAGAGCTGCCTCTATGTATTGTCACAATGACTACTCACTGCTTGATTTTTATGCAGAAGACAGATGAATCTTTCACTTCACATGACTGCACAAAACAAAGTAAATTTAAAATGTGTGTGTGTGTGTGTGTGTGTGTGTGTGTGTGTGTGTCTGTGTGTACTATATATATACAGTAGATATTAAGGAAAAAGTCAAATCCTGTTTCAACCTGGCCAGCTAAAATTTGTATGAGGGTTAGGTGATAAGAAATTGAAAAAGTAAACCTAGTATTGAAAGAAAGAATCTGCATATGATAGAACCTTCCATATATCATTTTAAGTAGCCTACCATGCAGCATAAATGGAGAAAGACTGAGATGGGCAACATGATTATCTGTAATGGAAGATTGTAAAATTACATGACCAACTAAATGTTTTGACATTAAATCTATACATACTAGTAGCTGATAATGTTATAGCGATTCAATTACTCTACCTACAATGGTTCAGACACTCTTACAAGTGCTTGAAAGGCATCAGTAAAGAAAACAGATGAAAAATACATATTGTATGAAGTTTATGTCCCACTGTAGATATTACTTAGTATGGACTATTAGATAAGACTTTTTAAATTCATAAGTGTACAATAGATCTTTTTAAAGGATATTGACATTGTTAACATATATGCAAAAGTGCTTCTTGAAGTCTCAAGTATAATATTATAGAGTATTATATGTATGGAAATAGTTTTTTAGTTACTTATCTTTATGCATATTGGTTAATTTAAATCTGTTGGCACAATACTGTAGAAAGTAGAGTGGCTTTTAATTGTTATCTATTAAATTTAGTTGTTCTGTAACACATAAAAGTAAGAAAGGAACTGAGGAGATTATATATAACGAAAGGCAAAGGCACCATTGCTTGGTGCCATAATGAGAATGGTTTGTAGACTCTAACGATACCTTAAATATACTACTTTTGTAAGGAATAGGTATTTGTGACTTTATATAAAATGACATACTACAAATACATAATTGAATACTTTTTAAAATAAAGTACAAAGTCCTCCTAGAGTTCTTCACAACTGAGCCCCTGATTGTACACCTAGCATTATTTTACCTCATTTTCCCTGTGCTTTTGTCTTCTTTTAGTTTTTTAAGCAAATCTCTCTCTCTTCATACCTGAAGCATAATGCATGGAACATTCCACTCCCACCTCTTGCTCAATCAATTTCTACTCTTCCTGTAGGAGTTTAGATCATACATTCCCAACCTGCACTGCACACTGAAATCACCAGGAAGGTATGTTACAACACAGTTTCCTCGATCTTGCACTCTTTCTGACTTAGTACATCTGGGGTCCAGTTGGAAAATTTCCATTTCTTATAGAGTTCCTTTGTGCTTTCCAGGGACCGCACTTTGAGCACCACTTCTTAGCGTAACCTTAAATATGAATTCCTTACAGAGGTTTCCCCTGGCCTCTTACAGTAGATTTGAATATTGCTATATATCACCAGTGTTTTCTATTTTTAGTCTTCCATGATGTTAACCCATTCTTTTTTATTCATATTCAAATATGTCGGCTCTGTTTGCAATGTCTGATGAAGCAATGATTCTGGCACTTCTGGTTCTCTACCTTCCTATCCATTACCATCAACATAGGAATATACCACGTGCTCAATAATTAAATGTTACAACCTATTTTGAACAGTTCTGGGCCTGAAATTTAAGCTAGAACTTAATCTGTGGTACTGCAAAATTACTCTTTCATTAAAGTAAAATGCACAATTTAAAAATTGTGGACCATAAACGTAAACAGTATGCCATTTAGGAGTTTTGCTCATCATGCTCCTCTTTTGAACAATACCCTATGATCTCCACCCTGAGATTAAACTTACAAGCATAGATACACATGTGTGTTAAATTAAAATTTAACATTGTGGTGGGGTGCCTGGGTGGTTCAGTTGGTTAAGCGTCCAACTTCGGTTCAGATCATGATCTTATGGGTTGTGAGTTTGAGCCCCGCGTTGAGCTCTGTGCTGACCAGCTCGGAGCCTGGAGCCTGCTTCTGATTCTGTCTCCCTATCACTCTGCTCCTCCCCTGTTCATGCTCTCTCTCTCTCTCAAAAATTAACATTAAAAAAAATTTTTTTAATTTAACACTGTGGTTAAATTAGGTTAAACGAAAATAAATCAGTCATGTAAACTTAAGTAGTAATTTGAGTATCTTTGCATTATTCTAAAGCATTAAGCTCTATATTTGTTAAAAATTTAGCTTTTATATGCATGTAATTTTGCCCATTAACCTTTGTTTTGGTTTCCTTTTTGTTATAGTAAGTTTTAAAAATTTCAAATAAAATCCATGTTACTGATATAATAGAATGGAAGCCATAAGGTTATATAATTAATGTAAATGGGGGAGAAGCACGGATTTAAAAAGCTGAAAATTCCTACATATGTTTCTTTTACTCTAACTTATCCCACACTATACTGTGAGATGAAATCTCTACAAGTTTCCCAAATGAGTTGTTTCCACAATGAAAACTCTGACCAAAATAAACCAAACAGGAATTTACAGAGCATAAATCATTGATCTCCAACCATATTTTTAAGGCATTTGCTCTTGTATACCCCTATTTATACATCCTAGACACCAATAAAATTCTGTAATGTTTGCCATTTCCTAGAAATGTCACTTCTTCATTTGCATTTTGCATTTACTTACGGTCCAATCTCTACCTAGATTATTCTCTACGTGCTATCACATCTGGTAATAACCTCTGATCAAGGCCCAAAATAAATGTCACTTTATTCCCTTGATCATACCTTCCTTGATTCCAGGACCTAGCAATACTCCTAGTACTTTAGAAAACTTCTACTTAGTATTTTAGTCATATTTATGCCTAGCGATCTCTTTAGATTGTAACTTCTATGAAAGTATCTTTTCAAAATTATTCTTTTTTTTTATTTTTTTTTAAATTTTTTTTTCAACGTTTATTTATTTTTGGGACAGAGAGAGACAGAGCATGAACGGGGGAGGGTCAGAGAGAGAGAGAGAGACACAGAATCGGAAACAGGCTCCAGGCTCTGAGCCATCATGAGCCATCAGCCCAGAGCCTGACGCGGGGCTCGAACTCACGGACTGTGAGATCGTGACCTGGCTGAAGTCGGACGCTTAACCGACTGCGCCACCCAGGTGCCCCTCAAAATTATTCTTATAACTCTCATGTTACATTTGAGGCTATAGGATTTTATTTTACATAGACAGAAAGATGATTTATTTAAAAATCTGTTGAAATAGTAAGGTCTAGATAAGGCTATTTAGAATTCAGAGGCCCTGAAGAATCTACTCAGCTAACATATAGCAATATTTTCTTATAGGGGTGTTTTGTTCCAGTTCATGCATTATAAGTAAACATAAAAGGTAATGAGACTGGACTTTTGAATAAAACAAAAATCAGAAAACCAAATTTTAGTTAAATCATATCTTAGGGAAGTAGTATAACAATTCTATCATATTTTTATTGAAAGGGGATTATTAAAAAATCAACATAATGTACATGTGTATTATATCACCTCTTCTGATCTTTAAAATTTAAGTCCACAAATAAGATGAGAAGATTCTGTCCTTTTAGGATAAAACACAGAGAAAATAAAATTTTCATTTTCCAATAAATATAAAATATATGAAATCTAAATCCTTTTCCTTTATAAATAAGGGTGTTTGGTGCAATGCCATTTGTAGAATAAATAATTTTATAAAGAGTGGTCTACTTGCCAAAGTTTGTAAGTACCAGAGTAAGTGTGTAAAATATTTTGATAATATTCTGGGTGAGAACTCTAGACGTAAAAATATTCTATGATATTAATGATCATATTCATTATTTGGCATCATATTATTCAGATAATTGGCATAAAGATTGAGGGAAGAATAAAATATTTTTGTTCTATTCCTAATTTTAATCTTTTCATGAAACTCTGTTATTTTTTAATATTTATTTATTTATTTTTGAGAGAGAAAGAGAGAGAGACACAGAGTACAAGCAGGGGAGGTGCAGCGAGAGAGAGGGAGACACAGAATCCCCAGCAGGCTCCAGGCTCTGAGCTGTCAGCACAGAGCCCGATGCAGGGCTTGAACCCACGGACCATGAGATCATGACCTGAGCTGAAGTCAGACTGAACTACTCAGGCGCCCTTCATGACACTTTAAATAATATAGGGTTTGTAGACATTTCCTCTTAGTTTGCAACAGTATACTGCTTTCAATCATTCAACAAGGTACTGTTATTTTATTACTTTGTAAAAGAACATATTTAATGAATATTCCCAGAGTATCAACTTCAATATGCTTAAATATGAACATAAAAATATCAGAAAGGGTTGTTTTTCAGGACTAAATGGTGGAAATAATGTATTGCTATTAAGGATATATCATATTTCTTCTCTTAAAGAAGAATGGAGTTTTAAATATTGACAATGAAAAATGTGAATGAACCTTTTATTTCTTAAGCACATGCTTCTTTCAAATGTCTAATTAGTTGACATGACTAAAAGGAAATCTTCACATGTGTGTATCTGGAAAACACTGCATTTATCTCTCAGATTAGATAACAGTTACTTTGTGTGAAAAAGTTAAAGATTTGGAGACTTACTTTTCTATAATCCTTCACTACAGGAGGTTTTGATTAAAAGATGACATTTTCTGAAAATCCCAGAGGAGTATTAAGTTACCTTGGACTAAACTGAATCATCAGTGATCATCTTAGCTGTCAATGACCTATAGATGACATTTGTATCTAATTAATTAGATGTCTTCTTTTGAAAGAAACAGTGCATTGTGCATAATTAGGAGAGACATCAAGGTTGGAGTCATTGGCTCATTAATCTAATGAAGCTAGCCTATGGCATTTATATTACTCAGTGGTGATGTTATTTTATTTGCAATTAACAATGCTGTATATAAAATGTTAATTTTTCATAAAGAATATGGAAATTAAGCACTGCATAAATTTTCAGAGGAAATTTCATATTCAGTTGTTTGACACATGCCCTTGACAATTATTTGTTAGAAAAGCACGAAAAACTGGGGATACTGTTTTTGACTGACCAGTTTCTCACACTCACACATCAGCCATCTATTTGTAATATTTATATTCATAATATTCTATGTGCCACTTTCTCAACAATGATGTTGGTCCAATGTGTAGGCATGTGACATGATCCAAATATGTTTGTGTCCTTCCCTAGGAATTTTCAAATTGTTTTGACAATAAAGTAGCTCCTTTTCTTCTTTATCTAGAATACAGATCCTTTGTGATCACTGAACTATAAGAATACAAACCTGGAAAAAGAGCCAGCCATCAATTGATCTGATCTGAGATTATGAAAGCATCAAAGAAAAACAGAAATGAGAGGATAAAGTCCCTGATTTCACTGAAAACCCTGGGCTAGCCATTTCTAAGACTGACATCATGTTTTGTTTTAATTAAGAAATATAATTTTCTTCTGTTGTTTTGGCCCCTTAGAAATGGATTTCCATTCATTGGAATTGAAATAGGCCTGATCTATGAACATTGGGGGAAACCAATTTTACAATAAATTTCATATAATAAAAAAAAAAAAAAAGAAATAGGCCTGATCATTTAAGATAGATTTGATTGTCATACAAATTCAGAGTGAACTAACATGGAAGAAGGGAAGTAAAGATGAAAACAAATAGAGAATAGTATTGTATTATAAATTAACCTTAAAATATCGCATTGTATAGAAAGGTTATTTTTTTGCATCACATAGAAGAAAATTATTTGGTATCCATGAAACTTAATAACACTAGAAACTATGTATTAGAGAGAGGACTAAAACCAAATTCCATTAGACTCCAAGATCCATACAATAAGCTATAATATTATTAAACGCTCTAAACTAAAATTTAAAAAAAAATCCTAGTATGAGTGAAATAGCTATAATAAGGTTTATACATGTATTTACATATAAGTTTATATGTGATTCATATATTATATAAATAAAAATAATATATAAAAATACAATATATATATATATATATATATATATATATATATACACACACATAAATTTGCCAAAGTAAAATGCATAGATTTTAAACAAGAGGCATTTACTTAATGTTCTCTTTAATTAGCGTTACCCTTTGCACAAAAATGGGTATTTGGCTTTTTCAGTCTTACCTCAGTTATCGTGAATGGTAGACTCAAAGCCGGAACACATATACAGATGGTATATATAAAACCTAAAAAGAAGAAAAATGAACTATGTTATAAATCTTCACAGCAAAAGCATCAGCAACAATTTGGATCCATTTAGTGTGGAGATAATCCACTTTATATACATCAAAGATCACATGCTACTAGCATATCAAAACAGTATGTGTGAAATATAGCTGGCATAAATAAAAATGGTATTTTTCATATTTGAAAAATATTTCTGAGCTAGGACTATTCTAATTAGAAATAAAGCAAGTTTGAGGCTTAAATGTATAAATTTCAAATATTTGCAGGATGAATATACATGGAAAGCATTACTTTTAGAATAAGCAAATGTATAGGTCATTAATGTAAAGTTGGCATTTTCTGAGATAAATATGTTCCAAAGTAATATCTATAAAAATGACCAAAAATGGTTGGAAAAAAATCATAATCTTCCCCACAAATAATAAACAAAATAATAGAAAATCTCAGGCTTTGAGTTTAGGCAGGTTCATAGTTTAGAAAGTGTTTTACCTCTGTCAAGTTTCTTAGCTACTCTAAGCTTCAATTTTCTTTTTTCTTTTTCTTTTTTTTTGTTTCAATTTTTTATTCAAACTCTAGTTAGCCAACATAGACTACAACATTAGTTCCAGGGGAATTCAGTGATTTATCATTTACATACCATACCCAGGGCTCATTACAAGTGCCCTCCTTCACCCATCTAGCCCATCCACCCACCTCCCTTCATCAACCCTCCGTTTGTTCTTTAGTTAAGAGTTTCTTATAGTTTGCCTCATTTTCCCCCTTTCCCCTATGTTCATTTGTTTCATTTCTTAAATTCCACATGTGAATAAAATCATATGGTATTTATATTTCCCTGACTGATTTTGCTTAGTGTAATACACTCTAGCTCCATCTACATCATTGCAAATGGCAAAATTTCATTTCTCTGATTCCTTTATATATATATATATATATATATATATATATATATATATATATGAATTTCATTTCTCTGATTATATACGTGTGTGTGTGTGTGTGTGTGTGTTCTTTATCCACTTATCAGTTTGATGAATGGCTATTGGTTATTGTTGATAATGCTGCTATGAACACTGGAGTGCATGTATCCCTTTGAATCAATATTTTTATATCCTTTGGGTAAATACCTAGTAATGCAATTTCTGGATCATAGGATAGTTCTATTTTTAACTTTTTAAAGAAATTCCATACTGTGTTCCAGAGTGGCTGCACCAGATTGCATTCCCACCAACAGTGCAAGAGGATTTCTCTTTCTCCACATCCTCATCAAGACCTGTTGTATCTTGTTGATATTCACCATTTTGACAGGTATGAGGTGATATCTTATTGTACTTCTGACTTGAATTTCCCTGATATCAATGATGATGAGCATCTTTTCATGTGTCTTTGGCCATCTGTATGTCTTCTTTGGAGAATTTAAAATGGATGAAAGACCTACACGTGAGGCAGAAAACCATCAAAACCCTAGAGGGGAAAATAGGCAGTAACCTCTTCGACATTGGCTGTAGCAACTTCTTACTAGACACATCTCCAGAGGCAAGGGAAACAAAAGCAAAAAATAAACTATTGGGGCTTCATGAAGATAAAAAATCTTCTGCACAGCAAAGGAAACAGTCAACAACACTAAAAGGCAAGCTTTGGAATGGGAGAAGATATTTTCAAATGACATATCTGATTAAGGTTTAGTATCCAAAATCCAGGAAGAACTTATAAAAGTCAATACCCGCAAAATGAATCCAATTAACTAATGGGCAGAAGACTTAAGCCTCAGTTTTCTATTGGAAAGATAATATCATCTCCTTTACAGGGTTGTGCAAGGATCCTATTTGGCAATGTATGAAAACCATTAGGCACAATTTCTTTTGTATAACAAATTATTCATTAAATCTAATTCCTATTATCAGTTGTTGTACAGATACTTATATTCAATAAGATTATTCAATATTTGAAGATTCACTGAAGATTTTTAATCACTGAATATAGTAATACTAAATACATAAAAGTATATGAATGATTACAACATTGAGGGGTTTAAAATAAATGATTATTTTAGAATTCAGAGGACGGCAATCTTACATTTCTTTTAGGCCTTTAATAAACCTATGTATTTTATAATCCTTAATAATATTAACTATCAAAGCAAAGATTGTGCTGGAAAAGTTAAACAAGACTTCAAGGAGATTGTACTTAGAGACAGACCAGAGTGTGGTCTGAACTCAACTCCACTCAACTCCCAGCAGGCGAGTTTTTAGGAGCTGGGGTGGAGGGGGTTGTAGGCTACCTATATCTCATGACACTAGTTTTACCCCTGGTGCAAGGAAGTCGCACAAGTTAGGATACTACCTTCTCAGAGAAGCTGACAGATGGGGATGCTATCTTGCCTGATAATTACATTTTAAAGTGATGGCTCCCAGGTCCTTGAACAGATATTCCGGGGTTATAAAAATGGCAAGAGGCTTTTTGAAAGAATTTACATACACTTTAAAAGGTCAGAGATGGGTCCCAGTTGGTTAAGCATGGGACTCTGGGTTTTGGCTCAGGTCATGTTCTCACGGTTCATGGGTCGACCCGGTGTCAGGCTCCGTGCTGATAGTGTGGAGCCTGCTTAGGATTCTCCCTCTCCCTCTCTGCCTCTCAAAATAAATAAATTAATTAAATACTTAAAAAAAAGTAAAGAGAAAATATTCCCAATTGCAAGTTTTCTATAGTAACAAGTCTAAAGAATGGAAGAAGGGGGATCTCTGTGATTACATCTGGATTCTGTAAGAGCTGCTAGCAGAGGGAAGTCAGGGGCCCACAGCAGCAAGAAACCTGCTGAGGGTGTAGTCAAGCTAAGGGAAACATTAAGGCCATTTTGATCTCTTAGAGTCAGTTTAGAATTTGTGAATTTGTTTATTTTAACATTCTGGCAACTTCTATTGTGGATAAATAGAAAAGAAAGCAATCTTCACACATTCAAATTCTAAAGGACATCAAATATTTCTAAGAATTTGAATGCTAAAGAGATAAAACTAAATGCCACCATTATCATATGCATGAAGTCTGCCATTTTGTATTTATTGTTTGATACCCATGGATTTATCAAATGCACTGAAGCCTGGAAAATTTTTAATTGTATGCCATTAATAATTCCCCTAACAGTAAGAAATGTTTCATGCATTTTATTGCATTGTATAAGATATCTCATATGGAATGTGAATGGCTGGGCAGTTCAGTTATTAGGAGAAAGAGCTAAAGCAGCCATGGGCACAGAGCAGATCTTACTTCCCTAGGCCTCTGGCCTCTAATTAAGAACCTATCATAAATCTTTTCATTTTAGACATTTTTACGAAGTATCCAAGAGGAGACAGATGACACAAATGAGTTACCACTTGACAAACCGTAAAGTATTCAGCATTTGATGTGTGTGCTTTTTTGCCTCTAATTGTATGGTTTCCTTTTCCTACTTAGTACCCTTCTTTCCTCAAGTGTCTATGTGTGAACTGTATTTATGAAGCACACACACCAATTTTTTCATGGCAATGATTAAGAGAACTCCCAAGAAAACATGTAAGAATCACTTATAAATGCTTCCCTCTCCCCAAGTCTCTGACCCTTCATATTTCTAATGTTTGTTTCAGAGTGCTTGATTTCCATTTGAAAATCTACTCTATAATGGACACTGTGAAATATTTCTCAACTTTGTCAGAGTGTTGAAAAACTTGGAGACCACTATGGCAAGTTATGAACTGATAGTCAAGATGCTACTAACAACGCTTCTCTCTTTTGCTTTTCAACATAATCATGTAATGTTTTCGTCAAGGATATAAAGGATATGAATACTTTTAAAAAAATACGTAAGATCTAATTTTGTATTAGAAATATGCATGTGCCTTAGAAAATAGCTTAGAAATGATAGATGCTACGGTAAGTCTGGAAATTAAGCTCTAAATTTGGTATGTAAAGTGAATTAGCATAAGCAAAATTTTTCTAAAAGTCACTTAAGTCAACCATAAAGAACCCCATTAATTAGGCTCAACAGTCAGTTTTTCTTCTGGCATTGAAACATATTGAGATTTCTTAAGATGATTACAGATAAAATGAGTAACCAAGTGATATGAAAATCTGTACTGGGCATTTGAACACAAATTACCCACTGCATTGTGAGATGCTCAATTACAAATCTTGCAGAAGTTGAATTTAATCAACAGAAAGCACTGTTCTGTCTTCCTTTTCATGCCCACTGACTAGCATAAGCTCACTGAGTGATTCACACGTCAGCTTGTCCACCCTACTTAATTCTCTTCGTTCCCTCTATTTAAAGCAATCTAACACATGTAATCATAGTTGCTTAAACATACCTCTGATAAAATTCACTGTAAATATACTGTTTGCCATCTAAATCTTATTTGTATCATCAAATTTTGGGGCAACCAATATATATACTAATTTAGTATAATTACTAACCTAATTTAGTAAAATTTGAAAATATAATAGATAAATGTTTAACAGAAAAAAGTTACTCTCATTCACTATGGAATACTGTATATAATACTTAAGAATGACAGTATTATGACAGGTGAGAGAGTTTACCAGATGTGAACTGATTCATCCTGTATAAAATAACTGCCTGATGAAAAACAAGAACAAAACATTTCCTTGGAAGTTGCTCAAGGATTTTTTTTATGTTTAACAAGAAAAATTCCCCTTATTAGAAATGTTCAGCCTAGGTTCCTCAGTGTTAAAGAGGAATTGGTACAAATAATGATGGGTAACATTGAGATGAGGAGACGTTCCTTTAGAAAATATCTCTGCCTTATCAAATAATTAAAACCTATTTTTCTTCCTACTCAATTTTTGTTTGGCCCATATGAAAATCAAGATGACGATGTGTGAGGATAATTAGATTTCTATGAATAGAACTATATGCCTTCATTAATTAAGTAATTTGATATACAAGTATGTACTGATTGCCTCCCTGCATTAAGCAATGTGGTAGGTACTGATGTAGAGACTGAAAAACAAATCGTATTGTTATTTATGGGCTTACATTTACTGTATGGCATCAAACAAGTTTTTAAATATTTATTTATTTTGAGAGAGAGAGTGGGCATGCGCACATGGGGGGAGAGGCAGAGAGAGAAAAGAATCTTAATCAGGCTCCATGCTGTCAGTACAGAGCCCTATGTGGGACTCGACCTCACTGAGCCAAAATCAACTCAGACACTCAACCAAATGACCACCCAGGGGATCCAGTATTTTTTTTTTTAATTTATAGGATTCGATTGTCTTTAGATTTTTCTAAATTAAGTCTCAATCAATTCACAATATTTTTGAGCAATACAAAAAAAAAAGCAGTGGGAATACTGCTAAATTTTTAAGTAGATTAAACAGTTAGATAAAATTAGTCCTGTGATAATTGAATGCCTAAATATAGTGTTTGATTCTAATATCTACAATGCAATTAATAACACATGCTTCTCTATGCCCACATCTACACCACAATATTTGTGGAGTTATGAGAGAAACCTTAAAGATAAAATCTACAATCTCTTTTCGAGAGTTGAGTCATATACACTGTAAAAATTTTGATCCCTGAAGCTGAATAGCTAAATTTTCAGCTCCACCAAGTAAAAATATTTCTGTTCTTTTATATTTATGGAAGCAAAAGCATAAAAGACATATATTGAAAGGCTTATAAACAAACTCTTGCCCTGAAGTTCTAATAAAGTATACATGACTTCACTTTGGAAAAAATAAAGTGCTTTTATCGTGGTATACAACAACCAACGACTTCCCTTTTCAGGTATTTTTATCAGCAATCCTTCTGTAAGTGTAGTTAAAAGTGGCCTTCCTTAATGAACAAGTACAAAACATAAAAGTTTTTCTAAAGCAAGCTATACATTGTTTGTTATTTTTTCCCCCCTTTACTCAGAGGAAGAATGCAGTTTAAATGAACAAATGTATTTTTAGTGTGAGTGAAGCTTCACATCTCCCCTGCTTCCATCACCACCCCTGGTTGTATTTTTGCCACAAATAGGTGAAGCATGTCCTTGCCAGTCTCTGTAGTGACATCTCCTGGAGAGAGCAAACACAATCATCCTCAGTAATTGCTACTGAACTGTGACTAGGGCACGCTGCTCCATCCACACTTCTGCAATTTTACTGTTTGCTTGCAAAGGACTAAGAGAGCTTTGTGGGTTTTTTTTTTCTTTTCTTTCTTTTTTTTTTTTTTTTTTTTTTTTTTTTGGTACTGTGTTGGCATGAATGCATTTTTTTTTTAAACAAAGGTACCCTTCCCCCCTCTTAACATTCAGAAGTGGTAGGCAAACTGAATGAATTTGATCGTGACAGATGACAGTATCATTGATGTGAATTCTGTACCCATTCACCTACAATAGTTCTGTGGATTGCTAGATCCCTTTCAAATCAAACAACAAAGGGAGGCTAAGCAGGATTCATGAGGACCTTCGAACTCTCTGTAAAGCTGTGGATTATTTCAATTATTACACTTAAAAACCTATTTATCACACCTACTCCTCATTCTGAACATAGGGAAGGATAAATTCTCATTTAGAGACCAAACAAGCAAAATATGATAAAATCTGAACATGGGTAAAAGGTGCCACTCACTCACAAAATACTTGCCAAAGTTAAATTCCAAATTATGTTCATAACCGTTTACTGTATCAATGAACATATTTGTACTTGAGTCAAATGTGAATATTCCCAATCCCTTTCTCCGAAGTTCTGAAGTGTTAATATGGTTATTAGAACTAAGTAATAATTAGATTGTGAGATTATCTCTAGAGTTGAGACTTAGCATCTGTTTTCCTGTAAAGAGAGGTACACCATATATCTCCCCCGTCTGTTTCAACTTAATGGATTGGTTTACATCCTGGTTCTAACCGGCTGAGTCTATTCCCTTCTGTGACCCCTTTAGAGTCCTGGCATTAGTGCAGTGATTGGCACATGGAAAGAGATCAATCCATGTTTACGAAATTGAGTCAAATGCACTGATTTTAGAATGTGAAACTGACCTTTGAGATGCTGTAAACTTTAGGGAAAAACCATTGCATTCAGATGCATTCATTATTCATAAGACATTGACATTAGTGTAACAAATGATGTTAAATACATTATAGCAATATGCTATTTGTGCGATAAATTAGTTTCATCAATGCCACTTGTTCTTCTGTTCAGCTGGCTTACCAGGCAGAAAACCTAAATTCTGGAGAAGCTCAGGCTCCCCAGTCAAACAACAATTAGGTCCGATAATGCACTGGACACATCCAGTGAGTTGCAAGGTCATTCATATACTAGACACTTTATATCACTGCTTGGATAAATTGACGGATTTCCTCCAAGGGTAATTTTCAGGATGTGACAAATCAACGTCTTAAATAGGTGCCCTATATAGAGATTTTACTTTCTCTTCTGTCATTTCCCTGACAACGTATGGGGTGTGTAAGCACACATTTACGCATATTATAACTCACAACTACAAACTATCATGTTTGGATAACCTGGAGAGAAGTCTGTTTCTTTATAAAGAAGAAACTTCTGTTTTCTAACCCCATTAGTTTTTCAGCTTCTGAATAGTCCTACTGTAATTCCTGTAGTCCTTCATTTCCACCTCTCTTTTATGGTGATTGGGGCTACGGCCATCTCTTTGCCTCTCTGCCTGTGCTATCATTTATGTCCAATCTGAAGATAACCCTGACTGCAAATCTGTTTGTGTCATAGTCATATTTAAGTCCCTTCTTGGTTCACTTTTTCAAATAGAAACTTTAAACCTAGTATAAAATGTCCCCAATACTCCAGCTCTTGTCTATCTTTCTGTGTATCAGAATACTATCTTCCTCTCAGATTACTTAAAGGCAAAAAAAATATTTTGTATACCTTTAAATAATTTTATCAAAAGTTATTTGTATACTTTTGTAATAGTATGTGGGACCTAATGACAATAAATACAATATACTCTTACAACATGTTTAATCCATTATCTGCATCACACACGACATTAACCCATCATAACTACAACAAAATAATTTGAAGTTGGTAAATTTTGTCCTCAACCTTTACAAGTCTTAATTTCACTGCTATTTCCAACCCATAGGACATAAACTTCTTATACAAAGGCTTTGGGCACTGAGTACCTTGCTCATTCTCTAGCTTCCTCTAGTTCAGATGTGATGCATTATCTCCAATTGATTACACAGCCATCAAGCACACACTGCATTCTTGCCCCTCCAAGACTAAGGCCACCATTTTCTCACACTTTAGACTTATTAAAGTTGATTGCATTTCCCAGGTGCTGCGCATTACACTAAGTATTTTAATTGGAACACTTTAGTCCATTTTTCACAACACCAATATGATGCATTACTATTATTATCCATAAATTCATAAAATAGATGGAAAGATGTTGAGCACTTGTTCACTGCCACACAGAACAACTTGCGACTGCATGGTCTAGAAGCTGAGTCCCAAAGATGCTGTTCTGTACCACTTGGTTGGTGCAGGTCATCAAAGGGACACGACTGCTATTTGACCTGTGAGCAGGACCCAGACAGTCAGAGGCTCCTTACCCCTACACCCTGTCCTTGGAATATACATTCTACTCACGTTCCCACATTAGGAGACACGACGAAGGTGCAGCTTTGGGAGAGTAATGTGTTGTGGAGACAATGGAGACTGAGTACAACACTGAACCCTGTTAAAGCCTCTGTATGAACTCTTAAGATTCTGGTTGACAGATGTGGATGTCTACTTCTCTTGCGGTTGTCTAAGACAGGCCTAGTAGGTAAATTCCCTGCTTATTAAGCCTTCTACCTACCAACATGTATGGGTCTGCCGCTTTCTTCGTTCTCTCCTCACCCTCTGTGTATGGAGGCCAGTTTTTTTCTTTTTTTTTACATTTTTTTTTTGACAGAGAGAGAGAGTGAGAGAGCAAGCATGCATGGGTGGGTGGGGGGAAGGTCAGAGAGAGCGAGCGAGGGAGAGAATGGATCCCAAGCAAGTTCTGTGCTGTTAAGAGCCCTACGCAGGGCTCAATCTCAAAAACCACGAGATCATGACCTGTGCTAAAATGAAGACTCTGACACTTAACTGACTGAGCCACCCAGGTGCTCCAGGAGACCAGTTTTGAATTTCACCCAGGTAACCCCCAAAGTTTCAAGCCAACACACTTTCCTGTCAGGAGTGGAGGCATTTAAGGGCAGGCAAAGGACAGCTGTCCGTGGTCAGTGAAGGGAAATGAATCTAATCAAAAAGAATTTCCCTCTTATAAGTTAAAATTTCCTTGAAATCTAAGATATAAAAAGAATATGATTTAACAAGAAATTAAGAACCTCATGAATATAAGAGAAAGAAAAAACATTAAAAAAGTTTAAAAAGTCATAAAATGTAAAAGCAAATACTTCATTAAAGAGCAGCATCTCAGTCGGTCTTTCTACATCAGATTTGTGACAATGAACTCTGGAGAAGTTTTAATAGAATTCCTATTAAGAGACTGGGCAATAGAATGGAAAAATCAAAGGAACACTGCAAGAGATAGGATGATCTGATCTGGTTACAGAACTTGACCTCTTTGTCCTTAGGTCTGAGACATTCTCATTTGGAATTCAGGATCCCTTTTTGGTAAACACTTCTGGTTTTATAGAAAAGGCTTAATCACTAAAATTAGAACAAAATTCACTAATGAGACAGCAAAGTTTAAGGGTAAAAATCAGAGCGATAAAAGGTCAGTCTGACCTCAGACTGGCAGGGAAATCAGGAAAAAAAATTCTATGCTGTATACTCTTTGTCCTCAGCTCCAATGGTATTCTTAGTGTCAAGCCCGCCATTTCAGAAATTTGCTCTTGAAATGAAGCCATTTCAACATGAAACTGTTGAAACCAGACTTTAAAAGACAAAATGGATATTCCCCTTCCAATTTTTCCACTTTGTCTGTTTTCTCTTTAATCTACTGCTCTTAGAGATCATTGAGGAAGTAAATAATCTTGATTGACTTAGGCTTTAAGTTTTCTCTTTAAGGAAAATTTCAACAACTAAGCATGTAGAATCTATCTCCAATAGTAGTTAGAGAAATATTTGTTCCCTGATTGTCCCTTTAGGTTCAAACGGCTTTCATTTTATGATTGACTATAACTGAATGAAGAAAAACTCATGATAATTTTAATTAAATAAAAAGGGATTTCTCAGTTATTTTGAAAGCAATGCTTTCACTCTCTTTTAAAGGTAAATTCTGTGTATCTAAATTTAGTTGCGTCTTCATAATTCCCAAAGGCATCATCCTTATTAAATCATTATTATTTGTTTTCTTCACATATGAAGAAAAAAGCTTGTTGTCCAAGTTACCCATATTTGGAATTGCAAATCTCCACATTTTTTATGAGGCACAATGTGAATTCAGGGTCTTGGGAGAAGTGGCAAAAACAACACAAACAAACAAAAGAAAACACACACACACACAAAAACGTCCTGCACAGTATTAGCCTCAGACTCTGCACTGAACATTCTGTTGTCATCAGCAATGCATAGGGATCAAAAATTAAACAGAATAAGTTTCTTGACAGAATATTGCAGATATTAAAGAGAAGCCTTTCTCTTATAGTCACAGAAAGGAAGTCATACACAAGAACTTACTTATGAAAGAATTGTGATGGAAGAAAATCCTTAGATTATGGCACCCTATTCTACTTTCTGTGCCCCACCTTCCCCCGCTACACTTCACTGATATTTTATCGCGAGGTACCGCTCAATATCAAGGTCAAAGGGCATGGTATAAGAGTTCCATATTTCTATTCCCGCCTCCCAATCATTATCCAGGTGTATGCTACAAGAAAAGGGAGGGTGGAAAAGCTTCTTCATTTGGCTTCTTTCTTAATCATTTGACCATTTGGAAATGTCAAAAAGGAGAGGATTTTTGTGAGTCGGAAAATAGGCTTTATCCATTTGGATTTGTTCCATAATACGTCTTCAGCTCTAGCACCGTAATCTTCTATTTGAATTAGAATTCCATTTGGGAAGGAGAGGGGTGGTGGCGCACAGGGTGTCAGAAAGACTGAAGAATCAGAACAAGACAAAGACGCTGCCTGCTTGTGAAGGTCATGGGGAAACCACACTCACCTACCTCACTCCTGCCTGGTCACAAGCAAACCTCTCCTCCAGGGAGTTTATTGTTGCAGATAATGGGGAGTGCACAAGCAGCTGCTCTGGTGAAATTACAAACAAAAAAGCATTTACTTCCTGTACAAGCAGTTGGATGAAAATGGTATTGAAACTCTGCTCAGGAAACTTGGCTTGAAAAATGAGCGTTTTGAGACAGAAAAACAGATCTCAAATCAGACAGATACATGCTTCTGCAAACTGAGAGAAGCCGGAAACTTATTTTCCAGGTGTAAGCATTTTGCACTTCTTCCTAGGTGCCTGTAGCTCTGGAATGCATGAGATCATTATTGGGGGCAGAACAAGGAGCCTGTGGGCCTTGTAGCCTCTTTGTCAGGAAATTTTCTAACATTAAAGCCCTGCCATGCAGAAAAATGGTGGATTTACTATTCTGTTTGATTCCTCATGTGTGAAGTTTTTGCTGTGCCCACACTACAAATTTTTTTTTTTTTTTGGCTTAGAAAGTCTCTATAAGAATCGTCTAAAGTCTCTTTTGTGAGCTGAATAAACGGTTCCATTGCTTTCCTACTTGATAGGTTTTCGTCACTTCAAATTTTTGATGAAGTGGTCTTTAGACTCATAATCCCCCCCCAGGCCCTTTGTTCTGATCTCTCCATTACCAGTCATCTATTAACTTCCCACCCTCTTCAGCTCCTGGAGTGTTTCTAATTTTCTCAGTCCTTAATCCTCCACTAGAGAGAGATTCCTGCTTTGCAGAAATCCAAATTATGTCATTCATATTGAATCTTTTCCTGGAGAGGATAAAAGATTTACAGAAAACATGGAGACTGGTATGGAGGGAACTTCTCTCCAAGTCTTACTCTGTAACACACTGTAGTCATTAGCTTCTCTGATTGCACCTCCCCCACTGTCCAGGATGGTCTCTGGCTTCAAATAGGATTCCTTGCACCGAACAGCGTGGCGTCATCAGCAGTGCACAGGGAGCAAAAACTAAAATGATTTGCCATTCACACAGTAAGATTCTAGAGAGAATTTGGCAGATATTGAAGAGAGGCTTTTTCCCATAGTCCCCGAAAGTCATAACAGACACAGACCAATATACCTATGAGAGAATATGATGAGATTAAAAAAAATCCTCTGATTAGAGCACCCACGTTACTTTCTACCTGACCTTCACCCAGTATACCGTGCCAGAAGACTACTCCATAAAACAAATGCCACACATTCTTAATTCAGCAAAGATTGAGAGCTTGCCAAGTGCCAAGGATGGAATGGTATAGCTTACATTAGGTAAAGACACAAAACACATGGATTCCGATGAAGGGGTTCTTGCAGTCTCAAGGCAATCTCTATTTTCTGGTCACCAATAATCTATTAGAGTACACATTTAGAGCCCCATGTTCTAAGGATACATGGATTCCTTTTTTCTTTTTCCTGTAACAGTTTGCTATCAGTATCTTTTTTTTTTTTTTTTTACTAGATTTCCCTCAGGGATCTGATGAACTGATCTGACCCAAGATGTTAATAAATTATACTGCCAATGTCTGCCTCAATGTATTTTTATATATTTTTAAAAGAAGGTAACCTAAGAAGTAATGTCATGAAATAACAGTGAATAGAGAAAGCATGTTTAACTCTTGTTCTTTTGTCCTAAGAGTCTATTCTGAAGCAGCATCCATATGAAATTAGAAATGCAACAACATCACTCACCATGAGGACTTGGTTTCTCGATACAGGTATTCATGCAGGAAAAACTTTTTTTAAGACTTTCCAAACCTAAATTTATTAAATGCTAATATTGGAATTTTAGAGCTTTCTGAAAGTGTTCACACCTTTTACAAAAGAAAGAAGTCAAAGCAAAACTGATTAAGCATGGGATTACTAAACTATATTTATTGGCTTTAAAGAATTTCAGATAAATTTAAATCTAATATAGTCCAGATCCATTATGTGTGTGTGTGTGTGTGTGTGTGCACGCGTGAGCGCGTGCATGCACGCGCGTGTGTACCGGAAGACAAACCATCAGCTCCCGGGTGTTCCCTTGACGGACTTTCAAAGAAAGGGCTCAAGGATGGAGTATCTTTTTTTCTCATGAAAGTCCTATGTATGGTAAAAGCTGCAAACAGATCTGTTAAGTAGAATTAACTCTGTAGAAAAAATAATTCGGTTTTATATAAGCTTTAACTTTTCTTAGAGGCTACCTAAAGAGTTACATAGCATGAAAATTTGGCACTAGGAAATGGAACTTGAAATGCAGGATTCTGACAGGGTGCCAGCATTTCATGGAGGCTAAAAGCAACCATTTTATTCAGAAGCTCAGCTTGGTGGTGAGCAACCTAGGACTTTGAAGACTAAATAGGGAAGGTTCATCCTAAGTAGATTTCTTTTCTTTTCTCCAGGATCCCAATGGGCTACTTGAAATATCTACAAGTCGTTCATCCAAACAGCAGTGCATCATTACAAGAACTAATTGCTCATTATTTTTGCAGCCCAGCTTAAAAGCAATACATGAAAGATTTCTCAGAGGGTTTGCGTTTCAATTTTGAAGCCTGGAGTGAAAGGACTTCAACTGTGATCCATTGTGAGAGCTGACTAGCAAATAGAGCCTGTTGCAAACACCCACTGTGCCCCACGTTCTAAAAGAATGCAAGCTTACTGTGTCAGCAGTTGTACCACACACACATGAATGAACTTTCCGAATGACCGTTTTATTATGTGTATCTAAAAATGAGACAAACCCATATGCCTGGGGTTTGGGTCTTCAGAAACGAGGATGCATCAAGACCCGTGGTTTGATTGAGCATGTTACCTTACTTTAGAAAGGATGGTGCCTGTGAGATCAAACTAAGACGGGTCCCTGCTTGTTCTCTATGAATCTGACATGCCTTCATACTGAGGGGATACTAATAGGCTGCTGAGCTATTAATGAAATCCAATTTCAAACCATGTCTCATGGCTAACCATGCTGGTAGGATACAAGAACAACAATCACAGCACTTTTAACAGCCCTTTCAGGTGGACTTAAATAAGAGTAATAGAAAAATCCCATGTTTAACAAAAAGCATTGAATAATGGCACCGGGATCAGGTGGCAAGGTAGTTCATTGTCAACATCTTACAACCTTAGAATATAAGGCTCTATCATGTGTGGGCATTATGTGATTCACGAAATGGTGAAAAAAAAAAAAAAAGGATTGAAATGCAGTGCACTTGATTTTTTTAATTCTTAGGATTATATGACAAAAATGAAGAAATTTACTATTTTTTTACCATAAAATGTCTCAGTGGAATTTCACTAAAGACTCATCTAAAATTTTATATTTCTGATTAACATTTTTCTATTAATAATCAAAACTTTTTTCAGCTCAATTATATATAATAAACCATAAATGGTCCTCCCTATTTCTCTATTTGGTAGGGTTTAACACCTGCTTTTATTCCTTTTACTACTATAAATGTTACATATTGTTTATACAAATATTCTTATATTTATCCAATTAATATTTCCAAATATTTATCCACTTTTGGTTTCTTTCTGCCTATATATTTTATAAACTTATTTGTATTTTATAAATAGAAACACCTTTACCTTCAACTTTATGATTGCTTACAGGATACATTAAGATCTTTTTCTTAACAGACTATTCCTTTTCAATCCCAGTTTATCTTTAATATTTGCATATATTTGTTTGAAGCTTTCTTTTCTATCTCTGTTGTGTTTTTTTTTAATTTTTTTAAAACTTTTATTTATTATTGAGAGACAGATAGATCATGAGCATGGGAGGGTCACACAGGAAGACACAGTATCGGAAGCAGGCTCCAGGCTCAGAGCTGTCAGCACAGAGCCCAACACGGTGCTGGAACCCACAAACTGTGAGATCACGACCCAAGCTGAAGTTGGATGCCCAACTGACTGAGCCACCCAGGAGCCCCTCTATCTCTGTTGTTTTTGTTAGAACTAAATAGAATCATAGACATTTTATGTCAAAGAGGTCTCTGAAAATGACTTATTCCAAACCATCATTCCACAGAGCAGAGAAGTGGGTCCAGAGATATTCAAGTACTGGCAATAGGGGTCAACAGCATGTTCCTAATAGATAAATGCTGGGAAACAAAATTCCTTAGCTCTTTACCATTACTATTTCTATAATCTAAACCAAAATTTGACAATAAGCAAATAATATTTTAAGATATATTGTTTGTTCTTAGTTCAGTGCTCTAGTTTTCCAACTGCTCACTGCTTCTCAAATGAACACCCCTTAAAAACAGATGTCATGGACCTCAGACACAAAAGAAGTCAGGGGTGCCTGGGAAGCTCAGTCGGTTAAGTTTCTGACTCTTGGTTTTGGCTTAGAACATGATCTTACAGTTCCTGGGTTCAGCCCTGTGTCAGGCTTGGGATTTTCTTTCTCTTTCTCCCTTTCTCTCTTTCTCTTCTCTCTCTCTCCCTCCCCCTTCCTCCCCTGCATGTGCACATGCACACAGGCTCTCAAAATAAATAAACAAAACAAAAAAAGAAGTCAGAATCAGTACATACATATCCAAGAGATCTTTCATGATTGTTTCTCCTTTCTTCACCCAGGATGATTGATTGGTTGAGTGAGTGATATCACCCAGTAGTGAGCATTCCTGATGCCTATCTGAATCAATTCCTGTCTCTGATTACTAATTGGCCTGCCTGCTTTCTCTAATTGCACTTTGTGAGGACTACTTGCTGGCCTGCTTTGTGAGCTCATTAACAACTCTGTTCATCCTCAGGGAGGTTAAGGCAGTCACTCAAGGTCATATACCTGTTTAATAGGTATATGGTTTGGAGTCTGGTTTCCAATCCACATGTGACTAAAACCAGTTCCACTCTGAGCTTTGAAGGCTCACAAGGCACACTGCTGCTGAGAAAAGCTGAATTAACTCTCTGAGGGACAAGATAAAAGCTTAGAATTTAGCAAAGCAGCAATGATTGAATAAGCAGATATTTTATGCTTATTTTTTCACAAGCCTGGTTCAGGTTAGAGAAAGAAAACATGAGATTTGGAGTCAACTAGCCCAGGAGTTTCAGTCCTACCCTTGCTGACTTGTGATCCTTTGTATCTGAACTCTCATAGCTTCTGTATTTTCCCACTTTGATATATACACCGGTTCTTTGTACATACTGTGTTCTCCATGAAGGCTACACAAGTGGCTTCTTAAATTAATGAAGAATGTATTGTTCTCTTCATTGCTTAGCAAAATTCAGTACATTTCACAGTATAATTACCAACACACACCAATGAAAAGTTCCTCAGGATTTCTACACTATTCTAGTTTAAAAATACGTATTTGACTGCTTCTACTGATCAAGGCTTGAAACTTAAGAATCAACTTAAATTCTTAGTTTTTCTTGTTATAACATGTAGCTGGCAAACAGATTTTGCTCATCATATGCCCATGATATCTCTCACATCCACCTGCCTCTTCCTTTCCATTCTCATTGCCTCTTTCCTGAGTGAGATGCAGGCTATAAACATAAATTTCTTTACTTCAGTGGCAGGGGGGAGAACTTGGTACCAGCAGCTTCCCGAAACGCATTTTTAAGACACCTTCCTTTCAACTGAAGTAGTATTCTTGGGTTACAGTTTAACCATAGCATATCCAGTATCGCAAGATTTTATGAATTCTGCTTCAGCTTTAGCTTCTAAACTTTTTATTGTTTCTGATGTGGTGAACAGGAGAAAGCCAAGAACGAATCTGCAGAAGTCAACTTAAACTTTTCAATCTACCTTTATAGTAGATAAAGTATACTTCTGGAGTGTCTCATGAGAAACTTTCTTTTGTCACAATCCTAACTGATATAGATCTATGTTGTCACAGGTTTCATAACGTAGAACCAATCAGATGCATACTCAGAAGAAGTGAGGTTTCCCTGACATCATCTTTCTTGGTAAAACTGTATTAGTCATCCTTTTTAAAAATTCAACATCATATCCTCTAAACGATTCTAGAATTTTACAAGCGACTTACACTTGGTCTTGGTCTCAATGCACTTGGCCTCAAGCTCTCATATCAACAGTTAACACTGTATAAGAATATTCTCTATTCTCACTTTTCTAACTTTTCTTGAGTTCTCAAATGTTGGTGGCTATTGTTCTTTGAGGTAAGGGTTCTTTTTTTGCCATTGGTTTTTTATTTTTGTTGTTGTTTTTAGATTCTGCCTTTAGATAATATTTTTTCCGAAATTAAAAACTTGATTTCTTTTGGTAAGTCTTCATTGGGAGAGAATCATGTATTTTAGATATTTTCTAGTTTCTATACTTTAATAATCATTCTCTTCAAAATAGGTATTTTGAACTTAGTTAAATTCAATGATTTTCCCTTAAAATTTTTGTAAGACTAGAGTTATATTTGGCTTACCCTTTACATATATTTTGTTTTAGTCACATACATTTCTTTGCTAAGTGTCCTGCTTAAAAACATTCTCCTTTTCCTCATCAGCTTCTGATTTATCACAGTCTTTGCAGCAGCCATTCTTTTTACATATTTCCTTTTCCCATCTTTGATTCATTCACGGTTAAGAGGACATGCATTTTCTTAGCTATTTCTTAGCATCCTTAAGCTAACTTTTTTCCTTTGAAAGTCTCAGAACCTACAAATACTGTTTTCCTGTTGAATTTCTACTACTACCTAGAAAAAGAGCACACTGCTTTTGTTTTTAAAATAGGCATTTATCAAAATTATTAGTAAACCGGATTTTGATAAGAAATATTTACACTTACTCCTGTCTTTACCCTTCTCTATCCCATCTCAAGGATGGGCAGTTTAATCTGATTGGTCACATCCTAGGACAAAGATAATGCAATTTTCATTATCTGGGATTCCCATAATTTAATCCATGACATCTTGTGTCTTTGGATACAAGCTTCAGGGTAGAAAATGGATTAATGTTCTTTTGAGAGTCAAACATCTCCCTCTTGTCTCCTGTGATCCAGGATGCTTTCTTCTCATAATTTTTCTGTTCACTTTGGGTGTTAGCTGTGGAAAAGGAAAAGCTAGGGAAGGTTTGAGTCTAAACCAAGTTTTCTCATTCACTGTTTCCTGCACAGAGATTTAGGTACAAGCATAAATTATCAAGTGTTACCTTACTTTCATTTCTGCTTATCCTTTTTGCTTTTTAGCTTTGCAAAAAGATCTCTGGAGAATTGGGAGTGGTGACCAATCATTCTGTTATTCCTGTTTTTTTTTCCCATCCGATAATGCTATTAATTACCCTAATAATTGGCTTTATTTTTACCACTGCAATGGCAAGTATGATTCTGAATATGTATTTAATCCCAAAGCTAGGTATTAATAGCTGTTGGGCTTTAAATGATTAGTTTCTCTTTTTTTCCCCTCATTCTTTGTAGAAGAGCTTGATTCTAGGATAACCTACCTGAGAAACAATCTGTTCAATAGTTATCTGTAACCCTCAGAAATGTGTATCTTGGATTACAGTTTCTGAAAATATGTTGACTAATGTATTTAATGCATAGTGCATGACATTACTTCTTTTGTGGGTGCTCCTGTAGTTTTATAGTTTCTTTTGTAATATTTTTAATCAAAACTCTGTAGCAATATTAGAGTGTCCTAAATGTAGCCTTCTAAATGAATCCAGGTTGTTACTTCGCTATTTATAATTCCAGAACTAGAACTTAGAACACATGCATCAGTCCCAATAGTTTCCAGTTTCTCCTTCTGTGTGTCCTCTTAGTGCAAAAATACCAGTACCTAAATATAATTCTCAGTGTTCCACTTCAGCTAAGTCGCTTTAGCAGAAAAAAATATTAGCTTTCACATAAGTTTTTTTTTTTTTTTTTTTTTTTTTTTTTTTTTAGTCTTGTTCTTCCTCACAGTGTGACAGTTTGCTTTGTCAGGGAATAGATCTTCTTCATTTGGGAATACACCACACTATGTTTCCATCCTTTGGCAGTGCTTTAAATTTAGATACAATTTATAATAACACTCAAGAGGAGTCTATCCTTTAAAAGAAGGATGGAATGCAAACCACGTACATATAAAACATGCATCTGGGTCCCCAAGCTGCATTCTTTTCCAGGGTTCTTATCTGTGCTCAGGGAAAAATCTAGAGCTGTAGGCCTTGCTTTGATTCACCGGGCAAAGAGAATAGGAACTTCAAAGAAGTAATTCCTAATCTTGCTCATCACAACGTTCGTTATTCACAAGGATTACAAAGGGAGTGTTCTCCACAATGTCCAAACTTCCCACAATAGACTTATGAATGCAGCACCTACTTCAGTGTTTTGTTTTACTATCAGAGAGATGTGGCTTTTGTACTTTGCCCTCACCCTTTGAGCATAAGCCACAGTGAGTTTTCAGGTCTGCCTTCTGGGTTATTTCAAAGGAAGCAAGGCTTTGGGGCAATTTAGTGCCGCTTTCCTCTGGCTTCCTCCTGGGACCCAGGCTGAAGAAGCAACACTGCCCACAATATGTTTTTCTCATGGTGGAGAATGAACACATAAAAAGGTTGGGTTCTGAAAGCACTAGCCTGCATCTTACACTGCCACTTTCTCTTCTCCATCTTATATTCCATCAGTCAGAGAAGGCCAACCCCCACTCCCCCTTGAAGGGATCTGGATAAAAACTCAGCTAACTAATGGAAGCCAAAGTAACACCACATGACAAAGGCCCTGGATGTTTGCTTGATTTTCAGAAAGGGAGTAAAAAGAGGGAAACAGTAATATAATCGATAATAGATAAAATAGAAAGGGTTACTATGAATTTCTAACATAAAAGAAATAAAGATCCTGTAAATAGCACTCATTGCTATATAAGGATGCTCTCTTCTCTCTCATTGGATTCTCCCTTAGCAGTGAAGTATTCTTGTACAATAATTGAGAAGTTGAAGAGGTGAAGTTATTAAGTGAAAGCTATCATCATTCCCACTTCATTACAACATTTCTGGATCCTGAATATCTTGATAGAGGTCAAAATAGCCCATTCTTACACCCCACTAGGCACCCTTAAGCAAAACACACGTAGGACAGAGAAAGATACTATGTGCTTTTTGGCTTCATGGTACCTTGACTTAAAAACTCTTTGCAGACACAGGTTTAATTTTTCCCTTTGTGTTATGTGCAGCATACTTCATAACTAGTGGCAATTCATCATAGAAAAATTCTAGATGGGTTAAATTAGGATTTTGTTTGTTTACACACAAAGGGCAACTGTAGAAGGGCAATGTGTACATGTTCACACATCTCTATTAAGAAAGAACACAAATGAAATTAAGAATGTTGAAACCGTTTTGCAATCACTCAAGTCTATGTAGTCTTTGGGAAGTTTGAACATTTTTAAGGATTATGTGTCTTCCAGTTTGAAAACCAACTGTATATTGAGAAATTAGAAGTTGAAAATTATGATCCTCAAGTCGATAGTTAAAAATATTTAGCAAATATCAACATTTGTTTGTTACTTATAGAAAATTTAGAAAACTAGAAATAAAATGTTAACTTAATGAATGACTTATTAAAAATTACCAGTAAACCTATGACTGAAGAATACTGAGTTGAAATAAGAATGTAGCCCTTTCCACCATGTATATTCAGTCTTGTATTAGAGGCTCCGGCCAATGAAATAAAATCAAAGACAATAGTTCATAGGAGTCATAGGAAGAAATAAAAACTTCTTTGCTTTTGGTGCACCTGGGTGGATCAGTCGGTTAAAGTCCAACTCTTGACTTTGGCTCAGGTCATAATCTCATGGTTCATGCGTTCAAGCCCTGTGCCAGGCTCTGTGCTGATAGTGCAAAGCCTGCTTGGGATTCTCAGTCTCCCTCTCTCTCTGTCCCTCCCCTGCTTGTGCATGCTCGCTCGCACATTCTCATACTCTCTCTCTCTCTCTTTCCAAATAAACTTAAAAAAAAAACTTATTTACCTTTAATTGACTGCATAGAAAATCCATAAACTCATATATACAAACCATTTGAATTATTAGGATAATTATGCATGTTGGCTAGCTAAAGATTAGCATATAAAAATAATTATCATTCTTTGGAGACAAAGATCCTACTCATAACTGAGAATAAAATCAAAATATAGCTAGCAAAAGACATAGAACATTTCTTAGGAAATAGTTACAGAAATTTTGGAAAGACATAAAGGCAGCTTAATTGTTAATGGACTAAAAGACTCAATGAAATAATACATTCAATCATCTCCTAAATTGATCCACAGAGTAGCAGAATTAATTCTAGCATAGATATTCTATAAATATACAAAAATTAAAATAATGTAATATTGGTGAAGAGTAGGGGCAATCATTAAAAGAGAAAAAAATTTAAATTAGATCAATCAGATGTAAAAACTTGATAAAAGGCAGGAGTGGTATTAGAAATCATTGAAGTAGGGTTAAGCAACTAGAACACATTAAAATGTTTTGTTTTAAACACAATTAGCAATGTCGGAAGGAGATTATCTTAAAACACATAATACAAATATTAATACTCAGAACTTTTATAAATCAAACTCATTTAAACCACTCAGTTTCCAATAACAGAAAAAAACAATTAGCTTTGATTAGTATTATTAAAAAGGTGACAGATTATACTTGAAAGTTTTCATGTTGATAACCAACGTCACCCAGGCAGTTTGCAAATAAAAGTTAAGATAGTGACCCAAACTTCTCTGGTACTTCATTAAACAAAACAAAACAAAACAAAACAAAACAAAACAAAACAAACAAAACATTAAAATCTATACTTGCATTAGAAAGAGGAAGTAAGCATGGACCTATAAATTTCATATTTTGTTCTGCCTCTCACAGCATTATAATATGGCCATATATTGACATAAATAGCTTTCTAGACTTTGTGTTAGAACAACTTTTGCCCAAGTGTTCATCTACCGATGAATAAAGATGTGGTATAGAGATTACTCAGCCATAAAAAAGAATGAAGTCTTGCCATTTGCAATGACATGGATGGAGCTAGAGAGTATAATGTTAATGAAATAAGTCAGTCATAGAAAGAAAAACACCACATGATTTCACTCATGTAGAATTTAAGAAACAAAAGAAATGAGCAAAGGGGGAAAAAAGAGAGGCAAACCAAGAAACGGACTCTTAACGATAGAGAATTGATGGTTACCAGAGGGGAGATGGTTGAGGGATGGGTTAAATAGGTGATGGGGATTAAGGCGTGAACTTGATGTGATGAGCACCTGGTGCTGAATCACTATAAGGCAGACGTGAAACTAATATTACACTGTCGCTTAACTGGAATTTAAACAAAAACTTAAAAAAAAAAACCAAATTTTAATTATTACCAAATAAAGACATGTTGTGAAATTGAAAAAGTAGTATTTCACCATTAAAACTCTAAATTTATAAAAGTTCTTAATTAAAAGGCTTTCTTATTGGTTAATATTTTATACTTGTTACACAACCACACTCGCCACCAGAAAACCATTCTGGATTTATACAATCAGGCTTTCTGTTTATCATGTTCCTACTTCTCTCTTCTACTAAACAGAGGAGTTAAAAACACAGCACATGCAAACTCTCACAGAAGATGCTATAGAATTCTCAACATCATCCTGCGTTGTACAAGCCCATCCCCTAGAATGTTTAGATTGCCATTGGCGACCCTCAGTTCTGACTGCCTAAACCCTGGCTTGCCCTGAAGCGGCCATCTGAAAACCGCTAGTCTGTGGGCTCAGTTTGGTCCAGGACCTGGGCCGAAAAGCATCCAACAGCTCTACATATTTGCATTTGTCTCTTTGCTCATAGGTCAGGGTTGACAATATTCTGCATCCCCTAACCTGTAATCTGGGGTGCTAGCACTAAGCTGATAATGTCCCATTTTACAATATGCTACAGTATCCCATGCTCCTTTTTTTTTTTTTTTTTTTTGGTTCCCATCCTTATTGGGCTTCCATTTGCATATCAACCTAATTTCCCATTGTTGTCATAACCCACCCTGAGTCACAGTTTACTTTGTCCATTTCTATATCCATCATGGAAAGGGAACTTTGCATTCAAATGCTTGCCTCTAACGTGAGCTCTGATTTAACCCCAGTTAAATTTTGCAAAACCACTGTGAGAAGGTGGAGGAGGGTCAGTAAATACCCTCCACCTTGAGAGGGCACTTTAGTTTTTTATTTTATATTTTTAAAGTTCATTTATTTATTTTGAGAGAGAGCCCGCAAACAGGGAACGGGCATAGAGGGAGAGAATCCCAAGCAGGCTCTCACTGCCAGCTCAGAAGGCACTTGAACACCAAACTACAAAGCAAGCCCGCTCCACACCATTTAGAATTTTACTCAGGGTAACTTACTGATAAGGAGGGGGACGTGTGAAGAATCCAGAGCCCTACAGCAACTATTCAACGCCAAGCCCCGCCCTCAACCCAGAGCTTTTATAGAGTGAGGGGCATGGTGGTGAGGCCACGGAGCTGTTATCTGAAGTGGAGACTTCTGTGCACGATCATCTGTACTCATTATCTAAAGTGGTGCTATCTGTGCGTCAGAGGGGAGACCAAGATAAAGGGCCAAAGATGAAGTAGTGTTGTCAGCACTCCTACAACCACTCTTGGAAAAGGATGCCTTCTCAGACTATCTACTCTGGGGTTTTTATTATCATTAATATAGTTGACACACAGTGTAATGTAAATTATCTTCCAATATATAACGTACCGATTACACAAGTCTATACTCACTACCATGCCCACCACAAGTGCACCTACCGCCCGTCGCCATACGATGCTATTACAATACCGTTAACTATATTCCCTATGCTGTTTTTTTTAGCCTCACGATGTATTCACTCCACAACTAGAAGTCTGTACCTCCCGCTCCCCTTCACTCGTTTTGACCATCCTCCTACCTCCCTCCTCTCTGGCAACGACCAGTTCTCTGTATTTATGGGTCTCTTTCTGCTTTTTGCTTTTTTTTTTTTTTTTAAGATTCCACATGTAAGTGAAATCATATGGCATTTGTCTTTCTCTGACTGACTTATTCCACTTAGCATAATGTCCTCTAGGTCTATCCATGTTGTCGCAACTGCAACTGGCAAGATCTCATTCTTTGTTAGGGCTGAGTACGATTCCATTGTATATATATATATATATATATATATATATATATATATACCACAACTTCTTTATCCATTCATCTATTGATGGACACTTGAGTTGCTTCCATATCTTGACTATTGTAGATAATCCTGCAATAAACATAGGGGTGCATATATCTTTTTGAATTAGTGTTTTCATTTTCTTTCCATAAATACACAGAAGTAGAATTATTGGATCATATGTGATTTTAATTTTTTAATTTTTTTAATGTTTAGTTATTTTTGAGAGAGAGACAGAGGGTGAGTCGGGGGGGGTGGGCAGAGAGAGAGGGAGACACAGAATCTGAAGCAGGCTCCAGTCTCTGAGCTGTCAGCACAGAGCCCCACGCGGGGCTCAAACTCATAGGCTGTGAGATCATGACCTTAAGCCAAATCCGGCCACCTAACCAACTGAGCCACTCAGGCACCCCATGATTTTAATTTTTGAGGAATTTCCGCACGGTTTTCCCTAATGGCTGAACCAATTTACATTCCCAGCAACAGTGCGTGAGGAATTCTTTTTCTCCACATCCTTGACAACACTTGTTGTTTCTTGTCTTTTTGATTTAAGCCCTTTTGAAAGGTATAAGGTGATATCTCATTGTGGTTTTGATTTGTATTTCCCTGATAATTAGTAATGTTGACCATCTTTTTCATTTGTCTGGTAGCCATCTATATATCTTATTTGGGAAAATGTCTATTCAGGTTCTCTGCCCACTTTTTTAATTGGATCGTTTGGAGATTTTTGTTTGTTTTGCTTTGTTTTGTTTTGTTTTTGGTGTTGCATTTTATAAGTTCTTTATATATTTTGTGTATTAACCCCTTATTGGATAGACCATTTGTGAATATCTTCTCTCGTTTAGCAGGCTGTCTTTTGTTTCACTGGTGGTTTCCTTTGCTGTGCAAAAGCTTTTTTATTTTGGTGTAATCCCAATAGTCTATTTTTGTTTTTGTTTCCCTTGCCTAAGGATATATATATAGAAAAATGTTTCTATAGGCCAACATCCAAGAGATTGCTAGTTTTTATTCTAGGCGTTTTATGGTTTCAGGTCTCACTTTTACGTCTTTAACCCATTTTGAGTTTGTTTTTGTGTATGGTGTAAGACAGTGCTGAGACTACTACTCTCACATTGTGGTTTGTCACCAAACTATTAGTAATCACATTTTGGAGCTAGACCTTCCTCTGTAAAGTACTATATCTCCTCCCCTCCTTGTTTTGGCTTATTTTCCTCTAGTAGAAAACTCATCGTGTACAATGTGGATGGAACTAAAGGGTATTATTCTAAGGGAAATAAGTCAGTGAAAGACAGATATCATATGATTTCACTCACATGTGGAATTTGAGAAACACAACAGATGAACATAGAGGAGGGAAAAAAATAAGATGAAAACACAGAGAGAGGCAAACCATAACAGACTCTTTATTAAATACAGGGAACAAACAAGATTCCTGGAGGGGAGATGGGTGGGGGGAAGGGCTAAATGAATGATGGACATCAAGAAGGGCACTTTTTGGGATGAGCACTGGGTGTCATTTATAAGAGAGGAATCATTCATTGAGTTCTACTCCTGAAGCCAAGACTACACTGTATGTTAACTAACTTGATTTAAAAGCAAAAAACAAACAAACAAACAAACAAACAAACAAAACCTCATCATGAGGGTTTCATCACTATTTGTCAAAAAGGTCCGTGTGAGCTTTGAATTCATACTTTCTTGGAGCCAATACATTAGGAAACCGTAATCAATAGATCAAAGCATGCATTTGACAGGCGCCTGGGTGGCTTACCTGTTTGAATGTCCAACTCTTGGTTTCAGCTCAAGTCATGATCCCAGGGTCGTGGGATTAAGCCCCACACTGGGTTCTGTCCTGAGCATGGAGTCAGCTTAAGATACTCTCTCTCTCTGTCCCTCTCTCTCTAAAAAGATAAATAAATAAAATGCATTTGAAAATTAATGATTATGATTACTGAGCAAATTGCTTTGAAGATTATGAGAGCTTTGTTCATAAATGAAGTAGAATGAGCATCAGATTAAAACCTAGCTGCTTGTGAGTTGGTAATATTGTGGAAGTGACAGATTCTGAGACCCATATCCTTTTCTGTAAAATAGAAACAATTAGGACAATTGGTTTCTTAGCTTGTTGTAGAGACCGATAAGAATGTTGAAAGTGTTTTGTTAAGTTCTCTGCAAATGTTATAAAAAGTAGTAAGTGCCCTGCTGCATTAAATATAATATTCTGTTCAAACATTTTGCCATTAAAAAAATAAGAAGAAAGTAAACAAATCACAATTCTCATCAAATTTTAAACTGTACTTTGTAATGAAATTTTATAATGAAATTATATATTTCCAAATTCTATTTAATAGAGGAACTTGGTCTATTCTATGTATGCAATACGTTGATGGCAGTGTGTAACCAAAATGAATCAAAGAACCTGAGCTGACCACCTTAAGGGTAAGCCAAGGCTACTAGCTTTCACCTACATCTCTGACCAGTGCCAACTGGCTCAGGATATTAATGCTAGGAAATTCTCTTGCCTTTAGTGTATGTTATCAGACTTAAGCCAATGTGGAGCAAATGATAAATAAAATATTGCATTTTTTTCATTTTAAAAACGTTTACTGAGTAGCTACTACACGCAAAGCTCTATTCTAGGAACCAAACAAATAATGCTGCTGCCTTCTATGGGTATAGGAAGCATCTCAGGAGACAGACTAGAAACATCTGAAAAAACAAATATGGTAGAGTCTTGTTAAGGATTATCAATTGTACTGAGTACACACCATACAGAGATTTACATTTTCCAGCCTCCCATTCAGTGATAATGGGGACATGTGACTGGGCGGTGTCTAATTGGAAGAATTGATGTATGCCACTCTCAAACCTAGCTATGACAAACCCTGCATTTTTTCTTCTGTCTCTCTCTCTCTCTCTCTCTCTCTCTCTCTCGATGCTAATTCACTGACATAATGGTGAATACCTTAGAAAATGGCAGAGGTACATGAAGGAAGAATCCATGACCCAAGTGTCAAAGCTTGGAGCAGAACCTGTTGACAAGAGTCAAAAGTATAATGTGAATGAGAAATCAGTTTTTACTGAATTAAACCAGTTTTTGTTGATCATTTGTTATAGGAGCTATAGAGTTAATTAAACTCACTAATGCAAATGTACAACTTGTTGGCAGGTAGTCATATATACTGTGAAAAAAATAGAGGTAAGAGGATATATGGAAGAAGGAAGTGTTACTATAGATAATATAATCAGAAAAGGCCTCTTTGGTTTGTTAAAGGTTGAAGAGGGAGGTGAATAAAGTGAGGGAGAAAATCATATATTTGGGGCATGGACATTCTCAAAGTACATAACACCTACAAACGCTCTGAAGCAAAACTGTAATTGGCTTTTTTGAGGAACTGAGGAAGGAAATATAGCTGGAAAAGTTGGAAAGAGAGTTAGGGCAGGTCATTTGCAGGCCACGATAGGATTTGATTTGAAACTAAGAGAAGAATTCATCAGAAAATTTCCATTAAGGTCATAATAATGGATAACAAAACTATAGTCCAACTAAAAATACTTTTCAAGTACTAAGTCAAAGTACATATTTGATCTATAGGAGCTCTGTTTTTCGCAGCATTTTCTGGTAGTATCATCTTTAATATTAACTCATCCATTCACATTGGTTCATAATGCTGCAATATTGTATAGATCTTTGTTACTTATGTCATATTGTCCTTCTCCTGAATGGTAATGTTGCCATAGAATCTTGGTGTGTACAAATTGTTAAAGTGCTCATGCCTGCATCATATAATACTTGTTAGATCATTTTGACCCACAATCATTAGCTACTTTTCTATTATCTGGGGGATCGTTAGTTGTATACCTTTATACTGGATATTCCTATATATTATGATATCAATAGCAACTAAGCAACCAATACATGTAGGTTCATTTTACTCTAAATCCACAATATTCTTTTTTAAGCAAAAACATAAGCAACAGAATCTATTATTTGATTGCTTTAGAAAACCTAACAACATTAAAAATAAAGGGGATTGTTCAAGGTCCAATATATTATAATTGACTGCATTGGCTGCAGATCTAATTTCTTCTTAGGTCCAAAGTATTCAGATGCTTTAGTATAATTCAAATGAAGGGAATTTTTATATGTGGAAGAAAGAAAATATTTTTCAAGCAGTATAACTGATCGTTTTAAATTTACGATCATCTACAGATTTCTATTACATTTTATTTAAAGCACTAAAAGAGAACAGCTCCAATTTTTGAGAATAACTATATTTTTGTTACTTAAAATTTGCAGTGAGAAACAAAAGGAAATTATTACTGTGAAAGTAGTGCTGGTCATAAATGACTATCTTCATTTACTGCTGCACATCAAGATAAAAATCCTCACTATCAGAATACTTTTTATAAACAAAGTAAGACTTTATCAAGAGATTTAAAAAGGATGAAATATATAAAGGAAATTTCTAATATAATAGTTCAATTATGGATTAGCGTTCCATAAATTGAATGTTTAATCCACCAATTAAAGGCACCAATCTTGTAGGAAAATGATTTAACTTTTCTGTTCCAGTTTTATAGTAATAAAAGAAAATATGAAAAACTGCCACCTAGATTAATAATAATAATAATAATACATTGGCCTTAATGAGATAAGGTTTAAGATGTCATTAAAACCTTCTCACAACAAACATATTACAGTATATCATATATTTTCTCTAAAATTGCAATATTTAAGTGGAAATAGATATTCCAGTTTACTCTTTGAAAAGTATCTTAAGGGGCGCCTGGGTGGCGCAGTCGGTTAAGCGTCCGACTTCAGCCAGGTCACGATCTCGCGGTCCGAGTTCGAGCCCCGCGTCCGGCTCTGGGCTGATGGCTCAGAGCCTGGAGCCTGTTTCCGATTCTGGTCTCCCTCTCTCTCTGCCCCTCCCCCGTTCATGCTCTGTCTCTCCCTGTCCCAAAAATAAATAAACATTGAAAAAAAAAAAAAAAAAAAAAGAAAAGTATCTTAAATCGAAAAATTAAATGAAAAGGGAAAGGATTAAGTCTACACTTTATAATAATTATTCAGTACTATTAGGAAACATTCTACCTGGACTCTGTCATTAATATTATAAACCTAAGTGAAGAAAAATAACCACTTCCAATAATCACTATTAGAAATTAAGATTACTTGGAATGCTTCAGAAATGCTTTATAAAATAATTATTACTTAATACTTTTCACTTACAGTTTTGAAAAACATGATAGAAGTCTATTTACAATGTTCTGGCATTTTCAATCGTGTATCATGACAAAATTAATCCAATTTGTTCTGGTTGTCATCCTCCATTGTTACCATAAAATATACAAATAAACAAGTATGACTCAACAGTAAAGGGTTCAATTTGAAAACTACAGAATTTCTTAATGACTTTTCAATATCAACAATCTTCAGTAGCTTTTGTTTACTCAACAAAACCCAGAAATGTAATTGGGTTCTAATGCACTCAAACTCATCATCTGAAATAATTACCATTAAGAGAATAGTTTCCAGTCTTTCGGGTTTTACCTTATTTTCTGATGCTATAAATAACCCAGTGCCTTGCAGTGAGTAGGAAGTGGACAGCATTTTCTGAATGAATGCATATATTAACAAATGAAGCTATACTTTTGCAAGAGAGCAAATAACTTTGGCTATGGTTTGAACAAATAAAGTTTTTGAACGTGACACAACCTAACAAAGAAAGTGTCTCTTTGAGAAGAAATGCTTTTTATCTGTGAAATATGTATAATTAGCTATAAAAGAATCTCACTTTGATCTTAGGCTTAAAAAAGAGGTATGTTTTGGGGCACCTGGGCAGCTCAGTCGGTAAGCGACCGACTTCAGTTCGTGAGTTTGAGCCCCACATGGGGCTCTGTGCTGACAGCTAAGAGCCTGGAGCCTGCTTCAGATTCTGTGTCTCCCTCTCTCTTTGCTCCTCCCCGATTCACACTCTGTCTCTCAAAAATAAATAAACATTAAAAAAAAATTTTTTAAAGAGTATGTTTTGGGGCACCTGGGTGGCTCAGCCGGTTATGATCTCACCGCTGGTGGGTTCGAGCCCGGAGGCGGGCTCTGGGCTGATAGTTTAGAGCCTGGAGCCTGCTTTGGATCCTGTGTGTGTGTCTCTCTCTCCTCCCCCCCCCCCCCCCCCCCGCCCTCTGCTCATGCACTGTCTCTCTCCCTCTATCTCTCAAAAATAAATAAGCAAAAAAATTTAAAAAGAGGTATATTTTACAAACACACAGACATTTCTAGATAAAGAATAGTGACAATGGGAGTTTTCTTCTGACATGAGAGTTATGTATCCCTTTAAAGCAATCACTTGCTTTTTAAAGCAGCAATCCAGGGGGCGCCTGAGTGGCGCAGTCGGTTAGGCGTCCGACTTCAGCCAGATCAAGGATCTCGTGGTCCGTGATTTCGAGCCCCGAATCAGGCTCTGGGCTGATGGCTCAGAGCCTGGAGCCTGTTTCCGATTCTGTGTCTCCCTCTCTCTCTGCCCCTCCCCCATTCATGCTCTGTCTCTCTCTGTCTCTCTGCCCCTCCCCCATTCATGCTCTGTCTCTCTCTGTCTCTCTGCCCCTCCCCCATTCATGCTCTGTCTCTCTCTGTCCCAAAAATGAATAAACGTTGAAAAAAAAAAAAAATTTTAAGCAGCAATCCAGAAAAAACTACACATTTCTTTTATATATTCTTGATAAAGGGCAGATGGTTTAGCTCACATTATGATGAATTCTTAATGAAAGGCGAATCGAAACTTACCAACCTAATCAAGAAAGTACGTTGTAATATTTTGCATGCTATTTTTTAAGTTTGGGAATTTTTACTTGATGATTCCATTAGCATCCAAATCTAGTAGTCATGACTCTGAGTGGACAAGTATATTTGAGGACCATGCACAGCACAACTGAAGGGCTGCTTTAAGTAGGTTCCCTTCCTTTCTCACGGTTATTGGTATTTCTCTCAAAATTGTGTCCTTAGCATAAGAGGATCAACTTCACAGGTAAAAAAAAAAAAAAAAAAAAAAAAAAAAAAAAAAAAAAAGTTTTACTAAAAGAGTGCTGGTGGTTGGCTTTTCTAATCTAGAGTATACAGACACCAATACAAGTTTAAAATCTTGAAAGAAACACTTCATTAGAAAAACATAACATTCCGCTTAAGTAACAAGTTAAATATGGAAGCAATATTTTGAAATAACAAATATATCTTGTTCAAAATAACTGATAAAGATTCATTGAGATCTATTTTTCTGTCATGAGCAAAAATACTTTTAAAATTGGAGTTCCTATAACAGCACTGTCCTATAGAGTGATAACGCATGCCAGAATTGTGAACAAAGATTGTAATTTTACACTTTCTCATAGACACATTAAAATATCAAAAGAAAATAGATTAAAATGATTTTGCTAAGGTCTTATTTAACCCTATATATCTAAAATATAATAATTTTAAGATGGCCCAACATATAATGATTAATTGTTTTACATGCTTGTTTTTATGCTGTCTTCGAAGTCAGTTTATTTCAAACACATACATCTCAGTTCAGAGTAGCCATATTTCAATTTCTCCAAGCCATATCTTACCATTCTATAAGTGGGAAAATTACATCTCAGAATTGCAGTGATGGGCCAACAATTTCACATCTTGCAATGTTAGAACTATGACTGCATTAGATTTCATTTGACTTAAAATCAATTCAGTATTTCTAGTCTAACACACAAAATATACCTGTGATCGATGGTAAAAATGATGTCCATCTTTTTCTGAGCAATTTTCATTTACTGTTTTCTTTTTTCTGTTACGTTTTTTGTTTGTTGTTTTTTTTTTAACTCATTTATCATACTAAAAGTAATCAAGTTGGAGAAGGAAGGGAGGCAAAAAATGCCCTGGAAAAGACAGTGTGATAGGAAGGCAAGTTGGTCAAATCAAGAGAATTATTTTTGCTCTTTCTACAAAGAATAAAAGAATATTACTGGGAAAACAAAGCTACTCTCCAGCAGGGCTAAAAAAATTCATAATATTAACACTAATGGAACATACATTGTGCTTCCATTATGTGTTGTATTAGGTAAGGTGAATATTGGTTCTATCTGTAGCCATCAGTTTTTAAAATTATGGACGGTAATATTAATATTTGCATGCATTTGTAGGGGGTAATTTTTTCACTAATTACCCTTATTGTTACCAGCTGCATAAGAAAGTGTGAAAAGCATTAATAGAAATTCAAATCAAGTAGTACATGACCCAGAGGTTAAATGGGCACACAGAGTTGCGAACAAGCTTTGGGTTCATTCTTTGCTTTATATTTAAAACAGTTGTTCAGTAGCAGAGTTAACTGCTTCTTCTTTTATCTACATAGAATGAGAATTTAGGGCCTTGGGCTGCCTTTTCTTCCATGTCAAAGATATTAATAATGTATCTGCAAACCAACGAGACAAAGAATATGTGTCTGCTGGGTTCTTTTCTTTGAAGTGAGGTGAAAACTGGAAACTTTTACTTTGTCATTTGAAAATCCATTCCATATAATTCTTCCTACTCACACCTGCTGTGGAGCGCTACATGCTAGGTTAACTTTGGTCATAAGAAATTCATGGACTTGCCCCTGGTTAACAGATGATAATAATTATATATTATATATATTATTATATTATTTCTTATATATTAATTATTATATATTAATTATACATATCAATTTATATTATATATATTCTATATATATAATTATATATATATCACTTCTCTTGTGTTTATGTGGTTGAAGTAATACATGGTTGAACACTTCATAAAAATTTTATAATATATGCATTTTTTAAAATGTGAAAACTAAAGCTGAGCTAAGTAAAAAACAGTGCCAAATAAATATGAAAAACTGTTACTGTTTTAAGAGAGCTTGCTTTTGATAAAGCAATATATTTCTGAAGGCAAGCTGTAACAACTATTATAAATAGTAAATGACATTGAGCCATTTGCTCATCCTCTCCCTATCTGAAAGTGTTCTGACATCAACTATAATTGAACAGTTACTCAAGTTTGTACTTGTATTTACCATTCATTTTGGTATAAAAACATTCAATACCATGTTAAAATACTTGCATTCCTATCAAGAACAGGGTAGCAGAAACATGAGCAGTCATACAAAAATGTGTCCTTTTGGAAGGATGAAAATAAAGTGTGTAATTGAAGCAATCTTTCATACTGCAGCAGGGACAATTTAAAAATGAAAATAATGGCCTCATTAATCGTCAATCTCCACTGCCATGAAATTTGTGTTAAAGATCTCTGTTCCTTTTGCTAGTTAGCAAGGACCCAAGCCATCAGTAGTAACCATTCTGCCTAATTTACACTCTTTATGTCAAAAGGAGAAATAAAAAATAGGGGATGACAGAGGTGAATGAAGCTGTCCTTCCCTTAATTTTATTTAACTCACCATAACCAGTTCTCTCAAAATGTGCTCCAGGAATAGTTTGTTTCTTATATTATCCACCAGCACCACCAAGTGGTAGAATTGTTACTTTCTCTCTAAAGTGATCACTTGAAGGTAAAATAACAACAGTACTGGGATAATATTAGTACTTGTTAAGTTCTTGAAATGTATCCAATAAAAAGTGCATCTCAGCATCCTCAGGCTTTATCAAAGAGCCACTGAAAATAATATATTTCAGAAACAAAGAAATGAGAGAATTTAATGAATAGATTGCTTTGGTTATGCTTATTTTTTCTTGTTTTTATGTTAGCTATATCTTGTTCCCCAAAGGTATCTTTTTACGATGGCAATTTATTTTCATTCTATTCCCCAATACCACCAATTTTACTCTAACAGCATAAAATATATAATCTTTTTGGTTGCACGTTATTTGATTGGTAGAATTTCGAAGAGTAAAACGTAAACTATGAGTTTAAAATATTTGTTATTTCGTGCAATAATATATGAATGGCTACAGAATTTTTAAATTAATATAAGAAAATCATTCAGTTTGGTGATAATAAAAAAACAAAGCATAAAGAAATTTTTTACTTACTGTGAATAAAACTGTACACAAATTACATTTTTAAAGGTATTGTTCAAAAATGACACAGCTTTAAGTGCTGCCATTTTGGAGTTTTCTTTTAACTATTTCATTTCCTAAAATATAATATGTCATTTATAAAAATAAGCCACAGCAAAAGTTGAATAGCAAAGAAACTGCTATCAAATTTGCCAGGTAAAAAGTGCCAGGATCGTAGCAAAAGACTGTAATACAATCATCTAGGCAGTGGGGAGCATTAAGCAGTGGAGTCTGGTCTGCGTAATTTTAAGAATGGTCTTATAAGGTGGAGATATAGTTCAACTGGCATTAGTTTATGACATACAGCTTTGATCGGTGGGCACAGGGAGGCAATTGTTCTGTGTGTATATTGATGATTAAACTGTGAGTCTTGGTAAGTTATTTTAATTGGTTCAGTCTTGTCTTTCAGAAGGAAGTGTCTTGCAGAAGAAAGAACTAAACAAATTTTGCCTAACCCTAGTGTTGTTCAGTGCAAACACAGATGAGCAGTCTTTATCAAAAAATCGTTCCGAAAGGGACAGAAAATTACGTCTGGCTCTGAGTTGCCTAATAGAAGAAAGAGTAAAATATGTTGGGTTTAGTTCTCTATTCATTTCTGAAAAACTTCAACATCAACAAAATCGTGTCAATTACAACTGTTGGCAGATAACCCACTATAGATCTCTTGCATTACTACAAGTCTTGCAGGCTCTTTGTTCTGGACTATCTTTTAAGAATGTTTCTATAGTGAGAAGTCTTGGCAAATACAGCTTGTACCTTCTGGAGTTGAATCCGGGATTTCCAAGGTAAAAATAGATGATGTTAGCAATGAGGTCCATACTACCTAATATATCTCATTAGACCAAAACACAGAAAGGTTCATTTTGTTGAGCCATACTTGTTTCCATAAAGTAAATGCCAAGCCTTGTTTAATGGCATGGAAAACTTTTCTCCTTCTGTGTTCCCTTATCAATCTTTTCCCTCCTCGATTCAGAACTCAAAAGATTTTATAGTACAAGATGACTAGGTGGGACGAAGGACACCTTGTCATCAAGGGAAATCAATGTCCATTTGTATCCATCTGAGTATGCTGGGGAATTTGAGGCAAGGGATTCAATCAGTTACAACTCTGTTGAGTATAGGAACCAAAGTTGTTATTCTACCCACAACTTGGAAGGAAAAGGGACCCTTGCTCAGCTACCAGAATTATGTTTGGACAGAATTCACAACAGAGAAAGAAAGCTAATATGACTCTGTTGACAGGGTTCTTTGAGTCAATTAGTTGTATTATTTTTGCTCCTACATATGAATGTTTATCAGGAATCAATGTGCTATATTCATGTGCCTCCTGTTTCATAGTGCCAAAAGGCATTCTTCTAATCAGGAACAGCAACCTATGCAGAAATGCTAGCATGTCACATACATGGCTACACAATTTGCCTCCCTACAACTGCCTGGGTGGTCCATTTTAATCAGCATAGAATGCCAAGAGGAGAAATAAATAATAACTTTGATTTTTTCAGGCAGCAGGATTAGTATGAGATGCAGCATCTCAATATAATAGCCCCGTACGTTCAGTAGTAAAGGAAGTTTATAATGGATTATTGGTAAGTGACCTCAGTTATTGCTCCTGAAGCTCTGGCTGTTCCAGACTTTGTAACTACATCCAAATCCATTACACAAACTGATAGCACTTAGTATGCAGGCTTGGACATACCAGGATAAAGAAAAGTTTACATTATGGCATAAAGTCTCCAATATATGTTTGTAACCCCCCCCACCCCCACCCCAGGAGGATTTAAACTACCCTGTTGGGGCAACTGGGTGGCTCAGTTGGTTGAGCATCTGACTCTTGATTTCGGCTCAGGTCATGATCCCAGGGTCGTGGGACTGAGCCCACATGGGGTTCCACACTGAGCATGGAGCTTGCTTTAGATTCTCTTTCTCTCTCCCTCTGCCCCTCTCCCGTGTTTGCGCTTGCTCTCTCTCTCTAAAATAAAGACAGAATAAACACATACATACATACATATATACATCATACATACATACTGCCTTGTTATTTGCCAGCCTTGGGTGGATTAGGATTTAGCATGAATGGCCCTAACTTCTAATGTTTAAAGCTTTTACTATGTAGATGAGATACTGTTATATGACAGATAAGAAGGCTAGGACTCAATGACCCTGACCTTGGTGTTATCACCTCCTCCAGTAGATGTCAATGATAAATTCTGATGAAAGTTAGGGGACTTTTTGGTAAGTAATGTTTCTTGGGATCTATGCGAGTGGATTCACAAGGATTATCTGACAGGAAACTAAGTCTCTTTAGCTCCCTTCTGCTTAAAATGAGGTCCAGTATCTTAATTCACCTTTGAGATACTGGAGAATGGTTGTGCCTCACTTGGATATTCTACATGGTCCTTTGCATAGGCTACAACGCATTGGACTCTTTTGAGTGTTACCCAAACCAATGGCTCCAAACCTTTATAATCCATCCAGTGAGCTTGACATGTTCCATATTTGGGACACCACAACCCTAGTAATCTCTTGAAGCTGCATGTCTTGGTGAATGATGATTCTGCTGATTGGAGCTTCTAGCAAAGAGAAGCAACCTCTACTTGGAGACATATTTTGAGTTTTGGACTCACTTTCCAGATATGGAAAATAATTACACTGATTTTTAAAATGAACTATTAACTTGCACTTTGCTCCCATTGAAACTTAACACCTGACTCATGGTGGCCATGTTACTCATCATATTGCCATTTGAGAGTAAGTCAATTAAAATCCAATGGTGAGCAAGTTAAAAAAGAATCCAATAAGCCTTATTTGTGGAATAGGTGTGTACTATTGATGAATACTGACAACAGGGGTCCCAGCGTTATTTCACCTTTACCTGAAAAATTGGCAGCTATCACTGTAGGGGAAATGTTTCCCTAACTGTGCTACTTGAAGGGAAGCTATTGAATCACTTCAACTCGCAATTCATAGAGACTTTCCTAAATTCCAGATCTGGTTCAATGTTGATTTAGATAAGCTGAAACCTGATAGTGTACATTAGGCTGCTATAGCTACTGAACCTCAGCACCAGCTAAGCCGGGCCAAACATGGATAATGGTTGCTTCCCTCATTGAGCAGATATCAAGGGCATTTTCATAGCTCTTCCCAAGACTTACCACATGAAATTTGTTATATATTTCACTGACTCTTGGGCCATTGCTAATAGGCTGGCTGTTTGACATTTGGAAAACTATAGGCTGGCAGATTTAAAACACCTGTCTTTAAGGTCACTGATTGTAGAAAATTTCAGTCACTGAATGAACTATCTGGGTTACACATGTAGATGACAACTGTAAGATAACATTCTCTGATGAAAAAGACTGAAATCAAGCCACTGATGAAGCAACATCCAGATTCCCACTATTTCTGTCTGAATTCATCACTACACCAGGCATGGACACCCATCACCAGCATAAACAATTCTGTTGCTAATGCAGAGGCTACAACTGCTTGCCAGATTTCTGACACCTGAAAAAAGATGACCCAGTTATTTGTGAAGTGTTGTCCACACCTGCCCTTGGCATATTGACTGCATATGATTTTCAGCCCCCTCTTAGGCTGTCAGTGGTTCCTCATAGTTAATGACATGTTTTCAGGTTATGATGATGCTGTTTCAGTAAATCATCTGACTTGGCTACATCACACTGGCCCCTGAAACTATTATTTGTCATCTTTTCAGTTTTTCAGATTATTTCCTATGTTTTTCCAACAGCCCTCAGAAAGTTCTTGAAAATCAAATATTCAACTTAAAAACTCAACTGTGAAATTTACGATCTACTCCTTGGCTGGGAAATCACTTTGGATGTTGGATGTACTGTTACCTGTAACCAGTAACTGACATACATCCTCTATGTGTGTGTGGGTTGGGGGTGGGTCAGTCTCAACAATCTAAAAAAATTACTTTCCTTGCTGGGGAAATCAGCCCACTAAACTTTATTTCTTGTGCTAGGGTCAGTCATTACAACACCTCCCTCCTGAAAACACCGTCGCATGCCTCATAGTTTGTAAGAGATCTTTAATCTTGAGAAAACACTCATGGTAAATCATGTAACACTCAGCATTGGATATGTCGCCAAAATGAAGTATACTTGTTTTTGGGGGAAGCTTCCTGGAGGAATAATTGACTTAATGTTTACCATATTTGTTTGGTGAGACCAGAGCAGTATTCCTCTAGGGTTATTATTTCTCATTACTCCCACAATACTTTCTATGTGCTCACACCAGTGCCATGTGAATTACGAGGTTTTCCACGCTGGATGATAGGAGGAGACCCTGAATCTAGGGCACTGGCATTGTCACACTTATCCTTTAGTCCCTTCACTGGCCTTATTCTCACACATATGTGCTTATCAATATTCAGCTCAATATTTGGGAGGCACCCTGTGCAGGGTTCTTGATATCTACCTCTACTTTATTAGTCTGATCTATGAACTACCATTGCCATCTTGGTCTTTGTAAACCCTCAGCTCATTCCCTTCAAATCAAGAAGTCTATTGGGCTATGCCTACATTCCTCCCCTTGGACCATGGCCTGAAACTCCATCAAGGAAGTGAGGGTGGACAATCATAGGGGTAGCCTTGTTTGTTCCTCATCTTTCACAATCACTGCCCCTTGTTTGCTGTGCAGTGTCTTGAAATCTGTTATTTAAAATGTTTTGGCTATTTTGTCTTTGTTCCAAACGGAAGTACAAATCAAGTCCATGTTGGTCCATATTGGGTGGCAAATGAAGCCCCTTTTAATTTTTTATGGATTTTAGTATCGCCTAGACAACTTTTACCAATCAACCAACCAATCAACAAACCAATATGATTTGTGAATGGAGTTTCATTGAATTTGCCAATTAATCCACAGATATTGACATCTTTATAAAGCTGAGTTTGCCATTTCATTGTGTTTTTGTCTCAGTTTATTAATGCCCTTTTATCTATTTTAATATGATTTATCATTTTATTCCTAAGAGGTTCATACAATATTTGTATAGTTTATTTCAATGTAGCTTACAATTTGTCATTATGGAAGACAGAATTTTTGCTTTGTATTTAATATCTAGATTGGCTATTTCTGATGTAGATAAGGATTATTTTTATTAAAGATTGATCTAATGGTCAGCATCCTTGATTAACTGTATTATTAATTTAATGACTATGCTCTTCATAAGATATCTATTTTTATACCCTCCAGTTTTCTCTCATTTATGTATGATTTTGTCCTTTATTTCTTGTTACTTATGGATATCACCTCATCATTTTCTTTTGAAGATAATTACAAAAATTTCTTAAAGTATTTTAATTTTTATGACATTAATTCTTAAAAGCATCAACTAATTGTGTAGTTTATTTTTATGGATGCCTTTCTAGCATTAGATGTTTTTTCTTACATATCTAATTTAGAATTTGGGTTTGCAGATCTTTCAGCGGAAGGGGATTTGACTTTGGTTTTATCGTTGTCTCCACTCAGTTATCTGAGGTCTTCAGTCCAGAGTCAAACCTTATATGATGACTTCAGATCTCTTGCCCCATAGTGATGGTGAAAATATTCTGGATTCTGTCACCATGCAGCAGGATATGTGTCAATTCTTCATTTGGGGATTTTAAGTATAACCATATAGGGACAATTATTTCCCACAATATGGGACTGTACTCAAATCTTCTCTCCGATATCTTCATTAAAATGTAAGTGTATCCCCAAGGGGCAAACAACAATAGAGTGTTTTAGCCTTATACCAGGAATAAGGGAAATATGTACACCATTCTTGTGTTCAAGCACGTAATCTTCTTCTTTACTTTGGATTCCTTATTCTGTAGTAATCAAAATATATTGTTGTTCTCTACTTGCGTCTAGACATACAGTTCAATTTCTGGTGGCTTTAACTACCAATAGTTCTATACCTCTATTTTATTTATTGTCCCCAAATATATTTATATCCTTAACATTTTTCCTTTTTTGATATTTTTCTTTCAATATGACATAATTTTGAAGTAAAATTTTACTATAATAGACAAAAAGGAATGCAAGTGGATCCAAATGTAAATTAAAGTTTATACTGTCATTTATTTATTCATTTATTTAGTTAAAATAATCATCTTCCAGAAATGATTTAATGTGGCTTAAAAAATGCATTAAATAGAGCACAGACATATAAACTAAAATCGCTTGACGATGCAGAAGAGAAAAGTAGAGAGGGAAAGAGGAAAGAAGGATAGACAAAGAAAAAAAAAAGAGAAAGGCAAAGACAAAAAAGAGAGAAAGAAATCATGATACTAAAAATGAATAGTACAGCTGTCCGTAAATTTTATGTGGCTCAAACACTGTCTACCAGTTAGAAGGTAAAAGTTGGGATTAATTACACACTTCAAAAGATCCACTCGTGGCTTGCATTTGGCCTTTCCCACCACAATAGATCTTATTCCACAGGGCAGGGAACTAATGCGGGCATTCTGCCAGCTTCTCAGAATATCTACTCCAATTATACGTTTTGGCAATGGAGAAACAGCCATGAGATGGGTTTCTGCCACTCTGCACACTGTGAGACAGATCTGACCTAAAATTCTATTGATCACTTGACCTCCATAAATGACTACTCTGACTGGGAAGTCACAGTAGTATTTTGGTTCTCCTGGAATTAATGTCAATTTAAAACCTTTGTCCAGTAGGCCTCCCCAAATCTCATTATTTCCTTTTCTCCAGTCCACAATTATCCTGGTAAAAGTTTATAGGGCCCTTTGAGGAAAGCTGGGTGAAAGAAAGACGAATAGTATCAATCTGACAGTGTATGAGGGTCCTTCCTTAAAGGGATATAGCCTTCCCTTTATTTGAAATGTTCTGGGACGCTACACTGTCTCAAGTCTAGGAACTGATTGAGGAGTCATGACTCTCCATTTTTATGATTCAGGATGGATTTTTGCTCTTTTATCTCAAACTTTTTAGCTTATACACATCAAGTAACAATTTATTAGACTTTCTATCTATGTCACTTCTAGGAACACCATGATTAACTAGCCAACACCATAAAGTCTGGTCAGTTAGACTATTGTGATTGCTGCTTTGACTCTGTTGTCCATTATAGTCACTACAGCCAAGTAGCAGCCACTTGGTCCTCCCAATAGGATCCAATTACTCCTATCGTATTGAGGTTTCCCAAGTCATTGCCTGCAGTCACCAGTTAGGTATGGCCTATAGGTAATTTCAATGACAGAGCTCTTCAAGGATTCTGGGACTCCTCTCCCAAATTTATTTCTCACAGTTGAGATGAAAAATAGGCCTTCTAGACCCTCCCAGTGTTAACGTGGGCACATATGTCTTACAGGACAAATCCACTCTAACATTTCAATTTGCTTAAGTCTTTCAATCTTTTCCTCAGCCAGTCTGCATCTCTAACTTACTCACTGTGAGCTGCTGTTTAGTCCATGTTTCAGCCAACCAACCAAAAAACTATCAGAGCCCATCCTAACTTCCTGAGCTGCAAAATTAAATGTAAACTCTCTGCTTAATGAGCCCATATCAAAATTCAGCCTGATCTAACTCTTATGTTCCTTCCATCATTATACCACCCTCTCATTATCCATTCTTACACATGTTCCTGGATTTCTATTTATATACATTAAAAACACAAGAAGTTCTTTTGGACTGTAGTGCACTTCCTTGTGGGTCACATCCTGTACTTTACCTTTAGGAGTCTGCTGGGACTTGAGTCAAGTTATAAATCTAGAAACAAAAAGGCATGGTGGGGGTGAGTCTGAGGACAATCAGCACTGCCTTGAATGGCAACTGCCTCGGGGGAGTTATTACCATTTCTTCAAGCAATGCAGACTGGGATGGGGAGGATACTACTACTGGGGCTGGTGAGGCATCTTCCACTAGCAAAGAAAATTCATCAGAAAATTATGGGTTCAATGTTTCCAGTTTCCTCAGGCATACCAGTTATCCCCATTCCAACATGAAATATCTCATTCTTTCCCAATCAGTGCCCTTACTTTAACAGACACCTGCAAGATTGGGAGTTCTACTTGCACTATAATTTAACCAATCACAGGGTGAGGTTCTGCATGTGCTTTTCAGCAAACTCGGCCTATGGCTACAGCCATTAAATCTCCTTCAATGCACACAGAGAAGATATAAGGCCATTTCTGGGGTGATTGAGCTGGGAATTTGATTCCCTGATCTCATCCTTTTCTTTTACCACTTTATTGACAGACATTAGAAGCAGCCAGCTAACCTCATAATATCATTAGTTTTTCAAAAATGTTTGGAAATATCATATACACTATCACCCAGCTCCTTGCTTCTTAGAAGTGCTTGATTAGGAATATCCAATGGGGAGAGATTTTGCATATCTTTAACACAGGAAATAGCCATTAGCATCTTTAAATCTAGGCAAAGTAGAGAGTTTCATTCCAGAAATTTCAGGAGCAATTCAGAAAACTCACCCTTAAAGTTCTGTTTCTCTAGAACCAACCTCACTGCCAAAAATCTGTATTCCTTGGGGTTTTCCAGGGAAACAGAAATGACTAATGTATTTGTGGAGGCTAGAAATCCTAAGATCTGCAGTTTGCAAGTAGAGACTCAGGAGAGCTGATGGTAGAACTTCTATTCAAGTCCAGAAGCCTGAAAAATGGGAGAGCAGATGGTATAAATTTTAGTCTGAGAATGCAGGAGAAGACTGATGTCCCATCTCAAAAATAGTTAGGCAGAGAGAGATAATTCTTTCCTGCTCAGCTTTTATTCTATTTAGGTCTTGAATGGATTGGATGAGGCCCACCTCCATTGGAGTAGTATATCTACTTTACAGGCTCTCACAGACATCCTCAACTATCAGGGCACATTGTGGCCCAGTCAAAATGACATGTAAAATTAACTATCACAGTTGTCTTTTAACATGTCAGGACATTTCTCTTTCTGAGTTTAAGAGTAAAAGGAATAGTGGGTACTTGATTCTCCCTTACAGCACATTCACTGATTATCTACTACATTATTTTTCTTCATATTCCTAAGCTATTACAAGACAATTCTTTTTCCAGTATACTCTTTGCTTATGATATCTACAGGTATCTTTATCAAATGGATTCCTCCTCTGATGTTTGGTAACTTTACTGGGAGAATTTAATTGTGTTGCCTGAGTCATTAGTTTATGCTGGGTATTATTCTACTTTTATTCTAAGCCTCTTTCAAAATATTCAGCAACATTTTGGAGACTTGAAAACAGGATGATTTCTTATTAGTTTCTGTTTGATTTCTTATTAGTTTCTGTTTGTAAGCTAAATCTTTTATTTCTGGCTTCAGTCTATTTTTAAAAAGTCAAGAGATAGTTGTGGTCACATTTTCTTAAGGATCTATTTCAAAGCTATGTAAATACATTAAAGAGTAAATTTATCCTTGAACTTCCCAGTGGATTCATCCTTTCACTACTTTAAAGACTGCATTAGAGTCCCATGTGTTTACACAGGAAAGAATTAGGGATGGTCTCCAAAGACCTTGTATCTAAAATTCATGGACTCTAAAGTCATCATTTTGACTTTTCTGTTCAAGGTATTGTTTTTGTTTTTTTTGTTGTTGTTGATTAATCTGAGGATCCAATTTATGTATTACATAATTGGGAAATATTACAGAGAATCAGATTATATATTAACATATCAACTTTAAATAATCTCTAAATGTCTACATATATTCTCTAACCACTAAAAAGCTTTGACAATATTTCTCTACTCTGAAAAATAAAAGCACCTAACATGAACTATAATACATTTGCACTGACTCCTAAATGGCCATTAGAGAAGGCCACTGGGTTGATACAATGGGAAGAAGCACAGGTTAAGATAGGATCATATCAATCAATCCAAGAGTGACTACACTTAGACTGAGTTAAAGTCAGTCTAAGGCATGAGAGTTTGGCTACAGCTGGTCACATATAACACTTGTGCATCTTGTGATTTAGGGGACCCAAACTAATGATAGATCATTTCCTGTGGCAGCATCAATAAATCTGTTATTCTTAGAAGAGGACATTTTTAGAGAAGAGATTTTCCTAGTGCCATACTTTAAACAAACAGTATAAGACAGGTTCAAGATTTTTATAAGGTGACCCAAGGCAAAGTTTATGCTATAAGATGTCTAAATTGGAGAACTTTTGATCTTATCATACTATGTGTGTTCTCTTCCCTGTGAATAATTGCTTAAAGACACTCTAACAAAATGGATGAAGACAAGGAGAGAGACAAGGAATAGTGTTGTTAATAACAAGGCAGATTCACATTAAGAACATAAGTTTCCAGAGGGTAGGGGCCAAGATGGCAGAGCAGCATGGAAATTCTCAATCATCCCTGAAATGCAGCTATATCAGTACCAATCCATTTAATACACCTAGAAAATTGATCTGAGGACTAACATAACAATCTGCATAACTTGAGCCACAGAACTCAGCAGGTATGCAGTGTGGAGAGGTGAACTGGGAAAGAGAGAAGCCGCAGAGGGTAGGGAACTTTTTTTTGTTTGCAGAGAGAGGATGGAGATGGGGGGAGAGTACAGGGAAAGCACACTCCCCTTGAAAGCCACTGGAGAGAAAGAAAAAGAGTGGAAACACCTGCAAGGAAATGAACAAGAAACAGAGAAAGAAGGACGTACAGGGTTTCAATACCATTAAGACTCTATAAACAGGGGAGCACAGAGTTGGAAACTCCACAGCTAGATACCTGGCAGTGCTCTGGTGGGAAGAGTGAATCCCTAGGAGCAGACAGCAAGGTCCGAGGGGTCCTCAGGTCACATGGGGAGAGACGGTTCCCTTGCTGGGAGGACATCTGGTAGAGGCTATGCAACCTCCCCACAGGCAAAGGTCCCAGCAGACCCCAGATCACAGCTATGTTTGCTCATGTATGGAACAAGGATGCTAGGGTGTGGTGAAGCCTGGTGCCAGATGTGTGTTGTGATTCACCATAGTTCCTGAACTGCTGCTGCTACACAAGCACATGAAACTTTTCTGGGGCAGCCTGGCACCCGATCATTGCTTGGCGAGACCCACCCCCAGAGGGTCAGGGTGGGTTCAAGCTGCAGGGCCTCAGAAGTGACGAGTTTGGAAAAATGGCCCCATCTGAGATAAAATCCAGGAGGGAGGTGCCACTTGGCAGGCTGATGGCTTGGTCATGGACAGTGTAGAAGTGGGGAGTGGAAGGAAGCTGGAGAAAAAGGAGGGGTACCTGCTGACAGTCCACAAGAGCACAGAGTTCTGATACTAGAGACTGGGAAGCTGGGTGACACCATTTTACTTTCCCCATGCACGTGCACACACTCATACATGCCTCACACTGATCCACCCCAGTAAGCTAAGCAGCTCCACCTAGTGGAGAATGGAGCCATTACACTAAGCCCCGTCAAACTGTGCCAACCAAGCCCTAGAGGACTACTACAAGTCTCTCCCCTCTGCTTAGTGTAAGGACAATAAAGTGCCTATTAGTTTGACTTCTAGGGGAAACTGGATGTAATTTCATTCAGATTTCATTCTGCTCACTGGTCCATCTATTCACTGGTTTGCTTGCTTTGTTTCTTATTCTTGGATACAGAAAGAGAAAAAAAAATATTTTCTGTTTTTATAAAAAAGATTTTTATTTTTTTCCACTATATTTTTAAGTTATTTTTTTTTGTAAATGTTTTAGTTCATTTTACTTTCTCCATTACATTTTATTCTACTTTTTTGTATACATCTTTTAAAATTTTTAAACATTTTCTTACTTTTGCTTTCTTACTTTTGCTCCTTTTTTTTCTTTTCTTTTATTTTCCTATTATCTCTATTCTATCAAGCTTCTTTCAACAACCATACCAAAACACACCTAGGATCTAGCTTCCTTTATTAGGTTTTTTGTGTTGTTTTTAAGTTTTTTAATTGTACTTTTTATTCTATTATTTTTCTTCCTCCAAAATGATGTAATGAAGGAATTCACCCCAAAAGAAGAGGAAGAAATGACATCCAGGGACTTAATCAACACAGATATAAGCAAGATGTCTGACCATAATTTCGAATCACAATAGTAAGTAAGAATAATAGCTGGGGTTGAAAAAAGCATAGAATTTCTTTCATAGAGATAAAAGAAGTAAAATCCAGTCAGGACAACATTAAAAAGGCAATAACTGAGATGCAATCTCGAATGGATGCTACAGTTGCAACGATGGATGAAGCAGAGCAGGGAGTCAGGAATACAGAAGACAAACTTACGGAGAATAGTGAAGCAAAAAAAAAAAAAAAAAAAAAAAAAAAAAAAAAGAGGGAATCTAAGGCAATAGAACATGATATAAGAATTAGAGAACTCAGTGACTCATTAAAAAGGAATAACATCTAAATCATAGGAGTCGCAGAAGACAAAGAGAGAAAAAAAGGCATAGAAAGTTTATGTGAGCAAATCATAGCAGAAAACTTTCCTAACCTGGGGAAATATACATACATCAAAAACCAAGAAGCACAAAGAACTGCAATTAGATTCAACAAAAACCACCTTCAAACAAGGTGTATCATAGTCAATATCACAAAATACACAGACAAGGAAAGAATTATAAAAGCAGCAAGGGCAAAAAGGTCCTTAAGCTGTAAGGGAAGACAGATAAGGTTCACATCAGACCTGTCCACCAAAATTTGGCAGGCCATAAAGGAGTGGCAGGATATATTCAATGTGCTGAATTGGAAAAGTATGCAGCCAAGAATGCCTTATCCAGCAAGGTTGTCATTCAAAGTTTAAGGAGAAATAAAGAGTTTCTCAGACAAAACAAAAACTAAAAGAGATTTTAACCACTAAACTAGCAATGCAAGAAATTTAAGAGGGGCACTCTAAGAGGAGAAAAGATAAACAGAATGAAAAAGATCAAAAGCAGCAAAGACTAGAAAGGACCAGAGAACACTACCAAAACTCCAACTGTACAGGCAAAACAACTGCAATAAGTTCATATCTTTCGGGACTCACTCTAAACGTCAATGGACTAAATGCTCCCATCAAAAGACATAGGATAACAGAATGGATAAGAAAACAAGATCCATCTATATATGCTGTTTACAAGAGACCAATTTTAGACCTAAAGACACCTTCAGATTGAAAGTAAGAGGATGGAGAATCATCTATCAGGCTAATGGTCACCAAAAGAAAGCCAGAGTAGCAATACTTATATCAGACAATCTAGATTTTAAAATAAACTCTGTAACAAGAAGTGAAGAAGGGCATTATATCATAATTAAGGTGTCCATTCACCAAGAAGATCTAATAATTATAAATATTTATGTCCCCATCATGAAAGGACCCAAATATATAAATCAATTAATCACAAACATAAAGAAACTCATTGATAGTAATACCATAATAGTAGGAGATGTCAACACCCCATATACAACAGTGAACAGATAATCTAAGGAGAAAATAAACAAGGAAACAATGGCTTTGAATGATACACTAGACCGGATGGACTTAACAGATATATTCAGAACATTTCATCCTAAAGCAGTGGAATACACATTCTTCTAGAGTGAACATGAAACATTCTCCAGATGAGATCACATACTAGGACACAAATTAGCCCTCAACAAGTACAAAAAGGTTGAAATCATACCGTGCATACTTTTAGACCACAACGCTCTGAAACTAGAAATCAACCACGAGAAAAAATTTGGAAAGACCATGAATACTTGGAGATTAAAGAGCATCCTACTGAAGAATGAATGGGCTAACCAAGAAATTAAAGAGGAAATTAAAAAGTATATGGAATCCAATGAAAATGGATTCCAATACCACAGCCCAAAACTTCTGGGGCACAGCAAAACAGTCATAACAGGAAAGTACATAGCAATCCACACCTTCCTAAAGAAGGAAGAAAGGTTTCAGATATGCAACCTAACCTTACACCTTAAAGAGATGGAAAAAGGACAGCAAATAAAACCCCAAACCAGCAGAAGACAGGAAATAATAAAGATTAGAGCAGAAATCAATGATACTGAAATAAAACAAAAACAAACAAAACGGTAGAACAGATCAATGAAACCAGGAGCTGGTTCTTTGAAAGAATTAACAAAACTGATAACCCCCTAGCCGGTTTGATCAAAAAGAAAAAAGGAAATGACCCAAATAAATAAAATCAAGAATGAAAAAGGAGAGATTACAACCAACACAGAAGAAATACGAACAATAATAAGAGAATATTAAGAGCAATTATATGCCAATAAAATGGGAATCTGGAAGAAATGGACAAATTCCTGGAAACATATAAACTATTAAAACTCAAACAGGAAGAAATAGAAAATTTTGAACAGACCCATAACCAGTAAATAAATGGAATTAGTAATAAACAAAAACAAAATCCCCAAAACAAGCGTCCAGGGTTGGATGGCTTTCCGGGAGAATTCTAGCCAAACATTTAAAGAAGAGTTAACAGCTATTGGGGCACCTGGGTGGCTCAGTCAGTTGATCATCTGACTTTGGCTCAGGTCATGATCTCAAAGCTTGTGGGTTCGAGCCTCATGTCAGGCTCTATCTATGCTGACAGCTTAGAGCATGGAACCTGCTTCGTATTTTGTGCCTCCTTTTCTGTCCCTTCCCTGCTCATGCTCTGTCTCTGTCTCTCTCTCTTTAAAAAATAAACATTAAAAAACATAAAAAAAAATAAAAGTTAACAGCTATTCTTTTGAAGCTGTTCCAAAAAATAGAAATGGAAGTAAAACTTCCAAACTCATTCTATGAGGCCAGCATTATCTTGATTCCAAAATCAGACAAAGACCTCACTAAAAAGGAAAACTACAGATGAATTTCCCTGATGAACATGGATTCAAATTCTCAACAAGATGCCAGCCACCCAGATCCGATAAACATTAAAAGAATTGTTCACCACATTCAAATGGGATTTATACCTGGGTTGCAAGTCTGGTTCAATATCTGCAAATCAATCAATGTGATACATTACATTAATAAAAGAAAGGACAAGAAACACATGATACTCTCAATAGATGCAGAGAAAGCATTTGACAAAATACAGCATCCTTTCTTGATAAAAACCCTTGAGAAAGTCGGGATAGAAGGAACATACTTAAACATCATAAAAGCCATATATGAGAGACCCACCACTAATATCATCTTCAATGGGAGAAAACTGAGAGCTTCCCTCTAAGGTCATGAATAGGACAGGAATGTCCACTCTCTTATCACTATTATTCAACATAGTATTGGAAGTCCTAACCTCAGCAATGAGACAACACAAAGGAATACAAGGCATCCAAATTGGCAAGGAGGAAGTCAAATTTTAACTCTTCACAGATGACATGATACTTTATATGGAAAACCCAAAAGATTCCACCAAAAAACTGCTAGAACTGATCCATGAATTCAGCAAAGTCACAGGATATAAAATCAATGCACAGAAATCAGTTGCATTTCTATACACCAATAATGAAGAAACAAAGAGAAATCAAAGAATCGATCTCATTTACAATTGCACCAAAAGCCATAAAATACCTAGGAATAAACCTAACCAAAAAGATGAAAAATCTATACACTTAAAAATATAGAAAGCTTAAAAGCTTATGAAAGAAATTGCAGTGGACACACACACACACACACACACACACAGGAAAAATAATCCATGCTCCTGGATTGGAATAAGAAATATTGTTAAATGTCGATGCTACCCAAAACAATCTACATATCCAATGTAATCCCTATCAAAATAACACCAGCATTCTTCACAGAGCTAGAACACACAATTCGAAAATTTGTATGGAACCAGAAAATACCCCAAATAGCCAAAACAATCTTGAAAAAGAAAACCGAAGCTGGAGGCATCACAATCCTGGACTTGAAGATGTATTACAAAGCTGTAATCATCACGACACTATGCTACTGGCACAAAAACAGACATTCAGATCAATGGAACAGAATATAGAACCCAGAAATGGACCCACAAACGTATGGCCAACTAATCTTTGACAAAGCAGGAAAGAATATTCAATGCAATAAAGACAGTCTCTTCAGCAAGTGGTGCTGGGAAAACTGGACAGCGACATGCAGAAGAATGAACCTGGACCACTTTCTTACACGATATACAAAAATAAACTCAAAATGGATGAAAGACCTCAATGTAAGTCAGGAAGCCATCAAAATCCTCGAGGAGAAAGCAGGCAAAACCTCTTTGACCTCGGCTACAGCAACTTCTTACTCCAATCTCCAGAGGCAAGGAAAACAAAAGCCAAAATTAACCATTGGGACCTCATCAAGAAAAACAAAAAACAAAACAAAATTTCTGTACAGTGAAGGAAACAATCAGCAAAACTAAAAGGCCACTGACAGAATATATGAAGATATTTGCAAATGACATATCCAATAAAGGGTTATTATCCAAAATTTATAAAGAACTTATCAAACTCAACACCCAAAAAACAAATAATCCAGTGAAGAAATGGGCCAAAGACATGAATAGAAACTTTTCCAAAGAAGACATCCAGATGGCTAACAAACACATGAAAAAATGCTCAACATCACTCATCATCAGGGAAATACAAATCAAAGCCACAGTGAGATATCACCTCACACCAGTCAGAACAGATAAAATTAACAATTCAGGCAATAACAGATGTTGTCAAGGATGCAGAGAAAGGGAACTAGTTTGCAGTGCTGATGGGAATGCAAACTGGTGCAGCCACTCTGGAAAACAGTATGGAGGTTCCTCAAAAAATTAAAAATAGAATTACTCTATAACCCAATATTTGCACTACTAGGTATTTATCCAAAGAATGCAGGTAGGTGTGCTGCTTTGAAGGGACATATGCACCCCAATGTTTATAGCAGCGCTATTGACAATAGCCAAAGTATGGAAAGAGCCTAAATGTCCATTGACAGATGAATGGATAAACAATATATATGTATATATACACATACATATACATATACACACACACACACACATATACACACACATACACACACACACACACACACACACAATGGAGTATTACTCGGCAATAAAAAGAATGAAATCTTGCCATTTTCAACTACGTGGATGGAACTAGAGGGTATTATGCTAAGTAAAATTAGTCTGTCAGAGAAATACAAATATCATATGTGGAATTTAAGATACAAAAGAGATAAACATAGAGAAAGAGAAGGAAAAAAATTAAAAAAAAAAACAGGGAGAGGGACAAAACATGAGACTCTTAAATATAGAGAACAAACTGAGTGTTGCTGGAGGGGTTGTAGGTAGGGGGATGGGCTAAATGGGTAAGGGGCATAAGGAAGACACTTGTTGGGATGAGCACTGGGTGTTATCTGCAAGGGATGAATCACTGGATTCTACTCCTGAACTCATTGGACTACATGCTAAGTAACTTGGATGTAAATTAAAAAATAAAAAAAATAAAAAAAAAAAACAAAGAATGTAAGTTTCCCAATAAGATCAGTTACTTGAAGAAACACTAAAAAGATTTCTTTGTTGAATGCTTAGAAATCAAAATAAACTCAAAATTTGGGAGCAAGACAAAGAGAAATTACAGCACAAACCATTATAAAGCCTTTCTCATTTTTCCTCAATAGAAGGATCCCTAAGAGGAAGGCTAAAAGATCTCAGAGGAACATGCTGCTTTTAAACTGAGGTTTTGAGCCTCAGCAAAGAGTGGCTTTCAATTGAATATACTTGAGGCTCTGGGCTTCATGACAGCAAACTTCCCCAAATGACATCCACTGATCAAATAGATCTGTTTATGGAGCCTACTTAAGGCAGAGAGAACACTGAAATTTAACAGTGTCTTAGAAAGAGAGGCCATGGGTTGATATTCACAGGTGTGGAAAAGAGCTACACTCAAAAGATTTAAATTGGGTCTCCTAATATGGATATCTAGTTGGGATTAGGACATTTTTGTGATATGTTTAGTGCTGGTGGTCACAGAAAAAGTGAGGATCTTAAAAGAAGTCTTAGTGGTTAAAAAGTTGTTTGAGGGGCACCTGGCTGGCTAAGTTGGAAGAGCATGTAACTCTTGATTTCAGGGTCATGAGTTTGAGCCCCACATTGACTATAGAAATAATATAAATAAATAAATAAGTTAAAAATTTTTTAACTGCTTGATAGTAAACTTGATGCCCAAGTGAAGAATTCATTGTTCAAAGAAATAAGAATTTACTCAGATGAGCAACTTATTTAACTCAATAAATTAGATTTAAAGAATTTCCTAAATAATCATAAAGGTTATTTACTTAAAAACCTATCTTCCTAGAACAAAGAAAAATTCATGTTTACAGAAGTGGCCTCAATTCTCAATGGGTTAAAGGATAGAGATTTACGAAGGATTTAAAATTTTACCACTGAAATAAATTGAGGTTCTTTCCTGCTAATAATTAAAAATTATCTTGGGGAACGTGGTTGGCTCAGTCAGTTAAGGGTCTGACTTTGGCTCTCATGGTCAGATCTCATCAGGATCTCGTGGTTTGTGAGTTCGAGCCCCATATCAGGCTCTGTGCTGACAACTTTGGAGTCTGGAGCCTGCTTCAGATTCTGTGTCTCCCTCTCCCTCTGCACTGCACTCCCACCCCTGCCCCGCACACATGCTGTCTCTCTCTTTCTCTCTCTCTCTCAAAAATAAACATTAAATTTTTTTTAATTCTCAAACTTGCCAAATATTACATGTAGTCACTTGAAGAATTAGAATGTACATAATGGTTTGCATACCTCAAAATGTCCAGTGAATTTTATGGTAAGGAAAATTTCTGATGAAATTGTTTAAACCCTTAAACTAATTTGTTTTATTGTTTCCTTCTTTTTTAAAAATGTCTGTTTAATATATTTTGATGTTTCTTACCTAGAGTAAGATGGCATTTTTCCATAATAACCAAGAGAATTTAATATAACAGTTAGGAAAATGTATTTTGTGCAACCCCCTTGAAACATTATATAATTTATATATTTCTGTCCTTTTAACCTTTTGCAAAACAAGTTACCATTTGCATCAACAGGCAAGTCTTTGGAGTACACAGATGGCTCTATCAACCGTATGGTGACTAATCCCCTTTATTGAATGCAGTTGACATGGAAACAACTAGTCAACACCAAATAACCACATTATTATGTGTAAATAGCAGCCCCTCTGTGATTATAGCAAACACCTTATTTATATCTGAAGGAAATGTCTAACAGTAATTCAAAAACAATAGTGTCTCTTTACAATATTTATATGTGATTATGTATATACCAAAACACCTTAAAGGTATTCGGATGATTATAGATTCAATATCTATATCTATATCAATATCATCTATATCTACACCATCTATATAGAGAGAGAAAGAAAGAAAAAAATTTTGAAAATTTAAATGAAATGTTCTTGAAATACTAAAGCAATAATCAACCTCTGGGATCAATTAGCATTTTATGAAATTATGTTTCAAGGTTTCAACATCATCCCCCATATGTTTTAGAGCTATGAAATGATACCTTTGACTTAGTTTAGATAATTATATTTTAAAAAATAAGGTTTATAAATATCGTATTGCTGAAGAAATTAAAAATAAAAGTTGAAAATGGCATATTTAATTTATTTTCCCTTTATTGTTGTATAATACATGCAGGTTTCATGTCAGCTATAGCCCTTTGATGACATTATCAAACTTTAGTTTTCATTTATATCTTCAATAATTGTGAGGAGCAAAAGAGTACATTTGCACCTATTTTTTTAGAGAAAAATATAAGCAGTTTGATATTTCTCCCTAAATACGTATTCTAAATTTTGACATGAAAGGTGGATGCTAAACACAACATGCCCCACATATCATGGGGTCATAAATAGTGGTAGCCACAATTATAAGATTTTGATGCTCAGGTCTATAAGCTAGCCTCTTGCATTGACAAATATTTATTGAGAATATATTAGTCAATGATGATAGACCAATGAACAAAACATACAAACTTACAGTCTTCATGAAGATTTTATTCTAGTGAGTGGACAGTGGCTGTAAAAACATTATATTTAAAAATATATTTTAACATTATGTATGTATAAATATTGGTCTATAACTATGTATTAATATATATTTAATATATATTTATGCATATATATATTTTTGATTCAATATACTTTATATTTTAAATATTATATTTTACTTTCTAAATTTCTGTATATAAAATTATGAGCTTTGGGGAAAAAAACTGAGGTGAAACTATATGTGATGCCACGGAGTAACATCGGGTTGCAATTTTAACCAACGTCGTAAAGGGAGATTACAGTGGATTATTGACACATGACTAAGTATCAGGAGGAAGCATGAAGTGTTGGAGCAAGCCATGCAAATATACTGGAGAAGTACCTTCCTACAGAAGTAACAGCAAGTGCAGGGGCTCTGAGTTTGAGTATAATTACTATTTCAAGGTAAGAGACCAGAGTCACTGCAGTGGAGTGAGCCAGGTAGACTAAAACATGAGTTGAAGTAAGAGAGACAAGAAGGAAGTGGAATCCAGATTACACCCTTCTGCTTTTTGGCCAGGTTATTTACTTAGGCATTTATCACGAGTAATGTGGGAAGCCACTGAAATATTTTGAGTAGAGGAGTCAATTATCTTTTTGTTTTAAAAGAATATTTTGAATACTGTATTGACAATAGACTAGAAGGGTAAGTAGAAGCAAGGACAAAAGTAGGAAGGGCATTCTAATAGTGTAGATAAGAGATAGGGATTTGGAGTGCCTAATCTACTGAAGCAATTGTTTCCAGAAAAAAATAACAAAAGACAAACAAAACCCAAACTTGTAAGTTATGGGGTGAAGTAGGATAGAGAAGGGAGGAAAAATTAAGCAAAAATATGGTAGCTGGTAAACTCTAGCACTGGTCTGATAGAAGGGAAGTTCCTGCAGCATAAACTACATATTAGAGTTGTTGTATGCCTCCATTTGTAAACATTGAATTTGGCCACTTGGGAAATGTAGAAGATCTAATCTACTCAGTAATGTGGTTTCCTTTAATCAAATGAGAGCAAATTTCACAAAAGCTGGGGGGTCAGTGCTAACCCTGTAAAGGAAATCTGTGAGGGGTATCAAAACACCACATAGAGGTGGAAAATTTAAGTTATATGTTGAAGATAGAGAAATAGGATTTGTGATAGATTAAATGTTAGAACAAGACAAGGTATTCCATAATTATTAAAAAATAATAGATCAGAACAATTAGAAGAATGGAATTTCCATTTACTGAAATGTAAAAGATTGCAGAAATAGCATATTTGAAGGCAGGAGGAATCAGGAGTTCAGGGTTTTACATTATAATTTTGATATACTTATTAGATATCTAATTGGTAAGTGGGTCTTTGTGGAGATACCTTTAGAATGGTTTTCATGTAGATGGTGTTTAAAGCTATCAGTTTATTTGAGATAACCAAAGGAGTGAATGTAGAAAAGATGGTGAGGTTTATGCTCTGAAGCTTTAATTTATTAAAAAGGTAGAAAACTAAAGATGAAGTAGAAAAGGAGACAAAGAAGGACACATTCACTGGAAACAAGTCTTGAGGAGTTCTGATACAAGGGGAAAAAGTGAAATGGGTAACATTAAGTGGAAAGAAGTAGGGTCAAGAGAGCTTTATCTTTAAGAATGAATGAATATTGACACATTTGTCTACTGGTGGGTGAGAAATCTATTAGAAAAAGAGAAAAACACAATGATTCAGAGGAGAAGGCAGAGAGCAATATCATTAAGTAGGTGAGAGGGGACGGGATCTGCTATACAAGTGGAAATGTTGGTCTTTGCTAAAGTGCATGAAAAACCATTGAAAGTACCAGGAAAGAAAGCAGAGTATAGAAGCAAAGTAGGTAAGTTGTTCAATGGGGTGGTAGAAACTTGTGGCAGGTTTTTTTTTTTTCTGTTTTCTGAGAAATCTTTGAATTTTGTTGAGATTATTATTAAATCATTCATTTCATATCATAAGGGGATTTATATTTAAGAGGGATCTGTTTGCTAAAAAGCTATTAATGAGGAGCAATCATAGGGATCGATTTGTACTGAGACCACAGACAACTCCAACAGAAGTTCTCTGCTGGGAGTAACAGATACATTAGAAGAAGAGGAAAAGTTGAAACTTGTTTTTATTGGACTGCATTGCTATGCTATGCTGTTTTATATAATTTATATTTTCATATGCATATAGTATATATTCATGAAATATCTTCTTCTTACCTCCATCTTATTACAAGAGACCGAAGCTCCTGTGAAATAATTTTCTCAAAACTATAGAGCTAATAAAAAAGTAAAGCTTGGTTTCTAGCATAAATTAGTCTGATATAAACATGTTATTACATGTTTTTGTTTAACATGTTCCTCTGACTCTTGAATTTCACTTGACTTAATGGTTATAACTACAGATTTGAACAGATTTGAACAGATTCAAACTTATTTTTATAGAATATTTCATACATTGTTTATGTGCTTTCTAAAGGATCACATCAAGAGGCATATACTGTATGACTGTTTCTGTCTTTATATGCTTTATTTCCTTCATTAGTGATGTGTTAAGATATTCTGAATTTGTCTTTACACATTTTCTGCACCTAGGTTTGGCTATTAACTGAAAAATCCTACACTTTTCAGTGGGGAATGTATCTAGTGGGCCCAAATTTGATGCTAGAAGTTTTCATGGCTTTTTGGTTGTTGTGGTTTCCAAAGATGGAGGCTGCAACTCCTTCTACTGTGTAGGCCCTTTTCTATGATGTCCAGACTTAGACCTGAAAAAAAGTTCCAGCTTCCAATGTTTGCTTTCTGAGAGGCCAGTCACCACCTACAGAAGTTTGGGTTATCTATCTGCCTGAAGAGAAACGCTGTGGAGGATAAGACTATATATGGTGACAGAGGCCAGGTGAAGAACAGCCAAGGATCCAGACATAAAATGGCCATGCAAAGAAAGAGGCCTGGCCAATTCAGACCAGACATTCAAGGTGATCTCTGGCTTCTATCGGGCTGTACAACCAATACTATGGAAAATATAGATGAGCCATCTCTGCTTCCAGAATTTCTGATTCTCAGAATTGTGAGTGATTTCATATTCATTGTTTAAAGCCACTGATATTTTTTTAATATACCAATAGGCAACTAAAAGAGTTGTGCAGGTAACTAAATTTTCTGTAGACCAAAGTCAGAAATACTAATTTTAACAGAAAATATGTTAGAAGTTCATAGTAGTTCCATTCAAATTGAAAATTGTAAGGTTTTTACAATTAACTTCTTTGATTTTTTATGTTTTATATTTTTAATCTTTTTTCCTTTTACTAAAACTATTGATACTGATTTTTATATAGGATACATTTTAATGTTTATCTCTTCTATCTGTGTGTATGTATGCATATATGTTTCCACTAGCTTCAGAATAAAAATATTAATATTTAAGGTTTCTGACACCATCTTATAAATGAATTATCCTTCTCAGAGCAGTACAGGGAATTTAATAGAATGATGGTATGATAAGAAAAGATAGGATTCAGTAGGAAGAGAGAGAAAGATTAGGACCTGAGGTCCCTGGGTGGGGGAAAAACAGATTTTGGAACAATGCTGGGAGTGTCTGATCACACCAAACCCCCTTGGGAATAAGGTTCCTCTTAAGAATGTAATGGACCCCACCTCTCCCCCTCAGGTTTCCCTCAGAAATTTTACAAAAGACCTAACTAAAAAAAAGTAGTAGACCACTAAACATAGGACCCACAAAGAATGAATGATATGGCCATAGACCACCCCTCATACAATGGAGTTGAGCCAATCAGGAATGGACAACCCAGAACCTAGAGTTATCCAGCCAGTAAGGGTAGAACCTGAGAAGGGGGAAGGGAAGTGAAGGCTGACCAGAATCTTATAAAACAAAGACCCTTGCCTATTGTCGTGGGCATTCACTTTTGAATGCCCCCTCTCTGCAAAGAGAGCTTTCATATTATTCTTATTTCTAATCTTATACCCTGATAAACTTTTGCCTGCTGCTCATTATGTGTCCACCTCTTCATTCTTCAAAGCCACTAGACAAGGAACCCTAGATACTGAGGTAAAAAGTCCTGCAATAATGCCACTATTCTTTTACTAAGTACTACCAGAGTGGTTGTCTGTTGATCAAAAGAAAGGTAGCAAATCTCCAAAAATGGAGAGTAAATAGCAAAATCCAAAGCCTCTATTTTGTTTTTGTTATTTAGAACTCATATTTTATCTACTGTTATTCACTTTTTCTACTTATCTTTCCTCTTTCCTTCCACTTTCTTCTTCAAATATCTTTCTTTTGCTTAAATAAACACAGTACAATACATGTATATATAGCTATGCTAATATAACTCATGATTTTATATCCAGAGAAGGTAAGAGAAAACTAAGTTCCATTCAAGCATGGAAATGCTCCCAATCCTTTGAAGAAACAGTCACCCTGCGTCCACACAAAAACTGGCTGGGAGATGCTCCAACATTCCTTTCTGTTAAAATCTAGCAACATGTTAAAAGCCCATTTGCCAGGAACCAATTTGTTAGAAGAAATCAATACACCAAAGGACCATTTTAGCAAATGGCAAATACAACTGATTTAGCACATATACTAACTTTAAAATTTAACAGAAATGTTTAATGCTTTGTAAATAATGTTCAACATTGGTTACTGTTAATGACACATGGGAAAATATATATTACCATGAGGAACACAAATTCATACTTTTGAAAGAGAATCTTAGTTTTTACAGTTTTAAAAATATTCAGAAGTTTAGTACTATCAAGTACACTATTAAATTTAGATTTTAAAATGTACAATTAGATACTAATTTATTTTCTATATTTTGATTTAATATTTTATTCTAAATTAATTATAATCAATTCATTTAATGCCAACATCTATTTTGTCAATATCGTTACTCATTTACCAATTTACCAAATATCATAGCAAAATTTTTTACTTTTAACAACCGTCCTTTAAATTTTATAATTTTGTGTAGTTGTTTCCTAGTTAATTTCTTAATTTCCAAACTAATCTTGTATTCCACTATAATAATATTTTCCATCATACTCACTTTTTTTTTTTTTTTTTTAAGCAAGGGCTTGAACTCGGGACATTGAGACAAAGACCTAAACTGAGATCAGGAGTTCTATGCTTAACCAATGGAGCCACCCATGTACCCAGTCACCATGTTGGCTTCTAATAGACTGCTTCAAATGCATTTATCCTTTCAAGTTATAATTGCTATACAATCTCTCTTCTCCAGTGGTGTTTTGGTAGAAACCAAAATGTCAGTATTTTGTTATATTACTTTAAATATTTTAGACATTTTAAGGTCTTTTAATATTTGTATTCTCATTTCAAACTTCAAAATATTTTTTATTCTGCCAATTCTCCATATAATATATCAAATTTAATTTATGTTTCTGGTAACTCTGTCATAATTTTGATCCAATAATATTTTAAATATAAATTTATTTCAGAAACATTCAAAAACCTATAATGAGCACAAGTAGTATAAAAGTTTTCACATTATACTCAGGATGCAAACTGATGAAATACTCCAAAGATAAGAGAAATATTGAAGAGATGCTAGTACAGAATTGCACTATTTTTAAGGTCTTTTGGGATCACATATTTTTTTTTCTAAAGTCTATGGCAAGCCACAGAATGTTTATTGGTGAGAGAAGTGTATAATTTGCTCACCAAGAGTTCTCACGTTTCACAGCCTCTACCTATATATTTTACGTACATAAATAAAACAATAAATAAACCCTGAAAACTAGCTAAGTTGAATTAATTGCAAGTAAGTGGCTTTTAAAAATGATTTAAGCACAAGATTTTTTTTTTTTTGCTTGACTTTACTGACAGCAATGTATTTTAGAACTTTGAAATACCTCTAGGTATGTGAAGGAAGTGTGTGTGGGGTTGTGGGCGGGGTGGGGGGCATCTGTGGAAGAAAGTAGCAAAGTGATAGGATATTTACCAGACTGAGAAGCATCAAAGAGTTAAATACTTAACTTGAAAGTGGGCTAAATTAATTGTTATGTAAAGGTACAGGCTGATAGGTGTGAGGTTCCTTAGTATAGGTTCAAACAAAACAAAACCAACCAACAAATAACAACAACAACAAAACTGAAGAGGCCTCCTAAGTCAAGAGAAAGTTCTGCTCATTGGGCCAGAGCTGGCAGTCTAGAAAAGCAATACTGGGTAGAAAGAGCAAAGCTGGAGGCATCACACTTCCTGATTTCCAACTACATTATAAAGCTACAGTGATCAAAACAGTATGGTATTGGCATAAAAACAGACACATAACTCAAGAGAACAGAATAGAGAGCCCAGAAATCAACCCACACATATATCATCAATTGTTTTACAACAAAGGAGCCAAGAATATACAATGGGGAAATGATAGTCTCTTCAATATATGGTGCTGGGAAAAGTGGACAGCCACATGCAAAAGAATGAAATTGGGCTAATATCTTATACAATACACAAAAATTGACTCAAAATGCATTAAATACTTGAATGTAAGACCTGAAACCATAAAATTTCTAGAAGAAAACTTAGGCAGCAAATTCCTTGACACTGGTCTTGGTGATACATTTTTTGGAACTGACTCCACAAGCAAAGGCAACAAAAGCAAAAATAAACCAGGGGGACTACATTAAATTAAAAACCTCTTCACAATAAAGGAAAACATCGGTAAAATGAAGAACCAATCTACTAATGGGAGAAAATATTTGCAAATCATATATCTGATAAGGGGTTAATATCTAAAATATATAAAGAACTTACACAATTCAATAGCCAAAATAATAATAATAATCTGATTAAAAGTGGTCAAATAATCTGAATAGATATTTTTCAAAGAAGCCACAGATGGCCAACAGGCACATGAAAAGATGCTGAAAATCAGTCATCATCAGAGAAATGCAAACCACAGCCAGAAGGAGATATCACCTCACAACTCATAGAATAGCAATTATTAAAAAGATAAGGGGCACCTGGTTGGCTCAGTCAGTTGAGCATCTGACTCTTGATTTCAGCTCAGGTCATGATTCCACGGTCCTGGGATCCAGCACCACATCAAGCTCCATGCTGAGTGTGGACCCTGTTTAAGATTCTCTCTCTCTCTCTCTCTCTCTCTCTCTCTCTCTCTGTCTCTCTCCTTCTTTCTCTTTCTCTTTCTCTTCCTCTTTCTCTTTCTCTTTCTCTTTCTCTTTCTCTTTCTCTTTCTTTCTCTTTCTCCTCTTTTTCTCTTTCCCTGCCTCTCCTTCTGTCCCTTTCCCCTACTCATGCGCTCTAAGAATAAATAAATTTTTTAAAAAGATAAAAAATAACAAGTGGAGAAAAAAATTCTTGTGTGATGTTGGTGGGAATGTAAATTGGAATAGCCGAAATGGAAAACAGTAGAGAGTTTGTTCAAAAACGTAAAACTAGAACTACCATATAATCCAGCAATTCTACTTCTGAGTATATACCCAAAGAAAATGAAAACACTAATTCCAAAAAATGGATGCACCTCCATGTTCATTGCAGCATTATTTGTAATAGCAAAGATATGTAAAAACCTAAGTATCCATCAATGGATGGGCTGATAAAGATGTGGTATATGCACCCAATGGAATACTACTTTAGCCATAAAAAAATAATGAAATCTTGCCATTTGCGATAACCTGGATTAACACTGAGGACGTTTATACTAAGTGAAACAAGTCAAATAGAGAAATTTTTAAATGAAGACGTCTTACTAAAATGTGAAATCTAAAAAACAAACAAACAAATAAAACAAAATAAAAGAAATATAACAAGCTCATAGTTACAGAAAACAGGTTGGTGGTGGCTAAAGAGGAGGGATCTGGGGAGTGGGTTAAATTGGTGAAGGGGGTCAAAAAGTACAAACTTGTAGTTATAAAATGGTCATGGAGATGTAATGTACAGTATGATAACTATAATTAACAATGTTGTATTGCATATTTGAAAGTTCCTAAGAGAATAAATTTTAAAAGCCCTCAACATAAAAAAAGAATTGTAACTATGTATGGTGATGGATGACGACTAAACTTACTGTGATCATATCACAAAATATACAAATACTGAATCATTATGTTGTACACCTGAACCTAATATAATAAGTGAACCATACATCAATAAAAAGTAAATTACATTAAAAACCTGGTGGTAGGAATTCATCAGCAAATAGAAATTCATCAGCAAAGTGTCAGTGTAAGAACCTCCGAACACCCTCTCCTCCATAACAGCAAAAAGAACACTGGAAAAAGTCATCAAAATAAACTTTTCAGGGGCGCCTGGGTAGCTCAGCCAGATAAGTGTCCGACTTTGTCTCAGGTCATGATCTCACAGTCTGTGAGTTTGAGTCCTGTGTTGGGCTCTGTACTGACAGCTCAGAGCCTGGAGCCTGCTTCAGATTCTGTCTGCCCCTCTCTCTGCTCCTCCCCTGCTTGTGCTCTGCTTCTCTCTGTCTCTCAAAAATAAATGTTAAAAAAATTTAATTAAAAAAATGAAAAAAAAAACTTTTCAGAAATCTAGAAATTAATCAGACTTGCAGGAACAGGAGTTGAGTGTTTCTCAAAAAAAAAAAAAAATCTGAATCTCAGTAAGAACATTGAACTTTGTGGTGTTTCAACTTGCCCTACCCCCATCTCCCTTGCCTCAGTATCACAGTAGTCTTGAAAATCAACCACCTCAAAAAAATAAAAATAAAAAAAGAATAGTCTAGAACCCTCTATAGTAAATTACTTTAAAAGAAATGACAAAATAATAAAATTGTATACTTGAAAATAACACAAAATAAGGTAATAATAGAGGAATGGAGGAATAGCAAAACAAAAAGATATGGGGAAAAAACAAAATAAAGTCTTACTTTATCAGTAATTAGATTAATATAATGGATTAATATAAACACTTCAGTCAAAAGGCAGCAGCGGCAGACTGGATAAAAAACATGAAGCAACTGGGGCATCTGAGTAACTCAGTCAATTAAGCTTCCGACTCTTGATTTCGGCTCAGGTAATAATCTCATCGGTTCCTGAGTTCAAGCCCCACATTGGGCTCTGTGCTGACAAGGCAGGGCTTGTTTGAGATTCTCCCTCCCTCTCTCTGCTCCTCCCCCACTCACACACATGCACTCTCTCTCTCTCTCTCTCTCTCTCAAAATAAGTAAATAAACTTAAAAAAACAAACCATAAAGCAACTATTTTGTGTTTAGAGAAGACATACTTTATATTGAAAGACACAAAAGGTTGAAAATATAAGGATGGAAAAAGATACACTATTCAAAGAGTAATGGAAAGAGAATCCGTTAATATCAAACAAAATATACAATAAGACAATGAAACATAAAAGGATGTCTTATAATGGTAAAGGGGACTGTACATCACAAATATATCACAATTCTAAACACCTAACAACACCTAACAACAAAGTTCAGAAATACATAAAATAAAAAATGACAAAATTAAAGGGAGAAAAAATAATTCAACAATAATAGTTGGAGACTATAAATATTCACCATATTAGGTAGAACTAGAAAGATCAACAAGCAAATAAAACATCTAAAAAATACTATACATTAGTTAGAACCGAGAGAAATCTATAAATGATCTGACTGTGAATACACATTCTGCTTAAAGTTCACATGTACGAGCATAGACCATATGCTAGGCCATAAGACAATTCTCAATACATTGAAACAGAAATAAATAATACAAAATTATATGAATGCAATGACATGTAACAAGAAATTATTAATGGAAGGAAATTTGAGAAATTTTAAAAAATATGTGAAAATTAAACAACACATCCTTAAGTAACCTAAAACCTAATTACCACAGAAGTCACAAGGTAAATTGGAATATATTTTGCAATGAATGAAAACATAAGAACAGTATATCAAATCTTACAAGATGTAGCTATTGTACTGTCTGCAGTTAAATTTATAGTTGTAAATCGCTATACTTAAAAAAGAAGAAAAGTAACCTAAACTTCCACCTTAAAAATTAGAAAAAGAAATCAAACTACACTCAGAGCAAACAGAGGAAAGGAGGTAATAAAGATTAGAGCAGAAATAAATAAAAGATAAATCAGGAAAACAACAAAGAATATATTTTTTTAAAAAGTTGATTCTCAAGGAGCCTGGGTACCTCTGTCGGTTAAGCATCCTACTCTGACTCAGGTCATGATCTCACAGCTTGTGAGTTTGAGCCCCGTGTCAGGCTCTGTGCTGTCAGTTCAGAGACTGGAGCCTGCTTCAGATGCTGTCTCTCTCTCTCTCTCTCTCTCTCTCTCTCTCTCTCTCTGCCCCTCCTCTGCTCACTGTCTCTCTCTCTCTCAAAAATGAATAAACGTTAAAAGAATTTTTTTAAGTTGATTCTCTGCATAAACAAACTTGACAAACTTTAGGTAGAATAACAAAAAATAAATAAGAGAGAAGCCTCAAATGAGTAAAATCAGTTTCAAGATAAATGAGGAGACACTAATATCAACCCTAGAAAAATAAAAATGGTCTTACAAGGGAATATTATGAAGAATTCTATGACAATGTATTAAATAACCTAGATGAAATGGCCAAATTCCTAGGAATGCACAAACTAAAAAAGTGAATCAAGAAAAATAGAAAATATGCATACACTGATTACAGGTAAAGATAATGAATACATAATCAAAAACCTCCCAATAAAGAAAAGGCCAGGGCCGGATGGCTTCAGTGGTTATTTCTTCAGATGTTTAAAGACAAATTAACGTGAATCCTTCTACAGTTCCTCCCAAATTTGAAGAGGTGAGAACAGTTCCCAATTTATTCCAAAATGCCAATATTGCTCTTATACTAAAACCAGACAAGGTATCACAAGAAAACAATTTTACAGATCAATAGCCCATATAAATAAATATGGATGCAAGAACTGTCAAGATACTTGCAAATCAAATTCAGCAAAATACAAAAATGATCCTTCACCCTCCTAAAGTGAGATTTACTCCAAGTATGGGAAAAAAAAAAAAAAAGGCTTCAAAGGACTCTGTCAAACATTTCAAAGATGAGCCATGGGGGCGCCTGGGTGGCGCAGTCGGTTAAGCGTCCGACTTCAGCCAGGTCACGATCTCGCGGTCCGTGAGTTCGAGCCCCGCGTCAGGCTCTGGGCTGATGGCTCAGAGCCTGGAGCCTGTTTCCGATTCTGTGTCTCCCTCTCTCTCTGCCCCTCCCCCGTTCACGCTCTGTCTCTCTCTGTCCCAAAAATAAATAAACGTTGAAAAAAAAAATATAAAAAAAAAAAAAAAAGATGAGCCATGGGCTTCCAGTTTCTGTTCCAAAATGTAAACAGTGTGGAAGTCATCACCCATCTCACAATAAGCAAAATGCTACACACGCTAAAAATCAACTCCTTTTAATATTATCCAAGAATTAAAGTCATAGAACAAACCACCACTCTGAAAATTGAAGAGACGATTGAATACCAAGAATCATAGCTTACTGAAACATAGCCTAGGAGCAGAAACTGCTAGACTTAGGACCAAGGTAGGAAGATTTAAACTCTGATGGACTGCTGCAGGCTCAGTGTAGACAAGTTTGTAAAATAAAAATTCCACAGAAGGCTCAGGCCCTCACACTTTCTTGATTTTTACCACCAGGAACTCTACCAGGCTTACACAGTGAAGAACAGGAAAACAATTTCCTCCATCCTGGCAGAAAAAGGGGTAAGAGAAGGAGAAAAGTTTTGAAATATGTCCAGAGCATTTTGTTCTCTTTAATTGGGTTGGCCTCACGAGAAACCCCTCTCCTGGAGCCAAACCAACATGGGAAAAGGGTAATCCCAAGTCGAGCTTCAGCTTGTGCCACTGTGTCCCCTAAGGACGGTGGGAGAGCAGGGACAAAGAAGATTTTGTGAAGGTCACAGTCTAGGGGCATGGGTTCTGCGAAAGTCAAAGCCCACAGGCATTGGGAAAAGACTGAGCCCTAATCAGTGGAAAGTGGAATGCTCTGCCCCCCGCCCCTCCCACTTATTTTTTTTAATGTTTTTTATTTTTAGTTTTGAGAGAGTACAAGCAGGGGAGGGGCTGAGAGAGGGAAAAGAGGATCTGAAGCAAGCTCCATGTTGTCAGCAGTGAACCTGATGTGGGGCTTGAACTCATAAAGTGAAATCAAGAATTGGATGCTTAACTGACTGAGCCACTCAGGTGCCCCCTTTATTTGTTCCCCTCACCTCACACCTTAACACCACTTCCATTTGGCTGCTATATGGTAACAAGCTATTGCAGCTAAAAGAGCAGCAAAGTTCAGATCATGTTTAAGGAGGAATCTCTAGAGGAACCCAAAGGTAAGAAGAGAGAGAAAACCCAGGAAACAGATGGAAATTTTCACCTCTGACACCTATAGCCATACAGCATAACTCTAACCAGAAAAACATAAAACCTCACAGTAAGGGCCCATTTACCTCAGTTCCTTTTCCCTTGTATATCACGTCGGGCTTTCAACAGAAAACTAAAAGATATACTAAAAAAGCTAAGCAGTTTTAAGAGACAAGGCAAGCAATGCAACTAAAGTCAGATATGGCAGAGGGTTTGAGATTATCAGTTGAGGATTTAAAATAACTATGGCTAATATGCTAAGGGAGCTAATGTAAAAAGTAGACAGCTTGGAAGTAAAAACATGGGTTATGTAAGCAGAGAGTTAGGAAGTCTAAGAAAGAATCAGAAAGAGATGCTAGAAATCAAATACACTATAATAGAAATAAAGAATGCCTTTGGTGGGCTCAACAGTAGACTGGACACAGCCAAAAAAAGAATCAGTGCTCTTGAAGACATGTCAATAGAAACTTCCCTGGGGCGCCTGGGTGGCTCAGTCGGTTAAGCGGCCGACTTCGGCTCAGGTCATGATCTCGCAGTCTGTGAGTTCAAGCCCCGCATTGGGCTCTGTGCTGACAGCTCAGAGCCTGTAGCCTGTTTCAATTCTGTGTCTCCCTCTCTCTGACCCTCCCCCGTTCATGCTCTGTCTCTCTCTGTGTCAAAAATAAATAAACGTTAAAAAAAAATTAAAAAAAAAAAAAAAAAAGAAACTTCCCAAACTGCAAGGCAAAGAGAAAAAAAAAAGACTACAATTCCTCAAATGTTGTGCATGGAGTTACCATATGGTGAAGCAATTGTACTATTACACATACATGCAAGAGAAATGCAAACATATCCACCCAAAAGTTGTGTGCAAATGTTTACAGCAGCATTTTTCATGATACTCAAAATCTAGAAACAGCCAAAATTTCCAACAATTATGTTAGTTTTGCACCAAACAAAACATAGTATAGTCATACAATGGAAAATTATTCAGCCATGCAAAAAGAATGAGGTAGTAACATATGCTATAATGTAAATAAGCCTGGTGACATTAAGTAAAATGAAAGGAGCCAGACCTAAAAATTCAGTTATTATATGACCCATTTTGATAAATGCAAAATATAAAAGACCATTTAAACTTGTGCTGTCACAGATATTAACCCCTTTCATTTTCATTTTCACTTTTTAAAAAAATGCTCCTATATGAGAGGGTGAGTGGATTGGGGTTCTTATATACTGATCTTTCCTTACCTGTTCTGCTATATGAATTCTAGGATGTTCTTCTCCGTCACTAGAAATGGACATAAGTGACATCTAAAGCTGATAAAACAATTTTAAAGTTTACATGTAACTAACTATGTTAAGTTCCTTTCTAAAGACATTCATACATTTCCTAACAATTAACCTACTAGCCAAATTCAATTAATTTGAGAAATTAAGTAAAAGCCATCAGTGTGTTGAAGAAAGCATCCAAGAGGGTTGGGGGTCTTTTTAGCAATGCATGTTTTTAACAGCATTCCCTACATTGTAGTTTGATGGATAGGGAATAGAGGATACTTGACCTGAATGTTATAAATACAATTTGGAGCATACAAATTGTTTCTTTACCTGGGATTTCATCCTTTTTTGCAAGATTTGCAAGATGAGTAATATTAACTTTAAGGGCTATCCATCACCGATTATCCAGATTTGAAATAGGCTGCTTTCCGCTGCCACCGCCCCCCAATATTGTCTGATTCTAGAAACTGATGTTATAATTATGCCATGTGCCAAAGAAGAGATTCAGTAAGACATTTTTTAAAATAAAAATTTGAATGTTATCAGAAGAAAAAATAGAAGCCTTCTCTATAAAATTATAAATATATTTTAAAACATCATCAGTAATTGCATGTTTTTTTACTTTTAAACTATCTTAGAATTAAGATTTTTTTTCCCTCATAGAGTTGTTTTTATCTGTTAACATGCAGAGACACAGAGTAATATTTACCTTAAAAAAGAGACTAAATAGTTGATATCTTCTCAGGGTATAGTACAGAATATAAATCACGGAATTATTATAATGTTAAAAAGAATTTTATGCCACATTAGACAATAAAATTAAAACAAAAAATACAGATGAATATAGGCTTTTGTGATTTTGCCTGGAGCCTTATTTAGATCATATTTTGAAAAGCACAAGCGCTATTTGATTTTTTTTTTTTTGATTTTGGGTCCTAAAATACAATTTTAGAAGGTTTTGACTAAATGCATTTAGTTAGTATTAAAATGTCCTTTGGAGAAGAACCAGCAGGATTGTTACTAAGCGACCCAGTAAGACCAGGTTGCCCAGCAACAGGCTGCCAGGGATCAGGACTTTTCCCTTCTCTGGTCTTAAATTAAAATTTCCAAGACATCTATGGTGTCCTGTCCTCAGGGTCTCTGGGCTATTTCACAACAGGATGCCAGGTACCTTCCCAGAAAAATCTCTGTACCTTTGACCTTAATACGCAGATATTTTTTAACTTTACCATGCTGTGTTCATCTAACACATATTTGGCAGTGTGTCTTACCCTATGTAGAGTTTTATATAATTATAATTAATTAGAAAATATGTAATTTAGCACAAATAGTTTTTGTCACCTATGGATATAATAATAAGCATTTGGTGCTTAGTACCATAAATGAGCTGTGTTGATGGATAAATTAATCTGAACATTCCCACATTCTTGGAATAAGTTTATTGCCATGTTATAATTCGTTTATATATAATATGTCCTGGGTTAAATTTGTTAATTTCTTCAAAAATTTTCTTTCATATGCAAAGATAGATTGCTCTATGATTGTCCCTACTAGTTTTGAGAGGGCCTGAATTTGAAGCCCAAAGGTCTGTTTGACTGTCCAGAAAGTATATCTTTTCTCCAGCTCACACTTAAAGATGCTGGTAAGAAATGGAATCCCAGCAAATGGGTAAGTGTCGTCCATCTTTTCATCTATAAACAAGAACAAGAAAGTCATGATTTTCCTGACTGCTGGTCTATCACTGACAGGGATTCCCAGGATTCCAAGACTTTCCAAGGAAGTTCATATCCATGACTGAACAAAAAGTCAACTAATGTAAAGGTTAGCCTTGAAAGAGAGGAAATTGCATTGAACATTCCAAACAAATGTCTCCTATTGAGCGAGGACTAACAGAATGGTGAAAAGAAGACATTTACTAAGAAGAAATAAAGTAACGCACAGAAACCCAAAAATAACACAAATTTCTTTCTAGAAATTGAGATGTTTAAAATGTGTACACAATACTCATGTTGAAAATAACAGACAAGCCAACTATGCTGCCCACAAGAAAGAGACATAGGTATTAATACACAATTAGATTAAAACTAAAAGTATGGAAAAAGTCATAGGAGGCTAACAAAGCAGGTGCGGGGTGTCAGGGGGGAGGAGCAATTAGAGCGTCAGACCTTAGAGTAAAACAAAGCAGACTTCAGATAACACATTATTAGATATAAGCAAAGTTATTGAGAAAAATAAATAATACTCAAACTATTACATTTTTATTTATTGATTTTTTTATTATAAAAACACTTAATATGACATCTACCCTCTTAAATTTTTAAGTGCATAATATATTGTTGTTAACTCTTGGTACAATGTCATATGATAAATCTCTAGAGCTTATTCATCTTGTGTAAGTGAAACTTCATACCCATTGTTGGCCGTATGTAATAAGGAAACAACCAAAATGTCCACTGATAGATAAATAAAGGGTGGCAAAAATGTACAATGCAATATTATTCAGCCTTTAAAAGGAAGGAAATCCTACCATGTGTGACAATGTGGACGAACCTGGAAGACACCACACTAAGTGAAATAAGCAAGTCACAGGACAAATACTACATGCTGTAACTTTATTATAATTGAAAATAGTTTTTAGTCTCTATCATCCACCTGATTTTGTTTGTATAATTGGCTTTCCAAACACAAAACTAATGTGAGATTTTAAAAAGGAAAATCTCTTGGGGCGCCTGAGTGGCGCAGTCGGTTAGGCGTCCGACTTCAGCCAGGTCAACGATCTCGTGGTCCGTGATTTCGAGCCCCGAATCAGGCTCTGGGCTGATGGCTCAGAGCCTGGAGCCTGTTTCCGATTCTGTGTCTCCCTCTCTCTCTGCGCCTCCCCCGTTCATGCTCTGTCTCTCTCTGTCCCAAAAATAAATAAACGTTGAAAAAAAAATTTTTTTAAAAGGAAAATCTCTTAATGAAAACTAATAAAATGTGAAATAATCATGTTATTAAAAAAGTTAAGAAAAAAGTACTTTTTTGAGATATTCATTTATTTCTGTTTTATATAGTGATGTTAATTTTTAATGTAGTCTTACTAGTTATCCAGCAGTTATGAAATTACATTTCCCAATTTTATGTCACATTCTGTGACTTGCTAATGAAAACTAGCATTTTCATAAATTGAAACTTTGCAATGCTGACAAGTAAAACAGGGAACACTATAGGGCCATAGAAATTAGACTGAGCGGGGTACCTGGGTGGCACAGTCGGTTAAGCATGCGACTTCAGCCAGGTCACGATCTCGCGGTCTGTGAGTTCGAGCCCAGTGTCAGGCTCTGGGCTGATGGCTCAGAGCCTGGAGCCTGTTTCTGATTCTGTGTCTCCCTCTCTCTCTGCCCCTCCCCCGTTCATGCTCTGTCTCTCTCTGTCCCAAAAATAAATAAACGTTGAAAAAAAAATTAGACTGAGCTATAAATATCTAAAAGATAACATCTCAAACTAGGAGTTTTCTCATTGAAACATTTACATTGATGCATAAAACTGTAGTTCATTCAATTTAGATGCTATCTATTAAAGTTGAAAACTTAATATTGAACATAAAAGATCATGAACTATGATGCTACTATCTGTTCACATATAATCTTCAAAGTCTGGGTTTAAAGTTCAAACACTTAAATAAGCATGCTAATCACATCACAGAAAATAATTTAAAATGGTCACAGCTTAAGTGGTAGTTGTGTTCTGATTTTTTAATTGAACAGAAGTGAAACTTTCATACATCTGGAAGCAGGTCCATCTACATAATTATGGGTTTCAGTGCAAAATTAAAATGTGGAATCCCTTCTTAAAAAAAAAAAAACAGGAAAAAATTGTTTTCCTTTTTCTGAGGTCTCTTTCCTTACCTGCCATGGTGTTTTTATTTGTTATTTAATATTGCACTCCCTATGCCATGGGGATACTTGTGGGTGAGTGCAAACCCTTATAGGAGCCCAGAGCCCTGCCATATGACTTGATGCATGGGATGGTATGAATGAGTGCTGAGTATGTTCATGGTGTTCATGAGTGCATTGGTATAGGAGTATATAGCATTACCACCAACCTCTGTGACTGGCGGCAATTGCATTCAGAAAATATAGGTGGATAGATGGATGGATGGATGGATAGATACATGATAGAAAGATAGAAAGATAGATAGATAGATAAATAGATAAAGTCGATGAGTGAGTCAATGGATGGACGGATGGACAGACAGACACTCAAATGATAGATGAGAGATAAATGGGTAGACAATAGTTTAACACGAAAGTTAATATTGCTGAGAAGGGATCTTTCTGGTTTACTCCTATACTTCTTTTTTTGAATTAGATCCAGAATTTGTCCCTGGAGCTAGATGTTTGGGTTAAATGACCTAGATTACATCTCTCTGCTCAGACTTGCTTGAGTGCAGTAAGTGCAAAGTCAGAGACAGACCCAGGCAGTAAATACGGCCCAAAACACAGCATTTAGTCCATCTTCGGTGCTTTAGGAAAACTATCTTTGAGAGGCTATTTTTGAATCAAGTACTAAAAGATGCTTATCACATTGCTAGATGAAGTGGTCACAAAGGATTAGAAAGAGGAAGAAAAGAGGTGATCATGCAGAGGCTGGAAATCACAGGGTGAACACAGAAACACAGAGAAGGATTAGTGTTTATGAAGCAAAAAGCTAAGCAAGGAATGAAAATAAAAGAGATAAAGTTACCATGCGCATTGACATCATGCTAAAAACCTTCAGCTTTATAGTAGTGGTGAGTGGTTCCCTATGGAGGTAAGTTTGCCCTTCAGGGGACATTTGGCACCATATGGAGACATTTTTGATTGTTGCATTTTGAGTTGGGGTGGCTAATAGCACCTAGTGGATAGAAACCAGGGATGTCCCTAAGCAGCTTTTACAATGCAGAGCAGCCCTCACAACAATGTAATATTGTAATGTGATACAAAAGTGCCAACGTAGAGAAACCCTGCTATAACTGAGTGGGCATTCACTTAAGAGATCTAAAAACTGGAGTGAACTAAGCAGTTGTGTTCTTTGGATAGCCTATGATAGCAGCTATATGGCTACATGAGATATAATTTGTGAACTTTCAAGAATAGTATTTCCTAGACTGCACTAAATTTTTAAATTTATTTTTTAATTCAAGTATAATAAACATACAGTGTTATATTAATTTCAGGTGTACAATATAATGGTTAAACAATTCTACACATTACTCAGGGCTCATTGTGATAGATTGCATTAAATTTTATGGGGAAGATAACATAGACTTTCAATTCTTGATTGACTTTGGGAACTTGGAGAATTTTCATTAGTGAATTAGGTACTTTACAATAATGCTTCTTTAAAATTGAAGCTACAGCCAACGACTTAACAAGTGGCTAAGGATTAATTTTTATCCCCTCTGCCACCATCTGCTTTGCTGTTTGATTGCACTGCTCCACACAATATTACACTTTAATTATGAAAGGTTGAAAGAACATTAATTTGGTATTGGCTCAAGGAAAAGATCTCAATTAGATTTCCCAAGTTTTTCAGTTTGACCTCATTTATTTTTTGTCTTTACTACTGACTGCAGACAATATTTGAGAGATGAATTGTAATTGGTTAACAATTAAAGTGATCTGCCTTTAAATATAAGCAACCAAAACATGAAATGCTAAGACACTTGGAATCTAGATGCCCTGTGTTATCTTATCAAGTTAAAACTGTGGTGTTGAAAGTAACATACTGTTATTGGAAAAGAAAAATCTCAACGGAATTCATGAAGTGGCTCTAAAAGTACATAGAAAAAAAATTAAACTACATAGAAACACGAAATCAGTGATTTTGTGGAATTTAATCAAAATACCACCACAAAAATGAATACTTTCTCAAAATTTTGATCCTCCATTATGGATAAAATCAGATTTAAAAGACGTTTTCTTCAAAGCAAGGTTAAACTTTGATTTCAAACATATACTCTAACGCTTCAAAACCTCCTATTTGTTGCCAATATACTGTTTTCCCCCAAACTTAATTGGAAATAAAGAATAGTAATATTTTTTCCTTCTTTCTTTTTTTTTCTTTCTTTCTTTCTTTCTTTCTTTCTTTCTTTCTTTCTTTCTTTCTTTCTTTCTTTTCTGAGAGAAAGAGAGTGTGAGCTGGGGAGGGGCAGAGAGAGAGAGAGGGACAGAGGATCCCAAGCAGGCTCTGCACCGATAGCAGAGAGCCCTATGTGGGGCTTGAACCCATGGACTGTGAGACTATGACCTGAGCCGAAGTCAGAGGCTTAACCAACTGAGCCACCCAGGAGAGCTCCAAGAATACTAATGTTTCAAATGCTACTTTATTTACAATAAAAAAAAATCTAACTTTGTGTGCATCCAATGTGATAAAACCTAAAGAGCATACAGAAAGTACTAGTTCTTTTCACACACTGCTTACCATTAAAAATGTTTCTAATCAAGGGTCCATAAAAATTCTTTCGACAATCTGATTGGAATTGGATTATATCAATAGAATAATTGTGGAAAACTAATATTCTTACCAACTTAACTCTTCCAGTTCATGAATATACAGTATCTTTTGATGATTTCTGTCATCTTTAACCTCCATACAAAAAAAAATTGTATAAACTCCTAATAATTAGACTTTACATTTTTTGTAAGATTTATTCCTAATAGTATTGCTCAAATAAGCAGGGAAAGTTTTAAAGCATGTTTTCAGATTTTCATTGGTAAATAGTACGTTATTATTATGGTGACTTTTAAAACTTTCCTATTAAATTCTTTGTGGATTCTTTGCTGTTTTCTACTACCAATGACCTAAATATAGTAGTTTTATTTCCTTTTTTAGAAATTTTGGTTTTTATTTTTCTTGTTTCATTCTTCTGATTGTAATAGAGATAAAGACTTGATCATCATACTTCTTGTCTTCCCCTCATTTAAGGGAATCTGTGATTCAGCTTAGATATTTCTAATGACCCAGCATCCATTTCACTAAATGCTAATGTCTGTGTTCAATGTGCTTTTTAATTTTTTTAAACTGTTTATTTATTTTTGAGAGAGAGAGAGAGAGAGCACATGAGCAGGCAAGGGGCAGACACACACACACACACACACACACACACACACACACACAGACACACACACACACACAGAATGTGAAGCAGGTTCCAGGCTCCAAGCGGCAGCACAGAACCTGATGTGCGGGGCTCTAACCCATGAACTGGGAGGTCATGACCTGAGGTGAAGTAGGACACTTAACCAACTGAGCCAGCCAGGTACCCCATGTGTTCAATCTGCTTGCAAACAACATATTTAATAACATTATTGGGTATTCTTCCTCTTACATAGACATGTCTATTTTGGGGGGGGATTAATTTTTTTTAATTTGTACTTTTTTAAATGTTTATATGTTTTTTAAAATTTACATACAAGTTAGTTAGTATAGAGTGCAACAATGATTCCAGGAGTAGATTCCTTAGTGCCCCTTACCCATTTAGCCCATCCCCCTTCCCACAACCCCTCCAGTAACCCTCTGTTCTCCATATTTAAGAGTCTCTTATGTTTTGTCCCCCTCCCTATTTTTATATTATTTTTGCTTCCCTTCCCTTATGTTCATCTATTTTGTATCTCAAAGTCCTTATATGAGTGAAGTCATATGATATTTGTCTTTCTCTGAGTAATTTCACTTAACATAATACCCTCTAGTTCCATCCATGTAGTTGCAAATGGCCATGTCTATTTTTATAGTAAGTAGTTTTTGACTAAATGACTTCCTTTGCATTCACAAAAATCTAGAGACTCCAGATAATATCTTCCACCAGGGAAGTTTCACTCTTTGCTAAGCAGATAGAGACAATTACAAAGTTGAGGTCAACCTGGATTGCAGTTTGGGTAAGAACAAGTCTACGTCTTTACTTTGTCTTTGTATGTAATATATAATCCTCTATTTTTTTTTTCTCATGGTGACTCTAGCATGTCTCAGCATAGAGCAAAAAAAATTTAATTGCTTTTTAGAGGTTTTGGCTTAGACTGACACAACTTTAAAATACAACACATGTTTTCAATATGTGCTTTTAAGAATCTTCAAGTCTCCAGCTTGATATTTCAAACCCCTACAGTACCTAAAGCCTTACCTGGTCTTCTCCCCTCCAGGACTAGCTCCCAGCCAGGCTCCAAATCTGCCAAAATAGACAAAGTCCTCAAAAGAGAGAAAAAGAAGGATTTTCAGTGTTCTTCTCTCAAAGGTTTTTTTGTTCTTTTTTGTTTTTCCTCACATGTAATCTGAGACCCTCTCTTGAATAGACAGACACTTGCTTTCTAAGCACAAGAGAAAAATCCTGATTTGCTAAGGATTTTGTTTTAGTTCTCAAAGCCCCCTTGTCCAGCATAGCTATGAAATTTATCATTTGTATTGAGAGAACAGCCAGCCAGATGGAGACCCCTCTGATAATTCAGTTTTGTCATTCCACTCCATGTTGTAGACAAGAGTTCTCCATCCCCTAGACATAACCCTTACTTAGCCTGTGCCTGGACTAAATTCTCAGACTCCAACATAAACAAGGGCTGGTAGACATCACCAGTGAGGGCCTCAAATTCTCAGATCATCGGTGAAGGTTTCTCTCTTTCCAGAATCGTATACACAATGGTCCTGGTTGTTTCCGCAGCTGTAAGGATACTGGTTTACTTTTTATTACTTATTATTTTATTTATTTAATCTCACTTTTTATTACTTATTATTTTATTTATTTAATCTATTTCTTATATACTTATTTAAAATTTACTTATTTAAAATTACTTATTATTTTATTTATTTAATCTATTTCTTACTTATTTAAATTTTACTTATTTAAAATTTATTGATTTACTATCTTTAGTCTATTAGTGGGATGTTTGCCTGCCACTGAACTGCTATAGTCTACTCTCAATAGTATTTTTTTTAACCTTGAATTGCTGTGTAATTTTATGAAATAATTTCTCACTGACTGAGTCTATCTTCTAGCTTTTCTTCTTTAATTGATTAATGAAGTAAATACCATTTAAAGACTTTTCTAATATTTACCCTTCTTCCAGAATAAACGCAAATGTGTTGTCCCTAGGATCTATATGAGATTATTGCTCTCATCTCAAGGATACTTTTCCTCTTTACTGTCTGATACAAATCAGCTCTCCTACCTGTCGATGTCTCCTTAAGTAATGGCAGTGGGTGGGGAGTCATTTTCTCTTACCAACTACAAGACAGAAAGTACATAGATTGTTCCAGAGTGGAAAGATCTTTGACAGTTCCCAGTTATGTATGATCCTCAATGCTGAAATTTCCCTCTACCCTCAAATTACAGGGTTTGAGAAAAGAGAAGAAATCTTAGTCTATACACATACTTAAATGTCTTAAACAGTAATTTATCCCTGATTATATCATAACTATTATGCAAAGGCTTGAAAACTAAGAATTTATGCTCTAAAACCATAAAATTCTACATCCAATAATGATACACAGATGTTGATCTGGAAAGAAACAAATTAGAAAATTTGGTGGCATTTTGCCGTGGTACAAATAACACAAACTTTGAAATCAGACACACTATAGTTTATAAAGACTGGCCTGCTCCCAATCCTCCCAATGACATTGATGCAAATGCACTGACTAAATCTTCTGAACTTCAGAGTATTCATTTAATAATTTTTTTTAATGTTTATTTTTGAGAGAGAGAGGAGGGGGAGGGGCAGAGAGAGAGGGAGACACAGAATCTGAAGCAGGCTCCAGGCTCCGAGCTGTCAGCACAGAACCCAACTCGGGGCTCGAACTCACGACCTGCAAGATCACGACCTGAGCCTAAGTTGGACGCTTAACTGACTGAGCCACCCTGGCGCTCCTGATTTTTTTAAGTGAGAATAATGAATGACACACATTGGAGAGGATTACCTTTAGGTTAAATGAGAGAATTTATGTAACTAAAAAATATGTTTGTTCCCTGGGGTGCCTGGCTGCCTCAGTCAGTAGATAGAGCACAACTCTTGATCTCAGGGTTGTTAGGTTTGAGCCCCACATTGAGTGTACAGATTATTGAAAAATAAAATATTTTAATTTATTTTCTTATTAATTAATTCATTCATTCATTTATTTAGAGAAAGAGGGGGAGGCACAGAGAGAGAGGGAGAGAGAGGATCCCAAGCAGGCTCCATGCTGTCAACACAGAGCCCGATGCAGGACTTAATCCCACAACTTTGAGATCACACCTGAGCTGATATTAAGATTAGATGCTTAACTAACCAAACCAGCCAGACTCTCCAGATGTCTATTCTGTTCTAAATAGTGTATGAATAGTAGGGAAAAAAATATTTAAAAATCACATTGATGTGGATTTAAGATAAATATTTTCTATAACACAAAGAGTTTGATGTATATAGTTTTACTTATAAAGAATTCCTTTGTAATTGAAATTATTTACAAATTCATTACCAGTTAAATGAATCAATACTCTATTATGTAATATATTAAATCAGAGGTTTATTTCTAAATAATAAGACATAGGTTTATTAGACTTGTAAAATAACTGACAAACCTCACATTTAAAAATGATAAAAATCATTGTTTGATTATATGAATAAATTACTAATACTTGTCTATCAATATTTAGTAATTATTAACTTTGCTTTTCATAACAGGTGAGAAAATTTTTAAAAACTAGCATCAAGTCCTCAAGTAATGTTCAAGAAAAGATATAGGTAAATCTGTCTTACTTTATAAAAATTTAACATGTCACAGTCTTATTTTAAAATTGGAGATGATTTTCAAAATGACATAAATAATAAAAGGAACAGAGTATACAATACAACTAAGGATTGCTTATTATGACTAACAAATAACCTTTTTATTGGCTTACCTATTTCCTACTTCTTCCATCAATTTTAATGCATTCAAAAATAAATGGGCTGTATATCTAGTTAAGTAAATGTATAATTCGAATATCACAGTAAACTCAAGTACCAAAAAGTGTCCAAAATACCATTAGAGAGGAGGCTGATATATCAGATCAAAGGTTTAAAATTGGTTATTTGTGGGGCGCCTGGGTGGTGCAGTCGGTTAAGCATCCGACTTCAGCCAGGTCACGATCTCCCGGTCCCGGAGTTCGAGCCCCGCGTCAGGCTCTGGGCTGATGGCTCAGAGCCTGGAGCCTGTTTCCGATTCTGTGTCTCCCTCTCTCTCTGCCCCTCCCCCGTTCATGCTCTGTCTCTCTCTGTCCCAAAAATAAATAAACGTTGAAAAAAAATTTTTTTAATTGGTTATTTGGAAAAATAAAAAATAATATTAAAACAATGTCAAAATAGAGTTAGTTCTCTGGCTAATATTAAAAAATATATATTTAAAATTTCTGCTTCAACTATTTTATGGTGAAACATTCAGAAATATTTATAGATTCATTTGTCATTTTGGAAGATTTAGAAAGTTGTAAAATAAAGTATATAATTTAGAAACACAACATCTAATAATCAGTTAGAAGATGCATTAATTTTCTACTGCTGAAGTAAATTAGCAAAATCACATAATGATTAAATCATCAGCTGCATTATCTCAGTTCCTGTAAGTCAGAATCCCAATACAAAATGGTTTTCACAAAACTGAAAGAAAGGTAGTGGCCCTGCAGGACTCTTATCTAGAGCCTCAAAGAAGAAGGTCGGCAGGATTCAGTTCCTTGTGGTTGCGGGACTGAGGCTCCTAGGCCCCTCCATCTTTAAACCAGCAAAAGTGTATCAAATCTTCATGCTTTCAATGTCTGACTTCCCGTTCTAACAAATTTTCCTGTATCCATCCTGAGCAAGTTCTACACTTTAAGAGCATACACGATTATATTAGGCCTACATTGATATAATCCAAAATAATACCTTTATCTTTTTTTTTAATGTTTTTTTTTTTTTTGAGAGAGAGATAGAGAGAAGAGAGGGAAGAGACAGAGAGAGAAAGAGAGAGAGAAAGAGAATCTCAAGCAGGCTCCACACTGTCAGTGCAGAGTTGGCTCAGGGCTTGAACCCATGAACCATGAAATCATGACGCAAGCTGAAACCAAGAGTCAGACGTTTAACCGACTGAGCTACCTAGGCACCTTAATAATATCCTTATCTTAAAGTCAAGTGATCAGTGAACTTAACTGTATCTGCAGAGTTCCTTTTGTCTATAACGTAACATATTTATAGACATGATACCAGGTATTGAAGACCATGCAGGCAAAATTTTGCTGGCTATAGGTAAGATCCTTTAGAGTTAAATAATATAAGGATTATTCAGAATATGTGTGTGTGTGTGTATATATATATATGTACATATATACCCATATACACATACATAAATATATGTATACACATTATATATGAACACATACATATACACATTATGTGTATATGGGTATATATATACATATATATTTGAGTAAAATTTTTTCAACATTCATATTACAATTATTAATTACAATTTGTGATATTTGCATTGGAAAATTTTTAAATTGATTTGAACAAAATAAAGTATTTTTTTTAATTTTAAACAATTTAAACAATATTTAAAATCTGCTATTGATATATTTTATTTCTAAATACTAGCCTAGTAGTTGATAGAAATTTGATAAAGTATCTAGATTTCAGCAAAATTTTGTCAGAAAGTTTATGATAATATTTGTGGATACTAAGGTGCTGAACCTAACAATATAACGTAAGTAGGTACATATGTAACTGGTTAACTTAGAAAATTTTTGAAAATATAGGACAGTATCTTGTTTTCAATCTTGTTTTGCTTAATATTCTAACCTAAGACATGAAGACATTTGCATCATTGGAATGTTAAACACAGAAATGAATACCGATCACCCCACATGATCAAAACCAAAAGACTAAAAGCTAGAATGATGAGTTGATTTTAAATAAATGTAATGTGGGGGTGCCTGGGTGGCTCAGTCAGTTAAGCATCTGACTCTTGATTTTGGCTTAGGTCATGATCTCATGGTTTGTGGGTCAAGCCCCAAGTTAGGCTCTGTACACTGAATCAATGCTTGGGAATCTCTATCTTCCTCTCTCTCTGTCCCTCCCCTGCTTGTACTCTCTCTTTCTGTCTCAAAATAAATAAACATGAAACAAATAAAGAAAAAAAATCACATCTAAATAAATATAATGTGAGTAAATACCTGTCCTTGCACTTTGGTCAAATTATTAACTATTAATTTTAAACTGAGAGGAACTTATCTAAACAAGTGCACATATGAAGATAATTTACAAGTGCTAGTTCACAATCAGTCAATACGAATGAATAATGCAATATGCTTCTGGTAAATCTAATGCAAGAAATACTTTATTAGTAGAAATATTGCATCTAAAAAGGAAATGTGCAATTTTTCATTCTGCTTTGAATGTTGCCATAATTTATCTGGGTGTTAAAAAAGAAGTCTAAACAAAATGCAACAATAAAACCTTCAAGACATTCAAACTCAGAGGTCATTGTAGCTGTTTTTAAGCATTACTATGGCGTTTTGCTATAAATAATTGATTAAACTTTCCCTGATAATAATAATGATAATAGTAACAATAATAATAAAGCTAGTAGTACACACTATCACTTTTGTTTTACGGCAGAGGACAATGGAGAAGAAGGAAGACTCAGAAAAATTAATTTTCTTATCAAAATAGAAGTTTCAGAGACTTTCTTGTTAATCATGAAGCAGTTACTGGGCAATAAGGTGACCTTAATTTTATTCATGTCAGTTCTGAAGATGATCAGGATGAGATGCAAACAGTACCATGCACACTAATGGTTCCTACTGATTCCAGAGTAAGGAAGAAATTCAAATTGCTAATTAGAAGACTGTTGAAGCATTATTTGTATCTTAAAGATTTATTAAGTCTTAACCACCCCAAGAATAATTTTCTTTGTGACGTGGGTTTATTTGTTTTTGTTTTGTTTTTGTTTTTGTTTTCAATCCAAGAAATGAAATAGCTAATGAAAAGGCTGACAGTATATGCTAGTGAAGTAACCTCACCAGACACTTGACTGACAGCCTCTATGTCCATCTTGGTCTATAGAGAATCCGCTGCTTCCCTTCCCTACCACCATCAACCACTGTTCTGAAGGATTTCCTAATCAGCTGTAATTACTCAGAATTTTGTGCATGTTTGAAAGTAGAAGGTCAGATGAGGGCTCAAGAATTGTATGTAAAAATGGTAATTCCTTTTGTTTTCTTTTCTTTTTTAATTTTTTTAAACATTTATTTATTTTTGAGAGACAAAGAGAGAGAGACAGAGGGAGCATGAGTGGGGGAGGGACAGAAAGAGAGGGAGACAGAGAACCTGAAGCAGACTCCAGGCTTTCAGCTGTTAGCACAGAGCCCGACGCAGGGCTCAGACTCACAAACCCCGAGATCATGACCTGAGCTGACGTTGGATGCTTAACTGACTGAGCCACCCAGGTGCCCCTCCTTTTGTTTTCTTTTTAAATGGAAGTGCGGTTGATATACAATGTTACATTAGTTTCAACTGTATGACACAGTGATTCAACAATTCTATACATTATACAACAAAAGAAAGAAATCTTACCATTTGTGACAACATGGATAGACCTAAAGGGTGTTATGCTAAGTGAAATAAAGCAGACAGAGATAGACAAAAAGTACATGATTTCACTTATATGTGGAATTTAGAAATGGTAAATCTTGATGAATAAGTGGAAGTTTACGCAAGGAAAGAAAAGCTGATTTAGGCAAGAAAATTATTAATCTGAGGGAAGTAAAGACTTCTTTGATGTTACCAATGTGAAAGACTCTTGTGAAAAGGTCTGACTTTCAGGTTGGGATTAAGTTGGGAAGAATTGACATTTTAACAATCTTGATCCTTCCAATCCATTAGGATGGAATAGCTTTCCATTAATTCGGATCTGCTTTGATTTTTTTCATCAGTATCATATGAAGAAAACCCCTATTTTTTATAATTTTCTGGATAAAAATTCCATAAATATTTTGTTAGATCTAATAGCTAAGTATTTAATTTTTCTGAGAGCAACTGTAAATAATGTTTAATTTCAAATTCTAATTCTTCATTGCTACTGTACATGACAGCAATGGACTTGTCTATCTTGTTTTGCAGTTTATAATCTTATTGTAGTAACTTTTCAATTTGAGGAATTTTTTGTTGGTTTTTGGGGGTTTTCTGCATGAAGAATTTTATTTCTTCCTTCCTAATCTGAATACCTTTTATTTCCTTTTTTTCTTATTGCACTATTGCAAATATAGTATGATGTTGAATAGCAGTGGTAAGAGAGGAAATCCTTGCCATTTTCCCCCTCTTAGTAAATCATCCAGTTTCACAATTAAATGTTAGCTGTGTATTTTATCTTTTAAAAAATCAAAATCAGAATATTTCGCTCTATTCTTAGCTTGCTGAGAGTTTTTATCTTGGATTGTTGTTGAATATTATGAAATACTTTTTTTCATCTATTGATGTTATCACATGACTTTCCTTTAGTTTGTTGATATGGCAGATTACACTGATTCTCAAGTATTGAACCATCTTTATATACCTGGAATAAATCCCACTGGTCGTGGTGTATACAATTGATATATATTGGTGGATTTTATTTACTAATACTTAGTTGAGGATTTTATAGCTTGTTCATCAAAGATACTGATGTGTTATTTTCCTTTCTTGTAATATGTTTATCTAATTTTGGTATCAGGATAATCCTGCCCTCTTTGAAAGACTTACGAAGTTTTCCTCTGTTTCTATTTTCTAGAAGTGATTGTTAGAATTTGGTATCATTTCTTCTTTAAATACTTGGCAGAATTCAAGAGTAAAACCACAGTGGTCCCTAGAAGTTCTGCTTCACATGTTTATTAATTATTGATTTAATTTTTAATAGATATCTATTTTTTTAATAGTAATTTAATTTTTAATAGTATCTATTTCTTCTTCTAGGAGTATTGCTAGTTTGTCTCTTTCAATAATTGGTCCATTTCATCTAAATTATCAAATTTGTGGGCATAATATTGTTTGTAATACTCCTTTATTATCCTTTTAATGTTCTGTTACAACATTGGTGATCCTCTATTTCATTTATGATAGTGGTAATTTGTTTCTTTTCCCGTGTTTTCTTGGTTAGCTTGGCTGGAAGCTTATTAAATTTATTAATCATTTCAAAGAACCATATGTTGGTTTTGTTTCTTTTTTTCTTTTTTTTTAATTTTCAATATCATTGCTTTTTCCTTAATTTTTATTAGTTCCTCCCTTCTACCAGCTTTAGGTTTATCTTTATTGTATTTCTATTATCCCTTTAGGTAAAATATTTGTTTATTAGAACATTAACTTCTCACATCAATTTTAATTCTTTAAAATATTAATATTTCCTTAGGAAATTCTTAACTTATCTGCAAAAATTAATATAACGTTTTTGGTGAAACTGAAGGAATAAAAGTTGTCCCTAGAATGGACAACTTTTCTTGCTAATGCCTGTTGCGGGGTGGAGGGAATATCTTGCTCTTATAAAGGAAATGGAAATAAAGTTGAGCATGAGCATTACTTTAATATTATTATCAGTAACAAATGATCCCTAAATTCCATTCAGGGGAAATTTGTTAGTATAAAAGCAGAACTTAACTTTTAAAATTTTTACAATTTTCTTCTTTTAAATTACAAGTTATGTATAATTATCTCCATTTTTAAAGTGAGAGAGCAATGTTAGGGGGCTTATAAAAGTTTATAAAACTTTCTAACACCATAGATTTAGTAAATTAGGATTAAATTCTAAGTATTTCTATAGTAAAGCATGTATTCTCAACCACTCTGTCTTATGATGGACATAACTTCCAAGCAGAATGTTTTAGCTCATCATAAAATTATTAGTGGAATTATTCAAGCATAAGATGTGCAACCAGTTGTCAGGGGTATTAAAGTGGAGAACATATTATCAAGTGTTCCATTTAACCACATAATATACAGTCACTTCTATTCCTGAGCAATCCTATGATATGAACATATGTATGCATATCCTAACAGAATCAGAGTTCATTTTCTACTATGTCTTTCATGTAATTTAAAGACCATAATGTCGACTGAATAATGGCCTCCCCGTCCCAAACCCCAGAACCTGTGAATATGTTACCTTAATGGTGACATATTGCATGTGAGATCAAGTTAAGGGTCTTGAGATAGAGAGATTATCCTGGATTGTCTGGGTAAATGCAACATAATTACAAGCTTCCCTACAAAAGAGAAACAGGAGTATCAGAGGCAGAAGTTTTGCATAACAGGAAGGAAGGGCCGCAGGCCAATTCAGTCTATACAAATGCTCCAAAGGGGAAGGAAACAGTTTATCCCCTGAGGCCTCCAGAAGGCATGCAGCTCTGTTGTCTCATTGGTTTCAGACTTCTGACCTCCAGAGCTATAAGACAAAATGTTTGTGTCCTTCATGCCACTAAATTCATGGTAAGTTTTTACATCAACAACAGTAACCTAATGTACAAGTCCAGGTGGGAGACAACTTCCTTTGCCAAAATCTTGGGTGATGCATAGGACTAATACTATTTATAGACCAAATGTATACAGAATAAATGGTGAAATGCAGTGATGTGCATTATGAACTGAAGATGACTGAACTTTTCTTGATGCTAATTTTCTTACCCTGCAACTACAGAAATTACTACCGTATCCACCAGGAGCTTAAAATCTTCTTCTGGAGAAATGTGAAAGGCAGTGTAGAGTTGGGGAGAGAGAGAGAGAGAGATGAGAGAGAGATGCACAGACAGAAAGAGACAGAGACAGAGGGTCAGTGTTTTTTATTCTCAATTAGTAAGCTGTTCCTGTGAATAATTGCAGTATTTGACTCTTCCTCCTCCATCTTCAGCATTTTTATACAACCTTCCCACTCTATTAGAAACAGAAGGCCAAGACCTAATGGAGGTCTCAGAGTAAATGATGCATTCTCACTTAATTCAAGTAATTGGTTACCATTGCTTAAATTGCAGATCTCCGAATTCTTACACTTTGCAATGTTAAATGAGCTTGAACAGCAGATGGCTAACTTTTTTTCTTAATACCAAGTAGTTTGAACTACAAAAACTGGTAACAGGTAAATATAAAATCTGAATATAATGAAACATAAGGCATCTTTACTAGCAGAATATTTTCAGATCAAGAGCACTCAAAAAATAAGGTGTTTTGGGTGCCTTAAAATATTAACTGAATGACTGGAAGAGTTAGTTTATTTTTTTTATTTGATTTAATAGAAAAGCTTCCTGAATAATTCCATCCTCTCACTAACTTATCTACTCAGTAAACACAATAATCAAAATTACATACCAGTCAAAACTGTGTGACTGTTCTAGATACCACAGATATAAAGATAAAAAAGGACATCGCCCTTACTTAAGTATCTTACATCTAGGACATCTGGGTGGCTAGTTGGTTGAGCATCACACTCTTGACTTTGGCTCAGGTCATGATCTCACAGTTTGCAGGACTGAGCCCCACAATGGACTCCACAGTGACAGCATGGAGACTGCTTGGCATTCTCTCCTTCCCGCTCTCTCTACCCCTCCCTTCTCTCTCTCTCTCTCTTTGTGTCTCTCTCTCAGAAATAAATAAGTAAACTTAAAAAAAGAGAAAAGAATCTTACCACCAAGTGGGGACGACCAACAAAGTAAAACAGGACTAGTATAACTACAGAGCTGAACATTTAATTACTCTTTAATCTGACATTTGGGAGAAGGAAGAAAGTGGATCTCAGAGATAACTGAATTTATAGTAAAGTTTTCTAACTTTACAACACCAACATTACCCTTACTTCATAAATAATAGTAGTGATACTATTAAGATATTACAGTATGTGAGAACAAAACTATACTTTAGCTCTATACTAAATACCTGGTTTTGATACAATATGCAAAAAAGCTTAATCAATATAACATTTATGATTAAAAAGCCTTTAAACTTACACAATATTCCAATCACACCATTTGTACTTATTGAACAAATTCCACAATTCTCAATTTGCACGGCTGAGATTAGATGCAGGCTACTCTTATAACATCTCATTGCTATAAAAAAAAGAAAAAACCCTAAGGTTTTCTCATCTGTCAGATTCTTCCGAACTTCACAAATTCTCATGGGGCTTTACTTTCTTATTTTGTTGAGGGTTCCAGAATAAGAGCTGCGGAAAATAGAGGGAAAAATAGAAAGCTCCATCCACTTGTGGGAGGGTAAGTGTGAGATACCACCCTCTCTTTTTTTGGTAATTAGGTTTTGTATGAAATAGGCACTTAGTTTGGTCATGAGGAAAATGGTGATAAGGAACAGGAATGTGGGATGGGGTCAAGGCCACGCCAGAGATCAGCTCATTGTTCCCAGTTCACAGAAACTGATGAGCGAATAGTAATAAGGTCTGGGAAAGTACCCCCTGGACATTTGAACTTATCAAGGGAAATTGACAGTTTAAGAAAATTCAGAAGAGTAAAGTTTAATAAGATAAGCAAGTATTATGGACAAAGCCTGTATTTTTTGTTATGGAAAGTTGTGTAAGACCTTACCTCTTCACACATTCTCAACCAGAAAGTATTTATGAAATAATTTCAAACTGATACTTTCAAACATAGGAATAGTTACAACTACTTGAGATCAAACAGTATCTCTGTTCATTTTAGTTTTTCGGCGGTTAACTAGACAGCTAGAGAAAACTTTTCCTAGTTAATCAAAATTATTCAAAAATTAATATTAATCATAACATTAGGTAATTAAAAAACATGGAAAGCCTTTGCATTTTGAAAGTACATTTGTATAAGATAAATATCAGCATTCTAAGAAACTATGTTACACTTTGTTATACAACATCTAAGTGAATATCAGTGGAGACCTCAATTGCATTAATAACATTTCATTTTTTTTTAACATATGTTAAACTTTACTATTCTTCAGTTCCTGATATCCTGATTCCAGAAGTGTACTGCATTACGGACTGAGAAATGAGAGGAATGTCTGTGCTAACAGAGTGTTTCCCTTGCCGTTGTACTTTCCCCAGTCTGCTATCAGGATCATCAAATGATCTTATCCCTAAAACACATGTAAGAACTAGTTTAGAGGCTTTCTGACATGAGTGAGTGTAGCCTGCATCTGTGAGCCTCCAAGTTTTGAAGAGTTTGATAATTAGTCACCTTCAACAGGAGTTAAGAACGCTGGCTTTAGAATAAACTCACTCAGGAAGTCATCTCACAGTTGTAAAGCACCCCCAAAAGAGACCATAGATCTAAAAACACAGAACCAGAACCAGCCAATTTTCTTCTGGCAGTAGCTTTGACATTAGAGCCATCATGTAAATACATCTGGTGCTGACTTTGACATATGTTGAGTGTTCTTTGTAGGTCAACCAAAAACAAACAAAAACCCAACAGACAAAAAAAACCCAAAGGATTATTTAACATTACAATGAATTTCATTAGTTTCCATTTAAAAATAACATTTGGGGGGCACCTGGGTGGCTCAGTTGGTTTAGCATCCGACTTTGGCTCAGGTCATGATCTCGCAGTTCATGAGTTTGAGCCCGAGCTCCGTGATGCACTCTTTGCTGACAGCTCAGAGTCTGAAGCCTTCTTTGGATCCTGTGTCTCCCTCTCTCTCTCTTCTCTTCCCCCACTCATTTTCTCTCTTTCTCTTTCTCTCTCTCTCTCTCTCTCTCAAAATTAAATTTAAAACAAACATTAACAAAATTAAAAAAAATAATTTTTGTACATGAATATCACCTGCAAAGATTCATTTTAATCTCATTTATCTTCTCTTCTTCCTTCTTGACTTAATGTGACAAAATTCTCATTGCACTGTCCCCAAGGAGTTGTATTTACAAAGAAAGCAATGTGAATCATGCCACTACAGAGCTATGGAGCTCCACAGGCTTGGTCTCTTATTTAATATGTGCTCTTTGGACAGGGCGAAATTAAATACAATGGAAAAATGGGAGAAAGGAAGGAATTGGATAGCATTCTTTATTATCCACAATATAAATGATAACATACTTGAAATGTTCACATATTGATTGCATGAAACAGTTTAATGTTTTCAACAGCTTTAAGAGATAAATACTGTTATCATTCTACAAAGAGAATGAGGCACTGAATCTCAGAAAGGCTACGTAATACCCAAGGTAGCACAGCTAGTTAGTAAAAGAAACAAAATCTTTATATGATTAATCCCAAACACCCTATGGTTCCTACCAAATGAAGCTGACCAATACGTTTCTGTCAAATTTAATTGACCCTGACCATGACCATGGATCTTCTTCCAAAAAAATTAGGTAATTTTCTTCTGACATATGCTTTGGGATTTTGCACAATCTCTACGTGTTTGTTCCACTTCCATGCATAATCCTCCAGAGAATAAAACCAAACATTTTTTATAAATTATTTTATTCAATTATTTACCATGTAAACAGCTGCCATTTTATTAAACTAGAATAAAAATGAAGATTAATGATTTGGTTCTGTTTCGTTTTAGCAAATAGAGGCATTGTTGCTGGTATTCTCTAATCATTACTAAACTTCAGTTTTGGCTTGTTACAACAAAGGCTATTTCATTCTTCTAATTCAATTGGCATTATTCCTGATTAAAACCATTTTAAGAAGTTATACTAAGCACTTGAAGTATTGTCTCGAGTGTAAATTATTCTTTTCTGTGTAAAGCCATTAATTACTGAGGTTTTTCAGTATGTTATTCAATATAAACACTATTTTCAATAAATTTAACTTAACCCTCTTAATTAAAAATTAAATGGTTATTTTCAGTGGACTACTGCTACCAAGGAGATTAAAATTTCCTGAAATATTGCCATAACCTCATACTACTGAACCACTACCTTCACAGCGTGTTTAATGTGCCCACTTGGCTCCTCCTTTGTGAGGATCATAGGGGCCACACTTTCCAGTAATTTTCTCCTCATGCTACTGATTTTTGTACTTTATCCATGCCAGTTAAAACTCTATCTCACTTTGAAATTCACCTTGTCAGCTTCTGTACATTAAAACTTAAAGAAAGTCATGAGAAACTGATATCATTTTGGTGTTCCGTGTCATCCCACGGTATGTTCAGTGTTTCTTTGATTTTCTTCCCCAAGCCTCAAACACCTCAATGCTTCCAGATCCTTTACTGTCAACAGAGGTCTTCATCTAATGCTATTCCGAGGACAATTTGCCTACCACGTGAAAACAACTGAACTTACAACATTCCTACTCACTTTGACTTTGTTATGAACAAAACAGAAATCTATGAAAAGAAAAAGTTCTGTATTCTGTTCCTAAACCCTTTTCTTAAAGGGATGCTGTTCAGTGTGCCAAATATAACGTGTATAACTGCAATTTTTATTCTTTTACCCTGACCCAGAGATGTGGTTCAATGATCTTCCTCATTTCTTGCATTATTGCTTTATTAATTGCCCTTCTTTGCTTTAAAAAACATTCTTTTTTTTAAGCATATTTATTTTTCAGGCATCTCTATCCCCACTGTGGTGTTCAAACTCATGACCCCAAGATCAAGAGTTGCATGCTCTTCCAAATGAGCCAATGAGGTACCCCTGAGAAAATGTTCTTGCATGTAGTAACTGAGAACATCTATTCAAAGATTCAGGGTTTTGCTTCAGTAAACCACCTCTCTGTCAGTGGCCATTTGACCTCTTCTACCTCACCACCGGATTTTACCACCTCTGATAGAATCATGGACCCAGGATCAGAAATGACCAGGCTTCCTAAAGTCCAGTCTGGAAACTTTACCAAAAGGCAACAAGTTTGGTGTTTTTTAAAAATTTCTGCTAGAGAACAGACTTTCTAATAAAGCACCGGGTTTCTTTCAGTATATCCCTAAGGACTGTTCTCCTTTTACTATAAGGATTTACATACATTATCTTATGATATATTCCCATTTGTTGAAGTGCTATAGCAGTAGGGAATAACTCAACTGTGTTCTGAGTTGCCTCACGTTCTTTCCTCTAAAACCTAACGACAGATAAAGTTCTGTGTTTCTATTTCTTGTCTTCCCATATAATCTCCTGTAGTGAATCCACCCACCCATTCTTAAGATAGTCTGATATTTCTCCAGAGCTTCGTATCGCATTGCTAACTTCTTAATCACATTCCCATATGAATATTCCACCAGCCCATCAACTCATAAGAGTGAAAAACAGAACTCATCATTAACCCTCTTCACCTCAAATTCCAATCCTAACCCTTTAAATTTCTTTTTGGTATATGAGTAGTCGTTTGTTTTCCTTTTCTCTTACATTTTATTTTCAATCAGTTTAGAAGTGTTGATGATTCTCTAATCTACTAATTTCTTTTTTAGTCACATAAGGGCGAGAAAGAGTGAAGTGGTCCCCACCAGCTGGGAGCTGACCCAGCACTGTCAACTGGTCTTTGCGTTGCTAGGAGCCAGCCCCGCCCTCCCAGATAGGCCATGGTTTGCTCCTGCTGAGCCTAGTAATTTTATAGAGCAGGAGTAATTGTGACTGTCACGGAACAAAACAGAAACGAGTCCACTCCATCATCATGTCTATACTCTGAGAAACAAAAACATAAACATTGTGCAAACCACAAAAATGACTACGCACTCTCATTCCCTCTCCCCCCATTTCCTAGCTCATAGGAGAGACTTCTTCTTTCCTAATTGCTTCATTCCTCAACCTTCTAGATAGGAATTATTAGAATACTGTTATAGGTTGAATTATGGCCCGAAAGATATGTTGAAGTCCTCTCCTCTGGTTCCTTAGAAAGTGATCTTAGCTGCAAATAGCGTCGTCATCACAGGCATAATTAGTTCATAAAAGATGAAGTCATCCTGGAAAAGGCTGGGCTCTTAATCCAACAGGACTGATCCCTTTGTTGAAAGAGAGAAGTGCTGTGTTAGGACTATGTGGTGGCAGAGGCGGAGACTGGAGTGACAGGGAGTGCCAAGGATTGAAAGTCACCACCAGAAGCTAAAGGCCTTGTTGACAGCTTGGTTTTCAACTTCTGGCCTCCAGAACCATGAAAGAGTATACTTATGTTGTTTTGAAGCCCCCAGTTTGTTTTACTTTGTTCCAGTAGCTCTAGGAAACTAATACAGAGGGAGATCCTAGAATTACCCTGGCCCCTAACAACACTGAATCCATACTTGAACACTTCCCCCAATCACATTACACAAGGCCAAATCCTATAGCCTTTCTTAATATTCTCTTAGTGAAATGCTGCATGACTCCACACTAACTAAATACATTTCCCCTGCTGCAAGAAAGTCAATAAACCTAACTTTGTTCAGGTACCTGATGGTCTCTAACTGAAGCGCAGGGAAATCTCCCTCCTCATGCATAGTTTTTACCATATAAATAAAAAGTTGTAACAGGCTTCTCACTATCGTTTCGTCTTAAGTTTTGACTATATTAATTTCTGTTCTACTACTTAATATACCACTTAATCTTTCTAAGTATATTCTGAGAGGTTTTAGTGATGTCCAATGACCTATGACTCATGGATTAGTGTAATCTCTTCTAATTAGTGTTGGCCCGTGACCTGCTTGAATCAACAGGTTATGGCAGAAGTCATGCCCTGTTAGTTCCCAGGTTAAGATTTAGGAAGGTTTGACATCTTCCAATTTTGCACTCTGAGGGAAATCAGCTACCAGGTATGAAGTCTGAATACTCTGAAGTCTTCATTTTATGGGCAAGAAGTTTAAATGAAGGCTCCCACTCCATGCTACTAAACATTTAAAAATCATTAATCAAGCTAAAAAAATCATTAAAAAATGTCTGCCCTTCCTCATGTAGACATACAGCTTATTCATGACTTGGTAGGCCAGTTTTGAATATTCAAATGCTCAGAATCCTTGGGTTTCTGTGCTGGGATGGAATGACTGGGGACAGTAAGGCCTAGGCTGCTGGTCCCCTATTCCTCTGGCCCCATGCACTTGGTCATCTCTTGTCTTCTTTTCCAGTCTGTTCTGCACTACAAAGGGCCTTACACATATATCCACGGCCCAGCCCTATCCCTACAAGAGTTGCCTTTGAGCCAATGACTCTCAACATAGCAGGCCTTCAGGAGGGCAGAAGCAAGGGTAAGTCCTATGCAGGCCTTGAATTAGGCTCAGGATGATTTAACTGGGAAATTCAATGCTCCAGTTAGCTCTGCTTGCTTGGGGCTACAGGAAGAGGGGCAGGATCTGAACTGAGATTTGCTTTGGCCAGAAGTGCCTCATCATATGGGGTAGTGTAAGACCGGAAGAAGACAAGAGCATGACTTCATAAACTGTAGGCCACACGGCAAGATTCTCATACTGGGTCTACAGTTAGTACTGAGTACTGCTTTCAAACCTTATGAATTGTGCCTCATATCATACCATGATAGAAACCATTATTTTAGTGATTATGAATGAAATTTCTTCTGAACAACAGAATATAAGACTAATCCTAGATCTATTTTTTTTAATTTTTTTTAATGTTTGTATTTATTTTTGAGAGAGAGAGAGACAGCATGAGCAGGGGAGGGGCAGAGAGAGAGGGAGACACAGAATCTGAAGCAGGCTCCAGGCTCTGAGCTGTCAGCACAGGGCCCGATGTGGGGCTCGAACTCACGGACTGTGAGATCATGACCTGAGCTGAAGTCAGACACCCAACCGACTGAGCCACCCAGGCGCCCTTAATCCTAGATCTAAATGTGGTAAGTGACACTTACCACATTTTTAATATGCCCTATTTATAGTCTCTATGCCAGCACACGGACTTACCTTTACAGCCCATATGTCTAATCGCTTCTCGGCCTCTTGGCTAAGATCAAGTGTATAGTCCATATGTCTTCAGGATAAGAGGATGCATGTTTTAAAGCTGAATCAGAGAAAAAATATATAAAATAATTTACATTTAAATAAAGAAAAAATATCAATCTTATGTATTGTAAAGCACCTTAATTTCTCAGTGAGTTACTAAAATACCCTATAATATTTGCATTTGAAATAATTTTCTTGATTAGATACCCCCACTATTTCTTACAATTTTAACATTTCAATAATAGTCAAAAGTTAGTGTGCATTCAGAGAATGCATTTGAGGTATTTTTTTTTTTTTCAACGTTTTTTTTTTTTTTTAATTTATTTTTGGGACAGAGAGAGACAGAGCATGAACGGGGGAGGGGCAGAGAGAGAGGGAGACACAGAATCGGAAACAGGCTCCAGGCTCTGAGCCATCAGCCCAGAGCCTGACGCGGGGCTCGAACTCACGGACTGCGAGATCGTGACCTGGCTGAAGTCGGACGCTTAACCGACTGCGCCACCCAGGCGCCCCTATTTGAGGTATTTTTAAGTCATTTGCAATATTAACAATATAAAAGACTATGTGTTAAAAGTATTAACACTGTCTTTGAGCAATGCAAAAAATGATACTGTGTCAGGTATTTTTCAAGATATATACATTCAGTAGGAGACTGCTTAAAGCATAGGATCCATAATCACATCTTTATTCATATGTTACCATATTAGAAATCTTACCTCAAAATTGTATGTTGTCAAGCATGGTAAACAGCATGTCACTTGTGGTTCTGCAAGGCATCCTTACTTTTGGGGGTCAGTTTGTATCCAGGAGTTATGGAGAGAATTCGCACTAAAAACTACTTTCAGCTCTAATTTCATATACTAATTTAAATAGCATGCCCATTAGCTGTAAGGAGATAACTAGAGATACTAGAAACTTGTTTAAAGTGGGTATTTTCATTAGCTTCACACTTTGAAAGTTTTTCCTATTTTTTAATTCAATGTTTGGATGTACACTTTCAATATACCCTCATCGTCATTTCCTTCACAGATACGTGAAGAAAATCATCAGTTTATGGGGAGAAGTTCAATTCAGAGACTGACATATTGGCCTTTTGGTCGTTATTAAAAAATCCTAATCATTACATTTGGCTGTGATTCCTACCCTACTCAAGCTACAGAACATGTAGGGGTGGGGCGCCTGGGTGGCTCAGTCAGTTAAGCCTCCGACTTTGGCTCAGGTCATGATCTCACCGTTAGTAGGTTCGAGCCCCACATCGGGCTCTGTGCTGACAGCTCGGAGCCTGGAGCCTGCCTCAGATTCTGTCTCCCTCTCTCTCTCCCTCTCTCTCTGCCTCTCCCCCGCTTGTGCTCTCTCAAAAATGAGTAAATGTAAAAAAAAAAAAAAAAAAAAAAGAACATGTAGGGGTAAACACTGGCTGGAAGAAGCTAGAATAATACTAATGTATTGTTATTTTTTTTTTATATCATGAGAAAATGTTTGTAGTTTTATCCCCTAATTCAGACATTCTTGAAAACACATGTTCCATTAACCATGAGAGCATTCCAAATTTGAAAACAAAAAAAAATTGTGATGCATCTATTTCTTCAAACAGATATCAAAGAAGGTAGAAGTGGTCATGATATTTTAACTAGTGATTTTCACTATTCTCTTTAACACTGACTACGAAATCAAAGGAATATTTTTGACTGACAGTTATTTTTTTGAAAAGTGCAGTTTGGGGGTTGATATTCAGATGCAAAATCGTTTACATTTAGATTAAGATTTACCACACATAGTGGTAGGTGTCAACACTGACCAAGAATTATTAGGAATTAAAGAAAACATCCCTGTCCCTGTAGCATACATCCTCATTGATGAACTGGACAAAAAGTCATTCCGTACTTTTCCTTCCCGTGTTAAAACACATTTGCAAAAGATGGCATATTCCCTCCATACTATTGTGTTTGTCCCATTGGAAGCTAAAATACCAGATAGCCCAAACTCTTGATAGTAATTGCTCTTGTACATTACATGTCACTGTTTCGAATAGTCAAGCAGTAAATTGGTAAGGCTATTTTCCAGAAGCTCATTTTTCCCCTGAATATATTATGTGTTATTAACTTTGTAGGAGGCTTAGAAGCTTCTTAGCAATTACCTTAATCTTATATTTCAAATTTGTGAAATGTACATGAGAATAATTGTTCCATTCCTTCTTTCTCTGGGACCAACAGATGACCTGCAGACTAATTGATGGTGTCTTCAGGATCACATTTTTCAAAACATTGCCTTGACCTGAAGGAGTAAACATGAAATGGTAATAATTGTAGTACGGTGGAGTGTGGGTGTGCTATGTATTTTATATACTTTTCTGGAGGACTTAAATATAAAATATACGTGTAAAACTATACTTTTATATTTGGTGTATTTGCATTTAATATTAAACAAAAACAGTAATTTTTATAAAATAATGAAATATAGACCCTCCGACCATATACATTTTAGTCTCACTTATTGTCAAAGTGATACTACAGTATAAATTCAAATCCAAATATCTAGAAGGCTTGCTTGTTTGCTAAGGCACACGTGAAAGGATCTATAGCATTAAAGAAATAATCTTTTAAATATGCCTCATAATATATGGGAAAAGGCATTATAGTTTCCTTATACTAAAGAGTCATTCTAAGTCAGTGTTTACCAAAATTCTCAGATAATAAGGTGTAAAATACGCATCATGTGTCTTAGATTGGTGTCCAGGAATTGGATTTATAACTACTCCCCCACTTGATTTCTGACAGGCAGCATAGTGTTAGGGTTAAGATCATGAATTCCATCTAATGGTTTGAAAATCAGTTACTTCTTTGAACTTAGGTACAATAATTTACCTTCCTACACCTGATTCTCCTCAAATGAAAAACTGGGATACTGATAGTATGGATACAAAATGAACTCATATATGAGAGTCCTCAAAGAATGACGGGCTCACCATAATTGCTCTAAAAGCAACAGGTTTTACGACTGTCACTGTAAATCAATCATTTGAAAAACAAACATAGATAATGTGTTTTATGAAGAGTTAAGAAAATATAAAATGAAATTTTCTCATTCCTTTTTTTCCAAAACTACTCTGATTGGACTGCACAGAGCTTTGTGGTGACACATGTATCCATCCAATCACCCTCTCATTCACTGATCCGTGAATGAGATTCACACACTCCATGCTCTCGTGGAGTTTATACCTGAGTGTATCTCTACTGCAAATCAGTTAAAGTTTTTTTTTCTTATTATATGTTGCTTATTATAAAAAGAGGGTTTTTCCCCTAAAAAGCAGAAATATATTTAAATTATTTATGAAATGTCTATAATACTCAAAATAGTTTAGAAAATAGACTTTTTCAGAGATGAGAAGGATCTTTTACAATCACACTGACATTGCAGAGACATTAGAAAAAAAGTATTTTTTAAAAATGTACTGGGTCAAGGACTGATGGAACGACTCTGAAACAATTGAGACTAGATAATATATCTGGATTTTTAAACAGATTATAACAGAAACAGAAGTGAAGTCTACCCTGAAATACCGAACATTGGATAATTGTAAATTGGCTTTGGAAATAAAAGAGTACCTATGTACTATCCAAATGTCACACCCAGTGACATTTGACATGCTATCCATAAATATATAAGTGGAAATACGTACAGTGTGGCTTACACGGTGGCTACAATATATTGACAGACCTTCTTAATTTTACTCCTGAGATGGGCCTTTCTACGTAAGGACGAAGCAAATTATAGTACATTCCTGGTGTGCGTGTAGGTCATCTCCAATGAAGATGATTATGTCGGCTCACTGAATCAGAGGCTAGAAGCGATAATTATGAGAACAGCATTCTTCCTGATTATGTGCATTGTAGATATCAAGCCCAAAGTGGTGAAAATACACATGCTTTATCAAGACTCACACGATAGAGGAACTTAAGATTCTAAGAATAGTGATGCTCATCAAAGCCTATGAAAGAACAGAGTGATATTTAAGGAGGGCAGTTATATTAAAATTGAACTGCCTAAGTGCAGAGCATGAAAACTAGACAAAAGGAAGCCAAAAGTCTAAAATTGTCCTCAAACATATAAGCAAGGTGATTGTAACTAGAATTTGTCCTTCCTGATGGTTCCATAGAAAATGGTCTAATTTTGACCAAACTGACTCGGGGTTGACTTTTTATAGCTGGCCTTGTTATATCCTGACACACAATATAATATTTGGTACCATCAGAGAATATGTACAATATGGTTTTGAAACTCTCCCTGATATTGGAATAGATGAAACAACTTGATAAACATTCAGTTCAAGAATTATCCCACTGCATCGCTTTTTGTTGCTATTATAGAAAAGTAAAGTGGATGAAATGAACACACTATATATTCATGTGGGAACAAGTTAAGATCTGTGAGACATTTTACAATATACAACCATCACGTAGGTTTCCTCTTCACAAGGCTGAATAGTGTTATGAGAATTTCTTTGATACTTATGAGGAAATATGAGATCAGAAGCTGAGCACTTCATTTATGATCTCTCAGGTATTGAGCAGTGGAAGAAGTTGGGAGAACATTTGGGGATGCCTTTTACAGTCCAGTTCTTGTGTCTGGTTCTTTCACCCCTTTTAACTTTTCCTGTCCTGTGAGAAATTTGAAAAATGTAGAAACAGGTCAGAAAAAAACATAATCTGCGTTCCAGAGTTCACTGTATTTAATCAGGCTGACTCACACTAACTAAACTCACAAGAAATGAAAATATATGCCGTCAGATAAATTAATATACTTACGAATTTAGTGAGCAATATACCTTCCACGCAAACCGATACTGCTTGTGTGGCCAAAATGCCAATTTGGCAAACCAAATCACAGAAGTTTTTGTTGTAAGCATGCAAATCACAATAAAGAAAGTGATTTTGCATTATTCAAAAATTGGACAGTATCAGGCTCTGATTACTTTATTTACAGATTTCCGTTGAAAGATGTCTTCCAGGGGCGCCTGGGTGGCTCAGTTGGTTAAGCGTCCAACTTTGGCTCAGGTCATGATCTCATGGTTCGTGAGTTCGAGCCCCATGTTGGGCTCTGTGCTGTCAGCTCAGAGCCTGGAACTTGCTTCAGATTCTGTGTCTCCCTCTCTCTCTGCCCCTCCCCCACTCACACTCTGCCTCTCTCAAAAAAATAAATAAATAAAATAAAATAAAATAAACAACTTTAGGGGCGCCCGGGTGGCTCTGTCGGTTAAGCGGCCGACCTCGGCTCAGGTCATGATCTCGCACTCCGTGAGTTCGAGCCCCGCGTCGGGCTCTGTGCTGACAGCCCAGAGCCTGCAGCCTGTTTCAGATTCTGTGTCTCCCTCTCTCTGACCCTCCCCCGTTCATGCTCTGTCTCTCTCTGTCTCAAAAATAAATAAACGCTAAAAAATAAATAAATAAATAAATAAATAAATAAATAAATAAATAAACAACTTTATTTTCCCTGCACAGTGCAGAAGACAAACTGACAAACTTTCTCCCCCATTACTCAATTTTCTTGCTCCATTTCTGACTCCTTTTCTTCCTCTTTCTCCTTTTTAACTGACCTCTTCCTTCTATTTGATCTATTATTTTTTTAGGTATGCTAAATTTATCTAATTGTTGTGAAGTCTCCTGCTGCCCTGGGAACCAGTCTCTATTTCTGTTATTCATAGAGAAATCTTACCTATAATCTTTTTTTTTTTTACTCTTTATTAATTTTTTTTATTTACATCCAAATTAGTTAGCATATAGTGCAACAATGATTTCAGGAGTAGATTCCTTAATGCCCCTTACCCATTTAGCCCATCCCCCCTCCCACAATCCCTCCAATAATGCTGTTTATTCTCCATATTTAAGTCTCGTATGTTTTGTCTCCCTCCCTGTTTTTTATATTATTTTTGCTCCCTTCCCTTATGTTCATTCATCTGTTTTGTATCTTAAAAGTCCTCATATGACTTCACTCACTTTGCATAAGACCCTCCAGTTCCATTCACGTAGTTGCAAATGGCAAGATTTCATTCGTTTTTTTGCCGAGTAATACTCCATTGTATATATATATACACCACATCTTCTTTATCCATTCATCCATCCATGTACATTTGGGCTCTTTCCATAGTTTGGCTATTGTTGATAGTGCTGCTATAAACATGGGGGTGCATATGTCCCTTCGAAACATCACACCTGTATCCCTTGGATATTGCTAGGTTGTAGGGTATGATATTATTTTTCATAATTTATTATCTATTAATTATTACTTAGGTTCATTATCTATTAATTATTACTTATGTTCATTGTTATCCATTGCACAGTTTAACTTTTACAGGGTGCATAAAGTAGGACTAGTTTCAGTTTTATATAATCTAATGGGAAAACTCAAAATAACAGAGATATAAACATCATACCATTTTCTGGAGATAGTCCATGGAAATTACAGTAGTCCAAGGCAGGCCCAGGTTCTTTGGGGACATCAGGAAACAATCTATTCCTGTTTTGTCATCTTTGGTAATGGTTTCTGTCATCACTATTACCTCCTGGTCTAAGATGACTAGCAGAGAACTATCCAGAGCAGTACTTTCAAAACTACATAGTGTACATTAATGTGTTTTCTGCATAGAAAAGGTGGTCTGGGTCACGATCTCGCGGTCCGGGAGTTCGAGCCCCGCGTCAGGCTCTGGGCTGATGGCTCAGAGCCTGGAGCCTGTTTCCGATTCTGTGTCTCCCTCTCTCTCTGCCCCTCCCCCGTTCATGCTCTGTCTCTCTCTGTCCCAAAAATAAATAAAAAAACGTTGAAAAAAAAATTTTTTTAAATAAAAAAAAAAAAAGAAAAAAAAAAGAAAAGGTGGTCTGATTTTATTCACCTCAACTTGTACCAGTAAGGGCATGGAGCCCCAGCAGATGTTTGTGGAATCCAGAGAGTTTGTCAGGAGACCTGAAATTGACTTCCCTCCCTTCCACTTACTGGCTATGATATACTACTCTCATAGCCTCAAAACTTCAATTTTCTTTTATTTATTATGGATATAATCTACCTGTTGAATGAGGAATACTGAGACAGAAAGTGTAACTGATTTTAGAAGTATATGGTGCAAAACAAGTCAACTGAATATATTTTTAAGCCATGCATTATGTGTAAAAAAAAAAAAAAAAAAAAAAAAAGGTTCTGCTATTTTTCCAAACCTAAATTAATCTTTACTCAGAGCCCATTCCATCTGAGGAAGAAAGACACAATGTTCGTAAACTCAGGATATAGTCAGTTTCACTACTGAAACAAGTCACTTTAGAATGTTCCCATCTCATAGGAACAAGCGAAGGTCCTCATACAGTATGGATCTGTTCATGTTGATCAGCATTTGTCCATACTGTTTCTTTAGGCCTCCAAGCTTTGTGGGATATTCTATTGCTCTCCAACTTTGGAACTACCACTGCTAAAGACTCACCTCTAAACTTATTCCCACATACAACCCTTGCCCCCTCATCCATTTCATCTTTTTCAAAATCCATCAGCTGTGTGATCTTCATATAGTCTGGACAAGTTGGAAAACTTATTCTAACTGATCACATATATCAATAAATTATTTGGATCAGGATGTTGGATTGCACTTATAACTCAAAAAGATGTATCCTTCAAAGCTATTGTCTATACCATTAGCTTCCAAAGTATTTTTTTAATTATGTGTGTACTCTGTATTTTATTTGATATCTTAACACAAAAGATGTGTTCTAGAATTACAAGGAAATAAATTTTTCTGAGAAACAATAAATTGGGGGTGAGGGGCAGAACTTCTGCCTAGTTACATCTCTATGGCAACTCATTACATCCATTAAGGTCTCACTTTTTCATAACTCACAAAAATAGTCAGCCCCAGTGAGCAGGAAGATGAAGAATCAGAAACTCTGTGCATACTAACACGTAGATATTATGTAGTATGAAGTTATATAAACATCATGTTGCCAATTAAGAAAATGGAGAATTTTCATGAAATTGGCATAAATACAAGTAGAAATTATGGGTTAACCATAAATTTTGGTGAAAACTGATATTTTAAAAGCCTTTAAGTTCAACTTACATTTTTCATCCTGTAATTCAAGTGTGAATGATCCAAAAACACCTTAGTTCTATAATAGCCCTGTTATTTATCACCACAAAAATAGCTGACATTGTCCAGTTAGTCCAAATGTTAGGACAGAAAAAGAGTAATGGATAAAATTAATGGAATTGTTTTCATCCTTAATACTTATACCCAGTGGAATCAATTTTCTCATGCCATGTTATGGTCTGTGATATATGAGCAACTCAGAGAAAGCAAGTAAGAGTAAAGATATATTTTCTCTGTTCCCCATTCAACTCAAAAAATGAAAAGTTTTTTTTTTCTAAGAAGGCAACATTCCCAGTCTCCAAAATCTATCAGATTTTTAAAGATCTGATCAATCTAGCTTTTCCCACTGTCTATCCTATTTCGAAAAATAATTAAGGCACAGAATTAGAAATATGTAGCTCACATAGGTATGAACGAATACTGTCATTGTAATGAGTTATTATTAAAGTCACACAAGGTTGGCCCGCCAGCAGTACTTTCCTTTTCTCACAAACTTTCTTTAATCCACTAATAAAAATATGAATATATACATTAATATTTGAAGATACCTTCTCACCAAATTTATTTATCTAAAAAAATTTTTTTAACATTTATTTATTTTTCAGAAACAGAGACAGCAGAGGAGAGACAAAGCATGAGCAGGGGAGGGGCAGAGAGAGAGGGAGACACAGAATCAGAAGCAGGCTCCAGGCTCTGAGCTGTCCGCACAGAGCCTGATGCAGGGTTTGAACCCACGAACCGTGAGATCATGACCTGAGCTGAAGTCAGACGCTTAACAGACTGAGCCACCCAGGTGTCCCATCACCAGATGCATTAATAGCAATCAAACATAAGACATTTCTTATGCAAGATCTACAAGTTATTTCCAAAAATAAATTTATTACAGTTACAAGTATTAGGTCTGCATTATCGCGTTTCTGCAACCCACATGAGATTATGTGTAATATGGTATGCTTACATTTTTAAGAGGGTGTCTTGAATTCTCAAACAAACCTGGGACTTGGACAGTGGTGAAATAAATTTATTGGTCCAAGAACTATACTTTACAAATGAGAAAATAAAGATCTAGCGAGATGAAGCAGATTCATAGATCAGACCTGAGAAAGACAAGTACCTTATTATTTCACTCCTATGTGTAATCTTAAAAACAAAGCAAATGAACAAACAAACAAGGAAAGAGCAGAACCAGACCTATACACAGCAAATGAACTGATGATTGTCAGACGGAAGGGGTAAAGGGATGGGGGAAAGGGGGTGGGAGGCACAGGCCTTCAGTTATGTTAACAATAAGTCACAAAAATAAGACCAGCATTGGGAATATGTCAATGATATTTTAATAGTGTTGTCTGGTGTCAGAGGGTAGCTACACTTGTGAGCAAAACATAATGAATAAAGAAATTGAATCACTATGTCACACAACTGAAAATAATGTTAACATGATGTGTCAGCTATACTCAAATGAAAAAATTTTTAACAAAGTAAAAACAAAAAAACAAGTCCCCCCAAAACTAACAACAACAACAACAACACAAAAAAACCACGAAAATCTCTTTTAGAAAGCCAAAGGGGGGAAAAAAACTTTACATTTTCAAATAAAAAATCATTTTAATTTAGTAGGATTAGGTAAATTTAAATTAATTAGCCCAGTATGAAACTTACCTAAAAACACATTATTTACTGTAACATAATTTGACCATTAATGATTCAAATAATAATGGTTGTATTTAGGAATTCTTACTGTATATAGGGTGTTATTAATTAATGGCTTTCTGATGAATCCTGCAAAAACACTCTATGTTCATTATTTTCCTTAATTAGTATCTCAAGCATATGTTGGTGTTCTGGAATGGAGATCTGCTGTATTAGGCTAACATCTGCAAATACTGGCCTAAATGGAATGCTGCCTGGGATACCTGTGGAGTCTGAACACCGTTTCCTGATGCCTTAGAAAAGTAGTAGGTATGTATTTGTCTAAGCTGATAGACAGCGGTGAGAAGCCTGAAGGTGAAGATCCTGTCATTCACATTTACTGAAGAGCAGAAGGACGAATGGTGAGGACAATAACCACCAGGGTATAAGGGGATCCAATTTCCACTCTTCTTTGCATTTATGTACTTGGGTACGTATATATGTATCACCTAACTTTTTCAAACAGTATTTATATACAGCCATTTTTCCTTTAGGATCAGAGCTTTGATCAATGTATGAGAGAATGACCAATAATGCTATGGAAAATAAACAAAAACATAATGAGCTTCACTGGAAAAGGAAGACACCTGTTAAACATTGTAAGAAGAAACTCAGAATAAAATCTAGAATATGAAAAAATGACACTATTTTCCTATAATTAAAAAAATCTTATTAGCATTGGCAGGACAGAATAATAGGTAATATTTAAGTGAAACTGCCCATGGAAATGGCATGGCATTGACATTATTTTTCACATGTGCAGTAAAATATTCTTTAAAAAAAATGTGGTCTACTGAAAAAAAAAAATGAACCTGACTCTCCACTTTCCTTTCTTCCACAATATTTTGGATATGTTTTTGCAACATTTCACATCAAGAGGTGGATTCATCTTCCCACACTGAGTCTAGATATAAGGAAAACTTGCTTGCTTCTGTTCTCTATGACTCCTACACATGCTCTGAGAATCAGCTTAAGATAACTTTCTGAAGGATGAGAGACCATTAGAAACAAACCAAGGCAGCCTACTTGCCCAAGCTGAACCTCAAATATGGGAGAGAGATCAATCAGACCGTATCAGTAGGTGCTAAAGAATGAATGTTTACGCCACATCTAAAATCCATATGTTGAAATCCTAACCTCCAATACGATGGTACTGGAAGGTGGGTACTTTGGGATATGATTAGATCAAGAGGGTTCAACCCACATGAATAGTATCTGTGCCCTTATTAACGAGACCATAGAGAGATTTCTTGCCTCTTCTGCCACATGAGGTCATAGTGAGAAGATGACCAACGGTGAACCTGCAAGCAAGCCTTCACCAGACAGGGCATCTCCTAGTGTCATGACCTTGGAGTTCCCAGCCTCCATAACTGTGAGAAATAAATTTCTGTTGCTTATAAACCATATAGTTTATGGTATTTTTGTTACAGCAGTCCGAACAGATTAAACCTGTAAGTCATTTTAGCTATTCTAGAACTGCCCATAGACATGATACTGAGTCCAGCTGTGTGAGCCCAAGAATTTGGGAGCAAGTAGTTACACAATATTGCTGTGGCTCTATGTAACTAAAACAGAATCATAGATTCACTATAACTATACCGTCTCTGAGGAACCTTTAGGCTTATTGTATACATTCTTTCCCTAGACATACATACAATCAGCATGATACTGAATATGAAAAACTCTTCAAAATGAATCACTTTATTCAACAAATAAGTTATAAGTAAAAGGAACACAATTGTGAGGTAGAACCTACAACCTTACAGATCTAAGGCACATTTCAACAAACTGCAGTATGTGACTGTGTTTGGATCCTAATTTTAACAATCAAATATTAAATGAAAGCATTCATGACTTAAGTAGGGAGATTTAAAACTGAAAACTACTGGGGCGCCTGGGTGGCTCAGTCAGTTGAGTGTTCGGCTTCGGCTCAGGTCATGATCTCACGGTTCGTGAGTTTGAGCCCGCGTCGGGCTCTGTGCTGACAGCTCAGAGCCTGGAGCCTGCTTTGAATTCTGTGTCTCCCTCTCTCTCTGCTTCTCCCCTGCTCATGCTCTGTCTCTCTCTCTCCTTCAAAAATAAATAAAAACACTAAAAAAAAATAAATAAATAAAACTGAAAACTACTGATAATGGTTTAGTATATTAATGGTATAATAATGTGATTGTGATTATGTTTTTTTAAAAAATAATCCTAATCTTGGGGCACCTGGGTGGCTTAGTCAGTTGAGTGTCTGACTTCAGCTGAGGTCATGATCTCACCGCTTGTGGATTTGAGCCCCACGTTGGGCTTTGCGCTGACAGCATGGAACCTGCTTTGGCTTCTCTGTCTCCTTCTCTCTCTGTCCCTTCCCCACTCGCTCTCTCTCAAAAATAAATCAACATAAAAAACATGTTTAAATAATACTCATCTTTATGAGATGCATACTGAAATATTTTCGAGGATTCGCTGGTATCTTTGGAATTTTCTCAAAATAATCCAGTGTGGTATTGGTCGTGAAGTGGGTTGTACGAAACACCAATGCTTCTCAAGCTGTAAAGCTTAAAAATCATTTGGGAATCTTGTTAAAAGGTAGACTTGGATTCAGTCCTTCTGTAGTGGTACAGTGAGAATCCACATGTCTAACAAGCTGCTAGATAATGGCAATGCAACCAGCCCCCACACACTTCGAGCAACAAGGTTACAGATGAAATGCGGGGCGTGAATCAGTAACTGTATACCTGAGTAGTGGATATACGAGGCTTCATAGAACCACTCTCCCTACATTTATATATTTTTAAATTTTTCATAATACAATTGAAACTGTTTAAAATAATATTTCTAATTTAACTAAACAGATAATATCTTATTGCCACTGGAATAACGGGGTCCTAAGCTGTGTTTTTCTCACTGACTTTAGGTACAATAACTATTCCAAGAAATGAACCACTGAGACACAGAAGAATTCATGAAGGCTTTGTAAAGGTGGTGTTATTTTCACTTTGGTCTTGGTGAGTAGGTATGAGTCGGATTCCTAGGATGAGGGAATTAAAGGGTGCAGCCTTTCAGGAGACAGAAACTGCTTTAGTAAATGCATAAAAACAAGAATGAACGTGGGATGATTATACAGAAGATGCATAGCTTGCATACTAATTGAAAGATATTTACTAATGTGCTAGGTTGCCATGGAAGTTAAGAATTCAAAATATATATTGTTGCTTTCATTGTAGGGCATAGTGATCAATTGGGAAAGAAAACAAACCAGGACCATAATTTAATTAACCGCAAGATGGCGCCAAAGCCCCTCCTGACCATTTCACTGCTTGAATTTTCTCCCCCCCTGGATGAAATCTGGAGTAGAATCAGAGCATAAAATAGAAACTCTGTGTTTTAAGCAAGTAGTTAAAATAATTAAAATTTGAACCTAGCTATTACCAAGAATGATTTAATCATGAGGGAACTCATGCATTTTAATCACAGATATTAAATGCATTTATTAGTTCACATTAAATGATAGAAGAAGTACATATTCATATTGGATAAGTTTATTCTTCGTTAAATGTCTTGGGCAAACTGCAGATAAAGTTTTATTGGCAGCACTAATAATAATACCTCTAAGACGAATTCTGCCTGTTTATTTACTATACCCATTATTGGAAATGGTTTTTGAATACCCTTTCAAAACTGATGAGTCAGATTTAAAAAAACAAAAAAACAAAAAACAAAAAACAAAACAAACAAAAAAAAACTAGTGATTTCCTAAAACTTTTCATAAAAGAATGAACTTAATTTTTGTAAAAGACCATGTGATTTAAGTACCAAAATATATTTCTGAAAAAAAACATAACGTATTTTTATATTAGATTTATAAGATTATTTTGACCATACAAAGGTCAGTTTAGCCCTATTTTTAGCTGCTTAATTGTTCCATGCTCAATTTGCAATACACCAGGAAACAAGAGGTTGGCAATCCTGTTAAGCCATTGCTATTAATGAGCTACATGTATAACTTGCCCAAAAATTTCAGTACCAACAAATAAACTTTAAGATTATTTATTGTGATTTTACTATATATCATATAATGTGTGATTCGAGTGATATTCAATGAAATAAAAATAAATAAGGAATAAATCTGAAAGGATGTATGATGCAGTGTTAAATGTGGAAGAACATTTTAGCTAAGCCTTAAGATTCTTTATTGGAAATTATGGTTGGTGGTTGGTTAGTTAATTAGTAGCTGGAAATTTCATTACCAATGACAATAAAATAAGAAGCCAGAATAACAGAGGGTTGGAAGTAAATTTAAGGTAAAACTGAGACAGCATTTGGATACTAGTCTTTCAAGAAGCAGGGCACTAAAGAGAGTATAAATAAATAAATAAATAAAACTAGGAATGTATCTTTTTTGGGAATTCAAGAAAAAAAAAACAGTTGAGAAATAAAATACTGGATTTACAATATAGGTAAAATGGGAGTATTAGAGTGATGTGCTTTCCAAGTTTGGGCTTTATTTATATACTGTGGCTTAATAGCAAAAAGAGCTTTTAAAATAAGAAGTAATATGTATGTAGCTCAGATTTTAGCGTCTTCTTTCATTTCACAGAGAAAATATGTATCATTTATTCTTCAGGGATGAGTCTATAAGATATTTAAATATATATATTACGGGGCCCCTGGGTGGCTCAGCTGGTCGAGCTTCTGACTCCTGATTTCAGCTCAGGTCATGATCTCACAGTACGTGGATTTGAACTCCCAGCCTGGCTCTGGGCTGACAGTGCAGAGTCTGCTTGGGATTCTTTCTCTCCCTCTCTCTTCGCCCTTCCCCCTTCTTGCACACACATGCTCTCTCTCTCTCTCTCTCAGAATAAATATATATACATAGTACTATAAAGTAAAAATTATGTAACTCAAAATGATATGAGAAGTTTTATCATGGAACACCAATCAGAACTGAATTTGGACCTTGAAAAGGAAGCACCTTATAATTTAATATTTTATGGAGGAAAAGACATAAACCATTGCATAGTAAAGATTTTTAGATCCATGTCTTTAATAACATAAGTGGTTACTAATCACAATTAAAATTGCAAGGCAACTGGATGTTTCTAATTAATAATGATAATTTTTAAGTAACTTAGATATTTTATTTACTTAACAAATAAGCAATTTACTAAACTCCTTAGCAAACATGTTTCATTAAAAATATGTTAGGGTAATCAGCTTGTGCCTCCAGTCCTAAATCTAAATAGAGGAGACTAATTAGTAAGTTTATTTTTCACAGAAGTTCACACATATTACTTCTTCTATGAGCGGTAGGCCTCTGGATAATGAAGACATTTCAACATTAAATGTGATTAAAATAAATTAAAATATGATGAAACAGATGAATAAAATATTAAAAAAATGAAATTATTAAGTTTTTTTTTAACCCAATAGGATAGAATGTTTATATTTCTACAAAGTTTTCTGATTCTTTTCCTTACCCATTACTCAAAAGCAAATCATAATGTCTCTGACATCAAGGTTTAAATACACCTAAGCTCTGCCTTGGCCAACATAAAGCACTCTCACTACTTAGGGGGCATTCAATGGCAAATGATCCCTTAAATAGAATGAGATACTTATCTTTTATTATCTTATGTTTGGTTAGAAAAGAATGTTGGAATCCTTTATAGTGAGAATACTTTATAAAGAACTTGTACATAATGAGAAGCGCATTGTCTGGAAAAGCAAAATCAGTACAGAATATTTGAGTAGCAGGAATTTCGTTTTACTTCTTTTGTTAAAACAAAGTGATTATGGCAGATGTGGCATTTGGAGAAACTAGATATGCAACAGCATTTGCCCCAAAATTACAAAACTCATTTATGTTTGGTTTAAAATTGGTACAATACATTGCTCCCAAACTGTGAACACATTGCCCTACAATCACATTTGTGTAATAATCATTTTTGACCAAGAGTTGAATTTTGTTTGTAAGCTGGTACTCACGCATGTAGTATTCTTTGTTACCGCTCAGTAGACATATTTGCTTGGGGATGGGGTCAGATAGGGATTTCCATATTCAGTAAGTTACCTATTTTTTTTTTTTTAATTTTTTTTCAACGTTTACTTATTTTTGGGACAGAGAGAGACAGAGCATGAACGGGGGAGGGGCAGAGAGAGAGGGAGACACAGAATTGGAAACAGGCTCCAGGCTCTGAGCCATCAGCCCAGAGCCCGACGCGGGGCTCAAACTCACGGACCGCGAGATCGTGACCTGGCTGAAGTCGGACGCTTAACCGACTGCGCCACCCAGGCGCCCCAAGTTACCTATTTTTTAAAGTATTGTTCAGAAGCCGTTGTCTTATAGCATTTGTTTATATTTTCCTCCTTAAAGCTATGGATTTAATTTTGTTTCTTGAGCTTTTCATTATGTTTGAAAGTATTACAAAATTATTTTTCTTTACATCTAATAAATTACATATGGGTCAAATTAATTTCTACTATTAGACTTTCATCTCTGAAATTCTTGATATTGCATATTTGAGAACAACATAGGTTATAATTCAAAGAACAGTTTGCAGGGTCCCCTTTAGTATCTAGAATGAAAACTAATTCCAAAGTATAAGCCATGGCCAAAAACCTTTTCCTATTGTGCTGATCAACCGGAGACAGTAAAATGAAATATATAAAATTCAATACATGAGAACCTGACAGATATAGAGTTTAATCTACTCTCTTCATTATTGTGTGTGTGTTGGTGGTAGAAGGTGGGGGGGGGAGTTTAAGGGAACAGAATGGAGTAATTAATTGCTATTTAGAACACTAGTTTATAATCCTTCTAGAAAAATAAAGATCTATGTGAAAGGGGAAAAAAGTCAAATTTTCATCTACCTTTAATTTCTACCCTGTAATTTAAAATCTGCAATATAAACAGGGAGGCAGAAAGATGGAAACATCCAAAGTTGTTCACATTCATTCTCTCCATCATGACTTAAATCATTAAATTATAGATGTTTTTACCTCTTAGCTACTGTATCTTCCATTTTTAGTTTTAGAAAGAAAAATTATTAGCACTGATAAATAGTTTACTTAAACCTATGGAATGCTTTTATTAAAACTTTCAATCTCCTGAGTGCTTGGGTGGCTCAGTCAGTTAAGCATCTGACTCTTTGTTTGGGCTCAGGTCGTGATTTCACAGTTTGTGAGTTTGAGCCCCAGTGCTTCACGATGACAGCACAGAATCTGCTTGGGATTCTGTCTCTTCTCTCTCTGCCCTTCCCCCACTCATGCTGTCTCTGTTTCTCAAAATATATACATATTTAAAAATTAAAAAAAAAACAACCTTTGAATTTCCTTTTGAAAAATGTACATAAAGGTAATTTTATGTATATTTAATTTTCCAGTTAGACTAGAGTTAAAAGGAAAATGCATTGCTAGGTGCCATGCAGACAAATATTGAGGTTTATTTGAATCATTTAAAACCAATTCATAGATTTCATCTTAGAAATAATAAGACCATTATTATCACTTAACTAATGAAATCACAAAAGATAATGAAGAGATAAAATTCAAAGTAATCATTCTAATTAATTTAATTTTCCACGATTATCTTTCTGAGAAATATTTACAATGGCTACCTTTCTTAAAAAGAAATAACAATTAGAGATGTACAGCTCCCCTCAAAATATGTTTTCATCTTTAAATAAACTAGACAGACTCCCTAATGCTATTAGAATTGTTTGAAGTTTAAATGTTTAGAAATGAAATCTTGAAAGAAACATGATTTTTATAGAATGATGCTTCCTAGAAAAAAAAATGAAATGACTTTCTTATCAATGTTATTAGACATTTATAAGATGGTGAATGAACAAACGCTTACCTCTCATGCTAGAAAATACTCTTAGTAATGATCAAAACTTTCACTGAACCCTAGATTTTATGCCTTTTGGGTCCACATTGTTATCATTCCTTACTAATGTTTCTCACTGTTTTTTCACTCAAAGAAAACCCATTTTTTTTAAATAAATTCTTTTTGTTTAAAACCCCACAAAACTAATCATCAATATTTTAAACCAATAGTATTAGTTATGAAGTGAATTTCTATTGCTACTTGCTTCATCCTTGCTTAGGAAAAGCGAAGAAATTTTTTTTACAGTAATGACTAAAATACATACTCCATAAATCAATATGTTAGGATTATACTTAACGAATCAGGCTTTAAATCTATCTTTCTAAATTGTCAGAGTTCGATCACCATTAATTCAGCCACTATTTATTGTTGACTGTATTCCAAGCTTTCATGTAAGTTCTGAGAATATAATAATAAATTAATGAAAAATACTGAAAAAACAAAGCCAAAAAACAGAATGTGCCATGTGAATATGCATTTCAGTATTTTGTTTTTGAATAAAGAATAGCAAGGAGAAAATTATCACAATATGCTCCACAATTTTCTGTTTGGATTAGGCCACTGCCTATGGAGAGAGCACTCACAGACCTTTAAGCCAATGACCAAATAACCAGTGATCAATATCTAGATATTAAAAAAAAAATCTGTGAAAGCCTATAGTAAATATTGTTGAAAGTATTACACTATAGCTTGTTCAGAAAAACACACTTATCCCTGATCTCTTCTGGAAAGTTAACAGTAGAGCTTCTGTATTTCTCATAACGGGTTCTTTCTTCAAATAATAGATTACTCTATACTTTAAGAATTTGAGTCTTAATGAATTACTAATTTAAAGGTAACATCCTTCTGCAAATAATTATTATATGCTCTCAAGGTTAGAATTAAATATGAACGAAGTTTTAAAATACAAAAGGCAAACGCTAAGTTCCCAATTACGCGTGTAGTTAACAGAGGCATCAGACTTGGAAAACTCATTTGTACCTTTTTCTACTTAATATTTTCTGATACCGAATAAGTATACTTTTCATTTTTCAAAATTAATTATGTCTTGATTGCCTAATCAATACATTCAAATCTTAATTTTTCATTAAGAGTAAATATGCAAAAATCACTGACTATTCTGTCTGCAGAAGTCAAGGTTATAGTTATCTCTCTAGGGTACCACAAAAGACAATCCAACAGGTAAGGTGGCAGGGCCCTAAACAGTGGCAAATTCTAGCCAACTTCCTGGAAATCAAAAAGTAATCTTTATGTATTTCCATTATAAAGGGGATTAGCAGATATTTTAGAAAGTTTTACATGAATATATTTCCATCTTCACCAGAACTAGGTGTCTCATCTTTTCCTATTAGAGTGACAAAAGTGTTTTATTTCACTCCTTTTGGCAGAGAGTAACTTCTTGACTAAAGGCCCGCTGTGTATTGATTTTTCTGTTGCCTAGGATCTTGGGAATTATATTTCAAAGTGTAGCATGGTTAAACATCACCCTGGCAGCAGCTAATGAAAGACTCTTAACAAGCCAAGTAATACACATCATCTCTCAGGTAAGAAATCAAGGATAGAGGGGCGCCTGGTGGCTCAGTTGGTTAACTGTCAGACTCTAGGTTTGGGCTCAGGTCATGATCTCACGGTTGGTGAGTTCAAGCCCCGCATCAGGCTCTTCTCTAATAACATGGAACCTGCTTGAGATTATCTCTCTCCCTATCTCTGTGCCCCTCCCCTGCTCACACTCTCTCTCAAAATAAATAAATAAACTTACAAAACAAAATTTTATTAAAAAAATAAATGAAGGACAGAAAGAAAATTTAATTAATTTTCCTCTTTTTAAATATATATTTGACAGCCAGGTACAAGAATTGGGGGGATATTATATCTCTATTACCAATTAATGTCACTATTCTTACCTTTATTATCTCCAATAATGAAAAGTTAATCATTGGTTTTAGTGTTTGTACTAATTAGTGATTTTTTTTATAATAAAGTAAATAAAAAATAACCAATCTCTAAATTTAGTTACCAGTGTGGGTCTTTCAACATTGTAATTCATGGCAATGTGAATTAATCATAATACTTTATAATATAGATTGTTTATTTTGAGATGCTATTTACTTATTTTGAGAGAGAGAAAGAGAGAAAGAGAGAGAGAAGGGGGAGGGAAGGGGCAGAGAGAGGGAGCAACAGAATCCCAAGCAGGCTCAAAGCACAGAGCCCAACACGGAGCTCTAACCCATGAACCATGAGATCATGACCTGAGCTAAAACCAAGAGTCCAAGGTTTAACCTGAACTGACTGAGCCACCCAGGCACCCCTAGCTACTTTTTAGATAATAATTTTGCAAAATTCCATTTCCTCAAATGCATACATATAATACTGCCTTACCGAGTGAATTCAAACTGGTAATTGTTCAGTGACCTATAAGTATGTTGGTCTTTAATATCTTTACAATAATATTTTGGAAATGAATGAGTAATAAGTAGAAAACGTGAGGTGATTATTCTCCTATGCCACACTACTTAAAATTTATAATAATTCTGTGTTTTATCCTAGGCCTTGCATTTATAGTGATATAAATTTAACCTCAAAAGAACTTGTAGAAAAACAAGACTGATTTTTAGAATATACAAAGTATATTAAGGTAATATATTGCTTGAATTGGGATGATGGGGTAGGGAAAATAACAACCTATGCTATCTATATACTTATCAAATTAACTGTGTTATTAACTGGAAGTGAAGGAGTGCCCATTGATATTCAAACCTTTCTCCTTTTTCTCCATCCTATCATCATAGCCAGTAATTATTGCCAGATGTGACATAAGATTATGTCTTCATTTCTTCTTAGCACTATTTTCCTCCTTTTCAATTTATTTCTTGTGTTTCATATTAATACTTCACAGAGCCACATTCTATGTTGAAAAATATCTATCTCTAAAATCATAATCAAACACCACATTCATGCACAACTTAGCCATTAAGATTATACAAGTACATTAATCAACACAGAAACAAACTCTTCAAATTTCCTCATTCCTGAAGGTGAGATCAACTACAAACTGAAAGAATGAAGTAGAAAGAAAACCATTAATATTTTTGTTAGATTGACTAAGTGTTTAAATTATTTAAATGTTTGAATAAGACATACATTCTTTTTTTTTTATTTTTTTTTAACGTTTATTTATTTTTGAGACAGAGAGAGACAGAGCATGAATGGGGGAGGGTCAGAGAGAGAGGGAGACACAGAATCCGAAACAGGCTCCAGGCTCTGAACAGTCAGCACAGAGCCTGATGCGGGGCTCGAACTCACGGACCACGAGATCACGACCTGAGCCGAAGTCGGACGCTTAACCGACTGAGCCACCCAGGCGCCCCGAATAAGACCTATATTCTTTAGGTCCAGTTCCTGAGGACTGAGTAACATATGCAGTTTTTTCAAAAACAGAGGAAAAAAATGGAGAGACAGAAAAAGAGGGTGCGTAAAGGCAAGAAAAAAAGAGAATGAATTAGTTAATGCCTCACTTCAAGGGTTATAATTTCGTTGTAGGTATATTTAGAGACCAAAAACAAACACATTACATTGTGGACCCTCTGTTCTCTAAGAGGATAATAATCAAGGGAGCAATCAGAGCACGGTGAAAACGGGGGGAAGATATTGGCAACAGGCCATAGGAATAATGCATCAAACATGTTACGGATGAAGAAAGCAAACCAGGAAGACATTTTAGGTAGGGTAAGTAGATTGAATAAGTACACATAAAATGGCATAAGGAAAAGTTTGACTAGATTGTATTGGACAAGTCATGCTGTGAGGCAATGTCATTGCCTAATTTGGGGACATGGTTAATGGAGTAGAACCTGGTATTTATGAAAGAAATGTAATTGAATTAAACAGAATATATGCATCCATACAAACACCTTGAAAACAGGAGTGAAATGGCTAATAATGCAGTGGGGAAATTATTCAGTTTTCGACTGTGGCAAAAACATCATGAGGGGACAAATTAAATATGTATATGCCTGAAATCTAATGTTTAGTTTGAAGTATATGAAATAGAGTTGAAAAATACGCAATATCTAAAAGTAAATGGCCAAAAAGAATTGTGGCATCACCAATTGGTGACTAGTTTTTATAAGGTTAAGTAACTATCATTCTAAGCGGATTGATTCCTAATAGGGAATATAGGTCTATTTGAATTCTGACTATGCAATTCTCTAGGCTTATTCTATAGTACATTTTTTTTCATTCACCAAAGGTAGCCATTTGAATAGTCTCAGTGTACTTCAGATTGGGTGGTTTTCTCTGAAAACAATTGTTCTCTTTGCAAAAAAAAAATCACATATGAGAATATGAAAATAGACTCACTTAGAAATATTTTAGAACATTTCTAAATATTGAATATGGGAAATATAATATACACATATATATTATATATAAATATATATGATATACAAAATAGAAAAATATATAAAATGTGATGTTTTCAACTAAGTAATGTCTTAAATATATATAAAATAATATAAATAAAATGCAACATAAATATAAATGATAAATAATATACAATTATATATATAATACATATAATCCATTTTACATTGTTAAACTGAAGTGATTACATATAAGCCGTGTTATATATATGCATTTAAGTACTTACTTGAGGTTTTAATTACCTCAAGGTGGCTCTCCCCACTTTTATGATTATTAATATTCATTAATATAGAAACATATGAATAATTTTAAGATATTTTCAGTATGGTTCTTTACATCAAGACATACTTTAAAAGTATTTATAACAGCAACATATTTATAATCCTTCAAAATGACTTATAAAGAAATTATTGCCAAATACAGTTCCGTGGTACAATCATATTTATGTTAGAGACATTTATTTTATAAAGGTAACTGGTCCACATATTAACCTGAGCAGATTGCACTATCTTTAATGATAGGGAAAACAGATATTTGGGTAAGGTCTTCATCCATCAGTTTTCTCATTGCTTTAGTTGCACAGCGTATTATCTCTAAATAATACAAAGTGATGCAAAAAGAAGAGAAAATAGTAAGTTGCAAAAACATATAAAAATAGAAAGTGGTTAGTGGTATCACACTTGGATTTTAAGGAAAGTGTGAATAAAGCATTCGTTAATTATCCTGACTTGCTGATGCCTGCCATCCATAACACTATTTACAAGCACAGTAAACATATGTAAACTAATATTGATTTTTCCCATCTGGATCTGAGCGGTGTTTGGTCCTCCCAAATGCTAGTTATTGAGAGACATAAAGATGTTTATTGTTATACTAAAGCCATTAATATAATTCACAAGGTTTTCTATAGTAGATTGTCCACAAATAATATTGACTCTATTAATTTCCAGGGCCATTGAATACAAGTGATTATGGAGGAATTGCCCTGTCATGGCCATGAATAAATCATGTTCTATGCTCCACTGGACAACACCTCTTAAAATTATATTGGAATCTATAAATATGATCTGGACAAAGGATGGAAGCATTTATGGTAGGGTAATGACAGTGTGATAGGAAAGCCAAATAACAGAACTGGAAGTTAAGAGATCTGTGGCCCTAACTCTGATCTTTGAGTAGCTGTGTGGTTGTGGAGATATCCCAATGCCTTTTTTCCTGTTTTGTAAAGTTAAGGGATATACACAGATTTTCTAATGGTCTTTTCAATTTAATTGGTGGTTTTAAAAGTATATATTGTATGCAAACATAAGATCATTGATTAGCTCAATTAATTGTACATTAATTTGCTGAAAGCCTACTCATTTTAAACGGTGAAAATTAATTTTGTGGGCAAATAAGAACAAAAATAATCTATTATTTTATTCAGGACTTAACTCACACTCAGTTTTTTAAAATGGATGATTTATCTTTGAGTTTTCAGTTTTACTTACATGACATTATATGCCCCAGTTTGGTTGGTTTCTGACCTAGCTCGTTATTAATATGCTTGGTCTTGTGGGTACTTAACTCCTGCATGAAAGCAGGCTTGCTGAAAGGTTAAATAAGATTTGTTTACATGAAACCAGTAAGTGGAATGTGGTCATCATGAATATTTATGACAGTGTGACTGAGATATATAGTCCTCACAGAAAGATTTTATTTTAAAATATTATGCAAAGAGAGTGGAGATAATACGCAGAAGACCAAAATTTCTTACATTTTTTTGAATGTGATAATCAAGATTTTTTTGTTTGTTTAAAATTACACCAGAGGATTATAATAAACACCAGGCTTCTTTAAACTTAATTTTGATCTTCTATTTTGTACATACATGTATGAAAACTGACTTGCTCTCATGTCTATCATATTCTCTATCTGTATGTAAATATATAAACATAGCTGTGTATGCATAAGCTATTTACGTAAGTATCATTTTAGTTTGAGTTTTCCATTATTAATGATTCTTAGCCCTTTATTTTCCCTGCACAAAAATTATTTTCCCCTATTACATAATTTTTGTGAGAATTTCTCATATCAAGCCTTAAAATGTATGCAAAATCCATTTCCTGTTAGGCAGTATATAATTTTTGAGTTAAAAATTCTTAAAGTTCCTGAGTCGTATATTCCTAAATTTTAATCTGAGCATTACCACTTCTTAACTGTATGACCAAAGACAAATATCTGAACTGCCAAAATTCAGGCATCTCACCAGTAACATGTAGATTAGAAGAGTATAAAATTTATACAGATTTTGTGAAGACATAAATTCATAGTAAATACTTGATGTTATCTTGGGTCGTGAACATGCTGAGACTGAATATACAAACAGGCATTGGCCAAAACATCTATAAAAATAGAATTCTGACTCACAACTGCAGCAAACTGGCCTGGGGACCAAGCCCGTTATCTAAAATAACCAGCGCAGGAAGCCAGCCTGCTGTAAGTCAGACTTGCAGGAAGCCCGATTGATTTCCTTGTAACAATCCAGTAGGCTAAGCAGTAACTTCTATAACAATCGGCCTAAAATGTCCAGGGCTTGATTTGTAACTGGAAGCTTTCTTGATTTTGGGCCCCCCTTCCAACTTAGACTCAACTAGAGAAAACTGGTGCGAGTGCTACACCCCCGCAGAATTCAAAGAGAGAGACTGGAGGAGAAATCAGTCCCCTCCATATCATACCTGCCTCCCCAGGTGAAGGGAGGATTAGATAGGATTGGCTTTTTTTTTTTAATGTTTATTTGTTTTTTGAGAGAGAGAGCATAAATGAGGGAGGAGCAGAAAGAGAGGGAGAGAGAGAATCCCAAGCAGGCTCCATGCGCTGACAGTGCAGAGCCCCACAGGGTGTTCCATCTCATCAACCAGGAGATCTTTACTTAAGCTGAAATCAAGAGCTGGACCCTCTAACCTACTGAACCGCACAGTCACCCAGGATTACAGTATAGGATTGTATAGGCCGGTATACAAAGGAGAAAAGAACCTGGTCTTTTTTTTTTTGGTTTCAAGTATTTGTTGTTGTTTTTTTTTTTTTTTTTTTTTTTAAAGTTTATTTATTTTTGGGACAGAGAGAGACAGAGCATGAACGGGGGAGGGGCAGAGAGAGAGGGAGACACAGAATCGGAAACAGGCTCCAGGCTCTGAGCCATCAGCCCAGAGCCCGACGCGGGGCTCGAACTCCCGGAGCGCGAGATCGTGACCTGGCTGAAGTCGGACGCTTAACCGACTGCGCCACCCAGGCGCCCCAAGTATTTGTTTTTTTAATGTAAGGTGAAGAATTTGTAATCACAATAGAAATTAAAATCATATTTAGCCAAAGCTTCCAAGTTTTTCCAAAGCAACAATTATTTTCTGTTTACAGTCATCTTACTAGTCATCGCACTAGTCTCAGAATCAAGAAAGTGAGAGATCTATCAGGATGAGAAAACTAAAGGGGAGCCACAGAGGTAACTGGTTGCTAACTAGTAGAAAGGTTCTGTTAAGCATCTCTGAAAGGTCAGCATAAAAACTTGCTCACATAATGCACTATGAAAATGTATTTTCAGAAAGAAATGGGAGTTTTCAACTGAAACTTCGTATCTTAGATTTCAACTCAGCCTTCTAAACCTGCATCTCCTTCAGTTTTTGCCACCCGTTCGGTTTCGTTCACTTTATAATCTTAAGAGTCATTGGGATCCCTCCCTAGTTTTCACACTACATATATAATCATTAAGTAATGTTAATACCAGCAATAAATAGTAATGATATTAATTACTTATTGAATTCTATGTGTCAGGCATTGCGTTAATAGCTTTATATTCACAATCTCATTTCATTATCACAACAACGCTATGAGGTAATTACCATTATTATTGTGAAGACACTAAAGCTTCTTGCATAATTAATTTGCCCAAGAAGATGGAATTTAGAAAAAGGAAAAGGCAGGATATCTGACTCTGTTGCATTATACAGTTTTCCTTAAGTTGTGTCAATCCTCTCACCTACATTTTTATTTACATCATCTACATGTCTCCATCACCAATGCCTCAACCGTAATTCAGGCCCACATTCATACCTTTCTTTCTTAGGCTAATGTAATGATCTTGTCAACTGTCTCCCTCCACTGTTCTTACCCCATTGCCTATTTTCCACACGGCAATGGTAGATATCTTTCAAAATGGAAAATACGATCATGGCTACCCTCCTGCATTGAAGTCACTCATACTATCACATTACCCATAGTCTTGATGTACAGGTATAAGCCCTTATGTGGCCAGGCGCATCTTTGGTTCTTACCTTAGACCTGTGCACTAGCTTTGCCAGTCTTGTGGCTCAAATTCTCAGCATCTTCAGAGGTAATGAAAGATCTAGTTCACCTGAAAAAAAAATACAATTTAAGAAAGACCTTTTAAGAATTTGAAATTGAAATCATAATTGCCAAGTGGAGTGCTTTTGACAATCTCTTTATTTAAATCTGTGATGAAAGTAAACTTGTCATGACAATACTGTCTTGTAAAAATAGGATCAGGGAATGAGAATTTTGCTGCATGATATCAAGGGCAATTTTGGTAGACTATATTAACTTGTTGAGCACATACATATTCACCAATGGATCAGCTCATTGTCCCTCCCGGTAGAAAACAAGACACATTTGAAGAATTTTCACTTTTTAGTCTCCATTTCTTACCTCCACACTGGCCATCATTATTATGTTAACAATCTAAGATTTAGGTGAGAAAATACAATTCATTTGAGTTTATTTTTATAACTTAAAAAAATTTAATGGGCCTGAATCTATGATTTGCTCCTCAAATCACCAAGATTTGAATCTGATTTTCACTGAAATTCCTTAAACATCTATTTACAGATTATTATTTGGAGTACTTCACCTGAACCCACTTAGGTTCTATTCTTTGCGTAGTCATTTAAGTATTAAGTAAATATACATGTACCAAACAAACCTCCTGTCTTTACAGGGTTTGCATTTTATTGGAGAAGACAATAAACAATAATGAAACAATAGAGAATAATTAAAAGAAGTAAATTTAGACAGTCTGTTAAGAACATGAAAATGGGGTACATTTTTTTAAGTACACTAGAATAAGGCAGAGTGAGAGAAATGTGGCAATTTTGCTATTTTAACGGGGTGGTAAGAGGAAGCCTAATTGAGAACATGACATTGGAGGAGGTAAACAGAGGTGTGGAAATCTGGATGATGAGCATTTAGGCCGAAGAACCAGGCAGTGCAAAATCTCTCTGGCTAGAGGTGCTAAGGCAGTTAGGATAGAGGGAGTAAGAGAGGATGGGAGAATGAATGACAAGGATAGGAAAGCCTTGTAGGCCACTGTAAGGACTTCGCACTTTTATTCTGAATGAAATAGGGAGCCACTGCAGAATTTATAGTGAAGAAGTAACTTGATCTGGCTTACATTTCCTCAGTATCACTCTGGCTACTGTGTTGAATATAACATATGGGGATGAGTGTGGAAGGAGGAGATGATGGAAAAAGTCATTGCTACAATGCAGAGAAGACATAATATTGACCTAACCTGAAAGGGCTGTAGGGGTGGTGATAAGAAGGGGTTAGAGTCTGTACATATTTAAAAAAATATTTTTTTTAATGTTTATTATTGAGAGACAGAGAGACAGAGCATGAGGACGGGAGGGGCAGAGGGAGGAGGAGACACAGAATCCGAAGCAGGCTCCAGGCTCCGAGCTGTTAGCACAGAGCCTGATGTGGGGCTCGAACTCACAAACCGCAAGATCATGACCTGAGCTGGAGTTGGACGCTTATCCAACTGAGCCACCCAGGCACTCCAATTCTGTACGTATTTTAAGGCAGATCCAATAATAGTTAGTGACAGACTGGACATGTAGCAAGAGATAAAGAGATTACTTGAAGAGTGCGCCAATATTTTTTCCTGTACAATGTAAGAACAGAGTTGTCATTAACTGACATGGAAAAATATTATATGAATCAATTTGGCAAGGGGCAGTGTTGGGAGTTCAGTTACAGGCATGTGAAGGTAGAGCTATCTATCAGACCTTCAAATGTGGATGTAGAGTAAGCAGTTCAATATGTGACTCAGGAGATCAGGGGAGAGATTTTTTTTTTAATTTTTTTTGTATATTGGTGACATTTACAGGCATGAGAGCAGAAGAAATCACTAAGGAACTGAATGTAAGTAAAAGAGAGGAGGTCCAAGGAGTAAACCCTAAACCCTAAAATATTCCCAAATTAAGAGGTTGTGGAGGAATAAAAAGAAAGGAAAGGAAACTGAGAGACAGATGCCAAGTAAGACAGATAAAAACTGAACCGACCCATTAACATGGGAATGCAGACATTATTGCTGACTTTGACAAGTGGAGCGATTCTTATGAATTGGCTTCTCTTCAGATAGAATTTCAGCATTTTCTTTTTCCCTTTTTGGTATAACCACATACTTAATAATAGTTTCCTCACTAGACATTAAAAATATGACAAATTGGGGGAAGCTGGGTGGCTCAGTTGGTTAAGCCTCTGACTTGATTTTGGCTCAAGTCAGGCTCCATGTTGAAACGTCAAGCATGGAGTCTGCTTAAGATTCTTTCTCTCTCCCTCTCCCTCTCTCTCTCCCTGGCTCACATTCTCTCCCTCTCACGAAAGAAAGAAAGAAAGAAAGAAAGAAAGAAAGAAAGAAAGAAAGAAAGAAAGAAAGAAAGAAAGAAAGAAAGAAGAAAAGAAAAGGAAAAGAAGAAAAGAGAAAAGAAAAGAAAGGAAAAGAATATGATACATTTGGATTTTAACTGGGTACCTGGTCACCAAGAATACACACTTCCAAGCCTCCATTTCACTATATAAGACTCTGTAGCCAAAGGGATTTATTACTCAGATGTAAGTAGAAGATTCTGTGTAATGTCTATCCTTTTCCTTCTCTGCTGTCTTCCTTCATGTGGTTGAAATATGGATGTGATCCTAAAAGCACCCATCATGGACCATGATTCAAGATCATTCACAGACAAAGAATAAGAAGGAAGGAGGAATAAGAGGGATTACCCAACACCACTAACATCACAAAGGCTGGCCCTGACACCTACTCATATTTTTGCCTGAGGAAGATACATTCTGTCATTTAAATCATTGTTTTTATTCTAATTATTATTTTCTTCACTCAAAACTTAAGTAAGCTAAGAGCCAAACCAAAAACCCTTTCCTTTATCCTACATGGAAGTTAAGGAAAGGAAAAATCAACTAAATTATAGAAAGAAAATTCACATTATTGGTGAAGCAGAGCACACATGTTGTATAACTCCCGTCAGAGCAGTGACTGGAGGAAGTAGAACAAAACAAAGTGGAAAAGAAGCTGAGACTTTATTGGTGAACAAACATTTTATTTCAAGTGAATTTCAAATGTCCCTTTGAAAGCAATGCTTAGTGAAGCTGCTGTAAATATGGGTATTATGACTTTCTGTCCCCAAATATACTCCCGAATAGAATTAATTAGCTTACTGTTTCGCAAAACATGTTCTCAAGATAATCTTCAAAAAGAGAGTCTGAGAAGTCCTGTATCTTTTAATTCCTTTTTGAAGGCAATATTTATACTAAGAGAGCTAGACTAATAATACATCGAAAACACCATTTGATTTTGTTCAACCAAAATTTTTCAAGGACTGCCTCCCGCAGCCCATTCACATTGTCATTGACACCAAATGCATGCTTTGGAAACAATTTGGCAAGATAAAGTTGTAGACAAACTTATCTTACGAAGAAAACTTCATGCTGTAAAAGAAATTCAAGTATTAGTTGTATTGTTGCAGTAGCCAAAATATCTTTGCAAAAATTACAAGAGTAAATAAGGGTTCATGTTCTAAATTCAGTGTAAGTCTTGCTTTCTAATTACCTCCTGGGTTTCTATATTCTATCTTCCCTCTTGTTAAAATAATAATAATAATCAAAACATGTGCTTCCCTACTTGGAAGATTCCTGACAACCTGTGTAAAAAAGTAATTCACTCCTAAGCAGCAAATCCATTTAATACATTCCAAAAAAGAATCAGCAACCAAGCATTAAAATTACATTTCAACCATGATCAAACAAATGTAAGATAATCAATTAGGTGTTAAAGCATCTAAACACAATTATCTAAACTCATAATTGAATCCAGAAAGTAGTCTCCAAATTTAAAGCAGAGGAGGTTAACACTTTTATGCCTAAACATTCATTCACAGAGCACTCACAGATATAGGCGATATTAGAGCAATCTTAAAGACAGATATTTACACTTAAAATCTTTATGTTTGCCATTTAACTATATGTTAACTAAACTTACAGTTACATAACTTTAGATAATGACTTTAAAAGCTACAGATCTCTTCTTGGTATATAAAATGTCAAAAAATTTTTTTCTCAAGTCTATATTTGTAGTTTAAAAAATGTTGAAAAAACATTTATGTTAACAATTAATCATAAAAGTCCATTATACTGATTTTTATTATTTTATCCATGATTCATACTTATTTCTAATAGGAAACAAGTCATTTAGTTATCAATACAAAAGCGTGAATAAACGGTTTATATAGTACAATTCAATTTAAACTTCAAAAATATTTATTTATTGAGGCCTAGCTGTTAGTCAAGAACTTTTTCCAGGCACTGAGAATAAAAGGATAAATAAAATATTGTTTTTGTCATGTTCCTTTAATAATGAATTCCTACTCTAGCTCAAAACAGATCATTCACAGGTTATTGTGTTAAATAAGTTAATAGCACCTGAAATAAAATAAACATTATTCAAGGTTGTAATTATCATTATCTCTCCTTATCATAATTATTTCTTTATTGTACATCTTCCCTATTGTTATGAAGACAAGTATCCATGTCTATCATAGTTCATGACATTTAGTAAATGTTTAGGAGTAAATACTATTTAGGAGTAAATGCTATTTAATTTAGCTTTGTGGGAAAGCTATAACCTTTGATGTAAAATATTCTTTCCTGATTTTCTGTGAATATCATATATGTTAAAAATTACATAGTTCCATCTATGCTATGTTAGAAGGGACATGTAATAATGGAAAAAATGGAAAAAACAGCTGATTTATTCATAACCAATCATAAATAATGCTCTAAAGATATTCTCTTTCCATGTCAGTGTTAATAAAAGAAAAGACTAATATAACTTACATGTCACAGTTATGAGATAATGGAATTATTTTAAGGGAAATCATTAGTAAATGCCTATTAGTCCCTTTTATTAAGTCGTAATTATAGAGTTCAGAGATCTAATGAAAAAAAAATGACTATGCATTAGATAGAATGAGATGACGTTATCAGAGGAAGGAAATAGTAACATATATAACAAGGCTTAAGCCCTATATAAGATAAGGTAATGGAACCAAGTTGTATTTGATATATCATACCAGTATTAATAGGTTTAGGTAACTAATCAATTGCCATGTATGGAGCAATTTCTAGGAGCCAAGAACACAAATGTCATATATGTGTATATATACAACAAAATTCAGGTCTCCTTTCATAATATATGTATATACATATGTATGATATATATATGGCATATATATATATATATACAAATATATGTATATATATATATATATATATATATATATATATATATGACATAACACGTGAAATACTTCAGTAAATGTGGGTAAAAAAAATCCTCCTCACACAATAGAAGATGAATAGATTTTCTCTGAGAAAGTCATTACACTCCTAGCTGAGAAGAGGGCATTCAGGCTAGATCTTGAAAACTGAGTAGGAATATAGGAATCAGAAAAGGAGGAAACAATTTTTCAAAAGCACTGAGACAACAGAGCACGCAGCACATCTAAAAACAGGCAAGGGTTCTTTTTAACTGGAAGGTAGCCAGAGTCGTGATGAGCGGAGGCTCAAAAGGGTAACTGAAGAAATATTTTAACAAAAGTAGCATAATATGGAAGAACTTGGGCACTGCATGTTAGTCAAGGAGGAATGATTAATCATTTTAAATACTATAATAGAATTCCAACAGTTCTTAGAGAGAAATACTTGGTGGATTGTAAAGTTAAGAAATTTGGAGGAGAGGTGCTTTGGTAAAGATTATATGAAGTAGACAGCATGCCTGGGTGGCTCAGTTGGTTGAGTGTCCGACCCTTGATTTCTGCTCAGGTCATGATCTCACAGTTTCGTGGGTTTGAACCCTGTGTTGGTCTCTGTGCTGACAGTGCAGAGCCTGCTTAGGATTCTCTCTCTCCCCCTCTCTGCATCTTCCCTACTTGCACTCTCTCGGTCTCTCTCAAAATAAATAAATAAATAAATAAATAAATAAAGTATATATATGTAAAAAAAGATTATAGCAAGTTGAAAAACAAAGAGACAAAGGTAAATCTAGATATAAAACTCATGGTACGCTGTTTAATGGTTCTTGAATAGGAGACAGATAAAACCTGGTTACAAATTATACTAGGGGATAAGGCTGATGGCACGGTTTCTAAACCCATAAGGCTGAGTAGACTGGGATGACCTTGACTGAGATGTTGAATACAAACAAAGGAGTTCGGTAAGGGTGAAATAATACATCGTTACTGATTTAGCTTTAAAATTTATCTTTTAAATACTCCAAAAATAGCTTTTAACCTCTTGCAAATATGAGTCTCAAACTCAGAAAAGGTATCTAAGCTGAAGATACATATGCATTCAAGTATTGCTTTGTATCCCTTCTAGAATCACCCTCTCCAGTCAATGCATGCAGGGCTAAATACTGTGAGATGGACCTCATTAGTTGGATACGAGAAATTACCCCTCACAGAGTGATTCGTCCCGAGATAGCACATGGGTGGCAAGCGTGACTCAGAGACTTGATACTTACTTTGGGAAACAGCAGCTCATCTCTGTGTTTGGTAAAATTTATCATTTACTCCTGGTAAAAACTTTCAGCAAACTAGTTATACAAGGGAACTGCCTCCACGTGATAAAGGGTATCCACACACAAAAAGAAACCCCACAGCTAATATTTTACATAACAATTTAAAAATTTTCCCCTTAAGATCAGAAACAAGGCAAGGAAGTCCTGTACTACCTACCACTACTGTTGAACATCATACTTGACATCCTTGCTGGTGTAGTAAAACAAAAAGAAGAAATGAAATGCTTCTAGCACTAAGAGGTAAGTTTAATAATATTTCAGGATACAGGATGAATATACAAATAAAAATTGAATGTACAGATACTCTCAGCAGATATTTTACCAAAAGGGTGTGAAGAGATGGCAAATGAACACATCAAGAGATGCTCAATATTACTAACCATTAGGTAAATGCAAATTAAAACCACCATATATGAATTAAATGAAAAAAACACTAAAAAACAAAACTGAAAATATCAAGTTCTGACATGGATACACAGTAAATGCGTTTCTAACTGCTATAATTTTTGGAGGAAGGTGGGGAATTGAAAACGGCACTATAGAAAACATTTATACTTTCAAATAAAGTCAAATATATGCAGGCATACCTCAGAGACATCAGGAATTTTGTTCTAGACACTGCAATAAAGCGAATATTGCAATGAGGGAGTCAAATAAATTCTTTCGGTTCCCCAGAGCATAAAAAAAAGTTATGTTTAACTATCCTTCATTCTATTAAGTGTGCAAGAGTATTATGTCTAAAAAGCAATGCATATACCTTAATTAAAGAATACTTTACTGGTAAAAAATGCTAACCATCATCTGAGCTCTCAGCGAGTTACAATCTTTTGGCTGATAGAGGGTCTTGCTTTGTTGATAATTGGCAACGGATCGGGGTGGTGGTTGATGAAAGCTGGGATGGCTGTGGGAATTTGTTAAAATAATATAAAAGTTTGCACATTGATTGACTCTTCCTTTCACAAACAATGTCTCTGTAGCATGTGATGCTGTTTAGTAGCATTTTACTCACAGGAGAACCTTCAAAATTCGAGACAATCCTCTCAAACCCTACTATAGCTTTATTAACTAAGTTTATATAATATCCTAAATCCTTTGTTATTATTTCAGTGATCTTCACAGCATCTTTACCAAGAGTAGATTCCATCTCAAGAAATCACTTTCTTAGCTCATCCATTAGAAGCAACTCCCCATCCATTCAAGTTTTATCATGAAATTGTAGCAACTCATCTTCAGGTTCTACCTCTAATTCTAGTTCTCTTGCTCTTTCCACCATATCTGCATTACTTCCTCCACTGAAGTTTTGAAGCCCTTAAAGTCATCCATGAGAGCTGGAATTTCTTCCAAACTGTTCACATTGATATTTTGATCTCTTTTCAGGAACAGTGAATGTTCTCAAAGACATCTAGAATGGTGAACACTTTCTAGAAGGTTTTCCATTTGCTACGCCCAGATCAAATCTATTGCAGGAATCACTTTCCAGACACTCTCTATGATCTTACAAAATGTATTTCTTAAATAATAAAAATCAAAGTCAAAATTAGTCCTTGGGCTACACATGGGCTACAGAATGGATGTTTTGTTAGCAACCAGGGAAACATTTGTCTCATCGTACATCTTCCTCAGAGCTCTTGGGTGATGAGGTGCATTGTCAACGAGCAGTAATATTTTTTAATTTTTTTAATCTTTATTTATTTTGAGAGAGACAGTGTGATCAGGGGAGGGGCAGAGAGAGAGGGAGACACAGAATCTGAAGCAGGCTCCAGGCTCTGAACTGAGAGCACAGAGCCTGACGCGGGGCTTGAACCCACAAACCATGACATCATGACCTGAGCCAAAGTCGGACGCTCAACCTACTGAGCCACCCAGGCACCCCAGAACAGTAATATTTTGAAAGAAAATTTTTTTTTCCCTGAGTAGTAGTTCTCAACTGTGGGGTTAAAATATTCAGTAAGCCATATTGTAACAGATATACTTTGTTGTTCAATTTACAGAGGACAAGCATAGTAGATTTAGCATATATCTTGAGGGCACTAGGAATTCTGGAATGGTGGATGAGTACTGGCTTCAACTTAAAGTTATCAGCTACATTAGGTGCTGTCCTTTGAAGCTTTGAAGACAGGCACTGACTTCTCCTCTCTGGCTATGAAATCACTAGATGGCATCTTCTTGCAGTAAAAGGCCATTTTATTTACACTGAACATGTTGTTTAGTGTAGCCACCATCATTGATGATCTTAATTAGATGTTCTGGATCACTTCCTGCAGTTTGTACATCAGCACTTGCTGGTTCACCTTGCATTTTTATGTTATGGAGACAGACATCTTCTTTCCGTAAATCTCATGAACTTTCAAATAGTCAAACTCTTCTGCAGCTGCCTCACCTCTCTCAGCTTCACAGAATTAAACAGACATACTCTGGATTAGGCTTGACTTTAGAAAATGCTGTGGCTGCTTTGACCTTCCATCCAGATCACTAAAACTTGGTCCACACTCATCATTTGTGTGTTCCGTGCAGTAGCACTTTTAATTTCCTTTAAGAGCTGTTTATTTGCATTTACAACTTTGGCTAACTGTTGCAAAAAGCCTAGCTGTTGGCCTTTCTCAGATTTTGGGATGCCTCTTTATTAAACTTAATCATTTCTAGCTTTTGGCTTATAGTGAGAGACGTGTGACTCTCACTCGAGGATTTCAAGGCCATTGTAAGGGTATTAACTGGCACAATTTCAATATCGCTGTGTCTCAGGGAATAGGGAGGCTTGAGGAGAAGGAAAAAGATGTGGGAATGGCTGGTTGGTGGAACAGACAGAACACACACGATATTTGATTAAGTCTGCTGTCTCATACAGGGACTCATGGAGTCCCAAAACAAGTGCAATAGTAACATCAAGGATCACTGATCAGAGATCACCATCACAGATATAATAGTAATGAAAGACTTTGAAATATTGTGAGAATTACCAAAGTATAACAGAAAGACATGAAGGGAGCGAATGCAGTTGGAAAAATGGCGCTGATAGGCTTGCTCGATGCAGGGTTGCCACAAACCTTCAATTTTTAAAAAATGCAGCATCTGCAAAGCACAGTAAAGCGAGGCCCATAAAAAAGGCATGCCTGTAATTTCATTATGCCCAGCAATCCTGCTAACAATTATTTATCCCAGATAAATGCAAACTTTCATTAACACAAAAATCTGTAGATGATACATATATAATTAGTAAGAACTGATATGCATTCCATTGTCTCGTATCTTATCTTCATTGTTCTTTAATCATTTACTATTTTTGTTTTCTTTTGTTATTGTTTATACATCACATGAGAGAAGGGATCATTTCTCCTCTTTAAATTCTTAAAAGTTCCAAAATTGTGTCTTAACGTTAATATTGTCTTTAGTAACATGTAATACAACAGTGACGCACCCAGTTGTTGGCAAGATGTCAGAAATAGTTTACAATGTTAGAAAGAATAAAAAGATTTAGTTGGGGATCAATTAGACACTGTGTTTTTAAAAATCTTATAAAAAGTGTTTGAGGAAAACTAGCCATTTAGATGGCTATTAATTGATACTAGAGTCTTACTATTTAATTTGATAACTGATGATGAGCCAGGTGATGTTTAAAATGACAGAATGTCTCCAGGGGTGCCTGGGTGGCCCAGTTAGTTAAGTGTCTGACTCTCAGTTTCGGCTCAAGTTATGATCTCATGGTTTCATGAGTATGAGCCCTGTGTTGTGCTCTGTGCTGATAGCATGGAGCCTGCCTGGGATTCTCTCTCTCTCTCCTTCTCTCTGTCCCTCCCCGACTCGTGCAGTCTCTGTCTCTTCAAAATAAATAAATAAAACTTAAAAACAAATAAATAAAATGACAGAATATTTCTTGCAAATCATCTTGGATCATAAATTATAGGGGCGCCTGGGTGGCACAGTCGGTTAAGCGTCCGACTTCAGCCAGGTCACGATCTCGCGGTCCGTGAGTTCGAGCCCCGCGTCAGGCTCTGGGCTGATGGCTCAGAGCCTGGAGCCTGTTTCTGATTCTGTGTCTCCCTCTCTCTCTGCACCTCCCCCATTCATGCTCTGTCTCTCTCTGTCCCCAAAATAAATAAACGTTGAAAAAAAAATTAAAAAAAAATAAATTATAATCCAAGACTTCTGTGCAATATTTTGATTTTAGGTTCTTTTAACTGTAAAAATTACTTTATATTAACATAAAACAAGGATGCACTATTAATAGAATATGGTATTGACATGTATTTTTCAACTTAAGTAATAGGATGTAAAGAAATCTCAAGTACACAGAAAGACATTTTGGCTACGTGCCTTGATACAATTCTCAGGCATCTGCAACAGAGTACCCTTCTTATTGTAATTCAGAAAATTACCATATCCCAATACTTTAGAGACATATTTATCACCATCATAAAATTGTAGACAAAGAAATTTACAAAATTAAATTTGACCTCTACCTTAATTCATGAGTCTGAGAGAACTTAGAGTCGAAGATCACTAGCCAATGTGGTAGAGAGATCTTGAATTGTCTATCCAGGTTTAGGTGTTTATACTATTTTGATAATTAGCATGTAACACCAAAAAGTGCTAAATGCCTTAATCTGCCATTCATGATCCTCAAAATCTGGAGCTAGAGAAAAATGCAAACCTAGTAGTTCACAAAAGTAAAAATTAAAAATTATTTTTTAACATCAAAACATACCCTTTTATTTAGCATGATTAATCATCTGCTCTATACTTACCACATCACCAAGATGGCTGAGAATAATTTGCATCAAAATTGATGGCATTTTTTACTAGGTTTCTGAATGCTCACACTGAAAGATTGTTGTCAAATTCATCTACAGTTTAAGACACAACGTGATCACTTGTTTCTATTCTCTTTACATACTTTAATTTATGGAAAACTCAAAGTTTAAATTGTCAGAATCACTCATTTTGACAGTAAAATTATTAGCATTCTAGAAGGCTAATAACATGGCACACATTTACAAATAACCAGAAGAGAGTAACTAGAAATGGATAAAGCAGCAGTTACGGGTTTAGGCTGAGAAAACCAATATTCAAGTTTATATTGAATATAATAACTATATTCAAATTTAATCTAGTATATTGTAAACCTACTAGATTTTTTAATTAATGTTTATTTAATATAATATAGTAAATGACTCAAGAAATAACTTTCTACTTAAGCACAATAGAAATATCCCAATCGTAAAGACTGTAGGGACACCTGGGTGGTTCAGCAGGTTAAGCATCTGAGTTCAGCTTAGGTCATGATCTCATGGTTCTAAAGAGTCAGCCTCTGTGCTGACAGCTTCCAGAGCCTGGAGCCTGCTTCATATTCTGTGTCTCCCTCTCTCTTTCCCCTCCCCCACTCACTCTCTGTCTCTTTCTCTAAAGTAAATGAACATTTAAAAAAAAAGTAAAGACTCCATAGGTAATTTAGATACACAAAAAAGAGTTTAAAATATCAATTTTGCTTATAGGTTTCTCCTTTTCAATGCCCTGCTTCTTTATTATTGCTAATCCAGATAATAGAAAAATCAACCTCAATAAATATAAAGCATATATAATGACATCCCCTAGAAGGTGCTTTTCTTATAGGATTAAAAAAAATCAAGTACAGACTTCAAGCTGTATCACAAATCTATAATCATCAAGACAGTATGGTACTGACAGAAAAACAGACACTCAGATCAATGGAACAGAATAGAGAACCCAGAAATGGACCCACAAATGTATGGCTAACTAATCTTTGACAAAGCAGGAAAGGATCCAATGGAATAGAGACAGTCTCTTCAGCAAATGGTGCTGGGAAAAATGGGCAGCAACCTACAGAAAAATGAACCTGGACCACTTTTCACATCATACACAAAAATAAACTCAAAATGGATGAAAGAGCTAAATGTAAGACAGGAAGCCATCAAAATCCTCAAGGAGAAAGCAGGCAAAAACCTCTTTGATCTTGCCCGCAGCAACTTCTTACTCAACACGTCTCCAGAGGCAAGGGAAACAAAAGCAAAAATGACTTATTGGGACCTCATCAAAATAAAAACTTCTGCACAGCGAAGGAAACAATCAGCAAAACTAAAAGGCAACCGATCAAATGGAAGATCTTTGTAAACAGCATACCAGATAAAGGGTTGGTATTCAAAGTCTGTAAAGAACTTATCAAACTCAACACCCAAAAAACAAATAATCCAGTGAAGAAATGGGAAAAAGATGTAAATAGACACTTCTCCAAAGAAGACATCCAGATGCCCAACCGACACATGAAAAACTGCTCCACATCACTTATCATCAGGGAAATACAAATGAAAACCACAATGAGATGCCACCTTACACCTGTCAGAATGCCTAACATTAACAACTCAAGCAAAAACAGATGTTAGCGAGGATGCAGAGAAAGGGGATCTCTTTTGCACTGCTGGTGAGAATGCAAACTGGTGCAGCCACTCTGGAAAACAGTATGGAGGTTCCTTAAAAAATTAAAAATAGAACTACCTTACGACCTAGCAATTATACTACTAGGTATTTATCCAAGGGATGCGGGTATGCTGTTTCGAAGGGTATGCTATTTCAAAGCACCCCCGTATTTCTAGCAGCACTATTAACAAGAGCCAAAGTATAGAAAGGGCCCAAATGCCCATCGATGGATGAATGGGTAAAGAAGATGTGGGAGATACACACACACACACACACACACACAAACACACACACGTGCGCACGCGCACACACACACACACAATGGAGTATTACTTGGCAATCAAAAAGAATGAAATCTTGCCATTTGCAAGTACATGGATGGCACTAGAGGGTATTATGCTAAGTGAAATTAGTCAGAGAAAGACAAATATCATATGACTTCACTCATATGAGGACTTTAAGAAACAGAACAGATGAACACAAGGGAAGGGAACCAAAAATAATATAAAAACAGGGAGGGGGACAAAACATAAGAGACTCTTAAATATGGAGAACAAACAGAGGGTTACTGGAGGGGTTGTGAGAGGGGAGATAGGCTAAATGGGTAAGGGGCATTAAGGAATCCATTCCGAGAATCATTGTTGCACTCTATGCTAAATAACTTGGATGTAAATTTTAAAAAATCAACTAAAAATATAGACATTTCCTAAAGCAGTAATATTAAAACTTATTTTTTCAGATGCATATATATATACATACATATATATATATATGCATATGTATGTGTGTATATATATATATGCATATGTGTGCTTTGTGTATATATAGTAAGTTTATGTATGAGTACACCTCATATATAGAGACAGAGAGAAAAATGAATTTTTCCACTGAAACTATTTTATTAGGACTTAGGAAAGGAGGGAAATCTTCAAATACCGTAAGAACTGAAAGAAACATAGCAGAAACAAAATATATTCTTTTTTTAAACAAACACATTTAAGTAAATTCCAATGAGAATCCTGTATTTAACAAAAAAGCAAATGCCATGTAAGTTAGCTGGCATATAATTATTTTTAACAGATCTTAATGTTTCTTGACTTTAATTATGACATGGACCATATGCTCATACTGAAAATCATCTAGAATAATCAGCAATAAAATATCTTAGTAAGAAAACAATTAAGATGATAGATGGTAAATAGAATGCTTTGAAGTTATTATTTTAGTATAGTGTTTTTTTTTCCTGAGTTCTGGATCTCAACTACTGTTATTTTCTTAATTAGATTTTTTTTCCTATAGATGATTAATGTTTTTACTTAAAGTAGCAATTCCTTTCACTTACTTCCTCTTTCATTTTGGATATTTTAGTAATTATATCTATGACCTAATCTGTGCTCATTTAGGCTGGTTTAGGCAGCCTAAATTCTGGTTTTCCAGTGGGATTGTAGGGAACACAAATCTCAAGACACACTTATTTATTCTACGTTTATTTTTATTGGGAGTAATATGTGTTGAAAGAATCCATGTCAAGCATTTGAGCAATGATTTGAAAACAACAAAAATATTAGCTGAATAGGCATGATAACTGTCTGTATACTCAGGAAAAGAAAAAAATTAAAGATTTTAACAGGGATTTAGGTGAGATAGAAAATGAAAATGCCAAATAGTGTGTGGAAAGGTAGGAGGTTCGTTTACAAACTTTCGTTAACTCAAAGGTTTAAGAAAATTATGTAGGTTTTGTTGTAAAAATATGGTGAATATTTTGAGTGGGTTTAAAGAAACAGGAAACATGCAGAATATAATTATAAACACTTACACTTGTCCACACATATGTTTATAGATATAGAAATAGAAGCAATAAAAATACATGGAGGACCAAATGGAAGTACTTGGTTATTTCTCATATTTAGGAATGGATTGTATTGTAGGTGTTAAGGGTGTGAATAAAAAATGTGGGGAAAAGGAGTAGGAATAAATAGATATCCTCAACATGTAGACATTTATTTTTCCTATGAATAAGTTAAAACATATTGAATTTTATTGAACCCTCTTAATTAATAAATTTAATCCAGCAACCAATCATGCAGTGGTTTTTCCTATGTCCTGGAATGGTTAATTTCCAAAGTTTCAAATTTCAATATTGATTCTATTTCACTAGCACTGACACAGAATGTACTTTGAGACCCTATAGAAAGAGTTACAGATGAACACTCAGAGGGACAGGGATATATCATATTCTGCCAAGGTTTACTTTCAATTACCATATCACTTTTAGAGAACAGGCTTTGGAAGCAAGATTGCTTTTAAAGACTGGGATACAGACATCTGTAGCAGTCCTTTATTCTAATCTTAAGTAGTCTAAGCTGTCTATGGTATATTTGACATGATGCTTCGCTTCTGGGTAAAAAATGGGGAATTTCTGAAGTCTTGAGAGTTTTATCTTAGACCTACCCCCCAGACACATTTGAGATACTCTGAGAGAGGTTTCTGCAGGCTGATTTCCTAAGTATGCTGATATATTTGGCTGGGATCCATAGAAACTCACTTCAAAGAAAAGCCTTAATTCGGAATACACCAATTATTCTTTCTTACAAGGGAATCAGATAGAGAAAGGAATTCCTCTAACTTTGAGAACATCACAAATCAGCATTTCTTATTTCATTGAGGGTACACAGAGCACTCTAATTTCATTTTCATAAAGTAGGCCGGAAAGTTTAATATTCCTGCCATAATGGTTAGCTAGAATATTTTATGTAGATGGAATATTTTATATTCCTGGACTCTCCCTGGATAGTTACTTTCTTCTGCTAAGAATGGATGCCTGGCTATTAAAATTATCAGACCAAAGATATATAAATGCCCATAAAGCCCTCAAATGAGTTTATTGTTGGTGGTATGCCCAAATGTGGGTCTCTGTTGAGCTAGCACTATTTTTAGAAAACAGGAGGTATGGTTAAGAAAGAAAGGCTGATGACAATATAAAGTAGGACCAAAGTTACAATATGTTCCTCCAGAGACTTGATTTAGGCCTCAAAGTTCCCTCTTGTGGTTGAAATCACTATGCCCTGGTGTATCCATATCTTGTAATCAGTACAGAGTGTTTAATTTTCCAAGAACTTCAAATAACTCTTATAGATAATTCAACTTCTTTCTACAAAATAGACACTCAACACTTAACTAAGAAAAGTGTGATTAGAAACAACACTTGTAACTTGGTATTAAATAAAATAGGACTCGAGGAATTGTTAGTTTTCTCTAAGATACATTATAAATACAATCAAAAGCATCTCATAGGAGAAAGCATAATACCAACCTCATTATAAGAGATTATCCCAGTCCAAGATTTCAAAGCCCACTACTGCACTCTGCATTGGGCCTTTAATATTTTAATTAATGTACACATCTAAGTCCTTCCAAAGGATGCTTAAATACATAGTGCCTGCAAAGTGAACATGGTCTAAAGCCAGAATGCCTTATGTTAAGCCCTGACTCTATTACTTAATGCTCCTGTGATCCTAAGCAGGTCACTTAAAATTGTTTATTGGTAAAATGGGGTATGAGAAAATAATGATACTAAATACAGAGAATGAGCAGTACTTAGGAAAAAAATATATAAATGAAATTTAAAGTTATACAACTCTAAACCCAAATAGTAGCTATTCTAATCTTTACCACTCAGCAGCAAAAGCAGTCAAAGCTATCCAAACACATCCTCACTTCATGTTTAGTAACCATTCACCCCGCTCCCCAAAAAACTTAAAAACTAAAAAGGTAGTTATTTGTTTTATTAGAACAGAAAAGTCACAAACGTGTGATGGGATTCAACAGTTAAGTAACTGTTTTGCTCTGTGCTTGGTCTGTTTTCACACTCCAGGTAGGTGTATTCTGTTCTCAGGTTGGAGCCTCCTGCCTTGTGAGCATTTACTCTGACATTTTAGAACATCTCCTCTAATATTCTTTTGTTCAGAGGAGAAAAATGCAGTTATAGATGTTTAAATATGCTGAAGACAACAAATTCTTTTTCTTATGTCATAGAAATATCAAACTAACCAAGGCCAGTTTGGTTGGTTTGTAATTAGACATCCAGGTTGCCCAAGAGATGGTAAAGAGAAACCATCTTTCTTGTCATTCAGAAGTGCTCAGAGGCAAGCTGGATTTTTCCACCTGTCTCCGTGAAGCAGATTCCTCCATACTTACGAGGAAAGAAGCAGAACAAGACGTCCCTTGATAAAAGAATATAAAATTTATTTAGTAGCATATCTCTGTCTTAAATTTTTTGTTCATATTAGTAGGACATGGTTTGAAAGAGCATGTTAAAGTCCATCTCTTCTTGTCATTTAAAGTGGAGCTAATGGTTTTGTTTATGATAGTGGGATTTTAAACGTCTAACTGCAATTGCATTACAAACATTTTTAAACTAAATTTGAAGCTTTAGATGGGACAAGCATTCAAGCGTTGTGAAATGTTAATATTTGAAAGAAATAACTAAATCGTGTCATAATTGTCTAGCACTATTGAAATGGAAATGGAAATAGTGAATGTCATTAACAAATGTGCTTTTAAATGTTACTTTAACCTGGTTTGGCATTTATGAAAACAAAGCCAGCATAAAGACAGCCTCATTGAACTATAAGCCAGAAAGATGACAGAACTCTTCTTCACTAATTGAGTACATAAGTAAGTCTTTTAGAAAGAATTCCCAGTAGCTCAGATAATCTTTTGTAAGAAACTCAAATTAAAAGCTTGTTTAAGAAGCTTAAGACCTAAAGTAAGTAAAAGGAATTCACTTCCCTTAACCTTGACAGTATAAACTTGACGTTTTCCCATTCTAACAGCATGGCCATTTATGAACTTACCATTCTCAGGCAGAATATCAAGCATTCCACAAAAAAGAATTATATAAGCCAGGGAACATATGAGCTCATTCGTCCTAAACTTCAAATTTCTGGGTTTTAAAAATATGTGAATAATATGTCTATCTCTATCCCTGCTTAGCCTCATAGTCATGAACCAAAGGGACAAATATTAAGCCATTTTGTAAAGTGAACTTATCCTGAGAAAGCCATCGATAATACTCTTAATAAATCCATAGAGTGAAAAAGGGAAGAAAAGAAATAAGATACTATATCCACTGGCTGAGTTAACCTTTTCAGAGCAGTAGGCATATGTTTGGAACTTGAAGCAGTTTCATTCAATAAAAGCAATACAAAGGTTTTGCTTTTGGTTTTCTACACAGCCACAGTTTGTTTATACCAAAGTTGCCCAATGGAAATAGTCCAAGTTAGAACTATGAACTTCATACCTATCGATCACTCATCTGTAGTCCTACTTGAGAAGAAAATATATTGTTATTTGGGGAAGAAGCAGTATTTTAAATAATGATAAAATTCATGCTTGGTACCTTATTTCTTTTGTGAACTGATTCTAATACTTCAGGTAACCTCTTTCACTCTTTCTGGCTGTTCTACCCAATGGATCAGATATGTTAGTCTAAATGTAACTTACTTCTTGTGAAACATATAGAACTTAAATGGCATAACTCATATGGCCATGCAAAAAAAGAAAACAGGTGAATTTTTCCGGATAGATTTTTAGGTGCAAAAGGAGACGTGTGTACACTTTGATTTAAATAAATGAGAGTAATTGGATGGAAAGGACACATTTGATGGTAAAGCTACTGAAAGATGTGGGCTAATGTACTTAATTTAGTTTCTCAGTCACTTTGGTATGAGGATCAGAATTACAGGAAAAAGGAAATCTAGGATAGATGACTGAATATTGAAAATGGGCTCGGGGGGCGCCTGGGTGGCTTGGTCGGTTAAGCGGCCGACTTCCGCTGGGGTCATGATCTCGCGGTCCGTGGGTTCGAGCCCCGCATCGGCTCTGGACTGACAGCTCAGAGCCTGGAGCCTATTTCAGATTCTGTGTCTCCCTCTCTCTACCCCTCCCCTGTTCATGCTCTCTCTCTCTCTTTCTCAAAAATAAAATAAAAAAACGTTAAAAAAAATAAAAAATAAAATAAAATAATTAAAAAAAAAAAAGAAAATGGGCTCGGCCCTTGTAAGACAGCAAGTATTAGGGGAGAGCTGGCATTGATCCACAACCTTCCCTTTGGGGCCACAGAAAGCCTCAGTGTATTAACTTCAGTATTCCAGTGGGATCCACACTGAATCATAACTGTATGTATCTCAACAGGACAGTGTCTTCCAGTATTAACTTTAATATGCTTTCAAAATAGAATGTAAATTACTAATAACTTTTTGGGGGGTAGGCAATGAAAATGATGACATCTAGAAAATAGTATGATTTTCAATATTAGAATATAAAGGAAATACTTCAAAACTAACCAAGAGTGGGGCACCTGGGTGGCTCAGTTGGTTAAGCGTCCGACTTCAGTTCAGGTCACGATCTCACGGTCCGTGAGTTTGAGCCCCGCGTTGGGCTCTGGGCTGACGGCTCAGAGCCTGGAGCCTGCTTCCGATTCTGTGTCTCCCTCTCTCTCTGCCCCTCCCCCATTCATGCTCTGTCTCTCTCTGTCTCAAAAATAAATAAACGTTAAAAAAAAGTAAAAAAAAAAGTAACCAAGAGTCAGATTAAGATGACATGGTATATGGAAACTAATTGACTAGTTTGTATCATCTTCTTTGAAGTGATACATTGCCCAGTGTTTTTCTGGTTTCTATTTCAAAAATTTAGAGCAGTCAATCTTAACTAAAAATGTTCTTCAGAATCACTTAGGAGGGCTTCAACAAAACACATGTTCTCTGGCCCTTCCTCTGAAATTATGATGGATTATGCTCAATAATCTTAAAACGGAACAAAACAAGCAAAATTTCTATACATAATTCTTCTTTTTTATATTTATTTTAAGAGACAGAGAGACAGAGAGAGAGAGAGAGAGAGAGAGAGAGGCAGAGAGAGACTGAAGGGGAGGAGCAGAGAGAGAGAGCTAGAGAGAGAGAGAGAGAGGGAGAATCCCAAGCAGGCTCTGTGCTGTCAGTGGAAAGCCCGATACAGGGCTCAATTTCATGAAATGTGAGATCATGACCTGAGCCAAAATCAAGTGTTGCATGCTTAACTGAGTCACCCAGGTACCCCTTTATACATAACTCTAAACAGAAACTCTGTTGTATGTTTTAGTAGCATGTAACCATAATGCAGATTAAGAAACAGTGAATGGTTCACTGGTCTTAATTCAACTTTTGGCTATCTTCTTTCAAATATAGTGGAATAAAATCTTAGGCATCTAGAAAACACTTTAAGCCACACATTTGACTTTGTGATTTGGGGAAAAAAATTAAAATAATTAACTTCTCAATAGACTTGAAGAATAATGGGTATTGGAACTTTTCTGCCCTTGTTGTCACTGTATCCCTTCCACTAGAAGAATACGTGGTACCTAAAAGATACTCTACAATTATTTGTTCATAACTACTCAACACTGGAAACAACCTAAATTATCTTCAGTGGAAGAATAAATAAACAGTGAAAAATCTCTTCAAAGCAAACCTCACCGGTAAAAAGAGTGAATTACTGACTTTGGTAACAACTTGTATGGATGGTAGACTCAGAAAGTTACTTTTCTATGATTCCATTTGTGTGTAATGACAAAAAAGACAAAAGTATAGTAACATATCAGTGGTGTCAGGGGTTGTAAGAGGAGATGTGACTACAAGTGGCCAGCATGAGAGAATATTTTGGGTGATGGAATATTCCCTAATACTGGTGATCATGGTGGTTACATGACTATATTTGTGTCTTAAATTCATAGAACTATACGCTAAAAATAATATAGTTTACTGTATGTTTATGTAAAAATAAACTATAACTTTTTAGAAATGTATTCTGACATAAAAATGCATATAAGTATGTAGACTATTTGTCTAGTGTCCAAAAATCACACACAAAAAATGTAATCTTAATCTAAAGAGTGGGGCCTCTAGAAATACTGAATTGCCATGACCCTGCAAATCCATCAGGACCCTTCTCTTATGTTGGGTGTTCCAGTTGAAAAATCTGTTAGTATCCTTTAGAAGTTTTGTTGTTGTGCAGGAAACGAAGAAGAATTGTCCAGAACCCAGGTTATATGTATACTCTCAAACTGTTTTCTAGCAATGTTATGCATTGGTTTCATTACAATCATGACTACAATTAACACAACATGTGATCTACATGAAAGCTTTAATAGTTTTCTGATCTTTTGCCTGAGTCATTTAGGGTAGAAATTATTCAATTCAACAAAAAAATGAGTGCCTACTGCGTATTGTTCCAATCACTTGTGTATATCAGGCATAATCTTAGCAATTTTTTATCATTTACCTGTGTCATGCACTGTGTTAGCCATTAAGTAACCAACAAGTAACAAATAATGCCTCTGTTATCTTGGAGCTGATACCCTATTTAGAAGTGAATGATACATAAAAATTTACTAGATTAAAAAGTTTTATGAAAGGAGAAATATAAATTACGATGATACATATGAGAGGACTAAACCAGGTTTTCAGATCACAGAAATTCTTGTAAGGTGGCATGGGACTCTTTCTAGAGCATTAATTTTTAAAATCAATTCAACACACACGTAAATCACTCATTTGTGACAAAGAGTGACTGTAAATATTAAACTCCATCATCCTTATAGTCACCCTATGAGATAAGAACAACTACTTTTATTTCAATTTTTGGACTAAGGAAATAAGGTACAAATTTACCTGCTATACCATAGCTTGGGTGTGACTGAGGCAGGCATTAATCTCAGGAAGTCTGTTCTTGTTACTGTTAAACTATGCCGCTATAGTATAGTAGAGTATAGTAGAGTATAGTAGAGTACAGTATAGTATACATACAATATACATAGTATAGTATTTACATAGTATAGTATATATATATACAGTATGGTATATATGGAGTATAGTGTAGACATAGAATATAGTATATACATGTATATAGTATTTACAGTATGTACTGTAGTATACCTTAGTATACTATATATACTTTATAATACATACTATACTATGAAGGCAGCTTCAGTTGCCTTCGGCTTACATTATGCAAGATATAGGATCGTGTTCAGAGGCTTTAAACGTGTGTCATAATTTTCAGAATCTATATAGCACATCAGCGTGGTGCTAAATTACATCAAAAATACAACATTAAAGACTGACTTTAATTAAGTGAGAAATATACAGAACACAAATCCCATGGGAGGGCCATGAGAATTTTCAGAGTACTGTACTTTGGGGAAATGAAATCAGTCTTACCCTGAATTCCCAAAATTTATATATTATCTTCTTTTTACATTGAGTATGACATAGACCTGACCTCACACTCATCCCTGCACATACGCACTTTTCTCCAAATCGGAATAATTTTAGAAATATTGTGTATTCATAGCAGTGAGAAAGATGCACAGAGGACAGAAATTAGGCACTGACTCTCCATGTTGCCTGCTGTACTCTCTCCATGAGTTTCTGCCTCTATAGGACTTTGAGTGTTTGTGCATAAACTTTTTCTACATTAACAGGTGGACTGTTTCCCCTCTGCAAAACACTTAACATGGATATTGCCCCCTGCACTCTCCATTAACACTAGGGCATCATATCGTGCAAATGTGCCAGCATGGATCAAGAAACCAATGTAAGAAAACCTGTTATATTGCTAAAGATTTTGTCACTGAACCTTATGGCATCAGTACTTAAACAGGGAGAATGATGTTTCCAGGAAATTACTCTGATTCAAAATGCAAGCCCATTTTCCAGTGACTTCCCACCAGGGTTGGTTTATTTGTTTGTTTTTGTTCCTTAATGCACTTTACCACTTATTCTGTCTTGCTTCTGGCCTTTGTAATAGGTTCCCTCTGATGAGATTGCCATCATACTCCTGAGCAAGCTCTATCCTTAGCCTTTTCTTCAGTAACCATATAATTTTTTTTGGAGTTTAGTAGCTCAAAGGAGTAATATACCTCAATTAAAAGCACACACAAACCCATTAACATGCATAATGGGAGTGTGTATGTGTGTGTGTGTGTGCATGCACATGTGTGTGCACATGTCTGGGTACCCTCCCTCGCTTTTATAACCCTTTATGGTCTGGTTTAAAATACTGTACATTACTTGTATTTTAACTTTATAGTCTTTGGCAACAAACCATGTTGGAATTTCTGAAGTAGGCCCAGTAAATGGTACTCTTCTCCCCTGTCCATGTCTGAATAAGTTGATAGATAAAACAAAGAGTTAAAAATGGAGGCTAATATATCACCTTTATACAAATAGATACCAGGTTGGGAATAGTTGTTTCTATTTGTAGACTACTTTGTGGAATTAGAATTTCCTGATGTGGAGAGGTACCCCCGTAAGACTACATGGAGGAAAAAAGGGGAAAAAAACCGTGGGGGCTTTCTCTCAAAAGGAATAAAAAAAAATAGCTCAGCGCAGAATTCCCAGTCATTTTTGCCAATCTATCAATAGTAAGTCGATGGTTTTCTGCAGTCATTGAGTAGTCTGTTTCCCAATGATCTTCCTGGGAATTCTGGTGGATGCTCCACAACTTGTTTCTAGCACATTCTACCATGGATCAGAACTCTATTCTAATTAATCCATGCCAAGGCCAAGTTTTCCTATTTTCCTTTCCCACTGTCCAACATATAAGAATATATGGTACAGAGTAGGATATCTACATAGCTTTAGAAAAGAAAGATTCATTTAAAAAAGAAAAAAGAAGGGATACCTGGGTGGCTCACTTAGTTAAATGTCCAACTCTTGATTTTGGCTCAGGTCATGATCAGGTTAATGGGATTGAGCCCGGCATTGGCATGGACCCTGCTTGGGGCACACTCTTTCTCTTTCTCTCTGCTCTTCCCCTAATGGTGCTCTTGCTCTCAAAGTAAATAAATAAACATTAAAAAAATAAAATATGGGGCGCCTGGGTGGCTCAGTCGGTTGAGCGCCGGACTTTAGCTCAGGTCGCGAACTCACGCGTGAGTTCGAGCCCCGCGTCAGGCTCTGGGCTGATGGCTCAGAGCCTGGAGCCTGCTTCAGATTCTGTGTCTCCCTCTCTCTCTGCCCCTCCCCCATTCATGCTCTGTTTCTCTCTGTCTCAAAAATAAATAAACATTAAAAAAAATTAAAAAAATATATATATATATGTATAAATCTGTTTCAGAGAATGTGTATCATCATAATAACATATGCAAGCTTGTGGATTGTCAACTTAGTCTACACTGTCTGAACCACAAAAGAAATGATGAAACTATCATATGTAGGATGAGGACCTCTAGAAATAAGGAAATGCAAATCCACTAGAGCATGTTGTCTGATATGGTGCACAATTTGCGACAGTAGTCCCCACATTTTCCTAGTTAGCCAGCTGCACAGGGTAGATTACAGGCATTATCCAGAACTCTGTAAGTATACTCTCAAGCTGTTTTTCTTACAGTTTAAGCAAAGGCTCACATAAAACTGAAAATAAAAGGCCAAACTAAGATGAAACATATACTCCAACAATAATGTGCAATTAATACAGAGATGAACCAAATTTAAATATAAGTCCCTTCCTGTTATATGTTTCTGAAGGATAAATAAAAAATAATCGCTTTGAAAATTAAAATTCAAAGATCAAAGGAATTGAAGTTCAAGACCATTTGCTTTAAACTTGGAGTATCAAAAGCCACATAGCCAAAGTCCTAAATTACATAAAATCCAAAATAGTCCACAATTTCTTATCTAGCTCAGAGTCTGCCAGGGGTTTCCTCATCCCTGACTAGAACTAGGACTATCAGTAGCATTGTGCCTGAATTTTCCATCCTACTGAATAGGTATGGTTCCTTTGGGGTCCTGGGCGTGGTATTCATTTAATTGCAAATTCCTCAGTAGCCTCACTTTTAAAGAGTCTAAAGCCTTAAAAGAACATACTAGATCTTCATCGCAGTGACCCAAGATCTGTGCAGTTTAGGAAACAATTCTATCCTTAGTTCTTAAGATAATACGTTCAGGTAAAACAATGTTTGCAAAATCCAATATTCAGTATTTTCAGAGACCACAGCAGAGATTAAGTGGTATTAGTTTCACCAGGAGGCCAAATGTCTACTCCAGCCATCCAGAACCCAAGGCTTAAGAACTCAAAATGAACTGGGACAATTTGTAAGCAAGATGTTAATATTGGTATTTGAATGTACTTATTGGATTCCTCTTGTTGCTATAACCAATTACCACAAATTTAGTGACTTAATAACAATGCAAATTTATTACTTACAATTCTGGAGATCAGTGATCTGAAGGGTCTTATGGGCCAAAAGTCAAGGTCTCTACAGGGCTGAATTCTGTAGCTTCTACAAGGAAATCTGTTACTTATCTCTTCCACCTTCTGCCCACATTTCTTGGCTCCAGACCTCCCTCTATCCTGAAAGCCAGTAATCCCATCACTCTAGCTTCTGCTTCTGCTGTTACATTTCCTCCTCTAACTCTGACTCACCTGCCTCCCTCTTTCACTTACAAAGATCCTTGTGATTAAGAGTCTCTTCTATGGTGTGCCTCCCTCTCTCTCTTTTTTTTAAGAGAGAACAAACTGAGGGTTGCTGGAGGGGAAGTGGGTGGGGGGGATGGGCTAAATGGGTGATGGGTATTAAGTAGGGCACTTTTTTGGGGGGGAGCACTGGCTGTTATATGTAAATGATGGATCATTAAATTCTACTCCTGAAACTAATGCTACACTACATGTTAACTAGCTAGAATTTAAATAAAAACTCAAAACACACACATACACACACACACAAATCCTTGCAATTACATTGGACTACCCAGATAATCCAGGATACTCTTCCTGCAGGAAGACACTAATTTAATTCCGTCTGCAAAGTCATTTTTCTCATGTAAGGTAACACACATTCACAGGTTCCAGGATTTAGAATGTGGGTATCTTTGGGGGCCATTATTCTGTCTACCTCAATGATTCATAGCTTTTGGAAAATATATCTATGATTAATCCCCTCCTCACATCCCCCAAGAGAAGGTCATTTTGATGTTGCCGCTTTTCTGAAAACTTTAAACTTTTCAGTGGAAGCAACTCCATTGGCCAGGTATTGTTTGAGGTATTTTCAAGTCACCATTTTAAAAATCTGTAATTTTCCACATTTAAAAAATGATGATGATTCTGGATACACTTTACTGCAGTGGAAAAAACATCAACGTTGGTGTCAAACTCACAAGGATTTAAATTAAGACACAGTAAATAATTCTCGCACTTAACCTCTGACTGTGGGCAAACAACACTTTGTGCCTCATTTTCTTGTCCATGTAAATGGTTAGGAGTTTTAAATAAGCTAATGCTTATAAAATACCTAGAGTGGTGCTTAGATTATAGAAAGGTATCGGTAAGATAAAAAAAAATTATCAAAAGCATTATTACTGATTTGAATATATCTCTGATAATTACAATAAGGGTTGAAGACCTTAATTAAACAGTGCAGAAAAATACCCCTTCTACTAATTGTTTCCTAGTCTTCCCACTATTTCCCACTGATTACTTCCATACCTGCCTACTGAAATTCCTCTATTTCAAGTTTCCCTGAATTTTAATGTTATGGCTAGAAATTCATCTGCTATTGTGCTTCCTTTAGATGCCACGTGTTATCTGTCATAGTAAACCTCATCTCAGAAGAGGCACCTGTTTTTCTTTTCTCTCCTCAGGTCCCTTCCTCCACAAGCAGGGCTAAGTCTAAGTCATGTCCCCAACAGATTCATCTAGCATAAATACACAGGCCAGGTCATTTGTGTCTTAAAATATGAGAGAAAATCCAAAGCCCACTGTGACTAGATCTATGTCCTGGCATAGATGGGATATCCCTAACTGGGTCCAGCTGCATGCAAATGTGAGCAAAATTTTGGGGAGCCTTTTGTTCAGGTACGTACCACAAAATCATGTTAATATATTATCCCAACATCCACAGTTTCTTAGAAGAACCAAATAATAGTCTTGGCATCCTTTTGTTTAGGTTTGAATATCGTTAATACTCAATCACATATATTGTTATTACCTATTGTTTATATTCAATAACCAATAACCTAACAGTAAGTACGAAACTTCTCTAGTTCCAGGACTGAACGGGACTCAATATTTAAAGTTCTTTCCATAAAAAGAATCCCATTTGTGATGATCATCTTTTTTAAACTGACTTGTCCTTTCACAATTCTACAAATTCTAAATACCCCGCTGCAGGGTGACACTTCAAATCTGAGCATTTCACAGTCCTACTTGAGTAACCTTCCGTTCTCAGAGCACCACAGGGAACCATTAGCATCATTCCCATTTTATAGAGAAGGATATTAAAGCAAATGGTGCCAAGCCCCGGTCATACTCACTTGTCCTTGGAAGGTAAGGTAGAATTTACAATCCCCAAGTGTCAAACCTGCCCACTGGCAGCCAATACATGGTTCTTCTACAACACTGGCTCTTGCTTATATCTTGGGTACTGAATTTTGAAGGGAAGATAGACCAATGCAAGGAATGGTTAGCAGTAATAGATATTATGTAGCAGAAAACTTGTAACTTAAATATCCAAAAGGCATAGATGTTGTAGCTCATATTGGCTCCAAATAACATTGGAAATAAAATGTTTAAGGCTTGCTCTTTATAATGAATGATAATCCTGTAACATTTCCTTAATGCATTTTGATGGGACTCAAGAATCCATAAATGTATCAATCTCAAGCAATTATCCTCATGTAAGGGAATACTGTGACTATTATGATTATAAAAGAAAACAAAAAATATAGTATAAAAAAGCACTCTCTGATTCTGTGCTAAGTACATTCTGCCAGCAGTCCTGCTAAAAGTATATTATTGTTATTTTATGGCAGCACCTGTCAAACACTTTAGTCTCATGACAACTTTATATTCTTAGAAATTATTGAGGACCCAAAAGGATATTGTTTATGTGGGTTATATCTATTACTAGCAACTGTATAAAACTTAGGACTAAAAATAAAACTTACAAAATTCATTAAAAAAACAATAAGCACATATGAATACAAATAACATATTTATATATTCAATAAATATATTTAAAAAACAAAAATTAGTGGGAACAATGGCATTGTCCTTAAGATCTGAATCAGTGGAAAAACTCCTACTAAATTTGCATATTTGCTTCTGCATTCAATCTATTGTGACATGTTGTTTTACGTATGTAGTAATTCTGGCCTAACACAGATATGCATGTGGAAAGAAAGGAAGAAATTATTTAAATATATTTTTTAGGTAGTTGTAGATATTCTTCTCTGACACTATACCACCAACTCCATAAGTAGCAGTTTCTTAAAGGATAGCTCTTACACAAGTCTAAACACAAATCATTAAGCATTTTGTAGTGTTTCATTAAATTTCATTGGTCTGTCTTGCATTTTAATGAATTTACAGTGGTTCATTTAATAATGAAGATCTTTAAAATACTTACATTTTCATTACATAATGTTAAACAACTACATTTTCTATTAATAAAACAAATCTCGTCACTTAGCTTTTGAGTATTTCACGTATATTTTCTAACATATAGTTGCTATGTTATGCATAATTTTAGGCACATTTGTGTCAAACTCATCACTATACTTTATATAGTATTTTATAGTATTTTGCCTACTTTCTGCAATTGTCTAGGCAGACATTCAAATAAGCTACAATAGTAATACTTTTGATACATTTTACTAAACTTTATCTCATTTCTTTAATAATAGCACTAGAAAGTATATCTGTCATACTGCAGATTTTAATTAAAGAGCCTAACAGTTTCATTGTGGAATATAATATGAACTGATGATTTAAAGGATCTTGTTAACAACGCATTCTTCTGTTAGTAGTGGGCTATAAGATTTATCAAAAATGTGCTTTCAGTTTTACCAAATATCTTTTAACATATTTCTTCATTTTATTTTAATGCAGTGTGTTGTATTAATGTCCATCGTTAAGACACTTTTGCATTGAAAGCCAACATTCTGTGGTGAATTTTTCTTTTTAATATGCCATTGAGAAAACTTCTTGCCTAAATTGTAGCTCATAACATAGTTTTCAATTGTCCAAGAAAATCACTTTTGTAAAACACAGCTTATCCTCACATTTCAGAGTATATTTAAACTCCTCAAAAACGGGGCGCCTGGGTGGCTCAATTGGTTAAGCGGCCAACTTCGGCTCAGGTCATGATCTCGCGGTCCGTGAGCTCGAACCCCACTCGGGCTCTGTGTTGACAGCTCAGAGCCTGGAGTCTGTTGCAGATTCTGTGTCTCCCTCTCTCTCTCTGACCCTCCCCCGTTCATGCTCTCTCTCTGTCTCAAAAATAAATAAACGTTAAAAAAAAATAAAAAATTTAAACTCCTCAAAAAGACATTAGCTACTCAGTTTCTTTTTTTTTTTTTTTATTTTTTTTTTCCGTTTATTTTTTGGACAGAGAGAGACAGAGCATGAACGGGGGAGGGGCAGAGAGAGAGGGAGACACAGAATCGGAAACAGGCTCCAGGCTCTGAGCCATCAGCCCAGAGCCCGACGCGGGGCTCGAACTCACAGACCGCGAGATCGTGACCTGGCTGAAGTCGGACGCTTAACCGACTGCGCCACCCAGGCGCCCCAGCTACTCAGTTTCAATGACATGCAAAAGGATCTAATTTCTGAGTGGACATAATAAGAATAAATATTATGGTAAAGAAAAAGAAAACATAGAGCTTGATTCACAAACACACACCACACACACACACACACACACACACACACACACAGACACACACAACTGAAGGTCAGTTTTCCGATTCTGAGACTGCACTGTATCACTGTATCACGAAAGGATAATCTTTATTATTAAATCTTACTAGCTAGGGTGCAGACATACTAGACAACTTGTAGTAATGTATAATTTCAAATACTCTTCTTAAAGTATCAGATTCAAACATGGAAAATGATGGAAATAGCATCTAATTATTTCTGATTTATGGAGAATAAAATATAGATGTAACATAGCAGCGCTTCTCATCAATAATCTTTATAGCTGATCTACACAAGAAAACAGAAATTTCCACTTTTGGATCAGCAGGAAGAGGCTTAACATCCTTCGGAAGGAAGGAAAGAAGGAAGGAAGAAAAGAGGAAAGGAAAGAAGAAAAGAAAAGAAGAAAAGATAAGAGAAGGAAGGAGAAGGAAGGGGAAAGAAAGACAGGAAGACAAGAAAAAAAAAAGACAAGAAAGAAAAGAAAGAAGAAAAACATAAAATATACATTAATGCAGATGAAACACTACATGTCAGATATTAGTTATCAAGTAGCAAAAATCATGATCTCTGAGAGTAAGCAAAATGAACCCACAATTACCCAAATTTATTGCCTGAAGACAGTTTACAGGGCATCACATTATAAAGCTGAAACCAAACAGGAGCCAGCAGAATTGCAAGGCTGAAGAGGAATAGAGCAGAAATCAGGAAGACCTAGGTAGATAGAATGTGGAAGGCAGAAGACCTTATGGGAGGGTATGACACAAAGAGAATTACAAAAATTTGGAAAGCAATCTCAAGTTTTGGGCTGTGTATTAATTCACGTATTTTTGAGACGAATTGGCCAAGTTCAAGGAAACAACCAAGGGAAATCAACAGGCCAAACATTTCTTGGTGGTCCTGGACCAGTGGGAATTATTTTCTCACCACCTAGAGTGCAAACAGATCATAAAATACAGGGTAGCACATAGAGTACTTAGCTAGGTATTCCTGGTGGGGAGGCGGGGTCTTCTCTGTGCTCGCTGTGGCACTCTACATTTTCTTGGATGTTCCAATCAAGGCCCTGGCCACTCCTTTATCTGGGCCATTTGTCATAGTTGGTCACACAGTGAGTTACTTGGAGAGATAAGGTAACACATCAGAATTTCTTTCTGCTTGTATACAGCTCAGTGCTTTTGCAGCTGCTACACAAACCTACTGTGCATGTCACAATTCATTTGGGCACATCATGTGACTGCAAAGGGCATGAAAGCTATCCCAGGTCCACCCAGGTAAATATGCTGATGTTCATGCTTGCTGTGTCAGGAAATAATGCAGATCCTCTACTCCTTAACCAGGGACAGACGAGTGCTGCCATACCCCACAACTAAGAAGCATCATGTGAGTTCAGTATTAATTCAGTTATATAAAACTGGATATAGTTGATTACTTCTAAGCTGCAGTATTAATAAAACCACTTGTCTAACTGATGTATAGCCCTATTGTTTAATAAGGCCTTTTTAGTAATAGAGGTGTTATTTTTATACCTCTCCTACGTTATATATCCAACTATTCAAGACCAACAATCATGAGGTGCTGGTGTTGGCAGATGAGCTGAAATATGCTAATATTACTGGATGTACCTTTTGATTTTCCCAACAAAGTTAATTTTATGGGAAATAAGGAACCACTTATATTCTGCATGGTTTAGAATTTATTATCAGAAACTTTACGTAGCCTTGAAAATCAAATCTGGGTGACTTTGGTCAATGTACTCGAAGAATTTTACCCTTTTTGAAAAGTGCATTACTGTGTTACTATTTATCTCCTTGATTCATATAAATGTTATTTAAGGAATGCATCTACATTGCCCGGTATTGTTCTAGGGGTTTTAGAATATCAGCCCACATAGCCCTCACAAATGGGTTGTATCCATTATGCAGTTCAGGGAAATACGACACAAAAGGATTCATGATAAATATTTTATATCTGTACAAGAATCTATAAATTGTAATGACAAAATTTTTGGAAAATAATATTAAAACAAAATGGCAATGTAATTTGCATTTGATATATTAATATATATTTAATGGGTATTAAAGTTAAATGCAATTTTTGCTTACAAATTTAATCACTATAGATACTAAATAAGAATAAAAATAGATGCATAATCCCCCTATTTCTCTTCCAGATCAAATTCAGTTCCATTAAAACCTTTATTTAGTTATGTAGTGAAGTAGGATTTTCTAGGGTTTATTTAAATTTAGAAGAGCTTGGGGCGCCTGGGTGGCGCAGTCGGTTAAGCGTCCGACTTCAGCCAGGTCACGATCTCGCGGTCCGTGAGTTCGAGCCCCGCGTCAGGCTCTGGGCTGATGGCTCAGAGCCTGGAGCCTGTTTCCGATTCTGTGTCTCCCTCTCTCGCTGCCCCTCCCCCGTTCATGCTCTGTCTCTCTCTGTCCCAAAAAAAAAAAAAAAATAAATAAAAATAAATTTAGAAGAGCTTATCAGGTAATTTAAGGTACACATGATACATTGAGTCATGGTAAAATGTATAATGCTTTGAATAACTAATAGTATTCTCGCAGAAATCAGGTATGCAATAATGATGAAGGGTAGCTTGAGGTTGTAGATCAAGGCAATTCAATATGAAATATGTAACAATATACAGTTCACAATCTAACTTGTTTTTTATAAGCTTAAGGCCTAAGGCATCCTATTTAATATTCACTTTATTCTGATAATGAGCCTAAACTAGACAAGAATGAAAATTAGCACGCTTTCCCATTGTCTAATTGTATCTTTTCTCCTTGTTAAGTAATTTGGCAAGGTTGAAGTCTTTGCAAGAAACAGTATGCTTTTCTCATGGATGTATCTTTTATTTTCAGTTTTAACCTTGAGACAGCAAATCTACTGTTGCTATCTACACATATTGGATAAAGAGTAAAATTAGCTTATTTTGGTCCAAGCTTTCACTTAATATTTTTCTAACGTAAAATGTTTGACGGCATTGAGAATAAAGTTGACTTCCATGTAAACATGGAGACAAAATCAGTAGGTGAAATATAGTTATATATAATTATTTTTTAAGCAATCCAGGATTTTGTGTGGCATGGCGTGGTGTGGCATGGTGTGTGTGTGTGTGTGTGTGTGTGTGTGTGTGTGTGTGTGATCTTACATTAGGATACCATCAAACCTGAGAGACAAGGTCATTGGGGAAGGTAGTTTATTTTGGACATGACCTCAGGAAATACAATCAAAAGAGTGAACAAAGTGAGATATGGAAGGGTGAAAAGCCAACAAAAATTGCATTAATGGACATATTACTGCTGGGACTACAGGGACTTAATCCTTCTCAAACCTTCCACAAAACCATATGGAACATTCTTCAGAACTGTCTCCAAAAAAGCAAACGAAACAAGAAACCTGGGGCTTTTATTTTGTTTTGTTTTGTTTTACCAAATCCCTTATTCACTGGTTGAGAGATACTCTACAGGGGATTAAGTACTCTAACTTTCCATTTTGCAGCTTAATATGGCTGTGGAGGCTCCTAGGAGACACAAGGGGAGAGCTAACATACTGGATGTATCTTCAAGAGCCTATGAGTGAAGGGCTATGGGGCATTGTATGAACAGTATTACCTAGAGTCTGAAATCCAAGTCTGCTCAAAATTTGCATTGAATACTCTCTCTTAGTGACACTTGTGGACAAAGGCTGCTTATCATCTATTTAAAAATCTTTAAAATGGAAGGATCATGGAACAAGCTGTTACACTTCCTTATTCATTATTTTCTTCTATACCACCCATTCTAGATTCTGTTCACCTGCATACAGAACTTGCATTTGTCTGTTGTGCCTGCCCAGTGGAGTGATACACATCTTCATGGCATCTGAATCCTTTCCCATTTCAGAATATAGTTTTTGGAATTGCCCTTTTCCTGTGATTTCTGGGAATGGAAACACCTAAAGATTCCCCAGTGAACCCCTCAAGTTTCAGATATTCTTCTGACTACCCCCATTATGTAGCAATATCTAGTGCTTCCTTATAAGCAGGGTCTATTAACCCAGGCATACAGTAATCCCTTACTTTGTTTTCTAGTCTAATAATATTAGTGGTACCAAATGATCAGATGATAGACATAGCTTTAAATTTAGTGGAATGCTTATTGTGCTCCCCCTCCAACTGAGGCCTTGAGTTATGATGTGGTTTAACCTCTGGGGATAGGAGGAACAAATTCCCCAAGTGAATCACTGTGTATGTTGGTAACAGGGTCCAATCCTCTCCTCCTCAGCCCTGGTACCTACAAATTGAGAACACGGTTTCATTTAATGGTCATTTGTTCAACATATATACTATGTTCTAGAAGATACTGCCTGCCCACATAGAGATTTATCATGAAGGTGCTGCATTAAAGAGGTCATTTCTATGTGACTGACAGCTATTGGATGATATGCAATATTGTGGCACTGATAGTTCCTATGATTATAAATCTACCACAACTCCCACCCCTGTGCTCTGGTGGAACCATCCTTCCCAGTCATGTCTGCCTCAGTCCCAGAGAGTGGGCCCCTTCCCACACTGCAACTCCCAACCAGGGAGTTTTGTGGGGTCTTGATTCTGGCAGTGGTGCTGACAGATCTCATTTCACAAGCAGAACACAGCACACCTAGTTAAAACTCATCACATTCAGTCCAGGGACCAAACACTTCCCACAACAGGCAATGGGAGCCTCTGCAGGCAACAGGCCTGGAGGATAAAGTAGCCAGGACACAACAGCGGAGTGTATGCAACACACATTGGAGACACTCCTGAAAGTGCCAGGCCCTGGGGAACAAGAGACACGAAGCTGCAGGGCACAACACGAGCTCCTCTTCATAAGCCCATTACCCTCAAAAACAGAAGATATAGCTGAGTTTCCTGACACACAGAAACAGACACAAAGACTTAGACAAATGTGAAGACAGAGGAATTTGTCCCACATGAGATAATAGGACAAGGCCACAGCCAGATATCTAAGTGAAACATGTCTGATAGAGATATAAGTAACATGCTTCATAGAGAATTTAAAGTAATGATTGTAAAGATACTCACTGGACTTGAGAAAATAGTAGAGGACATCAGCGAGATCATTAGCACAGAGCTAAGGAATAACATAGCAGAGACAAATGGCTGAATAAACAAAATGAGAAGCATGCTTATTAGAATGAACAGTAGGATGGAAGAAGCAAAAGAATGAATTAATGAGCTAGAAGGCAAAATAATGAAAAGTCATCAAGCTGAACAAAAGAGAGAAAAAAGAAATACGCAAAATGAGAATAGAATTAGGGAACTCAGTGTCTCCATCAAATGTGATAACATTTGTATTCTAGGAATCCCAGAAGAGGAGTGAGAAAAGGGGGCCAGAATATTTACTTGAAGAAATAATAGGTGAACTCTCCCCTAATCTATGCAGATTCAAGAGCCAAGAATATTGTGTCCAGTAGAGCTACCATTCAGAAAAGGAGAGACAAAGAGTTTCCCAGACAAACAAAAGCTAAAAGAGTTCATGACCGCTAAACCAGCCTTGCAAGAAATATTAAAGGGGACTCTGAGTGGAAAGAAAAGACCAAAGTGAGAGTATGAAAGTAGGCAACACAAAAGCAGTAAATATGAACATTTCTGTAAAAAATCAGTCAAGGAGCTCACAAAGGAAAAGGATGTAAAATATGACACCATATACCCAAAACAGAGGGAGGAGAAGAGTAAAGGATGTGTTCAAACTTAAAGGATCATCAATTTCACATAGATTGTTATTTGCAGAAGAAGTTATATACAAACCTAATGGTGACCACAAATCAAAAAACCACTAATATATATGCAAAGAATAAAGAAAAAGAAATCTAAATATATCATTAAAGAAAAACAGCAAAACATGAAAGAGAAGAAAGGATTAGAGAGAAACTTCAGAAACAAAAATAAGTAATAAAATGGCAATAAATACATATCTATCAATAATTACTTTGAATGGAAATGGTCTAAATGCTTCAATCAAAAGACAAGATGACAGAATGGATAAAATAACAGGACCCATCTATATGCTGCCTACAGGAGACTCATTTCAGACCTAAAGACACCGGCAGATTGAAAGTGAGGGGATGGAGAAACATTTATCATGCAAATCAATGTCTAAAGAAAGCTGGGGTAGAAATATTCATATCAGACAAAATATATTTTAAAACACATTGGACCAAGTAATTTCAAAGGTCACTGTGTAATAATAAAGGGGATAATTAGTCAAGAAGGTATAACAACTGTAAATATATATGCACCCAACATAGAGGAACCCAAATCCATAAAACAGTTAATAACAATCATAAAGGAAATAAACAATAGTAATAAAATACTAGCAGGGGACTTTAACATCCCATTTACATCAATGGACAGATCATCCAAACAGAAAATCAACAAGGAAACAATGGCTTTGAACAACACACTGGACCAGATGGATTTAATAGATACATTCAGGACATACCATCTCAAAACAGCACAATACACATTCTTTTCAACTGCACATGGAACATTCTCCAGAATAGATCACATATTAGGCCACAAAGCAATTTTCAACTAATTCAAGAAGATTGAGTCATACCATGCATCTTTTCTGACCACAACACTATGAAGCTAGAAATTAAACATAAGAAAAAATCTGGAAAGACCAAAAAATACATACAGGTTAAGTAATATGCTGCTAAACAGTGAATGGGTTAACCAATAAATCAAAAAGAAATTAACGAACGTATGGAAACAAATACAAATGAAAATACAATGGTCCAAAATGTTTGGGATGCAGCAAAAGCAGTACTAAGAGGGAGTTTATAGCAATTTAGGCCTACATCAAGAAGCAAGAAAAGGCTCAAATAAACAACCTAACCTTACACCTAAAGGAGCTTAAAAAAAAAAAAAAAAAAAAAGAACAAACAAAAGCCAAAGACAGTGGAAGGAAGAAAATAACAAAGATTAGAGCAGAAATAAATGATATAAAAACTAAACAACAACAACAAAAACACAGAATGAAACCAGAAGCTTCTTCTTTAAATGAAACCAGAAGCTTCTTCTTTAAAAAGATCTACAAAATCCATAAACCTTTAGTCAGATTCATAAAAAAAAAAAGGACTCAAATAAATAAATTTACAACTGAAAGAAGAGAAATAACAAACACCACAGAAATAAAAAGAAATGTAAGAGAATATTATGACAAGCCATATGCTGACAAATACGACAACCTATATGAAACTGATAAATTTTTAGAAACATATAAATTACCAAACTAAAGCAGGAAGAAATAGAAAATTTGAATAGACTGATTACCAATAGGGAGATTGAAACATAAGTAAGTAAGTAAATAAATAAATAACAAAAAATGTAAAAAAAAAAACTCCTAATGAACAAAAACTCCAGGATGGCTTCACACGCTAATTATCCCAAATATTTAAAGAAGAGTTAATAGCTATTCTTTTTAAACTATCCTAAATAATAGAAGAGGAACAAAATTTTTTCATATTCATTCTATGAGACAGGATTACCCTAATATCAAAACCAGATAAAGACACTACTAAAAAAGAATTACAGGCCAGTATCTGATGAAATTAGATGCAAAAATCCTCAACAAAATACCAGCAAACAGAATATAACAATACATTTAAAAAATCATTCATCATAATCAAGTGGGATTTATCCCTAGAATACAAGCGTGGTTCAATATTTACAAATCAATCAATGTGATACATCACACCAATTAGAAAGAAGATAAAAACCATATAATCATCTCAATGACACAGAGAAAACATGCTACAAAGTACAATATCCATTCATGATAAAAGCCCTCAATAAAATAGGTTTAGAGGAAGCATACCTCAACATAATAAAAGCCATATATGAAAAATTCCACTACTAACATCATACTCAATGGGGAAAAATGAGTTTTCCCCAAATGATCAAGAACAAGCCAGGATGTGTACTCTCACCACTTGTAGTCAACATGGTACTAGAAAACCTAGCCATAGCAATTAGACAACAAAAGGAAATAAAAGGCATCCAAATTAGTAAGCAAGAAGTAAAACTTTCACTATTTGCAGATGATTATGATACATTATATAAAAACCCTAAAGACCCCACCGAAAAGCTACCTGAACTGATAAATGAATTCAACAGAGTCACAGGATACAAAATCAATGTGCAGAAATATGTTGCGTTTCTATACACTCTTAATGAAGCAGCAGTAGGGGAAATTAAGAAAACAATCACATTTACAAATGCACCAAAAATACTATGATACCTTGGGACAAACCCAACCAAAGAGATGAAAGACCTATACTCTGAAAACTATAAAACACTGATGAAAGAAATTAAAGATGACACAAAGAAATGGAGACACTCCATGCTCATGGGTTGGAAGAATATTTATTGTTAAAATATCTGTACTACCCAAAGCAATCTACAGATTTAATGCAATCCCTATCAAAATACCAACATTTTTTACAGAATTAAAACAAAAAAACCCTGAAGATTTATATGGAACCACAAAAGACCCCAACTTGCCAAAGCAATTTTGAAAAGGAAAGCTGGAGGAAGCACAATTCGATTTTAAGTTATATTACAAAGCTATAGGTATTGGCACGCACACACGCACACATACACACACACTCAAACACACACACACACAAACACACACATAAAAACACATAGATCAATAGAACAGAATAGAAAACCCAGAAATAAACTCACAATTATATGGCCAATTAATCTCTGACAAAGCAAAAAAGAATATGCAATGGGAAAAAGACAGTCTTTTCAATAAATGGTATTGGGAAAACTGGTTAGGTACATGCAAAGAACGAAACCATTCCACTTTTTTACACCATACACAAAAATAAACTCAAAATGGATTAAAGACCAAATGTGAGGCCTGAAACCATAAAAAACCTAGAAGGCAGTAAAGTCTCTGACATCAGCTGTAGCAACATTTTTCTAGATATCTCTTCTGAGACAAAGGAAAGAAGAGTAAAAATAAACTACTGGGAATACATCAAAATAAAAGGCTTCTGTATAGTGGAGGAAACAATCAACAAAACTAAAAGGCAATCTATGGAATGGGAGAAGGTATTTGCAGCAAATGACATATCTAATAAAGGGTTAGTGCCCAAAATATATAAAGAACCAATACAACTCAACACCCAAAACCACAAATAACCCAATTAAAAAACAGAAGAAATGAACAGAAATTTCTCTAAAGAAGATATCCAGATGGCCAAAAGATGGCCACATTAAAGATGCTCAACATGACTCATCATCAGGGGCATGCAAACCAAAAATACAATGCGGTATCACCTCACATTTGTCAGAATGACTAAAATAAAAAACACAAGTGGGGTACCTCAGTGGCTCAGTCAGTTGAATGTCTGACTCTTGACTTCAGCTCAGGCCATGATCTAACAGTTCATGAGTTCAAGTCCCACATTGGGCTCTGTGCTGACTGTGCAGAGCCTCCTTGGAATTCTCTCTCTCTCCCTATGCCCTTCCCCCCATCTCAAAATAAATAAATAAAAACTTACAAAAAATACAAGAGACAGCAAGTGTTGGCAAGGATGTGGAGCAAAAGGAACCCTCTTGCATTGTTGGTGGGAATGCAAACTGGTGCAGTCACTATGGAAAACAGTATGGAGGTTCCTCAAAAAGTTAAAAATAGAAGTATCAGTAGTCACGATATTGGTTATTTACCCCCAAACCAGAAATCACTAATGCAAAGGGATACATACACCTCTGTGTTTATACTAGCATTATTTACAATAGCCAAATCATGGAAGCAGCTCAAATACCCATCAGTTGATGAATGGCTAAAGAAGATGTGGGGTGTGTGTATGTGATGGAATATTATTCAGCCATAAACAAGAATGAAATCTTGTCATTTGCAGCAACACAGAGAGAGCTGAAAAGTATAATGCTAAGTGAAATAAATCAGCCAGAGAAAGACAAATAACATGATTTCACTCTTATGTGTAATTTAAGAAACAAAGCATATGAGCTAAAGGAAAGAGAGAGAGAGAGAGATGACCCAAGAAACACTCTTAACTATTGAGAACAAACTGATGGTTATCAGAGGGGAGGTAGGAGGGGATATGGATGAAATAGGTAATGGGGATTAAGGAGGGCACTTGTTGTGATGAGCACTGGGTGATGTATATAATTGCTGAATCACTATATTATACACCTGAAATTAATATAACACTGTATATTAATTACACTGGAATTTTTAAAAAAAAATTAAAACTAATTGTTCCTTAAAAATAAAATGCTAGCTATGTCACTGTTAAATAGACTTCCTGCTAGTCAAACACTAAGCGATTCTTACAGATAGACTATCAAGGAATTCATTTGTGCTTTATCAGTAAAAATGTATTTCTAGAACAAAGAACTCTCCACAAGGGAAACAAAACATAAGACAGAATAAAACATTAAATAAGAAAAAAATAGAGAAAAATAAAAGCTTCACTAATTATCTTTTCCTATCAGCTCTGGCTCACAGAGGACAGGGAGTGCTGACCTCCTCACACACTCAGTAGTGAATTTCTTATTGTTTTAGTGAAGAAAATCAATTCAATATCCTTCTGGCTTTTGTCTAGTTTCCAAAGCCTCCTTACCCTTTCCACATTTATTTGCCAAGGGAATTCTAACTATATTATTTACAAGCTTAAGAAGAAATTCCAAAAACTCCTGGGATCTATGGTTTTTTGTTCTTTGTTTTTTAATAGGCTAGCCTCCTATAAAAGAAATCAATTTCACTGCTCAAGTTATGTTGAGACTTGCCCATAGTTACTTATCAAGTGGTAACCAGCAGGACTAGCAGTAGATATTGAGGAGGGCAAGATTCATCTTGTAAGACTTCCACTTTATGCGAGGTCTTTTATGCTGAGTATCACGCAGGAAGGTGAGGTCAATTCTACAACTCTGGAGGCTTTGGAAGAAGCTAAAGTTTCAATGTCTTTATGCAAATCCCTCCAAATTTTACACATAAAGAAGAGCATGCATAGCAAAATCAAATAAAGTAAAAAAATAAGAGTTAAAATGATGGATAAAGAAGATAAAATACCCCTTAATAAATTATGGATTAAATATATAAACCTATAGAGAATAACATACTTTAGGAAGACTGTCCAACACTAGATGTGAGTAGACTAATACCTACATACTTAGTGTTTTTGGAGAAAGAAAATGTGATAGAGACATGATGTCAGCTGTTTTAAAGTTTAAATAATAGATATTGTTTACATGCTACAAAACAAGAATTTCTTTAAGTCTCAATCAAGAGCTGAAAGTAAAATTTCTGCAAAAAGCATTAAAATCCAAATCCATTTAAATGAGGAAATAAAGCTAAATATTGGACTTTAATTACAAAATTTAAACATAATTAACATTTAGAATTAGGAAAAGCTCATTTTAACACATGTTACAAAAATCAAACAGCATTATTTACAAACTGGTGCAGCCACTCTGGAAAACAGTATGGAGGTTCCTCAAAAAATTAAAAATAGAACTACCCTATGACCCAGCAATTGCACTACTAGGTATTTATCCAAGGGATACAGGTGTACTGTTTTGAAGGGGCACATGCACCCTACTGTTTCTAGCGGCACTATCAACAATAGCCAAAGTATGGAAAGAACCCAATGTCCATCGATGGATGAATGGGTAAAGAAGATGTGGCATACATATACAACGGAGTATTACTCGGCAATCAAAAAGAATGAAATCTTGCCATTCGCAGCTACGTGGATGGAACTAGAGGGTATCATCCTAAGCGAAATTAGTCAGAGAAAGACAAATATATGACTTCACTCATACGAGGACTTCAAGATACAAAACAGATGGACACAAGGGAAGGGAAGGGAAGCAAAAATAATATAAAAACAGTGAAGGGGACAAAACATAAGAGACTCTTAAATATGGAGAACAGAGGGCTCCTGGAGGAATTATGGGAGGGGGGATGGGCTAAACGGGTAAGGGGCATTAAGGAATCTACTCCTGAAATCATTGTTACACTCTACGCTAACTAACTTGGATGTAAATTTAAAAAAAATAAATTAAACACAAAAATCTCTTAAAAATTTAATCATTGGGAAAAAAAATCAAACTGCATTACTTAAATTGAGACATATATTGGGGCACCTGGATGGCTCAGTCAGTTAAGCGTTCAACTTCAGCTCACATCATGATCTCACAGTTCATGAATTTGAGCCTCGTGTCAGGCTCTGTGCTGACAGCTCAGAGCCTGGAGCCTGCTTCAGATTCCGTGTCTACCTCTCTCTCTGCCCCTCTCCCACTCATGCTGTCTCTCTCTCTCTCTCTCTTTCTCTCTCTCTCTCTCTCTCTGTCAAAAATAAATAAACATTAAAAAAAATTCAATTGAGACATTATAACTAAAAGAAGTAAAAATATCAAAGTATCTAATCAAACAGAATAAAGAATTGATCAGCAGAATGGTGATAGGGAAGGTGTTTTAAGTATACTTTTCCTTCTGCTTCTCAGTACAGTGAGTCATTAGACAAGTTACTGAAGTTAATGTATTAAGAATAAATTTATTTAATATTTAAACACGTCTAGTATAATATAAATTGTCATAAAGGCAAACACTATAACAAGTAAGACAGATTATAAACTTTCTTAATCATAGAAAGAAAATGAATATTAAACTTAAACGCTTCCAAAAATCAGTAATAGTCTATCTACATGTCAAATATTTCAAAGGGAACAAAAAAGAGAAAATGTATCCTAAAATATTATGGTAGACCTAAGTCCAAAAATATCTGATTTAGCAATATGTACACCAAATAATTCATCTATCAAAATAAAAAAGCTTTGGGCCTGGATCAGAAAGCAAAACTGGATCCATACCTAGAGCAAAGACAGTCAGAAACATTATGTATTGGCTTATCACCAAGATGAGAGTCATCAATTCCTTGTGTCTGCATGTTGAATCCATTCCTCTTTGAAAAGTGTACTACATACCTGTCCTCTCCTTGCATGTATTTTGATGAATGCAATTGAGCAGATGCGATGCTTAAACATTCCTGATACTAGATCATAAAAAACCTGCCATCTACTATATAAATCATTTGGAATGTGGACTCTGAGGAAAACAGTCACCACATAAAATGTTTTTATACTGTGAGGCCTCCATTCAGTAAGAAAGCCCAAGCTGGCTACATGGGGAAGCCAAGTGGAGAAAGAGATTGACATGGGACCAACACTGGACCCATTTAGCCATTCCAGACCTAACAGCAGACACGTGAGCGATGGACGCTTCGGTTGTTTCCTGCCACAATGATCATCAGTTTTGGTCACTTCACTGTACCTCAAATTACTCACATTACTGCAAAGAAAGGCACTCAATTGTCATTTATTTAATAAATTAATTATATAAGTTGCAATTGCTCCATTATAGAAATTGTAATTATTATTGAAGTTTTTTTTTTATTTTTTTTAATGTTTTTATTTATTTTTGCGACAGAGAGAGACAGAGCATGAGCAGGGGAGGGACAGAGAGAGGGGGAGACACAGAATCGGAAGCAGGCTCCAGGCTCTGAGCTGTCAGCACAGAGCCCGATGCGGGGCTTGAACCCACAGACTGTGAGATCATGACCTGAGCCGAAGTCGGATGCTTAACCGACTGAGCCACCCAGGAGCCCTGAAGAGTTTTTTTTTTAATATGGGTGATTAAGAATACAAAATTATTTACCCACAATCAGAAACAATGTTAACAGTTTTCTCCTAATATATATTATATATATACACATTTTATATAAATTGAATTGGATTATTAATTGTATAATACTTTTTTTACTTTTTACCTAATATTTAAATTATGAACACACATTGTTAGTATATATTCTCCAAGTCATTTTAATAGTTACATATATTGTATCACTGCAGGCAATACTTCCTGAAGAATCTACCGGATACCACCCACTGTGCTGGGGCTGATTATACACTGCTAAATGAAACAAAAATAATCCCTGCTGTTGGAGAGTTTTAATCTAGCATGACAAACAATCAATAAATAATTGCTGCGTGGGTTCCCAGTCTCCAAGATAGGCTTCATTGTGCACTAAGCTTATTAAGGAGTGACCTTTGTATTCACACCTCTAGAAAAGAGGGTAAGAAAGCAGAGTTAGGGGAGAAATCAAGTTCTGATGGAGTTCCCACCATAGTCTTGGCCAATCTCACAGGAGACTAAAGCTCAAATATCATTAGTTTGTCTCAAATTGAGCAGAGATGACCAGACCCATTGAAGACCCACAAGGATTATATTAGAAATTCTTCTAAATATCAACATTGTTGTTGTTGGTTTGATTTAATTCTTAATATAAGAAATTTGATCACAATGAAAGCAAAATAAACTGATATATCAGAAACAGATGTTGATAAATTATATGTATAAAGCAAGTTGTATCACAGTACTTTGTGGGATGTCATCAAGATGGCTGAATAAGGCATCCCCACACAAATTTCCCCTGAACTGTAATAATTTGACATCTACCTAAAGACAAAAGTGTCCTTGTGGGGGCTTTGAGATTCAAGCAGTCGATTGTGAATCTCTGGTGTGGTCCAAGTCCAAGGAGAGCCATTTGAGAAAGCGGGCTCATTGTTGGCAGCTGACTCATCAACCGTGGTCCCAGCTACAGACCCAGAAATACGTCTATATCCCTATGGACTTAGCTACAACTCTGTTTGGACTTAGTCCTGCTCCAAGTACCGTATGCCAAGGGACCCAGGAAGAATTACTCCTAGTTAAGTATTGAGTAATAGGCACACAAACCTTGGTCTTGGCTGTGGGCCCAGAAGTAGCCCTTGAACCAGCTCCATTCCCTACCCCCAACAGGGGGTTGCACTTCATGAACATTCCTGCCGGCACAGGGACACAGATGGAAAAAAGCTCCTTGACATTGGTCTTGGCACCATTTTGGGGGGTGGGGTGGGTAATAACAAAAGTGCAAGCAACAAAAGCAAAACCAAGTAAGTGGGACTATAGCACACTATCAAGTCTCTGCACAGCAAAAGAAACAGTCAAGAAAATGAAGAGTTAATTTATATAATGACAGAAAATATTTGCAAATCATATATCTGATAAGGGATTATTATCCAAGATATATAAGGAAGTTGTACAACTCAAGAGTGATATACAAACAATCCAGATAAAAAATGGGCAGAGGACCTAAACAGACAGTTTTCTAAAGAGCATAAAGACAAGTTGCCAATACGTACACGAAGACGACTCACTAATCATCAGGGAAATCACATGAGATATTGCCTTATATATGTTAAAATTAACCATCATCAGAAAGACAAGAGATAATAAGTATTGGCAAGAATGTAGACAAAAGCGAACCTTTCTTACTGTTAGTGAGAATTTAAATTGGTACAGTCACTATGAAAGACAATATGGAGATTCCTGAATGAATTCAAAATAGAAGTAGTATATGATTTAGCAATCCTACTTCTCTGTGTATGTCCAAAGGAAATGAAAACAGGATATCAAAGAGATATCTTCACTCCAGTGTTTATTGAAGTATTAATCATAGTAGCCAAGACATGGAAACAACCTAATTAGCTGTCAGTGGATGAATGGATAAAGAAAATGTGATGCATATATGAAATAAAATGTTCTTCAGCCATAAAAATAGAAGGTATTCTGCCACATGTGGCAATATGGAAAGACCTTGAAGGCATTATGCTAAGTGAAATAAGTCAGAGGAAGACAAATAGTGCATGATCTCACATGTGAAACCTACAAATAGCTAAATTCTTAGAAACAAAGTTGAATGGGAGTTGCCCGTGGCTGGTGGAGGGTAGTGGGGGGTGAAATTGGGAGATGTTGGCCAAAGGATACAAACTTCTAGTTATAAGATGAATCAGTTCTCTGGATCTAATACTCAGCATGGTGACCATAACTACCAATACTATATTATATACTTGGAAGTTCTAATAGAGTAGGTTTTGAATGTTTTCTCAATACACAAAAATTTTAATTGTGTGACATGATAGATACGTTAACTGAACTTACTGTGATTATGATTTTGTAATATATGCATGTAATAAATCATCACATTGTACACCTTAAACTTCTATCATTTATATGTCAGCCATCTTAATAAAGTGGGAAAAATGCAAAAAGAAAACAAAACCTCTTGGTCTGGAAATAGCTCTTTTAACAGAAGGTTGTGGCATCAAAGTCATATTCTTTCATTTACATACGATCTATGGCCACTTTCCTGTTACCAGGAGAGCTGAGCAGTTGTAACAAAGATTGTAAATTCCAACCGCTTAAAATAGTTTCTATCTTACTCTTTACAGAAAAATTTCCCCAACCCCTGGTTTGGAAATATTAGATTGCCTATTTTGTTTAATGTTTATTTATTTATTTTGAGACAGAGAGAGTGAGCGAGTGAGGAAGTGGGGGAGAGGGGGAGAGGGAGGGAGGGAGGGAGGGAGGGAGAGAGAGAGAGAGAGAGAGAGAATCTTAAGCAGGCCCCATGCTCAGCACAAAGACTGACGCAGGGGACGATCTCATGACCACAAGATCGCGACCTGAGCTGATATCAAGAGTCAATCGCTTAACCAACGGAGCGACCCAGGGGCCCCAAACTCTAGATTACTTTTAATGTAATTTTCATGAGGTTTGATTAATCCATAAAAATTGTCAATTTTAAAAAATGTAAAATCCAATCACAAAACAAAAACTAATACATTATTCATAAATCATGACATCCTTTGACATTTTATAACTTTTTTTGGTTTATTTTCTCTGCAATTTATGGGGGGGGTCCATTATTCAATATTTACTAGAGGCATACTATGTAACAGACAATTTCTAGGACTTGTATAACAAAAGGAAAACAGAAAATGTCTGATGCCATGGAACTCACAACATAAAGGAAGGATTTTCTCAATGTTTTAATAAGAACAATTTGTACAATGCATAGTTTCTACAATTTGCCTTACCGTATCCTTTTTGCAAATTTTGACTGTTTTCTGTTTTTGTAATTATAAAGGGTAGTGAATTTTAATGCCTTGAGCAGAAACATTTTCCAACATTTTACCTTATTTCTGTAGAAAAGCATTACTAGAACTAGAATTATAAGTTTAGAGGATTTGGGGATTTCACACACGATACTATTGGCAAATTAAATGTCGTAAAAATTTTAGGCAATTACATTTCTGTAATAGTGGATAAGTAATAACTCAATGTTTATCTAGGCCAAGTATTTCAATATAAAAATAACTAGAGCATTGTTTTAAAAATCATGATCGTGGGGTGTCTGGGTGGCTCAGTCAGTTAAGCATCCAACTTCAGCTTAGGTCATGATCTCGTGGTTCACAAGTTCAAGCTCCGCCTCAGGCTCTGGGCTGACAGCTTTGAGTCTGGAGCCTGTTTTGGATTCTGGGTCTCCCTCTCTCTATGCCCTTCCCTGCTCACGCCCTGTCCCTCTCAAAAAATAAGTAAATAAATAATAATAAACATTAAAAAAATTTTAATCATGATCCTAACGAATATGACAAAAAATTTGTTTAGAACACCTGAAGCCACATTCTGCAACAGGACTTGGATATATAGATAGAAAGAAAAATAGAGAGGTAGAAAGAGCTGTGTATGTCATATAATTGAGACAAAAAAAGTCCCGTACATTAGTTTCTAAACTGCAGACTGAGACTCATTTGCTCAAAAGCCCACTGGTGCCAAACTTAAATCTGTACAAATCCAATTACGTTAACAACAGCCCAAGCAAGAAGATTCTTAGCCGTGGATAGCCTACCTGCTTTGCACAAACCATGAATCCTCAGCCCTCATCTGCTAGCTATTGCTAACTTCTGGGGCCATAAAGGCCCCAAGCCACTGCTGTCCTTGAAAGCTCTCTGACCCAGAACCTCCTTGCTTTGCTGTTGAGCTATATCACAGAGACATGGAAGCTCCCTCTAGGATCCCCAGCAACCTCTGGACAGATTCCTGCTGTGAGGGGCCTTCCCAGCATATAAACCTGTCAAACCACCTCCCAGTAATTGAGCATACTATGGCCACCTGCTGGCTGCATTTTTCCCCTTGATCAGCCCCCAAATCTATCAAGTCCCTTACTCTCTGTGTGTGTATAAAATTATATGTAATACTTCTATATAGTTTTACTTGAATATATGTGAATGTAAATTAATAACGTATTTTTGTATATAGCAGTTTGAATACCAATATATTTGTAAAGAAAATGTATAGTGTAAACTTCGGCAACATCAGCTGTCTTCACTAAGAAATCAATGATAACCCTTAGTTTCTGTTCTTTTCTTTCACATATTCTCCATTTGCTTTCTGATGATTTCTTTTTAACATAGGATATGTGAAATAATAATGACTCATTTTCCAGAATTATTTTTATAGAACTACAGCTGGAGAATATGTCATTGCCTACGTCCTTGCTTAAGGCATCATGTAGGTAACACTGGTTTCTAAAGGAGGATTTCTTTTCCTCCATTATCCTCGGGAAAAATATTTACTGAACAATTTATTAGAGAATAGGAATGACCCTGGAGTGCTGTAGCTTTTCATTCATTTCTCTATCTGAGCACTGGCATTCATGTTTGGTTTTCTGGCCATATTCCATTTGCCATTATCAATGTTCTCTGGTAGGCAGATTATGTTTTGTGTATGATGGTAAATAGGGGAACATTTTATTCTGCTTCCTCTGACAGAATAAAGAACTTCTTTATAAATGTCCCCGAAAAAAAAATGGACCCTGCATTGAAGTTAGGACATTTCCTCAGAGTGAAATTATCCCCAGCAATATTTTTCCATTTATATACATAAGATCTAGTACATTTTTTAAATGTATATAAGTAAATAATTGCAACATATACCATAAAAATATATTAAGGCCATTATTTTTAAAAATAGTAAACCCCATAAAATGTATTTTTATACTGTTTTTTTCTACTTTATTACCTCTCACATATTTAAATATTTCTAGCAATATATATGAAGAATGAAGTATAATCCTACTTCAGATAATTATCCAAAAACCCAGTATCAATACTTGGTTATTAGGAAAAAAAAAATAAACACTACTTAAATTACTACTCATTTACTTACTTTGTTAGGAAAATCACCAGTAAAAGACAGTTACTGTCTAACCACATTAAAAAAAAAAAATTAACAATTTACTCTGCATCTGTGATGGCTCAGTTAATGGGAAAATAAGGCAGATGAGTTGTTGCTGTTTTTGTTTTTGTTTTTTCTTTGCCTTTGCAAAACAAAAATCAAACAAAATGTCCAGGTCATTTCAATTAGTGTGGATGGATAAAAAGAGCTTCTGGGAACAGTGGAGGGACAGAAGATGTCCCACATAAGATGATATTTCATCACAGATTTAAGTGCTAAAAAGGGCAGAGTCATGCAAAGTTTTGGGGAAATAGCATTCCAGGCAAACCACCCCCTACTACAGTGACTGTTTCTCACATAAAAACTCCTAAGATTTGTGGTCCAGGCCTTCCCGTGTGGCTCTGTCATCCTCAGACTCCTAAGATTGTCCCAGCCCTCAGCATTTCATGGCAAGTATAAAGAGTAAAAGGGAACACAGGACAGAAATCTTTATGGAGATGACATGAAAGTGATATATATTATCTCTGCTCACATTACATTGGCCTGAATTTGGTCACAATTCAATAAAGAGGCTGAGAATATAGTCTGCAGCTGCCAGGCCTGTTGCAGCCACAATTCAGGTGGTTGTATCACAGAAAGAAAGAAGGGAAGGATGGATGCTGAGATTCTGTTATCAGTCTTTGCATGGGCTCCAAGGTGAATACAAACTTCCATTTTTATGAAATATGAAAAAGGCCAGAGTAGTTCTGAAACACAGCCTGGAAGGAAAGAGATGAAGTTGGTGAGGCAGACAGTGTGTGGATAATTTAGGCCACATAAACTGTGATTAGAAATGTAAATTTTACTCAAAGGTGATGGTCAAGTAATTGAAGTGTTAGGCATGAGAGTGGAGATATCATTAATCATGAAAACAAATTATCAAATTGGCTCAATTATAACAAAGAGATTCTCGGTGGAAATGAGTGGATAGACGCAGAGCAATTAGAATCTTTAGCCAGACTTGCAAAATAAAGATGATGATGGCAGTTGTAAGAACTGGTAAAATTTGGTTACATTTGGGAGACGGGGCTTACAATACTTCCCAATGAATTTTATGCAGAGAATGAAGGAAAGACGAGGAGTCAAGGATGACATCATTGACTTTGGTACATAGTGATAACACTTACTGAGATGGAGAATACTGTCAATGAAAGTTTTATTGAAGCACAACAAGGAAGCCCTATGTTATCTTTTGAGTATTTTGAGTTTAAAATATCTGTGGGGTACCTGGGGGGCTCAATAGGTTAAGTATCTGACTCTTGGTTTTGGTTCAGGTCATGACATCACAGTTTGTGAGATGGAGCCCCACACTGGGCTCTGCGCTGACAGCACTGAGCCTGCTTGGGATTGTCTGTCCCTCTTTCTGCCCCTCCTCTGTCTGTCTGTCTCTCAAAATAAACTTTAAAAAAATTAAACAAAAATAAGTAAAATAAATAAAATATCTATATCCAAGAAGAACTGTCAATAAACAGTTGGATATAGGGGCAGGTAGGATGTTATTTTGCAAAGAAATTGGAAGATTATACAAAAACAGAGAGAAATAGAAGAAAGATGAGGGTTGAGGACAGAACCCAGGGGTTTGTCAAAATTAGCAATTAGTCAAGTAAGGAAAAGTCATTAAGAGAGACAAAGAGGGACGGACTGGACTGCCAGTCAGCAGGAACGAATGCCAGAAAATTTTGGTGCTATGGAAAACGAAAAATGTTGAGATGGTGTTAACACCACGGTTAGGATCAAAACCACTACTTATAATCTCTGAAAAAACAAAGAAGATTGGGAAGTTATCAGAAGCCAAGCGTTTTAGGTCAGATTCCCTGGAACAGACACGGAGATGTGTATGCAGAGTTGGTTGCTTGTTTGGTAGTGTGCTCCTAGGAATAACACCTATGAGGGAATCAACGGAGAAGGCAGTTGGACTTCGTAAGGCATTAGACGCCTCAAACAAACCCACAGAAAACTCTGAAACTAGGAGGATCTTCAGAGTTGCCTCAGTTGAGACACTGGGCCATCCTTTCTTGCCCTCAGCAAACATTAATGGGATATTTGCCAAGGCTGCTTCCAGGCATACACTTGGGCAAGGCAGGTTCCTTCAGACTAGAGAAATCCCTAGGAAGGGACTCAGCTGCGGATCTATCAGAAGCCCACATATCCAGTAGATGGTGGAATGAGTTTCTTTGTTCTGAAGGAGAAATGGGAGGTGGTTTTAGAGTCAAAGATGGGCTACTCAAGTCACCCTTCAAGGAAGAAATTGTTGTTTCAGTTGCTGGGAGTGCTTTCAGAAGACAGCTTCAGCTTTCAGCCTCTGTCTGGGTTAACTCCACTTCAGGAAGTTGTGTTACCTTCCCTACATACCACCCCAGGTGTACCTGTATCCAATAATTGGATGTGGTCAGTGTATGAAGGTAGTCTTTCTAGCAGAAGATGGAAAATCTCAGATGGGCTATTTTAGCTTCAGCTGATAGTGCAGTGAGCAGAGGCCACCTGGACTGCATTCAAACTTCACCTTTTCCTCTGCCCAATCTGGCTTCTTTCTCCTTTCCTCCATGTGTGTTGATCCTGAGGTCTCACATTAAAAGATATCCTGTACTCTAATTTCTGTATCAGAATCTGCTTCCCAGAAAAGCTACAGATGGGAGCATAGGCAATAAGACGGTACTTTGGAATGGAATCACTCCATCTTTGAAAACCAACAAAGACTCCATTATTGGTGTTGATGAAGCAGACAGCCACTAACAGAAAGCAGCAGTACAAGTGTTAAAACTTTTAAAGGTGGGGGCACCTGGGTGGCTCAGTCACTTAGACATCCAACTTTGGCTCAGGTCATGATCTCACAGTTTTGTGGGTTCGAGCCCCACATCGGGCTCTGTGCTGACAGCTCAGAGCCTGGAGCCTGCTTCAGATTCTGTTTCTTCCTCTCTCTCTCTCTCTCTCTCTGCCCCTCCCCCACTCATGCACTGTCTCAAAAATTAAAAAAACAGTTAAAAAATTTTTAAAATAAAAATAAATAAAAACTTTTAAAGGGGATCAGTTGGAATGTCTTACTATTCTGGTGGAGGGCGATGTACAAATTGGTGGAACGTATAAAGTATCTGGAAATTATGAATTAAAGCATATGCACACTGGGGTGGACAGACTCTTAGGGCGCCATCATTTATCTTCACATCCTATTGTTCATGCTTTTGTGTTACCCTCTCTCCCCTTGTGTGTAAGTGGGACATGTCACTTGTGTGCAAGTGGGACCTGTCGCTTGCTTCTGATCAATAGAATATGGCAAAAGTGAAAAAATGTGTATGATTACATGTACATAATAAAATGATTATGTTACATAAGAGTATAGCTCCCATCTGGCTCGTGCTTTTTCTCTATTTTTTGCCATGAAGAAGCAAGTGGTATATTGAGGAACTTCATATGGCAGAGCCTGCTGAGGACCTCTAGTTGCTGAGGGCATCCTCTAGCCATGAGACAGTACACACATCTGAAGTGAAGCTCTCAGTATTACATCTACAAGGAAAGGAATGCTGCTCCCAACCACGCAACCAGGAAAACAGCTCCAACCCTAGGCAAGCCTCCATATGAGACTGCAGTCTCGGACTACCTTAAGCAGAGGATTCAGCTGCCATGCCTGGGTTCCTGACCCACACCAACTATATAACAGAGTGAATATTTGCCATCTTAGCTACTTGGAAGCTTGTGGCAATACTGTCGCACAGTAATAGAAAAATTAAAGACACAGACAAAGGATGCAGCAGGCGACTGCTAAACTAGACTGACACGCTAGGGAAAGATAATGCCAGTCCGAGAGAGATTAACTGGCAATTGAAAGCCTGCTGTGAAAGCCAAATTGTCTCACTGACAGCACACAAAGAGCCTGTCTTCAGGAGGAAGGCAGAGAAAACGCAGCGTCAGAGCAAAGAGCTCCGCATCAGGAAAGCTGAGCTCCGAAACACTTAGCCCCTAAGCAAAGCAGATACAGTGCACCAAAGTCAGAGCTCTGGTTTGGAAAGGACAGGACTCTGACCTATGGGGGGAGATATAGGAGTTCATGACCCAAAATTCTTGAGTTCTGAATCCGCAAATAAGGCCATCACTCCCTGAAAAGAACAAACACCCCTCCTTCACTTGAATGTGAGGTAAATGATTTAGAGCACTGTCCCGCGAAGATTTGGCACCTGGCAATAACCTTAGAGGGTAACCCAAACTTGCTGCTCTGACGGTTCCGTGAAACATAGAGAAAACGATGGTCCCCACGCTAGGGCAGGTCAACGTGTCACAAATTCTGTGGTGGCCAATAATTATGGGATTAAAGCACAGAAAAAAGTGGACATGTTGGAATGAATATGATAATTAAGATACAAAAAGTCAGCAGATGATTACGTTCCAAGAAAGGTCCAGAAGATACCTCATGTCCAACAGCCATAAATGACGGGTGGCAAGAGAAGCACCAGTACCAGGAATAAGTTCAGTGATTGCTCTGCATGCCAGAATTGGGCACAGTCACCAAGTGAGGAGGTTCCAGTGAATACTGGCATCACAGGGTGCTGCCTTGTCTCCAGAATTTGGTCACTCAAATTCCATGTGGCTTCATTAACGTGTAGTGACTCTAAACCTCTGTTTGTTGTTGTTGCTTGATTCTTTCCAGCAGTTACACGTTTCTCAGTGGGAGGGTTAGTCTGATACAACGCTATGGTACAGTCAGTAAAAAGAGTTCTTGACTGATTAATCTCATTTTTAGCCTTTCATCTTACAGCGGAAATAACAACCTTATTTAACGAAGTGCGAGGTTAACTCTAACATCATTCTCTTCCAATTCATATGCTGTTATTTTCTGTTATTAGCTTTATGCCATATATTATAATTATTTGTTTTAGTTAATATTTGTTTAGCCTTTCTGACCTTCTTTTCTGCATTTTCTCCTTTCTTCTCTTTTTAAATGATTTTTTTTATTTTTTTAAGAGAGAGAGAGACAGAGTGTGAGCAGGGGAGGGGCAGAGAGAGGGAGACACAGAATCTGAAGCAGGCTCCAGGCTCTGAGCTTTGAGTGCAGAGCGGATGCGAGGCTCAAACCCACGAACCATGAGATCATGACCTGAGCTGAAGGTGGACACAACCAATTGAGCCACCCAGGCACCCCTTTTCCTTTCTTCTTGAAGTGAACATTTGTAATTACAAGTTTATTCTCAATATGCACTTATTTGAAAATATCAGTAGTCAGTGTTATTCTTAAAAAAAGGAGTTTCAGTAGTGATTTTACATTGTTCTTTTCCCACCATTGCAACATATTATTTCAAAGTCTTCTGGTTTCTATTTTCTTTTGAGAAGTTCTTTGTCAGTACTTGTCAGTCCAATTATTACCCCATGTTCAGCATCTACATTGTTTTCTTTGATGCTTTGGTGTACTCCTCTTTGTCTTGGTTTTTCTACAGTTTTGCTCAAGGATTTTGGATGTGTCTCTCCCTCAACTGTATCTCTCTTTCCTGTATTGTTTTCTAATTTAGACGATTTCTGTTGTTCATCAACCTTGGAGTATTTTTAGGTGTGACATTTTTACATTTCCCTTTGCCTGCCCATCATCCTCTTCCCCATTCTTTCCTTCTGGTTCTGCAGCTAGAATTTACTCCATTCTTGTTGTTTCCGCACTTTTCATATTTTTCATCTCTCTTCTCTCTGCGTATTAATCTGCTTATTTTTGGTTAACTCTAAATTTCAGTTCGTCCAGTCTCTCTTTATCTGTATTTGGTATATTTAATTGTATACAGTTTTTAATCTTTATTTTTTACTATTTTGAGCATGATGCAGTTTTTAATTTAAAATTTTAGGTTTTAATTTCTAGAAACTATAGTTATTACTTTCAACAATATGCTTACTAGTTTTTGATAGATAATCTCTTTTGTTCCTTTAATTATGTTCCTTTGATGTTACATCTGATAATTCCAATACTTGCAGCCTTTGTGAAACTCTTCAGTCTGTTTTTTTCTGCAGAATTTTGCTCGTCAAAGCTGATTCTTTTATATGTGTTTTATAAATTTTGATTTTGAACTCATGTTCCTCAGAACTTTGTGGGGGATACTGTGAGGGATTCATTATTCTTTTTTTTTTTAATTATTTTAATGCTTATTTATTTATTTTTTGAGAAGGAGAGGGAAAACGAGGAGGGGAGGGTCAGAGAGAGAGGAAGACAGACAATTTCAAGCAGGCTACATGCTGATAACACAGAGCTCAATGCAGGGCTCAAACCCATGAACAATGAGACCATGACCTGAGCCAATACCAGGGGTCGGACGCTTAACTGACTGAGCCACCAGATGCCCCTTCATGTTGCTTTTTATTGATTCAGTGTCCACTTCATTGCTATAAAGCTGCGACTGTTTTCTGAGATTCTGACAAAGTTTGTTCTGGCCGTTTCTGCCAGTTTTTCAATGTTACTTTTCAGTGTTACTTACATAAGAGTTTGGAGCTTCCTAATACACCATTTTGTAGACTTTGACAGTTTGTGTTCAAATGTACTGAACACAAATTGTTGATGATTTGCCAAAATCAATTAAAAATATCAGGGTCAACTGTTTTTTTTTTTTCATCTGCTATAGCAATTTTCTCACCACTTTTATAGACTCCACTAATTGATCACTCGCTGTTTTTCTAACAGCTTTTCTACTGCTTTTCTAGCACCTGTCAATAGCTCAGCCCCAAAGTCAATTCCACACGGTGTAGGTTTTTCTTATGGTAGCGTCCTAATTACGATACCGCTTTTTTTGTCAGTTAGCGTTTGCTGCATAACAACAACAACAAAATCTCTATATTTAGTGGCTTAAAAGAAGAAGCATTTACTTAGTCACAACGTTGTAGGATGGCAGTTTGTGTTGGACACAGGTGAACAGTTCACCTGTTCCCTCAACTGGGCTCCCTCCTGTGTTGGCAGTCAGTTGCTCAGTAGGCTTATGATGGTCTCAACAGGGAGAAAGTGTATCAGTCCTTCATCCTTTCTTAGAATGTCACCGTCTTTCCTGGGCTCAATCACGTGGTTACTGTGTTCCAGGAGAACAAGAGGAGAAGCTGTAAAGCTACTTTCATTCTGGGCTTATAACTCATGCACTGGTTTCTATTTCATTCTATCAATTAATGATGAGATTAGATTTGAGGAATGGATAAATTGACTACCTCTTGATGAGATGCACAATTGGTAGCCTATTAGAAATATACCAAATCTATGTGGACTTTTTTCTCTTTCCTTAGTTTCTCTACTTTTGGTAGCTATCATTACTTCATTTACAATTTTAGAGTTATTTATTATTTTTTCTGTTGGTAATTAGCATGGTACCTTCTTCACTGTAGTTCTAATTTTGTTTTTTCTAGGAATTTTTTAATTATCCTGATTAGAGAATTAGCCCTGATGGTAATTTTGAGAGAAGCACAGACTAACACAAGAGATACATTCTCATATCCTCAATATTTTGTAAATTTTAACTAATCTAATAGGACTATTAATAGATGCTATCTAAATTTTAAAAAAATCTATACACCCTTAAAATATTGAAAACCACAATTGCATTGATCATGCTTTTCTGTCAAAATTTCTTTTGCTCCATTATTTTGAATAATAATCTCATCATTGCCACATGTCTAGATGGCTCAGTTGGTAAGTGTCTGACTCTGGATAACAGTTCAGGTCATGATCGCGGGGTCATGATATCAAGACCCGCATCAGGCTCTGCTCTGAGCATGGAGTAAGCTTGGATTCTCTCTCTCCCTCTCTTTCTGCCCCTCTTCTGCTCACACATGCGCACAGGCTATCTCTCAAAATAAATGAATGAATGAATGAATGAGTGAATGAAAGAATGAATAAATAAATGTTTTTAAAAGAATCTCTTCATTGCTTTCCAATCTTTTCTCTCTCTCTTTTTTTTTTTTTTTTTTTTTTTACATATATTAGCAAATCACCCTCTTCTGTAACTGGGATTATTTGGTTTAGTAATCGTCACTAAAATTATTCATGAAATTATAAATAATATGTGCACTTGTACTCATGCATGTGTGCACATTAGGTTGCTTTCATAAAGGACTAAAGTAATTGAATGCAATAACTAATTGTATCAACAGTTTCTGAAGCTTTGGCAACAGCATAAAATTACTATTTACAACATTTTATACGCAAGATAATTTTTCAAACAATGCCATTTTCTCAAAATGCCAGCTATATGAACATAGAAACTATTCATGAATGCCAGTGTATACACCATGCTTTGTTGACACCCACAAGGGTTTGAATAAAGCTGTTAGGGAAAAAAAATATTGAGGCTGTATTATTAGCCACCCTTTTGTCCTTATCCACTGCATTAGTGTTAGCACATACTTTTTTTTTTATCATTTATAATGCAAATTAAAAAAAAAAATAAGGTCTGAAAATCAGTTCCTATACTGTCAAATCCTACCCAAAAAGTAAATGTTAGAATATTTTACTGGTTGAATTGTTTGTATGAATTCACTTATGTTGAATTGACTCTAAATGTTATAAGAATCTAAAGAGCAAAATACTGATCAAAATAAATTGCTAATTCTTTTCTAATTTGTAAATTTATTTCTCACAGAATAAGTGCACCTAATTTAGTTAACATACAGTGGAAATCCATATATAAAAACAAAGTTGGTCTTGGGTTCAGAAACATATAACAAGTATGTGGGTTGAATAGTTTAGTTTTTTTCAGAAATGACAAATATAAAACCTAATATAAAATAAAGCCTGATAATTGACTTTTTCATTAAATAATTACATTGAAAATATGGACAAGTAATACAGAAAACTGAAGTAGTGCAAGCAACAAAATTTCAACTACCTAGAGTTAATGATTGTTAAAATTGTTTTTCTGGTACATCATGACTATGATAAACATGATATAAGTGTGTACACAAATATTTTGCCAGTTACATAATATCCAACTAATGTTCTATATTTTGAGATACCATGCAATTACTAATGCCATAGTATTTTATAACAATTTTAAAGGGTAATACTATTATATCTGGGCTCTGATCAGCCCTATCTTTTCTGATGCACATGGCTTTCTTGGTTTGCTCCAAAAAATTATATTAAACGAAGTCTCTGTGGCAATCAGAGAAAGACAGATACCATATGACTTCACTCATATGTGGAATTTAAGAACTGAAACAAATGAACCAAAGGAAAAAAAGAGACAAACCAAAAAACAGACTCTTAGATATAATCTGAGAACAACAGATGGTTGCCAGAGGGGAGGTAGGTGGGGGATGGGTGAAATAGGTGAAGGCGATTAAGAGTATACTTATCTGATGAGCACTAATATATAGAATTGTTCAATCACTATATTCTACACCTAAAACTAATTTAATACTGTAGGTTAACTATAGTGGAATTAAACTAAAAACTAAAAAACTAAAATATAAAAATAATTTCTATGGACATCTGACAAAGTTTTATGTCTGAACGTTTTCCATGGTAGAATTATAAAGTAACATAATTATGACTGATCTATATAAGATATAAAATCAGTATTATTGATGCTTACCTTCTAAAGGAGTATTATGTTTTCTGAGGAGAAGAGTCTAACTCTGGGGGGGCGGGGGAAGTGTGGTAGGCAAAAAAAAAATTGTAATTTACCATGTTTTTAGCTCTGTCCTAAAGAGAGGGCACCCAGACTAACTGATGACCTATTAGTTATATCCGACAAATGGGTTCGTTGCCCTATGATAACTTGATAATCAACATTGCTTTGACTCCATAGCCACTTTCACTATAACTTTTTTTATTGGATAGTAATGAAAATTATTCAATCACCTTGTGTAATCTATATTTACAAGGTTAGATAACTGTTGACGATTGCAGTCAAAGGTAGACATAGAACTGGAAATCACAAAGCACTAGGTATGCTCATTGTTACTGGAGTATCATTGCTCTTAGCCTTTCTCAGAAAAAGAGCTATATGTATGTATATTAACCACGTATATGCACGTATTGATAATTATTTCTATACGTAGCCATCTGAATCTATATTAAACATGAGTTAATACTGATATCTCAAATTTAATCCATTTAAATAAATGTAGTATGTACTTAAATATGCTCTTAACTTGGGACACAGTTCAATTATTTATCAATGTTTTGTGTTCCAAAACATTTTTGAAAGTGCCTGTGGCAAACACTGGTCATTGCCTAGCCAAATGCATTCTTCTTCCCATCCCCCTCCTGTACTCCAGCTAAAAGTATACATTTCTTTTTTATTTTTTTTTAACGTTTTATTTATTTTTGAGACAGAGAGAGAGCATGAACGGGGGAGGGGCAGAGAGAGAGGGAGACACAGAATCGGAAACAGGCTCCAGGCTCTGAGCCATCAGCCCAGAGCCTGACGCGGGGCTCAAACTCACAGACCACGAAATCCTGACCTGAGCTGAAGTCGGACGCTTAACCGACTGAGCCACCCAGGCGCCCCTAAAAGTATACATTTCTAATATTTGCAGCTATGTATGGCCAGGTGACTTCTAGCTCATGAGGAAGGAAAATTGTGGGGTGGGACTCATTGGAGACTTCAGAAAATTAAGACAGTCCTCTGGAACATCTCTTTCTATTATTTCCCCTTTCTCTTCAGTTGCCTGGGATTCAGAAAAGATGGCTGGACCACTGACAGCCATATTGGATCATGAAGTAATCATGACTCTAGAAACCTATTCTAGGCAGTAAAACAACAAGAGAAGGCTGGAGTTTTTATATCTCAGAGTTGCCATACTGACTGTGGTTTCCCTACATCCAGACTTCTTTTATATACAGTATATATGTATACACACACATACCCATATTTTCTTTATCCATCCATCCATAATGGATACTTAGGTTGTTTTCATGTCTTAGCTACTGTAAATAATGCTGCAATGACCATGGGAGTGCAGCTATCTCTTTAAGAGAGTGATTTCATTTTGCATATATACCTAGCAGTGGGATTGCTAGAACATATCATAGTTCTATTTTTAACTTTTTGAAGAACGTTCATGTTTTCCATAGTGACTGTACCAGTTTACATTCACACCAACAGAGCACAAGGATTCCCTTTTCTCCACATTCTTACCACCACTTGTTATTTATTACCTTTTTGATGACAGCTATTCTAACAGGTGTGAGGTGATAGCATACTGTGGTTCTCATTTATATCTCCCTGATGATTAGATACGTTGAGCACATTTTCATGTACCTGTTAGCAACTTGTATATGTCTTTGGAAAAATGCTTATCAAGTCACTGACCAAGTTTAAAATTGGAACGTTTAGTGCTATTAAGTTGCACAAATTCTTTATATATTTTAGATAATAATCCCTTATCAAGCAGATGATTTACAAATATTTTCCAGCATTGTATAGGTTGTTTTTCATTTCTTTTGCTGTGCAGAAGTTTTTTAGTTTGATATAGTTCCAGTTGTTTATTTTTGTTTTTGTTGCTTGTGCTTTAGATGTCATATCTAAAAATATCATTGTCAAGAAGATGTTAAGGAGGCTTTTCCCCTATGTTTTGTTTAGGAGTTTTATGGTTCCAGGTTTTGCCTTTAAACTTCAATTCACTTTGAAACAATTTTTGTGAGGGGTGTAAGATAGGTGTTGTTTCATTCTTTTGCATATGATTACGCAGTTTTGCAATATCATTTATGGAAAAGACCATCTCTTCCCCACTTAATATTCATGACTCCTCTGTCAGATATTAGCTGACCATATATGTGTGTATTTTTTAACAAATTATGTATGTATGTACGTATATATGCATGCATGCATGCATGTATGTATGTATGTATGTATTTTACAGAGAGAACAAGAGAGCATGAGAGGGGGAGAGGGGCAGAAGCTGGGGAGAGGGAGGAGGAGAAGGAGAGGGAGAGAGGGAAAGAGGCAGGGGGAGAGAGAGAAAGAAAGAGAACATTAAGTAGGCTCCTTGCTCAGCACAGAGCCAAAATCAAGAGTCAGACACTGACTTTACTCAGCCACCCTGGCACTCCTCTGTGGCTTTATTTCTGAACTCTCAATTCAGTTCTATTGACCTTGGTGTCAGCTTTAATGTTAGTGCTATACTGTTTTGATCAGTCTAGCTTTACAGTATAGTTTGAAATCAAAAAATGTGATATGTAGAGCTTTTGTTTTTTTCCGTTTGTGTTGAACTTGTTTTGTTCATACATTTCCCCCCTTAATTTCACTTAGTTGTCTGTGTGATTTTGTAGTTCACTAGACTTAAGAGGATTAATCTGAAGTTTTGGGATGACAGTCCATACATCTCCAGTTCTTTTGATCCAGTGGTAGAGTTTTATTAGTTTCCCTTTGGTGGCATCATTTTACCCAATTCTTCATAATCCCTGTATAGTTGTATTGCTATCTGTGCCATTAGGTAAGTGGTCTCCTCTTCCAGACTTTATCAGTTCACTTTGGCCAGGAAGGACTTTCACTGGTCAACTCCTCTTGGGCTAGTGTACAGGTCGGCTGGTAGCGTCTGTGGGCGGGTGAGGCTTGCTGTTGGTGTCTGCAGTTGGCCAACACTACTACTTGTGCTCTAAAGTTAGGGGTGGCTACAGGCTGGGCTCCACAGCTGAGTGAGGCTGCCAGCTGTGTTCTGTAGTCAGGTGGAGCCAGTAGCTAGGCTTTGAAATAACTTCAGGTCAGGAAGACTCACAGGCTGTGTTTCCTGACAGGGTGGTGCCGCTGCTTGCAATCTATCACTGGGCGGGCCTGTGGGCGGTGGTCTGCAATTGCTCCTGGTTCGAGTGGGGTCTCAGGCTACGCTCCTCAACTAGACGGTGCTGCTTGCTGGACCCTGTGTTCAGGTGGGGCCACAGGTCAGGCTTTACAGTGGGACAGAGCTTCCAGCCTTGCTCTGAGATCAAGTGTGGTCTCAGGCTATGCCCTGACGTTGGGAAAGGTTGTAGGTTGGGCTTCACAAATGACTCAGCCATTGGCTCTGCTCTGCCATCAGGCATGGCTGTTGGCAGGGCTGTGATCAGGCATGGCCCCCACTTCACCCTGCAGTTGTGTGGGGCTGGAGACTGTTCCACATTTGGACTGACTGGCTGTCCAAGCTCCCAGATCAGGTGGGGCCACAGGCTCTGCTCCATGATTGGATGGGGTCCCTGGCTACACTCCCTGCCTCCGTGATGCCATGGGCTGTTCAGCAATCGGGCAGGGCCATAGGCTCAGGTCTGCTGCTCGGTGGGTATGTAGCCCGGGCTCCATCGGGCGCTCAGGTTACTGTTCAGGATCATGTTTTATGTGGGGCCAGACACTACCTTCAAATGTTGGCAGAGCCATCTGCCTGGCTCTCTGCCCGGGTGGGCCATAGGATATGCCGTGAGGCTGCTGGGCAAGCATGGTCACACATTCTGATAGGGTGGACTGAATGCCATGCTCAGCAGTTGGGCAGAATTGTGACTGCTGCTCTACCCGGGCGAGTCATAGGATGTGCTCTACAGCTGCTGGGCGTCTGTCACCTCACTGTAACTTCACTTAATTACAACTTCACACAAAAATCAATGTATGGAGGCAGGGATTATCTTAACTAGGCAATAGGAGTACCGTGGTCTGCATTTCTCGAATCATTACACCACTATTTCCTTGTATCCATCATGTCTCATGACCATGTTGATCTGGATGGTTTTCACAGCTTGACCAATTTAGGAGTCAAAGAAAAACCAATGTTTGTGTTCTCCAAAGCATCAAATCCAAGACTCTGCTATATATCATGTTAGGCAATGACCCGCATAATTTAAAAAAATATATATAAAATATTTTCAAGACACAAAGTCATTTGTCTCAGACACAGTGAAAAACAAAATAAGACGAAACACCTCTAAAAAATGTTTCAAAACAGTGAGCCATGAGCCAAAGCATTACCCATTTGAAACTTCTTGGCACTGTTCCCTTTAGACTATGTTATTTGTGAAGCTAACTTGAAGTCCTCGGATTCCATCTCCACTTCCTGACTTGGTCTCTTCATTCTTAACGACTTCCACTCCCAGCAAGACTCATGGATGTGAATTCTACTGCACACTGCTTGCTTATAAGATAGAGTTGCTATCTGATGTTAACTGGATCAACTTTCTAACTATTCAGCAGACTCATTCTCTAGACAACTACAAGTTTAGGAGACAAAGAGAAGTTTATGGTTTGCTAGAATTTTGCCAAGTCACTCTCACTCTGAACCAATTGACAACTGGCTACCTTATTTAAGATCAAAAACAATTTTTTAAATCAATAGGGTACATTTTGCTAATTTGCCTAGTAATAAGCATTGAGCGTAACATTGATCAGCTATCATTTACATGGGAGAATTTTAAAATAATATGCCTAGAATTTGCCTAGAAAAATAATTTACCTAGAATCACATTTCTATTTCTTAAAATGAAAAAGAGGCTGCCAAGTATGATTTACATTAGAATCCCACATATCTCATAGTCTCGGCAGTTCTAGAAGGTGCTGTTAAAACATGTCTTTGTAGTTTAGCAAAGCATATCTTTTAAAATGTCAAACATTCGCTAAACTTAACTGAAAGTAAACTTAACTGAAAGCCCTTGGGTACTGCTTGCTTTTGGATAAAAGCTGCATTGAAAGAAGCCAATAATAGATAGTAATATCTGAAAATGCTTTATACCTCTAAGGTTGAAAATGAGTTAAACAGCTTTATTTTTTCTGACCATAACCTCTAGGCTTCAGGGGAAATGCAAGTTCTTTTTTACTGAATTCTGCCAATTGACATAATTTATGAACAGAAGAGAGACAAGGTGTGGGTTAATACTTCAGAAGGATAGCTCAAAATGCATAACATTCCTAAGGCAATAAGTAAGGCAAAGGGATCTTTAACTGACTCTAAGTCAAAAGTCTCTCCCTTTCACTCTTGCCTGGTAGAATCATTTATTAACTTTGACTTATATCAACAAAGAAACATTGTCACTTATCTCTTCATGGTGTAAAAACTTTTACAAATGGGTCTCCAATAAGGCAATGCAAACATACAGAGAAAGTCCTACCCACCTGGCAATGCTTCTCCAACTGTTGGCTGGCTTGATTTAATTTCAGGAATATCTTGAAAGGATCTTTCCTAGGTAAGAAATCAAAAGAACTCAATGTGTAATCATTTGTTTTGTGAACATTTTTTCTCATGTTGTTTCTGATATGAGCTTAGGAATATAAAACTTTAGATAATACAACCCTGCTTTGAGATAGGAAGTGAATATTTAGAATGTTTATTTTCTATATCCTAAACAATGAAGAGTTTATGATACACAAATAACCATATATGATAGAAAATGATTTGGGGGGTTAAATTTTGTTTTAGTCTTCCTATTTTATTTTTTTACATTTATTTATTTTTGATAGAGAGAGACAGAGCACAAATGGGAGAGGGACAGAGACAGAAGAAGACACAGAATCCAAAGCAGGCTCCAGGCTCCGAGCTGTCAGCACAGAGCCCGTTGCGGGACTCGAACTCACCAGCCGTGAGATCATGACCTGAGCTGAAGTTAGATGCATAACCGACTGAGCCACCCAGGCGCCCCTGATCTTCCTATTTTCTAAGTGCTAAAATCTATAGATGAACAATAAGAAAATACCTCTAGGAAAGAAGTGATAATGTTACAAAAACTTCAATATCATATATATTCTTTACCAAAAAAAGAAAAAGAAGGAATTATTCCCATTCTGACTTTATTTTCTGTGACTAGACTCTTATTTGTATTGGTCTTCTGTAAAATGGAATAGAATATAAGAAACGATGGACGATTTTTGTATGATATGATTCTGATGCATGACCAAATTGATTATGCCATATTACCGTAGTAGAATTCTAGCCCACTTCATGGAACAAAACCAACATTGTGGCTGTGATCTGTACCCGGACATTTATAAATTTAGCTCCTTTTGAGCTCATTATGTCTTCATCCCTGGTCAGTTTATAGAACTCCTAATTTTGAATAAATATAATTCTGTAAGTACATTGGAATTTTGAGTCCTGAATTTATATTCAATATTATTACAGAAAATATATAGATACTGCACATACATTTATGAATACTATAATGAATAGGAGTATAATGAAGCTATTAGGTGTTGGAAAAATACTTAGACTCAGTTCTACATCCCAGGATTTTGTGGGTATTGCTTACTTAACAGTTTACAGATAAAACAAACAAACAAACAAACATATAATACTAAACGTGTAAGATTTTAGGTGACTAAATAATACAAGGCCCAAATATCCGTATGATCTCATATGACTGAAAGTGGAAAAATGATAGTGAGTCCTCTGCACAAGTTTAACACCATTTTTAGGCATCTCAATGACATAATAATTATGGTTCATTAATTTTTAGATGTTTTGGTAAGTGGTAAATTCAGTGACTTCTACAGAATGAAAAATATATGTTTACTAAGTTCTACAGAGATATTAAATATAGCATACTTATGCGATACTGAATTCTACTAAGTATTTAAATTAAATAGACCATAAAATTTTAACCAGATATGTGCAATGGTACCATTTTTATTTTTTCATATGCTCACATTGGATTCTCTGCCACAAGTCAGATAGTTTTGACCAAGACCTTTATTCCAGTCGCTCCATCTGAGGTAAACCATATTTCTAGAAGTTTGGGGGTAAATTTACAAGTTTTTCCCATCATTGACTAACATACTGAATGCCTTCTTACCTCACAAATGTTCTGTTTGACTTTGGCAAGTTATTTAAATTCCCTCAAACTGTAAAACTTGGGCATAGAGCAGGAATCTCTTATTTGTTCCACTTCTAAAGTTACAGGTTTTGCTCAATATGAAGACTTTTGATATTTATTTACATGTTTAAACAGGTATGACTGTGACAATTCCAAGACTAATCTTGGTCACCAGTGACACTAGCTGGAAGAGTTGAAACTCTTTTCTGACATTATGTGGATGGGATATGAGCAGGTCATAATTACACCATTTCCCTCCAAAGAATAAAATGTATGCCAAGCGTTAAGAGGAGTCTGAAAATAATTTACGTGTTTCCTGCTCTTTCAGTAACTGTAAATGAGATTAAAACACGGCCTAGCATCATATTATTATAGTTCTGATTTTTAAATCCTTCTCAATAATAATTATAAAAAACTCCTTTATTCACCCTGTGCTGTGCATTATGCATGGTGATTTACATACGTCATCTTATTTAATCCCATAGGCCACACTGAGTGCCAGCATTTGCTGAGGCTTTAAGATAAGACAAACATGTGAAGAGTTCTTTATAGCATTTATTTCTGACCTAAGAGATAGGTTCTATGTACCTATTACCATTCATATAGTTTCTTATCCTGGTGAACATGAGAAATGCAATATATATTTAACACGCGATTTAAAAATTTGGGACATAAACCACAGAGAGTTGATACACCTACTGAATATTACACACCAGATGATTTTGACTCTGATAAGAAATTATAAGTTTCTCATAATAACAAAATTATTCCAAGGGAATAAATGGTGTACAATGATTAAACTATCGTTCAGAACACCTTTTTAATTGTCTACTGTTTTCTGATTTCTTAAAAATCATGGATGTATTCCTTGCATATTGTCAAAATCATGAAATATCAAATTCAAAAACACACTTAAAGACTCAGAGAAAGGAAGGAAATTAATAGTATTTATTCAAGTTTGGTTATTATTTATTTATGAGTAATTTGATTACTAGCATCTTTCACTATATACATAATATATAATGAATTGTATATAATATATGTAAAATACATCATATATAAAAATATTATATATATATAATAAACATTCCATACATACATTCCATACATTCCAATATATATATGGAATATATATACACTGGAATGTACTTAGTAATATTCTTTTATATGTGAATTTAAATTTACATCTTGCCAAATAGCCAACCCATTGTCCCACTCCTATAATTTTAAAAATATTTTATGTTCTGTGACCAGCTTTGCTGTTTTATGCAACAGAAAAACTGCACTTTAAAAAAATTTTTTTTAATGTTTATTGATTTTTGAGAGACAGAGTGTGAGCAAGGAAGGGGCAGAAAGAGAGGGAGACACAGAATCCGAAGCAGGCTCCAGGGTCCGAGCTGTCAGCACAAAGCCCAATGTGGGGCTCGAACCCATGAACTGCGAGATCATGACCTGAATCAAAGCCGGATGCTTAACCGACTGAGCCATTCAGGTGCCCTGAAAAACTGCACTTTTAAAAACTAAGTTCTTTTTATGAACTTTATATTTTATTCTCAGAGAAGTGTTTAAAAAAAAAAAAAGCCTATGAGAAACAGAGAAACAGAAGAAAAACAAAATGCTGAATATTCCAATTCTCCAATTTTTCTCCAAATACTTTAGAACGCCTTACTTAAAACCAAAATATTCTTTGCTTGACAATTCTTTGGTTCAGTTCTAACAAACACCATCCCCAGACAAGGCAACCAAAGGTACTGCCAAATGATGTATGTAAGACCAATAACGGAAACGTTCTTAAATATCAGTCTATGTCCAGGACTTTCATTTTCTCAAAAACATAGTAGTCTGGATCTTCCTCATCTTCTCCTTCCAATCCATTGTCACTGTACCTGTTCTACCTCTGGTCAGGCCAACTCAGTCTGGGACTTCCACTTATGTGGACCTGAGAACATTGGCCGACTCCTTATTCAGTCTGTTTTGGGAATATCTATACTCATGAAAAATTGATAAACATAATAATTCCAGCTTTTTCTTTTTAATTCATATTATTTCATGTAAGCAGTTGAATGTAATGAAAAATGCAACTGGGATGTTACTGAGGACTTTTTGTTTATACTGCAATTTCTATAAATTCCTATTTCATTCTTTTAATGGCTTAGTTTGCTCAATTTTATTGCACAAATCATAGTAAAAATAAATGAAAGTTTATGAAATGGTATAATTTTCTTTATATTTAATATCATCTCTTCCAATAGATTAGCAGAAATGAAGTTAGTGGCAGAAGTATATGAATATATTAAAATTCATAATATATATTACAATTTAGCTTCCAAATGAAAATGAACCCATAATGGCATCAGAATTATTGACAGCCTTATAGACAAAATTGTACTAAGTTGTGGGTTTTTCATACATTATTCATTTACAATTCACTAGTGAGCACCTGCCACAGGCCAGGCACTTTCCGAGGTCTCTTGTGTTACTTTAATGGGCTTTTTCTACTTATAAGGGTATAACTTCCAGATGTGACCTTTGTTTGAATTTTCTGCTCAGATTGGTTGTTAAGTTTCTTATTGAATGTGATTTTACTGTGTGGGTGTTTTATTTACCTTTTTTTCTGTTTAAAAAGTCATAGTTTGTGTTAATCAACCATCACAAAAATATACACTACAAAACATGGAAGTCCCTAGCAGTAGTTAGGAAAGGTTACTACCAACCGCTTAACTCAGATGCTTTTCAGTTTTATTTTATTTTATTTTATGTTACTTTATTTTATTTTAATTATTTTTTCCAACGTTTATTTATTTTTGGGACAGAGAGAGACAGAGCATGAATGGGGGAGGGGCAGAGAGAGAGGGAGACACAGAATCAGAAACAGGCTCCAGGCTCTGAGCCATCAGCCCAGAGCCTGACGCAGGGCTCGAACTCACGGACCGCGAGATCGTGACCTGGCTGAAGTCGGGACGCTTAACCGACTGCGCCACCCAGGCGCCCCTATTTTATTTTATTTAAAAGTTTCTTTATTTATTTTTGAGAGAAAGAGAGAAAGCGGGGGAGGGGTAGAGAGAGACAGAGAGAGAGAGAACCCCAAGAAGGCTCCATGCTGCCAGTGCAGAGCCCAATCTGGGGCTCGAACTCACAAACCATGATATTATGACCTGAGCTGAGATGACGAGTTGGAAACTTAACTGACTGGGCCACCCAGGAACTTCCCTTATTATTATTATTTTTTTTTTTTTTTGCTTTTCAATATTTTAAAACATGTTTTATTAAGTAAACATACATATATAAATTAATTTGTAAAATTACGTCTAGTAATATATATTTGAGCACTTACTGAAGAGTAGGCACTGCTCTATGCACAAATAATTATATCATTTAACCCTTACATCCATGTGACATATATGGTTTTATTTTGTCCATAAGCTATTCTTTATTCTGAATCTAGTTATACACGCTCAGAAAACATTATTCTCACTCTTCCTTCCTCCCCTATTCCACCGACTCTCATTTAGTTTTTCTCAAAAAAGAAGTAGTCTGGATCTTCCTCATCGTCTCCTTCCAATCCACTGTCATTGTATCAGTGGTACTGACTGGACCTTACTGTTACATTTTCAAGAATCTTCTCCCACCCCAGTTGCTGGCCTGACTCAAGAAAACCCAGACTTGCATATCAAAAACTTAGAATTTTAAAAGTACTTTTACCCTTAGGAGCACTGGAAATTTGCTTTGGAAGCCAAATAGTGGACATAAAGCTTTCCCCCTTTGAATTTCTGTTATGTTATCCCAATTACACTTGGGTAACCTGAATGACTTTGATTCTTATGAAAAATAAAATATAAAAAAGGACAGAAGAGAAATATCACAAAGAATAATATCTCAAGGTATCTTACTATATATGTCTACCAATGGGAATCTAAAATATTTACAGAATAAATATATTAGCCATATGACTGCTCCTATTTGCTACCTCTATTTTAATTTCTCTTGTAACTTCATTTTTAACATTTTTTTTAATTAAAAGCGTTATGTTTAGTCAACATTTTCTTCTTTGTGTTTTTTTCTACAACATCTGCATCAGCTATTGCCCTTGAGGTTATAAACTGTTTTGACTCACATAAATCTTGACTTAAAAAGTAAATTAGGGGCATCTGGCTGGCTCAGTCCACTGAGCATCTGACTCTTGATTTGGGCTCAGGTTATGATTCCAGGGTCTTGGGACTGAGCCCTTCATCAGGCTCCGTGCTGAGCATGGAACCTGCTTAAGATGGTCTCTCCCTCTCCCTTTGCCCCTCTCCCCCACTCGGGCATGTTCTCTCTCTCTCAAAAAATAATTTTTTAAGTACATCATTCTATAAAATTTGAGCACTTCACATAAGTCAATGTACTACAGCAGAGTAATTTTGATTTTGTTTTTGAAATTTTGGGAGGGCTCACAGTGAGGGATATATCACAGCATGCACAGAAATTAAAGAGTGATGTGTAGAGAGAGTGCTTCCACAGCTAAGAGCCAAAAACAATGTCTGTTTTTAACCTTCCACTTTGCATAGAGCCTTACTTCACCAGTCTCTCCTTTATCATACAGTTTCTTTCTTTCTTTCTTCTTGATAAGTGGAAGATATGTTATTCAGAAATCAGTGATGTTTACTGGATATCATACACCCAAGAACACAAATCACGTTGAATGACACCTGGGTCTCAGAATAAAAATCAAAGTAGAAGTGCCAGCCAACTTAGCTTTTTCTTGGTTTTTGTACATGAGCCACAAGCAAATTAATAATTTTAACTGAATGAACTATAATTAAGCTCATCTATCAAATAGAAATATTAATATTTTGGGGGTTTTATTATAAAGACCATAATAAAAATAAAATAATACAATCATCAAGGCACTTCATCCTACCTAGGACAACCGGTCCCCATATTCTCTTTAGAGAAAAAACCCGTGTTTTCCTTTCTAAACCCAGTATGATTGTGTAGGCTCCCTTTTTTTACTTAAGAATGGTCTCAGGGTAAGCAGAGCGTCTTGTGATAAAGAACAGAGGAACATTGTCATTTCTGACAGTCTCGTGTTTTTATCTTTTATTTATTTAAAAATACTTATTATACGTTTTCAGTCTCTATTACCACAGACTAGAGGGTTTTAGTTTCGGTTTGTTTTTGGCTTTGACTGGCATTCAAGATGGCTTGTTTCCTTGTATTTGCTGTTTTGTTGGTGAGTTCTTACAGTCCATGCTTGATGAGAGTCTTCACCCTGGGTTGAGCATATATCCTCTCAAAGAGATTTACACTTGCTTTTGCCAGGTACCGTGGACTGTTTTATATATTAATTTCTCCAGTGGGGGAGGTCCTGGAGCTCATAGATAGTATAAATTAGAGGTGCAAATTCATGGAATAAAGTGGAAGTATTTACTGACTCATGTTACACGGAATTTTAAGAAATTGACTTGCTTCAGGCAAGCAATTCTGGTACCTTTGATTGATCTCTCTTCAATGATGCATCGGAGAGTTTTCTTAATATTGCCACAATATCTGTGGTGACCTTTTCTATTTCCTAGAATGGATATAGGATATTTATATATTTTGCATTTTTATTTTAGTTAATTTTTTCAGAAGGCGGAGAACTGAATTCACAGATTTAGAGCAGTGTTTTGACCTATAATCCAAAAATCCTCTTAATACATATTTTTGTAAAGGTCCATGCAGTATCTCTCATTTCAGCTGATACTTGTATTGGCTTACTAGGGCTGCTGTAACAAAACAGCACAGTTTGATCAGGTAAAGCAAGAGAAATTTATTTTCTCAGAGTCCTGCAGAGACTAGAAGTCCAAGATCAAGGTGTCAGCAAAATAGTTTTTCCTCAAGGCCATAAGAGAAGGATCTGCTGCTGGCCTTTCTTCTTAGCTTATAGTTATGCCAGTCTTCTCCATTTGTCTTCACACGGTCTTCACTCTGTAGGTGTTTTGTGTCCAAACTGTCTCTTCTTATAAGGACACCAGTCATGTTAAATTAGGGCCCACCCTAATGACCTCATTTTAACTCAGTTATTTCTTTGAAGATCCATCTCCAAATTCAGTCATATTCTGAGGTACTAGGGGCTAGGACTTTAACATATGAATTTCTAAAAATTTAGCTCATAACAATATTTTCAATTAAAAACTATATATCTATATATCTATATTTATATCTATATCTATATCTATATATAAAATCAGTGATAATATGCATCATAAATATTAAGCTGGATTATAGATGTACCATCAAAATAGTGTGAACACCTACTTAATGGGAAAGTTCTATGTCCTACTTAATGGGAAAGTTCTATGTCTAACGAAAATAGATTATTTTGCTTATCAGCAGAAGCTCCTATAGCAATATCATACTTTGCTTTTCTACGCCCATTTTGGTAAATGCCTTCTTTACTCAAGTATCTCAATCCTTCAAAAGAAGGATTAAATTATAAGCATTTCATATACAGTATGAAAAAGATAAATGTAGATTTATATATATTTTGGTGTGTTAAGCCATTTTGAAGATATGGGGGAAAATCACATGACAGATAAAATCATATAAAAGGAACTAAATATTGCAATGTGCATGTGATACGCCATAACTATTTTAAGTTGTTAATCTAACACTGCGATATCTATTGATACTGCAATGACCAGCTGTGAAAAAAACATGATCTTGTATTCCGCTTTTATTCCTCTTTGCAGGCTGGTGCCGCTGCTGTCAGATGTTCTGCCTGTAACTGAGATGTATGGTGTGCAGCTCTTACTGATACCTAAGGGCATTTTCAAAGTAACCATGCAAAACACAATCATCAAAAACAACTGGCATCCCAACTGCAGAAGATTGTGTCTATATAAGGACCTGTTCTAAGCACCTACATACCGCCTTTGAGGAGCAGTTTTCTCTGGTGATTTTAAAGTAGATATACAACAAATTTGTCAGGAACACTGAAGCAGATTATTTCATTATAGAGAGAGAAAGTTAGTGGTTTTGCTACCTACCATGTCAATTCATCTGTCAATTCATCTATCAATTCATCAGGAGGTCTCTAACAGGGTTTTAGAAAGGAAGCACATTTTCACCAGATCCCATTAATTTAAAATGACCAGCAGCATAGATTGCAAAGATAAAATGCTAAAGTCCAAAAAGGAGAAATTTGATTTTTAAATTAAAGTTCTGGAATGTGTCTGAGGCATATTATAAGATCTATTACCTTTGGGGGTTCAGTTATATACTTGGTTGCTTCAGTCACCACAAATTCATCAGCATCACAGAGAATCATAAAATAGGAAAAAGAAGTAGAATCATCAGTCACTGGGCTACTGGATAAGAATACAACTTTCCAGACTCTGGAGGTGTGTGTATGTATACTTATACCATATATATTCTATACATATTCAATATACATTTACTTACATGTATTTCACATCAAGGATGATCTCTTCTGCATCGGGGCAAAAAATCTATTGTCAAGAAAATCAATGTAAATTAAAAATGTGATTAAGGTAAAAGCCAAAAGAAATTAGTTTGGGAGACTATTTATTCTTATGAAAAAATCAATGCAGATTGTCCCATTATCCTCAGCTGTGTGATGAATAGTTGCACGAATTTATTATATAGTTTGCTCTCTTAAGACATGAGAATTACACGACAAAGTTGATTACTGATATCTAAAGTAGCATTGTGTGTGTTTCCTTAGGTCATGATACTTCTGCTGTAATATTGCAATATTCGGCATTGTCTAGAGAGCTCTTCATAACAGCAGCCACTTACTTCATTATTTTACTCCCTTGGGTACTTAATAGAATTCAAACCTTACTGCCCCTCATTTACAATTTTGTTACCATTTGGTACTAATCTACTTTTTAAAAAGTTCATTTATTTATTCTGAGAGAGAGAAAGGGAAGAGGAAGGGGAAGGGGAAGAGGAAGAGGAGGAAGAGGAAGAGGAAGAGGAAGAGGAAGAGGAAGAGGAAGAGAAAGAGAAAGAGAAAGAGAAAGAGAAAGAGAAAGAGAAAGAGAAAGAGAAAGAGAAAAAGAGAATCCTAAGCAGGCTCCACACTGTTGGTGCAGAGACTGACGCAAGGGCTCGAACTCACGAACCCGAACCGTGAGATCATGACCTGAGCTGAAACCAAGAGTCAGATACTTAACTGACTGAGCCACCCAGGATCCCTGGCACTAATTTACTTTTTAAAATGATATAAAGTTAGTACAAATCCCAGATGCAAGTAGTAAAAGAAAAATTTGAAAATCGCAACCTGAAGAGAGAACCCACAATCATATAGCTCCTCATAAATTATTCAAATATACAGCTATTTTCAAATTTGCTCTGGTACTTAAAGAAAGTTTCATATGATATAAATATAGTTCTGTCATATTCTATTTCCTATTATTTAATGTAGCATTTAAGTGACATTTGCAAAGTGTTTTATAAAATTACATCTCACCACATATATTTCATAAAGTTACATAGGTTTTATTAATGTATGGACTTATAAGGATTTCAAACCTCAAAAAAGTTCATAGATTTGCCCAATATTAAATAGCTAGTAAAAACGGCTACTTGTCTGGTCCTTGAAGACATATCTTTTGGTATCGTCCCTTCCCTAACACCCATTTCGTGTACAAACACTGTGAATAGTTTGTCTACAGGGACTGGCTCTACATTCCCCAATTATAACTCAATTTGTTGCAATAAGGCTTTCATCTCTGACCTGCAATGACTTTCCTCTCATGAAGAGCACTTTTAACATATTTGTAGTTATATTAAAAACTAATTATCTAAATAATTGTACATCTTTGCACATTTGACACTGTTGATAACTCCTCTTCCCTGGTCTGTGTGTTACTAGCAAACTCTTTAATTTTCTTTCTTAAACCTGACCCATCCTTCTTACTCTTCTTACTGGCTTTATCTTCTGCTCTTTGAAGAATGCTGTATCTGAGTGCTGGCTTTTATCTCTTCCTTCTACATATTCTCCCTGAAAATTTTATTTTTTTTCAAGGCCTTCAATTTCCATGTGCTCAGGACCCATAATCTATACGTAGAGTTCAGAATGCCCTCTCAACGTCCATACTTTATTTTTAAATCAGATTTTAACACAAAAATTTTAAGAACACATTTCTTTTGTAGTGTACTATGTCTAATGCACATGGATATAAATCATATATGTGCATCTCAGTGTCTCTGCAGAGTGAACACAGATTGTAACCACAACTCACATCAGGAAATGGATTATTATAGTGTCCCCAAACTCTTCAAGTCCTTTTCCAGTTGCCACTCAACTCATGCAGAAAGGCAATTCTTATTCTGACTTTTATTACCATGTATTTAGTTAATTAATTCAATAGGTAATTAATTAATTAGTTGGCTAATTATTTAATTCAAGTTTTAATTAATTCAAGATCATTTTTATTGGAAAAGGACACATAAATTGTCTCTGAGTTAGAGCCATTATTTGTATACCTACTGTCAATGTTGATTTCTGTATCTTTCCATGCAAATGTGCATACATTTCTGTTGGAATATATCTAAATATGGAGTTGACAGATTATAATGTATGTGTATCTTCACAATTACAAGGTACTGACAAAGGCCTTTCAAAGGAGTTTTTGCAAGTTACACTGTCAACACAAACATGGAACTTTTCATTCATTCCTCACCCTTGCTAGTAATTTGGTGCTTTCTTTTCCATTTACCATTCTGCTATGTGTGCAGTGGCACATATCCGTGGTTTCAATTTTCAATTGCATAATAAATTTTGATGTCAAATACTTTTTTAGATGTTTGCTGAATATTTGGATTTACTCCTTTGTGAAATACATCAAGTTTAAAAAAAATGAAATTTCCTCCTAGAACTAATAAGCAAATATAGTAAGTTGGCAGGATACAAATTTAATATAAAAAGTCAATTGCTTTATTATACACTAGCAATGAATAAATAAAATTTAAAACAAAAACACAATTATATTTATATTAGCGCCCCCCCAAAAATGAAATAGCTATAATGTTAACAAAATATGTACAAGATCAACATGAGGAAAACAACAAATCTGATGACCAAAATCAAAGAAGAACTAAAGAAATGGAGAGATATTCCAGATTCATAGAGGGAAAGACTCAATACTGTCAAAATGCTAGTGCTCCCCCAACAGGATCTACAGATTCAATGCAATTCTGATCAAAATCCCAGCAAAATCTTTTGTGGTTATAAACAAGCTGATTCTACAGTTTATATGGAGAGGGGAAAAAAACAATGATAGCCAATATAATATTGAAGGGGAAGAATAAAGCTGGAGGAATGATGCTACTCCAAGATTTACTATGTAGCTATAGTAACAAAGACAGTGTGGTATTGGTGAAAGAAAGGAGAAACAGATTAATGGAATGGAATGGAGAGCCAAAAAAGAGACCCACACAAACTGATCTTTGATGAAAAAGCAAAAACAAGACACTGGAGCAAAGATAGTCTCTTTAACAAATGACGCTGGAACAACTAGATATCCATAAGCAAAAAATACTGTCTAGACAGCAACTTACACTCTTCAAAAAATTAACTTAACATGTATCACAGATCGAAATGTAAAATGCAAAACTCTAAACTCCTAAAAGACAAAATAGGAGAAAACCCAGATGACCTAGGGTAATATAATGACTTTGGATAGAAAACCAGAAGCATGATCCATGAAAGAAACATTTGGTAAGTTGGAATCCATTAAAATGGAAAATTTTTGTTCTCTTAAAGACAATTTCAAAAGAATGAGATGACAAGCCAGTTTAGGATAAATATTTATAAAAGACAAATTTGATAAAGGACTATTATCCAAAATATACAAAGAACTCTTGAAGCTCATCACCAAGAAAAAGTGATTTAAAAAATGGCCAAAGACCTTAACAGAAACTTCAAAAAGAAAATATATAGATGGCAAATAAGAAGATAAAATTACACGTATGCGTCAGGGATTCTGCAGATTCAGTTCCAGACCATTGCAATAAAGTGATTATCAAATTAGGCAAGTCAAATGAATTTTTTGGTTTCTCACTGCATGTACAAGTTATGTTTAATGCTATACTATAGGCTATTAAGTGCACAGCAGCATTATGTCTAAAAAAACAATGTACATACTGTGGGGCGCCTGGGTGACTGTCGGTTAAGCATCTGACTTCAGCTCAGCTCATGATCTCACGGTCTGTGAGACGGAGCCTTGCATCAGGCTCTGTGCTGACAACTCAGAGCCCGGAGCCTGTTTCAGATTCTGTGTCTCCCTCTCTCTCTGCCCCTCCCCCACTCACACTCACTCTCTCTCTCTCTCTCTCTCTCAAAAATAAACATAAAAAAACTAAAAAAAAAAAAAAAACAAAACACCACCAACAACAATGTACATACCTTAATTAAAAATACTCTAGGGGTGCCTGGGTGGCTCAGTTGGTTAAGCATCCAGCTCTTGATTTCAGCTCAGGTCATGATGTCACAGTTGTGGGATCAAGCCCCACATTGGGCTCCATGCTGAACATGGAGCTTGCTTGAGATACTCTCACCCTTTCTCTCTGCCCCTCTCCCCTGCCCCTGTTCCCTCTCACTTGTAATAAATAAACATTTAAAAAATACTCACTTGGTAAAAAAAAAAAAATACTAACCATCACCTGAACTTTCAGTGAGTTGTAATCTTTTTGCTGGTGGGGTCTTGCCTTGACACTGATGGCTGCTACTGACCTGGTTGGGGGGGGGGGTGGCTGCTGAAGATTAGAGTGGTGGCTGTGGCCATTTCTTAAAATAAGACAAAAATGAAGTCTGCCGTATCAATTGGAACTTCCTTTCACAAACAATTCCTCTGCAGCATGTGTTGCTGCTTCATATCATTTTACCCAAAGTAGAACTTCTTTCAAAATTGGAGTCAATCCTCTCAAACCTTGCCTCTGCTTTGCAATTAAGTTTACATATTTTTTTAAATCCCTTCTTGTCATTTCTATAGTCTTCACAGCATCTTCACTAGAAGTAGTTTCCATCTCAAAAAACCACCTTCTTTACTTTTCCATATGAAGTAACTTCCCATCCATTAAAGTTTGATCATGAGAGGACAGTCATTCAGTCCCATCTTCAGGCTCAACTTCTAGTTCCCTTGCTAGTTCCACCACATCTTCAATTACTTCTTCAACTGAAGTTGAATCCATCAACTTCATCCACAAGGGTTGGAATCAACTTCTTTCAAATTCCTGTTTACATTGATATTTTGACCTCTTCCCAGGAATCATAAATGTCCTTAATGGCATTTGGTACGGTGTATCCTTTCCAGAAGGTTTTATGTTTACTTTGCCCAAATCCATCAGAGGAATCACTGTCCATGCCAAAATAGTTTTTCAAAATGTATTTATTAAATAATAAGACTTCAAAAATGAAATTAGTCCTGGGGCACCTAAGTAGCTCAGTCTCCCAAACAGGCTCTGAGGCATCAGTGCAGACCCCAAAGGGGGGCTCGATCTCACAAACTGTGAGAATATGACCTGAGCTGAAATCAAGAGTTGGACACTTAACCGACTGAACCACCCAGGCAACCCAGCATCTTCTTCTAATAGCAGGATGTTTCATCTATGCTGAAAATCAGTGGTTTAGTGCAGCCACCTGCATTAGCTAAATCTTCTGGATAACTTGCTGCAGCTTCTGCATCAACACTTGCTGCTTTACCTTGTATTTTTATGCTATGGAGATGGCTTCTTTCCTTACACCTCATAAATCAACGTCTTCTAGCTTCAAACTCTTCTTCTGCAGCTTCTTCTCTCAGCTTTTATAGAAATAAATAGAGTTATGGTCTTGCTCTGGATTAGGTTTTGGCATTGGGGAATATTGTGTCTGGTTTGATCTTCTATCCAGATCACTAAAACTTTCTCCATCAGCAATAAGGCTGTTTCACTTTCTTATTATTTGTGTGTTCATTGGGGTAGCACTTTTAATTTCCTTCAAAACCTCTTCTGATGCATCCATAATTTGGCTAACTGGCACAAGGAGCCTAGCTTTTGCCCTATCTTGGGTTTTGATACGCCTTCCTCACTAAGCTTAAGTGATTTCTAGCTTTTAATTTCAGGTGAGAGATGCGTGACTTTTCCTTTCATTTGAATGCTTAGGTGCTATTTTAAGGTTATTAACTGGCCTAATTTCAATACTGTTGCATCTCCAGAAACAGGGAGGACTGAGGAAAGGGAGCTGGGGGAACCGTTCGTCGGTGGGGTAGTCAGAACACACACAATTTGTATCTATTAAGTGTGTCATCTTGAATGAACATGTTTCAATGGCTCCCCAAAACAATCACATTAGTGACACCAAAGAACACTGATCACGAATCACCATAATATAATAATAATGAAAAAGTTTGAAATACTGTAAGAATTACCAAAATGTGACACAGACACAGAGAGGAAGCAAATGCGATTGGAAAAATGGTTATCAACAAACTTGCACGAAGCAGGGCTGCTACAGAACTTCAATCTGTAAAAACTGCTATACCTGCAAGATGTAATAGACGGAACACAATAAAATAAGTGCACCTGTATGCTCCGCATCATATGTCATCTGAGAAACGCAAATCAAAACAACAAGATACCACTGCACAACTATTAGAATGGCCCAGATCTGGAACACTGACAACACTGAGTGCTGCTGAGGCTATCAAATCAAGCAAGAACTCTCATTCACTGCTCGTGGAAATGCGAAATGGTACAGACAGTTTTGAAAGACAGTTTGGCCATTTCTTATATAACAAAAAGTATCCTTACCATATAATCCACCAATCACATTCACTGACATTTGCCTAAAGGCGTGAATACCTTACGTCCACATAAAAACCTGCAAGTGGATGTTAATAGGTGGTTTATTCATAAATGCCAGAACTTGGAAGCAAACAAAAATGTCCTTCAGTAAGTAGATGGATTAATAACATGAATAAAAAGACAAAAAGGAAACTTAAATGCATATTACTAAATATAAGAAGCTATTTAAAAAGACCATATACTGGATGATTCCTTAATGGCATCTGGAAAAGACAAAACTACAGAGTAAGTAGAAAGATCAGTGCTCACCCCAGGAGTTGGGGACTGTAGTAAAAATGAAAAGACAGAGTATAGAGAACTTACAGGGCAGTGAAACCAATCCATATGATACTATATTGATGGATACATGTCATTACACATTTGTCCAAACCCTCAAAATGTACAACATCAAGAATGACCATAATGTAAATTACGAACTTTGAGTACTTATGACGTTTCAACGTAGATTCATCAATCGTAACAAATAAACCACTCTGGTGGAAGATGTTGATTATGGGGAAGCTATACGTATCTGGGGGCAAGGGGTACATGGGAACTCTGTCCTTCTCAATTTTCCTATAAACCTAAAATTTCCCTAAGAATATCATCTTTAAATATGGATATTCATTTTCAAATGAACTATTTGTCTTGAATATGATTAGATGACATCCACACCCATTTTTTAGCATCTATGAATGCATTAGGATGTAATAACATAGCATGAATTTATTCCTTCCACTTGTCCAATTTCCAGATATTTCTTTAAATTCATTAATCATAACAGTACTTTTATACAGAAACATGATTCACTCTTTCATGTTATTTCAAAGATCATTTTTAATACTATGCTATGAAATGAATGAGTCAGGCAAAAATCAGGCTATATAAGGTTATTTTTTGTTTTTCCTGTTACAATTTTATTTATATTATGCAGATCATGAGCCATGATGTGAAAATGTCAATAACACCTAAGTTGCTAAACTGGGTCACAAGGAGTGAAAAGTTGTCATGGTATTTTTGGATCAAATTAAACATTGCCTGTTCTCTTCTTTTAAGTAACTCAGAAGACCTCAAAACACCTTCATGTGTGTTTTTCCTCCTAAAACCCATTTCTTGTTATTTCTTCCACAAGATAATTAGAGACAGACGCCACTTTTCAGGCAGCCATGTCCCCAAATCAATGTGTTTTTAAGAATACATAAATAAAAATTAATAAGTGAACTATAATAAGGTAGTAATTAAAGAGAAATTCTGACTGCAAAAAAGCTGAATTCCTTTTTTACCTTTATAACTTTAATACTGTCTTCACAAATACTCTCATTTCTAACTACCAGGCCAGTATATTATATTTTAAGGTCATGACTATATATAATGTGACTCCCCCTCCTCAGGAAAAAAAAAAAAGACAAAACAAAACAAAACATGTCATGAGAGGGGCGCCTGGGTGGCGCAGTCGGTTAAGCGTCCGACTTCAGCCAGGTCACGATCTCGCGGTCCGTGAGTTCGAGCCCCGCGTCGGGCTCTGGGCTGATGGCTCGGAGCCTGGAGCCTGTTTCCGATTCTGTGTCTCCCTCTCTCTCTGCCCCTCCCCCGTTCATACTCTGTCTCTCTCTGTCCCAAAAATAAATAAACGTTGAAAAAAAAAATTAAAAAAAAAAAAAAAAAACATGTCATGAGAAATAAATAGGAAAAATTGCTATGGGATGGGATTTCTAAATGCATAGTCAATTCAAATAAAAATTCTTCCAAAATGTAGCACAGCAGCTGCTGTCATTACTCTCGTTGACTGCCAAACTGGTCATTTGGAGCATATCAAGATGGCCAAAATAGGCACTTGTGATGGGTTTTGAGTTCCATTCCTTGGATTTTGTCCATGCTCCAGAATTACAAGCAGTGTAAACCAACATCAGAAAATAGCAATACAATGATAAAAATTTTAAAAAAAGGAAAAAGAAGAAAAGAATTAATGTTCAAAGTCAAAGTTGTATTTTGTTTTATCTTCTAAGAGATGAATCACTGCTACTGATTTTAAGCTTGAGGCTGCCTGGATTACTCACATGGCACTTCCTCCTCAGTTTCTAGAAGTTATTTGTCACTGCACTCACTTTGACAGTTGGGCTAAATCTCATCATGGCCTTGTTAAAACACCACAGAGTATAATATTCTGAACTTGGAAATTTCTGGGGTCATGTTACTTTGCTTCTTAATTGAAAACTCTGCTGTTTTTTATTCCATCTAATAGAAATAACCAGAAATTAGTGATTACAGGAAATTCATATTGATGAGCTCTCTAAAGGGATTGTGGCATGAGCCTGTGAAGTTACAACCCTTTCATATGCCTGGATGACAGAAATTTGATGGATTTCTGACAGAAGCTAGGAGTGGCCATTTCATAAATGACTGAGGTTCTTCTGGATACATTCCTCCAAACTTTGGTACAGAGCTTCATGTTTTACCTTCTCCACGTCATAAGAAAGTGTAAGCCAAGATTTAGCCTGGCCATAATTGGGAGAAACCTAGTGTCAAACGTATTAATTTCCCCTTTTTCAGATTATCTTACATAGAGGATTTATCTTCCACTGCATTTAACTACTTTATTGAGGTTTTCTTAATGAAGGAAAAAAAGGAAAGAAAGGAGAAAGGATGTAGAGAAGATCAGTTAGATATTACTCAAGTTCTATACAAAAGATGGTAAAAACTGAATTAGAGTCAGGTCAAAAAACAATGGAGAGAGCCAAAATTTTATAAAATTTACAAAGAAATAGCTGACATAATTAAGGCAATAATTTTATATGTAATATAAAACAGATAACTCTCAAAATCATTTGAGATTTAGAAACCAAGAGCGAGATGATTTTCATAAAAAAGTATGAAAGGAAGCAATTTTCAGTAAAAATGAAGGATTTCATTTTATACAAGTTGTCATATCTTAAAAATGGAGCACCCGAAATAGGGTTTATTTTCATCTCAATGACCCTGTCCTTGTCTTTTCCTTTAGTGCTAATACCTGGAAATCGTTTCTAATCAGTTTTATTATAGACTTAACAAGAAAATAATCAAGAACAACTATGAGGGGCGCCTGAGGGCTCAGTCAGAGAAGCATCTGACTTCAACTCAGGTTGTGATCTCACAGCTTGTGAGTTTGAGCCTCACGTAGGGCTCCATGCTGACAGCTCAAAGCCTGGAACCTGCTTCAGATTCTGTGTCTCCATCTCTCTCTGCAACCTCTCTCTCTCTCTCTCAAAAATAAATTTAAAACATTAAAAAAAAAGGACTATGAAAAAGTGAATAGTAAGTACCATTTGCCTATGTTTCATGAGTCTTGTCATTCGAGTAGTTCCACATTTGTCAGGCTGCTGAAAATGATATTCTTAGGACAAGTATATTTTTCTTTTCTAGTAAGTTAAATTAGCAACACTCTGTACCATTATTTTATCACTGAATTAGATTTTTATTTAATAGTGAATGACAATTGCATTTCTTACTATGTTTCAATTAAAAAATTTATTTTAAATATTTCATGGGGGCACCGGGTAGCACAGTCAATTGTCATCTGATTTCGGCTCAGATCATGATTTCATGTTTGTGGGTTCAAGCCCCACATCGGGCTCTGTGCTGACAGCCTGGAGACTGCTTGGGATTCTCTCCATCTCTGCCCCTCCCTTGCTTGAGCTCTGTCTCTCACAAAATAAATCAATAAATTTTTTTTAAAGCAAAAGTTACTAAAAAGAATTATTGCATGGACACTTTTTATTTCATAAATTTCATGCCTATAAATACATACATAGAATCTATGACATTATGTCTCATGATCAACTATGACAATAAAATTAATGATGAAGGGTTTTTTTCAGCTTTATTGAGGTATAATTGACAAAACTGTGTATACTTAGTAAATCTCAAGTACACAGCATAGTAGTATTAACTACCCTCATCACACTGTATTTAAGATACCCAGAGCATGTTCCTCTTATAATTGAGGTATCTCTTGGCACTGGGCTGTTCCAGCTGGGAGGGCTAATGAGGGTAAAGTGAAACTGTTCTTCCTACTTTCTTAAATGTGTCTAGTCTCAGATTTTTTTTTTCCTCCAACCATGTGTTGAAAATTCTCTACTGGACTCCCGGACTTCCAAAAAAGGTACTCTTGTCAATGACTGGTATCAAAATTGAGGGGAAGATGGTAGAAAACACCTGATATTTTGCTGTTGCCACTCCCTAATGATGAAGAATGATGACATCCTATGAAAAACAGCACCTTTTATTTATTTAGAAATAAATCAATGGGGAAAGAAGAACTTTACAAGTTCAAGCAATAAGGCTTAGAAGAGTCTAATAAAATTCAACAGCATGAAGTGAACTATAAAACTCACCTGTTTATATTTAGTGAATCCAGTATTTCCTATGATTTGTCTGTACATTTCTCCTCATACATTTGTAAGCAACAGATTGCCATCATTGTCTATATGTTTCTAACTTTTCCACCTTTCCACGGATATTTGTGTTATCTTCCCAAAGTTTACACTGATTTTTATGTAGTTCTTTTCTCTTACTCTCATGGCCTTTCTCCTTCATCCTGTGCCTTCTACATTTCTTAGTCATTTAACCTCTTTATATAGATTTGGAGCATAAATCAGTTTCCAATGGGGGAGGATTCATGAGTAGTGACTTCAAAGAGAAAAACAGACAAACATTTCAGATGTAATTTCTAAATATATATATATATATATATATATATATGTATATATATATATATTTAGAGTATATATGTATTAGAATATATATATTCTATTGTATATAGTGTGTATATATATATATATATATATATATATATATTAGAATATATATATATATATCCTTCTAAAGATGGACCAAAGAAGAGAGGAGAATGAGTCCATTTTAATAAGCATACTGTGGGCCAAAAATACAGAATGTAAGTAAAAATTTAAAGCACAAATTACTGCTTCATCTCCCTCATATCTAGCATCATTATGACACTTATTAAGTTCTTACTTAACATTTTCTGTGTTTAAAGAAAAATGCAACTCTGAAAGAGATAGCAGTGATGCATGAGACGGTTATTCAGGCTACCCAACCCTCTCTGTGGCTTTTTAAGCCATAAGCAAATGGAAAACAAACATGCTGCTGGCATATTAGAAAACCATGGAACTTTGACAAAACTAACAAGAAAAAGAAAATTGGAATGTGAAGACTGTGCTGGTGGGCAGCTTAAGCATCACAAAAGTTTGGCAACCCATGATGGGACCTGTTGAGAGACTGCTTGCTCCAAAGCCTGCAGATGAGATGCTGGAAGACTGGCAGAGGTTGGCAAAAAGCTGTTACTATTTGACTCTGATGCTCCCGCAAAAGTGCTTCTTCTTAAGAGATGCAGAGACGGGACTCTGACAAGTACGGGTTTCTGATAACTTTCAGATAATACTACTGAAATGGGTAACAATTTACAGAATTCTAACAGAGACACTGATGGATTGATAAAACTGCTAACAGTAGATCAAGATCAACATGAACTAATTACATGGGACTGAACGAATTCATGTGGAGGTATTTTCGTTTGAAACACTGCTGGTATTTTAATGCTTTGTATTTCCAGATACAAGGAAACATTTTTCTCTTATCTATGACTTACAGCAATTTGATAAGCTATACCATTGTAACCAGAATTTAAACAATTACATTTTCTCCCTACCCGATCTCTTCAGAATTTGTAAACGCACACTGAATATTCTTATTTCCATGGTGATATAGCGATTTGCATTAAGTTCAATAAATATATGTTCTCTGTGTAACAGAACACAATTGGAGACACTGGTTATATCATTAAGGTTTTGACTGGAATATCTTATTTGTGAGTGATGTACATAGAATCAAATATGACCAGTTTTAAGGAACTAAGGTTGACTTAAAGATACAATAAAGACCCTTGGAAATGCGTCCTGATGCCTTGCTTATAGTATTCCCATCAGCCTTACTTAGTGAGTAAAGAAGGTCACTTCCTGCCAGGTACAATAAACTGGATAATGTCTTGGTGACTTTGACAAGAAAGGAATTTATCCAAATCTACAAGTATTATAGGCACATTCTCATGGGGAGTCCTTGGCTTGGCTTCCCAGCCTTAAGGGGCTATTAAATGTCCAATGTGAGATTCCTTATGAAAAGTTCCAGCAAAGTAGACTTAAAAAGAATCCATGTTGTTGATCACTGTTCTTGCCGCACTTATATAAATAATTGTGCCAAGTTTAATGAGCCTAGATTTACTTTGGTAACAAATTATTCTTATTGTGATTATCTTTGGTAGAAATGAGGGTGATTATATAGAGAAAAATATTGGGTTTTAATAGAAAATATAGTACACCTTTGTGGGTCTAAAAAAAGTTAATTATTCAAATCCTCAGCACAAATCTGATTCTTCTATGATCTTTCCCATCTCGGCAAATAGCAACTTGATCCTTTAGGTTACTCAGGTCAAAACAACTTAGTCTTGAGAACTGAGAGAGAGACTTTTTTAAAATGTTCCGATTTGTAAGGAATTATTCTTGCTATAAATTCTAAATGATTCTCTTCAATTTCACTGCTACCAATCACTATTTTAAAATATAATAATGGCCAAGTGCTATCAATAAAATCAATTATACAAAAATGTGTATAATAAAAGGTAGGCTTTGAAAGATGGATGGATAGAAGGACAGATGGATGGATAGATATATCACCATCTATAATGATTTATCTATCCATCTAGCTATCCATCTCTCCCCAGGTGATTTCAACTGACATGAAAGGTTGATGATCTAACTATGTTAGATCATTTTGTACTAGGCCTCTGATTTCACATCCAAGCAATTATCCTTTCATCAACTTTTTGCTTTTACCACATTGGTCTTCATGGATTTCACATTGTTTTTGATGCTATTATAAAGGGAATTATTTTCTATTTCAGGTATTTTATTGTTAATGTATAGAAATACAATTGATTTTCATATTTTGTAACTTTATTGAATTCATTTCTTAGTTCTAACATTTTTTACTATGTCTTTACAGTTTATTTTATATAAAATCATGTCATGTGCAATCAAAGACAATTTTATTCTTCCTTTCTAATTTGGATGCATTTTATTTATTTTTCTTGACCAATTGCTCTAGGTAGGATTTTCAGTATTATTATGAATAGGAAGAGTGATAGTGGGCACTCTTGTTTCTGATTTTGGAGCAAGACTTTCAACGTTTCACCATTAAGTATGATGTTAGCTGTGGGTTTTTCATATATGGCTTTCATTATATACTGTTACTTGATTTTAGTAATAAAAAAGCATGATCTTCACAAAGCTACATCGTGGAATACAAAGAATTATGTTATTATGTTATCACTGATAAGAGCAACACATCCAAAACTAAATATTGCAGAAGACATGTTTCAAAATTTGTTCAGTGAATAAGTTAAATAAAATTAATTTAAAAATGAATTACACCGTTTCCATTATTCCCTCACTCTTTAAGTAACAAATGTTTCCTGGATACCTTTAAGTTCAGATCATAAACAATAGAAGGTGGCACTCTAATAACAATGGATTCTTTTATTATTTATTTTTTACATTAATTTATTTAAAAAAAATTTTTAATGTTTATTTTTGAGACAGAGAGAGACAGAGCATGGATGGGGGAGGGTCAGAGAGAGGGAGACACAGAATCTGAAGCAGGCTCCAGGCTCTGAGTTGTCAGCACAGACGCCGATGCGGGGCTCGAACTCACAGACTGTGAGATCATGACCTGAGCCAAAGTCAGACGCCCAACCAACTGAGCCACCCAGGCGCCCTTAAATTAATTTATTTTTTAATTTACACCCAAGTTAGTTAGCAGATAGTGCAACAGTGATTTCAGGGTAGATTCCTTAGTGCCCCTTACCCATTTAGACCACCCCCCCCCTCCCACAAACCCTTCAGTAACCCTCAGTTTGTTCTCCATATTTATGAGTCTCTTATGTTTTGTCCCCCTCCCTGTTTTTATATTATTTTTGTTTCCCTTCACTTATGTTCATCTGTTTTGTCTCCTAAAGTCCTCATATGAGTGAAGTCATATGATTTTTGTCTTTCTCTAACTAATTTCACTTAGCATAACACCCTCTAGTACCATCCATGTACTTGCAAATGGCAAGATTTCATTTTTTTTTAATTGCTGAGTAATACTCCATTGAGTGTGTGTGTGTGTGTGTGTGTGTGTGTGTGTGTGTGTACACACACCACATCTTCTTTATCCATTCATCCATCAATGGACATTTGGCCTCTTTACATGCTTGGCTATTGTTGATAGCACTGCTATAAATATTAGGGTGCATGTGCCCCTTCAAAACAGCACACCTGTATCCCGTGGATAAACACCTAGTAGTGCAATTACTGGGTCGTAGGGTAGTTCTACTTTTAGTTTTTTGAGGAACCTCTATACTGTTTTCCAGAGTGGCTGCACCAGCTTGCATTGCCGCCAACAATGCAAAAGAGATCCTCTTTCTCTGCATCCTCAGCAACATCTGTTGTTGCCTGAGTTGTTACTGTTAGCCATTCTGACAGGTGTGAGGTAGTATCTCATTGTGGTTTTGATTTATATTTCCCTGATGATGAGTGATGTGGAGCAGTTTTTCATGTGTTGGTTGGCCATCTGGATGTCTTCTTTGAAGAAGTGTAGAGTCATGTCTTTTGCCCATTTCTTCACTGGATTATTTGTTTTTTGGGTGTTGAGTTTGACAAGTTCTTTGTACATTTTGGATACTAACCCTTTATCTGATATGTCATTTGCAAATATCTTCTCCATTCCATAGGTTGCCTTTTAGTTTTGCTGATTGTTTCCTTCGCTGTGCAGAAGCTTTTTATTTTGATGAGTTCTCAGTAGTTCATTTTGGCTTTTGTTTCTCTTGCCTCCAGAGACGTGTTGAGTAAGAAGTTGCTGCAGCCAAGATCAAAGAGGTTTTTGCCTGCTCTCTCCTCTACAATTTGATGGCTTCCTGTCTTACATTGAGGTCTTTCATCCATTTTGAATTTATTTTTGTGTATGGTGGAAGAAAGTGGTCCAGGTTCATTCTTCTGCATGTCACTGTCCAGTTTTCCTAGCACCACTTGGTGAAGAGACTGTCTTTATTCCATTGGATATTCTTTCCTGCTTTGTCAAAGATTAGTTGGCCATACACTTGTGGGTCCATTTCTCTATTCTGTTCCATTGATCTGAGTGTTTTTGTGCCAATACCATACTGTCTTGATGATTACAGCTTTGTAATACAGCTTGAAGTCTGGGATTGTGATGCCTCCAGCTTTGGTTTTCTTTTTCAAGATGGTTTGGCTATTCATGGTCTTTTCTGGTTCCATACAAATTTTAGGATTGTTTGTTTTAGCTCTCTGAAGAATGCTGGTGTTATTTTGATAGGCATTGCATTGAATATGTAGATTGCTTCAGATAGTATTGACATTTTAACAATATTTGTTCTTCCTATCCAGGAGCATGGAATATTTTCCCATTTTTTTGTCTTCTTCAATTTCTTTCATAGGCTTTCTATAGTTTTCAGTGTATAGATTTTTTTTGCCTTTTTGGTTAGGTTTATTTCTAGGTATTTTATGGGTTTTGGTGACAATAGATTCTTTATGATTGAACATAAAAGTTTACAGAATCTATCTCACATTGCATGTAACATCATTTATTTTACTTATTTGCATCTTATGTTCATCTATAAGATGGAAATTAAATCTGTCTCTCTTATCTATGAAAAAATCTATACATGCAGTCTTAACAGAATATGGACTCCCTTTTAGTACAGAACATTCTCTCCACAACTTTCTTTTTACTTATTTCCTCAACATTATTAATACAGACTAAAAAAGGGAAAATTATAAATTAGACTTTGTTTTGGGAGTATTTGATAAAAATTGATAAACAGCAAAAATTAACTTGTGTTGTTCTCAAATATATTGAAGGGAAACATAGTTTCTAAAAATGCCCATGAAGTTTTTGTTTTCTGATATAACAGACATTATATATTTGTGAAAATAGGAAAGAAACATAAAGTTTGTGTTTTCAAAACAGAAAACCAAGTAGGTTTTTGAATTTCAAAATGTATTATTTCAAAAATGTTTTATTCCACAATTATAAAATAAATATATTCTAAATTTAGAATAAAAGTTTTATAGCTTTAAACAGATCATTTTAATTTTTCTTCCTACTCAAAGTTCCATTACTTCTTACATTTATATTTTACCTTTGACTCCAATTACAGTGAATATACCACTAGAAACTCCTTAATCTGTGATATGTTACCACATCCGAGCATAAACTCTTCAAGGGAAAGTGTCACAATAATAGATTCTGTGGTTACAAACTGCATTATCGTTCAGTTTTCGGTACAGATTTTAGTGTCTCAAAAGATATTTTGGTACCACTCAGAATTCTGATAACAGATCAAAGCCCAGCAACTAACTCAAAGAGCATATGGGTATAAATTAAGTCATTCTCTATCTGAAAGATGACATAGATTAGTGGTTATCTAAAATTTCAATCCAATTTTCCATAAAACAATAGGAAAATGAACCAATTTCCCAGAAAGATAAGTCAGAACCCATAGCAGCTTACTAAATACTAGAACTTTATTGCTGGCTCTGTATTATAACTTATAAAATGTGTGAATTTTACATTACAAATAGTGCATCCTTTAAAAGGAAAATTAATGCTCTAAGAAGATATTATACATTTATCCTTGTCTTCCTTGCTCTCTGGACACAATATTGTGTAATTAAATGAAACAACAACAAAATCTAGTTTGATGAGCAAGTGGTTTTGTAAGCGGTTATTACATTATACCAAAGTTTTACAGCAAACCTATCAAAACTAGAACTTTGAGGGGCGCCTGGGTGGCGTAGTCGGTTAAGCGTCCGACTTCAGCCAGGTCACGATCTCGCGGTCCGTGAGTTCGAGCCCCGCGTCGGGCTCTGGGCTGATGGCTCAGAGCTTGGAGCCTGTTTCCGATTCTGTGTCTCCCTCTCTCTCTGCCCCTCCCCTGTTCATGCTCTGTCTCTCTCTGTCCCAAAAATAAATAAACATTGGGAAAAAAAGAAAAAAAATTAAAAAAAAAAAAAACTAGAACTTTGCTGGCACTGTGGTAACATGAAAACAGTTGGGGATTTCTAATAAAAGGAAATACGTTGCTCTTAAAATGGGTAAGGCATTTTTCTAAGTACAACATCTGTATTTAGATGTGTAATCTTCAGGAAAGCTCTGTAACTTAGCGATTATTATTATCTTGGTTTTGTAGGTGGGGAAATAGCACCAATATCCTAAAGTCACACAGCGAGGAGGTACCAGAACCAGAATTTGAACCCTGGGAATTCCCGTCAAAAATGTGTTCTCAAACAGTATGCTAGGCTGGTCCTTTTGAGGTTGTCCTATTATAACCCTAACATTTTGTCTTAGTCTGTTTGGAATGTCGTAACAAGCTACCAGAAATCGGGCAACTTCTAAAGAATAGAAATGTATTTCTCACAACTTTGAAAGTTGACAGTCCAATATTAGGGTGTCAGCACGGTCTGGTTCTGGTGAAGGCCCTCTTCTGAGTCACAGACAGCCAATATGTCACTGTGTCCTCACACTGCTGATAGACATAACAGAGCTCTCGTAAGCCTCTTTAATAAGGACACAAATCCCACTCATGAAGGCTCTACCCACACGAACTAAGCACTTTCCAAAGGCCCCACCTCTCTAATACCATCACTTTGGGGGTTAGGATATCACATATGAATTTGGGGAGTGCACAAACATTCAGACCATGGCACATTTTTAAGTAAGTTACTTCAATTTTTTTTTTTTTTTTTTTTTTTTTTTTTTGTCATTTCTCAGTTTCCTGATCTGTAAAACAGGGCAGTAATGACTACATTTCAGTCTTATTGAGAGAATTCTTATACGTGTGTATAGCAAGATTAGTAGATTAGTAAAGTATATACGTACCGTATACACTGTGATTATTACATTTTTGTCTTTGACTCTACTGCTGCCACCATTTTTTTTTTTAAATAAAGAAATGTTAAACTACCAATTCCCATATGTAAGTTAGTACACATTCTTCCGGTTTCTTTCTCTAAAGTTTCAAGATACCCTTATGGTTCAACTGTGTCAACTTCAAAGCTTCTCACATGTCAGACTAAAAAAACATAAAATATGACATTTTTAATAAATTTGGAGATCACAAATGCATATTACAATGTACAATCACTTGGTTCACTGTCCAAAGGTTTTCAAGGACGCCTTTGAAACTCAAGTTCAAAATGTTTGCCACAGCTAAAGGCTTTTGAAAAATAACTACTGTTTAGGAACGTTCTCTGCTTCAAGAATTGTTTTTCAGCAAACACATCAAGCAAACAAATATTACGTATAATTTTGCAGATAGCTACACATTTCAAAGGATGATGACATCTGTGTATAGGTCTGCAAAATGAGTTGACACAGCATTTTTCTTTTCAGTCAATCCTGATTAAATAATTACTAAACATTATCACTGTCATCTTCTTTTACTCTGAAAGTTGGTACTATAAAATTGTATCATTTTTGGTGAAAATGGTATATTATCTGCTTCACTAAATGCTACGCTTAGTAAAATGTGAAACACTTTAAACTGCCTTATTGGATATTTGCCTAAAAAACTAAAAACACACAGTATGCATGGTTATTTTTTTTTTTAAATAAAGTTTCTTTATTTGCTGAGAGAAGAGAGTGAATGCGTGGGAGGGGTAGAGAGACAAGGAGTGAGAAAGTATCCCAAGAAGGCTCCGCACTGTCAGCAACAGCTCAACACAGGACTCGAACTCACAAATCGTGAGATCATGACATGAGCCGAAATCAAGAGTGGAATGCTTCACCTACTGAGCCACACAGTTTCTTGCTCCCTTTCTTAATGGTACTAAATTTGCAAGCTGTAAGGTTCAGGCAGAATTGACTTCCCTCCTCCCAACTCCAGAGTGGCCGTATTGGCCATAATGATTTACTGAGGTGGATAAATAACTTAGGTTTTTCCAAACAGAAGGCATGCCGTTTTATTTATACTATTATTTACTAGGGATATGATGAAATGTATTAACTCTCTTTAACTGTCTTAGAAGTATGAAGTTATGAAGCTAAGGACTATTTCAGCCTTAAAACTTCCCAAGATCCTCCTGGATCAAGAATGAGGTCATTATTACATCACAGGAAGAGAGAGAGAGAAAGAGAGGGAGAGAAAGGGGGAAAGAGAGAGAGAGAGAGAGAGAGAGAAAAGGAGAACAGATATGAGAAAGAAATTCTGGCGAGTCCTTTTGCATTCTGGATCAAGCCTCAAACTGATACCTAAGTCATCTCAGGTCTCCCAAATTAATGAATTAATAGAGTCCCATTTAAAACAGTTTGAGTTAGCTTCACATCATGTACAGCCAAAGCAAATCATAAAATATCAGATAAGTATTCTATGATATTATTTCTCCCTGGTAAAGAATTGAAATTACCTTGGACACAGTCTTTTGTTCAGATGCTAAACATCAGAGGATTAAGGAAATGGCTTATAAACTGAATTACTTGACAAAAAAAAATCCCCCCACCCCAAAATTAGATTTGAGGCCTTTCTTATTACAGAACTACCAATAGTAAATTAAAACAATGAGATGCCTCATTTATACTTTTGGTAATTGTGAAAAGACTCTAACAAGACAAAACGGGAAAACAGGTCTAATGGTCCCATTAGGTGCTTTTGTAGATATATTGTTAAAAAATAATGTCTGGATTTATTTTTTTTTAATTTTTTTTAACGTTTATTTATTTTTGAGACAGAGAGAGAGACAGAGCATGAACGGGGGAGGGGCAGAGAGAGAGGGAGACACAGAATCGGAAGCAGGCTCCAGGCTCTGAGCCATCAGCCCAGAGCCTGACGCGGGGCTCGAACTCACGGACCGCGAGATCGTGACCTGAGCCGAAGTCGGACGCTTAACCGACTGAGCCACCCAGGCGCCCCAGTAATGTCTAGATTTATAAGCATTACTAGTGATATGTTAGTAGCACTATATATCTGTATGAATCAGGAAAAATGGTTCATAATTCCACTAGGGAATGCTGAGATAACATTAAACATACCATGTTCCAAAAGATGGTTTACTCAGAATTCCAACACACTACAAAATATAAAGATTTTTCAATCCTTTAATTAAGGTCTACCTATACTAATCATACCCTAATATGCTTTCCTGAGAAAGTAAATTCCCAGAAATTTGCAAAAGTAGGAATTTTTTATCTACAGCTAAAGGTGAGCCAAGACAATTAGGTAACAGGGACAATAAAACTGTTCACTTGGATATCAGGATCCCTGCCTGCCGATCAAAATCTGATCAAGTTAGCTTCACAGTTTTCAGCCAAGCCATCAGGTCTTTAACTCTATTGTTTTCTTCTCTAGAACACCAGAATATACTCTAAAGCACTTTCAGGTTCTAAATTCTGTGAGGCCATATGGTTTTCAGCTCAGTTTTGGGTTTGTTTTGTTTTGTTTTGTTTTTTTAGTTTTTGAACTAACTGATTTACTAACCATTAGAAAATTTTCTACGCTGGTTTTAAGGATTCATAGGTCTCAGGGAACCTAATTCCTCAGTGCTTGCACAGAAACCACAGGGCTACTCAGTTACAGCATTAATCTGTGACATTCACTGGCAGAAAAACCAATCCCAGGAATAAAGAACATTTCTGGCACTTTCCCAACTCATTTGGACCAGGTTGCTTGGCCATAATCTTTGTGCTTCTCCAAGCATCATTTTCTATGTGAGTGAATGCCAGATACAGGAAATATAAAGCAAGTACTTGTACTAAACACCAAGAACTTTGGGTGGTTCGGCCAGTTAAGTATCAGACTCTTGATTTTGGCTCAGGTCATGATCATGATTAGTGAGTTGGAGCCCTGAGTTGGCAGAGCCTGCTTGGGATTCCATCTCTCCTGCTCTCTCTGCTCCTTCTCTGTTTGTGCTCTCTCCGCTCTCAAAAATAAATAAACTCAAAAAAATAAAAATTAAATATAAGAATGTTAAGTCACGAAATACTTGATTGAACACAATGTATACTGTCTTAATCATCTTGTGGATTCTGGATTCAAGCTGTGTGGGTCACACAACTTGTTAGTGGAAAAACCTTAATCAAATATAATTCTACACATCCCCAAAGCCCATGTTCTCTCAGTAACATATGGCTATCGTAGAACAAAAGGTGATGTTACAAATCCAATGATAATAAGGTATATTCTTCTTGATATTTGCCTCACATTAAGTTAACATTTTTCATTGTAAATAGGACTGGGATTTCATTAATATTTGAGGATACAGAATTGCAGATACACAGAATATTATTTCTGGGAAGGTCAATAGAATACCTCAACTTCTATGCCATTTTGCAATTGACATTTTTGTTCATAGTTTTCTTTTTTTACATTTTTTGTCACAAAAAATGTAGCTCTCTCTTGGATAGGAGTATTAGAACAACCTGTCAAAGTGGAATATAGGTAAAAATTAAATGAAGAACTGATATTTCACAGACACCACATTCCTGTATGGATGTAGGCATATGATCAAATATGTATGTGCCTACACACTCACACACATCAAATATCTAAATGCTGATGCTTATACATTCATAAAAATTAAAAGTACTGTGGCAAAGTAAAAGAAAAACTAATTTGTAAAATTCAAAATATATTGTCTAACTATTGAAGCTATCAATATTAGTAGATTTTTTTTCATTAATTGTGAGGTCAAACTCTGTTCTTTGCATAAAAATAACTTGCAGGAAATTTCAAATGCTAACTGAAGGAAGTGAACATGCATGACCACACACACAATCCCCTATTGGTCTAGCTTCTCATACAGTTTACAGCATATTATTTACAGTTGTTTCTTAAAATTAAAGGTTCAATGTAAATAATTCTACTGTACGGGAGCTTATTCTATCAGTTCTAAAAATACAGTCCTTTATCATCATTGTACTCTCACTTTAATCAGCCTTTATGCAGACTGACATCTGAATCAATTTGACCTTTCGGCTTATAAACTTCCTTTGATCACTTTATGACTGTAATATTTTTGGAAATTCATTGTGGCAATTTAGAAATTGAGCTCTGATTGCAAGAACAGGTGATGTATTTCATTTTCATTTTATTGTGAGAAGAAAAATGACTATTTTTTGTATATTTAAAGAAGATTCAGAAAATTATACTTAAACCATCATAATTAAAGAAAATGCACCATTCAAGGTATGAAATGTACTTTAAACCAACTTTCAGTATAGTAGTTTAATTTTAAATATCAAAGTAATATAAAATATAATAAAGCAATTTCATTTACTATTTCTCCCTGTCATTAATAAATGGTTATGCGCTGACATAATTGTTTAGTAAATAGGTAAAATCAACAAAATAATCATAATAATCATAATAAGGTAATAGCAATAGTTTTATGGCTATATGTCGAACAGTTCATTTGCATGCCATAGTTTCCAGAGGAAAACATCTGGAAACTTCACATCTCCTTTAATTCTCAAAACATAACTGCAAATTTAGAAGGCAATGTCTGTGATGAAACATGTTGCTTTGGAGATCAGGAGCCTTCAATTCTATTTGTGAAATTCTTTTTCAGTACTTAAAGACTTCTGGGGAAAAAAAATCTATAAAACTTTTCTTTGCTCACTATAAAATGCATAATCTACATAAAACCTGGTGATACCAAGTATATCTAAAGAGATGTCTAATTTTCCATTATCTATGGTAAATTTTCTTCATTTAACCTTTGTTAGTGGCATTATGCAATAAAGAAAGAAAGAGATTAAATGATAGCCAAAATGTTCAATGGTTTTCTAGCTCATCTGAGTTTACTATAAATTATAAGGGTAAATAATTTAGCTTGCTTCATAACTTCCCCATTAATAAACTCTAGATGTTAAAAGGACATAGACATTCTATGGATTTCAAGGCAACTCAATAAAAACCAGGTAATAATATCTGGTTGGAGAGCACTGGAAAATAAAGAATGTATACGTGACAAAATAAAAAATGTATACGTGACAAGAAGTTTACTTGGCAAAAATGTATACAATGTCTCATTTTGTAGTCCCAAAATTTCGAGTGGTAATTACCACGCAACTTTAAACAAATAAATTAATTGAAGCTTATATAACATTAAATTCATCTCATATCTTCTCATGAACTATCATCTTTTGGCAGATAATTTACATCATACTTTATTGAAAAAGCAGAAACCAACAAATTAGAGTACCTTCATCTTTCTACTGATATTCATGTTTCTGCATCTTCCTTCTCTCTTTTTTCCTTTACAGTAGAAGAAGTACCTCTCTTCCTATCAAAGGCTCTTCTAGATCTGCTTTGAATGGTCATCCCCTTTCTCGGGGGATTAGTTGGGTTTTACTTCTCTCCTCAATCATCAACACTTACATCTCCATTTTTTCCATCAACCTCTAGTCAGGGTCCAATTTCTCCTACATTAAAAAAGTCCTATTTTTACTTTAAATCTTCTTACAGGGGCACCTGGGGGGGCTCAGTCAGTTGAGCATCTGACTTCAGCTCAGGTCATTATCTCACAGTTCGGGAGTTCGAGCCCCACATCGGGCTCTGTTGACAGCTCAGAGCCCGGAACCTGCTTCAGATTCTGTGTTTCCTTCTCTCTCTGCCCCATCCCCACTCATGCTGTGTCTTTCTCTGTCTTAAAAATAAATAAAACATTAAAAAATTAAAAAAAAATCTTCTTCCAATAACCACAACCTGCTTCTTCTCTTAATACATAAAAAATTAGAAAATCTTGTCTTTATTTTTAACTTTCCCTCATTCTGTTACTTATCTGTTATTCTAATACAATTTCCCCTTTTATCACTTGATTCTAATCTTACCAATATAACCAAAAATGTCTTGTAAAATCTGCACTTATCTCATATGACCTCATTCTTGAAATGAATCCAACTTTGGCTCAGGTCATCATCTTGGGATTTGTGAGTTCTACCCCTACATTGGGCTCAGTGCTGACAGCTCAGAGCCTGGGGCCTGCTTTGGATTCTGTGTCTCCTCCTATCCCTGCCCCCCCCCCACACACACACACACCCTGCTTGCTCACACTCTCTCTCTCTTTCTCTCTTTCAAAAATAAATAAATGTTAAAAGAATTTTTTGAATGCTTTCTTCTCTTCTTTGACACCACGATGCCTTGGTTTTTCTTCAAGCTATATACTGCATTCTTCTTTGATCCAAATTTTAAATATTGAAATTCCTAGACTCTTGTCACAGCCCTTTGATTTTATCCATAGTCTTATTTAATTATCAAACTTATTTGCATAGATTTAAAATCATGTAAATTTCATGTTTATATTATTAGTAGTAAGTTTTCTTTTCTTTTCTATGTCTAGATGCAAATCTAGGCACCTTGATTTTCCTCTGTCCGTATTGTGTATGTCTGTTGCCTTTACCTCTTTAACACTATCACACATAATTTTTCCTTGACCAATCTTGATCAGGCCCCTCAGATTTTGCATATGTTTCCCTTCCTGAAATTTTAAACTATCAACTTAGGTCATGGCTTGCTCAAAAGTTTTCATTTTTCTTTCACTCACAGAAGTCCACTCATTTATTTCATTACAATGTATGGTTGATTACTCCAATTTCATTATTTGTTATTTGCATATCCCATAGAATGTTATACTTGAGATCAAGAAATTCAAGCACTTTTTTAACTATACATATATATATATATGTATATACATATATATAAGTATATATATATGTATAGTGTATAAGTATATAGAAGTATGTAAGTATATAAGTATATAGTATATAAGTATATACATGTATATATAAGTATATACATAATACTTAGCATTAAAGAATCAATGGTTAACGAATGGACCCTCCCTCCAAAGTTGTCCAACACCAAAACCTGTACATTCTTGCTCTACCACATTACCTTCTAAAACCCAACCACATTAGCCCCAAAGTAATGATTTTCTACAGTGACCGTAAAGCAAAACCAGTTTTTTAAAAGCTATGACACATAAAAACAGGCAACTGGCTGTGTAGTGTCATGGGGTATGCGCGTTTTCATGAAATCAGAGTATATGAACAGTGGGTATATGTACAATTTGTTCTCCAGTTCCATGAAATTGTCCCTAGGATAACTGAAGGAAGCAAATGAAATCTTGTTTTCTCTCTTGGCATAATCTGGAAAAGACGGTCCATCCCAGGGGTTTCAGCACCAACTACCTATAGGTTTTCCTTTAGCTGTATCTCCATATTTGTATTTATTTTTATAATTATTCATTTACCCAGCACACATACTCTCCCAGGTATCACATGAGATATCAACCATATAAAGGTACATGAGGGCAGCAATTCTGTTAAAATTTTAAAAGTTTAGGGGCACCTGGGTGGCTCAGTTGGTTAAGTGACCGACTTTGGCTCAGGTCATGATCTCGCAGTTTGTGAGTTCGAGCCCCGCGTCGGGCTCTGTGCTGACAGCTCAGAGCCTGGAGCCTACTTCAGATTCTATGTCTACCCCTCTCTCTCTACCCCTCCCCTGCTCATGCTGTGTGTCTCTCTGTCTCTCAATAATAAATGTTAAATTTTTTTTTGTAATTTAAAAGTTTAGTTAAAGGAGATAAATATATAAAAGAGTAATTATAAGATCATATGATTGGCAAAGACACAGCGATAGCAGAGGGCATTACAGAACCACCAAGAAGAAATGAAGAATCAGTGCAATCAATGAATGAGCAGTTCTTGAATCTTCCTAAGTCAGGAAGGAAAATATATCAGCAGCAACACCTCAAGCATTAATTTTTCTTGTATCTAGGATGCTAAGGATAAGCCATAAGGCCTCTTCTATTTTCTACACTTGCCTACAAAAGAGTTTCTACTTAACTCTGTCTCCTCCCCACCATGATATTTTGATTTCAGGACTGAAAGTCGGTCATCATTATTCATCCAAATACTGAACCTAACAATAATGAATCTCTGACCTGAATTTCAGAGAACTTGTCCACAGCAAACTGTTAACAGACTCTGTCACCAGATACTGGACTCTGGCTCTCATTTTCCTAGCACCTGTTAGACCAATATCATGCATATATTAGTCAGGAATTACAAGGCAACAACCTGCCTTACTTTGTGTATCTCTTCCTGGCAAGATTCCTTCCTTTCCCTGATCTGTCATCATTTCGAACCCTCAAATATCAATGATTGCCTAAATTCCCACTCTGTTCAGACACCTTGCAACTACTATGGTCTGCATTCCAGTGAGTTTCCCCAGTAACTCTGGCCATTCCACAATGTCTCCCTTATCATGACTGAACTACAAAAAATAACCAGATTTCACATACCAAGAACTACCTTATTCACAAGAACACTTTTTTCCTATTTGAGCTTGTGTCTTCAGTTCTACTTGCCCACACTATCCAACTGCATCAACACTCAATAAAAAGAAACTCCTCTATCACTAAAATTTTGCAGGCTCTACCTTAAGGAATTTTCTTAGATCAATTTAATTCTCTACTTTCTGGCCTGTTTGTAGCCTTAAGCCCTGAAGTTACCTTGGTTCCTTGAAGAATCTGCTGCTTGGCAAAACTCTATTAAGCATTTCCTCTCTTACTGTCCAGTCTCTAGGGTCATTAATTTGACTGACAACACATTTTTTTCCTCAGCTTACTGAATGAGGACTGGAAATATTTTGAAAATTTCTCCAACACTTTAAAAATAGTTATGTGTGCCTGGGTGGCTCACTAGGTTAAATGCCCGGCTGTTGACATTGGCTCAGATCATGATCTCTTTTCATGAGATTGAGCGCTGCGTAGGGCTCCACACTGGAGTCCTACTTGAAGTTCTTTCTCCCTCTTTCTCTCTGTCCCTCCTCCACTCTCCATCAAAAGAAATACACTTTTAAAATAATTACAGATATTTATTACACCTTATATAGCAAAGTTCTAAAGTCATTTTATTTTTCAATTGTTTTAAATAGTTTTTACTTATTTTTGAGAGAGAAAGAGCAGGGTAGAGGCAGAGAGAAAGGGAGAGAAAACCACAGGCAGGCTCCGTCGGAACCCAATGCCGGGCTCAAACCCACGAACTGTGAGATCATGACCTGAGCTGAAATCAAGAATGGGACACACTTAAGCAACTGAGCCACAAAGGTGTCCCTAAAGTCATTTTAAAATGTAATGATTTCGTTTACAAGATGATCATCTGAAATTCCACTTCATCTGCATTAAATTCATCAATGTGATATATAGCAATTATTTGTGACAAACCAATACTGTAATATTTAAGAAGCATTTTAACTTAAAAAATAGATCCCAAGTCCTATTTTCCTACCATGTATCCCAAGGTTGTCTTTTTCTTAAATAAGTGAACTACAAATTTTCAACTTCTGTTTAAAACTTTGACTTTAAAAAGAAATGGAATTATTTTCTTCTGAGACATTACTTTAAAACTCCCATTATGTTCAATAATTTAATTGAATTCACCAACAAAATATAGGGAGTTCTTTTAATATACAAATTGTTTTAGGTTGGAAGACCAGTTACCAAGGCATATTAATGCTGACACTAGTAACAACTTTTCTGATCATTATTAAGTGGATAAATTACAATATCCTGTGAAAATCTCTGGGTCACAGTTAACATCTATTCCAAAATGCAAAGTCAGCATTCATTGTATTAAGATTAAGAAATTTATATTTGAAGGCATTTATATATATTTTTTTAACTTTTCTATGCAGGATGACAAGATATCTCCCCTCAATTCTCCCCTTTCCTCATTAACCCCCACTCGCCCTCCAAAAAAAAAATTCACAAACTAGTTATTTTCTTCTGTTTGAACTGAGATTCTCATTCAAGTCACCTTTCAGCAGTTGTCTGATGACTTCATAACATCTTTTAGCACTTGTCATGGATAATAAAAAATGTATTAACTTGAGTTTTTATTTTTGAGAAGAAATATGCTAATCACTGTAGAACCATGAAGGGATTATTGATCAGTTAAGAGTAGAAAGCTGCATAGTAAATATAAAATATTTTTGGATATATGTTTTTATTTACACTCCTGAATTTTTATTAGGGATATATAAATAGAGCATGTCATATTTCATAACCTGAAGAAGTTGAAGGAATGTGCATTCTATATATTTATATAGAATAAACCATCCCAAGCCACAAAATGTAAATATTAACCATTCAGATTCTGATGTTTCCATCATTGCTTTAATTACTAAGACCTGGGACATCGGAAGATGGTGGCGTAGGAGGATGCTGGGCTCACCTCGTCCTGCTGATTGCTTAGATTCCACCCACATCTACCTGACTAACCCAGAAAACCACCAGAAGACCAGCAGAACGGACTTTCCGGAGCCAAGCAGTAGACAAGAGTCCCACGGAAGAGGGTAGGAAGGGTGGAGAGACAGTGCGTGCTACACGAACTGGTGGGAGGGAGCCAGGGCAGTGGAGGGGCAGCCCACTGTGCAAGGCAGAGCCCCCAAAGTCTGGCTTGCAAAAGCAGAGGGGCTGGACTCCATGAGTACTGACAGCCAGCAGGACTTAACATTTGGAATGTTAAAAGTCAACAGCTCTGCTCTGGGAGAGCCAGGAGGGCAAGAGGACACCGGGAGGGAGAGCTGTTGAACCCCGGAAGACAGAGCTAGGCTCAGCAGGGGAACAAAGGCACTGATTAAGTGCCATTTCCCTCTCCCATCCCCCAGCTGAAATTCCAAAGGGAACCAGTTCCCATCACCAATCTTGCTTGCGCTGCGCAAACACCCAATGCTATGCTTCTGTGAATCCATCCCTCCAACAGCAATCCCTGTGCTGCAGGGCCCCTTCTGCAGGGGACCACCGACAGCAAAGCCAGCTAACCCTGTCCCTCCCGCCCCTGTGCACCTTGCGGATCCACCCCTTCTAATACGCCCTTGGCAAGATCCCATCAAAGCAGCACCACAAGCCTGGCAGTGTGCAATTAGCCCAGACAGGGGCCACACCACTCCACAGTGAGTCCTGCCCCTGGGAGAGGGGAAGATGCGGTACCCACCAGTCTGACTGTGGCCCCAGTGGTGGGCTGGGGGCAGACATCGGGTCTGACTGAGGCCCTGCTCACCACTACAAGTTATTCCGGACAGCACAGGGGAAGTGCCCTGCAGTTTGGAGCCACGGCAGGGACTAGCCAAAATGACGAATTAGAAGAATTCTCCTCACAAGAAACTCCAGGAAGCAGCAACAGCTAATGAATTGATCAAAAAGTGATTTAAGCAATATAACGGAAGAAGAATTTATAATAATAGTCATAAAATTAATCGTTGGGCTTGAAAAAAGCATAGAGAACAGCAGAGACTCTATTGCTACAGAGATCAAGGAACTAAAAAATAGTCATGAGGAGCTAAAAAATGCTATAAATGAGGTGCAGAATAAAATGGAGGCAACCACAGCTTGGATTGAAGAGGCAGAGGAGAGAATAGGTGAAATAAAGATAAAATTATAGAAAAAGAGGAAGCTGAGAGATAAAAAAAAAAATCCAGGAATATGAGGAGAGTTTTAGAGAACTAAGTGATACAATCAAACAGAACAATATCCATATCATAGGAATTCCAGAAAAAGAAGAGAGAGAGAAAGGGGCTGAAGGTGTACTTGAACAAATCATAGCTGAGAACCTCCCTGATCTGGCGAAGGAAAAAGGCATTGAAATCCAAGAGGCACAGAGAACTCCCTTTAGACATAATTTGAATCTATCTTCTGCACGACATATCATAGTGAAACTGGCAAAATACAAGGATAAAGAGAGAATTCTGAAAGCAGCTAGGGATAGTCAGGCTATAGCTTACAAAGGCAGACCTATAAGAGTAGTGGCAGACCTATCTACTGAAACTTGGCAGGCCAGAAAGGAATGGCAGGAAATCTTCAATGTGATGAACAGAAAGAAATATGCAGCCGAGAATCCTTTATCCAGCAAGTCTGTCATTCAGAATAGAAGGAGAGATAAATGTTTTCCCAAAAAAACAAAAACTGAAGGAATTCATCACCATTACACCAGCCCTACAAGAAATCCTAAGGGGGATTCTGTGAGTGAAATGTTGCAAGGACCACAAAGTGTCAGAGACATCACTACAAGCATGAAACCTACAGACATCACAATGACTCTAAACCCACATCTTTCAATAACAACACTGAATGTAAAGGAACTAAATGCTCCAAGCAAAAGACACAGGGTATCAGAATGGATTAAAAAAAAACAACACCCATCTATTTGCTGTCTACAAGAGACTCATTTTAGACCTGAGGACACCTTCAGATTGAAAGTGAGAGGATGGAGAACTATCTATCATGCTACTGGAGTCAAAAGAAAGCTGGAGTAGCCATACTTATATCAGACAAACTAGACTTTAAATTAAAGGCTGTAACAAGAGATGAAGAAGGGCATTATATAATAATTACAGGGTCTATCCATCAGGAAGAGCTAACAATTATAAATGTCTATGTGCCGAATACGGGAGCCCCCAAATATATAAAACAATTACTCACAAACATAAGCAATCTTACTGATAAGAATTTGGTAATTGCAGGGGACGTTAACACCCCACTTACAACAATGGATAGATCATCTAGACACAGGATCAATAAAGAAACAAGGGCCCCAAATGATACACTGGATCAGATGGACTTCACAGATATATTTAGAACTCTGCATCCCAAAGCAACAGAATATACTTTCTTCTCGAGTGCACATGGAACATTCTCCAAGATAGATCACATACTGGGTCACAAAACAGCCCTTCATAAGTTTACAAGAATTGAAATTATACCATGCATACTTTCAGACCACAATGCTATGAAGCTTGAAATCAACCACAGGAAAAAGTCTGGAAAACCTCCAAAAGCACGGAGGTTAAAGAACACCCTACTAAAGAATGAGTGGGTCAACCAGGCAATTAAAGAAGAAATTTAAAAATATATGGAAACAAATGAGAATGAAAATACAGCAATCCAAATGCTTTGGGATGCAGCGAAGGCAGTCCTCAGAGGAAAATACATTGCAATCCAGGCCTATCTCAAGAAACAAGAAAAATTCCAAGTACAAAATCTAATAGCACACCTAAAGGAAATAGAAACAGAACAGCAAAGACAGCAGAAGAAGAGAAATAATAAAGATCAGAGCAGAAATAAACAATATAGAATCTAAAAAACTGCAGATCAATGATACCAAGAGTTGTTTTTTTTTTTGAAAAAATAAACAAAATTGATAAACCTCTAGCCTGGCTACTCAAAAAGAAAAGGGAGATGACCCAAATAGATAAAATCATGAATGAAAATGGAATTATTACAACCAATGCCTCAGAAATACAAGCAATTATCAGGGAACACTATGAAAAATTATATGCCAATAAATTGGACAACCTGAAAGAAATGGACAAATTCTAAGCACCCACACACTTCCAAAACTCAAACAGGAAGAAACAGAAAACTTGAACAGACCCATAACCAGTGAAGAAATTTAATCAGTTATCAAAAATCTCCCAACAAATAAGATTCCAGGAACAGACGGCTTCCCTGGGGAATTCTACCAGACATTTAAAGCAAAAATAATAACCATCCTTCTCAAGCTGTTCCAAAAAATAGAAAGGAAGGAAAAGTTCCAGACTCATTCTATGAAGCCAGCATTGCTTTGATTCCTAAACAGACAGACACCCAGCAAAAAAAGAGAACTACAGGCCCAAGTCCCTGATGAATATGGATGCAAAAATTCTCAATAAGATACTAACAAATCAAATTCAATAGCATATAAAAAGAATTATTCACCATGATCAAGTTGGATTCATTCCTGGGCTGCAGGGCTGGTTCAACATTAGCAAATCAATCAACGTGATACATCACATGAATAAAAGAAAGGATAAGAACCATATGATCCTGTCAATCGATGCAGAAAAAGCATTTGATAAAATTCAGCATCCTTTCTTAATAAAAACCTTGAGAAAGTCAGGATAGAAGGAACATACTTAAACATCATAAAAGCCATTTATTAAAAGCCTACAGCTCATATCATCCTTAAGGGAAAAAACTGAGAGCTTCCCCCCTGAGATCAGGAACACAATACTGATGTCCACTCTTAGCACTGTTGTTTCACATAGTGTTGGAAGTGCTAGCATCATCAATCAGACAACAAAAGGAAATCAAAGCTATCAAAACTGGCAAAGATGAAGTCAAGCTTTCACTTTTTGCAGATGACATGATATTACACATGTAAAACCCTATAGACTCCACCAAGTCTGCTAGAGCTGATACACGAATTCAGCCAAGTCACAGGATACAAAATTAATGTACAGAAATCAGTTACATTCTTATACACTAACAATGAAGCAACAGAAAGACAAATAAAGAAACTGACCCCATTCACAATTTCACCAAGAATCGTAAAATACCTAGGACTAAACCTAACCAAAGATGTAAAAGATCTGTATGCTGAAAACTATAGAATGTTTATGAAGGAAATCCAAGAAGATACTAAGAAATGGAAAAACATTCCATGCTCGTGAATTGGAAGAATAAATCTTGTTAAAATGTCAATACTACCGAAAGCAATCTACACATTCAATGCAACCCCAATCAAAATTGCACCAGCATTCTTCTCGAAGCTAGAACAAGCAATCCTAAAATTTGTACGAAACCACAAAAGGCCCCGAAGAGCCAAAGTAATATTGACGAAGACCAAAGCGGAAGGCATCACAATCCCAGACTTTAGCCTCTACTACAAAGCTGTAGTCATCAAGACAGCATTGGCATTTACAGAAAAACAGACACATAGACCACTGGAATAGAAGAGAGACTCCAGAATTGGATCCACAGAAGTATGGCCAACTAATCTTTGACAAAGCAGGAAAGAATATCAATGGAAAAAAGACATTCCTTCTAACAAATGGTGCTGGGAGAACTGGACAGCAACATGTAGAAGAATGAAACTAGACCACTTTCTTACACCATTCACAAAAATAAAATCAAAATGGATAAAGGACCTGAATTTGAGACAGGCAACCATCAATACCCTAGAGGAGAAAGCAGGAAAAACCTCTCTGACCTCAGCCGCAGCAATTTCTAACTCGACACATCTCCAAAGGCAAGGGAATTAAAGGCAAAACTGAACTATTGGGACCTCAACAAGACAAAAAGCTTCTGCACAGCAAAGGAAACAATCAACAAAACTAAAAGGCAACCATCAGGATGGGAAAAGATATTTGCAAATGACGTATCAGACAAAGGGCTAATATCCAAAATCTATAAAGAACTCACCAAACTCCACATCCGAAAAACAAATAATCCAGTGAAGAAACGGGCAGAAACATGAATAGACATTTCTCTAAAGAAGACATGCAGATGGCCAACAGGCATATGAAAAGATGTTCAACCTCATTCCTCATCAGGGAAATACAAATCAAAACCACACTGACGTAGGACCTCACTCTAGTCAGAGTGACTAAAATGAACCAATTAGGAGACTATAGATGCTGGAGAGGATGTGGAGAAACAGGAACCCTCTTGCACTGTTGCTGAGAATGCAAACTGATGCAGACGCTCTGGAAAACAGTGTGGAGGTTCCTCAAAAAATTAAAAATAGACCTACCCTATGACCCAGCAATAGCACTGCTAGAAATTTACCCAAGGGGTACAGGAGTACTGATGCATAGGGGCACTTGTACCCCAATGTTTATAGCAACACTTGCAACAATAGCGAAATTATGGAAAGAGCCTAAATGTCCATCAATTAATGAATGGATAAAGAAGTTGTGGTTTATACATACAATGGAATACTACTTGGCGATGAGAAAGAATGAAATATGGCCGTTTGTAGTAACGTGAATAGAACTGGAGAGTGTTATGCTAAGTGAAATAAGTCATACAGAGAAAGACAGATACCATATGTTTTCACTCTTATGTGGATCCTGAGAAACTTAACAGAAGACCATGGAGGAGGGGAATGAAAAAAAAAGTTAGAGAGGGAGGGAGGCAAACCATAAGAGACTCTTAAAAACTGAGAATGAACTGAGGGTTGATGGGGAAGGTGGTGATGTGCATTGAGGAGGGCACCTGTTGGGAGGAGCACTGGGTGTTGTATGGAAACCAATTTTACAATAGATTTCATATTAAAAAAATAAAATAATTAAAAAAAAACATTGCTGACAAAAAAAATAATAATTGCTAAGACCTTAACTGTGGGAGTCTGTATGTTTCATTTGTTTCTATGCCTCAAATTCAGATGGTTACTGTAAGTTAAAGCTAAGCATGGATTTTCTATGGCTAGAGACAACTGATCTCAGCTCTAATCACAATAGAGCTCTAACTCACAATGAATAGCTAATATAAATAATATGTATTATACCTAGAGAAATATACATATATAAACACATATATAAATACCTATATATGTGTGTGTGTATGTGTGTGTGTGTGTAGAGACAGAGAGAGAGAGCATGCAAGAAAGGGAAGGGGGGGGAGAGAGAGAGAGAGAGAGAGAGAGAGAGAGAGAATTTTAAGAAGGCTCCATGATCAGTGTGGAGCCCAACACAGGGCTCAATCCCAACACTCTGGGATCATGACCTGAACTGAAATCAAGAGTTGGGTGCTCAACCAGCTGAGCCACCCAGGTGTCCCTAGATATATTTTTTTAATTCACTGAGCAGCGTCCAACAGTAAGCCTTAATTACCCTAAGTTGTTAATAATAACATTAACTTTTATTTATTGCGTGTACAAAGCACTAAGCTCTGTGCCAAATTCTAAACTCATTAATTACCCCTTTCATCCTCAAAACAAACAAAAAACCCAATAGGGATACTTCTGTTCTATCACCTGAATAGTTCTCAACTGTGGATGATTTCTGCCACCAGGAGACATTTCTCATGTTTAAGGACATTTTTGAGTATCGAAACTGGGAAAGGGCCAGGGTCTGGTCTGGTATCTAGTGGGTACAAGTCAAGGATGCTATAATTCACAGGAAACTCTCCCTCACAACAACAACAAAAATCAGATCTGAATTGTCAAAGTGCCGAGTTTGAGAAACCTGAGCCCACCCACAGTTGTTCAGTATAGCTCCAAATCATTGAAACAAAGCCCAATCATTATGTATAAAGAGAAAGCATGATTAAGAATCAGAGAGGCTTTTTTTTAACTTTATTGAAGTATAAAGGTATAATTGACATATAAAATTTAATACAGAGTATACAAGGTGATGATTTGATATAAATATCCAATATACCCATTGTGAAAGGATTCTCATAACTGAATTATAGAACACATGTGTCACCTCATATATACCTTTTTTATTTTTATTTTTTGGTGAGAAAGCTTAAAATCAACTCTCTTAGCAACTTTCATATATACTATACAGTATTATCATCCATAGTCACCCTGCTTTACATTAGATCTTCAGACTGTAATCATCTTTTAACTGAAAATTTGTACCATTTTAGCAACCTCTCTCCATTTGTTTTCATAAATTTGATTTTTTTTTAGATTCACCCATAAGTGATACCTTGCAATATTTGTCTTTCTCTGGCTTATTTCACGTAGCATAATATCCTCCAGATTCATCTGTGTTGTACCAAATGGCAGGATTTAAGTCTAAAACATATTCCATGAGGTACTTACATACCCAACATTCTCTTTATTTATTGATTGATGGAAACAGGTTGTTTCTTTACCTGGGCTATTGTGAATAGTGCTGCAATTAAGACAGGAGTACAGATATCTGTTCAAAATAATGATTTCATTTACTTTGATTTCATTTACTTTATATACCCAGTAGTAAGATTTCTGGATCACATGCTAGTTCTATTTTAATTTCTTCAGGAACCTGTATCCCATTTACCATAGTGGCTATGGTACCAACAGTGCACAAAAACAGTGAAGACAGAGTTCCTTTCTCTCCACATCCTCTCCAACACTTGTTATCTCTTGTCCTTTTGATAATAGACATCCTAAGGTGTGAGGTGATAATCTCACTGTGGTTTTGATTGGCACTTCCCTGATAAGTAGTGATATTAGAAACTTTTTCATTTACTCACTGGCTATTTGTATGCCTTCCTTGGGGAAAAAAAAAGTCTATTAAGGATATTGGCCCATTTTTAAATTGGGTTATTTAGGTTTTTGGTTTTGCTTTTTGTTTTGCTTTGCTATTGAGTTGTATGAGTTCCTTGTGGATTTTGGATATGAACTTACAGTTGGATATGTGCCTTGCAAATATCTTTTCTCATTCTATGGCTTGCTTTTTCATTTTGTTTTTCAGTTTGTTTGCTATGCAGAAGCTTTTTAGTTATATGTAATCCCACTTGTTTACCGTTGCTTTTGTTTGTGCTTTTGGAGTCATATTTAAAAAAACACTGCCTAGTCCGATGCCAAGGAGCTTGATTTCTATGTTTTCTTCTAAGAGTCTTATGATTTCAGGACTTATGTTCAAGCCTTTAATTTGTTTTGATTTTTTGCAAAGGGTGTAACGTAGGGGTCCAGTTCCACTCTTTTGCATGTAGACATGAAATATTCTCAGCATCATTGTTTGAAGAACCTATTCTTGGCCTACTAGATATTCTTGGCTCCACTGATTATTTGCTTTATTATATACTATATTACTATGAAATACCATGCACATTTAATATTTGATTCTAAAATACTTATCACTGGAACCTTATTACACAATTTCATGTGGATTAGCAGTAATTGAGTTTAATTATAATGCAATTCAAAACTGGTTTCACTTTTACTTGACTACTTAAGAAAAAATGATGATTATTTGTTGTAAAGTGAATACATTTTTCATGGTTTTTTTGACACTCTTGCAAGGCATACAAATCGGCACATCTTTACCTACAAAAGTGTTCTATTGGGGTGCCTGGCTGGCTCAGTCTGTAGAGCCTGCAACTCTTGATCTCGGGGTTGCAAGTTTGAGCCCCAGGTTGGTTGCAGAGATTACTTAAAAACAAAACCCTCAAAAAATGTTTCCTACTAAATAAATATATCAATCAGACAGTACTTATGGACATTAACCATCTGACCAAAACTTTGCTGGATTATTAGGAGTACGTGAAGCACCAAGTGCAACACCATTCATGGAGGACACATTCTATAATTAAGGACAGAAACAGAGTGCCAAGGACAATGGCCACAGATGCAAATGCAGTACATACATACATTTAAAGATTATAAGTGTTAGCATTAGCGATCATTAAGTGGAAGCATTCCACAAGCATTTACTCAAAATCAACCATATCCTAGACTCACATGACACTTTCTGTCTCCAAGGGCATCAAAGAGGTCATAGATGATTGATTGCCAGTCTGTTTTCCCCAAACATGTGATTATTATGGATACTAGGATAAAAATTTCTCAAGTACTCAGCAGAATACACAGTAAGGAACTCTTTCAATAACTAGATTGAAAGTAAAAGACTACCACCTTGTGATATCGGACAGTGGGTCCAATTTGTATGTTCTCTCATCTTCCTTTTCTTATATGCAATGTCTCTATTCATTATAAATCCCGTATCATAGTTGAATCTGCTTTTAAATCACTCAATTTTTTTAAGAAATAATGATGTACCTTAAAATACTCTTATACATAGTTGTGTTTAAACATGAATCAATTACCTCAGTCTTAGATTTTGAGAGTGAAATTTTGAGCATCACCCATGTGATGTATTTATTTAGAGTTGTGATACTATTTCCATTGTCCTGAAATCATTTTTAGAAATAAAAATCAGTATTGCTATTTGTTGATGTAACAAATTTGTAATGAAAAACAATTTTTACTATTACCCCTAAAAGAAAATACTTGTCACATTCAAATAATTAAGCATTTAAGTAAAAAATCTAAAGACATAAAAAGTAATTAATATGTGATCTGAAAATCACATTTTTGAGCTCATACATACACATATCTCATTATAACTTACTCCATATTTACTTACATAACCCCAATAAAGCCGGGTATAATTAGTTCATGATATTAGGAATTCAAGACATTTTTAAAAATAATCTAATTTTAAAAAATGGGCAGAAGATATGAACAGATTTTCCAAAGAAGATATCCAGATGGCCAAGAGACACATGAAAAGATGCTCAACATCACTCATCATCAAGGAAATGCAAATAAAAACTGTAATGAAGTATTACCTTACACCTGTCAGAATGGCTAAAATCAAAAACTCAAGACACAAGTGTTGGCAACGATGTGGAGGAAAAGGAATCCTTGTGCACTGCTGGTGGGAATGCAAACTGGTGGAGCCACTGTGGAAAAGAGTATGGAAGTTCCTCAAAACATTAAAAACAGAGCTACCCTATGACCCAGTAACTGCACTACTGAGTATTTACCCAAAGAATATGAATACACGTACCTCTATGTGTTTAGTAGCATTACTTACAATAGCCAAGTTATTGAAGCAGCTTAAGTGTCCATCGATAAATGAATGGATAAAGAACAGGTGGTATATGTATATGGGATGTATAAATATACGTATGGTGGTGTATATATACATACATACAATGCAACATTAACCTATAAAAAATGAAATCTCGCCACTTGCAATAGTGTAAACGGAGTTAGAGAGCATAATGCTAAACAAAACAAGTCAGAGAAACAAATACTATACGATCTCACTCATGTGGAATTTAAGAAACAAAACAAATGACGAAGGGGAAAGAAAAAGGAGAGAGACAAACCAAGAAACAGACTCTTAATTATACAGAACAAACTGAGGGTTGCCAGAGGGGTGGGGGAATGGGGGAAACAGGGGATGGGTATTAAGGAGTGCACTTGTTGTGATGAGCACCGGGTGTTATACGGAAGTGTTGAATCACTGTATTATACACCTGATATATACAGGTGTATAATAGTTTTGTTATTAATACTAATTTGAATTAGTTATTAATACTAATTTGAATTTGTTATTAATATTAATTTGAAACTAATACAACACTCTATGTTAACTTTACTGGAATTTAAAATTTAAAAATATTTGCTTTAACTATTTACAACTTACCTAAATAGGTAGTGTGAATTGATTTAAATATTGAGGGCTTTCGACATGAAGAATATAAATTATAGCATGATTTTGACTTTAAGATATAGGTTTAATTTTAGATTAATTTTTTAGTAAGGAATTAAAATGAGAATGAGGAGTTAAATTATGCTTGAAAGCAGCCTGGCTGCATTCTTAGACAAAGAATTTCTAACAGTAGGTAACCATGAAAAATCCAGAAGCATAAATAATAGTGATGCAGAGTGACCTGAGCTGAGTGAAAGGAAAACACCAATTTAATAGGTCAGTCTCAAGAGACCTCAGCATGGATCTTCTGGGGCTAGCAATTTCCTAATTTCCATAAAAGTCCTCAAGGAAAAAAAATTTTACTTTACTTCTATTTAATTACTAAGAGTAGAGCTTAAACCCCTCCCTCCCTCTCTTCTGCCAGATTTCTGGCAAAGGAAAGTATAGGCACTTTGTCCCTTACTTCTTTGCATAAATGTGACCTGCTTGTGAGTCACCATTTACTGGAAGCTGCGAAAAATTATGTATTAAAATAATGTGCAACTGTATTTCAACTGAAGTAATGCTATCTTTTGACTCTTGCTGGTATCTTTGTAAAACGTCACGTTAGAATTACTATCTGTCTTCTTGGTATATGTGGTTGTACAGGAAGTTTAATGACTCTCAGATTATAAAATCCTTAAAAATTCCTAATAATAAATTGAACAGTTTCTGAATAAGTAGGATATATTTTTAACCCTTTATCTTGCCATAAAATAAAGATGGAAAATGTGTGCTTTAAAAAAAACAAACATAGTCCTTTTTATCATAAATATTAAGTGGCTCTAATAGAAAACTGGCCCCTTTCTCTAAGTGCCATCAGAAAAAAAAAAGGCTTAAAATCACTCTTTTCAAAATAAAAAATAACAAAACATATTTTCTAGCCAATCTTTCCTGGTACTATATGGCATATATTGAAATTTACCAATGGATCAATTAAGATAGTTTCCAAATGACTTTTTAAAGTATTTTATCTTGGAGTATTCTTAGAAATTATTTATGAAAGTATTATTAAGGACATGCTTTATTTATATTTGTGTGTTTATTAACTCTGTCTTTTTTCACAGTTTTATTTATTATTTTCTCCATATTATTCTTATTTTTCTTATGCTATCACTTTCTATTGCGTATCACTGCCAATTACAATCTTTTGTAAATGAATCAAATAAGAAGGAAGAGAAGAATGGGGGGAAAGAGGGAGATAGGAAGGAAATGCAGTGTAAATGAGACCTAATGACCAGAAAACACACTTTCTAGACCATCATGAACAACATTAAATCCTGGAGACAGGATTAGTGGGTATGTAAACCACCCGTTGGTCATCTTTTCCTTTTAAGGCATTTAAGAGAGATCGAAGAGAGAGTGACATCACCTGTTGAAGGGTCACAATGCCTGGGGTGTGGGGCTTTTTAAGTGGAAAGATTAGGCAAGTGTGGACGTTCTTCTCTAGCATTACCAGGACCAAGTAATAACAGCAACAAGATTCGGCCATATATTGATTCCAGGACTATCCTGCCAGCTCAGCATTCATATGTATGGAGAGCTCTAGCCTCTTCCCTGATCTGATCGTCTTTCTAAAATGGTTTTTATGTCTTGACTGGCTGCTTCAATGACTTCTCAAAATTATTTAATATGGTATAACACTCCTTCCATCTCGCAACACCTTTTCTTCCTAGGTGTATCAAGATGATTTTTACTGCAAGTAACACAAACCAAATTAACAGTGGATTAAATAATTTATTTACTCAGAGAATAAGATAAGCTCCGGAGGGCTTTTGAGTTTGTTCCACTGATTCAATGATCAAGTATCTGGTGCTTTCCATATTTCAACCCGTCCAACCTCAGTGTGTTCTAACATCTCCATTCACTTTTGTAAGATGGCTTAGGCAAAAATAAGTATCATTTGCTTCCATAACAACATCCAAAGACACAAAAAGCAAGCCTGTCTTTTTATCTCCCATTCAATTGCATCCCAAAGAAGAAAATGGTACAGTTTTTTATTTTGTGAAGACTGGTTCACAAAGATCTATCTATAAGCCATGATAATTGAGTTTATCACTCTAGCTTAAATCTTAAATACTAAGTAAGAAAAATAGTATCATGGTCCTTCTATACTCTAAAATTACAAATGATAGAGCACCACCTAAAAGACAGAAGTCCTGATAAATCTTAGTATATCTGTGATATTCCAAAAATAAGAATCAATTCAAGTAGTCAAACGTATCTAATAAGAAAACATCTCGAATATAAGCTAATTCACTAACAAATGGTCCACTTATGTGAAACAAAGATCTGCTGAACTTTTAGTGCCTCTCCTGGAAAAAGCATGTAAATTCTTTCAAAATTTAGGAATTTGAAACAGTGGTCACCTTACTTGCCCCAAAGTCCTCTTGTTCCCCTTATCGGTCATGTGTTCCTTTCATCTCCTGACACACAGTTAGCAAGTGAACTCATATGCTTAACACGAATATTCCAACAGAAATAAATTACTTTTATTCTTTATAATGCAAAGCTTTGAGCCATGGCTAAATTAGAGAAAAAAGTAGTAACTAGAATCACCAGAGCCAAACAAAATTACATCCAACATTTATACCATCAAACTTTACCCATTTTGAACAGAATATAAGTTATAACTTAGCTTTATTTCTCTTCTAATACTATAGCCTGCTTGCTCATCATCGTGCATGATCCATTAGTCATGCATATGTTCTTGCTATTGGTTTACATCAGTCCTGATACAACTTTATACACCACTCACTTTTTATGTATATATGAAATTATTATAAAATCATCACTCATTTATTGTTTGGGAGGCTCAGACGAGTTTTCCTCAGGCTCTAGAATAGCAGAGGATCATAAAAAGATCCAACAATACATATTATCCAGCAATTCAGGCACTTTCCCCTATGGTAGGAGTTGACTGTTTAAAAGATGTAGCTGCTTTTTAAAGTTTTAAATTCCTGGGTGAGTCCACCTCACAGATCCAAGTTTGCCAAGCTCCAGCAGATGTCAGACAGGTCCCATGAGAAGATCTGGCTAGTTTCTTCAATGTCTGAATTGCCAGCCAGCTGTATGCTGTGTCTATGACCACCCCTGTCACTCCATTGGTGGATAAGCGTACAGAGATACTCCAGACATATGCAATACCTCATTCCTAGGGAGGAACTTGGCTGCCAGCTCCTCTGTCGTCTACTCCCTAGGAACTCCACTTGAACAGGCCTTAAATACTCCATTGCTCCTCTAGCTTAAGGCCTAAAACTTAAAATCAGCTTTTGAAATCCCTCAGTTCTGATATTTACCCTGGCTTCACTCAAATTCTCATTTGAATTTCCAAATAAACAAGAGATACTTACAGAACAAAGAAGATAAGAAGACAAGGGTTTCTGGGCTTCTTAAGAAGGGAGAGTTCCTTGGCTGTGTTATTTCACCAGAGAAGAATTTTAGAAGTATGCTATCTTGGAATGCAAAGGAATAAAGGAAAAGATGGAGAAGAAATTACCAGCAGAGAGAGAGAGAAGGAAGAGAGGTGGCCATTCTATATTGAAGATAAACCAGTTTTCTCTTCTTCACTGAAAATAAAACTTCACTTCTGCGGACTGTGGAAGTGTTGTTTCCTGGACTTTTAAAGGAACTCCTTTTCATAGCAATGACTTTAAAAAGGTGGGGGTGAGGGAGGTTGGCAAGCTGTTGGTAGAGCATGTGACTCTTGATCTCAGGGTTGTATGTTCAAGCCCCATGTTGGAAGTACAGAAAGTACAGATTACTTAAAAAAAAAAAAAACAAAAAAAGTTAAAAAAAAAAAAAAGGTACTCCTTTTTCTTAGGGATTTAGAAAGTCAGGATTGAGATGGGAAGAAGCCACAGTAAGTCGGACATGAATTCTTCCTAGAGGTTATGTTAGACAATATTAACAATGACTACTAATGATGAACTATTTTAATGTCACTTATGTCCTAGGAAAGTCATGACCTTCAGGAATAGTGGTCAATATATTAAGACTCAGTTAATTAAGAAACAAGATTTCTTTCTGACCTACCTATATAATAACTTAGGTATCACATTCCATCTACAGGCAATGTTTCAAATTATAAGCTTAGTATCTGCTAAAGATTGAATGTCTGTGCCTCCCACCCCCAAATGGATATTCTGAAGTCCTAACACTTAGTGTAATGGTATTAAGAGATGATCACTTTGGAGGTGATCAGGTCATGAGGGTAAAGCTCTCATGAATCAGATTAATAAGTACCCTTATAAAGAAGACCCCAGAGAGCTCTCTTGTCCCTTCTGCTATGTGAGGACACATGAGAAGATGGCCATCTATAAACTAGAAAGTGGGCCTTCACCAGACACTGAATCTGCTGGCACTTTGTTTTTAGTGCCTGGCTCTGTGCAAAGTATTTGTTGTTTAACTCAGCCTTTGGTTTCTTGTTATAACAGCCCAAGCAGACTAAGACAGTATCTCAGGGGAAAAACAGCCTTGCAAATCTATTAGGGAAATAATTATAACGTAAACTACTGAATCGGATTTTTTTATGTGTTCCCTCTTCAGTCTGTAAACCAAATACAACTTCATTTTTCTATATTTTTTAAAATAGATTTCATCAATTGAAACTTTGGTGAATAATTATATTTCAGGTTCATTCTTTTCTAAAAATTTAATATGAAAATAAAAACCGGTACAAATCATGAGGTTTTTTTCCCCCTATAGCAGTGATTTTTGACTTTATTTTCTTTTTCACTGTTGCCTCCTATAGAGCTGTTGAGACCATTTTTTCCTAATGTTTCTGTGAAATTTTAATATAGGTATACTGACTGTATCTTTATGAAGATATATACTTTATGCAGATATATATACTGCATATATACTTATGTTGTATTCATAAAAACAACAGTAAAAAATGACACTATTTCAATACAAAGTTAAGAGTAACTAGAATAATATTAAGAATGAAAAAATCAAATTTTCAAGTAACATAAAAAGGTGGTAATAATTAACTTTATAATTCATTTGTGAGTAACAGTTACTTGTGAACATTATGCTAATGTATTATAGAAAGACATAATAGCGTAATCAAGTTTTAAAAATCATCCAAAATAAGTTTCCCAAGAAAAATCAAAACAAAAGAACACATTTTGTAAACATTATTTTCAATGCACTTAACTTTGAACTTTTGCTTAAGATGAGAAAATAATGTATCCCTTAAGTACGATATTCTCTTTTTTTTGTACTTGGCGTAATTAATGAGTTAAATAAACTTGTAGAGGTAATCAGTAAAATATAAATCATTTTTATTTAATTCCCAAAGTACAAGTCATCCACAAAAACACTGAAGATCAAATATAAACGATATCCACAGAGCCGCCAACAGAAGCCCATACGCATGTGCAGACCATCTCTGGTCTGTAATCTTGTCTGATTACAGACATGTGTTTGCACTAATGCATCTGTCATAACTCACTGTCAGGGCTGCTCGTGTCGAATCTGAGAAAACTAAACAAGAATAATTAAATTTTAAGGAATATAATTTTGTTGGTGCAGTTAAGCTTTAGAGGCCATAACCACATATAAGGGTTGTTTTTTTTTTTTTTTAACTTCTTCCCAGAACCTATTTTCATCTTCATCCCTTTTGGAGTTTACAACCCCAGAGACTTCATACCCTTGAGTTATAGAGTTCTAAAGCTATAAAAATTATCTATTTCCTCACTTGTCTAAAAATGGGAATTATGCCATAATTATAATTCTTGTTCTCCTGTTTATAAAAACAAATTAAAACTTTCTGATAATGAGATACTGTCTGCCATAAAGATGATTAGTCTACTCTTCCATATTGGTCTACTGTATATTTCCTTACTTTCCCAGTGAAAACTGATAACAAAACTAAATTAACTAGCATATTGTTAGTAAATTTAACTTATTTGTTAAAAAGTTAATTTTTTGTCAATAAATTAATTTCTCAACTTCTCTGTAACAGCTAAGTATTAAATGGCATCTCTCTTCAATTAAAGAACCACTTGAAACTTTTTATTCTAGAAAAGAGGGTGCAATTCAGAATAAGAGCAGCATATGCTCCTGAATGCCAGAACAGCAATTCTCCATTTGTAAATGAATAAACATTAAAAAAAAATAATAGCTGTCTTCTTCCGAAGCCTGAGTTAACATAAGGTTTATTATCTTCATCTTCATGTATTTCCAAACCTACCAGAGGGAGCTCCTCCATGTAAAACAAGAGGGAAGACAGTGTGTGTGTGTGTGTGTGTGTGTGTGTGTGTGTGTGTGTGTGTGTAATGGAGTGTGTACAACTACTGTTGCATATAAAATAAAATCACAAGATAACACTATTAGGAATAAATGAAAAATAAGTGATACTTATGGTGAAAATAATTATCTGTCATCCAACGAGAATATTATAACCTTCCCAGCATAGTATTTGGAATTTTTTCCCTGCATCTACATAAATCATTGAGAGTCTATCTTAATTCATAGTAAATATGACCTTCAGAGCATGTTTGTTTGCTTTGTTTCTGTTTTTACATTTCTTTTTTAGGAAATGTAAAGAAAATACTGTGTGATATTTCTGAAAATGATAGGGCTGAGCATTTACAATTCAGAATGCAATTCCTTGGGCTCTCTAGGGACTGTCACTTGCGTGAAAGGACAGCATGACACAGGGTCATACAGTGCCTTGTGCATTTTAACCTTCCCGTGGGCTAAAATTAGTGAAAAGAAGTATTCTCTTGGCTATATGCTACTTAATAAAGTTTCTCAGAGATAGATTAAAAAACTTCAGCATAGTTTTGGGTATCAGACACATAATGTGAATGCAAAGACACTTCTCTATGCTTTCTCATTTGTCTGTGATGTCAACACCTATTTATTAGATACTGTAGGTAACGCCCTGAAAAAAACCTTACATGTGAAAGTGTAGACAGACAAGTAGGTCAACAAATACAACATAGTTTTCAATGTGCTGAAATATTGCCATGATTGAGATGATGAGAATACCTGTAAGAAAAGGCAATAGAAGGGATGACCTGGGAAAGTTTCCAAGAGAAGGTGAGGTTTTTAATAACATGGAGGAATAACATAGTCAGTTAATAAGGAAAGGGCTTTTAAAATGGGACAAAGCATCTGCAAATGTATGGAAGTGTAGAACTCCATTCCATGCATAAGAAGCTGTGAGTATTTTAGGGCAATTAGCGTGTGGAGTCTAAGTGGGAAGAATGGTATAATTTGAGAGGATAGAATTAACAGTAAACAAATCATGAATAATCTTGTGACAAGACTAAAGCATATGATGATTCACAAAAAAAAAAAAAAAAACTATGAGGCCTGATTAAAATAATGTAAAAAGTGAAGTAGCAATTTGCATTTTAGTTATTTTGGGGCCTGTCAAGAAGATATGCATGACAAGACAAAGGTGAGGCAGTGAGGCTTATTTCAAATGGATGTTTTGGTTTCTAGTAATGGCAAATTCATTTGATTGGATTTACCCCCACACAGATAACTATGGGATTTGAGATAAATGGCAGATAAATAAATACACAGATAAAAACAAATATTTGAAGGCATTATGGAGTGACAAAAATAAGGCAGGGGCTGGAAAAGAGTCTTAAAAGGTGTCCATTTGGGCCACTGTAATAAAAGTACCATAGACTCGGTGGCTTATAAACAACAGAAATTTATTTCCTAAGTGTTGGCACATTTAGTGTCTAGGCTGATTCACAGATGGCTGTCTTTACTCTGTTCTCACGTGGCGGGAGAGGTGAGGGAACTTTCTTCTATAAGGCTTCTAATCTCATCAACGCCCAAAAGCGCACCTCTAAATACCAGCACATTGGGGATTAAGTTTCAATATATGAATTTGGGGTTAGGGGAGCAGCAAAACCATTCATTCTATAGCAAAAGGTTAATCCTGAAAGAACAGAACTACAATGAGTGAGATTTGCCAGTCTGGCACTTTTTGATTTAGGTCATTTCTCAACCTACAAACCTTGCTGGAGTGGGCGGCAAGCTGCATTCTTACTGCCTTGAGGCATCAGAGGCATTTATCAGAGCAAGCAGAACAAGTCAAAAGTTAGAGAAGAGATGAAGAGAGTCACAGCTGTAGGCAACCTGAAGGTATGCATATAAACGTCACCAAATATTTGGCCTGATTGCTAAATTATGCACATGCAGGGAAGTGTAAAAGGGACTATAAAAAGAACAAAAGCAGAAAGCTAAAATCATTGAGTGGATTTTAGCTGCTAGCCATCCAAGCAGGCATGGTCTGGCATTCGATTTCAGACCAGGTACTTATCTGCTAGAAAAAAAAATAAATATTCTTCAGAAGAACATCATAGAATTCAGAACCTCTACAATATAACACCTATAGTATTCAATATACAATTACAAATTTACCAATCCTGCGAAGACACAGAACAATACACTCATAATTGAGAGAAAAACTGTCATAAGAGAATGAACCCAAGAACCAAGGTGGTGCAATTAGCAGAAAAGAACTATAAAAATAAAAGCTGCTTGATGTGCCAATTTGATGATGGCAGATGATGGAGTCATTAGACTTGAAAACAAAACTCATTAGAAATAGTTCAGTGTAAAATCAGAGAGACAAAAGGATGCAAGAAACAAAATCAGGAGTCCCAGTGCCACGTGGGAAAATGTCAAGCCATCAAACATACATGTAACTGGAGTGTTCCAGGAAGAAAGGAGAGAGTAAATGGAAAGACAAAAAATTCATATTTAGTAGTTGAAAAGATCGGCAAATCGTAAAAACCTTAAACCTAGAGAGTCAGCAAAATTCAGTAAGGTGAATCTCCCAAAGAGAGAGAAATACAGATGAAATCCACCCAGGCAAATCAAAATCATGCTGCCAAAATCGAAAGATGGAGACAAAACCTTGACAGTATCCAGGAAAAATTAGCATATTACCTTCAGGAAAACTAAAATATATTTGACATCTGACAAGTCATCAGAAAGGAGACAAGAAGATAATGAAATTACATTTGAAATCCAGAGAGAAATATAAACATATGCCAAAGCAAAATTCTGTATCTGGTAAAACAATCCTTTAAAATTAAAAATTAGAATTCTACTACAGGGCATGATGGTAAAATGGGGACCCTATTTGCCCCTCCTGATATAAACAATAAAAACAAAACTAATGGAATAAAAACAAACAACCAAAAACAACTTTTAGGCATTAGAAAACAGACCAAAAGAAACAAACCAAAACAAACAAACAAAGAAACAACAACAAAAACAGTGTCCTCTAGGGAAGGAAAACAAATGAGGTAAGCCCTACAATTGTTCTGTATTACTGCCTGGAGAGAGTCTTCAGGCTGAATCATAGACCAGAAAGACCAAAGAAATCCCAGAAGTCCCCCTGAGTTGAAATAAGAGAGGTGAATTCTCTTAGAGGCCACAGTAGCTAAAACATATGGGTAAGAGAATTGGAGAATTGGAAACTACCATAAAAGTGCACAAGAGAAAGCTCAGAAAAACTGAAAATAGTTTCCCTAAAATGTTCAGCTGAGTACCTATGATTGGATACGTGTAAGAAATTAACCCAAAGTAAGGGTGGGGGTTAAGGGGCAAAAACAAAAACAAAACACCCTAATGAAACAAAAGAAAAATATCTTTGCTGCTCACACAAGGTTAGTAAATTTCATCTTCTCACCAGTAACTTGGAAAAGTATCTTATACAGCATAGAGAAATCAGGTCCAATCAACAGAAGGTTATTATTTCAGTAGTTAGGGGAAAAAACAACCCAAAGCTACAGACTGCTCAAGTCCTGAGTGACAAAATTTTTATGTTTTAAGCATCTTCAAAACAATGAAATTGTTTCTCAGTAACTTATCCAAGACAAACTACCAGAGTATTGAAAATATTATAAAAACATCCAGTCTATAGAATAGAACACACAAAGTTTGATTTCCAATAAAATATTTATAAGGTATTGAAAGAAACGCGAAAAGATAACCCATCATGAGGAAAAAGAATCCATGTAAACAGACTGAGATTAATAAACAAGTCAATCAAAACAGCATTTGTAAGTACATTCATACATTCAAGAAGATAGAGAAAATCATAAGCCTATTCATTAGAGATATGTAATAAATGGATGGATAGAGAATATTCAAGTCTAAAAGCAAAAATATATAGTCTCCTAAGAAAAAACATACAGTAGATAAGATTAATAGCAAGTAAGACAAGGCAGATAGGGTATCAATAATCTTGATGCATAGGTAGAAGTTATCTACATGAAACAGAGAAGAAAAAGAAAAGGAGGGAGGGTATGGGGGAAAAAAAGGAACAGAACACCAATGAGTTGTAGACCGACATCAAGCAGCCAAATACATTCATACAATTAGCATCTCAACAGGAGAACAGAAAGGAGAAAATACATAATTGAAGAAATAATGGCCAAAATATTAAATATAAACATTTGATAAAAATGTCAACCCATTAATTCACGAAGTTTAATGAACCCCAAGCAATAGCAATAATAACTAAACAATACCAAGGACATCATAATGAAATTGCTCAAAACCCACTATAAAGGGAAAAGCATAAAAACAGGAACTTAAAGAGATTTGTACAGAGGGAAATAAATAAAAATTTCAGCAGATTTTTTATTGGTGCCAAGAGAAATGAGAGGAAACTGGAGCAATGTATTTAAAATACTGGAAACGTGGGTGCCTGGGTGGCTCAGTCAGTTAAGTGCCTGACTTCTGCTCAGGTCATGATCTCAGGGTTCCTGGGTTCCAGCCCCATATTGGGCTCTGTGCTGACAGCTCAGAGCCTGGAGCCTGCTTCAGATTCTGTGTCTCTCTGCTCCTCCCCTGCTCACCCTCTGTGTCTCACTCTCTCAAAAATAAATAAACATTAAAAATTTAATAAATAAATAAATAAATAAATACTGGAAAGAAAAATAAAAGAAAGTTCCAGCTAGAATTTATACCCAGCAAACATATATTTTAAGAACAAAGATAGATCATATATACATCATATATACATATATACAAAAGCTGAAAAAGTCACCAGCAACATACATGTACTAAAAAAAATTAAAGGAAAGCCTTGAAGCAGAAGAAAAATGATACTAGATGGAAATCTGGATCTACATAAAGGAATGAAGACAAATGGAAATAGGAAATAGAGATATTATACTTTAAAAAAATTGTAAATAATTGATTTTTCAGGCAGAAATAGTAAAAAACCTAGTGTTAGGTTTCTAAGACTTAAAACTAAAATACACGTGGGGTACCTGGGTGGCTTGGTAGGTTAAGCATCGGACTCTTGTTTTCTACTCAGGACACGATCTCAGGGTTCATGGGTTTGAGCCCCGTGTCAGGCTCTGCACTGATAATGTGGAGACGGGTCAGGATTCTATTTCCCTCTCCCTCTGCTCCTCCCTTGCTCCTGCACACTTTCCCTCTCTCTCAAAATAAGTAAACAAACCTTTAAAATAAAATAATAAAATAAAATAAAATAAAAAATAAAATGTAAAATAAAATAAAATAGAAATACTAACATAAAGACCCAGAGTTGGGGAAATGAATTATGTAACTGCAAAATTTTTATATGCTAGATAAAACAGTATAAAGCTACCTGAAGACAGACTGAAGCATTAAAACCACATACTAGAAACCCTAAAACAACTACCAAAAAAAAAAAAAAAAAACCCACAACAAAGAGCTACAGTAAATAAACCCATTTAGTAAATAGTAAACAATTTTAGTAAATTAACCTATTTAACAAATTAATTTTATTGATAAAATTAGAAATAAAAGATCTCAATTCAGGGGTGCCTGGGTGGCGCAGTCGGTTAACCGTCCGACTTCAGCCAGGTCACGATCTCGCGGTCAGTGAGTTCGAGCCCCGCGTGGGGCTCTGGGCTGATGGCTCAGAGCCTGGAGCCTGTTTCCGATTCTGTGTCTCCCTCTCTCTCTGCCCCTCCCCCGTTCATGCTCTGTCTCTCTCTGTCCCAAAAATAAAATAAACGTTGAAAAAAAAATTGTTTAAAAAAAGATCTCAATTCAAATGAAAGCAGGAAAAGAAGGAAAAAAACAGAGCAAAAGTCACATTAAATTTAAATAGAAAAACACTCCAATTAAAAAGCAGAAATTTTAAGATTAGGTGAAAAAAATAAGAATCACAAATATTGTATCTATGAAAACACACACTAAAAATACCCAAATATCTAGAAGTAAAAAGATAGAAAATGATACATTATGGTAACAGTAATTGAAATAAAGGCGGGAAATGATTATTAACAATAGAGTGTATGTCAGAGCAAAGAATATTTCCAGAGATAAAAGTCATTTCATAATGATAAAAGGATCAATTCAGCAGGAAAACACAATTCTAAATATTTATATAACTAATAACACAACTTCAAAAGACATTAAATAACTTCCAAGGAGAAACTGAAAAATCCACAACTACAGCTAGAGATTTCAAAATTGTTCTCTAAACAATTGTTAGAACTTAGGAAAAAGAACAGAAAGAATATAGAAAATGTGCTTAATTAACCAGCTTGAGCTAAATGGGATAGAACACTAATCCCATCAGCAGAATAGATTATAAGCACATGCTTATTATGTTCCTAATTTCTGAATAAATTTAAAATTTCAAATTGTATAAGCTATGTCCCTTGACCAAATGGGACTTACTTGAAATTAAATATAAAACTCTAAAAAATTCTAAATATCTGGAAAATTATATATATATATTTACATTCTCACTAGCAACATATGAGAATTCTGGTTGTTCTAAGGATTCACTAACATTTGATGTTATGTGTGTGTGTGTTTAATTTTTATAATTCTAGAAAATGTATATTAGTGTAACGTTACTATTCATATTTTCACTTCCCTAAGACTAATGCTTTTAAGCACTTTTGTGTATCTTTCTTTATTTGTCATTCATCTATCTTTTCTAAGTGCCTATTCAAGTCTTGGATCATTTTTCATTTTTTAGCTTTTTCTTAAATTTTTGTCTTTTTGTTATTGTCTCAAAAGATATGCAAATATATATATATATTTACACTATATATGCATATATATATACATATTTATAGATAATAACCCTTATGTTAAAGATGAAATCAAAAGGGAAACTAAGAAGTATCTTCATCTAAATTATAAAATAACACATTTTTAAATATGTGGGATGAAACTGAAGCATTAAATAAAAATTGTATCCTTGAGGCACCTTGGGTGGCTCACTTGGTTAAGCGACCGACTCTTGATTTCAGCTCAAGTCATGATCTCACGGACACGACAGATCTCACACAGAGTGTGGAGCCTGCTTGGGATTCTCTCCCTCGCTCTCTGCCCCTGCCCCACTCACATGTACACTTGCTCTCTCTATCCCTCTCAAAATGAATAAATTAAAAAAAATTGTATTCCTAAATAAAGGTTTAATAAAATGTATCTAATGTTTCCATCTTAAAATTCTGGAAAGGAGCAACAAATAAAATCCAAAGTTATTACAATGAAATAAATAGAAAAAAATTTTAAAAAATAGAATATAACTATTTTCTCAAAAAAGTTATTAAATTTGGCAATGCCTTTAGAAGACTAAGAGAAAGAGAGATTAAAAATTAGTAGTCATCAAAACGCACTGTTAAGAAAATTAAAGGTATGCCAGAGACTGGAAGAACATATTTGGAAAAAACATTTATCTAACAAATGCCCTGTACCAGAGTCTTATGAGTTGATAGCAAAAAGACAAAAAATTAAAAATAAATATAAACAAAAAATGAACCAAAGACTTGACAGGCTCTCAAAAATATATATAAATGACAAATAAAAAAAGATACAAAGAAGTGTGAACATCATTAGTCATTAGCGAAATGATGTTATACTACTATATATCCTTTAGAATGGTAAAAACTAAAAATACACACAGCATTAAATGTTAGTGAATGTATAGAGCAATCAGAACTCTTATATATTGCTAATGAGAATGTAAACTTTTGCAAATGCTTTGGAACATGTTTTTTCAGTGCCTCAGAAACTGAAACACACTCATACTTTGACAAAGGATGCCATGGGTAGGGAGGTAATTACCCAAGACAAATGAAAACACCCCTTTTATTCACAATAGCCAATACTAGAAACGACCAGATGGTCTACCTATAGAAGAACAAATACATAAACTCTGGCATAGTCACACAATGGTATCTAAAAAAAAAAAAAAACAAAAAACAAAAACCTCTGCATGAAACAACACAGACTATTTTTACAGATATTATGCTGCGAACTAAAAAAATAAAATTAAAAAAGCAGGCACAAAACATACATGATTCCATTTAAATAAATTTCTAGAGCAGGCAAAGATAATGGATAAATGGATGGATATGTACACATATATTTATATACATGTTTATATATATACTTATATACATACATATGTATATATATGTCACCATAGCCTCTGAGAGGTGAAGGAAATTAAATGATGGAATTTTCTGGCTAGATAACTTCACACAGGGTATAAAAACAAACAAACAAAAAAGGTTGTTTCATTAATCAAAATTATAATATTAAGATTTGTGCATTTTATGTCACAGAATATTAATAGTAGTGAAGCCAGCTGGTGAACCCTAGTGATTATTGACAGAACGAAAGGGAATCAATAGATAAGAAGTAAGAATGAATGAGGAGGTGGTGTTTTGACTATTTCGAAGTTTGGGGCTTGAATATATGAATAGATAATTATATCTTTTCCAAGAATAAAATTAGAAATGACTGGAGCCTTGTCAATGTATAAGAAGAAAAGCCAAGTTAGGGACATAACGAACTTAATGTTCCTCTTGAATATCTAGGTAGAAGTGCCCGGTGAACTCTGATTATCCAACTTACTGGAAATCTAAACTTAGATGTTCCATTTTAAAGCAACACACACATTCTGAGTATAAAATCTGATGAGTCAGTAAGTGCATACTTTTTAGTTTAAACTAAGGCTTTAATTATAAAAACGTGGATGTTCATCAAACCAGCATAACGTTAATTTACCCACATGTGCAGAACTGCTAATACTATGTGGTGGTTATAAAAAGTTGAAGGAATCAAAGTATTTAGTATATACTAAGAGAAGAAAAGTGAGTTTCAATTAAAACTTGACTCCTTTAAAATTATGGGATGATTTAAAACTAAACTGCTGAATTTTAAAATCACATTGCCTGAGGCCTAATTTAGGTGAACATAATATATGTATGAATTCAGATTCATGTCATTTTTAGGTGAAAAATCTGATTCTGGATTATTTTAAAACCCACCATTTGTATTACATTGCTTGGACCTAGTTTTGTATTTATAATCTCATTGCTGAATTTTACGAAAACCTTTAAACGCTGTATTTCACATGTAGAAATGTCAATTTCCATTGTACTTGATATACTTTTTGTTGCATTAGAAACACACTGGAAATGCAGCTCTGTGCTTGCCTGATGCTTTACAATGAATTTACATTTCATTTTCAATCCTCACAGACTCAAAATAAATATTCAATAAATCCATTTTATCTGTCTCTGGGCAAAAGTGCTTTGCAAAATAAGGAATTCTTTGTCAAATGTTGATGTAAGTCAAGGGCTTTTGTTATTTTACATGCCTCCAAGGATTACTACCTATAGGCTAACAGAAGAAATGATAAATGCTGCATAGCGCCCAACAGAAGTGACATAATATTCAAAAACAGTGCTCTAAACTGACGAATAGAATAACAACATGCACAGACACAGGACAAAGATAAATTTACCAGGGAATAAAATATTTTAAAAATTTCACAGTCCATGATTCCTTAAGGACTGTCAAGAAATAGGAAAATATCCAAAAGGAGGCTAAAGCATTGGGGAAATAATGATTATTTGCCTATGGCTTTCCAGATGGTTTAGAAAAAGCTCTAGGGCAACATAATGCTTTAATGTACACAATAACAAGAAGGTATATATATTTTTAAAAGAATGCTAAGTGAATTATAAAATTCTGTTCAAAGACTCAGAATATAGTATCTGTGATCTTTATATTATTTATTAAAAAAGGCAGAGAGGGGTAAATCAGAATTTTTAAGAAGCAAAGGCCATTTATAAACTACAGCATAAAAAATAATTCCATTATTTTGAAAAATTTAAGATGTTCTTAGAAGGATGTAAAAAACTTAAATGAAAAGGGACAAAAAAAAACAGTATAGTCATTGTCAGCGGTGTTAAAGAAAGGATTCAGAATAATACTCAACCCCTAAGAAAATAAACTACTTCCTGCCAGAAATCTAAAAACACTCTGTCCTCCCAGGTAGAATTTGTATGAACAGCTTATAAAACAAGACTGCTGAGTTCAAGGTAAAGGTGGATATGAAAAAAGCCATATTGCTGATAGTCTTGAAAGAACAAATTACCTTAGAAATAGGAAATCCTTTTCCAGCCAAATGGCATTTTTAAAAACTTTTTCTTCTTCTTCACAAGAAAGAAAAAGAGAGAGAGAGAGAGAGAGAATCAATGAACAACCAAAGCATATATTGGTGTGAGTACTAGATTTGTGAACTCTTAGTCATTTCTCAAACTGAGGTTGAATCAGTCATCTCTTCATTATGGAGAAAGATTTAAAGACATTTGATTAACCTTAAGAGGTTAAGGCTCAGCTCACCCGAAGGTCTTTGATTTGTCAAGTATAGGGATTCTAAGAGGCTATTATATTCTATTCCTCCTTAAAAACATCAGAAGAGTAATAATTGTCTATGAGCCTGGAAACTGTCAAATAAAACTTATAAAAATGGTATAGTTTTACTAATTAGAAAATATAATACATTTGCACTAAGGATCATCAAAGGATCTTTGTTATCCTGGGCTTGACTGGATTATTTTATCCTATAATCATAGAGGTGTACTATATATGGAACAAAATTTATCTAAGAATTGCCCAAGGGTGTGTTTTCTTTAAAGAAAAGACAGTGGATAAGGTTATCAAAGTAACTATATGGAATTTAAGCCCTTTAAATTTTTTAAATGCCAAAATAATTACAATTTATTATTATTTATTCAATTTTATCAATGTATATTTATCTGTCTTTATCCTTGGTATAAAATCTCAAGGAGTAGCAAGGGACAGAATCATTGTGTAATTTGAAAATCTTTGTAAGTTTCCAAAATGGTGACAATGTATTTAGCCTCTGTAGAGATTTGTTTAGTACAAATAACTTTACTAAATTAACAAATAAACAAAATTCTGAGCCAACATTTTACTTAAAACTCTAGACTCCTGGCTGGAATCTGCTGGTTCTTGAGCTCATTCAATGTCTGCACTCACATAAGGTATGTAAGGCTATATATTTTCATCCTCTTTCACCCTGCCCTCTCTTTATAGACTTTTGAGATTTTTTTTACGACTATGATCCCTAATCTAAATTATGGTTCCAAATTATCATTAATAAGCTGGGCAAATATTACCAATTCACTAAAACGATGTATTTCTCAGCTTCTTCACGTTTCATAAGAAACTGAATTATCATAAAATTCATTGCAAGATGTCCATTATATTTTCTGTGAAGCATTCCTTATGTATCCAGGTAAAAACCCACTTTCTTCTGCGATCTTTTTACTTGGTACAGAGGACTTTTTGTGAATATTGTGCCACTATTATTGATTTGATATCCTTGCAGTAAATAATAAGAAAGCAGAATAGGACTATCTTTCTTGAGCCACAGTTCCTGGCATAGTATGTGATATAGTACAGGCATCTTGATAGTTTGTCCCATAACTAAATGGTTGCCTTAATCACTCTCATTCCTAGAATATGTTCAGCCCCTATTCAACAAAAAGCACTTGAACGGGGAGCCCGGTGGCTCAGTCATTTGGGTGGACAATTCTTAATTTCAGCTCAGGTCATGTTCCCAGGGTCATGGGATCTAGCCCCACATAGGGCTACATGTGGAGTGTACAGCCTGCTTAAGATCCTCTCTCTCTCCCTCTGCCCCTTTCCCCTGCTTTCTCCCCCTCCCTCCCTCCCTCCTGCCCTCCCTCTCAAATAAAAAAAAATAAAAATAATTAAAAAACTTTAAAAAAACTCTTGAACTAAATACTTCAAGGAGTCTGTATATAGAATTATTTTTGACAATTTTATAGTAAAATCACATTGCAAAAAAATCTGAGATCAGAAATGTATTTAGCAATAAAAAGCCCAAACTCTTTACAATATTAAAACTGATCTGAAATGGAAAGTATCTGCACACAGTACTGGAAAATAATCACAGACAGCCTGAACAAGCTTCAGAGAAGAGAGCCAGTTTACACAAAGTGAGTAAGACACTCCTTTTATTAGGAAAAGGCAAAGAGCAAAGAGAATAGCTCCTAAGCAGGTTGCCAAATATCCTCAGAGGGTTTTAAAATAACAATGGCAGGTCTGAATCAGGATAGGAATGGGAATCCAAGCCAGTAAGTTTGTGAGTAGGGCTCTAATACTTTTCTTTGTATTTATAAGCAAAGGCCAATAATATTTGTTGTCACAAGTAAACAATAGAAACAAAATTAAAATAGGCCATCTCTAGGATACAGTTTCTTGAACACTGCTCTTTGTTTTTGTGTTTAATGATATAATATATATTTTATTCCCATATCATCTAACATTGTGTGTGGATCATTAACAGTCATAGAATGTATTTGCCGTATCTATAACACTTTCCTTGATGTGGAAAATAATTCCCCACCAAATGAGGATTTTAAAAGGATAAAAGGGAAAGTACATCCTGAATCTAAATGATTTCTACTTACTAGCTCAGTTCTAAGAGGAACAAGCTAAAACTATCATTATAGTTTTAAATTATTATTGTTTTCTTTCGTTTTCTTTTACAACAAATATTTGAGCAGGCCTTTTTGAAAGTCTTTTATAAGCAACGATGTCAAGTAGATAAAAATTTACACTCTTTGTTGTATTCCTTGCAAAATAGCATAACTTTTTTAAAAAGCTGATTCATTTATTTTGAGAGAGAGAGCATGTACACATGAGTGAGGGAGGGGCAGAGAAAGAGGGAGAGAGAGAGAATCCCAAGCAAGCCCAACCCTTCAGCAGGGAGACTGAGGTAGGCTCAAACTCACAAACCACAAGATCATGACCTGAGCTAAAAACTGACCCACCCAGGGGCTTCTAGCATAAATTTTTTTTTTTAAGTTTGAATTGTAAACTCTGGTTAGCCAGTGAAGAATCCGTTTAATGCTCATATACTACTGAACACTTTACAGGTGAAAGGGATGTGTATTAGAGACAGTATTTGAAGAGAACTAAAAGCAAGAGAAAAGTCATCTGGGGGGGTACCTAGGTGGTCAGTCGGTTAAGCCTCTGACTCTTGCTTTTGACTCAGGTCATAATTTTGCAGTTTCGTGAATTTGAGCCCCTTGTTGGGCTCTGTGCTGACAGCATAGAGCCTGCTTGGGATTCTCTCTCTTCTTTTCTCTCTGCCCCTCCCCCACGAGTGCTGTCTCTCTCTCTCTCAATCTCTTTCTGTCTCTGTCTCTGTCTCTCTCTCCCTCTCTCAAAACAAACCTTTAAAAAGTTAAAAAAAAAAAAAAAAGAAAAGTCATCTGTGCCTCCCCCTTCCCTCCAGTTTTCCTTGATTATGTTCTAAAGATCAAATAGCTTTAAGTGGTCACAAAGTTGGTCAATGCTTTTCCTTGCCTTGCTAGCAAACTGCAACGGAATTCCTCTGTAATAATATACATTCCTTTAATAAGAAAACATTTTGCTGATATGTAAAATATAAGTCGCTGTGCACTTTTTTTATGAATGGTGAAATACTGAATGAGTCAAGAATTCTGGGTAAGATATAAGAAAGCATCTTGCCTTGCGAAGTTTTAAGGAACTCAAGTTATAAAAATGGGAGCAATGAGAAAAATAATAGAATTTAAAGCATTTTAAATTTATTTTCCCAAATCTGGCTATTTTCTGATACCTAAAAGTCATGTTATCATTAGAATTTGGTACAACTTGGCTGGACAAAGGATCATTATGTTCTGTTAAATTACACTGGGACTCCAGGAACTATACTTATCAGAAGTAATGGCTGCTGGTACTGGGAACATATAAAGAGATCACTAGACAATCAAACACTTGTATCTCAGCTCAATCTTCTAACTAGTATATGCGTTATATATTAACTAATCTGAACATTTATATAATGTCATCATAGTTTTAACATATTGCAATGAAATTACCTCAGAGAAATCTAACTGAACCCCCAACATTTACTTAAATGCAGCCTTTCTGGCGTCTTGTATAACTTCATATAGCCACCTGAGGGTAGGATTAATTCATCGTTCTGTATTCTTACTTGATATTTTTCATGATTCTAATCAGTGTTTGCCAAGATAACGATGACTTCTCCTACAGTACTATGTGCCTTTTGGAATTATCCTTGCGTGGAATGACATGGATAGAGCTAGAGAGTATTTTGCTAAGAAAATAACTCAGAGAAGGGCAAATACCATATGATTTCACTCATTTTCACCCATATGTGGAATTTAAGAAACAAAACAGATGAACAGAGAGGGGAAAAAGAGAGGCAAACCAGGAAGTGGACTCTTAACTATAGAGAATAAACTAAGGGTTGCTGGAGTGGAGGTGGGCAGGGGATGGGTGACAGGTATTAAGAAGGACAACTGTGATGAACACTGGGTGTTTTAAGTGATGAATCACTGAATTCAACTCCTGAACCTAATATTACACTGTACATTAGCTAAATGGAGTTTAAATAAAAGCTTGAAGAAAATTAAAATTAAAAGTATAAAAAAAACCCACTATTAATTAAAGTAGCTTATTTTCGAAAAACTGTTTATTTAGATATAACTGCAAACTTTTCCCTCATTTGGCTTACCATTCTCCATCTCTCTCTCTCTCTCTCTCTCACTCATTATGTACACATAGTGTTAAAAAACAAGACAAAAGGCCCAAAATGGAGTCACTTATGCTAAGCCAGTCACCAAACTGAGAATTAATTACAGTTTTGGTTTACCCAGAAATGGAACCTTAAACTGAGCAAGGATCACCTGATCATACTAGTTAGGTGATCTGCCTGATAGATCCCATTACCCCCTAAAGGTTATCTCTCAATAACCAATTTTTTTTTTTTTTTGCCTAATTTAACTTCTGCTCCTGCTCCCTTCTTTCTACATAAGTCTTTCATTTTGTAGAACTCCTAGGAGCTCCTTTCTATCTGCTAGATTGGATGCTGCCTAATACAAATTAACATTTACTCAAACTTTTAAAATTCTGAATATGTCTCAGTTTATCTCTTAACTGTTCTGGTGTCAAAAGAGGGAACCAAATGAGACCCCTGTAGCCCCCAGGAGTAATGAGCAAACAGACACATGTATCTGTGGAGCCCCTTATACTTACTGCTGTCTCACTGCCTCCAGGGACCATCTGCTGTCTAAGATCTTAGCTCTGCAGTTTCTGTATTAAGAGCTTTCAGACTTCCTTTGAGCATTTCTTTTTCTGGACTGGGTCCAGAAGCCAGCTGGAGTTGGGCCGGGTCTAACTTAGAAACTAGACTATGTCTGGAGTCGGATGGTCCCACTTAAGTTGGACTGTGTACAGTGTGAGATTTCAGGCGAGTAAAATTTTGTTTTAAGGCTCAACAAGAAAGTTAACCTCACCAAAGATAATCTTTGAATTATAGTGGCCACAGTGGAAAACTTTTAACCATCTTAGATAAGCAGAGACATTTATAAGGTATCCTAGAGAAAAAGGGGTCTCAGCCAAGGACTTATTATAAAGTGTAGATGGAAAATTATTTTTCCTCCTCTACAGTTTCTGGTGACCAGGATGAGACTTTCTGGAATACCCCACCCACTCTCAAGCCTGCAGACAAGATCCTGCAAAAACTGGCAGACAGCAGCAAAGGGTGAGAATTCATACCAAAGTGAGTAATCCCAGATCTTCATCTGCTGTGCCTGGTCAAGAAGGTAAAATTTCATGTTGTCCCTTCCTTCCCAAATTCAGAAGGGAGTCAAAAAAAAACATTTTTAAGAACTTGGTCCTTGAATTAGGACTTAGGATTTTGCGTTGGGATATCCAATGGTTGTTAATCCTTTCTATCCCAGGGACAGTTAGTGACTTTTTTGTTTCTCTTATTTTATGTCCCGAGAATTTGGCTTCACAGTCATCAAGTTGTGAGCCTCCAAAATATGGCCAGACAGAAATGTGGGTTACACCCCCATTTGCTGCTAGATACAGCTGAACAAAAACGTGAGGTGCACTGCATTTGTGACTAGGGTCCTACCAAATGTTGCCAGCTCTCAGGGTAACTAAGGCTTGCTTTCTTTTGGTTAATCTTTGAGAATGGCTCTGGAACTTGGGAGGGTAGTACCTTTTTCACTCTTTTTGAGGATGCTTCTGGCATTTTGGGGGTTGTTCAACGTTGTCAAGGATATTTACTTTTTATCCTGAAACATGACAAGATATTTAAATGGATTTTTTTAAGTAGTTTTAAGGCGATCAGAAGTTGGCCAAATTGGAAGTTAATATTCAGAGCCTGATATGATTTTTTTTTTTTTTTTTTGGCCTTTTCCAGTAAGCTAAAATGAAACTTTATACCCACAGGGAGAGAAAACCATTCTGAAGCCTTTGTGGGAAGGATTTGCTAAAACATTCCAAAGATGCACAGCTCTAAATCTAGAGTATAGGAATCCAATGATTTACATAACAGTGGAAGATCTTTTCCCTGGTAAAAGGAATCAAACAGAAAATAAGGCAGTTCAATGGCTAGATCAGTCCCTTGATATCATCAGGTTGCAACCCAGTTCTTTGAGGAATTAAAAAACTGTACTTGTTTTACAAATTAAGCCTTTACAAGAACAGAAATACAGCTCTAGAAACAATTCAAAGCCCACTTATTCTTTTTACCAATCCCAAAACTTCCCCTATGACCCCAATAGGCCTGTAGATAATGGAAAAGATCTGGACTTAGGGAACAAAAGTCCTTGGTGAAACTTCTATTTTTTCTGTGTGCCTGTTGAGGTGTAAGAATTCTGTGTGGTCTTCTCTAGGGACCAAGGTAGTTACTATCAGAAGGAAAAAAAAAAAAAGAGAGAAAGAAAGTCTATTTTGAAAACTAGGCCTAGGAAAAATGATAAAAGTTTCTTCCACAAGTATTAGTAAAAAGTTTTAGCCATCTGTCATCTGAGCAGGTAATCTTAACTAATTCCATCTGCCAGAAACACAATTTGGATGCAAATGTTGTTTTATAAACTAGTGAGTTATACATTATCATAACTGTCTCAATAGCTAAAATTTTAAAACAACAGCTATAAGATCTCTGTTCATGTTTCTATATTTAGATATATCCATATATGTATATTACAAATGTGTAATCTTTTTTCTACCCCTGGAAGACATTGCCAAAATGAATTTGTAAAGAGCTCTATTTAATTGGCTTAAAGGCAAACAATTGTTTATATAAATCAAGTATACTCGCAGAAATAAAAAAAACTAACCCAAATGCTTTTCAATTTCACATAATCAAGGATAATCTTCAGTAAATAAAAGCTAGGTTAAGTTTCCTGGTTTAATTAAAAAGAGCCAATTCTTAGAGTTATCAGTATTAAATAGAGTAGTTTTATTCTACCTTGATTTCCTCAAAGTCAAATAAGCTTATGTCATTTCAACCACAGAATTTGTCAGCAAGAAAGAAAATTTAACATGATGGTTAGCTGCTTAATATCTCATGAAATTTTCATGAATCATCTAAACTTAATTGTTAAGAACAAGGAAATTAAATAGACGTAAGATAAAAGTCTATATACTTTTCAACAATTGTGATGTAGGTCTCCATTTATCTTTCAGCAATATATACATACACATATACACTCATATATTTATGCATATACATATTAATGTGTATGCACATTTAACATTCATCTAAAATTTCTTAATCTATACCCTGATAAGTATTCTGTGTAACGACATAAAAGTAAAAATCACCCCTAATCCTCATTCAGGCATTTTACTGGTGTAAAAAACGCTTAAATGAAATGGTATGGAGGTTTTGAAATATCTGAAAATGGTGGCCAGGACGCAAATCAGAGATAATGTACAATTTTCATCTTCGAAGTTAAAGTCCAGGTTCTATACTTCTTTCTCTTAGAAATATGACTCTGTTCTACTCATCCCCCTAGCTATCTATCTATCAATATCCACCTTGGTCTCAGTCTCCACCAAAAGCAAATTAACGGGCTGTAGTGTGAAAGCTCAGAAAATTATATATTTCTTACTTGCAGTATTCCAAATGTCATTGTTTTCATTATGCAACATATCATCTATATCAAACCCTATTTTTGACTCATTTTTTCAGTAACAGAATTTAGTGATTCATTACTTACACATAACATCCAGTGCTCATCCCAACAAGTTTCTTCCTTACTGCCCTTCGCCCACTTAGCCCATCCCCCCACCCAACACCCGGCCAGCAGCTCTCAGTTTGTTCTCTGTATTTGAGAGTCTCTGATGGTTTGTCTCCCTCTCTATTTTTATATTATTTTTGCTCCCCTTCCCTATGTTCATCTGCTTTGTATCTTAAATTCTACATGAGTTAAATCATACATTTGTCTTTCTCTGATTTATTTGGCTTAGCATAATACTCTCTATTTCCATCCACATTGCTGCAAATGGCAAGGTTAAATTCTTTTTGATTGCCGAGTAATATTCCATTATATTTATATACCACATCTTCTTTATCCATTCATCCATCGGTGGACATTTGGGCTCTTTCCATACTTTGGATATTGTGAATTGTGCTGCTATAAACATTTGGGTGCATGTTCCCCTTCGAATCAGCACTCCTGTATCCTTTGGATAAATACCTAATAGTGTAAGTTCTGGGTCATAGTTCTATTTTAATTTTTTTGAGGAACCTCCATACTGTTTTCCAGAGTGGCTGTACCAGTGGGCATTCCCACCAACAGTGTAAAAGGGTTCCTCTTTCTCCACGTCCTCACCAACATCTGTTGTTTTCTGAGTTGTTCATTTTAGCCATTATGACAGGCGTAAGGTGGTATCTCACCGTGGTTTTTATTTGTACTCCCCTGATGATGGGTGATGAGCATCTTTTCATGTGTCTGTTAGCCATCTGGATGTCTTCTTTGAAAAGTGTCTGTCTTTGGCCCATTTCTTCAATGGATTATTTCTTTTTTCGGTGTTGAGTATGGTAAGTTCTTTACAGATTTTGGATACCAGCCCTTTAGCTGATATGCTTTGGCTTTGTGAAGAATACTGGTGTTATTTTGATAGGGATTGTATGTTGTTTTCTTAACCTGTTTTTGTTTTCTTATTTTTTTCATCTGTTTACCTGGACTTGTTAACATGTAGTATTTTATGCAGTGCTCTGGCATTTTTAATGGGAATATTTCTCTAGATAGCTAGACCACAATGTTGGAGGAAAAGGGATATATAAATGCTGTTTTCCAAGGGGAAAACTGCTACTATTTTCAGATAGAATGTCTTCGAACAATACCTATTAGTCCAGATTTTCAAATATTTTAGTCTTTGTTTATGATAAACTTTTTTTCTCAATATACGAAATTTATTGTCAAATTGGTTACCATACAACACCCAGTGCTCATCCCAAAAGGTGCCGTCCTCAATACCCATCACCCACACTCCCCTCCCTCCCACCCCCCATCAACCCTCAGTTTGTTCTCAGTTTTTAACAGTCTCTTATGCTTTGGCTTTCTCCCACTCTAACCTCTTTTTTTTTTTCCTTCCCCTCCCCATGGGTTTCTGTTAAGTTTCTCAGGATCCACATAAGAGTGAAAACATATGGTATATGTCTTTCTCTGTATGGCTTATTTCACTTAGCATAACACCCTCCAGTTCCATCCGTGTTGCTACAAAGGGCCATATTTCATTCTTTCTCATGGCCACGTAGTACTCTATTGTGTATATAAACCACAATTTCTGTATCCATTCATCAATTGATGGACATTTAGGCTCTTTCCATAATTTGGCTATTGTTGAGAGTGCTGCTATAAATATTAGGGTACAGGTGCCCCTATGCATCAGTACTCCTGTATCCCCTGGATAAATTCCTAACAGTGCTACTGCTGGGTCATAGGGTAGGTCTATTTTTAATTTTCTGAGGAACCTCCACACTGCTTTCCAGAGCGGCTGCACCAATTTGCATTCCCACCAACAGTGCAAGAGGGTTCCCATTTCTCCACATCCTCGCCAGCATCTATAGTCTCCTGATTGTTCATTTTGGCCACTCTGACTGGCGTGAGGTGATATCTGAGTGTGGTTTTGATTTGTATTTCCCTGATGAGGGGCGACATTGACCATCTTTTCATGTGCCTGTTGACCATCCGAATGTCTTCTTTAGAGAAGTGTCTATTCATGTTTTCTGCCCATTTCTTCTCTGGGTTATTTGTTTTTCAGGTGTGGAGTTTGGGGAGCATTTTATAGATCTTAGATACTAGCCCTTTGTCCGATATGTCATTTGCAAATATCTTTTCCCATTCCGTTGGTTGCCTTTTAGTTTTGTTGGTTGTTTCCTTTGCTGTGCAGAAACTTTTTATCTTTGTAAGGTCCCAACAGTTCATTTTTGCTTTTAATTCCCTTGCCTTTGGGGATGTCAAGTAAGAAATTGCTATGGCTGAGGTCAGAGAGGTCTTTTCCTGCTTTCTCCTCTAGGGTTTTGATGGTTTCCTGTCTCACATTCAGGTCCTTTATCCATTTTGAGTTTATTTTTGTGAATGGTGTGAGAAAGTGGTCTATTTTAATCTTCTGCATGTTGCTGTCCAGTTCTCCCAGCACCATTTGTTAAAGAGACTGTCTTTTTTTCCATTGGATGTTCTTTCCTGCTTTGTCAAAGATGAGTTGGCCATACGTTTGTGGGTCTATTGCTGGGGTTTCTATTCTATTCCATTGGTCTGTGTGTCTGTTTTTGTGCCAATACCATGCTGTCTTGATGATGACAGCTTTGTAGTAGAGGCTAAAGTCTGGGATTGTGATGCCTCCCGCTTTGGTCTTCTTCTTCAAAATTACTTTGGCTATTCGGGGCCTTTTGTGGTTCCATATGAATTTTAGGATGGCTTGTTCTAGTTTCAAGAAGAATGCTGGTACAATTTTGATGGGGATTGCATTGAATGTGTAGATAGCTTTGGGTAGTATTGACATTTTGACAATATTTATTCTTCCAATCCATGAGCACACAATGTTTTTCCATTTCTTTATATCTTCTTCAATGTCCTTCATAAGCTTTCTATAGTTTTCAGCATACAGATATTTTACATCTTTGGTTAGATTTATTCCTAGGTATTTTATGCTTCTTGGTGCAATTGTGAATGGGATCAGTTACTTTGTCTTTCTGTTGCTTCATTATTAGTGTATAAGAACGCAACTGATTTCTGTACATTGATTTTGTAACCTGCAACTTTGCTAAATTCATGTATCAGTTCTAGCAGACTTCTGGTGGAGTCTATCAGACTTTCCATGTATAATATCATGTCATCTGCAAAAAGTGAAGGCTTAACTTCATCTCTGTCAATTTTGATGCCTTTGATTTCCTTTTGTTGTCTGATTGCTGATGCTAGAACTTCCAACACTATGTTAAACAACAGCGGGAAGAGTGGACATCCCTGTCGTGTTCCTGACCTCAAGGAAAAAGCTCTCAGTTTTTCCCCATTTAGGATGATGTTAGCTGTGGGCTTTTCATAAATGGCTTTTATGATCTTTGAGTATGTTCCTTCTATCCCGACTTTCTCGAGGGTTTTTATTAAGAAAGGTTGCTGAATTTTGTCAAATGCTTTTTCTGCATCGATTGACAGGATCATATGGTTCTTATCTTTTCTTTTATTAATGTGATGTATCACGTTGATTGCTTTGCGAATGTTGAAACAGCCCTACCTCCCAGGAATGAATCCCACTTGATCATGGTGAATAATTCTTTTTATATGTTGTTGAATTTGATTTGCTAGTATCTTATTGAGAATTTTTGCATCCATATTCATCAGGGATACTGGCCTGTAGTTCTCTTTTTTTACTGGGTCTCTGGTTTAGGAATCAAAGTAATGCTGGCTTCATAGAATGAGTCTGGAAGTTTTCCTTCCCTTTCTATTTTTTTGGAATAGCTTGCGAAGGATAGGTATTATCTCTGCTTTAAACGTCTGGTAGAACACCCCTGGGAAGCCATCTGGTTCTGGACTCTTATTTGTTGGGAGATTTTTGATGACTGATTCAATTTCCTCGCTGGTTATGGGTCTGTTCAAGCTTTCTATTTCCTCCTGATTGAGTTTTGGAAGCGTGTGGGTGTTTAGGAATTTGTCCATTTCTTCCAGGTTGTCCAGTTTGTTGGCATATAATTTTTCATAGTATTCCCTGATAATTGTTTGTATCTCTGAGGGATTGGTTGTAATCATTCCATTTTCATTCATGATTTTATCTATTTGGGTCATCTCCCTTTTCTTTTTGAGAAGCCTGGCTAGAGGTTTATCAATTTTGTTAATTTTTTCAAAAAACCAACTCTTGGTTTCGTTGATCTGCTCTACAGTTTTTTAGATTCTATATTGTTTATTTCTTCTCTGATCTTTATTATTTATCTTATTCTGCTAGGTTTAGGCTGCCTTTGCTGTTCTGCTTCTATTTCCTTTAGGTGTGCTGTTAGATTTTGTATTTGGGATTTTTCTTGTTTCTTGAGATAGGCCTGGATTGCAATGTATTTTCCTCTCAGGACTGCCTTCGCTGCATCCCAAAGCATTTGGATTGTTGTATTTTCATTTTCAGTTGTTTCCATATATTTTTAAATTTCTCCTCTAATTGCCTGGTTGACCCACTCATTCTTTAGTAGGGTGTTCTTTAACCTCCATGCTTTTGGAGGTTTTTCAGACTTTTTCCTGTGGTTGATTTCAAGCTTCATAGCATTGTGGTCTGAAAGTATGCATGGTATGATTTCAATTCTTGTATACTTATGAAGGGCTGTTTTGTGACCCAGTATATGATCTATCTTGGAGAATGTTCCATGTGCACACGAGAAGAAAGTGTATTGTGTTGCTTTGGGATGCAGAGTTCTAAATATATGTGTCAAGTCCATCTGATCCAATGTCTCATTCAGGGCCCTTGTTTCTTTATTGACCGTGTGTCTAGATGATCTATCCATTTCTGTAAGTGGAGTGTTAAAGTCCCCTGCAATTACCACATTCTTATCAATAAGGTTGCTTATGTTTGTGAGTAATTGTTTTATGTATTTGGGGGTTCCTGTATTCGGCACATAGACATTTATAATTGTTAGCTCTTCCTGATGGATAGACCCTGTGATTATTATATAATGCCCTTCTTTATCTCTTGTTACAGCTTTTAATTGAAAGTCTAGTTTGTCTGATATAAGTATGGCTACTCCAGCTTTCTTGACTGCCAGTGGCATGATAAATAGTTCTCCATCTCCTCACTCTCAATCTGAAGGTGTCCTCAGGTCTAAAATGAGTCTCTTATAGACAGCAAATGGATGGGTCTTTTTTTTTTATCCATCCTGATACCCTCTGTCTTTTAGTTGGCGCATTTAATCCATTTACATTCAGTGTTATTATAGAAAACAATGGGTTTAGAGTCATTGTGATGTCTGTAGGTTTCATGCTTGTAGCCATTTCTCTGGTACTTTGTCTCACAGGATCCCCCTGAGGATCTTTTGTAGGGCTGGTTTAGTGGTGACGAATTCCTTCAGATTTTCTTTGTTTGGGAAGACCTTTATCTCTCCTTCTATTCTAAATGACAGACTTGCTGGATAAAGGATTCTCGGCTGCATATTTTTTCTGTTCATCACATTGAAGATTTCCTGCCATTCCTTTCTGGCCTGCCAAGTTTCAGTAGAGAGATCTGTCACGAGTCTTATAGGTCTCCCTTTACATGTTAGAGCACGTTTATCTCTAGCTGCTTTCAGAATTTTCTCTTTACCCTTGTATTTTGCCAGTTTCACTATGATATGTCATGCAGAAGATCGATTCAAGTTACGTCTGAAGGGAGTTCTCTGTGTCTCTTGGATTTCAATGCCTTTTTCCTTCCCCAGTTCAGCGAAGTTCTCAGCTATAATTTCTTCAAGTACCCCTTCAGAACCTTTCCCTCTCTCTTCCTCCTCTGGAATACCAATTATACATAGATTATTTCTCTTTAATGCATCACTTAGTTCTCTAATTTTCCCCTCATCCTCCTGGATTTTTTTATCTCTCTTTTTCTCAGCTTCTTCTTTTTCCATAATTTTATCTTCTAGTTCACCTATTCTCTCCTCTGCCTCTTCAATCTGAGCCGTGGTTGTCTCCATTTTATTTTGCAGCTCATTGATAGCATTTTTTACCTCCTCCTGGCTGTTCCTTAGTCCCTTGATCTCTGTACCAAGAGATTCTCTGCTATCCTCTATACTGTTTTCAAGCCCAGCGATTAATTTTATGACTATTATTCTAAATTCACTTTCTGTTATATTGTTTAAATCGTTTTCGATCAGTTCCTTAGCTGTTGTTATTTCCCGGACGTTTTTCTGAGGGGAATTCTTCTGTTTGGTCATTTTGGAAAGTCCCTGGAGTGGTGCAGGACTGCGGGGCACTTCCCCTGTGCTGTCTTGAATAACTTGCGTTGGTGGGCAGGGCCGCAGTCAGACCTGATGTCTGCCCCCAGCCCACCACTGGGGCCACAGTCAGACTCGTGTGTGCTTTCTCTTCCCCTCCTCTAGAGGCGGGATTCATTGTGGGGTGGCGTGGCCTGTCTGGGCTACTTGCACACTGCCAGACTTGTGGTGCTGGGGATCTGGCATATTAGCTGGGGTGGATCGGCAAGGTGCACGGGGGCGGGAGGGGCAGGCTCAGCTCGTTTTTCCTTCAGAGATCCACTTCAGGAGGGGCCCTGTGGCACCGGGAGTCAGACCCACTGCCAGAGGGATGGATCCGCAGATGCACAGCATTTGGTGTTTGCCTGGTGGAGGCAAGTTTCCTGACAGGAACCAGTTCTCTTTGGGATTTTGGCTGGGGGATGGGTAAGGGAGATGGCACTGGTGAGCCTCTTTGTTCCCCGCCAAGCTGCACTCTGTCTTCCGGGGCTCAACAACTCTCCCTCCCGTTGTCCTCCAGCCCTCCCATTCTCCAAGCAGAGCTATTAGCTTATAACCTTCCAGATGTCAAGTCCCACTTGCTCTCAGAACACACTCCATCAGGCCCCTCCACTTTTGCAAGCCAGACTCTGGGCTCTGCTTGGCCGGCAGGCCGCCCCTCCACCCAGGCTCCCTCCCGCCAGTCCCTGGAGTGGGCACCGCCTCTCCGCCCTTCCTACCCTCTTCCGTGGGCCTCTCATCTGCGCTTGGCTCCGGAGAGTCCGTTCTTCTAGTCTGCTGGTGGTTTTCTGGATTAGTTAGGCAGGTGTAGGTGGAATCTAAGTGATCAGCAGGACGCGTAGTGAGCCCAGCATCCTCCTATGCCGCCATCTTCCCAGGATTCTATAATACACTTCTTTATACTTGCCTAACTTCTTATTAAATGAAAGGAAAGCAGTAAATTCAGTTGTTCTAATACAGATTTCAGCCACCCTGGAATGGTGCATGTGAGCTAAATGGCTTTCATTAGTAAGGTCACATATTCTTTTCCCTCTATTCCCAGTTATGAGTACACATTTTCCTTTACTATAGGACTTTACTGCAGATTACAGGACACAGTCACAACATTCTAACACATCAACCCTCCTGACCCCTCCAACTAAGTTTTCCTAAATTTACAGTAGTTGCAAGTTCAAGCAAATGCTTCCCTAACCCTTAAAAGGGACTGTTGGCTTCCATGCAGGGCATGTAGTAAACCCAACTACTCCTCAACCTCTCCTGACTCAGGCTAGTCCAAGTGTTATTATCCATTAATGCTATACCTATTTATGATATCTACATGGGTATTTTTCACTATTATTAGTGTCAAGTGACAGACGACATAATTTAGAAAGTTTGTGTACATCTATTTTCAGGTATGCTCTATTTGGTATGAAAAACAATGGTACTGCTATTAAAGATGTCTTTTCATCTGTAGACTGTATTTTCTCTACAATAGTTTAATTACTAGGCATTTCTCAATATATTGTGGTAAATGTAGGCACCGTATCTCCATACTAACAAATCACCAATATACACTATAAAGATTTGCAATACTAGAAAGTATTTACCATTGAGAAAAACTTTTTTAAAATTTTGGAAAATCTCTAATATTTCCCAGTGAAGTGTTTCAGCCAAAATACCCACATTAATTCTGACTGGTCCAAGTTGAGTCATTCACTTACATCTGAGTCAATAATGTTTTGTAGCAAGTGGAACATCTATCATGTCAACTAGGATCCTAAACTACTCTTTCATCCAGAAATTGGGTCAATTCTAAAACCACTACTGTCTAGAAGAAGAGATGGGTAAGTTTTCAGTAACTTCCTGAACAGATAATAGATAGATATTTTTCTTTTTTCCTCCATTACCTTTTTTCCCCCCTCTTTGCTTTGATCATTCTCTTCCGTGAAAGTTTTTTCCTCAAATCCACCAAATAAAACTATTTCTGGTCACTATTATTAAATATATTTATTCTGAAAACAGTCAAGAATATACCAGATTTCATTAATTATGTTTCAAGTTATACACTAATAAAAAATGTAATGCTGCAGCAGGTATTTTATTTTTTTTTTTAATATTTTTTTCTGTTTTTGAGTATATGATTGAAACTATATTACTAGGCACAAGTCTCAATTACAGAAAAATATTTGGGCAAACATTTAGCATTTGGTGAATAATGAATGCTTAGAGCGTTCTCCAGTTAATACCTTCTTGACAACAGTGTTTTTATTAAATAAGTGTCATGCATTCATTAATGTATTCAATTTTTTTTATCTTATTTGTTTTATTTTTTAACATTTTATTTTATTATTGAGAGATAGAGAGAGACATAGCATGAGCATGCAAAGGGCAGAGAGAGGAGGAGACACAGAATCTGAAGCAGGCTCCAGGCTCTGAGCTGTTAGCACAGAGCCTGATGCGGGGCTCGAACTCAAACCACCATGACCTGGGCTGAAGTCGGACGCTTAACTGAGCCACCTGAGCGTGCCATCAATTTTTTTTTTTTTTAATTTTTAAATAAGTAACATTTTTAAGACCATTCTACTCAAGTACATACCAAACTACATATTGGAAAAAAAATTTCTTCAGCACAGAAAGGATCATTCTAACATGAAAAAGGGAATCAAATAACATCCTGGAAGTGCATGATCTTGAGATTATATAGTTCATCTCTGCCTTTTCTACCCGTGCCTTTTGAATTCCAAGTAGCGCTATTTTGTTGCTACTGTAATTTTCATTACAATAGTTTAGAAGTATAGCAATAGAAGCAATTTACTTCTCCCAGTCTACTGGTTCAAATCCTATCACCAGGAAGTTTCCTTAACAACAGTCTTTTAATACCTATTTGTTTTTCAATTTGTCCTAGAAACACTTTCAAGTAGTAGCATTAGCAATTTTTAAACGTGTTATTTCTGTGTGTTATACAATGTTGTCTGTATTCAAAGTAAATCTGGTACTCTGGTAGGAATCAAATACCAGTCCATCAAAACATCCAAGTTCAAGACCAAGCTTCTAAATTTGCTAACCCACAGTTTTAAACAAAAATTGGTATTCTTCTTAATGTGACTGCAACATCTGCACAGTTAAAGGGCACAGATAGAAGGGCCAAGTTTGTTTTCTACCTGCCAGATATCTAGATATTTTACATTTAATACCAATCTTGTAAAGCTAGTAACAACTTCACTATTATCTACGGTTTCTCCAGGAAACTCTGAAGTTCATCAAGATTATAATAAGAAAGATACAGCACTATATAGCCATGTTACTGATCACTCAAAGGTGCTCAGATTGATTTTTCTTTTGCAAGAGATGGAGAAAGGCGATGCCAGTGTCCCAGCACTGGTGCTAGCTTATCACCTGACCCCACTGAAACTCTACTTCCAAAGAGAAAGGAAGATAAGTTGTCAAATGACAAAACAGAGACTTCAGGTAGAATTCAATATCAACATTTGATTTAGAATGGCAGAATACTGGTCTGTCACAAACTATTTCCTCTTTTAGACTTTTTGCCTATGTTCAAAATTCACAGATTCTGGGAATATCGAAATGGAGATCATCAAGGGGCCATTTTTCTGCCTACCACAGAAAGTAAAGGGATGAGTCTTTCCAGATAGATCACATTGGGATGAAATTGCACCTGTGCAGGCAAAAGGAAGCATAGAAACTACTGATTGTGTAGGTGGAGTTTTTCAAATGGCCAGAAAAACATACTCTTTATTTATAAGGGAAAATCAGCTATATACTTTATTTTCACATTGATTTTCACATTGAAAATGTGAATCATTCACATTTCACACAAGATTTTCACACTGATAAAATTCAGACACAATCATTCACAGGATTTTCAGATTGATAAAATTCCTATTTTTGAGATTATTGAATTGATTCATTTAACCCACAAATAATTAATAAGCCTTTATGTGTCATGGACTTAGTAAATCATTGGTGATAAAATGGTGAAAACAGAAACATGATCCTTACCACCAGAGGGCTTACAGTGTAGTGGGGGGAGATAGTCATTAATGACATAAAATTATTTGATATAAATTATTTGGAATTCTACATGAGAGATTTGTCTCTTTTCCTCCATTTATGGATTTATCAATCATTTATGTATATCAGTATGGACGTATGAATATTAATTTTAAATTCTAAGTTATAGTCCAATTACATGATTTACATGGCCAGATAGTTCCAACTTCGGCCACTGGAAGCCCATGAAGTTGCCTCCTGTGCTCCTTTGACCTACCTCATCAACAGTTAAAAAAAAAAAGTTTTTGTTTGTTGGTTTGTAGGCTGGTTGGTTAATTTATTAGCACATCATTATTTTCTGATAGAACAAGATGCTCTGAGCTCATCTTACCTATTTCCTGACCTACCCTGGAATCAGCCATTTTTCCAATGAAAACTTGTGATTTTTATTGGAGAATGGTATTAACCTGCCACTTTACAAACAATAAATCCAGATCATTTATTTTTTGCTTGGGACAGAATTAAAATAAATTCATTCACTATCAACTTTCAGTATATAAGTCCACATGAAATGTGACTTTTAATATTATCACATTTGCTTCAAAGAAACTGCCAACAGGAGATAGGAAAAAGTTTCCAGAAGGAAGATGGCGGCATAGGAGGATGCTGGGCTCATCTTGTCCTGCTGATCGCTAAGATTCCACCCACATGGGCCTAAACAACCCAGAAAACCACCGGAAGAATAGCAGAACAGACTCTCCGGAGCCAAGCCTAGACAAGAGGCACACGGAAGAGAGTAGGAAAGGGGAGAGGTGGTGTGCACTACACGGACTGGTGGGAGGGAGCCAGGCGGTGGAGGAGCAGCCTGCCAGGCAAGGCAGAGCTCCCAAAGTCTGGCTTGCAAAAGTGGAGGGGCTGGACTCCTTGAGTTCTGACAGCCAGCGGAACTTAACATCTGGAATGTTAAAAGTCAACAGCTCTGCTCTCAGAGAGCGGAGAGGGCTACAGGACGCCGGGAGGGAGAATTGTTGAGTCCTGGAAGGACAAAGCTTAGCAGGTGAACAAAGGTGCTGGCAAGCGCCATTTCCCTCTCCCATCCCACAGCCAAAATTCCAAAGGGAACCAGTTCCTGTCACCAATCTTGCTCGCACCACGCAAACTCCCAATGCTGTGCTTCTGTGGCTCCATCCCTCGACATGTCTGCCTCCCTCCCTTTGATGCAGGGCCCCTCCCACAGGAGACAAAGCTAGCTAAGCCTGTCACCTCCCACCCCTGTGCACCTTGCGAATCCACCCCATTTAATACGCCCTTGGCCAGATCCCATCAAAGCAGCACCACAAGCCTGGCAGTGTGTAAGTAGCCCAGACAGGGGCCACACCACTCCACAGTGAGTCCTGCCCCTGGTAAAGGGGAAGATAAGGTACACACCAGTCTGACTGTGGCCCCAACAACGGGCTGGGGGCAGACATCGGGTCTGACTGTGGCCCCACCCACCAACACAAGTTTCTCTGGACAGCACAGGGGAAGTGCCCTGCAGTTTGGAGCTACTGCAGGAACTAGCCAAAATGATGAAACAGAAGAGTTCTCCTCAAAAGAAACTCCAGGAAGTAGCGACAGCTACCGAATTGATCAAACATGATTTAAGCAATATAATGGAACACGAATTTAGAAAAAAAGTCATAAAATTAATCGCTGGGCTTGAAAAAAGCATAGAGAACAGAAGAGAATCTATTGCTACAGAGAACAAGGGACTAAAAAATAGTCATGAGGAACTAAAAATTGCGATAAATGAGGTGCAAAATAAAATGGAGGAGACCATAGCACGGATTGAAGAGGCAGAGGAGAGAATAGGAGAATTAGAAGATAAAATTATGGAGGGGGAGGAGCCAAGATGGCGGAAGAGCATGGAAGATTTTTGTGTTTCTTGTGTCCGTGAAATACAGCCAGACCAACACTAAACCATCCTACACACCTAGAAAACTGATTGGAAGATTAACACAACAATCTGCACAACCTGAACCACAGAATTCAGCAGGTACATGGCACGGAGAGGTGAACTTAGGGAGAAAGAAGCCAGCGGCGGGCAGGGAGCCGCCTTTGCAGGCAGAGAGAGGATGGAGACTAGGGCGGAGGAGAATACGGGAAAAGCACCCCTCCCCAAAAGCAGCTGGAGAGAAAGTGGAAAATAGACAACAGCCACAGGGACTAAACTAAAAAGGGAGAAAGGAGAAAGGAGAGGGTATAAATTCCATTAAGACTGTAAACAAGGGGAGCGCAAAGGTGGCAACTCCGCAACTCCATACCTGGCGGTGCTCTGGTGGGAAAGGTGATTCCCCAGGAACAGAGTGGGGTCAGGAGGTTCTTGGGCCACAAGGGGAAAAGCGGTTCCACTGCTAGAAGGACATTTGGTAGAGACTGTTGAAGCCACCTGGTCCCAGCAGACCCCAGAAAACAGCCATATTCACTGGTACTGGAACAAGGTGATTAAGGGTGAAGCCTGGTGCCAGATGTGTGTTGTGATTTTCCATAATCCCTGAAACGCTGTTGCTACACTATCTCGTGAACTTTTTCTGGGGTTGGGTGGCACCTGGCCAAAGTCTCGGGACACCGGCAGCAGCAGGGTTCAGCAAATGTTTCTGGGTGCAGCCGACAATCGGCCATTGCTGGGTGAGACCCTCCCGCAGAGGAGCAGAATGGGTCAAAGCCACAGTCCTTCAGGAGTAAGGGGCCGGGAAAAACAGCCGCATCTAAGACAAAACTCGGGAGAGAGGTACTGCCTGGAGCCTGGTGTTGGACAGTGAAAAAGCAGGAGTGGACAAAGGCTGAAGACAGAAGACAGGTGCGTGACTGCTGACTGGGGAGAACACACTGGATAGCTGGGTGGTGCCATTTTCACCGCTCCTGCGCATGCACACCTACGAGTACCCCAACAATCCACCCCAGTAGGCTAGCAGCACCATCTAGTGGAGAGCAGAGCTGTTACACTGAGCCCCGCCCAACTGGGCCAACTTCACTCTCCAAGAACACAAGTCTCACCATAGGCTTAGTTTATGGACTATCAAGCTCTACATAGACTGACTTCTAGGAGAAAATGAAGTAATTTCAGTCCTACTGCAATCTGTTAGCAGGTTCCTCTATTCAATTTTCTTTCATTTTTTTTTTCTTATTCTCTTTTACACTTTTTTTCAATAAGGGAAAAATTCATTTTTATTTTCAATTTTTATAAAAACTATTTTTAATTTTTATTACTATATTTTTACCTTTGTATAAATTTTTTCAAATTCTACTTTACTTCCATCATTTTATTTTAGTCTACTTCAGTGTATTCACCTTTTCAAATTTTCAATTTCCTTTTTTAGTTTCCTTCTTTTTCTTTTCTTCTTTTTCATTTCTTTTTTCTTGAATGCAGATAGAAAAAACTTCATTTTACTTTCAATTTCAATTAAAAATATTTTTAATTTCCTTACTATATTTTGTACTTTTATATAAATTTTTTCAAATTCTATTTTACTCTCATCATTTATTTTAGTCTACTACAGTGTATTCACTTTTTCAAATTTTCAAACAATTTCCTTTTTTTTCTCTTTTTTTTCCTCTTTTTTCTCTTTGGTATTTCTTTTCTATTTTCTTAATACTGAAAAAAAAAGCTCATATATATTTTTAATTTTTGTTAAAAGTATTTTTCTTTAGGGGCGCCTGGGTGGCTCAGTCGGTTATGTGTTCGACTTCGGCTCAGGTCACGATCTCACGGTCCGTGAGTTCGAGCCCCGCATCAGGCTCTGGGCTGATGGCTCAGAGCCTGGAGCCTGCTTCGGGTTCTGTGTCTCCCTCTCTCTCTGCCCCTCCCCCGTTCATGCTCTGTCTCTCTCTGTTTCAAAAATAAATAAATGTTAAGAAAACTTTTAAAAAGTATTTTTCTTTAATTTTTAAGTATATTCTTTACTTTTGTGTATATTTTTTCAAATTCTATTTTACCCCCATCATATAATTTTAGTCTACTTCAGTGTATTCATTTTTTCAAATTCTCAAACGATTTCCTTTTTTTTTTTCTTCCCCCACCTTTTTTTCTCTAATCTGTCAAACCACTTTCAACACCGAAACCAAAACACACCTAGGATCTAGCATCACCTATTCGATTTGTGTGTGTGTGTGTGTGTGTGTGTGTGTGTGTTTAATTTTTAATTTTAATATTTTTGTAATTTTAATTTTTTTAATTTCAATTTTTCTACCTCATGAATTCCTTTTCTCCCTTCAAAATGACAAAACAAAGTAATTCACCTCAAAAGAAAGAGCACGAAGAAATGAAGGCCAGGTTTTAACCAACACAGACACAAGCAAAATGTCTGAACCAGCATTTAGAATCACGATAATAAGAATACTAGCTGGAGTTGAAAATAGATTAGAATCCCTTTCTGAGGAGATAAAAGAAGTAAAATAGAATGAAATTAAAAATGCTCTAACTGAGCTGCAATCACGGATGGATGCCACGGCGGCAAGGATGGATGAGGCAGAACAGAGAATCAGTGATACTGAGGACAAACTTATAGAGAATAATGAAGCAGAAAAAAAAGGGAGATTAAGGCAAAAGAGCACAATTTAAGAATCAGACAAACCAGTGACTCATTAAAAAGGAACAACATCAGAATCATAGGGGTCCCAGAAGAGGAATAGAGAGAAATTAGGGTAGAAGGGCTATGTGAGCAAATCATAGCGGGAAACTTTCCTAAACTCGGAAGAGACAAAGACATCAAAATCAAGGAAGCACAGAGGACCCCATTAGGTTCAACAAAAACCGACCATCAACAAGGCATATCATAATTAAATTCACAAAATACTCAGGCAAGGAGAGAATCATGAGGGCAACAAGGGGAAAAAATGTCCCTTATCTACAAGGGAAGACAAATCAGATTTGCAGCAGACCTATCCACAGAAACTTGGCAGGCCAGAGGAGTGGCAGGATATATTCAGTGTGCTGAATCAGAAAAATATGCAGCCAAGAATTCTATATCCAGCAAGGTTGTCATTCAAAATAGAAGGAGAGATAAAATGTTTCCCAGACAAACAAAAATTAAAGGAGTTTGTGACCACTAAACCAGCCCTGCAAGAAATTTTAAGGGGGACTCTCTGAGGGCAGAAAAGATGAAAAAAATATATATATATACACACACATATATGTATATATGTATGTATATATATATACCAAAAGCAACAAAGATTAGAAAGGACCAGAGAACACCCCCAGAAACTCCAACTCTACAAGCATCATAATGGCAATAAATTCATATCTTTCAGTACTCGCTTTAAACATCAATGGACTCAATGCTCTAATCAAAAGACATAAGGTAACAGAATGGATAAGAAAACAAGATCCATCTATATGCTGTTTACAAGAGACACATTTTAGACCTAAAGACACCATCAGATTGAAAATAAAGGGATGGAGAACCATCTATCATGCTAATGGTCAACAAAAGAAAGCCGGAGTAGCCATACTTATATCAGACTATCAGAAGGGCATTATATCATAATCAAGGGGTCTATCGACCAAGAAGACGTAACAATTGTAAACATTTATGCACCAAACGTGAGAGCACCCAAATATATAAATCAGTTATTCACAAACATGAAGAAACTCATCGACAGTAATACCATAATAGTAGGAGACTTCAACACCCCACTCACAGTAATGGACAGATCATGTAATTAAAAATTCAACAAGGAGGGGCGCCTGGGTGGTGCAGTCGGTTAAGCGTCCGACTTCAGCCAGGTCACGATCTCGCGGTCCGTGAGTTCGAGCCCCGCGTCAGGCTCTGGGCTGACGGCTCAGAGCCTGGAGCCTGTTTCCGATTCTGTGTCTCCCTCTCTCTCTGCCCCTCCACCGTTCATACTCTGTCTCTCTCTGTCCCAAAAATAAATAAAAACGTTGAAAAAAAAAAATTCAACAAGGAAACAATGGCTTTGAATGACACACTGGATCAGTTGGACTTAACAGATATATTCAGAACATTTTATCCTAAAGCAGAATATACATTCTTCTCCAGTACACATGGAACGTTCTCCAGAATAGACCATATACTGTGACACAAATCAGCCGTAATTAGGTACAAAAAGATTGAGATCATACCGTGCATATTTTCCGACCACAACGCTATGAAACTCGAAATCAACCACAAGAAAAAATTTGGAAAGGTAACAAATACTTGGAGACTGAAGAACATCCTACTAAAGAATGAATGGGCTAACCAAGCAGTTGAAGAGGAAATTAAAAAGTATATGGAAGTCAATGAAAATGATAATACCACAACCCGAAACCTCTGGGACGCAGCAAAGGTGGTCCTAAGAGGAAAGTATATAGCAATCCAGGCCTTCCTAAAGAAGGAAGAAAGATCTCAGATACACAGCTTAACCTAACGACCTTAAGGAGCTGGGAAAAGAACAGCAAATAAAACCCAAAACCAGCACAAGACAGAAAATAATAAAGATTAGAGCAGAAATTAATGCTATCGAAACCAAAAAAAAAAAAAAAAAAAAAAAAAAAACAGTAGAAAAGATCAATGAAACCAGAAGCTAGTTCTTTGAAACAATTGACAAAATTGATAAACCACTAGCCAGTTTGATCAAAGAGAAAAAGGAAAGGACCCAAATAAATAAAATCAAGACTGAAAGAGGAGAGATCACAACTAACACAGTAGAAATAAAAACAATAATAAGAGAATATTATGAGCAATTATATGCCAATAAAATGGGCAATCTGGAAGAAATGGACAAATTCCTAGAAACATATACACTACCAAACTGAAACAGGAAGAAACAGAAAATTTGAACAGACCCATAACCAGTAAGGAAATCGAATTAGTACTCAAAAATCTACCAAAAAACAAGAGCCCAAGGCCAGATGGCTTTCAGGGGAATTCTAATAAACATTTAAGGAAGAGTTAACACCTATTCTCTTGAAACTGTTCCAAAAAATAGAAATGGGAGGAAAACTTCCAAACTCTTTCTATGAAGCCAGCATTACCTTGATTCCAAACCCAAACAGAGACCCTACCAAAAAGGAGAACTGTAGACCAATTTCCCTGATGAACATGGATGCAAAAATCCTCAATATATTTGCCAACTGGATCCAACAATACATTAGAAAAATTATTCACCACGACCAAGTGGGATTTATACCTGGGATGCAGGGCTGGTTCAAGATCTGCAAAACAATTAACATGATTCATCACATCAATAAAAGAAAGGACAAGAACCATATGATCCTCTCAACAGATGCAGAGAAAGCATTTGAGAAAATACAGCATCCTTTCTTGATAAAAACCCTCAAGAAAGTAGGGATAGAAGGATCATACCTCAAGATCATAAAAGCCATATATGAATGACCCAACGCTAATATCATCCTCAATGGGGAAAAACTAAGAGCTTCCCCCCTAAGGTCAGGAACAAGACAGGGTTGTCCACTCTCGCCATTGTTACTCAACATAGTATTGGAAGTCTTAGCCTCTGCAATCAGAAAACACAAAGAAATAAAAGGCATCCAAATTGACCAGGAAGAGGTCAAACTTTCACTCTTTGCAGATGATATGATACTCTATATGGAAAACCCAAAAAATTCCACCAAAAAACTGCTAGAATTGATTCATTAATTCAGCAAAGTTGCAGGATATAAAATCAACACACAGAAATCGGTTGCATTCCTATACACCAACAATGAAGCTACAGAAAGAGAAATCAAAGAACTGATCCCATTTACAGTTGCACAAAAACCCATAAAATACCTAGGAATAAATCTAACCAAAGAGGTGAAAAATCTATACAATGAAAACTATAGAAAGCTTATGAAAGAAATTGAAGAATACACAAAGAAATGGAAAAAGATTCCATGCTCCTGGATAGGAAGGACAAATATTGTTAAAATGTCGATACTACCCAAAGCAATCTACATATTCAATGCAATCCCTAGCAAAGTAACATCAGCATTCTTCACAGAGCTAGAACAAATAATCCTAAACTTTGTATGGAACCAGAAAAGACCATGAATAGCCAAAGCGATCTTGAAAAAGAAAACCAAAGCAGGAGGCATCACAAGCCCAGACTTCAAGCTATACTACAATGCTGTAATCAGCAAGACCGTATAGATCTGGCACAAGAACAGACACTCAGATCAACGGAACAGAATAGAGATCTCAGAAATAGACCCACAAACGTATGGCCAACTAATTTTTGACAAAGCAGGAAAGAATATCCAATGGAATAAAGACAGTCTCTTCAGCAAGTGGTGCTGGGACGACTGGACAGCGACATGCAGACAAATTAACCTGGACCACTTTCTTACACCATACACAAAAATAAACTCAAAATGGATGAAAGACCTCAATGTAAGACAGGAAGCCATCAAAATCCTCGAGGACAAAGCAGGCAAAAACCTCTTTGATCTTGGCCGCAGCAGCTTCTTACTCAACACATCTCTGGAGGCAAGAGAAACAAAAGCAAAAATGAACTACTGGGACCTCATCAAAATAAAAAGCTTCTGTATAGCAAAGGAAACAATCAGCAAAACTCAAAGGCAACCGACAGAAAGGGAGAAGATATTTGCAAATGATATATCAGCCAAAGGGCTAGTATCTAAAAATCTATAAAGAACTTATCAAACTCAACACCCAAAAAACAAATAATCCAGTGAAGAAATGGGAAAAAGACATGGATAGACACTTCTCCAAAGAAGACATCCAGATGGCCAAGTGACAAATGAAAAAATGCTCAACATCAATCATCATCAGGGAAATACAAATCAAAACCACAATGAGATACCACCTCACACCTGTCAGAATGGCTAACGGTAACAACTCAGGCAACAATAGATGTTGGTGAGGATGCGGAGACATAGGATCTCTTCTGCACTGCTGGTGGGAATGCAAGCTGGTGCGGCCACTCTGGAAAACAGTATGGAGGTTCCTCAAAAAACTAAAAATAGAACTACCCTATGACTCAGCAATTACACTACTAGCCATTTATACACGGGATACAGGTGTGCTGTTTCAAAGGGACACATGCACTCCCATGTTTATAGCAGCACTATCAACAATAGCCAAAGTATGGAAAGAGCCCAAATGCCCATCGATGGATGAATGGATAAAGAAAATGTGGTATATATATATATATATATATATATATATATATATATATACACACATACATACACACACACACACACACACACACACACACACACACACACCCCGGAGTATTACTCGGCAATCAAAAAGAATGAAATCTTGCCATTTGCAACTACGTGGATGGAACTAAAGGCTATTATGCTAAGTGAAATTAGTCAGAGAAAGACAAAAATCATATGACTTCACTCATATGAGGACTTTAAGAGACAAAACAGATGAACATAAGGGAAGGGAAACAAAAATAATATAAAAACAGGGAGGGGGATAAAACAGAAGAGACTCATAAATATGGAGAACAAACTGAGGGTTACTGGAGGGGTTGTGGGAGGGGGGATGGGCTAAATGGGTAAGTGGCACTAAGGAATCTACTCCTGAAATCATTGTTGCACTATATGCTAACTAATTTGTATGTAAATTAAAAAAAATAAAAAACAGAATTAAAAAAAACATAATGCAAAGCCTAGCAATGTCTAATCAATAGAGTAACGTTCTGATATTAATTAAAGTCCCTTCACTGTTGTTGCAAGCTGAAAAAAAAACTATAAATCTATGTCCTATTTACTTTAAATTAACTTTTGAGTAATACACAGCTTCCTTTATAAAAATCGTTCATAGACAACAATTCCCTACAGGAAAATTCTAAATGCCATAGTCTGACACATGAGGCCATTAAGTACTATCTAGAATCAAATTTCTAATTGGATTTGTAGTAACTTCCTAAAAAATTATACTGTACTGTTTCAGACATAAAGTTCAATTTATGTCTCAAACTAAATTTCCATTTAATATGTAATCTTCACAATGCCTAACAACTTAATACCCATGCTTCAAATTCTATGGAAATATTTCTACTTTTTGGATATCTAAACTTAAAGTGAATATAATATTCTTATGTGTTCCAGTTTACAAACTATACAGTTTTTCCTCATTAAATTATATATTAAATTGCACAAAATAAATCATAATTATAACACTATGTTATTATATATTAGGGCATATATAATGCATATATTTACATACATGAGTATATATCTCCTCTGGTTTATATTACATTAAGCACAATAATATTTATATTAACTTCATTTTTTATCAGTTTGGTTATATATTAGCAGATTGTGACACATACTATCAAATAATTTCCTAAAAGCATTTTGTGGCATATCGGTTTACCCCAGCAGAAATCATATGGCACCTACCTGTAGTATATGAGATAATCCAGGAGTAAACTGGCATGCATTAACTTGACTTAATCTGTGGGATTAAACCAGGATTTAGCATTTTTTCCCCCTCGAAAGGACCAGAGAATAAATATTTTAGGGTATGTGGCCCATATCATCTCTCTTATGACTACTGAACTCTATCAATGCAGTGCAAAATCAGTCACTGACAAGACTTCAATGAATGTGTATGACTGTTTTCCAGTTATTTTTTATTTACAAACATAGGTAATGGGCTGTATGACCCACAAACCATCGTTTTCTCATCTATGTATTAGTCTAACACTACTTACTAAAATCCTCCAATTATTATAAGAAATAACTAAGTCTTCAATGCAAACTCATGGTCTATGCAGTTTTATTTTGCTGTAGTTCTTAGTCCTGTCATTAATAGTTGTGAAAAAAATGTGCAAGCCTGTCAGTTAATGTTCTGGGACAGAGGTATTCCAAAATCTGTCTATAAGAATCTACAAATTTAACAACTGGAATAGCTACGAACATTCAAATGACAACATTCAAATTTTTCACATCAATGACATTAGGAAAGGTGGTGATTATAAGTACTGCCACAAATTTGGAAAAGTAAACACATACTTACTTTGGATATGAATCATTTTTGGAAGGAAATAAATTTATGTTTATAGGAAAGATAAAGCCTATGGGCTGGAGTATAAACAAAAATGTCATTAATTGATTAAGATTTGGTAAGAAATATTGTCTATGTATTAACTCACATATCCTCAGGAATCCCTGGGAGAAGGTGCTATTATTGCCATTTCTATTTTACAGATGATGAAACTGAAGCAAAGACATTTTAGAAAATTGCCTAATACTACACAATAGGCATCTGACAGATCTTCTTTTCAAATCCTAGCAGTTTGGCCTGACAACTTGTTCCAGTTCAAATAAGGTTTCTATTTTGCCTGTTTTATATCCCTGATTGCACTGTTTCTTAGCTGTTGACCACCCAAAAGTGGTTTAACCTCTTCAGGTTTCAATTTCCTCAAGTGTGTAATGATTGGCTTCAAGCAGACTACCTCTAAGACCTTTTGTAAATGCTGTGATCAAATTCATAAAAAGTTGTAGCTTCGTAAATATTTTTGAGCTTTTCAAAATTTTGCCATATTACTTTTATATGAATATTATTCACATATTCTCAAGCCATATGCATTTTCATTTTAGTACAGCCTCTCATGAGAAGACAGAATTAAAATTCCCATTCCAGGAAGAGAGGGGAATGGCAGTACTGATGTAGAGAGATTATGGAGATCAGAATCCAAGAGCCAAGTCATGTCTCCTTCCTTTTCAATTTTGCCAATCCTGTTTTTTTTAATGAGGGGATTCTTCAAAGAGGGGATGATGAAACTTATCTTAAAGCGTTGCTATGAAATGAAATATACTGTGATATATGAATGCTACTATTATTGATCCAAGTTATTATGTAAATATTACCAAAACTTTTTAAAGAAACATTAAGAACCTAAATATGCATAAATTCAAGTAGTTACTGTTTTCAGAGATAAGGGTGGTTTCAGGTGTTTGAATCTTGGTTTCATTGGTGATCCCACAAATTTACTTACCTACCTACTTAGGAAATCATTTAGTGGTATTTTCTTCAAGTAGAATGTTATTTAGAATCAAATTGGAGAATATTATTTGATATGACAAGAAATAAGACCCAGAAAGCAAGGCCTACTTAAAAGTAAAATATAAATATGTGTCTATCTGTATTTTGCAACAACATGAAAAGGTCACTCAATTAAATGGAGTCTAAATTTATGTTTTTATGTATTCTCTTTACCCTGACAGGCTGCCACTCCCTGAAAGGCTTAATTTAATCCATTTTTATTCCCCTAATTTGTAAATGATTATTTTTATTTACATAAGCTGTAGTATATCACAGAATGATCCTTTGCCTGAATTTTCATACCATTTAACCCACAGGACTTCAGATTTTATTATCATTATCATTATTGTAGTGCAGCATCTATAACTGTTCTCTGGAAAAAGAAGTGAAAATAATTTGATTTTGGCCAACTAATCTCTGACAAAATAGGAAAGACTATCCAATGAAAAAAGTCTCTTAGGTCTCTTAAGTAAATAGTGCTGGGAAAACTGGACAGCAACATGCAGATGAATGAAACTGGACCATTTTCTTACACCATACACAAAAATAAATTCAAAATGGATTAAAGACCTAAATGTGAGACAGGAAACTATCAAAATCCTAGAGGAGAAAACAGGCATCAACCTCTATGACCTCAGCTGCAAAACTTCTTACTGGACATGTCTCTGGAGGCAAGGGAAACAAAAGCAAAAATGAGCTATTGGGACCTCATCAAAAGAAAAATCTGCACAGTGAAGGAAACAATCAGCAAAACTAAAAGGCAATCGACAGAATGGGAGAAGATATTTGCAAATAACATATCAGCTAAAGGGTTATTACCCCAAATCTATAAAGAACTTATCAAACTCAACACCCAAAAACAAATAATCCACTGAAGTAATAGGCAAAAGACATGAATAGACACTCTTCCAAAGAAGACATACAGATGGCTAACAGACACGTAAAAACATGCTCATCACCTATCAGCAGGGAAATGCAAATCAAAACCACTGTGAGATACCACTTAACGCCTGTCAGAGTGACTAAAATTAATAACGCAGGCAACAATAGATGTTGGCAAGGATGCAGAGGAAGGATAATTCTTTTGCACTGTTGGTGGGAATGCAAGCTGGTGCAGCCACTCTGGAAAACAGTATGAAGGGTCTTCAAAAAAATTAAAATAGAACTACCCTCTGACCCAGAAATTGCATTACAAGGTATTTCTCCAAAGTATACAAAAATGCTGATTCAAAGGTGCACGTGTACCCCAATGTTTGTATCAGTCCTGCAACAATAGCCAAATTAGCAAAAGAGCCAAAATGTCCATTAACTAATGAATGGATAAAGAAGATGCGTTATATATACACAATGGAATATTATTCAGTGATGAAAAATAATGAAATCTTGCCATTTGCAACAACGTGGATGGAACTAGAGGGTATTATGGTAAGCAAAATAAGTCTGTCAGAGAAAAGACAAATATCATATGATTTCTCTCATATGTGGAATTTAAGAAACAACAGATGAACACAGGGGAAGGGAAGGAAAAATAAGATAAAAAGAGAGAGGGAGGCAAACCATAAGAGATTCTTACAAACAGAACTGAGGGTTGCTGGAGGGGTGGTGGGTGGGGGGACGGGTTAAAAGGGTGACGAAGATTAAGGAGGGCACTTGTAAGGATGAGCACTGGGTATCATATGTAATAGATGAGTCACTGGGTTCTACTCCTAAAACCACGACTACACTGTATGTTAACTAACTTGAATTTCAATTATAAACAAACAAACAAACAAATAAATAATTTGATATTAATACTTAAGGAAAATTCCCAATAATTACAGAGATATTGACATCTGGAAATCTCGAAACTATTAATATGCTCACAGAGGCATAAATAAACATGCCCAACGAAAGTAAGAAAATAGTCTTAATTACAATGGTACCAAAAAGAATAATATACTTGTGCTTACAAGTAACAAAAATGCAGAGTTGTACACTTAAAACTACACACTGCTGAGAGAAGTTAAATGAGAACCAAATGTAAAAACGTCTGACGTCATCAGAGAAATGTTATTAAAATAGCAAGAACGTCCAAATTCATCCTTATCAGTATTCCAGATGCGGTTTTTTTTCCTTCAAAAGTAAACAACACATTCATAAAATTACTAAGAAAATTTGAGGGACTCAGATTAGTCAAAAAAAAAAAAAAAACCTAGATAAAGAACAACAAATTGGAAAACTCACTTTTCTTGATTTCAAATGTTACTGCAAACTGACAATAATCAACAGAGTGTGATAATGGCATAATGGCATAGGGATAGACATACTGATCAATGGATTAAAACTGAGAATCCAAATAAATCCTTACATTTATGGCCAATTGATATTTGACAACATACCAAGACAATTCAATAAGGGAATATATTGTCTCCTACAGATGGTTAGACCAAGTATCTACACACATGAAAAAAATAGAGAAAGAAAAAGACTAAAAAGGAAAAAGACAAAGCAAAAGAGAAAAATTTGGACCTCTGTCTCACACAAAATGTAAAAATTAAACTGCGTTTAATTAAACACAATTAAATCTAAGAGGTAAATACATAAAACTCTTAGTAGAAAACATAGGAACAAAGTTTCATGGCCTTGAGTTGACAATAGTTTCTTAGATACAATAAGAAAACACAAGCAAAAAAAGTCTAAATAAAATACATCACTGGACTTCTTCAAAGTTAAAGGCATATGCACCAAAGGACACCATCGAGGAATTAAAAAAAAAAACCTAGAAAATAGGAGAAAATATTTGCCAATCATATGTCTGATAAGGAACTTACATCCAAAATATATAAAGAATACTTATAATTCAACAATAGAAAGATAACTCAATTGGAAAATGGAAAAGAATTTGAACAGGCATTTTTCCACAGACACATAAATGTCCAATTAACAAATCCAAAGATGCTCAACAGAATTATTAGAGAAATGCAAAGAAAAATTACAATGAGATATGCTTCACACTTATTACAATGGCTAAAAACGGTAACAAATGTTGGCAAAACCACAGAGAAATGGTAAATTTCACACACCGGTGGTGGGACTGTCAAATGGTTTAACCATTTTGGAAAGCAGTTTGATGGTTCCTAAAAATGTTAAACATATGACCCAAAAATTGAACTCTTACATATTATCTCAACTTAATTGCAAACATACGTATACCCGAACATTATATGTATATGTTAACAGTGGCATTTCTCATAACAGCAAAAAATGAAGATAACCCAAAAATCCCTCCCTTATCTGAGGAATGGAAAAAAAAATGTGGTATTTCTATAGAATAGAATATTATTTAGCTATTAGAAAAAGAGAAGGAGTGACTCATGCTACAACATAGATGAACTTTGAAAGCATTATTCTAAGCAAAGACGACAGTAAAAAAAAAATCACCTATTATGTAATTCCATTTTTGGAACATGTCCAGATTAGGAAAATTTTCAGATTAGGAAATGGGAGACAAAAAGTAGATTATTGGTTGCTAGGGGGCTAGAGACTGTGAGAATAGAGTGTGACTGTTTAATGGGTATGAGATTTCCTTTGGGGACAGTGAAATATTGTAAAAATAGTAGTGATGGTCGTACAACCCTCAAGACACTAAAAACAACTGAACTGTACAAATGAAGAGAGTAAAATTTATATATATACACTCGTTTTCAATAGATGTATTATTAAAAACAATGCAAAGGGGTCCATAATCATTTACACGTCTTCCACTTTTAAATGTTAATTTAAAAATGATAGTTAAATTCATCCCACATTCTTTATAACTAAATAAAAAAATGTTCTTAAGAGAGAGAACGTATTAATTATTAGAATTTAAATACAATGCCCCGAAGATAAACACAGTTCTTGAATCACAAGTCAAAGGACGAATTTATCAAAGAAATGATCTCTTGCAGCTTCAACTGTCAACATGTCAGCTCAGTTCCTACTCTCGATTACATTTTGACACCATAAGACAGATGCCAATGTAAGTGTGGGCCAGAATTCTTCTGAGTATCACAGAATATACCAAAGAGTAGAATAAATATTAAGCACAAACTGCAGGTATCTGTGAAAATGCCATGCCTTCAACCACAATCAGATATGTATGTGCTGTTGTCTGTCTATGCCCCCGTATAACCCAATATATAGGTTGGAAACTACCTCAAATAATGAAAATGACAACTTGTAGTTAACACAAAGAGTTTACTAGTAAAGAGTCTTGCTCAGCTGTGGTTTACTTGCAAGAATACCAGATTTCAAGTTTGAATAATTGGTATTGAAAACCAGGTCCACTAAGGGACCCAGGTTCACCAAAAAGGATTCCATATACTGTGTTTGCCTTAACTGCCTTGCATCTTTCTTTTACCTGGTTTTTTTTTTTTTAAAAAGAAAACACTTAGCACTAAGTATTACTGCGAAGTGTAAATGCAAATCATATGCTGAAGGAATCTAATATATGGTTGGTAATCCACAAACAGTTGCAATATCTGGTTAATTTATTTCAGATAGTATCTAATAAAAACTCATGTTAGTAAAACTATACTGAATTTAATTAACACGTTTTAATAACTTAGAATGCATTTTTTGTATTTTGAAAATATCAAAGGATCATTCTCAGGAATACTTGTTAGTACATTCTTCATGACTAAAAGAAAGTTGTTTATGTAATGAAAGAACACTTAGGGATTGTTTCCTTCTTGGGAATCTCTAAAATGGAAGAAGCCCTAATATATGAAACATTACGTGCAATTTTATCATTAGGATAACGAATGGAGATTTTTGAAGTCTAAGCATGTAACATCCAAACTTCTGTAATATTAAAGGCCCACCAGGCACAGTAAAATATAATATTGAGAATGTAATTTTTAAACACTGAAGGAGAGACCATTCAGTATAGCAGTTTGGCAAAACTACCAGTAACAGGCAGCACCGCAAATATAGCCCATAAATAAGAATATGTAGCTCAGAAGGATTAAGACTTATTACTGCATTTGTTGGCATGTTTTTGTTGTAATAAAACTTAAAAGGTTACACTTTTCTCTATCTAAAATGATTCCTTGCAAGAGAAAAACAAAACAAAACAAAACAAACAATGATTCTTTCCCTTCCAGCTCAACAGAAAAAGTCACATAAATCAAAATGCCATCAGTCAACTGGCAGTGGTATAATACACAGCCCATCACAGTCGTCACAGTGTCTCAAATAAGTATCACAGAGGCAAAGACATGAAGTAAAACCCCGTGAGGTGCTATTCAAATACTCTCACAGTAAATGAACAAATGCCCAACGCTGCCCTTTGGGGTCCTGTCTCTATAGGAAGAATGAAATTATTGAAGGTACAAGTCTATCAAACTGGACTCCGTATCTCATGGCCACTGGAGTACAACACGCCCCACAGTAGATGTCATATTATGCAGTGTGAGAAATTAATAGAGAATTCACTTTTTTTCTAAAACTCTAATTTCTTCCCCAGATGCCCTTGGGTGTACATTACTGTTTTTACTGTAAAGTCATTTCCAAGCAATGTCTGCAGATAAACTTCTAAGTCTAAGGTCAAATACAAAAATCCGAGTGTGCATGTTGAAAAGAATGAAAAACAATTTAAAAAGGGAAATAAAGCCTCTAGAAAAAGAGGTAACACTGTGCCTTTTGTAGCGTGTTTTAATTCCTTACTAGATCATTTTCTTTTCTTTTAACCACACTCTGCATGATTTGGCAAAGAAGGGCTATGTAATATGTAATTAATATAGAAGATGGATCAGGAAGATAAATTTACTCCACAAGTACATAGGTTGAAGAGATTTAGAGGTATCATTTTAAACAGTTTTAAGAAAAATTCAAAACTAACAAATTCTCCAAGGTTTGATTTTCTGCAGGGGTAAATGTACACATGTATATCAATTTCTTGATAATCACTATAGACACACACACATCGATAAACAGGTGGATGGATGGAGAGATAAATGGATTAAAAGATTGATAGATAGAAGATAGATAGATACATTCACATCATTTCATTTTTTCAAAGTGATTTTGCGATGCACTTGTCATGCATCACAGTTAAAATCAGCAGAGTGAGACTTTGAGGTCTCAACTGCATTTACTTGCTCCTGCAACTGATTTTGTGCTCGATTAAATTTATGAAAAACACCTTTCATTTTGTGTTTTCAGTTACAACAGGGAAGTTAAAAAACAGAACTACCTCTATGTATAAATAATGTAAGACATGCAGAAAAAGCACAACTTACCAACTTGAATTCCCATTAGATTATAAACGGTATTGATGAAATTTGCCACAATTTGGTGTGGATTTTATTATATCAAAATGTGATGTATTGTAAGAAACATTTTTTAAGAATTGAGCACGAGTTTTATGGCATATCTGTTTATTGAAAATCCTCGAATGTTCAATCAATCAGAAAGCAAAATGCTTCTAAGACCTCATGCCCTACCAGCTTCAATTTAGGCAAGTCCACGATTTGGTATGGGTACTTGTCACTTTAGTATGTGCAATATAATTGGCTAGGCATTTTTAAAAGATACATGGGAACATTATATCTTAAAAACAAAGTAAAACTATTTCTCCCAGGAATTTTGAATTTAAATAATTCTTTAATACTAGACTAATGTTGTTGAGTGGAGTGCAGCTATAACTTAGTGGTCCAACCTCAAATGTACAGATATTTTTCATTTACCCAGGCCAGTGAATCTCAGGAAAATACGGAACTCTGTAGTAAAATTATAGGAAACACAGATTATTTCTTGTTATCAATGGGAATAAATTAATAGGAGATAAAGCTTTTCAATGAGAAAGTAACTACAAGGAAAAATAAGAATGAATATAGAAAAAAATCAGTATTTTTTTATCAGGCTACACTTCAAAGACATACAAAGATTCCATTTTTAATGTGTTTAAGACAGAATCAGACATAAAGTTATATTAAATGAGAATTTGAGGTAACTGGAATTGCATTCCATAAAAACAGGCTGTATATTATGGCTTGGATTCTATTTATGGTTTAATTAAAAAAAAAAAAAACTTATCTTGGCTGGCTCAGGATACTTTCCTACTTATCATTAGACAAGTTTTCAATTTAGTTAAGGAAATACAGATAATCAAAACACCTATCCATGGAAGCCTTAAGCAAGGAACAGCTTTTTCATATGATTAGTTTGGTAGGGTTCAACACTATAAAAATGCTATAACATTCAAATTCAATTTTGGTTGAATTAAGATTTAAGTTTTCTGATTTGAGAAATTCTTCAATTACATGATGTTAACATCAGAAAAAATATATATATTTATAAGAGAAAGGAATGAGAATTCTTATTATCCTAGATTTATTTTATTAATAGAGAAACCAACATTTGTGTGTGTGTGTGTGTGTGGGTGTGGGTGTGCATGTGCATGTGTGTATAATATTAGAGTAGGGCTAGATATCAAAGAAACAATAAAAGTAATTTAATTACTGTTCCTACAAAATTAGATTTCAGAGATAATTTTTTAATCCTACAGTAATTTTCAAAGATATTTGTGACTACATTTTCACAAACATTAGATCTGGGGGAGTTTGTTTGTTTGTTTGTTTATTATTTGAGGGTAGTCATGCATGCAAGTGGGGAAGGGAGGGGGTAGAGAGAACCCCAAGCAGGCTTCACGCCCAGTGTGGAGCCCAACATCAGGCTCCATCTCAAGACCAGAAGATCATGACCTGAGATCCAAAGTCCAGGGCTCAACTGACTGAGCCACCCAGGTGCCCCAGGATTTGGGGGGAATCTAATCAGGGCACTCTCTGTGAGCATATTTTTCCATTCCTAGCCCTTAAACTACAGATTGGCCTGGGTGGCATATTTGAACGATGAAAATAGGTTATGCTGATTTGATATTTATTATCTTAATTGCTCACAACTAGCATAGAGGATGAATGCCAGTAATAGGCTCAGGCAGCTTCAAGGCCCTATTTTGCAAAGGATGCTTACTAGCTCTGAGACTTCAGGCAAGTTATTTAAACTAACATGAAGAAATACATGTGATAAATAAGAAATGGTGCTTAGAATATATTATTAGTAATAGCTCTTACAGTATGTTAGATAAGAGAAAACAGCAGTTTTACATTTTATAGTTAATAAAGATTTATGTTTACTGTTCTTAGAAGAGAGGTCTTAACCAAAAATTTCATAGGAATTGCCTTTAAGTGTGCATTTGTCAGCCTACCAAGCAGCGAGAAATGCTATTATTGGGGAAAAAAATCCAAGTCAATATGGATCTTTTGTGTAAAGACTGTTTGGGTCTTAATGATGTAATAATCTTGCCAGTCTTACACCCCACTTCTTTCTTAAACTCCTATAAAATTTCATTCTTCATTTAATTGTTAATGCTACTCATGGGATCCTTTTCCTCCTGCTGCTACACTTATTCTGGTAACAGATTTCCCAGTTTATTTGCCTCCATATTTTATTGTTCCTTTTTTTTTCCCAAATAGTTCTGATTTTAGTAATATTGATCTTATTGTTTAAAGCCTACACAGACAGACAGACACACACACACACACACACACACACACTTAATTTCAGCAATCTTGTTATGGCCTTTGATTATAGTAATATTTCTTGTTCTCAGATTGCTATTTTTTTTAAAAATTATATTAAATAATGCTAGTGCTACTATATTAAATAATGTAGTTATTTCCTGATTGAAAGCACTAATATTATTTAACAAGTTGAGACCTCTGTTTTTTGTCTATAATTGAGCAACAAAAACTAGGATTACTGTCCCTTCTCCCTTGCTCACTTAAACAACTAGAAAACAGGACAACTATATGAAACATACAATGGAATTGTTAAAAAAAATGTTTTTAAACTGATAAAACCAAGTATTAGAAAGAAAACAGCTACTTTAGAGAATATTTGGCAGTTTCTTAATTTTTAAAAGTTAAAGTAATACAATGCAACAATTCCTTTCCTAGGTATTTACCCCAAAGTAAATAAAACATGTTCATAAATCTTTTACTTGAATTATCTTACTTGAATTATTCAAAATGGCCACTTTTTCAGTTTTATAGAAATATAATTGATATGTAGTACTATGTAAGTTTAAGATATAATACATAATAACCTAACATATGTATACATATATACATATACATATATAAAATGATTACCACACAAAGTTTAGTTAACTTGCGTTTAGTCAACAACCACATTTTTAGTTACCTTATGTAATGTGCACCATGACTATAGTCAACACCGTTGTATGATATATTTGAAAGGGCTAAGAGAGTAGATCCTAAAGGTTCTCATTACAAGAAAAAAACACATTTTTTGTAACTATATGAGATGAGAGATGAATAGTAAGAATTTATTTTTATTTGTTCACTTAAATTTAGGGAGTATCTTATATATGGTAATATACAACTTATAGAAACTCATCCTGACAAATAAATTGATATAACTGCTGACTGTACAGCATTATTAGAGTTGCTAAATAACAAATGGAATCTACTAGTTCATATACAAAGAGTTGACATTATCAATGAAAAATGATTCAAACACAAAAAATGCTTTATCAGAAATCAATAAATTATTATAATGTGTAAATATATAACTATAAAATAAATCACTATTGGTCTAACAAACCAACTTTTTCTATTCATATCTTCATTGTCAATACTAACTCTTATTTAGTTTTATTTTGCATATATTTTGGTGATATAAACTTATATTAAAGCTAAATTAACATACACATAAATTTGAGTGTTTTTATAAATTGCCTAAGGCATAGTATTTCACTAAGGCATAGTATTATTTGTGAGCACATGATGTCATACATTTTATATAACAAACATGTAACTTATAGCAAAAAAAAGAAGCACAATTAACAAAATGATGATGTTTGTACTGATTAGTATGAACACTTCAAGGATAAGGGATGTGGAATTAAGCTTTCTGATCTCCAGTATTCTAAGGCATTGTCACTTGCTTCTTTTTTAAGAGTTACTAATTGGGCATTAGGTTAGAAATGGGTGTCTTCTTTAAATGATTCTATTTACCAATCTTTAAAAACATATTTACCAATGAATTGTGTTTTTTCTTATGTTTTGTTTTTAATCTGGGGATGTTCTTGCAATTTGTGGCAGGCAAAGAAACGTAGCTTACATTCTTCCTGTCTAAGGAACTACTGTTAATTATAATACACGCCACCAGCAATTTTTCCTTCAAAATCCAAGAAAATATAATGGTATATAACAGTTATTTTTAAGTGAATGAATATGCTGGTATAATGCTGAATAGAAGGCCGTTTTCCTCCTCAGCTGAATCCATACTATGATATTCTCATTGATACACACAGAAGTTGCTGCCCCAAAATGAAGTCTCTACTTAACTGGAGAGGTTCTATCCATTTTTATTTTTATCTCGTAAGTTTTCAGTTTTCCTTAGTTTTTTCCTGATGTCATTTTTTTAGTTATCCTAGATCCCATCTAGGATACCATATTTCTTTCCGTCGTTACATCTCCTTAGCTTTTTCTTGACAAGAGTGTTTTTCAGATTTTCCTTGTTTTTGGTGACCTTAAAAGTTGTGAGGAATACTGGTACGTTATTTTTTGTAGATTGCCCCTCTAATGAAATTTACTGATTATTATTTCATGATTAGACTTACAATTAAGGGTTTTCTGGAGAAAGACAGACGAGCTACCATGACATTTTTATCAACGTATTAATACCATACCAAGGATGTCCCGTGTACACAATTTATCACTGTTCGTGTGGATCTTGATCATGTGGTTGAGATAATAGTGTTTACCAGTTTTTGCCACTATGAAGGTTGTTAAGGTTGCTCTTTTTTTTTTTTTTTTTTTTTTTTAGAAATGGTTTGTGTTCCATCAACCTTATTTCCATTTTGTTTGCCCTTGTGGAAAAGCAGCTAAGACCACTCACGGGTGGTTTGTGCCCGTTCAGGGGTCTGAGCAGTGGGAGACGCAGACCAGTCCTCAATGGCAGGCTGAACACTCTAGTCTTTAATAGGGAACCGCTTAATATCCATACCTGCACACCTTCAGACCAGTCTGTGACTTCAGGTTGTGTAGCAGCGAACCCAGGAGCTGGACAAGTCCCCTGACCCTGAAATTCCTCCTCGGGTCGTAGCTTTTTCAGCAACAGCTTGCCCTTCAGTTTCGATCTCTTCAAAATCTGCAAGATCAGGCATCGCCTCTCATGGGTCTTCCCAGGAAATGGTGCCACACATACGCAGAACTTCCCAAGCCAGCAACCACCCCATCAGACCCACTGAGTCACTGCAAGGGATGGCAATGTTCACATCGCACAGGGGAGAGTCTGTGCCACACAGAGTGACGGTAGGCACTCTGAGAGGCTGGTGGTGGTCAGCCCCGGGATCAGTAACCACCAGAAGTCTTGGCTTCTGGAAGACTGCCTGGCTTCTGGTTGGTGAAGGTTTTGGGAGTGAAACAGCCAGCAACAGGAGTGGCTCCAGTAGCAGTAACAAACTTCAGCACAGCTCACTGGTCAGTACTCCTAGATGACAGGACACTGACACCGGCAGGATTTTCAATAGCAACAATGGTACGAGCTGCCAGCAAAAGCTTCTCCCAGATTCTCTTCAGGTTTATGATGTAGATACCATCACTTTCCCTTTTGTAGAGGTACTGTTCATCTGGGAGTCGAGGCTGGTGAGACCTAAGTGAGTTCCTACCCCAAGAAATTTGAGGATATCCTCCTCCTTCATTTGCGGGACATCAAGGGCTCCAGGCATTGTCAAAGTTTCCCTTAAAGTTACTATAGGAACACAGAACAAGGCTGTATAGACACCTTCCTGGGTAGTGCAGAAAGGCAAGGTTGTTCTTCCTTCTGCTTTCAATACTGTCATTTTGCTAATAACTCACTATGTGCAGCTCATATTTAAGGAATGGGAAGTTATGCTCTCCTTCCTTGAAGACAGTGGGTCCATATAAATGTTGTGAATTTTCCAGCATGCGGATTCACCTCTTTTCTCAAGTCATTTATTTAATTAATACTTTGTATCAATATGGACTCAGAGATATTTAGTTTATACTTTGAGTTATAATTCAGTGAGTCTTTCTTCTTCTTCTTCTTTTTTTTTTTTTTGGTTCCAACTTTGGCCATCAGAAGTTTAGTCAGCTCTGGTGTCCCTTTAACATATCCTCACCCATGTGTTTTGGTTGTTCTTCTGGCTATTTGTTATTGCTTGTTTTTGAGCACGTCCTTAATTTCTGGCAACATGAGATGCTCCAGACCCATCTTGTATATTTCCCGCCTCCAAATCATGGAACTAGTCATTTTCCAAGGAGCCTGAGTTCTTTATACTAGAGACACGGATTACAAACGAAGACCTGGGCCTTAAAGGTGCTCACTGATGATACAGTGTTGTTGCTCAACGGTCTTCCCAGGTGACAAAGGGTATGTAAGTGTGTACTCTAACCTGTGGATATGCACATGTCCAGAAACATATCTAAACGTAAACATTTGTTTCTATAGTAAACTATAGAAGTTCAACCTTGGTCACAGTGTATAACCTTTTATACAGTTTTGAGTTCAGAGATTAATAAAATCCTTTTATGATTCAAGGATTAAATCATGCACGCAAAACATGCTACTTGGATTAGCAACAGATCAATATGTAAAGACACTCCATAATTTGGCAACGATCAATTTAAAACTCTTGTTCTTAAAAGTGGTTCAAAGGTCCAACACTGTATTCTTCCAGTGTGTAAATTGTACTGCACATTGTTCCTTCTGGCACTGAGTTTTCAAAACCTCACAGAGTACCATTTTTAGGCAAAGCAACAATAGAAGTATCTGTCCATGCAGGGGAGGTAGAGTAGGGTCAGTTTCACTGTTAATCATCTGGCAAGACAGTGATACTAAGATTCATAGTCTAAAAATAAAATATCTTACAAACTGTAAACCTGCAACACATGGTTTTTACACCTACTTACTAGAAAACTAAGGCAAGAATGTATTAATTTTGAATAAGGTAATATGAAAACAAGAATGCATTTTTGCTAATCTACAAAAAAAAAAGTTCTACTACAATTCAGAAACATTTTATAAGACAGAGACCTAATTCTCATTGAAGAGAAGAGAAGAAATATACTTACTAAGTTAGCAATGATTCAGAGGAAATTAAATACCCAATTAGGGGAAAGGTGGCATGTGTAAGAAAAAGGAACATCCTCAGATAACACTGATAATACCAACAATCTGACAGAGAATAACCTTTTAAAAATTTTACCTGTGACACTTTTATTCAGCTTATTCTGGGTGCAGTGTAGTGTACATTAATTTCCACTTCGTATTTTGTCAAATACTGTCATCATTGTTTGATCATGTCAAATACTTCACCCACTCCACTCCAGTACACCCACAGCTAAGAACAGCATACTTCATTAGTGTCAGAATTTCCTAGTATCAGAAGTTACAGGCTCCTTCAAGACAAAAGTCTGTAAGAGTCTAGTGCATAGTTTGTGTAGCACACAACACAACTCAGTTCAGAGGGTATTTTGGTAACTCGAGCAAAGCGAGGGTAGGGACTACTGAAAAGTAAGTCTTGGGGCGCCTGGGTGGCTCCGTTGGTTAAGCCTCCAACCTCGGCTCAGGTCATGATCTCACACGCCGTGAGTTTGAGTCCCGTGTCGGGCTCTGTGCTGACAACTCAGAGCCTGGAGCCTGCTTCAGATTCTGTGTCTCCCTCTCTCTCTTCCCCTCCCCTGCTTGCACCCTGTCTCTTTCTCTCTCAAAAATAAATAAATATTAAAAAAAAAAATTACAAGAACAGAAAAACGAGTCTTTAAGAAGGCTTGTCATTTTAGGGCTCGAACCCATACTTTAAACAAACAAAATTCAGTAATTTCTGATTAGTTTTTCCATAAAACTATTTGAGCCAATCTGTAACGAAATTTTGGCATCGAATGTGACGTCTCCACCAGTTTTGAGCAAAGCGTACATAGGTTCCAAGAGGGACTGCATAAGGAAGGAGAGGCTCAGATATTTACAAGCTGACATATTCCCTCCCTATTCTGTTTTTGTTTTTGTTTTCAATGTTTATTTGTTTAGTTTGAGAGAAAGACGGAGAGCAAGTAGGGAGGGGCAGAGAGAGAGGGAAAGAGAATCCCAAGCAGGCCCTACACTCTCAGTGCAGAACCTGACATGGGGCTCATTCCTATGAACCGTGAGATAACTTGAACCGAAACCAAGAAGCGGATGCTTAATGGACTGAGACACCAAGGCACCCCTCCCTCCCTCTTCGTGATGAGTGTCCAGGAAACTGCTGTAGAAGCTTCATCAAAAACTGCCTTGAAGTGTGATAACCAGGTACTTCAGTCACTCTGCAGCCCAGAACCCCTCAGTCACGGCAAAGTCTTGTGGGCAGTGAGGGGAACGATCTTCTCTTACAGTTTCTCAGGTCTTCATCATCAATATGATCCAAGTTCCCTCTAGGAGGAGAAGGGTGTCGAGTCAATAGTGTTGCACTTCAGGATACCACGTTGCAGAGATTGTCAAATGATTTAAGACTCAAAGGAGAAGAACAAACTAAGAATGTGTCCGTTTGTGGACAAGACAGAAGGTATAAAGTGTCTTAATCTCCTTGTCCAGTTGTATTCCATCAAGATTCTCCTGTTTCCCATGTCCCATCACATTGGCAAAACAGTTATAAAACACAGTAGAGATATATTCTCCAGGAGATGTGTTGGTTGTGTGACTGATCAGTAGGCAAGTTTTATTTATATACCCATCCCCCACCAGGACACACTTGATGCCCTGCTTGGGGCTCCAGGTGTTGAGAAAGAAAGCAGTGGCTTGGCTAGTCCAAAGCCCAAGCTTCTCATTTGTATCAACCAGTCCAGCCAGATATTTAGGGACTAGCTCGTTCCTATGTAATACTGTATTTTTGAGAGTGAAATCCCTGAACTGGGAATACCAGACTTAAAATTGTTTATAGATATCTGACATTGGAAGTTGACTTTGTATCTCTGTGGTACAGTTCCCTTATTTATCAAAGAAGTCAGAGCCCAGTATAGTTATGAGTATAGAGTAAGATTATATACCTGAAGTGCTAAAGTAAAAATAGTGCCTTGATTTCAAGTAAGTGTTCAATGGATATAACTGACTAGGAATTTAGCATTACTACAACATCTCAATTCCTGTCCCATTTGGCCTGGAACACTTATTATTATTGATCTTCTCTTGGGAATTAGTAGCAATATCCTCTGGCCGAACAAAACAAAATACTAAAGCAAAACAGACCAACAAACAAAAATAGTTACTTTACTTAAAACAAAGTAGTTTGCCAGGAATGGCAGCAAACCCTGGGCTGATGGATGAGAGATTACTCCACACTTTGCTAAGAAAGGGAGGAGAAGGCATGGGGGTCAAGACCCCATTCCCCTCACTCATATTCTCATTTATTGCAGCGTCAGGCCAATCACAAATCTCAGTTGGCTTGAGGTGTACAGACGGCGCTAACATTTCAGGTATGCAAAAACAAAGAGTGCATGACTTAAAGGCGAACCATCGCAAAAGACTGACTAAATCAGAGACCTACAGCAAGGGTCTCTGTGTCCAATTGTGTTGCTAAACATTGTATACAATGTATAGATAATGGGAGTTCCCAGAGGCCTGCACAAAGAGTTCCAAGAGACCCAAGCTTAACTGCAGCCCATCAGAAATCTTCCTGTTACATTTTAGCTGGCCAACCATTGCCTATAATCTCCTCATCCTCAGTAATGACCCCAACAGCAGTTAATCCATTTGTAGTTACTAGTACCTTACATATAACACAAAAGCATTTCTGTCTTCCCCAAGCAAAGGCAGGGACATCCAAGGCACTATTGCTGTGATTTACAATGGAACCCCAATTCACGGAGGGGAACTCTCAATAAGAACTACAGAGCCTAGACTGGGATTTGTTTTTCAGGAATAAATAGCTAATACAAGATTTCTCAGTCAGTAACTGATTTTTTCGTAAGACTATTCATCTATCCCTGCAACATGCTTCTTTAAATAATAAGATGAATAAATCATTTACAGTTTATTTTGCTTGAAGAGAGATTATTTATATCAGATGCAGTTTAGATTTTGAAGAATGGTCAGAGTTTGGGGACCACCCATTATTTGTGTAGAGATTTAAAAATAACAGTGGTTGTACACTAAGCTAGAGTAGCAATTACACAAGGCTTGACCTCTTTAGAGGGGAAATGTCTCACAGAAGTGATAAAAAATCCATGTGTAAAGATTCAAAATATCACGGAGTAAAAAAAAATATTCTAATCAAGCCACTCCAAATCAGTCCAGAAGGTGACTAATGACATTTCTTATTATTAATGCTTTTTTAAAAGTGCACTTAACATGATAAATCATTTTTCGTATACGAAACCAATCAGGATCAGAGCATTTGCCCTGTGTGAGGATAGGATTAACATACTGCTACTTAAACAACTCATGTTCCAAATATCCAGTGGTATATTAAATTGTCTGTGACCTCTAGAAATTAAAAAAACCCCAAAATTTTAAATTGCTTCTACTTAAACTATATATAATATAAATTTATTACTTATAAAATATAACCTAACTATTAGCCTAATTTTCTTCAAATCCTTTGATTTTTAAAATCCTTGATAGTAAAAAGTATGTACTAAAACGTGTACGTACATCAGTGTGATCTCTCAGAATCCCAGATTAAGGCAAACTACAACATGGATCATTTTCCTGAGAATTCTTGATGAATTTCTGGCTAATTGGCACCACTCTCCTTCCTAACAGAACCAAAATTTCTTATTATTATTATTTTACAGCCTAATTTTTTATACTATTCCACACATTTCATTGGAGCCTTTAGCGTAAGTGGTCACAATTAGTCTTTTATTTGTATTCAAAGTAAAAGAACTAACATAAAATCCTCCAAAATTTTATTCTATTCCACTACACAATTTTGACACAACAGATCTTTAAATTTTTTTAATGTTTATTTATTTTTGAGAGAGAGAGACAGAGTATGAGTAGGAAAGGGACAGAGCGAGGGAGACAGAGAATCCGAAGCAGGCTCCAGGTTCTGAGCTGTCAGCAAAGGAGCCCGACGTGGGGCTTAAAATCACCAACCACGAGATTATGACCTGAGAGCCAAAGTCAGACACTCAACTGACTGAGCCACCCTGGCACCCCTGACCCAACAAAATTTTTTAAGCCTGGGTATTATTAATAATTTTCTTAAAATACACCAAGTTCTAGTGTCTAGCATATCTGTGGCTTTACAGGTAACAAAGGAGACCAGAAAGTTCTCTTTCTCCAGGATAATTTGTCTCTTGCCTGTTCTTGATTTATAGCACCAGTAAGAAATTTACCAATTTAAACTGAGTATATCACATTATCTAACTTGTGTATGTGATGGCCCAGAGGGACATGGGCAAGTATATGGTAATCTCAATAATTAGTTTCGATGCTAAAGTAAATTATAGAAACAACAGAAAAATCTCGTGTGTTCACAACTTTTGTGTTTTAAAGAGAAAATAGCCAAGTGTGAAGTATGGGAGGATTCAAAAGTTCCTCTTCTGGTTTATTCCATTTTTGTTTGCACCTTAAGCATACTTAGGAAGTGTTTAATGATATGTATCCTATAACTCAACAGTCTTCAACTGCTTCTGTTTATAGAATTAAGTAAATTACCTAGAGAAATTAAAGGAAAATTCTCTGATTGACTAAGAAGCCATTTTTAATTACAGTTCTCTAGGTCATCCAGATTCCTGGATATTACTAAAAGGTAGGATAAATGATTAAAAAGTGTTGGATTTGAAATGAGAATCTCTAGAAACTTAGTCTCATATGCAATTTGTAATCCTGGTTTTCTCATGTGAGAAACGGGTGTAATATATCACCCAAGTGAGTGTAACTCTATTAGATGCATCGCAAATTCATAAATACATGACAGGGCTTATGACATGAAATCATGTGTAACCAGCTATATCAAAAAATCTAAGACTTTTTGTGAAAGTAAAGATACAGATATTAAAAAATTCTTTGGAGCTAAGAGCCAGCCCTTAGCCTAGATCCTTAAACTCCTAGAGCATAAAAACAACTATTTAGCGATGCTTGGGTGCCCCTGTTAAGCATCTGACTTCAGCTCAGGTCATGATCTCACAGTTCATGGGTTCAAGCCTCACCTAGGGCTCTGAGCCTGGAGCCTGCTTCAGATTCTGTGTCTCCCTCACTCTGTTCCTCCTCCACTCATTCATTCATTCATTCTCTCTCTCTCTCTCTCTCTCTCTCTCTCTCAAAAAGTGAACATTTAAAAAAAATTTAAAAAGCAACCAATTAATTATGTAAATAATATACTGATTTTAAAAGGCATACGTTCCAACTGGAGAGTTGGAAATCTCCGGGTAGGTATGACTCTGACACTCTTGGTAATGCCAGAGAGGAGAAATCCTACACAATGGATGGTGTCATGTCATTTAGATGCACTTCCAGACTGGTTACTTCTAAATAAATGCCTGCGCCTTCAAGTAACCTAAATAAATTAGTATGAGATACAACCTTGATTACTAGAGTTTTTGTTCCTGTGAAGGACAAAAAAAAAGGAGAGAGAGAGAGACAGAAAACAAGGTTAAAAAGAAACACTGGATAAAGTAATGTGTTGGAAAAAAAATCTATGTGAACCAAGACATAGTATAATTATTTTTGTGTGAATGGCAATTGTTGCCTCCTGATTTATGTAACTTTCTGAATGCCAATGCCACACTGTTTCATTACTGTAATACATATTTAAATATGTTCCAAAATCAGGAAGTATGCTTCTAGCTTTTTCTTCTTTCTTATTGATTTTTAAAATGCATTTTATATATGTTAAGTTATATTTTCATGTAAATTTTTAAATATTCAAAAAAGAAAATAATACCTATGTCATATAAACTCCAAAATATATCTATGGATCACATTTTACACCTATTCTTACATTCTTCCCTATAGAAGAATCTCTCCTCTCTCTTTACACACACACACACACACACACACACACACACACACACCCATTTACACACCTCTTACCAAAAAATTAGGATAATCTCACTTTATACATATAATAACACAAGCTGTTTTTTGTTCACTGTGAAATATAAAGATTTTGTACCACATTTAGAACAGTCTTCATGACCGTGGAAATTTTTAATTATGTATTAAGAGTGTATTACAGGGGCGCCTGGGTGGCTCAGTCGGTTAAGCATCCGACTTCAGCTCAGGTCGTGATCTCGTGGTCCATGAGTTCGAGCCCCGCGTCGGGCTCTGTGCTCACAGCTCAGAGCCTGGAGCCTGTTTCAGATTCTGTGTCTCTCTCTCTCTGACCCTCCCCCGTTCATGCTCTGTCTCTCTCTGTCTCAAAAATAAATAAAGGTTAAAAAAATTAAAAAAAAAAAAAAGAGTGTATTACAATTAGCTAAATTCCATATTGACATAGATTTTTTTTTGGTAGTTTCAAAAAATCTCCATTATCAACAATGCTGTAATTTCCATTCCTCTGAATAATATAGAACTTAATCCTCTTGTCCCTCTCTTCCAAATATTCTGGCCTCCATCCCTCCCATCCTATCAGTCCACTTTAGGCTGTAGCCATTCTTGCTTGACTCACCATCTTGGAAAATCTATTTCACCTCCCTGTCTCCTCCATCCTATTGTGCATCATGCAGTCAATTATATTTTGAACAATCAAGCATGTGATTATGTCAGTTCCATCCTTAGTGTTTTTGATAGAATGCTACTGCTCTCCTGTTAAAAAGTGTATCTTCATCATGTTTTAGAATATATGATATCCACCTCTTCAGCTTTATCTCAAGCTATGTTTTTCTCACTGTTGTGACATTATTTTCTTCATCACCATGATGTATTACATTCTCTCCTAACTTAAATATATTAACCCTCCTTTGTCTTTTCCCTACGATCTTCCTTCAAGCCCTCTATATACATACAGATAGGTACTATCAGCTTGGCTAATTTCTTCCTTTGTTTTTCAACTTACAATTCACTCTCTCACTATCTACACCATTTTAAATTTTTTTTTTCAACGTTTATTTTTGGGACAGAGAGAGACACAGCATGAACGGGGGAAGGGCAGAGAGAGAGGGAGACACAGAATTGGAAACAGGCTCCAGGCTCTGAGCCATCAGCCCAGAGCCCGACGCGGGGCTCGAACTCACGGACGGCGAGATCGTGACCTGGCTGAAGTCGGACGCTTAACCGACTGCGCCACCCAGGCGCCCCTCTACACCATTTTAAATCCTTTCCCCTTGCATTGCCATAGTACACTGCCTTTTCTTCCCCCATCATTTCAGTTGCCCAAATTATTTAATTTTTGTTTTAACTTATTGATGCTAGGATTCATGAACTTACTGTTTCCTTACAACTATCACAGTGCCTAGAACATTATTTATGCTCAAGTAATACTTTAAAAATTGACTTGAAGACTGTAGGGAGCCACTGAAGGTTATAGGCAATACAGAAACATAGTAAGTTGGATATAGAAGGTGCACACCCACTCTTCATTCTCACATCTACCAAGCTTCTTTTTAATAGAAACACCAGAAAATATAAACTTTGTTTCACATATATTCTTCAGTTAGCACTCTGAATGTAAATAAGATCCTAGTAATTAAATGCATTCATGAAATTTAAAAAGGAGAACAAAAGACAATTTTTTGCTGTTTTAAAATTTCCTACCAAGAAGCAAAACTATAGGTATATGAGTTTCTCCTGGCAACTTTGGTAGCAAAGACTATTCTCAGTAGTTCCATATCTACTTTCTTTCTTCGTGGACAAAAGGAAAGTATGGGAGCAGAGCTAGAGAAGCCGTCTATTCCATTTTCTTTTTGTTGAATAGTTATGGCAGGTGTTTTTTTTGTCTCCAATTTACTAATTATAAGAGTGGCTTATTAAGTACCGTTTCCTAGAGCCTCAAAGATTGTATATATTCTTATATTAACAACATTGTCCTAAACTACTGAGAGTATTTGCTCTTTTCCAAACTCAGTTTTGAATGTCACAGCACTGGAGTCAAAAAAGATGGCAGACACTTGAGGAAGGAAATCAACTTGACTATTTGAATGGCTTATCACTCAAGGCAGTTATTATCTGGTTACTAATGGAAAATGGAACACTATGAGAACATGGCACGTGATGACAAAATAGTTACTTAAATTTTATTCTGTGGTCATCTGGAATAGAATCAGTCAAGATAACTCTTTGAAAGACCAAATGTCAAATGTCTGCTTCAATACAACATATTGACGGAGAAAATTGTGCATGGGCTGTCTCCTCCCTTTATGAGAAAGATTAAAGAAAGAAAACGCAAGTGCGAGATTTTAAATTAGTGGCTCAAAGCACAGAGAACTGGAGAGTTTCAACCCTCCAAAATAATATCTTATTTCTTATAATTATAGGGCTGTTTTCATAAAATATCAGATTCAAAGTCTGATAATGTAGGCTGCTAAAATACCATATAAAATTAATTCACATTCTTGCCATGGCCAGTTACTTAAAATTAGGAAATTTATGGGATAAAGTAGGACTGTGAGAATTGAAATGAGAAATTATGGATGAATTTGGATGACTGTGACTATAATTATATGATAAACTTGCCTGATGGTCTAGTTTTGACTTAGTTAAAAACCATGTAGTGACTGATCCTAGGCACATTACCTTGTAAGGGGACACCAAGTGACCTCATGTTGCACCTCAGCGATTCCAATTGCCATCACATCTCTAAGTGGACTCAGATCTCAACTACCCTCAGACAGTGTAATGTTCTACCTGAGATGAGAAGCCTCACATGCCACAGATATCGTAGCCTTACTCTGACTACATATCAGAAGAAATCTAGTCAATTGTACAAATTGCCTTTGTTTCTTAGAACCATAATGAAAAAAAAAATGCATACATTTAAATACAGCCCAATATACCCGGCCAAAGATTCTGGACCCAACGAACTACGTTGAGCATCTTCAGGAGATTCTGAAGTTTGCTGAGGTGATTGACTGAAATTTGGACTCACTGGAGTTTCAATACCAGATATTCTTTCCATCTTACAATATGCAAATGCAAAAGATGAATAAAATGGAAATGTTCAAGTAGATTATCATATAAGATCAGCTTCCCTTCATCTTAACTACATCTCACAGAAGATCCTAGCCACTTACTTCAACAAGGTGGAGAAAAATAAACTGGAAAAAACATCCTTAAAAAGGCTCGTATTGGCTATACTCGCAGCCTGTGAAAGACACAAGAGGAGAGATGGAACCCCAAAGCAGGAAAAGCGAAAGGGGCATATAATCACTAGACACTTTACTTATCAGTAGGGCTGATTAAAGTTACCAGAATTGTTTGATATGGTAAGATTTCTGGTTAATTTCTCATGAGGTTCCAAAGAGTAAACTACACTTCCCAAATCCGATTTGATGTGTGTGTGTGTGTGTGTGTGTATGTACACATGTGTATATGTATATATACACATACACATCAAATAGGATGATATATATACACGTGTGTATATATATATATACATATATGTGTGTGTGTGTGTGTATATATATATATATATATATATATATATATATGGAAGAAATAACTCTAAATTAGTGTATAAGGATTAGTTCATAAGGATGAAAAGAACTAGGACTCTTCAAAAAAGGTTTCATGACAATGCCACAGGATATACTGTGTTTTCTTTCTACCTTTTGCCAAAGATATGCAGGACCAGTTGTGAGGATAGACTATATAGGGAAAGGAACATAATGAGATGTTTGTGCAGTTACTGATCACTGACTTTCAGTCATCATTAACCCCTGGAGGCACAGAATGCTGCTAGCATTTCATACGTCTGAGTGAAAGCCTGGGGAAGTCGTGTGATAAATGCAATGTTGGACAATTTCCATCTCACAGTGAATCTAGTACATCCACGAGGTCATCCTATGGTTATTTCAACAGATCCAGAATCATAAAGAGGCCAAATCAGTAGATCTCAAAATCGTATCTGTGTTCCCTTATTTAAAAGTTTTTAAAACAAAACATTTAATTTGTATATACGTATTTATTGCATTGGCACTTGCACTGATGATACAAAAGCAATAGTCTACTGGCACTTTAGTTAAAATCAAGATTATAGATAGATGATATAGATGTAATATAGATATAGACAGCTATAGATATAATGTAATATTACTCAACCATAAAAAGGTTGAGATCTTGCCATTCACAACAAAATGGACGGACCTAGAAGATATTATGTTAAGTGAAGTAAGTCAGAAAAAGAAAGACAAATATGATTCCATTGATACGTGCAATCTAAAAAACAAAACAAATGAATAAAAAAACAGAAAACAGAATCAAACCAACAAATACAGAGAACAAACTGATAGTAGCCAGGGGAAGGGGGCTGGGGATATAGGCAAAATGGGTGAAAGGCAGTGGGAGATAGAGGCTTCCTGTTATGGAATTAGTAAGTTATGGATATAAAAGTCACAATAAACAGAATATAGTCAATGATATTGTAACAGTGTTGTATGGTGACAGTTGATGACTACAGTTTTGCTGAGCACAGCATCACATAGAGTTGTTCAATCACGGTGTTGTACACCTGAAACTAATTTAAGATTGTATGTCAACTACACTCAAAATTTATTTTAATTTTCACTTAAAAGAAAGACTGGCGTCTTAACAGCGGTAAAGACTCAGTCATTTGAAAGATACATCCTTGATAATGGTTTCTCTTTTCAAAACAAAACAAAACAAAACAAAAGCCTTTGTTGCCAGTGATAAAATTCTAGTTTTCAAATAGAAAATTATAATTTTAGAAAGTTTGCATCTGTTACCATTGAGCTTGACAGTTTCCCAATACATACTTTTCAAATAAGGCTTGTCATGATATTTATGAATGAGATTTTTTGATATTACATAATAAATTGTGTCAAAATTTGAATGGTCTGCATAATACCATGAATCAATATTACCAAGTGATCAATGCATGATGTTACAAAGTCATGCAGACATAAAAGATCCATTCAAAGTGCAAATGGGCTTATGTAACAGAGTTTGAAGTTTATTGATAAGGTTTCAAATTCTACATTGCAACTGACCTTTAAGAAACTACTGCTTTTCAAGTTTTCTTGTAATATCAAAGAAGAATAGCCATAATTATCTGAAATGTTATTAAAGTCCGCCTCTATTTTCTAACTACGTATCTTTGTAAGACCAAGTACTCTTCACGTACTTTAACTTAAAAAACATACAACAATCGATTATAAGGATTCAACTTTGTCCTGTGAATCCAGACATTAAACTGGCTTACAAAACTGTAAAGTAATTACGCTTTTCTCACTTTTTTTTGAAAACATAGTGATACTTTCATAAAATTATGTATGACAAATTGTCCTCTATGGTTTATTACTGTTATTTTAAAGTGAATCAATAAATACATATTCAGCAAACTTCTCATAATATAGAAAGCAGTATTTAGCTATAGATTTTACCCATATAAACAAAAGCTCTTTGAGATTTTCAGTAACCTTTCAGAGAATCAAGTAACCTGATACCAAAAATTTTGAGAACTATTCAACTAAATAAACTAAGCAACTAAAATTCCTGACAAGCATGATGTCACAATATGGCAGAGTAGGTGGTTCCCAACTTCAATACTACTTACAGACAGATCAGCTCTCTAGTACCCATACACAGGATGTCTTTGTGAAAATCCCAGAAACAAGAAATAATGCTGAAGCAGCGTCCTGGATCATAGACACTGAGAAATGGAAACCTGCATTAGAGGGAAAAAAGAAGCAGTTTCACCTTGAACACATTCCCCTGCCCAGGATGGCACAGCACCGCTCTGAGAATACCTCCCTGTGCTTATGGGTACTATAGTCAGGGGAGAGCCCCAAGTGGACTTCCACTATCCCCAGCATTAGAGGACACTTCCTGTGAGGCCCACATAGGTCTTGCCTCACAGGGATCACCAGGGGAATCAGAGGGTCTAGACGACAGGAGATCAGCTAGAGGTACAGAAGGAGGTGGAGCTCGCAGCAACCAACATGCAGACCTTGGCAGATCACATTTCTGCCGGCAGCAATGCCCAAGCAGAGAGCCCCTCCAGGGGTTCTCCCCATTTGCAGAGCCAACCTAGTGACTCCATCTAGCCAAGAAGCATGACTGGCAATTCTGCCCAGTGGCACAGCTAGTCAATGGGCTGTTCCAGATAAGGAACAAATCCTATAGCCTGCCTGGACAGGGAGCCCATCAAAATCCTGTAGCAGCCCATCCTACAAACCTACATGGGCAGACAGACAAGATAGAAACCCCACCCAGCTATGGAGCATAATCTCTGGCCCTACCTCACTAGTGATCCTGATCAGTCAGTGACCTCCAATGAACTTGAGCAGTCACAGACACCCGTCTACTATACCACCTAGCCACAGGGCATAGCCGAAGGCCCTGGCTGATTGCTGAACACAACCTGCCTATGGATTGACCTAAGCAAGAGCATAACCCAGTGCCTTCATCCAATCACACAGCATAACCTGTTGCCTTACCCGACCAAGAAACCCCAACAGCAGCCTTGCCCAACAGCAGACCATAGCCGCCAGCCCCACCCAACTACCAAGAAGAGCTGTCAGCCACACCTGACCAGGCTGCCTGGCCAGTGACCTCTCCAACAAATAGCCTAGCCTGTGGCCCTACCCAACTTTGAGGTAACCTATGGCCCCATGTGAACACAGAGGATGGCCTGAGAATGCACCTGATCATAAAGCCCTGCCTTCGGCCCTGCAAATGTGGATTCCAGCCAGCAGCACCATCCATTTGGGGAGCACAGCCTGACTTTCAAGTTTCCAAAAGTCAAAGACAAAATTTTGAGGCAGCAAGAGAACAGACTTGTCACGTACAAGTGAGTTCACATAAGATGATCAGTGGGTTTCTCAACAGAAACCTAACAGGCCAAGAGAGAGTGGAATGATATATTCAAATACTGGGAGAAACCTGTCAACCATGAATACTGACCTGGCAAAGTTGTCCTTCATAAGTGAAAAGGAGATAAATCCTTTCTCAAACAAAAAAGCTTCAGGAGTTCATTATCACTAACCTGCCTTTCAAGAAATGCTAAGGGAGTTCTTCAAGCTGAAAGGAAACTAAATAACCACGAATAAACCTATGAATATGTAAAACTCTGTGATAAAGGTACCTACATAATCAAAGTAAGATCCTCTAATATTGTCACGATGATACATAAATCACTTTCAACTCTAATTTAAGAGTTAAAGGACAAATGTATTAAAAATAGCTATAACCAGGGTATAGATTCATAGTATAATACAGATGTAAATTGTGACATCAATAACCTAAAATGTGAGTGGGGGAGAGGTAAGCAGTTTCTGTATGTGGAGGTAAAGTTGTTACCACCTTAAAATAGGATATCATAACTGTAAAAGATTTTATGCAAACTTCATGTTAACTTCAAAGAAAAACCTGTAGTAGATACACAAAAGATTAAGATAAAGGAATCAATGCATACAGCCACAGCACTTCACATCACAAAGAAAGATAGAAAGAGAGGGGAAAGGGAGCAAGAGATCTCCTAGTCGGAAAGCCATTAACTAAATGGCAATAGAAGTCTTTATCAATAATTTTCTTAAATATAAATGGCTTTTATGTTCCAAACAAAAGACACAGACTGGCTGAATAAAAAATACAAGATCCCATGATATGCTGCCTACGAAAATCTCACTTTAGCTTTAAGGACACATAGGCTGAAAAGGAAAGGATGGAAAAGATATTCTAAGCAAATGGTAACCAGAAGAGTCCAGGGGTGGCTATACTTATAACTGACAATATAGACTTTATGTTAGAAATGGTCACAAGAGGGGCACCTGGGTGGCTCAATCAGTTATGCATTCGACTTTGGCTCAAGTCATGATGTCACAGTTTGTGAGTTTGAGCCTTGCACTGGGCTCTGTGCTGACAGCTCAGATCCTCTATCCTCCTCTCTGTCAGATCCTCTGTACCCCTCTCTCTCTGCCGCTTCCCTATTTTTCCTTTCTCTCTCTCTCCCCAAAATAAACAAACATTAAAAATTTTAAAAAGAAATGGTAACAAGACAAAAAAAAAAAGTCACATAATGACAAAGACGTCAATTCACCAACATATAATAATGATAGTTATTTAAGCATCCAACACTGGCACACGTACATATGCAAAGCAAATACTAAACACAGTAAAAGGAGAAATAAACAGCAGTACAGTAGGGGACTTAATACCCCACTCCCAACAACAGATAACTCATCCAGACAGAAAATTAATAAAGAAAGAGTAGATTTCAAAAACACTATAGAGTAAATGGACCTAACAGATACATAGATTTGAGATATAGATTAGAAGTAGATACAGATACATAGATATGGACATGTTAGATAAACAGAACATTCCATCCAACAGCACCAGAATACATTCTCTTTAAATATGCAACAGACATTCGCCAGTATCGATTAGACCTTACGCCATGGAACAAGTCTTAACAAACCAAAGAAGTTTGAGATGGTATCGAGTATCTTTTCTAACCACAATACCAGGAGAAAAACTGAAAAATTCACAATCCTGGAGAAATTAAACAACATACTCTTGAGTTAACAATGGATGGAGGAAGGAATCAAAATGGAAATAAAAAAACATCTAGAGACAAAAATGGAAACACAAAATGCCAAAGTGTATGGGATGTAGCAAAAGCGGTTCTAAGAGGAAAGTTATAGCTTTAAAAATGGCTATATTAAGAAAAAAGTAAGGTCTCAAATAAACAACCAAATATTACATCTCAAGGAGCCTGAAAAAGAACAAAGCACAGAATTAGCAAAGGAAACATAAAAATTAAATAAAGATTACAGGAGAAATAAATGGAATAAAAACTTGAAAAATAGTTGAAAACATCAATTAAACTAGAGGTATTTTTTGTGCAAAGATAAAATTGGCAAACCTTAAACTGAATTAACCAAGAAATATGATAGAGGACTCAAATATAATCTAAATGACAAAAACAGACTTTACAACTAATATCACAGAAATATACAGGGTCAGAAGATACTAGTATAAATAATTATACAGCTCAGAGAAAATGTATATATTCTCCTGGCTAAGAGGGACACCATCATTTTTGAAGACTTTTGCGTTGGTTCGCTTTTGCAGATCAGAGATGATATGTGAATGTTGCAATGGCATTTTATATTCCATAATCTCAAGAAAAATAATGTGATCCTGGAGGAGCAAAAGCTAAGTTTTTGCTAACTATCTGAATACAGAGATGCACAGTTACTACAGCAAACCGTGAGATTGAAGCAGAGACACTAAGCACTATTTTATGAGACCTCTGGTGATGGTTGATTAATCAGAGTCCCTAAAAATGAAATTGATAGGCACCCTGTTAAAGTGCTGCTTGACATGTATTGGAGGACAAAAATTAAGCATCATAACTCAATTCACACTAGTGAAAATTCCTGATCTTTTTTTTCAGTTTCTAGAACTAAGCTGGTTCCCAGACCTGTAATCCCCTGACTAAAGTAGAGACCATGTCTTTTTTGAGGAAAGACCCTGTTTTAGAGTCATATTTGTATTCCATGAATCTTTCTTCAAGTGTTCTATATTTTTCAGAGGACAGTAAACTTGGAATAGATAAATAGCTATTCCTTTTGGAGTCAGTAGATACTAGCACTTACAATGACCTAAGAGACTCAACAGGTCACGGAGTTCCATGAGTGAGAATGCAGACTTCAAGAGGTTAGGGGTTAATATGGCCAACTAACAGTACTTCCAGTGATACCATGGACGCCCTGGTAATCCTTAGACTCATCAATTCAGGGGCACCAGAGGAGTAAAGGCTAAATGTAAGTCCAGTAACTAAAACCCCTACCCTATTACAGGATCTACATGGCCCAGACTAGTTGATACATAAAAATAACCATCACACAAAGGAATAGCAGAGGTACAAGAACACAAGAGCAAACATACAGAATTTCTCCATAGCCCTATCTACAGCACTCTTCATTGCTTTGATAATAGACTGAAGGTAATATTGACTCCAGGGTGAAAATTCCACAATTAGAAACATCATTAAACCTGTGAGAGATGAAAAGGTACGATTCCTATCTTCGTCCATTTAATTTAGCTACTTGCTCTCTAAAAGAGTCTTTTGTGAGGTGGAAAATGACAATTATTACAACCATAAACACATGCTGATGCCAATCAACTATAATTCAGTGTCTTTTACCTCTCTTGGAGTAAATCCACACAATCCTGGAGTGCTACTTTTAACTCACTAAGTGAAATCCAAAGCAGTTTACATCCACAAAATCAACACTACCCTTTATTAACTTACCTTTACTCCGTTGCAGCATACTTCAGAGAAATTTTATTTATGTCTTTGTCATCTTAGTTTACGCTTTCCCAAAAGAGATCAAGAATTTGGGTTTAGTGCCTATTTGGCAGGTTATTCCAGGACTGTGAATCAGCTGAAGGCAGAGACTGTGCCTGAGTTTTAATATCCAGAGCAAAAAACTTTATTTGGTCCTTAGCAGACATTCAATAAATGTTCTTACAATATGGACTAAATAAGTGAATTTCACAGAAAAGAGAGGAGACTGCTAACTCAGTGTAAGTTCCTCATAACTCTGTTTGTCAGGGTGTTATAATTTCAAGAAGTAGAGAGGTCCTCAGAAAGATAGAGACTGAAACAATTTCTAGGATTTTGCTTCAATTGCACGAAAGAAAAATTATGTAACTGCCTAGACAGGTTTCAAGAATTTCCTGAAATACTACGGTAGGCCACAAACTCTTAATTTACGTAATAAATACTTTAACGTTTATAATATGTATATGTACATATGTGATATATACCCATATGTGTGTATGCATAATTTATATATAGTAAAAAACTTGAATTATATATATAGTATAGTGTGTATATATACAGACATATAAGCTGAAAAAATATTAAAATTTATTTTATTTTAAGTAACCCTATTTTTATGTTTTTCTCCAACATTCAGGGTCTGTTTTTTGTTGTTTTTTTTTTAGGTTTAATTTAGAGATATTCTTGACATACATTTTTAGTTATGTTCAAATTTATCCTCTTCACCCATTAGTAAAACACATATATGTGTGTGTGTGTGTGTATGTGTGTGTGTGTGTATGTGTGTGTGTGTGTATATGCGTGTGTGTATATATATATGAAATTGAACAAAATCAGACTTACAGTTTGAATTTTATTATAAAATACCACATTACTTTCCTGAAAATTTATTACTAAATATAGTATAACATATTTTATAAAAGTATGATAATAACTAAAACAATTGTTCAGAGCATTAAGAAACCTATCAAAAATTCTTTTCCAACGGTCATCTTCTAAGATGGTGGATTAGGAGGACACTGAAGTCAAGAGACCACATCAAAGAAGGTAGGAATGGCAAGACACAGTCTGGGACCAAAACAGACCACGGCCACCCACAGTGGGGAGGGAGCCGGTGGTGCAGATAAGAGCAAAACACAGACTTTTATACCTGGGAGTCAATGAACAGGGAGGATGAATCCCCAAAACAGTTGTCTTTAAAAATGAGAGGGGCCAAATTTCTTGAGTTCTTAAAACCAGAGGGACTTAAAGCCCCTCTTTCTCCTTGCTTTAGTTTTGGTAGGTTGTATGTCTCTAGGAATTTATCCATTTCTTCTAAGTTGTCCAATTTGTTGGCATATAAGTTTTCATAATATTTTGTTACAATTGTTTGTATTATTGTGGTGTTGGTTGTTACTCCTCCTCTCTCATTTGTGATTTTGTTTATTTGGGTCCTCTCTCACTCTCTCTCTCTCTCTCTCTCTCTCTCTCTCTCCCTCTCATGCACCCACTTACTTTTATTTATTTACTCTTTTTTTTTATTGGTCTGGATAGAGTTTTATCAATTTTGTTGATCTTTTCAAAGAACCAGTGTCTGGTTCCATTGATTTGCTCTATCGTTTTTCGTTTATTTGTTTGTTTTAGTTTCTTTATCACTTACCCGCTCTAATCATTATTATTTCCTTCCTCCTACTGGTTTTTCTAGCTCCTTTAAGTGTAAGGTTAGCTTTGTTTGCTTGAACTTTTTCTATATCTTTACCTAGATCTATGTATCTGTTAGATCGATTTGCTCTACAGTGTTTTTGCAATCTACTCTTTTATTATCAATTTTCTGTCTGGATGATTTATCTGTTGTTCAGAGCAGGGTATTAAGTCCCCTACTGTACATCTGTTTATTTCTCCTTTTAGTATGTTTAGCATTTGCTTTGCATATGTAGGTGTGCCAGTGGTGGATGACCAAATAACTACAATTACTGTATTTTGGTGACTTGACTCCTTTATCATTACATAACATATACCATTGTGGTTAGAAAAGGTATTTAATATCATCTCAGACTTCTTTAGTTTGTTAAGACTTGTTTCCATGGCCTAAGATATGATCTATATTGAAGAATTTCTTGCATGCTTGAGGAGAATATATTCTGGTGTTGTTGAATGGAATGTCATGGATACACACACACACACACACATACACATATAATATATATCCATATCCATATCTGTATTATCTGTATCTACATCCCTATCTGTCCATATCTATATCTATCTATATCTGTATCTATTTAATGATAAAATTCAGGACTACATGGCTTCACAGAATTCCACCAAACATTTAAAGAAAAGTTTATACCTACTCTTCTCAAACTATTCCAAAAATAGAAATGAAGGAAAACTTCCAAATTCATTCTATGAGACCGGTATCACCCTGATAAAGAAACCAGATAAAGAAACTACAAAAAAAAAAAAAAAAAAAAAAAAAAAAAAGAAAGAGAGAGAGAGAGAGAGAACACTACAGGCCAGTATCTCTCATGAATATAGATGTAAAAATCATTCATCACAACCAAGTGGAATTTATTCCTGGAATGCAAGTGTGGTTCAACATTAGCAAAATGATCAACATGATACATCACATCAATAAAAGAAAGGATAAAAACCATATGACAATTTCAATAGATGCAGAAAAAGCATTCAACAAAGTACAACACCCATTCTTGATAAAAATCTTCTGCAAAATGGGTCTAGAGGAAACATACTACAACATAAAAAGGCCTTGTATGAAAAACCCACAGCAAACATCATACTCAATAGGGAAAAAACCAAGAGCTCTTCCCCTAAGATCAGGAATAAGACAAGGATGTCCCCTCTCACCACTTTTATTCCACATAGTACCAAGAGCCCTAGCCAAAGCCATCAGACAACACAAAAAGTAAAATGCATCCAAATCAGCAAGGAAGAATTCACACTTTCACTGTTTGCAGATGAAATGATACTCTATCTATAAAACCCAGAAGACTGCACCAAACAGCTACTATAACTGATAAATTCAGTGAAGTGGTAAGATACAAAATCAACATACAGAAATGCATTCCTGTACACTACTAATGTAGCAACAGAAAGTGAAATTAACAATCCCATTTACAACTACATCAAAAACAATAAAATAGCCAGGAATAAACTTAACCAAAGAGATGAAAGACATGTACTCTGAAAACTATAAAACACTGATGAAAGAAATTCATGGTGATGCAAAGAAATGGAAAGTCATTTCATGTTCATGGGTTGAGAGAACAAATATTGTGAAAATGTCTATACCACCCAAAACAATCTACGGATTTAATGCAGTCCCTATCTAAATACCAACCTCATTTTTCAAGGAACTAGAAAAGCATTCCTAAAATATGTATGGAACCACAAAGGACTCTGAATAGCCAAATTAATCTTGAAAACAAAAACCAAAACAGGAGGTAGCACAATCTCAGAGTTTAAGTTACATTACAAAGTGGTAGTAATTAAAACAGCACAGTACTGGCATGAAAAACAGACCCATAGATCAATGGAATAGAGCAGAAAACCAGGAAATAAACCCACAATTATATGATCAATCTTCAGCAAAGGAAAAATGAACATACAATGGGAAAAAGAGTTTCTTCAACAAATGGTGTTGGGAAAACTGGACAGCTACATACAAAAGAATGAAACTGGACCACTTCCATTCACCATACACAAAAAAAAAACTCAAAATGAATTAAAGACCTAAATATGAGACCTGAAACCATAACAATACTTGAGAGCATAGGAAGTAATTTCTCTAATATCAGCCATAGCAACATTTTCCTAGATATGTCTCCCAAGACAAGGGAAATAAAAATCAAAAATAAACTATTGGGACCACATCAAAATAAAAAACTTCGGCACAGCAAAGGAAACAATCAACAGAACAAAAAAAAACAAAAAACAAAAAACAAAAACCTTAGTGAGAGAAGATATTTACTAATGACATATCTGATAAAGGATTAGTATAAAAAACTTATAAAACACCAAAAACCAAATAATCCAATTAAAATGAGCAGAAGACATGAACAGACATTTCTCCAAGAAGACATCCAGATGGCCAACAGACACATGAAAAGATGCTCAACATCACTCACCATCAGGGAAATGAAAATCAAAAGTATGATGAGCTATCACCTCACACCTGTCAGAATGGCTAAAATCAGAAACACAAGAAACCACAAGTGTTGGCGAGGATGTGGAGAAAAAGGACCCCTCACGCACTGTTGGTAGGAATGCAAATGGTGCAGCCACTGTGGAAAACAGTTTGGAGGTTCCTCAAAAAATTAAAAATAGAACTATCCCACAAACCAGTAATCACACTACTGGATATTTACCTAAAGGATATAAAAACACTAACACAGGGGCGCCTGGGTGGCGCAGTCGGTTGAGCGTCCGACTTCAGCCAGGTCACGATCTCGCGGTCCGTGAGTTAGAGCCCCGCGTCGGGCTCTGGGCTGATGGCTCAGAGCCTGGAGCCTGTTTCCGATTCTGTGTCTCCCTCTCTCTCTGCCCCTCCCCCGTTCATGCTCTGTCTCTCTCTGTCCCAAAAATAAATAAACGTTGAAAAAAAAAAAACAAAAAAACAAAAAAACACTAACACAAAGGGATACACACACCCCTATGTTTATTTATAGCAGCATTATTTACAATAGCCAAACTATGGAAGCAGCCCAAGTGCCCATCAATTGATGAATGGCTAAAGAAGATGTGTACACATGCACACACACACACACACACACACACACACACACACAAAGAATGAAATCCATGGATGGAGCTACAGAGTACAATGTTAAAGTGAAATAATTAAAGAAAGGCAAATACCATATGCTCTCACTCATATGTGGAATTTAAGAAACAAAACAAAGGAGCAAAGGAAAAAGAGAGAAAGATACAAACCAAGAAACTTAACTACAGAGAAGAAACTGATGGTTACCAGAGGGGAAGGGTGGGGGATTGGGTGAAACAGGTGATGCGGATTAAAAAGTACACTTATCATGAGGAAAAATAAATAATGAAAAAAATTATTTTCCATCCTGAATGAACTCGCTTCCAAATAATTTGTGTCTCTTTCAGATGTATATAACTAAATGTAAGTAATTTTACTTCAGTAATGTTTTCACATAAGTAGAAATCATACTTAAATTATAAAACATAATGGTATTTTTCAAAGGTTTAGGTTTGAAGAAGAATGAATTGAAAAAACTTCAGGAATACGCTTTCATTAAAAATGTGAAAAAATTCAATTCTCTTACTTAGTAAACAATGCCCTTCTTAAACTCAAAATTTAGAAAGTTTCAAAAACTCTTAATAATTGAAAATTATCTTAGACACTAAAAAACTTTAGTTCCAATAGAAATATCGTTATAATGCTGCTACATAACAATAAAAAACAAATGTTTATTGCTTATGCTTCTGAAGTCAGCTGGGATCAGTAGAAGACTCTGATCATCTTGTCTGGATTGAATGGTTAGTGAGTGATCTATACTGGCTTTGTCTCAGACCAAAATGGCAGCTCCCCTCAATTTGTATTTCATCCTCCATTAGATTTCTGATAGTGTCTTAATCAGCATTCTCCAGAAAAACAGAACCTACAGAGTGTGTGTGTGTGTGTGTGTGTGTGTGTGTGTGCACGCACACACAGGCTGAAGACCCTGGAAAGCCTGTGTTCCATTCAAGTTGAAAGGCAGTCCACTACAGACAGAAGAACCAATGTTGCAGATGAAGTTCAAGGCAATCTGGTAGAGAATTCTTCCTTGCATGGAGACAACAGCTGTTTCAGTTCTATTTAGGTCTTTAACTGATTGGATGAAGTCTGTTTGCATTATGAAGAACAATCTTCTTTACCAAAAGTCCACTGATTTAGATGTTAATGTCATCCAAAAACACCCTCACAGAAAGACTCTGAGTAACGTTTGACAAGATATCTGGGTACTAGGTGGCCCAGACTAGTTGATATATAAGATTAACCATCACACATAGGAATAGCAGAGGCACAGAAACACAAGAGAAAATACGCACAATTGTTTTGAGCATAGGCTCAGAACAGGCATAACACCATTTCTGTGACAATCTGTGGGATCAAGTAAGTCACCAGGCCAGCCCAAGTTTAAAGAATGGGGAATGAGACACCAACTCTTCAGGGTAATGAATTGCGGAGCAATTCATGGTATATCACAGAAAGTGATAAACAATTGAGGTTATTAATGCAATCAGTCTAAATACTTTTAAAATCTTTGGTATGATTTTATTTTAACAAATGCATCTTCATTCTCTGATTTAATCATATGCTTAGATGAATAATTCAGAATGCTTTGTTACAAGTCAGTCCAGATAAGATTTGTGAGATTTGAACTTAAAAAGCATCTATTCTTGCTTTAAAAATGGTTAACAACCATATTATATAGCATACCAGATTTGCAAGTTAGAATTTTTAACCAGTGTAGTAAAAAAAAAAAAAAAAAAAAAAGCCAGATGTTTAGTCATCTATCAGCAATTCTGTGACCTGTAGAATATGTAGTGTGAGCAGACTGAGCATTTATACACTTTATGCTCTGATTTAAAGCTGGATCCCCAATGCTTAATGATTATACGATTTAAATAATGAGCATTTAAATGTCATGTTTTTGTCCTGAAGTGATGTTCTTCCTTTTTCCTTCCTTCATAGATCATTTTGTAGAAGGAAAGGGTTACAAATTTCTACATGAATGATGCCAAGGAAAGCTTAAAAATTTTGAAGAGAAAAATAATTTCATATAAATATTGCCAAGAATTTTTTATGTTAAGATAAATCTTAGTAATCATTTTATTTTTCAAATATTGGCTAGGCCATGGATAATGTCAAAGTGAGAACAAAGAAATATAAAGAGATTTTCTGATGATCTCTGAAAATAAAAAAAATTGTGATTAAAGTAGCTAGAAAAATAATTACTTATGAACCATGTATTTTATCATTTTTCTTCTCTGTTGGAAATGTTAATCTGATTTGATTTTTTTTAAGATTTAATTATGCATGAGGAATATTTTCATCATGCTTATTTGAAAAAGGCTTTATTTTTATTTATTTATTTATTTTTTTTACAATTTCCTATTTTCAGATTTAAAACTTATTCTTCCTACCGGTGAGCAACATAAGTTCTTTTCTAAGTTTGAATAAATTATACATGCAAACAACTAGATGTAAAGAAAGGGAGTATGTAAATAAATTACACTTATAAACAGCTGGACCTCACCAAATATTTGGTATTACAAAGTGGTTTCAAATACTGATTAAGAGGCTAATGATATTCTCAAAGATAACTAACTCGAGTAGAGCAATTCTCTATTATACACTGATACATTTTTATCATATAACATTATCTTATGTAATCAGTGTTCATGTTACCTTTTTCAGGACAAACTCATACTACTTTATTTTTCTGGAGTCCCATAAAGAAAAGACCTGTTGGTCTCCCAGTTTAATTCATGATACCTGCAAGTATCATGAAAGCAAACAAATGATTTTTGAAACATAACTCAAAGTTGCAAGTAGTTGCAAAGATTTATATACAGGTAAGAACTTCTCCCGTGACATATAACTTCTCCACAGTCAGCCTCCTCCTAGCAAATTCTAAAGTAGGCAAATAGATCATATCAGAATATATAAGAATAAACTTTAAAATTAATCTTCATCATCAAGTCAAAGATGCTTTTCTTTAAAGCAAAAGCATCTGGGTACCATTTCTTTGTGGGATTTTGCCATCTTTTGAACAAGTAGAATACTAATTAATCCATAAATGTTCCAAATAAATCAGAAGCACCTAACTTTCAGGCAACTATGTAACACTCTGAAATGTCTCAGACCTTTATATAAAACACTGCCGACTACATAAATCCTATGCACCAGAGACAGCAATATCCCAACCCTGCAATATAATTAAAAACTGGATTCCAAAAACAAATATGTATACATATATACATATATATACATATATACAAATATATGTGGATTCCAAAAACAAATATATATACACACATATATACATATGTATATATGTATATATACGTGCACATATAAATATATGTGTATATATATACATAATGTGTATATATATATATATATTTTTTTTCAAATGTATTCCTCTACAATCCATCTCTTAAAATGGGTAAGGGACATTATAGGATATGGGAGAAGACCATCTTCTACATAAAAGCTAAATGAGAGAATAATATTAGCTAAGGAGGAGTTGCTAAGTTAAAAAAAAAAAAATGTAAATCTTGAAGCAGTGTTACACTGGTTTTAGCTAGAAAAACCTAGATAAAAATTGTCTCTGATGTTACTATGTGTTTTGGAAGACTTAAAAATGTCAACAATTTTAAATTTCCTCCTGTGGAAAACAAGCCTAATAGTAAAGGTTCAGGGAGAAATTTGGCTAATTTAATGATAACATATGGATTATTCGGCATAAAGTAATTCCTCAATACATGGTTACTGGAATCTTTCATACACTAATCTTGATTAGGACAGGAAATAAATCTGTCTTTTCTAGCATTGTATCTCCAGATCCTAGGACAATTCCTGTAACACATCATGTGTAAAATAAATATTGGTGAATGGATTAATAAACATATCTAGCAAGTACAAACACTGGAAAAGAACAGATGAAAATTTAAAATGCCACATTTCTCAGTACGGTTCAATTGGTTAGAAAGACTTTAGTTTAAAAGATATGAGGCATATTGAACAGAAAGATACTATCCTATTTATCTTTAATCATTTATTACATGAATGTAGTAAGGATTAATGCAGTTGCATTTATTTATGGGAAATACACCTAGGACATGACATTCCAACAGAAATGGTAAACATTCAGATAGAATCATAAAGAAAATACTGTGTAATAACTGAAAATATTTTTAAACTATGATTCTCAGGAACTTAATAACTTATCCTTGCCCAATTTAGAATTTATTTTATTTATACTTTTGAAAAACAGGATCATTTCTTAAATGGTCATTTCACCTCTAGTTATCACATAATTATCTTCCATATTTTCCTGTTTCTTCTTAATATGAATCCCCTATGTCTACAGTAATCACAAAAAAAATTGGTATTAATGTGTTTATTCCACTGTTTTTACACATTTATCATCTTTCCCCTGATATTTTCTACTCACTTTTGTATCCATCTTTTTACTTTGGAAACTCTTAAATGATACAACATATGGTCATCAACCTGAATACATAAATCTAGGGTTTTAAATTAAAGAAGCACTTAAAAAATTGGTGGGAGAATTATTTTAATGGTGGATTAGAAAGTTTGAAGTCACTAAAATTTTTGGAAGGTATCTTCTCCTAAGTCTGGTTGCAAACACTGGAGAGATAGTAAGGAAATTAAAACTACTGTAACAAAATCCACAAAAAAAGAAAACCAAAAGAGTTAAGCTGAGCATTTGAGGTCATTTTCCCCTAAACTGCCAGGGAACATAAAAAGAGGTAAATGAGACAAACTTGGTAACCAGAACCTGATGAGGGGAGAGCTGGAAAAACCACCCATTATTTGGGTTGGGTACCCTAAAAGCAAAGACAGATGGGGATAAGTCAATATGGATAATTCCTCAAAGGGATTGAAGCCCAAAATTTTAACATTTCATTTTCCAAAACTAAATTGAGAAGAAATGGGGTTGCTAATGCCACTGGCCAACTGGTAGAAGGATCTATCTGTCCTCTCTCAAGGAAATAACCTCATGCAGACTTTAAGTTGTTCCCATAACTTTTTCTATACAATACTACTACTTGATAAAAATAATAATAGAGCATACATGAAGAAAAGTCAGTATTAACCTATTTGATACAAGAGATAGTAAAAACACACCCTCAAGGAATCTAGATACTGGGATTCTCGAATCCTAAATTTAAAATAACTCTACTTAATATTTTCAAGGAAATTAAATTTCAGCATAGATTCAGAAAATATAAAAAATACAAATGAAATTGAGGAACATAAAGTAAGATATGTGAAATTAAATGGTCAATAAAGGGACTTAGCATGAGAAAAAAACAGAGTTTAGGAGAGTGTTAGTGAACTGGAAAATGCATCAGAAGAAAGTATCCAGATAGAGCATTTGGAGACAAAGTAATGAAAATAATGAAGGTTCTATAAATATAAAATGATAAGGTCTACCAAATATGTAATTGGAGTTCAAAAAAAAAAGAAGAAAACAGTGCAGAAACAATCTTGAAGAGACAAAACCAGATAACACATAATATAGAATATGTAATAATATATAAATTATACAAAATATATAATAGCATGAATATATTTTAAATCATATGAAATTATATTTGTATGTTATACATATTTATTTAAATATATATATTTAATTAAAAAAATCAACTGACACATTCAAGGAGCCTTAAGAAAAATAAACACCTTGTCTACATACATCATAATAAAACTCCTGAGGTAAAAGATAAAGAAAAACCTTAAAAGTACAGTACAAAGCAGATGATTTTCAAAGGTGACAAAATGAATCTGAGTACCCACTTTTCAACTGAAACAATGGTTGACATCAGACAATACAATGGTGAATTACAGTGAGGAAAGAAAATTAACTCTGTAAATGTGCTAATAATCAAATTAAAGTACAGGGACTGTAGGTAGAGTTTATGTAGCTTACAAAGGTCACTCTTTTTTTTTTTTTTTTAATTTTTTTTTTTCAACGTTTATTTATTTTTGGGACAGAGAGAGACAGAGCATGAACGGGGGAGGGGCAGAGAGAGAGGGAGACACAGAATCAGAAACAGGCTCCAGGCTCTGAGCCATCAGCCCAGAGCCCGACGTGGGGCTCAAACTCACAGACCGCGAGATCGTGACCTGGCTGAAGTCGGACGCCCAACCGACTGCGCCACCCAGGCGCCCCCTTTTATTTTTTATTTACTTAATAGAATACTCATAGAAAAAGTAGATTTTAAGGCAAAAGCATTATAAGAGATACCAGAGCATAATAAATATAAAGCATCATACATTATGTGTTGAAAGAATTTTACATGTATTGCTCTGCAACCAAGAAGAAAAATCAATAGGATATAAAAGTCTTGAGACACAGAATGTAAAAAATGGACCTAATGCCCATTTATAGAAGTTGGCACCCAACAAGCTGTGAATACGCATTATTTCCAAGTGCAAATAGGGTATTTAACAGAACTGATCGTATTCTGGGCTAGAAAACAATCTCAGCATGTTTGAAAATGTAACATATTGATTGTGTGTTCTGACCAAAAATGAATTAAGCTACCATCAGTAACAAAAAGCACTAGGCAAACCACATAATATTTAGGGAGTAAGCTTTTAAAGGGTTCTTAAAAAATCATAATCAAAATTAGAAAACATTTTGATACAAATAAAATGTTAAATACTACCTGCAAAAGTTATGGTTGATTTCTGCTTTGAGCCAGTCATGATTAACTTTTACGAGAATTTACCTCCCCTCTAAACAATGAGGAAACTGGACCAAATATATAAAAAATAGTTCTTGTACATTGAACCAAAAGCAGCAAAAAAAGTGATTACTAATAAAAAGGAAACAAAGGGCCTAATATCACATGATTTTAAGAGTATTTGAAAGCAATTGAGATCAGAGTGTAATTCTGGTATAAAGGTGGACATGTACATCTGTGGTGAGAACAGCCTAATAATGGGTACACAGAGATGAGGAATTAATTTTTGAAAAATTTGGCAAGGTCATTCATTGTGGAAATGGTATTTTTTCAACAACAAATTGTGCTGAAACAATTGTTCGTCCATAAGCAAATAAAACAAACAAGAGCAAAACTTAGACACATGTCAAATCATACACACAAAATAATAAGATGTAATAACAGATCAAAGACCTAAAGATTTGAGCTAAGACCATCAAAGATCTAGAAAAAATATGAAAAGAAAACTTTTGTGACTTTCGATTAGGCAGTGATTAAACAGGTCTCAAAAAGCATGAAAGAAAAAGATGATAAATGTATTTGTTCAAAATAAAAAATGTGCTCTTCACAAAACCCAGCAACACCCCCCACCCCACTCACATGTACGCACGAAAAGGCAAGCTAGGAAGCAAGTATTTACAAAACATGTAATTCAGTTATGATTCATATTTGTAATATGTAAAGAAGCATTACAACTCAACAACAGGACAAACTATCTAGAATAAATGAACAGTTTTGAACAGATACCTCACCAATGAGAATATAGGAATAGCAACTAAACACATCAAAACATGCTCAACACCACTGGTCCTGAGGGAAGTTCAAGTTAAAATGACCTTGAGACAATATTATCCATCCACTAGAAGGGCTAAAATTAAAAGGGGAGACAAAACCAAGTGTTGGAGAAGCTCTGCAGAACCACTGGAATTCTCTTAATTGATAATTGAACGCAAGGCATCACAGCCAGTTTAAGAAACAGCTTATTAGTGTGTTAGCAAAAAATACACTCACTATAAAACTCAGCAAGTCACATGTATTTACCAAAAAGATATGAAAATCTATGCTCATGCAAAGGTTCATACTTGAATATTCATGGTAGCCTCATTAATCATATCCAAAATAGAAATGCAAATGATAAAACACCCATGGTACGTTCATATAATGTAATACTACTCAGCACTAAAAGGAACGTACTGCTTACACACTTGAAAACTCTACCCCAATGACTGAATTTCAGCAACCTTATGCTAAGAGAAACAATCTAGACAAAAAAAAAAAAAAAAAAAAGACTACATTCTGCATGAGGAAGATTCCATATATAACAAATTTTCAGAAAGAAAAAAAAAACAAAAAACATATAGCAGTAAGAAAAAAGATAAATGGTTGTCAGAACTAAGGGAGTACAAAGAGAGAGTAACTAAAAAAAGCATAGGGAACTTTTTTGGAAAGTAGAAATGTTCTTATCCTGTTTTTGGTGATGTGATTACAGGACTATATGCATTTTCAGTATACTTATAATTGATTCATTTTATTACATGTAAATTATTCCTCAATAAAACATATTTTAAAAATGTAAAAGCCCACCAACAACCAATAACTTCTTCACATGTAGAACTTGCAAAGAAAATCCATCACCGTAAATGGAAAGAAAGGCTCCAAGTCTATGAGCTAAGCTTCCACTTCAATGAAGAACAGCAAACACATATTTAATTAGAAGGAAAAAAGACAAAGAACAAAGATATAAGTGAAAGAGAAACAAATATATAATTGAGAAAATAAAAAAGCCAAAAGTTGTTTCTTTGAAAAAGAGAGAAACTGACGAATCCCTTAAACTGATCAAAAACAGAAGTGAGAAGATATAATAACCACTGTCAGAAATTAAAGGGACACTCACTACTCACCTGCAGATAGAATAAATTCAGACAGTGTATTTTTATTTTTTTTATTTTTTTAATGTGTGTGTTTCTTGTTTGTTTTTTGGTTTGTTTTTGTTTGTTTGTTTGTTTGTTTTGAGACAGAGAGAGACAGAGCATGAGCAGGGGAGGGGCAGAGTGAGAGGGAGACACAGAATCTGAAGCAGGCTCTGTCAGCACAGAGCCCGACGCGGGGCTCGAACTCACAAACCATGAGATCATGACCAGAGCCCAAGTTGATGCTCAACCGACTGAGCCACCCAGGCGCCCCCAGAGAGGGTACTTTAAAAACCATTCCAGTAATTTGAAACTTAAGCATCATATACAAATCCTTGGAAAACCAATCATGTAATACAGACATGAAAACCGATAAAAATCTGAATATTATAAGAAATTCTATCTGTAATTTAAAAACATCTAATAAGAAATGTCAGTTTCATAGTTTTCAAGAAGCCTTCCAAACATTTGAGGGAATATACTATACAAACTCCATACAAAAGATGTAAAAATCCAGAATAACCTCAAAAGGAAAATCTGAAAACAACATTATTAAAAGGAAAATTACAAGTGAATACAGCTTTTTAATTGATGCAAAAAAATTTTTTTTTAATATTTGGAGAGGGGCGCCTGGGGGTGGCTTAGTGGGTTAAGTATCCAACTCGATTTCAGCTCAGGTCATGACCTCACGGTTAGAGAGAGTTTAAGCCCCTCACAGGGCAGAGCTCTGCACTGACAGCACAGAGCCTGCTTGGGATTCTTTCTCTCTCTCTCTTTCTCTCTCTCTCTCTCTCCTCTCTCTCGATCTCTCTGCCTGTCCCCTGCACACACACTCTCTCTCTTTCAAAATAGATAAATAAAACATAAAAAAATATATAAAACAGTAAAAAAAAATATTTGGAGAAAGTAAGCAAATGTAAAAATATAATTTTAAGAATCTACATTAGATATATTCCAAGAGTGCTAAATTAGTATAGCATTTAAAAATCTATTTACTGTTCACGTCTTTAAAGTAGGACAAAAATATGTAATTATTTCAATACATTTAGTAAAAGTGATAAAATTCACATCTATTTTTGACAAAAAAATTTAGAAAACTAAAAACGGAATTTAAAAATTCTTTGCCTAATAAATTTAATGAATAAATATTGAAAATTTATCCACTTTGATATTCAAAATGTGACAAAGATGCTTGCCATTGTTGTTTCTATTAAGAATTATGCAGGAGGCAAAATCAGTAAAACGGTTAAATACGAGGGAATTAAATAAACAAAAATATAAAATTATCAACAGAAAAATTAAAATATCCTCTTATGAAGACGATGTAATTGCTTACAGAGTACAAAATAACATGTAAATAAACTGTTACAATGAATAAATAAATTTTTGAGGTCAACAAAAAAATAAAATATAGATATATAATCATTACTCGGTGTATCAAAAAAAAAAGTTTTTAAACGGAGGTTTTAAAAATAATATGTCTTCGTAAGCATCGAAATCTAACACTGGGACCTCAGGTTTCCAGTTCTGCAATGTAAGTAAAGAGTTTGAAATTTGCCACTCTTTCTAACAAGTAAAAAGCTGAACAATCAGCAACTATTGAATCTGTCAGATGGTGGGGTGGAGACACTAGGCAAACCACTGCCCCTAACGATGGAGAGAAACGGAATCACGGAATCATGACTTACCAGAGCAGAGAGCCTCAGGAGTGGAAACTGCCTCAGGAACCCGGGCCAGGGTCAGAAAACCTGAACTGTAATTGATGAATTGCCGAAGGCTCGAGTTTGGACAGGTTTGACAGTTCCAAACTCCAGGAGGATCTAGTCACAAATCGCAGTGTGGTGAGATTTGCCCTCTGGAGCTTCACCAGGTTTCCAAAGTAAATAGAGAAGAAAACAATTGCCTTACAACTTCAGGGAGGAGGTTGGGGCAAGGAACTGTTTTTAAATACAGGAGCCCACCCTGTTCTTAACAAGGCCTGCCCTCAGGGGAAACTAATGAACCAATCTCTGACCCGCTGGGATACATCATAGACTAATTGCCTCGGGGGAAGGCAATTAGTCTCCCCAGCCAACACTAGCCACCTATCCCACCTAAGGGGAGAAAACAACAACAAACACAACACATAGAAGCGCTTGCTCACAGTTCAGAAACGGGCTCACTAAAACACAGAGACCTAATTGGAGAAGTATAGAATGTTTCTTCACCACCCACACCTGGCCACTGTGTTACTAAAGACATACTAACAGCGTTTCCTTTTACCCAGTACATCATATTGTCATATAGTAAAAGGCCAAACAAACAAAAACCCACCATTTGAAAAGATAGAGCAAGCATCAGAACAAAATATGGCAAAAATGTTAAGAATTTATAAGACTAGAAATTTAAAATAACTGTGATTAATATACTAAGGGCCCTAATGTATAGACAGCAGGACATAACAGAAGGCAATGTAAGCAAAGATACAGAAATCCTCAGAAAGAACCCAAAAGAAATGCTAGAGATAGAAAGAGTGTAACACAAATGAATACTTTTGATAGGCTTATTAGTAGATAAGATACAGCTGAGGAAAGCTAAGCTAGAGGGAATGCCTTGAACTGAAAAACAAAGAGAACAAAGATTAAGAAAAACGGAACAGAATATCCAAGGACTGTGGGAAAACAGGAAGAGGTATAACATACGTGTAATGAGAATACCAGAAGGAAAAGAGAAAAAAGAACAGAGGAAATATTTGAAACAAAGATGATGATCAATTTCTCACAAATTGATGTCAGTTACCAAACCACAAATCCAAGAAACTAGAACATCAATGAGAAAACAAACAAACAAAAAACACAAAATACCACGCACACTATAGCCAGGCCTATCATTTTCAAACTACAGAAAATCGAAGAAAAAAAAAATCCTGAAAGTGGCTGGGGTTGGGGAGGGGTAGGGAGGAAAAACACCCTATCTACAGAGGAACAAAGATAAGAATTACAACCAACTTCTCCTCGTTAACCATGTGAGAAAAAAGAACATGGAGTGAAATATTTAAAGTGTTGAGAGAAAAAAATTACCAACTTAGAATTCTGTACCGTGGAAATTATGCTTCAAAAATGAAGAAATAAAGATTTCTTCCAAAAAACAAAAACTGAGGGAATTTTTGTTTTTTTTTTTTAATTTACCTCCAACTTAGTTAGCAAATAATGCAATAATGATTTCAGGAGTAGAATCCATTGATTCATCCCCTACATGTAACACCCAGTGTTCATCCCAACCAGGGTCTTTCTTAATTCCCCTTGCCCATTTAGCGCATCGCCCATCCACAACCCCTCCAGCAACCCTCAATTTGTTCTCTATATTTAAGAGTCTCTTATGTTTTGTCCCCCTCCCTATTTTTGTATTATTTTTGCTTCTCTTCCCTTATGTTCATCTCCTTTGTATCTTAAATTCCACATATGAGTGAAATCATATGATATTTGTCTTTCTCTAACTAATTTCCCATAGCATAATACATCTAGTTCCATCCATGTAGTTGCAAATGACAACATTTCATTCTTTTTTTTTTTTTTAATTTTTTTTTTCAACGTTTATTTATTTTTGGGACAGAGAGAGACAGAGCATGAACCGGGGAGGGGCAGAGAGAGAGGGAGACACAGAATCGGAAACAGGCTCCAGGCTCCAAGCCATCAGCCCAGAGCCTGATGAGGGGCTCGAACTCACGGACCGCGAGATCGTGACCTGGCTGAAGTCGGACGCTTAACCGACTGCGCCACCCAGGAGCCCCAACATTTCATTCTTTTTTTTTTTTTTTTTTTCAACGTTTATTTATTTTTGGGACAGAGAGAGACAGAGCATGAACGGGGGAGGGGCAGAGAGAGAGGGAGACACAGAATCGGAAACAGGCTCCAGGCTCTGAGCCATCAGCCCAGAGCCCGACGCGGGGCTCGAACTCACGGACCGCGAGATCGTGACCTGGCTGAAGTCGGACGCTTAACCGACTGCGCCACCCAGGCGCCCCCATTTCATTCTTTTTGATTGTTGAGTAATACTACATTGTGTGTGTGTGTGTGTGTGTGTGTGTGTGTGTGTGTGTATACCACATTTTCTTTCTCCCTTCATCAGTTGATGGACATTTAGGCTCTTTCCATATCCTGACTATTGTCAGTAATGCTGCTATAAACATTGGGATCCATGTGCCCCCATGAATTAGCACACCTGTATCCTTTGGATAAATACCTAGGCATGCAATTGCTGGGTCATAGGGTAGTTCTATTTTTAACTTAAGGAATCTCCATACTGTTTTCCAGAGCAGCTGCACCAGTTTGCATTCCCACCAGCAGTGCAAAAGGATTCCAACTGAGGGAAATTTTTGCCAGCAGACCTGCCTTGCAAGAAATATTAAAAGAACTTCTTTAGAGAGAAGGAAAATAATATTGGTCAGAAACTTGGTTCTACATAAGGTAAGGAAGAACATCAAAGAAGGAATAGGTGAAGATAAAATAAAACCCTTTAGTTTTGTTATTTTTTAAAATGTTTATTTATTTTTGAGAGAGAGAGAGAGAGAGAGAGAAGGTGTTATGCCCAGAATTCGTGATCCCCAAATACCGCCAGGGAGCCGAGTCCGATGTAGAAGCAAAAGAGCCTTTATTCGAGCTAGCTCGAGCTCAATCCCCTACCTGCACCGACGCAGCGGTGAGAAGCAGAGAGAGAGAGCGAGTTTCAAAAGGACAAAGGTTTTATTGGGGCCTAGGGGCAGTTGATGAGGTAATGGCTGTGGCCTCATCGATTGGCTGGGGAAGGGCCCAAGTCCTGTTAGGCAGGTGAGGGGGGGGTGGTTACTCAAGGGGAGGAGGCGTGGTCAAGGTGAAGGACACAGAACAAGATGGAGTTGGCTGGCGTAGGCCCGCCCTTTCAAAGGAACACACATACACAGTGAGGGAGAGGCAGAGAGAGGGAGACAGAGGATATGAATGAAGCAGGCTTCACGCTGATAGCAGTGAGCCTGATGTGGGGCTCAAACCCACAAAACCGTGAGATCATGACCTGAGCTGAAGTCAGATGCTTAACTGACTAAGCCACCCAGGCGCCCTAGTACTGTTATTCTTAATTTACCAAACAAATTTGTTCAAAATAATACCAATAATATATTTGATTATGTATTCTTATTTATATATCTACATAGATATGGCTATGTATGCTTATATAGAAGTCAAGTGAATGACAGCAATGACACAACAGACAGGAGGCAGGAATTAGGATTACTTTGTTATTATAAAGTCCTCACACTACCCATGAAATGGTATAGTATTGTTTGAAACTGGACTTGGATGAGCTGTAAATGCATATTGCACTCTAAGGCAACTACTTACAAAAATAAAAAAAGAATTATGTATGCTAACAAAAGAGAGAAAATAAAATAATATAAAATGCTCAATTAAAACCAAAAAGGCAGAAAATGTGTGGAAGAGAGAAATAGGAATACATTACAAAGGCAACAAATAGAAAATAGGAATGAATATGGTAAATATAATCCAACTATGCCCTTTGAATGCCAATGGTCTAAATGCACCAATCAAAAGACAGGGATTGCCAGAGTGGATGAAGAGACAAGACTCAGAGACACCTGGGTGGCTCAGGAGGCTGAGCTTCTGACTCTAGATTTCTGCTTAGGTCATGATCCCAGGGTCACGAGATGGAGCCCCGTGATAGGCTCTGCACTGAATGTGGAGCCTGCTTAAGATTGCTATGTAGAAAGTCCTATGAAATCTAAAAAATAAATACTAGAACTGGTGAATGTAGCAAGTTTGGACAATCAACCATCAGTATCAAATCTAACTGTAATTCTATATACTAGCAATTGACATTTTTTCAGTTATCAAATTATTTTAAATTCCATTGATAATAGCAGCAAATACAAAATACTCAGAAATAAATCTGTCAAATATGTGCAAGACCTATACACTGCAAATGATAAACATGGCTGGGAAAATAATTAAGATATAAATAAATAGAGAGATATGCTGTGTTCATGTATTAGAAGACTCTATAGTTAAGATGTTAGTTCTCCCTGAATTGATCCATAGACTCAATTCAATACCAATCAAAATCTTGTCGGGTTTTTTTTTGTTGTTTTTGTTGTTAAATTTGGCAAACTTTTTTAAAAATTCACGTAGAAATGGAAAATTCAGAATAGCCAAATTCATTTCGATACTTATAATCATTTGATTTTTGACAATGATGCATAGTGAATTCACTGAAGAAACAATAATATTTTTAACACATCATACTGGAAAATTAAATATCCACATGTAAATAAAATCCAGTATCAATTGCAAAAATTATATGATCCATACATTGAAACAAAAATTAACTCAAAATGTATTATTAAATGTAATTTTAATTAAACGTAATTTTAATTGTTTTAAATGTAATTTAATGTTTATTAAATTAAATTATTATTATTTTATATAATATAAATATTATGTATTTATATATATTATATATTATATATATTATATATAAATATTTATATAATAAAATTATTATTACATTAAATTAAATTAATAATTAATGTTATTAAATTAAATGTAATTTAAATGTTTTAAATTTTAAATGTAAATTTAAATTAAAATCTAAATTTAGGCCTCTAATATATATATATATGTATACACACACACACACACACACACACAAAATACTCTTTGGGACCTTAATGTAGGGAAATGTTTCTTGTATCCCAAATAATCAAAAGCTATATTTGAAAAATGAAAAAAATGCACATGGACTTCATCAAAATTAAGAACTATGTCTCCTTTAAAGACAATATTAAATTGTTAAAAACATCAGGCTGCAAACAAGAAGAAAATATTTGCAAATTACATTTCTGATCAAAGGCTAATCTCCACAATACATTAAAGGCAACTTAAAACTCATGTTTTAAATATCTTTTAACTTAAGAAATAAAACAAAGTCTCAATTTTAAAAGTTTTAAAAATGAACAGATAATTCACTGAAGAAAATATGTAGATGACAAATAAAAATATGTTCAATGTCATTAATCATTAGGGAAGAGCAAATTAAAATCTCAATGAGAAAATGCTACCAGTCTATTCGAATGCAGAAAACGTCAAGTGTTGTCAAGAATGTGGAATAACTGAAACTGAAACTTCTTAAAAAGAACTTCTTTAGAGAGAAGGAAAATAATACTGTTCAGAAACTTGGATCCACATAAAGTAAGGAAGAGCATCAAAAAAGAAATAAGTGAAGATAAAATAAAACCCTTTAGTTTTTTTTTTTTTAATGTTTATTTAGTTTTGAGAGAGAGAGAGAGAAGGAACATATGCGAGTGACAGAGAGGCAGAGAGAGGGAGACTGAGGATCTAGAGCAATTGTTGAACATGTTGGTAATTTCTTAAAAGTTAAAAATATGCCTGCCATATGACTTAGCCATTCCATTTCCAAGAATAAATGCATATGCCTATACAATTATTGTTTTATTTATTTGTTTTTATCCTGCACTAGTGAAAAAAAAAAAACTCAAAAGCTTATCAAAATGGAGGGATAAGCACATTGTGGCATGCCCATATAATGTAATTGTATTCATTAGTAAAACAAAGTGTTTAATAAGCCTTTCATATTTTTTTCATGATGAGACACAACATACTGATACTCCGGGTACATGAGATACAGAACTTTTATTTTTACATGCAAAAATGAGAAGACTGCCAGGAGGGCCACACGGGTGGCTGTACCAGGGACTGGGTAACAACAAGCTAGAGCTGCAGGGGGCAGACTGTTTGGCAAGCAGGGTGGCATTACATTGGTTTCCGGGGCTCTGTGTGGATTGGCTCATTTGAATCAATTCTCCAATTCCAGGGCAGAGGGGCTATCTCCCATCTTATCTGGTATCTGGGCCCTCTAGCTATTAGAGCAGGTGCATACTGACCCCTGAAGGTGAACACTTGATAAGGGAAGGGGTTGGAATACGGGTTTCTAGGTTCAGGAAAGGGAACTCACCAGCCTCCAGCAAGTTCCTTAAACCTGGATCAATACAGCATTTGAAATAATAAGCATATTACACTGATCCAGATAATAACATGGATGAATCTCAAAATAGTTGTGCTGAATAAAAGAAGCCAGATATTTAAAACTACAAAATGCATGATTTATTATTTCCTTACATAGAACTTTAGAAAATGTAAACTAATAACTAACTGGTTCCCCTAACAAAGGGGGAAAAGGATGATAAAGGCAAAGAGAGTTAACATGTGGAATGGTTAGGAACTTTTTAGATTGATGGATATATTCATTCTTTTGTTATTTATTTTTCCCTTAATTTCCCAGGTATACATATTCATAGATATTTATCAAAATGTGTGATTTTCATATTGCAGTTTATTAGAGATTCATTATACCACAATAAGCCTTTAAAATGTGCCAATATTAAAAAAATATTTTACTGTTTTTATTTTGTACTAATTTTACAAATGGATTAAAAAATAAATTTAAGATATATTAACTTCCAAATCTCTCATAGTAAGAGATTTCAAAATCAGGGCATCAAATTCTCATTTTTCATCATTTGCAATTTTCCTTTTATGAAACTTTTGGTAAAACTCTTCCTTTTTTCTTCTTTGAAATCACTTAATATGTAATGTATAACATGGTATTAAAGACTGAATGTTTATGTCTCTCCCCAAAATTTTAATATATGAAGCCCTCCACCCCCACATGATGGTATTAGGAGATAAAGCCTTTGGAAGTCAATCAGGATTAAATAAGATCTTAGGGGTGGAGTCTTCATGAATGTGAATAGAACCCTCAGTAAGGAGTCATAGAGAGCTGGCTTCTCTCTGCTCTCTGCCATGTGAGGATACATGGAGAGAAATTGGCATTCTGTAACCTACAAGAGTTCTCTCATCCCAACCCAACTATGGTGGCACCCTGATCTTGGATGTCCAGCTTTCCAGAACTGTGAGAAACACATTTCTGTCATTTAAAAGGTATCCATGGGGTGCCTGCATGGCTCAGATGGTTGAGCTTCCAACTCATGGTTTCTTTTCAGGTCATGATCTCAGTTTGTGATTGTGCCCTGCATGGAGCCCTGCTCTGAGAACGCGGAGCCTGCTTGGGATTCTCTCTCTCGCTCTCTCTCTGCCCCTCCCCAATTGGTGCTGTCTGTCAAAATAAATAAATAAACTTAAAACTAACTACCTACCTACTAACTAACTAACTAACTAACTAACTAACTAACTAAAAGCTATCCAGTCTGTTGTATTTTTGTTATAGCAGCTCAAGCTAAGACATGTAGTATGCACTTTTTTCTGTTCTTCCAAATTATTCACTTATACTGCCTCCCCCATCTTTTATGTGCTTTTTTGGAATTTGTATTTTATAATTTACTTTCTATATATTTCCTTTCATATATTTTTAAAGTTCATAATTCAAATTAAGCTGTATCTATAATAGCAGATTTCAGTATACTTAGTGAGGAATGTAGTTGAATAGTTTTTCACGATTGCAATATTCTTCATAACTAGATCAAATCGTTCCAAATATAGCCTTCTTTTAATAGGTACCCATTGTTAATTTTATCTTCTCTGCAGTACAATTATTAATGGGACACTGTGCTTTACTACATGGCCACATGCCCCCAACCTCTTTCAGTGTCCTTCATTCATTTTCCTATTCTAGTGCCTGGAAATAATTCAGAAAGCATTCAGTTTCTCTTTTATTCTAAATTGTGTCTCTTCAAAAATTTGACCAGTATAATAGCTATTATGCAAAATTTATTTATAGAAAATGCTTCTCAAAAGCACAATCAGAGCTATTTTACATTTTAAATCTATTATATAGATGTTTAAGAAAATATCTTTTCCCCAAATAATAGTGGTGTGAAATTATTGCCATATATTATCTAACTCGATATATTAAAACAATTACTTTGTATTGCGTTATTATTGGAAATCTCACATACTTAAGACCTTAAATTAAGATATTAAAACTGTATCAATTTTTACTATGAACAGTTCGAAGTAACAAAGTAGGCAGATATGTAACTTTTTAAATACTGAAACAACATTGCTATAATTTTCTAATATTTAAAGTATTTTTATTTATTTAAATAATAAATGAAATTTCTATATTATCTTAAATAAGGAAATTCTTTAACAAGGAAATTAAAATGACCTTATCACTATCAGAAAAATATGAGACATAATTTTAATTATGAAATATTAAAAACTATTAATATTTCGGGTCATGTTCTCTCAGGACTATTTTTTTTTTTTTAAACGTTTATTTATTTTTGGGACAGAGAGAGACAGAGTATGAACGGGGGAGGGGCAGAGAGAGAGGGAGACACAGAATCGGAAACAGGCTCCAGGCTCTGAGCCATCAGCCCAGAGCCTGACGCGGGGCTCGAACTCACGGACCGCGAGATCGTGACCTGGCTGAAGTCGGACGCTTAACCGACTGCGCCACCCAGGCGACCCTCTCAGGACTATTTCTACCTGTATGGAACCCCTCTCCACACCAAAGTCATAGAAATATAATGAAATGTCTTCTGGTTTCATATCTTTTAAACTTAGAATTTGAGATTCTATCAACAGATAATAGCGTGAAATAATTACAGACATTTCTCTCCCAATAATTGTTGAAATGTGCAAAAAAAAAAGTTAGCAAACAGCCAAAGAAACAGGAATAAAACTTTATGCTGTGACATTTGGGAAAAAATAGAGAGAGAGAGAGAGCAGCTAAGAAAAAAAAAAAAAAAATGCTATTCTGGCACAGACCGGCAAGGCTCCTAACCCCGGCCCTGAAAAGAAGATGGGATATTGAGTGAGAAAGGAAGGTAAATAGAACGACACTCGGACTTGTCGGAGATTCCTCACTACTTCAAACAAAGTAGAATTGGGGTCAGGAAGGGGAGAAATGGAAAATATGCCTCTTTCTCTGTGATTTTAGTCCTGGGTTCTGGTGGGGACTATTAATGGAAATACCTACTGTAAAGAGTCGTGTCCAACAGGCCAGGTAAACAAGCACGAAGTTTGCCCCTGACAGAAGCATATGCACTAGGCTACTCGCCTGCACTCATTCCTTTGCTTATTTAACGTATGTTTCCTGAATGCCTTCTAAGAAATAGCAACTTGTGCAGGCATCAGCACTAATGACAAAAATGAGATAGCAGGAGTCTATTCTTACAGTTTAAATTCTAGCTGGTGAGAGAGATACAGGATAAGATTATAGAATACAGATTATTTCATGTCCCGATGAATGACTGAAGTAAACCCTGAAGAATAATGTGATGAAGAATATCTAGGATGAGAGGGGTGGGCTCCGTTAGGGTGGAGAGGCCTCTTTAAGAGAATACTGTTGGAACTATAGCATAAGTGAAGGAACCAGGACAAGGATCAGGAGACAAGAGTGATCCAAGCAGATCCTAAGGGGAAAACAGGTTCATCAAGCTGGCTGACTGATATCAATCCCTAGATTGATAATCAGAGTAAGAGATACAGAGAATAAACTTAAAGAGAGCAAACAAGCCAGGTCTTGCATACCACGGAAAAGCTAGGGTTTTATTTGAAACGGAATCAGAACTCATAGGAGTATCTAAAATTGGAGACTGATACGATCTGCCTTGCACTTTTTATTTATTTATTTTTTTAATGTTTTTATTTATTTTTGAGACAGAGAGAGACAGAGCATGAGCAGGGGAGGGGCAGAGAAAGAGGGAGACAGAATCCAAAGCAGGCTCCAGGCTCTGAGCTGTAGCACAGAGCCCAATGAGGGGCTCGAACTCACAAATCGAGAGACCATGACCTGAGCCGAAGTCAGACGCTTAACTGAGCCACCCAGGTGCCCCTGCCTTGCACTTTTAAAAGTTTATTTTGGATGGTGGGTGGCTCAGTCGGTTAAGCGTCTGACTTCGGCTCAGGTCATGGTCTCTCGATTTGTGAGTTCGAGCCCCGCATTGGGCTCTGTGCTACAGCTCAGAGCCTGGAGCCTGCTTCGGATTCTGCATCCCCCTCCCTCTCTCCTCCTCCCCTGCTGGCTCTCTCTCTCTTTCTCTCTCTCTCTTTCCCTCTCAAAAATAAACATTTTTTAAAAGTTTTGGAGGATGTGTGGGAAATGGGTTTCAGAGGGCAGCTCAAAGGTCAATTTGGAGGCTATTCCAGAAATTCACATAGTGATGACAATGGATGGTACCTTGGTAATACTCGCTAAGGAAGAGGTTGATGAGTAGAGATACTTACTAATGTTTATGAGTTGGGTGTATAGAAGGTGGAACATAATAGCATACGATCTGAAGTCCAGGTTATGCCTCCAAGGATATTAAATGCATTTCTGACTATATGAAGACGGCCTGGACCAGGATGCTGAATATCAGAAGGCCAAATGGAGCTCAAGCGCTGCAGAAAAAGCTCTAGAGGGTCCCAGGTGAGCTCTAGTCCTCAACTCTCCTACAGAGGGTGCTACAGAAGCCAGGGGTGCTTGCTCCTTTCCTATTTTAAAGCCAGAGGAGATAATGAAGCCAAAGACCATTCGAGAATATGTTCTTCCCTGAGACCAGATTTTCAACCCATGACATGGGAAAAAGAAGCCAGGGAGGAGCTCACCACCTGGGGAGGGTGGAGGATGTACAGTTGCTGTAGCTGGTTCTCCAGGCTAGCCCCATTACCGGCTCTTGCTGCAGGCTTCTTGATTTTCTAGAGATCCTTGAATCCCGTTTATACCTCAGCATCATGTTCCTCCTTCTGGTAAAATGTGTAAGCCCTTTCACATCCTCAAATAAATTGGTTTTACTTGTCGCCTGTGTTATTTTTGTTGTTGTCATTGTTCACAGTGAAATAACCGACGGACATACCAAAAGCATGGATGGCTGGTGTCCTAAAGTTGAAAATCCAGTAATTAGAATGGGGGGGGGGGGAAAGGAAGAAAGAAATATGTAAGAGTCAGAGGCTAAGATCATATGAAAACTTGACACAATTCTGAAGAGAAACGGGCTATAAGATCCAAAATACTTTTTTTTTAAGTTTATTTATTTTAAGAGAGACAGAGAGAGAGAGGGGGACAGAGGAACCCAAGTGGGCTCTGTGCTGACAGCAGACAGCCCATGCAAGGCTTGAACTCACAAACCGTGAGATTATGAACTGAGCAAAAGTTGAATGCTTAACTGACTGAGCTACCCAGGCGCTCCAAGATCCAAAATACTTTTATTAAACTGTATTAATTAAAACACTGGGAATTAGAGTATTAATTAATGAGCAAATAGATGACTAAGTAATTGGAAAGGTCTAGAAATGCAAAAATATAACCAAACACATATGAGAAATTGATAACACTGCCTTCTGTATCAGTGGGAAAAATGAGACTATTCTATGAGTGGGATATAAAATTACCTGTCCGCATAAATAAGATAAAGTTATAACATACATTACTCTGCATACAGTTATGAATTTGAGATGACTTTAAATTAAAATGAGAAAAGAATAAACTTCTAGGTTTATTATACTTTATTGCATATAACTAAAATCTCTTCTACAGAATGACAATGTAAAGAAATTACATGGCAAACCACAGAGACTGAGTACACATTTCCAACATAAACACATACATTAAAAAATAAATTTTACTGGGTGCCTGGGTGGCTCAGTTGGTTAAGCGTCTGACTTCAGCTCAGGTCATGATCTCATGGTCTGTGGGTTCAAGGACAGCATCAGGCTCTGTGCTGACAGCTCAGAAGCTGAGCCTGCTTTGGATTCTGTGCCTCCCTCTCTCTCTTCCCCTCCCCTGCTCATGCTCTGTCTCACTCTGTCTCTCAAAAATAAATAAATGTTACAAAAATTTTTTAATAAATTTTATTCTATAGAGAATTTACCCATAAGCAATTTTTGAAACAATTGAATCATATAAACAGCAGTTTCTAAGAAGAAGACACAAGCATGTGCAAAGACATTCAACCTGATAACCATTTAGGAAAATACAAATTAAAGCAATAATGAGACACCGTCTTATGGGGCCAAGAGTTACAATATCAGTTGATGGTAATGTAGTTAACTCTAAGTCTTACACACTGCTGGTGGGAATGTAAATTATAAACACCACACTTGAAGAACAATTTCACAGTATCCAAAAAATTAAACTTATCCTGTGACATGGAATATATAGGAATATACACTGAAGAGAAATGTCCTCCTCAAAAGTACAAAAAAAATGTGTATTGCCACTCATTAAAAGTGTTTATGGTAATGTTGTTTATAATAGTGCAAAGTTGAGAACATATATGACCATCCAGAAGGGTATAGATGAATAGCAGTGGCAGCAATAATAATCACATCTATTCCATATTGACCAATTGCTAAATATTTTACTAATTTCTAAATATTTTAATTTATATTAACTTATTTAATCTTCATTATAAACCCTAAGAGGAAAGCTACTATTATTAATCCCATTTCAAAGATAACAAAGCTGATGTAGAATTTAATTATGTAAATTGTTCACAGAAGATCATACAACCAGTCAAAGCCGAGCCCAGATCGAAATTACTCAAGATGCTCTAGAAGCCACTGTCTTAACCGTCATTCTATTATAATATAGATATACACCAGGTTACACGGTATGTGTGTGTGTCTCCATTCAATGGAATAGTATTCAGTCACTTAAAAAATGACTGTCAGGGGCACATGGGTGGCTCAGCCGGTTGAGCGTCCGACTTCAGCTCAGGTCATGATGTCACGGTCTGTGAGTTCAAGCCCCGAGTAGGACTCTGTGCTGACAGCTGGGAGCCTGGAGCCCGCTTCGGATTCTGTGTCTCCCTCTCTCTCTGCTCCTCCCCAACTTGTGCTCTGTCTCTCAAAAATAAATAGATGTAAAAAAAAATTAAAAAAAATGACTGTCAGTTATATGAATCAACATGAGTACACCTTACAAAATTAATATCAAGCGGCATATCGAGTTGCGGAACAATCTGTGTGACCACTGCTCACGCAGCTGCTGTTTTGATGAATCCCGGAGGGGGCCCCACACTATGTGCTCCAGGGCTGCAGTCTGCGAAGAATATAACATAAATGGTGCCTTCTACTCAGCAGTGCTGATTTCTTGTCTCTCCACGGTTAACGCCAAAATCCATATGCGGATTGCTTTGGTGACTTTTAATAGTTTCTCATTTTTGCCAGGTAATCTAATGTGTCTGCACAATACCTTCTTATATCCTTTCCTCTCACTTTGAGTAAAATCCAAGTGCTTACTAAAATGACTAGCAACATGCCAGAGAATATGGTTTTGCCTTAACTCACTAATCCTTATGTCCACCACTCTCCCACTGTCGCTGTCCATCCCAAAATTGACACACTGGCCTCATTAACTTTTTCAACTAGAAAATCATATTTCTTCCTAAGCGTTATTCTATTTCTTGTTCCCACTGCCATATATGTCTTTTATCCCAGGTATCTACGAGGACCATTCTTTCAGTTCATTCAAGTATTGCTGTGAATGTTTTGGTTTCACTACAATCGCTTCCTGGTAACACTATTTAACTCAACGGCCTATCTTCCTGCATGTTGGTTTTCTCCATTGCATTTATCACCATATTATATGCTGCTATAAATTATTTGTGCATCTGCCATTCATTCACTTCAAGGTAAACAGCATGAAAGCAGAGATTTTTGTTTCTGTTTTTCACTAATGTTTCCCAGCATCCAGAGGAGGCTGCTATACATTACTAATTCATACTGAATGAATGAATGAATATCAAGTGTTTATGTACATTTAATAGCAAATATAAAATAATTCTTTTTTTTAATTTTTTTAACATTTATTTATTTTTGAGACAGAGAGAGAGCATGAACAGGGGAGGGGCAGAGACAGAGGGAGACACAGAATCCAAAGCAGGCTCCAGGCTCTGAGCTGTCAGCACAGAGCCTGACGTGGGGCTTGAACTCACAGACCATGAGATCATGACCTGAGCTGAAGTTGGACGCTTAACCAACTGAGCCACCCAGGTGCCCCAAAATAATTCTTTATTATTTCTTTGGATTTATATGTTAATGGAATACATATAAAAACTTATGCTAGAAGTGTATTTATCAAATCCATTGTTATGTATTATTATTTTCTTTAATTTTTTTTTTCCTGAGAGGTGAGTAAGAGAAAGAGTCTGGGATGGTAGAACAAAACCTGTCAGTGATTCTAACAAGGACTTGGTCCTAATACATTTATAGAATTGTTTCTTGAATCTTGGGATAAATAGTGGACCTTGTTAATTGAGGTTAAAAGTGCTATAATTGCATTGGAAGAATATAAAAGTAGCCTTTCAGGAAACTCAGAGAAGCTTCATTATAATATGGCATATTATAATGGATTTTAATAGGTAAGACTAGAGAAGCCACCAGATGGCCATGTTCCCTTCATTAAAGTTAACCAGGAGTGTAATAATTAAGTGTGAATAAGATTGCACCAAGTCATTAGGTCAAGCAAATTAGAAGCAGTCCATCATAGAGTGGAACTGGGACATATAGGATCAAATCCAAGCATATTTGGGGGACATAAATGGATGATCAAGACTCCCACTGACCTAAGTAACACTAATCCCTTTCAGTAACTCACACATATAGCCTCATGGGTAATTTCCTTTGGCGAAGAACAAATCCAGGTCTTATGAATGGAACACTCTATCAGTTAGTGTGAACAAAAGATAGACACCACATTTGGGGGTACCTGAAAGATGGAATGAGGGAGGAAAAAAAAATTAAAAAAAAAAAAGGGGGCGCCTGGGTGGCGCAGTCGGTTAAGCGTCCGACTTCAGCCAGGTCAAGATCTCGCGGTCCGTGAGTTCGAGCCCCGCGTCGGGCTCTGGGCTGATGGCTCAGAGCCTGGAGCCTGTTTCCGATTCTGTGTCTCCCTCTCTCTCTGCCCCCCCCCCCCCCGTTCATGCTCTGTCTCTCTCTGTCCCAAAAATAAATAAACGTTGAAAAAAAAATTAAAAAAAAAAAAAAAAAGATGGAATGAGGGAAAACAATTTCAGTGGACTTGGATATACCTGGCCATACACTTGGTGGATGAATCTCTTAGAATGATGGCTCAGGGGTCTTAAAGAATAAGATAGGACAACAGAAAAGAGAAAACTCTGTGACAGAAGGATGCGGATATACCTAGATAAGTACAATGTTCCCCAGAGAGCATATGCTGCAGAGGAAATATCCAACAAATAGGAAGCCAGAATGCCTTTCCAGTGGATGTCTCCCAGCCTCTGACCTCAGACATACCAAGCATATTCACAATGGTGCAGGAGCATCATGGTCATCGTATCAGAAATGGAAGCTATAACATAGACCTAACAGCATCAGCTTCCTTTGTTTAATGTTTATGTACCACCTTCAGCTGCTAAATATGCAACCCGTCGGCAGTAGAAACCAAGGCTGAGTCTCTAAAACAGCACCATCTCTCAAGAAGACCAAGCAGTCTCTTGCTGGCACGTTGATTACATGGGAACCCTTCCATCCTGAAGGGGATGGTAATTTCTAGATTGATTCATGTTCTGTTAATGCATTTAACCTGCCCACACAATCTATGGCAGCACCACCATAGGAGGGTACACAAACATCTGATTGAACAACATAAGATCTTACATAACCTCACCTCAGACCAAAAGACTAATTTTAGATGTGAAGATGAGCATTTGATCACAAAATCCACTGGATGCACCTTATACTGCAATCACTTAGAAACTTCTGATCTGACAGTGACTGGAAATGACCTCTTCAAGGGCTGGATAATATCACATTGGGTATGACATCCTAGGATTAGAGAATCATCATTTAGGATCGGTATGCAAGTTAAACTCATAGTCATTGCACAGTATGGTCTCTCCTGATATAATTAAAAAAAAAAAAAAAAGGATCCATGAAACAGATATGGAATTATCAGTGACGCTCTGTCACCATGATTCTCTGTTCACTGTTTTGTTTTGTTTTTTTTAAGTTTATTTATTTTTTTTTTTTGAGAGAGAGAGATAGTGTGTGCATGGGGGAGGGACAGAAAGAGGGAGAGAGAGAATCCCAAGCAGGCTCCGTGCTGCCAGGGCAGAGCCCCACACGGTGCTGGATCTCACAAATCACGAGATCACAACCTGAGCTGAAACCAAGAGTTGGACTAACAAACTGAGCCACTCTGGTTCCCCCCTGTTCACCTTGGTTTTGTGCTTTACTCCTTTGAAAACTTTAGACTTGGAAGAATTACAAGAGCAAGATTCAAGAGGTGGGACGTTTTCACCTGTGGATATAGTCAGGTGGCACTAAATTTAAGCAATGATGTCATATGGTCATTTTTGAGTCCTCGTGCCAGTACACCCAGAGGCAAACAAATAAATAACTATATTTGTGGGGGTAATTAACTCTGAATATCATGAAAAGGTAGGGCTGCTGCTAAATAAAAGAGGCAAGGACTGAAATTAGGAGAATCTTAAGGGAATCTTTTTTTTAAGTTTATTTTTATTTATTTTTGTATGAAATTAAGGGACTCTAATAGCATGCCCATTTGTCTTCTTATACTTAGTAAAATGTAAAATTATAGTAACAATAGCCTGATAAGGGGAAATCAGAGACTCAGAACCGCACTGAGTAAGGGTGAGGCAAGCAATCTAAAACAAGAGATGTATTGTCCCCTTTTTTAAAAAAAAAATTTGTTTCTGAAATATTAATTTTAATAACTTGTTTGTATGCGAAATAAATTAGCCCTATATGTGCAATACATAGGGGAAAAAACTTTTATCCGATGGCATGTGATTATTATTTGTCTTATATGCCAGACTTCCTCATCTGCTTCTAGCTCCTTCTGTCTCCTTGAGGGAAGCCCCACTGCTCTGTCACCTTGAAGCTGCCACTACTTAAATACTGGGCCCACTTTCCAGTTCTGCGGATTCCAAGTGACAGTGGTGACCTTGAGAGGTACACTGCCAGTAGGTACTATGATTTTCCGAAACCTGTAAGATATATTCCTTCAGTGTGGCCCAGTCCCCATACCAGAATATTTCATGCTTCATTAGGGAGGAACCAGAATTATGAGGAGAGCAGTGTCTGTCTATAGTACCACAAGTGATTATATTAATAACATTTGTAATGTATTAGCACTGTACTGATGTCATTCCCTTAGTTTCATAACCTCGTAATAATTATGGTAGTCATGTCCAAAAGGAGAGAGATTTGGATTTTTAAAAAGTTTTTCATATTATCAAAACATTTCAGACTTCCTGGTTATAGTGCATATGAGTCTTCAATTAGGTACTTGGCATTTTTAATAGTTTTACGGAGATAGAACTTATATATGACAAAACACACTCACCGAGGGGTACAATTCAATGCTTTTAAGTATATTTGCAGACTACATCACAACAATCTAATTTTAAATGATTTCCATAACCCTAAAAAGCAACTCCATACCCATTTATGATCATTTCCACAAAATATAGAGTCCTGTTGAAAGACTCAATGCAGGGGCGCGTGGGTGGCTCACTCGGTTAAGCGTCCAACTTCCGCTCAGGTCATGATCTCGCGGTCTGTGAGTTCAAGCCCCGCGTCAGGCTCTGGGCTGATAGCTCAGAGCCTGGAGCCTGTTTCAGATTCTGTGTCTCCCTCTCTCTCTGACCCTCCTCTGTTCATGCTCTGTCTCTCTCTGTCTCAAAAATAAATAAACGTTAAAAAAAAAAAAAGACTCAATGCAGAGAAGGTGGTCTAATGAAGAAGAAAGAAAATTAACTTTTCTCTTTAAGGATGCGATTGCTAAAATTTCATGGCAACACCAATATGAACAACATGCTGCTGTGACATACCAAGTCAACACCCTATCTCATCAAAAATTATTTCAGGGGGCACCCGGGTTAAGCATCTGACTTCACTCAGGTCATGATCTCACGGTTAGTGAGTTCGAGCCCCTCATGGGACCCTGTGCTGACAGCTCAGAACCTGGAGCCTGCTTTGGATTCTGTCTCCCTCTCTCACTGACCCTCTCCTGCTTGTGCTCTCCTCTCTCTCTCTCTCAAAAATAAATAAACATTTAAAAAAATATATTTCATCTTATTTTACAGAGTATTTTTAAGACCTTGAATCCCACTAATCCTATAGGTTGAAAATATTTTTTCATTTAAAAATTTTTTTTAATTAAACCTGGAAAATATTTCAGAATCAAAGACCTTGAGAACTAACTGTACCCTAGAATATCTAAGGAACATAATTTACAAGTTGAGGCAAAGGAAAATTATCTTTATCTACATGGAATTTATTATACTGATGTTTGAAAGAGTGCTACAAACTGTCAAAAATCTTCAAAATGCAGTACTCTCCTAGTTCCTTTTTGGTATCTTTGCAGAAGAGTATAATTTTATGTAATTTTTCCTAACAGTTAACAGAATGAGACTATTAAGTATAAAATCTAAAATGCATGAGAGCAGGTAAGATTATAAAAATAAGGCATTTATGCTGGAATCATTTACTCTTTTAAGATTTTCCCCAAGCTAACTAACAGAATTAACTTCAAAGGACCTTTGTTCCGTACCTTAGTTCCCCAAATATATATACTGAAATGCCTTACAGACTGACTAGGGATTCGTGTTCTGCTCCTTGGCCACGCTCTGGGTGGTGTTAGCAATTCAGAGAGAGCCACTGGGTACAAACCCAGGCAGAGGAGGAAGAGCTAAAGGGAGGACTAAGTCTTGGCAGATGCTTGTGCCCAAGCTCGTCTAAGCAGGACCCACCGCCCTTGTGGGACCATGTGAACTTGGGCATGGAACACATCAACATGCTTATGATAAACTATAGGCCTGTGACCTCCACTCTTTTTCCTTAGCCTCAGCCTTAAGATACAAAAGTATAAGGCATACAGAACAATAGTGAGGAACAAGTATCAGAGTCAGCAAAAAGTAGAATTAAATAAACATACAATAACACAATTCTAATAGCATATATGAATTTTGCTCCATGAACGTTTTGCATGCAAAGTTGTCAAATTGGCATATTTTCTTGTATCGAATAAAATTATAATAGGCATTGCCTTAAATAAATACGTGAAATCTAGTCATTGAATTGTTTCCTACTATGCTTCAAGCATAATTGATACAAAAGCTTAAAGTTAGAACTATACCTGCCAGTTTTCAACCCAAGATTCCCAAAGATAAAGACTGGCCCTGTAAGCCATTTATCATAGGCAAATACCATGACAAGAATTCAGCACTTGTTAGGTAATAAATGCAGTAGCCTAGTGTTGGCTTTAAAAAAAAAAAAACAACACAAATTTTTATCTCACCTTGAGAAACGTGGATATTAGCCTTATAAACTGTCAAATGTATCTAAGCAGTGACTATGACATTCTGAGCAAAAAGTTACCACATCTGTGTTAGTAATTACTAATGCAAAATGTGCTAGTTTTCACTGTTACAGTCTTGTTAATGAAGTCTGAAGAACATGAGCCAAAAATTAAAAACTTTTTCTTCTGATAACAAAAGCCATAGGGGCAAACATATGTGACATATGGCTAGCATGTTGAAAATAAGGAAATATTGAACTGCATATAAATTTTTGTCATATGCTTGTACTCTCTGAAGGGAAAGGAACAAGCAAATTAGGGCCATTTAGATAACTAAATGTAAAATTTAATGTAAAATTTTTATTTTATGTTATGCATTCTTCTTTCAACAAATGTTTTATGAGTGCCTGTTAATGTGGCACCATAGTTTGGCAATGGGAATATAAAATGCCATATGTTTGTGTAACTTATATTCCAGTGTAAGAGGCAAAAATTCATGAAATATTAGGACATAAAGCAATGAGGTAAGATATTAAGTGGACAACCAAAAGCAAGAATGTCATCTTGTTGAAAGGAGTATGGATTAGGGCTGGTTTCCAAAACAAAGTAAACTGTGGTAAGTTTGTAATAACTAAAAACATCCATTCAATCTAGATAAATTATTTTTATCATTAAATTATGTGATTTCCAATTTTGCATTAAAATGTCCTTTGTTTCATGAAACAAGGTTAACCATGAATGATAGTATTTTAATAGGCTTCCATGAAAAACTAAAATGTTAGCAACCGTCTTTAACTCCCATCATTTTTTTTTTTTGGATATATAAAATTCAAGGGAATATTGATTTAGCATAGCGTGTTTACAACACCAGTTAAAACTAAAACTCCTCCTGTCCCCGGAGACTTGGCTGTACGTTAGCACCAGGGAGAAAGGATTTTTGTGTTTGACTTGAGGTGTAAATCATTAAACACGTTAACCTTTTAGGACTAAAGAAACATCGTAGCAGATAATGTTTGCCCAGACTCCCAAAGTTCAGCAAAACACAGGAAGGCTGGACTCCATTTGAAGGCATCACAAAAACAGTCTCAGCTCTCAAGGATGATCCTCAGCATCTCGCTTCCACGCTAATGGGACACAGTAAAATGGTAATGGCACATAATATCATTCTCAAGATTCCCCTCCATGGAAGAATACAGCCCAGAACTACATGTACGGTCCTGGCTCTGCTGACTGAGGTGATAAATGACAATCGAGTCTAATTCATTAGCATATATAATTATGCCTGCGTTTTCCAAAGTTTTGGGAACTTTTGGCAACGTTCAAGCTAACATACAAGTAATGATTCAAGAGAACACAGGCGGATGGGCCTTCTGAGGTGAAGACTGACTGTGGTGGAGGGGTTGGGGTATCAATAAATCCCAATATAAACACATCGCAGACTTTCCCATCCTGTTAAATGCATTTTACACAATTTTGTTTTGATGCAAATGTTTGTGCTAACTTTGCCTTGCATTCCACTGAGAAAATAGAAATCGCCTTTAGGGGTGCCGAGAAAATGCTTTACTCTGAAAATTAGAGAATTTATGGATCTACCCTGGTTTTGACCACTGTTCTCTGCCTTATCTCCTGTTACAGAAAGGAGCATTGTTTCCTGTAAGCATATACCTCCCTCTCCTGACTCACCCATGACTTCCGGAGGGCTTCATTTCTCCTTTCCATTATCAGTGTTTTAAGCTCTTTTTTTTTCTAATTTTTTAATATTTATTCATTTTTGAGAGAGAGAGGCACAGAGAGAGGGAGACACAGAACTTGAAGCAGGGTCCAGGCTCCGTGCTGTCAGCCCAGAGCCTGACACGGGGCTCAAACTCACAAACCGTAAGACCATGACCTGAGCCAAAGTCAGACACTTAACCGACTGAGCCACCCAGGCACACCATAAGTTCCTAAGTCAATCATTCCCCCTAGATATACAAACGGTCTTTAGTTTCTCTACCTTTACAAAAACAAAAACAAAACAAAGCAAAAAACAAGTCAAGTGTAACTCTACATCTGTTTCCTGCTTTTCTGATCTCCTTCACAAAATAACCTATCAGAAGGGTGCCCTCCTGTCACATTTTTCCCTACCTCACTCCCATTTCCCCAGTCCCAACTGAATCTACCATAATAAGGCTTTGGTCTTGTCCATTTCACTGAAACGTCCGTGTTTTAAGTCACCATCGACTTGAGTGAACATACTTCCCAGTTTTCACTGGAAGTCTTTCTTTATACCTGGTGCTGTAGCTAATAGTTAATAACACTTTTTCACTCTCAAAGCTTAATTGGGCAATTTATATATGCCAGGCTACCAATGACATGTATATTTTCATATAGAGTTCATTTTTTACCATAAACCCTAGCAGCCAGAAAAGGTGATCTCAGGTTCTTCCAAATTTTTCTTTGCTCCAACGACACCTCATTCTCCTGGTGGATGAGGTGCAGTAATGCTTACCAAGGTTTTCTTTTGCTCCACTGTGTTTCCCACACTCTTTCAATTAGTGACACGTAACAGGTTCTAGCTAATAAAATGTGTGGGAAATAATGTGAGTCGCTTGCATATTTAAACAGTGAAAGTCAGCACATGATTCCCCGGCCCTTTTCTTTATAAAAAACTGGACGTTCCAAATTATACTTGCACAAGTTGCTTTAGTGAGGTCCCAATGTGACTTTATGGAGCATAGCACCCTGCTCACCCAGGCAGGACAGAAACGTGGGTGAGAAACAAGCTTTTGAAATACTGAACACTGAGGTATTAGAGTTGTTTGTTACAGAAATACGTCCCAGCCTATCTTGAAGAATATCTCTACCTTAATGTTTTCTCATTCTCAATTTGTATCCTGGTTCTGCCCTCTTTCCTTGACATTAAATATATCACACTATCATACTAGAGGATCCTATTTTCTTCCTAGCTTATCATGACTTATTTGTTTCTGTGATTGTTTAAACTCCAGTTAGAATACAAGCTTCATTAGGGTTTGAAATCTATCTGCCTTATTTACCAATGGGTCTCCAACTTTAGAACATTGCCTGGCACAGAGTAGGTATTTTCCAGTGAAAGAATATACTGTGGGTGAAGAAACCCGAGACAGGCAATTCAACAAAATCTTTAAAATATTTCCATTCATGGGCACTTGTGTGGCTCAGTCAGATAAGCGACTTCGGCTCAGGTCATGATCTCAAGGGTTGGTGACTTCAAGCCCCTTGTCTGGCTCTGTGCTGACAGCTCGGAGACTGGAGCTTGCTTCAGATTCTGTGTCTCCCTCTCTCTCTCTGCCTCTCCCCTGCTCTTGCTCTGTCTCTCTCTCTCTCTCTCTCTCTCTCTCAAAAATAAATAATAGACATTAAAGAAAATTAAAAGATAAAATATTTCTAATTGTGTAGATATTTTTTGATTTCAAAAATACTTTTTTTTTTTTTTTTGCTAGAAAATGTCCAGCATTTGCAATTTACATTAATGTGCCAATAATTTTCAGTTCAGGAAAGATTCCTCTCAAGGTGGCCCAGTGTGGATAATTTCTTTAGTTCCACTTGTTTTTACTACTAGTTAACCATTGGCAATGGCCTGAATGTTTATACCTCACTAAAATTCATATGTTGTAATCCTAACTCCCAAAGATGATGGTATTAGAAGATGGGACCTTTGAAAGGGGCTTAAGTTATGTGGGTGGAGCCCTCATGAAGAATTCATGCTCTTACAAAAGGGGCTCCAGAGAGATCCCTAGTCCCTTCCTCCATGTGGGGACACAGCAGAGGAAGCACTGGCTATGAACCCGGAAGTGAGATCTCACCATAACATGATCATGCCGGCACCATGACCTTAGACTTCCCTCTAAAACTGTGAGAAATACATTTCTGTCGTTCATAAGCCACCTAGTTTATGGTACTCGATTAGAGGGGCCCAAATGGATTGAAACACCACAGTTACATAAAAGTGCCCTGAACATATATTTTCCAGTTTAGTAAATATCTGAAAACATCACATATTTGTCACATCTTATTGACAACCTGACCAAATTTAATATAGCTAGGTCACAACTCTTTTCTTCCAGATCATTGTAGATTTTACTTTAAGTGCATCTGTGATTTGTATTAGCACTGAAAAGAATAAAGCCAATCCAATTTTTGTTCTTTAACATAACTTTATATTTTTAATATTCTTTTTTTAATTGTATTTTTTATTTTTTAAAATTTAAGTCCAAATTAGTTAGCATATAGTGCAACAATGATTTCAGGAGTAGATTCCTTAGTGCCACTTACCCATTTAGCCCATCCCCCCCTCCCACAACCCCTCCAGTAACCCGCAATTTGTTCTCCATATTTATGAGTCTCTTCTGTTTTGTCCCCCTCCCTGTTTTCATATTAGTTTTGTTTACCTTCCCTTATGTTCATCTGTTTTGTCTCTTAAAGTCCTCATATGGGTGAAGTCATATGATTTTTCTCTTTCTCTGACTAATTTCACTTAGCATAATACCCTCCAGTTCCATCCACGTAGTTGCAAATGGCAAGATTTCATTCTTTTTGATTGTTGAGTAATACTCCATTGTATATATATACCACATTTTCTTTATCCATTCACCCATCAATGGACATTTGGGCTCTTTCCATACTTTGGCTACTGTTGATAGTGCTGCTATAAACATGGGGGTGCATGTGTCCCTTCAAAACAGCACACCTGTATCCCTTGGATAAATGCCTAGTAGTGCAATTGCTGGTCATATGGTAGTTCTATTTTTTGTTTTTTGAGGAACCTCCATACTGTTTTCCAGAGTGGCCGCACCAGCTTGCATTCCCACCAGCAGTGCAGAAGAGATCCTATGTCTCCGCATCCTCACCAACATCTATTGTTGCCTGAGTTGTTACCGTTAGCCATTCTGACAGGTGTGAGGTGGTATCTCATTGTGGTTTTGATTTGTATTGCCTTGATGATGAGTGATGTGGAGCAGTTTTTCATGTGTTGGTTGGCCATCTGGATGTCTTCTGTGGAGAAGTGTCTATTCATGTCTTTTGCCCATTTCTTCACTGGATTATTTGTTTTTTGGGTGTTGAGTTTGATAAGTGCTTTATCAATTTTGGATACTAACCCTTTATCTGATATGTCATTTGCAAATATCTTCTCCCATTCCCTCAGTTGCCTTTTAGTTTTGCTGATTGTTTCCTTCGCTATACAGAAGCTTTTTATTTTGATGAGGTCCCAGTAGTTCATTTTTGCTTTTGTTTCCCTTGCCTCCAGAGACGTGTTGTGTAAGAAGCTGCTGTGGGCAAGATCAAAGAGGTTTTTGCCTGCTTTGTCTTCGAGGACTTTGATGGCTTCCTGTCTTACATTGAGGTCTTTCATCCATTTTGAGTTTATTTTTGTGTATGGTGTAAGAAAGTGGTCCAGGTACATTCTTCTGCATGTCTCTGTCCAGTTTTCCCAGCATGACTTGCTGAAGAGACTGTCTTTATTCCATTGGATATTCTTTCCTGCTTTGTCAAAGACTAGTTGGCCATACGTTTGTGGGTCCATTTCTGGGATCTCTATTCTGTCCCATTGATCTGAGTGTGTGTTCTTGTGCCAGTACCATACTGTCTTGCTAATTACAGCTTTGTAGTATAGCCTGAAGTCTGGGATTGTGATTCCTATTGCTTTGGTTTTCTTTTTCAAGATCGCTTTGGCTATTCATGGTCTTTTCTGGTTCCATACAAATATTAGGATTATTTGTTCTAGTTCTGTGAAGAATGCTGGTGTTACTTTGATAGGGATTGCATTGAATATGTAGATTGCTTTGGGTAGTATCGACATTTTAACAGTATTTTTTCTTCCTATCCAGGAGCATGGAATCTTTTTCCATTTCTTTGTGCCTTCTTCAATTTCTTTCATAAGCTTTCTATAGTTTTCAGTGTATAGATTTTTCACCTCTTTGGTTAGATTTATTCCTAGGTATTTTGTGGGTTTTTTTTGTGCAACTGTAAATGGGATCGGTTCCTTGATTTCTCTTTCTGTTGCTTCATTGTTGGTGTAGAGGAATGCAACTGATTTCTGTGCATTGATTTTTATATCCTGCAACTTTGCTGAATTCATGAATCAATTCTAGCAGTTTTTTGGTGGAATCTTTTGGGTTTTCCATATAGAGTATCATGTCATCTGTGAAGAGTGAAAGTTTGACTTCCTCCTGGCTGATTTGGATGCCTTTTGTTTCTTCTTCTTCTTTTTTTTTTAACGTTTATTTATTTTTGGGACAGAGAAAGACAGAGCATGAACGGGGGAGGGTCAGAGAGAGGGAGACACAGAATCTGAAATAGGCTCCAGGCTCTGAGCTGTCAGCCCAGAGCCAGATGCGGGGCTCGAACTCACAGACTGCGAGATCGTGACCTGAGCCGAAGTCGGTCGCCCAACCGACTGAGCCACCCAGGCGCCCCTGTTTCTTCTTTTTTAAAGCTTATTTATTTAAGTAATCTCTATACCGAACATGGGGCTCAAACCCATGACTCCAAGATCAAGAGTTGCATGTTCTTCCAACTGAGCCAGCCAGGTGCCCCTATTTTTAATATACTTATTTAAAAGAGATGTTATGTATACATTTTGAAAATTCAAAATATTTTTGTCTAAATATGGATCCTTTTTATTAAGTTTAAGAGATGAAATGATGCAGGGGCGCCTGGGTGGCGCAGTCGGTTAAGCGTCCGACTTCAGCCAGGTCACGATCTCGCGGTCCGTGAGTTCGAGCCCCACGTCGGGCTCTGGGCTGATGGGCCCAGAGCCTGGAGCCTGCTTTGGATTCTGTGTCTCCCTCTCTCTCTGCCCCTCCCCCGTTCATGCTCTGTCTCTCTCTGTCCCAAAAATAAATAAACGTTGAAAAAAAAAATTTATAAAAAAAAAAAAAAAGAGATGAAATGATGCAAATTTTTAGTGGTTAGGAACAGGCTCTTTCTTTGGAGAAGAAATTTTTCTTCTTCTGTTACATCTTTTCTATGCCTCCTAATCTCTTCTCAATTTTTATATGTACAGCTAATTTCCATTTCTCTTAAAATATTCCACATTTTACCTATCATTTTCATGTGTGTTAATGGGAGATTCTTTTGGATTTTCCCCTCATTCCATGATTTGACTCTCTTTATTTTCAGCAGTCATTCATTTCCTAAATGTACTGGTTTTAATACAATTATATTTTTAAATTCAAATACATTTTTTAAATGTTTTTTAAAACTTTGATAATAAAGGTTTTGGGAGTTCCACAAACGTACTGTGGCCTTGCAACTTTTAGAATATGAATCAGGTGTGCTAAAATGTAATCATTTATTAGTCAGTAAATCTGGGAGAAGTAGTGTTTTGACTATTCAGAAAATGTTAGTCCTATCCTTTTCTACCACTAATTATTTTCATTTATTACTTAATGTTTATTTTTTACTCATAAGTGCATGAAAAAAACCCTCACTTGCATAGAATTGACAAAGAGTTTTCTAAAAGTGTTTTCTAATATATTTTTTGTGATTTATACTTATGTCTATGCCCATATCTTTCAAAATATATGTCAGTCAGAAAATGGTAGGGGAGATCTGGGGTGAGGTGGGGGAGTGCCAATAAAAAAAAATCAAGCAAAAAACAATGGCCAAAAGGAAAAAAGAAAGAAAATAGTTCCAAACTGCAGAATTCTACCAGTCTGGTATGGAAGTAATATTGTATTAGTATTAGTAGTAACAAGCATTTTGTTTATTTTACTTTTCCTTTTTTGCTTATGTCCATAGATATTTAGGATCTGGTGCCTTTCTGCCACATCTGATTTTCTGGTTATCTAAGCTAAGGCCTCCTCAGCGGACTGTAGACTTAGCACAAATGAGGCAAATGAGAGAAAGGTCATGTGTATGTTCATCTGCAGTCCTGTAAACTGTCCTTATTTTACAAGCCTAATCTGTAAACCAGAGATGAAGGAAAGGATGGTTCCTCTGTCCACCTCAGGCAGCCCTCTTCAAAAAGATGATTTTCAGACATCAGGGATTTAGTTTTTCAGCACTTTATCTATTAGAAATCCCTCAAATTTTCAGTCAAAAAAAACTGTCTTCAGTCTAGTTATTTTCTCCTATTTATATAGTGTGCATTTTTATTTTTTATTTACTTTTAATTATTTTTATTTTATTTTATTTAATATAATTTATTGTCAAATTGGTTTCCATACAATACCCAGTGCTCATCCCAACAGCTGCCCTCCTCAATGCTCATCACCCACGTTCTCCTCTCCCCCACCCCCCATCAATCCTGAGTTTGTTCTCAGTATTTAAGAGTCTCTTATGGTTTTAGTATGCATTTTTAAATGTTTATTTATTTTTGAGAGGGGGGTAAGGGCACAGAGAGAGGGAGACAGAGGATCCGAAGCAGGCTATGCACTGACAGCACAGGATGTGGGGCTTGAACTCACAAACCATGACATCATGACTTGAGCTGAATTTGGATGCTTAACTGACTGAGCCACCCAGATGCCCCTATATTATGCTTTTTAAAAAGATCAAGGTTTAACCTGCTATTTTATTCCTAAGGACAGCATGCTTTTCTTTATATGCAGGCATGATCATAGCTCACTGACTTCGTCTTGCCCTCTCTGAATATCTGCCCTATTTTAAGAGGTTGCCCCATCATGAGAGCCCCTTCCTTCATTCTTTTCTTTCATATGTAGCACTTATAATTAGGCTTTTCTCACTTCCTCAGGATAAATTTCGAGAGGAAGACACTAGTCTGTGAAGGATTTAATCAGGGGAGTATTGGGACCTCGTGCCTGCTCAGTGGGCACTGAGATATAGTATAATACAGAGCAAAAAATGACTATTAGAGATTTAGGCTTTCAGTGGGGCCTGGGTATTTGTGATTCCCATGACTCTAATTGTAAAATGAGGCTCGTTTTTGCATCTAGTTTCCACAGTCCTATGTGTGGCTTCATCCTTACGTCAGTGACTTTAAGGCTTGTATCACACAGGACAGGGGAATTCTTCCCCAGTGGGTCATTGAATCCTATGGTGGCTTTACAAACATGAGATCAACCATCTATAAATGAACCTTGATGGTCTTAGGAAGGTCTAAGTGAGCTTAATGAAATTGAAACATGAGAGCTTCTTGAGCCTGGGAAAATGTAGGCAGGCCTGGCATAGAAGTGGTTGTTATGCTAGGATAACCTTACACAACCACACAGAGTCAGCAAGGCACAGGCCCAGTCTGGGGAGGTTCAGACTTCAGGGTGTTCACTGCAACACTGGGTGCAGGCTTGGGCCCGTGCCAGGTGGCAGAAAGGACCGAAGATTCTATCGTATGGAAGAATTTTCTCTGTGAGACCTTTCAGGTATTGAAGAGATTAAGTAAATATTCGCAGGCTTAACTTTGGTTTTTTTCAAGTATGCAGCCTCTATTTCTAAACTGCAGTTAAGTTCCATCCATAATGAACATAAAGAATCCAATAGAAAAATGGGTGAGAGACTTAAGCAGATATTTCACAGAAGAAGAAATATAAATGGTCAATAGATACCCCCCTCTCAAAAAGGTTTACTATTGTTGGTGGCCAAGAAAATGCAAATCAAGACCATGATACAATAAAATTCTTAAATGGATTTTATTGAAAAAATATTTAAAATCCAACAAAAAATATTTATATTGTGGTTGTAAACCATGATATGCAGTTTGCTGACAGATGTGTGAGTTGGCACAAACAGCTTAGCGTTACTTTTTCTAACTTTAATTCCAGTATGGTAAACATACAGTGTTAGCATAGTTTCAGGTGTATAATATAGTGTTTCACCAGTTCTATGCAGTATTCAGTGCTCATCATGATAAGTGTACTCTTTAATCCTCATTACCTATTTCACCCCTTCCCCCACTCACCTACCCTCTGGTAACCATCATTTTGTTCCCTGCAGTTAAGATAACAGACTGTTGTTTGTTTTCTCTATTTTTTTCCTTTGTCCATTTGTTTTATTTCTTGAATTCCACATATGAGAGAGTTCATATGGTATTTGCCTTTCTCTGAATTATTTCACTTAGCATTATACTCTCTATCTCCATCCCTGTCATTACAAATGGCAAGATTTCATTCCTTTTTATGACTAATACGTGCGTGCGTGCGCACGCGCACGCGCACGCGCGCACACACACACACACACACACACACACACTCACACACCCTACCTATTTTTCTGCATCTATTGAAATGATTATGTATTTTCTTTTTCTTTCTCTTGTTGATGTGATGTATCACATTGACTGATTTGCAAATATTGAACCACACTTGCATCCTAGAAATAAATCTCATTTGATCATAGTGTATGATTTTTAAAAAATTCATTGTTAGGTTTGGTTTACTATTATTTTCTTGAAGATTTTAGCATATGTGTTCATCAGAGATATTGGCAATAGTTGTTGTTGTTGTTGTTGTTTTGTAGTGCCTTTATCTGGATTGGTTATCACAGTAATGCTGATTTCATAGAATTAGTTTGGAAGCTTTCCTTTCTCTTCTATATTTTTGGAATAGTTTGAGTAGAATAGGTATTAACTCTTCTTCAATGTTGGTAAATTTCACCTGTGAAGCCATTTGGTCCTGGACTTTTGTTTGTTGGGGATTTTTTTAAAAAACACTTATTTATTACAGAGACAGAGACAGAGCACAAGCAGATGAGGGGTGGAGGGAAAGAGACATACAGAATCCAAAGCAGCCTCCAGGCTCTGAGCACAGAGCCTGACGTGGGGCTCAAACCCACAAACTGTGAGATCATGACCTGAGCTGAAGTAGGACGTTTACCTGACTGTGCCACCCAGGCGCCCCTGTTGGGAATTTTTTGACTACCTATTTAAATTCCTTGTTGTTACTTGGTCTATTCAAATTTTCTATTTATTTCCTGATTCAGTTTTGGGAGGTTGTATGTTTCTAGAGATTTAGCCCTTTCTTCTAGGTTGTCCAATTTGTTGGTATATAAGTTTTCATGATATGCTCTTACAGTCCTTTGTATTTCTATGATGTCAGTTGTTATTTCTCCTCTTTCATTTCTAATTTTGTTTATTTGAGTCCTCTCTCATTTTTATTTTTATGATGAGTCTGGCTAAAGTTTTATCAACTGTTGATCTTTTCAAAGAAGCAGCTCCTGGTTTCATTGATTTGTTTGTCTGTTTATATTTAATTTATTTTTGCTCTAATCTTTATTATTTTCTTTCTCCTACTGGTTTTGGATTTGTTTGTTCTTCTCTTTCTAGTTCCTTTAGGTTTAATGTTAAATTGTTCATTTGACCTTTTCTTGCTTCTTGAGGTTGGCCTATATTGCTATAAACTTTCTGCTTAGAACCACATTTGTTGCATCCCAAAGATTTTACCACTGTGTCTTCATTTTCATTTGTCTCCATATAATTTTTGATATCCTCTTTGATTTCTTCATTAACCCATTCATTGTTGAGCAGCATGTCATTTAACCTCCATTTATCTGTTCTTTCCAGATTTTTTCTTGTGGTTGATTTCTAGTTTCATAGCCTAGTCTTCAGAAAAGATTCATGATATTACTTTAATCTATTTGAATTTGTTGAGACTTGTTTTGTGGCCTCATATGTGATCTATTCTGAAGAATGTTCCACGTGCACTTGAAAAGAATGTGTATTCTACTGTTTTAGGATGAAATGTTCTGAATATAACTGTTAGATCCATCTGTTACAATGTGTCATTTGAAGGCACTGTTTCCTTGTTGATTTTCTGTTTGGATGATCCATCCATTGATCTAGGTGGGGCGTTAAAGTCCCCAACTATTATTGTATTGCTATTGGCTAGTTCCTTTATGGAATGTAATCAATTTTTCTTAGATTATCTAACATATTCCATTGTTCCCTGTTTTTCCTCCTCTTCCCACTTTTATCTTGTAGTTGTTTCAGCACACAATTTCTTTCTATGCATTTGAGCCTTTAAATATATGACATTTTTCCTGTTTTTTTTTTTTTATTCTTGGAAAATTTATATTTAATTTTTCAGGGATTATTTCCCATATTAGTTCATATATATTCTTTCCTGCCTTTCAATAAGAAACATGTTTCTCTCAGACTCTTAGCACACTTTGCCTAATTTCATTATAGTAATAATTACAATGTATTTCATTATGTGTTTTCACAATTGCCTTCTCCCTAAGTATTTAAAGACAAGAGATGTATGTTTCATATGTTTGTAATTCTAGTGTTCTACACATAACAATTATTCAGTAAATGTTAGTTAAATCAACAAAGAAAATTAACTCTCTGCCAAAGATAATATCCAACATTCTATAAAATAGGCTATCAACCAAATCCATCTATCATTTTAGCATTCCATCCAAAATTCTAGATTTGCAAAGAAGAAGTAAAATATGTCCCATAAACAGGAGAAAATAAGAATCAATACAAATACACAAATAATGAAGTTAGCAGTCAAGCATTTAAACCAGCCAGTCTCAAAATTATACTTAATTATTTAAAGCAAAACATAAACATTATAGGTGAGAAATGGATGCTGTTAAAAAATAACATTTATGGAGATAATATTTTTAATATCTTTAGTGAAAAACATACCAGATGAGATTAACAGCAGATTAAAAAAAAAAAAACTGCAAAAGAAAAAAAAAATCAGCGTACCTAATGGCATAGCGATGCAAACTATTCAAAATGAAGCACAAAGTCGGGGGTGGGGGTGGGCAAGACTGCAAAAGAATGAATGGATTATCAGAGATGTAGAGAATAATATCAAATAATCTGTAGAAGGGGTTCGTTGGTAGAGGGAGTAGAAAATATTTGAAGAAAAAAATGTTTTCAAAATTTGTCAGAAACAACCCAAAGGCACAGATCCAAGATACTCAAAAAATCCAAAGACAAATAAACATAAAGAAAACCACATTAAGGTACATAATACTCATATTGCTAAAATCAATGATAAAGTTTTAAAAGTAAGTAGAGGGGAGAAAGAAACATTTCATACTGAGCACCACTGTTCAAGACTTCCTCAATCTCCTCATCTGCATTTATCTAAACTAACAGACAAGTGTGCAGAAAGGGAAAAAGCAAATCAAAATGATGTTGTTCAAAACTTCAGGAGTTCTCTGGGCTAGATCTGAAATCAGATCCTCTACATGGAGGATACAGAGAGATAGAACAAAGAGGCAGGTTTTATAAACAAGGGAACTTACAAAGAAGCTTGTCTTGGGCAGCTGCAAAATGAGTATATCTCGGGACCTACCAGCCAGAATCTGAAGTTCATACAGAGGTCTTGAATGAAGTCATTCATACATTGTCCAAATGGTCCCAATAACACCTTACTTTCTCAAGGCTCCATCCTTGAAGAAGCTTCTAGTGTAGGAATGGTGGGCAGAATGTGCATTCGAAGGTCAAGAGTGGGAGTAATGAGTTTCCAATTGCCCAGGTCCAATCAAAGATCAACAAGCAGCCAAGCCCTCCTGACATTTTCCAACAGTCAACTTAGAATTCTATGTCCAGTGAAAATTTCAAAAGTGAAAACAAAATAAAGAATTTTTAAGATAAAAGTAGAGAAAACATATCACTATTAGATCTGCATGATAAGAAATGGTACAAGAAGTTTCCCACAAGGAAAGAAAATGTTATCAGATATATATATATATATATATATATATATATATATATATATCTACACAAATAAATGAAGTGTGCCAAAAAACAAAACAAAACAAAACAAAACAAAACAAAACAACAACAACAAAAAAACCCTGTTAAACCAGAAAGAATGACAGCAGTTAGTACAACAGTTAAAAGTAACATACCTGGAGAGGTTAACAAAGTTTAGAATAAAGATAAGCCCAACTTTTCATGAACTGATCCCTTTGCTATAAGCAAATTTCAAAGCAGGAATGCCTTTCTTTACCAGAAACAACAGGAAAAGAAACAAACAATGACTGCCATAGTATAATTTTCTAAGGATTCCATGAGTTTTAGCTAAATCAAACAAAGCTGTCACTTTCTCCCTTTCCCTTCCACTTGACGCATGTTGACATCATTCCAGTCTTAGGCAAGCAAAACCTCCAAACGATCACCATGCTAGCCTTAGACCAAATATTTGGATATTCTTGTTAATGAATCTGAGATTATAGTCAATTTAGGATAAAGTTAAAGAAAACTTTCAGATGCTTCTTCTAAGATTATCTGATTTCTTTCTAATTAAATCTCTATATATGGACACATCTTAAAACAAATATAGGGGCGCCCGGATGGCTCAGTCAATTAAGCATCTGACTTACACTCAGGTCATTATCTCACAGCTCAGGGTTCAAGCCCTGCATCAGGCTCTTTGCTGACAGCTCAGAGCCTGGAATCTGCTTCAGATCTGTCTCCATCTCTCTCTGCCCCTCCCCCACTCACACACACTGCCTTTCTATCTCTCTCTCTCTCTCAAATATAAGGAAACATTAAAAAATTTTAATAAATATAATGGCTTATGTTTACTATAGAAAATAATCAGTCTTAGAACTCAATATTTTTGACAAAAAACATCTAAAATGAAACAGGGATTCTGCTTATAGTCCATAATTTGTTGTCAACTTAGCTTTATATATGCTGAATTGAAACTATAAACATAAGACATCTCAGACCTTTACTGATACCAAACTTTTATTTTCCCGGGACCAAAATACTAAATATAGAGCATATCTGTGCATGCAAAACAGTTTGTGAAGTATTTATGACTACTCCTATTTCTGAAGACAATACTCTATTTAGTAACTACTGGGCTCATTCTTAGGCACTTCAATATTTTGGCTCCCCCCGACTTTTTAAAATCAATTTAGCTCTTTTCACAGTCACATTGAACCATTTTATATGAACCATTGTGTTCATATAAAAATATGAACCATTTTTATCTTTCTTTCAAACATTTCTGAATAATGTATAACTAAAATAGCTCTTTTCCTGAAACATAAAATATTACATTGATCTTTCCAGTGTCAACTGATTAATGCTTTTATTTTGTACTTTTATGCATGATATTCTTAATCAAACTGCTCATGAAAATGTTTTAATAAGCTTGTGAGGAAATATATTTTCACATATTTAAATCATATAACATATAGCTTACTTCCAACCAACCAAAAGAGAAACAAAAGAAAACTGCAGAAAATGTGGTAGAATTTTTCTTGTTGCTCTGTTCTTGTTTTATACTCCAACTAACAGAGAACAACTTAGAGCACGAGAATATAAAACTATCTTCAACATCCCCTCCCGGTATTGACTACAAAGCTTTATTGTATATTTTTAAAATTTTTTTTAATCTTTTAATTTTTGAGAGACAGAGTGCAAGCGGGGAAGGGGCAGAGAGAGAAGGAGACAGAATCCCAAGTAGGCTCCAAGCAGGCTCTGAGCTTTCAGCACAGAGCCTGATGTTTGTCTCAAACACAAAAACCATGAAATCATGACTTGGGTCCAAGTCAGATGCTTAATGGACTGAGCCACCCAAGTGCCCCTTGACTATGAAACTTTAAACTGATAGATAAATAAAAGGAGGAAGGAAGGGTGAGAGGAAGAGAAACTGAGATAAAGATAGATAGAGAGAGAGAGAGAGAGAGAGAGAGAGAGAGAGAATATCCACTGGATGAATTACAATTGACCACTGAACTATTGACCTTGACCCAAGCATTAAGGGGCATTTGTCCACACACAGTTGAAAATCCACATATAACCTTTGACTATCCAAAAACTTATAGTAGCTTACTATTGGTTAGAAGCCTTATGGATAAACAGTTAATAAATTTTGCATGTTATATGTATTATATACTATATTCCTATAATAAAATAAGCTAGAGAGAAGATAATGTTATTAATAAAATAATAAGGAAGAGAAAATACATCTATAGCTCTATGCTATATTTACTGAAAAGAAAATCCATGTATAAATGGATCTATGCGGTTCAAACCCATGTTATTCAAGAGTCAACTATACCAACAAAACGTATAACAAGGACAGTGTATAAATAGAAAATCAGTGGAAGCAGTGGTGGAAGGGATGCAAAATGATCTTTAGTTAAGGTTTATGTAAACGACTAGAGTAGCCAAATTAGTATAACACATCAGAGTCCAGAGTGCTAACCATTACGCCATGGAAACACCATGACCACCTGACATATCATATTGCCTCCTACTATGGGAAAGAGAATATGACAGCTGAAATGGCAACTTTCGTTTTTGGTAATTGGTGTTTTAAATACATAGTCTATACTACTAAAGAAGCAAATATACTCTAATGATTAAGCTAAGTGTAAATCACTTCATTATCGTGGGGTTTCGGAGTTTTCTAATATCCTTAGTCATTCTAAGTCAATTTCTTCACTACGTATCAACCCACTATTAAAACAAAGAAGATGTCTCTTTTTTTATAAACCAATTACCATGTATTATAGCAAACATTGTGTTTTAGCTTGTTATTTTAAACTTTAAACTTTAAATTTAAAAAGATACATATCAGGAAAATGACATTTTCCCCCTGTATTACCGCTAGACTGTTATGATACCCTCAATTTTAATAGCTGCATTATTTTATAACATTTAAAAAATACATCCATGTCAAAAGCCATAGCTACTCTTCTGTTGATCAACCATTTTTTAAATGTAAATTCAAAAAGTATTTCATTTTAACCCATACCAAGTTTCAGTAGTTCTTACTAACATGGAGTACCATTCCAGGCCATCAAACTAGAAGAGTAAAATGAAATTATGATTAATTATGTGTGTCTTTTTAAAAAAATATATCTTTGCTTATTTAATTGTCTTTTAAAAATATTTCAGTCAAAGTTTCAAGAATAAATGATAAACTCTGCACAGTTTCTAATTCTCTTCATTATTTTTAATAAAGCAAGTGATCATTTACAAAATAAACCATTAGATTAAAACTCAATCAAATCAGTGGCAGTCTGCTAATTTGCAAGTGCTGGCAAACATTAGCCAGCTAATGGATTTTTGTTACTTTTACTGTGAAAATAGATTTGCTACCCTTTTAACTAATAACGATATGGATATCAAAAGGATTTTCTGTAACTAAGTTGAATCAGCAAATATTTTCTGTAAGGTTGTAGAGGTGATTTGTAGACCTGATATAAATATTTCAGTTCATATAATATGAATATTAGCACTTGGAAATATCCTTATTTTTTTAAGTAACTCATAGTCATCCTCATTTTTTGCAACTCCATCAGGAGGAGTAGAGAGAAGTTCACTTTTATATCTGTCTTTTTGTGTGTAATCTTAGCGGTTCATTTTAGGTGAAAAATCTAAATCCTAGTTTTATTATCCATAAAGGAAGGGGCTATACTACATGGTTTTTCTCATTTTTTGATTTAGTGATTAATCTTCTAAGGTATACTCTCTTCTCGCTGAAAAATGGATGATGATATATGAATGATGATACACTGCTTTTTCCTGTCTGACTTTGAGAACACTTCTTATTATAATAATGTCTTTATATGTACAATAAAATTAAGCATGGACTAAGTAACAGGTTACTCTGAATTATGGAACTATATATCTATCGTGGAATCCTAGTGATATCATAAAACATAAAAGCATGTTTTATTTTTATATACTCACTATGACAAAAAGATTAAGTTATAGCTCAATAATTCATGTTTTCTGGCTCTTATATTATTCTAGCAACATGCAATTATCAGATTTATTTTCAACATATTTTTGGCTTCTTTTCTAATTTTATGAATGCTATAAACCACTATTTTTATATATGGAGATCCTACAACTATATACTAGAATATAACATTCCTACTCATCTGCCAAAATTTACAAGGCATGTAAAATAAATATGTACTGCGGTGAGTTTGGTTGATAGGCTCAAAAAGATAGAAGGAGCATAACTTGAATTCATGGCTATATGGATATCTTCAATAGTTTCATTCACATTACATCCCACTGGATTCTGAAGGCAGTTTGGGGCAAAATTAAAATAACAAAAAACAGATTTTTTCCAATGAGAAGAGAATGAATTATGTAGACCTATGTTAGAAATCTGATTTTTCCTAGAACACACTACAACACATACAAAGAAATTAATAATGCCATTCAACAGCAATGTCTAGAAGTCACTGGGGATATTATTAAGCTTAATGACTGACTGGTGATTACTTCTTCTCTGGTAAAGAAACATGTAAGTCTACCTAATGATATATATAGCTCATCTGGAACTCATATGAGACAGATCAAGACATATAATCAAATATAAATTCAGCTCAGGCTCAAACTGAAATCCCAGTTGTATAAGAAAACAGAAGACATTTCTAAAAATAAACTCATTTTTGAGCTTCCTAAAACTATTTTTAAAAACTCATGTTGTAAACAAATAGACTAATACCTTTATTTTTGTTCACTTACTTATCAATGGCCTAACTGCAACAATTTACTAAACTTTCATGTAAATTGATAAATCCACCATTAAAACGGCAGTAAGTAATCTCTGTATCACATAAATAATGTACTCATTGTACCAAATCCACAAACACTTCAGCATCATTATTAGTCATAATTAAATATTTAATATATGCACTGCTTTGCAAGTGATATATTTCTATTCTTTTCCCATATCAAAATTGACTAGATCAAAATTAATAATGTACATTCATCAGAAGATACTTTTAAAGGACTGAAAAGAAAAGCTATCAATAAAGTACTCAAATCAGTAACGGAACAAAGAAACACCACCACTCCCAAAGTGGACAAAATCTTAAGAAAGACACTTCATAAAGAAAGAGGACATCCCATGAGTAATTAAACATGACAATGTCCTCAACATCATTGGTGTTCAGGGTATTGACAATGAAAATCACAGTGAGACACCAAATATCCCATCCAGGCGGAACGTATCAGATGTTTGCAACAATGAAGAAGAAATGGAAGTCTCATAATTTCTATAAATTGGTATAAGAATGTTAAAAATTATCTAATATATGTAAAAATATGCCTATGTTGGAGCGCCTGGGTGGCTCAGTCGGTTAAGCGTTCGACTTTGGCTCAGGTCATGATCTCTCGGTCTGTGGGTTCCGGCCCCGCATCCGGCTCTGTGCTGACAGCCAGGAGCCTGGAGCCTGCTGATTCAGATTCTGTTTCCCTCTCTCTCTCTGCCCCTCCCCTACTCATGCTCTCTGTTTCTCTCCATCTCTCAAAAATGAATGTTAAAATTTTTTTTTAAAAAATGCCTTGTTGTGACCAACCATTCCTAGGTTATTCATCCAACAAAAATGTATGCACATATTCACACAAAAAACGTGTATTAAAAGATTCAGGGTAGCAGTATATAGCAGTCAAAATAGAAACCACTTAAATGCACAGCAATAAAATAAATAAATCAATTATGACGTATTCTCACATGAAATACTATATAACAATGTGAATGAAGAAACTTCAACTATGTCCATCAATACTGGATGAGTCTCAAAAACAGTACTTGGAGTAGAAAAGAAAAAAATCAGGCATAGAAGAATATGTAGTATATGAGTCAAGTTTACAAGGTTAAAATCCATGCAAAAGTAATCTACGATTCTAGAAGCAAAGATATTATTACATTTGGAAATGGAGGACCAGGTAGTGACTAGAGGAAATTTGAAGCCGACTTCTGGGATAAAGGTAATATCATCAATCTTGTAGCTGGTTGTATTGGTGAGTTTTGAGTTTCTGAAAATTAAGTGTGCGCTACACTATGATTTGCACACAGTTCTGTTTTTTTATAATTTTAAAGAATGTATATAGGAGAATTAAATGCATTCAAATATTTTTGAAAAGAAAATTAAAGATTGGAGTTTGCTTATTAAATATAATGATATGCTAAAAATACATTGTAATTATAAAAATATGATACTGGCATAGGAATAAACAAACAAAACAGTGGAAAAGAACAGAGAACCCAGACACAACTTTACATGGAAAGGAACTTGATACATGATCAAAACTGCAAATGAATAAGGATAAATGAACTATTTAATCACTTTTTAGTTTGTTTTGTTGTATTTTTTTTTGTTTTTAGAAGATCCATCAACATGAAGAATTTGATTTCTATCTTATTGATCCAAATGGATTTAAAAAACTGTAAAGTAAAATTAAAATCCAATGAAAGGAAATATTAGAAAATACATTTTTAGCCTAAAGATGAGAATTCTCAAAACAATACACAACAACGTGAAAACATTGGTATTGACCGATTCTATCCTTGACCAAATTTTAGTCAAGCTTCATTGAGCTCTCTGCTCTGTTAGGCTGTACTTTTGTACTTCTTTTTCTGTTTTAGCATTGCCCAAATTTAGCAAGAATCTTGAGAAGTCAATTTAGCAAGAATCCGTCCCCCCTCAATACCTGACTACCCTCATTATCTGATCAAATTTCTTATCCTTTGGCATCTTCTAGGCAATATGTGATTATATATATTTATAATTAATATATAATTATGTATTGATTATGTTAATCAATATTGTTAATTAATATGTTAATTAATTATGCTAATTAATTATATAATAATTGTGTTAATCAATTATGTTAATTAATATATATTTATATATTAATATAATACATTAATTGATATAATTAATATATAATTATATATTAATATATTAATAGAGATAATTAATATATAATTATATATTAATATATAATATACTAATATAATTAATATGCAATTAATATATTATATAATATATAATATACCCTGACCTGCTTTCAGCAAGACCTTGTGGGCTCTATTTAGCTAGAATCTCCTCTTATGCCTGATGTTTCCTTCTAATTTTCCATCCACCAACTCCCTAGCCTGTTCCTTGGCAATAAATCCCCATTTTTCCTTGTTGTAATTCAGACTAGAGCCCAGTTCTATACTGAGATGTCTTTACCCATATTGCAATAGGTCCTAAGTAAAAACTGTTTGTAACTGCTCTATCTACTGCCCCAATTCAGTTTTTCTTTGACAGGTATTGTGATTAGTTTTAAAAGGTCAAAATTTGGTTGATGAAGGACACTGGAAAATTGAAGACTAAGCAAAGATATTTGTAACACTGAAACTAAAAAGAGAACAAAATCCAGAAGATGTGATGACATGACATCCTAAAATGAACAACAACAAAAGTAAACTGGAAAAAAATTTGCAAGGGCTATAAACAGATAATCAACAGAAAGAAAACTGAAATGGGTAATTATACAAAAAGAGGTGCTCATATTCATCAGTAATATCAGTAATAAAAACTAAATCAATGTTAGGGGCGCTTGGGTGGCTCACTCGGTTGAGCATCTGACTTCAGCTCAGGTCATGATCTCACAGCTCGTTGAGTTCGAGCCCTGTGTTGGGCTCTGTGCTGACAGCTCAGAGGCTGGAGCCCACTTTGGATTCTGTATCTCCCTCTCTCTGCTCCTAAGCCATTCGCATTGTGTCTCTTGTCTCTCTCAAAAATAAACATTAAAGCGGTAAAGGACTGGAAGATGGCGGCGTAGGAGGACGCTGGGCTCATTGCGCGTCCTGCTGATCACTTAGATTCCACCTACACCTGCCTAAATAACCCAGAAAAATGCCAGAAGACTAGCAGAACGGAGTCTCCTGGGCCAAGCGCAGAGGAGAGGCCCACGGAAGAGGGTAGGAAGGGCAGAGAGGCGGTGCATGCTGCACGGACTGGCGGGAGGGAGCCGGGGGGAGGGGCGGCCCGCCAGCCAAGCAGAGCCCCAGAGTCTGGCTGGCAAAAGCAGAGGGGCTGGATGGAGTGTGTTCCGACAGCAAGCGCGACTTAGCATCTGGGAGGTCATAAATTAATAGCTCTGCTCCGAAAGCTGGAAGTCTGGAGGACAAAGGGAGGGAGAGTTGCTGAGCCCCGGGAGGACAGAGCTCAGTTTGGTGGGGAACAAAGGCGCTCGCCAGCGCCATCTCCCTCGCCCATCCCCCAGCCAAAATCTCAAAGGGAACCAGTCCCTCCCAGGGAACTTGCTCGCTCCTCGCAAACACCCAATACTGTGCTTTTGCGGAGCCACCCCTCCGGCAGCGGGTCTGACTCCCTCCCGGTGCCACAGGGCCCCTCCTGAAGTGGATCACCTAAGGAGAAGTGAGCTAAGCCTACTCCTCCTGCCCCCGTGCACCTTGCCTACCCACCCCAGCTAATACGCCAGATCCCCAGCTCCCCAAGCCTGGCAGTGTGCAAGTAGCCCAGACGGGCCACGCCACCCCACAGTGAATCCCGCCCCTAGGAGAGGGGAGGAGAAGGCACACACCAGTCTGACTGTGGCCCCAGCAGTGGGCTGGGGGCAGACATCAGGTATGGCTGCTGCCCCGCCCACCAACTCCAGTTATACACCACAGCACAGAGGAAGTGCCCTGCAGGTCCGCACCACTCCAGGGACTATCCAAAATGACCAAGCGGAAGAATTCCCCTCAGAAGAATCTCCAGGAAATAACAACAGCTAATGAACTGATCAAAAAAGATTTAAGTAATATAACAGAAAGTGAATTTAGAATAATAGTCATAAAATTAATCGCTGGGCTTGAAAACAGTATAGAGGAAAGCAGAGAATCTCTTGCTACAGAGATCAAGGGACTAAGGAACAGTCAGGAGGAGCTGAAAAACGCTTTAAACGAAATGCAAAACAAAATGGAAACGACGACAGCTCGGATTGAAGAGGCAGAGGAGAGAATAGGAAAACTAGAAGATAAAGTTATGGAAAAAGAGGAAGCTGAGAAAAACAGAGATAAAAAAATCCAGGAGTATGAGGGGAAAATTAGAGAACTAAGTGATACACTAAAAAGAAATAATATGCGCATAATTGGTATCCCAGAGGAGGAAGAGAGAGGGAAAGGTGCTGAAGGGGTACTTGAGGAAATAATAGCTGAGAACTTCCCTGAACTGGGGAAGGAAAAAGGCATTGAAATCCAAGAGGCACAGAGAACTCCCTTCAGACGGAACTTGAATCGATCTTCTGCACGACATATCATAGTGAAACTGGAAAAATACAAGGATAAAGAGAAAATTCTGAAAGCAGCAAGGGATAAACGTGCCCTCACATATAAAGGGAGACCTATAAGACTCGTGACTGATCTCTCTTTTGAAACTTGGCAGGCCAGAAAGGATTGGCATGAGATCTTTAATGTGCTGAACAGAAAAATATGCAGCCGAGAATCCTTTATCCAGCAAGTCTGTCATTTAGAGTAGAAGGAGGGATAAAGGTCTTCTCAAACAAAAACTGAAGGAATTTGTCACCACTAAACCAGCCCTACAAGAGATCCTAAGGGGGATCCTGTGAGACAAAGTACCAGAGACATCACTACAAGCATAAATCATACGGACATCACAATGCCTCTAAACCCCTTTCTATAATAACACTGAATGTAAATGGATTAAATGCGCCAACCAAAAGACATAGGGTATCAGAATGGATACAAAACAAGACCCATCTATTTGCTGTCTACAAGAGACTCATTTTAGATCTGAGGACACCTTTAGATTGAGAGTGAGGGGATGGAGAACTATTTATCATGCTACTGGAAGCCAAAAAAAAAGCTGGAGTAGCCATACTTCTATCAGACAAACTAGACTTTAAATTAAAGGCTGTAACAAGAGATGAAGAAGGGCATTATATAATAATTACAGGGTCTATCCACCAGGAAGAGCTAACAATTATAAATGTCTATGCGCTGAATACCGGAGCCCCCAAATATATAAAACAATTACTCATAAACATAAGCAACCTTATTGATAAGAATGTGGTAATTGCAGGGGACGTTAACACTCCACTTACAGAAATGGATAGATCATCTAGACACATGGTCAATAAAGAAACAAGGGCCCTGAATGATACATTGGATCAGATGGACTTGACAGATATATTTAGAACTCTGCATCCCAAAGCAACAGAATACACTTTCTTCTCAAGTGCACATGGAACATTCTCCAAGATACATCATATACTGGGTCACAAAACAGCCCTTCATAAGTATACAAGAATTGAAATTATACCATGCATACTTTTAGACCACAATGCTATGAAGCTTGAAACCAACCACAGGAAAAAGTCTGGAAAACCTCCAAAAGCATGCAGGTTAAAGAACACCCTACTAAAGAATGAGTGGGTCAACCAGGCAATTAGAGAAGAAATTAAAAAATATATGGAAACAAACGAAAATGAAAATACAACAATCCAAACGCTTTGGGATGCAGCGAAGGAAGTCCTGAGAGGAAAATACATCGCAATCCAGGCCTATCTCAAGAAACAAGAAAAATCCCAAATACAAAATCTAACAGCACACCTAAAGGAAATAGAAGCAGAACAGCAAAGGCAGCCTAAACCCAGCAGAAGAAGAGAAATAATAAAGATCAGAGCAGAAATAAACAATAGAGAATCTAAAAAAACTGTAGAGCAGATCAACGAAACCAAGAGTTGTTTTTTTGAAAAAATTAACAAAATTGACAAACCTCTAGCCAGGCTTCTCAAAAAGAAAAGGGAGAGGACCCAAATAGATAAAATCATGAATGAAAATGGAATTATTACAACCAATCCCTCAGAGATACAAACAATTATCAGGGAATACTATGAAAAATTATATGCCAACAAACTGGACAACCTGGAAGAAATGGACAAATCCTAAACACCCACACTCTTCCAAAACTCAACCAGGAGGAAATAGAAAGCTTGAACAGACCCATAACCAGCGAAGAAATTGAATCGGTTATCAAAAATCTCCCAACAAATAAGAGTCCAGGACCAGATGGCTTCCCAGGGGAGTTCTACCAGACGTTTAAAGCAGAGATAATACCTATCCTTCTCAAGCTATTCCAAGAAATAGAAAGGGAAGGACAACTTCCATACTCATTCTATGAAGCCAGTATTACTTTGATTCCTAAACCAGACAGAGACCCAGTAAAAAAAGAGAACTACAGGCCAGTATCCCTGATGAATATGGATGCAAAAATTCTCAATAAGATACTAGCAAATCGAATTCAACGGCATATAAAAAGAATTATTCACCATGATCAAGTGGGATTCATTCCTGGGATGCAAGGCTGGTTCAACATTCGCAAATCAATCAATGTGATACATCACATTAATAAAAGAAAAGATAAGAACCATATCATCCTGTCAATCGATGCAGAAAAGGCCTTTGACAAAATCCAGCACCGTTTCTTAATAAAAACCTGTGAGAAAGTTGGGATAGAAGGAACATACTTAAACATCATAAAAGCCATTTATGAAAAGCCCACAGCTAACATCATCCTCAATGGGGAAAAACTGAGAGCTTTTTCCCTGAGATCAGGAACACGACAGGGATGCCCACTCTCACCGCTGTTGTTTAACATAGTGTTGGAAGTTCTAGCATCAGCAATCAGACAACAAAAGGAAATCAAAGGCATCCAAATCGGCAAAGATGAAGTCAAGCTTTCACTTTTTGCAGATGACATGATATTATACATGGAAAGTCTGATAGACTCCACCAAAAGTCTGCTAGAACTGATACATGAATTCAGCAAAGTTGCAGGATACAAAATCTATGTACAGAAATCAGTTGCATTCTTATACACTAACAATGAAGCAACAGAAAGACAAATAAAGAAACTGATCCCATTCACAATTGCACCAAGAAGCATAAAATACCTAGGAATAAATCTAACCAAGATGTAAAAGATCTGTATGCTGAAAACTATAGAAAGCTTATGAAGGTAACTGAAGAAGATATAAAGAAATGGAAAGACATTCCCTGCTCATGGATTGGAAGAATAAATATTGTCAAAATGTCAATACTACCCAAAGCTATCTACACATTCAATGTAATCCCAATCAAAATTGCACCAGCATTCTTCTCGAAGCTAGAACAAGCAATTCTAAAATTCATATGGAACCACAAAAGGCCCCGAATAGCCAAAGTAATTTTGAAGAAGAAGACCAAAGCGGGAGGCATCACAATCCCAGACTTTAGCCTCTACTACAAAGCTGTCATCATCAAGACAGCATGGTATTGCACAAAAACAGACACATAGACCAATGGAATAGAATAGAAACCCCAGAACTAGACCCACAAACGTATGGCCAACTCATCTTTGACAAAGCAGGAAAGAACATCCAATGGAAAAAAGACAGTCTCTTTAACAAATGGTGCTGGGAGAACTGGACAGCAACATGCAGAAGAATGAAACTCGACCACTTTCTCACACCATTCACAAAAATAAACTCAAAATGGATAAAGGACCTGAATGTGAGACAGGAAACCATCAAAACCCTAGAGGAGAAAGCAGGAAAAGACCTCTCTGACCTCAGCCGTAGCAATCTCTTACTCGACACATCCCCAAAGGCAAGGGAATTAAAAGCAAAAATGAATTACTGGGAACTTACAAAGATTAAAAGCTTCTGCACAGCAAAGGAAACAACCAACAAAACTAAAAGGCAACCAACGGAATGGGAAAAGATATTTGCAAATGACATATCGTACAAAGGGCTAGTATCCAAAATCTATAAAGAGCTCACCAAACTCCACACCCGAAAAACAAAGAACCCAGTGAAGAAATGGGCAGAAAACATGAATAGACACTTGTCTAAAGAAGACATCCAGATGGCCAACAGGCACATGAAAAGATGCTCAACGTCGCTCCTCATCAGGGAAATACAAATCAAAACCACACTCAGATATCACCTCACGCCAGTCAGAGTGGCCAAAATGAACAAATCAGGAGACTATAGATGCTGGCGAGGATGTGGAGAAACGGGAACCCTCTTGCACTGTTGGTGGGAATGCAAATTGGTGCAGCCACTCTGGAAAACAGTGTGGAGGTTCCTCAGAAAATTAAAACTAGACCTACCCTATGACCCAGCAATAGCACTGCTAGGAATTTACCCAAGGGATACAGGAGTACGGATGCATAGGGGCACTTGTACCCCAATGTTTATAGCAGCACTCTCAACAATAGCCAAATTATGGAAAGAGCCTAAATGTCCATCAACTGATGAATGGATAAAGAAATTGTGGTTTATATACACAATGGAGTACTACGTGAAAATGAGAAAGAACAAAATATGGCCCTTTGCAGCAACGTGGATGGAACTGGAGAGCGTGATGCTAAGTGAAATAAGCCATATAGAGAAAGACAGATACCACATGTTTTCACTCTTATGTGGATCCTGAGAAACTCAAAAGAAACCCATGGAGGAGGGGAAGGAAAAAAAAAAAAGTGGTTAGAGTGGGAGAGAGCCAAAGCATAAGAGACTGTTAAAAACTGAGAACAAACTGAGGGTTGATGGGGGGTAGGAGATAGGGGAGGGTGGGTGATGGGTATTGAGGAGGGCACCTTTTGGGATGAGCACTGGGTGTTGTATGGAAACCAATTTGACAATAAATTTCATACATTGAAAAAAAATAAAATAAACATTAAAAAAATATATTAAAAAACCCCAACTAAATCAATGTAGATCCAGATCTTATTCAAGAAATTAGTAAAAAAAAAAAATTTAAGTTTTCTAATGCCCATTATTTGAATGAAGGTAGAAGAAATAGGAACAAATAGTTCAGTCCTCCAGAAAACTAGCTTGAAGTTGTTCATTTCTATATCCTGTAACACCAATCTTTCTCCTGGGAATAAAATCCTTGTGAAATGCTTGACAGGTCTTTAATGGGATACACATTTAGTTGTTCATTGTTGCATTGCTTTTGTAATAGGAAAGTGGAGAAGAGCTAAGTGTCCATCACTAAGCAGGGGATATAAGTGCAGTGTGATCTATATATGCCATGGAACGCTTTGCAGACAATTAAAGCAATGACCTAGATGCACACAGTAATACAGGCAGATTAAAACCGCTTGTTCAGCGGCAACAACAACAACAGCAGCAGCAGAAATATCACTTTTTGTATACTAAGACCATTCAAAAATTGTATAAAGTATATAATTCATAGTATATAAAAATTACAAAAGAATACACAGTAACTCAATCACATGGCAGTGGTTGCTTTTGAGAGGATGGACAAAAAGGTTAATGTTGTTAGGAAAAGAGAATAAAAAACAAAGTAAATTACATTTTTTGTAACTAATGATAGTAGCTATACAATGACAAGGCAAGAGGCATCTCAAAAAAATTTTAATGCACACATAGAAGAGGCCATTGATTTGCTAGGCTAGCTCTCCATAAAAGAAAAGCACCAAAAGAGAATGTAGGAGATGATGAACATATTGTGAATAGAAATTTGTTTTTAGTCTTTCTGAAAGACTAAGTTACTTCAAGAATAAAAAAAAAATTTGCTTTTCTTCCTGAAGGTTTTAAAAGGTTCAGTTATATCACATAATATAATTTACATATTGTTTTAGGGTTTGTTGTGAACAGACAGCACAAAGGACTGAAACTACTTTACAATGTAAATAAACTTACAGAATATAGCAAGAGAAAACGAACTCAACTGAAATCCAACAGCAGAAAATTTGATACTCAATTCATCTGAATGAAAACTTTACCATTAATAATTTATAAAACAAATTTCTTCAAATCTTTATTTATTATAACCTTTTTTTCCCTATTGTTAAAGAGACCATCTGTTCTTACTATTCACTCAGCTGGAGTCTTCAGAAATCTTAAGTATTTAGAATTTTTAGGATTGTTTTAAGGGAGTAGTTGGCGAAAAAGGATTATCTGCAACTTGTTACCAGTTTGGGACACAGTCACTAAAGCCATATAATTTCCAACTTCAATTGATACTATAAGCTTATAGTTACAGGGTAAATTAGTTAAAATCTATCCATTGCAAAGGCACATTAAAAATAGCTCCTATATTTACCATAACAAATACTAAAAAGCAACTTAGTGTCATGGTGTTTTAGGTGGCAAGCAATTAAAAATATCAAGTCAGGTTCCAACCTACCTGAATTCTAAACATTTGGTAAGACTTCTGTGGTAATATTAGGAAGGTTAATATGCTCCAAGACATACTTTGTACATATAAAACTTTATTTGAGCCTTTAATAGTCTTCTTATTATAATTAGAAATTATTCAGGCAAAGAAGAAAAAATGAAGCAAAACACTGCAACTAGTTTCAGTATGGTTCTGTAGTATGGTAGTAAATTGTGCATGAAGTGCTATTGTTTTAATTACAGAAAGAACAAAATAGACAAATTGACCTCAGAGATAAGATCAAGTAGATACTTGAAATGATAACGTATTTTTTCCCTTCAGACACCAATCTATCCAAAAGTGAAAGAGATCACAGTTACTACTTGCTTCGGAAGGCAGTAACATGATTTATGAAGCAATTGACTTACATAATTTCCAGGGTGTCAACTAATTTACATAAAAAAATAAACAAATCTTAAGTAATCCTCATCAACTCAAATGACAATTCTCATTGTAGGATTTAACGGGGATTCACTGAATTTAGTATAAAAGAGATATAACAAGATATACGTGTATTTTTAAAAAGCAGGCCTAAAATACTACACTCAAAAATTTTTTTGTCTAGACATGATGGCCGTTTAATTTTTAAAAATGCCATACTCTATTAATATTAGTTGAAGTCTAAGACTAACTTACAAATAATTGTAACATTCAATTTTCCTAATTAGCATATGTGACATCAGATAGATATTAAGACAAATGGTTAGAGGTATAATTACTGGAAAGAACTATTTACTAGTGCAGGAACTTTTTTTTTTAATCACTAGTATATAACTTCAGAGGTTTGGCATAATAAATAAGCCTATTCAGTAGGTAATAAACATAAGTCTAGGTAAGGGTGGGGACCATAAGTAACATTGTAGAGGAATATATAGAAAGTATACAGTAGTATATAGAACGGAGCCTGAAACGTTACAAAATCCTCTACATCAAGAACATAATTGCTCTCCTGTTTCAGAGATCCAAAAAATCGATTCGTACTGTCAGTTGATCCAGTAGATTTTGCCATAACCAAAAGAAGAAGTGAAAGTGGAAAGCAAGGTCTTTAGAGGCATGAATCAGTTTGTTACAAAGAAAGAAAAGAGATTGTGATAGAGAACCTTTTGAGTCACACTTAAAAAAAAAAAAAAAAAAAAAAAAGTAAGACCCGTGTTTGGAGTGAATGTTTGGGTCCACTTCAAAATTCATATGCTGGAGCCCTAACACCCAGTGTAGCTATATTTGAGGACAGGACCACTAAGGAAGTAATTAAGGCTGAATGAGATCATAAGAATGAAACCTTAGTATGATAGAATTAGTGTTCCTAAAAGAACAGACATAAGAGGGCTCTAGAAAGGTCATGTGAGGACATAGGAAGAATATGGCCATCTACAAGCCAAGAAGAGAGCCCTCACCCAAATCTGAATTGACTGGAACCTTAATCTTGTACTTCCAGTCTCCAGAACTGTGAGAAACTAAAATTTTATTGTTTAAGGCACCCAGTCTATGATATTTTGGTATAGCGGCCTAAGCTAACACAATTCGTCTGTTAATTGTGCACTTTAGCTTCATGAGAATGTTTAGTTAATTAGATATTCCCAATCAACTTTAAATAAGTTCAAAATGTAACTTTATATTATAAAAATGTTTGCATGTTAAATTTCTCAAGTACATTATTCATTATTTAGTTTGCCATTTAAAAATATAATTTAAAAAAAAAGGGCATGCTGAAATCACCAATGATCCACTTGCCAAAATGCTTTAGTATAAGTTCGAGGGAAATAAATAATGTTTGCCATCAGGACTTAGTTTATATTTGGATTCCACAAATTTAGAACTCAGACTATGGAGGTGGAGAGAAGATATCAACATCAGAAGAAAAACATTCTCTAAAAAACAATTTAATGCAAAGGCCTTTGAAATATTCTTTGTAGATATTGAGCCTATAAAGAACTTTAAGGAAAGGAGTAGCGTGAAAAACTTTGTACTTTAGGACTCCTCTGACGTTAGAGAAAAAAAGGGGATTAGGAAGATAAACCTAAACCAAAGCCAGAGATTCAACACAGAACAATAACAAAATCTATGCAAGAGATAATGAAGGGCTGATACCATGTAATTGCCACTGTAATGAAAGAGGAAGGAAAAGTCTTGATACATATTTAGTTTAAGAAAACATTTATTTGGCTATCAGGACTAGGGAAATTCTGGGACTGAAAAAAATGGTAAATATAATGAATTAAATTTTAGAATTATTGATTTTTAAGTTATCAAATGTAAAAGTAGACGTATTCATCACACAACAAATACATAAGATTGGAGCTCAGGCTGTAGAAAATTCTGATCTCAAAATTACAAATGTAGCTGACCACCAAATATATCAACCAGAAACATCTTATCAAGTATAATACAAAGAAGGAGAAAAATATACTTCATAAACTATTCACTCCATATTTATTAGGTATTCATTTCTACGAAACAAATAAGCTACTGACTAAAACAAAAATAAGCTTTCTTTGGGGCGCCTGGGTGGCGCAGTCGGTTAAGCGTCCGACTTCAGCCAGGTCACGATCTCGCGGTCCGGGAGTTCTAGCCCCGCGTCGGGCTCTGGGCTGATGGCTCGGAGCCTGGAGCCTGTTTCCGATTCTGTGTCTCCCTCTCTCTCTGCCCCTCCCCCGTTCATGCTCTGTCTCTCTCTGTCCCAAAAATAAATAAACATTAAAAAAAAAAAAAAAAAAAAAAAAAAAAAGCTTTCTTTGTCTCCCATTTCCATAGGCTATCATTCACAGAGGTCATATGGAAATGGTTTCTATTTGCTGGACAAAGCCAATGGCTCAGGTGTGTTACATGAAGGCCGGACCTGGAATAATCTCATTCATTCACATGTTGTCAAAGGATGTTGAGAGTTACCTGAAGTCAGTTACCTGGCTAAGACTGTCAGGCAGAACACCCACATGTGATCTCTCTATATAACCAGATCTTCCTCCCAGCATGGTAATTACATTACAGGGGAAAGCTACCTGAGATAAAAGAGAGTTGTTTGGAAGCTATGGAAGCTATGTATCCGTTTATAATCTAGCCTTGGAAATTAAACAGCATCACTGTATTGGTTTTAGTTGCAAAGGTCCACCAAGATTCAAAAGTATATCCCAACATTTGATGGAAGAATGTTAACATCACAGTACCAAAAAATATTTTGGGAGGAGGTGTGCCTGGGGGGCTGAGTTGGTTAAGTATCCACTTCAGTGTCAGCTCAGGTCATGATCTCATATTTCCTGGGATCAAGCTCTGTGTCTGGCTCCATGCTGACAGTGAAGAGTCTGCTTGGGATTCTCTCTCTCTACTTCTCTCTCTGCCCCTCCCCTGCTTGTACTCTCTCTCTCTCTTTCAAAATAAATAAACTTAAAAAAAAGCATTTGGAAAAAAAAAGGCATAAAGACTAGACCAGAAATTGATGAAATTAAAAAGAGAAATCAACTCTGACAATGAGAATTAAAGGTGGTTCTCTGAAAAAAAATCAATAAAATTGGTAATTCTCTAGGTAAAGTTGCTAAGATACAAGAGAAAATACATGTCCAATATCAAGAAAGAAACTGCTTTTGATCTTTATGAAACTCAGTTTATTAAATAATAAAAAATATTTTGATAAAAAATTAGGCCCATAATTTTGAAAACTTAGATTAAATGGACCAATTCCATGAAATAAATTTCCAAAGTTAACTAAAAAAAAGATAAACTGTATAGCTCTAAATCAATTAATAAAATAAAGCTTGCAGCTAAATCCTCCCAAAGAAGGAAACTAAAGGCCCAAATCATTTCACTAGGAATTCTCCCAAGCATTTAAGAAAGAAATAATACCAAATTCACAAAATTGCTTCCAGGAAGCAAATAAAAGAGAACATATCCACACTCATTTTATGAAGTCATAATTACTGTGACACCAATATCACAGACATTATAAGAATGGTTAACTAAAGATCAATAGGTCTCATAAACAGAAACACAAACATTCTCCATAAAACATTACCAAATTAAATCCAGCAAAGTGTATAAGGGTATTGCATCACTACAAAGTAAGGTGTATCAGGAATGCCAAGAGGGTTCCCCATTAAAAATATCAATCTAAGAAATCAGTAAGCAGAGACTAAAAAATAAAACCATATGATCATTTCCATAAATGAAGTAAAAGCATTTCACAAAATTCAGCAGCAATACATGATAAACACTCTCATCAAACTAGGAATAACATCAAATATGAAATCTTACAAAAAAGCATATGCAAAAATCTTACTGCTCACAGTGAAAAACGGAATGTTTTACCACTAAAATCAGAAACAAACAATGGTGTCCACTCCTACCATTCCTACTCAACATTGTACTAAAAATCTCAGGTGGTATAATTAGGGGAAAGAAAGAGGAAGGGAAGGGAAGGGAAGGGAAGGGAAGGGAAGGGAAGGGAAGAGAAGGAAGGAAGGAAGGAAGGAAGGAAGGAAGGAAGGAAGGAAGGACAAGAGAAAGAGAAGGAGGAAGGGAAGAAGAGACAAGAGACAAAGACAGGGTGAGGGGAAGGGGAAGAGAAGAAGGAAGGAAGGAAGGAAGGAAGGAAGGAAGGAAGGAAAGAAAGAAAGAAAGAAAGAAAGAAAGAAAGAAAGAAAGAAAGAAGGAGGAAGGGAAGAAGAAAGAGGGAGAAGGAGAGGGGAAGGGGGAAGGGGAGAAGTAGGAAAGAAAGAGAAAGAAACAAAGAAAGAAAGAGAAGAAAGGTTAGGCAAAGAGGTTAAAAGTGAAAAAAGTGTCTCTATCCTCCTATGACATAAATATCTATGAAGAAAATCTAAAGGAATCTTAAGAATGCTTAAAAACTCCTGAACTAGGGGTGCCTGGGTGGTTCAGTTAGGTGTACAACTTTGGTTCAGGTCATGATCTCATGATTTGTGAATTCAAGCCTCCCGTGGATCTCTGTGCTAATGGTGAGGAGCGTGCTTGGGATTCTCTCTCTCTGTCTCTCTCTCCCTCTCTCTCTTCCCCTTCCCTGCATGCACTTGCTCTCTCTCTCTCAAAATAAATAAATAAACTTAAAAAAATAAACATACAAAAAAACACCCAACAACCCTGAACTGATAAATCAATTTAACAAAGTTGAAAGATATAAGATCAATATAAAAAAGTTAATTTTATTTCTATATACCATAAATAAATGATTGGAAAGTGACAGGTAAAAAGTATCAATTGCAATAGCATCAAAACCAAAATATATTGTTATATATCTAATAATAAATGCAAAATATGTATGCTGAAAACTACAAAGCCATGATGAAACAAATTAAAATATACCTAACTAAATTCCATCAGCATAACTGGCAGCATTTTTTATATAGATCGTCATAAGTGGAGTCCAAGATTTCCATGGAAGGTAAAATAAATAGAGTAGCTAAAACAGTTTCCAAAAAGAGCAAAGTTAAAGAACACTCACTACCTGTCTTCAAGAATTAACATAGAGGTACACTAATCCTGACAGGGCAGTGTTCACAAGAGATAGACACAGGGACTAATGGAATACTAGAGTTTCCAGGAATTGACCTGGATACACATGATCAACTGATATTTACAAAAGATGCAAAGGCAAGTCAATAGAGAAATAGCAGCCCCTTCAACACATAGTGCTTGATCAATTGGATATTGAACTTTGATTCATACATCATATGATGTACAAAAGTACAAAAAGTAACTCAAATGGATCATAAATCTAAATCTAAATTCTAAAACTGTAAACCTTATAGGAGAAAATACAGGAGAGAGTTTTTAGACTTTGGTCTAGGCAAAGATATCTTAGGTACAACAAGAGTACACTTCCATAAAAGAAAAAAATAAGATAAATGATTTCATCAAAATTTGAAAGTTACGATCTATGAAATACACTGTTAAAAAATGAAAAGGCAAGCCAGAGACTAGTTGAGAATAGGATATCTACAATGGACTTAGACCTTTAATATACAAGGGACTCTCAATACTCAGCAATAAAACAGTTTTAAAATAAGCAAGTGTTGAATGAATGGGCAAAGTACTGATGAAGATCCACAGCAACAGGACTTCTACATTCCTATTGAGACTGCAAAATCACACAGCCATTTTGTAACCCAGTTTGCCAGTTTCTCATAAACATCCTCTTACCATACATCTCAGCAATGGCATTTGCATGTATTTGGCCATGAGAAATGAAAACTTAATTACACATAAAAACCCATACAAAAATGTTTATAGCACCTTTATTCATGATCACTAAAAACAGAAATAACCCAAATGTCCTTCAGCTGATGAATGGATAAAAAACCTGGTATATCCAGACAATAGAATATGATTCAGCAATAAATCCAATGAACGAGTAATACACAGAACAATATAGATTGATCTCAAATGCATATTGCTAATTGAAAGAAGCTAGACTCAATAGGCTTTATAATGCGTGATTCCATTTATTTGTCATTCTGGAAAAGTAAAACTAGAGGAACAGGGAACAGATCAATAATTTCCAGGGTCTGGAACTAGGGGGAAGTGGTGAATAAAAACAACCCCAGAGAACTTTTTGAGGTAATGGAACTGTTCTAGATCTTCATTGTGGTGGTGGTGGTGACATGACAGTATGTGTTTGTCAAAACTTGTAAGACTGTGTTATATAAGGGTCTAATTTTAACTCTATGAACTATAGCACAGTAAAAACAAAAAAGAAACAAAACAAAAAAAAAAAACCCTACAAAGCTCCTGGTATCAAAGTAATATAATTTAAATAATAAAAAATGAATAATTTCCTTTATTTTTTAAGTTTATTTATTTTGAAAGAGAGAGAGAGAGCATGAGTGAGGGAGGAGCAGAGAGAAAGAGAGGGAGAAAGAGAATCCCAAACAGACTCTGTGCTGACAGCACAGAACCCGACATGGGGTTAGATCCCACGAACTATGAGATCATGACCTGAGCTGAAATCAAGAGTTGGGACACTTAACCAACTAAGCTGAATGATTTAATTTTTAAAATTCCATGCACCCTGAATGATTTAATTTTTAAAATTCCATCGTGTGTAAAGAAAATACAGCAAAACCTTGGATTGTGAGTGACTTGTTCTGTGAGTCTTCCACAAGAAGAGTAAATATTTCCAATAAATTTTAATTTGATAATCAAGTGATGTCTTGCAATTTGAGTAATATGTGACACCAAATGTCACATGATCACAACTGAGCCTATGGTTCTTCTCTCTCTCTCTCTCTCTCTCTCTCTCTCTCTCTCTGCAGGATTGTGGGAGATTATCATGCTCTGGATACTCAGTCTCAGGCTGCAGTGTTTAGTAGAAACCAGTGATGTTTTCAGAATGCTGGAAGGTGCCCACAACTGGTACTAGGATATTTTTAGTCACTTCAAAGAACGTACGGACCATCTTTTGCTTTTTCATAAAAGAGTAAGCTTAGGAATGTTCTGCTTCATTCTAGGTCAGGATGCCTGTGGATATAGATCCTTTCCTCTGCTTATTTCCAGTTACATTAAATACAGCATATGACAAGAGTTTATTAATATTATACTGTAGTCAACATCCATGCAAGTGTATACAATGGCCACCATGCAGAAAAAGGGTGAAAAGAAAGGCAATAAGAAGATGATTACAGTGGAAGTTAAGAAGGAAATCATCGAGAAGTACAGACGAGGTGTGCGAGTGGCCAAAAGTGCAGTATTTTATAAGAAGGCTATATTTGTATCTCGTCTGTGGAGGAGGTGGAGAAAAAGTCAGAGGAATCCTTCACTTCAAATGAGATTAGGGAGATGTGTAAAATGTGGGAAACTGCAAAATTTTGTAGAAAACACCACCCGAATAAGGCTGTATAACAGTGCAAGTGATGAATCTGCTTAACCACAATGCAATGTCACCTTTCCCCAAAATCCTCAAAAGAAGGCAAAGCAAGTGTCATTGGATAGGTTGCTTGTTCAAGGTGCAAGAAAAAAAGTTTCCATTGAGCCAATAGATAGCAGTGATTCGATGAGTGATAGTGAAAGTTGTCCTACACTATAGTTCTCCTCTCTCTTGTCTCTGCCACACCAGCCATGAAGGTTTTCAAAGGTAAGTGCAGGTTAAATGGTGTATTTTTCTTTATATTTTGTATGTATTATATGACAGTATTGTAATCATTTTTATGTGAATATTTGGGATTGTGGAACGAATCATCTGAGTTTCCATTATTTCTTAAGGGGAAGGAAATTCACTTTGATTATACAAGTGCTTTGGATTACAAGCATGTTTCCAGAAGGAATTATGCTCACAAGATTTTACTCTACTTGTCTTCCTCCACTAAAAGTTCAAAACCTACAATACTTTACTCATTTGTGTAACACTTTTTAGTTAGCAGGGTACTTTTTTTTATCTTTCTATTGTTATGTATGTAGCTAATGAACACAAAGATAGTGTTTTAAAACAACTCCATTTATTAGCTCACAGTCCCATGGGGAAGAAGTTGAATATACCTCAAATGGAGTCTCTGTTAAAATGAAGATATCAGTGAGGTTGAGTCTGTTCTAGATGACCTTGGGCTAGGGACATGGGTAGAGGAAAGAATCCTCTGCCAAGATCATCCTTTTCTTTCTTACAATCCATTTCCTTGAAGTTTTAAAACTGTAGTTATATCAGTTGTACCAAATTACTTTTAAGATTAATGAAAGCATATATCTGAAGTAAGTGCCTGGCTGTGGAAGGTAGAATTCTAAGATGGCTCCCATCATCTCCACATCCGTTACACCTGGGATTGTTTACTTTGCAAAAGAAATTTTGCAGATATAATTAAGGTCTCTAATCTTTGGACTCTAAAATGGGAAGATTGTCTCCTATGCGCTTATCTCATCAGGTGAGCCCTTTCAAAACTATAGTGATTTTTTCTGGCAAGTAGCAGAACACGAGGTTTAAGATTTACAGTATGAGAAGGATTCTTTGTTCAGTTGCTGACTTGAAGATGGAGGGAGCCACTAGCCAAGGAATGAGAGTGGCTTCTGAGAATTAAGAATGACCCCTAGTTACCTTCTTTCCTTCTTGTGTACCCTCCTGTGTCTGTTTGGTATAAATCTTTTAGACTAGCTTCGTCTTTCCCTTTAGCAGTCCTTGAGATTTAAGCAATGGTGAGAGCTTTTTGTGCTTTATACCCCAGTTTTCCAGACACTGAACCATCTTTCTGTTTTATACCCCAAGTCGTGTCTGGGTGGGGGGTGAATTGAAGAGTCACTGAGGAGTTATGTTTTTTTCTCCTAACTTTGTTTCTTTCTGCACCACCCAGCTTTTTCTGCTTTCTGCATACTAGTCGCATGTACTTGAAAAATACCCCTAAAAAGGAGGTGGCAATTAGTTGTGAAGTCTTTCTGTGACTGGACTTTCTGGATTCTAATCCATCATGATAGCCTACATGAAACTTCTAAATGTTTGTGGAATGTTAAACTATTGTTTTATTTTCCTTTCTCTCATCTATAGCAGATGCCCCTTCTTCTTGCTTTGCCAGTAAAATAACAGCTGGGAATCTCTTATGTCTTGAGTTCTATTTGGGATACTTTGAAATTTATGTTCTCTCTTGAGTTTCAAAGATTTGATTTTTTTTTAAATTTAGTTTTACTTCTTGTGGAGAGAGTGACAGGTTTTTCATTTTTCTTTTTAAAATTTTTTTAATGTTTATTTTTGACAGAGAGAGAGACAGAGCATGAGTAGGGGAGGGGCAGAGAGAGAGGGAGACACAGAATCTGAAACAGGCCGATGCAGAGCTCAAACTCAAGGACAGTGAGATCATGACATGAGCCAAAGTTGGATGCTCAACCGACTGAGCCCCCCAGGTGCCCCCTTGCTTTGTTTTTCTTGATTTTTTTCATAAATTTATATATTCTAACCAGACATATACAACCCACTATTAGGCCAACTTTTCAATAAAAAAAAATAAAATGTGTCTCTGAAAGACTGTACTAAGTTTTCTACTGCCCCTAAATTGAATTGTTAGTAATAATAGTCTTCATATTTATTGAGTGCCTTTTAAGCATTATAAGGCACTATTAAAAATATTTTATTAACTCCTACAGAAACTCTTACACTGTCAAATGAAGAAAAAGGTTTCACAGGTTTCTCAGTGTTAAATGGTTTGTAAGCAGCAGAATCCATAGTTGAACACATGTTGTCTAATTCCTGAGAGCAGTTTCTATACCAAGTTCCCACTTGATCAAAATCTGGAACTATAACAGTAAATGCATTTCACCATCAGTTCTATGACATGTAACCATGTTTTCTTCTTTTCTGTTGTTTTTATTTACAGAAGTAACATACCTTTAAATGGTTATATAAAAATGTATAAGGACAAGCTCAGATAAATACATTATTATCATCCTGTGATTCTGTTCCTCTAACAACGACATTACTAAGTTCAAATATTTAACAATAGTCAACAGAAATCTTGTCAAGCATTTGTGTGTGCCTGCATTCATTACTTTTTCTTCACCTCCATCTACTAATTAAATGTGCATCATAGTTTATACTTATGTTCTTTTCCTCCAACACTGTGTTGCCAATAAAATGTCATGCCATTATCATCCGTATAAATTCTAGTTCGAAAAAAGTCATTTTTAAAGGTCATTTTAGATCTGTCAGTCTGGGTAAATGTATCTCCTTTCTTGAAAGGCCATGTTAAGTAGCTTTCTTAAAATTATAGTGATTCCACTGCTTTCTGAAATACCATACACAAAACATGACCAAACAAGCCATTTGCAAAACTTAGATATTTTCATCAGCTTTGAAACATAATCTACAAGAAATAGTTTCCATAATTTATTACTTCATGATTTATATGAATTCTTATGCAACCTTCTTAGTGAAACCCGAAGTTTACAAGTTGTATTGAAATAGGGGCGCCTGGGTGGCGCAGTCGGTTAAGCGTCCGACTTCAGCCAGGTCACGATCTCGCGGTCCGTGAGTTCGAGCCCTGCGTCAGGCTCTGGGCTGATGGCTCAGAGCCTGGAGCCTGTTTCCGATTCTGTGTCTCCCTCTCTCTCTGCCCCTCCCCCGTTCATGCTCTGTCTCTCTCTGTCCCCCCAAAAAATAAATAAACGTTGAAAAAAAAAAAAAAAGAAATATACCATGAACGTGACAACTAAGATGTGTTAAACTGATCAGTAGTTGAAGAGATATGCACCCTGTATTCACTACACCATTGTTTACAATAGCCAAGATATGGAAGCAGCCCAGGTGCTGCCATTTATCCATCAGAGGATGAATGGATAAAGAAGATGCCGTATATATAAACAATGGAATACTACTCAGCTATAAAAAAAAAAAAAAAAGAATGAAATCTTGTCATTGAGATAACATGGGTAGAGAGTATTATGCACCAAGTGAAATAAGTCAAACAAAGATAGACAAATACTGTATGAATTCACTTACATGTGGAATCTAAAAAACAAAATGAACAAACAAACAAAATGGAAGCAGACTCCTAAACATAGGAAACAAACTTGGTTATCAGAACGGGGAGGGTTTTAGAAGTGGGAAAAATAGATGAAGGCAATTAAAAAGTACAAACTTTCAGCTGTAAAATAATTAAGTTATGGGGATATAATGTACAGCATAGGGAATATAGTGGATAATGCTGTGATAATTTTGTATGGTGACAGATGGTAACTAGACATGGGGATCATTTTATAATGGATAGGAATATTGAAATACTATAATGTACATCTGAAATTAGAAGAATATTATATGTCAATTATTCTTCAATAAAAGAAGAAAAAATATTTTCCAGTACTAAATCAGAAGTTCTAAAATTTTGCCAAATGATTATTTCCCAGATAGTTCCCTTTTTCCCCAGGTTATAACTTTTAGGGACTGCGTGAAACAGTTTCATCCTTTAACCTTTACTCTGCATAGCTTTGGATATCCATGCTTATGAATGAATAATCAGTATATTTTTAAGATTCATAGCATTTATCAACATTAATCTATTTTAAATACTTCAAAATATAAGCAATTATTTCATCCAGACTACTAATTCCACTGAGAATTCAACAAAGAATGTCACCAAAACTGCTTTAGGTTTATATACTTATGGATGCCTTGCATCTGCCTTCATCTTCTAATCAATTCAAAATCACTAAAGCCACCTCTCTCTCTGTTCAAGTATAACCACTGGGTTTAAAATAAATATATAACTGGAATAATATATATCTGTGGTAGTCAGAATTATAAAATGGTCACTTAAGATTCCTGGCCCCTGGCTATTCAAACACTAATAGAGATACTATGGTGAAGAAATTTTGCCAATATAATTAAGGTTACCAAGTAGGTATTTGTTTGAGAGATTATCTGTATGGGCCTAATATAACCACATGGGCCTTTACAAGCTGAGTTTTCTCCATGTTGCAGCAACAGAAGTCAGAGACACGCAAATAAGGAGGGATCCAATATGCTGTTGCTGGCTTTGAAGATGGAAGGGCTGGACAAAGAAACAAAGAAACAAACAAAAAACCAGACACTTAAATATGGAGAACAAACTGGTGGTTGCCAAGGGGGAGGTGAATGAAGGGATGGATGAAATAGTGAAGGGGAATAAGGGTACACTTATTGTGATGAGCACTAAATAATGTCTAGAATTGGTGAATCATTATATATATGTTATTATATATACAATATATATTAATATTATATAATATATTAATATATATTATATATACTTATATATATTGTATATATACATTATATATACATTACATATATACATTATATATACAAAAATATACATTATATATACTGTATATATTACATGTATACATATATATACATATAACACTGTACATTAACTATACTGGAATCATCATCATCATCAAAATGTACCAAAAATATCATTTAAAAACATTTTTTAATGTTTTACTATTTATTTAAGAGAGAGAGAGAGAGTGCAGGGGAGGGGCAGAGAGAGAGAGAAAGGGAGCTACAGAATCTGAAGCAGGCTCCAGGCTCTGAGCTGTCAGCACAGAACCCGACATGGGGCTTGAACTCACAAGCTGTGAGATCATGACTTGAGCTGAAGTCAGATGCTTAACTGACTGAGCCACCCAGGTGCCCCCCAAAATACCATTTTAAAAAAAGGATGGGAGAAGTTGCATGCAAGAGCAGAAGAATGGCCTCTAAGTACCAAAAGCAACCCCTTGAGAAAGCCAGCAAAGAAATGCAATTAGTAGTCCCACAACTTCCGGGAAGTGAAAAAATCTGAATAAAGTGAATTCTTGGAAATGGAATCTTCTCCAGAACCTCCATATGTGAGCCTAGCCTTGCTGACACATCGATTTCAACTCTGTGAGATCCTAAGTGGAGAAACCAGTCAGGTCCACCTGGACTTCAGACCTATGAAACTTTAAGATTAAAAACAAGTGCCATTTTAACCTGTAAAGTTTTGGTAGTTTGTTATGCAGAAAGAGAAACCCGACAAAATAATTTAATTCTATCCATGGGACACAGTGGATAACAAGGCACAAAAGAATTATTTTTACATTTCACAGGTCTTTCATTAGTTCACTGTAATTTTGTACCTATTGTGTTCCTCTCTTCTGATTAGTGTTTGGAAAATTTTTATTTTATTATTTCAGAAGTGAAATAATAGATTTCAATCGTGTTCAGCTGGAATGTTCTGGATGCAGTGGAAGTCATCCTTTATCATCCATTTTCTATATTGCATATTATTGGAATTTTTAAAGTATGCTAATCCACTGACCTTATCTATTATGACGTTAGCCCTATAAATCAGAAACTTGGATATAAATATTTTACTAGTAAGTTAAATGATTCAAGATCATGTATTTTCTAAATAGAACCTGTGAAGCAGTGCAGTGGGCACTGGGTTTAAAATGCTGGCCACAGAATGCAAACTGGTGCAGCCACTCTGGAAAACCGTGTGGAGGTTCCTCAAAAAATTAAAAATAGACCTACCTTATGACCCAGCAATAGCACTGCTAGGAATTTACCCAAGGGATACAGGAGTACTGATGCATAGGGGCACTTGTACCCCAATGTTTATAGCAGCACTCTCAACAATAGCCAAATTGTGGAAAAAGCCTAAATGTCCATCAACTGATGAATGGATACAGAAATTGTGATTTATATACACAATGGAGTACTACGTGGCAATGAGAAAGAATGAAATATGGCCCTTTGTAGCAACGTGGATGGAACTGGAGAGTGTTATGCTAAGTGAAATAAGTCATACAGAGAAAGACAGATACCATATGTTTTCACTCTTATGTGGATCCTGAGAAACTTAGTAGAAACCCATGGGGGAGGAGAAGGGAAAAAGAAAAGAGGTTACAGTGGGAGAGAGCCAAAGCATAAGAGACTCTTAAAAACTGAGAACAAACTGAGGGTTGATGGGGGGTGGGAGGGAGGGGAGGGAAAAAATAAAAATAAAAATAAAATGCTGACCACAAAAAAACAGGATTCTAAATTCTGTTATTTAATAAAGTTATTATATATAATTTATTTTAAAAAACCCTATGAAGAAAATATATACACTGTGGCGGAAATACATAATATTAAATTGTTCCTAGTTTAGGGTTTCAGAAAAAAGCTTCGGTGAAGAAATAGACTTTTTTTTTGAGTAGGCTTCACACCTAGCATGGAGCCCAATGTGGGGCTCAAACTCACGACCCTGAGATCAAGACCTGAGCTGAGATCAAGGGTCAGACACTTAACCAACTGAGCCACTCAGGGACCCCAAGAAATGAGCCATTAAGCTGACATTGGAACTATGAGAAAGAAATGTGTAGATGAAAAGAGGGCAACATAATTTTAGACAGAGGGAATAATGCGTGCAAGACCTCGCGGCAGGAGAAAGCATGGCTGCTTTTAAGAAATGCAGAAGACCACGGGGCTGAATGACGTGGTGAAAATAGGCTTGCAAACAAGGCTTGAGGTTTATAAGCAGGAGACTGATCACAGGGCACTACAGTTTTTGTTAAGCCTTTCAGCGTTTATCCTAAACAAAATTGAGACAAAAGTCCTCAAATCTGAATCACTTTTGGCAAAGTCAGTCTGGAATTGTTAACAACCTGCTTTTGTTTGCAACCTGCAACTGGTAAGAGATGAAACAACAGTAAGAAGGAATTAAAGTCCTGTAGAGGCAGGAGATGGTGTTAGACTGGACTGAAGTAGTGATGGTGAAAATAGAAAAAAAATCGACTTTCAGACGTACTTGAAAGTGAAACAGACGTGGCTTCGGATAGGTTGAAGGCGGAAGCTCAAGAAATTCTTCATGGTAATGTCTAGATATTTTTGTGAAATAACTGGTTATATGAGCATGCCATTTGATGGAACAGACAACATAGGAGAGATGCAATCAAGAAAGAAAGACTATGAGTTGGTTTGGGATAGATCTGACTTTCTCTTGAATAAGGAACGTCTAGATAACAATTTCAAGTGGGGACATGTAGGCACACTGTTTAGAACGTTAGACAAGAGTCGAAAGTCGGAACTAGGAATCTGAAGTCCTTGACACATGTATAGTATTCAGGACTGTGTCCATAAAAGAGGACACAGATCAGGGGGATGGTATAAGGACATATGAGAACCTGGACTTGCTGGTGACAGACTTCCAATATTTAGTGACGGAATAAACGATGAGACATAACAGATTCCCAAACTCCTGGAGAAAATCAGGGAGACAGTGGAGTCCTAGAAATCAAAGAAAGATCATGTTTCAGAAAGAAGCAGGAGATCAACATTGCATCACATCGCTGAGAGTTTAGGGAAGATGAAAAATAAATCATGGCATGAGATGAAGAAACAGTCCTTGGTGATCATGGAAAAAGGAGTATTCTGTAACACTATGATGGGAAATCATAGCAGATGAGTTGAGGAGTATTTGTGGAAAGAGAAAAGTTTCAGTGAATACTACTGACTCTATTTAAGCAGTTGGTTTCGAAAGTTTGCAGAAAAACTGGGTAGCAACTGCAGTGAACTTCATGCATAAAAATTACTCTCTTCTTTCTTCTTTTTTTTCAAGGTTATTACACAACGTAAAAAATATTGAATATTTCTGGAAAGACACTAGTGATATCACTAAAAAGGAGATATTGACCAAAGAGAACAATGATGTAAGGATCCAAGATATAAATTAAGAGTTCATTTTTTTGCACATGGACATACGATTTATTGGAAACACTCAGGCCATTTATTAGAAGGATAATTGATCATGATGTGTAGGTTTCTTTCTGGGATCTCTATTTTTTTCCATTGGTCTATTTGTCTATTTTCATGCTAGTACCATAATGTTTTGATTACTGTAGCTTTATAATATGTTTTGAAACCAGGGAGTGTGATGCCTCCAGTTTTGTTCCTCTTTCTTAATATTGCATTTGATATTCGGGGTATGTTGTGGTTTCCTATGATTTTAGAATTGTTTATTTTATTTCTATAATAAGTGCCATTGGGATTTTGATAGGGGTTGCATTGAATCTGTAGATCCCTTTCAGTAGTGTGCACATTTAAAACTTTTTTTTAATGTTTTATTTTTATTTTTTTAATTTATTTTTGAAACAGACCATGAGCAGGGGAGGAGCATAGAGAGAGGGAGACACAGAATCTGAAGCAGTCTCCAGGCACTGAGCTGTCAGCACAGAGCCTGACACGGGGCTCGAACCCACAAACCGTGAGATCATGACCTGGGCCGAAGTCGGATGCTTAACTGACTGAGCCACCCAGGCGCCCCCAGTAATGTGCAGATTTTAACGATATTAATTCTTCTAATCTATGATCACGGGGTGTCTTTCCATTTATTTGTGTCTGCTTTAATTTCTTTTATCAGTGTTTTATGATTTTCAACATACAAATCTTTCACCTTTGCGGTTTATCTATAAGCATTTTATAATTGATACCATGGTATTCATTTTTATTGTTATTGTATTTTTATTCCTACTGCTTTCTTAATTTCCTTTTCAGATACCTTATTGTCAGTACATAAAAACACAGTTGCTTTTTGCATGTTGATTTTTGTGTCTTGTAACTTTGCCAAATTCCTTTCTTCTAACAGTTTTATTATGGAGATTTAGGGCTTTCTGTGCTTCTCACTGCATGGTAACCTCAGGGAGGTCAGACGTCACCTGATAGCTGCTTTGCAAAACAAATCAAGGCAGAAATTCCACAACTCTTACAGGCAATTCTTAGAATGAGTACAGTGTCACTTACGCTTTATTAGTCAGTCATTGGCCAGCCCAGATTCAAGGGAAGGGAAAATAGATTGCATGCCTTTGATGAGTGTTAAAGATGTTTCTGCCATTTTTTTTTATGTGCCACAAAAGGATAAGAACTTGTCTTATGTCACACACAGCTATTAAGTAGAAGAACAAAGATTCAAGCCAAGATTGTTTGGCTTCAGGTCTGCTGTTCTCAATATTGTACACATCTAGGAAATATTTTCCATCAGAAACACTTTTTTTTCAGGCTAGATTACAGATAATTATATATATACTGTATATATTTGGAGGAGGCCTTGTTTTTCTTTATTTTTTCTTTTTTTTTTTTAAATTTATTTATTTTGAGAGAGAGAGAGAGAAAGAGAGAGAAAACAAGAGCACAGGGGAAGGACAGAGAGAGAGACAGAATCCTAAGCAGTTTCAGCACTCTCAGTGAGGAGCCCGAGGCGGGGCTGGAACCCATGAACCATAAGATCATGACCTGAGCCTAGATCAAGAGTGGGTTGCCTAATGGACTGAGCCACCCAGGAGCCCTGAGGCCTTGTTTTTCTCAACCTTTTCCTGGCTCCACTGTCGTAGGAAGGCAGAAGAAAAAGAGAAGGAGATGTGGCTATGGAAGAAAGGAATAGAGATGCAACACTGCTGCTGTCTTTGAAGATGTAGGTAGGGATCTAGGAGCTAAGGAATGTGGGAGGCTAGTAGGAGTTGGGTAAGTAGAGAAAAGAATTCTTCCTTAGGGCCTCCAAAATATAACAGTCCTGCCACAATATCGGGATTTTCATCCAGTGATCTCTCTTTCAGATTTCTGTCCCCTAGAACTGTAAGGTGATAAATTAGTATTGTCTTAAGCCATGAAATGTGTGGTAATTTGTTATGGTATCAGTAGAAAATCAATGCTATGCATCCATACTTACCTGAACTTTTATTTCATGAGCCATATTCACAAGAATGAATTTTTAATTTTTTGACTACTTACTTAGACTTTGCTTCCAACAAACTTTCAAGATTCCTGGCTGAAATATTTCCCTAAAGAATTGTGTTGAAAGAACTAGAAGGCCATATGCCCTTCAGCGACATTATAAAAAATGTTGCAGAAGATCTGAAATTGATAGAGTATGATTAGAATGAGAACTTTCACTTCTGAGTCAGCATTTTCAGATAACTGTTGATTGACTTATGTTAGGCTTATGAGAATCCACTGTTTTCTGTAAAGAAAAAACCCCACTATCCTTGTATGGTATTTGAGAATATTATTAACATATTTTAAATAAAATTTTAAAAGACACAGTTGTAACTTTTGACATGGTATGAATATTAAAAAACTTGAATCTCAAATTTTATTTATTTTAAAATGTGAAAACACCTCAATTACCAACATGCATGTACTATTATACAATTTTACAGTGGTGCTATCCTTAACAATGATCAATACTTAGAAATAATTGTCTTTTGAGTATGTATTGTTCATTCTTAAAAATAAAATATGAAATATATCTACTTTGCACAAGTAAAACTTACATTGTAAGTGTAATTTGCAACATGAAATTAATAATGGAAAGTACCTTTTTTTTTTAACACTTGTGGATTTCATCTGTTAAGAAGTTAAGAGAAATCATGAGAATCCTTCACCATTATTGCACTTTTTTTAAGTTTCCAATAGTGTGAGTTATATATATATATATATATATATATATATATATATATATACATATATATATGTATACATATATACATATATATATGTATATACATATTTTTTAAGTTTATTTATTTTAAGAGAGAGAGAGAGCAGAAGGACAGAGAGAGACAGAGAGAGAGAATCCCACACTGTCAGTGAGGAGTCCAACATGGGCTTGATCTTACATAGAGTGAGATCATGACCCGAGCAGAAATCAAGAGTCAGACACTTAACCAAGTGAGCCACCCAGGCATCCTGAAAGTCATGTTTATTTTACCTAACCATTTTGAGAGTATGTTTTTTCCTTTATATTTATATTGTGGAACTTGATAGCTATTCCTTCCATGATAAAATAGAACTATGCCTCCCGAGCAAAATTTGAAAAAGGTATATGAACACACATAAAATATATATAATATGCCATGTCCAGGAAACCTTTATTGTATTTTGCTGTTTACATTTAATAAAGTTAGCACTTCTCCTCTTGCTTCTATTTGGTTAGCATTTCTCCTCTTGCTCCTCTTACCTGAATGTAATAAATATATCTTTTCTCAGTTAGATTTTTCTTTTTATTGCTATAGGGTCATAGACTGAGATATATTTTGTTCCTCAAACTAAACACCATGCAAACTTTACAACTTGGGTATGCTAGATACAAATTAGGACAAGAGAAATTGATATAGGTTAAATAATGATTATATATAAAGATATAATAATTATAATTATATATAATGTGTGTGCACTGCTTTGTTGTTTGCTGTTGTTGCTATTTTTCGATTTTTTTTTTTATTTGAGAGAGAGAGAAAGCATGTGTGAGTGAGGGAGGGGGCAGAGGGAGACAGAGAAAATTTTAAGCAGGCACCATGCTCAGTGCAGAGCCCAACACAGGGCTCGATCCCACTATCTCGGGATCATGACCTGTGCAGAAATCAAGAGCCAGACACCCAACTGACTGAGCCACCCAGGTGCCCCAGCACTGTTGCTTTTTAATGGGATATTACCAGTAAATGATGAAACTTTCTACACAATTTGATCTATCTTCTAAACAAAGGGTAGTAATAAGCATTCACTATTTAAACAATAAAATGATATAAATCTTTATGCCTGGTAATAATCCCAACTAGAATTATAGTATATTATAAATGTGTACATCCTGAATACCTAGTGCTTTTTCATAAATCAGAAAAAAAATGTTAGTCCACATATTTTTGCACAGACTTTAAGAGTAAAGTAAAAATTCATGCATTCAAAAATATCCAACATTAAATGCAAACTTCAGAAAAAAAAAAACAAACGTGAGGACCTTTGTTTTGGGGAATGACTTTTACACCATAGATAACATGAACTCCTTGATACAGGGACAGTTAAAAGTTTGCCTCACAATCTGAAGATGATTATGCAGTTTTGCAGTGTTTCCAGAGAAAACCAAGATGCAGGAAGGAACATGATTAAATTATTCTGATCATGCAGATTAAATGAATAGAGAATCTTAGGTATAAGTATAGTAGTTTCCATGGACACCTGATTCAATGCCTAGGTATGAAAATTATATTCCAAAATCCATAAGTTACAGGTCTAATAGAGTTCTGATTGATGCTTCAATTTCCAAACTTCTTTAAAATGCAAATAAATAATTGGGGAAGATTTTGGTATTGATTCATATACTTTATATACTTTAATTTTATATATTTTAATACTTTAATCTGATATTGATTTATATACCTAATACACTGTATGCCTGGTGTCTGTGTACAGGGGGTATATGTGTGTGAATATAACTTGTTATTAGCTAATTTAACTTCTCAACACATCACTGAAATTAATATTGGAGCCATAAAATATGACAATATTTGGTGCTAAAATCAAATATATGCCTTTTGAAATAATATTTGTACATAGTTTGTCTTCTTACATTAATTTAGAATTCCTTCATTCTTAAATAAATGTTACAGTTCTAAATGAATTTATTCAATTAAATATGAGGATAAAATCTGAGATTCAAGTAGATTACCCTTTTCTTTAATATCAGAGTTAAAGGCATGGTACCATCTTTTTTTATTACTCTTTCAACATAAAAAGGAGGTTGCCTAAGTGGCTAAATTGGTTGAGAGTGAAACTTTGGCCCAGGTCATGATCTCCAGGTTTGTGGGTTCGAACCCCACATTGGGCTTTATATTGACAGCACAGAGCCTGCTTGGATTTTGTTGTCCTCTCTCTCTGCCCCTCTTCTGCTCATGCTCTCTCTCTCTCTGTCTCTCTCTCAAAAATAAATAAACATTAACTTTTCTAATGTAAAAAATATATAAAGGAACTTATTATTTAGAGTTAATATTTTATGTTTTTGTTTTTTAAGCAATCTCTACACCCAATGAGGGACTTGAACTCACAACCGCGGTATTAAGAGTTGCAAGCTCTACCGACTGAGCCAGCCAGGTGCCCTTAGAGTTAATTTTCATATAATTAAAGTGATAGAGGTATTTAATTATTTATTTATTTCAGTTAAAAGCTACCTTGGTATCAAAGCCAAATATATTTTCTGCCAGCTGGAAAAAAAAAAAAAAAATCAAGGCTCCATGAGATTATTTGACTTGCCCAAGGTAAACAAACAGAAATATTTACAAAGAATTGATTTAACTTTATCTCATTACTTTTGTATGTGAACCTTATTTTAAGCAAATTTAATATAAGAAGTGCTGAAAAAATAATAAGTTTAGAGAATTGGTATCGGGGCTGTGGGAATAGCATTTAAAATTGAATTTAATGTGCACCCAACTTGCTAGGCACCCAAATTTTATTTGCTTCAGGTACATCTCTTTCAATTAGATCATTTTTTAAATTCATTTGATAGCTTACTGAAACATGATTATTCATTTATAATATTTGTAGACAATTCTACAGAATCTGGTGTCATTCTATTTTATTGTAGTTTATAAACCTTTTAATAAATATTTTATGAGCTTTTGAATTCCAAAGCTAGCAGAGTGTGAGGGTTTGTATGTGTGTATGTTTAGAAATAGCAGTGTGCATATATCACATGGGCAGAATTTGCATTTAGGTAACACTGACTAAAGAATGCAGGATCATGAGTAAGCACACACTAATCCTTAATCAAATATTTTATAAAACCCAGAGCAAATATTTAGATGTCAGCCTCAAAGAACCCAGGAACATCAGAAAGCAAATCCTTCAGAGTCCTATCCTCATAAAACTGAGAATTCATAGTCGGGAGAAAATGGAAAACACATTTAGGAATTAAATCAAGACATAGTTTTTGGCTCATAACTTTCTAAATGAAAACAAAAGGACATTCAAATGTAGTTCATAGGTGAAAAAGAGAAAGGGAGGCAACATTAGACAAATTAGCTGGTATCTGGAAGAATTAGCTGATATCTGGAAATATCATCATACTAGCCAAGAATGAAAGCCACACAACTATATTAAATTTCCCAGTGTCCAGTCATTTAAGGAATTCTCTCCTCATAAGCACTCAACATTTAAGGCCATAACATTTCAAATAAAGTTTTAAATTGTGAGGAATAATTAAGAGAATCATAATACAAAAACTCCAAGAACAACCACCACCAGAAAACCTCAAACACAAAGTTAGTATAAGGTCTTTGTCATTAAGCAAGATTATTCATGCCAATTATTTATTATTCTAAAGAGTATGTCATTGCTGATTCATTAAACATACCATAAAAATATTTAATTTAAATAAAATTAGTAAAATGCATAATCTCTTTCAACCACATTGGCATATGTTTATTCTTTTGTATTTTATTTTCATTTGAATTATTCAAATTTAAATTTTCAAAAGACAGTGACTGATTTACTGCATTCGTCAAAACCACCTTCCATAGTTTAACAGAACCAAGAATATTGTAGGTTCTTAATTACTGCTGAATAAAGAACTAATATATATTCACATTATAGCCACAATATTTCGGGGCAGGGAGTCCCTGGGTGGCTTAGTTGGTTAAGTGTCCGACTCTTGATTTCAGCTCAGTTCGCTATCTAATGGTTGTGAAATCAAGCCCTGTGTCAGCCTCCACCTGAACATTGGAACTTGCTTAGGATTTCTGTCTCCTCTCTTTCTGCTCCTCCCCACTGCCTGCATTCTCTCTCTTCCTCTCAAAATAAATAAATAAACTTAAAAAAACTATTTCAGGGGTTGGGACGCCTGGGTGGCTCAGTTGGTTAAGCGTCTGACTTCGGCTCAGGTCATGATCTCATGGGTTCATGAGTTTGAGCCCCATGCTGGGCTTTGCGCTGACAGTTCAGAACCTGAAGCCTGCTTCAGATTCTGTGTCTCCTTCTCTCTCTCTGCCCCTCCCCTGCTTGCACTCGGTCTCTCGAAAATGAATAAACGTTAAAAAAAATTCGGGGGTACTAGAACACTTAGGGAGTGAATGGTAACTAGCAACCACTTTCCCACTACCTCTCCCTGAAAATGGAAGGGGAACGTTTCTATGAAATGGTAAGTTTAGAACTCTGATAGATAAATGCAGAGTTATCCAAGAAGTCCAGTGACATTTTGTTAATGCATATATATATATATATGCTAGGGGAATGTTACACTGATCAGGGAAGGCCAAAAAGGGGAAGATTAACAGCAAACCAAGATTTGAAACATGACATCCCGGAAGGAAGCAGTCAAGTACCGCTGACATTGCTGGGTAGAGATTTTTCCTATGCACCAAGTCGCTGCACATATGGGCTATTGTGCTGGTAGCTGCCTAATGCTTCAGAATGAAGAATGTGGCCACATGAAGAATACGGCTGCAGGATGAAGCAGCTGATTCTGGGAGACTGGCCAGAGGGAAATAAAATTTCCCTCATGGGAACAGTCGCTAGCACAGTCTCAGATGTATAAAGAACTGCTTAGCTAAAACTTTTCTTAGAGCCAGTCTCTTGCCATTTTCCCTACGAATGTAGTTTTCTACATTAAATGCATATTTACACTCTAACAATACTGTAACTCCATGTTAGTGAGTTTTTCTTCCGAGACAGAGTAAAGAAGATACAAACTGATCAGGCTTCCAGTCTGCAAATTGTATCCATAAAGAAAAAACAAAGTCCTTTTTAAAGAACACGTGCTGTTAGGTTCGTTACTTTAATACTGTGCATGCTTGAAGGATGCGTGTTCTTCTAATTGTTGATATTGATAAAATTCTCTCATTAAAAATAATGTAGCGTGGCTACAGACATAGAGAATTTAAATTTGTTTTTGAGCTTTAACCTCTAATTAGGGCCAAGATGCTATTTGCGACACAGCGCATTCATATCAATGGGCTGTAAGATACTTAATTTTGAAACAGGCACTTGCTATCAGAGAGAAGTAGATCAATGTGACACGTACAGACAATAGGCCTGATAGGCCATGTGAGTGGGAGAGAAACCTTACAAGCATCACAGTCAGCCTTTCTCTGAGAAATGAGTTTAGGGCAATGCACATCTCTCCTGAGAAAAACTTTAAGAGGTGGTAGAAAGCTAAGGCTCTCTTTCACCTAATTGCCACATAAGAGGCCTTTTAGATTTGGAATCTACATCTGAGCATCTTTCCTAACTGTCTTAGGCAATGTCTTGTTGTTTCCACAGTTCTCCAAGACAACACAAGACTCATTAAACAGTGTCAGATTCTTGCCTGCAACTAGAGTTATCAGAGTAAATAAATTACTATAGGGAATGAAAAAAAAGCCATTCAATTCATGCAGGTCTGCTTCCACTTAAATCCATAGGAATTGATGGTTTGATGTGTATTCTTTATTTCAAACACAGAAATAGGACTTTATAGGCACTGATATGAATAAAGGAATGATTTCTCTTATCAACACAGCATTTAAAGCATGCTATAATGAAATATAAATCCATGAGGGAATTAAAGTCAAGCAGATGATTAAACTACAACCATATTCCATGTTCGCTTGGCTTCTATGTTCTGCGAAAGTGGAAGTGGCATTCTTGGACTTCAGAAGAAATATTTCCCATAAGCATAATACAGATATGCGTAAGTATCTTCTGCTGCCATGCAACTGACTACATTACAGACTTATTTTAAATAAAACAAAACTCATTATGAATGTCACTTCTAACTCAGCAGCCATAAATAAACAGAAACAATTGCGTTTTTTTAAAAAAAGTTTCCAAATCTGGTCTGTAAAGATAACACACAAAATTGCTTGGGACACAAATTAAAAAGAGCAAATATGTCCCCATCAGCATATGGCAAAAAATGCAATTAAAGACAGTGGCTACATTTTTTTTTTAAGTCATAAATTCAGACCCTAACTCAAAGTTTTAAATTTGCTAAAATTTCCCAGTATCATTTAATTAACATACATGATATACCACCTTCTACTAATCTATCTGATTTATGCCTAACTGATTTCATAATTCATTATAAATTAACATAATAAATCCTAAAACTATATGACACTTACAAGGATCTTTATATGAATTATATCATTTCATCTTCACAACAGTCATGTGACAAAATCATGTATGTGAATTTTGATTACGGAAACTGAACTCTGAAGACTAAACTGTCTAATCTTTATACCCCAGCCACAATTTGTCCCTCTCCTACACACACACACACACACACACACCCACACACACACACACTTTGTATAGAATAGATAAAAATGAAAAAGTGTTTCAGGCTTAAAAAACAACCACCTATTTTCTCACATACTTTTGTAGTAAAGTTTTTGAATCCAAATTTTAATAGCCCAACAAACAGTATATGGAATCAGGGATCAGTTACAAGCCTCAGACCAGGTGCTATATAGGCAGGAATGGGAAGGACAAGAAGGAGACAGCATGACTACAATGCAATGGAGTGAAAACCAGTATCAGGACATGAACAGAGTCCTCCCTGCTCCTTATACTAAGTGGGAGTCAAATTTAAAAGGCCGTGTCCCTTCTGTCTGAACACCAAAGGTAAAGGGCTTGAGTGTTTTAACTGAGTGATCTATTTACAGACATAGTAGTTGAGAAATATTTGAAATATTACATAGCAGTCCTTAGGAATCTCTTACACAAGCTTCTTCCTTTGCTTCAGTCTAAATGTTAGACACTCCTTTAAACAAATGTTTCTATAAATTACTGATTTTCCTGGATGCCACGAGGAAAATCTGCTGAAAAACGCTCATGATTCTATTCCCTCATTTTAAGTGTTTCTCAGAAATTTTTGTCTTTAACATTAATATTCACTCCATGTTACATTTGCTCTGATAAGGGTATAGGAGGTACTATGATTACATAATGAATTCTTGCTCTTTTTGAAAACTATGATGACTTAAATCCTGATAAACCAAAAGTTGATTTTTAAGCCAGAAAGAACCCTGTTTGTTCTCTGATTATCATACACTATATGGGTAGCTATAACTTCTGACAAAGTGAAATTTCTTCATCTGTAAGCTGGGCATAAGTGTTCAATGCAAAATATCTCTTAAAAGCTACTGATAATGGGGCGCCTGGGTGGCTCAGTTGGGTAAGCGACTGACTTTGGCTCAGGTCATGATCTCACGGTTTGTGAGTTGGAGCCCCTCGTCAGGCTCTGTGCTGACAGCTTGGAGCCTGGAGTGTGCTTCGGATTCTGTGTCTCCCTCTCTCTCTGTTTCTCCCTCACTTGTGCTCTGTCTCTCTCTCTCAAAAAAAAAAAAAAAAAAAAAAATGTTAAAAAAAAAAGAAAGAAAAAGAAAAAGCTACTGATAAATGCCCTAGAAATATTTTTATCCAGAAACCTAAGTTGATTGTTAAAATATTTGTGGTGTTCTACAAATAAGCAGTCAGTCTACACTGTAGCATTTACATGCGGATTAATGTGGCAACTTTAATGTGACAAACCAAATCATGGGATCTGAAGGGCATTCTATATGGAAGAGACAGCAAACTGTCCACTAGAAATCATTTCTCCCCTCTTCCATTTGGAAATAAAAACCTCGTGCCTTTGAGTTTTAGCTGGGCACTTGACAGTCTAGCTATAATCTACATTTTTCCAGCTTCCCTTCCACTAGCTATAGCCCTATGACTAAATTTTCAACAATGGAATGTGAGCAGAAATAATGTGTACAAATTTATGTTCATATTTGTACGAGGAGAATGATTACCTTCTTATTTTTTTTTTCTTTCCTACTAAGGAAGTGGTAATAATTGAAGCAGCCACCGTAGGCTTTGACACAGAAGTCAGAAAGAATCTGGAAGCTGCGGGTGCCTGGGTGGCTCAGTCAGTTAAGCATCTGACTCTTGTTTGGGGCTCAGGTCATGATCTCACAGTTAGTGGGAGTGAGCCCCACATTGGGCTCTGCGCTGACAACATACAGCCTGCTTGGGATTCTCTCTCTTCCTCTCCTCTGCTGCTCCTCTGCTCATACTCTCTCTCAAAAATAAATAAGCTCAAAAAAAAAAAAAAAAAAAAAAAAAGATGAGAGGATATTCTCCCAGCCTGGATGGTTGAATCACTATGTGGGTCACGGTTACTAACCCACCCCAGACCATGTGTTTGCCTCTGGGCTCTTACGTGAGGGAGTTAAAAAATTCTGTCTTATTTAACCACAGTAGTATTGTATCCTTTTGAATGGCAGCCTTGCTAACTAATATACTGCCTCAGCTTTCGTTAATAAAAGAACATTTTCTGAAGTTTTTTAAAATCAGAATTTCCATCATGGTAAAATCAATAATACTTCTTTTTCATATATACAAATTTAATAAGTTGAAAAAGAGTATGGATAGAATATTGTTCATACAGTAAAGTCATGTAGCACTAGCTTATCAAATAGTTTATAACATTATTTTAAAACATTTTTAGTATTATCTTATATCCAATGTTAATAATTAAACGTCCTCCAAATATATCTTTCAATGAAGTCTGATATTTTAATGGCAGACTGAGGGTCTATTCAGAAAATTCACTATCACAGAATATACATGAACTTTTTATAAAGTTACATCTGTAGTAAGGCAGAATGATATTGTCAGCAGAATGTACAAAGAAAAGTGTAAAAGAACTAACAACTAATATTCATGGGATGCTAGTTTTGTGCTAAGCATCCTTCCTAGGATATTTTATACCATTCTAAAAGAAACATCTATATAAAGTTTCTATTCTGAGGACCTCTCAGATATGGACGGCTGCCCCTCTCTCAACCCTTATCAATTGTCTTTGTCCCGAAGACTGCTCTCAAAGTAGAACATCTCAACTGGTGACAGCCTGGGCAACCCCTTAGTCCATGCCTTCCCTCTTCCTCAAAGAGGATAAAATTGAACTGGAGGTGGAGGGAGGCTTTTTTTTTTCATGTTCTCAATGCTCATGCATGATCTGTTGCAAGCTAGTGTAACCTGCATTATTGGGTCTCCCTGGATTATAAGGAGACAACTTTCTCTGGGGTCAATATAGTGGCTACATATTTGACTCTCCTTTCAATTTTATTCAGATCATGATTAATAATGCTATAGCTCAGCATGGGAAGTTATGGAAAAGTCTGCCTTCTTTCTTGAAAGTATTCATGCTATTTGTGGCTAAGTATCTTTGAGAAGCACTCAGTAATCATGATTCTGGGAAGAGTGGAAGGATGAACTTCTCATAAGGGATTGGGTAAGTCCACTAGGCTTACCCTTCATAGCACAGATAATCTTTTCCCAAAAATCTTTATTTCACCACAGTCTTCAAGTAGGTAGATATAGCAGTTATTTAGGGGAATAGTCAGTTAAGTCATTTTTATAAAATCTGAGAAGTCTATATTCCCAAACAATAATGATGTCTTGGTTCACAACTGAGGTTCTACCTAGTAGTTATTCCTGAGCAATAGGAAATATCTCAGTGAATATAGGCTATGTAGTAAATCCATGACAATTCCTTCTGAAAAATACTCAGATTTTGCAATAGGATAATTTTTAAAGTATCAATTTACCCAAATAGAGTGTGACTAAAAGCCTTTGGAAAAGAACTATTTCCTTTTTTTTTAAATATTCGTTTATTTATTTTTGAGGGAGAGAGAGAGAGTGTGAGCAGGGGAGTGGCAGAGAGAGGGGGAGACATGAAATTCCAAGCTGTCAGTGCAGAGCCTGGCACAAGGCTCGAACTCATGAACCAAACCATGAAAGCATGGCTTAAGCTGAAATCAAGAGTCAGATACTTAACTGACTGAGCCACCCAGGCACCCCAAGAACTACTTCATAGGTATGTTGGATGTTTATATGCCACACACACTCATACACACATGGAGGAACGGGGGAGGGTTTTTGTTTTTGTTTTTTAACTTTTTAAAGGGCACATACTGTCACAAATCTCATCTAGTTATTAGTTACAAGCTTGATATTTGTAAACTAACTTTCACAAATATTATGTAATGGTTTCCTTGGGGTAATCATTAACCTTTAAGTAATATTTCCATGAATTTTATTGGTACTCATATAGAATGTTTATTCCAAATCTTTAAACCAGAATTCTTGTTTGGAGGAACCAAGATTATTGCATTGCATAATACTTGGCTACATTTTTCTTACACTTATTTTTAAAGAAATCAATAAAATATTATTATATGCCATCAAAGGGATCAAGAAAATGAATAAAATCATGTTTTACTATATTGAGGACTTTATATTTCCAACAGTAAAATGAGAATCTCAGGGATATATTGGTGAAAACTGTAGAACGAGTAATATTTTGCTTTTAAGAGGTGAAAACACTATTTTTTTAAAGGAGACATTTTGTAGGTAAATTTTAATTCCTTTGGGACTTTACCAGTTGCACTGATAACACTACTACTAAAAATGAGACTTCATGAAACAGTGCAGGAACTCCGAATCAGTCATTTAGGATATACACAGGTTTTTATGCCATTCATCATCTTTTTTAGGTTAATTGGAGTATCAGCAGAATCATATTTTGCACAAGTTTAACTGTGGTTGATCTCAATATATCAGGAAATGAACAAAATAGCATCATTTATCATTCATCACTTGCAAAGGAGTCTTTTCTTTCTTCCTTTTTTTCTTTTCTTTTCTTTCTTTCTTTCTTTCTTTCTTTCTTTCTTTCTTTCTTTCTTTCTTTTCTTCCTTCCTTCTTTCCTACCTTCCTCCCTCCCTCCCTCCCTTCCTTCCTCCCCTTCCCTCCTAATTTCCTTCCTTCCTTCTTTCCTTCTTTCTTTCCTTATTTCTGTAGCCTCTGGAATTTTGCAGTATTAAACAGAAGCCCAGCTGTATAGAATTCTACGTGTATGGTACTCTATTCTGAGCTTGCCCTTATAATAAGTAAATGATGGATTGAATTAATATACATTTAATTTCCTTACAACTATGCTTGCTAACACTATATACATGTCAGCTAATACTCTTCTTACCATGGACTCCGGGAAAGAATATGTATTTGCAGAACATATGATATTAAGAATGAAAGGAGATATTCTAGGATGAATTTAGAGAATTTAGTGAAAAGTGTGAAGGTATTATGAAAAAATCTGAAGTTGGACAAATATCTTTCTTCCCAATTTGCTACTCTTGGATGTTGTCTTTTTTAATTCTCTAATGCAAATGATGTGGTAAGACAAGGCTGGGGAGGCGTCACACTTAGAAGCTAATGGACAATCAGGATGGACCAGGAAAGAAAGAACAAATGTTACATAAAAACCCTTCTCTGGAAATTTAGAAAGTGAGAAAAAAATAATGCCAGTCCTACTTTCAAGAGTGAACGAGGAGAGAAAATAAAGCAAGGGTTGTAATTGCTTCAGTTTCTTTAGCATAGGCTTAAAGCCAAATGGGGCTATACAGGCTCACAGGTGGTTACAGAAAGTGTCCAGAGCAGGGAAGCACATAAAAATGTATACCAAAGCTTTCACTGTTCATACTGACTGTACTTGTCTGATGGGTGATCTCTGTAAATTATCAGTTGAAGTCCTTTTGGTACACTGTTGTAAAAGAGGTCTGGTAAGAAGTTGGGAAAGAAGAAATACATGTAAAGGAGAAGCAAGAATAAGATGCTGTTGGGAGATTACGATGGGAGGAGGAAATAAGGAAGGAAAAGGAAGTGAAGAGAAAGGAAGGAAACCATAAAATCCTGTGGTGATAAATTCCATTTTATCATTGCTGCATTCATACTCTCTTTTTGTGATAAGATATTGGAATTCAGTAAAGTAAGGACATCATGTTTTCTAAGAACTATTCAATATTGACCTTGCTTCTTACTTGTACCCCAGCCAAAACACAAACACAGCTTAACTGAAATATGACATTTCTATAGGTAAAAGATAGTCAGTGATATTGTACTCATTGACATTAGGAAATATTTTGAGTTATTCAAATGAAATTAGTTCCTAAGTCACACAAATCTGAACACCTTCAGAATGGACTAGTGTTATGTATCATCACATAAGCTGCCCCATTTAACGGCCATGTTTGTCTTAAGTTCTAGTTTGAGTACTGTGCCACTTAGTTTGGGAACTGTCTACTCATATCATCTGTAGGCCCAATAGAAAATGTTTATTCTTTCACCCAGTACTAAACAGCCCACAAGCTGATAGGAAAAAACAAACAAACAAACAAACAAACAAACAAAAAACAACAGCAAAAACAAGAAAAAGGGCAGGGAAAATAAGGCGATTTAAAATCAATATTTTGGATGCTATCTAAAAGTTGATTATTAATTTGAAAAAAGCCCTTTAATTTCTTCTCTCCTACAGTTATTTTGTAGAAAATGCTTTTCTATTTTGCAAAAATCAAGATTTTCTAATCACATGAAAAAAATTATCACTTTTATGTTTGCCTTGTTTGTGAAGACTACTATAAAACATAAATATTAAACACTTAATATGTTAATAATTTCAACATGTATTTACGTGCTAGTCACTAATACTATTGGTTTGTTAAGTTGTTTTGGCCTTGACAAATATCTATTTGGGACGATATTTTCCTGCCCATATCTAAATACATTCTTCTAACCCAAATAGTTAACCTGCTAATTGAGTGACAGAATCAATCAAATTCAGCTTATTAAGTGGCAATTTTTGCTTTTGACTACATCATACCAAATATATATTTGACTGCTTGTATATTTTTCAACTCTTTTGGCACTGTGTACAAAAAATATTTTGATAAAAGCCTTCTCCTAGAGGACAAGAACTGTTTACATATAAAGGGACATTTGAACACAAAGCAGACAAACAAAAAAGTGACAGGTATTATGGAAGTCAAAAAGGAAAAGTGCATCAATAAGGAGGTCCACTGTGTGGAATACAGTGAACGGTTGAGTAAGACGAGGAGACAGTGGTATCCATAAAAATGGCAAATGGAAGTCACTGTTGATCTTCACAAGAGCAAACTCATTTGGGGAAGGGCTTTAGAGGGTATAAGCCTGATAGAAGTGGTTTTTAATATGAGAAAGTGAGAAAGAAAAATAAATGGAGATTATTGTAGAATGAAGATTTCTAATGATGGATGATAATAGCACATTCCCATGTACCTTATGTAATAATCTAATAGAGAACAATTAACTGTGCAGGAAAGAGGAAGACAACTGAAGAGCAGTCTTTAAGCAGAAACACAGGGATATACTCCTAATCACAAGCTGAGGGATAAATATTTGAGGTTTTCAAGGTCATTTGCCTCGTCAGTCAGGAGAAAGATGCAGCAATATAGAACATAAGGGTGTAAATGATAGATTTTAGGTCACTCACATACTCTGCAGTTGACAGTGATGACATCATTCTGATTTTTTTCATAGACTCTGAGGGGTGTTCATTAGCGAAGATAAATAGTAGGAAAGGGCACATGAGGGTATCAGTTAAAAAAAAAGGCATGAAATAATTTTCTCAAAGAGTAGGGAAATTTTATTGGAAAACATGTGTGACTGATGGGTAGTATAATTTGACAATTTAAGTCTTGTAATCATAAGTTTAAATTAATCCATAAAACTCATAGGGGAAATTTTCTGAAAGACAAATTTCAGGAGTGTGATAGGGACGCCTGGGTGGCTCAGTCGGTTAAGCATCCGACTTTGGCTCAAGTCATGATCACACAGTTCGTGAGTTCGATCCCCGCATCGGACTCTGTGCTGACAGCTGGGAGCCTGAAGCCTGCTTTGGATTCAGTGTCTCCCTCTCTCTCTGCCCCTTCCCCACTCATGCTCTGTCTCCCTCACTCTCAAAAATGAATAAATGGTAAATTTTTTTTTTTAAAAATCAGAAGTGTGATAGTTCTCCACAACATACAATCAGTGAGATCTACCACTCTTAGCTTTAAATGCTATGTTCTATAGTTATGAAAAAATTGGTGATTTCTATAGCCTTTAATTACTTCATCGGGCATTTGTAGACAAGCAAATGGAAGAACAATAACTTTACTTTCAAATGCTGCATCAGTTTAATATTATGAAGACATTTTAAGCAATAATTGGACATAGATTTAAATTCAAGTTAATCAAATGGTCAAAAAGTGTATGCAAAGATGCTCCACATTAACCATTATCAGAAAACTACAAGTTAATAACACAAGGCAACACACCCACCAAATAGCTAAAAAGAAAAAGACAAAAAAAGGCTATTATATTACTGAGCATATGGATCAATTGAAACTCAAAAACACTGCAGGTGGGAACATAAAATGTTACCGCCACATTGGAAAACTGTGTCAGCTGTTTTTTGGCATTATTTTAAGACATCCCAATGTCATAAAATTTGAAAAGTAACGCTATTGTTAAACATGCAATTTAGAATTGAGAAAATATGTTAAAGTAAATTATAGTTATTCTGTGGCAGTTATGGTGAGCGAGCCATATCTGGAGAAGCTACCAAGCTTATAATACTTTTGGTTTTCTAGAAACAAGTCTTTACCTAGATATACATGGTTATGTTGGACGTTTAGCAATTATTTTCTCCCATATACCTTGTCCCACTGGCCACTTTTAACTGGACTCTACTAGGAACCAAGCAATTTCTTAACTATGACTTTGGAATGGGAACTAAAAACTCCAGTCTCAGTCTGATTAGTATTCAAACACAAGATGTGCCACTTTAGGACACATCACTTCTTTTTAAGACATGCAGAGTAGGAAGCAGAAAATGAAGTTCTGCGATGAGGGAGAAAACAAAAACCAAGAAGGAAAAAGCACACAACAATGAAAAACATGCATAAACATGAGGTGTAACGAGGTGGTGCTCATATTGAAACCATTACAGTTCCACTTTTAGTCAATTCAGAATCCAGCTGACTACTATTGTCTGTAAACAAGAGATTATTAATAAACGTACAGGAGCAGAAATGGGGCCCTCTGAGTATGAGTCACTTAATGTTCATGGAAGGGAAGAGAGGTTCCTCTATATGTGGAAATCAGAGAGTTAACGATGAAGATTTAAACACTTGCAGAGCTAAAGTCTGTGGTCACTGAAGGACTCTACTGTCCAGGGAGACATCACACAAGCTGTAATCTGAAGGTCAGGAATCTCTAGCTACTTGTGCAGCTATGACTATATTACATAACCATGAACTGATAAGTAGATCTAAAAATGTGGGCTCTGGCCAGTAAAACCGCCTCTCAGCACCCATATATTCATACCTTTGCTCGATAACATCAACACAGATGGCCTCAAACTCAACTTTGCATTCCCAAACTCACAGCGTGTATTTTGTGAGAGGAGAGAAATTTATACACAGAACTCTAGTGTAGAGATTAAAACATGTAATTTTAGATATCTAAACACAGTAACTAAAAGAAGGATTGAATGGATATTAAGAATGCCAATTCATAGCATTTATCACATATGTGATTGAGGAGAATCTTATTTACTCTAAAATTCCTGTCTGGCTTAGGAGAATTTGGACAGTCACTAATGATAATTGCAATTTGAATTGTTTTTTTCCACTCTAGGCAAAGTGTCAAAGAAAGGTAATTTTTTGCACATTGGATGCTCCCTCCCAGGGAGGGAGCCTGGGTGGCTCAGTTGGTTAAGCGTCTGACTCTTTATTTCAGCTCAGGTCATGATCTCATGGGTCGTGAGCATGATACATGCCAACAGTGCAGAGCCTGCTTAGGATTCTTTCTCCCTCTCTGTCCTTCCCCTGCTTGCATTCTCTCTTTCTCCCTGAGAATAAATAAATAAATAAACTTGTTTTAAAAAGATGAATGGAGGTCTGAGCCTAGGAAACAGCATGCACAAAGACCCTGAGTTTTCGACACCAATTGTGTAAAGGAGCAGAAATAGTGAGCATCTCTTCCTAACTCTACATCTTTCATAATTTGTTTGCAGTTTTACTGAAATATAATGGACATATAATGTCGTGTAAGTTTAAAGTATGCAAAGAAATGATGTGAAATACGTATACAGAACTTCTCCAACTTAAAATGGGATTATATCCCAGTAAACCTGTTGTAAATTGAAAATATCATAACTCTAAAATGCATCTAATACACCTAACCCATCAAACACCACAGCTTAGCCTCGCCTACCCGAACATGCCCAGAACACTTATATTAGCCTACTGCTGGGCAAAATCGCCTAACACAAATCCTATTAACAGTAAGGTTTTGAACACCTCGTGTAATTTATGAATACTGTACTGAAAGTGAAGCAGAGAACGGTTGTACAGACACAGAATGGTTGTAAGTGTTTCAGTGGTTTACCCACATGATCACATGGCTAACTGGAACCTGCAGCTCACTGCCATGCCCAGCATCATGAGAGAGAATCCTACTACATAGACCAGGAAAAGACCGAAATTCAAAATTCAAAGTGTGGTTTCTACTGAATGTACATAGCTTTCACACCATCACAAATTCAAAAAAAAAATCATAAGTCGAACCACTGTAAAGTGGGGGCCAACCGTATGTTGCAAAATGACTACCACAGTAAAATTAATTAACACATCTATTACTTCACACAGTTACAATTTGTGTGTGTATGTGGGTGTGTGTGTGTGATGAGAACTTTTAAGATCCAATCTCTTAGTAACTTTCAAATATGTAATACAGTATTGCTAACTATCATCATTATACTGTATACAACATTCCAGAAATTACTCATCTTATAAATGGAAGTTTATACTCTTTGACCACTTCCACTCATTTCCCCCAGAAGCTCCCCACGCCTGGTAACCATCAATTTGCTCCCTGTTTCTCTTAGGTGTTTCTGTTTTGTTTTTTAATCTTGCATTTAAGTGAGATCATACACTGTACATCTTTCTCTGTGTAACTTCTTACACTTAGTATAATGTCCACAAGATTCATCCATGTTATTCAAATGGCAGGATTTCCTTTTATTTTCATGGCTGAATAAAATACCATTGTGTGTGTGTGTGTGTGTGTGTGTGTGTGCACATACCACATTTTCTTTATTTATTCTTTGATAGACATGTGTGTTGTTTCCATGTTTTAGTTATTATAAGTAATGCTCCAGTGAACATGGGTGTGCATATATTTCTTTGAGATAATGATTTCACTCCCTTTGGATAAATACTCAGAACTGGAATCGCTGGATGACCTAGTACTTCTAAATTTTTTTATGTTTATTTATTTTTCAGAGAGAGAGAGAGAGAGAGAGAGAGAGAGTATGAGTGGGGAAAGGGCAGAGAGAGAGGGAGACACAGAATCTGAGGCAGGCTCCAGACTCCAAGCTGTCAGCCCAGAGCCCAACACACAGCTCAAAGTCATGAACCATGAATTCAGGACTTGAGCCGAAGTTGGACCCTTAACTGACGGAGCCACCCAGGCGCGCCCGTAGTACTTCCATTTTTAATTTTCTGAGGAAGCTCCATACTGTTTTCCACGGTGGCTGTACCAATTTACAATCCCACAAACAGGGCACATCCATATCCTTTTCTCCACATCCTCACCAGTGCTTGTTATTTTTTGTCTTTTTGATGATGGCATTCTTACAGAATTGAAGTAATAATTCATTGTGGATTTGATTTTCATTTCCCTAATGAATAGTGATGTTGACCATATCTTTGTACGTCTTGATCATTTGGATATCTGCCTTGAAAAATGTCTATTCAGGTCCTTTGTCCATTTTTGAAATTTGGATTCTTTGTATTTTCCTCTTGAGTTCTATGAGTTCCTTATATATTTTGGATTTTAACTCCCTACCAGATATGTTTCAAAATATTTTTCCAATTCTGTACATTGCCTTTTCATTTTGTTGATGATTTCCTTTGCTATGCAAAAGCTTTTCAGTTTGTGCAGCCCCACTTGTTTAAGTTTGCTTTTGTTTCTTATACTTTTGGTATCCTGTGCATATAATCATTGCTAACATCAATGTGAATGACCTTTTCCCCTATGTTTTCTTCTAGCAGTTTTATGGTTTCAAGTCTTAAATTTAAGTCTTTAATTCATTTTGAGTACATTTTTGTGAACAGTGTAAGATAGGGGTACAGTTTCAATATTGTGCATGTAAATTCCTAGTTTCCCCAGTATCATTTATTAAAGAAACTGTCTTTTTGCCAGTGAATACCCTTGGCTCCCTTGTCCAATGCTAGTTGACTGTACATGAATGGATTTACTTTGGGCCTTTTGATTCTGTTCCTTTGGTCTATGTGTCACTTTTATGCCAGTAACATACTGTTTTGATTGCTATACCTTTGTACTATAGTTTGAAATCAGGATGTTTGATGCCTCCAACTTTGTTCTTTCTCAGGATTGCTTCAGCAATAGAGATCTTGTGTGGTTCAATACAAATTTGAGGATTGTTTTGTGTATGTTACAAGTATCACTGGAAACTTGATAAAGACTGCATCGAATCTATAGATGACTTTGGATATCTTGGACATTTTAGCAATATTAATTCTTCTCCATGAACATAGGGTATTTTTCCATTTATTCATGTTTTCTTCAATACCTCTCATCAATGTCTTATAGTTTTCCATGTATAGATCTTTTACCTCCTGAGTTAAATTTATTCCTAAGTATTTTACTGTTTTTGATGCTACTAAACAGGATTGTTTTCTTCATTTCTTTTTTTCAATAATTTGTTGTTAGTTTAGAATTGTAATTGACTTTTGTATGTTGATTTTGTATCCTGCAACTTTAATTAATTCATTTGTTTGCTCTAACACCTTTCGGTGGAGTCATTGGGCTTCTCTCTATATAATATCATGTCATATGCACACACAAACAATTTTACTTCTTCCCTTCAAAAATACATGCCTCTTGTTTATCTTTGTTAATTGTTTGCTCTGGTTAGGTCTTCTAGTACTATGCATTATGTAGTTATGTAATATTATATAGTTATACAGTATAAGTTCTGTAGACTTTCTTCATTTGTGTTCATTCTTTTTCTTTTACCCTCAAATTGGATAATTTCAAATGTCCTTTCTTCTAGTTCATTGATCCTTTATTTTGCTTCATTGAGTGTGTTGTTGAAGCTCTCTATTGCAATGTTTAATTTATTGATGTCACATTAGCTGAATACCAGCCAAAGTGGGAGAATTCACATCACAGAAATCATTAAATATTATAAAACATTGTATCATTTCTCCCAGAAAGCTTCTGTTAACCATTTACAACATGCCACTAGTTTGAATACATGAAATAAAAAAGATAAAAGTATGAAATAAAACTTGAAGGCAAGAACTCAGAACAATTAGCCCTTATCTTAGAAGTGTTAGGTTTTACCTTAAGAAGAATGAAAAGGCTCTGGAATTCAATTGGATATGACATTATCAATGTGTAATCTGAAAATACCACACTAGCTGCATTAAGGATAATCAATTGTATTGTAAAGCTAGTACCTGCAGAGACATCAATTCAGGGGCTTAGAGTAGTCCATGAAATTAAGAATATTAATTTAGACTAGACTTACTGTGAAGATACAATAAAGTGAATCATTATAATAGCTATTTAGGAGGTAACATAGATTGAAATCATAATGGATTGGATAAGGGGCTGAAAGGGAGTGTGACACATTGGATAATTGACAATTTGACAGATGGTAGTGTTATACAATGATAATAAAAAAATGTGGAAAGATAGCCAGCTTGAGAAAAGGGGCTGTAAGGGTCTTTAATTTGTTTGACACACTACATCTAAGGTTTTTTCAAACTACTCAAGTGTTGCTGCGTAGGTTGTTACTTTAATTTCCTTTCTCTGGTGATCTTAAGGAAGACACAATTACCATAGAAATTCTAGTAATATAAATGTTGTCTATTTCCTGGGAATCCTCTATTTCTCAGAAACCACATAATTCTTCCCAAGCATTTGGATGCTTTGGAAATAAAATAATAACCAAAATATCATGTCATAAACCTACATTCAGAGGAAGAGATTATTAATAAAGGTAAATTAGACTTTATTCTACATTGCCATATGCTCATCTAAATAGCAGGCATTCAGTTACTGTGAGAGAAAAGTCCAGACTGGATATTGGGTGAAAGCTATCAGATTTTTGAAGGTATATTTCATTTACACCATGAAGAATCCTGATAAACTGCTTTAAAGTAAAATTAGTCTTGAAATATTCAGATTTGGCAGACAGAAACATAATCATTCTTGCTTGGAAAATGGCTATATAAACGTTGATAAATGTTTGCCCATTCACTCTTCATTTTCAGGGGTGAGTGCAGCTTACCACTTTGCTATATGAGAACACAGAAAAAAAACCATATATGTTGCAAGCGATTTTACATTACTTATATCCCAGTTACCCTTTCTTAAGGGCACAGTATGAGATTCTCGCATTAAACTGTTAAAATGCCCTTGGCTGTCTTATTTGACTTGGAAGATAATGAGCTTCCAAGAAAAATATGCTTATAAATCTTTTTTAGAATATGTAACATGTAGCAAATAGCACCAACTGACATTTGAGTTGTGTTTCATATCTAATCTTGTTTGATCATTGGTCTTTACAACAGTATTACTACACACACTGACACTCTAACAGGACCAGAGAACCCAAAATGTCTGCCCAATGTTTAAATATTCACCCATTTGGTGAATTCAGTCTATGTATTCTTTATTATATCACAACTGACAGAACATTACTAATCCAAACTGTGTTATTTTACAAAAATTAAAATCAGAAGTCAAATTCATATTCTAATTTATTTCCACAGTCTTGAGATAATCAGTAGTACATGCACTGAGAGACAAGTAGGGTCAGAAAATTTTAGTCTTCAATTCTAGGATAAATTTTTTTTTATGTTTTATCATTAAATAAGGGGAAATAATTGTTGCTTATAATGAAGAAATACTTAGTATTTTAGGAAACAAGGCTGCATACAATGTGTAGATAATTTATAGTGTGCATGACAATTGGCTTTCTAACAGTGGTAATGTGAATAAAAAGAAAGTCAATAGTTAGAACTTATAAAAGGAAATGAAGGACTTTATGAATGATTGCATTTCTGGAGTAAATATTTACAGGAAAGGAAGATTGATAGGGGGAGGGAAAGACTTCCAGAATGGGAGGAAAAACCTCTGAAAATCCACATCTCAATAAAAGCAACACCGACAAAATTTATCAAAATCAAAAATTTCAGAATTCTTGAATTAAAGGATCCCCAAAGTTTTGAGGATATTTATTCAAGAAAAATTGCTGTCTAGGTAACAGATTCATAGCATTTAATTTGACTTAATTTCATCCATTCTTCCCAGCTCCATTGAAGACTTGAATACTTATAGCCCAGTAAATGAAGTAGCTGTGAAAACCTGAAGCCAGGAAGCCACTGAAAGAGGCAAAAGGATCTGGAGTTCTCACTAAATCTAAGTTCCCAGAGAATTATCACTATTAAAGTTCCCTGGTTGCCTGCCATAAAGCTTGTTTTTCAGGGCTTGTTTTACCTGACTCAGAGCTTGCCTCTATTTGAACAGCCTCATCACCAGATTGCTTGATGAATACAGTCAGGAGAAATGGTTTAATACTGTATTACCAGTTTCCCAAATGAGCAAAAACTGAAAAGAAAAGTTGGGAAATGAGATGTCCATGAGGAGCTTTATAAGGCTCCAACATGTTCCTAGGAATCTATAATTCCAAAAGCATGTCCAGAACCGTGTGTATTCTCAGGAATGAACCAAGAAAATCTTAATCTTTCTTTCTGGCTGACATTGAGGCTCTGTGCAAGAAGCAAATGAAAGCTGAGGTGAAGCTATAAACTGTCTTCTGGAATGAGGAAAGTACATGGCTAAACACACAGAGCCCCTCAACAAAGACCAGGAAACATATAGGTTCAAGGCATTTTTTTTAAATCTAATTTTTAGCCAGTAACTAAGCTAATCAAACATTTACTTCAGTGGCTACATACAAGAAAGAGCACACACTTTGCAAAATTAGATCAGGAAGGTCACTAGAAAATAAGACAAAACAATACAAAAAACAGTAACAACAACAGACCTTAAGGAGGCTGACAGGGGACTCTGTTTTCCAGAATTGTCACATTATATTATTTTTAAATGTTGATTTTACATCAAAATTATGAGACATGCAGACAAACATAAAATTATGGTCCATAATGACAGTAACAAAAGTTGTCATTAAAAACTGTCCCTGAGGGCACCTTAATTTTTGTGGGAGAGACCCTTCTCCCCACCACAATTCTGAGTCCATTTAATTCTAGCAGGCCTGATCCCTTCTGCTCCAGGGGGAAGACCATGACCCAGGCTTGTCAATCAGAGCATTTCATGTCCTTGGCCTCAGTGATTTGTTCAGGGATAGGCACATGATCCAAGTCAAGCCAATTAAGAAGTTTATTTTCTTGGAGCAGCTAAGTTTAGAGGATTCTGGGGCTACTAAAGGTGAGACAAGGGATTGTCTGAGATTGTGAAGCTAATGGAGATGAAAAAACAACAGATCCTTGGCCATTGTTTGGACACCTGGATCCAGCTGGGCCTGAAGTTGATGCTTCTGTCTTTATCAGTTGCATGAGCTTTTTTCCTCCCCTTAGGCTAGTTTTAATTGGGGTTCTGACACTTGGAAATAATAAAATTTCTTGGAAAAATATGCTTACTGAGACTTTAGCACAAGCATCAGTAGGTTGTCAGAATGAAACATGTTATGCAGGTTATGATACACTCAAAATCCATGAGACTTTAAAAATACACCAAATTGACCTCTAAATTTATAAAATAAAGCAGTGAAATGTTACCTAGAGAAACTCTGAACAAATAAATAGTTCTCTGGCAAAAGCAGACTTCAGGCTACAAATTTCAAATATCAGTTTAAAGATACAGGAAGAATATTCCAAATTTTTAAAAGGAAACTTTCCAATTGAATAAACAGTAAATTTTATATGTATCTTTTGTGTATATTATATATTAATGCCTACTATATTTACCAGATATATCTCAATGTAATATACTATATATGTAATATTATGTAATATTATGTACTATAATGTAATATTACTATATATATAATATATATAGTATAATATTACTATATATATAATATATACATAATATATATACTATATATGTATATAGTATATATACATATATATATATACATAACATATATATATACTATAATATATATAGTATAATATTACTATATATATAATATATACATAATATAATATTATATAATATTATGTACTATAATGTAATATTACTATATATACAAATCATATAAATATATACACATATTTAGAACCACATAATTTCAGCTTTTTCAAACGAGACGTAATGAAAAGGCTGTTCAAAAGAGCAGATATTAGACTTAATAGGTAGCTTAAATCAACTCTTATAAATACATTTAAAAATTTTTAAACCATGTATAAAATATTAAAGGAACATATGAGAATGATGGTGCATTAAACTAGAGAATATCAATAAAAAGAAAGAAATCATAAATATTAAACAGACATTCCAGAGGTAAAAAGCATAATAAATGAATTAATTCACCACAGTAGCACAATGACAGATTTGAACAGACAGAAGAAAGAATCAGTGAAAATGAAGACAAGCCAGTGAAAACGATCTAGTTCTAGAAACAGAAAGAGACACAATGGAAAAAAAAATGAACAAGCCTGAGGGATCTTTGAGACATCATTAAGCATAGCAACATAAGCATTTTACAAGGCTCATCCTGAGAGAAAAGAAAGTCTCAGAAAGACTATTTGAAGATACAATGGTCAAACGCTTCCTAAATTAATTAAAAATATTAATCTAAACATCCAAAAAGTAGGATAAACTCAGAGAAATCCAAAAAGAGACACATGGTAAGAACATTGGGAAAAATATCAAAGACAATCTTGAATCTTCCAGTTCAATTCTTCCCTTTGGAAGAACAGCAAAAGAACAAGGTCTTATCACATACAAGTGAACCCCAATAAGATTTACAGCTAACATCTCATCAGAAACAATAAAGGAAATGAGTTGGTGCATTAGTCATGGTTCTCCAGAGAGATAGAATCAACAAAATGTGTGCATTTATTTATTATAAAGAATTGACTCACGTGACAATGGATGCTGAGAAATTTAAAATCTGCAGTGTGGGCCAACAAACTTGAGACCAGGGGAGCTGATGGTGCAGTGCCAGACTGAAGGCTAACAGGCAGACATCTAGGAGAGATGATGATGTGGACTAAGTCTGAAGGCATTCTGCTGGAGAATTTTTCTCGTGCTGCAGGAGGCCCCTCTTTTTGTCCTATTAATACCTTCAGTTGATTTGAAGAGGCTTACCCACATCATGGAGGGCAATCTTCTTTATCCAAAGTCCACTGACTTAAATGTTAATCTTATATAAAAACACCCTCCAAATTTATACATAAAATTAACCATTGCAATGGTTAACTTTGTCAATTTGGCTTATCTTTAAACCATACTTATTTCCAAATAAAGACAATAACAAGGTTATACTTCTATTTTACATGGTACAAGTATCCTGCATATGACAAAAAATGCACCATCCCTCTCTTCAGGAGAATGCAAAATACCTGAATGATGTTCACTATTATCCTTTCCATCCCATAACTGAAATACTATGATATAAAATTAACAGTACTTAAATACTACAATATAAAGTGCATACATCTTTGTTATACGGTAAGGGAATAAGAGAGGGAAGTAAACAAAGATATATGCTTTAACATATTAATAATAAAATAAAAAGTAATATTCATGACAATTACAGAACTTGATTCTGTCATTGGTCACATAGTCACAGCTGGTATTCCTAACTACCAATTCCAACTAACTATTCCGCATTCTCCTTGACTTCATCAAGCACCTTTGCTGGTCATGGTTCTTTACCTGGTAGTGTAACCCAAATATTCAATCCTGAAGGGTCTGGGCCACTAATGGTCCTACCTGAAATGACCTTAATCACAGAGCATGGTAATACTAAGATACCCTAATATGTCTGTGTTCCACATATACTTTACTTTTCCTCCACTGTAGAAAAACAGTCCAATTTCTCCTTCGTAATCAGGATAAATTATCCTAGCCAACAGAGTAACTCCCTCTTTGCCTGTTCATTCAAAGACATGAGGAATCCAAAAGAGCTGAGTGGCCATTTGAACTTCCAGTTCAATTCTTCCCTTTGGATCCAAGACCTCTAGGCCCACAAAGCATAGAATTGTGGGAAAAGGAGGCAACAGTTTCACTAAACACGAGGGATAATAGTGAGTGGTACTACTATTTCCACCTCTTGATTCCTGGACCCATGCACCCTGGTTACTGGAAAATAGCACTGTATATTAAAAACTGAAATATACAGTGCTTTCTAGGACCTTGACTCAGTCTACCAAGTATTGCCATCTAGCTAATGCTATAACTGAGGCTTCAAAAGGCAATTCTACAGTTCTGTTTTTCAAATGTTTGTTCATTTCTTTTGAGGATGGATAGGGCAAAGAGAGAGGGAGAGAGAATCCCAAGCATGATCCATGCTGTCAGTGAGGCTGACATGGGGCTTAATACCATGAGCAGTGAGATCATGACCTGAGCTAAAACCAAGAGTCTGATGCTTAGCCAACTGAGTCACCTCAGTGTCCTAGGCAATTTCACTATTCTAACATGCTAGCTGCTTCAGGATAGTGGGTAACATGGTAAGAACAGTGAATGTTATGAGCATGAGCGCATTTCTACACTTCATTTTCTGTAAAGTTGGTCGTTTGATCAGAAGCAATGGAGTAAAATGCCATGACAGTGGATAAGACATTCTATAAGCCCATGAATGGCAGTTTGGACAGAAACACTGCATGCAGAAAAGGCAACTCTGAACCTAGAGTAAGTGTTTATTCCAGTAAGAATAAAACATTACCACTTCACTGATAGAAGTGGTTCAGTGTAACTAACCTGCTACCAGATAGCTGGATGACTACCCTGGGAAATGGTAACATACTGGGGACTTGGTGTTGGTCTTTACCTCTGGCAGACATAGCACTCAGCACTGGCCATAGCTAGGTCAACCTTGGTGAGTATAAACCCATGCATAACTTATATCCCTGTCACCATAGCCACTTTGTTCATGAGCCCACTGAGTAAGACAGGAGTGCCTACAGAAAGAAGCTGAGCTGTCTTCATAGAAGTCAACCTATACATTTGATTATTAAAACCTTCCTCTACTGAGGTCCGTCACCCTTTTGTAGGCATTGACAGGGGATATAAATATCTTCATGATTTTGCCTGTTCAGAGAGGCTATCCACATTCCTCTTCCCCAGACTTCTTTGTCACAATTGTTCTCAGTTTATTTCTTCTAAGTCCCTGACCGTTCAGCCAAACCATTGGCTACAGTCCATGCATGAGTATATAATTGCACATCTGGCCATTTTTTCTTCAAAGCAAACTAAACAACCAAGTGCACTGCTCAAATTTCTGTCCACTAAGATGGTTTATTCCCATCGTCCTTCAGGGATATTCCAGAAAAGGGTTATAGAGTTACAGCTGTCCACTTTCTAATGGTGCCTGCATATTATGCAGAATCATTTGTAAACCAGGGCTAAGTGTTTCTTTCCTCTTTTGGCCTCATATATACTTCCTATGAGGCCATAAGTGCAGGCTTAGAGAGAGAAGGTAGCATGGCAGACGTGAGAACTTGTACATTTGGGCCACTTCTTCCTATACCTTACTTATGCCTTCAAGGCCTGCTCAGGACCCATCTCATAAATACCACTTCCATTTGATGATGGATTTCTGCTGTGCAAACCCAACTTTATATTACTCCCATCAAGTGAGTAGTTACCTATGGAGGAGGGCCTTTCTCCAACATTCTAAAGGCCTACTGTGATTCACCTATAGGGGACTGCCAAAAACTCCAAAGAGCATCCCTACCTGCCACTGATACTTCAAGCACCACTGAATCTGATGAGTCATATGTCCCAAGGGGAAGAGCATGGCAGCCTGGATCTATTGCAGACCCTTCTTCTTTTTCTGGGCCTCAATTTCAGACACTTGGTAAATGGCCAGCGTAACACATTCAGATGAGAAATATGTTGCTTCTAACCTCCAAAGGGACCCACTAGGTATTGTGTTTGTTTTTTGATTGTAGCAGGGTCCAGTTTCAACAGCTTATCTTCTACCTTAAAAGAGTATGTCAATATGGTATGTATCACTGGACCCTTAGAAATTTCACTATGGTAGAAGGCTCCTGAATTTTTGCCAGATTTATTTCCTAACCTCCTGGCACATAAATGTCTTATCAGTAAGTCTAGAGTAATTGCTACTACTTTTTCATTAGGTTCAATCAGCATAATGTCATCAGTGTAATAGACCAGTGTGATACCTTGTAGAATAGAAAGAAAATCAAAATCTCTGCAAACTAAACTATAACATAGTCTGGAGAGTTGATATACTCCTGAGGTAGGACAGTGAAGGTATATTACTGGCCTTGTAAGCTGAAACCTAAATGGTTCCAGTAAAAAAAAAAAAAAAAAAAGCACTTGCCAAATCAATAGTTGCATACCAGGTATCAGGGGAAGTATTAATATGTTAAAGCTATGAAACCACATCTGGTTCAGCAGCTGCAGTTGAAGTTACTGCATGATTAATCTCACAATAATCCAATGTTATTCTCCAAGATCCATCTGTTTTCTGCACAGGAAAAAATAGGCAGGTGGAACAGAGATGTGGTGAGAATCACCATCTTTATGTCCTTCAAATGGTGGCACTAATCTTTGCAATCCCTCCATGAATACGGCATTGCTTTTGGTTTATTGTTCTTCTAGACAGAGGCAGTTTTAGTGGATTCCACTTGGCCTTTCCTGCCATATTACTCTTATTCCACAGGTTAGTCAGCCAATTTGTGGATTATACCAGATGCTGATATATCTCCACTCTAATTATGTATTTCAGAACCAGGGATATTAGGGACCCATGAACCCGCTGTGAGATGGATCTAAACTAACATTCCATTGATCACCTAACCTCTATAAGCCCCTCTTCTGAGTGAAAATAGTGATGTTTGTGTCTCCTGGAATTAGTGTCAGTTCAGAGCCAGTATCCAGTAGTCCTCAAAAGGTTTGATTATTTCCTTCCCCCCCAATACACAGTTAACCTGGTCTTAAATTACTTTTGGAAAGGCTGGGACAAGGATTAACAGAAAACTTTAGGCAGTGCACCCAAGGTCCTTTCTCAAGGGAACCCAGGATTCCTTCATTCAAGGGACTCTGGATCTGTAAACTAGTTCAAGTCTAGGAATTGATTGATGGTTCCATCACTGCTGTTTTTACAATAAAAACTAGAGTTTTATTCATTCAATCTAGAACTTGTCTGCTTATATAAATCAGGTAAGAGTTTAGTAGGCTTTATATCTATTTCATTTCTAGCAACATCATGGTCAAGTAACCAATCCCCTAGATCTGCATGGGTCTAACTACACTGATTGCTGCTTTGACTCTGCCATCCATTACTGTAACCATGCATTGAATACCACCACTTGGACCCTGTCACCCCAGGAACCAATTACTCCCATTGCATTTAGGTTTCCCCGATCAGTGACCACAGTTCCCACTGTAAGGTTTATCCTTCAGAAAAAAAGCAATCATAGGACTCTTCAAGGATCTGGGGCTTCCCTTACAAAACTGTTTTACATTCATGGTGAAAGGTATATCTTCTTGTTTCTGTCAGTTGGGTGAGTAGGTCTTAAATGATAAATCCATTCTAACACTCTAATATCCTTAAGCCTTTGAATCACTTCTACCATGAACCACAGCAGATATGGCATTTCTAGCTCATGCAGTCTAGGCCAACTTTCAGCCCTTGTTTAACAAGCCAAGCAAACCATTCCTGAGGCAAGGTAGGATTAGCCTCCTCATGTAAGGATGAAAAGGCTGCTTCTATTGGCAAAGATTCTTCAGAATTCAGGGGCTTAATGCCCTCAGCGTCATTCAAGGTCTTTCTACATGTGCTGATTCTACATAGGATCACATTCCTTCCTGAATGAATGCCCTCACTTAAATGCTAGACATGCTGTCAGGCTGAGAATTCAATGCGCATTGTAGATCAGCCACTTACAAGGTAAGCTTTGGGGCTTGGTTTTAGCAATCTTAGCCCTGTGGCTATAGGAGAATTTTTTGGTACAGATGTAGAAGCTTTCAAGTCATTTATACAGCACTTGAGTGAGGAATTTTAATCCCTGAGCTCATCCTTTTCTTTCTCCATTTTGTCTGGTGATATCAGTACCATCTACCCAATTCAACTAAAATGGCAGTTTGACACAAATATTTGAAAGTATCATATACATGGTCACTCATATCCTTGCTTCTTACAAATGTTTCATTAAGAGTATTCAATGGTGATATTTTATGTATCACTATTGCCTATCACACCCTGGGTATACTCTACTACTAGGAACAGAAATATCAGTGTCTTTAATCAGATTAGACATCCAGTTCCAGGAACTCTAGAACTAATTCAGAAAATTCATCCTTAGTTAAGATTTTGTTCCTCTAGTATTACTCTTAGTACCAAAATCTGTATTAGTTAGGATTATTCAGAGAAACAGAATAGAATGTGTGTATGTGTGTATCTCATATACATATATGAACAGATTTATTATAAGAAATGACTCACATGGTTATGGAGGCTAGGAAGTCTAAAATCTGTGGTATGAGCTGGAAGTCTCAAGACTCAGGAGAGCTGATGGTACAGATGAAGTTTGAAGGCAGTCTGCTGGAGAATTTTTCTTGTGCTTGAGGAGACTGGTCTTTTTCTTCTATTCAAACTTGGAACTGATTAGATAAAACCCATACACATTATGAAGGGCAATCTGTTTTCCTCAAAGTTCACTGATGTAAAGGTTATTCTCATCCAAACATCTTCCAAATTGACACATAATGTTAATCAACATAGATGGCATATTCAAATTACTGGAGGAAAAAAAGTCAGGCAATTGTCTTATGTAAAGCAAAACTGTCTTTCAAAAATAAAGGCAAAGATATTTGCAGATAAACTAAACTGAGGGAATTAATTGTCTGTAAGCTTTCCCTACAACAGACACCAAAAGGAGTCCTTGAAGCTAAACTATAAGGACATTACATAGTAATTCAAATCCACACAAATATAGAGCATCAATGAAAATAATTACATAAGTAAATATAAAAGACAATATAAATGCATTCTTGTAAGTCTTGTCTGTTTTAAAAGAAAACTGCATAAAGCAATAATTATAAAATAGCGTTCATGGGCTTATAATCTAGAAAGATGTAATTTGTATGATAACTACACAAAGGAGGAGGGAGGGAATGGAGGTATATTAGAGCAAATTTTTTGTACACTATTGAAATTAAGTGGTATCTATCTAAACTAGGTGGTTTTAAATTAAGATATTAATTTTAATACCCCAGGCAACCACTAAGACAATAACTCCAAAAGAGTTAAATAAGCAGCAGAAATAGAAGCATATAAGAAAATATTTAACCCAAAAGAACGCAGACTTGGGGGAATAGAGAAACCAAAAATTGACATATGTATTATGCAAAACAAAGATCAAAATGGCAGAAATAAATCCCATCATTAATTATACCAAACATACATAAACAGTTAAATCACATACTGGTAAATATTTTACATTCACTAATATTCCTAACAATCATTACAGCTACTTATAAACCATAGGTTATTTATATCTCCAGTGCACAAAGATTTAAATTGATTCAGGATCTTGTCCAAGGTTATACAGACATAGGTTATAGTTTGACCACTCTTAACCAAGGAGTGAGTGTACCTACAATAAGATTTTGATTCCAGCTTTCTACCCATGATGGACCAAATATTGCAATTCACAATATTACTTGATTCATTAGGTACAAAGTCTATTTGCTTAAACTATTATTTCTTTTTAACTGAGAACAGTCATATGCAGGGACGAAACAAATCAAAGTCTATTTTTGTTAACAAACAAAAAATAAACAGAAAATGCTAACAATAGATTCCCATTCTACTTTTGTTTCTTTTAAAACTTTTAATTTTTTGACATTGATAGTGGTATGACAACCCTATTTCTAACATTACCATTTAACCACATTAAAAATGAGAATTGATAGGTGGTGGTGAGGAGGAGATATACAGAACAGAAAATAAAAAGGAGGGAATTTCTTTGTGTTTCAGATGATACTTGTTAAACCCAACCTACTATTTAATCTAAATGTCACTTAGCAGCTCTATGTCTCTCTGTCAAAAGGTAGTCTGTGGGTCGTGGTGACCACTTAATATCAAATGGCGTTATATTAGAGAGTAAAAGTGGATATTGTTGACATATATGTACAAATTACAGGCATAAGCCATGACTGTTCCAGGCAAATTAGAACACATGTTTCCTCCTACTTACCTGTGGGCCAGTTATATTTTTCCCTTCACTGGAAGTCATAACTTACCTTTCAAGGCAGAAGACTTACATTGATCATTATTACACACTACGCAGAAATATGTGAATTCCAAATGGATGATCACCTACACTGAAAGCTTAAACTACAAAAGTTCTAGAAGACTGCATGCAAAACCATCATGGCCCTGGAATAATCAAAGATTTCAAAGTGGTTCACTTTGTATCCCAAATTCTATAAGTCTAAGGCACAAAAACATTCTTTCTCTTTTCCTTTCAGTGATTTTTCTTACTCTTCAGTCTGAACAACAAAAATGATCCATTCAAGTGATTTTTCTTAGGACAAAAATCTGCCTTAATGCAACTTTTAATTTGTGCCTGGAGTAGTAGCTTTAAAAACGTCGCCTTACTTGATACTCAATGTCCCTAAAATTACCACTTTCACAGGTCAACACTTCTTTCACTGGAAAGCTGGCATCTTCCCAGCACTGATGACCACTGAAGGCTATTGCAGATTCTGTCAGCTACCAACATCTTGGTCAATATCCTGTGTTTTCCTTCCATTGTCCACGTCATCCAGGTACCATATACCACATGGATGCTCCTCTGTGGAAACTGTGAGCACTGTCTTATAACCTTGAGGGTTATAGCTGCCTGCCTGCCTTCATTTAGTCAGGATTACCAAAACATAACTGCCTTGCTCTGGAAAGCATCTTTAAAACACTCCACTGTGTTGTACTTACAATCTCTCTCCCTTTATTGGTGTGTGTGTACACATATGTATACACAAAAATACACTGTAAGTAAAATATCTTTTTCATTCCCTTGGGTGGAATAAATTTCTTTCAACATAACTTGCTCTGATCAACCTTACAATAAACAGAAATACAAATAACTTACTTTTCACTTATTGTCACCGTGAGGTAATGGAATTGTGAGATTGTAACTGACCTAATTGAGGATAGGCAGGAACAGGGGGAGGATGAGGAGAATAGGGAGGACAGGGAAGACAAGGAGGATTCCGATGTTAACAGAGAGTAAGCAGAATCCTATGGAATCAAGAAAGATCTATTTCAAGGTGTAGCCATGTAATACAGACTGTTTTAAACAGTATAATGGAAACATGCTAGATCTATTCATACTGTTAAGGAATGATCTCCAAAACACTGTTAAGTAAGACAAAGTATGCATACAAGTATGCATAATATGTGTGTTTTCAACATATATATATATATATATATATATGTGTGTGTGTGTGTGTATGTATGTATATATATATATACATATACATATATATGTATATATGTGTGAAAACACACATATATAAGACAAAGTATGCATACAAGTATGCATAATATGTGTGTTTTCAACATATATGTTTGTGTGTGTATGTATATATATGTATATGTATATGTATGTATATATATACATAGACACACACACATATATGTGTGTGTGTGTATATTTCTGTAAGTACACACAAGAATTGTATCTGTAAACTCTAGAAGGTAGGGTTTTAGTGTGTTATGAAGGCAAGTTTTGTTCTTTTTTTGTATTATTTTAAATTCTTACCATGTACATGCATTGGTTTATAATTGTTTTTGCTTCTTATAAATGGGTCTATTGTACAATCACAAAATAATATGTTTTCTCAAAATAGGAAAAAAAATAAACCTTACTTTTATTCCCATCTGTAGCCTATGCTTATTTTAAGTAGCAAATCACTTGGTTATAGACATTAGCCACTGCCCCCCACATATTCCTTGTCAGTTAAGAGTAAAATCTGAATTGAACATTTAATGACTACGATACTGTCACTGTTTGAAATGAGGCTAAGCAAAGCAAGTCAGCCAAAGAAAGACAAATACCATATGATTTCATTCACATGTGCAATTTAGGAAACAAACACGCAAAGGAAAAAATGACAAGAAACAGATTCTTAACTGTAGAGAACAAACTGATGGTTACCAGAGGGGAGGTGAGTGGGGGAAGGCGTGAAGTAGGTGAAGGGGATTAAGAGCACACTTATCATAATGAGCACTGAGGACATGTATAGAATTTTTGAATCACTATTTTGTACACCTGAAATAATATAACACTGTATGTTAACGATACTGGAATTAAAATTAAAAATTTAATAAAAAAAAATCTTCACAGTGGTTACCAACTACCAAGACCAAATTAGTCATGCAGTGATTGGTGCTAGTCATTTAAATAGCAGAGATGAAGAGCTAAGATGGTCCATGTCTGTTCACTTCATGTATATAAATGTGCCTTTGGACAGGAAAGATGATTCAATAAGATAAAATGTGGGAAAGAACCGCTGGAGAATAAGAAAACGTCTGCCAGGGAAACCTGAATAAATATGCCAGCAAACATTTATTTTACACTTTTCAGTTTTGTTCCACATGATGCCTGATTATTTTCATCTCTAAAACCACATACATTTTTTTAGTAGAATAAACTTTGAACACAGTGAGATCAAAGTAGACTAGGGTAACCCACTTCCTCCTGAAATGGATATTAAGAATTCACTATATGCTTCATTAGATTCACTTAAGTTAATCATTATGATATAATCACAGGCATTGCCATTTAATCCATTCTTTTAAAAGAGCAAGCTCTTATTAGTACATTACTCCTGCTCTTCATGAATGAGACTCTGCAAAGCTGTTAAATCACCATTTATGGGTTACTGACAGTGCTATTAAGGGACAAGTAAAAATATTGTTATATGTATTTTGCCCTGTAAATTGTCTGTGATCGGTACCAAATAATGCCTTTCAATTATTTAATTATTATCTTACATACTACAATGAGTTATGTGGTAGACTGATTTAATAGTTTCAGTTTTGAGTTTACCATGTGAAGGAGAGTGGATTAATTAACATGATTCTATTCAAACAGATTTGATCTTACAGAACAAAAATGCATTTCATCATTTCTATAAGCCATTTCTTTTACACCTTATGAATTGTTTAAACGATACTCCATAGGGAAACCGTTGTGTAAAATATATAAAACATACTTTAAAAAAAGGTTTTATCAGTACAATTTTTTTTGTAAAATATTTTATTGGGGAAAATGATTAAATGTGTAATAAACTGACAGTTATTTACAAATAATAGAAAAGATTCACTTTATTTCTCCATTGTCTGTAGTTATATTATCTTGGCACATACCTGCACAATTGATTTTTATCCCCTTTTCTATTGAATTATGGCTTCAAGGTTCAGTGCACTGATAGGAAAAGACACCGATATGCTCTGCTTTGAGATATATGGGGAAGTAGATTTCATCTCACTTGGTAAACAATAAAAAGTGAGATTCTTTTCTATAATAATTGGTACATATTTATATATAATTATATAATATATGTGATGTTATATGTATTTTCTTTATATTGTACAAATAAATATAGGTTCAATACTTTATATTACTCTATTTTAATTTGAAATATTTTTATCAAATTTTATACACATAATAACTGGTCACAAGAAAACTAGATTTTATTCAAGAAATAAGGAAGGGGAAGCTGGTAAAATGTAGAGTTGTTAGCCCAAAACAATGGGTCTTCTGAATAATCTAATCCCTTTGAGACAGCATCTCAATACCTTTTTACTTTTAGTAAGTGTTTTCTTGGTCCATTAGGTCGAATCCAATTTTCATGGTCCTGTGTTACAGAGAATTCTGTTCCCTCCACCTTCAAGGTTGTCTGGTTTTTATTTGATCCTACTCAGGGTTTAGTATAGCTATCTCTGGATAAAAATGGGCAACACTTTATGATCAACGCAGCAATTGATAAAAAGACAAGAAGTGTTAAGTCACAATTTTACTACAAATGCATACATGTGTAAATTGGTAGAAATCTGGAAATTTTATTCAAAAAAATCACTTAACTGTGCTATATAAAAGTACATTTTTCTTAAGGACTCTTTTTTTGTGACATTTCATCAGAACTGGAGGCCAGACTTTTTGTTGAGCAACTCTTTTTTTAAGTGTTATTAATTTCTTGGAGGATGTTTAGGAGTTTTTTATGCTGTCTTTCCCAGTTATTTATTTAGCTATAGTTGCTTTGATTTTATACCAGTATATTTGAATAGGAATCCTAGAGTTCTTTGTGAAATTATATTTAATATCTTCACTTTATGTGAACTCTTTCTGAAGCTGGCTTCATAATAATTCAGGCAAAATATTTTCATACTGCAAGAAAAAAAAACACATTTTGAATTTCTAGATTCTAGGAACCAAGACCTTGCCTATTTATTTCACGTCCATACACACTGTGTGTGTTTGTGTGTGTATGTGTGTGACAAGAACACTTAACATGACATCTAACCTCTTGACATATTTTTAAATGCACAATATAGCATTGTTAACTACAGGCACAATGTTGTGCAACAGATCTCTAGAACTTATTGATTTTATATAACTGAAACTATATATCCATTGAACAGCAGCTTCCCCAAGCTCTGGTAACCACCATTCTACTCTGAGTGTCTGAGTTTATCATTTTAGATACCTCATATAACCACGCAGAATTTGTCCTTCAGGAATTGGCTTACTTCACTTAGCAAAATGTCCTCTAAGTTCATCCAGGCTGTCATGTATGAAAGGATTTCCTTTTTTTAAGGCTGGATAATATTCCATTGTATGTATCCACCACATTTTCTTTATTCATCTATCAATGGACATGTAGGTTGCTTCCATACCTTGGCTATTAAAATAATGCTGCAACGGACATGCAAAAACAGATGTCTCAGATTGGATCCTGATTTCAATTATTTTGGATATATATGGATGAATAACAGTCATCGTGTCTTTAAGAAATTTAATATATTTTAAGAGATAAAATACATACAAATGAAAATGGATCAGGTAATTTATGATTAATATCCAGACCATAAAAAACAAATTCAGTTCACAGAAAGAAGAAATAGGAGTTTGAATATCTAGGACTCTATTTAAATATATGTCAGAAAGAATTTTGGAAAAAGCCAAGATATCCATAATAATTAATTTTGTAAAATAAATAACAGGTTCTCTACAAAAGAAATCATGCTTCACAAATGTATTATTATTACTATCCTGGGATGTAGTAAGAGTAAAATAAGTCATTCAGAGGAAAATATTAGGATATGTCATTTAACAGCGCTTTACCTAGAAGTATTAAGAAAAATTAAAACAAAATTCCCAATGGCTGTTTTTTTTCATTAAAGATTCATTCATTCAATATATTTTTTATTGCCTACTACATTCTGGGCTCTCAGAGTTCAATATTTTTCCATTCTATGATCCCCTTCTAGTAATGGATAGCCAACCTCCACCGTGCCCTCAAGGATCCCAGCCTCCTGGAATTCATTTCTCTGTGTGAGGCCCCAAAGCACTGTCCCAGTGCTGCTCTGCAAGACAAATAGGATACCACAGAAGTGATGATATGCTACTTAGATAAGTAGGTTATAAAACACTGTGGCTTCTGTCTTGAACCCATTCTCTCTCTTGGGTCAAATGCTCTGTTGAAAGACATAATGTGAGCAGTCATATGCAGAGGCCCATGCGGCAAGGAACTGAGGCCTCTTGCCAACAGCCATGGAAGTAAGGTTGGAAGCAGACCCTCCAGACTCAGTCAAGCCTTCAGCTGATGGCTGAAGCAAGAACTGATGCCTTGACTGCAGCCACGTGCTAGACTGAGACTGAACCAACCCGCAGAGCTCTTGCCAGAACGCTTGACACACAGAAAGTTTAAAATGATAAATGTTTGCTGTTTCGCTCAGCTAAGTTGGGGTAATTTTTTCTGTAGCAAAAAATAAGTAATACGTGGGTACCTGGAAATGGCATGCTGTTGTAACAAAAACCGAAATGATAGTAGTGCTGTGGACTGGGAAGAGGGCCTTGCAGACAGTGTTTAGTTAAAGACGGAAGTGCCTTGAAGAAGCTGTTACTTGAACACTCCTGGTCTTTGATAAGGCTGTGGGTGAGGGTTCCAAGTAAAGGGAGGTAATATTATTGTTAAGTGGAAGAAAGAGGAGCTTTGTTATGCAACAGAATGAACTGGATAGTATAATTGCTAAGACTCCCAACCAAAGTGTTTAACACCTGGTTTCTTTTTGCCGTTTGCAGCAAAATGAGAGAAGACAGATAAACTAAAGGAACGGCTAATAAGGAAAAAAGAGCCATGATGTGATAGTTTTTTAAAAAGTCTTAGTTTCTCCAGGCAATGAATGATGCTATAGCTAAGAAATGGCTTCCAATCAAAGATCACATCCTGGGCAACGTGAGGAAAATATGATTCATTGATGATGCCAAGGTGTGGCTCTAAAATGTTCTCTTAGATCTCAGAATGGTCTAAAGTACTATTCAGATAAAAGTTCCCCTAAAGAGATTAAGGGTCTATCTCACAGATCCCAAGTAAGAGCAATAAAGTTCATTAGTAGGATAAAGGTATTGTCCCTAAAGCATCTCAGAAGAAGCTCAAGGTAAAAAGAAATTAACTTAAAGAATTTTTGTCTAGTGCAAATGACTCTCAAGGAGGAGAAATTCTGCCCCCACCTCCATCTCCATCCAAGTACTAACCAGGCCTGACCCTGCTTAGCTTCCGAGATCAGACGAGATCAGGTGCGTTCAGGGTGGTATGGCCGTAGACCCCCCACCTCCATCTCCATAATCTCTGACAATGTCAAGAAACTGTTTGGTTTATCATAACTTGGAGAAGCCTTACTGGTACCTAGTGGGGAGAGGTCAGTATGCTCCCAAACACCTTGTAATATACATATTGTCCCCACATACACAGCAAGCAAATATCAATACCAAAATGAACATACCAATAGTACTGAAGTTGAAAATCCCTGTCCAATGGATAAATTGTAGCAAGATTCATAGAAGACCAGCATACTGATATATAGATATAGATATATAGATATTTTTACATTTGTGGAAACATCATCATCTTAGATGTTGTAATGGAGAGAAACAGTACAAAATAAAAACCAGATTTGAATTCCCCATATTCTTTTGGCAGGAAGTTGCTAAGAATATTCTTCCGCTGCAAATGCATGCTCTCTATTATGAAAAAAGAAGGTTGAATCAGAATGGAACCAAGAGCTCAAAAAGAAAGCAGAATCTCAAATCATGGAGAATTAATTATTCACAGGGCTTAAGATCTAATCAAGGACATTCCAACTTGTACTCCACTGAATTTCAAAATTGTGGTGGACCAGTGACTCCTTCATATACCTCATTTTCCCTTTTTACAAACAAAAATCTTTATATTAGTTGTCCTGTTTCTGTCTCTCCATTGCATGTTGGATGTGCAGGGGTTAGATTATTTGTCTCAATAGTTTATTAAGTAAAGAGAATATTCATGGAGCTGAACTTGAGGAATAGGACGTAAGGAGCCTCATTTGTACCTGTTCTTCATTTAGATGGCAAGGTTCTGGATTTTGAGCTGCTGCTCTAATGGAGGCCTTAGAGGTTTTTAGAGACCTTGGGACAGAGTGGGTTTATTTTGCCTATAGGAATGATTATTAATAATTAAGGAACAGAGGGTAGACTGTGGCAGTCAACCATCAAGATGACCCCAGTGTTTCCCATGTCCATTATTCATACCCATGTGTAATCACCTCCCACATAATATCAGGGTTGATTTATATATTATTTATTACTATATAAAACGTGACCCCAAAACTATGTGGCCTAAAATAAGATATATTTTTATCCTCAAGTTTCTGTAGGTCAAGAATCTGGGCACAGCTTAGGTGGGACCTTTGCTTCAGAATCTGTCACAAATCTGTAATATAAGTGTTGGTCGGGGCTGCGATCTCACTTAAAGGCTTCGCCTTGGAAAAAGACAATTTCAAGCTGACTCATAAGATGATTGGCATGATTCATTTCCTCAGAGCTTGTTGAACCGAGGGCATCAGTCCTTATCTGATAGTCCCCTCACTTCTTTGCCATGTAGACCTCATATGCTTGCTACAAAGGCTGCTGATCTGCTCACAACCTACACCGAGCAGCTCAAAGAGTTATGAGGATTAAATCTGTAAATGTAGGTAAAGTGCTAGCATAAGTGACTAACACTTAACAAAATATAGGTGCTAGACGTTGTTATAATACTCAAAAAAGGAAGGAAAAAACATTAATGCAATGCCTTTATTTTAAAAACTAATATGTTAATTGTCAGAATTCCAAATATTATGCACATAAATGCATGAATAATTATAAATGGAAATGAAAAAAGAACAATCTCAGTATTATTCCTCCCTACACATTTTCTTTCAAATTGGTAATTAGTTTAAGAAATTAAAACATAGAAGTACACTATTTAGGTAATATTCTTATTTCTATCTCAATGAAACAAGAGGAAAAATTAACTATCATATTTACAATATATTCACATAAAGTTTTAATTGGTAAGTCATGGAGCATACATCTGTCATGGTTTGATAAGAGAAATTTCCTGGGGAAAAGAAAAATATATGTATAATAAAGTATAATTATAATTGATTAAGTAGACAGTCAAGCTCATATATTATCATAAGCAAGGAAACTATTTCCAGGATATATTATGGAATTATACTAACAACTGTGATTTCCTGCTAAAATAAGATACAACAAATTAGGTTTTTATGTCAAACCATAAAGTTTTTAGATGACTAAGTTACTCATAGTAGACTATCTCTGTTTTAATGACTCACGCAAAATTCAGAAGTCATTCATTACTTTTACTCATCGTAGCCTGTTATGTAATTACCAAGAACATATAACGTCCAAATATCATGCTATAGACACAAAAGGATGATCCTCAAATTCAATTACAAGCTTAGTAACTTAAAACACAATTTCTTGCATCATTGTTTTTTAAATTTTGTGCTAGCATATATTCATCATTGTATGAAAAGACACTGCATATTGATAAACACTTATTTCCTAAGATAAAAGGAGGGAAAACTTGTTCCAGTCTTTGTTAGTTATTAGCCAGGGTGGAAAAAGTTCGAGAGAAAAGAGAGTGAATCCAGGAAGAAATCCATTATCAAGACTCAGTCTTGGGTTTATCTTTTCTGATATCCTGGTGCATTCTAAAGTGGGTACTTTCTTTAAAATATAGGATTTAGAATAAATCAACTTACAATATATTCCTATGATAGTGTCGTCCCTTACTAGGTTCCCAGGATACTTATTGGTCAAAATACATTGACCCTATATATGAACCTCAAACTTACTTCCACTATTACCAGAGTCTCAAAGTTTTCTTCTGATTGATACATGCCCATCCAAAGTCTTACATACATTGTCGCTGTATCTTGCTCTAAATTCAATTATTTATTCATTCTTTCAATATACTGAGAATTATTTCCAAGCAGGAATAATTATACTGTTCTGTCCAGAATTCCAAATATGTATGAAGCAAAAACTTTCCAAATCAATCATACAAGTCAGGGTTCTCATCTGGGCAGCATTCAAACCTCTGGGCTCTGTAGTATGTGTATGTGTATGTGTGTGTGTGTGTGTGTGTGTGTGTGTGTGTGCGCACACACGCATATGTGTACTCATGCACATACACATGTAACTGTGTGACAGGTTTTATAAATAAAGGTTCACATAAAAATACATATAAACATTTTGACATATTGAAGGATATTTAATGTAAACCACTTATCAATATTTCAGATAATACCTCAGTTAAAGCTTAGAGTATGCTTTGCTTTGGACTACTGCTAAGCATTGGTCTTAATGTCCAATAGCTAATGGTCATAATATCTCATTTCTTCTTTGGAAGCTTTCATAGACTCTTCTTGAAAAATCACTTAATTTAGAATAAGTGAAATCATTCTATTTTCCAAATTGGCCAGATCGATATCCTTACATGAAGCTAATGATTATTTCATTGATAGGGAAAAATTACATTATAAGATGGCCGACAGCACTGATAGGGGAATTCCAGTCCCCACCCGACAACTCCCCTTCCAGGTTCTTCTTCCTGCTCCACTTGCTTGCAGCCCATGCCAAATTACTAATGCAGAAGTAACAGACTATAAATTGGCCCCCATGCTTGCCCTGGGTGCTCAGACCTCTGGAGAGTGATCTCCTCTGAGGCCCCTGGTTGGAAATAAACCTGTCTTCCAAGATCTCCAAGTGCCACTTGGTTCTTCTGCCAGGTGATCCAGACCAGGTTCTGTAACATCATAAGATAATGATAGAGGACAAGGGACACCTGGGTGGCTCAGTCGGTTGAGCATCTGATTTGATTTGGCTGAGGTCATGATCTCACAGTTGGTGAGTTCATGCCCCACTAGGGCTCTGCGCTGACAGCATGGAGCATGGTTGGGATTCTCTCCCTCCCTTCCTGGTCCTCCCCGACTTGTGCTTGCTCGATCTCTCTCAAAATAAGAAACTTAGAAAAAATATATATTATATAGCAATTGGCAATTTAAGAAATGCATTTAGTATGACATAGTGAAAAAAGCAAACAAAGTTGGTTGCTCAAAATCCTAAAATAATCTTTCAATATTTAAAATTGTGAGTTATTTAAAAATGTATGAAGGTAATTAACATTAGCTGTCCCCATCTGGCATTTTTAAGGTAATATTAGAACTAGTAATATTTTTTTCTGATGAGACACAAATGAGGTGGCAAATTAATTTTTTATTAATTAGACATGTAAGTTCTTCAATTTGTTTTAAAAAAGAAAATATAGATTTTAAAAATAATTACTGCTCTTCAAAATTCTTAATTTTTAAGTTTATTCTCTGTTTTTATTTTCTGATTTTTTAATTGTACATTCTGACTAGATTGATATATTGTGAAATTAGATGATATAAATATATCAGGTCACTTGTGACATGTAGATCTCAAATGTATATACACACACACAAATCTTTCTATTTATCTCTCTGTTTAATTATCTGAAGCAAATTTTGCATAGCTGTTTTCAAGCTCTATCTAGAGATTTCATAAAACATTTTAATCTTAAAATATGGTAGCATACTAGATTTATTCTATATATTTTTATTTAACTATTATTTCTCACTGAGTGGTGAAAAAAGTCCAAAAAAATTGTTGTTTTGTCAACTACCTTGCCCATGTGAGTACCCACACACTCTGTATTCCCACCTGCTATTCCAGTGTCCAGATAAATTGTCCATGCCCCTTGTTTACAGCAGAACCCTCCTAAAACTCACATAATCAAGGACTTTTTTTCCATCAATTCTCCCTTCTTTTTAGGAAATTTTAATTTTTCTCTCTATATCAGATCATCCCTATCAAAATAAAATCTATTTTTTTCTCCTATATTTTTCTCTTGGTCTTATATCTATCTCATGGTAGCTACTGATGAGGTTTTTTGGGGGTTGACAGTGGGGTTCGTGGGGTCTGGAGCCAATGGCCAATAAAAAAATCCTTGTAGATGTCTTTGGTGCAAAAAGGTGATTTTATTAAAGTACGGGGACAGGACCCATGGGCAGGAAGAGCTGTCCTGGGACCATGGGGAGAGACTGGTTATATACTATGGGGTTGGGGGTCATAAAGTCCAGTGGAAGTTTGCAGTGAGATTTTCATATGCTAAAGAAGACTCCCATTAGTGGAGGCCTAGCTATTGTCAAGCTAAGGTTGTTTTTTCCCTCTAGCAAAGCATTAACATTAAGACAGTAAGGAGTTCCTGGAGAAACATTTTACACTGCCAGCCTCAAGTATTTGTCAGTGGGCTGTAGGTTATAAGGAAATTTACTTCTATTGCCATTTCCTTCTGCTTTTGTCTCCCACATCACTCTGGAGGGGTGATAGAGACTTAGGTCCTGCAGGACTATGATCTCTATCAGTTAACCATTTGTTTTGGGGCAAATGTGTTTGGGCAGCCAGGAGTGCCTGAGGAATATTGCACACATCCCACCTGGGGCAGGGGTGGGGTGTTGACTGTCAACTTGCCTTATGCTCCCTCATCAGCTACCACCCAACTTCTGTCTCCCCATTTACATCAAAACTACTCCTGACAGTTGTCTATGCTCTTTGTTTCCAGTTCCTTTCATCTCATTCTCTCAATTATTGATCCCAAGCAGGCTTTCTCCTACATCTCTTCAACAAAAGATACCACTGTCAAATTCAGCAAGCCATCTATGTGTTGGAGTTTAGGAGTAAGACCTGACAGAAGCTGAACCCTTGATGGCCTGTCCAGTCCAGCAGGAGCAGGAGGCATAGAGATCCTAATGGAAAGAAAGAGTTGAGGGAGGAATACCTTAGCATCTTTTCCATCGCCTTCCCATATTCTGTAAGCGTCACATACTGACCCACCCAAATGGAACACAGCTTATCCAGGAACCTGGGAAACATTGCCCCAGTGAGTCAGCCCCCACAGGAACACAGAGCCTTTTCAAGTAAACACAGCCAATCTGGGATGCATAACAAAGAAGAATGGGTGTGAGTGCAAACAGGCCTCAGGACTGGCCCGACAGACATTGAATGAATATTTGTGGATTCAATAAATGATCTGAAAATGTGAGCAGATGTGGAACATATAATTTCTTTGATCTATATTAATGCAATTGAGTGGAGATTAACTGACAATAGAGTAACACTCTCTGCTTTATGTATAATAAAATGATAAATATAATTGCTATACTGTTATACCTATGTTATGATTATATAATCATGATATGTTTGATAAAACTATATAATTATATAGTTATTATATATTCTATATATGTTATATATAGAATATAGTTATTATATATAACTATATATTATATAGTTATTATATATTCATATACATATATATTAAATATACATATATATTATATATGTTTGATATGTTTGATAAAACTATCATGTTTGATAAAACTATATATGTTTGATATGTTTGATAAAACTATGTAATTATATAGTTATTATATATTCTATATATATTATATAGAATATATAGTTATATATAACTATATATTATATATAGTTATTATATATTCATATACATATATATTATATATACACATATATATACATATATATTATATATGTTTGTTTGATATGTTTGATGAAACTATCATGTTTGATAAAACTATATATGTTTGATATGTTTGATAAAACTATATTATATAGTTATATATTCTATATGTTATATATAGAATATATTTATTATATATAACTATATATTATATATATAGTTATTATATATTCTATATAATAAAGTCTATCTTTGATAAATGTTTCTAATTTTTTCAAATGCCAAAATTAAACTTTGCTTAGAAATAACAACGTTTTAGCATCCACATATGCGGCAAACATGTACAAATATTTGTAAAACTTAAATAAAAAATTCTTTGGCATTTTCCTCAGTAATACATGAAGACCTTGGCAATAAGGTCTTACCACTTAAATAATTAAACTTATCAAGGCAAAAGTGTATTTTTTGAAAAAGCATTGGGTAGAACTTTTTATATAGCTGGGCTACCAGTCTTTCCCAGAACACAGGGGTGTGGACTGATTGTGAAGGTATAGCCTTTCCAAACTGAAAACATTTGAGACCTTACTTAACATCCCTGTTACTTACATGTTCCAAAAGTAAAAGCAACAAAGTAAAAAAAAAAATTACTAGCTCCAGAATTTTTTCAGCTTTTTAATTCTGCCACTAAATGTTCAATCTTACATAAAGCATCTTTAAAAAAAAAGTGTTGGTATATCATACAAATGATCCTCAGAAAGTTAACAATGGGTTTCTTATCACACCATGGAGACCAGAAGACAGTGGGATGGCATATTAAATGTCCTGTGAACAAAAGAATTGTGCAGCTGGCAAAACTGTCCATCAAAATGAGGGAGAAGTTAGGACATTCTCAGATAAACAGAAATGAGGGAGTTTGTTACCACTAAACTGTCCTACAAGAAATGCTAAAGGGAATTCTCCAGACTGAAATGAAAGGACACTAGGGGCACCTGGGTACTTCAGTAGGTTAAGCATCTGACTCCTGATCTCAGCTCAGGTCATGATCTCACGTTCTTGAGATTGAGCCCCATGTCTGACTCTGTGCCCACAGCAGAACATGCTTGGGATTCTCTCTCTCTTTCTCTCTCTGCCACTTCCCTGTTCGTACCGTGTGCACGTGTGTGTGTGCTCTCTCTCTCTCCCCCTCTTTCTCTCTCTCTCAAAAAAATAGACTTAAAATTTGGAATGAAAGAACACTAAATAGTTACTCAAAGCCATATGAAGAAATAAAGATCTCTACTAAATATATGGGCATAAATGTAATTCAGTATTAACTGTAGTTTTGGTTTGTAACTCCACTTTATTTCCTACAAAATTTAAAAGACAAATGAATAATTGTATATCTAAGCTCTTGTACACATAATAGGTAGAGATGTAATTTGTGACAATGACAACATAAAGGTGCAGGGTGGGGGGGTCAGAGCTGTATAGCGGCAGAGTTTTGTATGCTGTTAAAGTTGTTGGTATCATTTTGAACCAGACTGTTATGAGTTTAAGATGTTAAATAAATTTCCAGGTAACCACAAAGAAAATATCTAAAAATTATGCAGGAAAAAATATGAGAAGGATAACAAAATGGTTCAATAAAAAAAATCAACTAAACACAACAGAAGGCAGTAATGAAGGAAATGAGGGACAAAAAGTACATATGAGGCACATACAAAAGACAAATAGTCAAATAGCAGAAATAAGTCCTTTCCTATTTGTCATTACCTTGAACGCAAATTAAACTCTCCAGTCAAAAGACAAAGATTCACATAATGGTACAAAAACCAAAATACAACTAACTACATGTAGTCTATATGAGACTCAGTTTACACTGAAAGACACAAAGAGATTGAAAATGAAAGGATGGAAAAAATATTCTATGCAAATAGTAACCAACGAAGAGCTGGAATGGCGAGATTAATATTAAACAAAATAAATTTTAAGTCAAAACCTATGACAAGGGCAAAGAAAGATCTTTACATACCGACAAAAGGATGACCTGAGAAGATATAACAATTACAAACATATATGCCCTTTTGTACATTGAGAGTGGGGAATTTAAAATGCTGCAGCAGATGTGGAAAAGTTTGGTTGTTTAAAAAGCTTAAGAAACTTCAAAAACTAGGAAACAGTAGGGCACAACTAAAAGCGTAAACAACTCAAATGTCCGCCAACAGCTGAATGGAGAAACAAAATGCTGTATATACATACAATGCATTATTGTTCTGTAATAAAAACGAATAAAGTCCAGATACATAAAGAACTTTGAAAACATATGCTCAGTATAATAAGACATAAAAGGACAAACGTTATATGATTCCACTTTCAAGATATATAAAAAATAGGTTAATTCAAAGGTTACCAGGGTTGTGGGGAGGAAGAATGGCTGAGTTATTGCCCAATGGTTACTGAGTTCTGTTTGGGTGGTGAAAAAGTATGGAAATGTGTGTGTGTGTGTGTGTGTGTGTGTGTGTGCGCGCGCAATAAGAAAATTTCCAAAAAAATTTAAAAAATTATCTTTTTAACTGAAGGTTTCTTTTCCAGGAGGTTAGCAACATCTAACACAACTCCTTCCGGATAGCCTTGAAAATCCTCACACGGACCCTTGATGGCCCCACGTGAGTAATATTCTCAGTCCTGAATCAATTACATCAATGCTGGGAATTGGGTATTCTGATTAGACAGAACTCTTATAACCAAATCCTTAGGCAGAAGAGTAGATTTTACCACCTGTAAATAGATGGAATCAACTTCTTTCGGGAATGAGGAATCTATCATCAGTAAAGTAGAAAAAGCCTAGGCAGATCAAAATGGCAAACTGCTACAGCTGTCTTTATCATAGATCTATAATTAAACCTAAAACTCTAAGTTACAGGGAAATAGAGCTTTAAGAAATATCAGAAGTTGTTATAGGCTTTTGAATGATTTATAGTGATGTGACACATGTTTATGTCTCAATCTGTTACACAATGAAATTTCTAAAATATTATATTACTGTATATTAAGTCAATGTACTATCACTATACTTATCTGAAGTAATTTCATAAGGATAGCTAAATGTCATCTAAAAATCCTATTATTATTATTATTATTATTATTATTATTATTATTTTGCTTAAAAACTTCAGAAGTTAGTTGCATTGCTAAGTTATGAAAATGAGACATTCTTTACTTTTTTTAAGTTTTACTTATTTATTTTGAGAGACAAAAACAGCACAAGTCGGGGAGGGGCAGAGAGAGAGAGAGAGAGAGAGAGAGAGAGAATACCAAGCAGGCTTTGAGCTGTCAGCATGCAGCCCGATGTGGGGCTCAAACTCACAAACCGTGAGAACATGACCTGAGCTGAAGTTGGGTACCTATCCAACTGAGCCACCCAGGCACTCCATAGAGTAAGTTTGTTTATAGAGTGACCTTCCAGGTGATGTACTTACTTCTGTTTCAGTCCCATAGAAACTTCCAGTGAGACTCTGGAAGATAAGTGTTTGAGACTAAGTTGGGAAGAGAAGATATGTAGAGGCAGAAGTGGTCTTGACACCCTCCAAATCATTTTATGTTATAATGTATTGGAGTGGTATGTTCAGGTTAAAACAAGATTGCTGAGATGCTTGACACAGTCCAGAAAAGAATATGCCTCTAGACATGATTCTATAATGAATGGCAAAATGCATTAGACTATCTGATGTGAAACCAAGTTTATAAAAGGTAAATTACCAAGTTGGTAGACAGGAAGTTTTGCTCAAGGTGTTCACATATTATAAATGCCACTGTCAGATAAATGCAAACCTAACTTTCAAGGGGTAATCTCGAAAACTGTGTGACAGCTTTTAGAGGAAAACAACGATTTATCCGACACCAGAGGAGCACAATTTACTACTAGAGTGTTCTAGGAGGAGCAGTTACAATATGTTGTTTTTAATTAGTCGCCTGCTTTTCCCTGGAAGAAGAAACTTCCATTAATGAAATTCCACTAGTGAATTCCACTTAAAGAAGGGATCCTTTTAAAACCAGGTCATCTCTAACATCTTTACCCCTTTGGTCAGTGGCCTAAAAGTGATCTAGGAAAATATGCAGCTTGAGGACTGCTAATGGGGTCTTTGTGCCACCCCGCAGCACTTGTAGGAAGTTAGGATGATTGAGGCTGTTAATCATAAAGACCCTGTAGCTAGAATGATAAGCAGTAGTTTTCATCATCATAGTGCTTATTTATATAACCCTGAAGTTTTCAGCCCTACTTAGCCAGCACAACACCACATACGTTTGTGGTGTGAAATAGTGAAGGCAGCTGTAAACTGTTTATCTTCCACCCCTGAGACAACGACACATAGGAAGTCTCTGTGCCCAGCTGTCAGGATGTGGATTGCAGGCAAATAGCTCCACCCTGGGAGACTCTGAGGTCTGGTGGGGAAACTAATTCTGGGTCCCAGAGCTGGCAATAGCCCTTGATGTTTTACTTCTATGCCATGCTCATTCTCCTAGGATGTCTCCAAACATTTCGTTAGTTGGAGAACTTTGGCAATTTCAGCATCATTAGTAGCAGAGGAAAGCTCTCTAGCCCATTGCAAGAGGGAAAAATAAAGTCAGCAACCACAAGCCCACGGCATATTGGCAAATGTGCTTCCTACTGAATTTGTTACAGCTTCTTGATCTTTGCCTAAAGTTTGCTGAATTTTCTCCATTTTGAAAAACTAAACATGTTCCTTTAATATTGTTTCTCCTCAAACTACAATTATAACTAATTTCCTAATCCATCATTTAACAGACGAAAGAACTCAGCTGTAGTGAATCACTGGGACATCTGTATAAAACTTCAAGGAGCCTCTTCAAACTTGCTTCTTCCATCTGGCATTTGCATTTCCTTCCCCTCAACTTCCCTTTCACCCAAACACAGTGGAGCTCTAGGACTACTGTTCAAAGTCACGGACAGATATCATTTAATTCTAGTTGGCCTACATTTTATTTTTAATTTTTCTTGGGGAGGACTAAATCATACATAAAGGGGAAAGTATAAATCATGTACAGAGAATCAATAAGAACCTATTTAACCATAACCTTGGATAAAAAGAATATAGTTCCAAGATTATAGAAGACTCCTGTGTAGATCATATATCCCTATTGCTGAGATACAACCAATATACTAACTTATCTGATAAAAGTCTCTTGCTTTTTTAAATTTTTTTTTAACGTTTATTTATTTTTGAGACAGAGACAGAGCATGAATGGGGGAGGGGCAGAGAGAGAGGAAGACACAGAATCCGAAATAGGCTCCAGGCTCTGAGCTGTCAGCACAGAGCCTGACGCGGGGCTCGAACCCACGGACCACGAGATCGTGACCTGAGCTGAAGTCGGACGCTTAACTGACTGAGCCACCCAGGCGCCCCTCTCTTGCTTTTTTAAAATATAGTTTCTTTACCCATTTGTACATCCTTAAACAAAAATAATTTAATTTTCCCTGCTTTTCCAATTTGTTGAAATGGAGTCACAGTGGATATATTAATTTGTGAGCTATAACCAAGTTACTGCATGATGCTGTGGTTCACCCGTTTTCATTGCAGTAATAGTCCACTGTGTAAATATATGATTTATTTTTCAGTTCTGTAGGACTGGCTTTATAATTTGTGAGAGTTAATTCAAAATGAAAATGTGAGGCCCCAAGTTCAAAAAGTATTATCAATTTTAAGATAGTGATGGCAAAGTATTAAGCCAAGCAAAGGTACATTTTACGTGTGGGCCCCCATTAGACTGCCTAGACCACATGCCCGTGAAGCCAATCCTGACTCTATTATTGATTTACATGTTTTTGTTTTTGTTTTCTTTTCAGTTTCCTTCACTTCCCTTCCCTTTCCTCTTTCCTTTCCCCTTTCCTTTTTTCTTTTCGCTTCCTTTCCTTCTTTTCCTTTTCCTTTCCTTTTCTTTTTTCTTCTCTATTCTTTACCTTTCTTTTCCTTTCCTTTCCTTTCCTTTCCTTTCCTTTCCTTTCCTTTCCTTTCCTTTCCTTTCCTTTCCCTTCTTCTCTTTTCCTTTCCTCTCCTCTCCTCTCCTCTCCTTTCCTTTTTTTCTTTCCTCCTTTTCTTGTACTTACCAACCAGCACACTTTTACAAACATCCTGCTTAATTTCTCCTGGGGCGCACGTTCAAGAGTTTCTCCAGCATACGTACACCAGAGTCTGCTGCCTTAAGGATGTGCATTTTTAATAGCTAATGGCAAACTGTTTATCCAACTGCTCAGTAAATGCTGTACTGTCAACACAATAGTTTAGATTTCCTTTATTTCACATCCTTACCTATTATGTACTTAGTGATACATAATAACTTCTTATGATGTTAATATTCTTAGTGATAAAATAATGATTCATCTTTATTTCATAACCTATTGTGATAATAATTGGAATTAAATTTCATTTACTTGGGGCGCCTGGGTGGCTCAGTCGGTTAAGTGTCCGACTTCGGCTCAGGTCATCATCTCACAGTCTGTGAGTTCAAGCTCCGCGTTGGGCTCTGTGCTGACAGCTCAGAGCCTGGAGCCCGTTTCAGATTCTGTGTCTCCCTCTCTCTCTGCCCCTCCCCTGTTCATGCTCTGTCTCTCTCTGTCTCAAAAATAAATAAATGTTAATAAAAAAAAATTAAAAAAATAAATTTCATTTACTCTATCAATGTGAGGAAAATTGTCATTTCAAAATGTTTTGTAATTACTGGATACTGTATATACATCTCCATTTGTAATCTCTTTAAATGTCATGCATTTAAGCTTTGTAATTTTTTGTGTATAATTATTATAGATTTTTAATTAGACTTTCCCTAGCACTTTATACTTTTTACTTATGACTTTTATCTACTTTTGGTTATTTTCAGTAGAATGTCTGAATAATGGTCTGTGAAACAGCAGAAAACGAAGGTCCCTGTTTCCTATTAATCATCAAAATTTTCAAGAGACATCTATATTTGCTCTCTTTATTTTCTGATTACTTTCTGTTTAAATGGCTTTGGAATCAATTTTTTAAATTTGCTTATCTACTAAAATTTAGTTCTCCTGAAAGATCATTGCCCATCTAATACTAAAGCCAGATAAATCTGAATGTTTTAAGCTCACTTCCTGTTTGACATGTCTCCACATTTCAGACTTTCCTTTTTAAAGCTCTCCCCTTTCTTGGCAATAGTGCACATTCCTAATGCCATTCTTCCTTTGCAACATGACTCCAGAGAATCCCCATCACTGATAAAACATTCTGTTAAGTTTGTGCCTTGATCATTTGCTTAAAAAAAAAAAATAGGGGCGCCTGGGTGGCACAGTCGGTTAAGCGTCCGACTTCAGCCAGGTCACGATCTCGCGGTCCATGAGTTCGAGCCCCGCGTCAGGCTCTGGGCTGATGGCTCAGAGCCTGGAGCCTGTTTCCGATTCTGTGTCTCCCTCTCTCTGCCCCTCCCCCGTTCATGCTCTGTCTCTCTCTGTCCCAAAAATAAATAAACGTTGAAAAAAAAAATTAAAAAAAAAATAGTTTTCAGTAGGTGACCTCAGTATTTCTGTAGCTCTAAGTATTACATCTAGTCAATAACTCTCAATTTTATCATGAAAATATAATTTTCCTTTTTAACTCGTATTCATTTCCAGTTGTGTGCCGTATCCATATTTGTTTCCAACAAAATGTCATATATTTCAATGAGGGCTAAATTCACATATCTTTTTTATATCCCCCAGGTAGTTAATAGTATCATTTTCGTCAAAAATGTGACCATTAAACTACTCAACTCACAGAAAAGAGAACTCTTTCAGCAACCGTAAGACTCCAAACTGAGTTTGTGGCATTTACATGATTTTGTCAGCAAAACTCTGTTACCTCCTGGGCAGTAAGTCATGGATTCACGGATTTATTTATTTATTTATTTTTGCACTGCCTTTGACAGATGTATTTTTCAAGCAAATTTACATAGTTTAATCAAACAGAAACTAAACCTCCCGAATAATTTCAATTCAGTCTGTATTCTAAAATTCCATAATATCTCCTAGTCTCAGTATGCAGCTGAGAGGTTTCTTCCTTTCTTCTCAGTATATCCTTTCAGCATTCAGTCCCCTGTAAATTTTCACATTGGTTGTCCTCTCTATTGATAATGAACAGATGATATGAATTTCAGGATCTCAAATTTCAGCAGAAACAAATAATGGAAAACAAGAAGCTTTAAAATGTTTAGGTTGGATAACAAAAACAAAATATTTATGGAAGGCTTATATATTGTAGGGACTGTGTGAGGCATTTTGCATGCAGTAATTCATTAAGCTTCCACATAGATCGTAATGATTTTCTAATTACAGAGAGGGAAAACTGAAGCTGAGAGAAGCTAAGTAATTTATCCAGGATTACTCCAAGGGATTGAGCCACTTGGCTCAGAACTGGAAGATTCAAAAGCCTGTGCATTTCAATGGTTGTCCTTGTGGCTCTGTTTCCTACATCAAGAAATGCATGATGGCAGAAAGCTTGAGCTTTATCGAAGTCAAGAAAACAGTGAAAAGGAAATACTGTCCAGACAGCTGTGAAACAAGATTCCCTCAGTGTAGGAATCCCAAAAGGGCTTCCTCAATTCTGACTGAAGTTACTTTGAATGCAAAAATTCCAGGCTATGAATCTTGACATAATACTCAACTTTCTTGTCTGTTTCTAAAACACCTAATCAATGGGGCACCTGGGTGGCTCAGTCAGTTAAGCGGCCGACTTCGGCTCAGGTCATGATTTCGCGGTCCGTGAGTTCGAGCCCCGTGTCGGGCTCTGTGCTGACAGCTCAGAGCCTGGAGCCTGTTTTAGATTCTGTGTCTCCCTCTCTCTGACCCTCCCCTGTTCATGCTCTGTCTCTGTCTCAAAAATAAATAAATGTTAAAAAAAAATTTTTTTTAAAACACCTATTCAATATTTATGCCCCATATGTTTTCCTTCTTGTATCTCAAATCTATCATATTCTTTTTATTGCCATTGTACCAATGATCTACTTGGGAATAAGTGAATCATAGCTAGACTGTTAGAATAGGACCATTCTTTCTAATAATTATAGCTATGGACTCAATATTTTTGTCTCCCCAGAATTCGTATGTTGAAATCCTAAATCCCAAGGTGATTATGTTAGGAGATGAGGCTTTTGGGATAAGATTAGGTCATGAGGGTGGAGCCAATTAGTTTTAGAATTACTTAGGACCTGATATTCTTTTCTATTTTGATCTTTTCAAATGGGAGTATCTATCCTACACCTGTCCCATCATTGTATTTTGGAAGTATATAACATGTTTGATTTCACAGGATCACAGCTGGAGGAAAGCAGTTTGCCTCAGAATGAAACATACCTTCAGTCTCACCCATATATGATTTCAATGATAGTTAAATGACACTTTGGACTTAGACTTTTGTTGATTCTGTAATAAGCTAAGACTTTGGTGCCTGTTGGGATGGGATGAGTGCCTTATGCATGAGAGAAGGATATGAAGACATGAATTTGGGAGGCTCTCAGAGTGGAAAGCTATGTGTTGTATCTCCCCCATTTCCCCAAACTCATATATTGAAACCCTAAACCCCAATATGATGGTATTAGGAGGTGGAGACTTTGGGACCTCATTAGGTCAAGAGGTGAAACCCTCATGAAGGGGATTAGAGCTCTTACAAAAAAACCCCTCCCTACTTCTGCCATGAGAGAACACGTGAAAAGACAGCAATCTAAAAACCAGATATTGTGTGTGCCAGCACCCTGATCTTGGACTTCCCAGCTTCCAGAACAGTAAGAAATAAATGCCTACTATTCATAAACCACCAAGTCAATGTTTTGTTTTGTTTTTGTTTTTTATAGCAGCCCAAATGGATGAAAACAACTATATACCTTTTTTACATTCATAAGGCAAGGATTAAAGATTGTAATAGTGACTTAAAATTTGTGCCCCCAAAAGAATACTCTTTATTTATCATTAGGAAAAGATAAGATAAAGCATGCTTATAAAAAAGACTTATAGATTATTTTAATTATTGAAACAATAGAGAAGTTAAAAGCATAAAGACTATATTTCATATACCCTAACACTTTAAAAGAAAGAAAATAATGAGAACTCCAAATTTAGACAGCATCAGAAATATAATAACTAAATTGTTTAAAACAAATAATGTACATGGGTCATTTTCATTATGATTTAAATATAATAATGTAAACTATAGTATCATAGTTGATAATTATTTCTACTTCTTTCTTTGAAAGAATTATACTTCCCTGCCTGAGGACCTCAGGATTGAGCATAGAACTCACTTTGCCATTGAAATATAAACAAAAAAGGGACACTTTCAAGCAGAAGGTTTAGGAGTCAGCACATGGCTAGCCACGGTTTCTTTTATTTGTCCTTCTAACAAGGGCAAAATCCTGGATTTTGACATCCTGGATGAAGGTGATGTGGATAGAACCACACTGGCTCATTATGGATGTGTGATCATAAGCCAGAAATCAACCACCATAGTTGTAAACCACTGAGATTCTTGGATTGTTTTTCACTGGTGCATAGTTTATTCTATCCAGAAGGATAGAATGATATCTAGTGATTATTTTTATCCAAATTAATAGAACCTACCTAAAGAATATTCTACAGAGATGATTAAGAATCCTACATAACGCTTTTATTTTTTAATTATTTAAATGTTTATTTACTTAGAGAGAGAGAGCATGTGCATGAGCATGAGCAGGTGAAGGATAGAGAAAGAGGGAGAGAGAGAGAATCCCAAGCAGGTTCCATGCTGTCAGCACAGAGCTCAAGTGGGGCTTGAACTTATAAATCATAAGATCATGACCTGAGCCTAAATCAAGAGTTGGACGATTAACCGACTGAGCCATCCAGGCGCCCCACAACCCCTTTTATGTATCCACATGCACAAGGAATGCACCCAGCTCTATTGTTGGGACAGTGATTAAGCCATACAAAAAAAAAAAAAAAGGGGGGGCAAAACTTCTCCCCTCATACAACTTAATTCTAGTGGAAAAAGAAAGACTAAACAAATTCTTAGATTTTACGGAATGTTAGAAGGTGATAAATATTTTGGAGAGAAATAAAAGCAAGGAAAATTGATGGAGAATCCAGGGTCTGGGAAAGGACTGAACTTTAAAGTTCCCAGGGAAGATGTCACTGAGAAGGTAACATTTAGCAAAGAATTAAATGAGGTGAAGGAGCAAGACTTTAAGGTATTTGGAGGAAAAATCTGGGCAGGAAGAGCGGGATGGACAAAGATCTTGAGCCAGGTGTATAATTGCAGCAAGAAAAACAGAAGGGCCAGGTCAGAATGAGTGGGAGAAAGCAAAATGGAAGATGAGATAGAGAGGTAATGTTCCAGATCCAGATTATGTGAGGCCAGTAAGATGTAGACTATCCTGGCTGCTGCATTGTCAGAGTACCTCCAGCTGGACCACCGGGAGGCTTTCCTGGTCAAGGAAAAGAGATGATTGTGCCGTGAGCACAGTGGTAGCAGTGAACTTTGGTTAACTTCTGGATGTAATTTGAAGATAGACTTATTTGGATGTGATGACTAATTAGCAAGATAATGGGATTAAAAGATGGTATCAAGGATTATCCAAGTTTTTGCCTGAATGACTGGCAGAGTGGAACTTGTTATTAACTTAGAGAAATCTAGAGGAGCTGAAGATTGGGGGTAATGAAAATCAGGCATCTATTACACTAATAGGCATATTAAGTTTGAGATGTTTATCAGATATCCAAAGGGAGGTATTGAGAAACTATTGTATGCATGGTCTGGAATTAAGGAATGTTGACTGACTGTAGATATAAATTTAGATAGATTGATTTTAAAGCCATGAGAAGGTGGGGACATACCTAAGGAAATGAGAGGTGAGGACTGATTTTATATTCACTTATATCATTATTACTGCTAAGGGAAATGATAAACTTTAGGATTTATAATCAGAGTTTCAGGAATCCTAGTTAGGACAGAAATGTTTATTAGACTTAAGTGTATACATATGTTGATTGCAAGAGCCATTATCTGACACACATCATATATTCAAATTAACCAAAATATATGTAGTATATACCTACTTTTTCCTTAACAAGATAGTACTATCTTAATATTTTATAGAAAATGACTCTATGTGGTCATTGAGTTGTGTCCCTCAATTCCCTAAATGATAGAATGATAAAAAATATTAAGAAATTTCCTATGGAGGGTTAAGTTTATTTATTAAAAAGTATATGTGACTAGCATAATTAAATAAAAAGGAGAGGGAAACATCACATCATTTGAAAAGATTAAAGAATTATAACTGTGTCAAGCATTTTTTTTCTCCAATTATCGTACTACTCTGTTTTCCAGGAAAATGTTGATGATAATGTTAAATTACAAAAGCAATTCAAGGAAATCAGCATGAGAATGAGAAAATATTAAGGATAGAAATAAAAAGTAAAAGAAAAACTGTCAATCAGTCCACTCTAAACCATATAATTTTTAAAGGGGAGATTCATCAAACCTTAGTCCTATTTGGTTTTAATAGCAGAGATTAAAAACACCTTCAGCTGACAGATAATCTATACAAAATATAGAAAAAAATGAAAACCATTCTTTTCACCCTCTGTAAAAACATGCCTCTCTTCCTTCCAAAAATAAAAATAAACACAAAAATATCAAGGTACAGACAGCAATAAACCACCCTGACAGCTGTCAACTCATAGTTGACATAGCATTAACTGTTAGACTATGTGGTGTTCTGCTGAACATAAATAATTTCACAAACTCACAGAATCCAGATGAAATTACTCTATGATACTGATGGAAAGAAAGAAAGAAACAAAAATCTCTCTGTAATCACTTCTGAGCACAAATAACCAATTGCCCAAGCAACCAGAAAGATGAAATGGCCCCCTTTCCAGGCCACCACAAGTGACTGCTACTCCATTTTCAATTACACTTTTAGCCTTGCTCTGTTGTTCCATCCTCCTAGAAAACAATTATCAAGGTACTAACCAAGAGGGCCTTAATGTTCTCCTCAACAAGACTTAACTTTGGTTGCTTTCTTCCTGACAATACAGCCCTGACCTCACTTTTCTCAGAGGATTTACTTTAGAAAACTTTTAATTGTAAAGTCTTTCTCTGCTCCTTTGAGATGTAAATCTTCTTCCAGTCTGTTGCCAGTTTTATAATCCAAGAATGTCTTTCTCAAGGGCCTGGGGGCCATCTTGTTCAAATATAATCATCAAGAAAGATAGCTCCCCTATTTCCTGGTCAGTGGTAGGGCAGGAGCCTAACTTCCTGAATAAGCATTGATTAACAAACATAGATAACCTAATCACCTTGACCAATCACCTGCCTAATGCCGACTAGTACTTTTCTATTAGACCACCCAGCATTTAAAAATTCTTCTGCCTTTTGTGTCAGTAGCGTTGAGTTCAGGCTCTGCCCTTAACTACAAAAGCCTGAACCCCTCCTGCAATAATCTTTCTTGCATGTTTGACTCCAGTTGGTGTTGTATTTTTTAGACATTACTCAACAGAACTACCAGTAGTTCCTATCAGCATTCAATCTTGAAAGGTAACCTGGTTCACTGAACCCTCTCCCGATGTACCTCATACAACCACAAATCCTACAATAAGCGCCCGCTAACATCCTCTTACTAAGATGTCCCATATTTTCCCACAATGTCTGTTGTTTGTTTGTGTTCTGCTGGAAAACGTAGCTAGTGAGCTCCCACAAGGCTAATGTGACTTATACGCAGGGGAAGGAATTCTAAATAAGTTAAGAAAATATTAAATCACAATAAGCTATGGTTTGGGGAGGAATAAAATGAGAGTTTCTAACTGTTGAAATGTAATATGACCAAAACATTTACCTCTACAATTTTTCAAATTTCTTGAAACTATCAAAAAATATATGAAATTAAATAGTATACGTACACACACATTCACAGCAGCATTAGAAAATAGGAAAAACAATTCTGTGATACTGCAAAATGTGCTAAATTCTGTGTTTGCAATAGCATGACTTTTAAGCTGAGACTTGAAAGGCAAATATAATTGGACAAGGAAAGTCCTTAAAGTTTGATGAAACTTATCTGGAAGAGCTCAAAGAGTTGGGACATAAAATGCAATGAGGCCGGGTTCAGGGAAAATTCCCAGAGGGCTTCACATATGAATTATTTCAAATTTTTAAGAAAAGAGATAATAACATTCCTTCACAAACTCTTTCAGAAAATAAAGGAAAAAACATTTCCCATATCATTACATGTGGCTACTATTACCTTGATACAAATCCAGACATAGACAAACAAGAAAATACAGCTTAAGATCAATATTCCCCATTAATATTGAAACATAAATATTAATATAATAGTTACAAATGAAATCCACCATCATATAAAAAATGATTATACACCAACAGCAAGTTGAATTTATCCAAGGAATACACTGTTGCTTAACAATCAGAGAATCAATAAATACAATAACCATACTAATTGAAAAGGTTCAGAAACCAAACCACGTTGTAATCTCAATAAATGCAAAGAAAAAAAATACATTGACAAAGACCAACATCCATTCATGATTTAAGAAATATTCAGCAAACCAGGAAAAAAAGGTAATTTCCTCAGTCTGATAAAGGGCATTTACAAAAACTCACAGCTTATGATATATGCAAAGGTGAAAAACCAAATGTTTTCCTCTTTAGACTGAAAACAAGGCATGGATGTCTACTTTCTTCACTTCTATTCAACATTGCCTTGGAGACTTTACCCTGTACAATTAGGCAGAAATAAATAAATGAATAGATAGATGAAGAAAAAAGAAGCAAAACTGTCTATATTCACAGATGACATGAAAATACATGTAGAAAATGTCATCAAGGAATCCAGAAAAGAACTATCTGAACTAATAAACAAGTTTAGTAAGGTCTCAGGACTCAAACTCAATATCAATTATATTTTTTATACCTTAGTAACAAAGAAACCAAAAAAGAAATCGAAGAAAGCAATTGCATTCACAGTAGCTTCAAAAAGAAAAAAAAATAAGCTTAGGCATAAGTTTAACAAAAGAATTGCATGTCATACTCAGAACTATAAAATACTGCTGAATAAAATAAAAAAAAGACCTCTCTAATAAGTAGAGAAATGTTTTGGGCTCATGAATTGGAAGACACAGTATTGTCAAGATGGTAATTCTCAAATTTATTAATTTACTGTTTTCCCTTCAAATAGACAGCAGATTCTTTTTTAAAATTGCCAAATTGACGCTAATATTTATAAAGAAATCTGAAATATTAGAACAGCAAAAATAAGCTTGTAAAATAAGAAAAAAAGTTAGAGGACTTAAACACTGATTTCCAAACTCACTACAAAACTACAGGAATTAAGACACAATGTGATACTGGCATAAAGATATGTATGAGATCAGGGGCACCTGAGTGGCTCAGTGAATTGAGAGTCCAAATTTGGCTCAGGTCATGATCTCGCGGTTCACCAGTTCGAGCCCCACTTTGGACTCTGTGCTGACAGCTCAGGATTCTGAGCTGTAGATTCTCTATCTTCCTCTCTCTCTGCGCCTCCCCTACTTGTGCTGTCTCTCTTCTCTCAAAAATAAACATTAAAGACATAAAATTAAAAAAAGGAAAAAGATCAATATAATAAAATTGACAGTCCAGAAATAATCCCTAACATTCATTTTCAATAAGTGTACCAAAACAATTTAATACAGAATATAATCTTTTCAGCAAATTGTGCTTGGGCATATTAAAGAGAATAGATTTAGATCCTTACCTCACACCATACGTAAACAATGGACCACATCCCTAAAACCTGAAGAAAATACAAAAGAAAATTTGGGGGACCTTGGATTAGTCTAAAAAGTTAAATATGACATCAAAAGTATGTTCCATAAAAGAAAAAACATGATTGATTTGAGTTTTATCAAAATAAAAAAATATTATGTTTCAAAAGCCCCTATTAAAAAAATGAAAAGACAAGCCACAGTGGAAAGACCTTTTGCACATCATATATCTGGTAAAAGGACTTTAACAGAATGTTTAAAGAACTCTATAATATGATAATAAAATGAAAATAAACACCCCAATTTGAAAATGTGCAAAGAATTGAAAAGACATTTAACCAAAGAAGATACACATCTATATTCACAGATGACATGAAAATAGCTAAAAAGCACATTAAAAGATGTTCAACAACACTATTTATCAGGGAAATATGAACTAAGTCCCCTAGGAGATACCACTATATACCTACTAGAAGGCTCTTAGAGAGAGAGACAGTAACATGCTTTGGCAAAGATGTAGAGAACTTGGGACTATCATATATTGCTGGTGAGAATGTAAGATGGTACATTTTGGAAAACAGTTTGGAAATTTCTCAAAAAGTTTAATGTAAAATCACCCCTTGACACAATAGTTCTACCACTAAGAATTTACTCAAGAGCAAATAAAACCATGTTCGCACAAGGCATGTACACAGTATTTGGAGAAGTATTATTAATTATACTGAAAAACTGAAAAAAAAATGCCATCAAATGATGAATAAATGTGATATATCCAAATATTGGGATACTATTCAGTAATAAAAAGGAAAAAAAAACATTGATGGGGCAACATAGGTGAGCCTCAAAATCATACTAAGAAAAGCATATGCAAAAGACTCTACCATGTTGGATTCCAATTCTATAAACTGTTTCATACAAGCAAATTGACAGAGAAAGAAAGCAGATAGGGGCACCTGGGTGGCTCATATGGTGAAGTGTCTGATTCTTAATTTCAGCTCAGGTCATGATCTCACAGTTTGTGGGTTTGGGCCCCATGTCAGTGTGGATCCTGCTTGGGATTTGCTCTCTCTCCCTCTCTCTCTCTGTCCTTCCCCTGAGTTCTCCTCTCTCTCTCTCTCTCTCTCTCTCTCTCTCTCTCTCTCAAAATAAATAAATAAACTTTAAAAATATTAAAAAAAAAAAAAAAAGAAAGAAGACAGATGGTGGTGTAAGGCTGAGGGATGAGTGTGAGAATGGATTAACTGCAAATGATCACCAGAGAAATTCTCCCACTGGATTGTGGTGAGGGTTGAACAATTATACAGATGTAGTAAAAAGAAAGATAATAAAGGTGCAGCAAGTTCCTTTATGTAGGTGCCTCTCAGGGTAGGTGATAATGGAGTAATGACCTGGAGAACAGGAAGGATCTAGGCTAAGTAAGAACATGCAGGCCAGGATGCAGGGCACCAAAGAGCCTTCTAGAATAAGGACCATGGGCAGTTGGTAAAAGACCGTCACACCAGCATACAGTAATAATGTGAAGAGACAAAAGGATTGGATTGATTGTGTTCTCAGACACATGAATGACCAAGAAACTGTATCACAAACTCTCTTACTCATGTTATTTACTTGTATCAGTGAACAACTTACACTGACATTGACGATGCAGAAGGAATAGAAAAGATAAGGCAACCCTTTTCTTTAAGTCTTTCCACATTCATCAGTAAGCTGAAGGTAAAGTGTTGGTGGTATATGGGCATATCAAAAATTGAAAGACAGCTGAGTTAGTTAAAAAAATTTTTTACGTTGATTTATTTTTGAGAGACAGAGACAGAGCACAAGTCGGGGAGGGGTGGAGAGAGGAGACACAGAATCTGAAGCAGGCTCCAGGCTCTGAGCTGTCAGCACAGAGCCTGACGCAGGGCTCGAACTCAAAAACCGACAGATCATGACCTGAGCCGAAGTCGGAGGCTTAACCAACTGAGCCACTCAGGTGTCCAGTTGAGTTAGTTTCGTGTAACATTTCCACTGTTTGGTAACTATAAAATAAAATTGCATAACTTCAGCAATTCTACATGCAAGTTAAATGCCCATACACAGTAAAACCTTGGTTTGTGAGCATAGTTCATTCTGGAAACATGCTTGTAATCCAAAGCACTTGCATATCAAAGCAAATTTCCCCATAAGAAATAATGAAAACTCAGATGATTCGTTCCACAACTAAAAAATATTCATATAAAATGATTATAATACTGTAATATAATATAAAATCATAAAGAAAATACAAAGACAAATAAAGAAATTAACCTGTACTTAACTTTGAAAACTCTCATGGCTGGTGTGAGGGAGATAAGAGAGAGGAGGGTTACTGTGTAGGATGACTTTCACTATCACTAACCACTAATGGAATCACTGCTATCTATAGGTTCAGTGGAATCTTTTTCTTTTTGTGCAACTTTAACAAGGAATCTATCCAATGACACTTGCTTTTGCCTCCTTTTGAGGATTTTGCAAAAATGTGACATTGCCCTGTCGTTAAATAGATTCATCGCACTGCTACAGCCTTATTTGTGTAGTGCTTTTCTACAAAATGTTGCACTGTTTCCCACATTTTACCCATCTCCCTAATGTCCGCCTTTTTCTCCTCCTTCTCTGCAGACGAGATTTCCTCCATAACCTTTGTGTTGCTCACGATGCAGATCTGTCAGTTCATGGGTGGTCAGCTCCTGGCCATGTTCTTCCACCAGCTTTTGAATGTCATCCCATTTACCTCCAGTCCCATGGTCTTCCCCAAGTACAAAATTTCATCAGCAACTGGAGGCTCCTATTCAGGAACAAGCCTCTCTAAGTCATGCCCAAGAATGTAATCAGGCCACAGTTTTCTCCAGGCAGAATTGAGGGTTCTCTTGGTGACCCCATCCCAGACTTTATCAATGATCTTGAGGCAGTTCACGATGTCGAAATGATTTTTCCCAAACTCTCTTCAGTCACCTCAAAGCATTGCTGAAATAGTGCTTTGGTGTAAAGCTTTTTAAAGTTTGAAATGACTGGCTGATCCATGGGCTGGAGGATTGGCGTGGTGTTGGGAGGAAGGAACTTGACCTTAATGAACTCAAATTCTTCCAGTAAGTCATCCTCAAATCCTGGAGGATGAACAAGAACATTATCCATAACCAGCAAGATTTTTAGTGACAGATTCTTTTCTAAAAGATGTTTCTTCACCCCAGGACCCAAGACCTCACTGATCCACCTAATGAACAAGATACAAGTGACCCAAGCCTTGCTGTTGGACCTCCATATAACTTTAACTGGCTCTTCTACACCTTGCATTTTTTGAAGGCTCATGGGTTCTCAGAATGATACATGAGCAGGGGCTTGACTTTGAAATCCCCACTTGCATTAAAACAAAACAAGAAGGTAGAAGGTCTTCCATGGGCTTATGACCGGCCACTGCATTCTCTTCTTCAGTAATGTAGGTCCTCTTTGGCATCTTTTTCCAAAAAAACATTGCAGTTAAAAACTTGCTCCAGCAGGTAAGATTCAGAAACTATGAGTTTCTGGAACGCGGTAGCAAATGCCTCAGCTCCCTTAGCGTCCCAACTTGCAGCCTCTCTGTGCCTCATAGCACTATGGAAGCCATTTCTCTTGTTAAAGTTATCAAATAATCCCCTGCTTGCCTTGGAGACTTCTCCATTTTCTGTTGATGTTCCTGACAGTTTACTTATGAGGTCAGTGTACAAGGCCTTTGCCTTCTCATAGATAAAGCTCTCAGGCACAGTATTGCCTGCTAGTTGCTTCTTGTTTATACAAACCAGAGGCAACTTTTCTACATCTTCCAGAACATGTGGCCATTACTTTGATATTCTCATGACTCCTTTTGCTGCATCTAGCCCCCTTACTTCTTCTTTCTTCTTTAATATTGTACAGATTGTTGATGCAGTCTTATAAAATCTTGCAATTTTGGCCACTTGCATACCTCGTCTGTACTTCTCAATGGTTTTCTTCTTAACTTCTATTGTAATCATCTCCTTCTTCTTACCACCTTTCTTTTCAACCCTTTTCTGCATGGGGGCCACTGTATACACTCACACAGATGTTGACTACAGTACAGCATTAATAAACTTATCATAAGCTGTATTTAATGTAACTGGCAATAAGGCAGCAGAAGAAAGGGTCTATATCTGCAAGCAGCCTGACCTAGAATGAAGTAAAGCATTCCTAAGCTTACTCTTGTATGGAAAAGCAAAGGACTGTCCATAGGTCCTCTAAAGTGACAAAAAATACACTGGTGCCAATTGTGGGCACCTTCCAATGTTGTGAAAAGTCACTAATTTCTGCCAAACACCACGGACTGAGACCAAGCATCCAAGCATTGGAAGTGATCACCCATAATCCTGCAGAGAGAGAGAGGAACCACTGGCTTAGTTGTGTGACCTTCAGCATCACATACTGCTCATATTGCAAAATATCGCTCGTTTATAGAGTTAAAATTTATCAGAAATGATTGCTCATCTTAAGGAATACTCACAGAACAAGTTACTCGCCACCCAAGGTTTTACTGTATTTGCAATTAAAACTGGCAACGTACCATATAATAATGAATAGCAAATGTCATGATAATAAGCAAAATTTTATTTTTTTTTTTTACTTTCAACAGATTTTTTTTGGCAAATAAAAAACAACATGGTAAGTTTAGAGATTGCAGAAAGAGTTTACTTCACATTTCAATACCTTTCATGCCGCTTTTTGCCCCACATTAACAAGGAGCCCATCATTTGTATTTTGCCCTGAGCCCTGAAAATTATATAACTGGCCCAGCTCCTGGAGAAATTTTGACCAAACTGGCTATTCTGAGAAGATTGTAGGTTTAAAAATTCCACCTTGCTTAGAGGTTATACTTTTCTGTGCTTGAACTTTTCGATCACATGTGACATTTGCACGTGTGGGCTGATTATGGGATAGCATTTATTTCTTAGACTTAGGTGGGGCCTTCCATTTGAAAATCTGGACTTGCAAATCCTGCCCGTGGGAAACTGTCACTGTCCCGACAACAAAGCCAATCTTGGTTATAAAATTCACTACGACTGTTAAGAGCAGCCCCATGGCTTATAATCAAACTACACACTGCTCATCCACACCCTCCAATTATTCCATATGAGCAAATATGACAGATTTTCACCGAACTATTATAACAATACCATCCGTTGACAAGTTGAGTTCTTCCAGTTCACCAGATTTCAGAAATAATTTCTCCCCACCTCCATTGGCTACTACGTCACAGACAATTTGCAAAGAAACAAAACATAAGCAACAGTAATAACAATAACACTACCATCAGGACAATTGAGTTTACCCAAAAATACACATCTATGTCCACTTAAAGTGCCACAACATTATAAAAGAAGAAAAAAAAATCAAGCAGACATTTAGGTAAATCCCAGCAATGGTAAAAAATGCAAGAATATTTCCTACTCTAAACAGATAAAAGAGGAAATATGACTGAAAGATAGCAATGTACTGAGTACCAAGTGATATTGCTAAACTTGAACAAAATGATCCTTTCTGTTAAAGGAATAGGACAGGAACTGAAACTTCAAAAAGCAAAGTTGACTTGTTAGAGGCAAAGGGCTTGAGTCATAAAACATATTTTATAGTTATCAAAAACAAAACAAAGCACAGCTAAACAACACATGTTTAAGGAGACATGAAGGACCTTGGAAATAACAAATGGATGTAAGATAAAATCATAGGATTTTACACCGGGGCCAACTTTCTTTCTTTCCAGCAATGTTACTCAATTGTTCCATCCACTGGCAGAAATTCCTACAATTCAAAGATCCAATACTCACTTTGTTGCTTTAGGAGAGAGAGTGCATTTAACTGCGGTGAGCTAGAGGAAAAGCACTGGAGGACCTTAGGGGGGACATTAGTCAATGTGATTGGGCCACCCGAGTTTGCTCACTGGCATGAAGTGAAAGGCTCCTGTTCTCTTTCAGACTCTGGATGATATCCAGAGGTGATATCTCCCTTGATGATTACATTTCAAAGTGAAGGCTCCCATGTTCATGAAAAAGACATTCCTCTAGTAAAACTTTCAAGAAGCTGGGAAGAAACTTACATCTCAAAGGGACATGGAGAGTATTTATGAGGTAAAGGTTTCTAAAGTAAATCATCTCAGAATAGGGAGGTCAGGGTCAAAAAATATATATGTCCAAATCTTGGTCAGGCTGAGGGAAACTTTAAGACCTTGGTCATACCCCTCACTCTCCCTTAATGACACTTTACTTTACATAGCCTTTCAGCACACCTCTGATTCCCCTAGAGAAATTATTTTCCTTATTCCAGTTCCACTCATGCAATCCAAGCCTCTTTCTCTGCACCTTGCATGGCATCCCCTTGGTTTCCTTGGTAAACTTTAGGTTCTCTCATTGCCTTTTGCATCTTTAACTGGTCAATTAGTCTCTTCTTGCTCGTTGCCTTAGTATCAGGTCATTTCCAGAACCGCAGTGGCAAAACACTACAATCCCTTGGCTCCAAATCACTTTTGTCTTTTCCTATTATTCAGCTTCTCTTTAAAGTCAAATGTATTGAAAATTTTGGTAAAATCACTGGTCCCTAGTCTTTATTTCCTACCCATTCACTCATTATATTTTCTCCACATTACTTTTATAAAACTTTTATAACAAAAATCAATGGCCATCTTATGATTCCTTTTACTCTTGATATTTCAGGAGCATCTGTGTGTACTGAACATACTGTCTGCTTCAAAACTGACTTAGCTACCACTATACTATAATTTCCTCATTTTACCCTGAAGGTTCAGGGATTCTTTGTTTTCTTCACAGAATGTTTCCCTCTGCCCTTTTATTAACTGCTGGCACTACAAGAACCATGTCCTTAACCTTCTTTTCATCCATACACCACTCTCTCTAGCAAACTGCATCCACTTCTGCTAATGTTGATGGGCTGATAACTTCTGACTAGGTGTTTCTACTCTACGAAGTCCTCTTGAGTTTCTGACCACACATAAAACGTAACATTTCACTGTGCATATAGTACACAACTAGCCCATCCCAAACTGAACTTACCAACTTTACTCTCCTATCCCCAATGTTGGTCTTGTATTTACCCCTCCTTTTTAAATTTCTTTTTTATTATTTAAAAAAAACTTTTAAGTTTTTTTTTTAATTGGGGGGGGGTTGGGAGGGGCAGAGAAAAAGGGAGAGAGAAGAGAGAGAGAGAGAGAGAGACAGTCCCAAGCAGGCTCCTCACTGTCAGCGCAGAGCCCAATAAGTGAGATCATGACCTAGGCTGACCAAGAGTCTGATGCTTAACCGACTGAGCTATCCAGGCACCCCCCACCCTTTTCATAGATGGTATCCTTTACCTAATGGAAATCTGGGCTTCAGACATGTCTTTCTCTCTTCGACTCATTTCAACTCAAATACCAAATAATGTAATTTCTAAATGCTAAACTCTCTTAAATCCGTACATTTTTCTCTATTTTGATTGCTCCTGTTCCACTTCAAGTCCATTATCTCCCATCTAGTTTATAATAGCCTGTCTGGCATCAGGCATGTCCTCTTTCTAGAAAATTCTCTAACTGGCATTTTAATATTTAAATCTGGCTCTTTAATTCTCCATAATCCTAAACACCTCTTATATTATTTTGTATGTATCCTAATTGCCTTTTGTTCCTCAGATATCGAAGGTCTCCTATTTCCAGGGTGTCATATATTCTTTTTCTTCTGCCTGAAACATATCTCTGCTTCCTACCTTCATGCAATTTCTCACTAGGTGTATTAGTTTGCTGTGCTGCAGTAGCAAAGAGTGTCAAACTTTCAACAATAAAGTTTTTGGTTTTTTTCTCATGCATTCTACTTTGCTGCTCTCATGGGTCAGCTGCTGTAGCTTTACTGAAGAGTAAGGCAAACTAATCATTGTTTTTTCTCTTTAACTTTACTAAAAAAAAAACCTTTGTGTTCATTTCCTCTAGCTGTTGTTTTATCTATTTTTGTCAGTACCTTGAATAGTGTGTTGGGCTTCCGTAAGAAACATTCAGCCAAACGAATATGTTAGCATTCAGGTGAAACTTGAGGACTATAATTTAGATTTAATATACAATAAATATTTACATAATGTATGCCTTTCTTTTCATTTATTGTTTGCACTACATGTTATGATTTCCATCAAGGGAAAGCACAAAAAATATTAAATGTGGATTAGTGTGTAAAAACCATTACCTATTTTTGCAGAATTGGCAGTGGTACCTCTGTAAACTTTTCAAAGGTTATGATAAGTATATTTCTTTCTAATAAGGTCAGGAGAAATCCAGAACATCTAAAATAAAGGCTTGATTAGCTATGTTTTAAATTACTTTTTTATTATTATTATTTTACTGCATTCCCAAGGACACAGTGTAAAGTGAATTGGAGTGAAAAAAAACAGAGTGATCAATATCTTCATAGCCCGAATTACTTTGAATCATTTGCTCATCTCTAACTATTATGAGCAACTTGAATTGACATTTTCTATATCAATTAACATTATACTGAATATACTTCAATTTAATTTCCTCTTAAATACCTTTTTTATATGCTGCATGGAACAGGATCCTGTGGTGTAGCCTTCATTTCCAGTTTATATGCTTCAGTTAAAGATAATTTGATTGCTTTTCTTTTGTATCAGTTAGGATCCTATTAGAAGTCTTTCATACAAATATGAAACTTAAAATTGAGTTTATAATTCAATAATAAATTGTTCTACTTATATGATCTTTTTCTAAAGAATGTAAGCATTTCTGTCTAAGACATAGAAGGAGACGAACTGAAAGTACAATTCAACTTGAAGAAAACAAAACCATCCTATGGGCTACGTCACCCAAACACAGATCAGTAGAAGTTCCTTTAGCCCAGACCCCAATTTACTCTCTTAGACTATGTTAATTGAGAAGTAAATCATTTCTCTATCTAGACATGCCATGTTTCAATTCATTTATTACAGGCAGAATAATCCTTCTGACTTCTAATATAATCTTATCATTACCCTGTTTGAAAGTCATCATTGGTTTCTGATTATGAACCTGTAAACGTTTTCAATCCTTAAATCCCTTCGTTAGCAGTCCGGCTATATTGCATTATTTGTGCTTGTGTCAAAATGTCTTGATTTATATGCCTCCACATATAATCTTTTCTACATCTGAAATGACTTTTTCCATCTCCTTATTACTGAAGAAACTTTTTGGTTTCTTTTATGAACCAGTTCTTTCAACTGTTAGGTTCTGTCTTCACTAATTTTGTAACTTACTGAACGTATTTATTAAGAAATGACAACGTGTTGGATAGTATGGCAAGACCTGAATGGTCATTACAAGCCTGTCGTTAAATAGACATCAGTGCCTCGTATAAAGACATAACACAGTGAACAGTGCTATAAAGAAAAGGAGCATGGAATTATGACAGGATATAAATTATAAAGATTACCAAATCACTGAGTGTATAAAGCCTTTCCAGAGGAAATAATAATTAAATCAAAAGCAAGCCTAAGTAGGGGTTGGCTACAAGAAAAGAGGAACAGAGGGAATTCCAAGCAGAAGAAAAAGCATGTGCAAAGTCTCCGTGGTAGAAATTTGCTTGTAAAATATAAAATTTGGAAATAGGACATACAGCTAGGGGAAATAAGCATGAAAGGCTACAGCATCCTGACCAGTTTGGAAGAGTTAAATCTTTATCTTAAGAATAGGATAACATGAATATATTTTAGGTAGGTTGTCAGTGTAACGGGAGTTGCCCCTTTACATGATGACTCAAGATGATGTTGAGAGAATTGATTGAAGAGGACAAAGAACGAGTCCGTGGTTGGGGAGTGGTTCATATTAAAGGGGTATTTTGGAAATTTGTAAAGGTTGTTGACACAATGACTGGTGTTCATTAGTTTAATTCAGTGTATAGTAGGCAGTGGTGTTAGATATTCTACAACCCAAATATCAGTTTTACACAGAAAAAAAAAAAACTGTCCCTTCTGAAATTAGCATAGTTTGAATAATGTGTTTTTATTCATCTGAGACTAGAACCTAAATACATTTTACATGTAACACAAAATAAGTTTTTTGCATGGTTTTAATGGACTGAATATTACATGCAAACTATTTTTATATCAATCAATTTTTCATAAGTGCAACTATAGTATAAATCATGGGGGAACTGTATCTTGCTTTATTCAAAATAAAATAAATGTTACCATTTTAGAAAATTTCATTACCGACAATACCAGTAATGATATTTGAGTCACCAACAAAATACACCTATATAAGTCTACTTTTCATATGTTACATTTACTATAATTCTCTATATACAGTAACATTCTAATTTGGTATTTTTAAAGTTTATTTATTTATTATGAGAGAGACAGAGACAGCATGAGTGGGGTAGGGGCAGAGAGAGAGGAGAGAGGGAGAATCCCAAACAGGCTTCCAGCTGCCAGCAAAATGCAGTGTGGGCTCGAACCCACATAGCTGTGAGATCATAACCTGAGCTGAAACCAAGAATCAGTCGTTTAACTGACTGAGTCACTTAACTGACAGAGCATCCCTCTGACTTAGTATTTTTTAAAAGGTAAAATACAGGGGTGCCTAGGTGGCTCAGTCAGTTGAGTGTTCAACTTTAGCTCAGTTCCTGATCTCATGGGTGGCTTGTGAGTTTCAGCCCTGCATCAGGCTCTCTGCTGTCAACATATAGGCTGCTTTGGATCATCTGTCCCTCTCTCTCTCTGTTCCCCACCCCCTGCTCACGCGCTCTCTCTCTCTCTCTCTCTCTCTCTCTCTCAAAAATAAATAAACATGTAAAAATTAAATTAAATTAAATTAAGTTAAATTAAATTAAAGGTAAAATATAAAGAAAAATGTCAATAACATTCAGGTTGAACATTGAAATTGAGTTGCATACATTGTTCACAATTTAATCGTTACCATGGCTACCATGACATGTTTTTCTCCCCATTAAAGCAGTAACACCATCAGTATTAAGTAAATAGTTTGCAAAGAGACACTGTAATTAACTGGAAAAAAAATAAAGTGTATAAATCTATAACACTGTCAATGTAATGTTAAAAACATCTTCTAAATAGAAGTAAAAACCCTTTTTTCTTTTTTACCTTACAACACTCAGTAGCCACATAATAATATATGAATATTAACAAAGACATCCACAGATGAAGTTATGAGGACAAAGAGAAAAAATCTAAGTGAAGTTTCCACTGCCAATACATTCTTTCAAAAAATATATTCATGAGGTGAAAATTAAGAAACTCAGATGTATAATTAAATGCAGGCAAGACAATTTTCCATGGCATGTGGGTAAAGAAAGGCATTCCATTTTCAAATACCCTGTTATTACATCCATCTTTTAAAAAATCTCTCTCTCATGTTCGCTTTTCCATATAACTTCTACAACATTTCTCTCCTCTCCTTTACAGAAAAGTCCCCTGAAAATGTTGTTCGTGCTCTTTGGTTATCTGGCATCTGGTCCTTGTTCCTTTTCTTTTTTCACTCTTTATACATACTCCTTTGGTGTTGTCCTAAGGTCTCATGGTTTTAGAAAACATTTGTGTCTTCAAACTCCTAAATTTATACTTTCAGCTTTCTCTAAATCCCAAATGTGATATCCAACTCTGTATTCAACAGCTTCATGAAGGGGGTCTAAAAGGCCAAATTTTATGTATTCAAAGGGACTCCTGTTCTACACACACACACACACACACACACACACACACACAGACCCCTCCTACAGGTTTCCACATCTCAGTCAATTACACCATTCTTCCAAACGTTCAGACCAAAGATATTTGATATACCCATGATTCTTTTCTTTCTCTCATACCTGAAACAATCTATAAGGATAACCTCTCATCTCTACCTTTAGAATATACAGGGTATCTTACCACTTCTTAATTACTTCATTGCAACCATACTGGTCTAAGTCATCACAAACTTAAATTTTTTTTTTCTTAATGAACTCATTAAATAAATTCATTCAATAATTTTGACAACCAACGTGTATTGGGAACTAGGTATACTATGACAATCAAGGTAGACATTTCTTGCCCTCTTGGACTTATACAAATCAATATGTATTCAAACTGAGATAAGTACTAGGGTGCTAGGAAAAACAGGATGCCTTGAAAAGATGGGAATGTCCAGAAGTCTGCTGTTACAAAAAAAAAATGCTTAAAATTGGACCTAATATATCCAGAGTAATTATGCAGGTTGAGAATGGAATGAAGAGTAAGTAATGTAGGCAGACATGGCAGCCTGAGCAAATATCCTGGGGCAGGAAAGGCCAGTGTGACTGGAGCATTTTGAGAGGCAGGGAGAACACCATAAGGCTTGGTGTACATAGGAGTCAGATGATGCAGAGCTTTGTAAACCACATTAATTTAATTATTCCAAAGTTCATGTCAATCTGGCTATCACTTACAGACTGGAAAGGAATAAAAACAGAAATGAGACAATGTTAGTTCATTGCCCTTAGGTTAGTGGACTCCAATTAAGATGTAACAGTAGCTTGGACAGGGTCATGATTGAGACATGAGGAGTTGTAGATGGATTCAATGTTCATTTAAGAATTGTAACCAATAGAATTTGGTGATAGATTGTGGTATCAGAATGGGGATATGCCAAGGATTGTTTTTAGGGACCTAAAGCAAGTAGATGAAGGTGCTGTGTACTAAGTTGCAAAAAGACTTGAGACAGAATAGATTTGAGCGAGGACCAAGAGTTCAGCTTTAGGTGTGTTAATTTTGAAATGAGTCTGAGAGATATTTCAGTGCAGGTGAAGATGTCAGGTAGGTGGCTCAATACATGTATGTTATTTATCTCTTGCTGCATAACAAATTACTGTGAAACTTAGCAGCAAATCTATATTAGCAATCTATTGCTGTACAACACATTAATCCAGCATTTAGCAGCATAAAACAACTTCTCGTGCAGTTTCCTGGGTAAGGAAATTGGGAACAGCTTTATGGCCCAGGATCTCTCATGAGGTTGCAGGTAAGGTTTCAGCCAGAGCTGAATGCTTGAGTGAGGCTGGAGATCTGACTCTAAGATGGCTTATGCACATGGCTTTTGGCAGAAGCCTCAGTTCCTTGCTGGCTGTTTGGAGAAGGCCATAATTCCTCCCCAAATAAACCTCTCCACGGGTCTGCTTAAGTGTCTTCATGACACGGCAGCTGGCTTCTCCTAGAATGAGTGATACTAGAGAATGCAAGGAGGAAGCTGCAATACCTCTACATAGTCTCAGAAGTTCCACATGATCACTTCTGCCATATCCCATTTGCTAGAAATGAGTTACCAAATCCTGCCCACACTCATGGAAAAGGAAGGTTAAGCTTTGCCTCTTGAGTGGAGGGCTAGCAAATAATTTGTGAACATATTTTAAAGCCACTATTCATGATTTTATAGTTCAGTGGAGAGATTTATGTTAGAAATATAACATTGGGAGTTTTTCACATAGATGGCATTTGAAACTGTGAGAGTGGATGATGGACTGCTTAAGATAAAAACCAGAAATGCTTTCCTGGGAAATCCAACATTTACAGGACCTGCGGTTGGAAGAATAGAGGAGGAAATTGAAGCTGGGAAGACAAAGAAAGAAAGTATTGAGAGGCAGGGAGTGGTACACTTTGTGTAAGGCTACCAAGATGTTCAACTTACACTTTTAAGAATCTGTTATTTATTTTATTTTATTGGTATATAATTAATATATGACATTGAATTCACTTTAAGTGTACAACATAGTGATTTGATATATGTATAGATTGGGAAATGATTACCATAGTAAGTTTAGTTAACATCTATCAGCACACATAGTTACAAGTTCTTTTCTCCCGTAACAAAACATTTTAAGACCTACTCTTACCAACTTTCAAATATGCAATAGAATATCACTAACCATAGTCACCATTCTGTACTTTACACTGCCAGGACTTAAATATCTTGTAACTGGAAGTTTTTACCTTTTACCACCTTCACTCATTTCTCCCCACTCCCAGCCCCTGCCTCTGGCAACCATCACTCTGTTTTTGTATATATGAGTTCACCTTTTTTTTTTTTTAGATTCCACATATACGTGAAACCAAACAGTATTTGTTTTTATCTCTCTGACTTATTTCACTTGGCATAATGCCCTCGAGATCCATCCATGTTGTCACAAATGGTCGGATTTCCTTCTTTTTTATGACTGAACAACATTCCATTATATATTAACACCGCCTCTTCTTTGTTCATCCACCGACAGACTCTTTGATTGTTTCCATGTCTTGGACGTTGCAGTTAATGCGGCAGTAAAGGTGGGAGTGCCGATATCGTCTCAAGAAAATGACTTCATTTCCTTCAGGTAAATATCCAGAAGTTGAATTTCTAAAACATATGGTAGTTCTATTTTTAATTTTTTGAGAAACCTGCATACCGTTTTTGTTAGAAGGTGCCCCAATTTACATTCCCACCCAGAGTGTACAAGCATGCCCTTTTCTCATCCTCACCATTTTTTTATTTTCTGTCTTTTTGATAAAGACATTGTATCAGGTGGGCGATGATATCTCATTGTGGCTCTTAATTGCATTTCTCTGGTAATTAGTGATGTTGAGCACTTTTCCCTGTACCTGTTAGCCTTTAGGATGTCTTCCGAGAAATACGTCCATTCAGTTCCTCTGCCGTTTGTAAATTACATTGGCTTTTTTAGGTTTGTTTTGTTTTTGACATCGAGTTGTATGAGTTCTCTATGTATTTTTGATATTAATCCCTTATCAGATATATGATTTGCTAATATTTTCTCCCATTCCACAGGTTACCTTTTCACAAACTCAACCTGGATGATTTTAATCTTGTTATATAGTATTGTATGTAGTACATATACGATAGGCTATATACAGTCTTGTATGTAGTATTTCTATTTATATACTTCTTGGAGATGCTGCGATCCTACTGTTATCCTCAAAAACAGATTCTCGAAGAACAAAATTTAAAACTGAGGTATCAGCAGAACACTAGGTGAACAGGAAAATACAAGAGAATCTCAGACAGTTTAAATTTCAAAATCTTGAGAAAGGGATGAAATATTCAAAACAGAACAGTGAATCTCTTATCTGTTGATACACAATAAAATAAATGCCAGATGGATATAGAAGCTAACTTAAAATGTCAAATATGCTAGTTGAACAGTAATAAAATATTTCAGAATAGATTTTAAAATGCAAACATTAAAGTAAATTTGAAAACCATAAAATTAATAGATTGTATATAACAAAAATTAAAATAGCCTATGTATCGATAATGATTGTACGTAGTAAAATTAGAGAGACAGTCAGGGAAATAATTTCACATATATTAAAATCTCAGTTTAAATAACTTGACTATATAAAGAGCACTATTTAGAAAGACTAGAGAGCAAGAGACCAATAAAAATGGTTATATGATCTAAATAGTCAAATCTCAGAGAAAAAAAAATTAAATTCATAAAATTTAACTGCCCCCAAAATCAAAAAAATAAGAAAAAATGAAACTATGTAATAGCATTTTTGCATAGTAAATTGCAACATTTATAAAGAATTATAGTACTCATTATTGTGAAGGATTTGATAAAACGTGTGTTTTTATATTCTACAATTTTTGTTAAGCATTCATATAAAATATTATGACATTTCAGAAGAAAATTTAGCAATATAAATTAAACATTTTAAAATATGTACATTTTAACTTGGCAATTCAACTTTGGAAAATTATCCTAAGGGAACATTCAGAGAAGATATCAGAATTTTATGTACTATAAAATTCACTGTACTGTTTTCATGAAGAAAAGAAATAGCTTAAATATTCTTCTTTGTGAAAAATATGAAACTGATAATGTTCATTACAAAAAGTTGAATATTATTTAGACATAGTAGAACATATGTTTGAAGAAAATGACATACAAAAGTCATCACAGTATAAAGTTAAAAGTAGACAAAGTAAATTTTATGACATAATTTTGTGTACTTGTGCATATAGGAACATGTAGAAAAAGGAAAAAGGAGAAAAAAGTAAAAAATACAATAGATACCAAATATTTATAGTGGTTTTTCTTTTAGCTGTGACATTCCAGGTGATTTTTAAAATATCTTTTGTTCACACATTTTTGTACCTTCTAAATATTTTTTCCTACTTCTTATACTCCAAAAAATATATAGAAAAAGAAAAACATCAGCCATCGAATCCCACTTAACTCAAAGGAAAAATTAAAAACCAGTAGAAAAAAGAGGAAAAAAATATGTCACCAATCATTATTTAAATAAGTCAATTGAGGGGTTCCTGGGTGGCTCAGTCAGTTAAGTGACTGACTTCAGCTCAGGTCATGATCTTGCTGTTCACTGGTTCGAGCCCCGCTTCGGGCTCTGTGCTGACAGCTCAGAGCCTGGAGCCTGCTTCAAACTCTGTGTCTCCTTCTCTCTCTGTCCTTCCCCCACTCATGCTCGCTCGCTCTCTCTCTCTCTCTCTCTCTCTCTCAAAAATAAACATGATTTTTTTAAAAAATAAGTCAATTGCAATTTGATAAACAACAAACATTCAAAATACTCTAATATCAGTTTACCTTTGGTAGTGTAGAAGAAAGCATTTGGCCAATGGCCCCCATTTGCCTGGCCTCTTTGTGAAGTGCTCTGGTCCATGTCATTGTGAATCAGAATGCTTAAGCAAAAATCAAACCATTAGGTGACAAAGGCTTCTATATCTTTACGCCCCTTCCATATCTCACTAAGACAGATAGATACCCTGGAATCAAATTGTCAGGTCTCCTGTTTTGAGTCTTTTGAACCTAAAGTTGTCCCTAACTGTATCAGCAGTAACTGAGTTAAATGTTGTTTGCTCTCCTCTGAGCCGTACCCTGTCATCTGACTCCCAAAGAAAAGCCTCACCCAATGAAAGTGAGAGTCAGAGAAAGAAACAGAAAAAGACGGAGGTGGAAGTCCTCAGAAGACCAAATATCTTCACTCAAAGTATCCAAATTAGTGGAAAAAATGGCCACTCAATTTTTACCAGGATTTAACATAGGAAACTTGTGTTTATGAAACCTTTGCAATACAGGCTACAAAATAAAAAGCCACTAGATCAGGTCTCCAGAATACATTCCGGTACCTAGCAGAAATGAACATCCAGAGAGCTCACACCACTGGAACAATGAGAAAGGGATATGAGGTCACTGCCATCACAGTAACATAAATAAAATAGTAAATAAATAATAAAATAATAAAATGAACTACCATAGAGACATTTGTAAGTATTCTTTTAAAAAAACTCTAGCTTCTAAGAAGAACACAGGCAGAAATCTCTTTGACATCAGTTGCCACAACTTCTTTCTAGATATGTCTCCTGAAGCAAGGAAAACAAAAGCAAAAATAAACTATTGGGACTTCATCAAAATAAAAAGCTTCTACGGGCACCTGCGTGACTCAGTTAAGTGTCCAACTTGGGCTCAGGTCACGATCTCGCAGTTTGTGAGTTTGAGCCCTGCGTGGAGCTCTGTGCTGACGTCTCGGAGCCTGGAGTCTGCTTCAGATTCTGTGTCTCCCTCTCTCTCTGCCCCTCCACCACTCACACTCTCTCTTTCAAAAATAAATAAACATTAAAAAAAAAACCTTCTGGGGCGCCTGGGTGGCGCAGTCGGTTAAGCATCCGACTTCAGCCAGGTCACGATCTCGCGGTCCATGAGTTCGAGCCCGGCGTCAGGCTCTGGGCTGATGGCTCAGAGCCTGGAGCCTGTTTCCGATTCTGTGTCTCCCTCTCTCTCTGCCCCTCCCCCGTTCATGCTCTGTCTCTCTCTGTCCCAAAAATAAATAAACGTTGAAAAAAAAAACAAAAAAACAAAAAAAACAAAAAAACAAAAAAACTTCTGCGCAGTGAAGGAAATCATCAACAAAACTAAAAGGCAGCCTAAGGAATAGGAGAAGATATATGTGAATGACATATATGATAAAGCATTGGTATCCAAAATATATAAAGAAATTATAAAACTCAACACCCAAAAAGCAAATAATCCAATTAATAAATGGGCAGAAGACATGATTAGATATTTTTCCAAGAAGACATACAGATGGCCAACAGACAGATGAAAAGATGTTCAACATCACTCATTATCAGGGAAATATAAGTTAAAGAATGAGATACCGTCTCACATCTGTCAGAATGGCTAAAATCAACAACACAAGAAACAACAGGTGTTGGCGAGGCTATGGAGAAAGGGACTCTCTTGCACCGTTGATTGGAATGCAAACTGGCACAGCCATTCTATGAAATTGCATGGGGGTTTCTCAAAAACTTAAAACCAGAACTAACCTACAATCCAGCAACTGCACTACAAAATATTTACCTAAAGGATGCAAAAACACCAACTGAAAGGGATACACACACCCCAATGTTAATACAGCATTATCTACAACAGCCAAATTATGGAAACAGCACAAGTGTCCTTTGGCTGAGGAATGGATAAAGAACTATATACAATGGAGTATTACTCAGCCATAAAAAGAATGAAATCTTGCAATGACATGGGTAGCTGTAGACAGTAAGTGAAATCAGTCAGGGAAAGATAAATACCATATGACTTCACTCATGTATGGATTTTAAGAACAAAACAAATGAGCAAAGGGGAAAAGAGAGAGAGAGAGAGAAATCAAGAAACAGACTCTTAACTATAGAGAACAAACTGATGGTTACCAGAGGGGAGGTAGGTGGGGGGATGGGTGAAATAGGTGATGGGGATTAAGGAGGGCACTTTTTGTGATGAGCACCTGGTGTCGTATAGAAGTGTTGAATCACTATATTGTACCCCGGAAACTAATATCACGCTAGATGTTAACTGAAATTTACATAAAAACTTAAAAAAAAAAATAAAAAGCTCCAACTAGCCTCCTGAGATTCTTTGTATAGCCTAAGAATTAGATTTATAGCTTTTCTCTGGATAATGGTTTAGATCTAAACAGGTAATTGAATATTTTAGTTCTCTGAGAGGTCTAAATGGTTATAGCTCTGACTAGGTCTCTAGGTTACGGCCCAGGATGAAGTGCTATCTGTCTAAGGTATTCAGGCTCCTCTTGCATTTCCTTTCAGGAGAGCAGGACAGCTGCCTCTTTCCCTTCATAAGCTGGAAGAGATCACGTTTCTTTGCCTTTCACCTACAGAATGTCTGTAGAGTGTGTGTAGGAAAATCTCTACTGGCTCTCATCACGTCACCCTAGGGATAGGAACCAGTGCAAAAAGGGAACCAACACACTTATTTATCATGAAGTGATAAATAAGATATCTGTCTCTGACCCAGAAGGCCTCCTGTGTGCATTCAGAATAAAATAAATAAAGATGAATATTACAAACCCATAATCACCAAAGTAACAATAAGCAATTCAGGGATCCAGAAGCTAAAACGGGAGACTAGACATTGAACCACTTTTGAAGAAAAACGCTACATCATCATAACTTTCAGTGCCAGAAGAAAAAAAATCACCTAGAACAGCAGAAAATTGGGTTCTGACTCATGTGCATTACCCAAATGTCATATGAAGGAATCCATATTCTAAAATCTAACTGGCATCCAGAATTCCAGCTATCATGCAGCCTAAAAACATAGTTACGGTTCTTTACTTTCATACCACAAAACACATGAGTGAATGCTGAGTATGCATGCATATACAAACACCTGGTAAAACTGAATTATAAAATAATGAAAAATCAAATAGACTCCTGTGTTCTTCAGGATCTGAAAATACTGTTAAAGTAGCTGGAAGATATTTGGCAGTTGCAGTATGGGAAGGAGTTGTTAGCTACTTCAAGTTCAAAATTTTCAACAGATCCTTAGGAAGCTGAGAAAAAATGTTCTTCTATTCTGGAAGATATAATTTATATATGTTTTAATGTATTTATAAACCTGATAAAAATGATACTCAGAGAATAATCATTGGCCAGGTAAATCCTGTATTACATACGTACACAACCATCCTCCAACTATGGGTACACATAGAATGTTCTGATCAGAAATAAATATCTTTAAACGTGTTTTAAGTTGCCATATTTTTATGTTTTATATTTGTTAATTGGTATAATATGAATTTTTCTGTAACAAAAAGGAAAGGGGAAAATGCCTCACCTAGATTCCCTGTAAAAAAACATACGTAAGAGATGCTATAATAAGGAAAGAAGAACATGAAATAGGAAAATACCTCAGGAAATGGAAAAAAAAAAACAATAGAAAATTCATTAATGGCAATAAAGAGCAGACATTTAATTAATAAAATCTAGGGCCCATTTAACAAAAAGACCCAGATTAAAAAAAAAAAAAAAAGACACTCCCATAACATTCTGAAAAATGGACTGTTAAAGTTCTAAGATTTGAATCTGTGAACCAAATTTTGAAGAGGATTTAATGCTCTTGTTGAAAAATGATGATGGATTTATTGAAGAAAGTAGAGATGGAACCACAGACATAGCCAGGAAAGCATTTGGGCTAGAGTTCCAGAATCACACACGAAGACACGTTCCCCTCTTCTTCCCTCCCGTTCTACCAACTGAGCACCAATGAATCAAATGTTCTACAATCCACTTTTTTCTAGTCCAAACAATTGTATCTCAACTGTTAAATGCTTGTGGGAGCAAGGATTAGGCCTGGCCTAGAAACTCTTTAAGCAGCATGGAGAAGAGATGTTTGAGTTTCAATCTCAGGGGTCAAAGAGTAAAATAAACCTCCAATATGACTTTTCACCCCTACATCTAAAGAGAAGAAAGAGATGGTGATTAAGCAATGAATGAAAACAAATATCAGCATGAATTTGATAGATTTTATTTTCAAATTTTAAATCACTGAATCAATTATTTCAAGCATTAAATCAATTTTCTTCAAATGTAGGAAAAAATAATTAAAATATTCTGGAGATTCTGTTGTTCTTCTGTGAAGGACAAACAACAGTTTGCAAGTTCAGCACATCTTGAAACCAGCAGAAAAAATGTCAGATTTCAGTAAAATATGTTGATGATTTCAGAAGAAATATCTTGAGCACTTGGCTTCCTTCAGTCCTCCAGTTAAATGGTAAGAAAAAAACATTTATTAAAAACTAGTCTCTTGGTCAAAACAGGATAAAGCAACTTTACATGGTCATTAATATTTTCTGCCTTCTTAGAGAACATAATTTCTGATGTAGTAAAATGAATCCCCTCACTATTTATCACTTTTTCAAGGAGCCCAAGTAAATAATTTTCAGACTGCACAGAGTTAAGGAAAAAAACAAACTAATTTTCATTAGCAATTAGAAGTCGTCATCATCATAGCTATGTCCAGATTAAATATGCACATTTGGATACCAACCACGATGATTAATATTTCACCTTTGCCAGTGTTACCATGGCAATATTACAATGAAAATTATCCAACTTAAAACTAATAATCTCAACATGCAATTAACTAACAGTGTGCAAATGTAAGAGAATGCACTGATTCAGAAAACTGCAAAAATGTACAGATTTTTTCCCCTCCTTTCTCCTCATTCCTCCAGGAAGAGACAAAGAGAAAATTTAGACAAAAAGGGAAATTATTGATCATTTTTAAGCATTCTATTAGTAAACACGTTTATGATCGGTTAACGACAAACTTTAAAGCAACCTTTCTTTTCACTCCTTCCCTTATGTTCCCTTTTTATTCACTGTGGATTTCTTCTTTAGTCCTGAGCAGAAGTCTGCTTTAGTTAAGCACCCCTTTGTGTTATTTTACATACATTCCTTGCCTCTCCCTCTCCCATTTATAACTGAAGTTCTAATGCTGGCATCTCTCATAGGAAGTACTGAAGGAGTACTAGCGACAGTAATAACAACAGTTTCCTTGTTTAAGTACCATCATATCTACCGCCTTGGTTGGATCCCTCCTTAGCATAGATCCTAAGGCAAGGATGTAAGTCCAGGTATTTTAACTGAGAAATATAAGTGAAGAATTAGGGAAAGTGAAATAAACCATAAAGTGTATGCCAAAGTTCATTTCCAATATGGTCAATTGGGACTCAATTTCATCCTGCACTCTCTAAGATAATGTGTGAACATGCCTCAGAATCAGCCTAATCAGGGACAGAAGGCTAAATCATTTATGTTCTGATTCCATCATCCACTGGTTGAAGACTGCCTCAACCACATGATCTTTTCTGTCCTTTGGTTGTGCCTGTACATAGCCCAGCAAGCCCACTCTCTGCTAGAGAAAACCTCTTGGCAGAGAAGAAAGACATACAGAAGCTCTCGTTATCGGCAGCCATCAGATGGCTGTGAACTGTCGGTAACTTCAGATAAACTTAAGTGAACTAATGAGATACAGAGCAGACATCAGAAGGGTCAGTTCTTTTACTTGATGCAAAGCTGCAAGCCAGATTCTGGAATGAAAATAGTTCATAAGACAAACATTGATTCCTCGTGAAGTGTATGGAATTTATAATAGCAGACAAGTCTAAACAATTCTGAACATCAACAATTTGATTACATTTGGTACATTTATGCAACACCTGACATTTGTCTTATCCCTGTAATTTTTCAGCTTAGGGGAATCATGCTGCTCTGGCTTCTCTTCTCCACCAAACTATGTAGGAAACTCCATACTGTGACTCCACAACCTACACAGCCATTTATGCTTCATGATTCTACAAACCACTTGAACTCTATCTGGGAAGAGAGATTCTCCCTGTGCTTTATGTTATAGAATTGTTCATTACCCTCAATTTCACAGTCCTCAGCCCAAGGTAGAACAGCAATGAACAAACACAAAACTTTCCTCTTAGTTTATTTCACTGCCTAATTTTTTGTTATACATTTTCTAGTTGTTGGGGAGTTAATGTAGGTCCTTTTTGGTCACATCATCTCTTATGCTCTGATTTGTTAAAGACACAGGATTTTCATAAAGTGAAAGTCCATTTAAATACACAGGCATCAAAAGAGTATTTTTAGGAACTCAGAAGCTCCCTAATGCCTTCTAGTACCTACTAAGCTCATAAGTAGCCACATTCCTGATATTTGTCACCATAAATTAATTTTGTCTGCTTTTGAACATAATATAAATGGAATCAAATAGTATGTACTATTCTATGTGGGGGCCTCTCTTCTTCAATAAAATACACATTATTGTAGGTAGCAAGAGATAATTCTTTATAACTTTCAGATAGTCTATTTTATACATGCATCACAATATATTTCTTCTACAGTGTGTGGATATTTGGTTTATTACTAATTATTAGCTACTGCAAATAGTGCTCCTATGAAAATTATTATGTATTTGGTGAATGTATGTATACATTTCTGTTGTATGCATGCATAAAAGTGGAATGCTGAACCCAAGGTTGTATGTATTTGTTCAGCTTTATTGGATACTGTTAAGATTTTTCCAAAGTAATTTTATCAGTTTTATTTTTCAATTGTTTGTTCTCATACTTATTTGCTGCTAGATACAATTATGTCTGATTGCTTTATAGTGACATTGCTGGATACACGTATCTATTTTAATAGAATGCCAGTCAAATATTTTGGACTTTCTATGTACACAATCATTTTAAGAGCAAATGCTTATAATTTATTTCTTCTATTCTAATTCTCATTTTTAAAATTATTATTTCACTTGCTAGGACAACCAATTTAATGTTGGATAAAAATGTTGACTAAAAATTGTTTTAACAAGCAATTTGAATCAATACTGACTTTGGAATAAAGCATTCAATATTTTATTACTAAATATACTGCTTGCTGAAGGATTCTTGTAGATACTCATCAAAAAGAGATTGACTGTTTTCCTAGTGCTCTGTGCACTTATTTGGGTCATAAATTGGTGTTAAATTTTATCAGATGTTGTTTTTGTCTCTGCAAAGACTATTATTTTCCCAGGGCTGTCATACTAAATTTCCACAAACTCTGCAGCTTAAAACAATAGAAGTTTACTGTCTCACAGTTCTGGAGACTGGAAGTCCTAAAAAACCAAGCTGTCATCAGAGTTATACAAAAGCTCTGAAGGAGAATCTCTCCTTGCCAATTCCAGGTCCTGGGGCTCCAGGCATTCTTTGACTTGTGGCTTTACTACTCCAGTCCCTGCCTCCTTCTTCACATGATCTTCTCCTCTGGGTGTCTTTCATAAATCTCCCCTTCCCTGTGTTTTATAAGAATGCATGTGATTGGGGGAGCCTGAGTGGCTCAGCTGGTTAAGCATCCAACTCTTGGTTTCAGCTCAGGTCATTATCCTGTGGTTTCATGAGTTCAAGCCCCATATTGGGCTCTGAGCTGGCAGCGTGGAGCCTGTTTGGGATTCTCTGCTTCCCCCTCTCTGCCTCTCGCCTACCCAACTGCTGTCTTCTCAAAATTAACAACAACAACAACAACAAAAAGAAAGAATGCATGTGATTGGATTCAGAGCTTACCTAGATAATCCAGGATAAGCTCCTTCTCTCAAGATCCTAAACTTAATCTTATATTTAGCCATATCAGCTAATATTCACATATTCCATTGACTTTACATGAATAACTTTTGGTTGAATTTTTTGGCTACCACAAATTCATATGATTTGTCTCTTTTTTAATATGGTGACATATATATATATATATATATATATATATATATATATATATATATAATATTAAACTAACCTCACACTTGAAAGATGAATCCAACTTGATCATGATACATTATACTTTTATGTGTTGTTGGATTTGATTAATAATATTTTGTTTAGTTTGTTTTGCACCTATATTCATGAAAGATATTATGCCATAATCTTGTTCTTAGAAGGTTTCCTTGTCAAGTTTTGGTATAAAATTTATACTGGCATCATAAGTGAGCTTGCAGTGTTCTTTCTTTTCGTGTATCTGGGAAAGTTGTTCAAAGTTTTGTGTTACTTTTTCCTTGGACATTTGGGAATATTTGGGAAATGTATTTAATCCTGGAAAATTATCTGCGTGAAGATATTCATTATATATTTAATACATTTAGAACTAGCTTTATTTTCAATTTCATCTTGTGTCACTTAAAATTTGTGTTTTTTCTATGAAGTTTTCCATTTAAAACATTGTCAAATATATTGGCAGAAAACAGTTAATGGTATACTTCAACATATTTTAATATCTGTATGATTTGTAATGATGACTCCTCTTTCATTCGTAATATTGCTAGTTTGCCTTTGTCTATGTTTCTTTTCATCTTGTTAAATGTCTGAAAACTGTATTAATTGCTCAAAAAGCTTACTTCAAGATTTGGTGATTTTTTTCATTACAGCTCATTTTGTTTCTTTTTCATTCATTTATTCTTTTATCTAAAACATGTCCTTTACTCATATTTCTTTGGTTTAATATTCTAGTCACATTCTGTCTTCTCAAGATGGATTTTCATGTATTCTCACTTTTAATATATGCATTTATCACTATATTTTTCTCTCTAGTCACTCTAAAAACAGCTTTTAATGATAGTTCAAAAGTTTGTGAATCTTATATTTTTATTTTACTGACTTAAAAAATATTCTAATTCCCATTAGATTTCTACTTTGACCAATAGGCCATTTAAGAGTGTATTGTTTTCCTGTTATTTATTTCTACTCTGCTGTTAATTTCAACTATAATCAGAAAATATACCATAAACTATGTACATCCTTTGAGATATGCCAAGTCTTGCTTTGTGATCCAGAAAATATCACTAACAATCAGTTTTGGTAAATAATCCATATCAAGTTGAAAGAAACAAGTATGTGGTTTTTGCTGAATGCTTTATTTTATTAATCTATATCAAAAGATCAATATTCTTAATAATGCACGTGAAACCTTTCCTATCCTTATTTAATTTTGTTCTGCTTTCTTCTACCATTAACTGAAAGGTTTGTGCTGATTCCATCTACTATGAATATAGAGTCTGCTTATTAATTCTTAATTTATTAATTTGCTTCATATATATTGAAGCTATGGAATTAGGTGATACAAATATACAATTTTATATTTAGTTGTATAAGAACTTTTAATAATTGTGAGTTATTCTCTCTTCATCTCGAATAGTTTTTGCTTAAAGTCTACTTTAACTAATATTAGCTGGGGCTTCTGTAACAAAGAACTACAAACTGGTTGGCATAAACAACAGAAATTGTTCCATAGTCCCAGAGATTAGGAGTCTAAGATCTAGGTGTTGGCGGGGTGGTTTCTTCTGAGGGCTGGGAGAAAGAATCCGTTCCATGCCTCTTGCTTAGCATCTGGTGGTTTGCTGCTGGTCTTGTGTTTGTTAGCTTGTTGAAGCATAACCCCAATCTCTACCTTCCTCTTCATATGACATGCTCCCCCAGGCCATGTCTGTGTTCAATTTCCCCTTTTATAAAGACATCAGTCACACTGTATTAGGAGCCCACTCTATTCCAGTATAACCTCTTGTTGATTAATAACATCTGCAATCGGCTATCTTCAAATAAGACCAGTTTATGAGGTTATGGACTGTTAGGACTTCAACATGAATTTGGGGAGGACACAATTCAACCCACAGCATAAGATTTGCTTTGGTTGGTTTTTACATGAATAAAATGCAATGCCTGAGGTTTCAATGACTTATTATACAAATATGTTTCATAAATTCTGTGAGTCAGGTGTGATGCCAGTGCTCCAGGCTCCATCCAGGCTAGGGGTAGGTCTTTCACAAGTCTTTTCATGCCAGCAATCTTGCTAAAAGAGCAGCTCCTGTGTGGTATGTGCACTTCTTATGGTGATGAGAAGGAATGTAAAATATCAAGAAAAGCCCTAAAAACATATTAAACGCCTCTGCCTGAATGCACCAAAAGTCGTATCTATGCACCTCATATTGGTCATTGCAAGGAATATCACAAGCTCAACATCAATGAAGTAAGAAGTATAACATTCTCATACAGTTAGGGAGAAGGAGAATAAATACTTGCTGAAAAATATTATAATCTATCCACCATTCTTTTACTTTTAGTATTGCTATTGAATACTTAATACTTTTAATAATTTCTTTATACTTTAAGTTTGTCTCTTATGAGCAGCACATCTTACCTTTTTTCCTCTAGCCTAAAATTGTGTCTTTTAATTAAAGCACTTATTTAGTTAAATGACAAGGGCTTATCTATTATTATGTTACATAAGCTATACCACACATGAGACTGGGAAAAACTGTCACTTTATGTTAAAAGTCTTAGGTATTTATAAGAATTGTTAATAAAATTATAAGTTCTGGGGCGCCTGGGTGGCTCAGTCGGTTGAGCGGCCGACTTCGGCTCAGGTCACGATCTCGCGGTCCATGAGTTCGAGCTCCGCATCGGGCTCTGTGCTGACAGCTCAGAGCCTGGAGCCTGTTTCACATTCTGTGTCTCCCTCTCTCTCTGACCCTCCCCCGTTCATGCTCTGTCTCTCTCTGTCTCAAAAATAAATAAACGTTAAAAAAAAATTTAAAAAAATAAAAATAAAAAAATAAAATTATAAGTTCTTTAAATTTTGGGTGGTTAAGTTACTGTGTGTAGTGAATACAGAATTTTATTGCAACTTGGTTTAATTATATATAAAACAAAAGTCACATATTCTCAGGGAATAGTTTGATGGATTTGACAAATTTATACAGTGATCGAACAATACCAAAACTAGATATGAGAACACTTCCTTTGCCAAAGAAAATATTCCTTTATGCCATTGGTCAGGTATTGTCCTCATATATACACGAATGTATTCAATTTAACATTTTGTTAAGATGCCTATATCGGTCCTCACAAGGGATATTGGACTCAAATTTCCTTTTTATGTGATGTCTTTGGCTCTCACATCAGGGTAATGCATTCCCATTAAAATAAGTTGAAAAGTATCCGTTTTCAAAAAATTAAATTAAGGGAGATTGATAAAAATTAAGGGATATTGATAAAATTTCTTAAAGATTTTTTAAAAAAAATCACCAGTGAGCAATTAGAACTAAATTTTACTTTGTGGGATGAGTTTAATTTAACAATTAAACTCATTTAAATTTATTTCATTGATATAGGATTATTTATATTTTCTCATTGTCTTAAAGCAGTTGTTTTTCATAGAATGTGTTCATTTCATCTAAATTGGCATGTTTATTAGCATATAGCTGTTTATCATACTTATTTATTATCATCTTAATGTCTGTAAGTTATGCACTGAGGTCCTGGTTTTTATTTCAGAATTGGCATTTTTAAAAATTAATCATTTACCCAAAGTTTTATCCTTTGGTTCATGATTTTTTGTCGCTTTTATATATTGCTTTATCTTTTTCTATTTTATCATTTTTTGCTCTGATATTTTTCATTTTTTTTTCCTTCTGTCTGCTTACATTAGGGTTTAATATTCTCATTTTTTCTAGCTTCTCATGGCAAAATCTAGAGCACTGACATTAAATCACTGTTCTTTCATAATACAAACATTAAATGTAAATTTCCCTCTAAGCACTGCTTTAGCAGCATCCCAGAGATTTTTTTGTATGTAGTCCATTGTTAGTTAATTTGAGGTATTTTCTATTTGCTACTATGATGCTTTCCCCTTGACTTATGATTTACTTAGAAATGTGTTAATTTCCACATATCTGTGAGTTGGCTGAATTTCTTTCTGTTACCAATTTGCAATATGAATCAACTGTGGTAAGAGATCAAATAATTCCAATCCTTTAAACTTAAGGGAACTTATTTTATGATTCATCCAGTGGTATATACTAATTGATAGACTCTGTACACATGAATACATATCTTAGAGATGTTGGATAGAGTATTCTGTAGATGCTAATTAGGTCAGGTTTGCTGACACTGTTGCCTTATTTTCTTTTTCTTTTTTTAAAGTTTATTTATTTTGAGAGACAGTATGAGTAGAGGAAGGGCAGAGAGAGAGCGAAAGAGAGAGAATCCCAAGCTGGCTCCATGCTGCCAGCACAGAGCCTGAAGCACGACTTGAACCCACGAAACTGTGAGATCATGACCTAAGCCAAAACCAAGAGTCAGACAGTTAACTGACTGAGTCACCCAGGTACCCCAATGCTTCCCTATTTTCTATATTCTTAGAGATATTTTACCTCCTTGTGCTTTCAATTACTAAAGAAAATTACCAAAATTTTCATTTATCATTATTGAACTTTCTATTTCTCCTTTCTATTCTGTAAGGTCTACTTCAAGGATTTTGGAACTCCACAATTATGTGCACATATATTTACAAATGTTATATCATCCTATTCTGTGTATTCTTCTACCATTAAGAGTGCATGTAGTTCTTTCAATAGAAGATGGCAGAGGGAGAGGAGGATCCTAGGCTTACTTTGTCTCATATATAACCAGATAACGATCAAATCATTCTAAGTACTCCAGAAATTGACCTGGAACTGGCAGAACAAACTCCACAACTAAATGTAGAGAAAAGGCCACATCGAGAAAGGTAGAAATTATGGAGACACAGTCTGGAAGAGAATAGAATCATGGCCACTGTGGTGTGACTACAGTCACTGAGCAGGGTAGAGACAGACTAACAAGGGGGGAGTACATAGGGAAAGTGAATCCCCACAACAACTGGCTTGGAAAATGAGAAGAGCTGAATTTTGGGACTTCTGGCAATCAACAGTGCTTAAAGTCTGAAGTTTTACAGTTCAACAGGCTTGACTGGGATACAGCCTGGAGGGCATTGCTCTGAATTTGGAGAGAAGGCACGCAAACAACCTGCAGTCACAGAGCATGGAATTAGCAATCTGAAGAGCACCTGGGGCACACAGTGGGGAGGTTATTTTCTCATTTTGGAGCACAACACAGAGAGGCAGTATTCAGAGAGAGACAACTCTGAGAACAAAGGAAATGGCAAGTGTCATTTACCACTCCCACCCATCAGAATGAGCACAGGGCCATCTTCAGGAACCAGCAGGGCACCCATACTGGCTACCTCACTTACACCAAGCCCTGTCCCCTCTCCCATGCTCCAGTGGAACTGGCCTTCCAAGTCTTACTTGATTCCTTCCTAGAACTGCAGGTGACCTCCCACAGAAGACCAGCCCAAACTTCTGCTCTCAACATGTCTCCCTACTCATGGGTTTTGCAGAGTCTTAGTTCCAACAGCAGCGGTGAAAGGTCTCATGTAGCAAGCAGACCAAAGCGCTCCTAGTTAAAAAGCACCACATTCAAGCCAGGGACTAAACACTGGCCACAATAGCCTATGAAGATGACTGGTCTAAAAATAAAGCAACCAAGAGAAAACAGCAGAGCACACACAAAACACATTGAAGAAACTCTTGGCCCTAGGTCACAGAGAACAGAGGACACTACACAACAACAGGTCATTATAGGACCACTTCTTCATAAGGCCATTACCCTCAAGAACAGGAAACAAAACTAACTTTCCTAACACAGAAAATCAAGCATGGAGACTTAGATAAAATGAGAAGGCAAATTTATCCCAAATGAAAGAATAGGACAAGGCCATGGCCAGAGATCTAAGTGAATAGATATAATTAACATATCTGATGGAGAATTTAAAGCAAATAATCATAAGGATACTCACTGAACTTAAGAAAATGGTGGAAGACATGAGTGAAACCTTTAACACAAAGATAAGAAATAACACAGCAGAGAAAAGGGCTCAATAAATGAAGTGAGAAACACTCTTAATGGAATGAACAGCAGGCTGGAAGAAACAGAGGAAGGAATTAATGACCTAGAAGACACAGTGATGGAAAGTAATCAAGCAGAACAAAGGAGAGAAAAGAACTATGCAAAATGAGAATAGATTTAGGGAATTCAGTGACTCCATCAAACGTAATAATATCTGTATTACAGGAGTCCCAGAAAAAGGAGAAGAGAGAAAAGGGGCAGGAAATTTATTTGTGGAAATAATAGCTGAAAACTTTCCTAATCTGGCTAAGGAAACATATATGCAGATTTACAAGGCACAGAGAACACCCAAGAAATCAATAAAAGCAGATCCAACCAAGTTGTAATTAAACTGGCAAAATACAGTGATAAAAAAAAATGTAAGGCCTCACGACAAAGTAAGTCAATAACATATAAGGGAAAACCCTGCTACCAGTGGATTTTTCAGCAGAAATTTTCCAAGCCAGAAAGGAATACCATGACCTATACAAAGTGCTGAATAAGAAAAATTCGCAGCCCAGAATACTCTATCCAGCAAGGTTATCATTCAAAATAGAGGGAGAGACAAAGAGTTTCCCAGTGAAATCACAACTAAAGAAGTTCATAACCACTCAACCAGACAAGCAAGAAATATTAAAAGAGACTGTGAGTGGAAAGGAAGAACCAAACGTGAAAGTATGAAAGTAGGAAACACAAAAGCAGTAAAAATTAATATTTCTTTAAAAAATCAGTCAAAGAATTCACAAAATAAAAGGATGCAGTTTTGACAACATATACCTAAAATGTGGACAGCAGAGGAGTAAGGAATGAATTTAAATGTAAACAACCATGAACTTAATATAAATTGCTATATGCAGAAGAAGTTAGACACAAACCTAATGTTTGGTTTATATCAAAAGCCACAGGGGCGCCTGGGTGGTGCAGTCGGTTAAGCGTCCGACTTCAGCCAGGTCACGATCTCGCAGTCTGTGAGTTCGAGCCCTGCATCGGGCTCTGGGCTGATGGCTCAGAGCCTGGAGCCTGTTTCCGATTCTGTGTCTCCCTCTATCTCTGCCCCTCCCCCGTTCATGCTCTGTCTCTCTCTGTCCCCAAAATAAATAAACGTTGAAAAAAAAATTTTAAAAAAAAGCCACAAATAAAGAGTAAAGAATAAAGAGAAAGAAATCACAAATATATCACTAAATAAAATCAGCAAACCATAAAAGACAAGAAAAGATCCAGAAACAAGACAAGTAATAAAATGGCACTAAATACATTTCTATCAATAGTTACTTTGAATGTAAATGGACAAAACACTCCAATAAAAAGACATAGGATGTTAGAATGGATAACAAAAATAATAATCATTTATGTTTCCTACAAAATACCCACTTTAGACCTAAAGATATTCGCAGCCTGTAAGTGAGGGGTTATAAAAACATTTATCATGCAAATAGATGTCAAAAGAAAACCAAGTTAGCAATACTTATATTGGACAAAATAGACTTGAAAACAAGAAGAAACAAATGTCCAAAGAAGGGCACTATATAATAATAAAGGGGGAAATGCAATAAGAATATATGACAATTGTAAGTATTTATGCACCCAACACAAAGCACCCAAATACATAAAAGAGTTAGTAAAAAACGGCAGGAACTAATTGATAATACAATAATAGTAGGGGACTTTAAAACCCAACTTAAGATCATCTAAAGAGAAAATGAACAAAGAAACAAAGGTTTTTAAAAAAATTTTTTTTTCAACGTTTATTTATTTTTGGGACAGAGAGAGACAGAGCATGAACGGGGGAGGGGCAGAGAGAGAGGGAGACACAGAATCGGAAACAGGCTCCAGGCTCTGAGCCATCAGCCCAGAGGCTGACACGGGGCTCGAACTCACGGACCGCGAGATCGTGACCTGGCTGAAGTCGGACGCTTAACCGACTGCGCCACCCAGGCGCCCCACAAAGAAACAAAGGTTTTTAATGACACACTGGAACAGATGGATTTAATAGACATATACAGAACATTTAATTGTAAAAGAGAAGAATATACATTCTTTTTAAGTGCACATGGAATATTCTCCAGAAGAGATCACATACTAGCCCACAAAATAAGCCTCAACAAAATCAAGATGAAATTCATACCATGCATCTTTTCTGGCCACAATGCTATGAAACTAAAAGTCAAGCACAGAAAAACAAAACAAAAGAAAAAATCTGTAAAGACCATAAATACATGGAGGTTAAATAACATGCTACTAAACAATGAATGGATCAACCAGGAAATGAAAGAATAAATTAAAAAGTCCATGGAAATGAGTGAAAATGAAAACACAACATTCCAAAACCATTGGGATGCAGAAAAGCAGTTCTAAAAGGGGAGTAGCAATACAAACCTACCTCAAGAATCTAGAAAAATCTCAAATAACCTAACCTTACACCTAAATCATCTAGAAAAAGAACAGCAAACAAAACCTAAAACCAGCAGAAGGAAGGGAATGATAAAGAATACATTGGAAAGAAATGAAATAGAAACTAAAACAAACAAACAAACAAACAACCAATAGAACACATCAGTGAAACCAGGAGCAGGGTCTTTTAAAAAAAAAAATCAATAAAATCGTGGCATCTGGGTGGCTCACTCTGTTGAGCTTCCAACTCTTGATTTTGGCTCAGGTCATGATCTCAGGGTTGTGAGATTAAGTCCTGTGTCAGGCTCCATGCTCAGCAAGGAGCCTACTTAAGATTCTCTCTCCCTCCCTCTGCCCCTTTCCCCCTCTCTCTCTAAAATAAAAAGATTTACTCTAAAAAATTTTCAATAAAATTGATAACCCCTACTCAGACTTATCAAGCAAAAAAAAAAAAAAAAAAAGAGAAAGAATTCAAACACATAAAATCACAAATGATAGAGGAGAAATAACAACCAAAACCATAGAAATACAAACTGTTATCAGAGAATATTAAAGGGGTGCCTGGGTGGCTCAGTCGGTTAAGCAGCTGACTTCAGCTCAGGTCATGATCTCATGGTTCATGAGTTCAAGCCCCGTGTCAGGCTCTGCGTTGACAGCCCAGAGCCTGGAGCCTGCTTCACATTCTGTCTCTCTTTCTCTCTCTCTCTGACCCTCCCTGGCTCACACTCTGTCTCTGCCTCTCAAAACTGAATAAATGTTAAAACAAAATTTTTATAAGAGAATATTATGAAAAACTATATGCCAATAAGTTGAACAATCTAAAAACAATGTATAAATTCCTAGAAACATATATACTACCAACATTGAAACTTCCTAGAAACATATATACTACCAACATTGAAACAGGAATAGAAATTTCAAACATACTAATAACCAGTAAAGAAATGGAATCAGTAAACAAAAGACTCCCCAAAAAACAAAGGTCTAGGAACAGATGGCTTCACAGGAAAATTCTACTGAACATTTAAAGAATTAACCTATTCTTCGCAAACTATTCCAAAAAAAAAAAAAAAATAGAAAAGAAAAGTAAACTTCCAAATTCATTCCATGAGGACAGCATTACCCTGATAGCAAAACCAGACAAAGACATCAATAAAAGAGACCTATAGGCCCATATCTCTGATGACTATAGAAGCAAAAATACTCCATAAATACTAGCAAACCAAATCCAACAATACATTTAAAAAATCGTTCTTTGGATCACCTGGGTGGCTTAGTTGGTTAGGCATCTGACTCTTAGTTTCAGCTCAGGTCATGAGGTCACAGTTTGAGTTCGAGCCCCACAATGGGGTCCATACTGACAGTGTGGAGCTTGTTTGGGATTCTCTCTGTCTCCCTCCCTCTCTGCCCTGCCCTGATGACACTCTCTCTCAAAATAAATAAGTTTAATTAATTAATTAATTAAAAATATTCACCATGATCAAGAGGGATTTATTCCTAGATTGCAAGCGTGGTTGAATATTTGCATTTCAATCAATGTGATACATCATATCAATAACAGAAAGGGTAAGAACCATATGATCCCCTCAAAAGATGAAGAAAAAGCATCTGACAAAGGGAGCATACTTCAACATAATAAAGACCGTTTACAAAAAGTGCATTGCTAACATCCTCCTAAAAAAACTGAGAGATTTTCCCCTAAGGTCAGGAAAAAGACAAGGATGTCCACTGTCACCAATTTTATTCAACACAGTACTGGAAGTCCTAGTCAGAGCAATCAAATAACAAAAAAGACCTTAAAAGCATCCAAATGGATAAGGAAAAAGTTAAACCTTCACTATTTACAGATGACGTGGTACTACATATAGTAAACCCAAAAGACTCCACCAAAAAAACTGCTAGAACTGATAAATTCAGTAAAATCTCAGGGTGCAAAATCAATATATGGAAATCTGTTGCAGTATAATAATAAATAATAATCAAACAGCAGAAAGAGAAATTAAGAAAACTCTTGCACCAAAAATAATAAGATACCTAGGAATAAACTCAGCCAAACAGGTGCAAGACCTATACTCTGAAAACTATAAAACAATGATGAAAAATATTGAAGACAACCCAAAGAAATGGAAGGACCCTCCACACTCATGGATCAGAAGAGCAAATATTGTTAAAATGTCTATACTACACAAAGCGATCCACACATTTAATGCAATCCTCATCAAAATACCAACATTTTTCACAGAACTAGAACAATCTCAAAATTTATATGGAATCACAAAAGACCTCAAGTAACTAAAGCAATCTTGAAAAAGAAAAGCAAAGCTGGAGGCAACATAATTCCACTCTTCAAGTTATATTACAAAGCTGTATTAATCAAAACACTACTGGCACAAGAATAGACACATAGATCAATGGAGCAGAACAGAAAATCCAGAAATAAATCCGTAACACATGGCCAATTAATCTTTGACAAAGCAGGAAAGAATATCCAATGGGGGGGAAAAAAAACAATCTCTTCAAAAAAATGGTGTTAGGAAAACTGGACAGTGACATGGAGAAGAGTGAAGCTGGACCACTTCCTTACATCAACACAAAAATAAATTCAAAATGGATTAAAGATCTAAAAGTGAGACCTGAAACCATAAAAATTCCTAGAAGAAAACACAGGCAGTAACTTCTTTGACATAGGCCATAAACTGTTTTCTAGATATGTCTCCTGAAGCAAGGGAAAAAATAGCAAAAATAAATTGTTGGGACTACATCAAAATAAAAAGCTTCTAGACAGTGAACTAAACAATCAACTAAATTAAAAGGTAACCTATGGAAGGGGAGAAGATATTTGCAAATAACATCTCTGATAAAGGATTGGTATTCAAAATATAACAGATACAATTCAACACCTAAAAAATGAATAATCTGATTAAAAGTGGGCAGAAGACATGAACAGACATTCCTGAAAAGAAGACCTCCAGATGTCCAATAGACACATGAAAAGATGCCCAACATCACTGATCATCAGGGAAACACAAATCAAAAGTACGAGATACCTCACACCTGTCAGAATGGCTAAAATCAACAACACGAGAAGCAACAGATGTTAACAAAGATGTGCAGAAAAAGGAACCTTCGTACATCATTGGTGGGAATGCAAACTGGTGCACTTGCTATGGAAAACAGTATGGAGATTCCTCAAATAGTTAAAAATAGTGACGCCTGGGTGGCTTAGTCCATTAAGCATCCGAAACTTGACTTTGGCTCAGGTCATGATCTCCTGGTTCATGGGATTTAGCTCTGCATTGGGCTCTGTGCTGACAGTGTGCAGACTGCTTAGGATTCTCCCCTCTCTCTCTGCCTCTCCCTTAATAGCTCATGTGTGTTCATGCACATGTCCTCTCTCTCTCTCTCTCTCAAAATAAATAAACACTTTTTTAAAAAAAAAAATAAAAATAGAACTACCCTGTGATGCAACAATCACACTACTGGATATTTACCCAGAGAATATAAAAACACTAACGCAAAGGGATATATGCACCACTATGCTTATAGCAGCATTGTTTACAATAGCCAAATTATGGAAACAGCCCAAGCATCCATCATAAAAAGAATGAAATCTTGCCATTTTCTAGGACATGGATAGAGATAGAGAGTATAATGCTAAGCAAAGTAAGTCAGAGAAAGACAAATACCATATGATTTCACTCATATGTGGAATTTAAGAAACAAAACAAATGAGCAAAGGGAAAAGAGACAGACAAGAGGAGAGAGACAAATCAAGAAACAGATTCTTGATTATAAAGAACAAACTGTTTGCCAAACTGGTAACAACTGTTACCAAAGGGGAGGTATGTGGGTGGATGGGTTAAGTAGGTGATGGACAGTAAGGAGTCCAGTGAGGGACATCAAATAGCTATATCCTGGGTTAGGAGATTATAGAGAACGCATTGCAAAGCAGAAAACTGCTTTCTGGTCTTGCTGAAAACAGTAGTCATGGTTCACTTACCTAGTTAATGTATACCTAGGGGGCTTTGCTTATCTAGTTAATGTATATCTAGGGGTTAGGTCCTGCCTATGCTCAGAAATTCCTTAGACCATGTTATCGCATGGAATATTTTACCCTGTCTCGTTTTTCTGCACGTATCTATGCATTCTTACTGGTACGTAGCCCACTGAATATTGCGCGATGTTACCCTAAATGTATGCTCAACAAATACAGGAGCTTGAGAGCAGCTCAGGGAGACCTCCCTTAGACTCCCTTCTCACCTCCCTTGACTTGCATGGAGTCTTGAGTCACACTTACTGTCATCCCTGCCTTTGCTGGACAAAGCTGAAAGCCGAACCCACAGTGCAGTTGTCATGAGCTGAGCACTAGGTAATGTATAGAATCGTTGAATCACTATATTGTACAGCTGATACTAACAGTATGTTAACTAACTGGAATTAAAATAAAAGATTTTTTTTAAAAAAAGAGTGCACGTAAGTGTGTGTTTCAGTGATTTCTCTAGGAATTGTATTACACATCTTTAATTTATTGCAACGTATTTCAGGTTAGTCCTGATTTAAATCTGGTAGATATAGAAAATTTTTACTAATAGAGCTCAATTCCCTTTAACACCTTATTTGCTAATATTGGCATATGTATTATGTCTACTTATTTATGTTATATATCCAACAAGATTTTTATATTCTTATTTTTAAACAAACATGTCATTTAAAGAAATTAATAGAAGAAAACATGCATATATACACGTGCTTGTGCGTGTGTTTGTGTGTAGGTTTGTGTGTGTGCGTGTACTAACAAACTATAACTTCTGGGGTTGTTCTTTCCTTCCCATAGATCACTGTTACCATCTACTTTACTTCTGACTTTCATAGTTTGTATAATACAAGGCTGATAAAACTGGATTATTTCCATTTTTATTTATCTTTAAATGTATTAATTTCATTTTATTTCTGAAGGGTAGTTTCACTGGATATAGAATCCTTTGATAGCAGCTTTGTTCATTTGTTTGTTTTGCTTGTTATTTTCCTTTCAATTTGTCATTCAATTGTCTTCATACTTTTTTTTTTTTTTTTTGGTCATAATCAGATGTTTATCGTGCTGTTGTTTCCCAATAAGGGATGTGTTGCTTTTCTTTTGGTTCTTCCATAATTTTGTCTTTATACTTTGCTATCATCAACTTGATAGATAATATAGTGTGTGTGTGTGTGTGTGTGTGTGTGTGTGTGTGTAAAATTAAAAAGTATATATGTGTATGTGTGTTTTGTGTGATTATCCTACTTGAGCTTCTTGGATGTATAAGTAATGATTTTTTCTCGTTTGAGAAATTTGACATGTTTTCAAATATTTTACTTCTAGCTTCTTCCTCTTCTTCTTCCAGATTCCATTTTAATATGTGACAGAATTCATTCATAGCATATCATAGGTTTTAGGTCAGTCAAAATAAAATTTCCTTTTCCTGGTGTCTACTTAAATTTTCAGGCTCACTTTGCCACAAATTACCTTTCCTTATTTTTTTTCAATATAGCTTTACTGAAGGCATCTAAGTTTTTGAAAAACTGCTCTACTTTTCTCACCATCTACTCTTTGAAAGAGCTACTACTTCTTTATAAAATATTCATCCCCAACTTCCTTCACTAAAATAATAAGTATTTATCCTTAATGTGTCAGCTTAATCACTCATATCTCCAATGAAGCCATAGTTGTCTGTCAAAACCATCCAAAGTAAAAGAAACCCAAAATTTCAGACAAAGTTTATCCTAACTTATGAAAAAAATACATTTGTGCATTCATAGAAGGTTCTTATTTTTTAAAATGTCCAATAGCTCAAAGTTAGATTCCTAGTGCTTAAATAACAGATACTAGCTCAAAGTTTTTGAGAGGAAAAAAAAGTACTTTGTCAAAATTCTCAGTTACATTGACTTTCCTAGTTTTTGTTGTGTAAATTAAAAACCATATATCTAAACCAAGATGATTCACTACTGAGATATCTGTCATGTTCAAGGGACAAGATACAAATAGACCACTGTGATATTTCCATTTTGATCAACCTTAAAGACATTCAACTCAAGATTCTTGCTTCTAGATAAAGTATTATGCTGGAATTCCTGAAGTTTGAAAATATCAGTATGGGGACAGGGTGGTGACAGCAAAGATTTCAGTCATTTTGAAAAGTATTATAGATAAGCATGTTGACATAAACATGTGAACTATATATATTTTGATATATATGCAGTATATATCAAAAGTAAAATCATAGTATAGCAAAAAGATCTTAGAAGAATATATTAAAGTATATTAATATCAGAAAGTAAACATAAACAGCATAGCATAGAGATCACTTCCTGAAATAGAGTGATTTAACTCCAATGACTAACAAAAGAAAATTCTTTGCCAATTTTTTATTGATGCCACAATTATTATGGATTAAGCAAATGTTCTTTCACTGAAAGCCATACTTGATATCTGAAATAGTTGTTAAAGTTTATCTTAATTTGGAAGCTTAAGTATAAAAAAAGTGACTGCTATAAACTGAAATACACCTCTGCAGAACACTGTTACAGTCATCTCTTAAAACATCAATATTAACATGGGGGATTCAAAGATGTATATATTTTCATTCTAATATAGAAAATAAATAAAATAGGGGAACCTGGATAGCTCAGTCAGCTGAGCATCCGATTCTTGATTTCGGCTTAGGTCATGATCTCACAGTTCGTGGGATCGAGCCCCGCATGGGCTCTGTGCTGACAGCACAAGCCTGCTTGGGATTCTCTCTCTCCCTCTCTCTCTGCCCTTCTGCCTCCTCAAAATAAACAAACTTAAAAAAAATAATAAATAAATAAAATATAATCTTCTATTGATTAAAAAGATTTAGCCAAAGCATATTCTAATCATTAATCTTCTTTTCCTGGGTTCAATATTAATTTTAATAAAGTGATGGACTATTCCTTCTATGAGTGTGTCTCAGGAAGAAAAAAGCCAAAAGAGCTAAATAAATAAGTATCCCTAATTTACAATTTAAATAGGAAAATTCCATCTTACCTACAAGTGCTACAGCACAGTAGAACACCATAAAATGGTTGAACTAACTCAGACATTGGGGCTACTGCTTTATTCCATCAAGTCTAGAAAGGTGGAACTTGAGACTCAATTTTATTGCTGTGGTTCTAAATGTAATGATGAAGATAACAAAACCAATCCAAGGTCGAGGATGAACAATTAACATTATCTCCATTGTGAATGATGACTATCCTTAATGGAAGGCAATGTCTTAAAGTAATTTCTTTTTTTTTTTTTTTTACTCTAAATTTAAGGTGGTAAGACATGGTAAAATTGGGATTCTATTTCCATTTCATCTTTTTTTTTTCCCTCATGCATTTATCCAACTGGCCTCTTGTACTGTTTCAGTACAAGGATAATTTGCTTGAATCATTGTGGTGAGCCAAGGAGAATGAAAATAGGTAGATAAATATAACTAGCCCCAAAGTCATTTTGTAACATTGTCACTCTGGTCAATTTCAAAAGTTTAAGGCAAAGAATCAGTTAATTCAGGATAATGGACAATATTAGAGGTCCCTTAAAATTTAGGAAAGCATCCATTTAATATTAAGAATAAAGTCAAGTCACTAAAATCTGGATAAAATTTCAGCTAAGATATGTACTAAGTGTCGTAGACAGAATGACTGAAAAATGTCTACATGCTGATCCCTGGAACCTATGGAATATGTCGTGTTACATGGTAAAAAGGATTTTGCAAATGTAGTTAAGTTTACATACTTAAAATTTTTTTTATGTTTATTCATTTTTGAAAGACACAGAGAGACAGAGCACAAGCAGGGGTGGGGCGGAGACTGAGGGGGACACAGAATCTGAAGCAGGCTCCAGGCTCCGAGCTGCCAGCACAGAGCCTGACGCAGGGCTTGAACTCACGAACCGCGAGATCATGACCTGAGCCGAAGTCAGACGCTCAACCACTGAGGCACCCAGACGTCCCAAGTTTACATACTTTAAAATAGGGAGATTATTCTGCATTACCCATCATTCAGGCTGGCCCAATCTAATCACATTAAGTCTTTAAAAGCAGAGAACTTTTTTGACTGGGGTCAGAAAGAGGTAGCAAGAGAAGTCAGAGAGATTTCATGTAAAGAGTGAGAAGGCCTCAATCCACCAATTTTGGTTTGAAAATGGATAAGGCAATATGATGAGGAATGCCTTAAGAATCCGAGAAAGGCTTCTAGCTTATATACCTCAAAGAATTGAAACTTCAGTCCTACAACTGCAAGGAGCTGAATTTGGACCATAATCTCAATGAATTTGGACGCAGATGCAGCCCCAAAGCTTCCCAAAAAGAACACAGCTCTCTTAACACTTTGATTTCATCCTTGTGAAACGGCAAGCAGAGGACCCAGCTTGTTGCTGTCTACCCTTGTTTTGTGCCCCATGAACTGAGATAACAAACGGGTGATATTTCAAGCCACGTAAGTTGTGAAATTTGTTATATCGCCAATAGAAAACTAATATGTTAACATAATAAACTCTTCATAATAGATTCCTGAACTTTAATTTGTACTTTTGTAATAAAGATATTAATATGCTGATCTAAATAAAATGCGAAAGATACTAATCTAAAATATTTAGCAAAATAAGTATTCTGTAATATATCTGTCCAATATATAACACTTCATTTAAATATATTTTCCTGTATCATTAGATCTACTACATAAATCTGAGTATAAACTAGCTATAAAATAATAACAATCATGAGCTACCACAGTCAAAGGAATAAATATCTAATGGTGTAGCTAGGACATGCTTGATGATGTTGAATGGAATGCTTCCTAACCTTTGCATTTCTGTTAAATGAGGCTTTCTTCCCTATCAGGAAGCTATCGTCCCTTTGAAGACAAGAGGAAGACACACTCAACATTCTGAAATAAGTGACACTGCTTGGATGAGATAATTACCAAATTGAGGGTAAAGCCAGGAACACAGTCATATTAACAAAATCATCCTCTAACAATAAAGAACGTTTGCCACTTTTGTGAGGACCATTACCAAAATCAAACTTGCTTTATTAGCAAAAATGCCAAAAATACTTATGTACTTCAACTATGAACACATGGTTCAACAGAAATCGACAATGTGGAACTTGGCATTGATAAAAATATCTTTTTGCCAAACAGATGTACAAGACATGAAGAAAAACAGCTGCTAAGCAAAACAAGTGAAAAGAAAAATTGAGGTCAGAAAATAAAATGAATTTTCAGGTAAGTATATTTTTGTTTTTCTCTAAAGGTAGTAGACAGAAAATAGTTCCTGAAGCAAACTCTACATCTTTTAAAGATTACATCGGATGCTTTTAAGTAAGTTCTATAGTAAAAAGTATAATAAAAATTCCATAGTAATGTTGTTTATATTAAAAACAATCTTTTTGTTGGTTTCATAAAATTTTGAATTAGGGAATCTCCTAAGTGTTACATTGAAGTCTCAAGCCCAGATTCTTTTATTCAGATAAGGAAGGTGCTCTACAGAATCTTATTCTATTAAGCCTTAGTTCTTCTTTTTATTACATCAAATATTAAGATGCCTTTAGGAGCACCTGGGTGGCTCCGTCGGTTAAGTGTCCGACTTAGCTCAGGTCATGATCTCACAGTTCATGAGTTCTAGCCCTGCATCAGGCTCCGTGCTGACAGCTTAGAGCTTGAAGCCTGCTTCAGATTCTGTGTCTCCCTCTCTCTCTCTCTCTCTCTCTCTCTTCCCTCTCCCACTTCTGCTCTCTCTCTCTCTAAAGTAAATAAACATTTAAAATAAATTTAAAAAAATGCCTTTAAAAATCCCATATAATGTTGACACCGATATTTGAACTTGATGGCTTTTTTTAATGCTTTCAAAATTGTATTGCCTCCATTTGAGGACAAATGTGTAAAAACCTTGAACCTGTTAAAAATACCTAATATGTATGAAAATTTTTTCTTCAATATGTTATACTTATATAGCTTTAAACAATGTTGGTGAAGAGATTTTATTAAGATACAGACTAAAAAACTTTAGAAGGTCAGAAAGTAGGCACACTTCTACAAAACATGTATATCTCTAATATTTAACTTGGAGAAAACATTTTCAGCTATAAATACTGAGTAGTCCAAAGATTAACACTAAATTCTCCAACATTCAAAAGGCTTTTTCAAACACATTAACAGGCCAACTAGAAGCTACATGTAGTCTTTGATAGTGTGAAAGGATAAGTTGACAATTACCCATTTTGCTACCAGAAGGACTGACATCAGGTATTATGGAAAGCAGGCTTTCAATAAATATCATTTTATTCATACAAAAATTATTCTTGCTAAGCATATCTTATTATGAAATATAATTCAAGGAAATATCAGAAGAAATAGAAACACTAATGTCAAACCCTGCCTTCCTTTTTTAACTACTTTATAGAGGTATGATTGCTATACACACATAGGATTATCATACAAAGCTGTACATATTTAATGTATAAAACTTAATGAGTTTGGAGATAAGTATATACCCATGAAACCATTATTACAATCCATGCCATAAACATATCTATCACCTCCAAAAGTTTCCTTCCAACTTCTTAGTTATTATCACTATATTATTTTATAAGACCCCTTGGGGTGCCTGGGTGGCTCAGTCAGTTAAACCTCTGACACTTGGTTTTGGCTGAGGTCATGATCTCCTGGTTCATGGGATGGAGCCCCACATTGAGCTGCTTGCTCACAAAGCAGAGCCTGCTTGGGATTCTCTCTCTCTTGGTCTCTCTCTGTCCCTCCCTCCCCCATGCTCCCGCTTTCGCTCTCAAAGATAAACTTAAAAAAAAAAAAAAAAAGAACCTTAACATAAGATCTACCCACTTAGCAAAATTTTAACTATACAATTCAATATAGTTGGTTTTTTTAAGTTTATTTATTGATTGATGTTTATTTATTTTTGAGCGAGAGGGAGAAAGCACAAGTGGGGGAGGTGGGGAGGGGATCAGAGGATCTGAAGTGGGCTCTGTGCTGACAGCAGAGAGCCCGATGCAGGGCTCAAACTCAGGAATTGAACCATGAGATCACCAACTGGGCTGAAGCCGGACACTTAACCAACTGAGTAATTCAGGCACCTGCTAATTGTTTGTTTTGTTTTTTTTAATGTTTATTTATTTGGGGGGGAAGGAGCAACAGGAGACGTAACGAGAGAATCCCAAGCAGGCTCCATGCTGTCAGCACAGAGACCAACAGGGGGCTCAATCTCACAAACCATGAGATCATGACCTGAGACAATATCGAGAGTCAGATGCTTAACCAACTGAGCCACCCAGGTGCCCCTACAATTCAGTATAGTTACCTCTAAGCATTATGCTAGAACAGTAAATTTCTAGGCCTTTTCCATTTGCATAAGTGAAACTTTGTACCCTTTGACTAAAGCCACTCTTTGTTCCCCACCCTTCAGCACCTGACAGCTACCATTTTACTCTCTGTTTCTATGATTTGGACTGTTTTGGATTCCTCATCTAAGAGGTATCATGTAGTATCCTGCTGTATTTAGCTTCTTTCAGTTTTCATAATGACCTCCAGGCTCCTCCAGGTTGTGGCATATAGCAGGACTTCCTTTTTCTTTATGGCTAAATAACATTTCATATCACCTTTTCTTTATTTGTCCATCATTGGAAATTTAGATTGCTTAGCTGTAACGAATAATGCTGCACTGAACATGGGAGTACCGATATTTCTTAGAGATTCTGATTTCACTTCCATTACATATGTATTCAAATGTGGGATTGCAGGGTCACATGACAGTTCTATTTTTAATTTTTTGAGGAAGCTCCATGCCATTTTCCATAGGGGCTGCGTTGATTTACATCCTCACAGCATATAAGGGTTCCAATTTCTCCAAATCTTTACCAACACAGTTATCTTTTGTTTTTTCAACACTAACCATCCTAATAAGTGTGATCTAATATCTCATTATGATTTTGATTTGCATTTATTTCCCTGATGATTAATGATGTTGACCACCTTTTCAAATTGTTAGCCACTTGATGTTTTCTTTGGAGAAATGTGTATTTAAGTCTTTGTTGATGTTTTAATCAGGTTTTTGGTCTTTTTTTTTTTTTTTTTTTTTTTTTTTTGCTATTAGTTTGTATGAGTTCCTTGTGTATTTTTTAGATAAATTTTTATCAGGTATGTGATTTGCAAGTATTTTCTGTTTTTTTTTTTATATTTGTTCTTCCTCTCATTATTCAAACCTTCTTCCTCACCATTTCCTCGTATACATATTGCACATATTAGAATGTTTACTGCAATATGACTGCCCTTTATTCCATGCTAATGAAATCAGTAAAACTTTCAACCTGAATATTTTTGCTTCATTAATATGCACATAATGATTTTTGCCACATTTTTCCTGATGAGAAATATCAGGTGTTCAATTTAAAAATAATTTTGAATTTTAAAAATTATTTTACATATTTTCATTGAGAAATTTTTAATTTTTAAATGTAATTTAGAAAAAATACATGAAGTTTCATGTCAGGAGATTTATATTGTGATTTGAATTCTGCTCTAATAAAATTATACAAATTTGGTGTAGGAATGAAATCTTTTAAATCTCTAGGTTATTGGCTCAGTCTGTTGAGCATCCAACTTCAGGTCATGGGCTCACAGTCCGTGGTTTTGATTCCTGTGTCAAGCTCTGTGCTGACAGCTGAGAGCCTAGAGTCTGCTTCGGATTCTGTGTCTCCCTCTTCTGCCCCCTTCCCTGCTTGCGCTCTCTCTCTCTCAAAAATAAACATTTTATATTTTATTATTTATTTATTTATTTTTTTCAACGTTTATTTATTTTTGGGACAGAGAGAGACAGAGCATGAACGGGGGAGGGGCAGAGAGAGAGGGAGACACAGAATCGGAAACAGGCTCCAGGCTCTGAGCCATCAGCCCAGAGCCCAACACGGGGCTCGAACTCCCGGACCGCGAGATCGTGACCTGGCTGAAGTCGGACGCTTAACCGACTGCGCCACCCAGGCGCCCCAATTTTATTATTTATTAAAAAATTAATAAATCTCTAGGCTACTTTTTCTTTTTTTTTTTTTTTTTCAACGTTTATTTATTATTGGGACAGAGAGAGAGCATGAACGGGGGAGGGGCAGAGAGAGAGGGAGACACAGAATCAGAAACAGGCTCCAGGCTCTGAGCCATCAGCCCAGAGCCGGACGTGGGGCTCGAACTCACGGCCGCGAGATCGTGACCTGGCTGAAGTCGGACGCTTAACCAACTGCGCCACCCAGGCGCCCCTCTAGGCTACTTTTTCAAATGTAAAAACACTTAAATTCAGTTTTTAAGTCATATTTCTATTTTAGCATTTTTGAGGATCAAAAATTAAATCACTACCTATATTTCAGCCTTCTATATGTTTCTTTGATTTGAAAAGCTTTTAAATTTTCATTCAGAATGATAGATGAATTCAGCATTTCCTTGCATTAATTTTCATTAAATAAAGCTCTATTTTCTTCTTATGTAAAAAGAAATTATAGCTTTCTTCCTCTAAAAAAATAATTAAAATTTTTTTTTTATTTGCCTGCCTTCCACTCAACTAACTATGGATGATATAACACAGCAATTCAGGGTTAATTCTATTCATTCTTCTTAGAAAGTATACTGGGAGGTCAATATTTTTATGCCAGTCAGGTCCGCTTTGTGGTTAACATCTTGGATTGTCATCGCTAGCTTGCTGAGTGTTACATGTTGATGGCAGAACTCCAGTGTGACATCTGACAGTTTGGAAAAAAAAAAAATCACTGAAAATTCTTTACACAGATAAACAAAATGCACCAGAATACCCTTGAACGTTTCTAATTTAAATTTCAAAAACAGTGCCTGTTTCATTCCATATACTTGTCACTTTGCTAGTCATTGAAGAAATGCAAAGATGAATACCTATTTTTATCTTAAAGGCTTCACATCTCTCTCTAGCTTACTATTATCTCTTTGAGTCCCTAAATAGGGAGGAACAGTAATATTCTATCTATTTGATGGATAAGTAAACGCACATTTAGAACAGGACTAACCATAGTAAGGCCAGAAGACCAGTTTTCATCCCTGAGCTGTTGAATAATAGTTTAAGAGGAGATAGTACATTAATTAAAAGTGTTTAGAAACTTTAGAGCAATATGTCAAAGCAGTTGCATATTTGTTGAATTTAACAGTAAAAATAGTGTTTATATTCTCTATGCCTTTTTTCATTTTTCTAGTAATTATATATGTATATTATAGAATATAAGTATATATTATGTATAAATATATATAACATAAATATATATATGATATATATATATATTATTGCATTTTACAAAAGTTTTTATTTGTAATGAATGGGGGTAACTAGTACTTTATGAGAGACAGTTTAAGGAATATTGCTCTAGAAAGTTATTAAGTATAACTAACGACATTATTCAGTTGTTTATACCTCTAACATACTCTAGAACAATATATGGGTTGTTTCAAAGTAAAAAAAATCCTCAGCCCAACAACAGCAAACCCCGATATACCAGGTACGAAGCTTAGATACATGTATTTGCAAAATAAAACTAAACCCCCAAATCTCCTAGTAAAAAAAATAATGAAAAATAACTGGAACATGTGAATCTAGATTTTAGGTACTAGGATCACCTGGTTGTATTCTACTTAACATTCCCTAAAAGAGTTTTCAATGATCACCAGTCAAAATCTCCTCCCTCATAAGTGAGCTCCTGTGAAGGCTCAGACTGGAGGGACGGTGCCAGCAGATGGAGGTTCCATCAGGGATGATATTGGCAGTCTCCAAGGTAACAGTTACCATGGCGAAGGAACAACCTCCAGCAATGGCTAGCCTTAGTGTAAGAAAGGGAAGGCAGAAAATGTGATTGCATTTGTGACTGCTCTATAAATCCCTTGAGCAGATCGAGGAAGCACTGGTGCTGCACCTACCACCTTCCCCTTAATTCTGGCATATTCTTCCACAGATTGTTTGTTTGGTTTCATAGTCCACCCAAATGAAAACATCCAAAGCCCGTTTGAATAGTCATACTAAACAATTTCCGTTCTTTATCATCCAGCCTAGATCAAGTTCCAGGAAAATACTTTGAAAGTCGCATCACTTAGAAGCTGTAATAACTAATAAGGAAGTTTTACAGGAAGTAGAATCAAATTAGCAATACTAAAAAATCTAGCATTTTCATATAAAATTAAAATTTTCACTTTATTTTCACTTTCTCCAAAACGTTGTAGGTGTGACTGGGTACTTTCCAAAGGTTTAGCACTGTTTATTTGAATATCACTTGTGCAAGCTTGATGAAAGGAAATGGAATGAAATTATTATGTACCAGAAATCTTTATTATCACAAATTTGAATAAAAATGAGACAAGATTTTGCTTAATTAATTTATTTTATATTTAACAGGGAAATATAAATTATTCTGAATATATTGGAATGGGAACTAAGGATTTAAGGATCCCTCTCCAGTGTTTAAAATTTATGTATGTATGATAAAAGAAAATACATAAGCTATTGATGAATTATCCACAACTCAGCATGGAGGTGCTTCAAGAATTATAGGAAGATTAAGAACTAGATTAAGCAACTAGAATACAAACAGGCAAATTTCTGGCAAAAATTACTTGCAGTTATTCTAAAGAAGGTCTGGTTAGCAGGTCATGAATAGACATGAGGAGAATTTTCTTAGTGTGTCCATTTTCTTGAATGGATGATTAATATCCTACCTCTCCTGCAAGTCAGAAAACAGTTTTTAAAAAGTCCACCAGAGTCATAGTGTAAACGTAATGCAAGTTCATGCCAGACCTTACTAGGGTGGCAGGCAGAGTGGAATAGGTGAGTCTAGTCAGATGGGCCAGCCACTGGGTATTGTCTCACTTAATCCTCTCATCACACATTTACTTATAGCTGATTTAAACAAAAGGTGATAAAAAATTAAAACGTGGTTATTATAAATTAGTAGTACCAAGAAACCCCCCCTCAAAAAAAAGAATACCTTGTGGGAATGGGGTCCAACAGGAACAGACTGTAATATTCAAAGGACTTTGCCCTGAGGCACCACCCCAACCAACAAACTGAATTCAAATTAGGACAGAGGCTTAGGTGTGGGCTTTTAAACCTCCCTCAAAGTACATCACTTGTGCATTAGATCACATTCCTTCTTCACTACTTGAAGACATATCTCTGACAATTACTCTTCTCTTTCCTGCACCATCATGTTTTTGCCCATAAACATTACCCATAAAGCATTCAAAGTGATGATATTTTGGGGTGCCTGGGTGACTCAGTTGGTTAAGCATCCAAATCTTGATTTTGGCTCAGGTCATGATATCACAGTTCATGAGTTCAAGCCCCGCGTCTGGAGCTGTGAGCGTGGGGCCTGCTTGGTATTTTCTCCCTCTGCCTCTCTCCCACTTATTCTTTCTCTCTCTCTCTTTTAAAATAAATAAATTAACATTTAAAATGCTGATATTTTTCCCATCTTTAAACAAAAACCTTAACAGCATATTCCTCAGCTTTTCCAAATCTAATTCTCCTCCCTGTTTGAGCAAAAGTCCTACAGAGTTGGCATCACTTATGATTTACAACATCCTTCCTCTCATTCCCTCTTAAATCCATGCCAATCAGGTTTCACCCTTACTGTTTCTCTGAAATCGCTCTAATTAATTTCACCTTTTCAAAATACATTTCCTAGATGCCAAATCTCAGAGTCAACCCTCAGTCCTTATTTTTGACCAAGCTGCAGCTTGTGGTTGAACTCCTAACTCACTGGTCTCTCCTTAAACTACTTTGCTGCTACTAACTTTTCTTTTTAAGTCAGAGTGCTCCCAGGTATTGGTCTTTGATATTCATTGCTTTTCTGTCTATGCCAAAGTCCAAGGCAGAATTCATCCTCAGAGCTTAAATACAATTTATACAGTTAACACCTACATTTATACCATCAGACACTCCCCTCCCAAACGCCACACTTACATCACCTGCTAACTTCATATTTCCTAAGATGTCAATACACATCTTAGACTTATTATGTCCAAACTGATCATCTGATTTCCCCAAAACTCCTTATTCTCTTATCTTGCCCAACTTGATGGATACTCCATCCTTCCACTTGCTTCTCTCCTTCCACACCTCACATAAAATCTACCAGGAAATCCTTAAGTGTATATCCAAAATCTAACCATCGCTCACTATGTCCATTGCTATCACCCTTGTCTGAGTCACCATCATCTCTTGTCCTAATGGTCTCCTTCCTTCCATTCCCGGACCTTAACAGTTTTTTGTTAACAAGTATTTATTTTGAAACTTATCATTTCATGTGTGTCTGTGTCTGTGTTCTGTGTTTAACTCTGCTTTAAAGTCTGAAACAGTTCCCCATTTCACTCAGAATAAAAGCTAATGTTTTAAAAAAGCTGACAGGTCTCTGAATGACCTGCGGTGCCCTGACTTCCTCTTCTGACAGTGCTTTACTCATTCAATTTTAGGTGAATTGTCATCCCTGCTATTTGCTCTAGGTTTTTCCTTTGCCTAGTCAATTCTTCCCCTAGATATCCATTCAAAATGTCCCCTCTATCTACAGCTCCCTTTCTTTAAACGACTATGTGTCAAACTTTTGACTAAACTCAAGTCTCTATTAAAATCCACCCTACCTGTATCATCTATACTTGTAACCTGTACCAAACCCTATCACAGGCATTAGTATACTAAAAGAAAAAAAATCTAAAACAAGAATTCCAAACTAATCAAAAATATTCACCAGTAACAGAAATAGTATTTATGGGTGAATATAAACGATATTTTCTCTTCTATTAATTTCTACAATCGATAATTTTATATTTTTTACAAAAAAGAACACCGATGCATTGTGGACTTTTTAAAGATATGCGGAAATAAAATGAATTAAAATTATAGCACAAAAGATGAATGTGATAGTTAATTCTACGTGTCAGTTTGATTGGTCTCAGGGTGCCCAGATTAAAAATTATTTCTGGATATATCTGTGAGGCTGTTTCTGGATGAGATTAGCATTTGAATCAGCGGTCTAGGTAGAGTGCTCTCCCCACTGTGGGGGAGGGGCATCATGTAATCCATTGATGATCTGAATAGAACAAAAGGAAAAGGAAAGAGGAATTCACCTCTTCCCCCCCCTCCCCCCTGCCTTTCTACTTGAGGTGGAACATTTCATCTCCTCTCCTCTTTTCTTGCCTTCAGACTCAGACTGAATTACACCATTGGGTTTCCTGGGTCACCAATTTGCAGATGGCAGATTGTGAGACTTCTTAGATTCCATAACAGTGTGAGTGAATTCCTCATAATATATAAATCTCTCTCATATATATAGAGTGTGTTGACAGATTTATAGTGGAACAAAATTTTTCTAGCACTTAGAATTGGTAAATATTGAATTCAAAACATCACAGTAACCCAATATGTACATATATGTGCATTTTATAGGTATTTTACTATATGGAAATATATGTATTTACCTTAAAATCATACTGTTGAGATTAATAATGAATCAAGAAAAACTGTGCATATTTTATAATGCTTTTATTGTGGAATATATCTAAAGCATTCATTTAAAATTTAGAAGTGTAACTATTTATATCATACAATAAAAAGAATACTTAACATTAAAAGCACATATAATAGGGGTGCCTAGCTGGCTCAGTTGGTTAAACATCCAACTCTTGATTTCGACTCAGGTCACGATCTCAAGGTTATGAGATCAAATGAGCCCCATGTCAGGCTCAGTGCTAGGCATGGAGGCTACTTAAGATTCTCTCTCTCCCTCTCTCTCTCTCTGCCCCTCCCCTGCTCACTCCCAATCTCTCTTAAAAAAAATATATATGTATGTATAATAAATATATATAGAATTTTATATCATATATACAAATATAATAAATGTGTATATATATATATATATATATATATATATATATAAACACATGTATATGTGTGTATCTCCTATTGATTCTGTTTTTCTAGAGAACCCTAACACATGGGACATGGGAAAAATGCACTTATACAATCTTAAGAGTCTTAGTGATAGGTAAAGTATATAATATACTTTACGGGAAACTAAAATGAGTTAAAAGATACATACTTATAAACCCTGGAGTTGCACTCTATGCAATAGTCACTAGCTACACGTAGGAATGTAAATTTAATTTAAATTAATTAACTTAAATTACAATCCTGAACTGGACACTTGCGTTTTAAAGCATTTCCATTATCATTGAATGTTCTCATATGTATCACTGCCTTAGAGAACCCACACACACACAAAAACCCAAAATAAACAATAAACAAATAGAGATAATAAGATGAATGCTAGAAATACTCCGTCCAAAAGATGGCAGAAAAAGAGAAAAAAACAAAGAATGAGACAAAAAAACTCACCAAGATATTACAACTAAATTGCACAACCACATCCAGAATTACACTAAACATAAACATTTATTCTTTCCCAAGGAACATGGAACTTTATCAATGGAGACAAATATGATGGGTCAAAATAGAAATCACAGTAAATTTAAAGAATATTAAATTATACATATTATAGTATTGGATCACAATAGAATCATGTTAATAATTCTATTAATAATACATATTATTAATATATATTATATATACAATATATAATATATATTAATAATAATACAAATAATAATACTTAGAAACATAAAAACACACGTATCTGGCTCATAATTTTAATTACATTAAAATTAAAACAAAGAATATCAAAATTTGTGTGGTGCAGCTGAAGCATTTCCAGAGGGATACTTACAGCTTTTAAAGTTTATATTAGAAAACAAGAAAAGTCTAGAATCAGAAATCTAAGCCTCCACTATAAATGTCTAGAGAAAGAAGAGAAAATTATACCCAAAAGGAAGAATTAGACATAAGAACAGAGATCAATGAAATAGAAGATGGCCTATCAATGGAGAAAATCAATGAAACCAAAGTGGTTACATTAAAAAGATCAATAATGTTTATAAACCTTTAATTTGACTGATCAACTTAAAATGGGAGTGAAGATAAATTACCAAGATCAGACAAAGAAAAGGGGCACTCTTCAATATCCTAGACCAATCAAAATGATAACATAATATTTCTGCCTATAAATCTGACAATCTAAATGAAGTAGATAAATAACTTGAAACCACAAATGATCAAAACTGACATAAGAAATACTTAGAAATTTGAAGAGCCATAATGGAACATCTGAGACAAAATAAGGCACACAAACATCATTAACTTGGTCTCATTTTTACTGCTCAATACCTAAATTATCAACCCACAATAGGACGTATGCTCACTCAGGTAAAAATCCTATTTGAGTTAACAAATCACCAGAACTAGTAAGAGTGTTCATAAAATTCACCAGATAGAGGAGATCTCTTTGAAAAATAAAATAGTTTGGGCACATGAGCAATAGTAACTAGAAAATGTAGAAATAACTTCAGGTAGCAACTAATAAGAGATATTTTTGTAAAAGATTTCAAAACTATTAGATGTAAATTTTAAAGGATCTAGATAAACAGGAAGATATGTCAAGTTCATAAATGGGAAAACTTAAAAATATGTTAATGTTCCTCAGAATAAACTATAAATTTAATACAATTTCAAATGCAATTCCAAATATTTATTTTTATCTTTCATGAAACTCATACTAAAATTCATATGGAAGAATAAATATCAATAAATACCAAAACAAATTGAAAAGAGGTTCAAAGATGGAGTAGATGCCCTATATGTCATGAATTTTGTCTGGCATAAATATAGCAATAATTATATACAGAAGAAGAGGTAAATCAATAAACTATATTTTAGAAATATAGAGTTCAGAAATACCCTTACTTTCCTGTATATTGTTATTGAGCTTTTAATTCTCATAGCTTCTTTTATTTGATTAGTGTTTCACCCTTCTGCTAGAAAAAATATTGCTGATTATTACTATATTATTATCATAAAAAATGTAGGGTTAGGGCAGGGACTTTGACCCTAGCTATATGTCCAGGTCTTCTAACAGTGATTATTAAGTATTTGTTGAAAGAAAGAAAAGATAATGAAAGGCATATGATAGAGGTTGAACCACCAATCAGTAGAAGACTTTGGGGAAGCCACTCACCTTATGTAGAAAACATAAAGTTACTTATATAATACATGCCAAACATTGAAGCAAATTGTAGACGGATTTAAGATTTAAATATCAGCAGTAAAAATTTTAAAAACTATGGGGAAATAAGAATATGGTAGTACCTTTATTGTCTTGGGATAGGAAAGGACTTCTTAAAGAAGAATCCAGTATAAAGAAAACACTTCAAATAACAAAATACTGAAATAACTGGATAGAAATTTTGAGAAAATAAGATGCATATGATTCTTGTTAAAGATATACACTGGAAAATTAATGTCTTCATTTATATTGGGGAATTGAGAACTAACTTAAAATTCAATATACACAGCTTTTCAGAACAGAATATCTAATACAATGGGTTTTTTTAAATAAATTTTTTAATGTTTGTTTATTTTTGAGAGACACAGAGAGAGTTTGAGTGGGGAGGGGCAGAGAGAGGAAGAGGGACACACAGAATCAGAAGCAAGCTCCAGGCTCTGAGCTGTCAGCACAGAGCCCGATGTGGGGTTCCAACGCATGAACTTCAAGATTGTGATCTGAGCCGAAGTCCCAGGGCTAACGGCCTGAGCTACCCAGGCGCCCCTGTGAATGTTTTTCTGTGACCTCTTTCTTCTTCTATGCTGTAGACTTATTAGACTATGAACCCTTTGATAATGTATATAAGAAAATCATTCCACAAAGATGCACAGGATAGAAAGTCCATAGTCACCATACCAGTTGAACTTGGAGGTGACAAGTCTCCATTTTGTTTTTGAGCAGCTGCATAATATGCAACCACATTTTATACATAGATTACAGTTTATACACAGACTACTTTAAACAATTGAGAGGTACTGGTGTACTGTTTCTTCTGATTATATATTTTTGTAGTTAATGAGTTATTCTGGGCAGTGATATTTCCTATAGATGCTTTTCATTGAATATTGTAAGTATTGAAGATACTAAGGCTTTTACTGAAAGCTTTCATGAGGAATCTCAGGATTATAAAGATGCTTATTTGTTCATCTAATTTTAGTAAGGCACAGTCACCTAAATTGCTTTTGTTGCAAAAGAAGTGAGCATGACAGCTAAAAGAGGTGACACAAAAACCCTGACTCCTTTCATGCCTTTATGGAAAGAATGACAGTTAATGGGTAGAGAAAAAGCATGCATAACTTTTTCAAGGAAAATTGTATAAATGGGGCTTCTAACTGTAATTTATAAAATCTGCTTGTCATGTACCTTTTCTACTAAGCAACATTCTAATTAATAGCAAAGTCTGGGTAATATTATCCTGTTACTGTAAATTGCAGAAATTGTGTCTATGAGAATATGTGCTAGGAAAGAGGGTAATGTTCAAATTCTGGAAAAGTATTTTGCAAACACAGAAGTCTGAAAGGCTACAGGGTAAGTCCTAGCCTAGCAGTCATAGCAATGTATTCTTTTTAGACTGTCATGTGAAGTGTACATTACTTTGAATTTGTCTTTTTTTTCCTAGAAAAAATTACATTGGAACAAAGTTTTATATTTTTCATATAGGCTTATTTAACAGATAAATAATGCATGCAAGTGTGAATAGCAGTACCCCAATAACACACATTTCTTTTTAATTTATAAACCTCAAAGTTTACATCTTTAAATGTCTTTCTGATACATTTGACATCCCAGGTTAGAACATTTTTATTTCTAGTCCAAGTAAAGATGGTGAGGCTGTAATTTAGAATACACTGGTAAGTGAAATTACTCCACTATCAATAAAACAATAGTTACTAAAGGACAGATTTTGAAATAAAAGCAGTTACCAAGTTTGTAAACCCAAACACAATGGTTTTAAAGAAAAAGTATATGTACCTATAGCATAAAAAAGTATTCACCAACTCTACTATCATTGGTACCTCCTACTGAATGCTTTGTGCTATACAAATTAGTCTTATATAATAAACAATATTAAAGAAATCAATTTGGGGGGTACCTGGGTGGCTCTGTCAGTCAAACATCTTACTCTTGATTTTGGCTCAGGTCATGATTCATGGTTTGTGAGAACGAGCCCCGTGTTGGGTTCCATTCTGAGCATGGAGCCTGCTTGGGATTCTCTCTCTCTCTCTTTTTCTCTTTCACCCTCCCCTGCTCTCTCTCTCTCTCTCTCTTTCTCTCTCTCAAAGTAAATATATAAACTTAAAAAAAAAAAAACAAGGAAAGGGATACTATTTAAAAAATCAAATTTTTTTAAACAAAGCTTAAGTTACATTCAGGATAACAGACTTCAAACTGGGAGGCTATTCATATAGAACACTCACTTCTTATTACCTTCTTTACATTCTGAAACAAAACAGGAAGAGTCATTTCTAGGAAATAAATGGAAAGCAAATTGTAGCAGACCAAAAGTTTGAGAACGTGATCGCTCATGTGAGCTAAAGTTAAGGACATTCTTTTTCTGCCTCCGTAAAAGACCAGAGAAGGAGACTTAGATTTGGGTTAATTATGTATAGCCAATTTGAGCAGCTCTCATCCCTGTGAAGAACTAAGATGATGGACTCTTGAGTGTTGTTTTAGAAGGCCTGAAAGAATTCTTCATTTAGAGAAATGAAGGAGGGGTGGATGCAACGTGTACTAATGTAAAGAGTGTATTCTGAATTTAGAGTCAGAACATGGAGGTAAATGAAAAAAGCAAAGCTCCTAGGATAGCCTGCATGACCTTGTGTAACCCAGCATCATTACCCTCTCTCCCCTCTCTCCCTGCCTCCTGCTCTCCCCAGGCACCAGGGCTGGCAGGGGGCAGGGGAGCTGGCCTCTTGCTATTGTTAGACTTACCAGGTAGACTCCTGACTTGAAGCATTTGCACTTCTGCTTTTTCTAACTGGAGTACCTGTCCTCAAAAACCAGTTTGCTACCTCCCTCACTTTCTTTAATGTCACCTCTTATCTAGTGAGTGAGGCAAAAAAAAAGATCATATTTTGTTTGTATTGGTTTTGCCTCAAACTCTAATGTGGTACTTACTATGTTTGACTTCCTCAGAGGCTATAAAGATAGGAGACAGGAAAAACGAGAAGTAAACGAGATTTTTCTTCCCCGGAAACCATCGATGAAATTTGGACTTTCACTGCTTTGATAATGAAAAAGTGCAAGTCTAGTGTTCTTTGATTTGACAAATCCATGACAGCATTCATTCTTCCTGCAGCTGACTTGAGGAAAAGAAGGTAAAGTCGGGGGAAGGGACTTAATCTCCAACATTAATATTCATGTTCAACTAAGTTTCCTGGTTCTGATAACTGGACAAGAATATATATCTATGGCAATACCATTGGGTTAGCATTCTCCTCACCTAATCTGAAATGCTATCTAATTTGTATCAGCGAAGCCAGTAACTCAGGATTGTGATGGTCCCAGCAAAGTGTTCAGGCCATTTGTTGATTTTAATCACCTGTTTTTGAATAAAGAAACTAGGAATCCAAGCTTAGAAAAAATGAAAGGTCGGAGCAGTTTACTAACGTTAATTTAAGTAACTCATATTTTTCAGAAACCTCATATTTTTCTTTAAATATAAAGGGTAGGAGGAGACTTGCAGGAGACTTTTCTGAAATGAGATGACATAAAGAGAGAAATAAATACCTAGGACAAAAGATGAACTATAAAGCACATCATTTTGACTTTAATATTGTCCCTGTTAATGAGTGTAAGCCAATAGATTCACTATGTGTTTGGCATTACAATTTCCTTAATGATGACTACATTACATCGATAATAAAGTGGCAATGGATTTTGGTGAAAAAAATATCAAAACGTTATAAGCTGACTAAAGAAATTATCATCTCTTACCATTCTGAGCAATTCACAGGCTCTTGAGGTGTCAGCAATTTCAATAATTACTCTGAACTATTCTGTATACATACTAATAGGCAGAGAGCAAATACATTTTTCTTCTTGCACATTCACAGTAAGAAAAAGGTTCTGAACAAATGTTGACTGAGCAGTTTGTCTCTGACACTCTCAGCTCACCCACAACTTAAATCTTCCTTTTTAATGATGTACTTATTCCATGTGCGTTATCTCAGAGAGATAATGGAAATTAAAATAAAGTGTATTAAATTTTTCTACGTGGTAAAATCCTACTGTGTTTCTAGTCAGAGATTTACTCCCATTGATCATGACCTATACGCTAAAGAAGGAATCTTCTCAGTAAACCAGAGTCCTATCCGTAGTTCCCCTGTCATAATAATAAATACATGAAGCCATGGTCATTTTCAGAACACAAAACAATAACATCTAGACTTGATAAGAGTGATACAGTTACAATTGGATTTTAGAGATCACCTATCCCATCCCCTCATAGCACAAGAAAGGAAATTGAGACAGCAAGGTCAGAGAGCTCGTTAATGGCCTAACTCAGAATCCATGTTCCTAAGTGACTCCTTAAATATCTTTATGTCCTTTCCCTGTAATGTTTCTTCTCTACTTGCTGACCCAAACCACCCTGACTCAGCCTAGTGAGTTCCTTTTCATCATCTGATATTCAAATAAAATGTTAAGGGGAATTCTCTTTACCACGCCTGTCCCCACTCATTATATTTGTCCTCACTGAGCATCTACATATAAGCCTGTAATTCTAAGATACATTTAAGCCTATTGCAATTAATTAAAAAAAAAAAAAACTGCCTCTCATTGTGAGATCTGCTTAAATAAGAACAATGTATTATTTATGGCTGAATCTCTGTGCCTGACAAGGCTGCTGTCACAGAGGGGACACACAAGAAATGCTCCTTGGCAGCTGAAAGAAAAGTGTATGTCACCAAGTGTGATGGCTCAAATACAAAATTCCCATACTTCACTGGACAAGGAGAGCTTTTGGTTGAATGACGTTAAATATAGTATAGACACTATGAAGTTGTGCTTAGATTGAATACCATTCATGTTCTTTTACAGGCGTCTATGCTACCCACAAAATCTATTTTTCCAGGGCTTCAAAGAAACACAGCTTTCTTGGCAACTGGACAGGTATAAGCGGAATCCAAGGAGAAGGAAAACCAAATCTCATTAGCATCTAGTTTCTGAATAGGCAATGTATGGTTGAAATAATGAGAAAAATAAATACAGCAATATTGAAATCATTGGCAAAGACTGAAATATGAGAAATCAGATACTGAGATTTCTATGTAGTTAGAAATTACATAATAAAATGACCAGCGTGGTAAAAAGTAGCATGGACAGAAAAGTACATTGAGGACCAGTAACACATTGGGAAACAAACAAAGAAGAGTCTGAGAAATAGATCACAAGCAGAACAATTTCCATTAGACACACCTACCTAAATTGTCCACTGGTACCATCAGCCTATTGTCCTGTATTACCTTGGAAACTTCAGTTACTTTTTCCAGGGATACCATCCATGAAATCCTTCCAACGTGGCTGAGCTTAACCTTGCTCACTCTTTGAGCCTCATCTAAAATTTACTGACACCCCCTACCCCAAACAGTTACACAACCAGGTTGACTTTAAGTCAAATGAAACATGACTGAACTCCTATTATTGTTGTGAAACAATTACCCACGAGTCTCATATTTCTGCATACCTCTGATTGAAGGCATTGCAGCCTTCTGTTCTGGATTATCCTTTCAAGGTTGTTTACAAAGCAAACAACATTGGTATATAGAGATAGTTTCTTACAGAGGAAAAGAGAGTAGATTTATTTGCTGTCCAGAAGAGTAAAGCCAATGTTTCCCTCTGGGATAAAGGCTGAGCAGGTTTGCCTGGCGTTTTTTAGAGGATTGCATTTCCCAAAGATCAGAGTTTCTCAGTTATGCCACAAACACACTGTATGTGCACAATTCACGTAGGCTATCTCATATCCTTCTCATGGTATTTGAGGGGGTAGTAAGGACTCGAAAGTTGGAAGCACATGCTGCCTGGTGTACTGTATATAATAAAGTCCCTTGTTTCTGACCCAGAAACCTCATGTCTTCTGCTAGCATCTAGGCCGTGGAGGCAGACTAGTTTGTAAGTTTTCAAGCAGGGAAGAATCTCCCACCCTTCACCGTTCTTGATAATTATACGTTCAATATGATTCCAGTGCTATAAATACAGTGATGGGTGACCACGATGCTTATCCTCCAATAAGGTTTGCATTTTACAGAGGGAGAAAAACAAAACCTCGTTTAAATAATAAAGACCGTGGGGCGCCTGGGTGGCGCAGTCGGTTGAGCGTCCGACTTCAGCCAGGTCATGATCTCACGGTCCGTGGGTTCGAGCCCCGCGTCGGGCTCTGGGCTGATGGCTCAGAGCCTGGAGCCTGTTTCCGATTCTGTGTCTCCCTCTCTCTCTGCCCCTCCCCCGTTCATGCTCTGTCTCTCTCTGTCCCAAAAATAAATAAACGTTGAAAAAAAAAAATTTAAATAATAAAGACCGTGGTAACTACAGTTCCACACAAGTACTATAATGGGAAGGCAACAGGGAGCTGTGAGAGAGAACAAATGCAGACATAGAGCGTAGGATAGCGAGGAATAAAGATCTCTGAATTAGTAACTTTTAAACTAGAACATGAAATGTACGAGAGTCTTCCACTGGAAGTATGAGATAGGAGTGTTCTAGGTATGCATCAAAACCAAGGGTTCTAAGGTGAGAAGGAGTTTGGGTGTCAGAAGACCAAGATGGCTAGAATGAGGCAAGAGCACGGGTAAAACTGTTTGAAAATTATATAGGAGAGGTTGGAAGGATCCACAGCAGACGAGAAGTCTGGAAGAACTTGTTAATCATTGTGTTCCTCCTAGCAGGGCACCTGTCGAAGATTTGGCTCCCAATAATCACTACCTCCCAAATTAACACTTTCTTTCTCTGTCAAAAGCAGTGTTTTCTTTAAAACAGAAAAGCTCGAAGAATACGATTTTTTTTTTAACTTTAGGCTCACTCATAAATAATTTATTTTTCCTGGCCTCGGTCCACTCTCCTGTGAATCACTGCTTCCCTTGACCTCTCAGGGGATTCAGTACATTCTTGTTCAGCTGGATTTTTGCCACCTTCATACAAACTTGCCTTTACTTAGCCCACCCTAAAAACATAAGGACAGTTTTAAAATTCCACTTGGCTCCAACATACCTCCTCCAGATATTGCCCCATTTTATATGACACTCTTCAAAGTAAAGCTGTCAAAATAGCTGTGTATGACGACTCCTTCTTCATGTTCTATTTGTTCTTTATAAACACTGTCAATTTGCCCTTCTCTCTGTTTTCCCAACCAGTAGTAGAAGGGGTATGTTGAAAATATTATTCTTTTTTTTATGTTTTTTTTTTAAATTTTTATTTATTTATTATTGAGAGACAGAGAGATACAGAGCATGAGCATGGGAGGGGCAGAGAGAGGTGGAGACACAGAATCCAAAGCAGGGCCAGGCTCTGAGCTGTCAGCACAGAGCCCCAGGCGGGGCTCGAACTCACGAACTGTGAGATCATGACCTAGGCCGAAGTCAGTTGCCGAACGGACTAAGCCACCCAGGCACCCCAATCTTATTATTCTTTTAAAAGAAGTAGTTTTGACTTGGTTTAGATGTGTTTTATCTTTTCCTAATTCATTTCTGCCCTTATAACGATAAAGGCTAACCACAAAGTTCTAAGCAAAGTCCTGGTGCCCTGTATCTTTTATATATTTTGATTCATTCAATCCTCACAATTCTGCAAGGCAGGTGCTATAACTATCACCCATACATTATAGATGAGAAAATAGAAGAGCTTATGTTACTTTCTCAAGGTCAAAAAACTATCAAGAGGGAAAGCAGAGATTCATTATGTAGACAGTCTGGCTTCAGAGGCAATGAATGCCTCATTATTAAAACCTACCTCTTTCTTTGGCTTTATTCTACAGGTAATGTTTTTTAACTTTAAAGCTGACTATATAACTCATTAATTTTAGCCTTTCTCTTTTTGTCTAATATAAAAATTTAAGACTATATATTGCCGATTGAGTTAGACTCCATTTACATTACATAAGTTGTGATATGTAATTTTTTAAATCAGCCCCATTTTCTTTTTTTTTCTTTTTATTTTTTTTAACGTTTATTCATTTTTTGAGACAGAGAGAGACAGAGCATGAACGGGGGAGGGGCAGAGAGAGAGGGAGACACAGAATCGGAAGCAGGCTCCAGGCTCTGAGCCATCAGCCCAGAGCCCGACGCGGGGCTCGAACCCACGGTCCGCGAGATCGTGACCTGAGCCGAGGTCAGACGCCCAACCGACTGAGTCACCCAGGTGCCCCAAATCAGCCCCATTTTCTAATATCCACTTTGATTTTTTTATTTGATCTTCCCATTGTTCAGAACAATGTTTTCAAATTTCTAAACTCGTGGAAGTTTCTTGCTTTTCTTGTTTGTTACTAGATTTCTAACTTAATCAGAACTATTGTCAGACAATGTGGTCTATGTGACACACCTTGTAAAATTGGTGGAAGCATGTTTTTTTTGTTTGTTTTTTAAAAAAAATTTCTTTTAATGTTTATTTACCATTGAGAAACAGAGAGGCAGGCACAGAGTGTGAGCAGGGGAGGGGACAGAGAGAGGGGGAGACACAGAATCTGAAACAGGCTCCAGGTTCTGAGCTGTCAGCACAGAACCCAATGTGGGGCTCAAACCCACGGACCATGAGATCATGACCTGAGCCGAAGTCGGTCACCTAACCAACTGAGCCACCCAGGTGCCCCGACTGAGGCATGTCTTAAAGCAAAGAATGAAGTCAATTTTCAGAAATGTCCATGTATGTTTGAAGCAAATTGTTGAATCTCTACTGTTGGGTATAATGTCTTTCATATGCTCATTAGATCTAGTTCCTTGACTGTGTTAATTCTCCAATATTCTTACTGATTTTTGGCCTGTTTATCCATTATTGAGATAAGGAAAATATCCAAATGTAGGTGTATATTTTCTCTTTCTTTTTGTGTTTTTTCAAATATTTATATTATTTACTTTAGAAATTTTTTTGTAAAGGTAAACAAGTATATAATATTTATATAATTTGGATGAATTGAATTTTTTAACATCATGCAGTGACACTTTATCTTCAATAATGCCTTTTATATTAGAAAGTACTTTGATATTGATATAATAACACAGATTTCCCTTGGTTATTATTTTTCTTATTTTTAAATTTTTACCCTTATCATTTGTATATTTTTATTATTTTAAAATTACCTTTTATAAAAAGCATATAGCCTGATTTGGCTATAAAGTGGAAACATTTTTGCAGGTTTTTTTAAAAATATTTAATCCAATTACATTTATTGTCTTAACTGGTAGCTTATTTTTGCTATTATTTTATGTTGTTATTTATCTCAGTTTTTGTGTTTTCTTTTTTCTCTCATTTCTTGACTTCATTGGATTAAACATTTTATTTTTCTCATTATTCTTCTGCTATTATATTTAGAAAGCTATAAACTCCATTTTTTAATTTTGTTTTCCTAGAAATAATAAACATGTATAATTAATATGTCAAATGTTCAAATCCATCAATAGATCAACCTCCCAAATAATATAAGGACTTTAAAAAGCCTTAACGCCAATAGCCTCTTCATGATTAACATGGTACCATTTGGGAGGATTCTTTTACTTCTTTCTTGATTTTTTAAAAATTCCATAGGACATTCTTATTATTATGTCTTCATATACGTCCACAGATTAACTTTTTATTCCTCTTTGCAAGTCAAAATTACCAGTTGTGATCACTTTCATTCTGCCTAAATGAATTCTGTAAGAATTCTCTTTTATAAGAGGGTTCTATTGTTAAAATCTCTCATGTGTCTCTCATGGAATGTTCTTTTTGAGTCTTTTCACTGGGTTTCACTAGTTTCTGTTCAAATTTTACTAATCATAGAGGTTTTTCCAGACCCCCACACTTACACTCTATCCTGCTGATTTTCTTCACACCAATTCTCCTCATCTCAGTTGTTTGGGTGTTTTCTCTTCCTTCCCTCCTAGAATCTCAACTCCAAAAGGAATAGTATGTTTTATTCACTAATGATTTTTCAGGCACTAATACAGCCTCTTGACTGTGATAAGCCTTTCATAAGTACCTACTTTAAAATAAAATCTTGAATTGGGAATCTTTAGGACTTAATGATGTTACTATTTGCCATAAATACAGGAATCTCTTTTGTCTGGTTCCTTTGTATTCTCATTACCTAGGCTGTGTTTATATACGACGTATCTTTAATAAGTAATTATGGATTAATAAAAACAAATCAGTGAACAAACCTTACATACTTTATTTTCCATAAACAATGTTGATGGAATCACAAAGAATATTGGATAATGGAGATAATGGGCAATTGTGAGGCATTAAGCCCCAAACTCTATCTTCTTCCATTTAGATTCTCTGACATGGATAGTTTATCCAAGAATTCTTGGACTCTGCCCAAGATGTGGCAGCATTAGTGAAAGTTTCCTTATATTCAACTAGCGTTTTAGAAACAAAGTGTTCTCTCTTACATTTATATCCTATCAGTTCATACCACAGGGATACAAACCTATTAAGTAACCTAGAAACGCATAAACAAATTAACTGGTAAAAAATGAGGATGTGCAGATAAATTTTGGAAGTTAATTTTGCATTAATTTGGGTGGCAAATCTTCTAAATCTAATGAAATGAAGAATAACTAGTATATAATATGTGAAACAAGAGGAAAAAATGTTTTAAAAGTAGCTTAAAAATAGGCTCACCAATAATAGCAATGGTCTTGAGATTTTGGATTTCCAAGACAAGTAAGATTTTACACATACCACCATTTATCAGTAGAACATACAGAGTTGTCTTAAAAATGTTTTGCCATATGGATATACAAGCATATCAAATTAACACAATATTTTCACACAAGGATAAATTAATGTTAAAATCTAGAAAGGGAAATAATCCCAAAATAAAATATTTATTTAAATTAAATAAATCTTGGGGCGCCTGGGTGGCGCAGTCGGTTAAGCGTCCGATTTCAGCCAGGTCACGATCTCGCGGTCCGTGAGTTCGAGACCCGCGTCGGGCTCTGGGCTGATGGCTCAGAGCCTGGAGCCTGTTTCTGATTCTGTGTCTCCCTCTCTCTCTGCCCCTCCCCCGTTCATGCTCTGTCTCTCTCTGTCCCAAAAATAAATAAATGTTGAAAAAATAAATAAATTAATTAAATAAATAAATCTAGCTTATGAAAATCTCACTAACTTATCGTCCTTATTCCCATTTTGTCTTTGTCCAGAGAAAATTTTGTCACAGAATCTAGCAAGCCACAGACAAATACTGGGAAACAAAAATTAGAAATATGTATTTTAACATCTATTCTCTGGCCTAGCAATGCCCAAAATGCTACATCAAACACTCCTTTCACCCATGCTATGAATAGTCCAATGAGACCTAATAATAATTGATAATTAGAAACTTGAAGAGTTGGATGTTTTGATGTTGTTTTTATTGTGTCCTGATCTTTAAAATCATGCACTTTTGGGGCATCTGGGTGGTTCAGTCGGTTAAGCATCTGACTTCAGCTCAGGTCACCATCTCACAGTTCGTGGGTTTGAGCCCTACATCGGGCTCTGTGCTGACAGTTCAGGGCCTGGAGCATGCTTTGGATTCTCTGTTTCCCTCTCTCTCTGCCCCTCCCCTATTCATTCGTTCTCTCTCTGTCTCTCCCTCTCTCTCTCTCTCAAAAAAAAAAAAAAAAACATTAAAAATTAAAAAAATAAAAATATATAAAATCATGTGTTTCCTTATTTTTCCAAGGAAAAATTCAGATATTAAGGAACCATGAGTAATTTTTTTTTCCTGAGTAAAATTTTTAAGTGAAGACAAAACATGGTAAATATGGGAAGAGCTAACGGAGGAACGTAAGATAGGCATTTGGCTCCAAATGAGCAATTAAAAGATGTCTATGATGGAAGCTAGCTAATTCTGTTGTACCAAACTGAAAGCGTTGATGATCCATGCTGCATTAATCAAGGCAGTTTTGTATTAAATGTAGTATACAAAGGTTATGATTAGAACTTGTATTTTCCTCTGTATAACAGAATAGGTCAAAAGAGAATAACAAAACTTTAAGAATTTTTAGTTGTATTTGTATAAATCAGAAACAAATTGTATGTGCTTTTATTTATTTATTTATTTTTAAATTTTTTTTTTCAACGTTTTATTTATTTTTGGGACAGAGAGAGACAGAGCATGACGGGGGAGGGGCAGAGAGAGAGGGAAACACAGAATCGGAAACAGGCTCCAGGCTCTGAGCCATCAGCCCAGAGCCCAATGCGGGGCTCGAACTCACAGACCGCAAGATCATGACCTGGCTGAAGTCGGACGCTTAACCGACTGCGCCACCCAGGCGTCCCCGTATGTGCTTTTAATAAAAAGATATAGCAAGTGTGAAAAACAGGTGTTCATTGAAAAAGTATTTTTAAGCACTTCTTCTGTGACATATACTGTTAAGAATAATGGAGATAGAGCAATAGGTGAGATTAAAATCCCACCTTCATAAAACCTAAAAATCATCTGGATCACCTAGTTCCAGAAAATTTTGCAACAGATTCTAAAATTACAGCCATATATAGTGAAGTCTATGTGTTTATAAAAAACAATTGATAAAACATCTCCTACATTTTTCTAGTATATGTAGTGTGCCATTCATTATATATGTGAAATGTCAGAAGTTTGCTAAAATGCTTCCTTAAGTATATTTTAGGGTGTGTTCATGTATCATTAGAAGCAGTAGTATAAGAACAAATGAAAAGACAAGTCAATGACAGAACTTACTGTAACAGAAGACCATATTCTAGTATTAAGTCATTAAAAAATTTTAAATATAGTTAACATTCTGATACCAGTTTTCTTAAGAGTGTAATAAATATTTAAAATGTAGATTGCATTATCAGACACTAGCAGAAACATGTTTTATAATTAAAAACAAAGTTTTGATGACTATCGAATGACTTACAAATAAGTATAAAGTCTCTTCTGAAACATATATAATGGAGACATAATTAACTAAACTCTATTAGATTACTCTGACACACTTTGAAAGATAGTAAAAACATGTTCTTTGAGACTGAGCTAATCACCCATTTGCCTCAATTATCCACTCCATTGCACAGAACAAAATTATAGGACTTTTGAACGAAGCTTCAGTACATAAATTCTGATACGGATTTAGAAATAATAACCCAAAAAAACACCCCAATTTATTTCTTTAATATGATAGTTCCATACTCCATTTAGATCTTCAGGAGTTCTATGGCTATAGCTAAATGGAGTGTTTAAGGTATTAGAATGTGCATTATTTAAAAACATAATTATCTGACTTCTTAGTTAACTCTTTCCTAACATCCCAAGGACAAGTTAACTGGATTGTTTACCAAAAGTAAATGGGTTTCCAGAAGAGTCAGAATAACAGTCTTTACCTTTTAATATGTTTGGATACCAAGATTGTGCCTATTCAACTCCAGAAAAAGTAACTCTCCTATCCATTGTATAATTAGGTCTGAATTCTTTTTAACTGACTCTTACTTTAAAGCCTCTGGGGATTGGATTACATGCATTGAGTATGAAGTCTACACTGTTTGATATTATTTCACTTAGTTATAATGACATTGAAATAATGTAGCGTATTATAAATGTATACAGAATAATGCAGTATTAAAATAACAATACAAAATCCATGAATCTGGTTAGTTGTGTTCATATCTTCCCTTCTGTGTCTATTCTTCCTACTGTGATCCTTGAGTCCCCGGGGATTTGCAAACATTTTCCTGTGAGTCCAGGAGATTTTGCTATAATACACATATTTATAATTTGTATTTTATTTTCTATGAAAACTTGAGGCAAATGGGTGATTAGTGCAGTCTCAACAGAAAATGAAAATTTCTATTTTCAAAACATACCATTTTTTTATTGACATCTGTATGGTTCTTATATCTGAGTCCTATACACAATTTCCTGACTTACCGGTTTACCTGCTTATGGTATATTGTTCTGCAAATGTGCACCTGTTGTTCCAAACATAACAACATCCAAAGGAAATAACAGAAGTTGCTAAATCTACGACTGACCAGTAATTTCATTTAAATGATAATCAGCATTATCTAGAGGCTCTTTCAGGGCCAAGAACTATCATAGAATATCAGAGACGCTGGTCAGGCTCCAGATACCATGGCAGGAGAGCTATACAAAATGTAGTTAGGCACAGGTCAGATTTTGAGAAGAGCCAATGCATGTGACTTAAAGATTTAGCCTTTCTTGGGGCGCCTGGGTGGCGCAGTCGGTTAAGCGTCCGACTTCAGCCAGGTCACGATCTCGCGGTCCGTGAGTTCGAGCCCCGCGTCAGGCTCTGGGCTGATGGCTCAGAGCCTGGAGCCTGTTTCTGATTCTGTGTCTCCCTCTCTCTCTGCCCCTCCCCCGTTCATGCTCTGTCTCTCTCTGTCCCAAAAATAAATAAACGTTGAAAAAAAAAATCAAAAAAAAAAAAGATTTAGCCTTTCTTCTGTCTTTCTTGCATGGAAAAAGTATAAAAAGAGACGTTATAATATGTTCTTCAAAATTACTGATGATGAAAAACTTACCAAGATATTTATATAAACATACATACATCCCTACTAAATAATGGCTATCATATAAGCATAAAACTTTTTCAAAACTAAAGAAATGCAAAAATGTACACAGCTATGTTGTTAATGTGGAAATAAAAGAATAACAACACAGCACTTGGGGGGATGTGAATTATTTATAATGTGTGATTTTGCTACATGGATAATTTCTCAATCTTCACCGATTGTGTACAAATAGCTCTAAAATTTGATAGAGTTTGGAATGGAAGTTTGGAAATTCTGAATAACCTCATAGCAATTAAGGACCAAGCAGAGGCCAGATCACACATTCATCTGAGATTCTTTTTTAAGGCTCTTAAATAAAGATGTGGAAGCAGGATTAAGCAACAGGCAATACTGAGCCACCTACTGACTAACAATAGCAGTAAGACAATATTGCTTGTAGGTGCAGGCACAGGAAGTGGCATTACTAGGATTTTGTTTAGCGCTGGAACCTTAAAAGAAGGGCTGCCTGTCAGAAGCTGTAGACAGAACAGAATTTCTGTAAAGACTGTGAGGCCGTGGAGAAGGAACAAAAGGATTAATTATCCCAAGTCCTCCTTCCTCCTACACTCTGATCTCTTGTGGATAACTTCAACTGGTCAAACTCCACTGGGAACCAGTGTGCCAGGGAGGCTGGGGTGGCACTCCATAAAGAAAAATCTGACAGGCACACAGTAGGGTAATGAGGCATGGCGGGGGGGGGGGGGGTTAGGGGGCGAGAATAGCCAATAGAATGCCCTCTGCAAGATCTGATTTACCAAAATAAATAAAAGAGATGTATACAATGAAAAACTCAACAGATGGACATGTCATAATTGTCTCAATGGCAAAGTGGTCCTAATGCTTTGATACCCTAAAGTATCCCTCATTAGAACTGCAGCAGTACACCCTAACCCAGATGAGTTAGACAAGCAGTTATTTTGAAAAAGGTGCTGTGGAAGCTTCATCTGTTCCCTTCGCCGATCACATTCTCCTCTCTCCTTGAAAAGAGCCATTTCCTAATTTCCTGGTAAATATGCTCTTGATCTCTTTTCACATTTACATATATATATATATATATATATATATGTAATATATATATGTGTATATATATGTAATATATATGTATATATATGTAATATATATACGTAATATATATGTGTATATATATATATGTAATATATATATGCATATATATATATATAGAGAGAGAGAGAGAGAGAGAGAGAGGGACATACCACTGACTCCTTTTTAGATTTATAGGAATAGAAAATTTTGTATATTTTATTTAGTTTTGTTTTTCCATAACACCTTTATTGAGATATAACTTTCACTTCATAAAATTCACTCTTTTAAAGTGTTTTTAGAGGTGCCTGGGTGGCTCAGCCAGTTAAGCATCTGACTCTTGTTTTCGGTTCATGTCATAATCTCACAGTTCATGATTTCGAGCCTGGTGGAGCCTGCTTGGGATTCTCTCTCTCTCTCTCTCTCTCTCTCTCTCTCTTTCTTTCTCTCTCTCTCTCTCTATCTCAAATAAATAAACTTAAAAAGAATAAAGTGTTTTTAGTATATGCACTGAGTTGTGCAACCATTGCCAATTTTAGAATTAGAATATTTTCATCATGTCAAAAAGAAAGCCCAAGCCCATCAGCCATCATTTTCAATTTTTGCCTTCCCCTGGGCCCTGGCAACCACCACTCTACTTGTCTCTATGGGCTTGCCTATTTTGAATATTTCACATCAACAGGATCACACTACATGTGTCATTTGGGGTCTGACCTCTTTCACTTAGCATAATGTTTACAAGATTCATCCATGTTGTATTATGTATTAGCATTTTAATTATTCTTGTGGCCAATTATATTCCATTCTATGGATACATCATATTTTTTAACCCATTTATTAGTTGATGGACATTTGAATTATTTCCACATTTTGGTTGCTGTGAATGATGCTGCTATAAAATTCATGTATAATTTTTGTGAGGACATCAGAATTCCTAGCGGGTAAGAATGCTGACTTGTGGTTTTCATTTGCATTTACCTAATGGCTTATGATATGACTATCTTTTCATATGCATATTGGTTATTTGTATAATATTTGGGAAAATTTCTATTCAAATCATTTGCTCACTTAAAACAATAACAGCCATATTTAATTCACTAGTCATACATGTCTTGGTCATAGCTGCCATAACAAAATATCACAGACTGGGTGACTTAAACAACAGAAATTTATTTCTCAGAGTTCTGAAGGCTCGAAGTCCAAGATCAAACTGCTGGTAAGGTAGGTTTCATTTTGAGCCTCTTTTCTTATAGAAAACCACCAGCTAGCTGTGTACTCACATGACCTTTTCTTTGTGCATGAGAGATGGGAAAGAGAGAGAGTGATCACCCTGGTGTTTCTTATGAGGACACCAAGCCTATCAAATCAGGACCCTACCTACCCTTATGACCTCATTGAACCTTAACTATTTCCTCGGAGGCCCCATCTCCCAATACAGCCAAAATGAAGGTTAGAGCTTCAACATAACAGATTTTGGGAGACACATTTACCCTGTAACAATACTATTTACTCATTTAAAGAGTAAAGTTCAAGTATTTTTAGTATATTTACAGAGTTATGCAACCATTACCACAATTTTATTTTCACTAGCCCCTCTCCCCCCATGAAAAAACTCATAGCGACCTACAGCCATTCACCATTTCCCCCTAACACTCCTCCCTAACCGTTGGCAACTATTAACTATTTTCTGTGCCCATGGATCTACCTATTCTAAACATTTAATATAAAGAATGCCATACAATGTGTGGTCTTTTGTTGTTCTCATTATTCACGTAGCATGATGTTTTCAAGGTTCAATCATACTGTAGCACATATCAGGATTTCATTTTTTTTCTATGAACAAATAATATTCCATTGTACAGACATACCACATTCTTGCTTCTCCATTCTTCAGTTGATGGACATTTGGGTTGTTTCCACTTTTTGGCTGTTGTGAATAATGCTTCTGTGAACATTCATGTACAGGTTTTTATGTGAACATATATTCACATTTCTCCTGGCCACACACCTGTGATTCAAGCGAAATTGCTGGATCATATGGTAACCGTGGCTTTAGTGTTCTGAGAAACCATCATTGAAGCCCGGTGGGCCTGAGGTTTATTTAATGGACTTTTAAAAATTGCTAATTCAGACTCTTTGCTCAGTATAGTTCTATTCAAATTTTCTGTTACTTCTAAAGTCAGTTTCAATAATTTCTGCTTCCCAGGAATTATTACATTTCAAGTAGAGTATCTAATTTGTGTCATAAAATTGTGTACAGTGTTCCATTTTTATTTCTGTAAAATTAATATTAATTGTGCCCTGCTCATATCTGATTTTAATTATTTGGGCATTCTTTCTTTCTCTTGGGTCAGTCTAGCTGAAGTTTGTTACATTTTTTTTTTATCTTTTCAAAAAACCAGTTTTTGGTTTTGTTGATTCTGTTTTTCTACTCTAAATTTCATAAACTTCCACTTTAGTCTTCATTATGTTCTTCCTTTATTTGCTCAAATTTAGTTTACCCTTCTTTTTCCATTGCTTTAAGGTAAAAAGATAATAGACTACTGATTTGAGATCTTTCTTCTCTTTTAAAACTATAAATGTTAAGTCTGCAAATTTTCCTGTAATTACATGATTCCACAAGTTTTTACATGTTGTATATTCATGTTCACTCATCTCAAAGTATTTTTTAATTTCCCTTGTGATTTCATCTTTAACCTATTAGCCATGTTAAGTAAGTGAGGCTTAATTTCCACAGCTTTCTGAACTTGCCATTTCCTTCTGTTATTATATTTAATTTCACTCCACTGTAGTCAGAGGAAAGTAATTTATAAGATCCCAATCTTTGTAACTTTATTTAGACTTGGTTTATGGCTTATCATATGTTCTATCTTGGAGAATGTTCCATGACATGTACAGATCTTGTTAGGTGGAGTATTGCACAGATGTCTATTGTGTCTAGTTGGTTTATAGTGCTGTTTCAGTCTTCTATTTTCTTATTGGTCTTCTGCCTACTTGTTCTAACCATTAGTGAAAGCAAGGCATTGATCTCAAACTATTATAGTTGAATTGTCTGTATCTCCCTTCAGTTCTGTCAGTTTTTTCTTTATATATGCTAGTGCTCCACTGCTAGGTAGGTGTATATCTACAATTGTGACCTTTCTGATAGATTAAACCTTTAATCAATGTTTCTCTTTATCTCTAGTCCTTTAGTTTGTTTTAAAATTAACTTTGGTCTGGTATTAATATAGCCATTTCAGCTTTCTCAACACTTGATCTGTTTGCATCTTTGAGTCTAAAGTGTGTCTTCTGTACATAGCATATATTTGGTCTTGGTTTGGTTTTGTTTCCATTCAGTCTGACAATCTCTGCTTTTTAATTACACTGTTTAATTCATTTACATCTAATGTTGTTATTTATATAGTTAGATTTAAGTTGCCATTTTACCTTTAGTTTTCTGTATGTCTCATGATACTAATTTCTCTACCATTCCTTTTGAATCAAGTAAATATTTTCTGGTGTAGTATTTTAGTTCCTTTAATGATTTTTTTTAATAATACATAGATGTATGTATTCATTAGAGGCTATTCTAGGGCATACTATATATATCTCCTCAGAATCTACTTCAGTGTATACTGATTTAACTTCAGCGAGACTCAATCCTATCTCACGCTATTCCCTTTTCCCCTTTGTGTTATTATTGCCACAAATATTTCATTTATATATGTTATAAAACCAATAAGACATTGTTATAATTATTGCATTATATGTTATGTCTTTTAAAGAAGCTGAGAGCGGGGTGGTGCCTGGGTGACTCAGTTGGTTGAACGTTCGACTCTTGATTTCAGCTCAGGTCATGATCTCATCGTCGTGAAATCCATCTCTGCATCTGGCTCTGTGCTGAGTATGAAGCCAGCTTGAGATTCTTTCTCTCCCTCTCTCTCTCTCTCTCTCTCTCTGCCCCTCCCCTGCTTGTGCACACTCTCTTTCTCTCTCAAAATAAATAAATAAATATTAAAAAAAAATAAAGAAGCTGAGACAAAGATAAAGAAGTATATATTCATAGAGTTTGTTATAATGGCCTTATTATTTACCATCTCTGGGTTTATTCCTATAGATTCAATTTACTCTCTGGTACCATTCTGTACTCTAATATGGCTTTTCTCCCACCCACACGCTCTGTACTGTTATTGTCAAATCTATTCCATTTCTAAAAGTTGTTAGGCTCTACCATGCACTTAATTACATATATGTTGCTTTATCTAATTGTTTTTTTAAGTCAGGGAAGACAAGATAGGAAAAGAAATATGCATTTTTACTGGCTGTTTTTGTTTTAATTAACTTCACCAGGGCTTTTAATTTTTGTCATGGGTTTGAATTACTATCTGGGGTAATTTCCTTTCACCTAAAAAAAAATTATTTTAGTACTTCTTATAAGTATGTTTGGCTAGATATGAAACCTCTTTTTTTGGATCTGAGGACATCTTTATTTCAAATTAAATTTTGAAACACAATCTTGCTGGATATGAATCCTAATTGACTTTTTTGGTGTTTGTTTTCAGCACTTTGAATATGACATCACCCTGCATTCTGGCCTTCACTGTTTCTGACAATTAATCTCATTGGAGTTCCCTTGTACAGGATTAGTAAAGGAACTGCTGCTTTCAAGATATTCTTGAAAAATTTCACCTTTCATCAGTTTTACTCTGTATCTGAGTATAGATTTATTTCCTTTTATCCTACTTGGAGTTGGTTGTGCTTCTTAGATGTGTAGATTAAGGTTTTTCCACAAATTGGGGAAATAGTCATTATGTTTTCAATTTCTTTAAATCCTTTTCTCTCTCTCATCTCACTCCCTAAAGGGTGTAGCCTTGGGCACATGACAATCATCCAAGGATGACAGTGGTTTTAGCAGGGCTATCTTGGTCTGCCTCTTTATGGGATCTGTTAAGCTGTAGGCCTTTCTTGGTACCAAATAGTTAGGTTCCATTAATTGCTTGCTCATTGCACTATTGTTTTGACAATGTCCTGGAGGCATAAATTGCAGCACATTGTGATCCAATTAAATTAAGGCACCTTTTCAGGGGTAGTTTTGAGGCAAATCTTCAAAATTTGTTGTGACTACAGGAGGGCTCTTCTTAGCTGTATCTCTCCCTGATTCTTTCTTGTATATTAACTGGCCTACAGTTTAGTTTGTTACTCTCATGGAACTACCAGGTTCCTATAATTGCTTAAAAAATAAAGTCAGTGAACTTGGGGAGAGCTTCAGAGCTCTCTGTTCTTATAGCCAGGCTCTCCCCCTGGGCTAAATTTCTGCATCACTGCTCCGAAGCTGGAGATGCAAACAGCTGCCTGCTTCTCCTTGGATGACACCCTGCTTTAAGAGCCTGGGGCTGGGTGCAGGCAGAGGAGGTAGCCTCTAGTCTCTTCTGGTGTGGAACCTCTGTCATACAAGCAAGCTAGGGCAAGGGTGAATGGGATTTCAGTATTTTCAATCTTCCATGACTGGGGTAGAACTTCCAAACTACAAGTGTGGGCTAGGTGAACGCCCTGAACTCTCAGGGCTGGAAGAGGATGAAAAAAAGCTGACAGCTGGGAGAGATACCACCCTCACTGAAGGAGAGCTGGGGAAGCGAAGCTCTATATTCTTTGCCACAGCCATCCAGAGTGCTGACTGGGGAGGGGGCACGTAGAGTGGGAGTGGGTGTGACAAGTGCCACGCACTTACCATTCGTCCTGAAATTTAGTAGATGTTCTCGAATAAATAAATGTTTCTACATGTGCTGCCTGCCCATAGGACGATTTCCAGAGACTTTAGATAATTGTTTAATTTTCATCAGTCATGGCTGCCTGGGGAAAGAGTCCACGGAGTCCTCACAATGCCTTTTGGGAAACTGTTCATCTGTAAGCTTTCTTTCATGACTCTCTTCCTTTCCTCAACATTGACTGTATTCACCTACATTGACAAATGTAGCATGTTGTGTTCATTGTGACTTTTTTGCATTTTTCCATTTTATGATTACACCATGATTATTTTTTCCCTGATCTAATACTGATGGGGCTTTACAATATAATAAATGTTCCTATGAATATTATTGCCAATGTCTCTTCAGGAACAACTGATGAGGTTTTGGGGTGATGGTGTGGAGGTCTGGAGCCGACGACCAAGAAAGAATTCTTGAAGACATCTTTGACGTAAAAAGGTGATCTCAGGGACAGGGCCGTGGGCAGAAAGAGCTGCATTGGGGCCGTGAGGAGTGGCTAGTTCTATAGTAAGAAGTTGGGGAGGAAAAGTCTAAAGGGAAGCCTCCAGAGGGACTTTCGTCTGCTAAAGAGGACTCCTAAACTGCCTTACTATTGTCAAGCTAAGGTTGTTTTCCCTCTAGTAAGACATTAACATTAGGACGCTAGGGGGTTCCTGGAGAACTCTGTATTTGTCTCAAGTATTTGGCTGCAGGTTATGAGGAAATTTAATTTTACCTGCCATTTCCTTCTTGCCTTTGTTTCCCATATCACTATGAGGAGTGATGTTGGGGCTCCAGGAAACTGAGTCTATAGGTTTCTGGAGAGTAGGCTATAGATGGCCTTTTTCTTGTAATTTACTAAGATATTTGCAAACTGATGGAGACCCATGTCCTGTATGACTGTGATCTCTATCAGTTAGTCATTTTTTTCTTTCCTTTCCATTGTCCTTGGGCAGCCAAGAGTGCCTGAAGGGTATCACACACATCCCACCTGGGGGGAGGGGGTGTGTGCTAGCTTGCACTCTGTCCTTAGTCTGCCCCATGCTCGCTCATCACAACTAGGAGACTTTCTCTAGGTTACATGCCCAGGATAGCAATAGGCAGATTTTATGAGACTAACCAACTGTTATTACCTAAAGCCAAATTCTTTTCAAAACAGACTTTCACTGGCATGTTCAAGAGAGTTCAGGGTGGCTCCCTAACCTTGACATAATTTAGTATTGTAAGGCATTTGTGATTTTTGTCTATATCATTTAGGTTTCATTTACTGACTATTAGTGGAACTAAATGTTTTTTGTTTCACGGCCACGTAGATTTCCCACTTGGTAAAGTGTTTGTAGAACATTTGTTTGCCTATTTTTTATGTTGGGTTATGAGAATTGCTTTAATACTCTGGAAACCACTGTACTTAGACTGATATTGAAACACAGTTCTTGAAAATTTTTCAAATCTTTATAAGTTTTGGCTGCCCATTTCATTTAGAATGTGTACATTGATGACTAGAACATCTTAAGCTTATGTAATTGGATCTGTCATTTTCCTATAAGGGTTTATGTCCTATCCACAGTGTTCTTGCATTCATCACCACAGGTAGCACTTTGCCCATTGTACTCATCAAACGCAGAGCATCAAACTTAGGATTCTTCCATTTCTCCCCACAGGCTTTTCACCATGTCACCTTTCCATTCTTCATCACAGGCAGTGATTCATCTATAGCACTTTCAATTTATTTCCAAAGACACCTCTTTTCCTGCAGTGCTCTGGCACTTGTTACGACAAGCTCCATCCGTAATGGTTTCCCACTGCTCACATCAGGCTCTGCTCCTTCCACAGGCTCTTCATTCTTCACTACTGGCACCGCTCCATCTGCAGTGCTTTTTCATTCTGCATCCTGGTTAGTGTTTTGTCCTTAGTGTTCTTTCTTCCATTGCCATCTATAGTGTCTTTTGATTCTTCACCAAAGGCTGGGTTCCATTCCTGGTGCTTATGCTCTGTGGTCGGTCCTTCATGCATAGTGCTTCCCCATTCTCTACCTTGGGCAATTGTTCCTCTGTAGTGGTTGTCTATATTTCTTCACAAGCAACGTTTTTTTTGTTTGGTTTTTTGTTGTTGCTGTTGTTGTACTCTTCCAATCTTCACCAAGCACTACTTCATGTACAAAACTCTTTTTCCAAGTCCACAAATGTACCGAGTTTTCTTCTCATTCAGGGTCTATCTGCTATTTTCTCAGCTTCTCTGCTTCATTATTGCATTATACAATTCCTTTGGTTTCAAATGTAATGAGCCTTCCTATGAAAGTCCATTTTGACCCCACAATGTAAATTTCATCATCCCTTTATATTCTCCCTTGTTATTCTATATTATTTTTATAAAACCTTATGTTTGCCTTGTTCTTATATCATTTCATGTTTTCGAAGTTAAACTATGTGTTTCATGTGAACATTGGCCAGGCCAGTACATTTTTTTTTTTCTAATGTTGAACACAGTGCCAGGTTACAGACAATGAGTAATATTAATTTTTTTAGAAATGGGTGGGTAAATGAGGGAATAAATAAGTATTAATTATTTCAAGCATGTTTCTATATTTAGCTTATGCTTAAGCAGGGCAAGAATTTTTAGTGATTTGAGCTTATACTACTTAAATGTATTTTCACCTGCCAATCTTTTGATATAGAGGTTAAGTCCTTTTTCTTGATAACTAGTTGCATTCCTTATCTTTTTTTTACCTGACTCATGATTTCCCACTTTCTTCTAAGATACATCTATATAAATTGAACACATTCTCCTAGAAGTCTTAGAATTATTCTAAAATTTACAAGGTATTTTACCATTTACAGTTATCCACACTGAATTTTAAATTATTTCAGTTGCCTTGTTTGTATTCTAATCATCACCTTCATCACAAATCTTATGTGTACCAAATATTTAATTAATTTATGTAACACTATAATAAATTCAGTTGCATGAACTCAGTTGGGAATAAACAAGATAGATGTTAGTAAGCATTCAACTCAATGAGTTGAAAAAGTAGTGTATGAGTGCAGCAGAGTACTATCGCCAGCCCATGTACATGTACATCATGTTCTGGGAATCAGTAGTTTTTGCAGACTGTGAAGAATAAGAGTTAATCTAGTAATTCATTTAACTGCATAGCAGCTCGTAGATTTCTACTGTTATTTTATTCAATAGGCTATGGAGACATTTCAAACTTAAAAGATATAGGGCAGTTAAAAGATACCATAAGCAGTTATATAAATGTATCAGCCTTTAGTAGATTCTATTCTGATTTTTTTTCAGTGCTTATAGGGTTACAGTACATTAACAGTAGAGAACTATCACTATCTGAAGTATTTGTGATTTTAGCTAAAATGCTATTCATATTATTAAAATGTATGACTTCATTATAAAATGTGAACTGTTTCCATTGGAACAAAATTATCTTTAAAAATAAGAGTTCCTACATAAGTGATCAGGGTTACACATCACCATCAATAAGTCATGTTGATATCATATACCTCCTGAAAAGATGCGATAAGAAGGGCACATCAGCTTGGGGGTGTTCTTATCCAAAATACATAACCTCATCTAATCATGACAAAACAGCAGATTGGTGGCCATCTGAAAATATATCTGACCAGTGCTCTTCAAAAAGTGTCCAAGTCATGAAGCACAAGAAAAAACCTGAAAAAGCAGTCAGCTTGTAGGAGATGAGTCATGACAACTAAATCCAACAATAGTATCATGGATTGGATCCTAAAAGAGAAAAACGACATTGAAAGAAACTGGTGAAGTCTGAGAAAAGTCTATAATTTCCTTTATAGTACTGTACCAATGTTAACATCTAAATTTCAATAAATGTACCATGGTTGTGTAAGGTGTTAACATTAGGAGATAGTAGGTGAAGGATATATGGGATTCCTCTGTACTATCTATGCAACTCTTCTATAAATACAAAAGTATTTCAAAATAGGAAAGTCTAAGGATTTTTCCTTCTGCGAAGGTTTTATAATATGTAGCTCTTCACCAAATGTCCATTGATGGATGAATGGATAAAGAAGATGTGGTATATATATACAATGGAGTATTACTCAGCAATCAAAAAGAATGAAATCTTGCCATTTGCAACTACGTGGATGGAACTGGAGGCTATTATGCTAAGCAAAATTAGTCAGAGAAAGATAAATATCATAGGACTTCACTCATATGAGGACTTTAGGACACAGAACAGATGAACACATGGAAGGGAAGCAAAAATAATATAAAAACAGGGAGGAGGACAAAAACATAAGAGACTCTTAAAGATGGAGAACAAACAGAGGGTTACTGGAGGAATTGTGGGAGGGGGGATGAGCTAAATGGGTAAGGAGCATTAAGGAATCTACTCCTGAAATCATTGTTGCACTATATGCTAACTAACTTGGATGTACATTAAAATAAATAAAATAATAAATAAAATAAAATAAAATAAAATAAAATAAAATAAAATAAAATAAAACATGTAGCTCTTCATGTGTCCCTATAATTGACAATTACTTGAAGAGATCAAAGTCCAATCCATGTCATGTGTGCTATTGCCTCAGAGTACCATTATTTATACCATCTCTCATTGCTAAGGATGCCTATTGGGGAAAACGACAAATCGAGGTTCTTCAAACCTACTTCTGGTTAACTATGAATAAGTCATAGAAGTTCCAGTTTTATTATGGCTCTGATCTAATTTTTCTAAAATTATTTTACCCATGTTAGGGGTGCCTGTGTGGCTCAGTCGGTTGAGCGTCCAATTTTGGCTCTGGTCATGATCTCACAGTCTGTGAGTTCCAGCCCCACATCAGGCTCTGTGCTGACAGCTCAGAGACTGCTTCAGATTCTGTGTCTCCCTCTCTGTCCCTCCCTTGCTTGCACTCTGTCTCTCTCTCTCTCTCTCTCTCTCAAAAAATAAACATTAAAAAAAAAGTTTAAAATTATTTTACCCAGGTTAGCCTTCTGCCATCTGAAGATCATTTATTTTCTAAAACTTGTGGCCAAAGTTAGACATGTATGTATTCTAATGCTGAAGGGAACACCCATGGAGGGGAATAGCCTGGTTCATCTAGTTTGTTTCATGTTTTATCACACCATATAGCACCCAGCTTGATGAAGGAGTTGGACTCCAGCATACTGAACAAAAACCTTGCTCTGAACTTGTTGGCTCATTTAAACTTGTGAGACATCTTACACTGTCTCCCAACTTTGCAAATGTATATTGCACTATCATTTGGAAAGACTTGTTAAATGTTCAAATAAACTGACCCTGAGATCCCACATCCTGGCATATAAATAATAGCAAACTAGTAATTATAAGCTATATTCATGAAGAAGCCATCACAATCTTGTCAGTAAGTTAAAAATATTGAAACAGCTTACACATCCAAAGGAAGAGTAATGGTTTAGTTAATTAGGTATAGATATATAATTAAATAACATACAAACATTAAAAAAAACACTAATATAGACTGTAATTTTATATTTTTGGCATGTAAAATAAAAAGATAAATTACCACCTCAACTCTCAGAAATTACAAAATAAAAATTAAAGCAAAATTAAGTAATATTAAGTAAAGGACAGCCTTGCTACTGCTTGATTTGATTTAAAACTTAATTCACAGAGTTTGGCTCCCATTATTGTAAAAATCTGAATTAATTTTGAACTCAACTTGAAAAATTGCCATGATAAGTCCACACATAAAACATTTTCTTATACTTTAATTCTAAATATGAAGAAATTTTTGCATGTTGTTAGATTCATTTCTATTTTTTATATATAGCCTTTATGAAAAGTAATGTCCCTACATCATTCAGATACACTGAAGAAACATAAATATGTTTACTTACTATATAGGCAACAAATAGTTATCTATAGAAAATGAAAGGTTGAAATGTCTGATTTAGGTCTATTCAGCCATCAACCAATCTAATTTATTATTAGATCTTTTTAAAATTTATTTTAAAGTGAGAAAAAGAGAGACATGAGGGGAGGAGAGGGGCAGAAGCAGAGGGGGAGAGAGAGAATCTTAAGCAGCCTCCATGCTCAGGGTGGAACTCGACACACGGCTCTCTCCCACGACCCTGGGATCAAGACCTGAGCCAAAATCAAGAGTCAGTGGCTCAACCAACTGAGCCACCCAGGTGCCCCTATTATTAGATTTTTTAAGTTATCTTTTTTCTACCTGGATTCTGGGCGAAGTGTGTGTTTCTATTTTTAATTTACTCCCCAAGATAAATCATTTGATTTGGTTCTGTGTTATCACCAACAGATCAATTTACTTCAGAGGACTTTGTATGAGATATTCTGGTTAAGGTGAAGATAATTTGTTACCATGGAAGCACAGAAGTAAAAATAGCACCTGATGAGCTGGTACACTTACCCATCATCTGAGAGAGATATATTTCAAACAAAGTAGCATTAGACTCAGAGGTTTCCCTTCATTATTTAAACCCCACTAGTTGAAAGATAGTTGCTCTTTGCTTCTCAAACAATAATGCAGTTGAAAGTTTAGATAAAATAAAACATACAACTACTGCTAATATACAAGAGGCTACAACCTGGCACATTTCAACAATGATATATATGTACTGAGGAAAACATCCACACTCACTACCATGCCTTTAAAATATTCACGATTTAATAATTGTTTATTAAAAAGTTCACAATAAATATTAGTGAAATATTTCAATCTAATATGAATTTCCCACTAGCTACAGTTTTAATTTAGTTTTCCACAAGAGTGACTGTTGCACCAGGTAACATCATATGATTTTTAGGGATCACTAAATCATAGATGATTTTCATGACTTATTTAAAAACATATAACATAAAAATTTCACAAAGCCCTGTAATACATTATTAGTCTTTTGAAGTTAGGAGACCATTAAACTTTGAACCTATTCACTACTCTACATTAGGTAGTAAACTAATTAGGACCCATTTATTAATCACCAACTTATGTCTATCAATAAGGACAAGTAGCAAAATAATTACTGTAAAAAACAAACAGCACCTTATGAGAAAAACTGATTTTCATGTCTAAATATCAAAGTACCCAGGAATGAAATGTCCTACTCTTATTTAAAAAAGAAGAGGAAGAAGAAGAAGAAGAAGCAGCAGAAGAAATATTTCCTAGGTTTTTTGTCACAATTTTCTCAGTCATTTATAATTCCTTAATCAGTTTTGTATTCTATTTATATTTTGTTTTCAATTTTCATTCTTTCCATTCATAAAGGCATTACGGACATTCTTTTTAAACTCAGAGCTGGATATTTAAATTTACTCTGGTGAATAAATTTCCTGAAGAATTCATCTAGGAATACATAGAAAATTAAACATATCCCCTGGGTGACTCAGTAGGTTAAATGTCTGACTTTTGATTTAAGCTCAGGTCATGATCTCACATTTCATGAGATCAACCCCATGTCATTGGGCTCTGTACCGGGAACATGGAGCCTGCCTGCGATTCTCTCTCTCTCTCTCTCTCTCTCTCTCTCTCTCTCTCTGCTCCTCCCCTAGTCTCTCTCAAAATAAATAAAAACTTTAAAAAAATAAAAATTAAAAAAAAATTAAACATATTAGGTATTTTATAAAAGTTAGAGACTTTTAATTAAGTTTAAGAAATGTTTTTAAATCCTATTTTGACCTTTAAATTTACACCTGATTTTAGGAACAATTGCCAGTGATGTTTACTTTATTCTTTTATTCACTGTAATCACCTGTAGTGGGGGGGAGTGTCACATTAGTTTCTTTAAACTTTTGAAAATATCTGTTACTTAATCTTTTCAAGCATTAGCAGTGTCTTAAACGTTATTATTGATTTCTTCTGTCCCTGCATGACTATCCTGCACTGTGAACCATACAAAATTCCTCAAAAAAGTATTTTGCACCCAAGTGACTAACAAATGACTCACTGTCACAGAACCTACAGGGCCTGTGCAGAGTCATCTAGCTGATACACTATGTGGGATAAAAGTGAACATACTGAATTCTCTTAATGGGTGTAATGGTTATTTTCCCAATAACTATTTGGATGAATTCCTAAGGATGAAAATGGGGACACGCACGTTGAAATCTCATTTATTCATTTATTTAATGTTTGTTTGCTTGTTTCTAATTTTTGAGAGAGAGAAATAGAGAGCAAGAGTGGGAGACAGAGAATTGCAAGCAGGCTCCACACTGTCAGTGCAGGGCCCACCCGTGGAGGCTCAAACTCACAAACCGCGAGATCATGACCTGAGCCAAAATTAAGTCGGCTGCTTAACTGACAGAGCCACCCAGGTGCCCCTGAAATAGACAGCATTTATAGTGGACAGCCTAAAATTGGGAAACTGGGGAGATAAGGAGAATGTTACTGATTTTTTATGAAATAATAAATAGTTGCCTTCTGCGAGGTTCTGTCAGCTCTACAGACAGCAGCTTTAGCAAATCTGTTTGGTTTTTTAATTCTCACACAGAAACACCTAGCATTATTTGATATTCCAACTTCTGATACTAAATCTCTACTTTCTCATACTTCCTTGGGAAATTCTGGAGAAAATGGGGGAAAACAATGCTACTCTCCAAAGAATACGGGAAAATAAAAAAAAGTAGAGAGAAAGGGAGGTATTTGGGAGAAGGTAGGTAAGAAAGAAGATGGCAGGGAAGAGATGGACTAGAGCCGAAAAATAGTGATCTTGGTAATACGGGATATCTACTTGCTTTATCACCAGGACAACCTTTGGTCTAAATTACTATACCCATTCAGGAAACGGAAGTTGTGAGATCACCATCGCAATCAACCAATTTAATTACTCTATACAGATGAACTACTTTGCAAGCATTTTTCTGTTCATTTGCAAGAAATTACCATGAATTTTTGCCATGTGTCTCTGTGTCAGAACTACTTAGAGGCTTTTAAAATTTAACAATTAAAAATACTTTTTAATTCATAAAGTGAAAAAGGTTTAGCAAAACTTATGAATTTTTAAAACTTTGACACTGTAATTAGGTCCCTAATGTGACTGCATATCTGCATTTATAGCATCTGAATTTATAACATATCTGTATTTCTGACAGGGTCCATCGGTGATCCTTCTGCGACAAGATCACCAAATATTTTCTTTACGTACGTAACACCGGTATGTTCTATGAAAAGTTGATTTATTTTATATAAGAGCATAACCACTCTGTAGAACTAGACACTTTTCCGTGCTAACATATCATTACATAAATCTCATTGAATCTGTCTTGTACTACAGGTAATTCTGGGCCTACTATAAACTTTTATTCATGTGGATACAATCTATTTGCTCTTTCATTTTTCTAAACTACAACTGAATATTTCCTTTATAATTTGAAAGGGAGGGTTTTGATGGTATTTATTTTAGTTTTATAATTCAACTCCCTGAGGGTATTATACAGGGAACTGGGAAAATGAATACTTATAACCTGGGAATATGTGTATGTGAATTTATTTCTGTACCTCATGCCAAGTCTACTATGTAAATGTCAGTTTGTTCCCTGCTTTTGGGTGAGTAAGTCACTTTGATTAGAAGTCAAGCTAAAATAAATCCTTCAACTCCCAGGCCTTGTTTTTTTCTCTTTGTTTCTAGGTCAATGCTTATTTTTCTGCAGGTACTCACCTCCGCTCTGAGCTGCCAAACAGGCTTGTCTCCAGGATTCATCTCTACTAATTAAGAAGCTGAGTCCCAGGAAAAAAATAGGCCCCGCCCCCACCAGTTCCTCCTCCAGCCGCTTCAATCCTGATGATTGCCCCTTTGCAAACACTTCGAGTTGCAATCCAGGGAATCCTGTAAAATATCTTCCACTCATTTGCTAAAGCTGAAAGTATGTTCATATATCAAATCCCTGGAGATGTCCTGTCTTTCTCTCTTTTGTTCAAACTATACTTTATTTTGTGAATATGGTACAGAGCTTGTTAAATGGTGATCAGATCATTCTCTAGTTGGATTTAAAAGACTTTTCCTTTGATAGATGCACATGCACTTCCTCTGCCAATTCTCTCAAAAGCTTTCTCTTACATTAAAGAAGATGCGAACGTTAAAGGAGAGTTGGTGTCTGTTAAGACTGCACCACTTGCATTAAATTATTCTGTGTTTTCAGTCTGTTTTACATATGGTTGTACACAAGACTCCATGTGCGCAAAAGTAGCCAGCATTATTAAACAAGACACGTGAAATGAGAACAGGTAAAATGATGCAAATGGCAGAAAACTATTCGGGGAGTTATGACGAATCTAAACCAAAAATATACATCCAAATATTACATTACTACTGTCAGGGGCAACAGAGACGAAAACGAAGTTCACAGGTAGTTCCGTATTACACTGAGTATCAGGACTATTCAGATTTTGAAGAGTTCATGAGAGATTGCAAATTAGAAAAAGGGATAAGCTTTTCTTCTACCCCATACCTCTGAAAAATAGTTCATATTTCTTTCATGAGAAAATGCCTCTAGAAATATTATTTTGATTAATGAGATTCTTAAAATCACTTGGGAGCCTCATTGAGATACACTATCGCAGGATTACTACTTTACAAAATGTTCAGTACTCTTAACAATAAGGACCTTAGGCACAAAGTACTAGGGTTTTTGAAATTTTCTTATTAGTCAGAAGTATTTTTTTAGTGCATTAGACTGTTTCTCCAGTAACTCTGGAAATACCTTTTAAACTTTGAGTCCCATATGTTTAAAAGTTAGGAAATATCCTATTTATCCTTATTTAGTAAGCAAAGAACACATAAACATTCTCATTTAATGTAGGTATGACATTTGAAAAAAGTGATTAACAACCAATCTGCAGAGCTAGACAAGTTTCTGTATTAACATAGCATTACATTAACCTCGCTGAATCTTTCTTTTACTATAAGTAATTCTGATAAAATAAATTTGACACATGCTTTAAAAGATTAAAGAAACAAATCTGACTTAATCATTTTGGGCAATATACAAAGTGGAATTAGGTGGAAACAAAGAAAGCTCCAAAAATAAGTGTGCATCTATCTGGCCAGGTTATATTCAGCATTTTCTCACTTCTACATTTCTGTACTTCAGAGAATCCTTCTAAGAGGTCTAGGGTCCACTAGACCATTCAAAAAATGCTTCCACATATTTAAAAACTATCAATAGAAACCCCCAATTAAAATTTATCTTCCTTCTGCTTCATTTCCTGGGAACCTTTTTCTATCCTAATTTTAACTAAGTTAATTTATATTCAAAATTTAACGAATTTACTTTAACAACTCTTACTCAGCTCTTTTCTTTGTTCCAAACATTACTATGTGCTCACGATATTTTTGTTTTATACAGCCTATGATTAAGGATATAAGGCACATTTAAAACACCTAGACTATCAAACAAAACCAGTAAGTGTCCCAGAGAGATGTGAATGTCCTCTTTGGGCAGAGATGACGTTAAAAGGCTTCTGTAAAACATGGATGCAGAGAAAGAACACTTTCCATAATAATTTTTTTAAAAACACATGATACAGGAAATTAAGCATTTCTTGAATAACAGAATATACTATTGCAGTTTGGAGACAGAGGACATTTTTTATAAAAGGGTTGTAAACAAGGCAAGAATGCACCTACGTAAGAAGAATGTACTGGGAAGCATCCTAAGTGAGACAGTAGGGGATGGTAAAACTAAAGTTTTTGTTTTAAAAATAATAACAATAAATAAAGCTTTTCTTGCTTTTGTTTTTTTTTTTAATGTTTATTTACTTATTTGGAAGAGAGAGCATGAGCAAGAGAGTGGTCATGAGAGAGGGAGAGAGAGGATCCCAAGCAGGCTCTGTGTGTCAGAGTGGAGCCCAACACGGGGTTCAGTCCCACCAACTGTGAGATCATGACCTGAGCTGAAATCAAGAGCTAGTCATTTAACCAACTGTGCCACCCCTGTGCCCTGCTTTTAGTTGTTTTTAATTGATGTATTCATTGTGTAAGCTTTCAGGCAGAGATTTTATTTTATTAGTAACTTGGCTCACTTAAAACCAAAATTTCAATGACAACAGAACTAGTGCCTCTAAGAGTGAGATTTCCCTAATTTTTACTGTTCATTTTAAGATAATTTTTTACTGGGGCACCTGGGTGGCTCAGTTTGTTGAGCTTCTGACTCCTGATGTCAGCTCAGATCATGATCCCAGGGTTGTGGGATTGAGCTCCGCACTCAGTGTGGAGCCTGCTTAAGATTCTCTCTTGCTGTCCCTCTGCCCCTCTTTCCCTCTTGTGGTCTCTCTGTCTCTAAAATAAATAAGATGATAAATGATAGATAGATAGATAGATATAGACAGACATAGATATAGATAGATAGATGATATATAGATATAGATATACATATAGATACAGATAGGTAGATAGGTAGATAGATAAAGTAACTTTTTATTGAAATACATTTCACCACGGGTATCAAAAAGATGAAAAAATCATGAGCATACAGCTGAACGAATGTTAACCAAATAAACACATCTGTGTAATCACAGCACAGGTGATGAAACATGACATTTCCAACATTCCATACTTGGCTTAATCTCCTTTAGTTACTGTATCTCCTACAAAGGTAACTGGTATACTGCCTTCTATCATGACAGATTATTTTTGTCTATTTATACATGGAAACCTATATTCTGTACTAATTAGTATCTGTTAAGTAGGCTTGTAATATTCATACTTTGGGTAGCAAAATTTCTTCTTTTTTAAAATTTTTTTAATGTTTATTTATTTATTTATTTATTTTTTTTTTTAAATTTTTTTTTTTTTTTCTCAACGTTTTTTTTTAATTTATTTTTGGGACAGAGAGAGACAGAGCATGAACGGGGGAGGGGCAGAGAGAGAGGGAGACACAGAATCGGAAACAGGCTCCAGGCTCTGAGCCATCAGCCCAGAGCCCGACGCGGGGCTCGAACTCACGGACCGCGAGATGGTGACCTGGCTGAAGTCGGACGCTTAACCGACTGCGCCACCCAGGCGCCCCAATTTTTTTAAATTTTTTAACGCTTATTTACTTTTGAGACAGAGAGAGACAGAGCATGAATGGGGGAGGGTCAGAGAGAGAGAGGGAGACACAGAATCTGAAACAGGCTCCGGGCTCTGAGCAGTCAGCACAGAGCCCAACGCGGGGCTCGAACTCACGAACCGTGAGATCATGACCTGAGCCGAAGTCGGCTGCTTAACCGACTGAGCCACCCAGGCGCCCCTAATGTTTATTTATTTTTGAGAGACAGAGTATGAGCAAGGGAGTGGCAGAGAGAGAGAGAGAGGGAGGCACAGAATCCAAAGCAGGCTCCAGGCTCAGAGCTGTCAGCAGAGAGCCTGACGAATTGTGGGTTCGAGCCCCACGAACTGTGAGATCATGACCTGAGCCGAAGTCAGATGCTTAACCGACTAAGCTACTCAGGTGCCCCAAAATTTCTTTCTTATTTATTGTTGCCCCATAGTCCATACTAAGAAGGAAAACAAAATACAATTATCGATTTTACTGTTGGTGGTTACTTGGGCTGTCTCCTGTTTTTGGCTACTGTAAATAGTATAAAAATAAACAGTCTGTTGTGGACTGAACTAGGTCTCCTCAAAATTCATATATTGAAGTCCTAATCCCCAAATGTGACTGTATTTGGACATAGGGCCTTTAGGGAGGCAATTAAAGTGAAATGAAACCAAAAGAGTGTGGGGCTATAATTCCATGGGGTCGACATCCTTGTAAGAAAAGAAAGTGAGAGGGGCGCCTGGGTGGCGCAGTCGGTTAAGCGTCCGACTTCAGCCAGGTCACGATCTCGCGGTCCGGGAGTTCGAGCCCCGCGTCAGGCTCTGGGCTGATGGCTCAGAGCCTGGAGCCTGTTTCCGATTCTGTGTCTCCCTCTCTCTCTGCCCCTCCCCCGTTCATGCTCTGTCTCTCTCTGTACCAAAAATAAATAAACGTTGAAAAAAAAAATTTAAAAAAAAAAAAAAAAAAAAGAAAAGAAAGTGAGAGAAAGACATCTTTCTCTCTGCCTCTGTGCCACAGATGTGGTGATGACACCTCAAAAAGGTGGCCATATTCACACCAGAAAGAGAGGTTTCACCCAGAAACCATCCCTGGCACTTTGGGCTTAGACCCTGGCCTCCAGAACTGTGAGAAAATAAATGTTTGTCAGTTAAGTCACCCAGTCTGTTGTATTTTGTTATGGCAACCCAAGTAGACTAATAAACACTCATATATAAATATTATAAAATTCTTGTATTCATTTTAATATAGAGGTTTTGCAAATATCTCATTAGTTTTATTTTTAAGTAAATGAAGTTATTTACTACTACTAAAATGCTATCAATCCTTAAATTTCACATTTGAATTTTCACTGCCAATTTGTAAAAATATAATCATATTTTTAATTGGCCTGGCATACAGTTCCCTGGAAATTTTATCCTCTTCAACTGTAACAGTTTATTTCTAGATTATCTTGGATTCTCTACATATACTCTAAGTCATTTCCAAATAAGGAGCATTTTATTTTTTCCTTTTCTAAATCTTATAATTTATATTTTCCTGCCTTATTATACAAGCTAGAATTTATAGTAATATAATAAACAGGAGTGGTAACAGTAAGCACACTTGCCTCATTTCTGATCTTAAGATGAATACTTTCAGGGAGCCTGGGTGGCTCAGTCAGTTAATCATCTGACTCTTGGTTTCAGCTCAAGTCATGATCTCACAGTTAGTGAGTTTGAGCTCCCCATTGGGCTCTGCTCTGAGGGCACAGAGCCTGCTTGAAATTCTCTCCCCCCTCTCTCTGCCCCTCCCCTCTTGTGCTCTCTCTCTCTCTCAAAATACATACATACACACATACAACTTAAAAAAAAGATGAACACTTTCAATCTTTCACTGTTATGTATGGTATTTAGTGGAGATATTTTAGAAATACTCCTTAACAAATTAAGGTAGTCCTTTGCCATTTCTACCAACTACTAATTCTTACACACACACACACACACACGATAAAATGCATCTACTGAGAGTATCATTTCTTTTCTCTTCCTTGGAATGGGTCATAATTTGATTAGAGAAGGAGAACTACTAAAAGTGATGTCAACTAAGGGGATTATTATATAAATTTGACCTAAAATAGTTAATTAGATAAGCAATTTATGTAATTCTGTTGACTTGATGTCTGGTCCAGCACTGGGTAGCAACTGCATCTGCAGTGCAGGCATTTGGGAAGGAAGATGCATGAAAGGCAGAGAAGACGCAGCACAAACTGGAACCCATGCTACTAGTTGGAACTCACAGGGATAAAATTAAACCCACATTAGCCTCCCACCATATATCTAAGCTTCCAACTTGAAAGGTCTGAGTGACCTACAGGAGAAAATGGTGACGTTTCAACTGGTCCAGTAGTCTGAGAGGCAGAAAATAGTGACCTAGATGAGGCTGGAGGACCTGCCACCATGTACCAACATCGAGTGTCAGCTGACTGACCATAGCATACATGAATTGCAACAGTGGCTAAACTTTGATTCCCAAGCATAAAAATGGCCGCTGTTTAAATTTCCACCTTCCAAATACTGCGCAGATTTCTTATAACCAATCTGAGAGAAGCTACATATGAGGAAGGAAGTTCTGTTGCAGTTGAGCTACACTGACACAAAACAAATCCATCTTTGGATCCATACATACACAGCCATCCGTACACAACCTCAAAATAAAGACAAAAGCCAAAGCCTGATTCCACATAACATGATAGTATTATAGCTAACGTAACCGAAAACAATCTAACTGTGAACCTTGGCCTCACTTTTAAGCATCTTCCTCCTTAAAGTAGCAAACATCAATAAGAGTGGGTAGGAGGGAAAGAGGGTGTGAAGGGAGAGAAACATTTCATGCCAGTCAACAAGGCATTACATTTAATTTCTGTTGTAAGAAGCTGCCTACACAGCTCAATCAAACCAACCTCTCATGTTTTCAATTCCCCTAAAGCTCTATATCTTCATTCCTAATGCCATGTATTTCAGCTTTGGGGACTTCTTGATTCAACTGGTATAGCCACATTGTGCTTAATCTGGGGTTGCAGGACTTACTTCCCTGTTGTCATAATAACATACCTCCTCCTTCCTGCCTGAAGGAGAGTGCGCAACGATCAAAACACCATTTGGGAAACCTTTTCCTCTCACTGTTCTTCCTTGAAACATTCATTAACAGGTGGCAAAGTGGGGGACCCTTATCAACACCCCCACTCACTCCCTGGTGAACATTCCCACTCACTCACCACTTAGGTGAGAATATTTGCTAATGGCTCTGAATGAGAATTTTCATATTCCTTGCACATGCTCACAAGGCTTCCATCCTTTGTCTTTCACAAAGCCATGTCTCTGGGAGCACTTTATTGTCAATGCAAAATCTCTCATTAACTACGAAGGATCTGAAGTTTTACTCTGGTTGTAAGCTCACAAGTTAGTCTCCCACACTTTGATACATAGTGGAGAGAAATGTCAGTATACTAGGTCAGAGATAAATGAGTTATTAGTCACAAAAATGGTAGTAGCCAGAGTATCTGCATGTGTGCAGGTTCTCTGAACCCCAATTCCCAAAAAGTGATTCAAATGGGATTAGTTACTACCTGCACACGATGGATAGCCTTTATCTTCCAAGGCTCTATGCTCTATAAACATCCTTTGAAAAACTAGTCACTGCCGTTTTTCAAAAGGTATATGGAAATACTGGAGAGCCATGGAGAATTGTCCTCCAATATTCAACTGAATTCCACTGAGCTCACAGGTGTAGATTGATAAGAAAGAGGCAATACAGCAGAAGAATGGGCCATGGACATCTGGGCCACAGGTCATGCCACCTACTTAAGGCTTTAGGACCTACTCAAGACCAATCTTGTATCTACCATTTCTGTTTGATCGTGGAATATTACTGTGCATATCTGCCTTTAAGGATGGGTAGGTCACAGAACACCCAATTCATGATGTCAGGACACATGGTAATTTTAGGTTGTATGGTCAAGTGTTCTGCCCTTCCTAAAGCCCTGAAGATAGTCAGAAACCATTTCTCAAAAGAAGAATCATTTTTTTTTTATTTTTTAAATGTTTATTTACTTTAGAGAGAGATAGAGACAGAGTGTGAACAGGGGAGGGGCAGAGAGAGAGGGAGACACAGAATCTGAAGCAGGTTCCAGGCTCTGAGCTGTCAGCACAGAGCCCGATGCAGGGCTCGAACCCACAGACTGCAAGATCATGACCTGAGTCGAAGTCGGACACTCAACAGACTGAGCCACCCAAGTGCCCCTCAAAAAGAGAATTATTATCTGCTGAGTAAGGCATACATTACTGCAAATTTCTAGGGAGCAGCCCAAAGGTCCAGGTAATATTCCTATTTTGCCAAAAATACTTCAAGGAAAACTGCATCTTCTGGGCCATATGCCCAAGTGGCAGAATAGTTTTTATGGATCACCATACTGTTGCAGGGATGTTTATTGTTCTAATTCCTGTTCAAAACTGGTAACAAGGGTTACTTGGTAAATGGGGCAGAGATATCCAAAAGGCCCACTAAGCACTGTCTCTTTTTCTTGTAGTACAAGGTGTCAGATGCAGAAATGTGTCCATTTAAGAAATAGATCTCCAGGTCTTGAACAACTGGACCCCACGATATTTTACCTGGGTAAAAGACCCCTAAATTTTTATGAGATTTATTTCCCACTCATCAACATACATTTACCTTACAACTGATTCTAAAATATATGCTACTTTTTGCTATTAGGTGAAAAGAACATGTTATAATCAATGTAATAGGGGAGCATGATGTCCTGTAGCAAAGACAGGCAACCAAGAATGGACAGTTGAGACAGCCCCAGTGGAGGACAGAGAGGTTGTATTGCTGGCCTTAGCAGCTGGAAGAAAATAGCTTCCGGTATCTTTTAACGAACAAGAATAAACAAACAAACAAAAACATTTGCCAGATGAATAGCCACTTACCAGGTCCCAGCAGAAGTGTTGATCTGTTCCAGCAATGAAATCACATCTGGAAGAGCAAACATAATGAGAATAAAGACCCAGTTAATTTTACAACTAGTATCTAAAATTTCTGTCTTCTACAGAGACCAAATAGGTAAGTGAATGAGTATGTGGTAGTAATCATTATCCCCGCATCTTTCAAGTTTTTATTTATTTTTTTATTATTATTTTTTTTAATATATGAAATTTATTGTCAAATTGGTTTCCATACAACACCCAGTGCTCATCCCAAAAGGTGCCCTCTTCAATACCCATCACCCACCCTCCCCTCCCTCCCACCCCCCATCAACCCTCAGTTTGTTCTCAGCTTTTAACAGTCTCTTATGCTTTGGCTCTCTCCCACTCTAACCTCTTTTTTTTTTTTTCCTTCCCCTCCCCCATGGGTTTCTGTTAAGTTTCTCAGGATCCACATAAGAGTGAAACCATATGGTATCTGTCTTTCTCTGCATGGCTTATTTCACTTAGCATCACACTCTCCAGTTCCATCACATTAACAAAAAAAAAGAGAAGAACCATATGATCCTGTCAATCGATGCAGAAAAGGCCTTTGACAAAATCCAGCACCCTTTCTTAATAAAAACCCTTGAGAAAGTCGGGATAGAAGGAACATACTTAAATATCATAAAAGCCATTTATGAAAAGCCCACAGCTAACATCATCCTCAGCAGGGAAAAACTGAGAGCTTTTTCCCTGAGATCAGGAACACGACAGGGATGCCCACTCTCACCGCTGTTGTTTAACATAGTGCTGGAAGTTCTAGCATCAGCAATCAGACAACAAAAGGAAATCAAAGGCATCAAAATTGGCAAAGATGAAGTCAAGCTTTCGCTTTTTGCAGATGACATGATATTATACATGGAAAATCTTTCAAGTTTTTAATGGTGGCACTAATCTCTGCAATCCCTCCAGTAATGTGGTATATATTTTAATATGTTTGTAGTTGAGAGGAATTTCTGGTGGCTCCATTTGTCTGACTCTAACATCATATTCCTCACTCCATAGGTCGGGAATACTGCATTCTGTAAGTTACTAAGTATGTCTATCCTTATTAGGCATTCTGGACTGGGAAGATAATCACACAGAGGATTCATCGCCCACTGGGTCGACTGTGAGAAGGGCTCAAGCCAAAACTCTGTCCACAATATAACTTCCAAAGGTGCCTGGGTGACTCCATCAATTAAGGGTCTGACTTAGGTTCAGTTCACGATCTCACAGTTCATGAGTTCGAGCCCCATGTCGGGGTCTTCTGATGAAAGATCAGAGCCTGGAGCCTGCTTCATATACTATGTCTACCTCTCTCTCTGCCCCTCACCCACTTGTGCTATGTCTCTCTTTCTCTCTCTAAAAAATATATGTACATTTAAAAAAAATTTTTAAAAACCACATAACCTCCCTAAGGCCCTAGAATGACTATGGACCATGACAGTGTCACCAGTAATTGTCAGCTCAGAGCAATACATATAGCAATATCCAAAATATCTCATTATCCCCTTCTTTTCCCCAATGCATAGTAACCCTAGTAAATGGTTATATGTCCCTTTAGAGAAGGTTGGGGAGAAATGCAGAATGTTGCGATCTATAAGCAGGATGCTTCCTCAAGTGGCGCCATCATTTCTTTATTTCAAGGTACTCTCAGGTCGTGAACTTGGTTAAGTCTGAAATTGTTTGTGGGCCTGTAACTTGTTATTGCGGTGATTCAGGTCAGATCTCTGTTCATCAAATCTAGAGATTTTCTGGTCATGCAAATCAAGTAAGATTTAAGCTGCCCACCCAGGAATTTCAGTCCTTGGAAATGCCAATGGCTTGTGAGGGTCAGAATATCCTGATCACTACTTCCTCCCTGCTGCCCAGGACTGAGAACAGTTCACTGTGTCTTTGTTGAGTATGAGTCACCCCTCTGAATCCCTGTAGCTTTTGTCAAGTCTACTTTCAGTCCTAAATTTATTGTGGCTTTTCCCCTATTTGTGTGTGTGTGTGTGTGTGTGTGTGTGTGTGTTTTGACAGCTACACTATGAAAAATAAATATGCTTGTATTCATGCATGCAAACACACAAATATTAAAAATTATGAGATAGTATGCCTAGAAGAGTACTTTCCACATAGTAGAGTGTCCTTAATAATTTTTTCACTTTAATTCCCACAGAACTAGAGATGCCTCTGAAATGCAAATCAATTTCTCACAAAAATTAATTGTGATGGAAAATCAGCTCAACATAGCTTAGGGATAGAGAAGAATATATTGTTTCCTGTAACTGAACTGTAGGAAAGACAAGTATACAACTTAACCTTAAGTGTACTGAGAACTATAATTTATACTACAATCTAGCACTTGTCTCCACTCCTGTTTTTATTTCTCTCTGTATACTGACTTAATTCTCCCCAATTAGCTTTCTCAATTTTGGTCATTATAATGGCCATCAGCATATATTAAAATCATATAGTTCACTTTAGCTCTGGAGAGTAAACGCAGGGCCAAGTGAGCAAGGTAATAAAACAGGTAGGCCATTTCTGGAATATATTATTGACAAAGAATGGAGAATATTCTCCCCAATGTACGCTGTTCTATAACAGAGAAAAGCTCAGACCAACAAAATAAGAAACATTAGTGATAAGAAAGACCTAATACTCAAATGTCTCAGAATTTCATATACATTACCAAAATGAGATTGAACAAAGACATGATTTATGCTTATGGGAAGATACATATGAACTATAAAATAAATGTTATGTATAGATGTATAAATATATACACGCATATGTGTGCCTACATGCATATAGGCATACAGGTCGATAGAAAGTTGCATTTAAATATAGTAAGGGGGGGTGCCTGAGTGGTTCAGTTGGTTAAGCGGCTGACATCGGCTCAGGTCATGATCTCATGGCTCGTGGATTTGAGCCCCGAGTTGGGCTCTGTGCTGACAGCCCAGAGCCTGGAGCCTGCTTGGGATTCTGTGTCTCCCTCTCTTTCTGCCCCTCCCCAGCTCATGTTCTGTCTCTCTCTCTCTCAAAAATAAATAAACATTAAATTTACTAAGGGAAACAATTATATATAAAGAAAATACAAACAACTTAAAAAGAATGTAAACATTCGTTATCTCTGTTTCGTTCAATTAACTAAGAAAAAATCATCCAGCAAAATAAATGATGCACATTTGAAAACATATAACCTTTAAATGTATCTGTGTTTTTGTTATATGATGACTAAGTCATCCTGGAAACTAAGTTGGAAAATTGACTCCCAATATGAAAAGACAGAACTATAAACTGACATTAAATACATGTGTGTACATACAAACATTACAGGTAGAAAATGCATAGAAGATAGATGACAGATAAAAAGAGAAAACATTATTTAAAGGGGAAACAGAAAAATCAGATAGCATTTATATGTGCAATGGTTTAGTATGTGACTGTGCAACATTTTTGACCCAAATCTATAGATCTATGTACTACATTCTGGCAATGCAACAAAGTATGCTGTGTATTAGAACCCGTGTTGAGTTTAGCAATCAATTCAATGTGCCATATGTCAATTGAGTTGAAAATGTGTCTTTACACTTTGACCTGACCATTTCTCCTATTGATTAAAGACCTTGTCACTGGGATCTGATGCACAAAACAATGACTATGACAGAGATTGGTTAGGACATTAATTTTATGTCTAGGTCTTTTTCAGGTCTAAATAACCTGTACCCATTCAATGAGATATTTTAGATTTTTGTCACACAAAGATAGGACAGATTAGGGAATACGTAAGTAGAGAAATTTTATTCAAAGTAAAACTACTTGGCCTTTCCTAAATGGCAGTAGTCTAGATTTTATAGCTAAATTATACTCCCCGTCATAGCCATACAGTATAGGAGAATGGATGATCAATTTTATGGTTTGGACATAATTGTTGCTTTCCTCTCTGCTTGGATATGCTTACAAGGCTCTTCTGTTTTTTTTGTCTTGACCCCTTGCAGTCGGCGTTGCCTTGTCTGATATTAGTGTTCTATGAAATTATGTTCGCCAGGAGAATATGACAGCCGGACCTCTGGCTGACAACTTCGAGGCCAAGCTGCTAGTGCTAGGCCAGGTCACAGCTGTCAGGGGTTGTTTTCCTATGCAAAGGTAGATATGCAAAATTATCTACAGGATCGTAGAAGTAGAAATAAAAGTAAAGATGGCATTTGAGTGAGTTGTAAATCTCGCACATCAGCTGGATTCACTTAAAGCATTTACCCCTGTCTAGCAAAGAATTTCACAAAGGTATTAAATTCTGGAAATATTTGTGAGATCTCAGGTTATGACAAACACTTCAACTATATTACCAAGTAAACATTTTATCTGATATAATTATACGCTGCAGAATACTGTCTTAAAATGCTGTCTTTCGTTAGGTATTAGTCATACCTTCCATTCAATATTTTCAGTTTTTTAAGGGCAGTGACTGTCCCATAGCCTCTACATACTGCCCACTTGGTGATAGTCTTAGCATTGACATGAATAAACACTTAAGTGGTTGGTTATAGAGTGGAAAATAGAAATGGATTAAAAGGAGAAATGGCTTCTTCAAACTACTCTAATTCATAATACTAGTCACCAGCTTCAGGAAAGCATTTTCTTCTGAAATAGATTTAAAATGCAATTTATGGAATATATTATTTTTATCTCCCTCCTCTTTGAAAGCCTACCTTCAACAACTCTCTAAGCTGCAATTGGAGATGATGACTTTTTCAGTTGTTTCCAGCAGTCTCTGAAAATATAATGATAACAGGGATACTCAGACATCCAGCTTTAATAAGCACTTGTACACTGACCTTCTCTGATTCCTAGGATTGCTACCCAGCTGTAGTGTTTCCTGTTGAAAAATAATTGGATTACCTCAAACTCATGCAGCTAACTCCTGGAAGCTTGCTAAGTATAAGGATGGTTTAGAATGTTCTCAAACTTTATTGTATATTAGAAACACCTGGAAGGCTTAGAAACAGAGTTTGCTGGACCCACCTCTATAGTCTTTGATTCAATAGGTTCTCAGGTGATGTAAACAGTGTGAGTCTAGGTTTCCACATTTTGAAAAATATTAGACATTAACAAATTTATATTGAGAACTACTGATTTAAATATTGTGGTGGGGAGAATAATGGTCCCCAAAAGATGTGCACATCCTAAACTCCTACAGCTGTGAATATGTCACCTTACATGGTAGATAAGACTTTTTGGATGTAATTAAAGCTAAGGGCCTTGAGGAGACAAGATATCTGTAGGTTATGAAGGGGGACCCAATATACTCACATGGGTCTATAAAAGTAGAGAAACTCCCCAGCTGTATTAGAGAGAAGGCAATGTGACTGCAAAAGAATGGTCAGAGCAGTGAAATGACTGGCTTGCAACAGGAGGGAAAGGTGCCATGAGTCAAGGAATGTAGGCGGCCTCTAAAGCTGGAAAAGACAGATTTTCATGTATAGCCCCCAGAAAGAAACTCAGCCCCACCAACACCTTAAGTTTAGCCTAGTGAGACTCATGTCAAACTGACCTAAAGAGCTACAGGATAATAAATTCCTCTTTTTAAGGCACTAATTTGTGGTGACTTGTTACAGTAAAAACAGAAAATGAATATAAGGAATTAAAAATTCTATCAGCCAGAATTGCACATCCCTATCCGTTCTTTGTGGACCCTCCACATGCCATTAAACAAAAACAAAACCCAAGAAACAAAAAACAAAAGTATATAGGTAGCCATAATAGCAGCAAAATCCTTAAAATTGATATCAGAAAATCAGCATTTATGAACGACTTACTACCTGTATTATTTTAGACAAAGACATTTCGTTTAATTGAGAAACATTTGAGACCATCCTATGTAAAAGGCCACATGCTATGTGTCAAGACAGAAAACCAAGTCAAGAAACAGCTGGTATTTTTAAGTGGCTTTACTTTTGGAGAAGGCAGAAAATCAAGACAAAGAACACTGTGAAATGATCTAGATATTGATATTCAGAATTGTGATATAAAAGCCCACAAGAAGGGTGTTTCGACTTTTCTAATCCCAAAGGTTTTTCACATAAAATTACAGTTTGGGGCACCTGGGTGGCTCAGTCAGCTAAGCATCCAACTCTTGATTTCAGCTCAAGTGACGATCTCATGGCTTGTGAGTTCAATCCCCAGGTCAGGCTCCATGCTGACAGTGCAGAGCCTGCTTGGGATTCTCTCCCCACCCCCATTCCTCTCCAACTCATTCTCTCTCTCTCTCAAACAAGCAAACAAACTTTAAAACTACAGTTTTCACAAAGAAGACCTAATATTTATTGAGGGCTTGTAAGAGCTGCCAGGCGTTTAAGTGGTCAATTAGGACAATGACCTAAACTGAAAATAATAATCAAGCCTTTATTCACCAATTGAAATAGTATAAGCAAGAGGCCAAAAAAGAATATAGTACTGGCTTCTCCCTATTACATTTTCCCCACAGGTTGGGATCAGTGAGGACCAGGTGATGTGCAGTGAGGACCCGGAGCGTTTCGGGATGGGAAAGAGAAAGGACTAAGAGTGGAAAAATACGAGTCAGCTTAAAGTCCCAGAAAAGGATGTCTCGGTGGAGGGGCCTGAAAAGTACATCAACAAAGCCCCCTGCCCCCAATAAGAAAGCCTCAAATTGCAGGTGTCTGAGCTAGTAATGCCGATATGTGCGAGAGAATGGTTGGCCTGTGGTGGAGAAGGGGCTGAGAACTTGAATACAACTTCCTCCAAAGACTGCAATGCACTGGCTGAGCACCAAGTTCAGAGAGAGGATGACAGCTTCTACCATGAGGCCTGACAGGCAAAACCTTGTATTTGCCCATGGTTTGGCCTTAAAGATCACACAAAGGATTTCAGCCTGACAGAACCAGTGTTATCCAAAAGAAATATAATGTGAGATTTTTTACTAGCCACATTAAAAAAAAAAGAAAGAAAGAAAGAAAGGAAGGAAGAAAGAAAGAACCAGATAAAATCCATTTTAATAAACTCGCATAGCCAAAATGTTATTTCCAAGTGTATTCAATACCAAAATATTTTAAAAGTATTAATGGGATATATTACACTCTTTTTTTCCAAAGCTAAGGTTTCAAAATCTGGTGTGTATATACACTCATAGAACATCTCAACTGGGACTAACCATACTTCAAGTGTTTCATAGTCAAATGTGGTCCCTGGCTTATACTGGACAGTGCAGATATAGGGCTTTCTCTAAGTACTTTGAAAAAAGGCACAAAGGTATAGTCCAAAATCATGCAGTCCTAGTTTTGTTTCAGCTCCCCTCTTACTAGCCATGTGGCCATAGGCAAAATTCTTAACTTCTATGAGTTAATGTATTTAAATTTCTTAGTCAAGGCTCTGATATGTACATGGGACTCAAAACATAACAGTTTCCTTTATCTCAAGTTTCCTTCCTTTTACACAAATTGTCTCAATTGAAGAGAATCATTATGGGTCCTTAATGAGATAAAACATATTAACATTTTAGTGAGTATTCAGAAAGAGTTAACACTGCAGATGTGAAACTGCTATTTTTAGAAGGGTTTGCTTATAAGTTTGGCCCTTGTCTGGTACCTTGGAACTTAGCTTTTGACTGTTCCCTGATTAAAGGTAAATCACTGTGTGTAGACTATACAAAAAGAAAATGTGATTTATGGTAAACTCCTATTTTCCTTCTTGGAATCTGGAATTTTGAACATACAAGGGACAGAGTACCTATGTGATCAGCACAATAAAATCTTGGGTGCTCAATCTCTAATGAGCTTATGTGGTAAGAAATATTGCACACACTTTATTGAATTTTTCACTGCTGAAGAAAGGGTCATACTTAATTTGCCCCATCAGAGGAAGAAGAAAAAATAAGCAAACCTGTATATGGATTGCTACAGATCCTGTCTGTCCTATGTCTTTTCTTCTTGCTAACACTGTCATATATCTTTTCACTAAAATACACCTTAGTTCTGAGTCCATCTAGTGAATCACTAACCATGAAATGGTCTTGAAGGCCTCTGAAACAAGGAACATTCTAGATACTAAATAAATTTGTATTTGAATTTAAATCTCTCTAATAAAACTATTTCCACTTGAGGAGCACCTGGGTGGCTGAGTCGGTTAAGCTTCTGATTTTGGCTGAGGTCATGATCTCACGGATCCTGACTTTGAGTCCTGAGTAGGGCTCCACACTGACACTGGAAAACCTGCTTGGGATTCTCTCTCTCACCCTCTCTCTGTGCCCCTCCCCAACTTTCTCTCAAAATAAATAAATAAACTTATTAAAAACAACAATAAAATCCCCTTGAGAAATGCATTAGGGCTTGGAGGACAGGCAAAATTAAATGAATAAAATACAATTTTCATGTAAACAATGTAGAAAATAGCACTTAAGAGTGTTTCTGGCAGAATTTCTGGAAGACTCAAGAGCTCCGTCCACGACCCTTCCACCAGAGACTGATTTGGTTCAAAACTATTCAGGTCCACGTCTAAGAGAGAAAATCAAATTTCCTTCTGGACCCTGATACTAGATTCATGAAGGTGTGTGTGTGTGTGTGTGTGTGTGTGTGTGTGTGTGTATGTGTGTGTATATATATATATATATATATATATATATAGGCACCATGCCCAACGTGGGGCTTTGAACTCACCACCCTGAGATGGCACCCTCATGAAGGTGTATTAAAACAGCTAAACTTAGATCATCACAATACATTTACATTTAAAAGTCTCATCAAAGCAGAAGCAGCCAATGTCACTGTGCTGCATGTGGACAAGTCTTCTCCACAAATTGCTTCCAAAAACTGGGATTGTGAATCTGAGTCTCCCTTTTATCCTGGTAGGACCATATAACTTTTTTTAAAGTTTATTTATTTTGAGGGAGAGAGAGTGAGTGAGTAGGGAAGGGGCAGAAAGGGAGGGAGAGAGAGAATCCCAAGCAGGCTCCATGCTGCCATCGTGGAGCCCAATGCGGGGCTTGACCTCGCAAACTGTGACACCATGACCTGAGCCGAAATCAAGAGTAAGATGCTTAATGGACTAGCCATCCGGGTGCCTCTATTTCTTAACAGAACATGATGGAAGCAGTGTAGCACTTCAGGTCCAATTTTCTAAGAAGTAGATTCCCTCCATCGCCTCCTGCCTTGTCACCTATGTAGAAGCAGGAGACTCCAAGATCACAGTAGACAACAAAACCAAAAAAATAGAAAGAGCCCATGCTTTGAACTATGTCACAGGATGACAAGCGGCAGTTCAACTCAGCCTGGCAGGAGATACCGAATTGTGCTTCTCCAAGAATAAGAAATGAATGCTCATTGTTTGAAGATTCTGAAATTTTAGGGTTATTTATGTAGTTGTTGTTATTCTAACACAGAAAGATCTCAGGATATAGAAAAATAACTGTCTTACAACCCCCCTCCATTTGACCTCAACAAATAAATACACCTTGACAAAGTTTTAGCTCCAAACGCAAGTCAGTGCACTGCCTTGACAAGACAATAATGAGAACACTCTATGGTGATCACCTTCACTAAAGGATGAAATACTTCACAGTGCAGTCCCAAATCAGCGCTGCTTTTAAAGAATCTGAGGCCAAACAAGAATATCCAATATTTAATCTAAATTCTTCCATAAACACTGAAGGGGGTTTTACAATAGACTCACTACAACTGTCAGTAATGATGCCTCACCTAATAACTACTTCTGCACAAGCTATAAACATTCGCTCCCTCCCTCATATTGTCAAAGAATTCTCTCTCATGTTCTCTTGGTGTTCTGTCCTCAACATGTTGATTCCTTCATCCCCCTACCAACTCCTGTGCCAAAGTATGGGCTGTATCAGCAGAAATGTGAACCCCTTGAGCATTACAATTTTAGAAAGACATCTGTTAAATAGAATATATTATTTGGTAATAGATTTTATACATGCAATGAATTATATTTCATTTGCCAAATTGACATATATTTATTTTATTTCCATATTTCCACAACAGAAATTTTAGTCATTTCTAGAACTCTTCTAAAGAGTTTCAAAAACAAAAGCAGTCTCTATCTGTAAATGCCACAAAATATTAATAATGTATGTATGATATTATAAATTACAAGTTTCAATAAACTCAGTCTTTTTTGGTAAGAGGGGGATATTTTTGCCTTAAGTATCTGCAATTAGTAGAACAATATTATTTACTAAATGGACTACTGTGAGTTGAATTCAACATACCAACTTGTTGAATTACTAATAGGATATGGTCTGAGTTTTGTTTATTGAAAGCATACAATATTAAATTTTGTATTAGCAGCTAAATACTTATATGATCTGATATGTATTTCTTACCTGATATCACTTGTACTAGGTAAAATTATTTTTACCAGTTGGAATTCTGATTTAATGACTATCAATGATTTATTTTATTTTTAGTTGACAATGTTAAATTAGTTTCAGGTGTACAACACTGTGATTAGACAAGTTTATATATTTATGCTGGGCTCACCACAAGTGTAAGTACCATCTGTATTAATGATGTTTTTCAAAAACATAACTAAAGGATTTTTTTTTTAAATATAGATTCAAAGAGGCAAAATGGGTGATACTCAGACTGGGTTGACTTTTATTTTGTGAATATGTAAATCTATGAAAGCTTCAAAATGACGACTCTCGAGTAATGTGAAATTTATCTACAGCAGAATTGAATTTATGCCAGAGATGTTTCAGAATTCCCTCTTGCTTTTCTTTCAAATATTTCTTCCAATATCTGAAAACTGTGAAGGATAGAATAAATAACCACTTAAGAATTTTTCTTCTATTTGAAACAAAGAAAAGTATCTTAACAGCTCTTGGAAAATGTAATTCTTGTATACATTTACTTTCCACTTTTATAGTATCAAAATGAGAAAGAGAATATGCTATTTACAGTAGCAAAGATTAGGTATTAGGAGATTTGAGTGTCCATGATAAATTCAGGTTGGAAGATACAAGAACTCTCAATTTTTTAAAACACTACATTAAAAGATTTTCTAGAATTTAGGTGAAATATGGGATGCAAATTTCTAAATAAAATCAAACCACCCCACTGTGATTTATATTGCTCTGAATGATACATTTGGATTACTATTGTTTTTAACGCAGAGCCAACCTTCCAGAAGCTTTATAATAACTACTAGCAGTAGTTGCATTATTAATCCTTCCACTTTCCTCTGAATTATTATTATAATCCCTATACAAACTCAGCTTTTCTCTTTGTGTAACAAAATCAAGTTCTGAATTTCAAAACGAGCACCTGTCAGGTCTGGCAGAATAATTGGTGTTGTTTCCCCATTTTTGATCTTTGTTACCAGAGTGAATCCAGAAATAGTTGTTTTAACACTGTACCATGTGTACCTCAGGGCTCTTTTTATGAGTCATCATGATTTGGGAGTAATTTTCACAGGAAAAGCACAAAAAGTACTATGCAGAGGATAACTGATTTATCATTTAGTTTATTTTCACACAAAATGACTCTCGGTTGAATGTGGAATGGGGAGAAAATCTAGCTCAACAGTAAACCAATGCCTAACAAGGAGGTCTGGTTTTTGTGGAATGGATTCATTTCTTTAAGAGTCAATATGCCCACTCTCTGGGAAGGAATTTGTGAGCGTATGTACAAAATATTAATCTTTAAAATAAGTATCTCCAGGAACTGTACTGGAAAGCCCAAGAAAATGCCACCTTCCCAAACCAGGTTGAATAGGATATTAATGTTTTATAGAAAAATATTCTGAGTGTGACAATAAAATCTAGGCCTGTGAAAACATAGCATGGTACCTAGTTAGCTCACTGAGTAAATTAGAAATAGATGATGAATAAATAAGGTAATGGATGGATTCATGATTAGGAATATGCACAAATAATGTGGTCTACTTAGTAACTCACCTAGTAAGTAGGTGGCAGCACCTTAAAATGGCTTGCTTCCTATTGGTTTATTTAAACCTAAAACTAGCTCTTGAGCAAGCAAGAGATACCTGAGTAAAAGGGAAGAATTACTTCACACTTCCCTAAATCATTCATATTGTTTAATCAAACAGAGTTATTTTAACACTCATTCCAGCATGAAAAATACAAAATGGAGAGAGGCCAGTTTAACCGGAAGCAGAAGACAAAAGAGAAGCAGTTTAAGCTATGAATGGCCATGCTTTTTACAAGGCAACCTGGTTATTTTCCTTTGATGAAAACAGTGCAGGAGATGTGAGGTTATATACCCCTGCTGGACCAGAACTTACTGCTGATGTACCTTCCATTTGCAATTGCTTTTAAGAGGTAGTAATGGAGTGGAGCTATATTTGAACAGAAAAAATGAGCACAAAAGCAGGGCAATATTTGAACACCCAAAATGAGCACTAAAGCAGTCCCATGTCCAGGCAAAGGTCTGGTACTTTTAGAGAGATTTTTGACAAACACATTACTATCTATTAGGACAGAGCCTGATCCTTCTATTGCTTTTGGTCTAAGTTGGAGCTTGCTTCCTATTGGTTTATTTAAACCTAAAACTAGGGGTACCTGGGTGGCTCAGTTGGTTAAGCATCCGACTTAGGCTCAGGTCATGATCTCATGCCTCATGAGTTCGAGCCCTGCATCGGGGTCTGTGCTGACAGCCTGGAGCCTGCTTCAGATTCTGTGTCTCCCTCTCTCTCTGCCCCTCCCCTGCTCTCTCTCTCTCTCAAAAATAAGTAAACATTTTTAAAAAAATAAAAAAATAAACCTAAAACTAGCTCTTAGAAGGAGCATTCTCTTTTCTTTTTTTTCTTTTTTTAGTTTATTTATCTTTTGAAAGAGAGAGAGAGAGAGAGAGAGAGCAAGCAGAGGAGGGGCAGAGAGAAAGGGGGGAAATGAATCCCAAGCAGGCTCTGCTCTGTCAGCACAGAGCCCAATGTGGGGATGGAACTCATGAATTGTGAGATCATGACTTGAGCCAAAGTCAGATACTTAACCGACTGAGCCACCCAGGCGCCCCAAATTTGCTTATGTTTTAAACTACAGTCTCACGATACAGATTGTTTGTAGTTTAGACAGGTCCAAACCTCAGATTTTTGTTAACATTTTCTGTGCAAAGTCAAACTTCACACCTTAAGATTTCTTATTGAACAAACTACTGTAGTAGGTCCACAGATTTTTCAGGAGCAAGTATTTGCTGGACCAAGAAGTTAAGATTTTGATATCTTGTATATTGTTGAAAATGAGAGAACTGTCCTAGTATTGTACAAGATAGAAAGAGGAAAATATTTGGTAGAAGTTCTCAGGCATTGGTCCAAAGTCAAAAACTAGTGATTGAAGTGATATGGCCAAGATGTTTTCTTTCCAAAACTGACCATGCACTAATCCAAGACAGGTATGAAAATAAGAATAAATGTGTATATTTTAAAACAAAAGCAATAAATTAGTATATTGATGTGTGCACATGTATTCCTGGGAAAAAAATAATTATCTTCCATACACACTTGTAAGAATTAATTTTCAAGCTAATTTATCTTTAAAATACAATCTTTGGAAAACTCCATCAACACAGTTGTCTATTTACACACATATTGCTTTATATGGTGTGCTAAACTAATCCTAAAAACAAATAAGAGACAAAGCAAACGTTACCCATTGCTTTCCAAAATTTGTACATTTTTTCCATTCTTAAGGACAAGACACATCTTTGACAGGCACCATATAAACATCACTGCAACTTTAAGACAAGTAAGGCCATACCATGAAAGCTGGAAATAGCTTTCTACTGCTTCTGGGAGCCAAACCCATCCTTGTTAACGAGTTTTGTTTAGCCAAAGCAGTATTTCTGTTTTATTGTGGTTCAGCTGGGTTTGTTCTTATTGAATTGAACATTTTTGGTGGAGCTGCGGAAGGTCCCTGTTCTTCATGTTTGCTGAGGCCAACACCATTCCATTCTCTTAAACTAGGCCACATTACTTGTCTGAATTGGAAGATATTTGATTTCGTTACTACTGTTTTGTATTAAGTTCATCAGACCTATTTGGCATAGACTTTCAAAGACAGAACAGGAAATAGGTAAGCAGAGGAGTTGAGGGCATTTCAATTGAAGAATGTAGCTCCATAATGACTGGAATTCTGATGTAGAGAATTGCTAAATCAAGAAATGTATGTTAAAGTTTGATTACAGAATATTTTAAAGTACAACTAAGTCATTGGGATTAATGCCCAGTGTCAGTGGAAATTTATCAACTAATCTTAAAGGGCTATACAACTGGATCAAAGTCTTGTTTTAGAAAATTAGTTTGTTGGGATATTGGGGTGATTGAAACGGGGAGTGTGGGAAGGTAAGGATAGTCAGCAGTGACACTGTTATTAATGAAAAGAAGTATGAATATGAAAAAACGTTCTAACGATATTTTGGCCAAGAAAAAAGAAAACTAAAGAAACAAAGTCGGTAAGATAGAGAATACATACGACTAGGAGAATGTTAATTGTAATAGAGCAGGTAGGAATAGAGATTATTATAAAATATGAATTTTGTTTTATATATGTTAAGTATAATTTCACTATTTAATATCTGAGAAGAAATGTCTAATATGCAGGTGTAAAAATAATATTCATTATTTATATAATACCAAAAAGATATGTAAAAATTGAGTGAATTAACCAGTCTATTTTTGTACCACAGAGTCATAGCCATGGATTTAAAAAAAAAATGCAAGAAATAAATGAGATTTTTAAAAATAAAAACATGTCAGATGAAAATACATCTATGCCAAAAAAACCCAGCTATTTCTCTCCTTTCCTATTTCACCGACCCCATATCTCCCGCCCTGAATTTAACACCATAAAATACCCTGGAAAATATTGTTATGATACACTGGGAAAATGCAAAAAACATCACAAATCATTATAAAAGTAGTTCTTAAACAATCTGACCACATGAATTTGAAGAGTCCTTCCACACTTATCTTTACCACTACAGCAGATTGAAGGGTTGACCCAGGATGTGGCCTAAAGCTATGATTCCTAGGTTTTCACTCAAAAGCTCCACAGACATTGTAAGAGGTTACGGCTCTGAGAAACACCTCAACATGTTTGCATCCAGATTCTATGTTATCTGTAAATTTTTGGACATTTATTCAGGAATCCAAGTTTTAGAATCTCTGACTTAAGATAAGTTTCCCATGTGCAAACCCTATTTCCCCTTTCCATTAAAAATTGAATTGTTAAGCATCACCAACTCCCTGCTCATTTTTCTGTAAACTCAACTCCATACAACATTAAATTTTCAAAACTCTTTACAAAGTATACAAATTTGAATTATGAAAGAAGTTTGTTCTGAATTTCCCTCTCACTGTAACATCCAAAAATAGGCCATCTCTTGCTTACATGTAGCTAAATAATCTTTAAAAAAAAAAAGACATTTGAGTATCTTGATCCTCAAAAATGACTACTTTTCAGGGCACCTGGGTGGCTCAGTCAGTTGAGCATCTGACTTGGGCTCAGGTCATGACCTCACAGTTTGTGGGTTCGAGCCCAGGGCTCTGCTGTCAGCACAGAGCAGGCTTCTGATCCTCTGTCTTCCTCTCTCTCTGTTCCTCCCCCCACTCTAAAATGAGTAAAAAATTTAAAAAAGGACTACTTTGCAATTTTTTTTAAATAAAGTTTCATAGCTGTAATACAATATTCAAACAGAATTTAACGCTTCTTGGAGATTGCCGGTGACGTCAGTGAAATGGTGGCATAAAAATTGATATGACTCACCCCGCCAGAGATCAATCTGAACACCTATCTGTGCAAGAATGAAGGAAAACATTTTCACAAGGCCTAAGGATTACAGGCAGGGATTACAGCACCTGGTGAAGCACAGCACCTGGGCAGCCCAGCACCGACACTCCCTGGGAGAATAGTGTGAGCACCTGACTTCAACACAGACCACCCCCCCCCCCCCCCCCCCCCCCCCCCCCCCCCCCGCCATCTCCCTCCACGGGACCTAGGTGACTGCTAGGAGGCTCCAGTGCACGCCGGCCTCTGGCTCTGGAGCCGCCAACTCCAGCTGCCCCAATTGGCGTCTTTGCAGCTCCCTGCAGGCTCCCATGAACCTAGACTCCCGATCACCCCAGTGTCTGCCTACCCCAGAGGCTCAGGGCAGCTGCCAGGCTCGGGGAGGCTTCTGGTAGGCTCAGCAATTGACAGAATGGGTCACAAACTTACCCAGGCACTTGGTGGCCCCGGCAACCCCAGGCGGAACCAGGGTCACCAAGGCTCCGGAGGAGCTCCCGGGAACCTAGGCCCCCAGGCATCCCGGTGCCTGTTGACTCCTTTAGCCCCAGGAGGCTCCTAGCCCACCAGGCAGGTACTCTACTAGAGGTTTCTGGAAGGAAGCTGTGAGTTCTGGCCCGCCCCTTCCTCGGCCGTCCCCCTGCCCCCCACCGCAGCGCTGTCCACCTGCCCTCAGGCAGCTCAAGAGGCACCAGGCTGTTTCAGGCATCAGCTCACAGCAAGCTCCCTCAAACCCAGGCCCTAGGCTCACCCAGGTGCCTGCTGGCAGCTGCACCCCCTTGTGCACTGACGGTGGGAACGTCAACAGGTGCAGCCGCTGGGTAAAACACTATGGAGGTTCCTCAAAACATGAAAAACTACCGTATGATCTGTAATTCCAATTCTGCGTATTTTTTCCAAAGCAAATGAGGCCAGTGTATGGAGAAGATGTCTACCCTTTCCCACCTTGTTCACTGCAGCATTATTTACAACAGCCAAGATATGGAAATAGCCTAAGTGTCTATGAGGGATGAATGGATAAAGAAGATGTGGTATATGCACACAATGGAATATTAGTCAGCAATAAAAAAAAAAAAAAGAATGAAATCCACCTTTGCAGCACCATGGATGAAATCTGATAGTATTATGCTAAATGAAAATTAAGCCAGGAAAAGACAAATACTGTTTTCACTAATGTGGAATCTAAAACAGCTGAACTCAAAGCAAGAAAGAGTAGAATGGTGATTGTCAGGGGCGGGGTCATGGGGGAGATGTTGGTCAAAAGGTACAGACTGCCAGATGTAAGGTGAATAAGCTGTGGGACCTAATGTACAGCATGGGGACTATAATGAATAATACAGTATCATGTACTTGAATGTTGTTAAGAGAGGAACAACTAGAGAGAAGTTAGCTCCACAAAAAAATGGTAATTCTGTGAGGGGATGGAGGTATGAACTAACCTATCATGGTAATCTTTTCACAATGTACATATGTGCATGCATCAAATCATCACTTTGTACACTTTAAATTTACATGTTATAGGTCAATAACATCTTCATAATGGTGAGAAATTAATTTTCAAAAAATAAGTAGTTGAAAGCATTGCCTTCATTAATGTTTGCAACTAACTTGCATTTTTTTAAAGTTTTTTTTTAATGTTTATTTGTTTTTGAGAGAGAGAGAGAGAGAGAGAGAGAGAGGCACAGAGAGAGGGAGACATAGTATCTGAAGCAGGCTCCAGGCTCTGAGCTGTCAACAGAGAGTCCAACATGGGGCTTGAACCCACTAACAGTGAGATCATGACCTGAGTTGAAGCCGGATGCTTAACCAATTGAACCACCCAAGTGCCCTGAGTAATGTGCATTTCTAACAGCAATGTATACAGAGAATTTCCTCACAGTTATATCAACTCTGTACGTTAGTAAGCTTTTGCATGATTCTAACCTGATAAAACACTTCTTGGGGACATCTGGATATGTTTTATTAACAAATACTAAACTTGGAACTTAATTATTTTTTATATCTTCTATTAGAGTATTATAATTGGCTAACAAGTGATAAGGTATCAAATTTATTTTCCTTCTTTCATTACTTTGCTAAATATTTCTATGTATATTTCAAAATATTAACCTTTCATGTCTAGAATCTCGGAGTTTTGGGTGTACTTTCATTTACACAATTGCCAGTCAATCTTTTTTTAAAAATATTTTTTAATGTTTGTTTGTTTATTTTTGAGAGAGAAAGAGAGACAGAGCGTGAGCAGGGAAGGGGCAGAGAGAGAGGGAGACACAGAATCTGAAGCAGGCTCCAGGCTCTGAGCTATCAGCACAGACAGAGCCCGATGCGGGACTCGAGGCTCAAATTCACCAACTGTGAGATCTTGACCTAAGCCGAAGTTGGGCACTTAATTTACTGAGCCACTCAGGTGCCCCAAATAATCGCCAATCTTAACCTACATACTCAGCCTTCCATTATAACTGCCAGTCTTGAAATTCAAAACCATGCTGTTAGGAGTGCCTGGGTGGCTCATTCGGTTGAACATTCAACTGCAGCTCAAGTCACGATCCTGTGGTTCAGGGGTTTGTGCCCCACATTGAGCTGTGTGCTGACAACTCAGAGCCTGGAGTCTGCTTTGGACTCTGCGTCTTCCTGTCTCTCTGCCCCTACCCTACTCATGCTCTGTCTCAAAGAAAAATAAACATTTTTTGAAAGTGCTGTTAAGGGGCGCCTGGGTGGCGCAGTCGGTTAAGCATCCGACTTCAGCCAGGTCACGATCTTGCGGTCCGTGAGTTCGAGCCCCGCGTCGGGCTCTGGGCTGATGGCTCAGAGCCTGGAGCCTGTTTCCGATTCTGTGTCTCCCTCTCTCTCTGCCCCTCCCCCGTTCATGCTCTGTCTCTCTCTGTCCCAAAAATGAATAAGCGTTGAAAAAAAAAAAATGCTGTTAAAATAAATAAGAATTTAATTTTCTATTTATCCTTTTTGAACATTTTCAATTAATTTTAGAAATTAACTGTAATTTAATAATTAACCTTATTTTGATTGTACTAGGAATTATTATCTTCCATTTTCTAAAGTTGAAGCATTTCTATGTAGCCTTGGTTTCCAAACCATGATCACCTCAACCACATGATTCTACATTCCTCTCCTAATTTTCTTCTATTTTTATATACACAAAATTTATGCTTAAAACAAAAACACTGAACAAAAAAAAAATTTTTTTTAATTACCCACACTAAAGACTGATTACATTTTATCCTATTGTGTTCATGCTTGTGGATGAAAGCATCAAGTATTAAGCTCAATCTGCTCCCGAAATGCTGCTCTGGGAGTAATTACCCCACCCGTTTAGGAAGTGTAACTGAGGTAACATTGAATTTCTGGCCTTTTATTTCTGTTCCAGTTTTGCCCCACCCAATTCAATATAGCTTAAAGCTATACTCTTGTTTCTGATTGTGCCATTGTTCCTTAATACCCTAGAGTCTGTTTGATTTCATTTCCCTGCACGTACAAAACTGCAATTCTCTAATTACACCTTATTTCTTTACTTATCTCTGTATCTATATTTTAACTCAAAACTATACTAATGGACTTTCTGAGCTAAGGACATCATTGCACACTCTTTATGCTGTATTTTCTTCCATAATAAGTTCAAATTCAAATAGGACCAATAGTCATGCTTATAAGATTGCTTCCATGTCAAATTGTTTAAATGCCATGGATAAAGCTTGCACCTGCCCTCCTACCTGCCCCTGTGATAGATTTTCCATATTCTACTTACTAAATTAGGAGACTTCAATTTCACCAGAATTCCCAAATTAGTCCAGAGTTCTCCAGAAAATTCTCTATGCAGGAGATCACCACATTATTTCTCTTTGGACTTGAGCCAGATCATAGTGAAAGGTTTGCAAAAGAAGTACCTTAGTGCCTCAAGCCGAGCAGCTGACTGGCACTTGTGGCTGATTGGTCCAGAAGTCTGAAAACACCAAGAAAATGAGAAACAGAAACATCGCCCTTACAAATTCTCACTTGCTTGTATCTTTCTATCATAACTGCACAGTAAATTAAATTGTGTAAAAATTAAAAGTAAAGCAAACTAATTTCATGGGAAGATCAAATATTAAAACATTCTTTTTAAATTTTAGATAAAACAAAAGAGTAATAATAAAACTCCAAAGCTATCTTATCTAACATGGTAGACACATTTCACATGTAGCTATCTAAATACAAAAATTTTATTAATTAAAATCAAATAAATTTTAAAAATCACTTACTTGGCTGCACTGGCCATATTTCAAGTGCTCAACAGACATATGTAATTTCCATTATCACAGAAGGTTATAGTGGGCAGTGCTGCTAAAGGGTAAAGAATTACATTCTAATTGAAATTTTACTTTATATTAGAAAATAATTTTCCACCTTTAAATGCACAGAAACACTTTGGTTATCTATTTGCTCTCAAATTTGGAAACCAGCATGAATGCCTCTGAACAATCAAGGACAGAGATAATGATCAGATAAATCAAGATAGACATGTAACAAAACCTGGCTAATTTTGCACTAATACATTTCCACTTTTATGTAATATTTGATTTAACAATGATAAATTACTGCTCCCAGAGTACCTCTGCAAAAATTCCCATCTGCAAAATTGTAAGTTGCAAATTTTCTCTTTCCTTTTTGAAAACATGGAGGAAAAACAACACATGAAATGCCAAAACCAAATTGGAATATCCACAAACTAAATATTTTCATAACTACTAAGAAAAGTAGAATTACTTTGTTCTGCTACAGCTCTCTGTAGAAATATGTAGGAGAGGAAGAAATTTCCTTCTCCCCACCACATCCCCATGCCAGGGTTCTTTTAGCAGGGTTAGGAATTAAACTGATAGGAGACTGATTAACAGAAGAAAAAACCCAGGATTTGATTACGTGCGCACAGATGCCCAATAATGAAATTGAGACCCAAAGAAATGACCAAAGCAGCCAGTTTTTATACACTTTTAGACACAGAGGCAATAAATTTGTGACATGGCAGGATAAAGAAAACAGGTGTTTGGAAGGTTTAACTAATAAAGAATTCAAAGCAGCACGGAGCCAGGGGTATTAGATTAAAAAAAAAAAAAAAAAAAGGTTTGTTTCTACAGCTTTCTCCACTTTAAAGTCCCTATCTCTACTGATGAGGATGTCTTTTGACTTCTTAGTGCAGGGAGGGTAGTTTTCACATGGGGGTTTTCTTTCCTGCTTTCAGGGGAATAGAGGAGGGTCTGAGTGTCCTTGTACTAGCTGTTTCCACGTAGCTTCAATTCGAAACAATCAATATTCAATGTCGAACATTTTGGGGCGGCCTGCCCTCGTTCCCTACAAATAGAAATACAGAAAGAAATTTCACTTTTTGGTTTTATATTTAGAAATGCAAATCCACATCAAATTGCAAGTAAATTATTTTAAATCCTTGCTATCTTTCAGAGAACATAAAGTACAGTTTACTTTTTAAACCTACAGAAAAGACTTTGTGGCCTGCAATAAATAGAGTAGAACACGGTGCTGATAAGCAGCAATGTTAATATAAACCCTAAAAAAGAGATCATTTACACTGAACTAATGAAACACTCTATCATTCTCCACAGCAAAGCAAGAAAATAATCTGTTTCCTCAATACCACTGCACAAATGCATGTGTGCACGCACATGTTTAATAAACTATTATGATTTTAAATTATTAAATGGGATATGGGACTGAGCTTTGTCCTCTAAACCAGATTTTCATGAAATATTAATAAGTAGTTGTTAAGATACATAAATTTGCATTTCTTCTTCATCATAATTTTCCTTTCTGTTGGTAGCGAAATTTTTCAGAAATTATGGTTTGGTTTCTTCCCTCATGTGTTTTTTTGTTTTGGTTTTTTCTTTTGGTTTGTTTTTGCCTTCTTCTACTTTTAAATACCTAAAAATCATATTACATTATAATTTCTAGGAATAAAACTAACAATTAGAAATAATACAAATTATAGCACATCTATGAAAATATAGTTTTCTTGCTGATATTCTGAAAACATATTCTGTTTAATAACATATTATAAATTTACATTTTCTAAATTAATGTTATTAATATTATTTTAAGCAAATATAATGAAATTTCGCATCATTTCTACAATTTTAATAATTAAATATGTAAAAATTAATGAGTATTAATGATGGAGGGAATGAAGTATAACATATAACCGATAATAAGTGTGGACCAGAGTTGAATTTAATTAAATAGAATTATTGCATGCCAATATATGGAAACAAATTTGTGAAAGTCCCATAGTGCAGACAACTATGAAAGAATATAATGTATTGCCATTTACTTTGTAAATTAATCAATTTCATCATTCTGAAAGTTACCTTCCTGACAATGACATCCCTTCCACTTAAAAATTTACTCAATAGGTCTTTTTTTCCATTTGTGAATACAACTATTTGCAATTCTCTAGATATCCACATGTGGCCCATTCTTAGCAATATTTCAAATTTAATGTATTTAAATCTATATTTTACTGAATAGCCTTATTATTTTTATTTTCAAATTAAGTAACTATAATTAGCGTTAATCTTTTTAACTCTAAAAACTTAGATTAGCTATTTGTAGCTCACAAAACAAACGATGATCACAAGTAATAGTACAAGTCCCTTTTTGTTCTGGATATGATGCAATAAAATGCATATTCATCCATATATAAATAACATCAGTGGTTTCTATTTCTCTGGACAACTTACATGCGAATTATCTAATGAAGTGCTATTTATCCTCATTGGGTGAATGTGTATTTGGATTTGGTTTTGGATACTCAATACAATTTTAACTTTTGGCAAATTGAAGCAATATTTTTGAAAATTTGAAATATATATGCATATTGAATTGTACTATTGATTGAATAATCTTGAGTTTTCTAAAATATTATAATTTTCAAGTCATAAAGTGTCAGCTGTTTCCTTTAATTGAACTATAATATATTTACTATTTCTAGTTTTATTTTAACTAAAATGTTATAGATGCAAAATTTGGAATTCTTACAGTTAGGTGTTTAGGAAGCAAAATAGGTAGATTCTCCTTTACATGAAAAATATTCCTGGGGCACCTGGGTGGTTCAGTCTGTTGAGCATCCAATCTTGATTTCAGGTCAGTTAATGATCCCAGGATCATGGGATTGAGTCCTGCATTAGGTGTCCAAACTGAGTGTGAAGCCTGCTTAAGACTTTCTCTCTTTCTCTTTCTCTCTCTCTCTCAAAAAAAAAAAAAATTAGAAAATAGTTTAAAAAAAAGATTCTCTCTCTCTCTACCTCTGCCCCTCCCCCACTCTTGCAAGCACTCTTTCCCTCTCTCTCTCTCTAAAATAAAAAAATATATGTATTCCTTGGAAGATATTTAACTAACTTAATAAAATATGCTATTTTCTATATATGTTTTGTAATTATATTCACCCAATCAGCAATAAGATATTATATGCAGTTGAGGATGCATGAATCTATAAAATGATAAAAATAATCCATCTTTTAAAATTTTTTAGCTTACAAAAGAATTATAAAATATGCCTTTTTTGTTGCATTATATGAGTTAATTGGGAGAAATACACATTCTATTGCTGGATACTTAAATACTTCCAAAAACTTAGAATACAGCAATTTGAATGCTTACTCTAATAAAACTATTTATCAGATAAACACGGAAGCCTGATTTGTTCCTAAATCAAAAAGTTCAGTAGGCCAACAAGGCTGACATTAATTTAGGGCATACTATACACAACTTCAAGTACTTTATATGTTTTAACTCACAGTGAGTCTTCTCTCATTTTATAGAAGATACTGAGGCATAGATAGGGTTAGCAACTTATCCAAATTCACGCTGCAAATAAGTGGCAGAACAAGCAATAGAATTCATTAAGTCTAACACAAGGGACCACACTTGCCATCACGGTAATATGCTGCCTCTTAAAATAGCTTTTAGCATCTTTGTATTTTTTTTTTTTCCAATCAACACAAATTAATCCATTAGTTCTCTTGGTCAGAAACCAGTGTGGGAAGAGCAATCAGTCACAATGGGTAAATGTGACAAAGGAGGTAGAAGAAGGGGGAAATTTTTAAGTGGAAAAGATGTGGGATTTGGAATTTCAGAATACAGGTTATGTGTATTTTCTCTATTTTTTAAGGAGAATCATAAATTCTGGAACTAAAAATTTCGTTGCATTAAATTAGGAGAGAAGAGTCTTCATGACTGGTCCCCACCATTCTCTTCTCTCCAAAATGTGACCTAGTTGATCAGTGTGGTAGAACTGGTGTTGTAACCACTATTTTCTGGTTTCTGCTCTGGGAACATGGCAGGAGTGTAATCCCCTGTTCCTTTGAAGTTACAAGACATGAGATCAGAAACAACACATACAACTTTTTCATGGAAGAGCCAGTGTACAATTAGCTCCTCTCTCTTCTCTTTGCTATGGTGATCATAGAAGCATACATCAAGATAATGTCTCCATTGGTCTGGATCTTCATAAAGTCTGCCAAGAATTGAGTCCACCTGCCAACCCCCATATGATATATAGCGTTGGTAAGAAATAAATTTATATTCTAATAAGCCACTCAGATTTAAGGTTGGTTTGTTGCAGCAGCCTAACTCAGCCTATCCTGAATTATATACTCTGAAAGCGCCATAGTAGTGTCTGAGAAATGAGTGGTCTATCTTGTACAGAAACTTGGTTGTAAAACTGTAAGGAGGATTTTTATTATTAATAATTCTAAAATGAATTTCATAACAATCACAAGAGACCGTTTTTCTAAAAATTAACTTTAAAAATGTGTTCTAAGGGTGCCTGGGTGGCTTAGTCAGTTGAGCACCCAACTCTTGATTTTGGCTCAGCTCATAATCTGAGGGTCATGGGACCAAGCCCTGGGTCAAGTTTTGTGCTGAGTATGAAGCCTGCTTAAGATTCTCTCTCTCTCTCTCTCTCTTTCTCTGCTTCTCTCCCTCACTTGTGCTCTCCCTCTCTCTAAAAGTTCATTAATTAATTAAGAAAAAATAAAATAAAAGTGGGTTCTAAAATAACAAAAACAGCAAAATCTTATTTCTAATTAACTTTGTATTTCCACCATCGAAAATGTCTATGGATGTACACGTTGATATATCTCCTAGCCAGAAGGTATATCCCAAACAAATTTAGGAAAGGCAAAAGATGTTATCTTCCATTAGTAATGATAATTATACTATAGATCTTCTCTTAATTCTGCATAATCCTGGAGTGACCATCTTCCATTGTTAGTCAAAACAGTCCCCTTCTTTTAAAAGTATCTCTGTGTTTCCCCATTTGATGGATGTTACTTAGGCAGAAAAGACAAAAAGGTGAATGGGGTGAGTCTTCTTGAGGGAAGAAAAACAAGGAGCCTAGAATAAAAGTAGCCTTGCTGTGTATTCATTACTAAATAGCCATTCTGCCATCACCAACATTTTTCACTGCTGCCATTTTTATTCAACACTGAAAAAGTTATTAGAATGAAAATTTAGTTGTCAGAACTGTTTTTTGTTTCCACATAGCAATATCCACATACAGAGTACTGCATCTTCTTAGGAGATTTTTGGGTCAAAAATTAACTTATGCATTAATTGGTTGATTCTTTCAACATTTTCTCAATAGGATTATCTTAAAAATATGGATTTAATATCCAGGCTAGCTCTAAAAATGCATGAATGGTGTGTGTGTGTTAGTATGCCTTACACATTTGTTTAAGCTTTGTGGTTCAATTTGCTTTAAAACAGACTAACAAAACACCCTTTCTAATATTCTGACTCTGATGATTTCTATACTGGTGAAAAAGTACTTTTCTGGCATTATTTCAAAATCATTTCCCATTTTTTAATTTTATTTCTATGGAGAAATGCACTCAAAATTTTAATTTGTAAAATAGTCTTAGATTGACCCTCTGTAGTATCATTGAAGACATTTCCAGGTGATTCTAGCTGTGTAGAAATATAGACTGGGAATCAAAGACTCAAGTCTCATATACTTTCACAACACACTTAGAAATTAATGCACGGTGGAAGCTAAATTTCTCTGTCAACATTTTCCAGCATATTTTGAATTGGGGAGAAAACGGTATTTTCTGACTCTCATGGTGTTCACAGAATTTGAACCAATTAATTTCAGTGTATTTTGCTTTACCAATGGCCATAATATAAACGTGAACATGTATTTTCCTGTTTTTTTGTGCCTTTGGTACTCCAGGAATAGCTAAAGTTTCTTTAAAAGAGTCCCCGTGGGGGAAGGGAGGCATGTGAGTCTCTCAGTCGGTTAAGCATCTGATTCTTGATTTCCACTCAGGTCGTGATCTCAAGGTTCATGGAATCGAGCCCCACATGGTAGAGGGGTGGGGGGTGGGGTCTCTGTGATCACAGCAGGGAGTCTGCTTGGGATTCTCTCTCTCCCTCTTTCTCTCTGCTCCTCCCTCACTCTCATTCTCTCTCTCTCTCGCAAAATAAATAAGTAAACATTAAAAAAAAAAGTCTCTGAGAGGGAGCAGGGGAGGTACTGACCTAAGTAACTTCTGAAATGAAGGGATTCTCATTTAAAAAGGATGATACTCTAAAGCAAAAGCATGATATTCTAGTTATTAAACTTGTTTCTAACAGGGGTATGGGTTAACTAACACAGGATTCTGGTATACATATATACTAAAATTGAATGATTAATTATATGAATGGGGGAGAGCAGATACCAGGTTTCTCATTATTGGAGTGGGAATTTATAGATCGGCAGGTAGAGGAAGCTTATTGATCCAGGTGGAAATGGATTATACTAGAAGACATGAGTACGAACTCTTGTTTAACTTAACATAGATACAGATGGTTACATATAGAAATGTGTATATATGGGATGCCTGGATAACTTAGTTGAGCATCTGACTCTTGATTTGGCTCAAGTCATGATCCCAGGGTCGTAGGATGGAGCCCCAAGTAGACCTGCATGCTGAGTTGGAGTCTGTTTGGTATTCTCAATCTCCCTGCCCCTCCACCCCCACCCCACTCATGGGTGCACACGTGCTCTCTCACTCTCTCAAATAAAGTAAAACAGAATAAAGAAGTATGTTTATAGATGTATATACACATATGTGTATTTGTTCTGTCAGTAAGAGGTCCTAAAAGAAACATTTCAGTTGCAACAAGCACACCTGGCATCTAGAACTTGGTTTCCAGTATCATTCTCCAATATAAGGAACCAGGGCTCCTTGAGAGAAATATCTGATTCTAAGACTGGGGAGGTAATACATAAGATGAGTTGGGAGCATCTTGTAATTTTATAGTGTCAGAACTTAAGGAGGTAATCTGGGGCTCAGCTGGTTAAGTCATGATCAGCTCAGGTCATGATCTCATGGTTTTTGAGTTCCAGCCCCGTTTTGGGCTCTATGCTGACAGCTCGGAGCCTGGAGCGTGCTTTGGATTCTGTGTCTCCTTCTCTCTCTGCCCCTCCCCTGCTCATGCTCTGTCTGTCTGTCTCTCTCTCTCTAAAATAAATAAACATTAAAAAAAAGAAAAGGAGGTGCTCAAAAAAATAAAAATAACAAAACTAAAGCCTACATTGATAAGATAGGTCAGAGGGACACATGAGGCAACTCAGAGAGCTCCCAATTGCCAAAGCTGAAGCAATCTGAGCAAAAAAATATCAGTAATATTGGAACCCAAAGTATAAAACAATTATCTAACAAAATAAATTTATGTAGAGAATTCCAAATAAATTATGGAGATACTCCACCCTTAAGTGTGGAGTGTACATAGTGACTTTCTTCCAAATTATACAGTATGGAAGGGGCAGATGGAATATAAATTTACAGTGGAGATGAAGGTAGATGATCAAGGTCAACATCAATCATCATAAATCATGTTGATAGAATGATATAATGTGAAGGGAATGGCACATCACACCTGTGTTCTTCCTCCAAAAAAAACCTGGAAACTTCTGAGAAATCCCAGTAGAAGGACATTCTGAAAGGTATCTAACATTCCTCAAAACTCTTAAGGTTGTCAAAAACAAAGAAAGCCTGAAAAATGGGCAGAGCCATGAGAACCCTAATAGAACATGATATCTAAATATACTGTAGTATCCTGGATGGGATTCTGGAACAGAAAAGAAAAAAAAAATAGAAAGCAGAAAATCTGAATAAACTATGGGTCTTTGTTGATTACAGTGTATACATATTGGTTCATTAATTATAATAAAATATATATTAATCTAAGATAATAATAGGGGAGATTGGGTACTGGATATATGAGAACATTGTACACAATATGCTCAATTTTTCTGGAAAGCTAAAACTCTTCTTAAAAATAAAGTCTATTAGTATTTAAAAGAGAAACCTCGTGCTCTAATGAAACCACCTAATCTAGTATAAGACAGATTGCTAGCATTCTAAAATGTAACTAGTCTTGCATTTTTGTTTCATAAGAAGCAAAATGATGGCCATATTGACTACCTACAGTTGAAACTATTTTTGGTTCTCTATTTCTGATACATACATACCAACTCTCCCTGACTAATCTGAGCACTGCAATGCTATATTGAGTAATGGTCATATGATGAAATAAGTCCCATGTTCCAAAAAAAACTGATTGTTAAAAATCAACTTTCAGAAAAGTATCCCTTTTTTGGGAGTTGTGATGATCCACACCCTAAATACCACTTGGCAACATCAGATTTTCTCATTTATGTGGCAAGGTGATGTTCCTTTATGTGATCAAAAAATTTCATTGTACTTTGAGGACCATGTTAGATTATTAATCCCTTCAATACTTCTAGAATAAATGCAGTCATATTTTCATTGTTTGAATTTTAATTTATTTTTTATGAAAGTTGAATGAACTTCTTTTTGAAAAGTAATGATAACCTGTTGAGTAAATATAACAGACTTCACCAATTTCCTAGGAATTAAGTTTCATAATGTCAACCAATTAAAAAATTTTTCTTTGCATTTTTATAATGTATGGAGACAATCTAGTGTACAGAATTATAAATTACAGGAGTGTGAATAATCCTATTTAAATAAATTGTTTTACAGTGTAAGTACACTAATTCTTTGTGTAATCCTATTAAAATAATTCACGTTGTTATAAAAACAGAAAGAGCCTGATTCTATAGCAAGTCAACTATTCTCAATGACCATGTGAATGTTGGATAACATTTCAGGACCTCAGGATTCCATATCCTATAGCAGGATGAGCTAATTCACTTCATTTAAGCAAACATTTTATTCAAAAATCCAGGTTATTTCTTGGAAAATTGTGCCCAACATTTTGTTTTCTCCTTTGAGTTCCATCTCCCACCTGAATAAAGGTCTCAGTTTCA